>NC_059150.1:18095000-20595000 GCF_020740605.2 Lemur catta | reverse complement strand
ACTAAGAAACCCGAATGGAAGTGAGAGTATTGTACCTGAGACTAAAGTGGGCTTCCCTCTTCGTCCCCCGGGCCTGTAACATTCGGACCAGCTCCAAGCAGGGCGGCCAGAAATCTCAAGTTTTCCCCTCTCGCTGCCCCAGGCGGTTTTTTCACGGTAAAAAAAGGATAGAGAGAGAGAGAGAAAGAGAGAAAGAGAAAAGAACAAGAGAGGCTTGAGTGCCAAGCAGGCCCGGAGAGTGAAGCGGAGAGAAGTGCCGGGGACGGCGGACTCACTGGCACATGCCTTGGAGAACGTAAAACGCAATAATCAAGTGCCCCGAAGCTCAACACCCTCTGAGCTCTGGTTGTTATCAGCCTAAAAACAAGGCAAAACAGGGCAAAAGAACAATTCCACCCACCGGACGCTTACAGCCACACCGCAGCGCTACCGATACAGGCAATATTGAAGGCTAAAGCAAAAAAACAAACAAACAAAAAACCCAAGGTAAGAGTATTGAGGTGCGGTGCGGGTGAGGGTGCGAACGAAAGAGCAGAGCCCCAACCCCAAGTCAGCGGCCCAGCCGGGCAAGCTCGTCCGCGGCTGGGAAACCGCCGCAGCCCACCGCCAGCTCCACGGGAACCCGTCTACACTGGGCGAGGGCCGCGGGCAACCCGGGAGGCAGGCCGGGCCACAGCCTCGCCCTCCATCGAGCCGGCTCAACTCGGGTCAGCCCAGAGCCGCCCCGCCCACGCTCGAGTGACTCCTGAGTCCCCAGTGGGGCCGGCCGGCCGCCCACTCGGGTATTTGGGGCAGGGGAAGGGGGGAACCCTGCCCGGCAGAAACGTCACCGCGCCCCCCACTTCCTACCTCCTCGGCACCCCCGGCGGCGGCGACTCCGGAGGCCCAGGCAACGGGAAAGGACCCCCGACCCCGATGCCCGCTGGGAAATGTAGTTCCGCGCTCGGGTCCCGCCTGGACCCGAACGCTCCGGGGCGTTTGTTTAGATTGGTGTTCGCTTCCCCCGAGGACTTGGAACTCCGGCCCCGCCCCAGGCGGCGCGGTGCACCCTGGGCATTGTAGTCTTGCTCTGTGCGGCGGCGGCGGCGGACGGGTGGAAAGGAGGCGCACCGCGGAGACGGAATCCTCTTACCCCATTGGACGCCGTCCCCAGTGCGCTTCTGCGCAGTCTGTGGTGGCGTCGTAATGCCTCGGGGAAAGGGAAGCGGACGGGGACCTGGAATCGCTGCCTCTGGCTTCCTATTTTTTTACTAGCAGGATTTGGTCACTGGTTCTTCACCTTTTGTCTGTTGCACGCGTCCCGCCCTCCCCATTTGTCTTCCTAGTCCTTGGATCCAGCCCAGTGGGCGTTCACGTCAGTTCTCTCACGCCGCCGTGAGCCCCCTGTTGGTCCCCGGGCGGGCCTGGCACGGAGGCGGTAACTATGGAGAATATGGCGGAGGAGGCACTGCTATCCCCGGAGAAGGAGGAGGTGGAGGTGGCCCAGGTCCAGGTCCCGACCCCGGCCCCGGACTCGGCTCGGGTCCCAGCTCCGGCCCCGGATTCGGCTCTGGACTCGGCTCCGACTCCGGCCTCGGCTCCAGCCCCTGCCCCTGCCCCGGCCCCGGCTCCGGCCTTGTCCCCGTCCCTAGCGTCTGCCCCCGAGGAGGCTGAAAGCAGTAAGTGCAGGAGGCCAGCTCTGTCTGCCGCAGGAGAAGCGAGAAAGTGCGCCTTGCTGGGAAGCAGGGGAGGCCCTTCTCCACCGGGATGGTTTTTATGAGCAAAGTCAGGTTTAGGGAAATGAAGGGAGGGAGGAGGGGCCGGGTAGCGGGTAAAGCAGGCGTACGGGATGGGAGAAAGCATCTCCGTGAGCCTGAGGACGTCGCGGTGAAGGGTATGTGAAGGCCAGGGGTGCTGCAGATGGAAGGAAATAATGCAGTTAAGGGCTTCTTGGATAAAGGAGGTCTTTTTATGGTACAAAAATAGGAAGTTACACCTAATTTGGTAGTTCCCTCTCAACCCAGTCAGCCATCGTTAACCTATGTCCTTTCAAATGTGACATTGCAACTGAGGCAACCTGTTTACGATACTAGTAGATCCTGGCTGCCAAGATTTAGAAACCATGACTGTCAACTAGCTTTTCTGCTTCGACGTACACAAAGAGATGGGTTTTTCTCGTTATTTCATTTTCTTTAGCAGCTTGCTTCCAAAAAGAATTTGAGACTGATGAATAGTTTAGCAAACAATCGACTAAATTTATGGATGTCTTCCCCCATACATAAATTGAGTTTTATACTCTATTCCAGAGGAACTTGACTGTTGAAAATTAATAACCCATATTATTGTGCTTCTGATGTGCTTGCATGTTTTCTAAGTAATAGTTTATTGACCATATTGGAATATAAAAGATTGATAAGTAATTCTTAAGGATCTTCTGAACATTTTTAAGTGTAAAGTGTAAGAAAGATTTAACGAAGTTCTTTTAACAAATTATTTTGTGGTCCATAAATTGACTTCTATGCTGTTTCTGAATTGTAACTTAAAATATCTTAAGTTAATCCATCGTCTTTCCTACTTCCAGACTAGTTTTGAGTTTAATGTTTATAAAATACTTGGATAGTTGTAGTCTAATATTATTTTACGATTTTGAAACAACTAAAAATTATTATAGATTTAAGAGTAGGGCTGATCAGGAAAGACAAAGTGAGTATGCCTCAAGTAGGCCACTCCTCATCATAAAAGATCAGAGCTTATAGGTGCAAAATAAGGCCAATTATTTCTTTGCCACAACTACAGTGGTTCGGGAGGGGGATGATGGTATTAAACTCTCCTAAGTAGCCTCCTACCTCACTTCCAGATTTTATCTGTTTATCTGTTTGTATTAGTTAAAAGTGGTTCAGCAGCTTTAGGGAATGCATACTTTCTTCACCTCCCCACCAGCAAAATTATGTTAAATATAATTTGGAAAGATTTATTCATATATTCAAAAATTTACAAATACATAATTTGAAGAATGTATACTGTTTGAGAAGCCTGAAAATGCATTAATGGGACAAATATGTAATAATTGAGAAACATGAAATGCATTAAAACTAAAATATATATTAATCACATTAAAAAACTATTTTTAGATGGTCTAGTCAGTCCTTTGAAGCCAGTCATAACTAGGCAAGATGAAGATGTCCAGTCTGAAATAGAATTGAAAATTGAGGAAAAAGTAACAGAAGTTGTAAAAGACCCTCCTAACATCTTGGACTCATCTGATTTAACAAGAGGTTTGCCTGTTGACTTCTTGATTGTTGGTGTGTTATGAAAAGCAGGTTGAGTGATTCAAACACAGATTCTGATACCTACTATCTTGAACCAGAAAATGATTTCAGAGGTATTTATAGGCATATCATGAATTTTTAGACAGATCTTTGAGAGTTTTCTTTAATACTGGAACCACAGGATTTTTAATTCTCTAACTTACCTTTCTCTTATTTTGTACTATTTAATAGTTAGAATAATTTCAATAAGTACATCTTTATGTAGTGCTCTTTATCTTGTTTTCGTATATACAGATCTTTGAACTATGGAAACCAAAAGCATTTATGGTTACCAATTAGATAGGTTGGTTTGTACACATGGATTCATTTCCTGAATACTACTATTTGATCTAGCAATTAAATGTTTTTGATCAAATAGGAAAAAGTTTTGCCTGATTATGGAAATTAAATCTCATCATAACTCATTTGAAGAATATCTAGTATAAGAAGTAAACCAATATAATGTTTGCTGTTCTTTGTTTTTGCTCTTTAAAAATAAGGTGAAAAATTATCTTTTAATAAATTTGAACAGGAGTGTCTGATAGTGCTGAATTGGATTCCAAAACTATTGACACAATATTCTACTGCATCCAAAAAGTCTAATGATTTTTTAAAATTATTACTTAACAAATTTTAGTGCCTTCTGTGTGCAAATTACTGTGCTAGGCACTTGGCCATCAGAAAGATGAACAAGGCATAGCCCCTGCCGCCTTATTGCTTATTTGTGGGGGAGACAAACAAGGATACAAATTATAGGTGAACAGGTGAAATGACAGTGCAGCTCAGAGAGGCATAGGCAGGAAGGTGGCAGTGTCAAGAATTTTAACCTAAGAACATAATGAATATTAGAGAGCCTTGTGGTTTATCCCATCATCTCCTATCTCTTTGGATCTTTACCTGTCAGTTCTCCTAGTGTTATATATATAGGCCCCCACTTTGTAAATGTTCCTTTCTTTTGGGATACATACATATTCAATCTCTCCATCCTTAAAAAGGAAAAAAAAACCCAAGTTGCAATCCCATTCATCTCCTTGTTTATACTGCCAAACTTCTTGGAAAAATAATCTACACTGATTTTTCTATATTTTCTTTCTTCCAATCCCATTTCTATTCCCAAGTACCACTGAGCCTACTTTCTTAAAGGTCCACCAGAGACTTGCTACATACTAAATTCAGTAGCCTTTTCTTGATCTCTACAACTGTTTGTGATACTTAATGTTGAGCATTTCTCTTTTATAGACTCTTCTTCCTTGGCTTCTGCATTATTTTGATTTTCCTTACCATTTATTCTTTCATAATCTACCTTCCTTATTCTTTTGAACCAACTTCTATTATAAATACCTACATCACTTCATACCTCACTTCCAGATTGTATCTGTTTATATTAATCAGTAGTGGATTCAGCAGCTTTGAGGAATGTATCCTCCCAACCTAATCAAGAATATACTTATTCATGTGTTCTCAAATTTAGAAGTATTTAATATGAAGAATGTGTAATGTTCAAGAAACCTGAAAATGCATTACGGGGACAAATACGTAATGATTAAGAAATCTGAAATGAATTAGAATTAAAATATGTATTAATCACATTTTTAAATTAATTTTAGATAGTAGTGTAGTCATTTGAAATCAGTCATAAGTAGGTAGGACTGGGTCTTGACTATTTCCTTCTCTTTTTCACACTTTCTTCATAGGCTTTCTTACTCATTCTCATAGTTTCACCTAAAGTGTTTTACTTATGATTTGTATCTCCATAATCCTCCTGAGCTCCAAAAACAAATTGTCAACTGCCTACTGGGCATTATTACAGAATACTCTACCAACAGTGCATCAAACACACTACGTCAAAAATTAAATTTCCTTTTCTCTTTCTTCTTCCTTTCTGCCAAAAGGATTTCTTTTCTCTTCTTTAGTAATGGTACCATTATTCTCACCCATAAAAACTCAAAATCTTAGAATCCTGTTTGATTTTATCTTTCATCCTTATTCCTCACATCCCAAATTCCGTTGTTTCTTCTTTTACCTTCTGATCTTCTGTACCTTCCCCTAATTTTTTCACCTTTCTTTCTGATCCTTGGTACTACTGCCAGAGAAACCTTCCTGAAATGCATTCAAATCTTATCATTATTCACTTCTTCAAAAACCTGTTAAGACCATTGCCTGAAGAATGAAGTCCAAACTAACTTGCATAGAATATATGCCTTCTGTGATCTGTAATACATTTTTGGCTACATTTTTTTCTTCCCACTCCACACCCCCAAACACATTACATTCCAGCCAAGGGTAGGGTAGAGGCAGCTATATATTTTATACCACATGCCTTTGTTTATGAGGTTATTTGAATTTATAAGTCCAGTCACCAAATCTCAATTAGTCTCAATCAAATGGCACTTCAGTAAAGATGTTCTCAAAGTCACTTCTTAGAATTACTCCTTCCTCTGTACGCCTGCATCATATTACCTCCTACCTCTACTGTTCATTTCATGCTACCTTGTATTATAGTTAGAAGCTAATGTATTAATCTCTCCCACCTGATTGAAAGTTCTTTGAAGACAGGAAACTGGCCTGTATTTCCTTCTTTGTCATTTTGTACAGGGTGGAAACATTTTTTGTAAAATTATGTTGACTAATTAGATAAAATTGTAAAGCCGTAAAGTTATTCAGTGGGGTGTTTTCCCCCAACTTTTTGCATTCTGAAGCACACTTGTTATTTTGTAAACTGAATTGTGGCCAGTATTCCCCATCTAGGTACTAGGAGACTATATTGCAGAAAATAAAATTGTAAACTGTGTGATGTGATAAAATAAAAATGGAACTACAATACAAATTGTTAACGCATAATCTTCTAACTTTTAAACTTTCCTTTCAGAGAGACACTTCTCAATTCAAAGGCAGCTCGCTGATCTAGAGAAATTAGCTTTTGTAACTGAAGGGGATTTTGACTCTGCCAATTCATTGAGCTCAGATAATCTTGATGCAGGTATTTCCATGTTTTTGTTTAATTTCTAATAGTTTACCGTCTTTCAGTTTGTGAAAACAGTTTGCTAAGAATAGACTTGTTTCTTCCTAATGAACTAGGACAGTAGTAAAATAAAAATTTTTATTCAGGAAATTGATACCCTTCTATGTGCAAAGGTGCTATGGGAATAAATTATTTTATAACTCCTCAAGAAAATTATAAACTCATGGATGTCTAAGAGCTGTGTATTCTAAAGTTAGGAATTGCATATGGCTACAAGTAACAGAGATCCAAAAAAACCGGTGTCTTCAATAATATAGAGGTTAATATTCTTTCATGTAAAAGAAATCCCAAGATAGGCAATTTAGAGCTGGTATAAGAGTTTCACGATGTTGTCAATGGCCCAAGCTCCTCTCTTTCTGCTCTGGTATACTTAGTGCTGGTTTCCATCCTTAAGATCACTTTATGATTTTTTTGAAGTAGGCAGTATATATAAAAAGATAAATTGTGCCTATACCGTATTGTGCCATATGTGAAAGATATTTGTTGAATTAAAAATTATTAAATGAGTTTTTGATTATTGCTCTATATTTTATTGCTTTAAACGTGAATTTGAGCTTTTAATCCTTTCATACACTTTTTTTTTTTTACCATGAAACATGCTCTGCAGAAAAGTAAATGGAATTTTTTTCCTTCTTTTTTAGTCGCCTTTTTTGTTTTTGAGGTAGGATCTCGCTACGTTGCCCATGTTGGAGTATAGTGGCTATTCACAGGCGTGATCAAAGCACACTACAGCCTCGAACTGCTGGCCTCAAGCGATCTTCCTAGCTTAGCTTCCCAACTAGCTAGAACTATAGGCATGCGCCACTGTGCCTGGGTCATACAGTATTTGTCAAAGTTTTTATTTGAGCTACATTACATTTCTTTTTTGTTTGTTTGGGGTTTTTCGGTTTTTTTGAGACAGGTTCTCACTCTGTTGCTTGGGGTATAGTTTGCAATGGTGTCATCATAGCTCACTACAACCTCAAACTGCTGAGCTCAAGCGATTCTCCTTCAACTTTCTGAGTAGCTGGGACTACAGGGGCATGCCACCACACCTGGCTGTTTTTGTTTTTGTTTAGAAATAGGGTTTTTTAGAGATAGCAGTTTGCTGTGTTGCCCAGGCTGCTGTCAAACTCCTGACCTCAAGCAATCTTCCCACCTCAGCCTCCCAAAGTGCTGAGATTACAGGCATGAGCTACCACGCCCAACTTACATTTCTAATAAAATAAGACTTCTATTTTGAAGAAGAAGGACTTAAATTCAGTGTTGGATGCAGTAGTTCTAACCATGCCCCCAGTCTCACAACAGCAATTGTGTTGGATCCCATCTACTCCTTCCACCTCCTTCTTCCTAACTTCACGTTAACAGTTTTGTTGCTGCAGATTAGTAGAGGAATACATAGCAGGTACTGGTGCTGTCTGCTCAGCACATGTTTTTCTGGGAGTGTGGTAACTGCCATCCTTTCCCCTGTCCAAAGTACAGAGTGATGCTCTCTGTGGCAGGCAGTTTTGCTGGAAGGATGTCATACAGTTTCCCACATCCTCAACCTCTCTCTTCTCAGTAGCAATAAGGGCATCAGATAGCCACAGAGAGAGTTTAGGGTAAAAAAAAAATCACTGGTCATTTGCTACAATAATTATCATTAACTACCTCCTGGTTCAGGGACAATGACTTCCCCCTAAAGTTAAGAAAGACTTTAAGAAGTGGGAGGCAGAGCCCCTTGTTAGCTCTTTTGTAGCTGAATCTAGGCATTAATAACTAGTGTATTCTGTAATTTATGGATTCTTTTTTCTTTTTAAGGAAATAAGCAGGCTTGTCCTTTGTGCCCTAAGGAAAAATTCAGAGCTTGTCATAGCCATAAGCTTCGTCGTCACCTTCAGAATTTACACTGGAAAGTCTCAGTTGAATTTGAAGGTTAGTATTTTTATGTGTGTAAAAAAGTAATGTGCACGAAATTTAATATTTGTTACCGGTATTGGAATTTTATTGTGAACATAATCAAATATTTTGAGTTTGAAATTATGAGAGATTTAGTGTCCTCACTTCTAACATATTTAATAAAAGACCATATAGCTCTATAGGCAATAGATACACATGACACAAGTAGTTTAGTTCAGCAAACATTCATTAAGCATCTTTTCTGTCCTGAGTACTCTGTTTGACCTTGGGGAGTCCATGTTACTTAGTGAACAATGTTTTGGTAAGTTATACTTTTCCTTTTATAGTAAAAATACTACTATTTTACACTTACTTTTGAAGGTATAGTAAATGTAGTAAAATAAGAAAATAAACTAATTCATGTGAATATTGTAAAAGACATGGTAACATCTCTTTTTCTGCCGATGGCTTAAAAAAGCTACTGGAGTTAAGAGTATTCAGAATGGTAGTGGGATATAAGGTAAATATTCAGAAATCGTGGCCTTTCTCTAGATAAATGGAAATTAGAAAAAAAGCACCAATTATAATAATGGCAAAAATGACACAATTTGGGGAAATAAATTTAATAAGAGGACTCAATGAAATAAAAAGTTAAAGGACAGAAAACAAGATCTTTTCAAGTTAAAAGACTTCCTAGATTCTGAGATAATGAATTACATGAATTATAGCATTTTTGCTAAAAGATCTGGCAACATCTTTTAAAATTTAAAATATACATATCCATCCACCAGGCATTTTCTCTCCTGGGAGTGCCCTAGAAGCAATAGAATCAACAGGCAAGGACAGATATAAAAGGACATTCATTGCAGCACATACTTAGTAACAAAAGCTTAGAATTAAAATAAGGAGATGGTCAATAAATTATGGTATATGCATACCATGAAATATTATGCAGCCATTGAAAAGAGTACATACCAGCTAACTTAGCAGTATTTCCACAGTAAACTAGTGGAAACAGCAATGTACAGGGAAGATTTTATAATATTCCATTTGGATAAAACAAAAAATCCTTCCTCAAAAAAAACTCCTAAATAGTAATCTTAAACATGTATATTTATACATGATTATGTGAGCATACAAATTGTTAAATATGGTTGTCTGGCACTTCAACCAAACTGGATGAAACAGTTAGTAAGAGACCCAGAAAAGAAGCCAGAACTGTGCCTGAACTATTTTGTTAGTAGAACTAGTAAAAGATTATCACTAGTCACTTAGAGAAAAGGGAATTAGACTAATTCAGGGGCCATCCTGTCTTTTAAGTCTAATTTTATATAAAAATATATAGCAAATAATAATTGACTTTTTTCTCGAAAAATAAAGGTCTTAATTTAAAAAATCTGTTTCATATTCTTTATTTAGGTCATTGTTTAGCCTTTAGGTTTGGTCTGCCTCCTCCAAGTTATTCTCTTTTCTTAAATGATTTGTGATATGTCTTTGCTTACTGACGGATATGGTTCTCTTGTGTATGTTAGATTGTTGGGTTCTTTCACATGATATTGATCAGGTAGATAGTGAAGCTATGATAGTTTTTGTCTTAGTGAGCAGGCTTCAAAGTAGTTGACAAGTATGTTGGAGGTAGAAGCAACAAGATCTGCTGAAAGAATGGATGTGAGATATAAGAGAAAGAGAGCCAGGAATGCTTGGGTTTGGAACTTGAGCAACTAGAAAAATGGATTTGGCCTTTAATCATTCGGAGAACATTACATTAGGACCAGGTGTGAGAAAGAAGGCCCGGACCAGAGACTTAGGCATGTAAAGGTTGAGATGCATTTAAGTGGAGATGTCAAGTAACCTATAAGCTATATGGATCTGGAGTTTTGGGGAGAGGTTGGGGCTAGAGATA
Organism: Lemur catta; assembly: GCF_020740605.2. Taxonomy (NCBI): domain Eukaryota; kingdom Metazoa; phylum Chordata; class Mammalia; order Primates; family Lemuridae; genus Lemur; species Lemur catta. Next base: position 20,584,931 of record NC_059150.1, on the reverse strand, counting down.
CTAATTTGCGAGTTGTCAGAATATAGATGGTATTTAAAGCCATGAGACTAGATGAGCTAACTATAGGAGTACATATTGATGGAATAAAGAACTCATACAGGGCTAACTCCTGGGGTACTTCAACATACACAAGTAAGAAATGGTATAAGAAGAAAGGAGTTAGAAATAACTTACAGGCTTTGAGTTAGGAGCGATTGTAAGGCATTATCTTTCAAATAAAGAAAAACAGTAAAGAGACCTGGTTTAAGAGGAAATGATCAATTTAGTCTTGACAAGTAGGTTGTCAAGATGCTGACCAGATGTTCAGTTATATTTCCTTAATAGGCAATTGGAAATGCGGATCTGGCTTTCTAGAAATGAGTTAGTAACCAGAGCTATAACTCGGGATTCCTTCCCACAGGAGAGATAATTGGAATCATGAAAGGAATTTAAGTTACCAAGGAAATGAGAAAAAAAAAGTCATGTAGCCAATCAAGCCTAAGTAATATCTACATTTCAGGGTATGAGAGAAGAAAGAGGATCTGTAAAGATGATTAAGAAGCATAAGAAGAGAACCAAAATAGTGGTATAACATAGATGAAAGAGGGTCTGTATAATGGCAAATATAGCATGAAGGAAAGATGATGAAGCCTAAGAAAAAGTCATAGTGGCAGAGAATAAATGGTAAAGCTGAGTCCCAAAAAAGCTAAATGACTAATCCAAAAATAAAACAGTCACAGCAGAACTAGAATTTGAACCTGAATCCTCTTGTATTTGTGTGTATGTATACATATATACACATGCACAGCTCATATATAAACGTGTACGCTAAAGCAATTGCATTGAAGTAATTAAGATACTACAAATATAAAAATAGTCCCAATTCCTTGTTTATTTTTTTAGAGACAAAGTCTCACTCTTTTACCCAGGCTGGAGCACAGTAGCACTGTCATTGCTCACTGCAGCCTCGAACTCGAGCTCAGGTGTCCTCACACCTCAGCCTCCTGAATAGCTAGGACTACAGGTGTGCACCAGCAGGCCGGGCTAATTTTTTTAATTTTTTTGTAGAGACAGATCTCACTATGATGCTGGTCTCTAGCTCCTGGCCTCAAGGGATCCTCCCACCTCAGCCTCCCACAATGCTGGGATTACAGGCATAACCCACTGCACCTAACCCCCAATTCTTATAAAATAAAATTTGTTTATAATTTTTAATGATAATTGAACATTTAATGAACCTCCATTCTAGGTTACAGGATGTGTATCTGTCACTTACCTTGTCGGCCAGTGAAACCAAACATTATTGGAGAACAGGTAACCAGATATTATGTTTTTTGTTTTTACATTTAGTCCTCTGTAAAGAAAGAGCAATTTTTACTTACTTTAAAACCAAGATGTGTGTGTTCAGCAATGTGGTTTACTTTGAAATTCTGTATCTGAGTCCTTTCGGATGATCATATACTACATATATGAAATGTATGGAAAAAAGGATTGCTGTATTGAACTTCTCATTTTATAGTGTTTAATTTCAGTTAGATAAATTGCTCTCATATGTTTAAAATGAAAATTAACCCATTTACTAATTTTGGAATGGAGAACTTAGTAATTTTTTTTGTTTAAATAAATTTTGATCATGGATTAGGACCTTCAATTTCTGTGATTTAGTAAATATCTTAGTATGTTTCGATTTCATATTAATCCTCTCCAAGTTCTTCCTTTTAAGTTCAATTTGACAGAATCAAGAAACTTTCTGAAATCTTAATAACTTTAAAAAATACATGTGTTTATTTTTAGTATATATTTGACCTAAGGGGAATACAAGCTCTACAAACTATAACATTTTTTAGTGACACTATCCTGAACGGATATTAGCTTATTGAGCCCTCATTATTAATTTTTCTTTTGAGTCACTAAAAACAATAAAGTGTTAAGAAAAAAGTGTTCTGTGAACAGTAGTCAAGATGGTGCCTAAACCATCAATCAATCCAAGGTATTCTGCATATGATAACAATAGTATGATAAGGAGCCCTGTGTAATGCTGCTTATTCTCTACTTGCTCTAAGGTCCCAAGTAAATAGGAGGTAGCAGCACTAGTATAATTATGTGCTGATTATAATGAATGGGGAAAACTAGGAAACTAAACTTGTGGCCTATTATAAAGTAAGATTAAAAAGCATATGTAAATATAAGTAAGGAAGTTAAGATCCTTTCAGAGTCACATGACAAAATTAATATTATCTTCTATACCCAAGACACACTAACATTTGCAAACTTACACTTGTATTTCATTATCTTAGTAACTTATTTAAATTAAATTCTCTGATAGATATCCAATAAAATGGGCGCCCATTATCATTGTATCATTTGTTCAGCAACAATCACCAGAAGAACTGATATGCTAGGACATGTTAGGCGCCATGTGAATAAAGGAGAGACTAAATCCAGGTATACTGCTGGTAAGTTGAGAAATCTCATTAAAATATTACTAAGTAAATCCTTAAATAATGGTCCAGTTATTCTTTAAAGCCATCAGGCAGATAAAATATACTGATTTAACCAAATACTTTAGTTGACTGCTAATCCATTACTTCAAGTTTTGGTTTCTTTCTGTGAGGTTTCCAGTAACATTGAACTGTTCTCAATTTAACATATATTTAACGGTAAAGAAAAAAGCAAGTGACACTAAAGTAATATAGGTATCTTAATGAAAGATTATAGAATTATATTCATGACAGCTTTTATATCAATAACTGTGTTATACTTATTGCTGGAGAAAGAATGTAGAATGCAACAAAAGCCATTCATTATTCTGAGTGATATCAAATCATTAATCACTTGTTATCACTTAGGAATCCCTTTTCAAGAATTAAATTAAGCCCCAATGGCCTAAAGCAGCCATTGTATATCATGATTGATTTCTCTCCTGTACATCTAGAATGAGGCTATGTACCATTCTTTTAAGAACTGAAAAAATTAGTCACTGAGCTAATTTTCTATAAAGGTTAATTTTCTCACAGAACCTGGTTTGAGAAAGCCTGAGGTGACATGCCTCTTCAGTGGGTATAGAAGGATTTATAATACAGTTCTAGGGAAGGGTACTGTTATCTGGCAGTGTAGAAAGAGAAACATAGGTGCCATATATATAATATATACATTTAACCTTATGGTTGTATTAAGAAATCAAAACATAAAGAATTTCAATTGTTTTTCCCTACGCATGCTATATATGTATCACATCTTAAATATTTAAAACATACATCAGTATTTCATTTTAGTTTATAGCTAAATGATTCTAATGTGTATTAAATGTAGAATCATTTTTTCATTACTTTATAGCCATTTGAATGTAATTCGTGATTTAAAATCATAACTATGAGAGAGTATTCTGAAGTCTAGCATGCTGGCTAAGAGAATACAACCAGAGATATTTATTGTCTAATGATTATACCACAATAAAATATATTTAGCAGCCAGCCTGTGCAAACACAATGTAATGTTTGATGAATCATAAAGGTATTTTAGGATTTTGTGCTATTTTAGGGTGATTGTCCTTATATATCATAATGCCGATGTATTGATGTGCTAGGCAGTCAGGATTTTAAGCTAAGCTTTCTTTCATTCACCCAATACCTAACTGAGTGCTACTGTTTTCCAGAGACAGTGCTGAATAAATCAGTTCTTTGGTTTTGGGTTTTTTACATCTACCCACCTGTTTACATTAACACAAAATAATATAGTTATTTTTCAAAATGCATATTGTTTTAGATGTTTAGAATTATTGTGTGTTTCCCTGGAAATCTTTTTTTTTTTCCATCTTAGCTTCTACTGCTAAACCATCTAATGAAATTTTGAAAGAGGCAGACACGGATGTACAAGTTTGTCCCAACTATTCTATACCTCAGAAAACAGATTCCTATTTTAATCCCAAAATGAAACTAAATCGGTAAGATAAATTGAAAATAGGGTTATGGGATGTTTCAAATTATTATGAATGTACCTTCTCTCAACCTTTATGTTCTAAATAATTAAAATTTAAAACTAGTACAGAATGAAAATCATCTATTTTAACATTTTCTCAAAATGATTGTTTCCTTTTTTCTGCCAAGCCAGTTTCTTTATCAAAGAGTAAAACAGACCTAACTTTATATAATTACTGAACAGGCTTGTGCTTTTGTGGGCAAGTTTTATCTGTAAATGAATAAATGCTTATTAGTAAAATATAATTAGATTCATAGTTTAATTTCACATATTTTTAATTCTTATAGTATTAAATTGGGAATATATTACTAGATCTCTTTTCAAAATAGTTTGTACAGTAACTAGGAACCTCAGTTCTCACTGTTCTTAAATGAAATAAAATCTACAATGAAGAAGCCATGATAAAGTAAAATTATTTCAGATTGTCACTTCCTCCTAGGCAGCTAATATTCTGTACATTGGCCGCTTTGGCTGAGGAAAGAAAACCTTTGGAATGTCTAGATGCCTTTGGAGCCACTGGTAAGTTAGGAAGCTTTTTTGGAACCCTTTTTATTTATCAGATTTTTGTAGTATCTTTTCTTAGAAAATGTATATAGATATCGCAGCTAACCAAATATTTTGATGTAAAAAAATTAAAGATCCAAAGTAAAAACTGTTTAATTTTTTTATTGTGAAAATTTCAAATATATACTAAAGAGCATAATAAATGAATCCCTATGTATCCATCACTCACTTGAAAACTTAGCAGCTTATGCTCAGTGTTGTTTTATCTATATCCCCATACCTCATACCCAACTCCATCCATACCCATTAATTTGAAACAAATCTCATATATCATTTCATCTGTAAATATTTCAGTTGGATCTCTAAAAGATAAGGATTTAAAGAAAATAAAACCACGATAAGCTTATTACACCTAAAAAAATTAAGAATTCTTTAAGATCAATTGTTTAGATGTGGCCAGTTATCTCAATATTTTTAAAAATTCTAATCAGAATCCAGACAAAAGACTATATATTTCAATTGTTTGATATATCTGCAGTGTTTTCCTACAGATACCCTTTTTCTTTACTCCTTTTTAATCTGAAATCATTAAAGCTAATGTCTAAGGAAGACATTTCTAGCCTTTTCTTTTTAATGTACCTTTTTAAACATATCAGGTTTGTAGCAGTCATTTTGCATGTTTTGCCATCCCTAAAATGAGGGAGCCTAGAACTTACCTCACAAGCTTGTTGTGAAAATAAGAAAATATATAAGAAATAGTCCTTACAGTAGATAATAATTTTTCCCATTTATCAGACACATGTATGGTGAAGATGGTCAATACTTCCAATACATAAGGGGGTGTCTAATCCATATTTGCTGGGCTTGTGTCACTATCCCCATTTTGTAATTAATGTCCCTTATGACTTAAATCCAGTAGGTATGGAAAGCTCTGAGAAGGGGCTTTCTTGGTCTGAATTCTTCTTAATCATTTGCTTACATATACAAAGTTGTTCTTTTTAATTCACAACAGTGCTGTTGTGCAGTGTTGGTCTGGAAAAGTTGGTTTTCATGTTTTGGTGCAAGAGGAACAGAAAGAATTCCAACTTCCCATCCTCCCTTCAAGCAGAGTAATGCCATTCTTATTCGTATTGTATATTGGGTTTCTTTTTAAAATTTTGTTTAAAAAAGGTATTTCATTGTAAGAATGTAAGAAAGCCAACAAAGAAAATAAAAACTGCCTGCAATTCCACAAAATAAACAACCTACTATCCCACAAAATAAAAAACAGATTTTTTTTTTTTTTTTTTTTTTTGAGGCAGAGTCTCACATTGTTGCCCGGGCTAGAGTGAATGCCGTGGCGTCAGCCTAGCTCACAGCAACCTCAAACTCCTGGGCTTAAGCGATCCTCCTGCCTCAGCCTCCCGGGTAGCTGGGACTACAGGCATGCGCCACCATGCTCGGCTAATTTTTTCTATATATATTTTTAGTTGTCCAGTTTTTATTTCTATTTTTAGTAGAGACGGGGTCTCGCTCAGGCTGGTCTCGAACTCCTGACCTCAAGCGATCCACCCGCCTTGGCCTCCCAGAAGGCTAGGATTACAGGCGTGAGCCACCGCGCCTGGCCAAAAAACAGATTTTATTTGAACAAGGGTCATAAAAATGGTTTTATAAGAAGTATTAATGAAAATCTGTTAGACACATTTTCTTCAGAAGCTTTGTAGTGAGGAAGTACAATAAGAATTACTTATAAAAATATCAAAATTTTGAAATAATTTATTTCTGTTTATAAAATATTTTTAATATTATACTATTTTTATTTAATTATTACAATTTAAAAACATTTTCTTCCACATTTTTCCTAAGGGATAATGGGATTGCAGTGGGCAAAACATCTTGGAAATGCAGTCAAAGTTACAATCAATGACTTGAATGAAAACTCAGTGACATTAATTCAGGAAAACTGCCATTTAAACAAATTGAAAGTGGTGATGGACAGTAAAGAAAAGGAAAAGAATGATGATATTCTTGAAGAAGGAGAAGAAAACCTTGGTAATATTAAGGTGACCAAAATGGATGCCAATGTACTGATGCATTTGAGATCTTTTGATTTCATGTAAGTGGAAAAGATTTGTTATGTCACGTTCTTTTTTGTTTGTGTTTTGTTTTGTTTTGTTTTGTTTTTTCAGACCGGGTCTCACTCTGTCAGCCAGGCTGGAGTGCAGAGTACAGTCATAGCTCACCACAGTCTTGCACTCCTCGGCTCAAGCATCCTTGTGTCTCAGCCTCCCAAAGCACTGGGATTACAGCATGAGCCACCACTCACGGCCTGCTATGTCACTTTCTAAACTGATCTGAAATTTTCAGGGGTAGAGGTAGTTAAAAATTAAGAGTTTGTTGTTGTTTATTTATTTAAATTAATACAGTTTTTTGACATTGGCCTGCAGTGTACAATAAGGAAATTTTCTAGCATTTGAAATAAAATGCCTGGCCCTGACACTTTTCCACTAAGCCTGATTTATTTTTATAAGTCTTACATATCATACTTTCATTTTATTACTTACTTTAAAAACAGAATTATGTATATAAAATAGATTTGCAAGTATTATACTTTTGAATCCATGGAATTTTATCATTAGAAATAATTACAATGGTATAATTTTTGTTACTAATATGAGTTTACATATGTCTATATTCTTTCTAATTTTAGACATCTAGACCCTTTTGGAACATCAGTGAACTATCTAGATTCTGCATTCAGAAATATAAGAAACCTTGGCATAGTGTCAGTGACTTCTACAGATATCAGTTCTTTATATGCCAAGGCGCAACATGTTGCCCGGCGTCACTACGGATGTAACATTGTCCGAACTGAGTATTACAAGGAACTAGCAGCCCGAATTGTTGTCGCCGCAGTGGCAAGGTACCAAATCGCCAGCAGTGTACCTAGTATGTTTAGTATATGATAAAAAGAGACAATATTATAAGAAGTGCTTATCATATTTTTCAAAATATACATGAAATATAAATTCTGTATTTCATATTTGTAATCTTTATTTGTTTTTAATTTTATGTTGTATCTGTTAGAATCTTATTTAAAAGCTTATGCCTGGAATATTCAGTTTACTCTCTAACTTAAAATATTATTAGATAATTAAAGTAGTAAGAAACAAAAGATAAAAGTGAAAGTTAATTTCAAATCAGTTTATTTCAACAATGTAGGGTAGATAAGGGATAGAAACATGAAAAGGAAAAGCAAAAACTCTTTAAATTTAAAAACAACTATTTATTTTATATGCATTCTATCTTCTTTATATAGTTTGAATAAAACAATGGCTTATAAACTTGATTCTGCGAAATGATCTTACTTACAAAACAAGAAGTTCTCTCTGTTTCTCATTAGGACTTCCAAACAGAATTTAATAACAGATTTATGAAAAAAAGGAAGACTTTTTTGAGTGCCTATTATATGTAAACTATTATGCTAGAATAATAATAATATATAAGTGGACATTGAGAATATAGATAATGGATGATCAGCCAGCTCACTCACTAACCCTAACACTAGTTTCACAGCATTTAGGTGGAAATTCCTACCTCAGCATAACTACAGATTATTAAACTTCATAGACCTTAAGGGTTAATTCCTAATTAACTGAAACTCTGATGCTCAGTTGTACATGCCAGGGACCTATTGCACATACTTAAAACTCTTTGTAATATAACACCAACAAATTAAAATTAATACACATGAACTAAATTTAGTAGATGACTGAAGAGGGAAAATTAAGTACATAAATGGTATATCTAGTAGAACTTAATCCTAAAAGTCTATAATGGTGGAAAGAACTTTGACTATTGATTTTTCACTTAATATTCAGCCACTAGCATACTTTCCTGCATGTAGTCCTTACTCAATAAATATATATTGTTTGGAAGAAGCTTTTATAGAAAAAATAGATATAAAAGAAGAAAGGTGATAGTGATGATAAGAAAAAAAGTGTTACTGAAAACCAGAGAATATAGTCCTATTAAGAGGGTACCAAAAGGGAAAATGTACAAAAACTGAAGACCCTGCCAACATCCTTTATTTTTCTGTATTTTATTTGTATAAAAGTTATAGTAATGATCTTTTTAAAAGCACTGCTACTAAGAGTTGAATTTTTCCTGATTTCCCATAACCCTCCCACCCCCCATAGTTTCCTGTCCAGGTTAGTATTGTCAATCTAATGCCAAACAAGGGAAAATGATAAGCCTCCAAATAACTTTTAAAAATTTATCATAGAGCTGCGGCACGATGCAACAAAGGCATAGAAGTACTGTTTGCGGTGGCTCTGGAACACTTCGTGTTGGTGGTTGTGAGAGTTCTGAGGGGACCTACTTCAGCAGATGAAACAGCCAAGAAGATTCAATACCTGATCCATTGTCAGTGGTGTGAAGAGAGAATTTTTCAGAAGGATGGTAATATGGTAGAAGGTAAATTCAAGTTCCTCTTGACTATGTGTTTATCTATAAGCCTCTAATGAGTAAGCCTTTATCACATCCCTAATTATGTATATTGTTGTCCTTTGATTTTAAAGATTACAGTGCTAACTTTGTTATTTCCTATACTGGATTTCCTTTCATCAACAGACAAGACATTCGTGTGAGTGTGTTAAAGTTATTTACTCATGCTATTCAATTGCTCTCTAGCCCTGCCCTCTATTGAAACATCTAGAAATAACTTAGTTTCCACTCTCAACTAATTTTAGGAACATAAATCAGATTACCTCCTTGTCTAGGCTGTTACAAATCATTAATTTAACTTTATAAAAATAATTTTCATGTCTCTGGCTAAATATATAGTAAAAGCCATCAGTTATAAAATTCATTCAACAGGCATTTATTGAGCCTCTACTATATGCCAGGCCTGAGGATAGAAGGAAAAAGCTGTGGCTCATGCCCTCATAAAGCTGTTTCTGTTTGTTTCTGTCCTAGGATGTAGAAACAGTTTCTTATTGCTTTCTATTAGTTTCTTGGTATTTTTTTTAATATGAATTCTTAAGAACTCTTTATATATTAGAGTTTAACCCTTTTAATATGAGTTGCAAATTTCTTTCACATTATGTCACATGAGTTTACATCTGTTTTTTAAAATCCATAATGCAGAAGTTTTTTGTTGCTGTTGTAAAGTTAATTGAACTTTTATATATTCTGGATTTTGTCCACAGTTAGAGCTTTCCTATTCCTAGGTTATTCAGGGTAGGTTATGCCTTATTGAATAATCTATCTCTTCTCCGCTGATTTGAGAATACCTTCAATCTTATACGCAAGTTCCACATGTATTTGACTTTCTTCCTAGATTTTCTGTTCTGTTCCAGTGGTTGGATATCTATCTGTTTCATACACCTCTTTAACACTGTTTTCATTACAGAAGCTTTTTAGTGTTAATATCTGTTACAGCAATCTCCCCTTAAAACTCTTTTTTTCTTAAGCTGTGGTCCCAGTATTGGGGATCTTTTTTTTAATAATAAAAAAGTAAATAAAAACCCAATTGGTATTTTATTTTGATCACCTTAAATTAGGATGGTTAGTCTGATTTGAAGCTACAAACATAGTATGCTTTCCATTTGTTCAAGTACTTTAGTAAAATGTTAAGTGATAGTTAAGTGATAGTTATAATGAAGGATGCCTTGTCGTGTTCCTTATTTTAGTTCCCTCTAGTGCTTTTTGATTCAACCATGATACTGGCTTTTCATCTGAGATACCTATCATTTATCATATTAAGGAAGTATCCTTCATTTCCACTTTTATTTTTATCAAGATGTTGAATTTTGTCATATCCATTTTCATTATGCATATGTAGAGATGATTATATGGTTTTTCTCTTTAAAACTACTAATTTGATTAATTGTCATAAGATTTTCCAATATTGGAGTATCCTGGATTTCCTAGAGTAAACCATCATCAAGAAGTGTTCTCTTAGTATGTTACACTAGATTCTATTATCTAATTTTCTTAAGGACTTTTTTGTTTTAATGCTCATAAATGAGTTGATATATAGTTTTCCTTTTAGCATAATTTTAGTTGGGCTTTGATATCAGTTTATACTCCTTTCAAAAAGAATTTGGAATTTTTCCCCATTTTTCAATTCTTGGGAACAGTGTAACTAGCATTAGAATAATTTATTCCTTAAAAGTTTAGCAGTATTCACCTAGCATTTCTATTTTATTTACATAGGGTTAAGCCACGTATTACCTAATGATTCCTTTTAATTTCCTTGGTTCCTATTATATAAAATAAATATATATACACACACAAACACACACACACACATATATATATATTTTGAGACAGGGTCTTGCTTTGCTGCCCCAGCTAGAGTGCAGTGGCGTGATCATAGTTCACTGCAACCTCACACTCATGGAACCAAGTGATCCTCCTGCCTCAGCCTCCCAAGTAGCTAGAACTACAAACATTTGCCACCACACCCAGCTAATTTTTTGTATTTTTTTCTGGAGACAGGGTCTCACTGTTACTCAGGCTGGTCTCAAACTCCTGACCCCAAGCAGTCCTCTCACCTCTGTTCCTCATTTGTTGCCTTCTTTTGTGTTAAATATTTTTATTATTTCATTTTATTAACTCCTCTGTTGATTTTTAGCTATATATTTTTCAGTTATTTTCTTAATGGTTTCTCTAGGGATTACAATATATCTTTTAATTTATCTTGATCTATATCAGGTTAATTCTTAAGTCTGGCAAAATGTAGCAAGTTTGCTCTGGTATAATTCTGTTTTCCTCCCTACTGCCCATGCTGTTTTTGCCATATGTTAATTATATCTAAATAACCCAACCCAACAGTACAGTATTATATTTTTAAAAATAATCTTAGGATTTTCCAAGAAATTAAGACAAGAAAAAATAAAACACACACACATACACATACCTATATTATAGTTACTAACATAATTACTTTTCCAGTACTCTTTATTTCCTCCCTTTGGATTCAAGATACTCTTTATCATTTTCTTAGAACCTCCTTTGGTATTTCTTATAGGTCACGTCTGCTACAACAAATTCTCCCAGTTTTTATTAATCTAGGAATATCTTTATTCCACCTTCCTTTTTGAAGGATAGTTTTGCTGAATGACAGCTTTTTTTGAGTACTTTGATAATTTATTCCATTGCTTCTGATAAGAAATCAGCCATTAATATATTATTATTTCCTTATACTTGATTTTTTTTTCTTACTGCTTTCAAGATTTTCTCCATGTGGCTTTCAGCTGTTTGATTATGGCATGTCTAGGAGTGGATCACTTTGTGTTTGTATCATATTTGGGACTCATTGAGTTTCTTGGATCTTACATAAGTGTTTTTCATCAAATTTGGGGTATTGCCTTGCTTCTTCAACCTAAACTTATCCTCATCACTTCAAAGTGAGGGCAGATACCTTCTGTAACCCACTAATCAAGGATTAAAGTAGTTATATAATAAGTTGTTTCAAGAACAGTTTCTAACCAATCCTTGGAGCCACTCTGGTTGTAGTCATCTTTGTTTTTTAGGTTCAGTTACTTCTATTGTACAACTATTTCTGCCTTTAGGAGCTATTTTCTTCAGTGTGGTTTTCCTCTGGTAGTGTGATCTCTCAGCTTTCAGAAAATACTAAACAATTTGGGATATGTAATGGTCCACCTTTTTATTTTCTAGCCCTATTTAGGAATTACTTATAAAAATATCATTTCTATTATAACTAGAGCTTTGGAGTAAGAAGAAAAGCAAGTTTTAAATGTTCAATCCACCATCCCAATCTTGTTTATAATGCAACAGAATCAGAAGAGTTAGATAATCTACTCTGGCTTTTTAAAATATAGATTTTTGGCCGGGTGCATTGGCTCACACCTGTAATACTAGCACTTTGGGAGCCCGAGGCAGGAGGATCACTTATGGCCAGGAATTCAAGACCAGCCTGAGCAACATAGTGAAACCCTGTCTCTACAAAAAAAAATAGAAAAATTAGCCAGGTGTGGTGGCAGGAGCCTGTAGTCTCGGCTACTCAGGAGGCTGAGGCAGGAGGATGCTTGAGCCGAGGAGTTTGAGGTTGCAGCGAGCTATGATGACACCACTGCACTCTAGCCTGTGCAACAGAGACCCTGTCTCAAATAAATAAATAAATAGATAAATAGATAAATAAATGAATGAAGTAGATTTTCATGAATATCTTTGATGAAACTTTGGAACATTTTGGTCCTCCTGTATAAATGGGAAATTGATTTAGTGACTTATGGTTTCCTTTTTACTTTTTCTTTGTTCAGCTTTCTTTTATGTAACAAATAGGCATCTTCAGTGTTTAAAAGGTTATCGGCTTTGTGAATTTCACCTCAGTTAAAAAAAAAACAAATCAGGAGAATACCTAACTTTACCTTATACTCCAGTGTTACTGATGGTGTTCTTGCCTTTAAAATTATCAATTCGTTCTTCCTTATATTGAGTTTTTTATCCTTTCGTCTATGAGCATGTTGTTGTTTTACAATATCAGCAAATAAACTCAATATACACTGCTTGAATTTGATCCTGAATCCATAAAAATCTAACATATTTCTGTCTCTACCAGAAGTCCTTCATATTGCTTTATAATCTAAGACTCTAGCTTGTAGTTTTTTTAAATCAAACATTTTAAAGAATTTTTGACTTGATAATTAATAAGTATAAAGCAGTATGGTTTGTTTTTGCATTTTGTTTGCAATCATACAGAACTTGTAGAGTATTGAATATGCCCTTCAAAGAAATCATCTCTCAGAATTTTTATCAATTTGTAACACATAGTTTAAAAAGTCAAATAGTTCCATAAGTCGTATTAATAAAATAATGATCTCTGCCTGACTCCCTAAAGTAGCCAGTTAAAATCTCATAGCTGTTTCTTCTAATGTTTACATCCATATTTCTAAACAGCATGCTTACACAGCTTCTAACTTTCTTTCATGGAAGAAGAATATTTGGCTTCTTAAACCAGCCTAGTCACATGCATACTCTTCCCCTCTGCACATTTGACTAAATCAATATTTAGTGTTTGCGTATTTATAAATATGTAAATAGTGATCACAGATTGTATTATCTGTTGGTTTGTAACAAATTACTCCACAACTTAGTGGCTTAAAACAACAATATTTATTATCTTATAGTTTCTGTTAGTCAAGAATCTAGGGATGGCTTAACTGAATACACTAGCTCAGGGTCTCACCAGGCTACAAATCAAGGTTGGCCAGGGCTGCAGTCATCTCAAAGCCTTCCTGGGGAACAGTCTGCTTCCAGGCTCACTTGTGTGGCTGTTGGCAGGATTCAGGTTCTTGTAGGTTCTTAGACTAAAGACCTTACCAGCTGTTCTAGAGGTGCCTTCAGTTTCTTGTCATATAGTCCCTTCATACAGCAGCTCACAACATGGTAGCTTGCTTCATCAAAAGGAACAAGCAAGAACCAGAGAGAATCAAAAGGAGCAAGCAAGAACCAGAGAGAGAAACAAAGCAAGAGAGACCGCACATGCACACAAAAGCAAGACAGAAAGAGGTGTTCTGTAGCCTAATCTCTAGGTAATATGCCATCACTTTTGCCATATTCTAGTTGATAGAAATTTGTGTCTGGATCCAGTGCCTACTCAAGGGGAGGGGATTACACAAGGGTACGAATACCAGGAGACAGAGGGATCCTTGCTGCTCATCTTAGAAGGCTGCTGTAACACAGATGAACCATATCACATGCTGTAATATTTCCTTTGTTATACAACTCTTTGATAACACTGGAATTTGCTTTTTTGTTACCTTTTTTTTGTACTTTTTATACTCCATCTATAAACTCTGTGCTACAATTTCAGTGCTCCCTTTACTATAGTTAAGCACATCAGGTAACCTTTGGATTCCAGTTTCACTCCCCTTAAACAATCGTTCTGTTCTAGTTTGAGTTGTTTGTTTTCTAGGTCTGCTTATAGTTGTTGTCCAAGGGAACAACTAACCATCATTTGGAAAATTTTCTTTGACTTTCTTTTTGTGATAAATTTCATATCTTGAATCCTATGTGTTTTTCCACTTTCCTTGTTTATTTCCTCATTTTGAGTGAACACTTTTTCCTGTAGATATCTGAAAAGGATTGCATGGCCAAGTGTAGAATTCTAGGTTGGAAATTATTTTTCCTCAGAATGTTCAAGGTATTATTCCATTGTCTTCTAGACTCCAAAAAGAAGTCTGCTGTTTTTCCTCTGTCTAGTCCTTTATATTATTTTCTCTCTGAATGCTCTTAAAATATCTCTTCTTTACCCAATATTATAAAATAATTTTATGCTAATATGTGTATGAATTCATCTTTTAAGTCAGAAACTTGAGTTCTTCAGTGCTCAGAAATTTTGTTTGTATTATTTCTTTGACAATTTTCTCCTCTCAAATTATATCTGTTCTCTCTTTCAGGAACTACTTTTAGTTATATTTGATCTTCTAAATTGATCCTCTGATTTTTTTCTAATATCTCTGCTTTTCATTTCTTTGACAGTTATACTTTATAGGATATTTCCTTGATTTTTATTTTTGAACTTTCCTATTTAAATTTGCCATATTTTGTTCATTCCTAAGATTTGTTTCATATTTTCTCATCTTTCAATTTTTTGTCCTATCCTTGTTTCAGGAATGCAAAATCTAGTCTTCTCTAAGAATTGATTATAGTTTGGTATACTTTCTATCTAGGAGAGGATAGGGGGTTTTGTTTATTTGTTTATTTTTGTATTGTTACTGTTGTTTTGTTCAGTTCTTCTGTTTCCTGTTTCTTTTTCTGTTTTGTAATTTTATTCTCTATCATAGTAAATAGCAAATGCCTGGTGGTCTTTGGTTGTCCACATTGAAAAGTGTTTGGAAGTACTCGGGGCGGGCTTATAAGTTGATGGATTTACTGTGATGAGACGACACCAGTCTGCTTTTATCCTAGGAGACCCCCACGTGAACACATATACAGGTCTTTCTCTTAGATTGGTAAATTTTTCCAGAGGGGAATTGACCGATATTCTGTCAGCTCTCAGAGAGCTACACTAGGGACAGAGACTGGAAGGTCTTACCATTTATGCAGATTTTTTCTAATCCCTCTGTTTTCATACATCTCCTCACCTATGACTGCAGCCCCTGGTTCTAGGTCCTCAATAGTTCAGCCTCACCAAAGATTAACTTCACCTTTTGAGTTGGGAAAACACAAAAGCCTGATTGTGAGTATTGGAGAAGAAGATCTGTGAGTCTTAATTGAGCCCTTTAAAAATGTTTAACTAGGCCTCTTTTTTTGTAATACACCCTATACTCATCTTTAAAAACAATCAGTACCTCCAATTCTCAGGGTTTTTCAGGGTCCAACAGCACAAATGGGCTTGCTCTTTTGTTGGTTGCCCATCTATCCATTTCAGGGTTAGGCTTTAGCTTTTTCTGGTCTGCTAAATCAGTTATCCCATTGTGTATCTGATTCCTGCTTCTAAAAGTTCATTAGCATCTCTCACTTTTGTTACCCCTATCCCATTTTATTTATCCTTGTGGTTGAATTTTTATTCTTTGCTCTCATTTTAATTAAACTTTAAGAAACAGCAGACATAAAGTATGTATTTAAGCTATTGTATTTAAATATAAGTCTCAGAATATTTTTAAATTCCTCATCTAGAATTGCCTTCTTGGCTTATATACCAGTGATATGGAAATACTAGTTTTGTTTCTTCTTTACCTCTTCATTTTTCACTGCTGGTATCTTGACATGATAGCCCTGGCCTCTCAGAGAGGAAATTCGCTGATGCGGACCCAGATCTGAGAAGTCCTAGCAAAGGGGCTTGGGAAAAGACAGGTTTGTATGATGGGAGTATTTTGCAAAGTACATGAGGATAAATTCATGTGTGTGCTGTCTGCTTGTGGTAAGTGGGTATAACTAACAGAACCATAGTATAAATCACCATCTTGAGTTGGATGATGACTGCCTGTAAGTATTTGTAGTTTGGTTATTTAATGGTTCAAGAGAAGACTTCTCTAGTATACTCATAATATTTGAGGAATATAGTTCTCAACAAAGCTAATGTCAGTGATAACCACATCCTTCCATTAAGGCTTAGAATTTAATAATACTGAAAAGTAGACCTAGGAGCAAACAGTGATTGACGCTTTTAAGTAAATCTAAACTACGATCTTACAACTATGCGTTATACCACTTAATTGCTTTAAATAATACAGTGATATCATCAGATAGCAAGAAGCTAATAGATTTATGTTCCTGCCCCTATAATCCTCAGTTCTGGATATATCTGGGAGTGACTGATCAACTCCTAGAAAGTGAATCATCAACTCAGGAATAGCCTGGAATCAGGGAAGTTAGAGAGTTTCTGATTTAAAATGACTATTTGGATTGGGCATGGTGACTCATGCCTGTAATCCTAGCACTTTGGGAGGCTGAGACTGGAGGATCGCTTGAGCCCAGGAATTCAGAGTGGCCTGCAATAGCAAGACCCTGTCTCTACAAAAAAATAAAAAATTAGCCACACATGGTGGTGCATACCTGTAGTCCCAGCTACTTAAGAGGCTGAAGCAAGAGGATCACTTGAGCCCAGGAGTTGGGGGCTGCAGTGAGCTCTGATGACACCACTACACTCTAGCCTGGCATCAGAGCAAGAACCTGTCTCAAAAAAAAGTAATAATAATAATAAATGACTGTACTTTGAATTTAAAAGTCTGATGGTAGAATATTGCCCCATTTTGGAAACTAAGAATAATGCTAGTACTTATCCCAATTTCCTTGTGATTATATCAGGCCTTTCATTGCCCTTTAATCTGAATTAGATTCTTCTAGGCTACATTTTGGGGGGCTGAATCTGAATCAAGCCTAGGGAATAGAATAACTCATTTTCTTCCCAAGTGCAGAAAAATTAACTTACAAGAAATGTCAGCTGGGTGCAATGGCTCACACCTATAATCCTAGCACTCTAGGAGGCCAAGGTGAGAGGATTGCTTTAGCTCAGGAGTTCAAGACCAGCCTGAGCAAGAGTGAGACTCCATCTCTACTAAAAATAGAAAAATTAGCCAGGCGTCATGGCATGTGCTTGTAGTCTCAGTTACTCGGGAGGCTGAGGCTGAGGAAAGAGGATCGCTTGAGCCCAAGAGTTGGAAGTTGCTGTGAGCTCTCATGATGCCACTGCACTCTACCCAGGGCAACAGAGTGATACTCTGTCTGGAAAAAAAAAGGCGGGGGGGTGGGGGGCCTATATTTTCATTGGGATGTTGGTTACATAAAATGTATACATTTTAAATTATACCCCAATCAGTAAATTTTAAAGCATGGGTGTCTTTTGGACTTGACAAGACTTTCTCCTTATTATATTATTTCACGTAGTATAGTAACTAAAACCTAGTATCAGTTATGCCTCTACTAAGCCATTTGACATGGATTTCCACAGTCTCTCTGAAGCTTTAATCCTCTGATCTGTATAACTGAGATTTTAGCAGTACTTACTTCAGAGAGCTGTAAGGATTTAAATTTTAAAATATGTATAAAATACATTGCATAATACCTGGCACATAGTAGATCCTCAGTGTATAGTAGCTGCAAATTATTATTAATGTAACAATATCTGTTATTTATATTAGTCATTTCTCCTTTGATTACTCTTGTTATTATCTGTTTACAGAAAACCCATATAGACAACTGCCCTGTAACTGTCACGGAAGTATGCCTGGAAAGACAGCAATAGAACTTGGACCTCTCTGGTATGTGCCTAAGCATAATAACATACTCAGAATTGATTTATGTTTTGATTGCTGACTTGTGACTATGTGGTAGAAGACAAGCAAATTTAGATTCAATTTTTAAGTCTAGGCAAATAATTATGACTACTCTCCCCCTGTGAACCTGAGGTGTTTTTTATTTTCAAATTTTTCTCTATCATTATTCTCCCTAATTTGTGACAAAACTAAAAAGGCAGTGGGCTGAAAGAGGTCTGGATGGTCTGCGAACTAGATAATTCTTTTCCAAATAGCAAGAAAGAGGCTTTTTTCATTGGATCCTTGTAGAACTAGAATGTGATTGTGAAATGATTGCAATAACTTTTTATAGACGAGCCAACTAATATAAAAGGGCTTAGAGGAATTAATTTTTAAGTGAGAAGTGAGTAAAAGTATCTGCTTTTATTTTAGTGAAAGCTGTTTAGGTGGGGCACAACTGCAAATATTTAATGTATGTGTGCGTCTGCATCATTGGTAACAAGGTACTGTGTTTTTAATGCCTTAAAGTTAAATTGTTTTTAATCAAAATCCTTACCTTTAGCTTGTTTGTTACTGGAGATTTTTTTAGAAATTCAAGATTCCTAACAGCACTATGACAAGAATCATTGCAAATTTCTTCCACACTACTTTATAAGATCAAGGCTTAGCCATCTACTAAACCTAGAAATTGACCCAAATGATAATTGTGTTTGTGCTGAGGCCCATTATTTTATCTTCATCCTATGTAAATGCTCTTAGGTTAAGAATGACCTAGTCAGCCTTACCTTCTAGTTCTCTCTTCTCTGTATTATCTGCTACAACATTGATCCTACTCACAGATGTCAGAACTGGGGAAATTAAGAATAACAGGTTGCTGGATCTGGAAGGAAGATTTTCTAGCCCAACATACCAGTGATACGGAAATACTAGTTTTCTTTCTTCTTTACGTCTTCATTTATTGCTGCTGGTAACTTGAAATGATTGCCCTGGCCCCTCAGAGAGGACATTTGCTGATGCTGACCTAGATCTGAGAAATCCTAGCAAAGGTTGCTTGGGAAAAGATGGGTTTGTATGATGGGAGAATATGTAATCCGTAAGAGATTTACGTATGAGGAAATTATAGCATATTGTTTTTGAGTGATTGCTGAAACTGACCAAAAAAATTAGTTATTAGCACAGTCAGGGCCAGAACTTAGGTTTTCTGACTTTCAGGGCTGAGTTCTTAGTTATGCCTTATGATTTCCTCACTCATAGCCCTTGTTCTTGTCTTTCCTGTCATCCAGAATACCTTCCCCCTCTCTCACACTCCCAATTCAAATTGTACTTCCTTTTCGAAGTATCTCTTTAGTGCTTCAACCCAAAATAATTTCTAAATTCTCTTTAGTACATCTTACATTGATCATCCATTTTGAAACTTTAAAATCATATATCCTTTCATGTGTATTTGCTAACCCTAATAATAATAGCTACCATTCTTTGAGGATATACTTTGTACTAGGCATTGTACACAGGTTATTTCATTTAATCCCCTAGCAAGTCTTTTAGAGAAGTTTTATTTGCCACTTCATGATGAGGAATATGTCACTCAAAAGCAGTAATTACTCAAGATTACATAGCTAGTAATATTAAAGCCAGGATTGGAATCCAGGTTTATCTGACTCAGAATTTCGTATTTTTTCCATTATACCTGTGATTCTCAAATGGGAAGCATATCAAATTCACCCCTGGGTGACCTTTGAACTATATGTAATTTTCATATGCGTCTCTTCCCACTCTACCCCACCACCATGAACACACTGGAATTAAGACGTCCTATTACTGACTGGAATGTGCATTGTGAAAACCCGTGCATTATACTATTGTCCTGTCGAGATCCTGTCTGGATTAGGCTTTTCTAGGGTCAACATTGTATTTTCTATTTTGGCGTATCCTCTACACACCTGTGTGGCACAGCATTGTACTCCTTATGAGGGCTCCATAAGCTGTCGTTCATTTCTTTCTTGGTCATCATTTGACACAGCAGCAGAATTCTTACTGATTTCACATGAATGAAATCTCCTTGACTAATCTTTTTTTTTTTTTTTTTGAGACAGAGTCTCGCTGTGTTGCCCGGGCTAGAGTGAGTGCCATGGCGTCACCCTAGCTCACAGCAACCTCAAACTCCTGGGCTGAAGCGATCCTACTGCCTCAGCCTCCCCAGTAGCTGGGACTACAGGCATGCGCCACCATGCCCGGCTAATTTTTTTTTCTATATATATATTTTAGTTGGCCAGATAATTTCTTTCTACTTTTAGTAGAGATGGGGGTCTCGTCTTGCTGAGGCTGGTCTTGAACTCCTGACCTCGAGCAATCCACCCACCTCAGCCTCCCAGAGTGCTAGGATTACAGGCATGAGCCACCGCGCCCGGCCTTGACTAATCTTTATAGTTTAGAGAACTGACATGATAAGAGGAGTAGGCAAACAGAAAATAAAATTTTTTTAATTGAATTATAAATTCTTTTTAAGTGTTAGTGTTACTCTGTCCTATAATGAATTATATATCTTAGTTGTGGTTAAATTATGGAAACTTTTTTTTAAAGAAAATAAACATTTCACAAATCCAATTATTCTCTATATATTCTTTTCTTTTCAGGTCCAGTTCCCTTTTCAATACTGGATTCCTCAAAAGAATGCTATTTGAATCTCTTCACCATGGCTTAGATGACATTCAGACCCTAATAAAAACATTAATCTTTGAATCAGAGTGTACTCCTCAAAGTCAGTTTTCAGTTCATGCACCTTCAAATCTCAGCAAGCAAGGTATGGAAGCCTAGCTTACTAGTTTACAAATTGGTTATCAAAAATACTGTATCCTTTTAATCTTTATATGATGTTATAATCAGGCAATATAATTATGAATAGTGTGCTTTAAGTAAATCCTCTCTGATGAATCTAATTATAATCTGGTTGTTAACAGCTTTTTTTAATTGCATAGTTTTCTTCAGGGTTATACTCAGAGGCCAGAAATGAATAGTGATTTTATTAAGATAATCTCTCTTTTTTTGTTTTTAATTCTACTAGATTAAAAAAACTAAGTCTTTTGTGATTTTATTACCCTATATCTGCTTTCTAGAAAGAGAAACCTTAGGTAATTCTAAGAGTGATGTGGCCAAAAATTTTGGTAATGTCTTTGAGACACAGAAACTAGATTTATACTTAGGACTCAGTAAAGCTAAGTTTTTTCTCCTTAAGAGAAAGCCTAAATAGGCCTTTGTAGTTTTATCTAGGTACTGATACAGGGGTGAGCCTATTAACATCCTAGCATTTTCAGAAGTAATTAGAAGAAGCTGCTATTATGGAGGGTTAAAAAATATAATTCTTGCAGCCTGCTTTGGCCACAGAATCTCTTGTGTATCCATAAAAGCAGTGTGGGTGGAACTTCATAAACTTTTAAACTTTGAATTATTGTTTAATGTCATTCTAAAGTATATTACTTTCCCATTTGTTTTTACTTTAGAAGAAAATGGTGTATTTATTAAAACTACAGATGATACCACAACAGATAATTACATTGCACAAGGTATGTATGTATATATATGTTTATATATGTATGTATGCATGTAGTATGTATCAGAGCAAAAAGGCATGTAGCAGAAGGGTAGGAAGAGAAAACTTTGCCTTGGTAGCCCACTTAAAAATACATTTTCTCATATGCTGACAACAAAACTATAGTAAAGCTCGTTTATCAACATTCATACAGTTCATATTTTCTGTTAACATGTTCTTTGTTCATATCTGTAATACACAGTGATCTCCTTGAAAGAATTATACAATCTTGAGGAACCATGTGAATCAAAATAAGATCAAATAATATATGATAAAATTATAGAGTTAATATTAAATTTTATTCTAATTCTTTTAAAAATTGCTCATCAATATATGATTTATAGCAATTCTATTTGATTAACCAGAGACTCTATTCTCAGCTATAAGAATTATATGACCTTTCTTATTTAGGATATGTGCATACTTTGAAGTACAGTTGTATTTAGACATTGCAAATTCATATTAAAGGGGTGTTAAGATTCTCAGTATCTTAATGTCTAAGGTTTTGTTTTACTTTTTAAAAACAATTTTAGATATCAGCTGTGTTTTTAATACAGGTAAAAAGAATATAGAGGATGGTAAGGTTGAAAGAGTAGTGGCCTGTAATTACAAGCTGTAATTTTGTATTTGTTGCTTAACAGTTTAGTGTTGACATTCAAAGAGAAGAAATCTTAAACTCTTTTAATAGTCTGTGGTTTAATTACTGTCTGCTCTTTCCAACAGTTTTGTTCATGTAGCATCTTCAACTAGTTTGTTAACATCCAAATCACTTTAAATGATATATTCCACTTAATTCCTCTGTTGGAAAAAAGAAAAAGAGGCATTATGATGTATTATAAAGAGCATAGGTTTAAGAGCATCATTCTGCTCCATTGTTATTGGTTATGTAACCACAGCAAGGTCCCTCACCTTCAGCAGAATTGTCTTAAATCCTTTTTAGAATAAAGTAAAACATAAATAAGCTTTAAAATTATTTAAAATTTCTGAGTCTTATCTATAAATTAAGAAAATTAGACTAATCTCCATGGGCTTTTCTATAACTGTAACATTATATGATTATTCTTAGACTGGTCTGTCAACACATAAAATTTTCCATGATAGAAAACACCAGGCAAAAAAAATCCATGTACTGCTGATGATAGTCACTATTAAGGTATTATGTCAGGCTTTTTTGTCTCAGACTTCCCTGGAACTTGTACTAAATCTGGGTATGTATCCTTTCACTGAGTGTCGTGTTAGACTTCATGCAAGGGCATAATCAGATTTTATCTGACTTAATGGATATGTCCCAAGTTGTCATTTTTTGGGTTTTTTTTTATGTAAAAAGGTAACAATTCAACATTAATTTATATTTATTTTTGAATGTAATTTATCTTTTCATGCATGAAATTTGCCTTCTGAATACTTCTGCTTAAGCAAATGCTAATTGCTTTTCCTGAAGAAATTTGACCATAGTATTCGTATATAATCAAGGGTTGAACATTCAAACAAAATCTCATTATAATATTGGATATCTCAATTATTTTCCCTTTGTGATTTTTAGAAGGTTACATTCCTAGAATCTTACTGGCTAGCACATTGCCACACTAGAAAAAAAAAATTTCCTTGTGGCCATGGTGTTTTATTATGAAAATAGAATGAAAACTTCAAAAACAAAACGATCCTTTCTAATTTAATGAAAAATATATTGACTTCTGTTCATTTAATCCATGTTTTTAGAATTAATTTGTCAATATTAATTGTAACCATAAGAACATCAACAAATAAGATTTTCATGAACCATCTGCAGGGTTTTGCCCAGGTTTTGCTTCACGAGGCCCCTGGCTCAAAACTAGCAGGAGTTAAATACAACTCACGTGGCAGTTAATGTGCTAGCCTCCTTCCACTTAAAGTGGAAAGACTAAGTACTGTGGTGAGAAAGTAGGCAATGAGACCATACATTATACCTTTGTCAGTTTTTGTGTTCAAGCTTTTGAGATTTTTTAGTGTTGTTTTTCTTTGTGTTCACTGAAAACCCACTATATATCCAATACTGGGCACTTAGCAGAGAGTAAAGGTATAAAAATGAAGGACATTGTCCTCAGGAACTTACAATATAATTTGAGGAAAAAGGATTTACATGCATAAAAGACCTACATACATGAAACAAGAAAGGAAAAAAAGATGGAATTTAATCCAGTTCTGATTAGTGTGGTATTAACAATAATGAAATCTCTGAAGTGATTGGCCCAGAATTCATAAATGGCTTCCTACAGGAGCTGCCAATAGAGTTGTGGCTTGAAGTTTAAGAAGGTTGAAAGGAAGTTCTGACTCAGCAAACAGTGAAATATTAAAATTACATGAGTGAAGGGCAGTGAAAATACATAGAACAAATTATCTTATTGTAAGAATTAAGATTGGATAGATAGGTTGAAATGGTATCAGAGGTTTAAACTTGAGACAATATATAGTTATGAAAGTATTTGGCTTGTAAGTTTTAAGGGAATGCTAACTTTGTATGTTTGTATGTGTTTCAGGAAAGAGAAAAAGTAATGAAATGATTACAACTTTAGCCAAGAAGCAAAAGACTGATGTCAGTACTGAACATCCTCCCTTTTATTATAACATCCACAGACACAGCATTAAAGGAATGAATATGCCAAAGTAAGGTAGCCAGTGAATGGCAAAGTGTTTTATTTTATACTTTAATGATACTGTGATTTAAATAAAAATACAAGATCCTAATTATATTTTTTCCTTTCCTCATTGCAGGTTAAAGAAGTTTTTGTGTTACCTGTCTCAAGCAGGCTTCCGAGTAAGCCGAACTCATTTTGACCCAATGGGCGTTCGTACAGATGCGCCTCTAATGCAGTTTAAATCTATCCTGTTAAAGTACAGCACGCCCACCTACACTGGAGGACAGTCCGAGGGCCACGTCCAGTCCGCTTCCGAAGATACAGTAACTGACAGGGTTGAAATGTCAGTGAATGACAAAGCAGAAGCAAGTGGCTGCAGAAGATGGTAAACAGAAAATTTGTTCTCAGGTGTCTGTGTAGATAGATGGCCCAGTCGTTCTCTATACCAACTCTAGTTCTTTTTCTATTCTTTCAATTCAGTGGCATAAAAATAAAAAACAGTATTGTTTTCATTAAGAAAATTAGCAGTTTCTAACTTAGCTGGTTTGGGAGCTTTGCTTTTTCAGGTTTTTCTTATTTTAAAGAAAACTTAAAATTTTAATGGATCCATTTTATATGAAGCCAAGTTTCTGAGATCACCCTACTGTTAATTTGGAAATTTTTCACATGTGAAGTGTTTGGAATTTTATGTACATTATGGAAGCCATCTTTTGCTATTCTTAATCACATCTCTACTTAAACGGATTCATGATGTTTCTTTTTCTGTTTATAGTGCACAAAGTGAAGGTAAAGCCTTTGACCCATTAAAATGACTCTGAATAAAACAGGAAGAACAGTGTTCTTCCAGGTCACTAATGTATTTCACAATTATAAAGCTAAAATGTGTTCCCATTTTAAGAAATCATACTTCTTCCCACATTGATCTTTTATTTCTGGCTTTTGAGAAACTAAATACTTGCCTAAGATAGAAATACATTTCTTTACAAGTTTAAGGTCTAGATGACTAAGCTTCAAGATTTTGTCAAAATAAATTTAGACCACTGTTCTAATATAATAAATAGTTGTTCACAAGCACTGAAACCCTGAAAAAGAATAATTCTGTTACAAATTAAACAGGTTGGGTGATCTCAGGTACCACCTCGGATAATGCACGTACAATACTCATTTGCTTGGTTGTACTACCTCTCAGAAGTAAAATCTGTCACCTTATGAAGTGAGGGTTTTTTGATTTGAGGGTTGTTTTTTTTTTGTTTCTTTGGTTTGGTTTTTTGGGTTTTGTGTGTGTGTTTGTATAAATTTTTTGTGTAAGTAGCCCAAGCTAACGTAACTATAAAAATTAGTTGGAAAAAAAATCTTGTCTCCATTAATTAATATCATTTTTGCTTCATTTACATTTAAGATTTTAGATGAAAGGATTTGGTACAAAGTTTACGATTTTGCCTCAAAAATTTAATCCATTTGCCCTAAAGTATTTCTCAGGGAAAGTAACTTTTTATAACCACTAACCTGGGGTGGGAGTGGGAGTACAGTTATAATTGAAAGATTGAATTACACCACAGAAGAAAAAAGCATTTCCATGACATATACAGAAAATCTGGGGGTTGGGGGTTAGATGAACATAGACTATTAATTAGCAGAAATAAGGGAGTCCCTTTGTGTTATTACAGGATATTCCCAAGAGGATTTTTTTTCTTTCTCCAATTAATATAATCATACATTTTCAGTAAAACAAAGCAATAGGTAGTGCAAGTTAGTTTCTGTAATGACCATAAAAAATTGTACTCGATAATTCTTGTCAGTTAAAATTTTAACTTACAAATGAGCACGAAAAGAAATGAAAATTAGTTACTTCTTTTTTGTTTGTACAATTAAAAAGAAAAATTACTATAAATCCACAAGGTAAACCAGAATTCAGATTATCTGATTTAATATATATTATTAAATTGAATCTCAGTCTCAAATTTTGCTAAATGCTTATCAGTAATGACATATATTGATCAACGATGAGTTGGGTTTAATGCAAGGAGCCTAATTTAATACAGAAACATAAACTACTGTTATCTAAAATATGTATTAATATGTATTATTAATTTCACATGTAAAGACAGATTTTTTTCTAAGAAAAGTTTGATAGGAAGTAGTTTGGAACTCTGTGATAAGGTAATCAGTCTAAAAACGAAATGACTTTAAAAATTCCATTTAGTTCTACATTATTGTTCCCCTAACAATAGTAGTAATCTGGGACACTGCATACGTTGACCACAGTGTAAAATGACCTCAGTTGTATCCCTCTATTAAAATGTGGTAAACAAAAGAAACCAGTTCAGGAAACCATTGTTTTGACTCTGCTAGTTACTTATGTTAATACTCTAACTATACACTCAGGAAATGGGAGAAGTAACCAAGGGATTGCGTTGGGGGGGTGGATCACTGTGGTAGACTTGAGTCAAATCTCCTTTTATTATACCAACTTCCATAAAACTCCACTCTGAATAAATTGTGTGATGTTCTGGTTCCCCCAAATTAGAACTGAAGACCAGTTCAGTAATCCCAAAAGATCTAAAAATTTCTTCCTGCATTGCATAATTGCTCTAGTAAATGGCCACAGGTTACTTTGTAGAAGGTGAAGAGATACACAAATGCATACTTGTGATGTTATATCAGGGTCTTTTCTCAAAGGGCTCCAGGAATCCAGTTAAATCAGGCCTGGGAACTGGGTGAGGGCTTGGAAATACCATAGTGGCTCAAGTCCGACCTATAATTTTCAGTTATATAAGTCAAATAGGACCATTTTGATCCTTTAAATCACATGATCAGTTAGCCAAGGCCAATCCTTGTGTTTTACTGATTATTTTGTCCTACTGCTTATTTAGTAACCGTGCCCACCTTTCTAGTCTAGCAATTAAGTGAACTTTGTCCTGACATGATCCAGCCTTGGCAGTGCCCACTGAATCAAGGAGTCGAGTCCATTTCAACTGAGGCATCTCTGACAGACAAACACACTATCAAGCTTTCCATGAGTTCCGGTGCTCTGCTCACTAGCGCTTTCCCAATGCCTTGGTAAAGAGAGTCAACTAGACTCTCATGAGGATCTAGTTAGAGGATCACACATATTAAATCCTCTCCAACATTCCCCCTCTTCTGTTTTCGATTTCCTTTCTCTACATTTCATCAAGGAATTTCTATCATATTACTTCCAATTTAGATGAGCCACTGCTGAGTCAAAATGTCTTTCAACCAATTAAAAAGGACCACTTGGAGCTGTTTAAAGGTGACAACTGAGCTAGAATCTCTGCTGTAGGTGTACCCATATTGCTAATTTAACCCAATTTAAAATTGTTATTTCTTTCAAGGTCCTACATACTCAGAATCTATTTCCATGGGTATTCTCCACATAGTAATATGTATGTTCCAAAAAAGCATTCTTTTAGATTATACTTTGTATTAGGATCTGACTCAAACTATGTCCTGGAAACAATTAAGGATTGTAAGGATAAAGCAAATGGACTTCTTTTTGCAAGCTAACTCTTTTAAATGATGTTATTAAGAGGTCATCAGCCAAGGCACAAGCATATCTACGGGGTTCACTTAAAGTGAGGATTAGGGATTTCGAATACTCATTCATCCAAGTCTTTCTAAAACTCTTATGTCAATTCTCAGTGTCACTCTTTCCTCACCAGTGTCTCTACTCTCACAAGACCCAAAAAGATAGGGATTCAGAAAATTTCCAGGATCAAGCTGTGTTTTCCAGCTGTCTCCGTCTAGGCTGGAACAGTGAACATCTCACAGTTTTACTCTCCATAAGACTTTCTTCATCATTAGGAAGAGGAATTCCCCAAGCCCAGAAAGAGGTTACGAAGAATGACCATCTAAAGACAATGTCCTATTTGTCTACAGAGCCTCATCAACCATGCCCATAGGATCCCCTTCTCCGCTGCCACCCTTTCCCCTCTGCAAGAACCAAGCCCTCTTCCAGCCCAAAGAGCTTTCCCCGGCTCTCCTGAAAAGATAAGACAATGTTAAAATGTGAGTAAATTGTACATGAGTTACCCCGAAACTGCAAACGTCTTCTACCTAATTTTATGTGAGTGAAGTGGACTGACAAGAGAGGAGTTTAGATGAAGTAGGCCCAGGAGTAAAATTTACCAAGTATAAAAACTTTTCCTAGGAAGTGGAGTATTAATTGTAATCGTTTATATGAAACATAGCACTACACAGCACTATTTATACATAGATTATATCATAATCTGTAACAGTAGATCTGAAACTGCCCTTTATAAAATTAATAAAGGGCCTCAGGGTGGGAACCGTGGTAGAGGCCTGAACTCTGCAAAGGAATAGGTATAGTTAAAATATACGTATAACCCAGCCACTGTTCCCTCGCTTGCTTTCCTGTAATTGCTCACTACTCAGGAGTCACACAGCTGATGGGCGTAAAGATTCTTAGCTTTCTTCATCGCTCCCATAGATAACATCGCCCTTGTGAAACCTAAGACTAGTTTTTGTGATATCTTCCAGGCCTTGCATTCTGGTGGACTGGCTAACTCACCCAGACTAGTGGCCCCCACCCACGAACTGTCTCAGCATAAGAAGACAACTTCTACACCCCTGTGACTCCCTACCCCCTCTACCCTGAACCCAGCCAATCAGCAGACTCAGTCGCCTTGCCCTTTGTCCACCAAACTATCTTCAAAAATCCTTTCTCTCAAATTCTCGAGGGGTCGGATTTGAGAAATTCCTCCCATCTCCTCACATGGCACATGTAATAGTAAATTTCTCTGCGGTAACACCTGCTATCCCAGTGTATTGGTTTGCCCTTGAGCAGTGGGACAGTGGACCTGGTTGGGCTGTAACAGTTCTTATTATCTGTATTTCATAGAAAAAGAAGAGAAAAAAAGAAAAACGAACTAAAGCTAAACAAGATTAATTTATTCAGTGCCACTCTAAAACTGGCAGGAGCCAGGAGGATCTAGTCCCAGGCAGACCTCAGAGCTCATGCTTTTAGTCACTTGAAAATATACCTTTATTAAAGGACATAAAGACATATGTAAAATAAAAGTTTAGTTTTGTTACTGAACCAAACTGGGATCCACTCAACCAGCAAAGCAAAGTCACACACTGAAGTTGAGAATTGCAGCAAGCAGCAGCCAGGCACGGTGGCGCGGTGGCTCACGCCTGTAATCCTAGCACTCTGGGAGGCCGAGGCGGGAGGATCGCTTCAGCTCAGGAGTTCGAGACCAGCCTGAGCAAGAGTGAGACCCTGTCTCTACTAAAAATAGAAAAGTTAGCCAGGCGTGGTGGTGCACATCTGTAGTCCCAGCTACCCGGGAGGCTGAGGCAGGAGGATTGCTTCAGCCTAGGAGTTGGAGGCTGCTGTGAGCTAGGCTGGCACCACGGCACTCTACTCAGGGCAACGGAGTAAGACTGTTCTCAAAAAAGAAAGAGAATTGCAGCAAGAAGAAAGAGGCATTTTTATTACATGGTGTCAAGCAAGGGGTAATCAACTAATGCTTAAGACCTAAACTCCTTAATGGCTTACAGGCCAGGGTTTTTAAAGGCAGGGCTACATTTGAGGCAGGGAAAATTGTACATTAATACATCTGGTCAACCTTTTGTTCCTCAGTTGAGAAAGTGATTATAGAAATTATCTGAACATTATTTTATGAAATCTTGGTTGGCAGTGATGGTCAATAGTATCCTCCCTCCCCCTGCTCCAAAACACACATACACACACTCTCTCCCTCCCTCTCTCTCTCAATGGTCTATCAAATACCTATAATTGTACTTCGCAAAGGATTACACATCCAATGACTTCACTAATGATGTAGTTTATATCCTCCCATACTGACAGATAAAAACACATACATTCTCTAAACACAAAGCTTATATTCACAAATAACTCTTTGCTTAAAGACAAAATTTCAATTAATAATCACAATGGGAATTTAGTTATTTAATGCAACCACTAATCTAATGTCACCAACAAAATCTAAGCAGTTTTATCACAAAAGCAGGGTTATATTCAGTGGGCATGCATTAATCTATACAACTTAACATTACACCAGAAAAGGAATTGAATATAAAAGTTCCCTTGATTTTTGGTGGTTTTTCAAATTTCATGGCACAGATTACAAAAAAAACTGTAAAAACAGATTTTAAATATTTTCAATAAAATGGTAAAAAAATTGAATAAGCTTTTAAGTTTTCACATTGGGCTGAAGATTACATCAAGCTGGCCCCAATCCGTCAAAATTGACAGATAAATATTTACAATGACTAGACAGACTTTAGTTACAATGGTACTTGCTGGAGGTGTGTACTCCCTATCTAAAAACCCTTTGGGGTTTAATTTCTGAATGCAAACATGTATTTTTAAGCACTGCAATAATATAAACTTGGAAACACACCTAGAACCAGGACAGGGACAAAAAATAACACACAAGTCAACCGTATTTCTGACCTGTCAGCATAAAGCCTTCTAGCTCCCAAACACCCAACACTGTCCTTCAACATAAAAATTAGGAAGAGTACAATGACTTTACCCTACTGGCTGGCATTCTACAGAATTATCTTTCACTACCTATCAACACAGGGCTCAAGCTCCATTAACCTGCTTCTAGAATGTAATTAGCAGAGCACCAAATTTATAAACTGATACAGCAACCCAAAATGCTAAACACACTTTTCAAATGGAAGCAAACTTTTCTCCATTGTTCTATGTGCCATGTTATTCTTGAAACTTACGTGGCTACCAATAAGAAAAGAATCAGGGAAGCTTTGAACATATCTTGTACTTTTTATCAAGGCTAAAGTGCAAAATATCTCATCTCTGGTATTTTAATAGGAAAAACATCAAACACACATAATAAAGGAACTGAAGTAACAGCAGAATTAATGCAACAAAAAGCACTCTTAAATATACATTTGAAGACTACATATTACTACCAATTTAATTTTTCTTTCAGGAAAATCTGTCAATGAGTCAAGTTCTCATAGAACTTAAGATTTTGTTTGATTCTCTTTCCAAGACCAAAAATTCCAAAATTACAGGGAAAAAGAATGAAAAAAAAATAACATTGCATGACGATGGACACTAAGTTCATCAAGAACTTCTTTTTAAAATGAGATATTATGGAAGAAAATACCATGAAAAGAACAATCCTATGAGAATTGTTGTTAAGCACAGTAAACTTGAGCCTTGGTCTTCATGAAGATACTACAGTTTATATAGAAAACTATAAATATACACAACTCCAGGGAGAAAAAAGTCAGAATACATATTATTTAACATTCTGTAGGCCTAAAAAACTTCTGAGGGAAGAGGGAAAAGAACGGCCAACAGAATCTTTACTTAAGAATACAGAACTATGAAAAATTCCAGGGCCCAAAGGGTGCTCCAAATGGAACCACGCTTTGTGAAAACACAAAACTTAGATAATATTTTTAAAAAAACAAAAAGTACTGAATAACTGCAGTCCCTTCCATAAAGGATATCTTAAATTAAGGAGAAAAGATTTGAATAGTGTAAACGAGTCTGGCTCAGAAAGAAAACTGAACAACATATCCAAGATCTGTCCATAAAAGTAATGAAAGTACATCTTTAATATTAAAGAAATAAGCTATAAAAAAGTTCAGTCTCAGAATTGGTTTTTAAAAGCTCATTTGTGCTCCTTTGTGGGTGCGTAATAAAGTTCCATGGGTTTGTTTACTTTCCAGTATTTCTCACTGACCAATTCCAAAGAAAAAGAGCCATTTAACACCTAAAACAAAAAAGAAAGAAAAAGTTATGAAAACTGTGATGAAACAAAAATAGAAATCCACAGAATCTTTTTTTAAAAAAAATCTTAGGAATTAACTACTTATCTCTTACACTGTTCATAACAGAATAAACAAAGGGTATTAAGAAGTTAACTGCCCTGTTGCAGTTTCTCTCTCAGGGTCCCAGGGTTCTACACGGCCTCGTTAGACCCCACCCCACCACTTGCCACTCAGGTGACCGACGTGCTCCAAGTTTCAACTGTCTATTGTCTGAAAATACTCACAGTGAACTGGCCACTGGCTGTTGCTATATAAATGGTATATTGCTTCTCACTGGCTGTATCAAGGTTCATCTGGTTTGATTCGCCTTTGCTTCGAAGTTCTTCTAAAGCTAACCTCACAGCCAGATACTTGGATAAGTGATCAACGGTGGCGTTACCTGAAGTCTTTATGTATCTGAAAGAATAAATCGTTAAAAATTTCACTTCTAGAATATACTAATGAGAAAAATTTACTTAAATTATGGACCTAACAATGTATTTCCTTCTTTCTTTCATTCTTTTTTTTTTTTTTAAGAGACGGGGTCTCACTCTGTCTGAAGCGCAGTACAGCACACAATCATAGCTTGCTATAATCTTGAACTCCTGGGCTCAAGTGATCCTCCTGCCTCAACCTCCCGAGTAGCTGGGACTACAGGCACCCATCACCACGTTTGGCTAATTTTTCTATTTTTGGTAGAGACAGGGTCTCGCTCTTGCTCAGGCTGGTCTTGAACACCTGACCTCAAGAGATCCTCCCACCTGGGCCTCCCAGAGTGCTAGGATTATAGGCACGAGATGCTGCACCTGGCCTAGAACTAATACATTTCTTAAAAGCTAAGTAAAATGTAAATGTCCCAATTATTAACAAAATAATATCAGAAAATTTATTGCTTTATCATCTAAAAACTTCTTATTGAAAGGTACAGAAGAAAATTACATGCTTACTATCTGACTGCTGGGCTATGAAAACTTTACCTACCTTACTTTCTGTAAAATATGTTATAAAGCAACAAAAAAAAATTAAACAGAAATACACAAAGTACTTAGGAGGGAAAAAGAACATATGCCTCAAACCCCAATCATCAGAATTTGTTGGCTGCAGCAGCAAGAGGAATAGTTAGAATATAAGCAGATTTCTTACTGTCTAAAAATTAAAATATCTGGTTTCTAAGACTGACCAGACAAGTGTTAATCTTAGGATTTTTAAAGCATGGCATACCATTCAATCGCTCATTCAATAAATATTTGATGATTATCTGCATTCAATGGTGGGCAGTATGCTAGAGATACAGTAGTAAAGCAGCCATCCTTGCCAGCGTGAATTTTAGAGCCTACTGGCACCCTAGTATGATTGTTTAAAAATCTGAATGGTCCTTTTCCCTCTCCTACCCAAAAGGGTCATTCCTTTCACATACATAATTTCAGGTGGAAAGCACATGAAAAAGAAAACAACAATTTAGGCAGCCAATGTATCCAAATTGAACCCCAACCGTCAATGGAATGAAATACACTACTCCTACTTCTTCTGAAAAATTGCCTTTTAACTCCAAATTAAACATTCTGAATTCAGACAATCTGAAACTAACCCGCATGCTTACCTTGTCTGTGCACTGTCATCTTTTTCCATAAGTGTGGGATGAGGCCTGAACACCAATTCAATTTCACTAGCACCATCCATTACTGGATCAATTGCCACTGCCGCATTGTTATTATCAAGCTCGAGCCCAGAATCATCAGATGTTTTGGTCCGTTTGTTACTAGGGCCTGCTTCCTGATTGCTGTGTGTGGACGCATTGCTACAGTGCGAACTGTCACCGTTATCTTCCGCACCACTACCATTTTCAATCTGTTGTTTCTTGCCTCGCTGTAATCTAGAGGAATAAAAAAAAAAAAAGAATGCATAAAGTTTACTTTTAGTCCTTGAAAAGCATCAAATTTGAAGCACATTTACTACAGAACTTCAGAATTCTAAAAAATCTTGATAACTGAATTTGCTCCAAGTTGGATAATGGCATTGTTTCCCACTCATCCCTGAAAGAAAATCTCTCACACACACAGACAAACATTTAAATGATTTAAACAAGTGTATCTACTCATTTAATAAGTTTCTTTATTAAACGAAAGACTGTAAGAATTACTGGCAAATCCTTATTTATATTTTGATCATTTTGTCCATTATGAAATTATGTTTAAAGAAAGGCATGATTTAGGTATGAAATGTGAAAGTTCTGAGGGAAGGTATTTATGCCTCTTTAATTAGAAATTCTTAAGGAAACACTATGTAAAAAGGATGGCAAGCATGCCCACCCTGCTGACCTCCCTCACAGTCTAATTGCTAACGCAATGCAAAATGATTTTAATCAGGAAAATGGGATGGTATCAAAATAACCAGCATGGGCGTGGAAGCAGCTCTCTAACAAGCTCAAATACTAAAACCAATTACTGAGCAAGGCACTTTGTGTATATAACCTCATTTACTCTTCAAAACAACCTGCCAAGGCAGTTAGCATTACCACCATTTTACAGTTGAGAAAGTGAAGAAACTGAGGTACAAGATTAAATAATTTGCCTATGGTCATACAACTAGTAAGTGCCAGAGCTAGACCCTAGGATGTCATAGCAAACCACGTTCTTTCTACCACATCACCTGTCTCTCTACCTCTATATACAAGAAAAAAGAAGGGATATATGATGAAAAAGAAATATGAAAGGATGACATGTATTTCCAAGAACAGTGTCATCCTTTCATATTTCTTTTTCATCATATATCCCTTCTTTTCCCGTCGTTATCATGTTTATTGCCCATCGTTATCATGTTTATTGCCAGGACAATGAACTAGCCGCCTTACAGGTTAAGAAGCTGATTAAGAACTCTTGTTTAAAAAAAAAAAAATTAATCCTCCTTATAAAATCTATAGATCATTTCAAAACCAAGAAGGGATTGGCTAACACATTAAATGACAAACTATAATTGAAAAAAATAATGGAACAAAAAACCTGGGGCCAGGTGCAGTGGCTTGTGCCTGTAATCTCAGCTACTCAGGAGGCTAAGGCAGGAGGGCTGCTTGAAACCAGGAGTTTGAGACCAGCCTGAGGAACACAGTGAGACCCTATCTCTTAAAAAAAAATAAATAAATAAATAACCTGGCACAGTGGCTTGTAACCTGTAGTCTCAGCTACTTGGGATGCTAAGGCAGGGGACTGCTTGAGCCCAGGAGTTTGAGGCTGCAGTAAGCAATGACCCCTATCTCTTAAAACACACACACACACACACACACACACACACACACGAGAGAGAGAGAGAGAGAGAGAGAGAGAGAGAGAGAGAGAGAGAGAGAGAGAGAATGTGCATACAACCACCCCCGCCCCTAAACTCTCGACAGTGACAACACAGGGACTACACTTAAATATTTTCTAAAACCGATAATTAAAGCAAAAGTTGTTTTACTTGGCCATAAATTACAGAGATCTAACATGTTTACTAAGAATTAATGTATGTACTTTTATCATACACCTATTTCCAAAAAAAGATTGAAGTGACAGAGCTAGATTAATGTAACTGCAGGCAGCATTTAAAGAATAATGTTCAGATAAAGGAGATTTATAGCCTATTATTATATATCCTACATTTATCAAATCACATCTATAATACTACATACTGTCTTGACAGTAGTATTTTAAGAATGACACCAATAATCTTGAATGTCATGTGAGAAATTAGAAATGTGAAAGTTTAGCCTTTAGAGAAGCATGTAAGACGATATATATCTATATTAAAGTATTTGGAAAACTAGAAGTAGAATTTGAAATATGTGTAGAATCCAACGAAGACAGGCCAGACTGCTACACACAAGTGACTAATTTTAATTCAATATAAAGGAAGAACTTACACAAAAAATTCACATATTCAAAAATATTTACTGATACAGACAGGTGCAAAAAATAAATCCTCTTTTGCAACTCAGAACTCATTGTTCAGTATGAGTTCTGATACCTATAAGAAGGAATATTATGGAAAAAAAAAATATTTACTAAGCAGCTACTTTAAGCCAAGCATGGTTCTAAGTACTGGTGCTGTAAGAGTCAATGATAACATAGCCTCTTCCCTCTTAGGGCTCATATTCTAGCTGCAGCGGGTACCACATGTCAGAGAATGGTAAGTGCTGTGGAGAAAAAATGAGGCAAGGAGGGTAAGGAAGTATGGAGTCCTGGGGTGGAAGACGGGAACTTAGCAGACATCTGGTGAGAAAGTGAGGGACGTGAAGATTATCTGGAAGAAGACAACAGTAAGTACAAATGCCCTGAGGCAGAAGCGTGCTTGGTGAGTCTAAAGAATAGTTAAGAAGCTGTAATCAAATTGCCAACATATGAAAGGCACTCCTGTCACACAGCCCCACTGCTTTCTAGTTTCTATGTTCAAACAAGACAAAAGACTACATGTAAAGGATTTTGCAAAGGGGATTCTTGCTCCTTAACAACATTAAAAGCCTACCAGCTCTAAGGAATATATAATTCTTTAAAACTAAATACATTCAACATTTAATACTTTATTTTAAGACAGAGTGGTAGGTTAGTGTAATAATATTAATATATTTAGAATGGAGCACATCTTTTAAGTCAGTGGTTTTTGACTGTAGTTGCACTTTAGAACCACCTGTGGAACCCAAAAAACAGTAAAGCCTGGGCCCTGATTACTCAGTCTGCCATGATACCTAAACACTGAGATTTAAATGCATCCCAAGCGATTCCCATCTTCAGCCAAGGTGAAAACCACTGGATTGAGATGGGGTTTTACTACTTCTCCTACTTGGAAAATGACAATTCTCCCTGGGGTCTAAATACATTAGAAGATAATGTCAGAGAGGAAAAAAGGATAGGGGTAAGGAAAGTGCCCAGATTACATAGGGTCTTGGAAGCCACCATAAAAGTCTTTTGGTTTTTAACTCAAATGTGAACAGAAGCTATTAGAGCGTTTTGAGTAAAAACCTCTGATCTTACTTCTAAGTTAGCAGAATTTCTAACTGCTGTGCTGATAACAGACTATGGGGGTAGCATGGGAAGCAGAAAGACCAGTTGGGAGCCAATTTCAATACTTCAAATGAAAGATCATGGTGGCCTGGACCCATCTGGACATACTATGGAAAAAGCTAAAAATATTTATTCACAGACTGAGAAAAAGAGGTTTAAGGGTGACTCCAAAGTTTTCGGCTTAAGCAAGTGGAATGACGGAGTTGCCATTAACTAAAATGAGCAAGAATGAGAGGAAGTAGTGGATAAGAATTACAAGTTCAGTACTGATCATGTTAAGTTTGAGATGCTTATTAGACATCCAAGAGGACACGAGTCTAAAATTCAGAGACATCAAGGCTGGACATATAAATTTGGGAGTCATCAGCACGTCGATGGTAATTAATACTATGAAATTTTATGAGATAATCTGGAGACAGACTTTGTATTGAAAAGAGAAATAAAGTCTGATCCCTGGCACACTCCATCTTTGAGAGTTAGGGGAATTGAAATAAAACCTGCAAAAGAAACTAAGCAGAAACAGCTAATGCCATACAAAGGGAACCAGGAGAATATGGTCTCCTGAAAGCCAGATGAAGAAAACTATTCAAAGACGAAGGAGAAATTGTGTCAAATGCTGCTAGGATGAGGTCTGAGAATCAGCAGTTAGACTGTGTAATGTGGAGGCCACTGATAACTTTGATAAAGGCAGTGTGATGGGGTGGTGTGGATGAAAGTCTGACTGGAGGGGGTTCAAAAAAGAATAGGAAAAGAATTGGAGAGAGACACAGCAACTCTTTCAAGGAAATCATGCTATGAAGAGGAGAAACCGAATGGTACGTGGATGGAGAAGTAGGTACAAGAGATTCCAGAATTTTAAATGGAATACCCTATTATGCCCAGAGGCATATATTATACCTACATGCGAAGGTAAACATGCATAACTACTATTTGCTACTATATTTCTTACCTTTTCCAAAAGCAAATTCAATATTTAATAAAGTATTCAGAAAACAGCTACCCTCTCTGGCCCTTTCCCATATACCTGTTCATAGCCTGTATCTTCAGTCCTTCCTCAATGCTGTGACTGAGTGCTTGCTGATTATTGTGCTTGTTGATCCTGGCTAATACTCTCTCTTGATGAGCTTCATACTCATCACGACTTGGATAAATTTTGCTGATGAGTGCATCAAAGTTTGGATCTGGCCTTAGTGATCTTTTGGAAACTAGCTTTTTCCGACAGGTAGGACATTCTTTGTTCCTAAAAAAATAAAAATAAAAGGGAGGGGAAAGCAAATGTAAATAATGCCAGTATCTCCGGGCTAAAGACAAAAATATCCAGCTTCTGGAAAGTTATCATCTTTAAGCCAGTACTTTTACCAAGTCACAGAAACTTAAACTGATTAATCTGAATTTCTGTGAAACTCTGACTGTGGGTAAGCAAGATTTTGGAAACCTCAAGACACTCTATATACTATTTGCCAAAAGAGAAAAATTTGAGTATTTCTCAATGATAATTTACATATAACCATTTTAGGAATAAAAATCTACTCTTTACTAATTTAAATTTCCCCTTTCTGATATCCATGCCGTACAAGGAAAAATTACCACCTATATATATTAACTGTTATCAGTTCTTTTACTGAAATAACACTTTAAGAAGGATATTCTTTGATATACTTAAAAAGCAGAAAAACCATGGTTTTATGCTTTGTATTATAATTTCCTCAAAACAAATACTCATCCTATAAAACCTCTAAAATTGTATAAAACCAACTGTTTCAAAACAAAGATTCTCGGCCGGGTGCAGTGGCTCACGCCTGTAATCCTAGCACTCTGGGAGGCCGAGGCGGGTGGATTGCTCGAGGTCAGGAGTTCGAGACCAGCCTGAGCAAGAGTGAGACCCCGTCTCTACTAAAAAAATAGAAAGAAATTATCTGGCCAACAGAAAAAAAAAATATATATATATATATACATATATATGTATATATATATACACATATACATGTATATATATATATACATATACATATACACACACACACACATATATATATGTATATATATAGAAAAAAATTAGCTGGGCATGCTGGTGCATGCCTATAATCCCAGCTACTTGGGAGGCTGAGGCAGGAGGATCCCTTGAGCCCAGGAGTCTGAGGTTGCTGTGAGCTAGGCTGACGCCACGGCACTCACTCTAGCCCGGGCAACAGAGCGAGACTCTGTCTCAAAAAAAAAAAAAGATTCTCCAACAATTAAAACCTAGACTTTAGAAAAATTTCTAGTTCTCGACTAAACACTTATAGAGAATAATGTATTTCCCAAACCCCGGAGAGCACTGTCAAGGTACCATTTAAGTACCTAGTATACTCTTTTCAACATACCCACTTCTAAGGGCTGTGATGATGCAGTCTGCACAAAAACGATGTAAACACTCCTTTGTAGTCATGGTATTTTTCAACATATCCAAACAAATTGGGCACATTAATTCGCTGTGTAGACTGCGAGGTGAAACCACAATTTCCAAGCCATCTGTTATGGCCTCCTGTAAAACAAGTCACTTTAAAATTAAATGCTACTTAATTTCTTTTATTATAGACAAGTTCAAACATATAAATGTATAGGAAATGGTAAAAACGAACATATATATGTACCTAGCCACCACCTTCAACTCACAGCCAGCCTTGTCATAGCGACGATCTTCTCCAACTTCCCTCAGCCCCACCACGCCCGCATTATATAAATGCTCTTATTTTAATGTTAAAGATAACATATTAATGTAATTAAAAGACAATATGGGAAATTAGCCTGGCATAATTTTAAAAAGCACTGCATTTGGAATCACCTGCCTTAGGGTCTAGTTCTAGTTACACTATATTAACCAACCGTGTGACCCTAAATAATTAATGTTTTCTCACCAGCAAAATGAGGAAGTTAGGGCTAAATGGAGTCTTAGAATTTTCATCTTCAAAAATTATGCCATTTTGACATACATTACGTTTTGTGCTGCCCATCAAGCTATTTTAAGATTCCAAAAAAAGTATTCTCTAATTTAAAAATAGTTTAACAGGATTTCATTTTAAAATCACTTTTGAAACTCAAAAAGTCTTGGTTCACAGAACAATTTTATACCAGGTGATCAGGTTCTCAGGCTAATCCACAAGCTGATTTAAACCAGAATACAGCTGAAGCAGAACATGTGTCACTATATCCAACTGTCATGCCTAAAAATGCTTCTCTGCAAAAATGCATTTGGAATTCCAATGTAAAATTCCAGGACACCATCTCCCCTGCTGCAGAGCGATTAGTGAATCCCACTTCCTTCACCATCTTTCCCAAAAGCCAGCATCAAGAACAAAGATAACCTAGCTCTAAAGCCACCAAGACCAGCTCCTATGGATTGAGGAGAGTTCTAGTACTGTGGGTATTATAAAGAAAGATGCAGGTAGAAGTAAGCGGCTTCCAATAGGCTCCTGACACTAGCTGTCCACCATACTTGTGTTTTCTTTATATGGTCAAAAGATTGACTACTCTAAAAGGACAGACATAGGAACTACAGATAGTATTCCTAATAGGCTTGAGTAAAATATATTTACATTTACACTAACAACTACCATTATTAAGTGCCTGTTATGTTTCAACTTTTACTTATACATAAAGTACTTTTTGTATTTTATTTTACTTAGTTTAATACTTACATGCAAATACAACCTTCATTTTATAGATGAGGAAACTATCACTCAGAGAGGATGATGACGACCCAGGTAGTAAGCAAGTCTGTTCTCTCCCTCTTTAAAACATGCCTAAAAAAAATCCCAACCCTAGATAAACTCAACCTTCTATGCTCTTCAGGGGTGTACCTGTGCAGATATGTACCACTGTAGGGGAAAAGAAGAGGGGAAACTACATTGGTATCACTAACAATTTTACCACCAGACTCAGGCTGGGTGTGGTGGTTCACGCCTGTAATGTCAGTACTTTGGGAGGCCAAGGCAGGAGGACTGCTTGAGGCCAGGAGTTCAAGACCAGCATGGGCAACACAGCAAGATCCCTTATCTAAAAAAACAAAACAAAACAAAAAACACAAGTTAGCTGGGCATGGTGGTGCACACCTGTAGTCCCAGCTGCTTGGGAAGCTGAGGCACAAGATCACTTGAGCCTAGGAGTTGGCTGCAATGAGCTATGATTGCACTCCAGCCTGGGCTCAAGACCCCATCTCTTAAAAAAAAAAAATTTTTCACCAGCCTTAATGGATGTCAACGTTGCTCAGCAATTGGTTAGTCAAACAAATTTGCTTTTCTTTTCTCTATGCTATTTTACACCTTTTCTTCTATCTACTTTTTTCCACCTGAACTTTCAATACACTACCTTACCATATTTCACTGAAACAGAGCTCCTTCATTTCTTCTCTACCAAATCTCTAAATCCTCGTCTCCTCTCTTGTTCACGGAGAAACTATGCTTCTTCCTATCAAAGGTACGTTCCTTTGTACCTTCTCGAGGACATCCTCTTTTGATTATTCTATTTGCTCTCAGGCTTCAGCAATCTATCCCTTTCCATTGAATCAGCCTAGAAGATTAGTATCTCAACTGGGCTGCTGCGTAGTAAATTGTGAATGATGAACTCTAGAGCTGTGCAAGGCAAGGGCGGGGAGGGGCACTCTATCTCCATCTTAGACATGTAACAAAATTTAACATTTAATTTCACATTCCCCTCCAGTTTTTGTTCCACTTCTCTGCTCCTCCGCACAGCCAGATTTCTCGGAAGAATCATATGTTCATCTTTTTTCACCCCTGCCCGCTTACTGGACCACATATACATACAATTATCATATCCTTGATTCATGATGTGAACCAATGAGAATGCATCATGATTCCATTTAACCTTCAACCTACCATAATCTGCTCAAGTGAATTTGCTCTTGTCAACATCATTAAGTATCAATACATACAGTCGTCTCTCTGTATATCCATGTGGGACTGGTTCCAGGAATCCTCACAGATACCAAAATCCTTGGGTACTCAGGTCCCTTACATAAAATAGTGTAGTATTTCCATATAACCTACACACATCCTCCTGTGTACTTCAAATCATTTCTCAATTACTTACGATACCCAATACAATGCCTACACATCACTTCATTTACATGGATCCAATGCAGTACTCAGCACATGGCAAATTCAAATTTTGCTTTTTGGAACTTTGTGGAATTATTTTCCAAAACATTCTCAAATCTGCAGTTGATTGAATCCACAGACACAGAACTCATGGATACAAAGGGCCAACTGTATTACCAAATCTAATATAAATATACACTTTTCTCAACCTTCATCTTACTCAATTTCTCAGCAGTGTTGAACATATTAACTACATCTTCCTTCTTGAAATAGTTCCTTTAGATTTGCAATCCCCCCTCTCTCCCAATCCCCTAATTTTCTCTCCTTTACTCTGATGGGGCACCTCTCAGTTTCCCTTACTGGCTCCTTGTCCACTACCTAATTTCTAAATGTTCAAGCACCTCTGGATGAAGTTATAGGCCTTCTGCTCATATCTCTGGGTGACTTTATCCATTTCCACTGCTTAAAATGTGCTGACAATCCCTAAAATTTTATAAGTAGTTTATAAGTAGTATGTAACGTTAGCATCGCTACCTGCCTGTTGTACTGGACTCTCAAACTTAAAATGAGTCCAGTTTTAAGCATGTCTATGGTCTTCTAACCTGCTCCTCCCCCATTTTTTGCCATCTTTACCTTCTCAAAATAATCTTCCCTAGCACCCTGTTATTACTTGTTACAACATGGACGACTTGCCCTTTACACAACTCTTCACGTGTAATTTTATGGATATTTACTTGTTTAATGCCTATAAATGCCATGGGCTGGTGCCACATCTATTTTAGTCACCACTGTTTACCTATGTCTAACACAGAAGCTTGTATAGGGTATTCAAATTATTGTTGAATCGATGAAGTGTCAGCCAAGCACATATAAGTCAGGACTGCTTGTATATAAATATGTCACTACTTTATCTTCTATTTGTTTCCATT
Organism: Lemur catta; assembly: GCF_020740605.2. Classification (NCBI taxonomy): domain Eukaryota; kingdom Metazoa; phylum Chordata; class Mammalia; order Primates; family Lemuridae; genus Lemur; species Lemur catta. The sequence continues at coordinate 20,541,708 of NC_059150.1, read as the reverse complement.
TTCTAAAAATGTACCTCAGTTTACATGTCTTATATTTCCCCTTAAGTCCTCTTAGTCTGTGTTACCTGAGGTGTTCGTTGTAATTCATATAAGCTGAGTTCCCATGTTTTGCTTAATGGTTGAGTTCCGTTTGTCTGCACAGCCTGAGACATAGCTAGAAACAAAAAGGAGACAAAAACAATTTTAGTATTTGAAAGGGAAGGCCACAGTCTGAATCTATCGGTACCTCCAAAATTCTTATGTTGAAACCTAATTTCCAATGCAACGGTAGTAAGAGGTGGAGCCTCCGGACGGTGATTAGGTCAGAAGGGCTCTGCCCTCATGAATGGGATTAGTGCCCTTACAAAGCAGCCTGGGGAAGCCTTTCTGACGTTCCGCCACGCCAGGACAGACAGAAAGCACTATCCATGAGGAACAGGCCTTTGCCAGACACTGAATCTGCTGGTATCATGATCCTCAAAGCCCCAAGGCTCTCCCTCCTCCCCATCCTGCCCCACGCCACTCCTGCAGCTTCAGTGCTGTCACCTCTCAGCCACTCACCACGAAGACTACATCCCCCTCCCAGGAGTGTGCCAGTACTACCACCAGCACCATCAACTGCCAGATCAACCTAGAGCTCTACGCCTCCTTACATATACCTGTCCATGCCTTACTACTTCGTCCTCAATGACGTGGCTTTGAAGAACTTTAACATATATTTTCACCAATCTCATGATGAGAGGGAATGTGCTGAGGAAGTAATGAAGCTGCACAACCAACAGAGGTGGCCTAATCTTCCTTCAGGATATCAAGAAACCAGACCATGATGCCTGGGAGGGTGGGCTGAACACAATGGAGTGTGCATTACACTTGGATAAAAGTGTGAAGTAGTCGCTACTAAAACTACGTGATCTGGGCTGGGCACGGAGGCTCACGCCTGTAATCCTAGCACTCTAGGAGGCTGAGGCGGGCGGATTGTTTGAGCTCAGGAGTTCCAGACCAGCCTGAGCAAGAGTGAGACCCCATCTCTACCGAAAAATAGAAAGAAGTTAGCTGGGCAACTAAAAATGTATATAGAAAAAATTAGCCTGGCATGGTGGCACATGCCTGTAGTCCCAGCTACTCGGGAGGCTGAGGCAGGAGGATCACTTGAGCCCAGGAGTTTGAGGTTGCTGTAAGCTAGGCTGACGCCACGGCACTCTAGCCCAGGCAACAGAGTGACACTGTCTCAAAAAAAAAAAAAAAAAAAAAAAAACTACACGATCTGGCCACTGACAAAAACAACCCTCACTTGCATGAATTCATTGAGATGTACAAACTGAATGAGCAGGTGAAATCTATCAAAGAATTTGGTGACCATGTAACCAACTTGCCCTAACCATATAGAAAGAAACATAAAAATATTTTCTTTTCACACAGAGAATATTTGACCCACTGTTAAATCTTTCTTTTCTCTTACCTTTCCCATGTTTTGTTTTGTTTTAGTTTGTTCATTTGAATCAAATTTCTGTATTTGAAAGAATGATACAAATGAAAGAACTTAAGTGGGTATTTTGGTACAACTTACAGGGAAAAGTTAAGGTAACCCCAAAATGCATGCATTGCCTTGGTGACCAGGGAAGTCACCCCCATGGCTATGGGAAAGTCAGCTTAGCTTTTGTCATTACTGTCTCACAAAATGTGCTTGCTGAAGAGGTACTCTGCCTTGCCAGATTCTATTGTGCTCAGGCTACATGACTTGCGCTTTTTAGTTCTGTTGTACATAAAACTTAACTTGACATTGTCAAAAGAGCAGGCCCAGTTTGAGCTGGTCCCGTGCTTACGAGACATTTCTGGTTCAAATTTCCTTAGAAATTTGTGGATTCTTTATAAAATGTTTCTTGGATCATGCTCCCCATTCCCTGGTCCCAAACACATACACAGTCTTTGAGGGGATTAGGATAATACGCTGCTGACAATTAAGGATATAGGGCTAAAGCACAAAGAACCTACATACCCTTTATTCTCATGGTCAGACTCTCCATAACCAAAATCTCAAGTGAGACCCCGGCATATGCTGGATCATAGTGAACTCAAGTCAATTCTTGGATAAGAGCCTCAAGAGTGTATTTTCTACAGTATAGATGAAAGAGGAATTCATATTTAAATAGCAGGTGTATAGGCAAAAGAGCTAAGGTTGTGTCGTAAAACTGTAGGAGTCTGAATTATACTCTTAGCAGAGCAGCTATAAGAAGGCAGCCATGAGGGAGCTTCCAGATTGGATAAAACATTTTTCTCAAGAAAAGACCTTTAAATGTAACATTTTGGGCTACATTCTCAAGAGTTCTGTGCCTAAGAAATGTTTACCAGCTGCTTTAATCATAAAAAAATTGTCTGGGTTATTCATAGTATGTGAAATCAAACTACAGATTAATATGAGTGAGCTATAAATTATTATCTCAGAAAAGAGGACGAGGTTAGGTGAATGTGATTATTTAGAAATGTCCACTTACATTTTGAACAATGACTGCTATATTAGTTTTCTATGGCTACTGTAACATTACCACAAATTGATGGTTTTAAACAACAGTAATTTATTCTCTCACAGTTCTGGAGGTCAGAAGTCCCAATTCAGTATCACTGGGCCAAAATAAAGGCACTGGCAGGGCTGTGCATCTTTCAGAGGCCCTTGGGGAGAATCTGTACCTTACCTCTTTCAGCTCGAGGTAAATGCCAACATTCCTTACCCTGTGGCCACATCACTCCAATCTGCCTATGTGGTCACACTGCCCCATCCTCTTCTGTGGCTGTGATCGCCCTCTGCCCCCCTCCTGCAAGGCTACATGTGATGACACTGAGGGCCTCCTTGGCTAATGCCGGATAATCTCCTCATCCCAAAATTATTAACTTAATTACATATGCAGAGATGCCTTTTTCCAAGTAAAGTAACATTTATGAATTCCAGGGATTAGAACGTGGATATCTTCTGGAGGACATTTTTTAGCCTACCCCTCTTGCCAAAGGTAAAATATAACCCACCAATGAACATAACCAACTCCCCACAGACAACATGTAAGTCTTTATCCTGTATGTCATTTGTTTCATTAGTTTTCAAATTTTGTTTTGTTTTTATGAAATACATATCAGAAAATATAATTACTCCTAAATTTCTTAGATTATTTCATTTTCCTACAATGTATTTTTCATAATTTGTTTTAGATATGCCTCCCTAAGCACTATGAAACAAAACTAAGAAGCTTTCTCTCTCCTCTTTAATAAGATATATATCTTTTCCTTCTGTGGTTATTGTGCCATCTGAACAGAGTAAAATAAATAAAGGTCACAGCAAATTAACTCTCCCAATCTCTAGCATTTTTCTTTTCCTCTTTATATTACATAACATGTGAATGGGCAAAAATTTCTTCCTTAATTAAAACATTGCTTGTTCATAGGATACAGGTATTAGATTTTAGAAATTTACTCTAGACTAGGCAAACTAGGAAGCAATAATAAATTCTGAGCAAGCAATCCAACTGCCATCACAACACTGCCTGCAGTAACTATCACCTTGTAAAAACCACTTTCAGCAGTTTAATCTAAAACTACAGCTGTAAGACAGACACTAATTTCTGTAAGCTTTTAAAGACACAAAGAAAGTGTTCTTTACAGAAAAACTTGTCATTGTACTAAACATCTGGAACGTGCATCCAAATTACTTTTGGTAACCTAATAGCTTCTTTATTTAAAAAGCTAATATAATCAATTCCCAATTAGATTATATCTTTTCCACACTGTAGAACATATAGTAGGAACCATTCAAAAGTGACCTGCCAAATCTTCATTGCCCAGTCTTAAATTAAATCTTTGAGTACTGGTAATAAATCTAATGTTTCCAGTCTCTCTATAATTAAGTTATTGTTATAGTGAAAATACATGTTGAGATTTTTAAAGCTTCACTTTAAAAGCCTATCTAGATAATTTAGAGTGATCTGTGCCCTGCCCTCCCACCACACTTCTCCCATCACCCATCTCTACCTCATCTAACATTACCCCAACACACATAGATACTTTCTTAATAGCCCAATTTAATCTATTTCTAACGTTTCAAGATACACCTATCAAGATCCAATGTTAGTCAGCAGTAGTTACAAGCAGCCTTGTTTTTCTTCTGTCCCTCTGCATATCCATATTAGATGTTAACAGACTAATAACAAAAAACAGATGAATTCACTAGTTTAGGCAACATTTATCAAGAGCTACCATGTGATAGGAAATGAGAACCTCCAAGAGTTTACTGGCTAATGGGGAGGAAAACCTCTGAACCTATTTTAACTACAATTTGGTAAATGCTACAAGAGCACAAAGAACCAATCAAATGGGAGATACCAGAAAAAGTTTCCTAGAGAGGAGACTCCCCCTTGTAGGAGGAGTTTAAGGTTAAGTGGAAGTTAACCAAGCGAGGAAAGGAAAGCAGTCCAGAGGGACCAACATAATAAGCAAATGCACAGCTCAGCACAGTATGTTTGGGAAACTCCAAGTGGTTGACTATTAAATGAGTGGAAAGAGGGAGGTAAGGACTAGCACAGGATGAGGCGGAAAAATTTAAGCTGTGGACCAGATAAGTGAGGCCTAACATGCCATGCAAAGGTGTCAGGAAAGTGCAACTAACTACAAGGTTAGATGTGCATTTTAGACCGATCACCTCTGGCAACATTAGAGGATGGATTTGAGAAAATCAAGAATCCTAATTAATTGGTTTGTGCAATAATCCAAAGAAGAGATGAGAAAGGCCTACATCAGAGCTGTTAATAAGGATGAAATAGGAAGGGCAGAGCTCAAAATATTTGGGAGGTAAAATACACGGGACATAGGAAATGAAAAATGAGAGTAAAGAAGGGCTCCCAAGTTTGTGGCTGTGTAGATGTTGATTCTAAAAAGAGACAGTAAAACAGGAAATGGTGTTTTTACCACTTCTATTCAACACACTAGTGGAAGTTCTAATCAGAGCATGTGGGGAGGAGGAAAAAAAGAAAAGGCATCCAAATTGGAAACGAAGAAGTAAAATTATCTGTTTATAAATAAGATCATGTAGAAAACCCTAAAAATTCCATACCAAAAGAAAAAACCCTGTAAAAAGCTGAACAAGTGAATTCACCAAAGTTGCAAGGAAAATAAAATCAACATACAAAAATCAGTCGCATTTCTACATACTAACAATGAACAATCTTAAAAGGAAATTAAGAAAACAATTCCATTTAGAATAGCATAAAGAATACTTAAGAATAAACTTAACCAAAGAGGCGAAAGACCCGTACACTGAAAACTATAAAACAATGCAGAGAGAAACTAAAGACATACGCAAATTTTAAAAAGTCCATGTTCATAAATTGGAAGATGACAGACAATACAGATACCCCTCGACCTATGATGGGGTTACATCTCGATCCATCATAAAATAAAGGTCAAAAGTATTTTCAACTTTCAATATTTTCAACTTAATGGGCTTATCCAGATGTAGTCCCATCGTAAGTGAAGGTGCACACTTGAAGGCATACCACTTTCACACCATTTGAAAGTCAAAAAGTCATAAGCCAAGCCACGCAAGTCGGGGCCATCTGTACTATCCAAACCAATCTACAGATCCAGTACAATCCCTATCAAAATCCCAATGATGTTTTTTGCAAAAATTGAAACACCCATCCTAAAATTCATACAGAATCTCATGGGATTACCAAACAGCCAAAATAGTCTTGAAAAAGAACCAAGTTGGAGGACTCATACTTATTGGTTTCAAAATTTACTACAAAGATACAGTAATCAAAGTAATGTGATCCTGGTATGAAGACAGACATAGAGACTGATGAAACAGAGAAATCCTCACATACATGGTCAAATGATTTTCAATAAGGGTGCCAAGACCATTCAGTGGGGAAAAAACAGTCCTTTCAACAAATGGTGCTAAGAAAACTGAATATCCACCCACAAATGAATGAAGTTGGACCCTGGCCTCATACTATATACAAAACTTAAACAGATCAAAGACAAACCTAAGAGCTAAAACTAGAACTCTTATGAGAAAACATAGGAGAAACTCTTCATGACATTGGATTTGACAATAATTTCTTTGGATATGATATCAAAAGCACAGACAACAAAAGAAAAACTATCATCTTTTTATACAAAGGACACTATCAAGAGTAAAAAGGCAACCTACAGAAAGGGAGAAAATATTTGTAAATCACTTCTGATAAAAGGTTAATATACAGAGTATATAAAGAGCCCCTACAACTCAAAAACAAAAAAATTGCCCAATTAAAATGGGCAATTGAACAGACACGTCTCCAAAGATGGCCAATAAAGTACATGAAAAAAATGCTCAGTATCACAAATCATTAGGGAAATGCAAATCAAAACCACAATCAGATACCACTTCACACCCAGTAGGATGGGCATAGGCCTATTATTTAAACAAAACAAAACAGAAAATAACAAGCCTTCATGAGGACATGGAGAAACTGGAACCCCTGTGCATTGCTTTGTCGGTGAGAAAATGTGACAGCAGCTTTTGAATACAGTATGGCAGTTTCTCAGAAAGTCCAACACAGAATTATTGTACGATCCAACAATCCCAATTCTGGATGAATAGCCCAAAGAATTCAAAGGAGAGACTCAGATATTTGTACACCCATGTTCATAACAGCATTATTTATAATAGCCAAAAGATGTAAACAACTCAAATGCCCAGCAGTGGAAGAATGAACATGTGGTATATACATACAATGAATTATTAGCCTCAAAAAGAAATGAAATTCTCATACATGCTACAGTGCAGATAAACTTTGAGAGCAGTACGCTAAGTGAAATAAACCTAACATAAAAGGACAAAGATCTCATATGATGTACCTACAATAGTGGTTACCAGAGACTTGAGGGAATGAGGTAGTAGGGAGTTGCTGTTTAATGGGTACAGAGTTTCAGTTTAGGATGATGAAAAAGTTCTGGAGAAAAGACGATGGTGGATGTACAACAATGTGAATGTACTTAATGTCACTGAACTGTATACTTCAAAATAGATGAAATGGTAAATTTTATGTTATGTATATTTTACAATAAAAAATAAAAATTAAAATTCATTCTTACCATAGAGCTCTGCAACTTCAGCATACAATTTTTTTTGTTCCTTATTAAGTCAAGAACTTTTACTTTTTCAACTTACAAAAGCAAGCATTTTACGGCTTCTCTTTCGCTTAACCAAATTGCCAGCATCACTACTCTTGCACTTTGGGGAGATTATCAAGTAAAATAAGGGTTACTTGAACACAAGCACTGCAATATTGCCACAGTCAATCTGATAACTGAGATGGCTACTAAGTGACTAATGACAGGTACTGCATACAGAATCGATATGCTGGACAAAGGGATGATCCACATCCCAAGCAGGACTGAGTGAGATTTTATCATGCTTCTCACAACAGTTCACAATTTAAAACTTATAAACTGTTTATTTCTGGAATTTTCCATTTAATATTTTCAGACTGCACTTTTAGACTAACTAAAACTGCAGAAAGCAAAACAATGGATAAGGGGAGACTACCGTACATTTTCTAGGAAGCAATCAAAAGCTGAATTCACTAGAAAAGGAAAGGAAATGGACTCTCCCTTACAGACTCCAGAAGGAACACAGACTTCCAACATCTTGATTTTAATCCCACAAAACTCATTTTAGACTTCTGACTACCAGAACTGTAAGATAATAAATACGTATTGTTTCAAGTCACTAAATTGCAGTAATTCGTTACAGCAGCAATAGGAAACTAATACACCAGCTACACCCCAATTATCAGGAAAAAACCAACAACAGAGTGGGAGAAGGTGAAGAAAAATATAAACTTTAGTTTATTTGCCCAATAGTCTTGTCTTCCACCAAAAGAAAAATACATGCACCCACAGGAAAGTGTGTTCCTCCAGTGAAGTAGTTCTCACGTAAGGAATCATCTGGAAAGCCTTTAAATAATTCTGGCCAGGCATGGTGGCTCACACCTCTAATCCTAGCACTTTGGGAAGCCCAGGTGGGAGGACTGCCTGAGGCTTCAAGACCAGCCTGAGCAAGAGCGAGACCCCATCTCTACAAAAAAAATAGAAAAATTAGCTGGGCACGGTGGTACATGCCTGTAGTCCCTCCCAGCTACTCGGGAGGCTGAGGCAGGAGGATCACTTGAGCCCAGGAGTTTGAGGTTGCTGTGAGCTATGATGACTATGCACTGCACTCTAGCCCAAGCAAGAGAACAAGACTCTGTCTCAAAAAAAAAAAAAAAAAACAATCTGATATTAAGATCCCATTTCAGACAAACTGAATCAGTATTGGGGGAAGGGGAGCCAGTCAAATGGTTTTTACATACAGCCAGGGTTGAGAATCACAATTCTATATAAAAATTAGTGTTTCAGTCACCTAAGAAACTACTAACATTTTCAAATGCTACTAGAAGTTCCGCAAACCTTTTCCCAATAAAGATGTGGCTCTGAATTCATTCATTGGTTTAGTGTATGTTTTGCTGACTTTAACAATAAGAAGTTACCCTTGGCAAAAAGTTGTGGCTGGCAAATTCCTAGAAGTGGAATTACTGGTTAAAGGGCAAGGAATTTTTTTGTGTGTGATAAAAAAATACTGCTAAATTGCTATACCAATTAGGGATTATCGAAATTTTTTTAAAAGCCTGCCCAATGTGATAAGCAGGAAATGACACGTCACTGTTTTAATTTGCAAGCTTCAATCATAAGTGAGGTTAAATATCTTTTCACAGATTTATTGGCCATATTTTGGTCTGTCAATTACTTATTCATATCCATTTCTATTAGTTTTTTTAAAAGTTAACTTGTAAGAACTCCTTCTGGTAAGGAAACAGACCTTTTGCCTAACATGAGTGTTAAATATTTTCCCCCAGTTTGTTGCTGTGTCTTTTTTGTCTTTGAATACTTTAGGATACAAATTTTATTTTTTATATATTTTTATATAAAAGTTCTGATAAAAGTGGACAAAAACAAACAAAAAAACCCACATTTATATATTTTTAGTGTACTTATCTTTTCTTCCATGGCTTCTTTGGAAAGATCGTCCACACTCTAAAATTATAAAAACATCCACCCGTACTTTCTTCTAATACTTTCAGAGTTTCGTTTTTTACATTTAGGAGGTCGGATTCTAGATTTTCCACCCTATTCAATTGGCAAGTTGTCCCAACATCATGTATTGCTTAGTTCTCTCTTCACTGATAAAGTCAGCATGCTTTTAACTCATAAGAAATATGTGAAAAGAGAGAAGAAATTTCATATATTTGAATATGTATATTTTATGTTTATATATGTGTATATGAAAACCGTAAAGCAAGCGTAACACACTATAACTTCCTACACTGTCAACAATAAATGACTGCCCAATTTGTTATACAGATTATACAAATTCCTTAATAAGGTTATGATATATGAAAGAAAGCTGTGGGCACACCGTCTCCAAAATCCCCTTTGCAAAAGCAACACAACTGTCATCAGGCTGGCGGACTCTTCCTCAAAAGCAGTGAAAAATTCTCCCTATCATTTCTCTCCAATGTTTCTACTCAGTCTTGTAAAATATTTGCTGCCACTAGGTGGAGACAATTTGATAACAAGAATATTGGTTACTGAAATAGGAGTAGCCACAATTTTCTACAAATACTTCTAATGGTAAACAAGCTCTGTTTCTAAATTCTTGGGTGAATAAGGGCTAGTCACTTTAGCTGATAATCCAATTTCCTCATTTGTAAATTTAAGGCTTTATATTAAGTAGTCTCAAGAGCCCTCTTAACTCTAATATTCTGTGGATTAAAGCTTGCTTAAATGTTCTTGACATACAGCGCCTAAAGACAGTACTGTTTCTCTTGAGCTAAAAAAAAATTTTACCTTTAGCAACTTCTTTCAACTCCACCAACCACAACCAGCTGTTTCCTCCAATCTTTTCTTTTAAAGAAGTCAAAAAGAGGCATATTGCCTATTAAAATCGATACATCTCGCTTCCCATGTCACACCCCAAAGCTTTCTGCCTTTTTCTCCCTTGTCTTAAAATAGCTAATCCCATACTTCTCCACATCCACCTGCCTTGATTGCATATATATTTCAAACAACAAATTAGCTATAGATTTTCCTCTAAACTGGTAGTCTTAGTGCTAGAGGCTATACATCTGGGGGTTTTTGTTTTTTGCACTTGTGGGGTTTTTTGTTTGTTTTTGTCTAATTTGGTCAGAACTTTATATTTTTGTCTCCTTAATTCTAACTGTCCCTCTGACAAGACACATTCCTTACAGGTACTCATTTTATATTGGTACTCATTCCTCCTGGTTCTCACCTGCCAGTCTAGATTTCTTTTTACCTTTTCTAAGGATGTTTTAACCTCTGCTTACCTAAGAAGTCTTCAGTCTACTGCTTCATCCAACTATTTAAATCTAGTGATCCAATAGTAGTCTAGATCACAAACTTTGGCATAATCCAGACTCTCAGCCCTGAACACACACCAACTCTATACCACAAATTCACCACATTCATAATTTTCACAGGACTACCTTTAATTCTCCCAGTGCCCTAAGACCAAGAGGCACAAAGGACACTGGTGATTTCCTAAGCAGAACAGGAAAATTCTGAGTCTCTAAGTGAGCAAGGGACACTACCAATTTCATTTCATATCCCTACCCAAGGTCACAGGAACCTGCAAACAAGGTAGCATACTGATGTGATAGCAGTAACCAGCTCACTACTGACTCTTGACTGCTGCTCTCTGCTATCACCAGATAGCCCCCAATAAATAAATATGGCACAGACAGATCAGCTATTTGTATCTCTCAGAGGGAGGTGTGAAACACAATTAATGCAAAGCTTAAAGATTTACAGAAATGCAGGATTAATGACAAAGCTAAAAAGAGAAGTCTAACTATTGACTGTTATTAGTCCAGAGCTCCACATGCCAGAAGTTGACAACTTTTGAAAAGTGGTATATGCCAAGGTTGTTATACTTTCCTGGGAAGAGAAATGTCCATCAAGTGCCAAGTTAGCTTTAGCAAGTAATGACATAGGAAGTCAAAGCAACATTCCTTTGTGTCACTGAAAATACACTAACAGCTTCCACTTTTCTGGGTAGGGCATAATCTGCTCACAAATTAAATTTGTGGCCATGTAGTGACCTAAAAAATAATCAGATTAATAAAGACAAGAGAAGAAAAAGCTGAAATGCTAATGCCTCCACACTCTCCTAACAGCAACTTGGATAACCCTTTTGAAAAGCAGCTAGGCAATATATTTCTAGAGACAAAAAAACTTTCATATTCTTTGACCTAGGAAATAATATTTGGTAATATTTACAGTGTTTACCACTTTATATGAAATATCATTTAATTCTAACAACTTCATGGTTGTTAGATACTATTAATGCCCTCATTTAACAAGGAAACTGAGCCAAAATATAAACTAACAAGCAAGCAAGCAACTTGCTTAACGGTCTCATAGTAAATAGTTAGAGGTAAGATTCAAACCCAAGTAGGTGTATTTGACTAAAGCCATGCCCTTAACCACTAACCAAACATACTATTATTAAAATAACAACAATATTAATCCCATTAACATGGAGATATTTGTGGCAACCAGGAAATTTTTTATCATTAAAAATAACAATTTTTAATATTATACAAAATGATCAGAAATACTTGAAAAGTAACGTGATGAAAGATATAATTTGCATCTGCGCTAAATGGGAGCCACATAAAAAGTTATGTTCTAGAAGGTATCATGGACTTGTTAGGAGTTTGTGGGGTTCCCCCTTCCATTTTTCAGCTCCCATTATTATTGTTACCATATTACAATAAGCATAGACTTTTCAGTTTAAGATAGTCTTAAGAACAGAGGAGTAAAGAATGTTTCCAGTGTCCCTTTGTCACATAGGATGATTTTCTTTTGCAGAAAAAGAAAAAAATAAAAACATTATGGGGAATACTGGCAGACAGACTTGGGACTCAGGAGACCTCTAAGTCTCATTTTTTGTTCTTGAAACAATTCCAAAATTGGAATTGTTAATCTGGCTTCTCTTTTGGCCTTCCTTGTCTTCAGATTTTTGCAATTTGCATCAAAAAAGTTTAATCCTAGAAGAAGTAGCTCTAGAAGTTTCAAAGACTAAAAGAAAGCCAGGTACTAGGGAGAAGAGGAAGTTTGAAAAGGATAGAAAGAAATCTTACACCTCTGATAAAGCAGCAAAAATATGGCCCAGTTCACATATACTGGAAATCAAAATTACTTTAACCAAGTCAATATACAGATCTAAACCTCTTTTTCTAGAAAATGAGCATATTATAAAATATCGATTGCTTTTCAACTTTGGTAATCTTAATGTGAGTTCTTCAAATAATCGATGTTAAAAAGAGAAAACTATAATAAAGAAAAACTTAAGTAGTGAAATCCATTCTTTCATAAGCAAACTCAATCCACATAACTGAACAATAAAGGAAAAAGAAAGCTAGTATTAATTCAACACGAGATACTGTTTGGGGCACTTTTTATAGTTTTCCCTCTACTTCCATTATCTAACAAAAGTCCTCTAAGTCCATGGTTCTTAACCTTTCTGGATTCACACATTCCCTTAAGAATCTGATGAAAATGAGGAACTCTCACCTCTGGAGGAAAAAATCATGCAAAAGCACATTCACACAAAATTTCAGAGTACAGTCATCCCTTGGTTCCTGGACTCCCACCCCCAACCCCAACCCCTGCAGATACGAAAATCCAAGAATGCTCAAGGCCCTCACATAAAATGGCATAGTCTTTGCATATAACCTACCCATATCCTCCCCCACATTAATCATCTTTAGATTACTTGTAAAAATATCCTCCCACATTAATCATCTCTAGATTACTTGTAATACCTAATACAATGTAAATGCTACGTAAATAGGTGTTATACATTTTTTTAATTTTGTATTTTTTTAACTGTTATATTATTTTTTCCCCAGAATATTTTTAATTTGCAGTTGGTTGAATCTATAGATGCAGAGCCCATACAGAGGGACTGCAGTACTCACAGATCCTTAGAGATTCCTGAACTGAAGGCCAAAAATACCTGCTCCATTCTATCTAAAAAAGAATTCCCACACCTAAATGGGGAAACAGATTATCTTTTCTAATTCCTTCTTAGTTTTTTCCAACTGTACTGCACAACAAGCTACTGCCATCAAAAACAGTTATAGACTCATTCTTGGAAAGGTAATCTTATGGAGACAACAGGTACTGTTAGTTACCTCTGTCCCACTGCCACAATGAATGATGGATCTCCTCCTATCAACATTAACAGAAACCTAAAAGGATCCTTATAATCCAACCACAAGGAAATGGTTAAATGCACTGGGGTACATTCTCCTGAAATATTTATGCAATCATTAAAAATGTTACCAAACTGGTTATGGCACAGAAAATGTTGGATATTTGAAGTTAGATTTTAAAACACAAGTAAATTTAGGTCTACATGTAGAATATAGTTAAAAGTATGTTTTAAACCAAACCAGACCAAAATCTAAAATTTATTTCCAAAAGGAACTATAACAAAATGTGAGAGCAACTGAGTACTGAAAGCATGGATGATTTTTTCTACTTCTTCAATTTTCCAAAATTAAAAAATAAATTTAAAAATGAATAAATAATTCAACTTATAATATTTGATTAAAAGACAATTTAAGTAATAATTTATGGATTTCCCCCCATTATTAACTCTTAAATTACTTCTGAAAGCACTAAGCAACACATTGAACAGAGGGATTAAAACTAAAAACAATCCATTTTAGAAATGAATGATGGATAATTTACCCTCTAAAACTTTTTTTCTTACTGTCACACCAATAGTCTTAATTATCCTAAATCATTTATTCCAAAGATTACCCAAAAGGTTTCAGAACAAATTAAACTGACATTAATAATGTTATCTATATTATACATAATTGCAGTATTAGCTTTTCAAAAGTGAGGAGACTTCTGAAAAAAAAATTTCAGGAGACTACACTAGTAAGTTATAACTGGCTATCCCAAACTGATAAATAGGACCTATATTTCAATACAACTATAATGATTATAACATTAATAGAGAAATTAGTCAACGTTTCATTTATTTTTTAGTGTGGCAATTTAATATAAAAAAGTAAAATTATAAGAGCAAAAAGTTACATTTCCAAAGTACCCCCAACCTGCAACTGGCTCCTGGAACCAGCCTAGGGATCCAGGAGCACCAGGTGGTGTCGGGCAGGGACCCCCTATCCCCTTCCTCAGCACAGAATCATCTTTCGCCCTCCCGGGAAAGCAGTATATTTTGAGCCAAATGCAGTAAGAAGTGCCAGGTATCTGCAGAGGGAGGAAGTCTTGAGTGGCAGAGCCAATAGTCAGGGCAAGACTTCAAGGAACTTGAGGAGGGGAGGGAGCTGTTCAAGGCACCTCTGTCCTCTTTTTCCACTTTTTATTTACGTGGATTTAGAGGATTCAAGTGGTTTTTTAATTACATGGATGAACTGCATAGTGGAGACGGCTTTTAATTTACCCACCACCTTAATAGTGTACAATGTACCCAACAGAAACTTTTCATCCTGCTCCCCCCTCCCATCCCCTCTTCCCTCTTGACTCTCCTGGCCACCCCTCTACACTGAGAACTGTCTACCTATGACTCAGCACAACCTGCCCATGGAGGATGGGTAACTTAAGGCAAAGGCAAAGGCTACCGCCTGGGCTCCCCACTCCCAGCTGCAGAGCTGGTCTGTGCTACTGAGAAAACACCCTGGAGCCGGCACTTCTGATAAGTTACAGTGCAAGTTACCACGTGAGAGGAAAACAAGCAAGGTGAGAGGGTCCTACTTCACTTTACCCCTCAGACCCCCTCCACCCTCCTCACACCTTCTGCACAGGGCACTCAGCGGGCACAGCCTTCTTTCTCTGATGCCTTAGATGGCGCCGGGCACAGACTCAGCAGGGGGGCAGTGAAGACCACACAGCACCCACAGCTCTCCCACCACAGCAACAGGGTGGCCATGCAGGCAGGAAAGAAGGATGGCAAAGGCCTGGTGGAGGGTCACAACAAGGGTGAAAACGCAGCCCCAAACTGCCCAATGATGCAGAAGATGAACAGCTGGCCACATGCGGAGCAGAGGGAGAGTAGCGGGGCATGGGCAGCAAACTCACTGTCACCCCATGTGGCAGGTCCCCCCCAGAAGGGCTCCCTGCTCTAGCAGTGAGCCTACTGTGAAGCAGCAGAAGAAACTGACCGCAAACATCACCTGCACTAATTACACAGGCAAAGAGGGCCTTGCCAGTCTGAGGTGAAGCTGTCAAAGGCAATGTAGCCTTCCAATAACATGAGGCCTAGGACTGTGGAGGCCAGGGAGGTGCACGGCTCTGGTCTGCAGGACAGCAGAAACATGCTGACCCCAAGGGAAATGAGGCCAGCTGTCAGGCATTCCCAGTGTTCGGAGCTGTACTGAGATACCAGCTTTCCCAACAGCATGACAGGGATCACCTTAGAGGCCGTGGACAGTATCTGGGTGGCTAAGGTGACAAACTTGAGAACTTCATATAGGCACCAGCTGCTAAGCACATGTGACAGGCTGGCAAAGGAGTACCAGTACTTGGGTGCCCCATACCGATGATGCTTGCAGAGGATGCAGGAGAGGCCAGCCACAACCAGTGCCAGCACTCAGTTCATTAGCACCAGAAACTGTGGGCCCATGAAGCACTCACCTGGTAATGCGGCTATGGCCCCACATCTGCGGTTCATCGCTCCTACCTCACCCCAAGTCAGGTAAGAGACCTGGAGCGCTATAGTACAGAAGAACAGCTTCAGGGTCTGCCACATGGGAGTGGTCTCCACTGTCTCTGTCCAGGGAGCCAGAGGAACCTCATCAAAGGCCTTGTTGTGCTCACTGCCAAACATACAGCTTCCAGGTAGTTCTTCCATCTGCCCGAAGTATTGCACCAGGAGGTAGCCAGCAGCATTCACCAAAAACCAGAAGAACCACAGCTGGGTCCATGACTCCAGAGGGGCTTCAGGAGTCTCCCCATCCGCCCCCAGGGAGGGGTGTGCACCCAGCACCACCACTGCCCACCACCTGGCGTCCATGGTCCAGGTCACATGGGGTAGAGAGGGTCCAGGGAATTCGAGTTCCCAGACTTGTACTCCCTCCACTGCCTCCAGGCAGTGTTAATAACTACCAATGCTTGAGAGCTCTTAACAACATATATTACTTTACAGTCACAAGAGGAAATGTTCTTAGAACATAGTACCTCATAGCTATTTAAAAAAACAACTTTCCACTTCCACTAATTCACAGACCCTGTTTTCCTCACAAATATACTAACTAAAAGTCTTAAGATCAGGAATAAAAGAGGATAGGTTCATTAAAACTAAACAGATACAATTTCCAATCTTCTAAATATATTTTTAAAAGAAGAGATTTCCTGCAACTGATATAACTATCATATAAAACAAAACTACAATAGTAATTTCCAGCCAAAATAGTAATACAGGTTTAACATCCCTAATCCAAAAATCTGAAACTTTTTGAGCACTAACACGATGCTCAAAGGAAATGCTCACTGGAGCATTTTGGATTAGAGATGCTCATCTGCTAAGTACAATGCAAACACCCCAAAATCCAAAAACGTCTGAAATCTGAAAACACTTCTGCAAGCACTCTGGAAAAGGGATACTCAACCTGTACCATCTGTTTTTCCTGTTCCCTCAGGCCCTTGTCATTTAAACAATCTCCAAAGTGATAGCTTCGTTTCTACATGCATAAAGTTTCGGATATTGTCTCATGAAATAAGATACTTAACCCAGGTGGAAAAAAATTAATGAGATATGTCAACCTTAAAAAAAATTACAGGGGGGAGGGTGGGGGCGGAATGTTACACTATGAAGCAAACTAGGGTTACAGGGCATCCATAACTCCTCCCACACCCCATTACCACTCTAACAATTTTCTTTTAAGTATAGAAACTAAAAAACTTGAGAAAGTAGACACAAAACTGTCCTCAGCGTCCAAGTCATGAATCAATGGATCTCTCTTTTTTTCTTTCTTCACATAACACACCTTATATTTACAACTTGCTTTACTATTTACAAAAATCCCTTTACCTATATTACCTCTTAATGTCTTTTCAAATAATCTGTAAGGTCAGTAAGGATGTTCTTTTTTTTAACAGAAAACAAACTCAGAAGGGCCAAGAATCCTGCCAGTAGTGGGTCCAGGCCTAGAAACCAAGTCTCCTGCATTCAATTCTGAATTCTACTATACACAACACTACCCCTTCTGTAATATAGTAAAGCCTTCTATAAAACATTTGGCTGGGTTCCAAGACAGCCGTCCCAGACTGAATAAGACTCTATATAGCAAATAGCGTCAATAGTGAGAGTCTAATGCAATTACTGGCATGGAGGCATACATCTTTTTTTTTTAATGTGAAGAATTAGTTGGTTTTAAATTAAATCAACGTGGTGTGTGTATGGTGGGGGAAACAAGCAGAACACTCTTCTAAAAAGAAATCAAAATGAAGTTCCGTAGACTTGTACGTTTCACGTTAGCTGATAGAGGTAGTGGCAATCAATACAAGGAGGAAGGAAAAAAGGAGACAAAGAGTGGACAATTAAGATAACTGCATGATGTTTTATTTTCAGGAACTAAAATGAAAGACTTCTCCTCTTCCCTAAAATAACCGTGAGATTTTAGAACATAAGTTTATAAAATAATAGAAGAGGCAAGGGAGGATTTTATTCAGCCATGAAAGGGAATCCCGGCCAAAACTGTTGGCTCTGGAATACAGCAGATCAGGAATCCAAAGTCCCATTTCTAGATCATCTCTTGGTGCTATGCATTTTAAATTAACTGGCTGTTTTACCCTTTCCGTTCTCACATCTGTGAAATCAAATAACTTTACCCAATTTCCTAATGATCTTGGAAGGAGAAAACAATGTCTGCGAAGGTAACGGTCAATATTTTATTCCCATCATCCATTACAAGAACAAGTACTTCTCACACATCTATATGGAGTACTAGGCTAAAAGTGTGAAGAAAGTGATGGTCTTTATCATCCAGATGAATAAAGTACAGACAAATGCTTACGGATAATAGGATAAATTTAAACATCTCAGAGAAAGTTTCCACAGGAGTTGGGCTGAACACAGCAGACAGAAAGAATGAAGCTGGATTTTTGATCAGGACAGTAGTCATTAAGTTTAGGTAGGCAGAGAAGAAGCAAGTTGGCTGTTATGTCTTTTGTGCTCCCAAAACACATCACTCATCTGTTATTGCATTTAAAACACTGTACAGTAGTTTGTCATCCCCATTTAGGCTTAATACCTCAAGGACAGAAACCTTTTTTCATTTTTCTACCCCTAGTCCCTAGTATAGGATCTTGCACTCAGAAGATAATCAATAAAAAAATTTTTAATAAGAAATCCACTTTATTTTATTTTGAGACAAGAGTCTCACTTGGTTGCCCTGGGTAGAGTACAGTGGTGTCATCATAGCTCACTGCAACCTTAAATTCCAGGGCTCAAGCGATCCTCTTGCTTCAGCCTCTACAGCAGCTGGGACCAAAGGCTCATGCCACAATGCCTGGCTAATTTTTCTACTTTTAGTAGAGATGGGGCCTCACTCTTGCTCAGGCTGGTCTCGAACTCCTGAGCTACCGCCTCATGCTCCGAAAGTGCTAGGATTACAGGTATGAGCCACCACGCCCAGCCAATAAATGCTTTTTGAAAGGCACAGTCAGGACAGAATTCCGTTTATTATGTTTTAACCTACACTATTTGTGCAGATCATTTACTCAATGTCTCTCAACACCAAAACCATCCTCCTCGATTATGTTCTATGTTGTGGCTGAGACGGTGCAATCTTTTTTCACCAACTCCTTTACTTAGCCAGGTCCATGCCAATGGAAGCACTAAATGGAGACAGGAAAACAGGAAGATGGGTTGAAGGGACTGGAAGGGACATCCTTCCAATTCCTGTCAGTAGTAACTGCAACCCCTGGCTCTGGCAGCAGCAATTGGTTCACACTTCCAGCTCCTTTTGGTTCTCCCGGAACCAGCTGTATCACATGCCTTTATATGTACTAACAGCAACTGAACAATGCTGAGCTGCTCAAAAGTCCAACACCAGGTCCGTGGAGCCTCTCCTCTCAGATCTTAGGTTCTGATTACCGCAATGTTCCCTTTTTGCTCTTACACTCATCTATCCAACTCCCTATATTAAGTCCTCTCTGTTGAAATTCCTACTGAAGTTTGTTTTCTCTACTGGACTCCAATACACTGTTAAATACAGAGATTCTAACTGCTCTCCTCTGAGATATTCTGCTGCTTCACTGAAGGGGAAAGTAAACAAAACTTGAGTTATTATATAAATAAAATCTATTTCATAAAGGATAACTTGAAACCCTCTAAATTGGCTTTGGTCAAGTTGCAGCACTAAGATCACTTAACGTTTGTGATTTAAACTATCACAATTTAAATGAGAGAGGAAATGAGAAATACCTTAAATAGTGCAGGCTATTCCAAGCACACACACCCTCCTCCCTTTACTACAGCACACAGATAATGTGAAATGGTAAAGTTGTTCTGCTGTTCCCCAGTGGTCTCAGTTCCCAGCTCCCACGAGCCTCTAACAGCGTGGCATGAGACTGTGCTGAATGTGATTCTTGTATTTCAAGACTTTTTTTCCTGCTGTTCAACAAGACCCCTAAATTCAAGCTAGCTACTTCATCTAATATTCAAGGAAAGAAATGGCAATCTGGTGCAACAAAGCTCAGCTGAACTTAATGGTATGTTGTTCTGCCTTCTTAAGGGATTTTCAAGCGTAATTTTTTACCGCATGTGATTTTCATTTTATACATTGACTTTAGAATCTAACCTCTTCATAAAATACAACTTCAATCTATAACAGAAACAAAAAGAAATCTCCCTTGCAGGAGAGCCCATAAGCAACACATCTGTTGAAAACAACCAAAATGCTTAGATATCTTTCATTTGGCCTGTTACTTCACTTAATAGTGTGCCCTTGTTAGACAATTTAATCCAAGGTTAATTTGAAAAAATATTTTTCACTATTACACTTAATACAGATAAACCAATTTTTTAAAATTACAACAAATGGTATGTAGAAGCAGCAAACCTATTAATTCATTCTCAAAAAGAAATGGGAGAACGCAAATTTATGCAATGGGAATCTTTCTCAGAATTTTTAGCAATGCATATAGCTGCTGAGCATCAAACAAGACATATCACTAGGGCCAATCACACTAGTTCACTTCCATTGCCTAACAACCCATAAGGCAAAAGAGAATTAAGAACATGGCTAGGCCAGGCGCGGTGGCTCACGCCTGTAATCCCAGCACTCTGGGAGGCCGAAGCGGGTGGATCACTCAAGGTCAGGAGTTCGAGACCAGCCTGAGCAAGAGCGAGACCCCGTCTCTACTAAAAAAAAATAGAAAAAAATTATCTGGCCAACTAAAATACATATACAGAAAAAATTAGCCGGGCATGGTGGCACATGCCTGTAGTCCCAGCTACTCGGGAGGCTGAGGCAGTAGGATCGCTTAAGCCCAGGAGTTTGAGGTTGCTGTGAGCTAGGCTGACGCCATGGCACTCACTCTAGCCAGGGCAACAAAGCAACACTCTGTCTCAAAAAAAAAAAAAATCACATGGCTAGTTCCACTGAAGTTCCTCCACACAGCATAAAATTGAACAATGGGCGACCTACTCTCTTAGCACCTACAGAGTGAGGGATTCATCACCTAGCTCCTGCCTAAGAAAGCTAGCTTCTACTTAAATGCCAGGAGTCCCAAATCAACCAAACTGTAGTCCCCACACAAGAAATACCAGAAGACCCAGTAGACACATTAGGTAGAAAGCGTGGAATACTAGTAAGGGAAGACAGGATAGCTAGACCTTTAGGGAAAGCACTGGGTAAATGTTACTGTACCCCCAATTTTATGGGGACTTAATTAAATGCAAATAAACGGTCAATAAGTTACTACAACAGGAAAGATTTCAGAGAAATGAATCAATCAAGAAATTAAACAACTGGTGTCTGATGGCAATGTCTGTCAGCAGAGTGTGTAATAAACAACACTGATTAAAAATCAATTGTAGATCTGTGTGTGCAGAATATAATCTCACAATTTTTTTCCTTTTTTAAAAACTGCAAACTATGATGCATTTTTAGTTTCCCTAGAATCTAATAAATGAGTCATTATAAAACTATGAAGTGCTTTAAGTCATACAAGAAACACTGCCATAATTTTAATAAAGTGCATTTTAATGTTAACTCATTTCTCTTGCTGGAAGGAATTATGCCTCTTTGCTAATGTATAGAAAATGAAACTGTCACTGAAACATCTGGTTATATATTATTCATTAGGCATATATCACCTTTACTCCAAGGACTGCATAATATAAACACAAATCATGAATAAATCAGATTAAAGAGATAGACCTGACACCACAAACTGAAGGTCAGTAATCAAATTCCAAAGATGTCTACTGACCTGGTCTACCCACTCAAACGTGGGAACTGGCTAGCACAGTGTTCCACACAGGCAGAGAAAAACTCAAAATCCTCAGTATTTTGAGTATCTGCACTGTCTACGCCATGTTAGTGATTTTAATTTGAAATTTTTCTATGCAGCACATTGAAGGATCATTAGTTTGTTTTTCAAATACTCAAACAGACTAGCCTGACTCAGGCAATTTTCCTTCACAAATTCTCCACTTCATTCTCCATCTACTGTAATTAACCTCAAACGTGGGTTCCAAAAGGGTACCTGAGGGAAATAACTAAAATCCTTAGAAAAGTGAAGGGCCATATTTGCTGTGCTACCCCTGGAAAATGGAGTCTTATATGACTACCCATTATTTTACTAAAAAGTAGGTTAAGTGTACAATCAAGATTTTGATACCTGTTGATTGCAACAAGTATAAATAAATTTCAGAGGAAAAAAGGAATAATCAAGAGTCATATTGCTGCTATTTAAATTCTTTATAAACCTAAAGATCAAATTTCACTAACAGAACCAAGAACTAACACCAATCTAAATTATTAAACTATTCAACAATTACCCCTAATAAAAGCAGATTATCTACCTATTACACTAAGTATACCAGTTGATCATCTTGGAACTACCCAAGTAGATTATGTAATGC
Organism: Lemur catta; assembly: GCF_020740605.2. Classification (NCBI taxonomy): domain Eukaryota; kingdom Metazoa; phylum Chordata; class Mammalia; order Primates; family Lemuridae; genus Lemur; species Lemur catta. The sequence continues at coordinate 20,519,513 of NC_059150.1, read as the reverse complement.
AAATCGCTCATACATTAGTTTTAAACACTTCTCAGTTTAAAACACTGAAACCATGTCTCGATTTTTTAATTTTTAAAAGAAGTAGTGTATTACTAAAACGCTAAATGCGTATCATTTTCACAGTAAACAAATTTCTTTACACACCTCAAAGAAATCTGCTCTTTCCAAACCATTTTACAATGATTCTCTAAATCTTCAGACGAGCTCACAAAAGATAAGCAAAGGGGCTTCAAGGAGATCAGTCTATAATTCGTTTCAGTGAGCAAATAATCGGAATGAACCTCGAAGTTTGGAACCAATTTTGACTAACACGGTCTCTGAGAGCAGGAAGGCAACTTCTGCAGGAGGGACACGACCCCGACCACCGGGACCGAGGCTCCCCCGCGACACCGGGGACCGAGGGTCTCGGCGCAGACGACGGGCTCCGAACGCGAAGCTTCCACCAGAAACGCGCCGAGACGCCCCCTCCCCCCACGGCTCCTCCGGGGTCCGCTCGCGGCTGGGGAAGCAGCGACAGAGACGCCGGGCGGAGGCGGCTCTCCAGGAATGTCTGGACAGGAGGGGGCTCCCCGCACGCCAACAAGCCACCCAGACGCCGAGGAGCTCCCCTGCTCGCGACCCGACTCCGGCCCCCCGGGAGGAAGGAAGGAAGGAAGGGTCTCCGCACGGGGTGCCCCTGCCCCGCCCCCACGGAGCCGACGCAGAACCCCGGCGGCGGGGGAAGCCCCGAGGAAAAACCCGCATTCCGCTCCGGAGCGGGGCGGCAGGGAGGACGGGGCCCCCGCCCGGGCAGCGAGGGGGCCGCGCCGCAGCCCCGGCCTCCGCGCTCCGGAGCGGGCAGCGAGGGGGCCGCTGCGGAGGAACCAATCCTGGCGCGTCGCCGCCCGGGCTCGCTCCCTTCCCGTGACCCTCGAAGAAACGGGAACAATGAGAAGCCGCCTCCCCCGCCACGAGAGCGCCCGGGGGCGGCGGCGCCATCGCCCCTCACGCCCCCGCGGACGCGCACCGCCACCCCCGCGGCCGCCCGGCCGGCGTCAGCCGCCCGCAGCCCGGCCGGGCGGACGGACGCGCGCCCCGGCCCGCCGCTCCCGCGCCCCTCGCCCGCCCCGCTCACCGGCTCCTGCCCCCGCCCGGGCTCCGCGGGCCGCGGCCGGAGCGAGACTCGGGTGTCGGCTGCCGCGGCCGCCTGCGCCGCCGCACAATATGGCGAGCCTCGGCTTCCGCAATGGAGCTCGGGAAATACAACAGGGGCCGCTCAATATTCATGAGAGACTGAGGGGAAGCCGGCTCGGCCGGCGCTGCGGGGAGGGCGGGAAGGAGCGAGCGAGCGAGGGGCGGGGGCGCGGGACGGAGACGCGCTCGGCGCGGGGGCGCCGCCGCGTGCTGGCCGGGAGCGCCCGAGCCGCCGCCCCGCCCCGTCCTCCCCGTCTGTCTCCGCCGCCGCCGCCTCGGCCCACCGCCTGCGCCTCCGGGCCGGCTCCCGGGCTTTGGGCCCACACTTCTCTCTCTTTACTTCGTGCTCCTACACCCATCCCACCCGGTAGGAATCCTAATTCGGCTTTCAACTCCAGAACTGCACCTGAACTTCGGCACCCCTCCACCCCCGTCCAACACTCACACACACCTTTCATCCTTGCAGGGTAAACCTGCAAGGTCTAATTTTATCGGGGAAAATGACCTTCAACTCTAGACTGGTATTAGCATTCTGATTGTACCCATCGGCTCTCACGGTTTACCGTGCTGATGCTTTATTCCTACTTCTTTGGCCCCTTCCAGTATTATCTTCTGCACCTGAGGATCTGAGAAGTTATCGATTAAATAGATGTAATCGTTACCTAAAACACAACCAGTTAGCAAGAAATTATTCGACGCTTAATGCATATAAATTATGAGCTGAAGAAGTAAAAGAGTTCCCTGACCTCAAGATGTACTATCGGTGAGATGTCATGTTCTCTTGAAAAGATAACCAACAATCCCAGATGGCAACTCTGAAGGCACTTGTGGCATAAAGGAATGAACTGCAGTGGGAATTGGGCAAATTGGTTTATAGCCGCCAATGGGAGTCCAACGATGTCACTAAATAGATTACGTAACTCCTCTGGACTTTATTTTCCTCATGTGTAAAATGAGAAGATTGTGTTGTTTCTTAGGTCCTTTCCAGTTCTTGAACTCTCTCACACTCTCAATAATCAATTCCAAATAAATAATAGGAATTTACGTAGGCTTTTGGAAAAGAAAACTGGCAATTCCAGTTGGTGTGTTCAGGGACGGTTTCCTAAGGAGCTAGGACTGAGTTGGTCTTTGACAGATAGCCTTGGTTGGGTGGAAGAGGACAGGTATTAAAATATTAAAGACAGCATATTATGTATGCTACCTAACAATCCTTCGAAGTAAACAAGAGCAAAGCATTATTCTTTTTTCAATGGCTTGAAAACTTTCGCCTACTATCCATAGCTTTAAATAAGAAATGACAGTTCTCTGACTCTCCAAGTTCTTCAAGGTTAAGCTCTTCCTCCAATGTAGAAAAAAATAAATCAAATTAATCAGGAATGCTCTGCTTCTCCCATCTTGTGAGAGTCCACTTTCTAGAGACAGTGCAGTTGCAGAAACATCTCCCTTCTTTATGCATGATGACTACATATGTATTTCAATTAAAGGAAGATAGGATGTTCATAATTTAGAAACTTTTTCTCTAATTAAAATGCTTTTGAAAATCATGATGTGTGGTTAGATTAAACAATTCAATTGATGTTGAAGAAAAGCGATCATTTGTACAAAGCACAGGAACTTTATGGATGAAAGTTAAATATAGTGCTTAAAAAAGACTCAGGAGAATTAGTGGAAAAATGGAAAACTTATGGGATATCTGGATTAAATGTGATTAAAAAGCTAGACCTCAGGCTAACATCCTTAATATGAAAAACACTACTGACAAATTAATGGAACTCATTTTATCTATTTTATCTCTTACTCAAAAATTTGACATTGAGAGTACTATGAATCTTCCCTGAATATATTAATCAGGAAAGATTATGTTATGGTGTAGTAACAAACATCTCCAAAATCTGTGTGCCTTAACATGATAAAAGTTTATTGCTTGATCATGTTTCATGTGGACCAGCCAGATTCACTCTGTTCCAGTCATTCCAGGAACCAGATTAACAGACTCCACCATCCTGTAGCTGTATCACCTGGAACACAGCAACCCATTCTCTGTGGCAGAGGAAGAAAGTGATGTAGAATTCCCATGAATTTTTCATAGCCTTAGCTTGGAAGGGAAATAAATCACTGATCACATTTCATTGCTTGGAACTAGTTACATAGCCCCACACATATACAAGGGGACTGAGTCCTTACACTGAGTTCAGGAGGAGTGAGGAGATTGGTGAACAATACTAACGTCAACCACCCCAATGCCACCAGTTGGTTCTTAGATGCTATGAAAAAACTCCAAGAAGTTTTATTCCATAACACTGGTTCCCTTGAGTGACTTCAAGAAAGTTATACTTTCAAAAATAAACTCTCTGTGCCTGTTAAGATTTGGCTGTCATATAAATAGGATGGGCTTTCCATTTTTCTTCCCTTTTGCTTTAATTATATGTTAAATCAATATAAATTCCACAGTCGATGTATCAATAGTGATTTGCCATATCCAGACTACATTATTTTTGCTAATGTTTTGAACTGACATAAAGGGTATCATCCTGAAAAACATTTTCTAGTAATAATCTGCCTGCATGTTATACTAACTGGAAGTGATGTTTTTATTTTAAGTAGAACATTAAGTTAACACTACATAATAGAAGTATCATATTATAAATGGATGACTAGATGAACTCTAGTTTAAAAGGCTCTTTTCTCTCAAGGCTCAGAAGTAGTACCAGATTAATCACATGGTGAATTGGGTAGGGATCTCTAAGTGGTCACAAAAAAATCACCTCTCTGCTGGCATTCTGCTATGGTCATGCTACAAAATTAGAGTAGTTCAGTTCAACCAACTTTTACTGAGTAGTGTGTGCCAATCGCTTTTTAAGTGCCTAGAATAAAAATACTAATACGACTGTAAGATCCTTGAGAGCAGAAATCTTGTTTGCCAGCATATATCTAGAAACTAGCTTGGCACTTAGTAGACACTCAGTAAATACATGTTAAGAGAATAAAAGACAGGGATTATTTGATCCCACTGTGTATACGAAATAGAATAGCACATGTGCTATTTGCCTCACTTTTATAACTTAGCAGAAATTTCTATCAAGATTGCATTTAGTCCCTCCAGAGGCTTTCTCTATTTAGGCAATGTGTCTTAAATGGAAATTCACATCTGCCTATTCTATATCCACTGCATGGATTTCTTTTCAGTCATGCTCCAACTATCTAATTGTCATCTGTTCATCTGAAATGAACAGGCCATCAAGAGCCTGTTAATACTAAGCTATATATGTATCACAGTTTATAGAGCACTTTTAGATCCATTATTTCACTGAAACTTCAGATAATTTTCCCAAGGCTTATTCCTGTTTTATAGTGGAGAGAATTATGACTTCTGTGGTTCAATAACTCTCCCACATATTGAGTTAGTAAGTTGCAGAGCAGAGGCTCAAACCCTGGTCATTTGATTCCACGTGCAGGATATTTTCATTATGCCACATCTGCCTTACTACTCTGTGCTACATGCACAAATGCAGTGTCTTTCTCCTCTCTAGTGAGTAAGCAGTACATGAGGCAATCATTTCCAGAGCTTCCTCTCAACGTTATTATTTACTCCAACCCTCAGTGTAGTCTATCTTCAAGAAGCCACAGATGATGCTAAATACAATAGTCTGTGACCCTGATCCATTAACAGGAAACTAGCAGGTTTTGTTTTTGTCTTATCAGAAAACTTACTTTAAGAGAACAAAACAAAATTAAAAGTAAAAGGCAGGCTAGAAGACTGGGAGAGCTTGGGCTTTAACCACTCTCTGTATGTACTATTGTCAAAATATATCCTCTACCAATATCTTTATTTGCCATCTTTTAGATGTGTTGTGCTTTCTTTAAAAGAGCCAAGTTAAGTAGGGACATTGTAGAAAGGCCTAAAGAGACCTATAATTCAAGGTGGTTTCAGGAAGCTGGCAGCTCAAGATTTATGACCTCTTCAGCTGAAAAAATATAGCTGTAGCCACAAGCTTTAGTGAAGTTTTATTTGTATTTCAGCATAGTGCATTTCTGTTTGCTATACTTCCCTTGGTGTTTTAGTGCCTTTTTATATTCCCAAGACAACCAAAATAATTGGTGCTGCTCTTATTTGCTAACTGTTCAACTTAAAGGCGTTAAACAGGTTAAATGAGATGGTCTAGTTAGAAAAACTTTTAGGGAGAACTAAACAATATTGCTATTTCCCTCCCATGGAGACTTGGAATGGTATTTTATATGTCCCAGATGTGGCCACATTCTGCCTAACATCTGTTAGTGCATTTTATTAAAATAATGAACTAGCATGTGTTTGAAAGGCCAAAAGAATGAATTAAAGTTTTCATTCTAATGCAGCACAAATTATTGTTTCTTTATAGTTCATAATGGAGTATATACATGGGAGATATTGTGCTATCCATCTTCAAATATAAAATAAAGCATGATTTAATAATTACTGGATTTTAGTTTTCTAACATGAAGAAAGTTTATTCCATTCAAACAAACCTTCACAGGTTTTTATTTTTTCTTTCAAAATGTTTACTGCAAGAGGTGGGATCTGTGCCTTGATGTTGATCTAGGAATGTCAAGAATCATCTTAGAAGCCAATAAAGAATAGCTAATTCAGGCCAAAACTCAGAACTAAAGTGGAAATTCCTCTGGAAAGGAAAGTTAGAAGATCCCAGTAGGAAAGTACAGATGAAGAGTGCAAACTGTTTAAATCAAGCTACAGTTTGCTCAGACTGCCTTTGTGTACATTTTAGTTATTCCCGCTTAAGAGAAGCATGATGCTAGAATGATTGTTTGTGGGGCGAGAGAATGGAGGGTGAAGATATCTCTTATCTAATACTGTTCACATGTTTTTCAGTAAAGAATTTAAAAGAACTGCCAAATTCTACCCATATAGGAAAATTTTATTTTATTTTAAACTGTATCGAGATTTAGAAACCTCTGCGGTATCCATCTGCTGAGACGTTAGCATTTTATACTCCACGAAAACAAATCATTTAAATATACATTGAATAACATACTAAAGTAGGTTATAATTTAGAATAAATCTGAACAAACGTTCTGGTCAACCTAAAATTCTAAGGTTTTATGTGTTACATCCTAGAAGAGATACTTTCTAAGACTTTCTAGTCTTTCTGTAGGAAATTTTTGTTTTTATTACTTTTTTTCAAAAGAAGCACAATTTCATAGGTCATGCTTATAAGATCAGAATTGACTGTATTTTCCTATGTATTATGAAGACTGCCACACAGGAATAGATGGGATAAAGGTAGCTGCCAAAGACCCTTCCTGTTAGGGGTCAGTAGGTGGCCTAACTCACCTTCCTGTGAACCTCTCCAACACTTACTCCTCCTCTGATCTAATTATAATTAGTCTTTGTTCTATAAGTGTTTAAGTTCATAGTTAATGGATTTCCAATTCTATGACTTCTTGGGATATACACATCCTTAGCTACCAGTCTTCACTCTTGGACTTCATCATATTAGCTGCCCTAGTTGACCCTTTCCTAACATTTGAAAGATTAGTGTGGGCCTGTTCTCAACGTATCTGTCTCTTCTTCCACATGATGCAGTTTTTAGGTAGTTGCCAACCTATTCATTCTCTCACTTGGCCCTTAATTAGGTTTGGCCATAAACTCAGACCAGCCTTAAGCTTGGAACTTGACATATAGTAAATGTAAACTGCATTAATAAGGTAGTGTCACAAATATAACCCACAGGCACCATGCCATTCATGGTACAGAAAAAGCCTTTTATGTGGATGCAGAGAGATAGGAACACTCATACACTGCTGGTGGGACTGCAAACTAGTATAACCTCTGTGGAAAGGAATATGGAGATACCTCAAAGAGCTACAAGTAGAGCTACCATTTGATCCAGCAATCCCATTGCTGGGCATCTACCCTAAGGGAAAAAAAGACATTCTATAAAAAAGACATCTGCACTAGAGTGTTTATAGCAGCACAAGTCACAACTGTAAAGATGTGGAAACAACCCAAGTGGCCATCAATACATGAGTGGATAAATAAAATGTGGTATATGTATACAATGGAGTTCTACTCAGCCACAAAAAACAATGGTGATCTAGCACCTCTTATATCATCCTGCATAAAGCTGAAGCCCATTCTACTAAGTGAAGTACCACAACAATGGAAAAACAAGCACCACATGTACTTACCATCAAATTGGTATTAACTGATCAACACTTAAGTGCACATATAGTAGTAACATTCATCGGGTGTTGGGCAGATGAGGAGGGGAGGAGGGGATGGGTATATATACACCTACTGGGTGCGCTGCGCACCATCTGTGGGATGGACACGCTTGAAACTCTGACTCGGGTGGGATAAAGGCAATATATGTAACCTAAACATTTGTACCCATGTAATATACTGAAATAAAAAAAATTGTAAAAAAAGAAAGAAAAAGCCTTTTATATCAGAAATGCAGAAAATGGAGAGCCCTGAAGTGGAAAAGAACTGACAAGAAATGAGATTTCTATCTTTGGCATTGAATACCACAGGAATTGTCTTGGGTCAGGAGAACTTACATGACATCGGGTGATAATGTTGCAGTTATCTAAAGAAAATAATGGCCAACAGGAAAGCTTATTCTTGGTGGACTATCAGCAAGTAGAACTGTATTTGGATGTTGATTTTAAGGAGTCCTGTCAAAACACACTATCATGAGCAAAAGTTTAAAATACTCTATATTAATCTTAACATTCCAATTGGAACTTGAAATTTGAGTAGTTTTATTCTCAGACCACATTTAGCATCTGTCTTTCTCCCCTGTTTACTTGCTTCAATTAGTAGTATGCAAGTACATCCCTACCCTACCACCAGAGTGAAAGTAGCATGAGGACACCATGCTATCATTCATCTTTCAACACCAGTCTTAATTCATCTTTAGGGCCCTAGCATTTGACACAATGCCATGTACATGTATTAAATATATGTAGATATCTACCTTGTTCCTAAGATACTTTGGTATGCTTCTAAGTAGTGATAATAACTAAAATTTGTAAAAAGCACGTACTAAATACATTTGCTTTATATATTTAACAAACAATATCAAATTAAACAGTACAATAACATTTAGAAAATGCAGATTTGAATAGATACAATTTTCTACTTATCATGTTAAAGCAATGATAATACTCATCATTGATCAATGTTTATGTACATCAATATTGCATACATTATTGATGTGTAGGAAAAAATGATACAACCTTCTAAGAGGGCAATTTGGCAGTTATCTCTTAAAATTTTAGACATGTATATCTTCTAGCCTAAGAATTGTCCAATTCTAGGAATCTCTCCTATAGAGGTACTCACACAAGTGTGCAAAAAAATATGTACATAGATATTAATCTTTGTATTACTGTGTTTGTAAAAAACTGAAAATAGACCACTCTTTTTGGCTAAATAAATTTTGGTATATCCATACAGTACTACATCATGTAGCTGTCAAAAAGAATGAGATAGAGCTACAAGTACTGATATAGAAAGATATCAAAGATATATTAATAAGTAAAAAATCAAGTTATGCAGCAACATGACTCCACTTTTATAATACAAATAAAAATCCAAAAGAATATACACCAAACTATTAAAAGAAATTATATTTGAGGAAAGGAGGACTTCTGAACACTTTCACTTTCTAAAGTATTTCTTAATTTCTATACTGTTTGAATGCTTCACACTGGAATAAAAACATTGTGTTTCAATCATAAAATCAGTAAAGATACAATTACATATAAAAAGCAAACTCATCTGATAAAATGAAAATTTTAGCATATATCTACCTATTATTAAATAAAGGACTGTGGTAAAGAAAATAGCTGTTCTAGATCAGGCATCATTAGCCAAAACAAATAGAAAAACTAGAACTCCAAAATTCTTTGTTTCTAGTTGGGTAGTGGCCTTGAAAATCAGGCATTCAAATGACTTATTATTAGACATTAATCTCCATTCCCCTAAACATTCCTAGCCCTATTTAGTAAGAATTTAGGCTAAACAGGGACCAACCCATGATTATAGATCCCTCAAATAGCAAGCATTTAAAAAGAGTTCTAGGACTTACATAATTATCACTCTACTCTCCTCCTACTAATTTATATCCCACAGTCTCTAGGGAAAATATCAGGTGTTGTTTGCTAATTAGTCTCCTTAGCACTCCCTCAAGAAATTCCTACTGATTTAGCACGATTGCTGGAAGCAACTACAACTGTAGGTTGAGAATTTAATATTTGAATTTCCCATCTTATATGCCTCTATTCCAAGGAATTTTTATTTTCCAGACACTTTGAGATCACCATCTGGTAAAAAGCTTGAACAATGTGTTTAATATTAGGTTGGTTTCAGAAGACAGGACCTTCCTCCAAATCTGGCACAAATGGCTTGAGGGGTCACAGCAAGAGCACCGGCCACTGCAGTTGGAGTAGAGTGGGGGCAGGGTTGTGCAGAGATAAAGGGACCCAGGAACTGGCTGAAAAGGACAGGATATTTGTCCAAATTGGCCAAATGCCCAGAGCTGGAGCCAGAATACAATACACAGGCAGGAAAGCAGGACTCAGTATGAGTTTAAGGGGATCCAAGGGACTCACCTGAAAACTGAATCAGGGGGTCTGAAGCCAAGACTATCAAAAGCAGCTATCCTTCCTTCTCCTCCAGTGGGGAGTATGGCACAAAAAGTGGGGAGCCGTGGGAGATACAATGTGGCTGATATGAGCTGAGGCTGGCAAAAGGATATCCCTGACCTAGACTCTAGGTCCTCAAGTTACAAGTGGGACAAATTTGAAGACACATGCAAAACCCAGAATTATTGAGTAAAGGTCATGAAAAGCAGAGGGCCAGTTAGAAAAACTAGAGATGTGGATCCAAACAACTCACCAAAATTGGGGGGGAAAAAAAAACCAAAAACAAAAACCAAGGTAGATATGAGGAATCAAAGAATGAGATGAGAAGAGCCAGGGACAATGACAGCTGAACATAGGATAATTTGTCAGGGTTCTCCTAATTTCTCTGACCCCTGGCCCACTCCGTCTCAGTCTCCTTTGTGGCTTCTCATCATCACCTCAAACCCTAAAGTTCTGGAATGTCCCAGGATTTTGTCCTAGGACCTTTTTTCGATCTTAATTTATACCCTCTTCCTGGGTGATCCTATTCGGTCACATGGTCTTAAGTACCACCCATATGTTGACAACTCCCAAATTTCTCCAAACTTACACCAACTCCCCATTCACTTCTATGTTTAGATGTCTGGTAGGTGTCTCAAATATAAAATGACCTTCTTTGAAATGTAAACAAAGAGTAATATATGATTGTTAACTGTCCTTTTATGCGTAGCTATAATATCTATGTTGCTTTACTAGTCCCAGGTGAGTTAAAAGAAATTTTTCTTTACAATTACTTAAAACCACAAAATAACTCAAGTGTAAAATTAATGTTTTAAGTGTATTTGCATGCATGTTTCATTTCTACATTATTCCCTTATGGAGTCTACAAATAACCAGTCTCACTAATTCAAAAAAATGTAAAATGTAGACCTCATCTTCAAAGAACCCAGCATTTAGTGGGGGAGACAGACACATACCAAATGTGATGCAGCCAATAAGAGTAACAGCAATAGGAATAACTCTCTCTTGAGCCCTGTTATTAATTACACACTATAGAATAGTATCTCTCATAGGGTTCCAGTCATGGCAATATTAGTTTTAATCCTGGAAATTAGAAGAGTGGTAGGTAAATTCCCAACTGTGTTAATAGCCTATTATCTCAAACTCTGTGTCAGGTACTGTGTCAAGTATTTTATAAGTATTATCTCATTTAATCTTCACAACAACCCTGTGAGGAAGTTACTATCATTATTACCATTTTATGGATTAGAAAATAGAAGTTTAAAGCACTTCAATACTAAGTTACCTCAAAATAACAGGATGGGAAAATCCATACCCTTAACCACTATTCTAAATTGCCTTCTTATAATTGGCAGCCCTGCTTTAACTAATAAAATAGTGCTTAGGTTTATAAATATTTGGAATAAAATAAAAGAATAAGTTTCTGAATAAGCCAAATAGTGAATTTGTCTGTTATACTTATTTAATAATCCTTAATTATATTTAATAATTTAATTATATTTATTAAATATTTAATTATATTTAATAATCTTTAAATACTAAGCATAATTATGTAAAAAGGACCACAGCACAAGAAGCTCAGCTCCATGAAAGAGTGGGGTCGATTTTCCAAAGCTCATAAAGACACAGTAACAGAGATTGGTTCTTTCAAGTTTCCTGCTGATTGCCTTTGGAGATAAGCTCTTAATTCTAAAGTACATTCTATGTTTGGAGCTTTCTCTTATTACTATAACATAGATAAGCTAAGATGGAAAAAATCATCAGACTTGCAGAGGCTAAGAAACTAGAAACCAAAGCCTATAAGAATATAGCCTTCCAAATTTATTGTCTGTTATGCATTGATTTATCACATATGGCAGGAACTTAAACCAGATGTATTTTAATGGTGGAGGCCATCCCAAGACCAGGGCACAGGAATATGCCCTGAACTTGAAATTAGAGAATCGGACTTATAGGGGGCTCAGGGGTTTCCTCTTATTCCAGTTGTACGCTAAAGTTCTCCAATCACCTTTTCACATTAACTGGGACTCCATTTCTTAATCTGGAAATTGTTGAAACTTCTAGCTTTTGAAATGTAATTATTTTCATTTTTAGAAAGACCCAAAATTTTCTGAGTAATTCTTTCTTAATCTGAAGCAAAACGTTCTTGGAAACTACAGCTCTGATATTAACATCTACACATCCCCATTTGCTCCAGTCTCACCTGGAATTTAGACATCACATTTCCATAGCCAGAATTCAATGAAACATCTCCGTCTGTCATCTGTTTTTTTAAAACAAAGCTTTAAAAAGTCTATTATTTCAAGTCAACATTTAAGTACTAAAAAATAATTTCATTTTAATCATGTGCATGTAAGGAAAAAATTTTCCATGTTAACACAAAATGAGTTATGGTTATAGAGTTATAAAACCTTTTTATTTATTTATTTATTTATTTATTTATTTATTTATTTATTTATTTTGAGACAGAGTCTCACTCTGTTGCCCAGGCTAGAGTGCTGTGGCATCAAGCCTAGTTCACAGCAATCTCAAACTCCTGGGCTCAAGCAATCCTCCTGTCTCAGCTTCCCAAGTAGCTGGGACTACAGGCATGTGCCACCATGCCTGGCTAATTTTTTCTATTTTTAGTTGAGATGGGGTCTCCAGTGACAATAGAATCCAGAGTGGTGATCACCTTACAACTGTTGGGGAGGAAAAAAATCTTTCCTTTATGCCCTTAGGCTCAAGTTTGGAAGACTTGCAAATTAGACTGACAAAGGAGAGATTAGCAAGAGAATAGAGATTTAATCACTTATATATAGGAGTTCACAGAAAAATGTGCTGTAGTTAGAATTTGAGGCCTATATACCATCTTAACAAGGAAAGGAGAGGAGGAGAAGGGCACTTATGGGAAAACAAATGACTTTTTGGAAAGACTTATGGGCTCCTAGGGGAAGAGATGGGAGAGACAGTTTTGTGACAATGCCCATTTAGGTGTGGCGTGGAGACCTTTCTTCTCTTCATGGTGATAAGAGTCAATCTCGTTGCTCTCAGGAAGGGGATTCATGACGATTGATTTTTATTCAAATTCTTTAGGGAGGCTCCACTTTTAAGTAGATAAGAGATTTCACAAACTCAAATGGCTGCTGCTCAAAATAATTTTTATGCCACAATGGCATATTCTGGACCCCTTCACAACCCAACTCATTTGAGTTTTGGGATTAAAAAAGCAAAAAGACATTGTCAACTTCAGTTATTTTTTTTCTGCTGTCCTATGGGTCTAAGGACCTTATTATTTCAATATTAAATTGAGACAATATCTCTTTATCATAGATTGTTGTGAGCATTATAGTAAATAGCATAGTTACACAGGACATAGCACCAAAATAAGTAAATAAATAAATAACATTTTTTAAAAATTAAAGGAAAAAACAAACCAAAACAAAACAAACGAAAACCCAAAGAAAATAAAAACAAAAACAAATGAAGAAAGACATAGTGCTTACCCTAAAGATGCTTATCACCTCTGGTGGGAGAGGCAAGACTGATATTCTTCAAGCATGTCACTTGTAAGATCGTGTATTATAGATTAAAATATGACTAGACTTTAAGCTCTATGAAACTGATGTAAAAACAATGAGTCGTAGGTAGCATCTGGTAGTCATCCACTGTTCTCTTAGATTTGATCACCAGTATGTACTGTGGTTTCAGCTTCCCTGGGGAATTTTCCCAGCCAATGAAAGTGCTGCCTTGAGATTGTGTTGTAACCTGTTCAAACCCATTTCAAATTTAATTCATCTTACCATTGTCATGAGTAGTCAGCTTCCTGACCACGCCATTTCTAAGTTTCCTCTTTGGAACGAGAGGCTCTGGTAATACTTAAGCTTTGGCCAAGTGACAATTTCTGTACCTTTCCTTTCACTTTTAAAGAGGTTTTTGTTTGTTTGTTTGTTTTTGAATGTGATTAGCCATCTACAACACAGATACTGCATCAATTTCTGCTCTAAATCATGCAGTATGTCTGTGTGATTTTAATTCAACTAGTGCCTGCTTTTCAGTCTAGACACACATTTGCTTTGTGATAACAGGCGATATCATCTCTACCTAGGAATATGCTCTTATTAAACACATTTGTGGTGGAAAGCACCATGTTTGGGAGAAACTATGTAGCGAGAGCTCTGCTTGTGTTATGGAGGGTAAAGGAGGAGGGAAGGATACATTTCTTCCATCGCTTATTATAATTAGAGATATTTGTATGAAAATAGAATCTCTGTTGCTTAAGTGTTGCTCAGCCCCTGCTGATCTGTCCTCACTCACAGGCATCGTCCTTTGTGATATAATAGTTAGTTGCTGTGGAGATGATTATCCTGTCATGGAGAAAAGAGACTTATGAATTTAAATGAAGAATGAGCAGCAGGAGTGAAAGAACTATGCCAAAAGCCAAGCACTTCATCCAATTTAATTTTCTCTTGCCTTTTTAATATATGTTGTACCATAAAGTTGGATGTATCAGCTTAAATAACACAGTTTCAGGATTAATGATGAATAATGACCAAAGGGAAATTTAAAAGGAAAAGCAAGATGTAATACTGACATCCTCTGCAGAAGGAAGAATGAGTTCAAGTTATAGAAAATTCAACAATGAACGTATACTATTTAGCCATACCGTATGGTTTAAATAAACAATTAAGCTATTGCAGTCTAACTTTTGATGAATTGTGGAGGTAATTTAGGCACCGTTCAACAAGTAGGAAGCAGAATGTTGAGAGAGAAAGAACAGGCTTTGTATCAAACAGAGCTGATTTGAATCTGTACTCTGCCACTTGCAAGTATTGTTTTAGGCAAGCCACTTGATCCCCTCTAAACTTCAGTTTCATCAATTATAAAGTTGAGGATAAATTTGCAGGGTTTTTTTGGTTTTGTTTGTTTTTAAGCGATGGACTCTTGCTCTGTCGCCCAGTGCAGTAGTATGACCATAGCTCACTGCAGCCTCAAACTCCTGGCCTCAAGCCTCAAGTGATCCTCCCACCTCAGCCTCCCCAGTAGACGGGACTACAGGTTCATACCACCATGCCTGGCTGTGGGGTTGTTTTCAGGGCTATTCAACTGGCATGGACTCATACACCCATGACAGTTGTTTATAACCAATACCATTCATTCATTGGTGATTGCATTCATTCTAATAGGTCAGTGCCTATTCTGTGCTATTTATCTTATCCTATATTCTGAATATCGTCTCTGTTAGGACAGGATAGGTTATGCTGCTGTAACAGACAAATTCTGAAATCTCAGCGGTTTAACACAATGAAATTTTATTTCTCACTGTCACAGATTCCAATGTGGGTCTGGTGCTCCCCTTCCTCTTGTGGCTATAGGCTTCTAAGCCAAGATTATTACAGCAGGAGAAGAGAGGGATGGAGGAGGCACACCAGCTTTTAACTTCCTTGGCCCCAAACAAGGCACATGTTATTTCTACTCATTGTCCAGCACTGGTCACGTGGCCCCAATCTATTCTCAAGGGAGGCTGGGAAATGCAGTGGAGGTTATGGGGTCATTGATGAGCATTGGGACCCTCTCTGCTTCATCACACTTGTTTAGCAAGGGTTAGATGACAGAATATATATATAAATTATTTACAATTATACCTGATGAGCTAGCTTAGATGACAAAGGTTGACCCAGGTTTAAGGTTTGGTATGAATAATGACTTGGTTGAGATTTTCATTTTCACCTGAAACCAGCAAAGAAGCAGAAGAAAGGATGTACATGAGGCTGATCAAGGACGCAGGAGAATGTGTGTTTAATGCAGGACCTCAGTGCTTCCACCTGCCTTGGTCCTGTGGAAGCAGGTCTCAGAGGCCTTGCAGGGCAGGCATATAGCAAGTCAGAGGGGCCCGGAGCATCGGCTTGCTGCCTGTCAGCTCTTTTAGGGCTGGATGGTGGGAGTGTGGGGAGTAAAGGGAGGGAGGAAGTCAATACATAAGGGTCCTCCCTATTGCCATAAAGAAATTTCTTGCTGAGCCATCCTTATCTACTACGTAATTTATTCTTCAGTACATCTTTGAGTCTGCATTAGTAAGAATGTCCTGAGTTTATACTTCATGTCTATGGTAGAATTATGCTGGTAGAATTATTCCCCCCTAGGAGATGCCAAAAGAAAAAAAAGATTAAATCTGACTTCCCTTCACAAGGAATTTATAATCTAATTAAGGAAATGGAAGTCACTATCAGTAAACCAATCAATAAACGGCAAAACTATACCTATGAAAGAAAGAAAATTTAAAAATAGGGTAGGACTGGACATGGTGGCTCATACCTGTAATCCTAGCACTTTGGGAGGCTGAAGCAGGAGGATTGCTTGAGCTCGGGAGTTGGAGACCAACCTCAGGAAAAGTGAGACCACGTCCCTACAAAAAATAGAAAACTCAACTGGGCATGGTGGCATGGGCCCGCCTGTAGTCTGAGCTACCCAGGAGGCTGAGGCAGGGGGATCACTTGAGCCCAGGAATTTGAGGTTGCTGTGAGCTATGATGATGCCACTGCACTCTAGTCAGGGAGACAGAGCAAGACTCTGTCTCAATAAAATGAAATAAAAATAAAAACAGAGTACCATAAAATAAGGTGTTGATTATGAGCTACAAATGACCAAAAAAAAAAAAAAAAGGAATGAAAAAGAATAATTACTAGGAAAGTTAGTAGAGGTAAGGCAATGCTATTTCTCCATGAACAATTAAAGAATATTTTAGTTTAGGTTCCGGTACCACAACCAAGAAGTGCAGAGATTACATTTAACAACAGGACTAGTCTTGGAGGCTAAGGAAATTTCAACCCAGTTGCTCTGGACAAGGTGACACCAGGAGGTACCTGGGCACTGCGGGAACGGAATGCAGATGAGATGTACCCTGGGACTTCTCAGAAACACTTGGGGAAGACTGGGGAGGCAGAGCTGTGGGCTTGGGTTACCCAGCAAGAGACAAAAGAGAAAAATGGTTCATTGATGCATGCATTTGAACAGGCTATAGGAATATTTAAATTATATCTGTAATTGTAATCATTATCTGTATAAGCTTTACTTTTTTGTCAGTTTTTTTTTTTTTTGAGACAGAGTCTCACTCTAATGCCCTGGCTAGAGTGCCGTGGCGTCAGCCTAGCTCATAGCAACCTCAAACTCCTGGGCTCAAGCAATCCTCCTGCCTTAGCCTCCCAAGTGGCTGGGACTACAGGCATGTGCCACCATACCCGGCTAATTTTTCTATATATATATATATGTATATATATATAATCTTTTTAGATGTCCATATAATTTCTTTCAATTTTTTAGTAGAGACGGGGTCTCGCTCTTGCTCAGGCTGGTCTCGAACTCCTGACCTCGAGCAATCCTCCCACATTGGCCTCCCAGAGTGCTAGGATTACAGGCGTGAGCCATCGCGCCTGGCCTGTATATACTTTAAATCCTAATATTATATTATAAACATTTCCCCTATTGTGAAATAATATTTAAAACATTATTTGTACTGGACAGAAGATATTTCTCAAGTGTTAGATAATGTGCTCAGTGTTTAGAAACATACATTCTTTCATTTAATTTTTATAACATCTATATGAAGTAAATACCTTTTTCTTTTTTCTTTTTTCTTTTTTTTTTGAGACAGGTCTCGGACTGTTTCAGGCTAGAGTGTGGTGGGGTCATCATAGCTCACTGCAACCTCCAACTCTGGGGCTCAAGCGAACCTCCTGCCTCAGTCTCTGAAGTAGCTGGGACTACAGGTGTGCACCACCTCGCCCAGCTAATTTTCTTATTTTTTGTAGACATGGGGGTCTCACTATGTTGCTCAGGCTGGTCTGGAACTCCTGGCCTTAAGCGATCCTCCTGCTTAGGTCTCCTAAAGTACGCAGTAGGTACTATTGTCACCACTTTACAGATTTAAAAAAATGAGGCTAGGAGATGTTAAAGTCACACAGTGAGTATCAGATTGGGTCAGATGGAAACTTGTCTGATTTGAAAGCCTATCCTCCAACTATATTGCCTTTCCTACTGTATGCCATCCTGTCAGTGTACCACTAACTAATAAACTGATCCCCTATTGTTGAATATTTAAGTTGTTTCCAAGTTCTTTTTATAATAAATAATCTGTGAACTTCAGTAGATCACTTAAGAACATTTAAGTAGATCTTAAGTGTTCTCATTATACACACAAAAAACAGTAATTGTGTGAGATGATAGATGTGTTAATTAACTTGATTGTGGTAATCATTTCACAATATGTATATGTGTAGCAAATCATCATGTTGCACACCTTAAATATATATAATTTTTATTTGTCAATTATGTCTCCTTAAAGCTGAGGAAATAATCTATGGTAAACATCCTTGCACATAAATGTTGGATACATAAAATTTATATACATCTTTACACATGAATTTTCTTTTTTTTTTGGAAACAGAGTCTCACTTTGTTGTCCGGGCTAGAGTGAGTGCTGTGGCGTCAGCCTAGCTCACAGCAACTTCAAACTCCTGGGCTTAAGCGATCCTACTGCCTCAGCCTCCCGAGTAGCTGGGACTACAGGCATGTGCCACCATGCCCAGGTAATTTTTTCTATATATATTTTTAGTTGTTCAGCTAATTTCTTTCTATTTTTTTTTTTCTAGTAGAGATGGGGTCTCGCTCTTGCTCAGGCTGGTCTCAAACTCCTGACCTCGAACAATCCACCTGCCTCGGCCTCCCAGAGTGCTAGGATTACAGGTGGGAGCCACCGCGCCCGGCCACATGTGAATTTCTTTAACAGTGAGTATTACCATAGGATGAATTGCTTAAAGTGGACATATTGGTCATCAAAGAGTTTAAATATTTTCAAGTTTTGGTTAACATTATTAAGTTTGCCAACTGAGAAGTTATACCAACTATACTCCAACCAATAGTGTATGAAAATGTCTATTTCCCTGAAACCTCCCCTACAATATAGGTACTATAACTTTAAAAAGTTTTTGTTAATGTAACGGCAAAATGTCAAAAGTTCAGAGCCCCCCAAATTGCCTAGATTTGTGGTATTCTAGCAGTCTTCGGTGTTCCTCATTTGGCATTAGTCTTTAATAGAGTAACAAATGTTCTGTTAATTAATTGCAATTCATTTGCGTACTTAATATTATATTAGCCTCTCTTGAACCATGAATGCAAACCTATATTTAAAAAATTAAATCCTTGAAATTTATTTAATTCAGGTCAGCGGCCTTGCTCAGCCAAAGACTATCACTCTGTCTGTCTATCAGGAGACTTTTGACTAAACCATATCTGAAATTCCTCCTATAGAGGAGAGGGAAAAAAATCACCATCCTTTATCTTTGTAGACATGAATTCATCAGATATTCTTGTGTCTGTGGTCCTAGGTATGGGTTTATGTCTGTAGGGGCAGAGCAGGAGACTGGAGTGCTATTGTATAGTATGAATTAGATTTAGGGAAATGAAAGTGTGATGATGAAAAGTGGAATTTTTCTTAATAATAACAATCATTAAGAAATGAGTTTTAAAAAATATTTTGTACATTGCTTTATGTTTTGGGAGAAATAAAAACTTTCTAGGATTCAGTAAATAATGTCCAGAAAATATGTAGAATTCATCAACTAAAACATAAATAAGATTATTATTTGAAAAATAATTTATATATTTTCTTGGAAATATTAAAATTACTAGTGGCATGTTCTTCATGAGAAGTCTAAATGCTACCTAATTTGTATCTGTTCAGCTGATTAAACCTCGATATCAACAAGGAAGCTGTCCTAATTCCTAATTTCAGATAAAAATACTTGGAGTGTGAATGTGTATTAAAATGAAAAGCAGTAGTGCATGACAAAATCTCATAGTATTTAGAGCATAGGCTTTTGAGTCAGAAAAAGATTGAGTTTATATCAAGTTCTGTCACTTTCTAGCTGTTTAATTTGGGGGCAAGGGACAGTTGCTTAACCTCTTTCATCCTCATTTCCCAAACTATAAAATAGGGATGCTTATACTCACCTTGTACCCAGGTGGGAAGGGTTAAAGGAGAATCCGTATCTGAAATGACTAGACATAATAGATGGCCAATAACTGTTACCTATTTCATTATTCAGCATGTTCTTGGTAGATAGACTAGTGACCCAGATCTGTAATTATCTAGCTATTTTGGACTTATCATAATTTGACCTTATGGTAATTTAATTTGCTTAGTTATAACAAGCTGTCATTCTCACTGTGGGTACTATTAGGTGTGAAGTAAACAATCTGTAGCTCATTATTTTCAGCTAATAGGAACCCAAGCCAGGCTCCAGGAGATGAAAGAAAGAAAATGAAGACAAAAGGTCCAAAGACACTAGAATTTAAAATAACTCTTGGAGAATTTTGAGAAAATGAACTGTTTCAAGGTTGACATTTGTTTGAAAATGAGAAATAGCATTAGATATGTAGAGGGAATTTTGTGCTTTGAGTGGACATGGTTTAGTGCTAAAGTCTTTAATATATTTCATTTAACAGACTCATAATCTGTTAAATAGCCAAGTGATTTTATTTTTACATGTTTTAGGCAGCAAAATGAATAGCTCTTTAAGTGCTTTTTGATGTGTGAAGTAATATACTTTTCAATTGCCACTGGTAAGTGTCCTTAATTTAGTGAAATCTCTTCTCCGTTGATGGTTTGCCTCTCTGACAAAGCAGAAGATATTTGCTCATTGGTATCCATAGATATTATAATGATCTTTTATAAGTATAGTGATAAAGGATTTGATAATATGTGAATAGATAAATAGCAAGATTTATATGAAATGTAGCAAGGTTAAAAATATATTATCTTTACAAGTGGCACCAGAATTTATCTCAGGGATAAAAAAAAGATGGACATTGGCAGAATGTATAAAAAATGATCTGTTGTTTCCAAGAGACTTCCTTTAGAGCCAAAGACACAAATAGGTTGAAAGTGATAGGATGGAAAAGGATATTCCATGCAAATAGTAACCAAAAGAGAGCAGAGGTGGCTTATACTAATATTAGACAAAATAGACTTTAAATCAAAAAAAAGGTTACAAGAGACAAAGGACATTATATTAATATAAGGTTTAATATAGGAAAATCTATAATAATTATAAACATTTCTATGCCTAATAACAGACCATCAAAATATATGAAGCAGAAATTGACAGAATTAAAGGGAGAAACAGTTCTACAATGACAGTGTATCCTACTCTCCATAATGGATAGAACAACCAGATAAGATATGTAAGGAATTGGAGGACTCGAACAGCACAATAAGCCAACTAGATCTCACAGGCATATACAGAACACTCGATCCAACCACAGAATACACATTCTTCTCATGTGCATATTGAACATTTTCCAGGATAGATAATACCGTAAATTAAGTCTTAATAGATTTAAAAAGATAAATATCATATGGAGTATCTTCTATAGCTTTCTACATTTTCTTTGGCTTTTATTCAACAAAATTAAGAAATTTATAGATTCAGGAGCTTAGCGAACACATTTACTATAAGGCAAAATTACATTGTTTGATCCAAGTTCAAAAGCAAGTAAGTAAAAAAAAAATTACATTGATTGAGGTAGATGCTGTACAATGAGAAGCTTAACTTCTCAATCAATAATTTAATCAATCGAGTGAGGGGATATTTATAATGCTCATCTGTAAGAATTGAAAGCATTCAGAATACTTTTTTTGTTACACTAGTATCATATAAGGAGTTACACTAATATAAGATTTTGTGGCAAAAATATTAACATGGGGGCAACCGGAAATATTATAATAGGCTGTGCCACATCTGACATAAATATCTGGGGACTTTGGTCCTGTACATCCTGGCTCCTTTAGCTCCAATTATTTCTCTTGGATTTGCTCCTCTTGTGTCCTCAGTCTCAGCACCTCTTAGTGAAGTCGCCTTGCTCACACAGGGCTTGTGTTAATAGAATCTAGCTTTTGAAGCAGGGTCTGAGTATTTCATTCATTCCATCTGGATGTTCCTCTTCCGTCTGGATTGAGCCTGCCTTTCAGCTCCTCTGTCCTCCTTTGCTCGATGACCTATTTTCGATGTACTTCTCTGGCTTGTGCTCTTTACCCTTCACCCAGTAACCACGTGTAGAGGTGCCCACCCCTGCCCCTCCCCTGGACCCGTGGAACTGTTCCCACAGACCTGTTTCCCACCAGGCCTTCCCATCAGAAGAGGGGAATATTGTGTTGGGTTCACTCATCAGTCTGAATGCAGTTTTCTATCTGGTTCTCAGTTGAAGATGTGTTCAGTAACCTCCAACTCCCACGTGCCTGTCTGCTCTACACAGTTCTTGGTGAACGGATCACAGCTTCTGCACTCAGCTTTCAGTCCTGGCCTCCCAGGTGACTTGTCTCCTTCCTTCCTGCCCCCCGCAAGCTCCAGGGTGTGAGCCTTAATAACGAGTCCTGATATACCCACAGTTGCTATTCCCCAAGCTTCTGTTTCCTGATTATAAAAAGGCACAATACATAAAAAGCTCTGATACATGCCATAACATGTATGAATCTTGCAGATATTATGCTAAGTGAAATAAGTCAGATACAGAGGACAAATATGATTATATAAGGTACCTAGAATAAGCAAATTAAAAGAGACAGAAAGTAGATTGGAAGTTACCAGTGGCTGGGGTGGGGGAGGGAGAGAAGGGGAGCTATTGCTTAATGGCCACAGAATTTCTGTTTGGGGTAATGAAAACATTTTGGAAATAGTGGTAATGGTTGCACAACATGGTGAATGTAATGAATGCCACTGAATTATACACTTAAAAATGGTTCAAATGGTAAATTTTAAGACATTTAAGATGGCAAATGTTATCACAGTAAAATAAAACAAAAATGCCCAATAATATCTCCTTGACCTTTTTCAGTTTTCTGCAGGGCTGCTCTCTTTTCGCCTACCTCTTAAACATTAGGATTAAGCAATATTTGCTCCTTGGTTTTCTTCTTTTATTGTCCTGCCCTCTTCCTTTAAGGAATCTCATCTAGTTTGCTAGGGACAACTAAACCTATATTTTTAGCCTAAACCCTCTCCTGAGAGGCAGACCCGGGTTATTGAGTGATTACTTGAAATCACCAGCCGGAGGCTCCACTGGTTCTTCAATCTCAATATCCCCCAACTGAACTCATCATCTTCCTCCCAAAGCAGATATTTCCTTCTGGAAATCTTTAGTGTTCTCTTCTCTACCAGCCACAGTTCCTCAGACCAGACACTCAGGTGTGTCTCTCCCTCCTTTTCCCCTGTGCAGCCTCTCACAAAGTCCTGTCTTCCCCATTCGACCCTCAGCAGTGCTCCACCATATGCCCTACAGCAAAGCCAAACGCTGGCCTGACCCTGAACTTGACTGTGCCTTTAGAAATCACCTCTTTCTGCCTGGACTGTTTCAGAATGACTCCTTGCTCTTGGTCTCTTTTCTCTTTACTCTCAAAGTCTTTGTTCCCTCAACTGCAGGATCTGTGTGGAAGGTCACTGTCTTGTTAAGGCTATGTGTTGCCTTCCCTCTGCAATCCACTTCTCTCTCACAGAATAATCTTTCTGTTCTTCTTGCCCACGATGTCTTAGTTCATTCCGGCTGCTATAACAAAGTACCATAGACTGGGTGGCTTATAAACAACAGAAATTTATTTCTCACAGTTCTGGAGGCTGGAAGTTCAAGATCAGGTGCCAGCATGGCTGGGTTCTGGTGAGGGACCTCTTCCGGGTTGCAGATTGCTGACATCTTGTGTTAGCCTCACATGGTAGAAAGAGGGATAGAGAGCTCTCTGAGATCTTTTTTTTCTTTTTTAATAAGGACACTAATCTCATTCCCAGGGCTCTACCCCCATGACCTATCACCTCCCAAAGTCCCACTTCCTACTGCCATCACCTTGGGAGTTAGGATTTCAACAGATGAATTTTGAAGGGATGCAAACATTCCATCCATTGTGGAAGGTGTCCTCGTAAATCATTATAAATGGAAGGTTATTATAAATCATTTTTTATGGCACTGAACATGTTATGAATCATTGTGCTTGCTTGTTATCTTCTCTGATGGTCTCCCCCACTAGACCGTCACCTTCCCGGGGTGGAGGCTGTGTCCAGTTTCCAGAAAACACCCTGGTCTGTGGTAGGCGCTCCTTAAAGAGCTAAAATGTCTACCTATGTAAGCTTTCAGGGAACTAG
This sequence comes from Lemur catta, assembly GCF_020740605.2. Taxonomy (NCBI): domain Eukaryota; kingdom Metazoa; phylum Chordata; class Mammalia; order Primates; family Lemuridae; genus Lemur; species Lemur catta. The sequence continues at coordinate 20,495,532 of NC_059150.1, read as the reverse complement.
ACATGTTTTCAACACTCGAAGCTCAGAAAATCCAATTCATTTTATGCTTTATTCCCCCACACTGTCGGATATTGCTGAATGGCTGCCACCTAATCACTCAGTACATTGTCATAGTTGCAATTCTTCCCAGCTTTTTTGGTGGCTCCAAATGCTTTTCTGATAGCTCTAATTTCATATTTTAGTGGTTTTAAACTGACTAGGGCACATCTGAAGATGGACCTTGCAACACAATCTGGATACCAGCTGAGGACTGAACCAAATCCTAGGGGATCCCTGAAAGTAGTGCTTCAAAGTGTTTAAAGTTGCAGCCCTTTCTCATTGCCTGACGCAATCATGGCCTTAGCACTTTCTCAAACCTATAAAGCACATGTTTATCTGACATTAAAATGGCCCAAAGTTAATTTTATTTATTTTAATATTTGCTCTGGATGTACTATAATTAGAGGTCACAGGATTCCCAAGCAGATTTGGGATTTATGTTTCTGAATAAATGCTATCAAAGAGAGAGAGAGAGACTCCTAATTGCCTTTATCTTTTTAACACTTGTTTATTTTTGATCTATTGCAAATAGTGTAGCTCCTGTATGAGTCAACGTTCACTAGAGAAACAGAACTCATATACATATACATTAAAGCTTTGTGTGAGCAGGGCAACTGCATTTAGAAGTGCTGAGACTGGAGAGATAACTGGAGGAGCGAATCCACAAGAGGTTAAGTAATTGGAGCAAAAAGAGCCGAAATGTACAGAACCAAGGTCCCTAAATATTTATACCAGATAGAGCATCTGCTTATTATTTCTGATTGCCCCTATGTTAATATTTTTGTGCCCAAAGATTAAAAGATAGTGCAACTTCTAACCAAAAAACCCAAAAGTATTCTGAATGCTTTCAATTCTTATAGATGAACATTATGAATACTCCTTCACACAAATGATTATATATAATATGTATGTATATATTATATATATGTATATATAATATATACATATGTGTATGTGTGTGTGTATATATATATTTGTAGAGATTTATTTCAAGGATGGCTCATGCAATTGTAGGGGCTGGCAAGTCTGAAATTCATGGGGCAGGCCTGTAGCCTGGAAACTTAGGCAAGAGTTGATGTTACAGTCTTGGGTCTGAAATTTTTGGGGTAGGCAAGCAGGTTGCAAACTCAGGCAGGGTTTCTATGTTATAGTCTTGAGACAGAATTCCTTCCTTTTCAGGAGTCCTCAGTTTTGCCATTATGTCTTTCAACTGATTGAAAGAGGCCCACCCACAGTACTGAGGGTTAAAGTTAACTGATTGTAGATGTTAATCACATCAACAAAATATATTCACAGCCATATCTGGACTAGTGTTTGAACAAACAGCTGGGCACCATACCCTAGCCAAATTGACACATAAAATTTAACCGTCACAGCTACTCTAGTGGATATATTCATTAGCACAGGGTAACAAAAAGCAATAGTATATTCATCCATTGTATCTGTAAATTTCCCCACAAAAGAGCTGGATGGTAAATTAAAAAGAAATCTAACAAGGTAAATCCTAGTGGAATTCCTGACTACTTTGTTGCAAGTACCTTTTGAATAGCTACAATGAGAGTTTTTCAATGTTTTTATTTAAGAAGAGATCAAAACTAGTATACATCTACTGCTGTGTTATTTATTTTTTACTCTACTCTATAACTTGGCTTCCAAGTTAGAACGCTTGCTTGAGGAAGATAGTAAATTTTGAACTTAGATAGGCAGAGTTCAGTCTATTGAGCTACATAGATTTGAATGTTTTAGGTTTTGCTAATTCCCACAGTTGAATAGACTGTATAGCATCTTCGAAGACAACTCCTTCCTTATCTATAAAATAGGGATGACCTCTATCTCATATTATTGCTGAGAAGATAAAATAATGTATTAAAGTGTCTAATACAGCACCCAATACACAGTGGGTACTCAATAAATGTCATCTTCACCCCTCCTACAATTTCTTAGAACTGCAACCAGGGAGAATCCCTGAGCAATATCTCCTTAGAGCTTATGAGCTAGATAAAAGATGAACTCTCTTTCTTTGTCTGTGAACTTACCATGAACCCTCAGTGACTTATTCTCTTTCTTTCTGACTGTGCAAGTCTGCAGAAGCAGAAAAAGAATGACCTTCCCTCCATTTTCTCTTATGCACGTGTGCATGTGTTCATCTATTCATTCAACAAACCTTTACTGAATGCCTTCATGCTCCAGGCGTCATGGCAGGTACTGGGGGATACAACACTACTATCACTGTCTGTAGTCTTTGTTCTCAAGGGCTCACAGCAAATGATAGAATGACTAATAGTGTTTACTCATAAAACCAGATAGAATGGAAAGAGGTAGATCTAGGGTTCTACTGAGAGTTTCATATTTAATTGTGGAAAAGATATGATGTTATCTGTAAGACTCTAATCCATAATATTTTATAGCTAAGAAAAATACAACATACTAAAATGGGAAGAGAGAACAATAGATCATGAAAAATGTCTTAATGACAAAATATCCATCCATATGGATTGTCTGGTTTAAATGCCTTATGTATGATTTACAATAACCAAATTAAAACTTAAAAACACAACTTTTAGTTAAAAATTTCTGCTACTTTGATGATCATACCAAATTAGGAATGGTGATAGCTACCTTTAGTTTTGATTACATTTTCATCCATCTGGAATTTATTTTTGTGTAAGGTCTGAGCTTTGGTTTTGTCCAGATGGATACCAGTTGTTCCAATAAAATGCTATGCCTGTTAAAATGCCTTCAGCTGTAAGTGACAATAATCAATAAAAATGGCTTAAACAGTCAGTATACTTACTAACTCACCTAACAAGAAACTTGGAATAGGGCTATTTCAGAGTTGGTTAATTCAGGGGCTCAACAATGACTTCAAGAACCCAGATTTTTTCCACCTTCTGAGTGCATTGACTTTATGCCTTTGAATAACTAAAAACTGAGGAGCATGTCTCTTTTATATTGAACTCAAAACAAGAATAGTGTTATAATAATTCCATTTAATTAAATAACAACGTTTTTGGATCACTAAACTTAGATTATCACATTTGCAGACTATTTTCACACTGCAAATCAATAAAAGTAGGAATCACATCTTTTCAAATTTCACTTATTGTGTCCAATACAACAATTCTAATGGTGGCTATGTGGTTATACTCTGAAGCAGGACTGGGGAAAACTGAATTCAACTCCAGTGGAATTGGTCAAGAACTGTCTTGGCTCTTCACCAAATCCTGCAGCTCACCTGCATCTGAGCTCAGTCACCTGTCCTTCCCTCGAGTGACAGTGGGAAAAGCATCCCTGCTCTGTCCAAGACCAAAGGCCAATCTTTCCACATTGCTTTGCACCTCATCCTCTCTTGCCTTCTCAAGGACTCTGTTTCTTCAGTTTTCCCCTTGCTCTCCTTTGTCATCAAGTTCCTTCCCTCTGCTGGGTCACTGTATTAGCAGTCTAACATCTCCCTTGGCCCTCCATTCCCCTCCAACCAACACTCCATTTTTGTTCCTCATTCCATGCAAAACTTTCTGAAGATCATGTTTAACTTGCTGCTTCTTTGTCTTCACCTCCCATTCTCATCTCAATACACTTCAGCCAGGCTTTCCTTCCCACATTCCCCCCATTCCTATATTGATAAAATAAAGAACCAGCCCATGTAGATGCCCATGTTGCCAGACTCTTCTGATTTTCCCGACTTGTCTGATGGCTCCTTTGCCTCCAGAAGGTCTCTCACAGTGCTCCAGACTCTGTCCTCGGTTCTCTCCTCCCTACATGCAATCTCTTCCTAGAGCCATGGCTTTAAATATCATCTATTTATCGATGGCTTCCAAATCCATGTCTCTTCCCCTGACCTCTGTTTTGAGGTCTAGACTTATTTATCCAACTACCTTTTGGCATTTCCACTTGCATGTTTATTAAAAATTTCCAACTTAACATGTCCAAAGCAGAACTAATTATTTCCCCATCCTCCCAATTCATTCCTCCCAGTGTCTTTCCCATCACTGTAAATGGCATCTTCATTTGCTCAACTGCCTACATGCATCTGGCAGCAAGTCCTGTAGGTACTTAATACATCTTGGGTCCAGCTGCTGCTCACCTTGTCTACTGCTACACTCTAGTCCCAGTGACCACCAAGTGACTGGATTACTAGGACAGTCCTCCAACCAGTCTCACAGCCTCCTCTCTTGCTTTACCCCAGTCCGTTCTTTACACAGTAGAATGATTTTCTTAAAATGAAAATTAGATTACAGTTGACCCTTGAACGGTACAGGGGTGAGAGGTGCTGATCCCCTATGCAGTCAAAAGACCATGTATAATTTTTGACTTCTCAAAAATTTAACTACTGGTAGCCTACTGTTGACTAGAAGCCTTATCCATGACAAAAACGTCATGGGTAAGTTGATTAACACATATTTGTATATGTATTATATACTGTATTCTTGCAAATAGAGTAAGCTAGAGAAAAGAAAATGTTATTAAGAAAATCCTAAAGAAGAGAAAATATATTTACAATTCATTAAGTGAAAGTGGGTCATCACAAAGATCTTCATCCTCATCATCTTCATGGTGAGTATGCTGAAGAGGAGGAGGAAGAAGAGGGGTTAGTCTTGCTGTTTTAGGGGTGGCAGAGGCAGAAGAAAATCCACATACAAGTGGACCCTCACAGTCCAAACCCATGTTTTCAAGGGTCAACTGTATATGATTCCTCTCCTCAAAACTTGTGATGGTGTCTCGTCACACTGTGTAGTAAAATCCAACAGGGCTCTACAGGGTGTGGTGTTTTCTTCCCCTCTTCATGCCAGTTGAAACACTATAGCTGTTTTTCTTTTTTTCAAACACATCAAGTTTGTACCCATCTCAGGACCTTTGCACTTGCACTTTGAATACTCTTCCTCCACAGCTGCCTCCTCCTCATTCAGGGCTCAGCTCACACGACAGTCCTTAGAGAATCCTGTGCTGAGTAATCTAGCTGAGTCAGCTGTGTTTCTCTCCGCCTTCCATCATTCTCCACCATAATATTCTGTATTAGTATTTTAATGGCATCATTTATCAAAATCTGAAATTATCTCTGTTATTCATTTACATGTTTATCATCTTTTCTGATTGGAAAGCAGAGCTCCTTGAAGCTCCTTGAAGGCAGAGACCTCGTCTGCCTTATTTATGCTCTGCTATACCCCCATTATTTGTAACAGCACAAGCATTTATCAAGTAGTGGGTATTTGATAAATGTTTGTTAAGTGCTTTACTGCTCCTATCTCTGTTTTGAGGAGTTGCTTTTCCTTCTCTGGTCTCAGTATCTTTAACATTAGGATGAGGAAACTTGAAAAAAGGACACATGAAATTTCTTCTGGCTTAGTCCACAATGGCTACTTCTTATAACCTATGGCAATTACTGAAAAAATCTTGTTGCATCAAGGATTGTATCCATTGTAGAACACTCATTGATTCAATAAACATTTATCGAGCGCTGACCATAAGCCAGCCCGGTACTGTTCGAGGCATTGGAGACCAAGTCATAGTCATTAAGATCATAGTGCATGTGTTAAAAAACCAAAAAACAAAGCAGACACCCCCCCCCCCCGCCAAACAAACAACAAAAACATACAAAAATTCCATTGAAAATCCAGAAGGTTGATGTTAACCTGTTCTCCGGTTGGTTTTCTACTGATACTCACTTTTGTGATAGCTTTCTCAATATTGCTTAGTTTATCTACACTGGGCTCCCTCTAAATTAAAGTTATTGTGGCTCTTATAGTAGCTAATTTCCAAGATTTTAAGATTAAATGATATAATTTATATGGCTATAACTTTAATAACACCATGCAAACCATATTTATTAAGGTTGCAGAATTTCTGCCAATCTGATTTAGTTCTAACCCAAACTGTGCCATGCTTCCTAATTCAATTGCAGCATGATTTGAATGAAAAGTTAGAATTTTATGAATCTAATTTTTTATAAAAATAAATAAAATGTGCATTCATCCATTTTTGCACTGGTATAGAGAAATGCCTGAGGCTGGGTAATTTATTAAGAAAAGAGATTTATTTGGCTCACAGTTCTGCAGGCTGTACAAGAAGCATCACGCCTGCATCTGCTTCTGGTGAGGGCTTCAGGGAGCTTCCAGTGAAAGTGAAATGTGAAGGGGGAGCAGGTGTGTCACAGGGTGAGAGGAGAGAGAGTGAGAGAGAGAGGAGGTGGTGCCAGGCTCCTTTAAACAACCAGCTCTTGCATGAACTAATGGAATGAGAACTCACTTATCAAGGGGAGGGCACCAAGCCATTCATGGGGGATCCACCCTCATGACCCAAACACCTCCCACCAGGGCCCACATTCAACACTGGGGATCAAATTTCAACATGAGATTTGGAGGGGCCAAACATCCAACCCATATCAAAATGGGAGTAAGATGGGACTATATTTATACATATTCAGGTCATGATGTGCAGAAGGACTGCTAATTCTCTTACCAAAATCTGGCTCTTTGAGCCAGCTGCTTTTAAATGTGAATTGGAATGAGTGTATATGTATAGTCAATAATTAATCAAACACTGAGAATGAAAAGAAACCATTTTCAAAGCTGACTATAGAGAATGACAAATGACTGGAAATGTAAATTGCTATATAGTGTGGAAACTGCCATTTGTTGGTATATGCTGCGAGTCACTCATAGAAAGCAGTCTGCTTATATTTGCTTTAATCAGTTATATAAAGGATGTAGTATAGTTATAGAATGTTTTAATCTTGCATACAAGCACTATATATGAAGCGTTTTATTTGTCAAAATGCTTTTTGTTGGGAAGGAGGACAGAAATCCAATTCAAACTTGCTTAACAAACAAAAATGGAAGTATTTATTGTTTTGTGTAACTGGGCAAGCCAGGGCTTACTAATGAGATGTCATCAGAGAATTCTTTTCTTCTAATCAGGGGTTCTCCTTCTGGTGGACAAATGTTCACATCCTACAAGGTTATCAATCCCAGGGAAAATAAACAGTCTTCTTCAATAGCTACAACAGAGAAATCCTAGACAAGATAGGGATTGGCGTGGTTTGGAGATAGACTACCATAATGTGTTTTAAAGGACCCCATGCTCCTACGTTACTCTTTCCTTCTTCTCCTTCAATGCAGTTATTCTGGCAGTGAGATGATCTTAGCTAAATTTTAGGAGGCATGCAATCTGATTAAATGGATTCATCTAAAGGGGTTTAATATGATAGCTTTATCATTTGTAACCTAAATGAACTGATGATCGGTGCAATGTCAAAACAGAAAAAAGAATTTAAAGCAGTGTGGATGAAGACAGCTTTAATCAGGTATTAATCATGCCAATAAATCATACCAAGGTAGAAGATGGTGTATGCTTTCCATACACAAGGCATATACATAGGGACATCTCTGCCCCACTCCCCACACCATTTGTGAGTGCAAACCATCAGAGGTATGTTGGAGGGAATGCTGAAGGAGTAGTCTGCCCTTATTTCAGGCAAAAAGGGGTACATCGTAGAGCATTGAAAAGCAACAATAACTCAGCTTGCATTTTCTTAAATCACCATGTGCAATAATTCTAAACAATATTAGTGATATATAATGATATACCCCTCCCCACTTTGATGGATCCGTCCTGCTGTTCTCATGTCCCCTTAGGGTTCCATTGCAAATACTTCCTCCCATTTCCCCATCCACACACACCAAAATAGGATTCAGAGGCCTGGCTCTCACTTCTCAGTAAGTATTGACACCTCACTAGAATTACCCTGTTGGTAATTTGCACTAGAAAGAGAAGAGGGAACTGTGACTCTAAGACAAAAGAATAAAAAATGTGCTTTACAAAGTATAATTAATGTCAAACTGTGTGTTATAAGCACATTTTGCGTGTACAAATATTATACATATGTACAAGCTTGCATTGTAAAGTAATTGAATTAATCCCCAAAATAAATTTAGCAGGAAAAGCCCTGTTCTAGAAAAATTCATTTGTCAGCTGAGAAGAAGAATCTGGAATGTTAGTATTTGTAATAAATAGCTGAATAATGCCAAGTGACTGTTAAACTGATGTAAGTGCAGGCATATGAATTTGATTTGGATATGGTCAGTGTTATTTCCCACGCTGCCAGGAGGCTGTGGCCCCACAGGGAGTATCACTGCTGGTCCAGCAGGTGGCATCCTTTCCTTTGTGCACTAACGCTAAACTAACAACTTCCCCAAATACAAAGTGCTGTAGTTTAAAGCCATGCCTTCAGAAGAACCCGTAGAATCTGTTAATCTTTGGCAATAATATGGCTGCAGCTTTCACAAGGGCAAGTGTGCCAGTCTGATCTTTATTAGATCTGAAGATTGGTACCTACACATCTAAATGTCTCTTTGGTTCTAGAGTTTGTCATCCTAATTCTAAGACTTTATCGGTTTCTGTTAAGGTACTTAGATACCTACTCTGTGTTGAAGGTCTTACGCAATGCTTGAGGTCTACGTAAAATTGTGATGATTCATATTTTAAAAACACATTGAGCAAATGTTTCTCAACTTAAAAAAAAAACCTATGTCTTTTTCTAATGAAAATTCCACCCGCTCTTGGAGCTCCTGCAACTTCAAGAATCATTGATGAGCAGTTTGATGACATCTTCAACATGTTCTCTCCAAAGAAGATTGTATTCAGTTTTAGCTTTCCATAGTTTGTATTATGAAAACAGCTATTTTTTATAAAAATATACAATTAAAATATAATAGATACACCTTTTCCCTTTCAAAAATGGTACTAATGCCTGTCTCCTGGAAAAGTTCGATATGCTGGTCACAAAACAAAAGTACTATAATAAACACGTAAATAAAAAGAGCTAACATTTATATAACACTTAAAGCACCTTTTCATTTATTTTCTGTCAGCATACTAGCTTTATGGAAGCATGCTAAATATATGTTAGGTATGTTAATATGTAATACATATATGATCTCATTTAATTTTCACAGATACCCATTTTGAAGATAAAAATATGAGTCTTAGAAAATTTAGGTTATTTCCCAAGATCATGAGGCCACTCAGTATCAGAATGAGTATTGGAGCCTAGTCTTTTCCACCCTAAAGCTTGTGCCCCTAAGACAGGATGTATTAGATTGTTACAACAATTTTATGAGGCAGCTAATAAGTAGAGGAGCTTCTTTAAAAAAAAAGCATAACATGACTTTCCACAGTTTTAGTCTATTTTGTATAAAAATGCTATGTACAACAATCCGTAAGCGATATTATTGATTAAGTTAGGCATTCTTTAGAAATTATAGAAAGATAAGAGGGAAAGAAGAGTGCTAAGATGAGAAGGTGCCAGGGATAAATTTAATTGATTTTACAATTTGTCTATGGTTAGCCCAATATTCAAAGGAAAAAGTTCAACAAAGAGTACAGGGAAATGTGTTTTAATAAGAAAAATATGTTTACTTTGCAATGTGTGTTATAGTAAAAAGGTTAATGACTTTAATATACATATAAAGCTCTTCCAGAATAATAAATCAATAGAAAAATGGAAGGCAATTCACAAAGAAGGAATACTTATGGCCAGAAAACCCCGTGGAAAATATGATTAAGCTTCCTCATTAAGAATCTGTAAATTGAACACTAGAATGTGATACCTATTTTGACCCTCAAATTGACAAATATTAAAAGGAATAATGATAATGATAACATAATTTAAAATATATAAAGATGTTCAATGTTTTTGAGCAGTAGGGAAACAGGGATTACACTTTGCTGGTAGATGGATGAATTAAGCTACATTTACACAATGAACTACAGTTGACCTAGATCTAGATATTTATTTAAGTAGAAATATAGCAAATGAAAAGTTATGATACAGACTGCAGAATATATAGAGAGCATCATCTTATTTTGATAAATACATAATTATAACAATATACATATACTTATAAATTATAATTATATACAAATATTTATAATTATATATAAATCTATAGGAATTGACACCAAACTGATAATTGAGGTTACCTAAAGATACTAATAGTGGGATTTGGCTAATTTTCCCCCTTTTCTGCTTTTTATTTATCTATGTTCTCTAATTTCTATAGTTAAGCCTGGATTACTGATGTAAATAAAATCTAGATTTTAGATAAATGAAGCACTATCATAATTAAGAGGATGAACTCTGGAGTCAGACAAGTCTAGGTCACAGATGGCCTTAGTTAAATTTCTTAAACTTCTTGACCTTGGTCTCCTCACCTATAAAATGGTGATAATGATAATACTTACATCAATGGGTTTTTGTGAAGATTAAATTAGTAACTGATGTAACCTGCTATGTGTACTTATCAATTAATCAGTTACAGAGTTGCTGCTGTTATATTACAAGGCAGTATAAGGTACTTGGGGAACTACAAAGATGTTTGAGACTGTCTCTGCCCTGCAGGCAGTTAAATAGACAGATGCCACTAACTCCAATGACAGCATGGCAAACAAGGGCTTCATAGTTCTATGACATGCAAGGGAATCCCAAAACACACACACACTTTAAAGATATTAAATGTCTATTAAACTAATTTTCTCCTTTGAAGAAAAAGGTAACCTAAATGGGCGAATTTTATGTTATGTGAGTTATAGCTCAATGAAGATGTTAAAAAAATAATCATTTTAGTATGTGATATTTACTGAAAGAAATGGGCTTAAGAGTATTTTAATACAGAATACTGTACACAGATACAGTAACAGAAACTAAAATTGCATAGGAAATTTTCTGAACTAGCTGATTTGAATCATGAGAAATTGAATCTGGTTCATAAAGTTATTGAATTGCTTGGAGACTTATTTTTAGTGTGTGATTAATAAAATGATGCCCACATAGGATTTGCAAACATTAAATACTATGACTGAAATAATGAATTCCTTAATTTTTTCTGTAAACCATTGGGGGAGAAAAGAACTTTATTTGTTTGGGGGGAAAAGGAAGCAGCAGCTCTCTCTTAATGTAACATCAGTAATTTTAAGGTCCAATTAAAATTTCACTTTCTCTAGAAAATTGCTTTTCTTGATCACTCTTGCCCTTACTAATAATAATTCTAAATTTCCATTTACTACACACTTACTATGCTCCTGGGAACATGTCAAGTGCTTCACGGACATGATGAAACTTAATTCTGATCACAACCCACGTGGTGAATGCTATCAGCTCCACTTAACAGATGAGGAGACTGAAATAGGTAAGTCAAGCAACTTGACTAGATCATACAGCCATTAAGTGATTCAAAGCTGGAACTGCCAAGTTACAAACCTGTTGATACTACACCTACAAAGCCTTCCTTGTATTAACACCTTTGTTCCATCTGTAAATGTTACAAACGAGCAAATAATGACAGACTGGAATCATCACTCTTTTCTCAGAGTATTCCTAAACAAGAGCTGACAAGCTAAAACTATACTTCTGGCAGGAGACCCAAATTAGTTTTTTGCAATAACAATATTGAAACCGTATTTTGTGCCACAATTATAGCAATTTATATTATGGAAGAAATTACTACTCTAAGAAGACACACTTAATCCCAAGAGCCTAGTAGAATATGGAGGGAAGATTTGAACATTAAATAGTTTAAATGACTGGTTATCTGGAAATGCTCTTTATGCATAGAGATCATAGCTTTCATTGAGTCCAGATTCTTCCATTTTATATTTCATTCATTCACTTACTTAACAGTTACCTATTGGGCACCTACTATGTGCCAGGTGCTATTCTAGGCATTTGAGTTATATCAGAGGACATAACAGACAAAAATTTCCCTGCTCTCAGAGAAAAAGAAAAACAAACAAAACCTGATGATTAAAAAAAAGTAAGAAACCAAGAAACAACGACAACAAAGAAAAATCCCTGACCTTATGGAGTTTATATCTCAGCGGAGGAAGACAGACAGACAAAGAATATATGAGAGGAGGTGAAGTGATGTGATTAGAAATAATGAAGGGTAAGGAGCTGAGGGAGCCGAGGGCTGGTGTTTACATAGGGGTCAAGGAAAACCTGAGTCATTAGCATTTAAGTGGACACTTGAACGAAGTGAGAGACTTAGAGAGCAACCCATGTGACAATGTGAGGGAACAGCATCCTACCCAAAGGAAGAGCAAATGCAAAGGCCCTGAGCTTGATGTGTCCTAGAAAGAACAAAAAGACCAGTGGGGCTGGAACAGAGAGAACAAGGAATGGTGGTAGACAGGGTCAGAAAGGAAGCCCGCCCAGGCTGCGAGGGACTCTGTGGTTTTTTTCTCTGAAGAAGGGAGGAGACCGGTTAGCATCTACTGTAATGATCGAAGTAAGAAACGATAGGAGGGCTGGGCGCGGTGGCTCATGCCTGTAATCCTAGCACTCTGGGAGGCCAAGGTGGGCGGATTGTTTGAGCTCAGGAGTTCGAGACCAGCCTGAGCAAGAGCGAGACCCCGTCTCTACTAAAAATAGAAAGAAATTATATGGACAGCTAAAAATATATATAGAAAAAATTTGCCAGACATGGTGTTGAGTGCCTGTAGTCCCAGCTACTTGGGAGGCTGAGGCAGGAGGATCGCTTGAGCCCAGGGGTTCGAGGGTTGCTGTGAGCTGGGCTGACACCATGGCACTCTAGCCAGGGCAACAGAGTGAGAATCTGTCTCAAAAAAAAAAGAAAGAAAGGAACGAAGGAAGAAACGATAGGGGGAGGTGGCTGGATGGCAGTGGATGCGAATGGATTGGCTACTGGGTATATTTTGAAAGTGGAATTGACAGGATGTAATGATGGATTGGAATGTAGGGTGGAGAGACTGGGTGTGAGGTGTGAGAAATATTTTTGTTAAAGTGCAAGTTAATGAACTTGGGGGTTGGGGGGGGGGGTGGGAAAACCTTCAGAGTCCTGCTCAGGCCTGGTTCTAGTGTGTACAGACCATTTGACCTTGAGGTTAAGTCAACAGGAGTCGCTAAAAAACTGACTACTAAGAATAGGATGAAATCGGTGGTGACCCCTCTGCCCAAGCCGGTCTTGTGTGGAGAGGCTGCCAAGCTAAACAGTGGTTGTGGGAAAAGAACAAATGCCCACTCTGATGATCCGGTTCCAGTTTGTTAAGGAAAGGAATGGAAACTAGAGGTGTCAGGACAGACTTTCATTAAGTCTTATTAATACAAATTCCAGGTCTGGGAGTATATTGTGGGACCCAGTCTTGGTTTTTCCCTAATTTTTTGTCTTTCTGTTTTTCCTTCATTCCCCACCCCCTCCTTGCCCCAACTTTTTGGCTGCAGGAGGGTATAGTTTCCCACTGGTTCTTAAACTGGCGGGCATCAGAATGCTGGGAAGGCTTGTGACAACGCAGACTGCCGGCCCCACGCCAGTTTCTCACCGGTGAGGGCGTGTGTGTGTGTGTGTGTGTGTGTGTGTGTGTAGGGTTGCATTTCTAACAGGTTCCCAGGTGGCACTTGAGAACTGGCACTTCTGGGACAGGAGGGCGTGCAAGGCAATGGGCTCTTGAACTCCCCCTCACAGGGTGTGAATGGGGAAGGCTCCAGAGGGTTACAGTCACTTGCGAAACGGTCCCCTTCCTCCCAGGTGTTTCTCAGCTGCCCCCAGACAGGCGACAATACTGAGCACAAATAAGGAGTCAGAGCGAAGCGAGGCGCTGCAAGTCCCGGGCAGACGAGCCTGCCCGAGCCCACCCCCGGCGAGGCGGCGGCGGGAGGCCGGCCCGGAGGAGGCGCCCCAGACGGCGACGCCTCCCGCCCGCCGGGGGAAGTTTGCGCTTCAATCACAGCGCGGGCTTCGCCGTCGCCTCAGCCTGCGGGACGAAGCGGCAGGCGCCGGCCGGAGCGGGCCGCGTCCCCGGGGCAGCGGGCCGGGCGGTCGCCGCGCTCGGCACAGCGGGCACCGCGGCCATGGGCGGCTCGGCCTCCAGCCAGCTGGACGAGGGCAAGTGCGCCTACATCCGAGGTACGCCGGCCCCGGGCCCCAGGGGGCGCCCCCAGGGCGGGGCCCGCGTTGCGCCCCTGCCTCCCCGCCCGCCGGCCCGGAGCCCCGACGCCCCCGCCAGCCGGGCCGGGCCGGGGCCGCCACCGGCGGGGGCGCAGGTCGCCGGCGCGCTGCGGCTCCGGCGGGCCGGGCCGGGCTGGGGCGGCGGGACGGGGCGGGACGGGGCGGGGGAGAGGCAGGTGCAGGGGACCGGTGGGGACCACCTCGCCTGGGGTCACCTCTGCCCCCGGCCAGACACGCTGCTGGTACCCGGCCCTGGCCCTAGTTCCGAGCTGGTTCTCAACCTGCTGCAAAACAATAAAATAAAATAAAATAAATAAATAAATAAAGCAGCGGGGATATCCCTGGCTTCTAGAGACGCCCTGGGGATTCCCGGGTCTGATGCAGAATGTCCCCCCAGGACTGTCGGCCTTTGGTGACACGCGGCGCGGCCGCGGCTTCTCTGCAGCTTCACTTGCGGGCTGGTTTCATCAGAGGCAAAGGACGATGCACGACGTTCCCGAGTCGCGCTGGTCCCTTCCCTTCCCGGAGAGGGGGCAAAGCAAAAGAGGAACCCGGGCCTGTTTTGTAACAGTTGCTAAAGCTATAGGTGGGGACAGACTCATTGAGGGAAACCGTCAGAGAGGTAGTGACTCAGAGGAGAGCTTGCGGGCACAAGAAGACAAAAACCGAACTGAACTGAAACTGCAGGAAGTCAGGGCTCTTTATCTCCCGGGTGTACTTGGCCCCCCTCTTCCCCGCCCCCCAACCTTGACCTCAGCCACTACTTACCGTTTGGTGATCTTGTCAATATAGTGTTTTTCTTTTCTTCTGGCTTCAAAAATATCTTCTAAACTAGGTATTAAACTCTAGGTTTTAACCTAATTCTCTAAACAAATGGTTAAGTTCTTCCCAATAGCTCTTTCTGGCCCTTGAACCGTTTCCTAAGAGGAAGGCATCTATTTGGTGTCTTTATTCTATAATTTGTTTTCAGTCACCACAGCGTTTAAAACCATTTTCAAAGGATATCAAACCAGGGCACTTGAAGAGCAACGTAATTGATTTTCCAGATTCCTGCTCCGGTTCTTTGGGAGGTAAAAGATCATCAATAACGCATACTGTCAGGGATAAAAAGTGGTCAAGTATCACTTTGCTGTTGTTTATTAAAAGGGGAAAAAGATGGATGATTTATTCCTTTTAGTGAAAGAGCTAAACCAAGCCTGCCTTCGTCTTAAAAATTTGGCCATATGCTTGTTTTCACCAGTGTATAGGGACTGAAAGAGCAGTGTAGTAGAACATAGGGAGAAAGCGCTTGCGTTTGGTTGTTAGCAAAATTATGTTCATGGCATTTATTTTATAAGACTTTATTTTACTAGAAGGCTTATGAGCACCTAAAGTTAAACCATGGTCATCAACTATAATCATTTGAAGCCCAGCAAGGTGAAGGATTAACTTGCTTAAAAAAGACTTCATGGTCATGAAAGTTGTTGCTGCTGATGCAAACACTGTAGTTATGAGAAGTTATGAGAAGAAAATGTATTACCTTCTTTATTGTGAAATTACATTATTACCCATACACAAGTATGAGGGAGTTAGGGCACATGAAGAACTTGTAATGAATGTGTTTGAATGAGTAAAACTATAGCAGGTGGTGTGAAGATCATTACATTCAATTTTATCTCCTCATGCTATATTCAGGAAGGCACTTCCAAGATATGTGCAGTGGGAGAGGGAAGAGAGGAGTTAAAGTTAGAATACTGCCATGGAAAATGACTCTTTGCTTCGTGTGAGAATACTAGTCTTGCCAAAAGAGAAAAGAACCTTGGAAAAATGCATGATGTTGTGAATTGTTAGTGTGTGAGCAAATGAAGGTCACGGGGCTGTAATTTCCTGATGGTTTTGAAGCCCCAGGTCCCAGAACAGAACCGTAGGCCTATCTTTACCTCTTTGTCAATCTTTTAGCCTATAAATATTCTCAAGCTTCGATTCAATTGTAAGCAAAATGGTTGAAAGTTTGACGGTAAAGTTTAAATACAATTTTATGACCTGTTTCTCATAAAGTAGCCACCAGTGAAATATTATAGATTTGAAAGCTCCTGTAGCTGAGACAATAACTTTCTTTCAAGCTTGATAAACTTTGCTAACATGGAGAATAGTGAGTCATATATTTTGAGTGACTTTTGTTAACTTCATTTTGTATGTGTTATAAGCAGCGGTACTTCTAGTATGCTAATGATGCTAGATGAGCATTTATTTCTAGACAGATCATTTAACAGCTGCCATTCGGTTTGTGTGCCTCGAAACATCTGTGTCACATGGGTGTTTTGAAAACACGTTGTTTCTTAGGATTTAGTCAATCTCTAGGTAAAGATATAACAGATGTGTTCAGGAGTTACTTCATCTTTAAAGATACTCGTTTTTAAAATTACTACCATACTCACGTTTCGTACAACAGAATACATTTTTAGGGTTGTTTCTAGAGGTCTTTTAGTAACTTCCCTTGGTAAGACATTTCTATTAATAAATAACACTGGGACCAACTGGTGATCACATGGGCAGTGTCATGTGTTAGCCTTTAGTGATGCTTTTAGTGCTGACCTGAAAGCATCTTCCTTCAACGAGGAAGAAAGCTCTTATATAATCCAGTCATCCGTGGTCAATTTAAAGTGCTCTTCTCTTTTTATGCCATGGTTCCTTTTCCTTTAGAAATTTTGGTATGCCTGAAATTGAACTATAGCTAAAAAAAGCACAATGTGTTTTCCTGTTTAAGCAATAATTTTATTTTCTTTGAAAAATTACCATTGAATTTCTTATGAATCAAAAAGAAAACAAACTTAAAAACTCTCCCATATAAGAAGTCCTGTGGAAGGTCAGAAAAGTACTGGAAAATCAGTGCCGCCACTGAGAACGATGGGATACACAGGTCTGGGTAGGCTGGTAGGCACTTCTAGGTCTGCGAGCTGCAGATAGCAGTTAGGAAAACTGTTCTTTTCACAGTTACTACTGCATAGTCAGTCATACTTAATGGGTAAAGGGCCCAGTGGCTTCCTCTGATCTGCTCACCTATGACCTGATGCTTATAAAGTAAGAAATGAGTTTCAGCTTAAAAACATGTATTTCTCTCAGGGGAATTCTCTCATATTTATACCACAAGGGTTAACTAAGGTGGTTAGATATAAAATTTATGCTGAAAACACTGTCTAGAGTGAAGTCTCCATGGGCAAGGTGGAGGATGGGGAGAGCCGTACGTGTTTGCAGTCCACTCAATCTAGATGTGCAGTGCTAGTCCACATGTTTGCTCCTTCTTCAGTCATGATTTGTTGGTGGGAGAGGGACACAAAAGCTGGTCTGATTTAACCTGGATAATTATGACAGTAATCTTAGAGTCCAGGGTATCTGGCTAGCAGTGGCAGTATACTGTGTTGGAAAAGTTAGGATATGGAGTATGGTAGACACAGTTGGATGTCAGCCCCCAACATCCTTTCCCCAGTCCTGTTTCTAACAGAACCACAGTTTTGTTCCGGTAGTGAAACTTCTCCATGCAGCCTCTGTTTCAGAGAGGCCAGCTCCATTTATGGCCCCTGAGCAGCGGATGCTGACTGGTCTGTGCCTTTCCTGGTGCCGTGGTCCCCTTGCCAGCGATTATACTAGGCATGGGATTGTGATGCTATCTGGCCAGTGATGCTTAAGGGGAAGTTTGCTAGCTTCTTCTCAGAGAGGTTTCTCTTCTTTTAAAAAGGAGACAAAGCAAAGGGTACTTCCTCTCCTCCTTCTCTGCAATTTGTCACATCTGAATGGGTTGCCTGGAACAGTAGTTTTGATCTTGATGAGCAGGAGGGGAGCTAGTTTAAAGACAAAGCCTAAACTTGGAGCACTGCAAAGATGAGGTAATGTCAGAGAAGAGAAGCCTGAGCCCGGACAAACGTTGCTGACTGCCTGCTGCACTGTGCCTGCATACTTCATGCTCCAAGAGATACTAAATCCCTTTTGAGTTGGGCTAGTCGAGATTGCTAATTATCCCCAATATCATTCTCCCCTGCTATCCTTAATAATAGAACCCCCAAATTCTAGCATGTGAACTCCCATGATAATGATATTGCCCAGCCTCCTTTGCAACTAGATGGGGTCATGTAACTGAGTTTTGGCCAATGGCATATTGGTAGAAGTGTTGTATGTGCTATTTCCAGAAAGTGACATGAAAGGGGAAGGGTATGACCTTCTTTGTCTTATCCTTCATGCTGCTGGCTGGATTGTGACCATGGCTGGAGCCATCATCTTGGATCATGAAGTATTCATGCACAACAGAGTAACTGAACAAAAGGAGCATAGTTCCCTGCGTGTAGTAGAACCTCCAAACCAGCCCTGGACTACCTTATCTCTGGACCTTAATAAGAGAGAAATAAACTTCCATTTTATTTAAGCCAGTGCTATTTGTGATATTACTGTTATCCAAAGACAAACCTTATCCTAATATATAATTGTTTTCTGTTTCTTGTGGCCAAAAGCATCCTAACCAATACACTAAGTGTTGCCTTATTGGGTCTCTTTTAAGAAAAATTAATCCAAAGAAACTAGGAAGTGGATAAAGATTATATCATTCATATTTGCCTGAGTTTATAATTTGTAGAAACGAATGGACTCCTCTAAGAAGTGAGGCATTGCAGCTCCCTTGGTGGGAGTAGCAGGGATGGGGGAAAGAAGTGGGAGAGGGCTCAGTATAAATAATGGTATTGATCACTTTATATTTTGATTAAAAAAATGCCTTCAAGCATGCCAAACTACTGATGAAGCTAGTCAATAGTAGGAGTTTCAAATAAGAAAAACTACTGCAGAGCGGGAATGTCTGGCGTCAGTAATTACTTTCCGCTTCCTTCAGTCTTTGTAAGTGGAAACCAAGGCCTTGAGAATAGGACCCTCTTTAAGAAGCCCCAAATCTAAGATTGCAAAGTCATAAAGGATTTTGCGAATTAAGAATTTCTGAGATTCAATCAAAAAGAAAGTAAAAACAGTAGACTGTGACAAATGTACATATCCTCCTGTACTTGTGGAAGAAACAGTGACCTTCCCTTTTGTAGGTTCTAATATAAGCCTTGATGAACTCCACAGAGTCAGATGCTGAATCAAGGCCTGGTCTTGATGAAAACATGTCTTTTTGCTCTGGACATTGGCAGCAAGAGAACCACATAATCTAGTAATAGTAACTACCAGGGTAACAATAGTAATTTTTATTATTATATTTTTACTGTGGACTACTGAACTGATTGTAGTTTACTCTGTTGTAATCTTTGAGAGGGTCAGAATTGGGTTCACAGGTAGAAAGTGCAACAGCAAGAGCCCAATTTGTAACAGTAGTTTCTAATTTAATTAACATAAACGTACTGTGAAAGTTTTACAAAATATGCAGTATGAATTACAGCAGTGAATTTTCATCTCCTAATCAAAAATGTTAAAGTTTTTTTTGTCAGTACAGCTAGATAACATCACTCTAAGAAACAAGGTACATAAAACAATTTGCATTGTACAATGGGAAATGAAGTCAGAAGTGAAGATAAAAGTATTAATATAATGGAAAGGGAGACAAAAGAATAAAAGCACAATTCATGTGCTGCAGTCTGTTTAAGGCACTTTAGTAGAGCACAGGACATGAGGTCTAAAATTCTAACAGTTCCAGACTAGAACACACACACACACACACACACACACACACACACACACACACACAACTAAACAAAACCCCAAATGCAATACAGATTTTCTCCTTTGAAGCTGGAAAATTCATTTTAAAGAGAGACTAGCAAGTTTCTGCCAATAAGAAAATATAAGCCAGCTTTTAAAAGTATTCCCCATCTCCTGAGCCTGTTTTTGGTACTGCATGTTTTCTTCTCACTTAGAGGACAGAATAAAAGATTTAGAGATATGAAAGTAGTTAATTCAGTTTTGCAAATTGCAAGGCCTAGGATCCAAAGAAAAATTTATATTTCTATGCTTGATGTTGTATGGAGTGAGCCTATAGGATTAAAATATATTAATAGTTTTTACTAGGAGCCTCAAAGTGATTTTTTTTAAAAGTCCATAGTCTCAAGGAATTTTGGAAGAAGAGTAAATGTCTCTATGCCAAACCATGTGGATTTTTTTTTCTTGTTCCTTTTGAAAAACTATTTCTATTTTAAAATGAAACATAGGTTTAGAAAACTATACAAAACAAATGCATAGCTTAGTGAATCATTATAAGGCAAATATCTATGTAGCCATCACCCAGGCCAAGAAATAGAACTTCACGGTCATTGCAGAAGCTTTGCATGTGCCCTGTCCTGGTTCTAGACCCCTTTGTCTCTCCAAAAATAACCACTATTTTCAGTTATCTATTTCTGCCTGACAGACTAGCTCAGAGATACTGGCTCTTAAAAATAAGTATTTATTTGCTCACAATTCTGTTATCTGGACTGGGTCCAGTAGGGCACTTCTACTTTTTATTTTTGCTGGTGGTCATTCCTGTGGCTGCATTCAGCTGGCAGATCAGCTGGTGGCTGGATTTCGTGGAGAAGGCTTGCTTTCTCTCTAGGTGGCCTTTCTCTATTATCTCTGGACTGGACTTTTTAAATGGTAGGTCAGGGTTTGCAAGAGTGCAAAAGCTTCTAGAAGCTGCTAGGACTCCTTATGGCTTAGGGCTGGAATGACATAGCATTTTTCTGCCACATTTTTAAACAATTTTTTTTTTTTTTTAGAGACAGGATCTCACTCTGTCACCCAGGCTAAAGTGCAGTGGCACAATCATAGCTCACTGTAGGCTTAAAAGAACTCCTAGGCTTAAAAGATCCTTCTACCTTAGCCTCCTGAATAGCTGGGACTCCAGGTGTTCACCACCATGCCCAGATAATTTTTTTGCTTTTTGTAGAGTCTGAGTCTCTCTGTGTTGACCAAGCTGGTTTCAACCTCTGGGCCTCAAGCAATTACAGATGTGAGCTACCATGCCTGGCCCTTCTCTGCTGCATTTTGTTGGTTAAAGCAAGTCTCAGGGCCAGCTCAGACTCACGAGGAGGGGACTACACATAGGCCTGAATACCATTAGGTATGGCTATTTAGTGGCTACTGGAGTAGCCCAATAATAGATTAATAGTCCACTAATAGACTAATTAGATTTTATAATAATGACTTTCTCATATTTACTTATGGTTTTATCACGTACCAGCAAAAAATTTTTTAAAAAGCCTAAAAACCCAAAATAGCTGCAAAACACAATAAAGTGAAGTGTAATAAAATAATGTATGCCTGTATTTGGATACAGGATCTTTAAAGAGGTAATTAAGTTAGAATGAGGTCATTGGGGTGGCTCCTAATCATATGTAAGTGGTGTTCTTATACTAAATAGGAAGAGATTAGGACACAGACACACACAGAGAGAGGGAGGACTGTGTGAAGACACAGAAGATTTCCTTCTATAAGCCAATGAGAGAGGCCTAAGAAGAAACCAACCCTGCTGACACCTTAATTTCAGATTTCCAACCTCCAGAATTGTGAGATAATAACTTTCTTTTGTTTTAAGAAATATGTCTTTTAAGTCTCTTTTAATCGATAGGTTTCCCCTACAGCCCTTTCTTTTACTTACAAATTATCTGTTGAAGCACTTGGGCTGTTTGACATGCAGAGTTTTCCATGGTGTGGAGTTTGCTCGTAGTGCAGTTCCACACATTTCTCTTGCATTTTCTACACATTGACAGGGATGGTGAGACTTGATCAGTTTCAGGATCAGTCGTTTTGTTAAGACCAGGCGATGCTGGGTCCTTCACCTGGGTCCTTCACCTGGAGGCGCGTAGTATCGGTGGTCTCTCTTTTTGTGATGTTGGTAGCCATTGATGCTCATTGCTGGGACCCACTCATTCACTGAGGATTGAAAAATGATGATGTTCTAATTATGTCATTTTGTTCTCATTTATTAGCTGGAATAATTTTACAGAGTGATACTTTCCTTGTCCATTATTTGGTTACCCAGTATAATAGTTCAAAGGCAGGGAAAGAAAACTTTGTCCTTTCCTTTTATTTATCAGTTTTCAAGATAATTTATTGGTTTCTTATCACCCCTTAAAGGTGATCAACTGACTAAAAAAAGTCATTATGAACTCATGAATTCCATTGTAATTCTTATCTTTATTGAAGCTTAAATTTCCCATCATTAGCCAATGAAATCCTCTGCAAGTTGGTTCCTGAGTCTTTTTGAAATTACCCTAGCAGTATTTGATAGCTTCTTTGCCATCTGGTAGGTCAAGATGTTTTAGGCTCATCTTGTTTATTTTCGTCCCATACGGATGAAGCAAACTCTCTGAGGAACCCTGATGTCTTTTAGTGGGAAATGGTATTTCAAGATGACAATTTGGGTCTAAAGATGCTCATTACTATGACTGGGGTGGCATTGTTTTTGGACTTTTTTAGTGTACAGAACTAGGAAAAAATGTGTATTTTCTACATTATGTCTATGTCTCCTTTCGAAAGCACAGATGACAGAATTAAATATACCCTAATTCTCATTTGCTTTATCATACTTAATATGTACAACAGCCTCAGAATAACAGAATATGCCACATCAATTATGATTATAGAAAACTGTTCAAAAAGCTGTTTTAAAAATCAGTAACAAAATTTTTGTGCCTGCTAATTCAATTCTCCTCTAACTTTATTTTATGCTTTTACTATGTCAGAGCATAGAACCATTAAATTCTATTCTCTGTTCTCATTTACTCTTTGTTCACAATTAAGTGTTATTTAATGCATCAGTCTTTATGTTGATGTCTCTCTGGTGTTTGAAGCTCATTATCTGGTAGATTCCTCAAGAAGAGCTCGTGGGAATGTCACAAAGAAGTATGTAGATAAGATTTAGTGGCTCAGTGATATCACCAAAAGCCAGCTTATTTCTATTTTTCTACTCTCCGTGGACTAGCTCTCCTTATGATTGAATGGCGGCTGGAGCAGCAAAAGGTATCACATTCTTAGGTACAGCAATGTCCCAGGGGCTGAAAAGAGTACTGTCTATTTGAATCCCTTTATAAGAGCAGAGAAACCTTTCCTAGCAGACTTCCCCTTACATCCCACTGATCGGAATTGGGTCACACATTCCTTCCTAAGCCATCACTGGCAAGAGTATGGAATTATCATGATTTGGTTAGGCGAGTCAAGATTCACCCCTGGACTGGGGTTAGGGCCACTGCTCTGAAGCACATGACCATAGGGAGGATCATGAATACCTGAACCAACCAAGTTCAGTTAGCAAGAAGGAAGTGTGAATGGCTGTTAGGTAAGTAACCAACATTACAAATTTTGATAAGTGTCATGAAGGGAATAAAAAGAGCACCGAGACAGAAAACTTATGGTAGAGATAGGGCAGGGAGATGAGATATACTTAAGATATAGTATTCAGACCTGGGCACAGTGGCTCACACCTGCAATCCTAGCACTTTGAGAGGCCAAGGCAGGAGGATCGCTTGAGGCCAAGAGTTGGAGACCAGCCTGAGCAAGAGCAAGACTCCTGTCTCTATAAAAAAAAAAACCAGAAAAATTAGCCAGGCATAATGGCACGCCTATAGTCCTAGTTATGTGGAAGACTAAGGCAGGAGGATCGCTTGAGCTCAGGAGTTTGAGGTTGCAGTGAGCTATGATGATGCCACTGCACTCTAGCCTAGGCAACAAAGCAAGAAAAAAAAAAAAAGAAAGAAAGAAAGAAAAGAAAAGATATGGTATTCAGGAGGATAATAAGTTGGTATCTGTTTGAGGAACATTTTGGGTAGAGATACCAGTTTCCAAAGGGGAAGCAGGGAGAGGAACTTGAAGGAACTGAAGAAAGGGTGGTATGTTGGGAGTGTAGTGAGCAAGAGGCAAGAGGGAGAGAGGTTTCATGGGAGGGGATCCCTCTTAATATTGTATTACCACCGACCACCACTAGAAAACAAGCGCCATCAAGGCAGGGTCTTTGTTTTGATTCATTGCTATATTCTCAGCAAATAGATCAGTGTCTGGTTCCTTATCAATAAATATTTGCTTAATGGATGAATGAAAGGAGAAAAAAATTTTAAATCTGTAATGACTATCTCAAAAAATAAGAGCATTATTGCATTTGTAAAACAAGTTCAGGATGTGATGAAGAAACAGTGATAACAGAATAAGAAAGAGCCCTTGGAAACTGAACATCTGATGATCAACATTAAAAAAAAACTCTAGTTGTTGCTTTGGAAAATAAAGTTGAGGAGATCTAGCAGCAACTAGAATGCAAAGATCAAAAGACAGAAAATAAAAGAGGCTATATTTAAAAAAATTAAAAGGTTAGTCCAAAAATTTCAATATCTGACTAACAGAAGTCCCAGAAAATAGAGAACAAAGAAAATGAAGGGGAGAAAATTATCAAAGAAATAGAAGATCATTTTATGGAACAGAAGATCGTGTGTCTCTGGATTTTTAGAAACAAACAATTCCTGGAGCTCACCCAGAGCTGAGAATACTTCATACTCCCATCATCCAAAGTAGAAAGACCTTGTAATATACAGGACATAGGGTAGACTCCTCAGTAGTAGTGAGCAGAAATTATCCCTAGACTACAAGACTGCTTTGGACCTGGGCTAATAAAAATTCAAAAGCAAACCTCAAAAGGATAAAACTGATCCCAAGTAACTTAACTGCATGCCTGAACAAAGTCCAAATTCTTTATAGGGAAACAACAAAATACCCATTCAATGATATCAAATATACAATGTCCAGCATCCAGTTGAACATCACCAGGCAAATGAAAAAGCAGAAAAAGATCCACAACTGTAAAGAAAAAATATAAACCAATAGAAATAGACTCAGGAATTACAGACATGATGAAATTAGCAGACAAGGTTGGAAAGCAGTTATTATAAATATGCTCTGCATGCTAAAGTAGAGGAAAACATGAACATGAGGAGGAGGGAACTGGAAGATACAGAAAATCTTTTTAGTCTCCAGGCTTCAGGAAAGAGCAATATGACAACAGTGTTTTTGTAGCCTTTTGGAACATCTGGGGAAAATGTAGCTGTACTGACCTGCCACGCAGCGGCCCCCAACCTTTTTGGCACCAGGAACTGGTTTCGTGGAAGATAATTTTTCCACGGATTGGGGGTGGAGGGATGGTTTGGGGGTGATTCAAGTGCATTACATTTATTGTGCAGTCAGACCTCTCTGCTAATGATAATCTGTATTTATGGCTGCTCCCCAGCACTAGCATCACCACCTAGGCTCCACTTCAGATCACTGCGCGTTAGATTCTCATAAAGAGCATGCAACCCAGATCCCTCGCATGCGCAGTCTGCAGTAGGGCTCGCACGCCTATGAGACTCTAATGCCGCTGCTGATCTGACAGGAGGTGGAGTTCAGGCGGTGATGCAAGCGATGGGGAGGAGCTGTAAATACAGATAAAGCTTCTGCTTGCTCACAGCTGCTCACCTCCTGCTGTTCGGCCTGGTTCCTAACAGGCTTGGACCAGTACTGGAGGCCCAGAGCTTGGGAACTGCAGACCGACATTCTCTGCAGAGCTGCCAGAGGAGCAGAGCAGCCTGCTGAGAATCATGTGGGCACGAGGGGCTGCTGGGCTGGGGCTGGTCTGGGGCCGGAGCAGATGAGCAGGGTCAATGCAGAAATGAAGGGAAACTGTGGATGTTCTTTTAGACAGGACATTGCTAATAGTGGCAATTTCTATGATGAGCTCAAAAGAATTGAGAGATTATTCCAAATTTGGATTGGATCTCTTTGTTTAAAGAACTATTTCCTGTGTAACTCATGCTGAATGAGGTAGATAGATAAGTCTGAGTGATTGCCTAAGCAAAGCAGTTGCAGGCTTTGAGTTAGAATAAAGATAAATTTTATTAGCAACAATGGCGAATGTGTAATATGTGGAGTATAAATATTTAAAATGGTTTTTTTAGAGAGAGGATTAATTTAGTAACCATAATTGAAATATATTGTTTAAACAAAGTAAGTAAGAATTTTAGAGCATGACTAACACTTGTGCTTATCAACTGAGATGTCAATTCTTATCTAAAAAGTGATAACTTCTGGTCTAAGGAATGATAATAACAATAGTAAAAGCTAACATTTATTGAGCACCTACTATGTGCTAGGCAAGCAAATGTCTCAGAGAAAAGGTAACAGGATATCGAATGCTCTTCCTGAAATTCTAAGAGTTTATTCCGGAAATTTCAAGTCCATATAGCTTTTTCTTTAATGGAAAAAAGCACCAACTTGATAGGATTTGAACAGCGACTTAGCCACTTTAGCCACCTTAAACCAAACTCATAATGTATCCCTTGGAATTAATTGAAAGGTTTATTAAACCTTTGATTCCATATCTTAATTCTAAATTATTTGGCTATTTTTGAAGTGGATGTTTTCAGTGGGTGAGACGGTAGATTATAAATAGCTAAATCCAGAAATTAAAATTCATCTACATATTAGCAAAAAAACAATATGTAATTTACAAGTAGGTGAAAGCTGGCACTGCAGGTCACTTTAAATTAACTGTATATAAAATGATACCGTTAGGCAACTTCTTCATTATAAAAGAACGTATTTATGTTTGGGAAGCAAGGCATAAAATGAAAAAAATAAAAATAGCTGGAGCTTTCAAATTTGAAAAACACACATGACAGTCTCCTGAGGACTCACTGAATCTGAAGCTGGATTCTCTGCAGATCTTGGATCTGTTGACCGGCTGCCTTCAGTTTCTCATATGTAAAACAGGGACAGCAGTAATGTCCAGTGAAATAGAAGGAGGTCAGAAATGAATAATATAATGTAATAAATGTAATATAATTCTCAGATTTCCCAGTTCTACCATTATGCTAATCAGTGTGTTTTACTATCAGTAATGGCATCAAGCCTTTGCTGAGTAAATAATTGGCTTTCCCACACTGCAGAATAATACCTATCTCACACATTTGTTCTGCAGACTAATTAATGTTTTGGAGTGTTTAAACACAGTGCCTCTACAGAAGCAATGGCATTATAATATGTTGGGACACTCTACTATTGTAATTAGTACTAATTAGATTCTTTTCAACAGCTTGTTGAATTTACAAATTACTGCATGTAAGGTATTCTGCTTTATTTATTCATTATGAGAGAGTCAGATAAAAGGGTTTAAATAGGAACCTTTAAATACCTATTCTCAAGGTCTTCCTCATACCCCTCATCTCAAACTAGGGAGGGGCAATAGGAAGATATCTTTATAGGAACTGTCCAATATAGACCAATTCCAATGGTCTGCCGGGAGCTGTCTCACACTGGCTGGCAAGAGCAGGATCTGGGCGTCTCTTCCTAACTCAGAGTTGAATGGATGTCTTTTTTTTTTTTTAAGACCTGGCTTACCAGCACATCACTTCTGGTACCCTTCTCTTCAGTGCATGGAATCTGGTCTCCGTGGTAACCAGTTGTCGGTGGCCCGAAGCCGTATTTCAGCTGTGTGTTAGTCAGAGTGGGTTAAGTGCTGAAACAAACATCCCTCAAAACTCAGTGGCTTATAACGATTTGCATCACACTCAGTCCGCAATCCAGTGTGATCTGGTGGGGTGAGCGCCGGGGAGCGGGCTTGTGTGTGGACCCAGACTATTTCCATCTAGTGCAGGGTACCCTGGACTCCTTTGACCATCTGGTGAAAGCTATGGACTCCTTTTCAGAATAACATTTTAAAATTTAAAAAATACATACAGGATTATAAACGAAACCAATTTGACTTAAATGCGGTTATCAAAATATTTTAAAATCTGTGCTATAATAATATATGTGCTGCTTCAGTAATACGTTCAATGACAAGGTCTCACAGAGGGTTTAATAACTATTGTCACTTTGAAGAAATGCTATTCTAAGATATGCGGCAACTTAAATGTGCTATGAAAACATCTGTGACATCTATTAGTGACAAAGTCACAAGTACTGCTAAATTCTATTGTGGTTTGTTGCCTACATTCAGAACTGAAGGAAATGCTGAATTTGAGTTAAAGGTTAATAAAAATACAGATGTTATTTTCCCCGTTCAACTTTGGGACCTCCTGAATTCTATCCACAGAGCCCATGAGAGTCCACAGACCCTAGATTAGGAAACTCTGACCTAATGGCTCTGTTATTCTCAGAGCCACAAAGACCTTAAATGGATACTGTGCGTGTATCTGCAGATAAGGGAAGAGGGAGAGTGGAAGATGATGTGTAGATTTTCGTGGACCAGGCCTGGAGGTGGGTTACATCATTTCTGCCCAACTTCTCAGTTTCTACCTGAGATAGCCTTCCTCTGTATCTTTCCACACTGGCCATTCCCATCAAAAGTCCCTTTCTTTGTGAGTCACCTCTTTCCTAGTTTCACCCTCAACGTGTTGAACCTAACATTTCAATGAATAGCTTTTCTACTTTAAGTGGATTCTCATTTTGAAGGTAGGCTATGCTGTATGCTTACTGTATCTTTAGGTAGGAAAAGTTGAAGCCCTCCAAGTCTATACTGTCCAATATGGCAGCCATTAGGGACATATGACTGTTTTAACACTTGAAGTGTGTCCCGTCCAAATGAAGATAAGATCCAAGTGTGGAATACACACACATTTTGAAGATTTAATACAAAGAAGAGAATGTAAAATATCTCATTAATATAGCCTTGCATATTTAAGTGATACTATTCTGGTCTCACTGGATTAAATAAAATATACTAAAACTAATTTAATCAGTTTTTAAAAATTTTAATGTGGCTACTAGGAAACTTAAAATAACATTTGAGGCTCACATCCATGGCTCACATGATATTTGTTTTAGACTGCATTTTTTTTTTTTTTTTTTTTGAGACAGAGTCTCACTCTGTTGCCCAGGCTAGAGTGCTGTGGCATCAGCCTAGCTCACAGCAACCTCAAACTCCTGGGCTCGAGCAATCCTTCTGCCTCAGCCTCCCGAGTAGCTGGGACTACAGGCATGCGCCACCATGCCCGGCTAATTTTTTCTATATATTTTTAGTTGTCCAGATAATTTCTGTCTATTTTCAGTAGAGACGGGGTCTTGCTCTTGCAAGACTGGTCTCGAACTCCTGAGCTCAAACGATCTGCCCTCTGCCCTCCTCGGCCTCCCAGAGTGTAGACTGCATTTCTTGAATAAAGATTCATAGAACCAGCTGCAGGGAATCTTAGCGATAAGCATCTAATCCGACCCTTTTATTGTAAGGTGAGAGGCTGAATGAGCTGTCCCCCACCCCCACCTGCACAGCTAGTAACAGCAGATGTACGACTGGAATTCAGGTCTCCACACTCCTAGTACAGAGCTCTAGTGTATGGTATTCAGTCAAACCAAACCAAAACTTTCCACGATTTAAGTTTCCAGTCCAAACCAGAACATACCCTAATTCAGAGTTATATATTAATATAAGAACACTGAAAATGACAACCCTCTTTTCCAATCTGATTTATTATTCAACCCTAGTTAAAATTTAAGTATAGCTTCCCCTTGCTACTGAGGAATTGCAGGCATAGGCAGGCAGACAGACTGGCTGGTACTTGACTCTCTCATGAACCCAGATAAAAGAGGCCCTGAGGTCATTATCCTTTGCTCTTGGTCTCATGCATTTCCCTTTGTGGAATGGTTCAGCTCATAGAGAAATGCTAAGATAGTCTTAACTCTTCCAGATTTTGTCTTAAAAAGATGGAAGCATGTGGAACCTTAGTATTTAACACGACTACCCCTTTCTCCTTAGCCAGGAGGTGGCAGAGTAGATAGCAATTAAAAGAAATAAAGGATGGGTTTCATTTCCTTCTGTGCCATTTTCTATTCTTGGCTCCCTCTCTAGACTCTACAGCCAAATTGAAGAGGATGTCTGGAATCTTTTCTGACCTCTTTGTCACAGAATATTCCTTCCCATAGGTTTTCCTCCTCCAAATCACTCTCCCTCTGTAACTCAGCAATTTCCAAAGGATCACTTTTGAGCCCTTTTGTATTTAGATAACACTTAAGGACTTAGATAAAAAGTTTCTTATCTTAAACAATGTATTGCCAATACATCATTCCCCCCCTTAGGAATTTTAAATACTATAAGTGCTCCCTGAATCATGTAATTTGCTGTTGAAATTGAAATAACATAGTTATCTTATTCAGCATTCTTTGAAAAAGATTATATGTCACTTAGACTCTGGGGTTGTCTCATTTTCTCTGAACTTTCTCTGCATTTCCAGTGGTTTCTAGAATTCTAAGTTCTGAAAAGAGCCGTAAAGAATGCCCCCCAACCTGTGACAACTTTAGTGACCCACTTACTGACATGTTTCATGTTTCAGCACTTAATCTCTACGATATTATTTGGCACTTTCACAAGAAACTCTTGAGGCACCATAACTACCTACTTTGCTTATTTCAGATCATCACATATTAACATCAATGGATGTCTGAGAAACTCAGCACAAACCCTGCATGTCTTCAAATGTTTTTTTATGAAAATGTATGATGTCTTGAGATGTGTTGATAACCAAACTCAGCATTTCTCCAGGGATTTTTTAAAATTTTGCATTGTTAATTAAAAGATGAAATGCATACATTATGATGTACTCTGTAAATGAGTGTAAACCTTATTAAGATTTGTAATAAAAAGTTTCAAAATTATATTTACAATATTCATCTGCCTCATTTTCAGAAAAGTGGACAAAATAAAATGAACTTCCAGAGCAGATAAATCCTTATAAAACATTTATGATAAACTGTTAACCATGCAGCTTTATTGATTCAATAGAGCATTGGCTCTGGAGGTGGACTGCCCAGTTTAAATACTGGCCCCAGCTCTTGCTAGGGGTGCAGTCTTTTGCAAGTTACCTAACCTCTTCCAACCTTGGTTTCTTCCACTGCAAAATGGACATAGTGGTACCTCGGAAGATGATTGTAAAGATTCATTGTGCTAATCCTTGTCGAGCACTTAACACCGTGATAGGGACATGGACTCAACAACCAATAGCTGTCTTATCATTGACAGTAGTATACCTTATTCAATTTAAAACCAGAGATTTTAAATAAACAATACATCAAATAAAACCATTTTCCTCAAAATCCTTAGTCAATCAGTTGAAACCAGAACTGAATTTACAAGGATTTTCTTTAATTTATGGAGTTGAGACTAGAAAGCATGGACTTCAGGGGCAAGTACATGAACTTGGTGCAGCGGAACTCATTTGAGTCCCAGTTCTATTAATAACACATACTATGTAACTTTGAGTTTGTCTTTAGGCCTCAGTTTTCTCATTAGTGAAACATGTTGTTTAATTTAATAAATCTTTCCAGACTTAGGATGAACTTATCAGCCTTAACTCGCAGCATTTAGTTTAGTCCTTAAAACCCCAAGCCTCACAGAATGTATCTGTTTCTCAGAGCGAGGCATTCATTGTGTGTCTTTCCTTCTAGCCATTAAATAGAACATGCCCTGTTCTGTGAAACAGGATGAAGAAAACAGACTAGATCACTGCTCTCGTAGGACTTACATCATGGAGGTGGCAGTGGGGGGAAATAAAATAAAGAAATAATAGGACGGCATGTAGTAGTAAGGACTGTGAGGCAAGAAGGCCAGCCTGTTACAGAGGAGTGAGCAATGGGGACGGCGGGCAGAGGGACCACAGCGAGGTCAGTGGGGTCACATCTTATAGGGATTTATAGGCCGCTGTAAGAGCTTGGGCTTTCACTCTGTGAGAAGAGAAACCATGGGGAATTCTGGGGGGAGGACTGATGTAGGTTGATTTCTCTGCTGTGTAGGGAACAGACTGGAAGAGGGTCACGGGAGGAAGCAGGTCAGATGGGAAGAAGCCGGAGCTCTGACCCAGGTCAGGAATGATGGTGGTTTGGACTAGGGGGAAGCAGAAGGTACGGGGACGTGGTTGGGTTATAAATACAGTTTGGAGGTCGAGCTGACAGGATTTGCTGGTGAGATATCTGGGACAGGAGGGAAAAAAAGTGGCTTCAAGGATGACTCCAAGGTGTCTGACTTGAACAAAAGAAAGAATGGAGTTGCCACTTAGGGAAACCGGGGAGCCTAGGAGAACACATTTGAGGAAGAAAATGAAGAGCTCCCTTTCGGACGTGAGAAGTTTGAGATTCAAGTGGAGGAGTCAGGGAGGCAGAGGGATGTCTCCTCTAATAATAACTGTTATCTGTTAAGTGAGTCCTTTAATTTCCTGCCAGGTACCATGTTAAGAACTTTCTACATGTTACCTCATCTAAATTCTCACAACGACCCTCTGAGATGGGTACTATTATCCTCATTTTGCAGATAGCAAGGCTGAGGCCCAGGGAGACTGTCTGTGGTAAAAGCCACATAACTAATATTTAATGGATGACGTTCTTCTTGAAGCCAAAGCCATTCTCTTACATAGGGTGTCGCTCACTGCGTAGCCAGGAGAGGAAGAGCCTGGCTTCAGGATAACGGAGCTGAGTTTATGCTCCCGTGAGGAGTTCGCTGAATGGCTTTGCCTCAGCCTCTTTTTGTCTTAATTCTCATGGACAAGTTGAAGGTTATTGAATTCAGGTCAGAAATATCATTCACTATTTAGGAGCAGAAAAATGCTGATGATATATACTTACAATATATTTTACTTCTGAGGATTATAAATAATTTTCAGTGCCAGATACTATAATTCAAGAGAGCAGTAAGAACTGTCATGCGATAAGATTATTGTTTCCAAAGGAAATAAGCTTGGATGCTGATCCATGTCCTTTATTGTCTTCTTTTATAGCTGAATTAGGTATTTGGCCATGAATTTTCATTCCTAGCATATCCTAATCTAAAACCAGCTTCTTATTTGTGATGCTACTGAGCAAGTGATGTTTTTCTATCTATATTTCATGATAGCCTTTAGATGAACAAGCAAAAGTATAATCACGATGTTCTCATTTGCATAAGCATCTCCCTGACAGGTCATCAGATATCTTTATTGTTCTTGGGTGCATTTCATGGGCTGTTGAAGGCATGCATAATCATCTCTAGCAATTCATCTTTTTACCTCGCTTAATGGCCCCTGCTACAGATCAGGAGAATGATGGAGTGAAAAGGCAGTGTGTCCGGGGCCCGCCTGCCTGAGAACGTGGAGTAAATCACATTGGGGAATAAATTACATTAACTCCTTCTCATCATTCAGTTACTTTTTGTAAATTTCATCTCATTAGGCTAACAATCCTGGATGGCCTGGGAAAAAAGTCATGCACCTTCTCACCAACAGGCTCAGACTCCCTGCTCAGCATCAGGATAATAGAGACAACTTTGTTATTAATATCTCATGAGACCATCTACTTTTAAATGAACGAAGACTCACTCCTTTGCACTAGTGAACAGAGCTAATGCATTCACTTGGGTTGGGTTCGGTTCTTACCTTTATAACCCCCTTTTTCTTAAACTGTTTTGGAGATAGCAGATAAAAAATTATTTTCTTGAAAGAGTTGTTTTAAATAAACACTTGATTGAATTATCTCTTCATTACTGCTTCCTTGGCCTCCACTCAACAATGACAGTGGCGGTAGTGATGGTGACGACTGCCGTCTGTCTGGTGGGGCAGGAGCCTTACCTAGGCTGTTATGT
This sequence comes from Lemur catta, assembly GCF_020740605.2. Taxonomy (NCBI): domain Eukaryota; kingdom Metazoa; phylum Chordata; class Mammalia; order Primates; family Lemuridae; genus Lemur; species Lemur catta. The sequence goes on along the minus strand of NC_059150.1, from coordinate 20,461,995 downwards.
AGCAGAGCAGGGACTCAAACTCCATTCCGGATAATTTTCTGTAGATACTGTCATCTCCAATTTCCCAACTGGGAAATGAGACTTAAATTCTAGCCTGTAATTTTTCACTTGAATATGTGTAATTCATGTGCTCCTAACATTGTCCTAGTTCAGTTTTGATAGTTACTCTGAAAAAAAGAAAAACAGTATCACAGGATTAATGTCCTCTGTTTTTAGAGGGAAGTGCGGTGTGCTATCTCTTAACCGCACTTAAGCTTAACATTGGTCAGACAAGCAGAAGGGGAACTTGGGTGGCTGTGTGACTCAATGGAAGGAATGTGACAAGGATTCAGAGCAGCCCATGTTTGGATCCTTGCACAAGTTATGTAACTGAGCCTCAGTTCCTCCATATGTAAAATGGGTGATAACAACTAATTTACAGTTTGCTGTGAGCATTAGGTCATGCATGTACTATATTCTATTCATAGTAAGGACTCAATAAATGGTAGCTATTCTAGTTATTATTATCAGCCCATTTCTTTCAACAATAATTTGATTTCAAAGAACAGAACTAAAGCAAATCTCTCACCAAATGTCAGGAGTCTAATAAATCCAAAAGATTTTAGAAAAACATTAGGGGAAGATATTAAAACATCACCTTTATTTAAATATTTTAAGTAACAATTGATTCTCACTATAAATTACTACATGAAGCACAAAGGAAAATATAAAGAAAAAAAGTAAATTATCCATGCCCCTCAATCAGTTAAGTAATATTATTGATCTATTTGCTTTCTCTTCTCTTTCTTCTTGTCAACATTTCATATAAATATATTCACACATATAAAAAACAAAATTTGAAACATATTTATACAAATATGTATAATGCCATTCCATATTATATCACAAACAATTTCCTTATCACTAAATATTCTTCTAAAGCTTAAGTTCTATTGGTTGTGGAGGATGCTACTAGCTTCCATATATCCTATACTTTATGTAACCATTCTTCTCTTGTTGGACATTTGGGTCATTTTAAAATTTTCATTATTATAAATAACATTTTAGTGAGCATCCTAATGCATAAATATTTTATGTACATCTCTGATTATTTTCTTAGAATTACTTCTTAGATGTCAGAGTGTGAATGATTTTTAAAATTATAGTTTTAAGAAGAAAGGCGTAATAAATGCATAGCATATCAGCCACACTGAATTTTTGAACCTTTTGGAACACAGCAACTAGTCTGAGCTTTTAGTAGCAGAAATTTTATCTTACTTATTTTCCTACCCTCTTTGTATTCCATAGTATCTATCCTCAATACTTGTTTGTTGAATGAATGAATAAATGAATCAATATTTGCTTTGAACAGGAGTTAATTGAATCTAAGCCTCTTTCAGATGGAAATATACCTGAATTCGCCCTTTCTAAGTACTATATATACCTAAGGAACTCTTGAAAAAAATTTCATAAGCTTACATAATCACTATTATATTTGCCAATTCTTATTGCTGAGGAGTGTTTTCTTTTTACTACACATTCTTGAATATCCTGATTATGCTTATAGAGGAATAGGTTGAATAAATAATCTGAGAGTTCTTTTTCTATCTCCAATATTTTTCCACTTCATCATTATTTGGGGACATTTCCGTATATGTCTTATAGTTTAAGGAGATTATGGTAAAGGAATAAACATCACCTGCTTGCTCTTTTGGAAGGGAATTCAAAGGTCATTAAAGGTCATTTCATGCTTGAATGCCCTTACCAGGGGGGTGAGAGTTTTCGAGACCTGCAGTAATAGGAAACTCCCTATTTCCCAAAGCCACCCAATCCATATCTGGACAGTTATGTTGTTAGTGAGTTGTGCCAGGACTGGATTCTTCCTGGTTTCCAACCCTGCCTCTTGGCTCACACTTAGCTCCTGTGCCACATTCTCTGCCACCTCCTCTGCCACCCGCTCCCACCCAGGCCCAGCCAGTTCTCCCTGGTCTCTAGCCCTGATCAGCACCAAGCCTCCTGTCTGGGTAGGAAGAGAGCTCAACCTGTAAGAATCTGGGATTCAAACCCAGGTCTGTTTGGTCAACACTAGACCTTTTTTAAAATTATTGTGGTAAAATATACATAAAATAATATTTATCATTTTAGCCATTTGTAAGTGGGCAATTCAACAGCCTTAAATACATTCACCATGTTGTGTAACCATCACCACTATCTACACCCAAAACTTTTTAATCATCCCCAATATGAACTCTGTACCCGTTAAATAATAACTTCCCATTCCTTCTCTCCCCAGACCCTGGTAACCTCTATTTTACTTTGTATGAATTTGCCTATTCTAGATACCTCAGGTTGGTGGAATAATACGATGTTTGTCTTTCTGTATCTGAAGCCAGCCCTGTTTTTATTACAGCACACCTGCCTTTATAGCATCACTGTCTGCTATTAATATTTTGTATATTTAACCTTCCTAAACTCATTTGGGTCCAAGATCTGTCACACTTTTACAAAGATCTTCAAGGCCATGACTACATGTCATGTGACTCAATAGAGAGCAAGGCGGGAGAAACAATGCATTTCTTTGTTTTGAACTCTGTACTCCTTTTTAGGCAAATTTTCCTGCCTGTTGTTCTAGATTCCTTTTTATGAAAATATAAAGAGTGGAGAATAAGTGTCCCTCGTTCCGGTTTTGATCCAGCTTTTTAGAAGAATTATCTCTGTTATTTCTCCAATAAGTTTGATATCAGTTGAAACAGATACTATTTATGATCCCTTTTTTTTATCATGAAATTTCAAATCATCCCATTAACTCCATAATCTTTCCTGGTGTTCAAATTAAGCTCCAAGGCTTACATAAATCTGCATAAATCTCCATCATCCCTCCTCTTTTCTCTTTTTGAGAATCAGGTCTACATTTGTCCATTCAACTCTTCCAGCGCCTCTACGAGGTTGACAACAGCTTAACATTCTTATTTGTAAATTTTTTCAGTATACTGGATTGCGGTTATTTTACAGCATCCCACCACTCACTTTAAATCTCTACCAATCTTGGTCTTCCTTTTGCTGTAACCATATTGAGTCTACTGTCTTAAGTCTGAAAGTCAGTATTCTTGGAAGAGAAAACAAGAACAAAAGTAACAGTGGGGCCGTTCTCCTTTCACTCTGCTGTTCCAGCAATATCGTGTCATTGGTGCCAAACCTCTGACTAATCTCTTCCTGGTATTCCTTTTGCTCTTAACATAACCATGACAACAATTTCTGTTCTTGTAAACCATAGGTGTCAATCTGTCTGTCAATGTATTTGGAGATCCCCAGCACTCTCTTACATTTGTTATTGAGAAGTCCCCTCTTTCTCTTTTTTGCTCCCAGCCTTTTTGAAATCAGAGGTCATAATAGAACTATGTAGGAACCCCCATCATTTCTCCCTTGGTGGAATCACAAGCTGTGATTGTGTAGACAGAATTGTTCGTAGTCTGTGAACAGATGGGTGTTACTAGATTTTCTTTCAGACTCTTTTGCTCCAGAGTCATTATTCTGTTTTTGCGGAGCCTTTTGAAGTCTGCCTTCCTGGAGTCCAGGCTTTGTCATTATATTTTCAACTACTTTCTACCTGGCTATCAAATGCCAGGATAAATGTCTTTTGTCTATTGCTGTTGGAACGGAGTTGGACAATGAATCAAAAAGATGGTTGAGGTATTAAATCGTAAAAAGATATGTGTACCTTGAATATTTTATTTTTAACTTAAAATATGTTAACAAAACAAATGTATTCACTCACCGATCTTTCAACATAGGGCTAAGGTCTTTTTTAAAAAAATTGATTGAAGTTCAGCATTGTCACTTTTACATCATCTAATATTTTCAGTTTTGGTTTCTTTTAAGTTGAGCGAGACCTTGTAAAGAAATCTGATCATGAGATCCATCTAGATCTGTATTTGCTGTTTTTAAGTTTCAAACGAAATTGTCTTGCCTACACATAATTTAACAGTAATTATTTTTAGTAACTCTCCATCAAAACTTTCTAAAGCATGTTTTTACAAAGAGAGCAAAAAGCCTTGGATGAGTGGATAGGGATTAACAGGGCTTCTACCATATTGCTATCATGACATCATTGATGTCACCAAGGTTCGTTATTTCACTTCACTAGCTGGTGTCTCTCCAAGTAGCAGTTCCCCTGGTTACTTTCTCTCTCTGTAGAGAGATACAGTTGCTATTCAGTCCAGGCAGGAACTTGCCAGACATTCTGTTTTTAGCTTAGTCTCCAATCAAATGTAGTTGAAGTTCCCCATCGTAATTGTTTCATGCCTGTGTGCCAGCATGGTAAACTAAATTAGAAACACATTTCCTATTTCTTCCACATGGCCAGATATCTTTTAATATCTATTTCATCAATAACAGGATTTCTTTTCCTCTCATTTAATTCTCATTTGAACGTCTCTTCATCATCCTTACCACCTAGGTTAGTGGATTTTCACACAGGTGATAGGTGATAATTCTTTACCTCCCTTCCTTACAGATATTTCTTTGCAATACTACCAAATCCCAGTAGTTATTATGGGATCGTCTTTACCAACCATCTTATTCTCAAGTTCCCATGCTCTGGACTGGTCCCATACAACCATGAGACCCTTGAGAGTATCACTTTGGGAACTTTTCCCAGTTGTGTCATGTAGAATGTCATGGCTCCTCCTACCACTATTCTCCTTTTTCCCATGACATGACTGTGGACCTCTGTGGTAACTCTTATGGTTTTATATAAGCATGGCTCTCTTTCCTCTTCCATATTCAATTTAAAGACTACCTAGTAGTCTCGAAGGCTTTCTTTCCTGTCCTTGTGAGGTGTACTTCAACCCTACCCAAAGCCCATTACTGCATTACCTAAAGGTATCCAACAGAAAAATTATGTTTTGCTGAAGTTGCTGAATGTATAAATGTTTTAAGTTTGAGGATTATAAAAAGAAAAAAAAATGACATCCTATTCACCACTCACCTCTTCCCAATTAGCTATTCACTTCCCCAGTATGCTCTTTTCTCCTAAGTCCTAACTGTTGGGAGGAAGAGGTCACAAGAACCCCACCTGTGTGCCAGGGTCTTTTAATCTCCAGCCTGTGACTTCTTAGGTACCGATGGTGCTCCATTTGTCTTCTAGCAGTGTGGTCATTCCCATAGAGACCCAAGAACTGAACTGTGGGTTAGTGGACTCACCATATCTCAGTAGACTATTATATTCCAGAACAAGTCATCAGAAAGATGGACAGCAAGCTTGACTGACCATATCGTGTCTGCACTGAGCCCCTAATTATCCCCCTAAGGAGTGGTGACCATCATCCATCCTCTTCTTACACTAGTGGTGCTTGGATGTCTTCTGCAGGGGACTCTGTGATGCTCCTATGTACACAAAGTCAGCAATCAGCAATGTCTGTAGAAGTAACTGTACCACTGTGGCTGTACAATGTGTCAGGGACAAATGTAGTGCATGATTTTTCCATGTATCTTTTTCGAAGATCATCCTACCCATCCCACCCCTTTTTTGTGATAAGCTTGAAATCCTGAGCTTTCTGTTTTCCGTTTGGGTTGTATTCTTCCATATCACCCACAGTGTCTAGTGTAGTGCACTAGAAAATACAGCTCTTAATAAAGATTTTTAAGTTAATTAATTTATATAAGGTCCCACTAACTATATGAAGAAAGATTCTGGGAGTCATTTTTGCACAATAATTTGTAGTTGCTGAGTTATTGGTATTGACTTGTTACACTGCATTTCCTTAGCAAGTTGCAAATGTTCAAGCAGCAAGATGTGGTCAACTTCTAAATAGTATGGTTATTTTCCTCTGTGTCATTCAGTACTATCATGTGCTTGCTTCATTAACCTGAACCCCAAATACAACCTCTTTGCTTCTATTAGGAAAATAGAAACTTCTGTCTAAGAAATGGCATTGATGCATTGGTATATTAAAGCTGCAGCAGTCAGGTGCTTACGTTAATACCAAGTAATTATCATTTTAAAAATTGAATTTAAGTCTGAATTAAAGCATCTCTCCTTTTTTCCTTTATTCTTTCAGGCCAAGCCCATTGTGCTTCCATTTGTGGCCGGTGCGGGCTTCCCATGGAATTAATTCTGATCTAATTTTGAAACTGGGAGCCTCAGGCTTGCCGGCTTCAGAAGGATTCTTCACAGACATCTAAATCACAATGTCTTGACTCGAGGTCAGGGAATTCGAAGTGGCAGCATTTTGTGTCTACATACATTTTTCTGGTATCCAAAGCTTTTAGCAGGGGCCTATGACCCAAACTGAACCATTTTTATAGGCATCTTAGGTCACAAAACTGTCTATCACATTTCTATAGACATCTTAGATCATTCCAAAATAAGCAAAACACTTGGCTCACATTCTCACTGATGCTCTTATCTTTGCCTGGTACTTCTTCCTCTTCTGGGTTGAGGATTTTTCTGAAACATTGTTGATTTTCGAGTGCCATGGAGGTGGCTTTGTCATACTCGCTGTGACCAGTTATGGGGGCTGGCAGTGCTGGCAGTGCTGAGTCACAGTTTGGGGGTGAGAGACTGCTCCCACCAGCCATTACCGCTGTGCTGAGTGTGGGCAGTGAGTAGGGTGCACCCGTACACAGCGTCTGGGAGAAACGCAATTCTTTTAAAAACAGCAGCTCTCGCCACATTTCTGCTGCACATGTATCTAAGATTAAAGTTTTCCCTTTAAATGTAATTGTAAAGATTTCCTTTTCAAACAGGTGATGAAATTCAAGGCTTCTATTGATTTCATTTGTGTTCTTCCTGCTGTGCTAGAGATTTGCTCCAAAGCCAAGTGTTTTTGTATTTTATAACCTGCAGAATGCATCTCCTCTTTTAAATTGAAAACAGCTAAATGAAGTAAAAAAAAAAAAGAAAAGAAAACATAACTTTCATGCACATAGGAAGTGCAAAGATACAATAATTACTAAGTTCTTTTTCTGATAGTTTATTATTGTATTTCTTGGCCCATACAGCTTTCATTAGGAACTCTATTGGCTCTCTGAGAAAGTATTCTATTGTCAATAATTTGTGTGTATTTGAGTAAATAATAACTCAGGGACCTCAGTAAACTTTAAATTGTCTACTTAATTTTTTTTAAACTGTAGGCACTATTATACTATTATAATATTCTACTTTGTCTTTTTTTTTTTTTGAGACAAGGACTCGCTCTGTTTCTGGGGCTAGAGTGTGTGGTCATCATAGCTCACAGCAACCTCGAACTCCTGGGCTCAAGTGATCCTCCTGCCTCAGCGTCATGAATAGCTGGGACTACAGGAGTGTGCCACCATGCCCACCTAATTTTTCTATTTTTTGTAGAGACGGGATCTCGCCATGTTGGTCAGGCTGGTCTCCATCTTCTGGCCTCAAGCAATCCTCCTGCCTTGGCTTCCCAAAGTGCTGGGATTAGGGGCGTGAGCCACCATGCCTGGCCATGCATGTCTTAATGTAGTGTCTGTTATCATTTATGAGCTGTGGGAAGTTGAATCAAGACCAGTCCTCTATTTTAAAATCACCTATCTTTGAGCTGTCTCCATATCCTTCCCTATGGTTAAAAACTTCCCTCTTTTCCTGAGAACTGTGAACACCCTTCTTGTGGGAGGCTCACCTGCTCTCTGCACTTCTCTGTTAGAGCAACTGACTCCATCAACTGAGATGTAACCTCAAAAACTTCAACTACAGGCTTGCCCCTCCTTACTGATCCAGGTCCCAGAGACACCATTCAAGATGCCACTGATACGTTCACACAACTTGTTTCTTAAGGAGAATTGGGGAGACCATACCTGAATTACGTGTGAGGTCAGAGCTACAGAATGAGTGGTTGAAGAATTTATTACACATTAGGGCAAACATGAGCAATCTCTGAGCAGGTGACCTGTTGTTTAAGCCCATTTGTATCTGCATCTCTGGAAATGTTGCAGGAACACGACAACAGACACCAGTCTGTGATGTTATTTAGTGTGGGAAGCACTTCTAATTGGTTTTTAGTAACCAGAGTAAAGCGATGAGTATTGCAAGATATAGGTGCCACGCTCCCCCCGCCCACCCCCGGGGATCTGAATTCAGGAGATCCACGGATCTCTCCCACGTTCTTTAAATGAAAGTACTGACATTTGAGATGTTTAACTTTTCTAATTTAGAATTACACTTGTTGGAGTTGAGAGGGAAAGGAATGCCAAATAGCTTCAATTGGCTTTAGTTTACTTGCCTCAATTTCTCCTCTCCTTTCTTCATACTCTCCCCTTTCCTTTTCCTCCTTCCTCTGTTTGCTGAATCCCTGAGTGGTTTGGGTATTGTTCTAAGTCATGTTTAGAATCAGTACAATGTACATCAACTTTTCCCACAATGTGAATCAGAAAATAATTGGGATATAAGAAAGGATAAACTCCAGTGTGTCTGGATGACTTTTCTGCTGTACCTGTTTGCAGCATGTTGTCCTTTTCACAGCCAGGCAATGTAGGAAGTCGGTCTATTCAACCGCATCTCACGCAGAATGAGTGACGAAATGTGGAGGATTTCACCATATCATTTCCACTCAGAAACAGAAAGGGCCTCCTCACATTTCAACAAAGATTATCTATTTCTTCTATTAACTGAGAATGCAGAATATGTTTTTACTCACAGGACAAATGAGAAAAGTTTTACAAAAAATTATTATACAACTGATTTTCTTAACTTTCTTGCCAAATGCCTGCTTTAATAGTAAGTTCATAAGAATCATATTATTATCAGAAGGTTTTAAGACAATAGTAGTCCTCTCGTCTGCCCCTTACCAAAATAAATTATGGTATATTAAATTACACTAAATTAAGGTACTATGTATTCATCACTGTGATTCCATCAAAAAAGCATTTAAATGCAACGAATCATAAATTGTTTTCTTTCCTATGTTTTAAAGCCACTCGCCGCTGAGTGCTATCGAGGGAAGTCTGTGATATTACACAATTTGAAAAATTTAAAAAGTTCCAAGTTACTGACAGGCCTGCTAAAGTTATTTGGGGAAATTTATTCACTATAATGCTTTCTCGCTGCCATCCAAGATCCCCGATTTCTTCAAACCTTGGTGTGTCTTGCAGTGGATGCGGAGATTCTTATTTAGCCTTGAGGTCCAGCCACAGTTCTGCAATCCAGGGGCTTTGGCTGCCGAGGTCTCTTGCCAGCATGGTCTCTGAATAGGCACTACCCAGGGCAAGGGGTGTGGCCCCGTAATCCCAATTCAGCCCAGGACCTGGCCGCTTCCTCCCTCCCCTCTTACTCTGGATCCAGAGACTTTGCTTCCTCACTGGTTTCTTCTCTTCATCCTGGAAACAGGATAAAGTTTTTCCCACTTCACACACACCATTGTCTCTGCTTCCACCCTCCACCACCAAGAAATCCCTTTGATGGTTTGAGCTGGTGTCCCCTGGGAGGGCTCTCTCCTTTCCTTCACCCTCAACTTGTTTTCAAGAGTAGGATTTTATATTTAACACTTTCATTCTCAGTCCTTACAACCCTGTACTCTTGTCTCTGCCTTCACTTGTCTGCTAAAACCACCAGTGTCATAGTAGCAGTGACCTCTATTCATGAATCCATACATCTTTCTCAGTCTGCCTTCTCCTCTTCTCCAATATTTGCCACTATTGAGAAAACTGCTTTCATCTGAATCTCTTTTTTTCCTGTGGGGTCCGTGGACAAGGATGCCCTGTGGTTTTCCCTTCTCCCTAGCCAACCGGACAAACTCTCCTCTTGTACCGTCCTTGGTTTTTCTTTCTTCTCCAAATTGGGAAAAGTGAGATTACTCTAAGCTGTATCTTCTCTTTCTCTCTCCTTCTATCTCTATGGTCTATCTCTTGATATCACTACTGTACACAACTCTCAAATCTATCCTTCCTTGTGGATGATTTTCTTCTGAGCTTAAATTCGGAATCATCATCTACTAATTGGATATTTTCTCCAGAGGATCTTCTCAGAGACACTTCCAGAACAAGATAGTGGCCACTGAAAATTTTAATGTATTCAACATTTTCCAAGTGCTGTGCCAGAGTCTGGAGATATAAAGATGGATGTGTCCCTACCCACCAGAGCTTTGCAGTCTAGAGCGGGAGACAGAGCTCTAAGTATGTAATGATAATCGTCGTGGCTAGCACCTGTTGAGCACTGACACTGGTAGGTTGGTGCTGAGCCCTTGATAGAACCTGCTCCGTGTGATCATAGCCAGTTCTGTGGGTATCACTATCTCCATTTCCTAGATGAGGAAATCAGCGCAGAAAAGTGTAACTTGCCCAAAGTCTTCGGATGACAAGTGGCAAAGTGGGCACTTAAAACCAGGCAGTCATTCTTAAATATTATGTGATAAATGCATTAAAAATGTGTTCAGAAGGGGCTTTGTGAATTCCAAAAAGGAAACTTTAAATTCTGCCTAAAAAGAGAAGGCTTCTTAAAGGAAATAACGTTTGAATTGAGACCAGGAGAAGGAGAAAGGAAAGAAGGCAGGTAGGTGGGCAGGCAGGCAGGCAGGCATTTTTGGCAAAGGGGCCTCCATGAGAAGCCTCCTGTGTGGGATCCACTGCGTTCTGCTTTGTTCTGAACCTGCTGGATCTCACCTTTGCCTTGGCACCAAACCGTGTTCTCGTTTATATTAATAATTCTACAGTTTCTGGGACAGTTGCATATAATTGCAACTCAATACACATGTATGAAAGGTTGAATGAATGTTCATCAGGGCAAGGCAAGCTAAAGTCTCAGAAGAGTATGTTAAAATAATGCATAGTCCTTGCCAGATGGGATGCTAATCAATTTGCTTCAGGAGTAAATTAGCCAATGGATGTGTGCTAACATAACCCAGCCCACGTAACTCAGTTTAGCTTCTGCAGCAAGCTTTTAAAGATGTGGTTTAACACTGGCCGTGGCATGTCGGTCATGATTATTGGGGCAAACTCTAAAATTCTACCTTTAATGTTTTATTAATATTTGGCATTAAGCTCTTTGAGCACTCGATGATTTCTTATTAGTGAGAAGTATGCTTTAACTTGAGAGCTCCGTTAGAATCATTAAATCTTCTGAATAGGAAGCTTAACAGGATTTAAAAATACATTTATAGTGGCTGCATGATGTCAAAACAACCACTTGAAAGCTGAAAAATATGTCCAACATACTTTTGTATTCCTGTCCCAGTTTGAATTTCTTCTTTGATTCGCAAAGAAAGATTTGATTTTATTAGAAAGAAAGAAAGAAAACAGAGAGGGCAAAGAGAGAGAGAGAAGGAGAGAAAAAGAATAAAGGAAGGAAGGAAGGAAGGAGGGAGGGAGGGAAGACTGATTCTCTTACTTCTGAGATGATGCAGATTTGACTTGAGAATCTTGGAGCCCTCCCTGTCTGTTTCCTTCCCATCAGCTGCTGCAGACAACCCACCGCTAAATAGTAAATCCTAACTCCAAAATGCCTTTAATAGTTCTCCTCTCCTATTCGGTTCCATGTCACTGCTTAACTTCAAGCTGTTGTGAACTTTTGTCAGGATTATGCACCAAATCGTAACTGATCTCCCTAACTCTAATCTTTTTGTGTTCCCCAAACCATCCTTGACACATCTGCGTAAATCCGAGCATGTCACTTCCCCACTGAAGGTCTGCAGTGGCTGCCTGTTAATTTCCGTGACCGATTGCTGGTCACCTCTCCAGCCTCATCTTGTGACCTTCTTTCCAGTCACCCCCTGCTTTCAGCCTTTGCCTTACGGGCCTGACAAAGCTCTACCCGCCGGCCTTACCTCAGTTCCAGCCTGACCTCTCTGCCAAGCTTCCCCAGCCCTCAGGCAGACTTGGCTACTCCTTGAAGCTGCACCGTGCCAAGTGCTTTACCTGTGTTATACTATTTAGTTCTCACATAGCTGTTTAACGTGGGCGGTGTTTGTCTCCACTTTGCAGGTAAGAAAAGCGAAGCTCAAAGAGCTTAAGTAATTTGCTAAAGGTCATGCAGTAAGGAACTAAGTGGTCAGCTAGGATTTGAACTCAGGTCTTTCTGTTTCTAGAACCTGACTCACTCCTCAATGTGTTGCTCCACTGCTTTAGCTTCCCCCAGCACCTGTGTTTCCTTTTATTGTGACGTCTGTCACGTTTACTGTGTTTGCCGTTCTCCACTTCTGCCGCTCCCCGAAGGCGTCAGCCCCACCTTTCATCTGTGTCTCCAAAGACTAGCACAGTGTCTGGCTCATTAGAGGTAGTTAAGAAATAGTTATTGAGATAATGGATGAACCAAACAATAGACAAACTTCACCTGTCTGCAAGGGGATACTATAACTGGGCCTTTTCTGTGTGGTGGTGCTGAGAGGAGAGAAGTCCTGAGTGCCACTTTCTGGAGTAGCAGGGTTCTAGTGGGTCAGTAGAAGCTGTGTGACCTCCAGAACCATCTTAGGAATGATTTGAAAATCAGCTATTAACAACTGGACCTGGTCATTTGCACCTGTAGTCCCGGCTACTCAGGAGGCTGAGGCAGGAGGATAGCTTGAGCCCAGGAGTTCTGGGCTGTAGGGCGCTATGCCAGTCTGGTGTCTGCACTAAGTTTGGCTCAATATGGGGACCTCTTGGAGTGGGGCATCACCAGGCTGCCCAGGGAGGGGTGAACCGGCCCAGGTCCAAAATGGAGCAGGTCAAAACTCTGTTCCTGATCAGTAGCGCCTGTGAATAGACGCTGCAGCCCACCCAGCCTGGACTAGATAGCAAGACCCTGCCTTTAGAAAAAAAAGAAAATCAGCTCCCAACAGACATCAGGAATGAATACCTAGGTAGTTTGTATTGCCTAATATTTATTGCTTCCTTCGATGAACTTACAGTTAATTCTTTATAAAGAGAAAGAAATGGCCCTGCGTAAGAAGAAAAGGGCTAGGACAGAGAAGAGTCTTGGCGTGTGGCTTCATACAAGATCCTTGGTTTCTTTATTTGGAAGTATCTTTATGTTAATCATAGGGATGAATTTTATGAATGTGGGGTAGTAGGTTGAAGAATGTTCCCCAAAGATATCAGGTCGTAATCCCTGGAACCTGTAAATGCTACCTTATTTGGAAAAAGGGTCTTTGCAAACGTGATTGAGCTAAAGGTCTTGAGGTGAGGCGATTAAATGCAATCATTAAATATATCTTTATAGGAGAAAGGCAGAGGGAGGCTAGACGCACGCACACACACAGGAGATGGCCATGTGAAGACCAAGGCAACGTGGACTGCTGCGGCCACAAGCTGAGGCGTGCCAGCAGCCACCAAAGCCGGAAGAGGCAAGGCACAGATTCGCCCCTAGAGAGTCTGGAGGGAGTGTGGCCCTGCTAGAGGGAGGGTGCGCCTGCTGATACCTTGGTTTCATCCCAGTGATTCTATTTAAACTTCTGGCCTCCAGAACTGTAGAATAAGTTTGTTATTTTAAACAACCAAGTTTGTGGTAATTAGTTACGGCAGCCACAGGAAACCAATACAAACCAGGAGGCAACATGGGAGTATGAGAAATACGAGCCCCAACAGAGAGCTCCTTTGGGCGGCCCTCCATCCCCACTGCCCTCGGAAAGCGTTCTACTTTCACTCTCCGGGGGATCAAAACCAGGGAGACCGTCTGCCTCTAAACTACGTTCCTGGAATTTGTGAGCTCGCCTGTTCTTTTCTTTCTCAGGGTCCTCTGATTCCAGCATCCACCATGGTTCAGCAGAGCACATGTGTGCTCCTTCCACACATGTGTGGCTTTCACTGACTGCTGGTGGAATCTGGGAACACAGCTATATTTGGATGAGGTCAGTTCTGAGTGGGCGAGCTCATGTTACTTAATTAGTTTACCATACGTGTAAACCTTCAGATAGACTCTTAGCTCTCCCCTGTTTTTGCATCTATCATAAGAATGGGTTGGATTAGATTATAGCTGTGGCTCCTTCCAATTCTGAAATCCTGTGACTCGTCTGCATTTGCCTTCATCCATGAGACAGAGGCCCTTTCTACCATGGGACCACCTTCTACCGTTATATTCAACTTGAGCTCTCTCTCAGCTACATAAGTTCCTGGAGAAGGGGGTTTGTTTTTCATTTTGGATCCCAGGTCAAAGCTTAAAAAAAAGTAATAAATAACTCTTGATTCCACCTAAGTCCCTGGATTCAGACCTCGGAATTTACCCAAATAAGCTTTACCTATGTTTCACCCAGAATTGTGAACAGAGCTTGATCGAGCCAGTCTGAATTCTTGCAAATTTCATTCCCATTTTCACATTTTTTTCTTTTCTATGTATTAAGTGTTGCTTGCTTTAGACCTTCCAGTCTCAATCAGGTCATCACCGATTATTGCTCCTTTCTTGAACCCATGATTTCCCATATACCTTCTGAGATCCTTCACAGCTCTCGTCTTCCCTCTATCCCAACTTCCAATGAGGATTTTTTTTTTTTTTTTTTTTTTTTTTTGAGACAGCGTCTCGCTTTTTTGCCCGGGCTAGAGTGAGTGCCGTGGCGTTAGCCTAGCTCACAGCAACCTCAAACTCCTGGGCTTAAGCGATCCTACTGCCTCAGCCTCCCGAGTAGCTGGGACTACAGGCATGCGCCACCATGCCCAGCTAATTTTTGCTATATATATTTTAGTTGGCCAGATAATTTCTTTCTATTTTTAGTAGAGATGGGGTCTCACTCTTGCTCAGGCTGGTCTCGAACTCCTGACCTTGAGCGATCCACCCGCCTCGGCCTCCCAGAGTGCTAGGATTACAGGCGTGAGCCACCGCGCCCGGCCCCAATGAGGATTATATGTCCACATTTCGCACAATGCCAGGGAGGTCAGTTGGTTCTCAGACCCCCATGATTATGAACCAGCGCTGCCATTCACCAGAATACTTGGAACACAACTTCCTGACTAAACATTCTTTGAGCACCTGCTATAAACCAGATATTCCTATAGCGAGTGTTCAAACTGTGTGTTAGACTAAGATTTAATTCTTGTTTTAAACTTTCATTATAATAAAGTAAGATAACCATACAAATAATAATAATATTAAGTGGGTGCTGCTGAAATATTGATGGAAATAGCCCCAGATACAAAAGTCAATAGACCTAGGTTCTGGTCCCTAATCAAGCATTGCCATGAATGTGCATTTATGTGCATCAGTCTTCTGACTTGCACAGTGGGCCTATGGAGACCCTATTTGTGAATATGTGGTGTGGATTAAGTGATGTAAATGTATGGGAAAGTGCCCAGCATTATCCCTCGTTCATAGCAGGAGGTCAGTCAGAGATTCTTAAATACCAGAGGAGGATATTCAAAGGAAGGAGAGATCACAGGTGGCTGAGTGGATCCAAAAGGGCTTTGCAGATTGTAACATTTAAGATAGGTCAGATTGGTGTATTCTAGGGCAGGGACCCTCTGAATTTCTTTTTCTATCCCCAGTATTTTATACATAGACTCTGCTTAATATAATTTGAATGAATAGGCTTTGAAGGATGGGTAGGATTGTGAAGGACTGGGTTGGACTTGGAGAAAGGGCATTCCAGGCAGGGACACCGCATGGACAGGAAGGCACAGGTCACGTGGCAGAACAGTATTCTAGTTCGACAGGAGCACAGGGACGTAGTAGAAGTAAGAGTGAAATGTAAGCTGGGAGTATCATGAGAGTATTGAGAGGGTTTTTGATGTTAGACTGGGAGCTTGTGCTTAATTCTGTCTCGTTGCTCTTTAATTTCTCTGTCTCTAGCCAAATTCTGGGGGCGGGAGTTTTTTGTCATTTTTCTGGGTTGTTGAGAGTTTACCATTATAATCACCATCTGTTGTGTTTCTCTTTTTTGTTGTAGGCAGTCATTCGTAGGGATGAAGGGATAATTTTTCCACATGCTAAAGAAAACAGATAAAAGAGATTGGCACTAAGGAGGAATAGAGAGGAAGACAAGTTTTTCTTTGTTTATGCCCAAATCTTGTCTTTCTTAAATACAATGCTAAACACTATTAATAGCTTTTAATCTTTTAAAAAAATCATAAAGTTCAAATCAAAGTAGCCAAATATGCAAGAGAATTTATGATTTTTAGATGAATTGGCACTCTGTTTATAGCTACCAATAAAAGAGTCAAATATATTTGAACCTATGATTTTCTATGTGTTCTAGATGATTTTAAGGAATAATACAGAACAGTTTTACAGCTTGAACCAGCCTTGCACATAACTCATTTCATAATTAGATATGATATTTCAAATATTAGTATCCCTAAGAGAGGTAACACTAATGTGCAGAAATAGCTGGGGAGTGTATGAAGTATCTGAAGGAAGGGAAAACTATGGAGAGGGTGCCAAAGACACCCTGGTATTTCATTGACTGAAATATGACCTCAATTGTCAGTACACCACTACATTTAAGAAAAAAAGTGCTGTCAATTGTGTTTAGTGATTGTCCTGCACTGCACATGAGTTGGTCATTTTGGCTTCTCATTGCTTTGACATTTTTTGCATCTCTTCTGAGATATTTGGCATTTTCTTCTGCTGTTTTACATTGCTTAGCATGAGATAAGACAATCCTTTGGCACACATTTGTGTAGCAAATGCAACTCAACTTCATTTGCCTCTTGTTTAGATCCCATAAAACAATTAATTGTTGCTTTTCAATAAAATAAGAAATTGTGATCATCCTTCCAAAGAAAAATATTTATTCCACAAATATCAAATTTATCCTACAAATTCGTCTCCATGCCTTTTCTACTTAGACAATAATTTGTTATTTCAGTGTTTAATCAGCGTAATTTTTTAGAGATATGTAAAATGGCAATTAAATTCAGCACTAACTATAAAGAAAGCTCAGTTAAAGTGACAACACTCTGAACAGCTATGGTCAAGATTGCACGTGTATATAGCAGCTGGTGGAGGCGGTTATAAGACCCTGTTGATTATAAGACACACTCCCAATTAGAGATGTTGAAATGTGAAGAAAATGAGCATTTTAGAAACAATGAAATACACTCTCCTTAAAACGTACCCACAGACCAGTCTGCCTCTTGCTTAAGTGTTTCCTTTATCACTAAAGACTAAATTGGTTGAACCACATCCCTTTACGGCTCTGGTTTCCTGGTGTGCACTAAAACGTATCCTAAAACCATAACGTACCTTTAGTGACCATGGTCATCTTACCAAAGGGCTCTGCAGGAAGGGAGGCTCATGCACTGAGCATCCATGCACCTAAACTCTGTTTCCCAAGTTAGTGATTGTGTGATTATTTATAGAGACAACATAGTCATATTTGCCCTTGCTCCCTTCCACCCATGCCATGTGCCA
Organism: Lemur catta; assembly: GCF_020740605.2. Classification (NCBI taxonomy): domain Eukaryota; kingdom Metazoa; phylum Chordata; class Mammalia; order Primates; family Lemuridae; genus Lemur; species Lemur catta. The sequence goes on along the minus strand of NC_059150.1, from coordinate 20,444,756 downwards.
GTTAGGAGTTTATTTAATGGATGATTTTGTGATTTTCTTCTCTGCTTTACTTCTTGACGGTCCACATTTCATAAATCATATCTTTTCATATGCACACAAGAAATGATATGTAGAAATCATTGAAATCGCATAACTTACCTTCTTTGAGTCAGTTTCGTTCTTATCTCTTCGAGCATGCTCATTTCAGTCGTCCCTGTGCTGTGGAGTATGCGCTACAAATAGATGTGTGGGAAATCTGCCAGGAGAAATCAAACTGTCAGTCACCTCCTCTGCCAGGCTGAAGGTTGATAGATACGTCTATGTATGTTTTGGCAGCCTTCACTCTGAATTGAGCAGATTTCAAACTTTCCTCTCAGCAGTGTACCTAGAGTTTAATCTCTGAAGACTTATTTCATTTCATTGCTGATAATTTGCAAGATGGAGAGATTTGAGTTTTACCCTATCCATTTCTCTCCAGTCACTTATTGGGAAAAGAAACACTGAGTAGGAAGTCGTGAAAGGGGATAAAGAAAAGCTCAGGAAAGACGTGGAAGGTAAACACACTGGTTGCTTTTGTTTCTGGAGGCCAAGGTCATTGGAACGCGAACAGGGCAACTTCAGCTTGGAGCTGGATATAGTGATCCTTTGGAAGCCTTTTGGGGTAGAAGGGTTCTTGATTCCTGTTCTTGGTATTACTCCTATTACCATCTCAACAGGGTTGCTTCTGTTCCAAGGTGCTGAGTGCAGTCCTACGGTTGGTTAGATGATGAAACGTGATAATGTTGACAGCATCAAGCACAATATTCAGTACAAGTTAGACAAATCTTCCTATTAGCATTTAATGGAAATTTAATCTATCAGGTACATGCCTTAACATTTTTGACTCTGTATTTGTGGAGCTTACACAATTAGCCAGTCCTTGTTTTATTGTTATATTAAGGAAAGACCAAAATTTAAATTTAAATGTGCAACCCAGTTGGTGGAGAAAAAGAGACATACTTCCAGAGGGAAATTCTTACACAGTGAGCTTTATTTCTTAAAAACTGAGTGTCTTAAAATTTATATTATTTTTTTGAGGTGAAAAATACCATCCCAGGAAGTTGCTATTTACAAAAAAAATAAGTGCTATAGACCTTCCTTTCAAACTTTTAGAAAACCAGGCTTACTAAATCTCACATAGTAAGTCAAAGGACAACATTGTTTGGAATCATTTAAAATACTATGATTTTATGGGAATAAAAGTGATTATGTGTTATATGATCTGAACTGGGTTTTTTTTTTTTTTTTGAGACAGAGTGTTGCTTTGTTGCCCTGGCTAGAGTGAGTGCCGTGGCATCAGCCTAGCTCACAGCAACCTCAAACTCCTGGGCTCAAGGGATCCTACTGCCTCAGCCTCCCGAGTAGCTGGGACTACAGGCATGCGCCACCACGCCCGGCTAATTTTTTCTATATATATTTTTAGCTGTCCAGATAATTTATTTCTATTTTTAGTAGAGACGGGGTCTCACTCTTGCTCAGGCTGGTCTCGAACTCCTGACCTTGAGCGATCCACCCGCCTCGGCCTCCCAGAGTGCTAGGATTACAGGCGTGAGCCACCACGCCCGGCCGGGTTTTTTTTTTAATTGGGTTTTTGGTGTGATAAAAATATTTTGTATCGTGATCCTGTGGTAGTTGTACAATTATAAACATTTTTCACGACTCACATAATTTCACTCTTACACTTGGTGAATTTTTTTGTATGCAAATGATACTTCAATAACACTGATAAGAGAAACTATTTTGGGATTTAGAAAAGGAGTGGCTGGAATTCCAAGCAAGGGAGTTTCTATGGACAAACCATGATACCAGAATCATATAGATGAGGACAGAAATTATTGTTTTAATCAGAAGCCAAATGGAATGAAACTGTTAAGAAAAATGACTCAGTAACTGTATTTTACATGCTTATTATATTTCCCAGTATATTTGGGTTCTTTTTTCACTTATATCACAATCGTTTGCATGTGTGGAGGTAGAGTGGGCTGGGGAGCAGGGGTGCGAGGGTGGGTGTGCGTCCATGCACATGGAAACGAAGGGATGCAAAAGGTAATGGACGAGGTGGAGCAGTGGGAGAGCTGTTGCTCCACTTCCACTCCCATCTACTTACTGATGTACGTATAATGAGCATTTAATGTATTTCAAAAGTGTTATGTGTTGTAATCAAAATGTAAAAGCAAAAATGAGAAGAGAAACAAATGAGTCCAAATTGGTATTATTATACAATCACTGGTTCTTTAAAATTGGGACTACATGCTTAAAATAACCAGAGCCCAGAATCATAATTTAGATAAATCGATCACTTATGTCAATCATCTCAGTATTCTTGAAAATGATGGCAGAATTGATGCTATTTTGGAGATTATTATTGATTATAACTGCTCTTGAAATTATTGGATTGATTTTGCCATGCTTTGGCAGTTGATAGGCCACCCATTTGTGTTGATTTTTAAATACTAATTTAATGATATGTAATAGTGTGATTTGGGCAAATAATTGTGTGCTCTCTAAGCAGGTCATTACTTTATACTGTTTCTTTGGAGAAAATTTATTTCTTATCCATTTTAAAATACAATGTCTACAAAACATAGCCCTTTATCAAAATAGAAAAAAAAAATTTATCCATGGGCCTATTCCCCAATGATAATCACTGTTATGTTGGTATATTTCCTTCCATTCTTTTTTCTCTGCTCGGCTGGTTTTGTTTTTTCTACTTCTTTGTCATCTCCCTCTCTATAAAAGTCTATGTTCACTTTTTTGTTGTTTTTGCTTACCTTTATGATACATTTTTACATGTTAGGTCTGTTTTACAAATATATTTTTAATTTTATAATTCAATTTAAAATATACCATGCTTTACTTCCCTGATCTTACTGCTTTTTTTACACTTTATTATGCATAATTAAATCAGAAAATAAATTTCTCTTTGGTGGGAGAAACTTTTTATTTGTTCCAACTTCTATATAATGCCTTTAAAGCAGTAGATAAGCCACTAAATTTTATAATAATTAACACATCTCATAAATACTGCATGTTCTTGCTCGTTTGTGGAAACTAAAAAAGTTGATGTCACAGAAGTAGAAGGTAGAGTAGTGGTTACTAGAGGCGAGGAAGGGTAGGGTGGAGTGGGAGGGATGGGGAGAGGCTAGTGGAAGGATACAAAATTACAGCTAGATAAGAAGAAAAAATTCTAGAGTTTCATAGCACTGTAGAGTGAATATAGTTAACAATAATTTATCGTATACTTTCAAATATCTGAAAGAGACATTTTTGAATGTTCCCAACACAAAGAAATGATAAATGTTTGAGGTGATGAATTTGCTGATTACCCTGATTTGATCAGTAATATCACTCTGTATCCTATAAACGTGTATAATTATGTGTCAACCATTATGTGTCTTCTTATAGACTCTTCAAATAGCCGTAAAGGATTAACTGAATATACGTCATATCTTTGTGATAATCTAGTCATGGGCTCTGAGTTCCTTTCTTGAGATGAGACTCTTGATTTTCTATTTTTACACATCGTGTGGGGTTCCTGCTCCTCAGGGTCCTCCAGGTGGAGGCTCAAAACCACTTCCTCTTTAACGTTTGCCTCATTTCCTGTCCATTCATTTCCCTGATTTTGGCTGGCAGGTCTTACTTATTTAAAGTCATGCCAACTCAGATATATTTTTTCTTTCTCTTCCTGGGTAATTGATTGAGAAAGACTTTTCATCTCTTTCCCCTCGAACGGAAATTTCTTCAGCGTGGAGATTATTTTTCAGTGTATGTGAGTTAAAAAAATTTTCAGTATTTTTCATTATTATTTCGGGTTTGTTTTGTTTACTTATTTATCTGGAGACTATGAAAGAGCCTCTGACTCACAGAAGGCATTGCACAGTCACACGTGTTTTGTCCTGGTCCCTGGGATGTTTACAGAACCCCCCCCACTGGGGGAGTTAGTGCTTTTCACCCCCCACCTGTCACCACTGCCCAAACATAGACGAGTCCAAAGCACCACAGATGACAGAGTAGCTCATTTCCTTTCTTCTTAAGGGTCTCTCTTTTCAAATTATTCCCAAAGTAAATTTGAGTCTGTTTTGTTTTTCCACTTGTCTCAGAAGGTTAGAGACGTGCCGTGCTCAGCCACGGCGGGGACATGCTGTGACTTGGCCAGTGCACGCCATGCTCTGTGGGCAGAGGAGAAGCTGGAGAGCTGGGCTGGGGCCGCCTTGAGAAGAGCCTGGAAGAGCCCAAGGTGTTTTTTTGTTTTGTTTTGTTTTTTATTAGAGGAGGGACCTGGTCAGTTAGTTACCTGATCACTGTTACCTTTGCTGGTTGTGTGAAGAGCAGATTTGCAAGGGGTCAGAGGCAGGAGACAAGTTAGGAGCTCATGGCAGTGATTGTTCTTGCAAGAGATGAGGGCCTGAACCAATCATTGGTGGCGAGGCTGCTTTGGAGAGAGATTCCCAAGGCCAAATGGGCAGGATTTGGTGACTCCTCCAAAAGGAAGAGAAAGAGTAAAAGATGATTCTGCAGTTTCTACTGCAGGCAGCCAGGTGATGGTGAATCTGCTAACTGAGAGAGGCCAGCAAGTTTGAAGTGCCTGCCAGGACTTCCATGTGGGGTTTTTTAGCAGGAGCCGGTGGGAAATACATGGCAGGGGCTCAGCAGAGGATGGGAGGGCGGACACAAGTGGGAGTCATTTGTCTGTACAGCCTGTGCAGTGGAGTTGCGTTTCTGAGATGGAGAGTGGCTTATTAAGAAGCAGAGAGAGGTGATGAATCCAGGAACAGTGGATTTAGGATATTGTTTCAAAAGGTTTGATGGTGAAGGGAAAAAAAGAGGGCAGTTGCCTGAGAGGTAGATGCATAATTTTTTTTCTTCTTCAGGACTTGAGCACACTTGTGGGAAGAAGCTAGTGGAGAGGAAGACAATGATGATCCAAGAAAAAGGACATAATTGATGTGGTGACAATTTGGAAGAAAATATTGCATTGTCTTCGTTTGGAGAAAGGCAGGAAGGAGGAAAGTGTGGTTGATGAGATAAACTTAGAGGTGGATAGGAGAGAAATGAGACTTACAAAATCTCTATTTTCCTAAAAGAAGTCTTCTGAGAGTAAAGGGAGGGTGGAGAAGGGAGTTTGGGGATACCTGTGAAGATGCAGTGGCTGCTTCGAAAAGTGGAAGAAGCAGTTCTTGTTGAGATAAGAAAAGGTTTGGTGGGGCCCATTTGTTTTCAGCGGAGCCAAACGCACAGCTTTGCAATGTTCCTGTCCTGCTTTAGAAGCCAGCAAGCAGCAGCCAGGAAAGTGGGCAGATGGGTGGGTTGGTCCCCGGCTAGAGATTGGCTGGGCAGATTTTGAAGAAAGATTTCCTTAGCGGTAAGAAAATGAAAGATATTCTTGACTGTGGTAGTAAATGGCTAAACCATGGGACCCCGGAGGTCAAAGATAGGTGGCGATGGAAACTAAACCTGGAGTGGAATCAGGAGGCTGAAGGAGATGAATAGTAGAATAGTAGGTTAGAAAGAGAGGGAGAGAGAAAAGACAAAGGAAAGGATGTTGTGGACCAACCACGGTGTCTTCATACATACCCAGTTTATTCATTCATACATTCATTCCTTTAATAATTAAAAAATATTTTTTTGTTATATTGTTAGAAATATAAAATATTTATATTTTGTTAAATGGAACCAGCAATCTTCAATCTTCTCTTGGAAATTGAATATTTTACTTTAAAAAAACCCTCATTTTAAAGCTTTGGCCAAGTTATAGTTTATTTGGAGACATATATGTGTGCATATATACACACACACATAAAATTATACAAGGGGCTAAAGGGAAGTTAATGAATTATTTTATTTTATTTTTTTTTTGCTCATAGCTAAGTTATCCCCATCTACTGTACTAGTAAAATAAAATTCAAATACTTAGTTAGCCTAACCTTATCATGTATATGCTGCAATTAAATAAAGTGAAACATTTTAAATATAAACTCAAGTGCAGTTTGCAACCTAAGCTTCTCTAGCTTTACACATAAATAATTTATTTACCTGTTGCAGCTTTCTTCTTCCCCTCATTACTATTTTTGTGTTCCCCTGTGTCAGTATCTCTGTTACAAAGCAGACCCACTGGTATCTATTTATACTGTCCAAATCAGCTTCCTTGATGAGAAGAGCTCACGGAAACCATAGTAGACACATTTATTAGCACATGAAGTTTCTGCTTCTGCACATAATAACCTCTCTTGTAATGTCTGTATCTTTTATTTGGAGAGCTTCATGTACTCTGAAAACATCCCATTTTATTCCCTCAAGGAAAGCAGATGAGCAGATGGCTTCCACATCTGCCAAATGTATTCTAGAAATAAAGTAACTTGCCTAAAGTCATGTAACTATTAAGGGGGGGAACGAGTTTAACAGGGACGTGGACCTACACATTTCTGAAGTAGAATCTTGGGCCACTGTAAATCCAGCTTCATTCCGCAGAGATTGAATCTGCTCAAGGGAAAGGATCGAAGGTTCGCTTGGTGCTGAGATTGAACCAACCCTCTTCAGAAATATCTGAAACCCCAGAAGTATTCTCTTTTAGGTGTTAGTACTAAAACCAAATGGGCTATCTGCAAGTGGCTTGGTATAAACCTCTAATGGTAACATACTTGGGGGAAAGCAGACAGACGATAGCCACTAATCTGACTGCACAATAAACCAAATTTGCATCCATGGAAGCAATCCACCTCTGATCTATGTCCAATCAAGAGGAAGTTCACTTGGTCCAAGGGGCCATCTACTTTTAAAATGTTTCCTTTTTGCAATTTGGAAATAACAGTTTCTCTTCTTATATCTAGGCAATCCTTCATGTACTCCGAATATTTCAAATTTAAATCAGTGGTTTGGATTTTGGAATACCTTTATCTTGTAGAAACAATATTATCAATGTTTCCAGGCTGGCCTACGAAAATCTGCATAAAAGAAATAATTGCACCTGAATCATAATACAGAACTCTAAGTACAATATTAGTTGTATCTAACTGCCATTTACAATTTTTTTACACTGCATCAGAAAATTATTTTAATAGTTACAAATTTTTCTTTTGTTTTACAGAATCAGAATAAAATAGCAGTTAATTTCTCCAAAGTTATCAGAATTATTTATACTTGAGGTCTTGGCTAAGTGGAACGGAAATCAACAAAAGGTCTTGGACTGTTGGCTCAGAAATCACCCCAGGAAGCCTGCCCTGTTGGTATCTGTCGTGCTTAGCTCTTATGAGATGATGACCTGGTCCTTAAGAAGAGTCTGTCTCTTTCTTTCTTCATTCATTATAGGCTTGGTGTGAAATTGGCAGCGTTCATTAATCATCTTCCAGCTCCTGTCATTTACCACTTGTCACATTCAGTTCTGACTGCATCCATTTCAACTTTGCTCTTTTCTAAGTTGCTTTAATCACGTTAAATCATCCAAATTCTTTTCTCTTTCTTCTTGGAGGTTTTTTTTTTTTTTTCTGCTGAGATCTGGGCTATATAATTTTTTATGACTCTGTCCTTACTGGAATGAGCTGCCATCAAAGACTCATAAAGTTGTTTACAGGTTTGGCTGGCATCAATTTTCTCTGCAAAGGAAGCTGTTGGAACCGCAGTGCTTAACACAGTGTTTAATTCGTGTACTATTCTGTCATCAGTTGTCCTTATCACCTTGAAGTCATTCCTGGAACTCAGTGAACCTCCTCACAACTCACACCACCACTGAAGTGCTGCCATATTGGACCTACAACTCTTCTTTTGTCAGACTATACAATATACATTCCAACTTTCTATCCTGGAAATAATTCTTCCCATTCTCTGTTAACCCTTAATAGTTTTAATGGAGGTCAGGTAGATGGGATGATATGCCTTGAGCTCTTATTAGCCCTCTACATCTGCATAAAACATGCATCTCTACTTGGCAAAGATACAAAAATTTGAGAACATACTGCTGGTGAGTCTGTGGGTAATGACAATCTTAAATGATACTGATTGTAGTTCAAAATGGTGTAATTCCTATGGGGTCAATTTGTCTATTTTTCTTAAAATTATAAATGCATTTACTCTTTGACTTAACGTTTCTATATCTGAAAATTTATCATATATATATATGCACACAGGTACAAAAGGTTTATGTAAGATGATTCATTACAGTATTGCTTATACTAAACAAAGGAAATTGCCCAAGTATCCCTGAATAGGGGGCTGATTAAACCTGCGGTTACAAACTTCAGTGTGGATCACCATCGCTTGGAAGGCTTGCTAGAACACAGATTGCTGGGTGGCACTCCCTGAATTTCTGATTCAGTATGTCTAGGGTGGGAGGGCAGTCGGAGATAAAATCCAGCCCATGTTGCATTCTCCATTCACATGGAACTGGCTGCATCTGCCCTGAGGAAGCGTTTAGTTGCCTAGTTTAAACAGAAGTGCTATATGGCTAGCAGCAGTCTTAGATTGGAAAACTATATCATAAAGCTGTCAGCCTCATAATAATCCTAAATTCATTGTTACTCTAATCAAAATGCTGACATTGTTTTTCCATAGAACTTGATATAATTCATCCTAAATTCACGTGGAAGGGCATTGGGTGAAAAATATCTACGAAAATTTGAAGAAGAACCAAGTTTACTCTCCAGATATCAGGAATTGTTATGACACTATAATAATTAAGACATACAGTACTAATGGTATCATTATCAACAATAGACCTATGGAATAGAATAGAGACCTCAAAACAACCCACTCAAATGTGGAAACAATATATATCAGAAGAGGCTATACGGATTTGGAGAAATTGTACTATTCAATAAATAGTGATGGAAAAATTGGTTGCATGTATGGCAAAATATAGATTTCTAAATCATACTCTACACAAAAGTAAATTCCAGGTTATATAAACCTTTATGCAAAAAGCACTTTTAGAAGAAAATATTATAGGAGAATATCCCTATGAACAAAAAGGTAAGGAAGGATTTCTTAATTCAGACACTAAAAGCATACACCAAAGCGAAAAAGATTGTTAAATTTGACTCCTTTAAACTTAATGTTGTTCAACATAACACAATAATTAAAGTGAAAAGACAAGCTACAGACTGGGAAAAGATACTTACAATGTTTATATCTGAGAAGGATTTATACCTAAAATTTATAAACAATGCCTACATGTCAGTAAGAAGACATGTGGGGAGAGGATATGAATTCACAGAGTAAGGAACCTGAATGGCCAATAAATGTAGGAAAGGATGCTCAAGTTCACTAGTAAATGCAAATGAAGGCACCATTTCTCACCCACTGAAATAGACAAAAATGTCTAAGTGGGACAATACCAAGAATTTCTGAGGATGTGAGAGGAAGGGACTCATGCTCTGCTGGTGGGATGTGAAATGCCCCGCAAGTTGCATCTTGGCAATATCAAGTGCAGGTGAAGATGCTCACACTTTGCCCGACATTCTAAACATACACTCTAGAGAAACCTGCATATATGAACTATATATATAGTTCAGGAGATATATGAACTAATGTTCACATCAGCATTGATTATAAGAGCAAAAAGAGAGGAAACAAGTGAGAAGTCCATCAACAAGGAAATAAATTGTAGTATGTGCTAGAATTATAGTTACAATGAGTAAACTAGAATTAAACATATCATGTATATGTATTATATATGGTATGTATACACATGTATATATGATATATACCATAATGAGAGTGAAAAAAGCAAGTAGCAGAATGACAGGAGACAGTAGAGTCAAGTTTAAAAGCAGGCATGATAATAATATTAATTATGTATGGATACATACATATGTTGTAAGGGTCTAAAATGATGTACGGGTATAAACACCAGTTTCAGCATAGTGGTGTCTGGTTATGTTGTAGGGCAGGGTAGAGGGGTCCGCAAATGTAGCTGTAGTATTTTGTTTAAATTTTTTTAGAGGCAAATGTGGCATAATGTTAACATTTTATTTAGCTGGGTAGTAGTTAGATATGTTATTCACTGTATTATCGTGTATGTTTGAAATACTTCATAATTAAGGAAAATATGTATGCACAAAAATCTTGTTATAACTCAACACATCTCATCTCTTGGCTCATGTAGGATACAGAGCACAGATCAGAGAAACTTTCTTAAAAAACATTTCAAATACCATGCATATGATGGGGCTGGTCCATGGCAGTACCTTTTAACCTTGATTTTGTGCAAAACAGATTCTTAATCAGTAGATAAGAAAATCTACTTAATTAGTGCATTTCCCAGGGAGCCTTATGGTATTAGCCAGCAAAGACTGCAGCTTTAATTGAGACAGTGATGCAACTTAATTGGAACACCTGAATGAGATTAAGGGGTACTCAGATAAGGTCAACTGTTTTCCCTGGTGCCCAGAGCTTTGCTGGGTGCCTTCTTGCTGGCAACCTCTGCCAACTGGGAGGAAGCCGAGCTGAATGCTTTTACTGCCTTTCATAGATCATTTAATGGAATGTTTTAAATACAGATGCCATGTATTTCAGAGTCTGTTCTGAACACATTGGCATGCTGATTCTACTGATAAATTTTAAAACTCATTACATTGAAGCACTAGCTATTTGCATTGCTTTTAACTTGTTATTGATCCAACAGTGTAATATACATTAAATGAAATAAATTGATTAATTGTGTTGGTACTCAGTAATATATTTCAATTGATTACATCTGTATTAGAGTGCTCCAGAGAAACAGAACCAATGGGAGATCATATATATACATATGTATATGTATATGTTAGTTATAACAAATTGGCTCACACAATTATGGAGGCTGACAAGTCTAAGAGCTGCAGTGGACAAGCTGTGGACCCAGGAGAGATGATGAGATAGTTCCAGTCCAAAAGCCAGCAGGCTGGAGTCCCAGGAAAAGCCCATGTTCCAGTTCATATCCAAAGTCTGGAAAAGATCATTGTCCGAACTCAAGGCATTGAGGCAGGAGAAGATCGCCTCTTACTCAGGCGTTTTGTTCTAGTCAGGCCTTCTCTGATTGGGTGAGGGCCACCCACATTGAGTGACTGAGTAAGACAGATTGGCCAATCTCCTTCCTTAGTCTACTGTTAATCTCATCTAGAAACACCCTCACAGACATGTTCGGAATAATATTTGGACACCCTGTGGCCAAGTGAGGTTGGCACACAAAATTAACCATTGCAACATCTTTTAACCTAAATGGAAGATCATTTCCCAAGACTTCTTGACTATGTAGTGTTTATTACCAAAGAGTACTTACATTCCTTCATTAATTAAAAAAGGGCTTGAATTCCTCCATAAAAATCAATATAGTATTAACAGAGAGGAAAAATTTTAAAATTGGCTCCAATCTTTTTTTCAGTGTTCATAAATGTTCTGTTACTAAGTCGTTTTATGACCTTGGGCCAATTATTTTCTGATCTGAAAATAGGAGAGCATTGACGATGACCATGTGACCCCATGCAGCTCTAAAAGTCTGTAATTTTTGGTCTTTTCATCAATATATGGATGTTGGAATGTGATTAGCGTTGGCATGTCTATGCTACCATCCAGATGAACTCAAGTTGTTTTCTTAGGCATACTGTGGAATGTAGCCTCAGTTATTTATAGTTCTACTGCATATTTAATCCCCTTGGTGCATGTAATAACTAGTTAGAAGTAAGTGAATTTTACCTGTGAGACTTGGACTCCAAGCAGAGCTGATATCATGTGGTTCCAGCACATTTATTAAGTGCCACGTGAACTCACCTTATGGAAGAGCAATTTCCATAGGCAAAAGAGGTGACTTAAGAAAACATACTACCCTAAATAGTTAACACTATTCGGTTTTTGGTAGGTTTTTTTTTTTCTATCTCTATTTTTAGAGCATCACATACAATAGCTTTTAGATGATTTTTCACTAATATATATTACTCAAGAATTTTTAAATTTAGTGATTAACTGAGCCAGTGATTGGCAGACTGTTCAATAAATAGTGATGAAACAATTGGTTATCTGTATAACAAAATATGAATTCCTAAACCATACTCTACACAAAAATAAATTCCAGGTTGTAAAAACCTTCATGCAAAAAGCACTTTTAGAAGAAAATATTTTAGGAGAATAGCCTTATGAACAAAAGGTTAAGGAAGGATTTCCTAATTCATACACTAAAAGCACAAACCAGAGGGAAAAAGATCATTAGATTGTGAAAAAAATAAAATTTGACTGTGTGATGAGCTGTATTTTTGGCTGTTCTAGGTCAGATTTTATTACTGGGGATGTTCGGATTGTTACCAGGAAAACTACGTCCAGAGACACAGTGCCTGACCAAATCAAGCGGACAGTGGGTCAGACCATTTTGGCAGTTCTCAAAACCTTGTGAGGATGAGTTAGAGCATGCTAAAATAATTTTCACTAGTGAGTACTCTTTCAACTTTATGAATAGTTTCAAAAAACAGCCGGCTGGCCTACAGAAATATTAAATAGTTTGCAAAGTTTTTCCTGGACCCTCCCAAGCCTAGCAATGCCACCTTTAATTTTTCTAGCCAAGGCCAGTCCTTCTGATTGTTACCCCTATCTCCAGACCATTAAAACAAGCATATCTGGGCCCCAAACACAGTCATCTAGAAATGCATTTTTTTTACATTAATGCATAGATTCTTCAGAGAGAAGGAATGCAGAATATAAAGAAAGCATTTCAAAGAAATATACTTCTGTGTGGAAAGAAGAAAAGTGAAATGAAATAAGGGAAAAAGAGGAAAATAAGAGAGAAACCTGAAGGAGACACCAGAGAACCTAACGTGTTGGAAGGAGAAATCACTAAAATTCCTAGGCTTGTTGCCTGGTTTATTTTAAGTCTGGCCTGACTTCTTTGAATGTGCATGTTGTGTTCATTTGCACGGTTGCAACCGCTAAGCAAAGAATCTTTTCAGGATTTTGGAATAATCTGAGAGCCTCTAATAAAATATATGCCGAAAAGTTTTAATAACTATGATTAGACACAAAAAGAGCAAAGGGAATCTCATTATTTCAGTTTTTGAATTTCAGTTATGTATTTTCTTCAAAACCAAGAAAGGTTGTCTAATGAGCAAAAACATTATTATTTCTCATGAATTCATAGTTCTTGTGATGCCTTCTGAGGAAGCAGCTGTATCAGATTAGTTTAATTTTCTTTTTCACACTCTTTCCTCTCATTTTTATAAAGAAAAAGACAGCCAATCTGTGGCTTTCTTGGGGGACATTAGACAGCTTAGAAAAGTGGCAAAATAAACAAGATTTATTCTCATCCCATGTGTCATGAGAAAATTGGAGGCATGCTGTGAGGTAATGACAAAATAATCTTGAAAATTTCCAAGCACTTATTCCAAATGAAATGGAAGGAGACTTATAGTGAGCTTCCATCTAATTACAGCTAAAGGGAGATGTGTGCATAAATGTGTAGGCATGTATATTTTCCTGCCAATAATACGTATGTATTTTTTCTCTTAAAAAAGAGGCTAGACTCAAGGCTTTCGAGTTCTAGAAAGCTGTTCTCTGGAATACTTGACCATGGTGGGGTTTTAATTTTTCTATAGAATAAGGTAGTGGTAATTGTAACATAAAATGCTAGTGTGTTTTTCCTCTCTTAATGTCTCCCCCCATTTCTCTTACTAATATTAACTTTGAAGATATTGTTCTGCTAAATATGTAGTGCTGATGGGACCTTAATTGATTTCAGTGGCTCTGGTCATTTGTAGAAAATGTTGTTTTTGCTTCTGCTTACTCACTGGCGCTGGTGTTTGCTACCTTACGTAGCATCTGTAAGTACACGTGGCCTCACTGAATGCCCTTGATGGCCTCACGTTGGTGCCGATACTGAAGATACTGGGCTTGCTTTCAGCACAGGCTTTGGGAAGAACTTAGGGTCTCCAACAGTCTGAGGGCAAGTTCAGGCTGTACTGGCTTTACTCACAGAATTTCGAATCTCTCTGAGTTCTGAAAACCAGGAGTCTGCGTTTTATTGTTTGTTCTTCAGCATGCCTGCGCTTTATTCAGATGCTTTCTGATCCCGGGGAGGGTCCTGGAATGACTTTGACATATTTAATATGAGCTCTTGGGAGGATAAGTGCTTGTATGTTCTCTTTGTGGATTAATATCCAAAGTAAATCATAGAGAAATGAAATTGGTTTCTATGTGTCTGATTTTTAACTCAAGGTGGAGTTTCTGTAGTGTAGGCTGCATAGTCAAGGCTGCCCGTGAATCATTCAGCCTTTTCCTAGTAGAGGCTGTTCAAAAACCTGTCGCTTGAGCACCAATAATAAATTCTTTAAAAACACTCACATACCCCCTTTAGTTCAATTATGGAGGATCCAATTTATCCCCATTCTCTAAGGCATTTACTAGAAGAAAAAGAGAGTCCTTGGGCATTATTCTGTGTAATTAGATTTTTGCACCTCTGTATTGTGAATTGGGATTTTCAATTTCTCCACCCTAAGGTGTGAAGTGATGGTGCTTAGCAACTTGAGACCATAGCTAATGTTATAATTCATCAGGACTTTCAAACTCTTATAATTTGAGAAACTCTGGGGAAAATAAACAATAGTAGATTTTGTACTTTATTTTATAACTATTAAATATATTTTATGTTTTAGAGCCATTTGTCTTGCTTACCAAAATTAATCTTCACCTGAATTCTCAACAGTTCATAAGAAACTGTGCCAAAGGCCTGGTTAATCTTCTCATATGTAGATTGGCCTCAGTTCCCAGAAAATTACCATCTTCTTAAAATAAACTTATTTTTAAATTTCTGTATTTTTCTCTTTCATAGTAACAATAAAAATGTGACATCTGAAAATCATTATTCTTTTGGTAATGCCATAGGAAAAACCATAGATAAACTGTTAAATAAATAAAATTGAATATAAAATATAATAATCTCAACTATTTAAAAATAACTGAAAAAAGATTAGAAGGAAAAGTAGAAAAATTGTGTTGGGATTTTTTCGTATCTTTTTGTACTTATAAGCTACTTTTCTAAAAGTAATTAAAATAGGGAGGGAGCTGTATATTTCAGAGAAGATTTTAGAGTGTATCATAATCGTGACGACACTGGGAATGATGGGGCCACTAGGAATAATCTACTATAAATAGTATCTTTCAAGAAAGACTGTAGATAAACAGTAGATTTGAGTTCAACTGCTTTAGGACTGGGAACTTTTAAAAGAATCTTCTAAAATGAGAAAATATACAAATCTGTCAGGTTCTTCAGACTTCATGTAAGTTTTAATTAGACCCTTATATACGTCCCTTGTTTCCGGGCTAGTCAAGGAAAACAAACAAGCCAAAAAAGGATTTTGTTTGTAAATAATTTCCCACAAATAATTTCACAGACAAAACTCATTTAAAAGCTTAAGAGGAGGCCGTTCATGGTGGCTCATGTCTGTAATCTCAACACTTTGGGAGGCCAAGGCAGTAGGATCACTTGAGGCCAGGACTTTGGGATCAGCCTGGGCAACATAGTGAGGCCTCTGCCTCTACAAAAAAATTTAAAGAATTAACTGGGCATGGTGGCTGGTGCCCGTAGTCCTAGGTGCTTAGGAGGATCCCTTGAGTCCAGGAGTTTGAGGCTGCAGCGAGCTTTGATTGTGCCACTGCACTGCAGTCTGGGCAACAGAGTGAGACCCTGTCTCTTAAAAACAAACAAACAAAAAAGGAATTAACTTATAAGCCTGACTTTTTTGTAAACAAATATGAATTGAGTTTTGAGAGTGTATATTTTTAATAATAGATATTCAAGCTGAAAACTGTACCCTTCTTTATTGGGGCATGATGTGGGTTTCATTGTTATAATGCATTGTAATTTGCTTTATTCTTGAATATTTACTCAGCCATTCTTTCATTCATTCAACAAATATTTGCTGAATATATTAATATAAGTATAGAGTACTCTTGGAAGAGAGATAAGCTATATTTAAACAGCTGCAGCAAAAATGGTACACAGTCACAACTAGTTACAGATTTCTTAAAAAAAAAAAAAAAGGTACCGTTTTGGGAGAATGCAAAAGAAGGTGAGATTGCTTCCAGCTGGGAAGATTCCAGAAAGATCTCTTCTTGGGTGAGGATTGTCATCTGGGCTCGAAGGGTCTGAAAGTGGTGGCAGGGCTTTTAGGGGAGAAGGAAGAGAAGGCATGGGTATGCACAGAGGCAAGGACATTTAGTTGAGAGCAAGAAGTGGGGCGTAAAGACAGTTGGGGCGGGATCTCAGGCCTGTGGTGCTAGGCTGATGGGTTATTACCCTAAGCAAAGTTGAACTGTTGGAAGCTTTCTGCAAAAGTAATGATATGATCTGGCAGCAACAGGTCAAGTGAAACTTGTCAGGCCAGACCCCAGAGGATGTGCCTCCATGACTCATGAGCTATGCGTTCTGTGGCTCTCACAAGACCGCCCTGGTAGCATCAAGGCCAAGATTTGGTTCCCTACTCTACCATCGGGGCCTTGGTAACTTGTGCTACCTTTACCTTGAGTGGGACTAAGGTGGCAGCTTGGATTTAGCCTCTCCCATTCTGCCCCATCAGCCCCGCACTCCAGCCACAACCCCGAACCTGCCCCTAAGCTTTGGTGCACGTCCCATGATCCCCTGGGCTGTGTGCGTCAGCCCTGGCGTTCCCCCGCCACTGTGGCTTTGACTTGTTTCGTTCCTCTTTAAGAGCTGAGAGCTAGTTAAGTTTCTTTGCCCTGCTGTGTTGCCGAGGTAGGGTAGATGAAAAGACTTATACAACGCTGTTGAGCGATACTAAAGGCTCGGTTGGAGGTGTGGTTGAGATGGGAACAGGGGATGGATTTAAGAGACACTGAGGAAATAGTAGTGATGTCATCTGATGACGGAATATGGGACTGAGGGAGAAGGGAGTCCAATGAGAGCTGAGTTTTTGAGCCTGTATGGATTAGAATGGCTTTAAAAGGGCCAGCAGATAATTTTCTTACTTTTATAAAGTTGACCTGAAGCTGTTTTGTGGACAGAGCTGTTGAACAGGCTTCTTTTAGCTTCAGTGACGGTTACCCTGAAGGGTGGTATGAGCAGCCCGGTCCAGGGAATGACACCAACACAGTGCCCAGCACAAGCTGTAATCATTGAGTAGGATTAGGGGAAATAGTCTTGTCCGCAAATGCTGGTATACCAAAATGTGGAAGAAGCCCTTCCACTGGTTTTAGTCTTTCTGTTATTGAGTAACCTCCTTTTAGTGGAAAACTTGGCCACTGTGTTTTACAAGCAAGGGAATGTGATACTAAATTAAGGGGCAGAAATGAAGGAAATTCAAATGCTGTAGAATCTTGAAAACTGTGGAAAACAAGCTAGTTTCACCTGGGGTTATTTTATGTGGTGCCTGTGGACTGATCCACTTATTTGTTTTCATGGTGGAATATTAAATAATAGTCAAATGTATTGATCAACTAATATGTCTCAGGCACTGTTGTAGACATTTTTTTTACATGCAGAATTTTTTATTTACTCCTCACGAAACCCTGTGATATGGCCATCTTGTTATCTCCATTTTACAGGTGAGAAAATGGAGGCTCAGAGAGAGAGGCTCAGTGAACACAGCCACTAACTCATGCTTTTTGCTTCGGCTCACGAATGCTTATGATTTATTTAGTTGGTTTTAATTGGTGAATCCACTGAGGGACTTTAATGCTGAAACATCTGTGAAAATGTAGGTTATATTTGTTTCAAGCCTGCAGTGGGGGACGGGGGGCAGGGGACAGCTCTCTGCATGCATGCAGCAGGGCGGGGTGGCCCTGGTTTAAGAGTTACGGGAAACAACTTGCTTTTCGGCTTCTCCTTAATTTCTCAGTTCAGCTTAAGGACCTTCTCCTGGTGCTTGGCTAACAGGTGCGCTCATCACCATTATCATCATTGTTTTAATTATTATTAATTATTGAACACTTTCCATGTGCCAGCTACGGTGCTGAGCACTTTACTGCATTATTTCCTGGAATCATTACAGTAGCCCAGTGAGTTTGCTACTCTTGTTTTGTTCATTTTACATTTGAGCAGAAAGAAAAAGTAACTCTCATGAGGTCCCACAGCTTGTAAGTAGCAGCGATGGGACTTGAACCCATGTCTGTTCGACTCCAGAGTCCATCTTCCTAAGCACAGTGGTATTTTGCCCCAGCACCAGCCTTTGCTCTCATTCTCATGGTTCCTACACTGGGTACTTTATTTGGGTTTAGGCAGGTTTAATCTAAAATCCAGATACATTTGGGGAATAACTTTAGGTGTTAACAACTTGTGATATTGTTAGCTGTTTTATTCACATTTTGAATTAGGTATTAGGTTAATTGCCTTAGGAGGCTACAGTCCTTTCTTTATAAGTGCTACCTAGTGGATGATGTGTTGATGGTACCACATGCAGTAATTCAAATAACAGAAGCATTTTTCTCAAACATTGGAAAGGAGTGGTGGCATTGTAGCACCTCACCCGATGCAAGGCGTCACTGGGGGAGGTTTGGTGATGTGGCAGAAAACCAGCCTTCAAAGCTTTGTACAGTGCATCATAAAAGGACATCTACCTCCTTTCATTTCAATCCAAGTGCTTTCAAGAGTGCAAAAATGATTAATAGCATCAGAAATTGACAGCTTGCTCTTCTGATAGACCAAAGAGTGGTTGCTTGGACCTAAAGGGCAAATTTTGTTAATCATTTATATGTTTTAGTACGGAAATACTCATTCTCATTGTGGGAAGTCTCAAAGATGTCCCATTCCTATGTAATCAAATTACAGACAAGGATAGAGTATTTTACTACTTATGCACTGAATAAAAGCTAATAATATAATCATCACTTGGATAGCTATGAAGCCTGAGTATATTTAAAATAGTATGCAAATACTGATTAAGAGTAATACCATAAACTCACAGGGCAAGTAAAAGCATGCCTGATTCAGGTTATAGGAGCTTTTATTTGCATTTCTACAGAATCTATCATTAGCAGGTCACAAAGCACCTTACAAGTAATAATTATTAAACCCCATAAATATGCCCAGTCAATGTCATTTTCTTAAGTGAATAAGAAAGAATTCTTTACCTCGTACCTATCATGAGACGTGAATGCCCGAGCAAAAGTAGGATCCTCCATATATGGTGTGTTCCTGCACTGTGGGTGTCTGGGGCTTTGGGTCTATGGGCACAGAAACTGGCCGTGTGGGTTCAGGGCTATTATTTCAATCAAGGTGGTTAGAACTCTTCACTTAGTTTTGAAATTTTACCTGCATAATAGCTCTAAACAAGCTTGCTAGTAGTTCTATTTTAATGTTTCTCTATCGATTATCATATCCAATTTTAAAAATAAAAATCATGCCAAATGCACAGGAAGGTAGTTAAAAATATTTTGGAATATTCCATCAGGTTTATTTTTTCTGAAGCTAATATCCTGGTCTGTGACTAACTGCTTTTACTCTGTAGCAAGTACTTGAAATGTCGTGAGGATTTCTGATCTGCTTCAGAATGCTCCTTTGCCCTTTCTCTGTTTCTCCTCCTTTCCCTCCTTTGCAACTCCAGCATTCTCTAAAGCTAAGCACAGGTTGGAAAAGCACATGAGTGTGTCTCCCCATGCCTCCATCTCGAGTGCTCAGGCTCCCCCCAGGTGGTTAAGAGTTAGCTTTATTTACTTCCGGTGCTGGGACACCATACTGCAGTTGCTGGTCCCTGGTGTCAGATAGCTGACTTCCCTGTCCTGCTTCAGCGTCACACAGATTCAAAGAGAAGTGAGGACCCTTGTGCGCCTTTACAGTTGGGGCCCGGGAGCCTCAGGTGGCATGGGAAGAAATGAAATGAAAATAAACACTATTGTTTGCTGAACGGACGGTCCCGTGGGTCCCTGAAGTCTCTCAGGATGCTGCCAGAAGAAGAGGAAGACATCAAGGCATGTGCAGCTGGTGTCAGAGTTCTCGGGGAATTCGGACTGACCACAAGTCCCTGGGGATCAGTGGAACGAGACACGCTGGAGCGATGTTTATGGAATTGCGTAGAGAGGTGTCTATTCCGCGAGATATGCTACACTCCATAATTCTCATTTTCTTATTTTTTTCAGGGAAAACTGAGGCTGCTATCAAAAACTTCAGTCCCTACTACAGTCGTCAGTACTCTGTGGCTTTCTGCAATCATGTGCGCAGTGAAGTAGAACAGCAAAGAGATTTAACGTCACAGTTTTTGAAGACCAAGGTAAATCATGGACATTTGGTTTACATGCTTCTCTCATTGAAGAAAGCTTTATGGCTCATAATATTTCTGAAATAAACAATGATTTGAATAGCAGTTTTAAAACCTCTGCCCTGAAATCATTTCATGCCCCCAAAACTCTATTTGCCTGGAAGTTAGAATGTGTTACTTCTTGTTGATAGTTTAGTCCATATAAAAAGAAAACTAGCATGATTCCAGTTTTACTATGTGTTTTTTCTGATGCTTTGATATCAGAAAATTTGACTTGCTGTAGTGAAGTTCAGTTAAAAAAAAGTCATAATTTCAGTGTCTCATGCTATGAGCAGTTTTACTTTGGTTATTGATCAAATATGATTTTCTATTTGAATCCTCTAAATTATTCTTACTCCTTAATTCCATTATTATAATTATTATATTGATTAGCACCTACTATGTATGTGCCAGGCCGTATTCTAAGAACTGAGGAATAAGACTAATTCTCTGCCTTCTTGGAGTTTATATGCACACATAGGAAACAGGTAATAAAACAAACAAATGAATATCAGGTGATATCAGGTAATAATAAATGCTACAAAGAAAACTAAAACAAGAGTCTTTTAAGAGGTGATTGGGGCAGCCCTCTGTGGGGATGACACTTGAGCAGAAACTGGAATGAGATGAGAGTGGGCTGTGTGAAGATTCCAGGCAGATGGAACAGCAAGTGCAAAGACCTTGTTGCACAGAGGGAAGGCCAGAGGGCACTGAGCAAGGGAGGAGGGATGCTCAGGGACTGCAGAGAGTCAGGTAGGGACCAGATCGTGCAGGCCTGTAGGCCGCGATAAGGGTTTTGATTCTGTTGTAAGTGTGATGGGAAGTCCCACTGGAGGGTATGGAATGCAGAGGGCAATATACTTTTAAGTGATCTTTCTGGCCTCTCTGTAAAGAACAGACTTGTGGGAGGGGCAGGAGGAGACTGGCATCCAAGGAAAGGATAATGGCAAACAGGACTGAGGTGGTCATGGCTGTGAGAAGAGGTATTTATGATGGAGCTGACAACTACTGATGATGGAAGAAGAGAGAAGTCAGTGATGATTTCTTGATTTTCAACCTGAGCAAATAAGTGGATGGAGCCGCCTTTTACTGAGAAGCAAGAGTGGAGGGTAAGAGGATCATGAGTTCCCTGCAGGCCATATGAAGGCTGAGATCCTTATTTGGCACACACCTGTGAAAATATCGAACAGGCAGTTGGATGTGCTGATCTGGGGCTCAGTAGACTGATGGAGGCTGGAAAATAGAAAGTTGGGAGTCGTTAGCTTATAACTGGTGTTAAAGCCATGGGACGTTGTCAGGGGAGAGACTATAGACAGAGAAAAGAACCCTTGCACTGGCCCCACCAACATTTGGAGATCAGAAAAAGAAGGATCCAGCAAAATGGACTAAGAAGAAATAGCCTGTGGAGTAGTAGGAAAATCAAGAAAGTACAATGTGCCACAAGGTGAATCAAGAGGGGTTTTGAGAAGGAACAAATGATAAATGAGTCCAGTACTGCTGAGAGATGGAGTTCACAATAGATTTAGCAGCTTGAGTGTGTAGGGATAATAGACTGTTTTCCCCGTAAGACAGTGATTCTCAAAATTTAGGGAGCTAGTTAAAAATGCAAATTCTGGCCCACAACCCCAGAGATTCTGAGCGAGCAAATCTAGGGTGAGGCCACGTTTTTAAGAAGCTTATCCGTTGATTAAGTGGACTAGGTTTAAGAAAAGCTGCATATTAGCACTATAAAGTGCAGCTTATACTGTGATTTCAGCCTCATTTAAAAAGAGTGAGATTCTGTCTTACCTTTTAATGAGGCAAGATAGGAGACTGCTTCATCATCTGTCAGGACAGAATATTAAGCACTGGAGTTTGGAAGGGAATTTATTTCATCCCTTAGATGATTCTTAAAAGAGATTGGCATATCTTTCTTCTCTGTATGGCTCATGTACATTTTTGCTCAAAAGTAGATGGATAAGTTTCTGAAGGCACTAGGATTTTTTAATAAAAGGAAAATAGACGTAAATTCAGTGGCATGTGAAAGACAAGAGGCCCATTCGTATATTTTGAAATAATACGGGAATTGCGCAAGGAGGCAGGATGGCAATTATCCTCACACAGTTAACCCCATGGAAGAACCAACTAGGGATCTAGTGGAGGCTCCTCTACGGCACATATATCACCAAGATGAATGAGAAATCCTCAAACTTTTAAGTAGAAGGGGTAAAACTGAGGTTTGCTGGCTTGATACCTGCTTGTCCTTTAACTAGATAGCAAACACTGTCTCCTTGAGCAGCACTGGGAAGGGTTAAGTGTTTATAGCCTGGGTCCCCATGGCCTTTGGGTCTGAGAAAACCATTGAGCACTGGCTGTCGAGGCCACACCTGCAGGTGTGATGACAATGGGAAGAGCCGTCAATGCTCCTGCTTTTCAGGAATTAACCCTGAGGCATGTTGAGGGTGTCAGGGTAGATGTCCACACTTATACCTCCCTGCCTCGCTCCCTCTCTCCCACAGAGTTGATCAAGCACGTACTAAGTCATGCAAGGCACAACCTGATTACTACAATCCCTTCTACCATATGCTTCTATTCTTATAGCATAATGGAGGGAAATGAAAATCATAAAAACAGCAATAAGACAAATATGTGCATTTGGTCACAAGAAGTGGGAAAGGGAAATTGTGGAGGAAGAGGTGGAAGCAACAATTTCCCCAGGATCTCAGTACAAGGTTGTTTTAAAATATAACACCATGGATAACTTAGCAGCCACAGGTATGTCATCATTTGCTGTGATAGTTAATTGTATTCATCTTCTTTAAGCCACCATTGGAGCCTGGAACTGTTTTGTATGAAGCAGAGCTATCACAGTTTGCTGAAGACATAAGGAAATGGAAGGACAGATATATTGTGGTTAAAAATGATTTTGTTGTGGAGAGCTATGAGAACAAAGAGGTAAGACATTTTCTGTTACCACTAGTTCTTGCAATATTCTTAAAACGTTGGCTGAGTTGATCGGCATACCCTTTCCTTTGAAATTGATTCATTCAACAAGTACTCATTTATGTAAGTACTCATTTCAGCAAACAGATATTTATTGAATGCTTACTGCATGCCAGGTGTGATACAAGGTTCTGGATCCATAGCAGTCTATCAGACAGATGCTTGCAGGCTAGTGGGCAAGATAACCATTGAACAAGTGATTGCAAGTGAGTATGAAAATAGAAGGTTGTGCTGAGTGACCAGTGTTTGGCGTAGGAGCCTTTCCTATGATCGCTCAGCCTCGAGGTCTTTCTCAGTCGCTTTCCTGATACCTGTCTCTCTCTGTCTTCCCACTCTGAAGCTCATCCATGACAGGTGACTGAGGAGTTATTTAGTAAGGTTGTCATTGAATTTGCCTGGTTCCTAAGAATAGTAACAGATTTAAACTCTGCTCTCTGGACTCTTAAGTTCAAGACTAGTCAAGACCACCTCCACAGAACACTCTGAGCAATAGCTCTGGTGCTAAACCATCAGTAAGGGGCTTCAGGCTGACGTACCAATGTGTTTCCTTCCCATTTCCAGTGGAATGAAATACAATACGTAGGCTCCCAGACAAGGCTCAAGCACTCTCTTGGGTAGACTTAGTCTTTTGAACATTGATTAAGCTAATATTTTCTCTGCTTATCTATCTTAGGATTTCATTCAACACTTAATTTGTTCTCAGAAGCAAATTATCACCACACTACAGATAATAATAGTAATAACAAATCACCTTATATTTTGTATGGGCTGTTATAATTTCCTTCCAGGGAAGCTTGAGGAGAGACAGTGTAACATAATGGTTAATACCATGGGCTTTGAATCATACCTTTACCAGTAACTAGATATCTGTCCTTGCTTAGGTTACAGATCTCCTTGAGCCTCAGTTTCTCATCTGTGTGGTGAGCATGATGCCTTTCTCTTGGTGCTGGGGTGAGGACTGAATGAATGTACTAAAGCTTTAGCGCATGGCCAGGCCTCTGGGAGAGCCCAGTGGGGAGTAGCTGTCAGCGTGGTAACTACTGACCAACTGGGAGGAAGCACCCCTAGACCTTGTTCTTGGATTTATTAAGGTTTTCACCACACTGAACACTAACTGAAATTTCATTTTGAATCAAATTTTGGTGTTTTTCCTCTTTTCACTTATTTAAGCTTGCTCCTTCAACTTGCAGGTTGTGCATTATACAGCTTTTTCTTTGTTCATCATTTTCAAAGGAGCCTGTTCAAGTTGTTAAGATATGGCGACTGAATTTGGTAATAACCAAGTATTTAAAAAAAAAAACAAGTATTTTGTTAATACTTGGGTATTAAGAAAAAGAGTCCATGCTGGTTTCCATAATTCCTCCAAGTTTTAATAATATCCTGTTTTTTAATTTATGGCTTTGTTTTTTAAGATTACACCTAAGAGTTACATATTAAGTACCTATAAATTGCCTATTATTTTATTGAGGGTTCATTTTTGGCTGGTGATTAATCAGGGAGATGAAGCATTTTGATAATCAGTTCCTACTGCCCATGCACTTGCCCTGGGCTGGACAGATGTGAGCACAGACCCTGGGTTTGTCACCTACTCACTGCTGGGCCATTGGGAAGTTATTCAGCCCCTTTAAGATTCATTTTTCTCATGTGCAAAATGGAGATAATATCTAATGCATAGTATTGTTTTGAGTATTAGATGACATAATGTTTAAAACACCAATATCAGGGCCTATTATAACTAAAAACACAATTCCCATTTGAGTCCAGTCTAAATCAAATTGCTCCTAACTGTTCTCAAAATCATACAAGTTTAGATTCTTCTCTTATGTTCTAGGTCCCTGATGTGCTTATGTAGTTAGTTGATCACTGGGTTTTACAAGTATGAAAATAAACTTCCGTATTATCTGGGAGTTAATTCTGTTTGGATCTCTCAGTCACTATCTTATTGATGCAGCATATGTTACTGTTATTCAGATTTTTTGCCTAGATCAGTGTTATTTTGGTTATTCTCAAGAGTACACTCTAAATTTGGGATCTCACAGTTTTTTTGGTTTTAATTCTCAGCCTGGCTTTAGGTTGCTATTTTCAAAATTTTGCCTTGACTTAAGCCCTCCCATCACGTGCACATAATACTTAAATTTTATCTTATCTGTGTGTCCTTGCGGGTATACCTTAACAAACTGCTTTTGCAATGTGCTATGCCTCTTTTATGTTTCTCAAACAGCAGAGCTTCTTGTGCCAGCCAGATTTGTTCCGGATGTTGTGATACTGGACTTCCGTTCTAATCATTTTACTGCAAAATAGTCTCACGTCTGAGGGCAAAGTGGTGGCATATGTTAGCATGGCAACATTTTAATGTTTTTGATGAAAATCCATGGTAACCGTCTTTGCAGTTACGTGTTCCACAGTTGCATTAGTCATCATACATAGCCCACATCGGTCACCAGGCATTTTGTGCAGTGTTTGTATGATCGTCACCGTTGTGGTTATTATCAGAATGACTCAGGAGTTAGCACCTGAAATGGTAAATGATGTGTGGATTTTCTAGAAGTTACTGAGATTATGTTTTCCCCGTTTGAGAACATACCTACGGTGAATCTCCCTGAGATTAGGGACTCTGAATTTAGCCTGTTGTGATCATCACACAGGAGTATTAAAGTGCTACCCTGCAATTAGCAGGTATGCCAAGCATATTGTTTGAATAAATGACTCTCATTGACATGATATGGGGATTGCTAACTCTGGGTGTATGTGTCTGCGTCTGTCTATTTTTAATATTTTTGATGTTTTCCAAAAATCTAAATGGGGAAAAAGATCGTTCATTTATGCCTTTCCTTCCCCAGGCCTACCAGAGAGGAGCTGCTCCTAAAAGCCGAATTCTTCCAGCTGGTGGGAAGGTGTTAACCTCAGAAGAAGAATATAATCTGTTATCTGATAAGCATTTCCCAGACCCTCTGGGTGAGTTGCTAGCACTCTTTTTCAAGGCAAAATTCCCA
The DNA here is from genome assembly GCF_020740605.2 of Lemur catta. Lineage (NCBI taxonomy): Eukaryota > Metazoa > Chordata > Mammalia > Primates > Lemuridae > Lemur > Lemur catta. Next base: position 20,418,565 of record NC_059150.1, on the reverse strand, counting down.
AACTTCTTTGTTTAGTTAGACTGGTGGTTGTTAATGGGGGAGAGGGATTATACCCTCCAGGGATATTTTCTGGAGACATTTTTGGTTGTCACACTTGGAAAGGGTAGCAGCCAGCGATGCTGCTAAACATCCTGTAATGCACAGGACAGCCCCCAACAATGAATAATTATCTGGCATGAAATATCAGTAGTGCCAAGGTTGAGAATCCTAGGGCTAGACACCCATGCTCCATAGACAAATGGAAGATGCGATTTCTCTAATTTAGGTGAACATTGTACCCCTTCTATTATTTTAAATCCTATTCAGTAATATATAAATCAGTTTTTGTGTTTCTAGCACATGGGAGATGTGCTATTGGTCAGGTATCTTGAAGCTTTTGGAATATAACGCAGGCAGGCTTTGAGAGCATCCTACAGGGCAGCAGAAACAAACAGGTAGGGCCCAGTCCACGAAATGTACTGTTCCATCTTTCAGTAAGCAAGCCTGGACCTGTCAGGGAATATTATTTTTCTAATTTAGGGTATGTAATAAAATGCCCTAAATAAAAAAAAAATCTTTTAATAAGAGATACAGTAGTAACTCACAGTTACTGTGTAAAAAAAAGCATTGCATTAATTCTCCTATCTCTAAATAAAGCTGACTGCTGCCGTGGAAAGAGCTCTGAACTGAGCATTGGGAGACTGGATTCTTATCTGGTTCTGACTGTGCCACTTATCAAATGCCTTACCTTTGCCAGCTGCTGAACCTCTCTGCTTTCTGTTTCTCCAACTCAAAAACAGGGCTTTGAATTTGAAAATCTAGAAGGGTCTTTTTAGCTCTAACATTCTCTGATTCTCATTCATTGTACTTTTTTCACGTAGAGAAAGTGATGGATCATATATAGGCCAAATAGGGCAATTCATAGAGATTCATGGACTGTGGATAATGTAATAACTCCATCTGGCTTTGTGTAAATCATACTACACAGTAATTACATGGTGTCTTGAAGAGAGCCCTGGTTCTTATTAATGGGCATAATCATTTCATTAGAATTTATGGAGAAAATATAATCATTTTATCAATTGTTATTTCAATGCAGAATGCTTAGTATGGTGTTTTTAATAACACAATTATAGGATTAGTACATGGATCATAAACCTAGATTAACAAGTTATTACTAAGTAATTCAGGCTAAAACAATACTTACGTGTACTATGCATATTATTATATTTCCTCTCAACATCTACTTATACGCCATCTTGGCTATGGAGCTGTAGCTAGAAATGGGAATACCAATATGTTGACTCTTCAAAATCTCTCCAGAACTTTCCAGTGAAATCAGCCAGAACAGACAATATATTTACTGATTTATTGATGAAATCATGTCAGAAGGAATGAAAAGGATGAAAAAACACAAGCCCTGTGTGTCTAATGCCGATTGGCCCAGGGCTTCACATTGGGGCATTTCAATGACTTTTTAAATTGAATAGTGTGGCCTTCTGAGTTTTAAAAATAGAATATTCTACAGTAGATCATTTGTGATGTCTTTATAACTCGACTTAGAAAAAATGCAGACTGATGGCATCTGGAAAATTGCTGTAAAAGGTTAAGTGAGAGATAACTAGAGGCTAATAGGAGTGACTTTTATGGGGCTTGCTGAGGCTTTTAAATGCAAAGGGTCAATGTTGCTTTCAGCCATTTTTACAAAATTATGACATTCTTGGAGAAGGCATGGAAAACTTTTAGAAAACCATGTCAATCGGGAAGACTGACTGTGTGATACTATGTCTAGTGGAAAGAATCAAGGCACAATAAAGATGGATGGAATTAACCTTGCTCAAGGAAAAGCACTAGAGGCTTATGGATAAATGTATTCTTTACAGAGTGTTCAGCTAAGACGATGTATCAAAAATGCCCTCATGTTTTGCTAAAATGATTTACTTATTTGGCATTTTATTAGTTAGAATTTGGTTTGCTACACACAACAAGAAACTCAAATTAAATACATAAAGTTTTATTATCTCACTGAAAATATTTGCATATTAGTCCAGGGCTGGTGTGATAGATCCATAAATTTCTCAGAGACTCAGCCTCTTTCCAGCTTTCTCTCCTTTTATTTCTAGGTTGTGACCCTTATTGGCAGAGTCTAGGTGGCTGCTGGAGGTTCTGCCGTAGCTTTCTCCTTCCAGATAGCAGGAAGGAGAAAAGAGGAGGAGGAGGACCTATTCCTTTTCTTTAGGGATACATCCAGGAAGTTTCTTATGCCACTTCAGTTTACATCCTGTTGGTCAGAACTTAGTAGCTGTGAGGACACCAGGCTGCAAGGAAGTCTAGAAGTATAGTCTTTATTTTATGCAGTCCAACTAAAACTTTGCCCAACTAAAAATCAGGGGTATTAAATTACCAAGAAAGAAGGGAGAACAGATATTGTGTTACAGCTATAGGTCTTTCTACAGCATTCAGTCATGCATTTGTTTCTTCATTCCTACCTTAATTCCTTCTTATGTTATTATGTGCCAGGCATTTTGCTAGGTCCTGGTGGGCCAGAGTTCATGCTCCCAGTGCATGCCACTCTGTTACCTTTGGATTCCAGGACACAGGCACAGGGCTCCCATCTGTGCCCCGGGAATCTATGCCTTATTTAAGCCAATCCTGATTTATTAATTTGCCAATAGCCAACTCGGTTCTGGAGCCTCCCTTATGGTAATGATTCATTTCTTCGTGTGCCCAGTGCTCTCAGTGGCCTCTCAGGGGGTCCCCTTTCCTACCCTTTCTCCAAGATGTGGGTGTCCTTGCTTGTTCTCTATGACTCTGGAAACAGGCTGGGACTCATTTAGCCAAGCACAGTATCATGTAACAGGAATGCACGGAAAGGAATGAAGTTTAGTTAAAGGGATCTGAATAGTAGAATGGTCTAACATGAGTTTCCTGGAATTGATTTTGAGGCAAGAAGTAAAAAGTCCCATTATCTAGGGCTTTTAAAATCTCCTAGGCCAACATGGCACATTTGTCATTCAACAGACTGGAGTTGACTATCTACCAATTTCCGTGGCTGTGCTACGGGCCGAGGATACAAAGGTCTGTAGGAGCTCACGGTCCAGAGCAGCGGTTCTGCTGCCTCCTGGGAGGGGAACCTCAGGAGAACCAACAGGGGAGCTCATCTCACCCCCCATCTCCCCGCCCTGAGAGTGACCGATAGAGAAACAGGTCATTACAGTAGTTGAGGACAGGTCAGGAGCACCTAACGGTGTCTCTGGTGGCAGGGGTGGTACCCGCAAAGGCGTCCCAGACGAGGTGCCTTTTGAACTGACTTTTGAAGGATCAGTGAGAATTTTCTATGGGAAAACATGCTGGAAAGGAAGGAGGAAAGGGTAACGTGACTGTAAACGCAATATAAAAAGTCACGGCATGGATGAGCCCACCCTGGGAGGGCACAGACTGCGAGTGGAGTGGAATCCGGCAGAGAGCAGGGCAAACACCGGCACCTACTGGGGAGATGGAGAGAGGTGGCAGAGGAACCAATGAAAGTGACAAAGGGGAAACAATTTTTAAGCAGCACGAAGAGAAGGAAGCCAGGGGGAGAAAGGGGCTCCTGGAAGGCAAGGGGAGAGAATGTTTCCAAAAGAAGGGATCGTTAGCAGCAACAGATGTTACTAAAAGGGCAAGTGATAAAGAAACAGCCATAGGCTGGCAGTCAGGATGACATAAGCGACCTCAGCGATCGGGTTTCAGAAGCTGGTGGGGTAGGAATCAGACCAGGTCAGAGTAGGGGTGATGGCATGGAGGGACCAAGTGCGAGTCAGCAGCGGTGGGGAGGAGGGAGAGCGCGGGGCAGAGACTGACCTGGTGGAGCTGGAGCCCGTGGGGAGGGTGGCGTGAGTCAGCACAGGTGGACAGGTGAGCCCGCAGACGGGCAGGAGGGAGGGGGGAGCGCTGTTTGCAGGTCTTTTTGACTCAGGGAAGTTGAGAAAGATTGTGTCTGCTGGCCTTGGCTGTCCCCGCAGCCTGCTGCAGTGAGGCTGGGGACCCTGGGGGAAGGAGGGGGGAGGGGAGCCTGCACTCCCATTTCCCCACCTATGAAAGCATCTTGTACCAACTTTCCATCCCATGGCCGGCCCCAGATAGTTACCATCACAGCCTGAAATACATATTTGCAATAAAAGATACACGCTTTAAAATGTATTTGTGTTTTCAATATTTTTTTAGCCTCCAGTGAGAAGGAGAACGCTCAGCCCTTTGTGGTCATGCCGAAGGAATTCCCGGTGTACCTGTGGCAGCCCTTCCTCAGACACGGCTACTTCTGCTTCCGCGAGGCTGCTGAGCAGAAGAAGTTTAGCACTCTCTTGAGTGACTGCATCCGGCATCTAAATCACGGTATGGCACGGCCTCCCTCTCGTCCCCAGCCGGGCTGCTTTTTCCGAGTTGCCCTGGTCAGTCATCTGTTAAGCGATGCTTAGAACGAGCCACAGATGGTGCTGCCCCAGGCAAGGACAGGGAAGCAAGCGAAGCGAGTGTTGTACACAAGGAGCGTGGCCTGCGTGCTGGTGGGTCATCGGGTCTGGGAGGTCTCAGAGGAACACGGCATGTGAACATTAGCTGATGGCAAATGCAGGCAGGCATTTGGGCTTCTCTGTGTTTATTTATGCAGATCATTTTGCATATAAATCATGCTCCTTTTTCCTGATGGTTTAAATTTAAATGCCAGCAAGAATGTGCCAATTTGTTCCTGACAAAATAGTAGTCTTTATGACATTTCTTGTTTATTTCCACCTTTACTTCTGAATAACAGTTACTTACTTAAATCAGTGGCAGTTTATTATCTAATATTTATTTCTCAATCATTGGTTCTCAGAGCTTCAAGGTCCTGGAGAACCACCAGAAGAACTTAATTAAAACACAGATTCTCAAGATTCTCTGGGTCTACTCTGATGGGGCCCCAGATTTTGCTTTTCTAACAAACTGCCGAGGGTTGCTGCTGCCGAACACTTTGCCTCTAGGTGTGGATTTAATTAGTATTACATCTATAATAAAAGAGATTTTTCATTGCAGTACATGATGTTTTCGATATATTATTGTGCATGCTGGTTTTTCTGGACTCCATGAAGCCTTCAGTTACAGATAACTAAACTCTTTGTTCTTTGGCAACTGCAAAGGCAGCCAGTCTGGGAGCACGGAAGAGCCTCTGTGCCAGCCTCTGTCTGGGGGTCAGGAGCAGACTAACGAAGCATGCGAAGTTGCTCTGTCTTGGAGTCTACATTCAAACAGGGAGGAAGGACAAACACACCCACAAATTCTCATCTGGTAGTTACCAAAGTTAATGCATTAAAGAGTAATAAAGGTCACTCCCTAGTGATGCAGGGAGTACGGTACTGTAAGCTGGCCAGGGAGGCCTCTTTGAGCAGGTGACATTTGAGCCCAGTCGCTTCATCTGTGTGCCTTCATTTCCTAATATGGCTAATTTGACTGTGCTCTTCCTTTAAAGCAGGAGGTCTCCCTGACAGTGTTAGTCCCACAGGGGGAGAGTCGCTGTTGATACGTCTCAACTGGTGCTTGGCTTTAGCTTGTGTATCGATAGCAGGCTGATGGAAAAAGATGATGTCACTCTATTTTGCTATAGCAACTCTGAGTAACATTTGTCATAATATTGGCCCATAACTAGCTAGGAACATTGTAAAAATGGTACTCTTATTAACATCTTACCTGTGGTTTTGACGTTTTAGAAACAAAGACTTGCCCAGCACTGCCTGCTCCCTCTGGCTCATTTTCCGATACACTCACACCTCTGCGTCTGGGGCCTTGTTCTAGTACGAACTTGCAGTTGGCACTAACCACAAGCACCGCGGAGTTTCACTGAGCAGAGAATGTTCCCTGCTCAGCCAAACGGGACTTGCTGCGTTCCCGCTTCCATGTACATAATAGGAATTTCTCTGGGGAGTTCTGGGAGGTTGTGTAGCCTGCATTTAGACTCCATTTATGGAAGATTTCAGTGGATTCGAAACCTAAGTCTGCTCTCCAGTATGTTATCAAAGGCACCAAGATAATGCGGTCTCGTTATATTTCCCTGCTTCTGTGTCACATTCCTCTGTCCAGAAACTGTCTTTTCCTCTCTGAGGCTCTCCGGAGGCTTAATTTGGCATCCCTTCCAGTAGCTTCAGGCAGAACCAGAGGCCATCGCAGCCCTGTAGGGGACAGTCCTTGACTGTCCTGGCCCAGTGAACTCGGGGGACTTTCCCTGCCTCCCTCTCTGTTTTCCTCAGTGCAATAGACCATTGTTCTAATTATTTGTCGTATGATCTTGAGTAAACCAGGGAGATTTTCATGAGCTGCCAGTTAACTATATTTTCCCCATAATTATCAGAAGAGTTTAGATGTAAATATGAAACCAAGGCTGTGAAAAAGGCCAGAAACCCTGAGAGGGCCGCTGGGAGCCTGCTGTCTTGTGCCCCCAGGCCAGTAGAGCAGGGCTGGCAGCTTGCTGTTGCCAGTGCTTCCTTGGCTCTCCGGCCACCGTGCGTCTCTGTTGAGAACTGGATCCCAGACACTCTAGCAGCCGATGCTAGGCCACTGTTCATCCCACTTGGGGTGCCCAGGATACATCCCCAGTGCTCAAATGCCTCTGCAACCCAGGCAAGGCCCAGGAGTGTTGGCTTTGAACTGGCCTGGGTGCCTACGTCCATGGATTCTGAATGTGGAACCACTTGTCCCATTCATCCTTGCAGGGTGTGTTTCCTGTCTAACCCTGGCAAAGGGCCTGGTAACACCCAGTTCTTAATAAGCCCACCTCCTAAGGTAGGGAGGGGCAGGTAGAGCCCTGTGCTCCTCCCTCTGTCAAGGCAGGGAGCAGCCTCTGGGTGCCTCAAAGGTTATTTACACTCCTGAGGAGCGTAAAGATGGGTGTGTGTGTGTTTTGTTTGGGTTTAGTTTTGGCATCTCTTCACTGAGCAGCCATAGGGAAATCTCACAAGATTAGTCTTTAGGAGAATCTTCTACTCCAACTCACTGGACTAAATATCAAGCCCCTGTATGACATGTGCCTAGAGCAGCTGCTGTTCTCTGTCCCTTTTAAAGTCACGCTGTCGTCGCTTGTCCCTGATCAAGGAAGGCCATGGTTCTGAATGTCCACTGCCGCAAAATGGGACTTACATTAATATAAAGCCAAGATGTTCTGAGATAGTCCTGTTGTCCAAAATTCAGTCTTATTCGTCAGAATTTTAGTTTGCAAAATATGCTCATTGTAGTTATAGGGATATAGTTAAGACTCCTGATAAATATAGAGGGCTGAACACGTGGAGTACGGAATAATGGTCGTTATCAGTGGGAATGTTCTTCCAGCTTAAGATGATCATTCCTTGGCACCTAAATTTGTGGGAAGTAGAAAAAGCAGTCCTGACAGGAGGGATAGGATATGCGAGAGCCAGAAAGCGAGACAGAGCATGGACCATTAAAGGAACTGGTAAAATTTTGTGTGGCTGGTGCTCAGAGAGGAGAGAGGAGCAAGGTGAAGATGGAGAGACAGGCAGGATCCAGCCCCTACAGGGCTTTGAGATGCATATTAAGAATTTGGACTTTATTCTAACAGCAATAGGAAATCATTAAAGTGTTTTAAGTAGGTAAGTGACCTCACCAGACATTCACTTTAGAAAGGTCACAGTGACTGCAGTGTGGGCAGTGGATTGGAGGGTGGTGGGCTACACGGCCAGGAGGCCACTTAGGAAGCGTTGGCCGATGACAAAGGGTGGTAGCCGGCCCCAGAGAGGGGTGCATGAGTGAGTGAAGGCATTTGTCACTATAAAGCCACTGTACTCAGCCTAAAGGATTTGGGGAGCAGAGGAGTTGCATGTTGGAAGCAGCCATTGGTGGGTGAATGGTGATTCTGGAAAGGAGGTGGAATGCTGGCGAAGCTTTGTTCCACAGCGCTGTACTAACTCGAAGGGCAGCCGGGACTGCCGCTGACCAGGTGCCAGTGCCCGCGTCATCATAAACACTAAGGACGAGGGGACAGTAGAATATCTGGGAAGCATGAAGACACATAGATTGAAAAAGACAGTATCAAAGAAAAGCCCAGGGTATTTTGATAATAAGACGACAATGACGTAAAGACACTCTGCAAACCTCTGCTTCAAGTTGGACTAGTTCAATCACCAATGACAATGACAGCACCCGAGGGTGCTCATGATGGAGTGAGTCAGGCGGGATGTGGAGCTATAGCAGCAGTTGCGTTTTGGAATTGGTTGCCCTGTCAGTGCTGTATGCCTTGAGCTCCTATCCCAGAAATCCCATGTTAAATCAAATGCCTTTATTAGATTCGATTTTGACACACTTGCACATTTTGGGTGTTCAATAGATGTTGCTGAATTAAATTGAATATGAGAACAAAAAAGGACCTTACAATTCAAATCAGACAGAGCAAATCCTTTTTGATGTGTTTATTTGAACACGATGTTTTATGCCATCCAGCACCCAGCAGCAAGTCTTAGATCTATTTTCACCAACTTAATTTCTGCTCGGAGCCCATTCTCACCTATGAAGCAAGTTCGTTACTTGAAGAACTAAGTGTCTAGTATGGGCATCAGTCAGTTTCAACTGATAATATACAATGAATTTTATTTTGTAATATATAAAAACATATTTTTACCTTTTGTGGCACATGCTTATATTTGTGGATACACACATACAGAGTTGGAAAATTCTAACTTATGCCTAGGCTCTTCTGGACACTTTACTACAAATGAATAATGTTTGGAGATAGGTAAATTAAAACACAATTTTTGTAAACATCTCTTTGAATATTTTTACTTATAAAATATTGTATAAATATTATGTAGTATACTGGTGTTGCAGTACATACATAAAATCCTCTATGTGCTGCCAACAAAATGCTTGCTAATAAATAAGTAGATATCAATTTCTAGTTTTCATAGAACTGCCCCAAACAACATTCTTTAAAAGGATTTTCTCTGCTTGGACTACATTTTCTCCTACAGTTGAGCCTGTGCTCTTTTCCTCACATAGTTAATCCTCTACAATTAAAAATATTTCTCTCTATCCTTTGTGAGTATGTGGTCTTCTCTTAAGTTATCACTTCCTCATCTCTGGTCCTTGTTGGTTATTCAAAAAACTCTAAATTTGGAAGGGATCTTTGTGGTAACCTATTCCAATCCCTCAAGGTTTAATTATGATAAGACTTATATAGGTCACAGCTAGTTAGGGGCAAAGGACTGGTTATCCTGACACCTGGTGCTTGACATCTGTTTCAGTTATATGTGTCATGTTGTCTTCTCAGTGTTACTTTATAAAAGACTCATCTCTTGGGCATTTTAAACATGCGACTATTAATTCAAAATACTCTTTGCAAGATACATTTGCATGATCCAGAGTGAAGCAAATCCAGGGCTATTCACTTAAGGTCACCTGAGATGTGGGAGATGCCTGGCTTCTCTATAAGTAGTATGATCTGAGTTGAACTTGGTATTTTGTCCACCAGCTAAATGTGACTGTATCTTTTAGTTTAGCCATGCTCTGAAGATAAAATATTTGATAGGGTAGCTTGTTTACTGGTTAAATTTGTGTAGTCTAAAATGCAAACCATATATGATTTTATACAATTTAAATAAAAACTCTGTAAAGGAAGACTGCTTGTGAGGACATGGGTTGGAATACTTTAAAAATAACAGATCTAAAACACGTTTTCATATTATTTATACTTACGGATTTACTTAAGTTGCTTGAAACTCTCAAAGCAATCTAAGAGTTGGAAGTGGAAGAACAGGTCTCCATCAGAGACTAGGATAAACAGAACCGCTCTCTCTCAGCCATTTAGTGTGTATCACCACCAGTACATAGGTTCATTGTAGCCTGAGACTATGTTGCCATGAATCTGAATGCTTCTTTTGGCCTGTTAAACACGTTATTATTTCAGTGAAACCACTCATTCTCACCCCTCCTTCCCACTTCCAATGAACCAGATAGTTCTTTGGTCTGAAGGTCTAAAATTGTGTGATTATAGTAGTTAAGGGTGAGAAATTGGAACAACACTACAAAACAATTAAGCAAGTGGAGAGTGGAAGTTAATTCAAGCAATTTTTTTTTTGATGTGCTATTAAGATTGGGTAGGTTCCAAAATCACTGGACAGTTTTTTTGATGTTATGATTGACTGTGACAAAGCTTTAATAGCTTTCAAGTTTTTTTCTTTAACTTGTAGATGGGATATATTATGATTAAAACATACTGATTAAAGTATAAAGAACATTACTATTGCCTCTGAAATTTCTTGTGTCTTTCCCTAATCCTATAACTTTCCTTTTTCTTTGAGAGAATTCCATCCTGGATTTTGTGTTTTGCTTTCCTTTATAGCTTTATCGCATATGCTTAATCATTTTGCATGTTTTCAAACTTTATCTGCATGGAATTTTACTATGTGTCTTCTCTCATGACTTCTTTTTTCAATATTATATGCCGGTGATTCACCATGTTATAACTTGTAGCTGTAATATGTTGATTTGCAATGCTAATTATGTTCTATTAATATGCCATCATTTCTAATATCTATTTTACTGAGAAGCATTTCAGTTGTTTCCACTATTGATAGCTAACAGTGCTGCTAGTACCACTCTCTGTTTGTTGCCTGTTTATAGAAATTTAATTTTGACTTGGTTTGCTAGTATCCTAAGGAACGTTCACATCTGTATTAATAAGTGTATATGGTATGTAATTTTTCTATTTTTTTAGTGGCATTTTCAAATTTTACAATCAAAGTTATTCTTGCTTCATAAAAATGAATTAGAATGTGTTCCCTCCCCTCTCCTCTTTTTTCCCTTTCTATAATCTGGCATAGTTTATGTAAGACCTGAATGATTTGTATTTTTAATATTTGGTAGAGCTTGCTAGTAAAACCATCTTAGCTTGGTGTTCCCTTTGAAAGATTTTAAGCTGCTGACTTAGATTTTTAAATTGTTTTAGGATTGTTCGGTTTTTCTATTTCTTAAGTCAGTTTTAGTGGGTTACAATTTTCTAGAAATTTGTCCATTTTGCTTATGTTCTAAAATTTAGTGGCCTCAAGTTATGTATAATATCCTCTTATTTTTTAAGGATATATTTATGATGCCCCTTGTAATCTTTGTAGCATCTATAGTTGTTCCCTCTTTATTTCTAATATTGTTTGTTTTTGTCTCTGCTCTTGTTTTCTTGGTCAGTCTTACTAGAAGTTTGTCAATTTTATCAACCTTTTCTCAAAAACCCAGTTTGGACTTGACAGATTATTATATATTTGTTTTCTATTTTATTAATTTCTGATGTTACTAAAACTGCCTTTCTTCTATTTCCTTGAGTTTTATTTTGCTGGGTTTGTTTTCTTATCTTTTCAGGTAGACGCTTAGCTCATTATGATTATTTGAAAATGCTTGCAAATTCTTTGACACTCTTTCCTTTAAAAAATGGAGTCTAGTTTTCCTCCGCTTGAATGTTGACCAGACATAGTGACTTACTTCTTATGAACAGAATGTGGCGGAAGTGATCATATGTGACTTCCAAGAATAGGTCGCAAAAAGAATAACTTCTGCCTGACTTTCTCCCTCTCGGATCACTCGCTTGGGGAGTCCAGCCATCATCCTGTGAGAACACATGAGCAGCCCTCCGGGGAGGCCCAAGTAGAGAGGTATTGAGTTTTCCTGCCAATAGCCAGCATGAACTTGCCAACCATGTGAGTAGCAGCGGATGCTTCTGTTCTGGCAAGCCCTCAGATGATCGCAGTTTGGGCCAACATGTGACTGCGTCTCATGAAAGACCTCAAGGCAGAAACACCCAGCCAAACTGCTCTTGAATCCCTGACCCACAAAACTATGAGAGAAAATTAATATTGGTCATTTCAAGCCACTAACTTTTGGGGTAATTTGTTTTATAGCACTAGAAAAGTATATACTCATTAATCATCAGCCTTTCTTCTTCTCCAATACAAGCATTTAAATGTTATAAATTTCCCTCTACATACTGTTTTAACTGAATCCCATAAGTTTGGATATGCAGTATTTTTTGGGAAATCTGATTAGATGTACATTAGACATTTTTATTCCATCTTCCTCATCTCTTAACATTGAACTTTATATTTTCTGTCTTTTTTCTCTTTTTCTCTCTGAATAGTTTCTATACTCTGTCATTCAGTTCTCTACTTCTATGTTATTCCATCTTTAATGTTATTAATCTTATCCATTGAATTTTGATGTTAATTTTTATATTTTTCATTTCTAATACTTATTTTGGTTCTTTTTCTAATCTGAATGGTACTTAAAATAATCTCTTACTTTTTACTCACATTTTCAGTTTCTTTTTTGTTTTTAAACATGTTAAACAATATTTTAAATTCTGCATTTGCTAATTCCAATACCTGGGGTCTTTGTGGGTTGTATTCTGCTCTCTGCTCTTTGTGCTGGCTCTTACTCATGGTACCTTATTAACTTGTGTCCTTTGTGCTTTTTGATGATGAGCTTCTATTTCATTGAGGCCAATTGAAGGTAAATTCCTTCAGAAAGGATTTGTGTTTCCTCTTAGATGGTTGAGGGCACTACCAGATATTTGGACTGCCCAGTTAATGTGTATTTAGACCATAAATGTTGTGGAGATATGCTTCTGATTATGGTTTCTCAAGGGAAATATTTATCTCTTTCATTCAATGCCTAGGTTTGAGACAGGCAATTTCCTTGTAATGTACAAAGACCATTTGTATGTGGATGGTTTCCGCAATTTAATTTGCCCCATTATGTGGACTGGGACTTTGATTCTGGGACTCAGCATCCTGGGAAGCTATGAAAAGGGTAGCTTAAGGTGACTAGGTTCTATTAATGCCTTCACAGAGGAAGCTGGCTTCAAGGCTTGGCTTACATTTTTGGGTTTTATATTAGTTTGCTAGGGCTGCTGTAACAAGTCACTTGGTGACTTAAACATCCAGAAACTTACTGTCTCACAGTTCTGGAAGCTAGAAGTCCTAAATCAAGATGTTGGCAGGGGTATCTCTTTCTGATGGCAGTGAGAGACGGATCTGTTCCAGGCTTCTCTGCTTGGCCTAGAGAAGCATCAGTCTGGTCTCTGCCTTCGTCTTCACATGGCGTTTTCCCTGTGTATATGCCTGTGTCCAAATTTCCCCTTTTTATGAGGACACCAGTCATATTGGATTAGGGGCTTACTCAATCCAGAATGATGTCATCTTAACTCATTACATCTCCAATGACCTTTCTGAGACTCTGGGGATCGGGACTTCAACATATGAATTTAGGGGTATTCATTTCACCCATAACAGTTTCCCCACTTCATTGCCAGTATACTGAGGAACTTAACAGGGGTTTTTAAAGTGTAATTTATCCAGTACGTGTTTTCTTCAGTGAGAGGATTGGCTGAGGTTTAGAGCATACCATACTGCTGGGCACGCGTAGATGAAAACCGCGTGGTATTGACAAGTTCACTGTCAGGAAGAGCAGTTTTACAAAGGCTGCTTCCATCTTTGAAGCGACCATTCATTTTACAGCCTCATTATAGTGCCCTAGAGGGTCTGCAGCGGCTCATTTGCTACCTTGGCCTTGGGGAAAAGACTCACAAGCTAATCCCGACGTTCAGAACATTTTCAAGTTGTAGGGCCATTGAAGGATTTGGTCAACTCTATGCTGAATACTCTGTAACTATAGCTCATATCAACCATAGCGACAATAATAAAGAAACCTCAGTCATCAAGATCAAGTTATAGCCTGTATGCTACGTGTTAGATGATAAAGAAATGTGGAATGCATTTTAGGAAGCTTTCCATCAAAAATAGTTTAAATCTTTCCTGTACAGAAAGAGTTAACTATCAGCTCTGAAAACTTTGCTTCATTAGAAGAACTTACGCACTTAGGGTTATCTGTAGACAAAGATTTTTTTTTTTTTTTTTTTTTTGCAGACAGAGTCTCGCTCTTTTTGCCCTGGCTGCAGTGCTGTGGCATCAGCCTAGCTCACAGCAACCTCAAACTCCTGGGCTTAAGTAATCCTTCTGCCTCAGCCTCCCAAGTAGCTGGGACCACAGACATACGCCACCATGCCCGGCTATTTTTTTTCCTATATATATTTTTAGCTGTCTAGATAATTTCTTTCTATTTTTAGTAGAGACAGGGTCTCACTCTTGCTCAGGCTGGTCTCAAACTCCTGACCTCGAGCGATCTTCCCGCCTCGGCCTCCCAGAATGCTAGGATTACAGGCGTGAGCCACCATGCCCGGCCTGCCCTAACTTATTGTTAATTATAGTCACTTTGTTGTGCTATCAAATATTGTTTATTCTATCTAACTATCTAACTATATTTTTGCACCCATTAACCATCCCCACTTTATGCCCCACTCCCTGTGACCCTTCTTACTCTTTGGTAACCATCATTCTACTCTCTGTCTCCATGAGATCAATTGTTTTCCATATTTAGCTCCCACATATGACTGAGAACATGTGAGATTTGTTTTTCTGTGCTTGGCTTATTTCACTTAACATAATGTTCTCCACTTCCATCCATGGTGTTGCAAATGGCAGGATAGAAATCTGTATTTTAAACAGCATCCCTTCAAAGTTAGAGAATGGTTGTCGCCCAGGGGCCTCTCAAATGTAAACTATTTTTCTTTAAGCAACTTAATCTTTACTCTGCTTAAATTATACTACTAGTAAAGAGTTATGACTTTTATTATATGACACTGGTGTTTGAAGTGATACTCAATAACAGAATTAAAAAGTAGTGGATAGAAAAAAAAGTAGTGAATGGCCGCAATATGCTTAGCAATTATAAAATAAACTGTACTCTTTTAGTTATGGTACCACAACTGGGCTCTTCATAGGATTTCCTTTTTTGAAAATAATCTTGAATCTAATAGCAAGTAGAACTGAGATCTATTTTCTTTACTGAGTTCTGCAGTGTGACCCTTTTTCTTTTATATGGCATTATCTAATTTGATGCCAAAGCTCACTCTGGCTGGCTGCACCTTGTATATATGTGTCTGGATGGTTGACTTCAGTAAGATAAAAACCTCTCTTCCCTCTGCTTTTGTCCTCTACTTCCGTCTGATTGACTGACTATCTACCACCTCTCACTTAGAGGCAGCCAAAAAACCCCAGAGGTAAGCAACCCCCCTGAAAGTGATGCAGTCTACTCCCCTTGCTTGAGCAAGCATCAGAATGCCCTGGAGGGCCTGTGAAGACACAGATTGCTGGGCCCGACCCCCAGAGTTTGTGATTCAGCAGGTCTGGATTGGGTTCTAAGAATTTGCATTTCTGACATGTTCTCAGGTGATGCTGCCGCTAATGCACACCTAGGGAACCACTGTCTTAACGTCTTTAACCCTCACAGCAATCCTGTGAGGCTGGCACTGTGCTTTCCATTATCTGTGTGCCATTTGGCTTCTCAGTCATCAGGCTCTTATTAAACACCTACTGCATTTTACTAGCTGCTATAAAAAAATCTACTCCAATTCTTTATTCAGGACCAGGTGATTTGCAGTTCGTCACTTCTTACTGAAGTTGGCGTGGGTAATTTCTTAATATCGATTTGAGAGGGAAGTGAATCGCTGTACGCCTGTTGGCATTCACGTGACAATTGAGATACAGGAGTTAAGTCTTGTCTCTGCTTTTAAACATGAAATTGTGCCTTAACCCAAATGGGTGTTCCTGTGGTAAATTGTGTACTGTAGAAATGTTCTCCAGAGCTAGAATTTTCTTGGCTTGTGCAAATAGACAGCTGAGAATAATTTTGTGGGGTATGGTACAGGGGTGGGGTTGTAAAATTCACGGTACTTATGTATTACCAGTTCTTTATGTTTTAAATCCTTAGCCGTTTATTTTTTCCTTTCAGCATTTTCTTCTGTTAACTGGATTCCCATAATGCCTATTGCTGGGGGAAAGGGGGGAGTCCTGACTTGACCTGATTGAAAAACATGGTTTTTTTTTGTATTTTCTTGTGGAGACCACAAATCATGCTTCAAGTCACCGACATCTGGCCCCTAGAGAGGCATTCCTATTTTAAGGGGCTTAGAAAAAAAGGTGAAAGAGAAGGAAGTTGGGGAGAGGCAATGACAGTGTAACACCCACTTTCACATCTTCCTAGACCAAGCCCTTCCCGACCAACTTCCTTTCCTGTGGGAGACGAGCGCAGTACCAGCTAAGAAAGGAACTGAGACTTCTCTTCGTGGGTACTTCTCTGTTCCTTCCCCGGCTTTCCACAGAAACTATAGAGATTGCCCAGTCAGCTAGATCGGTGATTACCATTTTATTCTAGTTTTGTGCATGTATGTCAGGAATCAATGACACTTTAAGTGACAGGGTAGACAAACGTTGGAACAAAAGAACTTTTAATAAGGGTGTACTGTATTCAGAACATTGTCTTAGATGCTGTAGGGGGCAAAACAAACCCAACACATGGCCATTGCTTATAAACAAGACTCAGTTTGTAAGGCTAGCTTGTTCAACCCACAGTGGAGAGTTTTTGGAATTGTTTTCTCCTAACTTGCAAGAATAGGTGGAATAAAAGAACTGGAAAGTGGACCTCATTCTATCTCACTTCAAGTGAGCTCTTGCTCAATCCCCAAGTGGTCCTGTCACGTCTCTCAGCCACTGTCCTTTCATTCTTAAATGCCCTGCCAGGAGGAGAGTAGTTGAAGGTACCCTTCTTTTTTCTTCTCTAAGCTTTATGACACCTGATTAGATATTTTCAAGTTGAGGATCAAAAGCCTTTCCGCAGATTCATAGACTCCCTTTGGTAACAGTAATGAGTCATCCTTGCTGAGAACATAAGTACTTCCCGTCTTTCTACCACTTCTTGTCAGAAGAAGCTTAGCAAACACAGAGTGAACTGTATTTCCTGTCACCGAATGCCCTAGTCACAAGCCACAAACTTTTGCAGCAAGGATATTCATTAAGGGCATGCAGTATTACAGCTGGGCCACTTTTGATCTGTGTGGTGTGCTGGGGGCCACTTTGGGTGTGTGCGGTGGGGGTGTGTGTGTATGTGTGAGATGGGGACACACTTTAGCTTCCTGACTGGTCTTGCTGGTGTCATTGCATGAGTACAGGTGCTGCACTTCATACCTTTTGTGCAGATGCAAGTCATCATTTTTAGTGTTTGACTTTAAAATAAACCAAGTTACTCACAGGTGTGCTGATAAATGAACAACAGCAGAAGGGAAAAGAAATGTTGGATTTCAGTTGGCTGAAAGAAGTACAAAACTTCCACTATTTCTTCTATAGATACCTTGAAAGCTAAAAGCTTCCTAAGATTGCTAGGTGAAGTTCTAAATGTCATTTATTTCGAGGTAGATTGGTTGACATTTATGGTTGGCTTTGGTTATGATGGAGGATGGTAAAATTCCCAGCATGGGTGAGTGAGTTGCCAGTGGTCTAACATGTTTCCGTCTCTGGTTTCACCTCTGATTTTTAGTTCTGCATTTGGTGGTTTTAAATGAACACAGTATTGCTCTGTTCATACCATTTATCCTTTACCAGGTCAGGGACCTAAGAAGCTATGGTCAAATTAAGATGTCACTGGAAATGTGAATTTCATAACTGAAGAAAAGGGAGCAGATTTGAAACTGAGATATTATAATAGGGAGCTGAGAATTGGGTTAAATGGATTGTTACACATTGTAATCTTAATATTTATATTTCTTGTTTTAATTTTCCTCCAAAGAACATATCCTAGAATTTTAACTGTATTTTTACCGCCCTTTTTCTTCCTTCTGCCCTTAGAACTAAACCCTAGGCCAGTAACTCACTTTGGGACTCCTTAGTTTTATTTTCTAAAGGCCTTAGGTTAAATGTCTTTTCCACTGGAAAGCCTTCCTTAATCTATCAGGGCTGGATGAAAGCCCCTTTGAGTTCCTTCTTTCTGTCTAGTCATCAGTCCTTCCTTCTTTCCTCCTTGTTCTTTCCCTGCATCACAGTACTAATCACATCACACCATCATTGACTGTTTATTTGTCTGACTTCTGAAACTGGAAGCTCCTAGAGGCCGGGCCTTTGTCCTTCTACCATTGCATATCAGCCCTCACCACTGCACCTGGGCTGTAGGGAACACACACTCATTTTCTTTTTTTTAACTGAATGAATGAGCATAGGAAGTGGGTGATTATTTGAAGAAGTATATGGAAATTATAAGGATAGTTAATAGAGCAATCCAGATTGTTTGGGAAAAGGACTATATTTCTTGTATTAACAGTAAAGGCAATTTCTTTGGAAGTCTCAGTTTTCTTCCTGGACTACCCATGTAGATATTTGCTCACTTTTCATTTTTCCAAAAGTACATCAACTTTACAACTTTTCTTCTTCTTCTTTTTTTTTTTTTTTGAGATAGAGTCTCATTCTATCACCCAGGCTAGAGTGCAGTGGTGTCAGCCTAGCTCACTGCAGCCTCAAACTCGTGGGCTCAAGGGATCTTCCTGCCTCAGCCTCCTGAGTAGCTGGGACTACAGGCCCGTGCCGTCAAGCCTGGCTCATTTTTTCTATTTTTTGTAGAGAGGGCCCTTGCTCTTGCTTAGGCTGATCTCAAACTCCTGAGCTCAAGCGATCCTCCCACCTCCGCCCCCAGACTGCTAGGATTACAGGCGTGAGCTACTGTGCCTGGCCCAACTTTCCAACATTTCTTATGCTCCTTAACACTTCCTATCATTTCTAAGTCTTCCTTCTTTATACAAAACAGTATTTTTGGCTTATTTTCTGGATAATTCACAAAAATCAATCTTAGTAATCAGATTTCTGACGAAGACTGGACAGGCAAACTGAAATTTATTGCATTGTGCCGTTATTTAAATTATTGTTTTGCTGCCTGTGCCCCATTAAACATCCCTTCTTTTTGTTTAAAAAATTTTTAATATTTTCATACATCTGTTTTCATTTTACACATATTCTTTACAGTCACCTTGGTTACTGTAACTTACCCTCACTTTTTAATAAGTGACTTAACAGAAGAAGAACCCAAACAACATTCCTTTACCTCTACAGACTTTTCCTTTCACATTGAAGTGGCTTCGGAAACCTATCCTATTCATGAAGCTTTACTGGAATAATGGCAGGGAAGATAATAGCTTCCTCTAATCCCACCTTATTGAAATGTGCAATTCATACTTATTCACAAACAAAAATAATGTGTCTATAAAATGTTTATTGATTATTATATAGCTCCTGGAGGAAGAAAACAGAAATGAAATGGTTTGTACATTATAGCTTGTCAGAAATACGATCGCCAATTAAAATGACAAAATACTAGCTAACACTGCTAATACTTACTGAGCACCTACTATATGCCAAGTACTGTGCTAAGGCTGACAACAATCCGTTTGGTTAAATAGTGTTATGATCTTTAAGAAACCGTGGCTTTGATAGGTAAAGGAACTTGCCTAGAGGTAGACAATTATCAAAGTGGTAGACTCAGAATTCAATCCTGAATGTTTGACTCTGAAACTCAAACTCCTAACTGCTATATTAAAGAGCCTGGCACCAGAAGAATTATTTTTTGTTTTCCCTGCCACATTTTAAGAGGGCTTTTAGGAAGTAATAATACTAGCAATCAATTATTGAGTGCCAGGTAGTATAATGGGTGCTTGATATGTGCTCTTTCAATCCCTATGACAATACTAAGGAGAAATAATTTTATCCCCATTTCACGGATGAAACTGAGGCTCACGGAAATTAAGACATTTATTTAAGTCCACAAGGCTATTAGATAGCTAAGCCTGATTCACACTTAGATCTCTGCTCTTGCTGCTGTAATATACTAGAGTATGTTTAGTGTGTGAATAGTAAGAGGTCTGGAAACTCGGTTATATGACTGAGAAAACTGCTGTGTTTAGCCTGACAGTGATTGAAGGGAAGAAAAAATCTTTAGACATCTGTCACATAGAAAACGGATAAGACATATTTTGTTTTGCTCCAAAAGGTAGAGGTGTCTCTTGTAAATATAGGCAATCTAGA
The DNA here is from genome assembly GCF_020740605.2 of Lemur catta. NCBI lineage: Eukaryota > Metazoa > Chordata > Mammalia > Primates > Lemuridae > Lemur > Lemur catta. The sequence continues at coordinate 20,398,631 of NC_059150.1, read as the reverse complement.
TCCTGAAATTATAATTGCAGTTGCTTGCTTCTAGAAATTTTATTTAATTAAAAGTAGAAATTGAATCTATAACTCAAAATTAGTAAAAACCAAATTTGAACTCAGTGAAAGCCCCCAGGGGGCATCTGTCACACGTATCTTCTAAGTCTGCCATTGCATTCATTGCATTTTTGCTGTATTAGAAGGATCGAGACTTCTGGAATATCAGAGGTAAAGCCACCTGTCAATTCTGTATCTGCCAGAATGAAAACAAAAATAATCTTATCATCCTTTTTTTTTTTTTTTTGTCCTTCTAAAAATAAAGTGTCAGTTGCTCCAAAGGAAGATAAGGTCAGCTGGTGGTCTGGGAGAGGGGAGTCGCAGCTGGTGCAAGCGGCGTGGTGGCACGTGCCTATTGTGCCAGCCACGCAGGAGGCTCAGGCGGGAGGATCACGTAAGCCCAGGATCACAGTGCTGCCATGCACTTTCATCGGGCCTGTGAATGGCGACTCCAGGCCAGCACAGTGAGATCCCATGTCAAAAAAAAAAAGGAAATAAACGTGGTGACAGGTGGAGCACTGACTAGGCAGGTACCCTGAGGAGGATCAAGAGATCCGGTGTTGGCTGGCCACTTCCAGCCATGGTACAGCGGCTGGTGTTAGCCGGGCAGGGGGAGCGTTTGAAGATAAGCAAGGGAAGGTCTGCAGGTGCCAAGGAAGGTCTGTCAGCAACTTTCCAATGTGCACTTCCGCATGGTCTAATGTTGACTTTTTGCAAGGAAAAGACCAGGTGAATCTTATCGTTATTTCTTCACTTTGAATTGTAGAATAGCTGGGTGCCGCTGCACCTGTAGAGAAAAGGACAGAAAATTTGTTTTTCTTTCACGTAAAAGGACATTGGGGCACTTTGGTTTCTAATGGTACCGTAAGACTGCACAGGATTAGTCACAGAGGTGCCAGGGAAGGTGGCTTTCTGGAGCATACTAATTCCACTTCAGAACAAAGAACAGGCCGGGCGCGGTGGCTCACAGCTGTAATCCTAGCACTCTGGGAGGCTGAGGAGGGAGGATCGCTCGAGGTCAGGAGTTCGAGACCAGCCTGAGCAAGAGCGAGACCCCGCCTCTACTAAAAATAGAAAGAAATTAGCTGGACAACTAAAAAATATATATAGAAAAAATTAGCCAGGCATGGTGGCGCATGCCTGTAGTCCCAGCTACTCAGGAGGCTGAAGTAGGAGGATCACTTGAGCCCAGGAGTGTGAGGTTGCTGTGAGCTAGGCTGACGCCACGGCACTCACTCTAGCCCGGGAAACAGAGTGAGACTCTGTCTCAAAAAAAAAAAAAAAAAAAAAAAAGGACAAAGAACAAGGTTAAGTATGAAGAACTGATATCACCCCTCCCTCCCACCCTTCCTTTCTTCCTTCTGCCAACTAATACTTACTGATGCCTTTTGTATGCCAAGCACTTGCCAGGTGCTAGGAAGCGGTGGTGTACATAACAGATACAATCCCTGCCTTCTTGAAGGTTACAGACCAGTAATAATAATAAAGACAAAAATACTTAATCACGAATTGAGATATGTAGGTTAAAGATGCAACAAGAAATTGTAACAGAGGGACTTGATTTAGATGGGTTCAAGGAAAGGACTCTGTGAAGGAGTAACATGGCACATTAGCCCTAAAGAACATATGGTCCGGAGCAAGAGCTGGCAAACCATGGTCCGGATACCAGATCTGGCTGCCACCTGCTTGTGTGGATCACAGCCACGCCATTTGCCTACGTATTCTTGGGCTGCTTTTTCGATAGAATGGCAGAGTTGACTAGTTTCAACAGTGACCGTATGGCTTCCAAAGCCGAAAATATTTACTACTTTGCCTTTCACAGAAAAAGCTTGCTGACCCCTGGTCTAGAACATACTTGCACATAAGAGCTACAATATTCAGCTTGGTCCACACATTTTCTGGTAGCCATAGACTGCAAGACTGAAACGTTTGCGGGCACAAACTACTTGGATGTGACAGTGTATGTCTCTTCACGAAGTAGACGTTAAGCAGGCAAGAAGCTTTCTTCTAAATTTGAGATTGCATATTTCCAATGGACTTTCTATCTGTGGAGAGAGGCGTTATAGTGTCATGGTTGTAAGCTTTGCATTTGGAATTCTATTTTAGAAGACTATTTTGAATTCGAATCTTGGCTTTACCACTTAGGAGCTATGTTACTCTTCAGTTTCCTCATCAGTAAGACAGAGGTACTTACAGTATCATACATTATTTTTAAGATCTAAAAATGTTTTCATAAAACGACACATCAACTTTTGTAATGCCATCCCATAAACAAAGTTCATATTATAGTTTTTACTTTATTTTCTATCCTAATAGAACAACTTCTTTTCACAATGTCTGCGGATAAATAAAAGTGGTGACTGCTAAGTCGTAATGTTACCATCCTTTGAAGATGATTTTGTAATATTTTGAAATGTTTTTGCATGTTTATAAAATTAGTTCTTTTTTTACTCTGGAAGTTCACAGTGTTTGCCTACTATGTCTGCCTCCTTTCTCCCCCAGTGCTATATTTAGGGGATGTGTACTTCTTGCTGAACTCCCACCCTTACCCCAACTGCCTGTAGCTTTGCATGTCCTTAAATGCCCATTAAAGCATACCTTCCTTCCCACCACTCCTCAGTCTACAGCTCTGGCCTATATTAATCCTATGGCTGTAATCCAACCCCACCTAGCACCATAGTTCCCGGGTTCATTTTCAGCTAGTTCATGAGAGGGTCTGTTCTTCCAACCTCTCCCTCTCTTTGGGGTCTACTGTCTTTGCATTGACCTGACCACCTCCTCCACCTCCTCCCTGTAGTACATTCTTCCCAGAAGTTCTGGCTCTGGTTCCACTTTCCTACGGCCCTGACTTGCAGGAGTGCTTGGGTGCTAAGCCAGCTGCCTGCACACACCCTCCTCAGCGGTCCCCTTTCCTGCTCCAGACCTCAGTTCCCTGCCAAGCAATAGAGTTCTCACCATGCTGTCCATGAAACTGGCGCCCAGCCCTTCCCATAAAATACCTATTTGGTGGCCAGCAGTCACTTACAGAAATTGGGTGAGCGTTGCAGAGCGTACCAGCAACGCACAGCAAGGTGGGCTTGCTTATGTACCATGGCGATGGCTTTGCAGCACCGTGGAAGTAAGCACTGGCCTAGTTGCCTCGTCAAGAAAAAAAATCAGAACTCGTGAAACAGAAATCAGGTTGTGGGATACACTCTGCTTCTGCTTTCGGATCCTTTTTGGCTGGTTTCCATAGGCTACGTGGTTACTGGGGGAATCCAGATCAAACTTGTGTTCTCTGAACTCAGTGACACAGGAAGCAGAGGCATCGAATGATGATGCCAGAGCTGGAAAGTACCTTAGAGATCATGTGCTCTAGTGCCATACTTTGAAAGATAAGGACACAGGGAGGTTGAGTGACTTATCCAGGAGGAAGAGCAGCGTTGATAAACATGGGTAGCCTGAGGATGTGTTTGCAGGCAGCAGAGAATTTTAATGAGCCAAATATTTAATTTCTTGAGTCAAATGTTGCTTTCCCTTTTTGTGTTTTATTTAAAAATCTCTTATACACACAGAAAATTTTATAGAAGTGCATAAATTGGATCATATTGTAAATGTTAGGCTTTTTTTCCCCTCCCTCTCTCCTTCCATTCTTTTAATTCCTCCATAAACAATATTAAAAACCCTGTATGTGCCTTTCCGTATTTTTCTTTGTATATATACATGCATTACAGGAGATTTTGATCACTTTTTTTTTTTTTTAGAAAGGAACCATGTAATACATACTTTTCTGTATTTTTTCTTTTTAATTCAAACTGGCTTCATGGAAATCCCACTAAGTCAACTGACATAGTACTAATTAATTTATTAGCAGCTATAGCATTTTTTTTTTTTTTTCCTGAGACAGGGTCTTGCTCTGTTGCCAAGGCTAGAGTGCAGTGGTGTCATAGCTTTCCACGGCCTCCAAGTCCTGGGCTCAAGCCAACTTCCTGCCTCAGCCTCCTGAGTTGCTGGGACTACAGGCATGCACCACCATGCCCAGCTAATTTTTTAATTTTTTGTAGAAATGAAGTCTCACTATTGCCCAGGTTGGTCTTGAACTCCTGGGCTCAAGCAATCCTCCTGCCTTGGCCTTCCACAGTGCTGGGATTATAGGTGTGAGCCACCGCGACTGGCCCATATTCTATGGTTTATACCTCACGCTATTCAACCATTCTCTTACTGATTGCCTTCCCTCTGTTTCCAGGTTGGCCACTATAATCCGTGACTAAATAAGTATGTTTGTACTTATCCTTGTACATATAGCCTCATGTTCTCATTTCTGTGAGGCAGTATCCAGGAAGTAGGGCTGCTTGGTAAATGTATTTTTTTTTTATTTCCAGGCTTCCTCTTCTTGGTAAGTAAATGCATTTTTAACTTAATAGATGTTGCCAGATGAATTTTCAGCTTGGCTATAACATTTTACTTTTCTACAGTGTATGAGAGTACTCCTTTTCCTACATCCCTGACAGCAGTAGGCTTTTTAGTGCCTTTTTTGTTTTGTTTTGACAAGCTGATGGACAAGAAGCGAGTCTCCTTTTTATTTTGAGTGGCCTTTCCCTGACTGCCAGCGAGTCTGAGCATCTTATCTGCTACTTGTCAGCCACTTTGATTTACTTCTGTGTGAAGAGTCCACCGATGTTCTTTGCCGTATTCATTTTCATTCATTCATTCTTTCTCTTGTTCTTTCTTTTTGTTTTGTTATTTTCTTGTAAGAACTATATGAAAATCTAGATATTAATACTAATATATTAATTTTTATATCTCCATTAGAAACACTTTTCTCAAATTCGTCATTATCTATCATTAACTATGTCATTATTAACCTTTAATTATGATATTTTTGCCATGCAAAGGTGTCTAATTTTTATACGGCCAAATATGTTCATCTTTGCTTTTATGGCTTTTGGATTTCCTGGCTGTGTTAAGAAGATTTCCTTTAATGCTAGATTATATATATAATTCCCTCAATTTTTCTTGAAGTTTTGATATTGCTATATTTTTAATATTTAAATCTCCAGTTTGCATGGAAATCATGTTGATATATGATGTATGTCAGTAGTCTAACATTTTTCCTTTAAATGGATAACCATTGGTGCCAGCACCATTTATTAAATAATCTAACCTTCCCACTGAATTAAGCTACTATCTTTGCCGTATATTAAAATTATGTGTATGTGTGTGTATATATATATATTTATATATCTTTTGTGGTTATCTAGGTATTCTCTTTTCTTTTCCATTGATTCATTTGTTTATTCCCATGTTAATGCAATTTTGATTTGATTACAGTAGATTTTTGTTGCATATTCTTATACATAAGAAAATTTTCCACTTACAATTCATTCATATACTTTTCTTGACCATTTTTAGACCTATATTCCTATTTGGGAACTTACATTCCATGTAGCTAATTATCCCCCAATGCCTGCTGGGATTCTTGTTACAATTACATTAATCTATAAGTTATTTTAGAAAATGTTATTAAATTATTACATGTGATATTCAATGGAGAGGTCTTAAAAATTCATTTTAAAAATCAAACTACACTCATGGGGATAAGCTTTGTGAGAATGTGCATTCGCTGTCTGCACTGAGCTCCAGGCTGCAGTTAGCACACTGAGTGAAGGAAAGTCACTGGTGGCTGTAGAGAACCCGCTGAGTGGCACCTCTGTCCTCAGTCCTTTGCTCATGTTGTGTCACCTCACACAATAGCATCTTGGTCCTGCTTAGGAAGCCCCTCGCGCTCGCAGACGCCAGAACCCACTTCCTTGCACTGTGTTGGAAGTCTTTATAACCATATCATTTTGTATCTGCACCTAATACAAATTAGCAACTCTTTATACAGGTGGGTTTGAATTATTTCATAATTTAGGTGTTTAAAAACAGGAAATGCTGTTTGATGAGGACATTGTATGTGCTCTGTGTGGCTTGTCTCTGTGCTTTGGGTCATGTTCTTCCCTTTGCCTTGAACACCGGCCACCTGCCACAATTCAACCCACCCATGGCTACTTAGCTCCCTGTTTCATGAAAATGTGCATAGCCCAAACCAGACTCCCAGAGCCCTTTATTTCTCTAATAGCATTTATCACACTTGTTGTATTATAGATAATTATGCATTCTTTTCCAAACACATATTCTTTTTAACCCTCCTTGTGCTTGTTGAGGGTGCTGGGTGAACAGATGGTGGGTTTATCATTATTTCCCACACAGACTTCATGCCCATGAACCAAATCTGCTTCTCTTGTACACAGAGAATCTATGTTAATCAGTTATCACTTTTTTCCTAATTAAAATTTTTTCCCGTGTTTTGAATATACCGTATTTGTTGCTATTTTCCTAAATGTACATGGTCAGATTTTTTGAAGTTTGCCAGAATGAATTTTTCGTTAAGTGAAAAATATTTTTAGAGCCCCTACTATATGTCAGTCACCATAAACATTGCGGAGAAAATGTCAATCAAAAATAGACCCAAATGAATAAGATTGCCATTTTAAAAAAAAGGAAGTTGTGTCAATTTTCTTCAGATAGCATGTAGGCACAATATTTTGAAATCTAAAGCCATGAGATCTAACTTTTAAAACAGGTAAAGATGTCAAACAGGAGCCTAAAATGGATTTAATATTTGATATCCATATTTAAATTGAGAACTGAGTGAGCATAACTGAACATTCTAGACTTGCAGACTCAGTAATTCACAGCTAGAAAGAAGAACATGGGAATAAGTCAGAAGTAATCAGCACCTCCAACCCTTGATACTAAAGAATAACACACTTTTTGAAGACTGAATACTACCAGTATAATTCATTTGCTTTCTTTTATATTGTAGTAAAATAAAGGTGTATTTTTAATTTAGACATTTAACTTTGTGTTGCCCAATGTACTTACCAGTCAACTAGAAACATGAGTGTAGACTCTAGCTGAATACTTCTACACTAATTTGATCTTAATTAGAAACTGATAATCACTGATCAGATCTACATTCACTTATTCAGCAAGTATTTATTGAGTATATAGTATGTGCCAAGCACTGTTCTAGACACTCAGGATATGGCAATGAGCAAAACAAAGATTCCTGTTCTTGTGACACTTATATTCTAGTCAGGGACCAATGGCAGTAACAAGAAATAAGCCATAAACATCATAAATAAGCAAATTATGTAATATGATAGAATGTGGCAAGTGCTGTTGAAAAATAGTAGAGTAGATTAAGAGGATCCAGGAGGGCGGGGACTGGAGGGGTCAGGGCAGGCCTCAGTATGAAATCAGTTGTATTAAATATGCACAGAATGAAACAGGGAGATCTGTTCCCAGCCGAAAACTTGAGAGGTGTGGAGATACACAGTACTATCAGAGAAGGTTTAAAAAAAAAAAAAGTAAGCATGGGGTTGTAACTATTACTCAGCTTGAAAGAAAAGTTCTGGGAAGACACAGTAATGATTTTCTAATGTCATGTTCAACTCTACCGAAGATGCTCTCAATTGTAACATAAGAAATGTACGTTGCACATGAGGGAGACCTGCCTGATAATGAGAACTGTTGTATCATGTATGGAACGATTGAGGCAAGGTCTTACACGTGAATGTAAGAATGACTGACTTACACGTGATTCATTTTAATCTGTAAACCTACACTATTTAATAAATATTAGCTTTTACTATCATTAATGATAATTGGTCTAGAAGAATTTATATGCTGTTACAGCTATTTAGTAATAAATACTGCCCTGGCAGTAGGGAAATGGACTGGACATTAAAAGCACATATGTTTCTATGATTCCATCATATTTTAGTCACAAAAATACCATTAGGAGGCCGGTCACAGTAGCTTATTATGCCTGTAATCCTAGCACTTTGGGAGGACAAGGTGGAAGAATTGCTTGAGGCCAGGAGTTTTGAGACTAGCCTGGACAACATAACAAGACCCCTATCTCTAAAAAAATAAAAATTAGCCGGATGTGATGGTGCAGGCCTATAGTCCCAACAACTCAGGAAGCTGAGGTGAGAGGATTGCTTGAGTCCTGGAGTTTGAGGTTGCTGTGAGCTATAATGACATCATTGCACTCTAGCCCAGGCAACAGAATGAGACTATGTCTCCAAAAACAACAACAAAAAAATACCATTAGGAACTGTGAATGCCCAAGAGACATTAACTTACTTATAACTAACACACCATCATAGAAAATGTACATGCGTACACACACACACTCATTTCTTCAAAGCTTTGACACTTTGAACACAAGAATTGAGGTTTTGTTTTTATTTCCTCTTTTTCTGTTTTACCATAAAGGAATTAGATCACTGGACAAATTCACTCAAATAGTTCCATGAAGTGAGTTAATTGCATCATATGATTCAAGTCCATGGCCACTGTTGAGACTGTCTACAGTAGGAACAGGGCACCCAAATCCATCAAACATTTTAACTGATTTTTCTTTTTGGTGGAGGGAAGGAGCAGGGTGAACAATTTGTTGCTCTAAATATAGCAGATTGTTGTACGGCTGCATCCTGTTTGGAAATGATCTCATCTAATAACTGTTGTTGGTTAGCAGTTTTCTACCACACCGAGCAGGAATATTATGATATGGCATTGTTGTTAGAGAGCCCTCAAAGTTAAAGCCGCTTCTTGCTGCCCATAATGTAGGGTTTGTGAGTGAGATATAATTGTCAAGAGTCTTGAACTTGAACTCAAAGTAATCCACAAAGGCGCTTGTTACAAGTTATCTAATTTCTTATTTTTGTACATTACTTTGATCCTGGGGTTGTTCTATGAGATGAACTGTGCTATGTGTCTAATGATGACTTAGAGGAAAAGTCAGCTTTCTTCCTTCTTTATTGATTTAGAACAGATCCCCTTTGTAGTGATGGTGTTTGAACACAGACAAGCGTGGGGCGGCATGCTCTCCTTCATCGCCTCCGTCCTCTGCCCCACCTCAGATAGACAACATACCTGTTCAACCATGAGCATCTGGAGCTGCTCCATCCAATATGGCAGCCACTGGCCCGGGTGGCCACTGATCATGTAAAATATGCTGAGTCCAAACTGAAATGTGCTGTAACTGTAAAAGGCACACCAGATTTTGAAGACTTAGCATTAAAAAAAGAATGTAAAATATCTCATTAATAATTTTTATATTGATTACATATTTCAAATACTTGAGATTAAATAAAATATATTAAAATATTATTGTACCTGTTTTTGTTTGATGTGGCTACTATAAAATTTAAAATTGCTTATGTGGCTTTCATTATAATTCCATTGGATAGCACAGGTCTAGAGTCTCCCATTTCCCCTTCATTTTCCTGGGAGTGGGCCTTTGAAACCAAGTATTGATTACTTTCTGCAGCCTAGAGAATGGCATGTATTTGTGTGTGTGGTCTATGTATCTTGTCATAGACCATGAAATGGCAGACTTGAATATTTTCACTATTTTATTAGGTTAATTAATGAGATAACCCATGTGGTGAAACCGGCAGAAATCACCATGAAATGAACTGTTACTCAGGGAAGTGAAAGGAGAAATGAGGAGAGCATAGAGACACTAGAAAAACTCTGTCCAATAGCAATGTGATGAAAGTCACATGTCATTTCATATTTTCTAGTAGCTACATTGATGACTTTCTGCAGCTCAGAGAAAGATGAGTATCTGAGAGAGAGAGAAAGAGAGAGAAAGTTTAGTGGGAAGAAAAGGATAAGGTAGCCTTGAAACTGGAACTTTATGTCCCCAAGTTGGAATACTATTATGGAAAGCACCATTCAAATGTTAATAACAGTAAGTGTGCTTTAAGTTCATCATAGAATTATACTATTTCATAGCTTAAAAAGCAGACACGACAGTCAGCCTCTCATTTGAAATGAGAAACAGGCCCAGGGAAGCAAAGTAGCTCACCTGGAGTCCCACAGCAGAAGTGGCAGGAGTAGAAGTAGCTCCAGTTTTAATTCTTACTAGACACTGTGCTATGGCCTATGGATACTGTGATAAATATGACATGACAATCCCTGTCCTCAAGGACATTATAGTGTAGCAGGACACAAGTTTATCCTGTGGTGTCACGGATGACATCCCCCCTTTGGACGCGTCTACACTTGTGCTATCCCCAAAGTGCCCCAGGATGTAAGGATTTTCCCTCCACTCGCGAAAAGCAAACTTTTATTCTTATTTGATGAACTGATAAAATGAGTTATTTATTCACATGACCTTGGGAAATGACGTAAACTTCTTTGATTTCAGGTTTTTTCGTTTTATACCAGGAATGCTTACCTCTGGCTTAGTTGTCTCATGAGATTGCTGTGAGAATCAAATGAGATGTTATAAACTGTTAAATCCTCTGACAAGTTCAAGGTAGATGCTATTATATTTATATCAGTCATTGGTAATGATGAGTAAAATATCCCCAGAGAGCATCATCAGACAGCGCTGTGCTCTGTGGGTTTGTCAGGCTATGATGAAGTGATGCCAATTAATGCCATCGACCCCAGCAATTTGTTTTCTAGTGTAAACCTGGCCAAGTCATTTCACCGTCTGCCTTTACTTACAGGAAGTTTGCTCTTGTGGATGTTGGTAAGAGTCAGGTGTCATGATTTCACAAAATGAAGGTTATCCATTGAATTGGTCAAGAAGAATTTCCCTAATATTTTTGCGTGCTGCAGTGACAAATTATACCAAGACCCCTTTGTTAGCAGCCATTTCTGGGAATAAGAGAAAGAATCATCAAAAACGAAGGACAAGTCTACAACTAGAGGAGCATCTTCCCTATTCACTTGAAAACTCAAGCTTGCTTTAAACTGTGTCCAGGTTGTGTGGTGAGTTTCTGCCTGTGGAGAACAAGCCACACAGCTCCCCACAATGTCACCGAGAGGCACATGACCCAGTTTCTGTGGTCTGAGCTGAAACGTTACCCCAGTGTGTGCATTGCCGCAACTGCCTGTGAAACATTATGTGTTGGACACTTTTTAAATTCGCATTTTAAAGAGGAAATTAGATCATTTTCATTTGTTTTGCTTAGGTTTTGCTGTGTAATTTGTTTTCTCCTGAGGTCATTTCAGCAGCATTTCCACAAATAGTTACCAGGGGATTGGGAGACAGTTCTGCACTCACTGTCCTAGAATACAAATCTACCCATATACAGCCATGTATATTTGCCCTGGGCAGATAGGAAATAATTGTGTAATTGTTCTCCTGGCCTGACTCTGTCCAGGTAGCTAAGGCACCTGGGGTGATAGATTAACTCTTTTGAACCCGTGGAAATCATGTTCAATGACTCACATCTTCAGGGCACAGAGTATTTTGATGGTATTGAGAAAGAAAGAAATTCTCTTCTCCCTTATTGGGGGTCTGATGACACCATCCTTGCTTTTTGGAATAGATTGGAACATGGGTCATTTTTATTTTTTTAAGGCTTTGAAAAAAACTTCAGGTGGAGGTAACTGAGATGATTCATGCTAGAGAAAGGAAGGCTCTCACACACAAGACATCACCCACACATCCACTGAGTACTAAAAAAGGGAAAATGAGATCCACCAGGGTGACGTGAGGATTTACGTCTACACAATGATGACTGCTCCTGAAAGGAGCGGAGGATCTCCCGTGGAACGCCTAGACTTCCAGGTGTTCGGAATGGTGTCTTTATGAGCCTGCCCGAAGTGTTATCTCCTTATCCACAGATTTTTTTTATAAAGCTTCATTGTAGTACTATATTTAAACATCACTTTGATTAAGTACAAGGGTTCATGTGTGTTAAGTGGGTGATTGATTGAATAATATATATTTTCCTTTTGAAGTATTGCATGAAGTTGTTCTGCTAAGTTGGCAGAGGGTGTCCCCATTCTTAACCTATTAGTGAGGGACAAAGCTATCAAACCCTCAGCATTCAAAAGTCACGGTCTTCTACTATATCTTTTTCTTCTGTGTAATTTTTTTTTTCTCAAATGTAATTCGTAAACCACCTGCAACAAAATCACCTGAAGAGCTTGTTTAAGTGCAGATTCCTGAATCCAATTCCAGCCCTGCTAAATGCAGAATCTTTGGGGCAAGATCAAGAACGGAATTTTTAATAAGCACCACGGGGGATTCTGATGTTCGAGAGCCACTCCCCTGAAGCTGGGTAGAGCAGTGGTCCTCCGAGTTCCTGGGCCTGCAGCATTAGCATCACCCGGGAGCTTGTTAGACATGCAAATTCGTCCTGGTACTCAGGGAAGTCTGACAAGCACTGGGGAGAGTACAACAGTTGCTTTCAGTAGCTCTTTACAACAGTGGGCAGGAACTCACTCATTAAGACAACGTAACACATTGCAACACTTGGGTTTCGGTTGTAAACATATGAGATTTCAGATTGGAAGGAACTTTATAGGAGATTTAAGCTAGCATTCCTTCTAGTGTGTTAATCCCTTCCTTTTCCCTCTCTCCCTCCCTCCTTTTTTCCTTCTTCAAATATTTGATAAGTTCATGTACTATTGGGGGATGCCATGGTGAATACGAACAGTAGCCCCCTGTCCTTTTGGAGCTTAGAGTCTAGGGGAAGATGCGTCTCCCATGATCACACTGATAACTGTAAAATTACAATTGTCGTAAGTGCTGTGCTGGGGACACGTGGTGCCACGAGAGCATATAATAGAGGGATTTGAGCAAGTCTGTACACCTTCTAGAAGGTAACTCACCCTGATGGAGCACTTCCTCTCTAGGGGAACTTTGGACATCCTGTTGGCATCTATTTAACTCTAAGATAAGCCTAAATGTTAGAAATTTGTTCCTTATGGTTTATAAAAATCTGCCACACTCTAGTCTGCACAATCCTGGCTGTAGCGTTGGAATCCACACAGAACAAATCAAGTCCTTTTTATATTACAGATCTTCACATGGATAAAACCCCTTTTTTCTTTCCAAGGCTTTGAGATTCATCATTCACTTGATCTTCAGAAGTACTCCACTTTTTTCCTTTATTTTAAAAATGTTTGTAAAATATTCTGGTGCTCAGCATGAGCTACAGGTTTGGAATGGTAAGCTCAGAGTTGCATATCTCAGAATCCGTATATGACCATCCTTGGCCTCGTTATACTCCACATTTCTGAGGCCCCTAATTTACCTGCTTTGTTAAGTGAAACCCCAGGGTTTTGGGTTTTTTTTTTTTTTTGGTACCTTTATTCATTCAATCTATTTATTTACCAATCTTTTTGCATGCCTATTATGTATCAGGCTCATATCAAATACTTTTGTGGTTGTGTTTTTGGACTTATGTGCTAGATTAATTTATCCATATTATGCTTCATTTTGGTTGCTGACTCTGTCATCCACTAGACTGTTAGGAACTTGAGGTTAAAAGTCATATTTTTTTTTTCAGCTTTGTATCCTCAGGGCCTAACTCAGTGCTTGGCCTATGGTAGGGAAATAAAATTTAATAACTATAATATATATATATATATATATATATATGCCTACATGCACACACATTCTTTTCCAAGTAATTGAAAATATTTTGAGGGTGGTGCCCTGGAGATTTCTTCTATGATGTTAATAACCACAGTCCTTTAACCAGCACCTGTCATTTAGATTATTTAACTATTTATGTTTATTTGCATTATCAGCCAATCTAAACTTCTTCAATGTGCCAATCAAAATCATGCAAGACATGATTTAATAATTGCCTTGCTAAAATCTGCATACAGGATGTCTATAACAGCCTTCTAATCTACCAATCTAGTATGTCTATCTAAAGGAAATGAGGTTAGTCTGTCTTCACTGGTTCTACTAATCACCACTTCCTTTCTTCTGTTGACGGTCTTTTAATATTTATTGACAAGTCAAGAATTCATGAGCTTCACTGCTTTTAGCTGGAGAGGCATGCAGTATTTTTCTGTGTGGTTAAAAATTTTTCTCAAAACAATGTCTTTATTAGAAACACCTTTCTTCCATTTGTTTGAGTAGTTTTCTATCCTCTGAGTGAGTTCTTGTATCTGTATTTTCACCTAGGGCAACGCCACTGTAACTTGTCCTTGGGTTTCTCCATCGCATCTGCAGTACACATTTTCATTTTTGGGAGGCATATTTCTCCTGTCTCCCTGGTAGGTCTTTGTTCACTAACGCAATATGATTTGGTCAGTAGATTAATATCTTAGTCTAAGAGTTTACAAAATATATAGTTCAGGGGCCCTGGTAGTTTGCCAGTTTCTTCTAAATACCTGGGGCTAGTTCCTGTAAGAGTTATCATTTATAATATAGAATAAATATTTGCTTAGGTTGGTCATGTAGAAATATGTTTTTAAATAAAAATTAAAACTCTATTACCGGCCAAGCGCGGTGGCTCACACCTGTAATCCTAGCACTCTGGGAGGCCGAGGTGGGCGGATTGTTTGAGCTCAGGAGTTCAAAACCAGCCTGAGCAAGAGCGAGACCCCGTCTCTACTAAAAAAAGAAAGAAATTAGCTGGACAACTAAAAATATATAGAAAAAATTAGCCGGGCATGGTGGCGCATGCCTGTAGTCCCAGCTACTCAGGAGGCTGAGGCAGAAGGATCGCTTGAGCCCAGGAGTTTGAGGTTGCTGTGAGCTAGGCTGACGCCATGGCACTCTAGCCAGGATGACAGAGTCTGCCTCAAAAAAAAAAAACAAAAAAAAAAACCAACTCTATTACCACCTCATTTAAATGGATACCATTCACTGTTAGTTCCAGTGAGGGGGTTTTCTTTTGCTTTATTTTTAGTCATGTCATGTCATGTTCTGTCTGGCCTTCAATCTGTTCACTTGTACATGAGGGGTTTGGACTAGATGATCCCTAATCTATGATCAAACTCTGGGATTACATGATTCTAATGAGGAGGAAAGTCCCTTTTAAAATAACTTTCAAATTAAACCACCACCACACACACACACATACACACACACACACACACACACACACACACACACGCGTGCAGGAGTGCCTGTAAAACTGGTGAAATCTGAATAAGAAGGTTGGACTGCATCAATGTCGATTTCATGTTTGTGATATTATACTATAGTGTTGCAGAATGTTCCTTTTGGGGGAAACCAGGTGAAGGGCATATGGGATCTCTCTATATTTTTTTCTTACAACAGTATGTGACTCTAAAATTATTTCAAAATAAAAAGTTTTTTTTTTTAATTTTAAATTTTTCTATTTTTAGTAAAGATGGGGTCTCGCTCTTGCTCAGGCTGGTCTCAAACTCCTGAGCTCAAACGATCCTCCCGCCTCGGCCTCCCAGAGTGCTAGGATTACAGGTGTGAGCCACTGCACCCAGCCCAAAACAAAAAGTTTTAAAACATTAAACCATGAAGTTTTATAACAGGACTTTGGAGGTGTGAGCCTTGCTGGACCACACACTAGCTTAAAGAAGCTATTTAACCTACCTGAAATTTAGTTTTCTTGTCCTCTGTAAGGTGGGGATATTAATTCCTACCCGATGTTGGAAAGATTGTAAGGCACAGTGTGTGTAAACATCTCACAGGTTCATACTCCACGGCAGGGACTCAGCAAATGTTGGCTACGTCCTCTGTCCCCCTTCTCCCTTGTTCTACAAGAAACAAGGGCAAGCAGGCTCCCTGCAGCTCTCCTGGGAAAGGTGCCTTCGGACTGAAGCTGCAGACAGCTTAGAAGTCACATCAGCACCATGAGCCCCATAGCAGCGCAGTGAGTAATGCTGTTACATAACTTTCACAAATCCCCAAGCAGATCAGCTAACAAGGCTTGGCGCGGTTTACGGATAAAATAAAACAACAAGGCAGCCTCCAAACTCAGCTTGAGTCGGGGAGTCCCGAGACAGCAGCCAGAGTCGAAACCCAGAGTGACTCCACCGGCCTCGGTGCTCCGGTGTTTCAGTGGACTCTGATTTGTTATAAATCTGTGTAAGTGGAAAAAAACCAAAAGTGATTTCTTTCTGGCTTGCCCTCTGAATAACTGTCCCCGAGAGGCCTAGAGAATTTTTCCTTCCCTTGCAAAATCCTTAATTATGTCTCCCAAATATGAGTTTTCCATGCAGCTGCACGGATGAGGAAATCGGGAGAGACTAGGGAGAACAGTATTTTCCTAGACATTTCTTGGTCCTGAGGATGCGATTGTTGAATGAATGGCCAAGATGTGTCTCCCACATGTCTCCTAAAATGCTTCGGGTTTCCCGGGGCTCTTTCCTTGCCCCTGACCTGGTGGGTGTTTTAATCAGGGATTTGGCTAGAAACGCAGAAGGCGAGCTTACCAGATTTCCAAATGATTCTGAGGTGAAAGGGAGTTGGAGACAGAATTACAATTTTAAAATGATTTGGGCAGGCTTTGGGACGCTGGGCCGATCCCAGTACGTTGTAATTTAATAGGCATCATGTTAAACCATGTCCTTCAAAGTCAAAAGCAGAAGTACAGGTTAGAAGAGGCTTAGATTGGCAAGAGTTTTATATGAAAAAGGTACAGGGATTTTATTTGATTACAAGGAAGACATGAGTCAACAGTATGACAATGTGGTTATATTAAAAAACAGGGTAGAGCTGTAGTCCCCAGACTGGTACTGGTCCGTGGCCTGTTAGAAAGTGGGCCGCACAGCAGGAGGTGAGCAGCAGGGTGGAGAAGCTTCATCTGTATTTACAGCCGCTCCCCGTGGCTGGCATCACCGCCTGCGCCCCGCCTCCTGGGAGATCAGTCACTGTCCCCAGCACCCCCAGATGGGACTGTCCAGTTGCAGGAAAACAAGCTCAGGGCTCCCACTGATTCTGCATTATGGTGAGCTGTATAATTATGTCATTATATATTACAATGTAATAATAATAGAAATAAAGTGCACAGTAAACATAATCACCCCAAACCACCCCTGTGTGACCCCCTGGTTCTTGGAAAAATTGTCTTCCACGGAACTGCTCCCTGGTGTCGAAAGACTGAGGACTGCTGGGTTAGAGATCAGAAAAAGAAAAGTGTCTTTCTGCTTTATGTGATTTACACTAGTCAGACAGTACGCAGTGTATTGTATTCAGCTGTAGGGGCCAAGTTTAAGAAAGATACTGATAAATTAGAATGGATCACTGAGGGAAGAAGGAAGGGAAAGGGAGGGCCGAATTACAAAGAACCAAAAGATAAGTTGTTGAAAGAACGGTTGCAGGAAAATAAGGGTATTCAGGTGATTGCTGTTTTTTAGAGCTACCATATGGAAAAGGAGTAAACTTGTCTATTTTGCTCTGAAAGGGAGAAATGAGATTAATGAGAGAGAGAGAGTTCATGGAAATACATTTTGGCTCAATAGAAGGAAAATTTAGAGCAGCTCAGTGATGGAAAGAACTGTTTCATTAAATTGTGAGCTTCCTGTCACTGGAAATATTCAAGCTGGGGCCGCACAAATGTCTCTCTGGGATTCTGAGGGATCCCAGCGTTGACGAGAGCTTTGGTTGGTGACCTCTGAGATCACTTCCAAGTCTCATAGTCTGTGATTTAAGTGAGCGTGAGTGCCAAGGCCGCTCAGGGCTCGCCAGAGCCAAACTCTCAGCTCTTGGCTCTGATACTGACCAGCTGTGTGACCTTCAGCTACGAGATTAACCATTTCTTGCTGCAGTTTCCTCATCTGTGAAATGCAGGAGCTGAATTCACTAATGTCAAGTCGCTTCCCAGCCCTTCGGTCTCCTTGTAATTACGACATGCCACAGAGTTTGGGCTGACATCTGCCTCTTTTAAAAGTCTGCTTGCAAGAAGGCTTAAAAACCAAAAACCATTGTTGATTCTGGGGGTCACCGAACTAAACTCAACTTGCATGTTGGCAGGAGAGCCGGGGATTGCGAACCTGGAGTTTGTTCCCGTGAGATCTGTGGCAGGAAGTTGATCAAGTATCTGATAATCTGGGTTCTCTCAAACACCTGTACCCTCTGGCTGAGCTCAGCAACGCCTTTGCACACAACTTAGTAGAAATGAAGGTCATATTACCATTGCAGTATAATTCTATCTTTCACAAAGCAAACTTTTGTCCTTTATTTGCTTAATGTTCTGGCAATTGCTTTTGAGCTTCGCTTACAATCGTAAGAACAAATATCCATAAAGCAACTTACTGTGTGGGGATTCTGTTCTAAAAACATTGTATAAACTAATTTATTTAATCAGTTTATAAGTTGAAAAGCTAATGATGAATCAGTAGATTAGATCATTTTTCCCCTATGGAAAGGGAGTAGTTAAAATCTAGTGTAAGTTTTTCTTAATGGTAAAGAGTCCAGAATTCAGATCCATGCTCTCATTCTCTGAGGTTTCATTGTTCGAAGACTATAATTTCTTGGTGGTTGATTTGATTGCTAATACTTTTCTTCTCTGCCTATATTAAGGTACCTCACTTTCACTACTGGTACTCTCTAGCTCTCCTTCTATTCCTTCTTTGACTTCTCACTGATGCTCACATCATTGTCTCCAAGTTCCGTTTCTTCAGTTATTTTTTTCCAAAGATCTTTGAAAATGCAGCCATCTGTGGGAGTGTCATCATTTGCTTTGATAGAGATACAGAAGTTAAACAGACAGGATTTCAAACACTTTCTCCTGAGGTCAGCAGGGGAAGAAATAAATAAATGTATGTTTCTTGTAAGGACATGAAGGATTTAAAACTTCATTCCCTGGCTCGAGGGTCTGGCCATATTTACTCTATCCAAATACAGTACCATATTTTCTTCCATCTCTTTGTTTTCTTAGGATGGAAATGAAAACAGCTGTTAAAAATAAGAGCACATGAGTCAATCTTGAATCCCAATGTAGTGATTACAGTTTCCATCTCAGTTGGTAAGGTCGTCCCAGTGTACTGAGCCCCGTATCACCATCTCCTTGTGGGGAGGACACTACTGATGGTGTTGTCAATTTTATAGCAAGATCTTAATTTTTGTTTTCCAAACCTCTAAGATTAAACACTGAATCAGTTGCAAAGCCAAAAAAAAAAAAAAAACAAGGAAAAAATACTTCCATTTAAAAACTGGATTCTTGGAATGTGCCCTTTTTCTCATATGGATTTTAACCAACTCCCTATGTTGATATTAGAAATGTCAGTTATTGTTCTACATTTTTCAAAGTGGAGTTTCTGGGCTTCATCATGTCCTCATTGTGAAGAATTGTGCTTGAACTCTTGCAGAAGCTATGCCTTGAATTGTATTTTCTCTTTTCCAAGTTCCTAAGGCTTACGAACTAGTAAGTCAGTCTCAAGAGTCATCCACAATCTGTTAATTGATTGTTGTCTTTCAGCGCAGATTGATCCTTGTTTAGTTCTGTCGAGTCCCACATCAACCATTTTGTCCTTGATTGAGTAATTCCACTGTGTAAAGCTGTGATGGTCCCGCCTTCTCCCTGCGCCCTGCTCCCGAGAATCAGCCGTCAGCAACTGACCGATCTAACATTGCCCTGTAAATGCAGATTACTTGGGGAGCTCCATGCCCCATGGAGGCAGAGGCAGGGAACTTGGACCTTCACTCACTTCACCTTTCCCACTTTATTTCCCCTTGATTTCTTTATTACTTGATTAGATTATTTCTAAAGTTCAGTTCTGCACTAAGATTTCTATAATTCTGTTGTCATTATTTCCCCCAAGAGCTAATTTATGTGTTAGAAATGAAGACACTGTATGCATTGTGTGATTTATGGAATTCTGAGATGGCCATTCAGCCCCAGCTCCCTCCACCATTAGATATTCATTCCTTATGGCAGGATATTACCTCTCAGACTTTTTTTTACTATTATTTTTATTTCAGAGTATTGCGATGGTACAAACGCTTTGATTACATAAATTGCCTTTGCACTGCCCCAGTCAGAGCTACAAGCGTGCCCATCCCCCAGACAGTGTGCACTGCACCCCTTAGGTGTGAGTTCACCTATCCCCTCCGCCCCCCTCCCCACCTTCCCAACACCCATGAATGTTACTTTCCTATGTGTGCATAAGTTTTGATAAATTAGTATGAATTTAATGGTGAGTACATGTAGTGTTTGTTTTTCCATTCTTGTGATACTTCATTTAGAAGAATGGGCTCCAGCTCTAACCAGGATAATACAAGAGGTATTAGTTCACCATTTTTTATGGCTGAGTAGAACTCCGTGGTATACATACACCACATTTTATTAATCCACTCATGGATTGATGGGCACTTGGGTTGTTTCTACATCTTTGCAATTGTGAATTGTGCTGCTATAAACATTCGAGTGCAGATGTCTTTATTTTATAGAGTGTCTTTTTTTCCTTTGGGTAGATACCCAGTAGTAGTATGGCTGGATCAAATGGTAGTTCTGCTTTTAGTTCTTTTTACCTCTCAAATATGACACCTTTTAAAATCCAGTATGTTCGGAAGGGCAAACCCATAAGACTAGTATGGGAAGCAGTGTAGTGTGTCGTGGTTAGCAGCAGGCTCTGAAGTCAGACCTCCTGAATTCACATCCTGGCTCTGCCACTCGCCAGCTATGTGACCTTAGGCAATTCATTCATCTTTCTGCGCTTCCTCTTCTCATCTGCAAAGTGAGGATGACGATAATACACTCCTCAGGGGGTTTTGTGAGGTTTCAATGAAATATGTGAAGGGCTGAGATGAACAGTCTTCTGCTAAAAGTGTTAGCAATTATTGGTTTTCATTTGCATAAATTTGCACATTATATCGATGTCCTTTTGACAGAAAGCTGATATTAAGTCACAAAGAAATTAGAGTTTTGTTTGGGAAACTGGGAGGGGATACTTTGAACACAAGAGGTGCTGTTAAGGGATGGCCTACATGAGTGAGGTGCTAGAGTCGGTAGCAGAAAGTCACCAGGGGCCTGGGGGTGGATCGGAAAGCATTTATAAGACAAAGAAAGGAGAAGGACCTGCTGCTAGTCCTGGCCAGTAAGTGGCAGAATTAATCAGCTAGGACAGTGAACAAGTAATATGATGATGTACACCTGGCCATGAACTTTGAATTCAGTACTTGCTTAACTTCTTCTATGTCTCATAATTCCATGCCTTCAACATTGCCTTCAACATTGCACTTGAAGCACCATGGAAAAATGTAAAAAGAAATGTTTTACTTTGCTAAATCCCCCTTCCTCTTTCCTTCAGATTACATGAAGCAGACGACATTTGAAGCCCAAGCCTTCTTGGAAGCCGTGCAATTCTTCCGACAGGAGAAGGGTCACTACGGCGCGTGGGAAATGGTCACAGGGGATGAAATCCAGGTAACACATGGCTCAGAATTTTGGATCCTGTCTCTGTCCGAGTGGTAGGAAGTCAGGGTCATTTTAATAAAGGATCAAGTAAAAAAAGTTACAAGAATAGAAGATGTGGTTCCTAAGGCCATCCCTCTCATCGTCTAGAAGCATTGCTCAGCAAACTAATATTAGGCACCCACTACAAGGACAACCAAACCAGGCACTAAATAGGGCAGCCAAAAACACTGCAACGGCAGTGGAAAGAGCAGCTTCTACCATTTTTTATAAAAAGAATTATTCTTTCAAATAATCTTATGCTTCCAGACTAAAAACAAATGCGAATAGTGAGGTATAGCGCAAAGCGTGTGGCAGGGCTTTAGGGTCGGCAGACTTGAACTTAAATCTTGCCAAGTTATTTAATCTCCATTAGTCTCAGATTACCCCTCTGAAAAAATAGGAATAATAATATTTACCTTGCAGGGTTGTGAAAATTAAATGAGATGCAACTGGACAAGCATTTGGCACACAGCTGTCTTTATCTACTGAATGATATGTAAATGGAGTAATGAATAGAAACAAATTTTAAAAGTGTCAAGACAGTTTTCTATGTTTTATTTAACTTTTCGTTTTCTGTCCTCTGTGGTACATTATAATTTCCCACTATCCTGATTAAATGCCGGTCATGGCCTAAGCGCCTCAGTGGGCTTGGTCCCAGGCACAGTGCTACAAATCTCCAAAGGAGACTGTGTTTTATCATGTGACCCTGGCCTCCATGGGGACACCAATCACAAGACTGATTCAGCCGAGAAGAGGAGGCTGGGTATGGGCCTTATTTAATTAGAGGCACACAGTGTCCAAGAATGCTATTCTTTTTTTTTTTTTTTCTGCCACGTCTCTAGGGTACCTCTTTTGGGGGCTGGGGAAATTTGTTCGGGAAAAATATTTGGAAGATGCAAGATGGTGCCTTGTCTCTGGTCATTAAACATCTGAAGCCAAAAGCATTTTCTCATGACGATGGAGCTGTTCTTTACTGTTTTACGTATGAAAACATACGTTTACCATCATCATCTTGTCCTTCTGTTGGTAGATTCTAAACTAATCTCTTCCCAACCTGAAACTTATTCCAGAACTTTAACCAATTCTTGGTTTCTGATATTTTGGGGAAGCACATTCATTTATAAATCTCAACAGACTAAAGACTTACTGTGCTTATGCCAAAAAGAAAAACAAAACCATAAGAAGAGGAGGCTAAAGCATTTGACACTGATTGGCCTGCCACGTAAACCAAAATATTTCATACATAGACCAGTATTCAAATGCTTTTTTCTGATACTTTGGAATGTTCAAATCCTAGCTCTGTTTGTTTTCCCAGTCTTACGAGGTGGGGAGAGCAGTTACTATTATTTCCATTTGGTAAATGAGAAAACTGAGAGTGCCATAAGACAGTTAGGTGACTTGCCCAGTTTTATTCATTCAACACTATTTATTGAGTGCTTGCTGTATGCCAGGCGCTTTGCTGGGGGCTAGTGATCCAAAGATGGACCAGACAGAATGGTCCCTGCCCCGTGCAGGAGGCTGACGGTTTCAGGGTCACATGCTAAGTGGATAAATGGCAAAGGAAATGGTGGCTTCTGTCTCCCGCCCAGCAAAGATCAGCACCAGCCATGGGACGATGCTAAGTGACACATTTATTTAGCTCCTTGAGTTCAGCCGTGCCACTTGCTACATTATTTTCTTTCGCTTGAAATCTTACATCAGATCCCATTCCTTCATGAGAGCATTGAAAACAGGTACTTACTAAACCCTTTCTGGGAGTTGAGTATTGAGTTTGTTGTGTTTTGTGTACGTTGTGATTTTTGCTGTAGGCCACATGTGCTGAGTGCTCTAAGGTATAAGAGAACTCAGCGACTCCTCCCTTGCCATTGTGGTGAGGCAAGACACACAGAAAGCACCAGAAGATAAGGCAGCGTACGTGTGTGAGGGTATGCGGGTCCGGACATACATCCATGTCATAAAGCATTAGTGCAAAGCGGTCAGAGTACGGCCCTAATCCTGCAGTATAAAATATCATTAAGTGGGAAAACAAAACAAAAAACAGAAAAGAGATCAGCAAAGCTAGAGTTATCAAGTGACCCCAAGAGAAGTTTTGCTCCCCCAGGAATTTGAGTATCTTTGATGAAATCACAGAGTCACAAAATGTGAGTGCTGGATTATTTGTCCAACACCCTCCAGGTGAGAGAAAGAACATTCAGAGAAGTTGGCTGAAGTCACAGAGCTGGCCTGTGACAGAAATGCATTTTGAACTAGCTTGGAGAAGCTGGTAAAAGGAAATGGCTTCCAAGAACTTTCTGGTATGGGGCCAGGTAAAGATTAAGGTTTACCATAAGTTCTAAGACTTGGAGCTTAACAGTAAAGCAGTATCTACTCTAAGACTTAGAAAAAAGAGGTCAGGAGCCCAGAAAAGCTACTAAGTAATTAAAGAAAATGGCTTGGCATAACTGAGTTTGAGAAAATGACATCTTTTGTTTAAAGCACTAGGGTTTATTTGCACTTTTTCTTCCTGTCTGCTACAAACTTAATCATAACACTGTCCTAGACGCCTCTACCCTAGGAGCCTGTATTTGGAAGGTTTTCTCCCTTGTTCTAGTACTATCTGCATAGTAATGACTCACACAGCAAGTGTGGCGGGCCTCATGGCAGCGGTTGTTTTAGGCAAGTGTCCAGGCAAAGCAAATTTCTCAGAATAACTTGCCTGACAGACTGCTAAGGTGAAAATATTTGTACACCAGCAAAAACATCAACATATTTTCTACTTGTCAATATAAACGTGTCAAATGAGATCATGAGGGAAGGTGCTTTGCAAAATGTAAAGTAGCTACAGTGATTTGGTATATTTGTTATTTGTCTTTAAATTAGCCAGGTGGGCGAGAGGACAGCTCGTAATTCCCACACAGCAGAGCGCTTTCAAGACAAGAAACCATCCACACGTTCTAGGCCTCATCCCTGCGTCCCAGAGCTGTCTGTCATCCAACGGTGTTGAGTGTGACCCCCTTTAAATGGAGTCTTTCCCACACAGCCACTCGGTGACACGAGGGCAGGGCGCCAGCAGCCTGGCCAGACGCTGGGGCCACCTCAGGAAGGGGACAGGCTCCCTTGCGCCTCCCTCTCAGCCTCCACGTCTGAAAGGAAGCCCTGTGGTGCGGCCTTCAGGGGACAGCCTGGGTTTGTTAGTCTTGATCAACCTAGTGACACGTTGGGCTTCTCCTATGTGTGATAGAAATTAGAAATCTCCACATCCTGGTGGTTAAATTTATACAACACCTCCTCTTTTTTTTTTTATTTTAAACAAAGTGATATTTTTAGGTCCCTTATGGTAGAACTCAGTGGATCCCGTTCTGAGGGGAGGAGGTGAGGAAACTCCTTGAATATTATGATTTATCTGTCAGGTGAGCAACTTTGCCTAGAAGAGCCCATGAGCTTAGGACGCTGCTTGTGGAGAGCTGACCAAGGTAGGGGGTCCCAGAGTGGGCTCCGGGCCCGTGAGGGACCTCACAAAGTCAGGGTGGGGTGAGGTGGGGCTGAAGGTTAGGGGGCGAGGGTGACAGTGTTGGGACGAGACGCAGCTGGGTTTCAGCACCCAGAGGCCCTGCCTGCCCCGTGCCTAAGCCTGAGCCTTCGCCCCACCCGACCCTGGCAACCCATTCCCGGCCCCTTCTTTTTTCCCCAGACGTGGTTCCTTTTCGATTCCCGAAGTTGTAAAACAGAACCAAATTTCTTGGAACACTGTGTGGGAAAGACTAGAAGAAAACTGTAAGCCCACCCAAATGGAATGTTCTTTTTCTTTGGCCTCTGTAGACAACATTTTCATCTTTTCAAACCCATTTCACGCTTATGCTCAAATTCAAGCCAAACTTTGCAAAAGGATAAATTAGGACAATTATTGTGATTCTTGAGTTAAATATTTTTCCATCCATCGATTTGGAGCTCTGGCATCAGTCTCCTTCCTCCCTGGCTCGCTCTCTGCACGCCACACTTTGGGCAGATGTGTTCCAAACAAGAGCTTATCCCATTGAGCAGGATGGGCTCTGTGGATTATTAATTACCTGCTGAATCCAACTGTTAGGCCTGCTCACTTCCATGGAGTTTTGCGCGTGTCACGTTCCTCTTACATAGCTCAGAAACTGGTGACTCATCCCTGGACTTCCCCCAGAGAATGGTGGAGACAGGCGAAAACATCCCCACCAGTGAATTACCGGGGCTGGTGGAAATGCCATCCCCATTATGACCTGTGCCACACCAGACAGGTGACAGGAGCCCCACTTGCTGCACTGACCTGAGCAGCCTTCTCTCCCGGGGACCCACAGGCACAGCGGGACCGGACGGCGCGTCCCCCTCCACGCTGGGAGGGTCCTGTTTGGTGCAGCTGAGGCTTCACACCCTGCTGTAGCAGAGCCCTGGCGAAAGGCAAGATGTAGTGAGCTCATGCGTGTTTCCACTAGCATGAGGCTGACCAATGACCTCAGAGAAAATCTTCCTTAATTCCCAAAGCGTAATTTGAATTTTTATGAGAACTGAGAAGGAGGAGGTCAATTATTTTGAACAAATATTATTTCAAACTCATTGAACAGATGTCTTGAGCGATGCTCGACTTTTCTGCCTGCTTCCATTCCTAAAATTACGCTTGCCCTTTTGTAAATCCTAGCCTGAACCTACTATCGAAGGCTGAGCTGTGGGACCCAAAAGACTCATGTTCTTTTTAAATGAACGTGAACAGCAAAGCTTTTGCAGCTCAGGGCCAAGGGTACAGATGGAAGGGCCAGTGCCACACGAGCATTGGAACAAGTGGATGTACAGAATGCTGCTAAGATTCATGGGAAACATTTTAATTGATCCAAGCAAAATCTGGGGAGAGATTTGGGAACAAATTTTTAAAAAGCACCTGAAAATTTCAGACACCCCTCATATTCTGCTCAGCCCACACATGTCCAGTTGTTCCGAAGTATTTGTTACTCCCTTCTTTTTATTTTTCTTCTTTCAAACTGTATTTAGGGCCAGGCACGGTGGCTCATGCCTGTAATCCTAGCACTCTGGGAGGCCGAGGCGGGGGGATCATTTGAGCTCAGGAGTTCAAGACCAGCCTGAGCAAGAGTGAGACCCTGTCTCTACTAAAAAAATAGAAAGAAATTATCTGGACATCTAAAAATATATAGAAAAAATTAGCCGGGCATGTGGCGCATGCCTATAGTCCCAGCTACTCGGGAGGCTGAGGCAAGAGGATTGTACGAGCCCAAGAGTTTGAGGTTGCTGTGAGCTAGGCTGATGCCACGGCACTCTAATCCAGGCAACAGAGTGAGACTGTGTCTCAAAAAAAAAAACTGTATTTAGCTTTATTAAAGATGCTTTTTATAAACAGTCATGGTATTTTAGGCAGGACATGGACAGTTGTCAACAGTATGAAACAAACTTTCCAACTCCCTTCTTCAATGGACTTCCCGGGTCGGAAAGCCACAGAAAACCCAATGAAGTCTTCATTTGATCCCCCCTTAATTACGGTGAGGGCTGACATTTCGCATGTAGCCTGTTGTTGGACAGCTTTTCGTGAGCTGACCCTGACTTTCACGAAGTGAAATGAAAATGGCAGAATTATCAATCTGAAGACCCACAACCTAAAACCAGGGCTGCTGCTCTTCTGAGGGCTGCCATCTTTACGGCGTGACTGGAAGGTCCAGGTTGCCTGCCACACTGCTAACCAGTTTTGGAGGGTCAGGTCCTAACAGGTGTCCTGGTTTAAAGGAATTAAGTTTATGCTGCAGGAGGAGAAGGAGATGAGGGCATAAAAACAAATCTCAGGTTTTCCACACCGCGAGGCGTTTGTGCCCAGGTGGCTGTGCACGTCAACGTCAGGGAATCCTTGGAACCAAGAGGAAGTTTCTCAAAACTAGAAGGGAAAGGTGTTTCCCCCACATCAGTCCAGCTTCAGGCACATTCTGGCAGTGACATATGCCCCTTCCTCAAAAAACAGCAATGAAATGTTCTGTGTGCTAACAACATAGCTTTAAAAAATTGTAGAACAAAATTCTGCATTTTTATAAAACTCAATTAAAAATAGTATTTCACACTGTACGGTCACCAGAAGCACAGAGTTAGCAAAAATGCACCCACTTCACTTGGCGTCTGCAGCACCTTCAGCTTTCTGTGCCGGGCAGTGTGGGGTTGTTCTCACCCCTCCTCCACACTGCTCCTCCCTTCTTTCTCCAAACATTAAAAAGGATGGAAGGGGGTTCAGGGGACAGTAGGGACAAAGAGCACGAAGACTCTTAGATCATGAGGGGACTTGAGGAGGATGACAGTCCCAGAGGATACAGACTAGGACTCGAGCCCCCAGAACCAAGCCTGACACTCCATTCACAGTTTGCTACTGAAAATTCCCATTATCCTAAATGCACTAGATTCTTCTAGTTGGAATAGGAGGAGGTTAAATTTGAGGGATTTGGTCTTTACATTGGGCAAACAGCAAGGGGAGAATGTCAGCAGACATTACTGCTCCTCGTGGGTGTTTAAGAATGTCTGCCCTCTAACATTTGTCTCAGTTGAGATTTCTTTGGCCTCAGAACTGGGTTAAAGGATTAACCTGCAGAGTTCATGCAGCCCAGGACGGGGACGTCTTGAGTGGCCTGACATTCGGGTCTGTCTGTCACTGACCCACCGACTCTGGGGCTGTCTTCCACGCTGCAGGTGCTGAGCAACCTGGTGATGGAGGAGCTCCTGCCAACCCTGCAGACAGACCTGCTGCCGAAAATGAAGGGGAGGAAGAACGACAGAAAGAGGACCTGGCTCTGTGTAAGCGACGACTGTGCCCTACAACCGGGCCACTCAAAATGAACGTCCCCTTCCCTTTTCTTTTAGGGCCTTCGTTGTTGTTTTGAATGATTCCTTCCCTGGGGGGAGGAATACCTACCTCGGGCCGGCTTGGTCTCACTTCCCTGATGACTAATGCAAACAGACTCAAACTTTGAAAGAAAAATTAGGACGTGTGTGCCGTTTTGTTTATGTCATGACAGTCTGTGACGAGGGCCCCTCCCTCTGCTTGACCCCATCAGTGCTTGTGTTTGACAGAGCCCCGATTTATGTGCTGTCGTTCCTGCCGCAGCTCCTGGAGGAGGCCTACAACCTGGTCCAGCAGCAAGTTTCGGAAGGATTAAGTGCCCTGAAGGAGGAATGCCGGGCTCTGACAAAGGGCCTGGAGGGGACCATCCGCTCAGACATGGATCAGATTGTGAACTCAAAGAACTTCTTAATTGGAAAGATCAAAGGTCAGTAGAGATAATCCGTGCTCCTGCTAATCGAATCAGCTGTGCATTTAGGGATCCGCCACATGGCGGGAACACATGGTTTCGGGGGAGAATTAAGCTGAGGAAATTGAGAGGCGGTGACCACGGCTGTGATGGGAGCAGCCAGGAGTATGTCAGGGGCCTGGACCTTGTCGTGGAAGCTTCGTGGACACACAAGGCAGAGGAAACTTTGCCTGTGGATTCTGACACTGCCCGCATCCCCCTCGTGCCTTGTCGCACTCCTCACGCTGAACTCGAATGGCTTCTGCCTCACCTCCTCTCTGCCGTAACCTCTCCTCTCTGCCGTGTGTTGCTCTGGTTTACTCTCGTATACCCTGAGCCTAGTACCGTGCCTGGCACATACACACTGTCAGTGAATGCTTGAATCAATGGATAAATGGATTTTCCTTTGATAGGAAAGCCTAACATTTTGGCTTAGAGTCACTAAATCTGGATTTCTGGACCCAACTCCAACATTAGCCAGTTATGTGTACTTGGGGAGGTCACTCGACTTCCATTTGCCTCAGTTTTCTCTGCAATCAGGGGGCCCACAAGAGTGGGACTGGCAAACTGCAGCCCCTGGGCCAAACCTGGCCCGCCACCTGTTTTTGTATATGGTGTTTTATTGCAACTCAGGCTTGCTCATTCATTTATGTATCGCCTGTGGCTGCTTTTGTGCTACGGCAGCAGAATTGAGTAGTTGGAACCGAGACCTTATAGATTGCAAAGTCGCAAATATATACCATCTGACCCTGGACAGAAAAAGCAGTTTGTCTGTTCCCGGACAACAGGCCTTAGATGGCTCTCAGGAATCCTATAGGATAATATTCTATGGTTCTCAATTCTGTCTGGGGCCCCCACAACTCACCAAACACACCACACCTAATGTCACTCAGAGGAAGAACATGCAGGCTCATCTGTGGTTGTTTATCAACAGTCTTCTTAGATGGTCAGATTATTCACTCACTTGCTTACACACTCACTCATTTGATCATTAAAAAGTATTTACCAAGTGCTTCCTTCCCAAGCAAGGCAGTGGAGCTTTTGGAGGGATCAAGGAGTTCC
The DNA here is from genome assembly GCF_020740605.2 of Lemur catta. NCBI lineage: Eukaryota > Metazoa > Chordata > Mammalia > Primates > Lemuridae > Lemur > Lemur catta. Next base: position 20,369,068 of record NC_059150.1, on the reverse strand, counting down.
TGTACTCATGAGGCGTAGCATCTCAGAGGGGATTGTCTGCTTGGTGCATTATCCTCTGCAATTCAGATAATTCGTACTACAGCCCAGCTTGCTTCGGGGCTCCTAGAACAGGTCCTGCTAAGAGGAGAGGGGAGGGGAGGGGAGGGGAGGTGAGGCACAGCTACAGCAAGGGTGGTATGTCTGTGCACATGATGCTTTCCAAAGCCAGATCAAACTAACTTCAGAGTGTTTTGTTTGCTACAATCCTTTCTCATTCCTCCATTAGCACAGCTGATCTGGAGTTGACTATAGAAACACTCTGTACAACTTAAAACTGCCAATACCCACCTCCTGTGCCAAAATTTCTGTTATCTGGGGCTAATCCAGGCCTAACCCCGACCATTCTCATGGCCTGAATGAAACTGTTCTCCCTTCTCTAAATCTCTGTGGCTCCGGTATATCCATATATGGGGGGAAAAGATTGCACCCTGGACGATTATTATTTATTTTCCAAAAGAAGCTTTGAAAGGAAGTAATGATCAGATCGTTTGAAAATGAAATATCAGGAGCACATTTTACCCAGGCTCTGGTTCTCCACCTTTAAAACAAAAAAGTGTACTCCAAGCTGTGTTGATAAAGGGCTCTGGATTTCAAAAATACTTGGGGAGTATTAAATGGTCATCTCTACATTTCCTCCCGTATGACTCTTTGAAGTAAAGTGCCTGAGCTCTAGTTCTGCTCTACAGTTATTTATTCATTCAATGAGCATTTATTCTGCTTTTGCTGAGTACAAGGGCTGGGAGGATTCGAAGAAGACAACATGATTTTACGACTAGAAGAGGATCTGGAGCATGTCACAGATGCTGAGACAGAAGGAAAAGCATGACAAACGCCCTAAGAGAGGCAGGAGCAAAGAGCACAGTGGTTCCCAGTCTGGACACGGACCCCACTTTGACCTCAAAAAACTGCATGGGGTCCTCATAATGAAAGTGCTGCTTTAGTGTTGGGAATTGGAAACAGTGGCAATGCCAGCAGGTACAGTGAGAGCTAACAGAGTCCTTCTGCAGTGCCACTTCCAGAGTTCTAAGCGCTTTGAATATGGTAAACTCATTTATTCCTCACCGTAAGCCCAAGAAGTGATTGCTGTTACAATGTCCATTTTACAGATAAGGGACCGGAGGCAGAGATTCAGTGACTTCCCCAAGATGCCAAAGCCCGTGTGTGGCAGAGTCGGGCTCCCGACCCAGCCCCTCTGGCCCCAGCCTTTCAGGCGTCCTCGCTCTGTGCAAGTGCTTCCAACAGCTGCCTTCCCGTCAGTGAGGTTCATGAACCCAGGGCTCGCAACACCATATTCATCACAATAGCATCTCTGCACGCTTGAAAAATAGCAGAGCATCTAAGAATGGGATGTGAAATTTATTCAGCCCGTAAGGAAACACCTGCAGACCACAGCTCAGGAAGCTGCGGGGTGGTTCCGGGGCATTAGGCTGTCCTGAGTGGGTGAAATTTGCGCCAGGGCTTGACGAGAGGAGAAGGATGTTTACGAGCAGAGGTGGAGGAAGGAAGACACAGGTAAAAGAAACACAGAATAAAGGCGCTGGAGCGTGTAGTGGTAAACAGGCTGGGAGGGAGGGCAGACAGAGGAACGTTCCCGCCCACAGCCCTCCGCTGCCTACCGCGGCCCCACCCAGCAGGTGCAATTGCCCACTGCTGCCCAGTCTTTGTATCACCCATGTTCAGCATTGTTCTGAAATTTCAGTTAGATGCTTCTCGAATAATTCCTCTCTCAGAGTCAATGAACCAGTCATTAATTTATCCTCCCGGCAAACAATTTTGCATTTTGGTATTAAGCAAGCCGTTTGTAGAAGAGTCATAGATTGTTTCACATTTGAATCATACAATGGAAAAAGTTTTTCTCCTACTAATTCTATGACCTGTTATAATGTTTTACAACCCAAATTATTTATGACTTATTTGTAATGTTAATAGTATTAGTCATTTCAGAGTCTCAGACTAAGAGGCCACAATCTGATCCTTTATAACTTCGTAAAATATTTCTGCCAATTGAAATAAGACTGTGGCCGTTCATTGCACTGCAAGCATGTCATTTGCCGATAAGAACTTAAGAAACACACTTGTAGTCCTACTTTTGCAAATTAGGATGTGGCCTTGGTCAAGTCATCTAACATCTCAAGGCTCCTTTTTTTTCCCACTTGTAAAATGAAGGGCTTGGCTGCCAGCTCAAGGTCGTACTTCCCTTTCCAGTTCTGTGACACTGACAAGGCTGTGTGACCTGCTAGATCCACAAGCCTTCCAGGCCCCGGAGCGAGCTCAGGCCTCTCCCAGCCCGGGCTTCCCCCAGCACAGCACTGCTGCCAAACCGGGCTGACGATGACAATGACCTCTGCACCGAAAACAATGCAGATTCTCGTGTCCCACCCAGACTTACGGGGTCAGCATCTTTACTGTGCTCTTCCTGTCCTATATCAAAGGGCAGTATTTGCCTCTGGGGCGTGGAATTATGGTGACAGTTTTTCACCCCTTTTTATGATTTTCTGTACTCTCTACATTTTTGTCACTAAGCATGTCATCCTTACCAGAAAAAAAATATTGTTTTTGTTTTGTTTTGTTTTAATTGGGAATAGGGATGGGAGCTGGTTGGCAAACAGAGTGGAATTTGGTTCCATTTGCCCAAGAAAAGAATGTACTTGAGTTTGTAAAAAGGCTCTTGGTGGGGAGAGGGAGATGGAATTATATTGACTGATAGACTCTTAGAGAAAGAAATTAAAACTTAAGAAGCTATGTTTTTAGAAGACAAACTGCACATATTTAATGATGGTGATTGACAGCAGATGGGTGGGTCACCAGCCTTTTCTTCTTTGTGTCAGGCATCGCATGTCCAGAGGGACCCGGCAGAACATGCATTTGATCCCAGGGCAAAGGAGAGCTCGGGCAGAGGGGAGATTCTGTTTGCTTCAATTCTCAGAGCGTCCCGTGGTTTTCCTTTCTGGTGAACGCGGGCACAGGGCTCACTGTGCTAGTCTGTCTTGCCCGTTTAAGCTCGCCTTGGCTGTGAAATGGCTCCATGGGGCACCATCCAGTCCTGGCCTGACTCCAGAGCTTCTGAATCCAATTTTGTCCTAAGTCCCAGTTGTTTGGCTATTTCCTACCTCAGCGATGGTGGCCCAGCCAGCAGAGAAGAGCTGTGTGGAGAATGTGCAGCCGTTTCTGGCGTCCATCCTGGAGGAGCTCATGGGCCCAGTGAGCTCCGGATTCAGGGAAGTACGCGCACTCTTTGAAAAAGAAGTGGATGAGCTCAGCCAGAGCTTCCAGACCACCAACGACAGCGTCCAGCTAAAGGAGGTAGGACACACAGCCGGGAGGGCCTGGGCTGCTTTTTCCGTGGGGCTTCATCTGCCCTTTTTCCCTTCCTCCCTCCCTTCCCTCCATTCATCCAGCCTTTCTTCCATCCGTCCAGCTGCCCCACTTTTACCCATCCATTTGTCCATCCATCCACCTGATTTTCTTTATTGATGGTTTTCAAATTACAAAAATAATAATATGTTTGTACAAGTGAAACAATATACTCAAATATATATATATGAAGGCAAAATTAATCACCACCAGTGGTACCCACTAATCCTAGCCCACCCCCAACTCCTAGGCCACCTCCAATCCTAACCCCATGAATTAGCTAATATAAATGGCTTGGTATGTATTTTCCTATACTTTTTCTTTCCTCATGAAATATATAAGCATATATCCTCATTTAGAGAACTTTGTTTAGTTTGTCTGTTTTCAAAAATATAGAGTTATGACATAGACCGATGTGTCTCGAAGTGAGGTCCCTGGACCAGCAACATCATCACCACCCGGGTATTAAAAATGCAAATTCTCAGGCCCCACCACAGATCTGCCGAATCAGAAACTCGGGGGGTTGGGGCCCAGAAGTCTGTTTTAACAAAACCTCCAGAGGATTTGGTGCACCATAAAGTTTGAGAATCACTGACAAAGACATAACAAGGCAGCTTGGTTTTACACTTGACATATGATGAACATCCCTACAAGTGGATAGAGAAAACCACATACCTCTGCTTCTTCTCCTTTCTTATTTCTTTATGTATTTATACACATATGAAATTGCACATAAACAGGACTATTTCATAACAGCTTTGAGGTTTCTCATTGCAGCCTGTTTTTTCTTAACTTGCCTTTACTCGCCCTCCTTCCCTGAAGCCACCCACCTCCCCTCAAGTAATCAGTGTTAACAACTTAGCATACACCATTCCATACCTTTCCCCGTGCTTATATAGCATATAAAACACACACACTTACTGGCTATTTTTTTAGATTGTTTGGTTTAAGAAAAATAGGATTATATTTTATGCTCTGCTCTGCTTATCAGTTTTCTCATTTAAAAATACCTCATGAAACTGTTTCCAAGGCAACTGTTCCAGCTCTAAATCAGTCTTTGTAATGGCTGCATAATATTTCATATATGGCTCCACCACGATTTATTCAGTCATCCCCGATATTGCTGGCACCACAAATAAAGCTGCAATAAATAACCTTGTGTATATATATTCTTATACTCTGATGCTTTTATTTCTAGGGGATACATTCCGAGGACAAGATTGCTAGGTTGGAAGGCATATTATGTTAACAAATGATTCCATTGCATTTCAAAGAAAGATTTAAATTTTACGTTAACAAATGATTCCATTGCATTTCAAAGAAAGATTTAAATTTTACATTTCTACTATTTGTGTCCTACAGGGACTTTCTCCTCCGTAGTCCCATCAGCCATCAGTGTCATCACTTGTTTAAACTTTTGCCAACCTGATAGGAGCAAAGTGGCAACCCATTTTTCCTCTCTTGTCTGCTTAAATTAAATTTTTTTTTTTAAAAATAGACACACTGCATATTGTGTGAGGAGGGGCAAGTTTGGCAGTGTGCTTTTGATCACAAATTCTACTTTAGTGAACCTCTCCATAACTCACTTCTTAAAGGGAGTGACATTTTCCCTTTAAAGCACAATGAGAATGGGTCCTGTTTTAAAACATGAATTTTAAAATTCCTATTTAGAGAAATCTAGATTTATCTCTTTTCTGCGAGCTAAAAGTCAGACAGGGCATCCTGTATTATTCCTACTCACCCTTTCTTACACCACCTTTCTCCCTAGAGCCTCCCTTTTCAGCACCTTTCTTTCTGTCTTCTTCCTCACCACCCATTCTCCTGTTCACTTTAAACCTCCAGTATTCACTTTACAAAATTATTTTAAAAGCAGCTTGGAACATAGAAGGCATTCTGTTGCAACAACATTCGTAGTGTAAGAGTATGTTGACAACACGTGAGGGCTTGAGCAGATGTCGTCTGACCAGGGAAGCTCCATGGCCTCATAGATTAAGTTGTCACTTGTGCAAACCAGAGTAGGAGGGACCCCAGTTTTTAAAACTGGATATCCCTCCCAGGTCAGGCCTCTTCCTATCCTACTGCCATCCACCAGCACCATGGAGCAACCCACACCAGAGGAAATCCCGGTGGGCTTTGGCAGAGCCTCTCAGAATTGTGAGAAACTTTGGCTTCCCTCCTAGAGTCCAGGGAACACCCCCACTTCCCTGGGGGTTCCAGAGAGGGATGTCAATCATTAAAGAAGGCTTCGGAGGCTTGTGGGCCCGGCAGCAACCATGTGCCAAGAGCCTGCCTGCCTGGTTCTTGCGTCTGGAAGTGGAAGCTTAGCATCCACCCAGAGCTGGAGCTGCACTGAGTGCACCCCTGGGTCTGCTCATCATCCAGTTGGTTCTTTTGCTGGTCTTCGTCCTAGCAATAGAGCTGCCCCAGGGACCCACCGGGAGGCAAATAAGACAATTGAAGATGTCACATATGTAATGATCCAAGCAGTGATTCACTTTACTGATGTACATTGCATTGTTTAGAATGCGTGCAATATGTATGAAATATCACTCCTGAGTCTGGAGCTGTTTCATTTTTCCCTTCACTCAAATGCAGAATCTAGACCGGCTTATGAATCTTCCACTGGATTCTGTGAAGATGGAACCTTGTTACGTTAAAGTCGACCTGCTTCAAGAGCGCCTGCAGGATCTCAAGAGCCGCTTCCGATTCCCCCACGTTGACCTGGTGGTGCAGAGGACGCAGAACCACATGCAGGAGGTGGGAGCGGCGGGGGCATCCTTGGTGGATGAGGGTGGAGCGAGAGCGGAGGAATAAGTGCAGGCAGACGAGATTGGAGTGCTAGTGCAGCTCAGGGAAATAAGTCACATTTCTTTAGCCATCATGTCGAGAGAGGACATATTCTGTCTCTCAGCTGGCTTCATCTTCCTCCCATGTTGATGACCATCACAGGGAAATAAAGTAGCATTAATTGAGAATTGGTTGGTTTGTGAAATCAGTAACCTTGGCTACTCATGAGAATCATCTGGGGAGCTTTTAAGAAATGCTGATGTCTAGGCCCCCCGCCCAGTGAGTCTGATTATACATAGTATATATATTTCGGTACTTTTAAAAGAACTCCCCCCCCCATCCCTACTGCTTCCAATTTTCAGCCAGGATTGAGAACCACTGGCTTAAATTAATTCCCCAACATAATTAAGAGTAAGCCAATCAATCAATCACAGCTTCATATTTGAATTTCTTGAGTCTACTTGGTAGTTTTCTCTTTTTTTCCTCCACAAAGAACCATTTCCCCAGGAACAGGAATGGATAGCAGACTCCTTCCATATTGTACGTAGAGTTTCCCAAACGAAGAAAGAGTGTAATCATTGACACTATAAGGACGTAATTCCATTTCACGCTGTGCCGGGTCCCATTTCAGGGAGCTTGAGTGAGACGCATTCTTAGATAAATTCACTGCAGGGTTGAAGTGCTGTGATAAGCGTATGTATTGGGTACTTTAGGATCACAGGCTTGGAGAAGAAAGGAGCATTTTTTTTCCTTAGAAGTTATGGGCCGGTTTAAGCGATACATTTTATCTAACCCTTGAGCTGCGAAGGATTAAAGAGGAACAAGGAGCAAAATTGGGCAACAGTTGAACAGAAGTCCCTTTGGTAATGCTGGACCCTGGTGAAGCGGATACAGGCGAAAGTGCAGAGAATAAGATGTCAGAACCACTTCCGTTTTCTGACCCACAACTGTGTCAGCCACTGTCCCCACCAAGCCCTCACCCTGCCTCCCTTCCCAGGCTTGCGGAGGCAGGAAGAGATGCGGCAGGAGGGGTGCTGCAGGGTGGCTCACGTCTACCTACGAGGGGAGAATGCTCCCACCTCAGCTCCTTAATCCATTAACAAGATAGCATTTCTTGGTGGCTATTAAGGAACGCAGGAAGAAAAATGACCACAGGAGATGATGGAATTCTCAGTCCCACGATCTTGGGTTTTCCAGTTCAGGGATGGGAAAAAGACACATGTATGCATGCATACGTATATACATACGTGTGTGTTTCCCAACCTCTGACTGACCCCACTGTGGTCAGTAGATGTTTTTTCACAATTCAGGTAGTGGGACGACATTGCCCTGGGTCACCCCTGAGGAGCACCCGAGGGGACTCTTCTCAGATGGCTCATCCCCACCCTGCCCTCCAGGCCAAGTTAGACATACCTGAGGACAGCGGTCCCAGCCTCTGACTGTGCTCTGTTTCTGTGCTGCTTTTGGCTTCTAGCTGATGGAGAACGCAGTGTTCACTTTTGAGCAGTTGCTGTCCCTGCATCTCCAAGGAGAGGCTTCCAAAACCGCAGCTGCCATTGAGAAGGTGAAGCTCCGAGTCTTAAAGGTAAAACTGGTCTCTGTTTGCGGGAAGCATAAAACAAGAATGTGACCCCTGTTTCTTTTGTTAAGAGGAAAATACCATGTTCTCTCCTTCATTCTCATCTTTCCTCCTCTCCTCCAAAGTACCGGGGACTGTCTCTAATCGGCAGCAAGTTCCTCAAACATGACTTTCATGCCTGTTCTGCCATCTAGTGGCTACTTAGGGTCATCGGCATCATTACCCACAGCTAGAAGGGATGCGTCCCAGCTTACTCTGAACTTGACATTTATTAGCTGTCTACTATAAGCATTGTGGGTATTGCGTGGGATATAAAAATAGTCCAGGCATAACCTCTTTCTTCAAAGAGTTTACAGGATAGTAAAATCCATTAAATTGCCCAATGTTTTTAAGAAAAATCAAAACCTCATGGCAAAGGGAATATTCCAAGGAAAAGATAACTGCTGTATGAGATTGTTTTAAATGTATTTCTGCATAAGCATATACCTAAATGGTTTTAATAATAGGAGCTCGCATATATGTGGTATATTTTAAAGCTTTTTTAACCTACTTTGTTTCATTTGATTCTCACAAGAACTTATGAGATAATTAGAATATGTCCCCATTGTACAGATGAAGAAACTGACTCTGTAAAAGTGAATGTGACTTACTTAAGCTAAGCAGGCTAGTGAACGGCGAGCTTAAAGCTAAACTCTCCTTACACCTAGTCTACTAATGTATTACTACCTCCTACTTCCCCTAAACAGTGCTTTGGAACAGAAGGTCAAAGTCCCACAGAGCCTAGGGGTGGTTCCTGAATTTTGGACGTGGTAGGAAATTCTAGCAACCAAACTGTTGAGATTAAAAGCAATATCGATCATGCTCACACAAATAATAATGAAGTTGCAATTGAATTGAAAGAAAAGGTAGTATGAGTGTTAAGTGCTTCAGCAGACAGAAGGAGAAGGAAGAAAGCAGCAAGTAGAAAGGTGTTCAAATATTAGGACCTCAGGTTCGAACGGGACTTAGCATGCCTCTAGTTCAACTTCACATCCAGTGTTAAGAATGTGCCCCCCAGGGGCGGTCCCACTAGCGCCTGGACACCTCCAGCGTCAGGAAGCTGTCTTCCTCCCAGGACAGCCCATTTCATCTCGGGACACTTTTGACTGCAAGAACACGTTTGCTTATGTTAGACCAAAGTTCTCACCACTGGTAATTCCAGTTCTACCCTCTTTGTTCATAACTTCCTTCCACGTGGCAGCATTTGGTTGTTTGAATAGAGTTATAATTTTACTCCAAGTTATTACCTCCCGTATAAATGCCTTCATCTCTTTAACCATTCTTCATTTGGCCTGACCATCCTGCTCACCTGCCTGTGACTACACTCCAGTTTGTCTGTAATTGCCTTGAGGTGACATCTAAAATTAAACCCTGGTCTCCAAGGTTGGATGTTCAATGCAGAGCAGAGAGAATCATCATCTGCCTCGTTCTAGATACTGAACTTCTTTGGTTAACGTGTCACAGTGTTAATGGAGCTATGAGCCAGGCCTCTCTTCCCTTGTGGAAATCATTACAACCCACCCACCCAGCTTTCAGGATGTAGAGTAACAGACGATCCTGGCTCCTATGGACCCACCTGGGACAGGGGTGACGAAGTACAAACTCACCCCCCAGGTCTAGCCCCAACTTCTTTGTAATACAGAAGAAGTCACTACTCTGTTTCTATCTTGCCTCAGTTTCCATATCTGTAAGGGGAGAGGATGAGAGCGGTCGTTATCAGTCACACCCATGCCTGGAGTGTGAGGGAATTACATAGAAAGATCTCTGAGACCTTGGTAATGCAAATGTTTGCAGAAATTAGGAGAAGGAAGAAAGATGAGGCGGGTGGCTGAGTATTTGTTTAAGTGAAAGTCAACAGATTGTAATGTTGCTGTTTAACATATGTTTCTGTATTGACAGCAATATGATTATGACAGCAGCACCATCCGGAAGAAGATATTTCAGGAGGCTCTGGTTCAAATCACTCTTCCCACCGTGCAGAAGGCTCTGGCGTCCACATGCAAACCAGTAAGGGGATGGGTTGCTCCAAGGAGTGCCTGCTCTTTTTGCCTCTGAAGGTCACAGTTCTTTTGTGATGGTGCACATGCAAGCAGACTGGCTGAGGGGGTGGTTGGCAAACTGTTTTTGTGAATGGTCAGATAGTAAAATATTTTAACCTGCATGGGCCGTACTATTTCTGTTGCAACTATTCATCTCTGCTGTTGTAGAGCAAAAACAGCTACCGATACTATATAAACAGATTAAATTTACAAAACCAAAAAGCTAACTGGATTTGCCGACCCCTGGATTAGACAAAATCTCAAAGGGTAACGATCTGAATTTGAGCCAAGCTAAGGGCTGACATAGAACACGTAAGGATATTGGGTGTTCCTCATTATGTAATAGTATGACTCATAGCTGCAACATGTCTTCTGAAATTTGACCGTTACATCCTGAAAAGATTGTAAGATGATTACAGAAGGATATTTGTTCTGTTAAACCCAGTGATGTTTGTTTAATGAAATCAATGAAACCATTTAAAGCTTCTATAAACATCAGGCATCCAGTGATGGCCGTGATTATGAAGGTGAGCCTCAGTCTGTAGAGCAGTGTGATGGGCCAGCAGAGTCTGCAAACAACCCTATGAGGATGTTAAGTAACTGACCCAAGGTCACAGAGCTGGTAACCACCAGAGTCGGAATCCAGTTCACACTCGCCTATAACACGGTGGACGCTCAGTAAACGGCATCAACTCCTGCTACTACTATCATCATTATTATTATTACTACTACTTCTCCATTTCAAAAATGATCTATGAGCCTGGACATTTGCAAGGCCTGCTCCCTCTTGGAACAAATGATAAAGAGGTTTTTAGAATTTATAAAGGGCTTTTGGCAGCTTGGAGCATCTCTAAGCCCTGGAACATTAAAATCCTTTGCATGAGTTATTTTACTGCAGACTTGTCTTTGGTCACTTTTATAGTCTGTAAATGCTGTTTTTCTTCAGACACTCATCAGCATATCCAGTATTTGGCATTTATTTCTGGGGGCATATTTCTTTAATAGAAAAGGATTTGAGTAAGCCAGGGGAGTAAGGAATCTGTCTATCTGACCATCTGTTGGCTTTACGTAGAGGAACAGTTCAGCAGCTCGAATGGGGACGGGTCCACCTTGACACGTATCTGCACACAGATGTTCTACCTAGGATTTTTTCTTTTTCACTCCCAAAGGCAGTTTGGGAGGCTTGGAACCATCTCCTCCCAGATGAGGAGAAGGGTACAGAGGGTTCTCCTTCTCCTCGGCCCCCCTCTTTCCAAGCATCAGCAGAGTGAGTTATAGCCTATCTGTGAGAGGCTCATGTCGTTTTTTAATCAAGAGAGACTGGGTTCAAAGGAGCCTGTGACCAGAGTTTCTAGTAATGAAGGACATTTTATCAGTGTCAAGACCTTTTTAAAAATCTGGACTTGCAGAATAGCTAAATTAGGGGATTCTCTCCTTCATAGAAGGAACCTTTATTTTGCTAAGGTGTGTTTCCCTTGGTTCTTTAAGCTGCATCTTCCTAGATCTGTGGTACTCAACCCTAGCTATCTATTAGAATTGTCTGGGGAGCTTTAAAAAAATGCTGACTCCCCAAGACTCACCCTTAGTAATGCCAGTTTAGCTGGCCCAGGGAATTAACTATATGGCCCAGTTCAATCAATTCAATAGAGAAGACCTGTTTTGCGAAGTTGGGCACATCACAGCAGTATAAATGTCCCTAGAAATTATTCCTTTCCACAGAATTATTTAGCTGGTGGAAAAGTTAAACGTCTTCTGTTTCTTTACCCAGCAAACACATATTAAATATGTACCAAATATGATCCAGGCATTGCGCCAGGCCAACGTCCCTGCTGTCCCAGAGTTCACAGGGTAGAGGCAGGAGACGGGCAAGCAGGCTGCCGTGGAAGGAGCACAGCAGGAGCCTCATGGGGAGGAGTTCCAGGGAGAGTGCCAAACCCTGCTTACGGGGTCAGAGAGGACTTCCCAGAGTCATGCTTTCTTCCAGTCCTGAGGGATGAATGACAGGAGAATGAGGAGAGGAAGACCACGAGCATGTGCCCTTCATTTCGCAGAGGAGGAGACAGAGGGGCAGGGTGGCTGTGTGGCTTACCCAGGGGCCTGGGGCTAGGCCAGGGAGCGTCCAGTCTCCTGGGCAGTGCTCTTTCCACATCTGTATGTCAGTCCTGTCCATAGACCCTCCAGGGGTCATTGAAACTCATGTCTCTTCAATCCTTTGACTTTCTTTTTGGGTGGGTATAAAGGGACCCCACTATCGCCTGCTGTGATCTGGTCCTGGCACGGCACCCCAAGTCCTAGCACGGAGAGGTGTCTGAATGTGGTGGCTTCCGGTTACCTGCGGTAAATCCTGTCCTTCCAGGCAAAGGGCATCAAGTCCCACTGCTAAGTCCCTGATTCTCTGAGAGCCACCAGTGGGGAGCCCTCCCCCAGGACCGTCGGGTACAAGGATTGCTAAAGTAATCACTGGGATATGATTTGGTACCTTTTGATCCCTGCCCCGTCCTCACAATGATAATAAGCAAACCATTTGGAAACCCTTGGAAGGCAGGGAGAGGGTAAGGGATTTTGCATCTTGCCTGGGCTGTGTTCGAGGGAATCTGTGAGTGTCAGGGCCGGTTGGGGGAAAGAGAAGAGTGTTCCTGAAGAGTCCTTGACTAGAGAGTCTCCCAGCCTGAAAAGGGCCCCATTCTAATAAACATACATCTGCTCTATGACCCAGCAAACTCATTTTTAGATATATACCCAAGATAGGTCCTTAAATCCACAAAAAAATACGTAGAAGAATGTCCATTGCAGTTATACTCATAAAGGTCACCGAGTGGAAAAATCTCCATTTTCATCAATAGGAATATGGATAAGCGATTTTAGTTTATCCATAAAATGAATGCCATTTATCAATACAAAGGAACAACCTCCTGACACATGCAGCAACATGGAGGAATCTCAAATACAAACACAAAAGAATATATGATTTCATTTATGTAAAGTTCAAGAACAAGCAAACCTAATCTGTCATGATAGGTATCAGACCAGCGCTTATATCTTCGGGAAGCCTGGGAGGGGGAACGGAGGAGCTTTGGGGGGGCGATGGAATGTTCTCTGTCTTGATCTGGGTTTTGGGTACCTGGATACATTTAGGTATTTTACAATTGAGCTGTACTTTTAAAATCTGTGCATTTTACTTTAGATAAGATACCTTGGTAAAGTACCTTTGGTATAAAACAAAAAAAGGAAGAAGGAAACACTTTGGTAATGAGGGGAAAAAGGAGGCTTCAAATCCACTGATGAGGACTTGAGATGATCAAAAATCTCTGCTGTCTTCCCCCATGAACAGCATCAGATGTGTGCCCGGAACGAGGAAAGGGAAGGGAACTGCCAAAGGATCATGCCACCTGCTATCGCGGACCATTAATAGAAGTGGCAAGGTCACAGCATAGTGAATTAGAGGGAAGGGAACCCAATAAACTATTGCTGAATTAAGTTGTTATTTAAACATCTTTTGCCTTTGGGCCAGCCTCGCCCTCCTCCCACGCACCCCAAGAGGGCATCCTGAGGGGGAGCCACCCTTTCTAGATCTCCTCTAAGCACAGGCATCTCAGCCTTTTCCTCTTTGTCTTCTCTCTCACTCTCCAGGAGCTTCAGAAATACGAGCAGTTCATCTTTGCCGATCATACCAACATGATCCACGTTGAAAATGTGTATGAGGAGATTTTACACCAGATCCTCCTTTATGAAACCCTGAAAGGTAAGAAAGGTCACCTGGCGCTGGAAGGAACTCCCTGCAGGGGGGACGGTGGGCGCTCCCAAAATAGGACTCAGTAAGGCCAGTAAGGTAAGAAAGAGGCAGAGGAAACGGATGTCGGCCAGGTGGGGAGACAGCCAGGAGGGGGGTGAGGTGGGGAGACAGCCAGGAGGGGGGCGAAAAGCAGGAAGGACCCTCGCCCTGTCTGTGCGTTCACCATGCAGCACACACTGTGCTGGCCCTTTGGATATTTATTTTCTCTTTTGGTGCAAATATGAGCTCTGTGAGATGGGAATTTTAAGCTTCATTTTAGAGATGAGAATATTGAGGCTTAGTGAGATTAAACCTCGGGTGCGTCATGACAAAAGAAAAAGGGCTCTTCTCAGGCACAGAGCCGGGAGGAGGTGACTCCAGCAGCAAGGCTTCTCCCTGCGCTCTCAGCACATTCCTCGCCTCACCCAGCCAGACAGAGAAGGGCACAGGGTGATGGCACAGTACCCTGCAAGCCTTGTTAGGACTCGAGCGTCCGATGTCCTTTGGAACCAGGCCTTGCCTGGGATTGGGGCGTGGCTAGGAAAACTTTTACAAAAGTGTGCTGGAGAGGGCCACCATCACACTGTGGGCCTGAAACGTGTCTGTCTCCATTGTAAGGTCTTGAGTATCACACAAACCCCTCTGCAAAGAAAACTAACTGAGCACAAGCCCCCAGGTCACTGTAGCTCATCACCGGGATCCAATGAGATAAGGAATGTGAAGGTGTCAGCAGAGTGTGGGCATAAAGGCAGGGCTCAGCCGACCACTGCCAGCCCACCACGGGCACCTTTGGGTGTAGAAAAAGACTCCTACATCTATGGCCATACCACCCTGAACCTGCCCGATCTCGTCTGATCTCAAAAGCTAAGCGGGGTCAGGCCTGCTTAGTACTTGGGTGGGAGAAGAAGACTGCTTTCCCACAAGGCACTTTACTGTGTCAGAAAATTGTCACAATATACAGATTGCCTTAGAGAAGAAAACTCGACTGCTAGCTGCTGCAAAATTATGCTGAAAACACAAATCTGTGTGGTCTTTGGTATGAATGGCGCCCCTTGGATGTGACATTATTGGGCACGACGACCCCTGCACGGTCATAAGCAGAAGCCTCTGGTCAAAAATGTCAGCTGCTGTTGTCACTGTTTTTGCTTCCCTCAAGACCTTTTCCCAGATCTTCATTTGGGACATTTCAGGTCAACAAGGCTCTCTCATTACTGGGTCCGTATCACACGTTCAGGTCTGTGCTGTGGGGAAAAGAGAGAAGTGGAACGTCTGCCCCTGCCCCAGAGGAGTTTCGGTCCGGTGGACAAACTGGCGCCACATACATTAGCAGCTAATAAAATGTGACGGGTGCTCCTTGGGTGATACAGATGATGCTATTGTAGACCATGAGTGCTTCGAAAGCAAAGCCCGTATTTTATTCAGCTCTGGGTTCCCGGTGCCTGTCCCATGTGAGATGCCCAGCAAACATCTGCTGTTTGAATAAGTGAATGAACGAACACTACAAGAGGCGCAGAGTTTGGAAAGAGTTTACAGCCTTTTGGTCTTCAGGGAGGGCTACCTGGAAGAGGGTGGTATTTGAAACGGAGAAATTTGGTTAGCCAGAGAGGCTGAGAGGGGGACTTTGTGGCTTTTCCATAAAACCAGGAAATCCAGGTTGGCCAGGGCAGGGTGTTAATGCCACGTTTTGTTTTCTGTTATCTTTCAGTGATAAAGGAAGCTGCTGTCCTGAAGAAACACAACTTGTTTGAAGACAACGTGGCCTTGCCCAGTGAAAGCGTGTCCAGCTTAACGGATCTAAAGGTCCCGGCAGGGTCCAACCAGGCCAGCCCTGCCAGGGGAGCCCCTGCCCTTCTGCCGGGAGCTCCGGGGGGTGAGACCCTGAGTAGTGAGGTTTTCCAGGAGGTGGAGGAGGAGCAGCCTGGGGTCCCCACAGGAGAAAGCCCTCCCCCAGGTGGGGCCGGGCAGGTGATTGTCTCAGGACTGGGTGGCCCTGTTGTGACTCCCGCGGCTGCCGAGGACACGGCAGGGCCCTTGGGCACACACCGCTCGGAGCTGGGGTCTGCAGGGGCCCCTGAGGACGCAGAGCCCACCCGTGAGGAGCCAGAATCCGGCTCTGCCTCGGGCTCCTTGAAGGAGCTCAGGAAGCTGTTGACGGAGACCGTGGAAGTCCCGGTGGCATCTGTTCTAGCGACTGGGAAAGATGCGAGTGGGGAGACCCTCGTTCCCCAGGAAAATGAGAAAGGAGAGGAGCAAACCCAGATCTCCACCGAGGCCCCCCAGGCGGCTGCCTCCGCTCCGGACAACCGCGAAGGGGGTGAAGGCGGCGGGACGGAGGCCCGACCTCCTCCCCTGGAGGCCGAGGCCGGTGGCGGGGCGGCCTGCGGGGGGCTCCCCGAGGGTGCGGGCTGCCCAGGCCCCCCAGAGGAGCCGGCTGAGGCTGGGGGGCCCGCAGGGGGGGCTTCCGCGCTGGCCCCCCAGGAGGGCGGAGAGGCCGAGGGTGCGGTGGCGGGAGAGGCCGCGCTGCAGGAAGGGTGCGTGCTGGGGGCTGGCCCCGTCTGTCCCCCTGACAGCCAGGCCACTGAGGGGCAGGAATCGATGGGAGGGGAAAGCAGCGCTTGCCAGGTCCCGACCCCCCCGAGTGCAGAGGGGATCAAGCCTGCCCGTGTTCACGAGTGCCAGTGGCTGGTGGAGGACGCTCCCGACACCGATGTCCCGGCTGCACATGAAGATGATGACACGAGGGGGACAGCAGGTGCTCCGGAGAGTTCCCCAGAGCAGCCCGCGGAATAGTGAGAGGGACGATTTGGCAAAAGTCTTTCCTTGACAAAGCCAATCAAAGGGTTATAGTTATGGGCACACTTAGGGGTTGCATGTGAGTTGTTACCAAACAAAAATTATTAATAATCTCCTTAATTTGAATACTAAAAGCAGAGGAAACGCACCCAGGGCGTGAGGACCGAGGCAAACCTTTGTGGAACTGAGCTGTTCTCCCCTGCGTTATTGCTCTAGTGTTTCAACAGGAATGACAAAGGCAGTGGCGGGCTTGGGTTGGGGGAGCCGGGGTGTCTGGGGGGCAGTGGTACTGCAGTGAAGACGGAGAAGACAGTCAGAGCACAGTTTTCAACACGCTCTGCACGTTTCCGTGGTGCACTATTCTTACGCACTTCAAGGCTTTTTAATTTAGTGTATGGATGCAAATGTGTACTGCGACTCTAGCTGCACCATCTACTATACCAACTTCACCGTCTCTTCAGGGCTCAGCCTTTGTCCACAGTCAGGCTGCAAGAACGAGTAGTTCCAGTAGTTCGAGTAGTTAGTTCGTGAGCAGTCACCCCTGCCGGGCGCAGCCACACAGAGCCCAGGGCCCCACAGATGGAGAGAAAAGCTGAACAGGAATGGAGGGAGGAAGGTGTGGGCTGTGGGATTGGCTGGCTTGTTACTAATCCTGCTATCACTTTCTCATTAATTAATCTTGTTGATTCTTAAGAATTAATCACCTTTTAAGAAAATTCAGATGAGGCAAGAAAATTTCCTTGGTGTGTGGGAGCCTGACAGCATTCCAGATTAGCCTTAGCCGGTTAAGCGAAGGGCTTAACTAAGTTGTCAAGCCTAAAGCCTAGCAATTAAACAAACGTTGTTTGAACAGCTACTGCACACCTCGTACTGTACTGGGCTTAGTAATAATAATAAAAAAAAGATAAGGTGCTTGTTCTAGTATGCATTAAAAGGCCCCAGGGAATTTGATCTAGAAGAGAAAACATGCTAAGTTTCCAACAATGACAGCTTTCTCTCTTTCCATTCAAACAGTCCTGATTCATTCCCAGAAAGGAACAAAATGAATAAATAGATAAAGACAAAAGCCAAGGTATATACCATCAAGTTCCAAAAATGTTACCTAAAGTAGAAATCATTTGTTTGGTCATTCAGCAAGTTAATCGAGTCCCTGTTACGTACCGAGCTCTAGGGATACTCTGGGTACCACGGCGAGAAAGACTCTGTTCTTTCCTCCTGGAACTTACATGCTAATGGAAATAGACACAAATACATCTTCTAAATTGATCATGACCTATAACCATTAATGTTAAAGATGAAATGGACTTACTTGCAGAAGATTAAAAAGAGTTGTTCTATTTATTATCCTTCAGAAAAATGCCAGATCATTTCCCAAAAGTTTCAGTCCCAGGTACTACATCTTGAAGTTTCTTTCCACGGATTTTAATATCACATCCCAACATATTGTCCTAAGAGTCTGTTTTTATCATCACCATCAAGTAAGTTTATGTCAGTGCTTTAGAGAATTTGCCCCACAGTTCAACCATTGAACAAGGAATTAAAATATTGTCCTCCCCACCCCTTCCATGAAGAATTTCTTGGATTTCTAGATGATAAATAATGAATAACAATCAGTGTTCATGTGCTCACATATTGAATTGTTGTATCTTTTCATGGGCTG
The DNA here is from genome assembly GCF_020740605.2 of Lemur catta. NCBI lineage: Eukaryota > Metazoa > Chordata > Mammalia > Primates > Lemuridae > Lemur > Lemur catta. The sequence goes on along the minus strand of NC_059150.1, from coordinate 20,351,006 downwards.
TTTATATCCTCATGTCTAGGAGGGATCCCGTTGTCGGTAAAGAAGGTAGAGGCCACTTCTCCCTTGGTCCCTGCTTCACCCAGGGCCTCACTCACATCCTGGCATTTAGCACTGTGCATTGAAATTATGTTTACTTCCTGTCTCTCCCAGCAGCTCCTGTCTTCAAGGACAGAAACTAGGGTTTAGTCATCAGAGGCGCTTCCTGCCAGTAACCCACAGCTTTGAATAATGGCTTCCTACCTCCTTAAGTGACTTTAATGTCCCCGGTGCCTAGCACAGGAGCCGCTCAGGAAACGTGGGAACTCCACACCTGGTACCCTGCTGTGCTGGGCCGACTTGGAGCTTGCTGTCAGGCAGGGAGACAGACGGTTTTTAATTGAACTTTCTGCTCTTGTTGAGTCTTAAGTCCAAAGTCCAAGGAGCAGACTGCCAGCTGCACTGCCCAGCAAGGCAGGGAGCCAAAGGCGCAGTGCCTGGCCCTACAAACACTGCCCTTCTCTCCGGGACAGGCTGACCCCACGCTGGAGTTTCCCAGCTTCCTCCCTTTGCTCACCTCAGGGCTTCTTGCACCCCCTGGAAAGCCAAGAGATTTTTTTTCAACCCTAAAAGAAAGTGCATTTTGCTACATTGGATGGATGAACATCAGTGCCCTTCCTTTATCCATCCTGCGGGCCAGCGAGGACCGGGCACTAAGTGGCAGGACACACTCAAGAACACGGTCCAAGAATTTTTCTGGGCATATTTCACAAAAGGCAAGGTCTCTAGAATAAGCAAGACGATTGTTTCATTTGAAGATGGAACAGGAAACTAAAGTGCATTGAAAATATTCTGTATTCATTTTAACATATGGAATGGAATGACTTCCTATTACAGTGAGTTTATCTTGCTTTTTGTACAGATTTGTATGTGCTGCTTCAGTGATTTCCAGATTGGAGCAAGGTTATTGTGATCTAAATGAGCAGTACAGAAAACCTTTGTGTGCTGCTCTGGGGATCTCTCCAATGGGCAAAGACATTAGAAATGCATAAAACCTTAAGACATGGCTTTTGGCTAAAACTTCATGACTTTAAACTAGTTATGTTACTATTGACCTTTCACAAAGAAAGAATATTTTCCTTGAAAAAAAAAATGAGCTCACTTTTCCTTTGTAGCTTGGAACAGAGACAGTAGTGCCTTGCATTGTGTAGTGTAAACTCTCTTTTCAAAAAAAAAAAATGGATTTTGGAGACTACAAAAATAAGATTCCAATTTTTCCAAAAGCTTTCCAACCTTATGCATTTTATTATAAAGATTCTCAAGTCTGGTGTTGTAATCATTCATATCAGAGCTAGTCATTTCAAAGGGTTTCACAATTCTCCCAGACAAAAGTGATTTTAATGCATTTTAACAAGTGCTAAGTGATATGTGCTACATAGCAATGTTAATACGGGAAGGAAGGACATCACTGACTTAAACATAAGTTGGCAACATGTGCCATCTTATTTTACTATAAACACACAGCCTTCTACAGTCTGCAACTTCAAGAAAAGAAATCTACACTGTGGCTTGATTTTTCTGGTCACTATATAAAGTAAATACTTAAGACACTTTGTAACCACGTATTTACTTTGTCAAGTGCCTATAGTCTAATAAAATATTTGTCCTTGAAGAGCTGTCCAGATGTCATTTATTTGGAATAGGGCTGGTTTCATCTTTTAAGCAAATGTCATACTTGAGCTGGGAGGAACAGCCCTGAGAAATGAAAAGGTGAGTCACTCCTGCTGTTAGTATGGAATTTTTACTTTTTTGTTGTCAGGAAGGAATCTACAGGGAAGCCACTTAATGTCAGGTGTAATTACACTTTGATCACGCATATACTTATTTCTCTAGGAATTGGATCACATCCCTAATACAGCACTGGGCAATTACTCTTGCCATAATTGAATTGCTATTCAAACTTACATTTATTTTCAGTGGATAGCATTGAGCAAAACATTCATTCTTTCTGTAATCATATGATAAATAAAACAGTATTTACTCACCATATCCATAGTTGCTGATTTCTCCATGAATTTATTCATCCAAAAAATAATGACCGCGTATCAATTACATTCAGGCTCTCCAGTGGGTGGTAGAGAGACAGAAGTGAACACAGTAGACATGGTCCCCGACATCAGCAAACTCAAATTGTCAGGGTGAACATGGCCAGGGAGAACCCAAACCTTGTCTATAATCTCAGTTTTAACTCTAGCTACACCAGCAGCTTCAGGCAAGAGAGGAAGCAATGTTGGGGAAATCAAGTCCAGCAGTGATGGGGACACTCAGTCTGGCATCAACTTTCTCTCTCCTTGTCCTCTGTCTATATCAAACTTCCAGTACTCAATAATCAATCGATTTTAACAAGTGCAGAGTTTTTTCTTAGAGTATATATTTATTGGATGTGGCTTGGACAGGACTGATGGAGGCCTTGGGAGTGGTCAGCTAAAGCTGTTCTCTCCTCAGCCACCTGGGAGTTGCCCCTGCTTGAACATCTCTGAATCTTTGCCATATTCTTTCCTTTGCCAAAAACATCTGGCTCTCCTTCTCCATCTGGCCCTCCTTCTCCATCTGGCCCATTCCCACTTTTCCTGTAGAGTCAGGAAAAGTCCGGATAATCCCCACCCTGCCCCCACAGCCAATAATACCTTTCTGAACTCTCACCCTAATGTACTTGCCCACTTCTGGTCATCCTCTCTCACTGCACTGTAGCCATGTCCCTTCCCTGTGCCTCTGGGGCAGGTACCCTGCCTTCAATCCCTGTATCCCTAGCAGAGCACAGGTCCTTGCATATAGCAATACATGTTGAATGTATTGAATAAATATCACCCATCCCAGATGTGGGAGACGTGGCTATAGCTGATGATCCCTTAGCGTACCAAAAGGGTCTGTGGAGCTGGTGACCTCACTCACCCTCAGCCTGCTGAGGTAATTCTGCTTTAGTGATGAAACTTGACCACGTGTCTTTGTACACCTCTGGGAGGGAGCTTCAGAGTCAAGTTACCCCCAAATCAAGCTAGCTATTAGGAACCACCTCTAAGTTTTCAGGTCAGTAGCCTCCACTGGATTCTCCTAAGGTCCCTGTGATGTAAACAATGCAAAACGGTTAAGAAATTCAGCCCCGAATTGCACCCAAGTCTGCTAAACACTGCTAAGCAAATGCCCAAGAATCTGATATTCTAAGTGTGGTCTGACTGGTGGAGTAAAGAGAGATCATCTCCAATGTGACCAATCCACTTTGTGTGGCTACCAGTATGGCTTCAGGACACATGAAAGTTTTTGGGGTTGTATTTTTGTTTTTGTTTTTGGCAGCTCCACTTATTGCACCATTCCAATGACTCACATGAAATGCAATCTGCTCAAACCTTATGTCATTTCCATTTGATGCAGCGGTAATTCATACTTCCCGTTCTGTGGTTGCGTAATTGAGTTTTAAAACGAAGTTCAGAATTCCATTCAGCTACAATTTATGTTGTTTGTTACAGTTCTTTGTTCCAGCCTATGTTCTCTGTCCTAATTCTGTCATCCAACATATTAGTTATTCCTCTGGCTTTATGTCATCCATAAATTTGATTTACACACCATCAGTGTTTCCATTCAAGTTATCAATAATGTCAAATCCCACGCATTCAGGCAAGGGTTGGGTGAAAACTGGAAGATAGGGCTGGGTCTGAAGCCAACAACAATTGTCAAAATGCTGACACTAGCAGATCCGAAGCCAGGGAAGTGAGTGAGTTTGGTAGTAAGAGTTGTTCAAGGGGGCGTGGGCAGTGCATAAGGAATCGTGCAGAAGCCAGGAACTGAGTCAAATCACAAGCTGGAAGAGCAAATTTAATAAAAAGGACAAATCTGGAAGTTGGAGAAATCAAAGGAACATCTGAAGTCACAACAGACTCATGGAGGAAATGCATATATAGATAATAACTTCTGAACTTCCAGGTGGCTTTTATTTCCTCTCCTCCATGGGCAAGGGTAACTGTCCTTCAAAATTCCAAAGGTTTTTAATAAATAAAAACAGGATACAAGACATGTCTTATAGCTCTTTCCTAAGAACCTTCTCTCACATGGAACTTTTTTGGGTTGGCTAGGTAACCAACTAATAATTCACCTAACTACTATCATGTACTTCATTCATATTTTCTTCCTGTCTCCAAGGCAATGAGATTTCATAAGAAATGTTGGGCGGTATCTTAGTTCATTTTCTGTTGCTATAACAGAATACCAGAGACTAGGTAATTTATGAAGAAAAGAGTTTTCTTTAGCTCACGGCTCTGTGGGCTGGGAAGTCCAAAATGGGCAACCATGTATGGTAAGGGCATCATGCTGCTTCATAGCAGGGTGGAAAAGTGGAAGGGAAAGTGGGTGTGTGTGTGAAAAAGGAGATCAAACATGAGAAGAAGCCTCACTTTACAACAGCTTGCCCTTGTGGGAAGTAATCCAGTCCTGCAAGAGCAAGAACTCACTCATTCCCGTGAGAGGACATTATTCTATTCGTGAGTATCTTAGTCCATATATGCTGCTATAAAGAATACCTGAGGCTGGGTAAATCATAAAGGAAAGAGGTTTATTTTGTTCATGGTTCTACAGACCGTATGAGAAGCTTGGCACCAGTGTCTACTTCTGGGAAGGGCTTCAGGCTGTTTCCACTCATGGTGGAAGGTGAAGGGGATCCTTGTGTGCAGAAATCACATGGTGAGAGAGAAGAAGCAGTAGAGAGAAGAGGAGGTTCCAGGCTCTTTTCAACAACCACTTCTCATGGGAACTAAGAGTGAGAACTCACTCACTCCTGAGAGAATGGTGCCAACACATTCATGAGGGATCCAGCCCCATGATCCAAATACCTCCCACTAGGTCCCATCTCCAACACTGGGGATCAGATTTCAAAATGAGACTTGGTGGGGCCAAACAAACCATATCCAAACCGTAGCAATGAGGTGTCCACCCTATGACCCAAACATCTCCTATGAGGCCCTATCCCCCAATACTGTTGCATTGAGGACCAGGCTTCCAGCACATGAATTTTCGGGGACACACTCAAACCATAGCAGGAAGAAACAGAAGAGCATGACTTTTCACTGAGTTTCCCATGTTGTAATGCTGTGTTCCATAATTTTATTTTCTATCCGGGAATTTCATCACAGATTAGCATCAAAATTGTTTTTAACATATATGAGCATAGCTAAAATAAAAACAAGATTGAGTGCTGGTGAGGGTGCGACTGGAATTCTCATACACTGCTGGCAGAAATGCAAAATGGCATGGCCACTTTGGGAAATAATTTTGCAGTTTCTTATAAAGTTAAACATATTCTGACCCTATGACCCAGTAATACCACTTCTAGGTGGTATGAAAGAGAAATGAAAACTTTTGTTTACACAAAAACCTGTATGCAAATGTCTATAGTTGCTGTTTTTATAATTGTCAAAAGCTAGAAACAACCCAAATGTCCTTCAGCTAGTGAATGGATAAACAAACTGTGATACAACCATATGATGAAATACTATCCAACAATAAAAAGGAATGCTTTACTGATATGTGCAATAACATCAGTGAGCATCAAAATAATCAGGCAGACTGAAAAAAGCCAGATTAAAAAAGGCTACATACTATATGATTCCTTTTATATGATATTCTGGGAAAGGAAAAACCATAGGGACAAAAAATAGATAATTGTCACCACCATTTCGGGGTGGGGGAAAGATTGATTTTGAAGTGTCATGTGAGGGAATTTGGGGTGTGAATAAACTGTTCTATATCTTGCTTATGTTTTTGCTCCAAGATCATGTGCATTTGTCAATGCTCAAAAAACCATACCCTAAAATTGATAAGCTGTACAGAAGAGTACATTTTACTTATATGCAAATTATACCTCAATAAACCTGATTAAAAATGTATATTTTCTTAAATGGCCCGAATTTTTAACACCAAAGGAATTAAGTATATTATGAAACACTTATACAGTAAAGCATTACACAGCTGTATTGGACTTTGTTATACTTTTTGTCCGCTCAGCAGCGTATGAACAGCCTTCCTATATGTGGGAAATTTCTCACCTTATAAGCCTAGCTGTTCCTAAATTAGAAATCGCCAACTTACTTTTCCACTCTCCCTGCAGCCAAGGCCCACTCTTACAAAATTTCAATTCAAATGACTGATAAGAAGAAGGAGGTGTCTATGAAAAACTCATGCTGCTGAGGGTGGTAGTAGCAGAGACACACCCACTCTCAGAGTGGCGGTGACAGAGGGTCTAGCAGCAATGTCTCCCCCCAGAGTCAGTGCTGCACATTCTGCAAGCTTGGTTCTTGGGCCCTCCATGATATAGACACATTTACATTAATTTGATTTTTAAATCAATTACTTACATTAATGAGAGTGTTTGCCACCCAAAACTGGGACTCATAGAATAGTCATTAAAAATTATGTATATGACCCAAACCTTACTAATGTGGGCTATGACTACCCCATGAATGGCTTACACCATTATTGAGAAACGTGGCTTGTGCCTGGCTGTGATTTCTACACCACTGGCACGTGGAGGAGGTGAATGCCATCATCCCCACCAAGGTATAGCCTGTGTCATTTACCTACTGAAGTGGATTCAGAGAGTCCCCACTTAAACTACAGGAAGAAGAGAAAGGAAAGATAACTGTCTTCTCCAACTACTACAGGTCTCCAAACTCACAGCTGTAATGAACTTCGAAGCACCAAGAAGAACCATTTGAATCTCTCTGCTATGCTGTTTCCTTTTCAATATACCTGGGTATAGCAACCTTGAAAAGAATTGTTCACAAATTGCAATAATGTGGGAAAGCCTTAACTAGGGTTTTGAGTTTTAAAAAAAAAATCACAAGAAGATGAAATACATATGCATAGGCCAAAAGGCCCAGAAGAAAATTTGCTGAAATGGTAAGAGTTGCTCGGGCCAGCGAGATTTGAAGTGGTTATTATTATCTTCTGCATCTGCCACCCTGCCCTCCGTGTTCCACAATGAAAATGTATTACTATCAAAATCAGAAAAACATGAATGTTTAAAAATATTTTAATTTGAATTTCATTTGGTCCTCTGTTTTCTCATAATCCCGTAAGTTAAGGGATTTTTTTGGGGGTGCATTTACTCCTATCTTTGGACCCTTTAACAACGTAGCTGGGAGTGATGTATAAAGCGAAAGGAAAGAAATCATCAGAATTCTTTGCCAAGTTAAAATTGGCTCCCTAAAATAACCGTTTGACAAGTGCTGTTCTGAAGGACTCTGCTGCTCTGTGAAGTTCTGACCTTGACTCAAATCTTCACGAGAGTTCCAATAATGACGCCCTGGCATCTGCTGGGCCACTTTGCTGGCACTTTCTTCCCACCATGGGAAGCCAGGCGCCTGGCATGGCAAGATGTGACAGACTGTCCAGTGGGGAGTTAGGAGCTCCCAGGTTGTATTTTCGGCTGTGTGTTTCCGAGGAATCGCCCAAGAGGTTTAACATGAGAGACAGCTCAAGTTATTTAAGCCCATTTCCTCTTGCTCGATATGCCTCAAGAAATTACAAATACAAAAGAGATCACACTCATTAAAGCACAGCACGACATGCTGTGAAAAATACAACATATGGTTATCTGAAGTCTGAAAAGCCTACCGAGTTTTAAATTTTTCATCTGAACATCCTTTGATGTATGAATGTGTCCTTCTTAATTTTTTTTGCACAATAGTGGTTTCTAGATCAAAACCACAGGCAGAAATTTTCTCTCAGTAGGGAAAAATGACCTGAAGATAAATTTGCTAGACTCCTTTAAGGAGAGATTAAACACATGGACACAAAGCATTTTAAATACATCTCCATGAACAAGACAATTTTACAATTACTCTTTGAAGTTTAGTAAACTGGCTGGGCATGGTGGCTCATACCTGTAATCCTAGCACTTTGGGAGGCCAAGGCCGGAGGATTGCTTGAGGCCAGGAGTTTGAAGATCAGCCTGAGCAACAGAGTGAGACCCTGTCTCTACAAAAAATACAAAACTTAGCTGGAGTGGTGGCACGACCGTTTAGTCCCAGTTCCCAGGGAGGCTGAGGCAGGAGGATCACTTGAGCACAGAAGTTTGAATAGCAGTGAGCTGTGATGATGCCACTGCACTCTAGCCCCCAGACAACAGAGTGAGACCCTGTCTCAAAAACAAAACAAAACAAATAGTAAAGTTTAGTAAACCCATACAAATTGGAGAGACACTTCTTTAAATGAAATATTTTTTCCTCTTAGTAATATAATAGTTATCAAGGGAACAGTGACTTTGTTCCTCTTAATTAAAACTGGTGAACCTTTACATTATAAATTATACACAGCTGCTATCAAGAATCCATTTTGAAAAATATTATGTCAGAATCAGCAATGTTGTAGTAAAATCCTTGAGAATCAGGAGGATGCATTAAATTCTGTTTTTCCTCCTGCTATCTAAACTAAGTAATGAAGTTACATGTGAAGTGTGTAAAGTTTGCTTTCTTCTCCTTTATTATCTGCTTGGACCTTTAACTCTCATCCCTAGGCCTTTGAGGTTTGTTTCCCAGTACTTTCTTCCCCGTCGTATTTCAGATGCACCAATAAGATGTTAGCTACCAAGTGCTAATCTTCCTGTGTCAGTCAATGCTATTTTGGATGCAAGTAACAAAACCCTGCTCAAAATAGCTTAGGCAAAAAGAGGAGAGTTTATTTTGCGGTTATAAAGTATCTTGTGAAAACGAAAAAACCCCAAATCCATCGGGCATAATTTCTTCATCTTTCACTGTGTCTGAGGCTGCCTGGTCTCCTATTTCTGTTTTTCTCTGCACATCTGCTCCTTTCTCATCCATCTGCAGTGTGTTATAGCTTCCTCTACTTTCCTGTACATAAAGAGGACTGTGACCACACCATAGCCATTGCGTTTATTTATCCTTATTTCTACGAACTAGCAAACACTAATCATAATTTCTGAATCTCCGTTCAAAATTCCTGGTCAGGTATTTATCCCTGGTCCAAATCAGCTATAGCCGGGGGTGAGGTGACACAGTTTACATCTGGCCCAGCATTGCCCAAACTTGTTTGAGCCCATAACACTATCCACAGTCCTTGGCTCTGGTGGTGGGGGCTGGGGGTGTGTTGTAGGACACATCCATTATAGCCTTGAGGTGCTAAAGATATCATTTTGGATCTTCTGATCTAATTTGCTGCTTTAATTTTAGAAGTGGCCAAACTTAGACCCAACGAGGCAAAATAATTTGCTTAATTTACCAAGATAGAGGCTGAGTACAGTTTATGATTTAGGGCTCAGAAACTTGACATTTTATATCTTCAATCTAACCTGGATACAAGAAAAAGTATAATGGCTACCTGGCCCAAAACAAAGTCAAAATCAAGGTGTCAGCAGGGCCATGTTCCCTCTGAATGCTCTAGGGGCAAATCCATCGTTGTCTCTTTCAGCTTCTGGTGGCTTTAGCCATTCCTTGGCTTGTGACTGAATAGCTCCAATCTCTGCCTTAGTCTTCATGTGGCCTTCTCGTCTGAGTCCGTCTTTGATTATGGGGGGGTACATGGATATATGTTTTAGGGGACTACCATTCAAACCACTGCAAAGGCCTTATGGGGTATCATAAGGTACTTAAAAGCATCAAGAGAATGGCAAGGGAGAAGGGATAAAACAGTAATGATTTGGGATTTTTCTTCTCAAAAATAAGGAACGTAGGAATGGAAAACAAAACATATTTTTATTTCAAGAAAATATGTCATTCTATTATAGTTTCCAGGATGTAAAATTTACATTGCTAGATATTCCTCGATTCATTCTTCTAACACGTTCTAACAAATATTGGACTAACTAAAGAAAAGTGATCAGGGAGCAAAACTTGGGGAGAATAATATCAAACATAAAAACTAAAGATTGAGAGATAATATTGCCCTAATGGGGTCAGTCTCCTGCAGAGCTGATGATTTGAAGGGGGTGAGGGAATCAGTAGAGTGAATATCTTAGGTAAGAGCATTCCAGGCAGAGGAAAAACCTAGAACAAAGTCCGTAAGGCTAAATTGTCCTTGGCATGTTCAAGGCACAGAAGGGAGGCCACGGGGTTAAAATGTATGAGGGGGACACGCAGGACAAAAGCCAGAGAGATAACAGTGCAGGAGGTTAATTATGAAAAAGTGAAAATGTAGTTTATCATTTCACTTGTGCATTAATGTTAGAATGAACGAAGAAATGAATCAAGTTATCTAAGTTATGGACTGATGCATAGCAAACCACCCAAGAACTTAACAGCTTAAAATAACAAATCTTTTATTTCTCATAATCCTGGGTCAACCCTGTGGCTGCAATCTGCTGGCAGCTTAACTGGGGTTGGAGCCTCCCAGGTGGCCTGACTTACAGGCCTAGAGTGCTGGTGTTGGTTTTGGGCTGGACCATGTTTCCAAGTGGTCACTCATCATCCGACAGACGAGCTTAGGCTTCTTTGACCATAGCGGGAGCATTCTGAGAGGCCAAAAGTGAATGCTGGAAGGAAGCTTGAAGTCAAAGCTCTGGAACTTTCACAATTTCACTCCCATTGCATTCTATCTGCCAAAGCAAATCATGACACCAGGCCAGATTCAAAGGGTGAGGATGAGACTCCACTTTCTGAAAAATACTGGGACTATGATTTCCCAACTTGTCACATGAGTGTGCTGCTCTTTTGTGTGTAAACACAATTCCTGAGAAGAAATTGGTAGTATGATAAGAGACAATTCACATCACAGGAATTTTGCCTCACCATCATAAAAATCATTTTTAAAAGGGCTTCATCAGTTTTCCCATGGTGTTTCCCAATCCTTTGACATTTAAATCACTCTCTTCTCTTCGAAAGAACCTATTGTGTCCTAAAGTCAATGGTGTTAAACCAAAAGTACTGTTTAAGTGCAGACTAGCTTTTTCAGAGGTCAGTTCATTAGTGAATATTTTCATCTTATAATGACTCTTGCTTTCTCGTATTTGCAGAGTTTTGGAGAAAGAACATTGTGGTAAAAGATCTATTGACAAATGAGAATGTGTCCAATATTAAGAGAGAGCAGGGATTATTCTGTTTGCCTGGGGAGGAGCAGACTTGAGCTGGGGAAGATGGAAGAAGCTGACAGCTGTGGACGGTTCCCCACACTCTACCTTGCGCTTTGAAATTTGAGTTAAACAAGAAAGACTCATATCACAAGGATTAGATTTATTTTAATGATGCTAGGAGAAAAAAATCTTAGAAGAAGTTCAAGGTACAAAGAGCCAAATTTCTTCCCAGTGTGGGAAAGGGCTTTCTGATAGTTAGAATTGTCCACAGATAGGGGAGATCATCATGCAGAGTAGTAAGACGTCCACCGCTAGAAGTTGTTCAGCCCAAGGCCCATGTCCCTGGGATTCACTGTCAGCGATTCTGCGTAGATTTGGAGTGTGAGGGACCTTCGGGTGGAGAGGCTGTTGGTTTAAGACTCTATAACCTCTGGGCCACAGAATAGGTCAATTAAGGTGGGAAAAAGAGATTGTCTACCCTTTCTTTTATGTAGCTAAGTTGGCACCGTCCAATAGCAATGAGTCACAATGTAATTTAAAATTTTCTAGTAGGCACATTAAAAGAAGTGAAAGTAAACAGGTGAAATTAGTACTCATAGTATGTTTTATTTAACCCAATATATCTAAAATACATATACATTTATATATGTAATCAATGTTAAAAATCATTGTTTTACATTATTTTTTCAGAACAAATCTTTGAGATTCAGTATCTTAGAAAAAAATCTACAAGTCTATTTATACTTATGAATTAACCATATTTCAAGGGCTCAGTAGCTACATGTGGCCAGGGGCTACCATGTAAGACAGCACAGTTCTAGAACACGCCATTAATAAAGTCACTAACAAAATTTCTGCGAGTAAAAACAAAATCTTGATAAAGGTTTGATAAATGCATGAAAATAGTTTCTTAAATCCAGATTCTTTGGCATCCTAGAGGAATGGAAGTGATGCATAAACACTTCTGTTTAACTGATACACATTCTCTCATAGTTTTCTGCTTTCTCACCATAACCTCATATTAAATAAATTATTTTACAAACTATTAAATTTTCTTATCAATTTCTAATAGGCTCTACCTTTCCAAAAGTAAGTAGAATAGCAAATAACAGCTCTCTAGTACTTTTATGCCAATCTCATTATATTTCATTATTTTATTTTATTCTTTTATTCCAGGAGCTACTGCAGTTACCAACGTTATAGCTTTCACTGTTTACTAGCTGTGTCTCTCATCACCACGGGATTTAAGTACTATCAAGGGAAGCTGCCTGGCAGCATTTTCAGTAACAAATAATTTGTATGCATCTTATACAGAGGAGAAAAAATAAGGAAAGTCATAAAGGTAAACTGGGTTGCTTTTGCAATTATAAAATTTCCCCAAAGCTCAATCAAAATAACGAGGTTTTTAAATACCTCTCCAAAACAATCCTGATATTTATTCACAGTATTAAGGGATTCAATAGACAAACTCTATATAATAAGCAAAATTAAAAGTAAAATGGATATGATTTTCCGTATTAATCCATTTCAGAAATCTATAAACATATCAAAAATTCATATTCACGTTTTCACTGTAAGTATAATCATGACTGTAAAGACACCAAAGCAAAGGTTTGGCACAGACTACCAAATGTCTCCCAAAATTTGTTATCTTCTTCTCCATTCTAGTTATACAATTTCTGAGTTTAAACTGGGTATGTGGCTGCCTACTTAGAGAATAAAAATCCCAGCCTTCCTTGAAGCTAGGTGTGACCAATTGATTAACTCCTTTCCAATAAGATATGAGCAGAGAATGGCGTTCAATGTCCTGGTCACATCGATCATAAAGGCAGCTGCTTGCCTTCCTCCACTTTCTCTTTCCACCTTCAGGTAGGCTGGAAGGTTTATATGATGCTGGTGAACCAACGACTACCATGAAAATGTCTATTAGGGCATAGAATAGCAACCCAAATTTCTGAATGCTGCGGACAGCTGCCCATCAGCCCTGAATCACCCACCTGTTTCTGAATATTGTCTGGAGAGAAATATCCTATATCTTGTATCAGCACATTGGCTTATATCATAACTAATAGCATCAACATTATTGTTTGTACTACTGTGCTCAAAACTTTGTTTATTATTTTTAATCCTATGATTTTAAAAGTTCCTTTAAAAGAAACGTTCTCATCCTTTGACTTCTGAGACTCTTTTCCCTGGTTTGCTTCCAAACTTTCTGGCATTTTTTTTATCAGTCTTCTTCCATTTCTTAAATATTGGAGAGCCTCAATGTTTCTCCTTGAAACTTCTCTTTTCACACTTATTCTTAGCCTTTTTTTTTTTTTGGCATCACGGTACTCCTGGAGAATGTGACAAAATCCAGGAATCTTCTGAGGGGAGGGCATGTTGCACATAATTTTAGGATTACATGGACATCCTGAAGCAACTGGTAGACACCCTAAGGGTCCTTACCCCTCAGGTTAAGAACCACTTTTCCATGGCTTTAACTACCATCTATGGTGCTTAATGACTCTCAAATCTTTTCTGTTTAGCCTGGATCTCTCTCTTCATCTCCAGACCCACATATCCGACTGCTTACTGTATTCCTTCACCTGAATGTCAGACAGGCACCTCAAACTCATCATTCCCAACTGAGCTCATCTCTCCCCCTCTTCCCAATAATCCTGCATCCTGCAGTTTCCACTTTGGTGAGTGGCAAGACTATCCAACCAATTGCCCAAGTTATAAAGAAATGAAGGCATCAATCCAGACTACTATTTCTGAACAGATGTTTGTTGAATGACTAAATGAATGAATGAATGTAAAGATGGATCAAGCATAATGAAGGCAATGGAAAACAGTTATTGGGAATGATGTAACGGAGTTTTATTTTCAAATGTGCACACGGTTGTGTATTTATTAAGTACCACTAGTATAAGCACTGTGGGCCAGGCACAGATTTCATTAAGATTTGGAGTTTAACAATATTTTCAGAAAATTGAGGAACACGATTTGTCAGAAAAGGGTAGTCAGAGTATTTCAAGTGGGGCAAATATTATTTACCTAAGTTCAATTAAGCTTACCTCGTGACCAAGAAATGCTGAATTATTAATAGCTTCTCTAAGGTCTTGCTCCTTGCTGTGATATCTTCAAAGACTTCATCATGGTTTATACATAGTAGCTATTACAATGGACACTGAAGAAGATGGGACAGTCTTTGGAGTTGTAGGTCACTGAATTTGGCAGCTTTACCTCCCTGAACTCCCTTAGCTCTGAAGGAAATCAGAATATCTTACCCCAAAATGTATTTCTTTGACATATTTTGAGATGGCTGTCACAGGGCCAGCAGACAGAAGTAACAGCTGCAGAGCTGTCTTTTGTGGGGGGAGATTTGCATCTGCAGAGAATCTGCACCAACGCAGCCAGTGCTGTTCCTTGTCTGGGTCTAGGAAAGATTAACTGATAGCCTCACACCTTTAAAGATCTGAAAAGGAACATTCACCATCTATTCTTTCTGACAGCTGCTACCTGTGAGTTTTCATCGGCTTAACAAGACCACCTTTGCTAGCCAGTCCTCTTCCTTTCTCCCTCCCATAACCTGTCTTGTCACTAAAATCTGTTTTTGGCCATGCTCTGAGCCCACATTCTTTGTGTCATCTCAAGATGGCATCCCATTGTGGGCTGGGTCTTCATTCCGAAGTCTCCCGTGTATACGTGTTAAATAATGTATGCCTTTTCTCCTCTTAATCAATCCGTCTCAGGATTTTTCAGCAAGCCCCCAGTGGGTCAAGGGCTTTGGCACCTATATCTCTTAATTTATATTTCTATAATGGCATTTATTTTCTGTTTCATTTTATGATGATTTGTTGTGTATACCCTGTCTCTTGTATGACAACCCAAAATAAGTGACCGGGGCAAAGAGCTCAATTAATGGAGGTTTATTAAGCCAAGGTTTGAAGATGAGCCCCTGGGGAAAAACACAAACCACAGGAAAACCTGTGACTGTTTATTTGAAGGGCCATGTTGGAACTTCAGGATTTAAGGAAAGGCTTAAGGAAAAAAAAAAGTGGGCGTGGGCGGGTGGGGGAGGTAAATGGTTACATTCTAGTGAGGCCCAGGAAATCTATGTTTTACACAAGACAAGGCAAAGTTAGAAGAGAAAAAGGGAGTGAAGGAAGCATCAATTTCGAAGTCCCTGGGTAGGCGGAGGAATGATTGATCTTATCTTGTCTCTGTTCTGCACCGGGAAGGTAAACTTGTAGTCAATAGTCATTAGTGTGGAATTGAACAGATTTTAGTTTTAGGAGCTGGACTTAACCTGCAGACCCAAAGTTACAATTGGCGTGTCCTTGTTTATGGGAAACCAGCAAAGAATTTCCTTATGAATGACCTATGAATGCCTCTCACCTACCTGAGGCCTTCTAACTTCCATGGGTACCTGGCAGATGCATAAGGTTGGCAACAACTGTTCATTTGGAAGGAGGTGTTGTGTGGCTCAGCCTCCAGGCTTGACCTTCCCTTTGGCATCAGGAGTTTGGGGGAGGAGGTGGTCCTAGATTTTTATTTTCCTTTATAACTATCAGAGAGGTTTTCCCACCATAGACTGTGTGCATTTTCAGTATTTTGTCTTGCATCTGGCAGGAGAACAGTGAATTATTCATTATTAAGTTAATGAATGTTTTTTAATATGAAAACAAACTCATTTGAAGGTAGTGTAAATGTCCTGTAAGTCAAATAAATATTGTTAAAAGTGGTACAAAGTTTGTAATGTTTTCCAATATGAGAGCAGCATACTGAATATTTAAATAACAGAATTTTGTTTTAGTCAATAAGGCAGTAGGGAACATGCTACCCCCTGTTAGAAAGTTATTACATGAGGCAGGGCATTGGCTGGTCAAATGCTGCGTCTTTGGCCAGACTGTATAGGTTTGTTTGTTTTGAGACACAGTTTCATTCTGTCACCCAGGCTGGAGTGTAGTGGCACCATCACAGCTCACTATAGCCTTGAAGTCTTAGGCTCAAGAGATCCTCCTGCCTCAGCCTCCCAAGTAGCTAGGACTACAGGTGCATGCCACCACACCCGGCTAATTAAAAAAAAATTTTTTTTTTTTTTTTTTTTTTAGAGATAGGGTCTCACTATGTTGCCCAGGCTGGTCTCAAACTCCTAGCCTCAAATGATCCTCTTGCCTGGACCTCCCAAAGTGCTGGCCCAGACTGTACTTTCAAACCAGGTTTGAAACCTGGTTTTGCCACCTGGGGGCCTCTTGATGTCTCACTTTCTTCACCAGGAAAATAGGAATTGTAATAGAGCTTACCTTATAGAACTGTTAGAGGATAAAAATAAAGTATACACATAAAGCACCCAGAATGGTGTTAGAATTCATCATACACTAGCCACAACTTTCTTACAACCCTAACAATAAGGAGGAGGATGGGGAGCAGGTAATGCTTATTAATTATATTAGGAAAGAATGGAGTTTTCTTCTTTGGATAATGTGATAAATATAACAACTCTCCTATCTTCCCAGCTCAAAACACTCCCATGACCCCCACCCTGTCCTGACAGCACAGATGCCTAATAGGTATTTTCAAGATGTAGGTAAGAGCTAAACATATTTTTATTATAAATTCTGGCGAGGTTTCTACTAACGTATAGTGCTGAAACTTTTAAAGATGGTATCACTAGTAAATTACCCACGTCTCCATCTTTCAAGAACTTTATTTATTCATTCAATAAATATTTATTAAATGTTTGATATGTTACTGAGTACTGATTTGGCAAACAACTAAAAGTTGCATTTTCACAACTATTTACACAGAAATCTTTGCCCGAAAATAATCTCCTTGCATAAGTTTTTGATACTTTTCAAAAGGAATTTCTATAGTGAGTTTTGATCCTTTGAAATGATAATAATATGCAAGAAGCAATTTTACTAGAAAATTTTCTACACATCTCAGTCCTTAGAAAGGATGTCCATTATGGAGGAGACTTGTGATTTAGAATCAAATAGGGGTAAGGTCCATACAAGTAGTGCTCTATCCCTTTTAGCATTTCCTGCTTAAAAGACTTATTTACTCTCCCACACTGTGGTAACCAATTTTAATTTCTGATTGTCTCTTTCTCCTGTCCTCCCCCTGCCCTCCCCAAAAGTCCTGGAATTTAAAGAAAGAGTTTGGGTCTAAACGATTCTAAGACGCAATGCAAAGAATTTAATCAGAGAATTCCAGGTTGTTTCACTGGCCTTGCTGGCCTCTTCAGTTGTGCTGGGTCAGTCTGCCATGGCTGCCAATCACTGTGGAGAGCCCACTGCTGACAAGGCCTCAGGCAATGTCAGAAGAGGCAAGAAAAGGTCAATGGCTGCAGCTTAACCTTGGTGCAGAAGCTCCAGCAAACAGTAAACATCAGAGAAGGGGCCAAAACAATGAAACGATAGTCTCTGATTGGCGTAAGTAGCGTATAGACCACCAGTCATGGGATGGTGCATGACAGAGGGCTGCCTTTGCCTCACACAATGGCACTTAGTTCTGAAGGCCTGCTCTCTGCTGGGTCACAGGGCTGCGCGTCTGGGCCATGGTGAATGCTCAGACAAGAAAAGGCCAGCATTTCTCAACCCATACACATCCACAGATAGCTGTTTTTATCATTTTAGGAAAAGGTCATAGCAGCAGTAAGGGATTTTGGATTTGCCTGAAAGAGGAAAGCTCTTTGAGTAAATTTGCACTGCCTCCAAGAGAAGTGCTTTTCAGCTAGTTCCCACAATTGACTGGTAAATCTAATTCTACACCAAAGGTATTATTTTGATATTATACCTCATGTAGTAAAATTTGGGTGCAAAACTTTTTTCCCCTTGGGTGTTCTAGGGTAAGTATAATATAAATGGAAATGGACACCAAATTTAGTCAATATGAATGTTCTTGGGCAAACACAATTGAAAACATAGCTCAATTTCAATGTTGATTTTAATCTTCCTATAATCTTCATCACATTGTAATAGATTATTTTAGTCTGTCCAATTTTTTAGTGACTCATTATTACATCTTTTTTAGTAATGGAAAAGACCTGTATTTCATGTTAGCAGAACTTTCTTTGCCTAAATTTGTGCCACCTAATCATAATGTTTTTTCCCCCCTTATATTCAAAACAGCGTGATGGGCCAAGAGGAGGCCAGGCCAGGAACACTGCTATGGCTTGTTCGTACATCCGATAGAGTCTGACATAATTGGAGGAGGAATGTCCTTGGACTTCAGAAGCCATGTCATATAGTTTAAGTGATCGTATTATTTAGTATTTAAATTGAGACATTTTTGAAAATGAAATGGAGCACTCATCAGATAGGATATCTTGACAATGATGTAAATCAAGATTGTCACAGACAAACCAGAATTCATGGTCATCCTAGTATGGTAGAAATGGTCTGGACTTATAACCAGACTTTATACTACCATTTCCCCGATTTTTGACCTGTGAAAATGAAGGTCACCTCTCTGTGACCTTCATTTACTACATTTGTAAAACAAGGATATGATTCTCCCATGGGGAGAAGGGAGAAAGCACCTGATATATAGAATATCCTTCATAAATATTATCTCAAATTTATCTCAAAATTTTTCAACACAGATAGTATATATTATGTATGGATTAAGTTAAGTTACACTCTAGGTGCAGTTAGATGCCCTAATCAGAAATTCATATTCTTTTTTTTTCTTTTGAGACAGAGTCTCACTCTGTCACCCAGGCTGGAGGAGTGCAGTGGCGCAATCATAGCTCATTGTAGCCTCAAACTTCTGGGCTCAAGTGATCCTCCTGCCTCAGCCTGCCAAAGTGCTGGGGTTATAGGTGTGAGCCACCTTGCCTGGCCCAGAAATTCATATTCCAAGATGGCAGCTGGTGGTCTAATCAGGCAGACCCCTACAGAGGTGAGTACTGTAAATACATCTCTCAATCTTATTTTTATTAATACCAAAGATCATTCTGTTTAATATAACAAATGTCAAAAGTGAATTTTCATATTGAAATTAGTGGTTTGTTAATCATCACAACAGATGTTAGACATAGACTCTCATTGATAGAATTAGTGATTTCCAAGATACGTGGCCTGGCTAAAATATTTTAGAGGCACTCTCATCCTTGCATGAACAAGTTGTAAAAAGCTAGACTATTAGGGATGGTGTGTGTGTGTGGGTGGAAGGACTTCCAGTTGCCTGATGCCTATTGTAATATTGACAGAATCCTGGCTCTGGAATATAGTTTATCTGTTTCCAGTGAAACGTTCATGCAAGGTCATGATTGCAAAACCGAAAAGAACAGAGACAGACTTCATCAAGCTCACAGAACAAGTGTATTACCTTGCTAACAAATGTTTGTTTAAAAAATATCTGTTTGTATAACAGAAATTGGCTTGAGACTTGGTTTGTTAACTGGTTATGAGGTTGCTGGGGAATAATTTTCACCCCCACTTCTATAATTTGGCTGCTATGACTATCTAGTGTTAATAAAAATAAGCCAGTAGTTTTGCATGATTGAACTGTTCATAACAGTTATTTCTCCCTTTTAAAGCACTAATCTCATTCAACATCTAGAACCTCTGCCTGATTCTCTTGGCCATATGAATGGAGAAAAAGAAAACAAAAAACTTAGAGAAATGGATTTGCATAGATCGGTAAATAGCAGATCTAGTTGTAGAACCCAAGTCATCTGTTTTGTTTTGATGTTTTATTTTTCCCTCCGTCCCCTTCTGTTTGACTGATTCTAAGTTCAATGCTCAAGAGTAGGCACAAAGTAAACATGTATGTGTGTGTGTGTGCACATGTGGGATGAAGAGGAATAGGAAGGAAAGGGGTGTGAGGTAACACAGAGAAAAACCAGAAAAAAAACATTAAATATTTTTAATGTCGGGGGGAGGCCTGGGGATCCCAGAGATTGTGCTAAAAGAAGCTCCCAAAGCCCCAAAAGAAGGGCTAGGAAGGCTTTGAAGATAATATTTGCTAAAGAGCTAGTTCTGTAAATAATATAAAGTCTATTAATCATTAGCAGTGGACTAACAATAGCACATTTCCATGCACAATGCAACTGTGCTTGCTTGCCTCACTGGCTGGTGCCAAGAAAAATATGATGATCTTCAAGCAGGCAATGGTATCTAATGCCACAGCTCTCAAAGTTTTAAGTACAATTATGTATATTTGGAGGTTGTATACTGATTTTAAAACATCACAAAGAGACTGATCTGCAAAGAAAGTAAGAACTATTCTATTTTTCAGCCATGACAAATCTTCCCTACTCCTGGCTTATCATCTAAAATGTTAAAAGCCCTATTTGTAAAAAACAAACAAACAAACAAACAATCCCAACAAAAAAAATCCCAAACTTTCAATACATTTGGAGGGAAACAGAAATAAGGAACTATATTCTTACAACCTCAAGCTGGAGAAGACCAGGAAATGTTTAATTTCAAGTATTTAAGGACTGTCAGCATTTATTTCAATAGAAAGCACACCTCTGAGGCTAACAAATGATGAGGTCTGACAAATTTGAATCACTCTGTCTAAGAATTATGCGATGGGGAAAGAAAGCCTGAAAAGATAGTGTTAGGGGGTGTGTATACACATACATATATGCACACTATATACATGTACATATATGTACAATACATGTATATTGTATAAATGTGTATCTATATATCTATACATGATATAGACATACACACACACTATATATACATATATACACACAAAGGGGGCTTCCTAGAAGTAAGAATGTGGGATTTGGATTATAATTCTAGGAAGAATGTTCAATTTGGATAATGAGAAACATTAGGATCACTATAGAAATAGCTTATATTTAATTCTTAAGTGCCCAAATGCTTGGATTATCTTTCTAGTGCTTTTGGCATGATCATCTTTCATTTTGATCCTCAGTTTCACATATAATTAGATAACTTGTAAAACTCACTATCTTTCTAAATCCCACAGACATTAGAGGTAAGATGAGCTTTTGTAAAAGCCAGGTAAAACTGAGGAAAGTCAGACAAACAAAAAGCTGAGAACATTTTCTGACAATTCATTCCACAATCTTTATCACTTCAGATGAGGCCAGTTTTAATTTTAAGAGGAGAGAAAAGCACCTTGTGTTTGTATGAGTATTCACTCTAATACAGGGAAGAGGTTCTATAGCTCATACAAGGTCTGCATGGCAGAAACTGCACCTGAATTCAATGGTCTCTTGAGTTGCAGGTCTAGGAGAGCTATATTTTTGGATGGGGCAGCATCAAGTTAGCAAGTACAGAAGTGGACAAGAATTGGAGCTGAGAATAAAACCAGGGCCATGGGTGCTGTGGTGTAGCTGCACTCCCCCTTGAATCCTACTCTTGACAATGGCAACTTTTCATTTCTACCCCATAATAATGATAATATCAATAGGTACTATTTATTCAGCTCTTTCAAACTATACTAAATATTTTACACTTATCATCTCATTATCTTCACATCATCCCTAGAGAAGGGAGGCAGTAGAACAATTAAACCATTTACTCCTCCTAAAAACCCTGCGAGGTAGGTAGTATAATTATCCTCATTTTACAAATGAGGAAACTAAGGCACAAAGAAATTTAGTAATTTGCTCAAAGAGCTGGCTCAGAGCCATTATTCTTTGCCTCTGATACCTGTGTGGACTGTTGTTGAATAGTGCTGACTTAAAACCTTGTAGCTACACTACGCTGATAAGTTGATGGTGCAAAATGGGGATCTAAGAGAGGGACCCGAGGCAAAATGTACTTGCTCAAGAGCCATGTGACTCGGTTTGGCTTCTGATACATGAAGTGAATGGAAAATGGCTACTAAATAATAGACCCCTGAACAAAAACCAACAAACCAACCAACCAACCAACCAACAAAAATCCCAGCTGCACCTGGGCATAAAAACAAACAAACAAAAGAGACCCACCACAGGAGTGAGATCAAAACCTTGACGCAGGAGCAAAATCTCTTGCCACAGAGAGCTGGTACTGCTGCCAGTGAAAGGAATGAGATAATAATCTGACCCGGAAGTCATATCTGAAAATCTCAAAGCATGATTGAGAGGTGGAAAAAACCCTGCAGACGTCTTTAGGGCTAGTGAATCATTTCTTCTCTTTCTCTTTCTTGGAATTTGGGTGAGTCAGTCAGACACCCAGGCAGGGAGTCAGTCCACAACATTCGCTGAGTACCTTTTTCATGAAGTGCTCTTTCTAAGGCCATGAAGTCCTCTTGCTAAGGCCATGAAGTCCCTAGTTGTGAATGTGGAATAAGTACTGTCTTTAATGTTTGCAAGATTGGGTTCTTAAGAAGAAAAGTGTTCTGCAAATTCCACACGCTATCAAATAACAGGAAAAGTGATTTGAAGAATGACAAAATCACCACTCCCAAATTCCACACTAGAGTTTTAAGAGTAATTAGATCTGTAGTACTAAAGAATTCAAGTCATTTAAAGGCGACTGCTGTTCTGTGACCAGACTTACACAGTTGGTCCCAACCTCCCGGGACGATTTCTGAGTCATAAAACGAAAGTGGCACCTCTCCCTTGTATTTGTGAATCCATATGGCTCTACAAAGGGCTGCTATCCCTCTCTAACTTCTGACACATCCAGGCAGGAAAGTGAGCATACATATTTACACAAGCTACAAGGCTGTGCAAACACACTCTTAACTGGTTAAAGGGCATTTTATAAATGGATTTTATTTCTTATAATTTTTAATGATCTTTATACATCTAAAATCTGTTCTATATTCTTTAAAAGTCTTTATCGTTCCACCAGCGTTTTTCCCCCTGTCCAATACCAAGCTCTCTCAATTAACTCCTATATCCTTTTTTATTACTAAGGGTATAGGTTTTCAAAAAAAAAAAAATGCAAATTTTTCCTAGTGTCCATAAGCTGCCAATTAGCTAAGAATGTCTATTGTTTTCATTAAGGCTTTAAAAATGGGTTCCCTTTTGAAATGCACTTTGTGAGTATACTATTCTTTCCCTTCCATGGGTTCCACCTTAGATATGATAAGTTTCGAAATTTTTGAGTCCACGTCAACTGTTCTGCTTAGGGTTTTGCAGAGGTCAGATAAAAATGGAATCAACCATTGGCTAGGAATTGAATTTCAGTAAAGGAGAAAGAGATGCTTATTATTTAGCAAGTCAACAAAAAAATGTGTTCTTGTTTCACACTATACTCTTTAAAAATGCAATGTTAACTTGAAAACAAATAAATATGCCAGAAAATGCTAAACATTAAAAGCCAGTACTCCTTTTCTAGTATGCTCTTCCTTTATGATAGTTAATAGTTAATTTTGACTTCTTATAAAAGTTTGAAACACCAGGAAGGAAAAGCAAACTGAGCTATTGCGAATAATCCACTCCAAATAATTGACTTGACTACATTTCTATATAACTGAAGGTCACTATTTTTCTATTTCCTTTGTTCTTAGTTTTCAAATAATGGGTGATTAGTGTTGACCTTCAGCTTGTCATGGTCTCCATGCCAGAGCCAAGATCAACTCATAGGTATTTATTTATTTAGCTAACTTCATCATTAAGGCTGCCAAAGAGGATCCAGGATGGAACTAACGTAAGATTGCAGGTCCATAAAAAGGATAAAATTAAACATTGTACAGAAATGACCTCATGTGTTTTCACAGCATCCATGTAAATAGATAAAAGGATTATATTATTCCCAATTTTATAGATAAGGATACTGAAGGAAGAAAGAAACAAGTATATTCAATATTTATTGAGCATCTATAGCAGGAGAGGTGCAGTTTTGGAATATACCTATGCTATGGTTTGAGTGTGTTGTTAATTTATGTGTTGTTAATTTGGTCCCTGGTGTGGTGGTATTGAGAGTGGGATCTTTAAGAGGTGATTAGGTCATTAAGAGGCCACTCACTCAGGTCTGGGTGGATTCTTACTAGAGTGAGTTCTCAGTCGGGATTGGATTATTTATCTCAAGGGTGGGTTGTTATTAGGCAAGGTGGCCCCTTGCTTGTATTTTGCCTCTTTCACATGTGCCTGCTTCTCCCCCGTGCTGTGACACAGCATGAGGCCATCACCAGAGCTGACCAGATACTGGTGCCATGCTCTCAGACATTCCAGCCTCCAAAACTGTAAGAAATAAACTTCTTTTCTTTATAAATTACTCAGTATTGGGTATTTAGTTATAGCAACAGAAAACAGACAAAGACAATCTAAAAATAAGCTAAAGCCAATATCCATCAAGTGTTCAAAATCTAGAGGACAAGCAGATAGCGAAAAATGCAATAATAAAGACAGAGAATGCAATGAGGAGGAGGAGAGAGGGTAACTTCTGTTGACTGGGAGATTTTGGAAGGGTTTTATGGAGATGGAATCTGAACTAAGCCTTAATAGGTAGTGAGTATTCTACAAAGATGGTGGGGTAGCAGAAGAAACAGTATGAGCAAAGGCACAGAAAGGATATAGGGTGAGAATTTATTTAGTTCTCACATAGGATTTGAGGGCGGGGCAGAACAGAAGAGAGAAAGGAAGTGCCCAGATCTGGGGTTTGCAGATGTCTTTGATGCCAATGCTGATAGTCACGGAGAGGAAGAAGGGGGTAGCAGGGAAGTCACCCCAGAAGGCCACTGTAATGGTTCCGGAAAGAGGTACTGAAGGCTTGACCTGAGCAGAAGTAGGAGTAGAAAGAAAAGTAGTGATTTTAAAGAGAACAGAGGCGGAATCTATATATTAATAGCTTGGCAACTGACTGGACACAGATCATGAATAAAAAAGATGAGGTGAAGATAATTCTGATGTATTAATTTGAATCAGAGAACATAGTACACTTGGGCCAAACATGTAAATTTTTACTAGGGAGGAGGTCAAAATGTGGGTCTAATGATCAGGACAGATAGTGATTTAGAAATCAACCACAGAGATATGATGGTTGAATCCATATGAGTAGAAGAAATCACCAAGAATAATTAGAGTGCAAGAGAGAAAAAGGAAAAAAAGAAAACCTTAAGGAAACACCTGCATTTTAATAGAGTAGAAAAGAGGAGTGAAAGAAGATTGATGCAGCTGGAATGGTCAGAGGGGTAAGAGGGTAACAGGGTAGGGGTAAGGTGATAGAAGTCATGGAAGAAAAGTTCCCAGAAAGAGAGCTGAATGCTGCTGAGGGGTAAGTAAGCGATTTATTATGGCCATAGAGGTTACATCCAAGCTCCTAACCTCCGTACCTACCTATTGAATTATGACACAAGAAAAACAATGTGGTTTGTCAAGAGAAAATTACTTGTCATTTTGCCAGTGGACTGGGACTCAGACATCGTAACTCATTGCAAATTCCGATCTCCTTCATGAAACATTTTTGCAGCCCACAGAGCTCTCCTTACGTTGAGCTTTCAAGATAACTACAATTAACAGGCCTCACACGCGCGCCTGCGTCCCTGTAGTACAGCGCAGGGGTAAATGCAAGGGCGGCCTCACGCTGGTTGGAGTCGAACCCAGCAGTGTGCCGAGGGGTCGTTAACTGTCTCTAAGCCTTGGTTTCCTTGTCTGCAGAAGGGGGATGGTGCTACTTGCTTATTAGAGTTGACAAACCCTCAGCACAATGCCATCAAAGGCTCAATTCATTTTGCTGTTAGCGTGTTTTGTCATTTCCCTGAGGGCAGAGGACTGCTCCAACACTATCGCCTAAGGCATGCAGCACCGGCGTGGGGACAGTGCGCCTCAGCCAGCCAGCCCTCGGGGGGACGTCATTCGCAGGAAGAGGGATAACTAGCTGGCAGGTTTCCCGGGACTCGACAGCCCCCCGAGGGAGGGCTGGCCGCAGGGCACCGGGGGAGCGGCAGCCCGGGACCCTCGGAGGACCACACGTCCCAGGGTGCAGCGCGCTCCCCGGGCAGAAGTGGAGCGAGCAGGTGCCGCGCTGGCTGGCGGCGCGCCGGGAGGGAGCAGTGCACGCTGGGACCGGCGGTGCACGCTGGGACCGGTAGTCCCCAGGCGGCCACTCCGCGGGTCGGAGGATGGTCGGAGCGAGAGATCCCTCCCCAGTCCCGCCTTTTGTCCACGTCTCACTTCTCGTGGCCAATGCCCTCTCCTGTCGCCGGAGCCAGCCCCTTTCCGATGTGACCCCCATTGGTCCTGAGGCTCCAGGACTGCGGCCCTACCCGGAAGTAGCGTTGGGGGAGGCGGTTTCCTAGACTACGACACCGGAAAGCTGGGGGAAGTGCTCCCGGCCTTTGAGGGCGGAGGGCGGTGGCAGCGCTGGCGCTGGGGACCGGCTCGGTGGCTTCGGGAAATAGTTTGGCGCCGGCGGCTGTCCGCGTTACCCCACGTCCCGCCCTCGGCACGGCCAGCAGCCCCCCCGCCACCGGCGTCCGGCAATGTGGCCCACCGACCGGGCGTAGCGGCTGCGCGTGCGCGGAACCGGGGGGCCATGAGCGAAACCGGCGGCTGCCGGGGCTGTGGGTCCCCGGTCCCCCAGCGAACGTCATGGAGCCTGGTGGCGGCGACGACGGCGCTCTGCCTGGTGTCGGCCACGTCCGTGTGGACGGCGGGGGCCGAGCCCATGAGTAGGGAGGAGAAACAGAAGCTTGGGTAAGGGAGCTTGGCAGCCTGGGGTGGGTTTCCCTGTGAGGCTGACCACGGGCGAGGTGACTGTCATTGCGACCTGGGCGCGCAGTGGCCTCTCCTGTCTCGGCTGTTGCCGCGCGATAACCCTGGAAGGGTGGACAGGGTCTGGGAAGGTGGGGGCCGGCGCTCGCGCCGTGACCCCGAGGGCCTGTCGGGTTGTCGCCTGGGCCATCGGTGTCATGTGCGGGCTCCCGAGGCCAGCCGCGATGTGTCAACCCGGCTGCCATGTCAGTGGCCCGCGAAGGGGGCTACAGCCCGTGTCACTGCGCGCAAGAGTCCTGTGGTTGCGTTTCGATGGCAGGATGGTTAGATTTCTCGTACAAGTGAGCTCTCAGCTGGGAAAATGTTGCCAGTCTCACAGTAGTTAAAGAAATGGTGTTTACACCTGTTACGGAAAAGGGGGCGTTCATTGGAACTTAAACTTAACATGTTTTACTGTTTCCTTGCAGTGTTTTCTTGCACTACATTTTCATAATAGAACAGAATAATTGGTGTTACTCAAATCCCCAGTGAAGTATACCTACTCACTTTACTCAGAGTAGTTTTATCAGTCTTGAAAGTGTCATAAAATTATCAATTATATTTATAACGTTTAATTCAGTGAATAATACTAATATACTCGAGGTCCCACAAGTGAATAAAAAAAAAAAAGCCAAGAACCAGTAGAAAACGGGCACATGAGCAGTTAAGTAAGAAGAGGAAATGCACATTGTAGATAAACATGAAAAGCTACTCAACCTCATAAATGTGAGAGATGCAGATTAAAACAATGAGGTAGCCCACCAGATTAGTAAATGCAATACACATTAAGACAGTACTGGGTAGTTAAGGCGTGAAAAAAAACTTGGTAGGACTGTGACTTGCTATAACTTATTGGCAGTATGTCCTAAAATTGAGATTGTGCATACTTCTTTGATTCATCAGTTTCATGTCTGGGAATCTAGCTCACAGAAATAAAAGCACTATTTATGTAGAAATAGTTGTACAAGGATGTGCATTTTGAAAGAACTATTCCTTAGAGGTAAGTGGTTAAATATAGTGCTTCTGTATTATGGAATAGTATTCAGAGAAGAAGAAGGAGGTATGTCATTGGAAGGCTCTCCGGAATATATTACCAAGACAAAAAAAAAAAACAACAAAAACCAAGTTGTAGAATAACATGTATAGTACTATCCCATATTTTTTTAAATGAAAAAAATTTTCTAAGCTTCGTAAAAAGTGGAAAGATGATTATTTCATGGGGTTAGGATGGAGGGGCAGCAGAACCCTCCTTTTAACCGTAATTACTTTATAAATTAATACTATTTAAATCATTGTAAGAGTCTTATATTTCTAAATAAAATAGCAATAAAGTACATTTAATGGAAAAAAGTTGAAGTATCAACCATCAAAACAAAATTACCAGTAAACTCTAATAAATATCTTAAATTTTTTCTCTCCATGACTTTAATATATCATTGATAACTGTTTTACTGAATATCCCACTCTGTGGGCACTTTACATATGTTATCTCTGTAATCCTCCCTATGTCTTAATGAGCTGAATGTGATCCTCATTTTGCAAATGAGGAGGAAGTTGAGACTCAAGGTTGACTTGTTCAAGGTTGCAGAGCTTTTAATTGGTGGAGCCAGTATTCCAACCCAGGTCTGTCTGACCCCAGAGCCCATGTTCTTTCCACTGTGCTGCACTTTTCATAAGACTTGGAAGAGAAGTAGCAAGTCTGTTAAGGACCACAAGTATTTTATTTGACTACCACTCTCCTTTCTCCCTTTTTAATTAAAAATTTTTATTTGAAAAAGAAAAAGTCATTGGATAAATCATTTTTGACCATAATTAATTAATTACTTTTTTTTTTTTTTTTTAGACAGTGGCTCACTCTGTTCCCCGGGCTAGAGTGCAGTGGCATCATCATAGCTTACTGTATCCTCCAACTCCGGGGCTCAAGCGATCTTCCTGCCTCAGCCTCCTGAGTAGCTGGGACTACAGGATGCGCCACTAAGCCCTGCTAATTTTTCTATTTTTTGTAGAAACAGGGTCTCACTCTTGCTCAGGCTTGTCTTGAACTCCTGGGATCAAGCAATGCTCCTGCCTCCCAAAGTATTGGAATTACAGGCATGAGCAACTGCACTGGGCTCAAAATTAATTTTTAACTGGAAAAGTCCAACCAAATTGACTTGAGATTTCAGCTCAAAATTTGAGATTAGTTATGAAATTGAAATTATAATTATTTGGGCTTGTTAATTTAGATTTTTCTAGTCTAGAGTAAGGGTAGAGGAAGAATCGAGAGCTATAAATCACAATTACACAATTACATGATGTTTTCTTCTGGGAATTTTCGGAAAACTGAATTCTATTTGCCTGTTTTTTTTTAAAGCCCAAATAATGATTTGTGATAAAAAGTAGAAATGCCCCACCCCTTTTCCTACCTGGGTGAGGTGGTTCATTCCTGCAATACTAGCACAAACTAAACAGAAAATAAAGACTGGAATTGTCACAAATAGGAAGCAGTTGCTCAATTGCTTGCAGTTTATAGTTTGTAGAATTATTTACCTGGTAATGTGTTTTCTTATCCTTCATGGAATATATTGTTTTTTGGTTTTCTAAATGTTACAGCAGGAAATTTTGTTAATGTTATCTTTTCATTAAAAAAAGTATAAATCCAGTTTCTGTAGCACATGACAGGTGATGTAATGAGAAAAAGCTGACTTACAGAAATTACTTAAAATGAAGAAAGACATAATTTTTGGACTGTGGATCTAATTTCCAATACATTTTTATCCAGTTGTTGAATAGATATAAAACCTTACAGAAACCTTTTTTTCCTGTTTAATATAATAATTATTGTGCTATTTTGTATTTAAGTATGACTTTGTTAGGACTTATATGTGTAAGTCAGACCAACTGGATATTAAATATTTCCATTTCAAAGTATGTGCTGTGAAATTTGCTGATTGCATCCTGCATAAATGTAAGGATTAGAAAATAGTATGTTCTCCTTGTATGCAATCATAATTTACTTATAATCTTGAAAATGAATGCTTGCAAAGTTGGGGTAGCAAGTTAAAGCTTATGTCACCTGTAATATGCATGTCTAGGCATTACCATTGCTAATTACAGGAATTTCTACTTCTTGGTAATAATTTTGTATTCTATTTCAGGGAAGGAAAAAAGAGCTTTCATATTTCCATTTATTGATCATTGCTTGAAAGGGACATTTTAAACTTTTTTTTTTTTTTTTGCTTATGTATGTAATTTATCGGCTGCAATATAATATCTAGAGGGATTCTTTATAATTTCCTGAGGGTATTTGATCTGCAGTCTATGATTATATGTATAAACTTAAAAAGAATATTTAAGCAAACTGATGGTAAGATCATGTTTTTAATAATTAGGTGTTTTTAAATGGTTATTATTCATAAAAAGTTGTCAGGACTTAATTTATTTAGTTCACAAGTTTGAGTTGTACTTGATTTTGCTGGTCATTATAGCCAAGATCTGAAAATTAGGTCTTTTTCTGTCTGCTAGCTGTATTATCAGTATTTCATCATCCATGATAGAAAGTTTTTTTTTTTTTTTTTTTTTTGAGACAGGGTTTAGCTCTGTTGCCCAGGCTGGAGTACAATAGCATCATTATTGCTCACTGCAACCTCAAACTCCTGGGCTCAAGAGATCCTTCTGCCTCAGCCTCCCACATAGGTGGGACTACAGGTGTGCACCACCACAACCAGCTGATTTTTCTGTTTTTTGTAGAAATGGGGTCTCACTATGTTGCTCAGGCTTGTCTCACACTCCTGGGCTCAAGTGATCCTCCCTCCCTAGCCTCCCAAAGTGCTAGTATTACAGGCGTGAGTCACCTCACCTGGCCCATGATTACAATTTTTAACGTGACAATTGCAGTGTAACAGGAGGCAAAAGAAAAATATAGCCAGTCATTGTCTTTAACATTTTTTTAAATTCTTGCCATTAACGATTGGAACTTTGGTAAAAGAAGAGTTAAAAAAAGATTGTTAAGGTATTTTTTCTTTGCTAATTATTTGGCCTTATCTAGCCATAACATTAACTTTTGTACTTTTTCCTATGGCCCTCAAGCCCCCAAACTTGAGTGCTTAAATTGCAAGACTGATTCTTTGGTCCCAACCTCCCAGATTTTGATTTAGTAATTCTGATGTGGTGATCAGAAACCTCCATTGTTTCTTTTGTTTTTTTTAGAGAAGGGGGTTTAGCTCTGTTCTCCAGGCTGGAGTACAGTGGCACCATCATAGCTTATTATAGCCTTTGAACTCCTGGGCTCAAGCAATCCTCCTGCTTCAGCCTCTGCAGTTGCTGGGATTATAGGGGTGAGCCACCAGGTGCCCAGCAGAAGTCTGCATTTTAAACAGCTGTCTTGGAGATTTTGAGAAACAGAGTTAGCCAAAACACACAAATCTCTTTTTGAGCATTAGTATTTCTCATTTTGGAGGTGAATACTCCCTACTTGATTTTTGACAGTTTTTAAGAGTAGCATAGTACATCATAAAATGCATCTTTTGAAAATGTGACAAACATTAATAAATATGTTCTTAAACTCAGTTTAAGGGGAATGGCAGAGGCCTCATGAAGTGTTGTGATTTCATGTCAGCACACCCACCCCTCTCTATAGAACTTAGAGGGTAGGCAATAATGATTTCTTTTGGGGCCTATCCAGCAGTATTTCTCCCTTTAAGACGTGTATGTTAAATAATTGTGTTACGAGGTAATTGTTTTTCAGCATCAGATTTCCTTCTTTCTGATCAGAGCATGCATCCTTCATCAGTTTTCTTAGGAATAATTAGATAAAATTTACATGAATCACTAGGAATAATTAAAGTTTGATTCAGCTCTGTGTGTGGGTACAAGAAAGCTTATCTACTAACTGGTATATTTCCTGACTCTGTCTGTGTCCCTAACGAAATTTTTCATGTGTTTTTTTATTGGTATATTTTTATGAGGGAGAATTAACTTTTTGAAAGACAATAAATAGAATATACTTAACTTTTTTCCATTTCTGCTCTTTTAAAATTAGGAATCAAGTACTGGAAATGTTTGATCATGCTTATGGTAACTATATGGTAAGTAGAAAGCTTATCCTTACATACTGTTTATGTGAGCTGGTTATTAACACAGTCAACTGGGAATTTTGAAACCCGTATTACCAGCACATTTTTTAAAAGGAAGGTTTTAAAAAGCAAGTCAAACATAGGCTAATAGTATTTCTGGTAGTGGTTCTTTGAGAACCACTTTATTAAATAGGTAAGAATAAATTGAAATTAGGCTATGAAACTTTGTATTTAAACAGTTTCCTCAGGCACTATCAATACTGTTCATTAGTGCTTTATATAGCTAGATATTTTGGATGTTTTATCTCTGGCCTTAAAGGAATTTACTATCTTAATTTTAAAAAACTGGTTACAGTATTACTTTATGTACTCTATGAAGAAAACCATTACTTAAAAGAGATAAACCATCACTTAGCTTCTGTCCAAAGTATATCCTTATAGACTCTGAATTGGATATATTTTGCTTTCTAGTTATGCTGATCTATATTGTTTTAAAATGTTTTAGTGCTCCTGTAAAATGAAATAGCAGTTTCAGTTTTATAAGATGAAAAGTTCTGGAGATCTGTGTCACAACAATGTAGATGAAATAGCTAGCAAATTTTAGCATTCAGAAGAAAGTTTTGCATATAAATCTGTGATTTTGGAAAGTTCAATCAAATTTTCCTTAGAATTACCTCTTATAACTTTGTTTTTACCTTTTAAAATATGTCAGCAGATTTCCTTTTAAGATTACAGCCTTTAAAACGTAGTTGGGAAAAGTCTGGCAGAGAACTGACTTTATTTCTGCTTTAAATATTTTTCAACTGATTCTGTGAATCCATTTTTCATTATATATTAACCAGTATCTTCATACGTTAGCATTAATTGTTATCTGTGGACGTATAAATATATGTTATGCATTTTTATATGTTTAAACATATTTGATAATCGTTGCTCCCTTTTAAATTATGCATTTGGAAAGAGTTCTTAATAGATGTTTTATGATGATTTTTGGGATATAAACATGTCAAAAATACAGTTTTAAATTCATTTCTCAAGACCTCAGTCATTCCCTTAATATTTCTTTTTTTGAATTAATTTTTTTTTCACCCACGTGGCAACGCTTAATATTTCTGTCAAAAATCATTTATCCCTTCCCTGGTTAATTCAGATTGGGCAAAGCATAATTTAACAAATCTAGCCTGCTAATTTTGAGATGGCCAAGTGGATCCATCCTATACCCTCAAACCTTAGCTGTCCCATAAATGCATGCTTTTGATTCCAAAGTTGAATAAAATAGTATAAAGCTGGATGAATTCATTATCTCACTGTGAATAGGAGCCTCTGTTTATAAAGCAGAGTATCTTTGATATCTTGTCCCTTTTAGGTGAAATGGCAGAAAGTTATATCAATATATTTTTTCCAATTACAGATTACACTTAATTAATGGATTTGTGACAGAGCAGGTACTGAGGGCAGCTCTCAGAGGACTTTCTGGCCCAATTCCTTTTGGGACCTAAGTGGGTAACTTTCTGCTACAACTACTTACAAGCTCTAAGAGAGAGAGATTTCATTGCCAAAACCAGGAACTCCTAGAAGTAACATCCCCTTCCGTATTTCCAGTGACACCATACCATCTGTAGCCCACTGCGATTCTTAGACATTAGTGACTCTTGCAGTGTACTTATTCTATGCTCAAACTATATGAGGTCTGTAACCTAAGATTTACTCTAGAATTTACATTTCCCCTTTTCAAGTTCTCAACTAACATGACACAGTTCTAAAATATTAAAGAGAATCCAGGTGCCTTATGTTTGTTATTTGAAGTCAGTTGAAAATTTTTTCCTGTTACTAAGAAACACTGTTAGCTTGCTGTTGAGTAAAAGTGTACAAGTTTTGGAGTTAGGTGGGTTTGAGTTCAAATCCTGTCTCAGCTGTTTACTAGCTTGGAACCTAAACAGATCATTTAACCCCTCTGAGCGGTGTCTTCCTATGTAAATGGAAATAATTGCAAAGAGTTATTGTAGACTATAGATTTTTAAGGATGGGCCAATTTCTTCATTTTTAATTTTTAATAAATTTATCTTTTATATGTCTTATGCCTAGCATTGTGCGTCATACATAAATGCTTATTAAATATTTTTTTTGAAAGAACTGAACTGAATAGTTGTAAAGGTGAAATCAGTTTTTTTTACATTTGATTATTGTGATATATCTTTGCCTTTTAAACTCAAAGAAATAATTTAATAAACTTCATTAAAAATATAAGTTCATGGTGAAATTTGGAGTCTATAAATCTATTTATTTCATTGTAGTTATTCACCCACAGTGCTAAAATGTAATATGCCTGGTACATGGTGGGCTTTTATTAAATGTTGCAAGCTTTTCCTCATTTCTTACTAGTTCTTTCTAATATTACGCTCCAGTCTGGTCTGCAATTAGAATAATTTCTTTAACTTTTTGATTCCCAGGAGAACAGTGGTATTTTCCAAAGACAGGCAATATGATATAATTAAGAGCAAAAACTCTGGAGTTGGAACAGGACGTGAGATGGCTCTGCTACCTACCAGCTGGGTTGCCAGGGGAAAGTTTACGTACTCTCCCTGCTCCTGTTTCCTCATCTCTGTAAAATGGAGACAATGGTTTGCCTGCCTCACAATGTTGTTATAAGGATTAACCAAGTTAATATAATTCAAGTACTTAGAAGTAGTGTCTGGCAATTAGGAAGAGCCATGTAAGAGTTTGCTACTGACTGCTGCTGATAATAACTACTACTATCATTATTGTTTATTGTTTGCCTGAAATTGAAATGTCCCTCCTAAGATTCATTTAGGCTTTAACTTAGAACTTGTTTCCCAGATTATACATAGAACTTTCTTAAAGCCTACACATTCTTTCCTGTTCTTGGCATGTACCCCTTGAGCTTATCTTTTTCTTTCTATTAATGAAATAGAAGGTTCTATTAATGCTATTTCTTAATACAAATGTCCTGCCTGCTTTAGGTAGATTACTATATCTCTGCCAGGGATTTTCTGATTTTATCACTTGTTGGCGTAACTATTAACAGTATATATAATGACTGTTTGAAATGTCTCTAGCCCCAGTCAGGCTGCAGTTGACTCACACGGAGTTGCACAGATGGCTTGCTCTTTTCCCCAAATAACATGAAATTTGATGTTTATTTTGGCGGTTCTTGTGTGACCTTATTTTAACCCCAGACCACATTCACTTTAGGGCTTCCATTAACATGTTTTGAGTATTTGTGTTGAGTTCAGTTTGCAGATTAATTTAGTTGAGAAAATGACATGTATTTGGGCCATCCAAACAGAGCCTTTTCGGATCTGAGCTCTCAGATATATTTGTCTGCCAGTGTTTTTCTTGTTTACCTTAGATAATTCAATTAAACTGTTATAAGCAAAAACTGTACTTGGTAGAGCCCTAAACATTACAAAAAGCTTGAACAGATTTGGAAAGCAACATTTCCTTTAACTAGTAGAATCATACCTAATAACCACTTGTAAGCTTGATTTTGTGAAAGAAACAGTAGAGTAGTCTTCATCATTCAAACCAAACTGTTTTAAAGCATAACTTCTTGTGGATTTCTAGATTTATGTACCTTTTTTTTTTACAATGCTTTTCTCCTCCTAATTTTTTTTTAATTATTGTGCTAAAATATACATAATATAAAATTTACCATTTTAACCTTTTTTAAATGTTCAGTTTTGTGGCATTAAGTACTTTAACATTGTTGAGCATCCATCTCCAGAACTTTTCGTCTTCCCTATCTGAAACTCTGTACCCATTGTTTCTTTTTAGTAGTTCATTCATCAAAAAGAGTAATTCTGTACACAAAGTACTTTAGAAATGGTACTAACGGTAGGTTTGGGGGAGATAGAAATTTATATTTACCTCTTTTTGTGCAGACAGTTATGAGATTATCATGTATCAGTCATTGTTCCTTGGTCTCTACTTTTAGAACATCCTAAAACCCTACCAAGATTACACAAGAAATTCTATAGTATCCTCTCATAGTGTTTTGTAATCACACTCTGATATTCTACATAGGATTTTAACTCGGTGGAACCAGGTGTTTCTGTTTAATTAACCTTTTTTAGGTACAATTTACAGAGAGTAAAATTCTAATTTTAAGAGCACAGTTTTGATCATTTACAGTTGTTTAACCACCACCACAGTCATGACATGGAACATTTTTATCACCCTGAAAATTTACTTCATGTTTATTTGCAATAAATTCCCTCTTCCCACCTCTGACCCCTAGCACCTTTGATCTGCTTTTTGTCAGTATAGTTTTCCCTTTCCTAGGATTTCCTATAAATGGCATCAGAGAGTATATAGTCTTTTGATTCAGGTTCTTTGATTTAGCATGATGTTTTTGAGATTTATCCATGTTGCTGGAGATACATCATCTCCTGTTTTTCACTCAATATTGACTTGATAGAACACAATTTCTTTATCCATTTACCAGCTGATGAATATTTGACTTGTTTTTGGTCTTTGCCTATTACTGTATTAATAAAGCTGCTATGAACCTGTGAGTGCAGGTTTCTACGTGGGTGTATATTTTCATATATTTCCCAACTAGGAATGGGATTACTAGGTGATATGTTAAGCATAAGTTTAACCTGCTAAGAAACTACGAAACTTTTCTAAAATGGCTGTAACATTTTGCATTCCTCACCAGCAGTGGGTTTCAGTTATTTCACATCCTCTTAAACACCTGGTATTTTCAAGTCTTATTAATTTTAGCCAGTCTAGTGGGTGTGTTGTAGTATTTCCTTGTGATTTTAATTTGATTTTTCCTGATGACTAATGATGTCAAAAGTCTTCCAGTGTTTTTATTTGCTATTCTTATATCTTTTTTGGTGAAGCGTCTGTTTAAATCTTTCATCCATTTTAAAATCAGATAATTTGTCCTGTTGTTATTACTGAGTTATAAAAGTTGTAATATTTTCTGGATATTTGTCCTTTATCAAATGTATTTTACATATATTTTCTCCCAGTTTGTGCTTTGCCTTTTAATTTTTTTAACAGTGACTTGAAGCACATTTAAAGTTGTGATCAAGTCCAGTTTGTTATTTTTCTTTTATAATTCATGCCTTTTATAGCCTACCTAAAAAGTATTTACCTAACCCAAGGTCACAAAGTTTTTTTTGTTTTCTTCTAGATGTTTTGCAATTTTATCATGTTCATTTCTGTGACCCGTTTTGAGTTAATTTTTGTATATGGTATGAGGTAAAGGTGCGTTTATATATTTTTTAATGTGGATGTCCAATTATTCCAGCACCATTTCTTGAAAAGAATATTCTTTCCCGATTGAATTATTTTGATGCCTGTGTAAAGAAAATCAGTTGACCATATATACATGGGTCTGTTTCTAAACTCTGTTTTGTTCTGTTAATCTAACCATCTACCCTTACACAAATATCACATTGTCTTGATTATTATAGCTTTATAGTAAGTCTTAAACTTAGGCAATGTCAGTCTTTCAGCTTTGTTCTTTTTCAAAATTGTTTTGGGTCTCGTAGGTCCCTTATATTTCCATGTAAATTT
The DNA here is from genome assembly GCF_020740605.2 of Lemur catta. Lineage (NCBI taxonomy): Eukaryota > Metazoa > Chordata > Mammalia > Primates > Lemuridae > Lemur > Lemur catta. The sequence goes on along the minus strand of NC_059150.1, from coordinate 20,313,745 downwards.
TAGAATCACATTGTCAATTTCTACAAAATCTTTTGAAATTATATTGAATCCGTAGATTGGTTTTGGGAGAACCGACTTTTTAACAATATTGAGTTTCCAATCCATGAATATGGTGTCTCTGTTCATTTATTTAGACCTTATTTAATATCTTGGCAATGTTTTATAGTTTTCCATGTACATGTCTTTGCACAGCTTTTATTAAGTTTATTCATAAATATTTTATATTTTTGATGCTATTGTAAATTGTTGTTCACATTTCAATTTCCAATTGTTCACTGGTATTATGCAGAAACACAATAATTTTTCATCTTGCAACCATGTTAAACTCACTTGTTATTTCTGGTAGGCTTTTTTGTAGAGTCCTTAGGATTTTCCATGCGGTAAATCACGTCATGTGTAAACAAAGAGACCTTTACTTCTTTCCAATCTATATGCCATTTCTTTGTTTTTTTTGTTTTATTGCAATGGCTAGGACTTCTAGTGCTATGTTGAAAAAGAAGTGCTGAGATCTTTGCCTTGTTCCTAATTTTAGGTAGAAACCAGTTAGTCCTTTACTATAGAGTATGAGGTTAGCTGTTGGTTTTTCATAGATGCCCTTTATCAGGTTAAATTCCCTTCTGTTCCTAGTTTGCTGAGAATTTTCATCATGAAAGAGTGTTGAATTTTGTCAAATGCTTTTTTTGCATCGATTGCTATGATCATTTTTAAAAAACAGTAGCAAGACTTTATTGTACCATTGTTATTTATTATAATTTATTATTTCATATAACATTTCATAAATTAGCATTATTTTATTGTTAACCAAAACCAAATTGAGATATTTTGGAAAATTTGGAAACTTCTGTTCTCATGTGACTTTGAGTGCAAACTGAAAGTATATTAACACTCTGCTCTGTAGTGATTAATTTAAAATCTTATGAGAGAACTCAGTTTTTGTTACTTTTTCTCCTCAGTGCTGAGAAACATTTCATAAGATACAATACCTAAAAGGACAATAAATGTTTAGTATAGGAAATTATTCTAATAGCTTAATAGTGTAGATAAATGGACTCCTAAACACCTGAAAAATGGTTAATAGTATAAATGATGAAAAAAAGGGAGTAGGAAAATTTGGTGTGGGGCATGAAAAGAGAACTGATAAATTGTGCAAGTTCAATCAATGATTAGTATATACTATCAATATGGGATAGATGGCTTATCAGATATCAGTTTTTGTTTTAGGAAAGAATATCTTAACCTGTCTCAAGGAGTAAGAATATTTGATGTTTCTAATAACACACTTTTACAATTAATGATTTTTTTAAATTATTATTTTTAGTAGCATAAAAATCTTCTCCCTTTACCTGGTTTTGGAATTGGTTTTACTAAAATGTCTATTTTTGACACTGCTTTGACTTGAGTGTTTTAGAGTAGAGTTCTATCACCTCAAAGCCCTAGTTAAGGCCGGGTGCGGTGGCTCACGCCTGTAATCCTAGTACTCTGGGAGGCCAAGGCAGGAGGATCGCTTGAGGTCAGGAGTTCAAGACCAGCCTGAGCAAGAGCGAGACCCTGTCTCTACTAAAAATAGAAAGAAATTATCTGGACAGCTAAAAATATATATAGAAAAAAATTAGCTGGGCATGGTGGCACCTGCCTGTAGTCCCAGCTACTCGGGAGGTTGAGGCAGGAGGATTGCTTAAGCCCAGGAGTTTGAGGTTGCCGTGAGCTAGGCTGACACCACTGCACTCTAGCCCGGGCAACAGAGTGAGACTCTGTCTCAAAAAAAAAAAAAAAAAGCCCTAGTTAATTTAGAGTCTCATATGGAGAATTTGTTACGTTTTGTTTTAATTTATTTTATTTTTGCACTTTGCTTTTAGCTAGGCACATGTTCTACTTATAGAGGACTCTTTTTATCACCTGAGTTTATTTCTGAGTGATAATTATTAGGTGTTTTTCATGGCTCTGAGTCATATCAATATGAATTACTTATCCCTCGTTCTGGCAGTACATTGTGAAGAGCAGGTATTACCATACAAGTAACCAGGATATTTGAAGCCTAATAAGGCTGTTTATTTGCCACGTATGCATTGCTCTGGATTTGTGCACACCTTCTGTAGTTTACTTTGTGGTTAGCTCAAAGAGAAGTCTGTGGTTGTATTTTTATCCTTAATCTTGAAACAAAGGGACAAAGTATTTTTACCCCTGGTTCAAAACTCCCTTATTTGATTATTCTGGTTTGCAATTGCTATTAATATTTTTATTGTCTAGATAAGTTCATGATTTGAATTTCATATTTAATTCGAGGTTTGACTTCATATTTAGTTTCAAACAGAGGTGTGTGTGCCTGTGTGTGTGGCTTTGCAAAACCCTAAAAATAGTGATATGAAGTTTTCTAAGCAGCAGGTTCTAAGCAGTAGTTTAACATAGTAAGGAACTCTACAACCTAATTAACATTTAAATGATCTTTTACAAAGTATCTTTCAAAATACATTAGCAACTTAAAAAATTTTTATTTTTCTTGACTTCTTTTTTTTTTTTTTTTTTTTGAGACAGAGTCTCACTTTATTGCCCGGGCTAGAGTGAGTGCCGTGGCGTCAGCCTAGCTCACAGCAACCTCACACTCCTGGGCTTAAGCGATCCTAGTGCCTCAGCCTCCTGAGTAGCTGGGACTACAGACATGCGCCACCATGCCTGGCTAATTTTTTCTCTCTCTCTATTTTTTTTAGTTGGCCAGCTAATTTCTTTCTATTTTTAGTAGAGATGGGGTCTCGCTCTTGCTCAGGCTGGTCTCGAACTCCTGAGCTCAAACGATCCGCCCGCCTCGGCCTCCCAGAGTGCTAGGATTACAGGCGTGAGCCACCGTGCCCGGCCTTTCTTGACTTCTAAGTATTGTTTATATGTGTTAAATATGAATTATAAGACCATAAATAATGTGCATTCTGGGAAATTAGTTCTGTTGGAATTGACACATAAAAAAGTAGTTAGGAATTTTACATGTGAAAAGACATGTAAAAATGGAAATTTATGCTGAAAAATTGTATGTAATATTAAAATTACAAAGTATTGAATTCAGAATTTAGTAGCTTTATATCAAAACATTTGTTGCCTAGAATCTTCTACTCAGGGAATGAATCATTATAGATAACTCAGTTTTCCTGAATATTAAGAGTTGTAGTCTTCAATGCTTTTTGTATTCTTTAGCCTGGTTTAAAAAGTTTTGGTTGTTCCTTTCTTTTTTTCTTTTTTCCTTCTTTCTTTCTTTTTTTCTTTTTTTGATCTTCCCTTTTCTGTTAACCATGTGTTTATTAATGGTATTCCTGGTCTCTAGTCTATTTCTCTGCTTCTAATGTGCTTTGAGTCTGGAATCTAAATAATTAAATTGATTGAGAGGTAGTAGGAGAGAGTTGGACTTGGAATCAATAATATTTTTGCTGAACTTCAAGAATTGAGTCATTTGGGCATTCAGGTAATAAAAACAAGTCATACATTAATACGATGTACAAAAGATCAGACTAGTCTTAGAAACTTTGACATAGCAATACTTAAATGTAAGAAGGGTGTGGAACTGTCTCTTCAAATTTCTGAAAGGAAGAAAGTATATCTCAAGCATTTCATAACCATTCAAATTGTTTTTCAAGTAAGGCAAGAGACAGCCTAACCCAGGATTATTAGAGAAGTACAATACTTACGATATTCTTTTAAGACAAACAAATAAACAATAAACTGAGGACATCAGGCAGTCAAGAGGTGAATCAAAATAAAAACCGAGGAATGAGGAAGCTTAGAAAAATGCTGTGTGCCAACTCCACTTAAGTAGAGTTCTAACACTGGCAACTCTGGGAATTATGGTTCCAGATCAGAATGCAGATGTTATAAATCTTCAAAAATCTTTGTCAAACATTAAAAATTTTCTTTCTTATGCTTATAAATATATACAGAAAGGGAAAAATAGCAAAACTAATAGTATATTATTAATTTGAACAGCGCTTGCCTTGACTGCTGCCTTCTCATTGTATAACTTAAGATATGGAACAGGCATCTTTTTTATACTTGGTGAATTGTCATATTCCTTTCTAAATTTGGATCAACCTCAAACGTTTTATCCTTTGCTCTTTCTGCTGTCATGAAGTATCTCTGGGAATTTCTTTAATGGGAAGAGTTTTGCAGATATTGCTTCCTCTGTGACATCTTCATCTTTTATGTCACAACTACTTTCTTAATTTATGTCAATAATTTGACTTTCACTAAGTTTCTCTGGCTGCATATCTAGAGTCTCTTGAATGTAGGCAGTGTTAACATTCCCATGGTCAGCTATTTCTTCTATAACCCCATTTATGTTCAGTTAGAGTTTTGCTTCCAGAGTTACTACTTTTTTTTTTTTGGTTTTTTCTTTCTTCATCATCATCTTTTTTTCCCCTTTTTTTTGCTGGACTTTCATCTTTATTGGCTAATTCCCTTTTGATTATCCATTTTTGTAAACTTATGTAAGATTATCACTAGGTTATGAGGAGGAAACACAACTACACATTTGCTGTCTATGCATGAACTGAATAACATAAAAGTGATCATTTCACTGACTTTGAAAGAAGTAATGTGATTGATCACTGATCATAGTGAACATATTATTTACATAGTGATTTGTGGACTGAAGAGCTAGCATCAAAGTTTGTATTTTGTGTAATTAAAGTAAATATGCCATGGTAACTAAAATTGGAACCTTGGTGTTGGGTGTTTATTTAACTAAATTGTAAGTATAGTAACTGAAACTTGTGCCTAGCAAGACCATACAAAATGAGACTGCCTATTACGTAACTGACAAAAACCTAAATTGAATGGGAAAAAGTATGAGTATATTAATATTATTCTTGGCAGGGAGTTAACAAATATTGTCTAAAATTGAAACATGTAGTTAACACAGTCATATTTTATTAATTTTAGAGGAATCTTTCAGGGACTCTCCCTTGGTGAAGGAAATATAAAGTTCAGCATGTCTCTCTTCTTTTCTGTTAAGACTCACAGCCACGTAGGTGGAAATGTTCCAGTCCAGTTTCACAGAAGCAATCACCCAACTGACAGAGTGTAGTTCTGGCTTATGGCTGTGTGTATGTAGGGCCACCAGCATCAACTTCCATACCCTTTGGGTATTTTATTCCCAATACCCATGTTGTGCAGCTTTATTTTCTATACTCTATTATTCACTTTTGGTACTTGAAAACTTCGTTTCTTATTCTCAAACTCAAATATGTATTACAAATTATTTTTTTAAATTTCTTCAGCATTTTATTGTGTTTATAGTGAGCAGGAAGTAGGAGTCCTGCATGTACTTTATCCAGACTGGAAACGATCTGTTATAGTCATGTTTAAAAAAAATCCCAGTAATCTAAACTATAAAGCACCTATTAATAAATATTGAGAAATATGTGAGAATTATAGGAAGAAACTGAATTTATATAAGAAGCTCTGAATTAATACAGTGATATACTATATTTCTAACAGAAAGACTCAATTGGTAAAGATACCAATTCTTGCCAAATTAGATTTTTCCAATTAAAATTTCAAAAGAATTTTAAGGAAATTTTAAAGTTATCCACAAGAGTAAGTTTGAGAAAGCATGATGCAAAGATAGAATAATTAATATAATGGTTTTGGAGTAGGAATAGGCAAATAGGTCTGTAGAACAGAATAAAAACTACGGACATGTGCTTGTTTTTGGAACCAATAAAGCTAATATTTCAAGCCATTGGGGAGAGGATGGATTGTTTTAAAAGTGGCATTTAGAAAATTGGCTTTTTCAAGGGAACAAATACAGTTACATTTCTATTCCACATTGTAAAGAAAAATAGATTGCAGATGGAGTAAATATCTAAATGTAAAACAATTTGTAAGAGTACTGTTTTCAGAGGCTCAGGGAATCCTTTTAAAGTATGCCTGAAATCCAGAAACTGTAAAGAAGAGACTGATAGATTTAACTACATTATTAAAGCTTAAGGTAGAAAGCACCATAAACAAAATTATAAGCCAGACAAAAGACAGGAGAAAAATATTTACTGTATGTAACAAACATAATGTGTTAGGAGTCTCTTTTGGCCAAAAATAAAAAGAACCAATAGAAAAATGGACAAAAGGTATAAACATTTCAAAAAATAAATCGCAATGGCTAATATAAAAAAAGATGTTTATCCTTATTAAAAATGAAACTTGTGATACCATTTTGCCAGGAGATTGGAAAAATGTAAACCACTGATCATCTCCTGTGTTAGTGGGAATATAATTAAGGTGTAAATTGGTATGCTCAGTTTGGCTGTGTTTATCAAAAATTAATTATTCATACCCTTGACGTAGTGGGTCTGTTTTTAGGTAAATAATCCATAGAATTACTAGCATACGTACAAAAGCTGTATGTACATGGGTTTTTATTTTAGCGTTGTTTATATAGTGAAAAATTGAAATCAACTTACATGTTCATCAGTAGAGGAATAAGCACATTTTAGCATATCTGTATTTTGGAATACTGTGAGAAGCAGGTACTATTACGTGTATAGGCTCTGGGTGCCTGGCTTTGTATTCTGGATTCCTCATTTACTAGCTACATGATCTGGGCTTACTTAATTTCTCTGGGCTTCAGTTTTCTTATCTGCAAAATGGAGATAATTTTGTTGTGATAATTAAATTAACTAGTATGTAGAATAATGCTTAGGCTATAAGTACTCAAATATTAGCTAGTATTAAATTAGCACCGTGATGTTATTAGAAAGAATAAAGTATATCTTTGTAGCATGGAAAAAAATCCCCACATTGAAATAAACAAGTTTTAGAGCAATATGTGCATATGGCATAAGCACCTGTTTGTAATTATAATTTTAAAATGATATATGTACATGTAATTTGAATGTATATGGCTAAATCTGGAAGGGAGTGAGATTAGGGAAGGGCAAGTGGATTATCAGTTTTGTAAAGAAATATTTTTTTGTATTTGACTTCTTTTAAAACAAGTATTACATTTGTAATTAAATTTTTTTAAAAAAGATTCCACAGACTATAAATTTAGTACAACTTTTTTGACCTTTTTTTCAATTGTGATCAGGTCATATTCTCTAAATGATAAGTGCTTTCTTTTCTTTTCCTTAGTGACTTATTAAGGTTTTCCTTGCAGGAACATGCTTACCCAGCTGATGAACTCATGCCTTTAACCTGTAGAGGTCGAGTTAGAGGCCAGGAGCCCAGTCGGGGTGATGTTGACGATGCCTTGGGAAAGTGAGTATTAACACACGGCATGGCATGGCATGGCATCTCAGAATTCCCAAATCTTAGACTTCATAGAGGCAGTTTAAGTACAGTAATATTTCTGGGAATTGGCTAAGTTTTCAAGACTGCTTTAAGTATTATATTAAGCTCCTGTATTCCCTTCTGTAATCTTTTATAAAAAATTAAGCAATTTACCTCTTAAATCAGAGAAAAGTTAGTTGTTTTTTAAGCTGGATGCAACTTTTAAAATGTATATAACTTTCATGTAACTTTACAAATGTATATGAAGTCATTTAACATGTTATAAGGTATGAATACTTTAATGTTTTTATTTGTTTTAAAAAGTGCTAGTGAATGTTTCTCTGCATCTTGAAAGATATGTAGGTACATTGAAGGTAAATGTAATGTTCAGACTTTTAAATTTTTTTCAGTGCTTTATAGGTTACATTGTACTGTAGATACATGGAAGTACTAGTTAACAGAAACTACCAGTGTGTAGGGTATAGATAAGTTTGCTTGTATGTTCATGGATAAAATATTTAGAATTGTAATGTTTTATATCTTCTTACACTTGTTTCTTAGATTTTCCCTAACGCTGATTGATTCTTTGGACACTCTTGTGGTAGGTTTGATTCTTCTTGGATTTACTTATTTTATAAGTTTTTACGATATGCATACTTGTATTATGAGTATAATTATAACACAGTAAGTATGAAATAGAAGCCTTTTAAGATGTTCAGATCTTTGCTTCTAAATAAATCTTTCACACTGTTGTGTTGATGATGTCAAGTGGAATTATGTAGAAAAATGGAGATACCCAAATATTATAATTTATGGGAATTTCAGTTTATGTGTTGGCACCTTAATCAGGAAGGATTTTTTCCATTTTGGATAAGGAGGTTGAAGCTATTGGAAATAATTTTAGAAAATTCCATTGATGTTGTTCTATAATGACATGCTACAGTGATCCTAAAATTGTTAAGTTAGAATCTTTATGTGATATGTTCATAAAAATTTATTTTTCCCACTGGAGATTTTTAGTACCAAGCGATCACTTCTTAGCTCTCCTTTTCAATCTCATGTGATATAATCATTTTAATTAATTCTGGTTCAGGACTGTTTATGATGGCAGAGGGAAAAGATTGAGTTCCAGATATCATGATTTCTAAATACAGTATCTTCCTAGTTTTTTACTTTTAGATCATTATTGTATAAAAGTAGGCTTGTTTGAGGATTTTCCTTAAAACATAATTCTCAACCTTGTGTTAATGTCCCAAGTGCGGATTAATATTTTAAAATATCAAAAATCTTTGGGGTGGCAGAAATTTTTTGGAATCAGGCTTTTCTTCTTAATGTTGTTTCTAGCTTCTTCTTTCACTGGGACATTTTAAAAATTATGTTAGGACAAAGATTCTCTAAGAGCAGTTTAGAATCACCTTTGAAGTTAAAAAAATAAACCCTCTCAACTTATTCTGATGTAATTGTTCTGGAATAGGGCTGAACATTATTATTTATACTTCTAAAGCTTTGCTTTGGTTCTAAAATGCAGCCATGGTTGAGAAAACCATGATTATTTAGACCTTTTTAGCTAGGTCACAGTTTTGAAAGTCACAGCTTTATTTTTCAGAGATTAATGGAATGTGCAAACTGTATTGTAATAACTATGAGAAAGAGAATATTACATGCCTTGTTTTTAGTTTAGTGATTCTAGGTTTTGTGCATATGATAGGAAAGAGAAAAAGATACACGAAATATCCTGAGAGGCACAGGTTCCCACCTAAGTGGTGTCATTTACTTGTAACTGTAGGCCCAGCACAGTGGTTAATGCTTGTAATCCCAACACTTTGGGAGGCTGAGGCAGGAGGATTATTTGAGGCCAGGAGTTCGAGACCATCCTGGGCAACATAGTGAAACCCTATCTCTATAAAAATAATTAAAAAATATTTGTGACTATAGCTGGGTTATGCATATTGGTCTACTTTGGTATTGGGGACTAAGTGAGGAGCACAAGCTATGTGTTAGAAAAGATTATAGGTGCACTTAAATTTATTTCTCATTTGGTCATCTTGGCTTTATCTTTACATATAACAGGTTCCCCATCGTTTCTCTGTAAGTTCTTAGCTGATTTTCATGAGTGTGGATCTTAGATATCATATGTGTTCTTAAAAATATCATCAGAAATTAGATGAAGTTATTCTGGCTGCATAATGTTCCACATTTAAAAGTCCATTGGCCTCTCTAATTGGGCACCCATTAGTTATTATAAAGGTTATATTCAGGATATACCAAGTATACAATCTGGCATTGGTTCTCAGAATAAGGTCCCTGGTCCAGCAGTATCAGCATTTCCTGGGAACTTGTTAGAAATACAAATTCTCAGGTCCTGTCCCAGACGTACTGAATCAAAAACTCTGGGAGTGGCCCAGCAGTCTATTTTTAAACAATTTTCCAAGTGATGTGTGCTAAATTACTTGAACCACAGTACAATGATGCAGTGCTTTGTAAACTTCAGTGTACTACAGATTGCCTAGGAATCTTGCTAAAATGCAGATTCTGTTCCAGTAGATCCAATGCTGGCCCAAGAGTCTACATTCCTAATGAGTTTGCCCAGTGGTGTTCAGCAGACTACAATTTGAGTAGATGAGGCTATAGTGTAACCTGAGTTCTGGCTCCTTGTGCCTCCAGAAGTGGTCATATAATATTGATATGTATGACCTTGGCCAAATCATTTATCTTCTCTGGGCCCCTGCTTTCATCTCAGAAGGGCCTCGAGTGGATATTGGTCCCTATTAACTATAAGATATTAATATTATTTCTTATTGATCTTTGGTTTAGAGTCAGATAAGTAACCTCTATTTGTTGATGCTGTCTTCAAGAGGAGTGAAGAAGAAAGATTGATAAAGTCTTAGAAACATTAAAAAATGATACTTTATAAAATCTTTAAATTTCAGTCTTTCCAAGTGGAAATAATCAAAGTAACTTACATATCTTCAAAGCTTTGAAATACACAAATTGATTTTGAATTTTTATCCTTATCATAAACATTTTCTGTTTAATTTAAGCAGAAGAATTACAGGAAATTAAAATCCTTTGAAACTTTTCCCTCCATTTAGAAGGAATGTTACCTTGTACCTTTTGTCAGTACAAGCATTAATCATTAATCTTTCTAATTTTCTTTGCCTTTGTGATTTTTTTAATTTATTTTGTGATTTAGTAATTTGAAAATACTAATAGGACATATTGTTTGTAACAGTACAAACAACCCTACTGTTTTTATTTTGGTCAAACCATAATATTAATATGTTAAGTAGAATTTCAGTTGTCATAGTTTGATCTTTAAATTTAAAGTGTTCATAATTGCAGCCATCTCGTTTCTATTGCTTGTATTTGAGTCAGACACTAAAACTTTAAGTTTACATTTAAATTCAACATTACCATGCAATCTGTAGAAAAAATATATTGAAAAAAATTAAAGATAATGGGGGAAAGGATGAGACCCGAATTTATCCTTTGTTATCAGATAGGAGCTTAAGAAACTCATTAAATAATGGAGCTGTTAGAGTGAATTTTCTGGCTAATTATGGACAAAGAGAACTGTCTTCCCACTTTCATTCCTCTTTTAAACAAATGGCATTGGTACTATTTACTTTGTTGTTTTTGATTTTGGAGAGAAGGGGAAAAAGCCATTTTTCAGTTAGAGAAGCAGTTCAAACCTTAAAGAAAATATGTGGAAGGAAATCTGACTACAAGTAAGAGTTCAAGAGGGAAAATTCTCGGAAGATATGCCTCAGGAAAAGAGTAAGATTAACAAAGTGATATTAAAAAGTGTATGTTTGTGGAGGGTGGGAAGAGTAGAACAGTTGTAGCCCATTCTTAAAGAGAGAAGGGCTGTAAGCATCTGCATTCATTGCTGCAGAATTTATGTGGACTTTGAGGTTGAGACAGGCAAGCAGTCAGTTTTAAAATCAGGTTTTGTGTTCTATTTTACTCAAGACTTACCGTGAATTTTACTTTTACTTGAATTTTAGGCAGATACTCTTATGGAATGTTTTATTTTTATTCAATAAATTAAAATTTTTAGTGAAAGTATCAAATCAAGTAAAAAGGCACTATAAAATGTCAAACAAAAAGAGTAAACAGTCAAGTAAAGGAAAACTACTTTTAACACATCTATGGCTCTAAGTAATGTCTCATCGTGCAGCCTTAATTTAGACTGAAGAATCAAAGCAGCCTATGTAATGACAGTGACTCCTTTTTGGAGCTTATTGCAAGAATGCACAGAGTTCTTACTTTGGTCAGGATTCTAGACTTGCATGGTAATAATAGTAATGATCTTAAGCACTTAGAAAGCATTTTACATATATTATCTCATTTAAGAAAACAACCGTATAAGAGTTAAGTATTTTCTCTTTTTGTAGATGAAAGAACAGGCTCAGAAACGGAAGTAACTTGGCTGGATCACAGAGGTAGTGAGTGAAAGAACCAGAATTCAAATCAGGGCATGTTCTTGACCACCATGTTATACGGCCTCCTTAGTTAGTGGATGGGGCATCCATTGGGTAAAGATGCAGATGGTGTATGGTTTAGGATTAGTCGAATATGGCCTGAAGAAAATGCTTTCTTCTGAGAATAAGCAACTTGTAAAATGGCGATTGGTGACTAGGATGGTTTTTTTGTTTTGTTTTCGCTTGGAAACCAAATCCCAGTAGAGCTCACCTCATGTAGCTCTAAGTCATTAAGAATCCAATAGCAGTTCTGATAATAATTCTTTTAAAGTCCTAATGATATTTCAGAGTGTCTAAAAAGGAAATGTATAATGACGCTATATAATATGATGAGGCATTTAATTTTTTCAGTTTTAGTTTTACATTTTTATAATATACTTAAGGAAAATACTATTTTGTATTGTCACTTTTTAGAGTCTTAAAGTATACTTGCTTTTAGCTCATTCTGAGGATATTCTCCTTGACTTGGTAGAAAAACACTTTATTTCATAATTTTCTTCTCCTAGGTGTTAAATAAAACTAAAGAATTTGAAGATGCGGTGAGAAAAGTTTTAAGAGATGTTAATTTAGATAACGATGTAGTTGTATCTGTCTTTGAAACAAACATCAGAGTTCTTGGGTAAGTATGTAAGACATGAAAGCTATAATTTTAATAATAGGAAAGCTTATTTTCTTGATGGTAATAAAGCAGGAAGTTTCTTGTATTTAGAAGATACAAGTTGGGGTATTAGGAAACACAGGCTATGGTGGGGTAACCTTGCATTCTAACAGTCACAAACAGTAGCAGGCTTTGGAAATAGCTGTAGACTGAAATCAAAGGTAATCTTTGTGCATTGTTAAAAAGGGACTGTAGTTTGAACATTTGTCATATTGGCTACGTCACAGGTGTTACACTAGCTCACGCAGTTTGCTAAGCTTAGCCAAGGACTTCTTCAAAGAAGCCAAATGAAACTGAATTTATAGGATTACCTCTCAACTAAATAGTGCAAAATGCTCCTGGGACATTTAAAGATATGAAATTATAGAATTTATTTGGGTTTCAACATTATTAAATTTTATAGTTAATGATTACTTTTGTGTTACTGTAACTTGTTTCCTTTTGTCAAAGTGAGTCTACTCTTCAATTAAATACAAAAATAGTTATGTAGCTTTTCACAGTTTGTTAATCTATTACCTTTAATGCAGTGTGAGGTGTTGTTTTTTATTTTTTTAAATTTGTTAAAATTAAATTTGTGAAATTTGTTAAAATAAATGTATGTCTAGGATGTTCTTTGTTTTCAGAAAATTTAAGGTATTTAAGAATGCCAGACACATTACAACCAATAGAAGTTGGGCTTATCATATGATTTTTTAAAAAATTTTATTTGCTATGTAGTTGTAATAGTTTGCAGTAAAAGGGTAGCCAGTGTTAAGAATTAAATTTTTCTGTAGTCTTTCCTTACGTGTGCTAACTTGTTGATAACAAAATACCCACACCTTTTTAGGTGGTGACTTTTAAGTATCAGTAAGATGTGGATAATGTTTCCTCTCTGTGATCATAGGGGTCTTCTGGGTGGACACTCCCTGGCAATCATGCTGAAAGAAAAAGGTGAATACATGCAGTGGTACAATGATGAACTTCTTCAAATGGCAAAGCAATTAGGTTACAAACTTTTACCAGCTTTCAACACTACCAGTGGCCTTCCTTACCCAAGAGTAAGTAATTCAAAAAAATATGGTAGTCTTTATGTACTTCCTTTTCTGTTTTAGAAGTGAATTTTTGTAATCAGAGCTATTGTTCCTCTCCTGCTTGAGGCTGGAAAAAAATGCTTCAAAGCTATGTAACAAATTTATATTGACTTTTTATTTAACTGAAATTTGAGTGATGTGAGAATTAGATTAGAAGAAACAGAAGCTAGACTGGAACTTAGGCACAGAATTATTTGTGCAGAAGATATAGTTGAAGCAGTGAGAGTAGGTAGGTGTTAACTCTTCAAAGGAGAGAATGTGGAGAGAACACAGGACAGAGCAGGGTATGAGGAGGAAGTAGAGCCAGAGAGAAGGAGAGTATTCAGATTTAGGAGGAGAACCATAATGCAGTGCACAGTAGTATAAAATCTAAAAAAGGGAACTTGAAAGGAAGGAGATATTCTAGAAAACTTGACCAGAGCTGGGTACAAACAGAGCCTTGAATGATGTGTAGTTAGTGTGGTAGAATAAAGGGGGGAAAAAGGATTCAAAATAGGTGAAAAGTAAGTAGCTATGAACCACCTATTTTGAGATTTCTTCTCTGTTGGCAGTTAAAGGAGAGGTGGCAGCTGCTTTTTCTCCCAAGAAAATTTTGTATTTAAAGAGGAGGGAAAGAAGCCATTGAAAATGGAAAGAGCTCTCTGTCGTGATTTATTTCATTCTTTATTAACACTATTACTTTCTCCCTCTTATCTAAATTAGACACCTCAGTCATTTCAAAGCTCTGTCAGTTTTTTTCTTCCTTAACGCTGCTGTTATTTGAGGTGGATACAATTTTATTCCTAAACTACTGTAAATACCTACCTTACTCTTTTCTCTCTGGTTTATGCTTCAGAGCACTTGAAAACTTAATATTACTAAAACACTTTTTATCAAATTATCTTTAAAAGTTTTATTGACTCTCCCTCTTTTATTGAGTGTCCTTTAACTTTCAGAATTTTTTATAGTTTGGCAGTAGACTTTCTATGTTCTATGTTCTCTCCTACTTCCATATTCCAGAGAAATCATTGTTCCGTGCCATTTCAGCCAAAACAATCTATAGTCCCCAAACCCCTAGGGTTTTTTTTTATTTATGTTGTCATTCCATGCCTTTAGGCCTACCATCTCTATTATCTGGTATAACTTCTTTACCAATATAACTCAAATCAAATCAGAGTCATCTTTGACTGGAGATACAGCATGATACAGCATAGTACTTTTTAAACTAGGTGTCACAGCCCATTGATTTACCCATCAATTTAGTGTTTTTTTTTTTTTTTTTCCTTAAGTCAGAGCCTCGCTTTATTGCCCAGGCTAGAGTGAGTGCCGTGGCGTCAGCCTAGCTCACAGCAACCTCAGACTCCTGGGCTCGAGTGATCCTCCTGCTTTAGCCTCCCGAGTAGAGTAGCTGGGTGCTCGCCACCATGCCGGCTAATTTTTGTTTCTATTTTTAGTTGCCTGGCTAATTTTTTCTATTAATTTTTTTTTTTTTTTTTAGTAGAGACAGGGTCTCTCGCTCTTGCTCAGGCTGGTCTTGGACTCCTGACCTCAAGCGATCCTCCCACCTCGGCCTCCCAGAGTCCTAGGATTACAGGCGTGAGCCACCACAGCCAGCCGATTTAGTGGGTTATGACCAGTACTTTTTTTTTTAATGAAACAGCCTAGAATTTTATCTTATTTCAATTTCTAGTTTTTGATATTTTAAATAGCTCTCCTAAGAACATTCTTATACGTTTTTAAATTTCTTCTTTAGGATACATTACTAGCAGAGGAAATAGTAAGTCATGGAGTAGGGAATGGTTTTTTTAAGACTTTGGATACTTTCTGCCCAGTTGCTTTCCAGAAAGATTCTACTTCTGTACGGCCTCATTATTGTATGAAAGTGCACATATCATTGTTTTGTTGCCCATGCTGAATGTTATCATTTTTTTTTAATGAGGAAAAATGGAATTCTATTTTAATGTGAATTTTTTTTTGTAAATGTTAAATTTATTGATTGTTTTTGAAATAGAATATACTGTGAGCATTATGGGAAAAGAAACTTAAATTATTGTCTTATCCTCTGAAGTGTCAAGAAGATTTTTAAAAATTATTTTTTAGAGGAGGACTACAGAGGAAAATAACTGCCTTCTCAGCCTTCCTTATGTACACTTAGTAAATACTGCTTTTCTTCATTAAAATTTGTATAATCAGTCTCTCTAAGATGTACATGCACAATTGATAGTATTTGCATTAGTGGTTTTAACTCAGAAGAATTTACGGGGCAGAAATGCTGTTGTAAGAGTTCATGGTCATTTTTAAACTCTCATATAAACCTTAGAGCTAGTCCATACTTTGTAATACTGTTTCCTCAAAGTTAATTAAAAACAACTTGCCAGCTTTTCAGATAAGACCTCATTGCTAAGGTTGAGTAGATGATTATATCCATAAAATATAGGATTAATGGGAATTCTGTTATGATTTATGCATATTTTAAGAATTTTCCAGTGTAGCAAATAGATAAGGCAGATAAGTTTAGTGTAGATAATTTACACGTTTTAGTTTTCAATAAAAAAGAGCCCTTTTTAAAAACCACTTTGTGACTTTCAGGAACACAGAATCAGGAGGAACCAGGTTCAAAATTCCTTCTAAGTATAAAACCTTTATTATACTTTTCATCTTTTTGTCCTAAGCCTTTCAAGTAAGCAGAGCAGTATGGTCGTTGTTTCTAACATCTGCAGTAGTGTGTGCTGCTCCCCTCTCTACACCCGATCATTTCAGACCTCGTCAGGAGGACAGGAACCTGTCTGCCAACCTCCAGATCAAATGTCTGCAAGAGATTGCCCAAAAGCCCTGTCTTGTGGAAATGGCAGTTTCCCCAGGAGGCATCTGAAATGCATCTTAGTTTTCTGTTTAAAAGTTGTTTAATACTGCTTATATATTTTTTCCTTTTTATTAGCAACCTGGAATGCTCCAAAATAATACCACTTATCTGCAGCACACAGAATTGAAATGATCTGATGGTATAGATAGTGTACTAAGAATTAGTCCTTTTATGTAGTTTTGTAGCAATCACCTTGGCATACAATTCAATATACAAACATTTTAAATATTTTTCATGAACTAAAACTATAATCATTCAAAATATTTCCATTTTTTTAAGGGAAAAGATACTTAAATGGGATTCAAACTTTTCTGTCTTGCTTTTGCTTTCTTATGACTACTCCCTGGACTTTTGCCGTTCTTAGGTCTCAGCTACTCCCAGTGATACTTCCTTTTCTAAATTTTAGATATTAGCATATGTATTTGATTGGTACTTATTTATGCTTTTCCATTATGAGCTATTTTCTCTATTTACCTATCTTTCTTATTTACTCTTTCTCAATTTTAAGCTCCTTGAAGGCAAGGATCTATTTCTTTGTATCTTACCATAATATCTACCACATGGTAGGTAATCAATAAATAAATACTCATTAGTTGATTGAGGTAATTAATAGAACTAACCAGAAAATATTTTTCACGTTGACTCTTATTGGAAATATTTGTAAAAATTTAGTACTATACTTTGCCTTAGTGTAATTAATATAATTAAACTTTATTTTATTGTTGAGGATTGCTTCGTTTTACGTTCATTATTCTTAGTATCAGCTTTCAATTTTAGGTCTGTAGATTGGGGTATAGGCAGCATGAGATAGGGATATAGGCAAGAAATACTTTTCATTCTTGTTCATGGTACAGAACTACCTAAAACTACTTCATCTAACAGAAGTACAAGTGGTGGCAGTAATTATACATTTGGGTAGGGATGGAGGAGTACTGCCAGGCCAACAACACATGGAAATACCTCAGGTGACATTCTAGGAAGTAACATAAGTGGCAGTGCTGAAAACAACATGGAGTGATCAACTCCCCATGTCTCACCTACATTTTACTTTTGTTGTTTGGGGGTGTTTGTTTAGAAATGCCTAGAATCTGTGGATTGGATACTGTTAAGGGAATAGGCCTAGCCAGCAACTGATTTCTGCAGATAAGTTGAAATATAAGTTTATTTGAGCTTCTGTTTATAAGAATTTGAATAATAACTAACCCGAGAACGTAACTGTGATGTTTTATATTTGATGTTTTTGTTCATTATTAGCAAAATCCTTGGCATGTGCCTCCTTTTTTGTTGTTTAGTTGGATTGCTGAAAAACAGTATAGTTTTAATCAGTTTCTGATCGGTTTGGGTCTAGTTAATCCAGGTTATGTATTGTAGTATTACTTGGTTGTGTTTGAATTACAAAAGAAATGCCACTTTGAAAAAAATTTCCTGGTGTTGTTAGCTTTCCAGCAAGCCTTCCACTGTATATTTTAAAACCTAAAAAACCTGTAAACAAAGTTTTAATCTCCTTTCATACTATGACAATCAATTTTTTTCTCTATGAAGAACTATTTAATATGTAATATAGTACTGTTTTTTCACAAATTTTAAACGTAATTTCAAGGCTGGTCTACTTCCCTTATTCTTGTACTTACTAGGTTAAACTGTCCAGAGAAAGAAATTATTGTAGAAGATATTTTCTCTATATAATTGTTATGATGATACTGAGCTTTGATATCATAGAGAAAGGAACTAAATAGAAACTCATTTACTCCATGAGTATTATGCGCTTAGAATATATTTCCCTAGTTGTTAACTGGAAAGTCATAAAGATTATCAGATTCAATGTCAGTATCGTTTTATGAACTATTTTTATGACTTTATAAAAAGTCTTGATTGAAGGTGACTTCTTACCAGGAAGTCATTATCTCTTGATAATTGCTAATGATAATCTTCTAATTGTATTTAGATTAATTTAAAGTTTGGCATCAGAAAACCGGAAGCTCGGACAGGAACTGAGACAGATACCTGTACAGCTTGTGCAGGTACCTTGATCCTTGAGTTTGCAGCTTTAAGTCGATTCACAGGAGCAACAATATTTGAGGTTGGCTTTTTATGGTCTTTGGTCTCCTGGGTATTGGGCATAGCTAACTTTATATCTGTTCTTCATTGTTTAAGTTTTAGGATTATCATTTGGAGAATTCCTGTTATTTCAGTGAACTTTTTGTCTAAATTTCATTACATAGTTTTTAATTGTCGAAAACATAGACGTTATTGTGAAGTAGTAGCTATGTTAAATCCAACTTTGCAGTTTGTTCACGAACTATAAAGTGAATTTTTAGGTTTTTTTCTTACAAGATTTTTTTAGCCGTATTACTTAAATGAGTTTGATGGCTCCTTGATATTGTAAATGTCTTATATGAAATACTGTGTCCCTGTGTTTTATTTGGAAGACTTCCAGATGGAAGCTACACAGACACTGGATATGACTGACTATAAAGAGAACAAGTTAAATGGTCTTTGTGTGTATGTATGTCTATATGTTCAAATGTCCTGAGGACAGATTTATCGCATTTGGTTTATCTTTTAACTTAAATTCTTATTCCATACCTTGTTGACTAATATTTTCTCTTCATTAAAAAGTGTAGACACTTTAGCATATTTTCTAGTTTAATATGAACTACAAACTCTCTGAGATATTGATGCAGTTATAGGTGAGGAAAATAAGGCTCAAAGAGGATAAGAGAACTGTGCAGCTAGGAGGTGAATGAGTGGAATTAGAATTAGAATCCATGTCTTTCTGAATTCAAAGCCCATACTCTTTTTTTTTTTTTTTTTTTGAGACAGAGTCTCACTCTGTTGCCCGGGCTAGAGTGCCGTGGCATCAGCCTAGCTTACAGCAACCTCAAACTCCTGGGCTCAAACAATCCTCCTGCCTCAGCCTCCCGAGTAGCTGGGACTACAGGCATGTGCCACCATGCCCGGCTAATTTTTTCTATTTTTAGTTGCTTGGCTAATTTCTTTCTATTTTTAGTAGAGACGGGGTCTCACTCTTGCTCAGGCTGGTCTTGACCTCCTGAACTCAAACAGTCCTCCCGCCTCGGCCTCCCAGAGTGCTAGGCTTACAGGCATGAGGCACTGCGCCCAGCCCGCATACTCTTTCCGTTGGCCTATTTTGTGTTTACGAGTAAATCTGTTGAAAATCATGATTTTTTTTTTGTACTTTTTGAATATACAGTAATTTATTGTCAGAAAAGCAACCTGATGTGGTTGACAGAGCATCGGTCTAATACACGGTTGGCAAACTACAGTCTGTGGGTCTAGTCCAGCGACTGCCTGTTTTTTGAAAATAAAGTTTTATTGGAACACAGCCATGCTCAATTGTTTATTTCTGTCTATGGCTGTTTTTGTGCTACAGTGACAGAGTTGAGTAATTGTGACAGTGGTTATATGACCCATAATGCCTAAAATATTTGCTGTCTGTTCCTCGTCAGAAAAAGTTTGCTGACCTTTGGTTTAATATATACATAGATCTGAATTCTTATACTTGTTGCCCTAAAATTTAATTTTAAACTTCAGTTAAATCTTTAATTTCACTGGGCCTATTTTCATAGCTATAAAGTAAAAGTAGGGGATATAATTTTTATGAAATTGTCTGGCTCTGAAATTCCACCATTTAATTAAAGTTATAACCTGTTTTGTTTAAAAGAAATCCGCCTAAATAGGTTGAGTCAAGAATTAAAACTATTTTATACTCTGTTGTTAAATCTACAAAGCGACAAATTGATTTAATTATATTTTCTTTCACAGAAGTACTTCTGCACTGCTAAATAGATTCATGCTCTGAAATTAATTTAGAAACTCAACTGTACACGCCCTTTGCTTTTATATTTTGTAGCATCTTTTAGTCCAAAGCCAATAATTTGATTAAGAACTCATTTTCATTTAGTATCCAGTTGATAAAAATAAAGGAGAAAAAGAAAAAAATGGTATCATAAGGTTATAAGTTTGGTATTATCCAATAAATATTCAATAGCCTAATTGATTTACTAACTTTTCACTGACAAACTTGCATACTATTTAAAAAAGAAAATCTGAAATGACTGTTTCAGAGATAGCATACCAACTTTGAAATTCTCTTCCAACTTTCTAAATGAGAGTACCTAAGAAGGTTTTCACTTTGCATTTAAGTGATGGAAATTATTTTAATAAGTACATCTAATTGTGCCGGCAATTAATATAATTTAATAATACATATGTGTGAACATGAACCTGTACTGCAAGAGTAGATGAAATGAATGGTCTCAAAGTGAGACTTCCACTAAATAGCATTTTCAGAATCATTCTTAACCATATACTAATTGGCTGAAAAAGAGCCAAGACTTGACTTTTAAGGAAATTTATACTAAATGGTTATCTTAATTTTACTTAGTTCTTAAAATATCCTATGGGCCTTTGATTTTTGTCTGTTTTTTTTTTTTACTTGTCAAAGACATGCAGTTCTTCAAATATGCATTTCTTTTTTTATTATAGGAATATGCAAGAAAAGCTCTTGATTTTCTCTGGGAAAAAAGACAACGAAGTAGTAATTTAGTGGGTGTGACTATAAATATTCATACTGGAGACTGGGTACGAAAAGGTAAATTTAGCTTTTGAAATCAAGTCTTCATATCCTCAAAGTGGTTGGAAAAGAAAGGATTTTCATTTGTTAAAATAATCTTTGGGATAGTATAAAGCATAGTTTCTCACAAGATTGCTGGAATTTTAATTAATGTAGCCCCATTTTTTGGGGAGTTGGCAAATATACCACACTGATTCTAGATGATTTAGTATTTTATTTTTTAATGGATATAGCATTATAGGTATAGGGTATAGATGAAACACTAGAATTGATTTCTTTGAGGACTAGAGGGTCAGAGTAACACAAACATCTCACATCAATGTGTAGTTTAGTGGGAATCTGTATTTAATAATATCATCAATCCTTATGTTTTTTTCCCTACCCACAGAAATAGAGTATAGCCTAGTAACTAAGAGCATAGACTCTGGAATCATATTGTTGGAATTCAAGCTATTTGATCTTGGGCAGATTATTTAACCTCTGTGTGCCGTCTATCCATATCTGTAAAATGGGGATATTAATAGTACTTACTTCATAGAGTTCTTCATGAGGATTGAATGAGTTAACCAATGTAAAGCCCTTAGAACAGTGTCTGGCATGTGCTCCACGTACTATGAAGTAAGTGCTCACTAATGCAATGTTAGTCTCTTTGATTAATAATTTTATGTCTGGGAATCTAGCCCGAGAAAATAATACAAAATATAGAAAGTTATTTGTTCCCAAAGATGTTCATTACATAATTATTTATAATAGTGGAAAACTGGGAAACAGTCTAAGTCAATAAAATAATAAGAAAAGAAAATTATTTTACAGAAATGTTGGAATATTAAGTTATTAAAATGAATCAGAAGCATAGAAGGAGCATATAACAATGTTATATATGAACAAATAGGATATAGAATTATATAAAAATATGATTTTATCTTTATAAAACACTCCTATAAACAAGTGTAGAAAAATGGAAATATACTAGAATATTCCTGAGAGTATATCTGTTACACATTTCTCTATTTTCCAAAAGGTTTATCTTGTTTATATATAAAATATAACCGCCTATGTTTAAATAACAATTATACAATAATTAGTTTGAGCATATTAAAATAAAATTATTGCCTCCATTCAGTATTGTATAAAATTTTTCTAAATTTTATCTAAAGGGTTTCTGAAACAGATCTGAATTCTGGCTTCAGAATTCTGTGATTTTGTTTTCTTTCTTTTTTTTTTTTAAATCTACTTCAGACCTCAGTGCAAATTAATCATAATTAATTTTGAATTAATTATAATTCTTGATTATGACAGGACACTCATCATTAGTCCAAGCATGACCCATTTTATTTAGTTACTTTTAACAATGTATGTAATAAGCACCCACAAATGGACCATCCATTACAACAGCAACTTATTTGGCAGCATACTGCTTCTGTATATGGTCCTTGGAGCACCGTGCCTCTCTGCCTCCTCCCAACTGAAGTAACCGTCATTCTTCCTGATCAATGCCTTGCTTTCCTTTTAATAAAGTTTTATTGCATCTATATGTATTCCTGAGAAAGTATATTTTTTGTTTTGTTTTAAACTTTATAAAGGGATATTATGTCATTTGTACCCTTTGGAGACTTTTTAAAAAAAATTTAATACCATACAGTAAGTCCTCACTTAATGTTGTGATAGGTTCTTGGAAACTGCGACTTCAAGTGAAGCAGTGCACAGCAGGACCTCGGATAATGTTGTTTTATAACGTTAATGAGAAAAAAATTGCTTTCATTGTATGTTGTTTCACTTAAAATCACAGTTTCCAAGAATCTAATTACAACATTAAGCGAGGACTTGCTATATTGCTGAGACTCATACATATTGTTGTATGAAGTTGTATTTCATTCTTTTTTAACTGCTGTATGATATTTTATTAGATGAATAAATCACAGTTTATGGGCATTTAAGTTGTTTGCAGGGTTTTGTTAGTGTGAACAGTAGAGCCATGGTTATTTTTGTAGTTGCTGCTGTCATACATATATAAGACTTTCATCTTGGCTGTATACATACCTAGGAGTGGAATTTTTAGATCATAGGGTAAGTTGATATTCAGCTTCAGGAGATAATGTCAAATTGTTTTCCAAAGTTGTTTTACCACTGTGTACTTTCACCAGCAATGTATAAGAGATTCTGTGGATTGGCATCCTCTGCAACACTTTGTACGGTCATATTTTCAAAACTTTTGCTAATCAAATGGATATACAAGTGATATCCCATTTTGGTTTGATTTGCATTTCCTTGATCACTAATGATGTTATAGATGTATTTATATCAATATTTATTGACCATATGTGTTTCCTTTTTTTTTTGAATCGGATTTTCTTGTTTTTTTATGTTTTCTATTGGTTACTTGTGCTTTTACTTATAAAAATTCTTTATATATTCTTCATGCTAATTCTTTGTCAGTTATGTGTATTGCGTATATCTTCTTCCAGTTTTATTTGTCCTTTCACTTTAAGTTCCCTTTAACTTTTAATATAGTTAACTTTATCAGTCTTCTATGAATAATACTTTTTTTGTCTTAAGAATATCTCCTTAATCAGAGGTCTAAAATTATTCACTTTGATATTAAGAGTTTCAAAGTTTTATTATTGATATTGAAGTTCATGAACCATCTGGAGTTGATTTATGTGTATAATGTGAGGTAAAAGTGGTTCTCACAGATTTCTCCTTTCTTTGAGTTTTTAGCAGCACTTTACACATATGTGGGGACATATAAAATTTTTGTCATAATATTTATAATTCAATGGTCTATATCTGCAGTCCCCAACTCCCGGGCCGCAGACCAGTACTGGTCTGTGCCTTGTTAGGAACCAGGCCACACAGCAGGAGGTGAGCTGGCGAAGCTTCCTCTGTATTTACAGCTGCTCCTCGTCCCTTGCATCGCTGCGTAAGCTCTGCCTCCTGTCAGATCAGCAGCGTTAGTAGATTCTCACAGGAGCTCCAACCCTACTGTAAACCGTGAGGGATCTAGGTTGTGTGCTTCCTATGAGAATCTAATGCTTGGTGATCTGAGGTGGAGCTGAGGTGGTGATGCTAATTCTGGGGAGCAGCTGCAAGTACAGATTATCATTAGCAGAGAGGTTTGACTGCACAATCAATGTAATGTGCTTGAATCATTCTGAAACTATCTCCCCACCCTGGTCCATGGAAAAATTGTCTTCCATGAAACTGGTTCCTGGTGCCAAAAAGGTTGGGGAGTGCTGGTGTATATAATATGAGATACTTATGATCTGTGTGATACCTGTCCTTTGAAATGTATTGGAGTGTTCTTTTTGGCCTAGAACATGGTCAGTTTTTGTAAATGTTCCGTATGTGCTTTAAAAAATGTGTATTTTCTAATTGTTGGATATAGAATTCTATAAATGTCAGTTTGCTCAGTTGTTAATGATTGTGTGTAGATCCTGCTGGATTTTCTGTTTGCTTACCCTATCAAGAATTAAGAAAAGTACATGACATTTCCAGCAATGATTATGATCTTATTAATCTCTCTCTGTAGCTCTGTTTTTGCTTTATATAGTCTATTGTATATATTGGGTTATTTTATTGGGTACGTTCATTTAAAACTGCTACCTCAGTTGAATTGTTTATCATTATGCAGTGACCTCTCCATCTCTAACAGTAGTCTTTGTCTTAAAATATATTTTATCTGATAGTAATATAGTTACAACAGCTTTATCTTGCTTAGTATTTGCCTGGTAAGTCTTTTTTTTCCTTTTACTTTCAATCTTTGTGGGTGCTCATGCTATAAGTTTATCTCTTACAAAATTTACAGTCTTCTAAAATCCATTTTTTCAGTCTTCGTCTTTTAATTGGTGAGTTTAGTCCATTTACATCTATACATTTTTAATATATTTGGACGTATTTATTCTATCTTAATTGTTATTTTAGTGTGTTCTACCTTTTCTATGTTTCTTTTTAGTTGTGTTTTTAATTGATACCTATATCTATTTCCTAATGACATGAACTTTATTATGCCCTCTCATCCCTGTATGTCGCCCTGCCCCAGCCTTCCTTCCTGTTATGTTGATATTGTATTGATATTTAGTTCTTAGTGAGTATGACTATATTTTCTACTTTTTCTTTTGGTCCTAGTGATGTCTCTGTTTCTGTCTCTCTGGCTCTGTCTCTCTCTCCCCTTGCTCCCCCATCTATTTAAAGATAACAAATCCTGGGTTTGTCACTGTTCTTATTTGAATATTTCATCCAACTATTTTCAGTAGCTTTTTATAGCTTGGCCATATGTACCTAACAAGAGTTTTATTGTGCTTTCATATTTGAGAGATAGTTTAGCTTTGTGCAATTTTTGGTGTAAGTTACTATCCTTCAAGTTTTTGAAAATACTCTTTTTGTCTTCTTATGTTCTGTTAAAAAGTGTGATGTCATTCTGATTTTTATGCCCTTGTATGTAATCTACTCTTTCTTTCTGGAAAACCATGAATATCAAACACAAAGAAAAATTTCTAAACTGTCACATAATCTTAGATGTAGGGTTTTTTTTTTAAATCTCTCCTTATGATATTCTGTGGGCCCTTTCAAATTAAAAATTTGTTTTTAATTGCTAAAAATGAATTTTTTAAGATTTTTTATCCATTTGATTTTTTTTGAATCCAACAATTATTTTTATTTATTTTTCAATTTAACAGGTACTTTTAGGGTGCTTAGTATGTGCCAGACGCTGTTCTAAGTAATCTCTTATAGTGGAACAGCATTTTTATAGTTTAAAAAAGACCTTCATATATGTTATCTTATTTGATATTCATAATAAACATACAGGGTAGGTTTTTTTTACTTTGGTCTTACAGATTTTTTTTTTCATTATTTTTAAGAAATTAAAGTTATGCATTGAAGACCATTCATCTTGGGGTAGAGGCAGGACTCATACCAGGTGTTCTGATTCCAAAGCCTGTGCTCCTTGCACTTGGAATCCAATAAATTGAGCAATGTCTTCTTCAGGACTTGGCTTTTCTGCATCCTCTCTTTGCTTTCTTGTCAGCTGCATTCTCAGATAGACATCTTCTATTGGTGGCCCCAGCAACTCCACGCTTACATTCTACAGATGATTTAGAAATCTCAACACAAAGAGTCTCTTCCCAGGCAACCCCCCTTTTGATTTTTTATCTCTCTTTTTACAAAGAGAGATAAATCACTGTCCCTTCTATTTCTATCCCCCCTATATCTTAGCTTTTCTTTTATGTTTTCTTTTCTTTTTTCTTTCTTTCTTTTTTTTTTTTGGAGACAGTCTCGCTCTGCTCCCTGGGCTACAGTGCCATGGCATCAGCCTAGCTCACAGCAACCTCAAACTCCTGGGCTCAAGCAATCCTTCTGCCTCAGCCTCCCGAGTAGCTGGGACTACAGGCATGCGCCACCATGCCCAGCTAATTTTTTCTATATATTTTTAGTTGTCCAGATAATTTCTTTCTGTTTTTTTTAGTGGAGACGGGGTCTCGCGCTTGCTCGGGCTGGTCTCGAACTCCTGACCTTGAGCTCGGCCTCCCAGAGTGCTAGGATTATAGGCGTGAGCCACCACGCCCGGCCCTATGTTTTCTTTTGTTGCTTTTCTCTTTTCCTTCTAGGAGGTTACTACACGTGGTCTTCTAATTTGCTAATTTGTTCCTCAACTGTATTCTTTCTGCTATACAATCCATCTGTTCTGTTATTTTGACTGTTATATTTTTAATTCTGTGTACATCTTGATTATTAAATTTTTTTCTTCTCATTTTTTATTGCTAATACTTTTCTTGTCTTTTTAATATGTTTATTAGGCTAATTTTAAATTCTTGATTTGCCTGTTCTAATATTTTTTCTTCTTCTGATAAACTCTTATTTCAGTACATTATTTTTCTTCTTAAAAAGTCCTGTTTCTTCCATGTCTTGTTTTTGTTCTGTGAGTTCTTGTTTCCTTGTCTCCTATTTTGTGAAATGGTCCATTCCAATCTCTATCAACACCAGTGATTTCAGGGTTGAATTTTAAAAAGTTTTTAAAAATACTGATGCCTGGACTCCTAGAAATTCTGATGCCCTTGGTATAGAGATTTCTAAGATTGTAATTATAATTTAGATTATAATTCACTGAGCCTAGGAATTAGGAGGAGAAAAGGTGGGGAAGAGACTGTTTTAAAGGTTATCTCCACCTCATTTGTTCAATTCCTTACACAGGTTTCTGTGCTGCCCAGATTTTTCTCCTGAGGATACTTGGGGCAGAGGTCTGAAGTGTAAGAAGAGACTTTATGTCTCAAGGCAGTGGCAGGAGAGAAGCAGGAGCAAAGCTCTAGCAGTTTCTTCTTTTATTCTTTCATAGCCATGCCTGGCTGCCTTCTGCTCCAGGTCAAAGCTATCCCCTTTCCTCTCTCCCTCTTCCCCAGAGATTTCTTACAGGGTTTTTCCTTCTTTTTTCCCTTGTTATTTTCTTTCTTTAGTCCTCTGTGATGATCTTGGAGGAATAAGCCAGCAAGTATGTTAGTTTTAGCAATTAGAACTGGCACCTCCAAACACTGGTAGTCTTGTTTTTGTATCTTTTATGACTGTAGAGATTAGTGCCTTACTAATTAAGAGTTCAATCAAGAAATTACATCGTGGCACCCTCTAGTGCTTGTTCATTGAAGTTCCTCACTGAGAAAACTTCCTTTTAAAAAAATCTTAAAACTATGTAGTATCTCTTGCTTTTAAATAAGTGCTCTGTAACTAATTTTGCAAAGTAAGATTTGTTTTAATCACAAAATACTATCAACAGGGAAGCCATTATTCATACAGTAGGGTTAATATTTCTGTAAATGTATAATTTTTACTTTAAACAGTTTCATGTTTAGATTAATTTTTCCTTGTACTAGTACCCTCACTTGTACTCTATAAAAAATTTTTAATGCTTGTTTAATGAAAAACCACATTTGTATGTTTTTCCATAGATAGTGGAGTTGGAGCAGGGATTGATTCATATTATGAATATCTATTGAAAGCCTATGTCTTGCTTGGAGATGACAGTTTTCTGGAAAGATTTAATACAGTAAGTTGATCCAATTTTGCATTTATTTTATAGCCAATTTCATTTGAGTCCATATTTTGATAGAACCTCAGTTACCTGTGTGACATTGTAAAAATAATTTGTTCTTAAATGTGTAGTGGTTTTGTGTCAGTATTCCCTGATGATCTTGAACAAGGACAGGGTAGAAGCTACATACATTCCAAACAATTAGTTTACAAAGTAGTTTTATTTTCATCTTTTATCAGAAAATTTCCAGATATGCCAGTAAGTGATAAAATGGATTTGACGTTGTACAAGGAAGAGAATTATTGGAATAAGTTACTAGTTAGCTTTCTCTTTTGGATTCTCGTTCTTTTTGAGGTCTTGAAAGTTTGAACTAGTCTTTTGTCACACCACGTATACAGGCTTTGAAGACTTGGAGAAACTAGTGATTATTCATTTCAAATGCGGGTCTGCAAGTCTTAAGATTAGATCAGAAACACAGGCATATTTTTTGGGGAGAGAGGGAGGATTATTGAATGCAGTTGGATCACCTTTGTAACTGAAGCAAACTGAAATTAATACAGCAAACTCATCAGTTATATCACTGTATTCTTGTAAAAATAATTTATCGTTTATTTGCTAACCCATTAACTTCACCCATGTTACATATGTGAGGCATTATGATATAGTGGTCAGAAGTATGGGAGATGCCCTGGTTTAAATCCTGGTTATACCACTGCTGGTTTTGTGATATGGTGGCACTAATACTATTTATAGGGTTATTAGGAGGATTAAATGAGTTTATGCATATGAAGTGATTAGAATAGTGCCTTCATCTGTGGCAGGTACTCAATAATGGTGATTAAATAATAGGCAAATTAGCAAAAAATAAACTAATAGAAGTTTTACTAAGTCATCAGTTGAATACTTTAAAAAATACTATCACATATGTTTATTAGATTATAACAAGAATTTCTTGAGGTGAATGGGGACAGATAGTATTTTTGTTGACTCATTACTACAACTCAACCTGTTGTCAAAGCTGAGAAATAACTAGAAGAAGACAAAAAGAAAGGGAGAAAGAATTTCTAAGAGCATAAAAAACAGAGAGAGCAGACCATAAGAGTGGCAACAGTGATTAGATTTGTTAGTTTAAATAGTAGTTAGCACTAGAATGGTTTTTTGTAATTTTTTTTTTTTTTTTTTTTTGCGATAGGGTCTTGCTATGTTTGTCCAGATTAGTCTTGACTTCCTGGGCTCAAATGATCCTCTTGCGTAGCTGGGATTATAGGGTTGTACAACTGCACTTATCTAGAACATGAGAATATTATGTTAGCTGAGAAAGGACCAAACTTCCTAGACATAGGCAAAAACTAATTCTGTAATATAGAAGCCTGTAACTATATTCCAAGGGGACCTAAGAACATCAGTGGGTCATAAAGGTATCAGATTAACTTTCCTCAGCAGGTCCCGTATTAGATATAGTCCTCACTATTCTACATCTGAGTTACAGGACATAAAGTAGTAATATATGTTTTAGAAGATTTCCACCCAAAATAATTTAAATATTTACATAGTTAATTGATAGTGTATTGATGTATAAATTCTGGTTTAATTTCTTTACAGTGCTATTTAATGTGTTTAGTACATCTCTTTTCATCTACTTTCATGAACGCATATTGTGATCTTTTAGCACTACGATGCCATAATGAGGTACATTAGCCAGCCACCTCTTCTCCTTGATGTGCATATCCACAAACCAATGCTGAATGCTCGGACTTGGATGGATGCTTTGCTTGCCTTTTTTCCAGGTTTGCAGGTATAAAGAACTCCTTTTTTTCAATAGGAAAGTAAAATGATTTTAATTAAGTGCATTTGTGATCTCTAAAATTGAATTACCAAAACATAGTCACATTCCAAAATTGTATTAATATATATTTTTCTGTTTATATAGTGATTATAGATAAAAATCAGCTTATATTTTATTAGGTAATTTTGTTGTTGTTGACGTCTAGGTTTTAAAGGGAGATATTAGACCTGCTATTGAAACTCATGAGATGTTATATCAGGTGATTAAAAAGCACAATTTTCTACCAGAGGTAAGCAAATAATCTTTGGAATTCTAATCTTATATATATGTATATACTATAACTTGTTAATTTAAAGGTAGAAAATGACATCTTTAAGGCTTGTTTGTTCTTTTATTTTTTTCCTGGTTAAATAGTTTAATTATTTTTTATTTATACAGTATTTATATGTTTTTGCTTTTCTTCATGTATTAACTAACAGAAGTCTAGTTTAGGGTAATGCTGACATTTTATTTTATATAAAAAAATTTCCAACTTTCTGTTTCGCAATCCTTTCTAACCCATGCCATTGTAATATTGTCCCATTCTAACTTCTATATACCTACTGGCTAGGGAGATCTTGTCACTTTTATTTTCTGAAGCTTGTTTTATGAAAACTAAATTCATTAAATATACTTTTGCTGGTCACACATGCTCCCTGGAAATTTGGAGAATGCCAACCTTTCCTCATGCTAATTGAGAATTACTCTTCCTGGTTTTTATACAGTATATGGGTAGTAAATATTCTTGCTAGCTAGCTTGATATGACAAGATTTTAATAGCATACTTTTTGGCTTTCCAGAAATGTACCATTAAAATTTCCAAATGTGTGTATGGCCTTGTTCTATCCCTGCTTATTGGCTACCCTCTGTGAGATATCTAAGCATTCCACCAACTTAGAATGCTTCCTAACGTGTTTGTTTTGGAAAGTATAGTTTTATTAGCCTTCAGGTGAGTAGGACTGTGCATTGAGAAAATTCATATCCATACAGAATAAACTGAGGTTTCAACTAAATACATCTATCACAAGTAAAGTGTTTATTTGGTTTCTATAAAAGTTTTTGTTTTTTATTTTTATCTTCTTGTAAAAACCAGTTGGTTCTGTTATTGAATAAATTTCAAATGGACTAATTTTATTTATTTTTAGACAATGTCCTGTCTCATTCCACAAAGGATTTGAGATTGTTAGAAAATATATGCCAAAATGATGCTAAAATAGAAATATGCGTACTTGAAAATTGCTAAGAGAGTAGATTTTAAGTGTTCTCATCACACAAAAAAAATATGTGGGGTGATGCATATGTTAAATTGCTTGATTTAGCCATCCTACTGTGTATACATACATCAAAATACCATGTTGTATACCATAAATATATGTAATTTTTATTTGTCAATTTAAAACATTTAAACAAATATGAAAACTAGGGAAATAATAATTAAGAGGAAAAAGTAGAGAGAAGGAAGAAAAAGAAAACATAATTATGTAGACAGGACCCATTTGTGGCATTACTGAGTTTCATTACTTTATTACTGAGTTTTTCTGAGTTTGCGAATAGCCAAAATATTTATTTAAAAAGCAGTCCATTCAATTGGTAAAAATAGCAGCCTTGCAAAATGAATTTAGATTTTAAGCAATGAAAATTGATGTTCTATTGATGAAAATATGTCATGATTGTTATTCTAATTGCTTTTACCTATTTATGAGTTAATATGTACTACTGTGTATTTTAGAGCTACTTGTTTATTTAATCATATTTTTAATGCATATTTGTATGTTGTTTTGTTCAGGCATTTACTACAGATTTCAGGGTACATTGGGCTCAACATCCTTTAAGGCCAGAATTTGCAGAAAGTACCTACTTCCTGTATAAAGTAAGATAATTTACCTCTCTTTGCTTTTTAGCCCCCATTCTTTGTTTAAATCTCTCTTTTATAATAGTAATTGGATTTTCAAAGCCCTCTTTTAATATTATAATGGTTGGATATATCATACTTCTTATTTATCTAGTGTGTAGAGTTATTGAAAGATGCCAGTATTGACATGTAAGTTTATGCCTTTTTATAATATTTATATAAGCATTTTTTTAAAGAGAAATTTTATGTTCTAGAGATGCTTTCTAAAGCATGTCTCTTGCCTTTCTTCAATTAGGTAACCTTTCTGGGCATTAAAAATTTAATCTAAAGGCAAAGATAATATGGTTGTACAACTTTTCAATTGTATATTTAAGAAGTTCTGTAAAGTAGGTCCATGGCTTATTTTCAGAGCTCAGTTTCTATGTAACATGTGTTCTAGTGCCTGATATGGTGCCTGGCACCTAGTAGGTACTCAATAAATATTTGATAAACGAATGGGTATGTGGTAATATATAAGCTATGTATGTGTACACATATATTCTCCTTTTTATTAGGCTACAGGAGATCCTTACTACCTTGAAGTAGGGAAAACACTTATTGAAAATTTAAATAAATATGCTAGAGTGCCTTGCGGATTTGCTGCCATGAAGGATGTTCGTACTGGAAGTCATGAGGACAGGTAAAACAATTGCCAACCTCCCCTTTCCTCAGAGCAACTCTGAAACAACCGCAAATGCTACTACTGGTTAGAATTCAGATAGGTTTCATTCTTTTGCAAAGGGTATTTGAGGACACAAACCTTAGTTCATTGTTTTTACTTTTTAAAACTGTCTTGAATAAACACATTCTTAAATTGTTTGAAAAGTTTGTATTTTTATGTTAGTGCCTGGCGTATTGTAGGTGTTCAAATGATTTTTAAATAGATGAATGAATGAATGATTGTTAAATGTCAGAACCTTGATATTAGAAGTATTTGAAGTGTTTTTTCCCTTTTGTTAATTTTTTTATGTTATGTAAGATACTAGAAATTATCAAGATGATGGTGAATATCTGGATTATGAGTTGTGCTTAATCAAGATTTCCTCAAAAGCTGTGTGTACTCTTACTCTGTTGCTGATTTGAAGGGCTAGGGAGGACCAGTGTTAGTTGCTGTTTCATTGGCTACTGGATGGATGTGGATGGCATGAAGAACTCAAGCTATAAAAAGCACTGTTTCATCAGTGTGATAGTCACAAACATTCCCGTTATTCCAAGACCACTTACCTGGTTATCACATCTCTAAATGAATGCTGAAGCTTGTTGATTCATTTGGTTAGCAATGTTCATTCCACAAATATTTACTAAGGCCTTTTATGCACCAGGGTTATTACTAGTTTTGGAGGATTAAAGATGTGAAGACGTGTCCTTTCTGTCGTTGAATCACTGAAGACAGGCAGATAAACAGACTTTTAAAACATAGTATAAGTGCTGTGAAACACATTAAAGGGGGCGTGAAACACATGTTGGGATATGATAGTCACTGAAAGGTTCCCGGAGAATCCTGTGTCCTGAAGGATGAGCAAGAATTAGGAGAAGAAAGAAGTAAAAGAAGTTCCAGGCAGAGGGACCGCAGACATGAGAAACATAGCACTCATTACCTACTCATAGGGTTGTCCCTTAGTCCTTTACTCAGAGTATTTGGGTAATAGTTAGTCTTGGAACCTCTGTTCCTGACCACTGCTGATGAGAAATGGGTAGGTTTCTGGAAGCAGGTACACAGGTAACAGCAAGAAATGAAAGCATATACACGTTGTATTTGTCTGTGACATTTATTGACTGTTTCCTGTACTCCAGACAGCCTTCTAAGCACTTTATATGCTTTAACTCATTTGATCCTTACAACAACACTCAAAAGTGTAATTCTATCATAATCTTCATTTTAAAGATGAAGAAACCAAGGCAAAGAGAAGTTAGGGAACTTGCCCAAGGTCACACAATTTGTAAGGTTAACTTAGAATTCAAATCAAGGCAGACTGGCTCTTGACAACTGTGTTATACTGGCAATTCATTCAAAGGGCAATAATTAAGCACCTACTATATGCCAGGCACTGTACTTAGCTGTGAGGATAGAAGGGTAAAATAGAACTAGTCCCTTCCCTTCAATGACTTATTAATGAATAAGATAGGTCTGTAAAGAAATAATCACAACCACGTGATACGTTCCATAGTGGAAAAGAGGCAACAGGTTGAGGAATTACAGAGGAAGACATGATTTACTCTGTTTAGGGAGTTCCATTTTCCTTTTTTCCTTCCCTCCCTTTCCCTTCCCTCCCTTCCCTCCCCTGCCTCCCTTCCTCCCTCCCTCCCTTCCTTCCTTCCTTCTTTCCTTCCCTCTCCCAGGCTGGAGTACAGTGGCACAGTCATAGCTCGTTGCACCCTTGAACTCCTGGGCTCAAGCAATCCTTGCACCTCATTCTCCTAAGTAGCTGGAATCACAGGCATGCACCACCACACCTGGTTAATTTTCCTGCTTTTCGTAGAGACAGAGTCTCACTATGTTGTCTCAAACTCCTGGCCTCAAGAAAGTCTCCTGCCTCAGCCTCCCAAAGTGCTGGGATTACAAATGTGAGCCACCACACCCAGCCAAGTTACATTTTTCAAAGTTTCACATCCTTCCCCCCCATCAGATATTCCTTTTATAACATTGTTTCTGGACCTCTTGCCACTGCCTTTGCCCTCTTCTGATTGTATTCAGATATATGGAATCGCTCTTAAAATATTGTGTCCAGACTTACCCATACTCTCAGGATATGCCCAGCACAACAGCACTGTAACTATCTGGATTCAAACAAGGGATCATTGGTTTTCTGAGGGGCTGACAAGTTTACACCGTCTATCTAATTGAGGACCACTGCTACTTCAACTCACTGTTCATCATTGGGGCCATTGTACCTCTCAGATGTGTTTAGCCTGACAAAAGGTTGAGAACTACAAATCTTTATTATACTGTGTTGCTAGGTGTGCTTCAGATTTTTTAGCAGCTTTATTATGTTCAACTCACAGTGAGCCTCACAGTGATCAACCAGCCTCAGATATTTACCTATATAGCCTGCTCACAAATGGGTGTTTTCTACCCTGCCCTGGAACAGCTGAGTTTGTTTTTTTAGTGTAAACTTAGAACTTTATCCTTTACCTAGAAAAATTTCATTTTGTTGTTTTTTTTCCAGTTTCTAGACCAAAAAGAGAGGTTGAATCTTATTTTAGTCATTTTATCTATTAGCTAAACTACTAGTTTTCTGTGATCTGCAGTTTGGATAAGCAAAAAATTTTTCATCCAAATTGTTGGGAAGAATTTTGGTTGGGCTGTGACCAGTGCCTTATGGCACTTGAGAGCTTTCAGTTACCAGCTCTTTGCATTTGGT
This sequence comes from Lemur catta, assembly GCF_020740605.2. Taxonomy (NCBI): domain Eukaryota; kingdom Metazoa; phylum Chordata; class Mammalia; order Primates; family Lemuridae; genus Lemur; species Lemur catta. Next base: position 20,278,753 of record NC_059150.1, on the reverse strand, counting down.
TGCTTATTCCCCTGCGGATCTACCAGCGCTGCCCTCCAGCTCACCAGCACACACGCACACAGGTTTTAAAATTTAAATATCTGTTTTTCCAAGGTTGAGGGATGCCACTTTTCATGATTACATGACATAAGATTGCAATATCTGTCTGGCTGAGAAACTTTTCCCCTTGCTGGCTTTAAAGAAGCAAGCTGCCACATTGTAAGCTGCCTTAGAGAGGATCACATGCAAGGAAGTGAGGGCAGGTGCAGCCAGCAGCCAGCAGCCAGCAAAGAGCTGAGATGCTCAGTTCAACAGTCTGCAAGGAATGGGATGCTGCCACCAGCCACGTGAGCTTGGAATCTACTCCTTCCCTCGTAGAGGCTCACGTGAGACCCCAGCCGTGGCTGACACCTTGATTTCGGCCCTGCCAAGGACATAGCTAAGCTGTGCCCACACTTTTGGCTCACAGAAAGTGTAATATAATAAACACATATTGTTTTAGGTCTCTAACCTCATGATAATTGGTAACACAGCAATAAATAACTAATACGATGGAATTCTCTACTTTTTTTGTAAAGCAGGAAAAATAAACTGAAGCTGCTTCACTTTGATCTAAACTCTAAGAAGGATCAAATATTATTTCAATCTTGGAATTACCTGTGAAAAATGGCAATCACAGTATTAAATAAAAAGTCTACTAAATCACCCAGAAAAAAAAAAGAAATATCTGTTTTCCTAATAACAGATGATTACTAAAAAGAATTTAGATGGCAAAAAGAATATGAAAATCTTTCCTGAAACACTCTCCCCTACTTGTCTAAGATAATCACTGTTAACAATGTGATAATCTTCAGGACATTTTTAATGCCTGTATGTTTGCATTTATGTATACATTTATGGCTTTTAAAATCCAAATTAGATCATATGACATAATACTCAGGTTGCTAACTTTGCCCAGTTCATGTTGTAGTGGTCTTACCAGGTCCTATTCTTTTGTAAATGTTTACAAATCATCTGTTTCATAATCAGTTCTAGCATTTGCCAGTTATCAATCATCCTGCTCAACAGTCTATAGTTCTCCATATAGCATCTGCTCATGTAATAACTGTCCTTTAGAAAAGGTTAAATTATAAGAGTATTGCAGATTGACAGGAAAGTGTTTATTCTAAAAAGATTGAGACCCCAAATGGCCAAAAAGTTTTGAAGCATTACAAATGAGTTTTTGTTCCAAAATAAAAAAATCATTTATATGTAGGAAAAATCATAGCTGTAGTTTTGATGTCATAATATGCCAGCTACTTTGCTAAATAATTGACATTTAGTATTTCATTTAGTCTTTCCACCAATGTCATGAGTGTATTATTATGTCCCTTTTATAGAAGTTAAGTGAAGCTCACAGTCTTCATATAATATTCTGATGGTCACAGAGTTAATGGAAGATCTGTTTCCAAAGCCCATATTCTTCCACTGCGTTCCACTACCTCTGCAGCTCATTCTTCAGTAATGCTATTTAAACTTGCATTCAACTGAGTAAATGTTTATTGAGTGCCTACTATGTGCTAGGAATTGTACTTGGCCAGAGGTGTGAAACTATGCACCCTGTCCAATAAACTAAAAGTTATTTATTACTACCAAAACCCAGGGTGCTTTGGGAGGTTGTAAATTAAGTTTAATGTTACTATAACTCCATCTACCAGCTATGCTCTTTTTCTGACACTTTTAATTTTATTTAAACTTTTCTTTAAAAAGTTGTTAAAACAATAACATTAAATCATTTGTAAAGGCACATATATTTTTACTCTTTATTTCTCCACATTCCCTTCTTGACAGTTATATAAATATTTACAATATTATAATCATAGCCCATGTGACTTTGTGTTGTACTTTTTTTCATGTAACTTTTTATAAATGATTACTTTTAAAGCCTTCTTGTTTATCACTTAAATGGCTACATAATAAACTCCATCAGAATTGTATGACTTTATCCAGTTCTCTTAATATTAGTTGAAGACTCTTATGTAGTTCTCACTAATAAAATTCATCTGGGTTATTTCCCTGCTGTTGATTCTCTACAGAAGAAACAGAGAACTTTTCCTTATTGGAAGACCTATAGAAAAATCTTGTCTGCGTTACTGACAAGATTTAGTGTACCTGTGTGTTAGGCAGCTACTCTGGTCTTTTTCATTACCGTGGAATTTACCTGGAGTCAGGATTATTCTGCCACTGGGAGATTGATATCTTCTGTAGATCACTGGACATCTAAATTAGTATAGACAGGGTTATTGACCTTGACTGTATGGCTCTCAGATAGTTGGCATTTAGGTATTTTATGTTCTTATATTTATTTCTGACTTTTCATTTTAGAATGGATTCTTTCTTCTTGGCTGAGATGTTTAAATATCTTTACCTATTATTTGCTGATAAAGAAGACATTATTTTTGACATAGAAGATTATATCTTTACAACAGAAGCTCATCTGTTACCTCTTTGGCTCTCTACTACAAATCAAAACATCTCTAAGAAGAATACAGTGAGTTTTTGAGTTAGATATCTTATTCTCTTTTTTACTTCCATGTTTGTTTTCTAGTGAAAAGTAATCTATGACTAGAATTCAATAAATATATGTATGGTAGGAGGAAAAGTACATGTAACATTTTCTTATCTTGTTTTTACTACATTCTGTATACACTTAGACTTCATTAAATGTCTCCTTTTAAAAAAATCTTAATGTTCAGTAAAATAATTATTTTTATTTACATAAAATTTTTTTATATTGTAGACCTCAGAATATACAGAACTGGATGACAGTAATTTTGATTGGACTTGTCCAAATACTCAGATTCTCTTCCCTAATGACCCATTGTATGCCCAGAGCATTCGTGAACCCTTGAAAAATGTGGTGGATAAGAGCTGTCCTAGAGGCCTCATCAGAGTGTAAGATGTATTATTTTTTATTTGTTAATATCAAAGTTAATTCTTAGTAAATGACAGAGAACTTAAGGAACATATAATAACACCCAAGGAGGCATTCACTTAGACCAAAAATATTGAGGTGTATAGTTATCACTAATTAAAATGAAAATTTTCAGTAAAGTTAGATAGTAAAGCTCATTTTGTAGTAATGTCTTTTTTATTATTATGGAAGTTTTCAACCTGTCTTTTGTTTAATGAACTAAGTAATGATAAGTGGGTAGTATATAACAGTTTTTAACTTCTGTAGCTCATTTTTACACATAACAGTTTCATCAAATATTTCCATATCTTAGACATGTAGAAAATATTTTTCTTTATGTCTGTAGTTTCTGCATCATGAAAAACAGGGACTTTTTTGTTTGACTTTTATTTTTTGAGAGAGTACTTACTCTTGCTTGTTAGATAAAAAATATTTTTGGCTTAATGAGTTCAGTTTCTTCCAAATAGTTACATTAGAAAGGCCATTGCAGGAAAATTTAAAAAATATATATTTTTATGTGAGCATTATCATTTATTGATATAAATATTATTTAGCTTTTAAAATATTGGGAGAAACATCTTGTTTTTAGAGGAAAACATTAGTAGTTACAAATGCCCAAGCAAATCTATTCTGTACCTTCAAATAGTTACAATGCTGTTGACTCATACTAACTTATATAAACAATATACATGCTTTTGTAACTGGAAGATATGCTATTTGAAAGCTATGCCACTTATTAATAACCTAAATTATATGTAGGAAAATAGCTGTTTCCAGTTATTACAGTTTTATTTGTTCTAAAACTAGTAATTTTGTACGTATTTAACATTATTTTTAATTGGCTTGTGTTTTTTGCCAATTCTGACTTGTAGTTTTTTAAGCCTTGCTTATAATTGCTTTTAGCAGAGAGGAGAGTTTCAGGAGTGGAGCTAAACCCCCTCTGAGAGCCAGAGATTTCATGGCCACTAACCCTGAGCATTTAGAAATCCTGAAGAAGATGGGGGTGAGTTTGATTCACCTCAAAGATGGGCGAGTCCAGTTGGTCCAACATGCAATCCAAGTAAGACATTGCTGTACTAATTAGATACCATCGCTTCTCTGCTTCCTTTGGTCTCATTAGCTTTAATAAGATAATGACATTTGACTTTTTAAAAACTTGAAATACATTTTTTCAAGTTAAGAGAATCAGAATTTTAGGACTCAGAAGTATCTTGGAAAGTCATCTAATTCAACTCCTTTATAGTATAAATCAATTAACTAAGTCAGAGATAGGTTGAGCACTTTGCTTAAGTTAGTATACTCAAATGTAGGACTCTAATCTAAATTTTCTGTTTCTCAGTCCATTGTCTTTCCACTTTACATCTATTTAGAGCATAACTTTAAGAGCTAAGAATTAGTTTTACTATTTACATCTGTTTTATATTTTAGTTTCTAAAGAGCTATTGAATCTTAAGTATTATAGGCATTTTATTTGTGCCTAGGAAAGATAATTTTGGGGGACATTTTTATTGATTTTTACTTTAAAAGTTTTTATAACATGAGGTCTTTAAATTATTTACCCTATTAGCGTAGTGATTCTCAAAAAACTACATAGTTTGCTGAATAATTTCTACCGAAAACCATACTCAGGTATCCCTTAATCTTAAATTTAACCTTCCCATAATGACACCATGCCTTCAAATTTTCATCTTATCCATATTTTTGCCACATCCGTCCGTCCTTAAAGAGTATTCTTCCTTCTTCCTTACGTTTTATTCACCCTTGCTTCCTGGTAGTGGGAGTGACATCTCTTAAGACATTGCTTTTACTTAGGCCACCAGTGACATAATGGCTACCAAGTGGCATCCTAATCCTTGCATGATTTAACTTTTCTCTAACTGTTGACTGACCCCTTCTTAAAACATTTTCCTTTCTTGGCTTCCAGGATATTTCAGCAGCATAGTTCTTTTTATACTTTTCTGTTCACTGTTCTGTAGATTCCTTTGTAGCTCTCTCTCCTTTCTTGGTACAAACACTCAGTGTAGGCACTTTTCCAAGAATCTAGATGATATTCTTTTCCCTGTATGCTCTTCAACAGTCTTGCCTATTTCCACAAACTCAGCTATCATCTTTGTACATATGACTTCTTAGATATATATAAGTAACCCTGATTCCTAACTTTAATCTTAAACTCAGCTTTGATCTACCTGTTGTGCATTTCTGCATCTCAGTCTCAATCTGTCCAAACTTGAACTATCTCTTCCTTCTTTACTCTCTTCCTGCCTGTACCTCAACCCATCTTTCCTTCTTTTGTTCTCTGTGCAAGTAAACTCTATCATCATTCTCTAAGTAATCAAACCTGGAAGTCTCAGCATAGGCTTTAGCTCCTGTCTCCCAGTTCCTCTCTGTCTTCCTCCATCCTCCAACTCCTGTCATGTCCTGTTGGTTTTTCCTGTCAAGTGTCAAGAATCTGTCTTCTTTTTTCTATTATACTCAGTCATTCTTCAATTTTTGCTCTGTAAGGCTCCAGTCAAATGTCATTCTAAATCTTTCCCACACACACAGCAGAACCAGTTGTTCCCTTGTCTGTATTCCTATTCCACTTTCCCACTTGAGAAATTTTATCATAGCTAATTTTACATGTTTCTTGTCTAGACACAGACTTGTTAACAACTGTCTCTTCAGTGCCTAGGCGAGTGCTGGGGTAGAATAAGTACTTGATACATATGTTTTGAATCAAATTGTATCTGGTTGTTAGTTCTCCATTTCAAGTAGGGGAAATATGGGCCAAATATGAGGTTAATTTCTTCACAGGGGAAGCCAGGCAAAGGAGCATTTGATACAAACCAAAAGTGGTTTATAGAATAGTGAGGGTGACACTGATAAAAATTACAGATAAGTCATTTTCAGAAAATATTTCTGCAGGTAATATTTTTGAGGACAAGTAAACCATAAATACTTGGTGACCAAAAGTGAAAGGAGAAATTTTAGAGTGGGAGACTATAGCACATTGTATTTAGAAAATCAGAAAAGTTGGTGGGATTTTCCAGAAAGGAAGGATAAAATGGATCTGTTTCTTTCATAGGCTGCTAGTTCAATTGATGCTGAAGATGGGTTGAGGTTCATGCAGGAGATGATTGAATTGTCAAGTCAGCAACAAAAAGAACAGCAGCTACCTCCACGAGCTGTACAAATTGTTTCCCACCCATTTTTTGGCAGGGTAGTATTGACTGCTGGACCAGCTCAGTTTGGGCCGGATCTGTCTAAACATAAAGAGGTAATGTAAGTTTAAAACATGCTTGTTGAAATTGAATTGAAAACATTAAGTATTGTCTAATTTTTTAGTCTCTAATTTCATTGTTTTAAAAACTTCAGTATTCAGTGTCTCAGATTTAAGTAAAGTAAAAGAATTTTAATTAAAATTTTGTTCAGATTGTATCCAATTTCTTAGTCTCTTCTCTAAGTTAGCACCTTTAATTTATCTAAATTAAAATGGTTTTCAAACTTTCTAACAACCACTAGACCTTTTTTTTGGACAAAAATCTAACTCAGGAGCTTAAGGTAGAAAAACAGCTAAAAGCAGCAGTGCTCTGGCTCAGGTGGCTATATAGACAGCCTGGGACCCTGAAGTTCCTCTGAGCAAACTTGGAAGAACACTAAGCTAGTAGGTCCTCTTAGTTGTAATGTGGGAAACAAAGACCTGCATAGCTCAACAATTCACAGGTTCATCTGACTAATTGATTGAAGAGCTGGGACCACAGCCCAAGTATCCTGACAATCTGAAGCCAGTGTTCTTTCCATTCTATTACTCTGAATTTAGACTTTTGTCTAATGTGTATTTTAAACTATGTCAAAGGTTTATACATTGATTCATTTAGCAACTATATATTGAGTGCCTGCTGTATTCCAGGTACCACTTGCTATGTATCAGTTTACAAAACCAATGAAGATCCATGCCCTCAGAGAGCTTACATTCTAAGGGAGTGAAGGATATTCATATGTCTTTATATTAACAACTTTAAAAAAAAATCACTAGTGGATTTAATTTTTCTAGGAAAAAGAACTGCTTGCAGATTCATATAGACTAAATGTATTTCTTTTCCCTCTTTCAAAAAGTTTTCCAGTTACCAATGATAGTTTAAAAATGGTTCCCAGCTGTAGTAAATGTAGTGAAGGGGCCTATAGGTCCCGACTTTACCACTAACACTGTACCTTTGAGCAAATTATATTACCTGAGTCTCAGTTTCCCCATATGTTAATGGAAATACTATTTGTATTGTTTTGGTCAGAGTCATTATGAAGATCAGATTTCGTAATTTACGTAAAAATGCCTTATAAACTGCAAAGCACAATAGAAATGCTGGTTGGGTACTGTGATATGCGAAATGTTTAAAACAAAATTGTATGCTAACTATTAATTAGGAAAAAATGAGTTCTAGTTCTCTTAAAGCCCTAAATACTGAGGGGTAATGACTAGATTGCAATTTGAGAAGATTAAAGTATTTAAGTTACTTTTACTTCTGACAGACAAGAGGATTTGTTGCAAGCAGTCAACCATACAATGGTTGTTCAGAGCTTACTAACCCTGAGGCAGTGGTGGGAAAAATTGCTCTGATACAAAGAGGACAGTGCATGTTTGCAGAAAAGGCACGCAACATCCAGAACGCCGGAGCCATTGGTGGCATTGTCATTGGTAAGTAATCCTCCATGTCATTGTGTTGTCTAAGAGGAGATAATTTTTAGGATTTTTGTTTTTCTAAAATTTTATCAAAGAGTCTGTCATTATTTTTGTTTCACCTAGACAACATAAAGGATAGGTAATCCAGTACTGTTAATAATTTCTATATATCTGATATCTTTTTTGAAAGCCTAGATTTGGGTTTCTGTATATTAATGTCTGAAAATACTTGGGGTCAAGTATGGTGGGATAGGAGTGAGTGATAAAAGCACCCAGTACCACAGATAAGAAAATGTGCCCATGAGATCCAAAACCTCTGAAGGGCAAGAATTACACTTTGTCCTCTCCACTGGGGAGCCGTTGAAAATTTCCATTCCTCTGCAAAGATGCAGGCTTTGGAGTCAGACACATGAAGGGACAGTTCCTGGCTCGACCACAGCGTTGCAGTGTAACCTTGGCCCAACTTCAGTTTTTCAATCTGATTCTTTAGTAGAATATGTTTTGAGCTTCAGCGGAAATGGTGATTAATATCTTTTAGGTGATTATAAAGTTTAAAGATAATATATATAAAATTGATTGACATTATAGCGGATGTAGGCATCAGTACATACTATAGCAGTATTTACAGTATTGCTAGCAGATTTATATCCTTTGGGTTTTTTTCTACTGAAGTTACATATTATCAACTTTATATCATTTTACTCATATATTTCGACTGGTGGGTTATGCTTTTTATACTTCATAGAAAATCAGTTATATTATGACAAGCAGGCCATCGGGGGAAATATACATTTTTCTCTGTATTAAAGTAAATAGTAGTTTACATTCAGAAAGAACTGGAAGACCTGGTGTCTCACCCTAATTGTGAGTTCTTCTGTATAGCTTCTCTCATGAGGGAAATCTATTTTTGATTTCTTTTTTTATGCTCCTAATTAGGATAGATTTTTTTTCTAAATTCAAGGTAAATAAACATTTAAAGTAAAATATTAGTATTTATTTCAGTGAAAAATTATTTACTATTCCTTTTGCTTATCCCATATGGGCACTCCAGTGTTGATTTAATGAATGTATAAATTTCATTAGTTAAGTATGTATTAGAAATTTTGTTTAATAACTTAAATCAGCAGTTAGAAAACTATAGGTCAAATCCAGCTCATTACCTGTTTTTGTAAAGTTTTATTGCAACACAGCTATGCTGATTTGTTTGCATATTCTCTGTGACTGCATTGAACTACAATGGGGGAGTTGAGTAGTTGCAACAGAGAACTGCAAAGCCTGATATATTCACTGTATAGCAAGTTGCAGAAAAAGTTTGCTGACCGCTGGCTTAAGTCATCCTCTTTATTCTTGGTTATTTCCCACACTGAGATTTTTATTGAAGAATTTAGTATCTTACCATCGCTATCATTTTGAACATCTCTACTTACTGGGAACTTCAAAATAAAAATAAAAATTATAAAAAATAAAGTGTGGAACATATGCATCAATATTTTTTAAAAAAACTTTCTTTGTGTAGTATTTTAGATATTCCCTATTTTTCAGCAAAGTTTAATTCTCATAATATATTCTATAATATGCAGGGATTGTTAAGTCTAACCAGTGTTTTCTTTGGTAGCTATTAGTTGAAGCATTCTCTACTGGGTTCTACGGATAAATAAATAAGAGACAGTGATCCTTATTCTCAGAAAATTTAATTTTTAAAGAGAAACTTTCTTATGACTTCTTTGTCCTAAGTTTTTTGTTTCTCACAAAGCATTTGTTTTGTTTTTCCTGGTTTTAATTGTATATAAATGAGTAAACTAGGACATAGTTGTTTTTATTGCAAGGACTAGAAGTACAAGTTATCTTAGAAATCATTTGGTTGCAGGAGATAATTTACTTAAGTTGGTTTAGGAAGGGAGGTTTGTTTACTATATGAAAATGAATTATTCTCATTGAACCCAAGAGCCACAGATACAATGGGGATTCACCAGGAGGTAGAAATGAGAACTAAAAATCAACAGGAACCTTGATAGCCAACATCTTTCTCATTTCTCTCTCTGTCTCTATCTGTGGGTCCCCCTGGACTCCTTCCTCTGTTTCTCTTTGTAATTCTGCCTCATTTTCCAGCTTCTCACCAGCCTGCTCCCTCTTTGTTCACTATTCCAAAATGGCCATTCTAAATTGCATCTTGGCCGTAAGTCTGTGTCGCTTACCTGGACTGTTACCCACTGCTGACTGACACAGTCTGTCTGTGTGCCAGTTGTAGGTTTCCCAGGGAGCCTTAGGACCAGGCAGCCATTCTTTGTCTGATCAGTTATTACTAAGAGGTTGGGTCATATGTTGTCTTCTGCACTTAGCAGGGCCTGTAACAACAAGCGCTGTGAGACAGGACAGGCGCTGTAGGGAGACTGGCACATGAGAGTGGAGGTGAACGTGACTGGCATCTCTAGTAACACAGAGTGTTATTAGTAACTGCTACTATTAGTAGTCCTACTACTACTATTTAACCAGTGTAAAATAGTAATACTGTTTAATTCAGTTTGTAGAGGAAAGACCTCGGTAGTCATAACTATTCTTTGTGTGCATTATATTAAAGAACTATCAACTTGTAGTTTGATAAAACAATATAATAATGCCATTAGAGGAAAATTTAAACAACAAAAATTCATTATGGTTCTATCACTGTAATCCAAGTCATTGAATTTTTGCATTTCTACACTTTTTTTATAAGCATATGAAATTTTTATAGTCATAATCATAGAATTTTGTGTTCTACTTGTTTCATATATTACTATATCATTCTGTTTTTGTGTGTGTTCCATCAAGTAGTTAATTATAATTATAATGATTACAGTTCACAATTATAAATAGCACTCTCGTATACTTCTTTGAGCATAGGGCTTTTTGCTTCTTTTGAATTATTTCCTCAGGAATAAATTTCTAGGATAATTAGTGGGTCCAAAATTTTGTTTGTTTTTGAAGTTCTTGATGCATAAACTTAATTCTGTCAACAGGTAAAAAAACAGTAACAATTGTTAGATAGATCTTTGTAATGAATGGATGTTTTGATGTTTGCTGTATTCGTTTTCTGGCTAGATGACAATGAGGGGAGCAGCAGTGATACTGCCCCTCTGTTCCAGATGGCAGGTGACGGGAAGGAGACAGATGACATCAAGATCCCCATGCTGTTCTTATTCAGCAAAGAAGGAAGCATCATACTGGATGCCATCCGGGAATATGAGGAGGTAGAAGTGCTCCTTTCTGATAAAGCAAAAGATCGAGGTAAGGGTAAAGAACCATTTGTTTTTTATATAGCTTAGCATTAATTTTGCTATTGATAACAAAAATGAGTCACAAACCCTTTTTTTGGTTCACTAATAAAACAAGTAAAATTTAAAAAAGATGATTGCATTCTAATTCTGGGAAAAAGAAGAAAATGATTTCAAAATATATTTTTATTTTTGGAAATAAGAGTAGTAAAACATTTATTTTGCTTTCTTTGCTGAGTTAGGATGTATTTAGAATTCTATTTTTATATGTAATTTATAATTTTTGCCATGATTCTGTTCAGTTGATAAAAATATGAGACTACATAAAGAAAGCCATTTTAACATCCAGAAATATTCACCAATTTGATGTCATTGATAGGACATTGTATATTTCTTTTATAAGGACTATGAAGAGATTGTATGCAATGTTGTATACAATATGATAGTTAGTTGGTCTCATCAGGCCACCAATAATCAAATGACCATTATCTTGGTGAAGGCAATAAAAATCTAGCAGCTTTTCCCCGCTGAGATCTAAGTTTATCACATGGATATTTATAAGTTACAAGAGTTACTTAGAAATACTATTTCTGAAGAACGAGATAGCATGTCTTAATTCAAGGGAGTAATAGTACTCTCTAGGCCAAAACGTTTGTTTGTAATTTGAAGCTCCTTGAAATGCAGATTGCTAAATAAATGCAAGGTCTTACTAGTACTCTTTTATAGTTTCATACCCAGGGATAGCAGAGAAATGAGATAAAGTGTGAGCTATCAGACATAGACTATCATCCCTCTTGTGGTAGACGTCTTTCTTATCTGCTGGAGTACAGAGAATGCCATACTCTTCCCATCCCCCCTAAATGGATGAAGTTGTATAATTTATATAATGTTGTTATATCCCCTAGGGTATTAGATAGATCTATAGGAAACTGATTCAATTTAGTGTAACTTCCAAGTGGGACATTTCAAAAAAAAGTTTCGTGACAATCTAATGCTAGCCTAATCAGTGTTTTGTGTTGTCATCTTGTTTTGCTTTATTCTTTCTTGAGATTCTTTGAAATATCAACTATTTAAGAGCAATGGAGTGAGTAGACTATATGTATATAAGGATGTATAGATGAAAACAGAACGAAATACAAAGGTTTTCTAATCTTCTTAAATCCTCCTGTGTACAAATTTTTTTTCCTTGGCCGGGCTTGGTGGCTCACGCCTGTAATCCTAGCACTCTGGGAGGCCAAGGTGGGAAGATTGCTTAAGCCCAAGAGTTTGAGGTTGCTGTGAGCTAGGCTGATGCCACGGCACTCTAGTCCAGGCAACAGAGCGAGACTCTGTCTCAAAAAAAAAAAAAAAAAGTTTTTTTTTCCTGGGCCCTTTTTCTAAGCTCAGATCTTCTTTCCTACATTAAGCACATCAAACGTAGGCAAATTATTATTCCATGTAACTCTTAATGCCTTTGCTTTTTTCCCCCCTATTTTGTGCTACCACTGGAATTTCAGCAGCATTATTAAAAGGTAAAATTATTCCAAGCTACATTATTAATAGTAGTAAGTATCTTGCATTAATAAGCCTTAAATTACATATGTGTATATATGTGTGTGCATATACACATACATATATAATTTTGTTTCAGTGGATACCATGAAATACGTGGTTTAATTAACTAGATTATTTTCATGTCTAGTCAGCTAGTCCCATAATAATAATTCTTTATTGATCCTGTCATAACAAATACTGTTAATTATACATCCCCTATAATAGATGAACTCACTAGTCCATGTCCATGTAAGAGTCACTCTAACAAAGGCATTGTTGTTTTGGTATTTATTACTTTCAATCAATTTTTATTTGAATACAATGTAAAATATGTAAAGTACTGACTTGTTTTAAAAGCTCATATGTTTGTGTGGGTGGATGGGATTAGGACCACAAGATTATGGTAAAGCATGTGCTTCCCATACTGGAGAAAGGGTATGAGAAATAATCAATTGTATTAGAAAAAAAAATTCTTGGCGGCCGGGTGTGGTGGCTCATGCCTGTAATCCTAGCACTCTGGGAGGCCGAAATGGGAGGATCGCTTGAGCTCAGGAGTTCAAGACCAGCCTGAGCAAGAGCAAGACCCCATCTCTACTGAAAATAGCAAGAAATTAGCTGGACAACTGAAAATGTATAGAAAAAATTAGCCTGGCATAGTGGCGCATGCCTGTAGTTCCAGCTACTCTGGGAGCTAAGGCAGAAGGATCGCTTGAGCCCAGAAGTTTGAGGTTGCTGTGAGCTAGGCTGATGCCACCCCACTCTAGCCCAGGTAACAGAGCAAGACTCTATCTCAAAAAAAAAAAAAAATTCTTGAGGAACAGTATTCCCTTAAGGACTTTGCAGTAAAAGGGCATTATTTAAATAATATTTTTAAAAAGTTTTCACAGTCCATAAATTTATTGAGCTATGTCTTTTTTTTATAGAGTGATGTTTTGATAAAAGGTCTTAACCTCCTTTTTGTGTAGCAGCTCTTTTGAGAACTATACAGCTATATTAACTAAATCAGCAATAGGTTATAGTTGTAATAGCAACAGGTAATAGTATCAATGTAACAAAAATAAGTGACAATATTTTTTATGAAACCAACTATTTTATTCTTTAGGATAATATCCTAAGAAGCTAAAGTCCACAGTGGTCGTCATTAATTTGTCCTGTACAGTTACCGCATACTTCCTTGTTTCTCCCCTGCATCAGTACCAGCTCATGTGCTTGTTGAAAGTGTAGGCTCCTGGGTTTACTCCACAGTATTGAACCAGACTCTCTAAAGGCAGGGGGGCAAAATCTGAAATTTTAAATAAGCATCCATGTGATTGTGATGTAGCCTATTCCTCAGATACTCTGAGAAACACTGAACAAGACCCAGTTGGCATTCCTTTTCTGTCTGCTAGCTATGTATCGGGCCATATTGTAGCATCATGGGTACTAGTTAGGATTATATAAGTATACCAAATAATAACATCCTTAAAATTTCACCAATGAAATGTCTTCCAGATTGCCCTTTCTGAAACTCTCATTCCATAAATAGGTATTTTTCCTTATAAAGTTACACAGTGCTGATTGAGTAGTCCTTTCCACATATTAATACAGAAAATAGAAGCCCCAAACAAGCCCTCACTGCTATCTTCTTATTCTGATGGTAAGTCCTAGACATTAGTATAAGCATATCTGAAAGCAAAAATTTTCTGATATCTTATAACACATTCTTCTTCAGAATCTAAATATTTTATCAAGTGGAGATGTTGCTTACTCAAGTCAAATCAGTGACACTGCTGAAAGTTAAGTTATCCACAGTCTGTTGTTGAATAGAACTTTCAGTATCATGTCTCAGTGTGTTTCATCTTTCTAAAATTTACTTAATTATTCCAACCCAGTGTCCACAAACAAAAGGCAATGTGGTGTTGCCTTTAGATCCAAATTGAAGCAGTTTACAATTAAGAATCAGTTTTCTTTTCTCAATAGTATTTCTCAAGGGGAAAAAAAAATCAACATTTTTAAGTTCCAATACATTGTCATGCTTGCAACTTATTCGAGTGTAGGCTTACAGTCTTGTGGGTAATAGCCAAATGATTTCAGGGCTTTTCCTGTGCCTGTCCGGTAAAGAGGCAGACAGAGAAAGTGGGGGAAAGAAAAAAAAAAGTCCCATTCTTTGAACTGCTCCCGATTTAAGTCAGGCAAGTGTCATTTTCCTAAGATTAGCCCCCACTGAACTTGATTGGGGTGAATCTGTTCTGGAGCTGAACTGTGGAACTTAGGTTGCTGTTGGAAAGAATTCCAAGAAGAAAAATTTAGTCCATTTGCAGATGGACTCTTTGCCTGGAGAATAACATCTGAAACATACTTGTAAGCAAAATTGATACTTACCTACCCTCCTTTCTCCAACCAAAGCATGTTTTCTCAGGCATTTTTGCATTTGCACATCTCTTCCCTCTCTCTAGAAATGCCTTATCAATCCCTATCCCCACACCCATGGCCCTTTTCCTCTCTGAGAACATTTAGCCATCTGAAATTTGAAATGCTGCCTTCTTTATGAATTTTTCTCTTATTCTCCTAGGCAAAATTTAAGGATGTCTTTTAAATATAGTTTTATGATATTTATATTGTATTATATAATTCTTTACCTACTTCTCACCTCTGTATTCCTTGTTTTCAGTAAACACTGAATGTACAGATGAACGAGTGAATGAATGATTATAGAACATTCCATCTCTAAGTCTTTGCCAAGGTTCCCTTCCCCTTTTATTATTAAAACTTACTGATTTTCTTTTCTTTGTATCTTGAGATTTTCTCCATTCTGTCTTTGCTTCCTGTGTTTCCGATACACCATTTCTCAATTTAATGTTGTAGTCATTATGCTATTAAGACTGTGATCTCACATACTGGTAAAAACAGGCACCTTAGAATGAAGATTTGTAGCCATGTGGCAGACTATAACTCCTTTCTATCTGTTTGTACACCTATAACTGCCGTTTTTACTTTCCTGATTGTTGCCTTTATTTCTTGTTCTGTAGTTCCTTGGCTTGTGAGAACCAAAATATTTTCTTCTGTGAGTGTCTTCTTCAAAATCCTTCTCTCTCTCTCTCAATATGTGTGTGTGTGTGTGTGTGTGTGTGTGTGTGTGTGTGTGTATGCATTTGAATTTAGCTGGTGCCTAGTGACTTAACTATAGTGCAGGGGTCCCCGACCTATGGTGAGTTGTATAATTATTTCATTATATATTACAATGTAATAACAATAGAAATAAAGTGCACAATAAATGTAATGCACTTCAACCATCCCGAAACCATCTCCCCTCCACCCATCCTGCCCAGTCCATGGAAAAATTGTCTTCCATGAAAACAGTCACTGGTGCAAAAAGGTTGTGGACCACTGCTATAGTGCCTCATAGAATGATTATTGCTAAAAACTTAATTTTTTTAATTAAAAAAATAAACTTGTAACAAATTAAACAATTCAGTGATGTATTAAAAGTTTTAAAGTAACCTCTCATCTTCCTGAGATAACTAACCAATGTTAACATTGGTATGTAATCTCTCATATTTTCCTTTGTGCTTTATACATTTCCATATTACAGATTACTTTTTTCTTTTCACAATAATGGGATATGCAAATATATCATTCAGCAACTTGCCTTTTACAGTTAAACCTATATTAAGAACATTCCTTCAAGCTAATAGAATAGCATAACTTATTCTTTTAAAAGCTGCATTACATTTTATGGTATGATGATACCGTAATTTATTTAACCGTTTCACTATTAGGCATCTAAATTATTTCCAGGTTTCTTTGTTTTGTCACTATATGCAATGGTGTAGGAAACATTCCTATACGTGTTTTCATACATATGGATACTTTTTATAGAATTTAGAGATTTACTAAAATGGAATGCTGGCAAAAAGGATATGGGTCTTTTTAATTTTAATAGATATCACAAGTTGTATTCCAAAAAAGATTATAGCAATTCACATCCCTTCCAGCAAGATATGAGAATACATATTTCTCCCCAATTTTAGTCAGCATATTTTCCTTTTATAGGTATTTTTTTATTTGCTTTTTCTCTTTTTTGGATAGTCTATTCATATGCTTTTCCCTCTTTAAATAATACTGTGTGTCTTTTCTAGATAATTTATAGGACCTTTCTATTTATGTGTGTGTGGGCGCATTTCTTTTCCTGTATTTACACACACACATATAAATAAATAGAGGTCCTATAAATAATCTAGAAAAGACACACACATATAGAGACAAAGATAGAGATAAGATTATATATGTGTATGTATATATATATATATATATATATACTATTTTCCCAGCATAACATCTTTTGACTTTGTTTATATGATTTTCTTCTAAAATTTTTATGTAATCAAAAATATTAATTCCTTTAAGGCTCCTGGGTTTCCGAAGATCATTTTACCCTATTTTCACATAATATTTTCCTAAGTTTTCTTCTGGAATTTTTATCATTTTTTGGTCTTTAATTAATATAGAATTTTAATGTAAATTAGGAGTCTAGCTTTATTTCAGTTGAGTTGTCAGTTATTAAACACCATTTATTATGCAAATCATCCATTTGTCCTTGAACTCAACTACCATCTTTGCTATATATCATATATTCTTACATAGCTGGATCTGTTTCTGGACTAGCAAGAAACAGGTCCACTAATATATTAGTTTATTCCTGTGCCAGTAATAAACACTGTGCTGTTTTGAGTGAGTTTTATTATCTGATATGGCAATTCTCCCCTCACTGATTCTTTTTAAAATTTCTTGACTTCTCATTGGCATATGATGTTCTTCCATAAGAACTTTACATTGTGTCTGGTTCCAAAATAAAAACAAAAAGAAGTAAAAATGGGATTCATTTTCAATTATATAATCGTATACTTTATATATAAATTAAGAAAATATTGTTAAATATTAAGATTTTTCCATCCAAGAATATACCTATAAATGTAATCGGATCTTATTTTATGTTTTCATTATGATTTTTTGGCAATATGGGTCTTGTACCTTTCATAATAAATTTAATTCTGTGTTTTATAGCTTTTATTTTGATTATGAAAAGGTGTGATGATTTCATTTTTAGCCAGTTATTGCTGCTACAGAAAAGTTATTGGTATTTGCATACTTATTTTTACTCTCCTTACCAAATTTTTTTATTAATTTTAATAGCATTTTTTCATTACAGTTGCTTTGACAGTATGCAATCAGAATCTGAAAATGCAGATTATTTTATCTTTTCTTTTCCTATATTTACACTGATTATTTTCTTCTCCTATTGAATTAGCTAGATTTCCAAAATAATATTGTACATGTAACCCCAGGAGAGTTTTTAATCACAAACACTATCTTTCATTACTAAACAAAACAATCTTACACCTTTTCCTATCCGGAATAATACAATCTAGAAAGAAACTTGAAGGTCTTTCTTTTTGTTCTCCCTTGAACTTAGGGTAACCTAGCATAAATAAGCTCTAAGAAACTAGATCCTTGCTTTCTTTGGGCCCCACCATGGTTTTTCTAATTAAATTGTACCTTTTCCATGGCTAGAAGACAGAATGTGTGCGCGCTCCTCAACCTCTTCCCTCTCCAAAAAAAACCTAAGAACGTGAATTTATCTAGGCAAGTAATTGCACCTAATCAGGGTGAATATATGCACTGTAGGGTAATAAAGGGGTGATCCCTTTCCTTCCCATTGTAAAAGATCATGACTGACACCCCTAAAACAAAAAGACAGGTTAAGAGAAAAGAATAATAAATGTATTACCTGCACACGTGTGCACAGGAGCCAAAGGGAATATGAACCCAAAGAGGGGGTTGAGGCTTAAATGCCCTCTTCTTAGGGGAGAGGGAGATGAGGGAAGGAATAGGCGCAGTGCTCAGGCAGTGATGAGTAAATGATTCTCTTTGCATATTGTCTAGATAAAGCCCCCCAGTTAATCTCTTGGCACTGTCCTCAAAAGAACAGAAGAAAAGTCTGTCTGGGCGTGGTCAGGACTCCCAGTCTCTTCTCTTCTCTTTCCTGGTAGTTTTTGGTTATTTGGGAGGGATTCTGCAGACACTTGCATTTGTTTTGGAAAGAAGCTTTCTTAGATAAGAAAATTCCAGAGAGGGTCCCTCAGGGTGCTTCAGGAAGGTAGATCAGAGAGAGGGAAGGCAGGGGAAAGATGAGAGAGAGACCTGGGTTCTGAGGCTTACCTCTGAAGTCTTTCAATTTTCAAAGCACTCAGCGTGCCAGAGCCCCATGTTTTGGGGAATTGTTTTCTGTGCCCCAGCAGTACCCACCTGTACCTTCTTGTATGCCCACATTTCCTTCAGTTATTCTGGTTTTTCAATAAGTCCATCTTCTGCCCCCTTGTTTGACTAATTAATTCTACTTATTCTTTAAATCCCAACTCACGTGTCGCTTTCTGAAGGAACTCGCCAGTCTCCTTGCAGTTGGCCTCCGTATCTGTGGGTTCTGCATCTGGATTCAGCCAACCACAGACTGAAAATATTCAAGACAAAAAAGAGTCTGGACTGAACATGTACAGACTTTTTTCTTGTCATCATTCTCTAAACAATACAGTATAACAACTATTTACATAACATTTACATTGTATTGGTATTATAAGTAATATGGAGAGTAATCTAGAGATGGTTTACAGTACATGGGAGGATGTGTGTAGGTTATATGAAAATACTATGTCATTTTTATATATGGGACGTGACCATCCTCGGATTTTGGTATCTATGGGAAGTCCTGGAACCAGTCCTCCACAGATACGGAGGGACGACTGAACCGTAAGCTTTGCTAACATGCATACCTTTCTTTCCTAATGTGTCACAGTTGGAGCTTTCCATGTATCTTCTCTGATTATTTGTAAATGTCTTTTCCCCAGTTGGACTATCAGATCCATAAGGGAAGGTATATAGTATTTGATTTTGCTCCTCATTTTGTCCCTAGCACCATGCAGAGCGGACACTGGGGAGATGTTTACTGGCTGACTGCATCACAGAGGCAGAGACTGAGAGGAGGTAGCCTGTGGGCGTTGATGCTCTTAGGAACCCTAAGTAAATTGCCTCTAGTGGTTTCATAATGTATTCATTACGAGAAGTTTAACTCACTCTTCAGTCTTCCAGTGGGCTTTAGAATGATTATATCTTATCATTCATAAATCTACAATAATAGAATTTTGTACATAATCCCAGTTCTTTGTGAAAATATTTTTATTTGATCAGTCAAATTAATCATTCAAAACTGTGCTTAGCTGCATCTTTATGGCTTACTGAGTAGGAATTGCACTTTTCAAAGGAATGTTATTTTAAAACATAGCAATGTTATATGCTGTTTAAAATTTTTTCTATTTGGTATGTTCTCGTGGACAAGCTTTCCTGAATTTAGGTATCTAATAAATTTTAGCCATTTGTTGCAAATTTATATGCATTTTAATATTAGTTATTATATTTCTTGGCTTACTGATATGCACTGAAGTCAGTCTTATCAGTTATTGTCATGCCTCTTGACTTTTTATTTTTTTCATTTTATCGTAAAAACCAATATGCTTTGGAAAGTGTAATAGTAAATTTTTTGAGAGGGTAAGTAGAATGAAATGTGTTTCTTTCTTATACAGACTCAGAAATGGAAAATGAAGACCAACCATCCTCTGAAAGTGATTCTCAGAATCAGAGTCCTGAACAGATGACGTCAGGTTCTCATGAGGTGGATTTGGTGGATCAAGAGTCTTCTGAGGAAAGTTCTCTAAACTCTCACCCAGAATCATTATTTCCAGCAGACACGGACAATGCTGCAAGCCCTTCCCCTTCTGAACAGACTTCTAATCCCACAGAATACCCCGAGACTACAAGTCTTGATGGTGAATGTACAGATTTAGATAACCAACTTCAAGAACAATCAGACACTGAGGAAGATTCCAATCCTAATGTTAGCTGGGGTAAAAAGGGCCAGCCTATAGACTCCATATTAGCAGACTGGAATGAAGATATAGAAGCATTTGAAATGATGGAGAAGGATGAGCTGTGACCCACTAAAGAATCTGGTGGTAGGTATTTAAAAAGAAAAGGTAAACTGTGGTTAACAGACACCCTAATACTAAGCAGGCTCTCTAATGGGAGGCTTTAAGTATGGTGATGAACAACCACGTTCTGACTGGCATAGTTAGTTGTTATAGGAATCTGGAACGTGCTGTGTTAAAATTGACCTTGTTTAAAAGTGTCCCATCAAAAATGGAAATTCACAATTCGCCCCTCAAATGACAGCATTACACCACCCTGCAACCCCTCAGGCCAGGGAAAGATTCCTGGGCATTCTTGGGAACCAGGTTTCTACATTCTCTGGATAGACAAAAAACAAATTCAGTTAATAGTGGAGTGTGGGGAATAGGAGTTTGGATAACTTTCTAATTAAAGGAAGTTCAGCTGTCTTGGTTTTGGAGTAGAGGCTCTTTTGGGAAGACACATATGAGTATTGTAGCGTTCTGGTTAAGCTGCCTTCGTGAAAACACTCTTAGTGGCCTAAGTGGTGACGCAAATACGTTCACGGTGAAGACAGTCTTTGCACATCACTTGTTTCATTTTGTGACAAATGATCAAGATTAACTTGATATTTTTTTCCTTCTTGACAATGTCCTTTTCATTTAAACCAAAGGTGAAGCCAGTGTACTTTCTCAATGAGTTCTGTGCATAAAGACTAATCAGTGGGACCAGGTAAAAAGGTCATATAATATATTGTGGAAATTGGTTACTTAATACTTTGAAAAATGGAGCAATGGAGAAACTATAATGTTGCAATATGAACTTCCCATTGGGCCTTCCATAGGGAAAGCTATGACTACTCTGAAATGGAGCTAGCATTATATCCCTGTAGGGTAGATTATAAATCTTTTCCAGTTCATTTCACTTAGAGGTGGTTACCTCTAGCCATCAGCCTTACTCCATCCCATGTTTGGTATGCAATTTGAGCCACAAGGCCCATATCGCCAACAGCTGCATACATTTTTCTTCCATTTTTCTATCTTACAGAGCCATGATATAACTGTGGTAGTGATCTAAAATTCCTGGGGTAACTACTGTCTTTTTTCCTTTGAAACTTTGCTTTCTAAAGTTGCGCTAAGGAGTCTGTCACATTTTCTGTTGAATCACGGTTTTTAGGGTTTTTTTTTAAAAACAAATATTCCTTCTGATATGGACTTGAAAATTAGTCTATGGTGACCTGTGTAAAAAATGTACATAGTAGCAACTACATATAGCCATACAGCTTATTAATGAAAAATTTTTTCCTATTCTTTTTTTTTTTTTTTTTGGTTTTTGGTGGCAGTCTGGAGCTGGCCACATTTAAGTTTTAAAAATTTTGTTGTTGATATCTGTAGACAGCCCTGTAGTTGAAATCATGGCTTTACTCATTTTATTTATTTTTAAAAGTTACCTGAATCAGTTCTAAAGGCATATTTGAGAGACTTAATTTCCTTTCTCTTTACCATGACATTACATAATAACCTTTTCCTAAAACACAGTTTTGAGATACTGGTGAACTTAAACTATAAACGGAGCTGTTGAAGAACAGCAGTGCTGTGTTGTAGTTATGTATATTCATGTACAGTATGTCTTAGATCCCAGGTAGACATATTCTCTCATAAAGGGATAAATACCTGCTTTCAGAAATTCCAGCTAAACATAATTGGGTCAGTGAGTAATAAATCTAATAGAGAACTCAGTTTGGGGAGGGGAAAAAAAGAGTAGTATACAAGACCTTTCTTCATTGGCTCTTAATTAAGCCTGAAACCAAAATGGATATTTTTAGTCTCTGTGCATGTGAAATTTGGTGTAAGATGATAGAACTATAATACGTACTGTATACAGAAGGGTAGACATAGTGTTTTGTTCATCTTAATTGCAAAGCTGCCAAAATAGCTAAAGCTTAATTACTTGACTTGCCTTGATTTATAGGACTGGGGCTTGGAGAAAAGGAGCAGATGTTCCTCTAAGACTTTGATTATAGAAGCCTTATATACATTGATTTGGTTTTGCATTTGTAGTTCAAAGCCATTGTTGTCCAAATCCAACTTTTCTAAGTTGTGAAAGCAACCTAATTTATTTTCCAACAAGGAGAACTTGATGGCATGAAGGATTGTGTGACACTAGGAAAAGCCAGCCTACTGCCAAGCTCCCTTCCTTTGACCGCTAGGGGGAGCTGTTGCCTTTCATTGGTGGTTAGAAGTAAATTGTTCACTTGTTTAGAGAACTAAATCCTTTAAAAAAAAAAAAAAGAAAAGAAAAAAATTTAACCAACTATACTTAACAATTGAAGGAATACCCAGCATTAATACCCAAAAAGAATTATACTCAATTTTCCCCTAGTTAAAAGAGGATATAATGTTCAGCTTCCAAACTCCAACATTGTAATTGACTCTACATTCGTTTACTTATTTGACACACTGCCACAAAGTTGTTTTTGCAGTTCATTAAAAAACCCCGACAGCATTAGTCTTGTTTTGTTTTGTTTTGTTTTATGTTTTGTATTTTAAATACCTTTTATAGACATTTTATTTACTTGCTAAAGGTTCAGGGGCTTCCATGAGGCCCTGAATTAGAAACATCTGGTCTACCTCAGTTAACTGTTGACTGCTTGGAAATAGAGCTGGAGTGATCACCACAGCCATAAAATTGTTTGACTAAGAAAGATTTATACAATGTTTACAAACCCGGAATCAAGTAAGGATTTCATTTGAAAGTTAAAAGTTAGATATTAGACAAGTATTTAATTCAGGTATTTGCGAGTTTTAAAACTTGTTTACCTACTAAAAATGAAATAGCGATAGTTTTTTCTGCTTATAAAAGTCCATTGAAATTATATGCCCTAATTTGCAGTACTTTTCCCATAAAGTTTTAAGTGTGAAAGATTTATAATTTACTAGGTATGTTTGGGATGGGATATTTTGTTGGGTAGGTTTTCTTTTTTCTTAACCTATAAGAGGCTTCCAAAAAGAGTATAACTGTTTCAGAATAAATTATTTTTTGGCATTATACTTTTCCCTTTTTCTTTACAGTATTAGAGAGTAAAATGAAAAATTGTGCACTCTGATTTTAACTTCACTAGTATAATTATTCTCGCAAGAAGTTTTTTAAATTTAAATTACCACCACACAACCTTTTTTTATAGTAAAGCCAGCATTTGTTCTCTCAGCAAATTCTCCCATGCCAAATTCATCATAAAGAAAGCTCAGCATAAGTAATTCAAACAGTGCTTATAATTTGGGGAGGGGTGTAGAATTTAGTAAATATTCCAACCGGTCGTTTTATGCACAAGGCTTCAGTCAGAACATAGAAAAAAAAACATTCTGTGAATGAAATATTGTATGTTCAGATTTTATAAAAGACATTTTTAAAAGCCCAATTTACAGCCGTATATTTTCTTATGATGTAATTTATGAAAAAGATGTCTGTACTAACAGGTGCTGTAACACTACTGTTGTTGGATTTTATTGTTTGGTGATAAATGTATACAATATTTCTAAGGGAAACTATGTACTGTGATGTAAAAGTCTGGGCAAAATGTATATAATCCTGTATATAATTGTGTATTTGATTATAATTACTGATTGTAAAGATTTAATAAAATATGTAAATATTCTGGTCTAGTTTTAATTTGAATTTTTAGAATCACTGTGTATATCTTTATACTTTTTTTATATCTTTATACTTTAATGTCTTAAATTTTTTTTTACCACTTTGCTTTCTTTCTTTCTTTCTTTTTTTTTAACCTTTCATTTTACCTTGGGCAGTGAATTTGGGAACATCGGGTTTAGAAACTCAGGCTTGTGGACTATAGTAAGGATTTTGGACTTCGTTTTAAGGGTAACGAGAAATCACTGAAGAATTTTAAACAAGTCTGTGGAATGCAAAAATGTACTAAATGAAGGAAAATCTAGAATTGTCTATAAAGTATGAGATATATACATATATAGCATTGACTCATTTATTCAACAGTGACTTACTGAGTAAGTGCCTTCTATATGTCAGATGCTATCATGGGACCTAGGGTAAAACATAGTAAAGAAGATAGAAAATAAAGAGGAAAATAAATAGGACAATGAATTGATGAAGAAAAATGAGGACAAGGGGTCAGAGTGATGGAAATCATCGTGGAGTGAAGTTCTATTTTAAATAGCCAAAACATTAACAGTGGTTATCTTGGATCATAAGCAATTGCTATTTCCTTATATATTTTTATATTTTCATAATTTACAAAATAAGCATTATGATTTTAAAAATAAGTGGAGGTCAGTTAACAAATAAAAGGGAAAAAGAAAAATATCATTGCCAGGAGGCCATGGTGGTATGGCCCTGTAGTCCAGCTACTTGGGAGGCTGAGGTGGGAGGATCACTTGCCCAGGAGTTCAAGACCAGCCTGGGCAACACAGTGAGACCCCATCTCAAAAACAAAAGTCACACCAGAGCCCTCCCATGTTGGATTTCTGCGCAATTCAACCAGTCCCATACACACTGCACACCTCCCATGGATGTAAGCAGCATTTGGCCGGGGTTCAAAGCCTTGGGAGGAAATGAGTTTTACCAGGAAAAGTGTGTGGAATAGGGAAAAGAGGAGGATCTATAGCCCTAGGATTCCTAGCAGTTAAGGACAGCAGAGGAGGAAGGACTTGTGTGGATGGGAATGGAAAAGGGCAGTTGGAGAGACAGGAGGAAGACAAGGCCAGTTAGATGGGCCTGGGATTTGAGCCCACATTAAAATTTGATGTCTACTACACAGGCAGACTCCTAACTATGCACAATAATCCATTTGAGCCAAATGTAACGTGGCTGCCACAAACGCTGATTCAGAGACCTTACAATGTTCAACTGCGAACCTGCCAGATACCAAGGGGATCTGGGAGTTGAGGATGCTTGGCACTTACCCAAAGGGGTGGGACTAGGAGAATGAACTGCTTGCAGATTGAGGCCTTGTGGTCTCTGAGTCAGAGGATATTTATCAGAACCCCTTCAAAATGGTAGACAGGAGAGAGAGGTCTTCGTTTCAAGGCAACTACCAGTGTCTCTGATCTTTGGCTCAAACATTTCATCATCTCCACTCAGAATGGCCAAAGAGATCCATAAACCACACAAGAGTTCCACTTGCAGTGTGTTCTACCAGCTTATCACTGGCTTAGGATCCCTTTGAAGAAAGGGAAAATGTGGCCTTATTCACTTCAGCCTCACCTCTGCCAGTAGCTGGTTCAGGAATGAACATTTTTTGTCAGTTCCCCAAATCACATTTATCCTGAAAGGGCTAGGATTTGTAGTCACTGAGAAATGTCACAGAAATGGTGGACCAGCTTTAAAGACAGTTGGACAAAGGTAATCCTGAAAATATTTTTTGTGGACTATAGATATTGAAGAGAGCACAATGCATGTAGGGGTCTCAGAACTTCAGAGACAAAAGATTTTTGTAATTATCGTATCATCGATTCTCCTCATTGGCCAGAAAAGAAGACAGAGGGGGAAGTGACTTGAGCGAGGTCACACATGTCCAGAATGACTATGCCCTTAGGAAGGAAGTCTGAAGGTTCTGGTCTGTCTGCTTCAAAGTCATCCTCATGCCTTGCAGCCTCAGTTCCTCCATTCCTCTGCGAGTTAACATTCAGCCAGAGAGAATGAGTAACCTCAGAGCTGCCCCCGAGATGCCTTTGCAAAACTCCAGGGCTCCACTGAACACGTTTTAAAAACTACTGACTTAGATAATTGATTGTTCCTTATTTAAACTTACAGCATGTTCGAGCAAAAACTGTCTTTTAATTCCCTGAAAACTGGCTATTCTCATTGCCAGCATTTATTCTTCTCTTCCTTTCCTGATGAATAAACCCATTAATAAAAGAACACATTCTGTACTTTCTTTTGTGCTGTTATTCATCTGGGTTAACCTGTGTGGGCAGAGCTCCAAACGGTGAGACTGAGATGTAGATCCTTTGTTGGATGGACTCTCTCGTGGGTCTCAAACCCACAGGTTCCCAAGCTTTGTGGTGATGGCAGAAATGATTCTCTTTAGGCCCGAATCACTGATTCTGACATTTCTAAATTTGAAATTCTCAGTAAGAGAGAGAGAGCTGCAGGGAAGATTGCTAACCTGTGTATCTCTGCATTGGTAAGGCAATCAGGGAACATTGTAGATTAACCAAGTCAGAGATCTCATTTTAAGCCAGTACTTTCTAAATCTCTTTGAAACTCTCTACTACCTTGTAATAGCAATGCTCGTTTATTGGATGCTTACTTTTATTGGGTGCTTAGAACTTACAAAACTGTAGGAGACTAATACTTTTGTTGTTCCCATTTTACTGATGAGAAAACTGGGACTTAGCAGTTGGGGTTCTTAACTGCAACCAAAGAAACACACTCTGGCTAAATTAAGCGTGTGGAGGTGGGGGAGAAATTGGAAAGAGAGAGAAGTCTCTTAGGAGGGAGGGTCCTAGCGGTGGTACCAAGGATCTGGGAGAGGACAGGTAATGTTATGCCTAATATAGAAGTGAAGAGTACAGACCCTGGAGTTAGACTGCTGAGGTTAGAATCCCAGCTCCACCCCTTAGTCTATGTAACCTTGAACATGGGTCTCTCAGTTTCCTCCTCTGTAGAGCGAGGATAACATTAGCACCTGTTTCAAAGGGTGGCTGTATTCAAAGCAGTTGGCTCATTGCCGCACTCACTGTGAGAACTCACCAGAATTGTGCAAAGCACTGTATGTAAACGTGCTTTGAAGTCCCCTCCTTCTACCCCCGTCTGTCTCTCCAGACTGCTGTCCTAGAGCTTCACCTACAGGTTCTAACTGTATTAATCAGTCTGTGTCACCGCTAGTGGCGGCTTTGGCTGGGTGATCTATCTTCTGATTTCTGGTAGGTCCAGGTAGACCTGCGGGGAGCGCATCCCACCAGCTGAAACAAACCCAATTGTTTCAGTCTCTCAAAAGACAATAGAAAAATATGCCTCGGAACAGTAACAAGCTTCAGAAGCCAGGTGTTCGGGGGAGAAACAATAAAGGAGTGGCCTGGATCGGTGTGACTGGAGACCGGAGTAATAAACTGAATCTCAGCAGGAAACAAAGTCCACCCGGGGTAGGGCACGTCCCCAAGCCACCAGCCTTTGTTCTGGGAGTTTACAACCCTGGAGCCCGGAGCGCCCGGCCCGGCAGGACGCCGCTCGCCCGCCCGCGCAGTACCCAAGGCGGCCTCCTGGTGGCGCTGGCACGGACGGACCAGGCGACAGCCCGGGCGGCCGCAGAGACTCCCCCGCAGATCGAGGGCCGTCCGGAGTGTCGCGCACCCGGTGCCCGAGGGATGAGGCTGCAAAGTGCCCGTGTCTTTGCACCATCTCCAAAACCAGAAAAAGAGCTTAGCGTTGTCAAAGAGGATTATGGGAACACAGGTGAAAGGGACTTTTTTTTATATGCTTATCTTTTTAAAAAATAATTTTTATTTCAGCATATTACGGGGGTGCAAATGCTTAGGTCACGTATATTGCCTTTGCCCCGCCCGAGTCAGGGCTTCAAGCGTGTCCAGCCCCCAGCCGGTGCGCACCGCACCATTAGGGCGAATGTGCCCACCCCTCCTCCCGCCCACCTGCCCGACCCCCGATGACAGTTACTGTCACATGTGCACGTAAGTGTTGATCGGTTAATACCAATTTGATGGTGAGTCCATGTGGTGCTTGTTCTTCCAATCTTGGGATGCTTCACTTAGTAGGATGGGTTCCAGCTCTGTCCAGGACAATGCAAGCGGTGCTAGATCACCACTGGGGACTTTGAATAGAAGCAAAACAATTATTCCAACAAAGCGCGGGCTTCACAAGAAAAACAGCTGCTTTCCTGGGAATTCTAACTTCACCAGCAAAAATGGACACTGCACAACTCATCTCCCTGGAAAAAATAGGGGAAAGCATCTCCTTGGCACAGCCTTAGACCACGCAGAGCCTTGTAGATTCAGAGTGGGCCATCATTTGTCCTTGGTTCTTGAGAACTGCGCTTTTTGTTGTTGTTGGTTCTCCCCTCCCCCGCCCCCACCACCACCAAATTTCTCTTTCATGTGTAAGAATCAAAATTCCTGAAGCCTCTAGTTCCCAGACCTTGCTTAGGACGTATTTGATCTTATAAATGCAGAACCACTTACTTGCTGTGTGACCCTAGCAAGTTACCTAACTTCTCTGAGACCTGGTTTTCTCCTCTATAGAATACTAGCTTTGCTCACAATGGTTTCCCCCACTCTCTCTGTTGGTGGGAACGCCACTGTAGAACTAAAGGCTGTCAGATCCAGGCTTGCTCTGACAGCCTGCCTTGCAGCCGTGGGGCAGGCTCACTGCTTGCATTCTGCCAGGCAGGGGCACATGTCCTGGACTTTGAGTTGGAGCCTCGAATTTGGGGCAGAGTCACATAAAATCTGTTCACATGAGAGTGGTGGTAGCCATTGCATTCAGTCTCCAGAGGCAGTGAAAACATCTGGGTCCAGGGATGCTGTGTGTGTGTGTGTGTGTGTGTGTGTGTGTGTGCGTGTGTGTGTGTGTAACACGTGTTTCCTACGCCCCGTGGTTCCATAGACAGGGTCCTCCCTAAGGTAACTCTCTGGCTGGCCTCTCCATCCACCAGTGAGTTACCTGATTGGTGAGCTGGGAGCCAGCCTACCTGTCTGCGGAGAATGCACTTCCTGTCTCCCTTGGGCTGTGCGGGGCAGGGAGTCTCAGCCTGGGAGGGGAAGGGGTGTGTGATGGGGGAGCCTGGGTTGTCTTGCTCTGCCAGATCCTGGGAGGTGGGAGGGTAAGTGCCTAATTCCCAAAGGAGGTGTTAGCACTCCCATATTAGTCTGTAAATTCATGGGCTTTTTAAAAACTTCAATTTATTTCAAAATGAAACTTTAGGTGACCATCTTTAATAGAAAAATGGTCTTTGTAACTTTAAGCATAGGATAATCACTTTAGGAAATACTCTGCTACACTATGTGGCCTGTGGGTTTTGTTTTTGTTTTTTGTTTTTTAACAGTGATAGCCTATTATTGTCTTGTGGTGAGAAATGATCGACTACATTGAAATGAGCCTTAAACAATATTTATTCAGTCACATCAAATTAGTAGGTTCTCATGGCAATTATGCAACTTTCACTTTCTCTTGATTACTGTAGTTTTCTAGTAAGTGTTGGAATCAGGTAGTGTGAGTCCTGCAAGTTTGCTGTTTTCAGGATTGTTATTTCAAGATTTGTTATTTTTAATCTTGATGCCCCTTTTCAGCCCATGATAGGTTCTTTGCTTTTCCACATAAATTTTAGAATGGACTTCAAGCCTGATTAGATTTTGATTGGGATCCTATTACATCTCGAGATTAAATTTGGGGAGAATGGGCTCTTTTAACAACATTGAGTCATCCATTCTATGAACATGGTATATCTGTTCATTTAATTAGGTCTTCTTTAATTTCTCTCAACAATATTTTAAAGCTTTTAGTGTAGAATTTTTGCATATCTTTTGTTAAATTTATTCCTAACTGTTCTGTGCTTATGATATGGAATTGTTTTTAAATTTTATTTTCAAATGGTTACTAATATATAGACATATAATTGATTTTTATTTTGACCTATGTTACACAATGTTGTAAAATTCACTTATTACTTCTAGTAACATTTTTGTAGATTCTTTGGGGTTTTCTATGCAAACAAATATGCTGTCTGAAGAAAAGACAGTTTTACTTTTTCCTTTCCAATCTTTATCAATGACTTTATTTTACTTTTTGTGCTCATAAAAATGGCTAGGACATCTGGTACAATGTTGACTAGAGAGGTGAGAGTGGATATTTTTGCCTTATTCATGAAACTAGGGAGAAATTATTCAATATTATCTATCTATGTGTATATACACATGATTTTCAAATATTAAACCAGTCTTGTATTCCTGGGATGAACCTTACTCGATAATGATGTATTTTGGTTTTTTATATATTGCTGAATTTGAATAACTAATATTTTGGTCAGAATTTTTGTGACAATATTTGTATGGGATGTAAGTTTAATTCTCTTTTCTTATCATGTCTTTATTAGGCTTTGGTATATGCTTGCCTCAAAGCAAGCTGAGAAATGTCTCCTCCTCTATTTTTAGAAAGAATTTAAGATTGGTGTTATTTCTTCCTTAAATGTTTTTGATAGAATTGACTAGTGAAATCATTTGGACTTGAATTCTCTTTATGAGAGGGTTTGACAACAAATTCAATTTTTAAAATAGATAAATAGTTATTCAGATTTCTCATTTCTTCTTTTGTCAGTTTTGGCAAGTCATGTTTTTCAAGGAATTTGTGCATTTCATTTAAGTTGTTGAATTTATTGATATAAAGTTGTTCACAACAATCCCTAATTATCTTTATCATCATAAGATCTGTAGTGATATTCCCTCTTTCATTTCCAATACTGGTGAATTGTGTTTCCTCCCGTATCAGTCTAGCTAGGGACTTAGCAATACTTTCAGTGAACAAATTTTGGGCTTTATTATTTTTTTTCCTACAGTTTGTTTACAATTTCATTGATTTTTGTTCTTATCTTTGCTATCTCCTCCCTCTACACCTTTTGAGTTTAATTGGCTTATATTTTTCTTGTGTTTAATTTTTTGTTCCTGGCTTATTTCACTTAACCTGATGTCTTCCAGTTCCAGCCATGTTGCTGTGAATGACAGGATTTCATTCTTTTTTGTGGCTGAATAGTATATGTGTATGTGTGTATATATGTGTGTGTGTGTTCATACCACATTTTTTTCTTTTTTTTTTGAGACAAGGTCTCATTCTGTTGTCCAGACTACAGTATAGTGCAACCTCAAACTCCTTGGCTGAAGCAATCCTCCTGTCCCAGCCTCCTGATTAGCTGAGATTATGGGTGAATACCCCATGCCTGGCTAATTTTTTTATTTTTATTTTTTTGTAGAGACGGGATCTCTCTATTGCCCTGGATGGTCTTGCACTCATGGCCTCAAGTGATCCTCCTGCTTTGGCCTCCCAAAGTGCTAAGATTACAGGTATGAGTCACCATGCCTGGCCCCACATTTTCTTTATCCATTCATCAGTTGTTGGACACCTAGGTTGATTCCATATCTTGGGTATTGTGAATAGTACTGCAATACATGGGAGTGCACATGTCTTTTTGATATACTGATTTCCTTTCCTTTGGATAAATGCCCAGTAGTGGGGTTGCTGGATCATATGGTAGTTCTATTTGTAGTTTTTTGAGGAGCCTCCATTCTGTTCTTCATAGTGGCTGTAGTAATTTACATTCCCACCAATAGTGTGTAAGAGTTCTTTTTTTTCTGCATTTATTTTTTGTCTTTTTGATAATAGACATTGTAACTGGGTTGAGATGATATCTCATTGTGGGTTTTTTTTGTTTGTTTGTTTTTAAGACAGAGTCTCACTCTGTTGCCTGGGCTAGAGTGCCGTGGCGTCAGCCTAGCTCACAGCAACCTCAAACTCCTGGGCTCAAGTGATCCTACTGCCTCAACCTCCCAAGTAGCTGGGACTACAGGCATGTGCCACCATTCCCCGCTAATTTTTTCTATATATATTTTTTAGTTGTCCAGCTAATTTCTTTCTATTTTTAGTAGAGACGGGGTCTCGCTCTTGCTCAGGCTGGTCTTGAACTCCTGAGCTCAAGCAATCCTCCCGCCCAGCCTCCCAGAGAGCTAGGATTACAGGCATGAGCCACTGCGCCCGGCCTCATTGGTTTTGATTTGCATTTCCCTGATGATTAGTGATGCTGAGCATTTTTTCATATATTTGTTGGCTATTGGTATGTTTTCTTTTGGGAAATGTCTGTTCAGATCATTTGTCTATTTTTCAACCAGATTGTTACTTTGCTGTTGAGATGTTTGAGTTCTTTCTGTACTCTAGATATTAATCCCCTGTTGGATGAATAGTTTGCAAATATTTTCTCCCATTCTGTTGGTTGTCTTTTCACTCTGTTGATTGTTTCCTTTGCTGTGCATAATATTTTTAGTTTGATATAATTTCATTTGCTTATTTTTGCTTTTGTTGCTTGTGCTTTTGAGGACTTATTCATAAAGTATTTTCCCAGACCAATGTCCTGAAGTGTTTCTCCTATGTTTCCTTCTAGTAGTTTCATAGTTTCAGGTGTTATATTTAGGTCTTTGATCCATTTTCAGTTGACTTTTGTATAGTGAGAGGTGGGGCCCTGATTTCATTCTTCTGTTTATGAATATCCAATTTTCCCAGCACCCTTTATTGAAGAGACTGTCCTTTCCCCAGTTAGTGTTCTTGGCACCTTTGTCAAAAATCAGCTGGCTGTAGATATGTGGATAAATTTCTGGGTTCTCTATTCTGTTCCATTGGTCTATGTGTATGTTTTTGTGCTAGTACTGTGCTGTTTTGGTTACTACAGATTTCTAGTATATTTTGAGGTCTAGTAGTGGGATGCCTCTAGTTTTGTTCTTTTTGCTCAGGCTTGCTTTTGCTATTTGGGTTCTTTTGTGGTTCCATACAAATTTTAAGATTTTTTTTCTAGTTGTATGAAGAATGTCATTGGTATTTTGATAGGGATTCCATTGTAACTGTCGATTGCTTTTGGTGGTAACAAATATTTTCTTTCAAACTGTAAGTTGTCTCTTCATTCTGTTAATTGTTTCCTTCATTGTGCAGAATCTTTTTGGTTTGATGCAATCCCTTTAACAGATATACGAAAAAACATTCAGCATCACAAACCACTAGGGAAATTGCAAATTAAAACCACAATAAGATATCACCTTCTACCTGTCATAACGGCTATTATCAAAATAAAAATGAAATATAGTGTTTGGTGAGAATGTAGAGAAAAGGGATCCTTGTATACTACTGGTGGGAATTTAAGTTAGTATAGCCATTATGGAACACAGTATGAAGGTTCCTCAAAAAGTAAGACTAGAACTAAGAATAGAACTACCATATGATCCAGCAATTCTATTTCTGGGTATATATATAAAGGATTTGAAATTAGTATGCTAAAGAGATATCTGCACCCCCATGTTCATTGCACCATTATTCACAGTATCCAAGGTATGGAATGAACCTGAGAGTGTCCATCAACAGATGAATGGCTTAAAAAGTGTATACATATTCACAATATAATCCTATTCCACCTTAAAAAAGAAGAAAATTCTGTCATTTCTGACAACATGAATGAACCTAAAGGACAGTATATTAAGTGAAATAACCCAGGCACAGAAAGACAAATATTACATGATCTCACTAGTATGCAGAATCTAAAGCAATTGAACTCATAGAATAGAGAGTAGGAGGGTTGTTACCAGAACTTGAGGGGGGTGGGAAATGGGGAGATGTTTCTCACAGGTCACAGAGTTTCAGTTAGACGGGAGGAATATGAGAGCAACTGCACAGCATGGTGACCATAGTTAATAACAATATATTGTATACTTGAAAACTGCTGAAAGAGTAGATTTTAAGTGTTCTCACCACAAAAAAAAATGAGTATTTGAAGATCAAGATGGCTGATTAGACACAGATAGTATGTGCCTCCTCCACAGAAAGGGACCAGAATAGTAAGCAGGTTCTCACATTTTGAACAGATCCTCTAGGAGAGAACATTAGGATTCACCAGGGAAGCAATGGGAAGCGCCGAAAGTGGGTAAGGAAAAGGTTCGAGGCAACTTGCCCAGCCAGGGACTGGCTAAGAGCCAGACGAAGCTCCTGGACTCAGGAAAACAGTAAAAGAGAAGCCAGTAGGCTCCACACTCCGAGATGAGCTTTTACACATACACACACACACACACACACACACACACACACGTGCACACACAATGACCCCACATTCTTTATCCACTCATCAGTTGATGGGCATTTAGGTTGATTCCATATTGTGATTGTGAATTGTGCTGCAATATGCACACAAGCTTAGGTATCTTTTTGATATAATCATTTCATTTCCTCTGGGTAGATAGCCAATAGTGGGATTGGAGGATTGAATGGTAGATCTACTTTTCATTCTTTAAGAAATCTCCATAGAGATTGTACTAATTTACATTCCCACCAGCAGTGTACAAGCATTACCTATTCACTGCATCCATGCCAACGTCTATTGTTGTTTGACTTTTTAATAATGGCCATTCTAAATGGAGTACGATGGTACCTCATTGTGGTTTTAATTTGCATTTCCATGATGATTAGTGATGTTGATCATTTTTTTCACATGTTTTTTTGTCATTTGTATAGCTTCTTTTAAAAAATGCCTGTTTGTGTCATATGCCCACTTTTTAATGGTTTTTTTTTTTTTTTTTTCTTGCTGAGTTGTCGAGTTCCCTGTAGATTCTGGATATTATTAGTTCTTTGTCAGACACATAGTTTGCAAATATTTTTTCCTATAGGTTGTCTCCTATAGGTTGTCTATTTACTCTTTTGAGTATTTCTTTTGCTATGCAGAAGCTGTTTAGTTTACTTAAGTCCCATTTGTCTATTTTTGTTTCTATTGAGTTTGCTTTTGGGATCATAGTCATAAATTCTTTGCTTAGGCCAACGTCCAAAAGAGTTTTTCCTAGGTTTTACTCTATGATTTTTATTGTTTTGGGTCTTACATTTAAGTCTTTAATCCATCTTGAGTTAATTTTTATATATGGTAAGAGATAGGAATCCAGGTTCATTCATTACACATATATATAGTAGAGTACTTACTCAGCAATAAGAAAGAATGAAATAATGTCTTTTGCAGCAACATGGATGGAGCTAGAGGGCATTATTCTAAGTCGAGTAACTCGGGAACAGAAAAATAAATGCCACATTTTTTCACTTATAAGTGGGAGCTAAACTATGGCTACAGAAGGACACACACAGGACTCAAAAGGGAGGAGGTTGGGAGTGGGTGAGGGACAAAAAATTACCTATGAGGGACAATGTACACTGCTCGGGTGCTGGGTACACCAAAAGCCCAGACTTCACCACTATACAATATATACATGTAGCAGAATTCAACTTGTACCCTCTAAATCTATTAAAATTTTTAAAAAGGAAAGGAAAAAATAAAAACAAAACAAAACAAAATATATATTATTTGATGGATATATTAATTCACTTGATTGAATCATTGCACACTATATACACATATCATAAGATCACATTGTACCCCATAAATATACACATTGTAATTTATCAATTAACAATAAAAAAGATAGCATCAAACTGCATTCCCACCAGCAGTGTATAAGAGACCTTATGGATGCATATTCTTACCAGCATTTTGTATTTTCAGATGTATTGCTTTTATATTAAAGAAAGAAGAATGTTCCTCAAAACAAACAACAACAAAAAACGAAACTGCCTCACCCTCCTTTCTCATAAATGCTGGGAAAGATTTGGGAGGTGATGTATAAAAACCTATTTCTCTACCAACAGCTTCTCAAATCTCTCCAGTTCTAGAAAGCCTGTCCTAGCAATGAAGTGGAAACAGTGTGGGGGTGTGAGAAGGTAGGGAAACTGCAGAATTTTGTGTCATGGGGACTCTTTGCAGCAGATGGTAAAATTATGCTGCTGGTCTGAATTAGAAATACCTCTTTCTCTCTCTTCCCTCTTCCCCCACCTCCTGAGATACACATTGGACCAGCCAGATTTTTATTCTCTGCAATGTGTGCCCAAGCTACTCTCTTTGCAAGTATCTGACAATTGACCTGCTTATCCAGTGTTTTCTTTTTTCTTGACTAAGGGTAAGAAGCCACTGGTTACACTGAGTGGGGTGTGAGGCTCCCTGCACAAGCACTGCAGAGAAAAAGAAATTCAAATTCCTAGGGACTGGAAAGCCTGCTTCAATAACAGTACCTTGCTTGCCTCTTGTTTCAAAATTGAATCCTAGCTTTTATCACTTTGCAGTAGCCTCAGATGTGATACAGCGCACCAGATGGACACAAGAATGTGTGATTTTGTCCATCGATTCTGAGAAAGGAGGCAGCTCATTTTAAAATATACAAAAAAACAAGGAACAGAGCTGATAAGCTTGAGGGCCAAATTGACTCTCAGCTCAACTCTGGATTTATAATCAGCCTGGACAGAGGCTCTCAGAGGCTGAGCTCCAGGTAAATCAGTCCTCCATGGGACAGTGGTTTGCAAAGTAGGCTTAGCAGAGCTCTCTCAGGGCTCTGGAGAAAGCAGGAGGGTGAGGGAGGCAGCTAACATTCCACCCTATTTTAGACAGAAATAGAGTAGCTTCAAAATAGTCTATTTGACATATTTGGTTTCCACATCAATTTTCTTTTGAAGAAAAAAATTCTCTGTCTTAAAGAAAGGTACCAGTAATGGTACCTTTGACTTTAATAGAAGAAAGGACAAAAGAGAGGTGGGTCTGGAATAAACTTTGGGACGGCAGAGTCAGGCAGAATGAGGTTAGATGTGGATTCTGCAACGCCAAGAACAGGTCCACGTGATTTCAAACCAACCGAATGGGCAGGAATGCTTGCATCTTCTCACAAAAATTAAAGAGCAGAGCTCAAGACTTGCTCCAATATGATGTAAGAGTAATGACGGGGAGGACGTGGTACCTGGTACATAGCTTTAAAAAAGGTTTGACAGAGAAAGAAAAAGGAGCGTGGAAGGAAGCATATCATGTGGGCAGGTCTCTTTACAAAATAGTTTTAAGACTTTTCCCAGAAAATAACCCTCCCAACACACACACCCTACACATAGGAAATGCTCATGATTTTCACCAGAGAGCATAATTCATGAAGCAACATTCAGAATAATAGTTAGCAAACATTCATCTCATCTACAGAAAAATTCTGACAATGTACCAGGAACATACCACATTTTAAATGCTGTATTATTCCATTTTGTGCTGCTATAAAGGAACACCTGAGACTGGGTAATTTATAAAGAAAAGAACTTTATTTGGCTGATGGTTCTGCAGACTGTAGAAGCATGGTGCCAGCATCTGCTTCTGGTGAGGGCTTCAGGAAACTTCCAATCAAGGCAGAAGGTGAAGAGGGAGCAGGGGTGTGGCATGGCCTAGAATAGCGCCTGAGGTCCACTGACAACTCAGGCAAAGTCGCCCTGGAAACTTCAGGCTGGCCCTTACCAAGAAGGAAATGAGCACAGCATTTGGGTAATACATTTGGTAAACTGATAGGGCAGTAATGTAGGAGGTACACCACTGCGCTCACTGCACTTTCTAATGAGTTCAAATTGGTAAGCAAGTTGCATTGGACCCTGCCAGTTAGAGCAGACTCCAAACAGCCATTTGGGCAAGAAGTCTTTATTAGGTGATTACAACTTTTTTGAGGTTCTAAACTGTATTTAATGAGAAGACATGACCAGAATCCAATCAGAGAGGAGCCTGTGATCTACAAGTTTTAAGACATTTAGCTGTCAAAATTGTCAGAATCAAAACGGAGTCACTATAGTTAAAAAACAAAACAAAACAAAACCCAACAGAATAAAACCTGACGAACAGATCTGACAAAAGCTCTGAAGAGAGGGTTCTCACACTTGTATGCCTGATAGTGAAAATCATCACAGAAGACTGCAAACGCCACAACGTTGCACAAAGGCCATTGCAAATTTACACAAAAAAATACTTCTGCAAGGATATCTGCCCAACAACTGCCTGTCCCACTTTGAACTGGTGTCACCCTTATTATTGATCCTTGTAGCCAAAGATCATTATCTCAAAACAATTACATACTACTCTTCATTATTCCCTTAAAATTTTTCATCTTCCTTTACCTCTCCGAGTATGCGCATAGTTTACTATGGCATGCGTATTCCTGTTGCAATGCCCTGCTCCTGAATAAATGTATTTTTCTTTTAGAAAGACTTCCTCTGTTTGTAATTAGATCGATGGTGCTGAGATTGAAAAAAATATGTCAGTCTGGATTTGAGCTTCCATGTTCATATTTGACGACCGATTCATGCCTAGTTAATTCTGTCCCTAAACCTTGCCTCATTCACTATTGTGATGGCCAAGCCATGGGCCTCCCACAAAGACTGGAGTCTTTTGGATGCAGTAAGAAATTTATGTAAGATATGAAGCTGTTAAATCCTAGTGCCCTCTTGCAAATCTATTAATCCATGGCCTCAGCTGGGTACAACCTCCATTCACTCAAATATGAAACAGACTGAACCACATAGCCCCTCCCCATGTATTTATGAGTCTGTGTCGGGCACTTCCCTAGGTCCTAGGAAACATCAATGAACAAAGCACAGTTCCAGCCCTTGTGGAACCTCCCTTCTAATTTTAATCATCAATTTGCTGATAGAGGCTAGAGAGAAGCAGATTATCTCTTGAGGGACCAGCAATGGTGCTTTAAAATACCTTCATTCAGCAAAAAGTCACCCAGAAGATTAAACGGTCTCCTTTTGTACCTCATCTCCACCAGTCAATCCCATTAGTCCAGCTGTGGCCACAAATAGTTTCATCACACCTACAACAAGGGTTAAGGGGAAGGGGACATTATTTATCTGACCCTCCGTCTTTATCTTAATATAGATAGAGGTGAATTAATTATAATATAATGCTGACACTAACTGTAGTGATAAAAATTTCCCCCAAAGAGTCCTCCATTTGCAGGTTCTATTTATTAATAGAGTTTTTTTTATGGAGGAGGGATTTGAACTGTAGAAGTTGCAAATAAGCAAGACATTTGCCAGGGAATATTTCAGATTAGAAGTGAGGTAAGGTCGAGTCTTAAGAACACCATTATTTATTGATGGGCAGGTTGATGCAAAGCCCGGATCAGAGCAGCAGCAGCCAGAGGGGTGGCAGACAAAGCAGCGAGAGGCTGTGTTTCGGAGGAAAGTTTCCAGCCAGAGTGAGTGTTTAACTATGTAGGTGGAATAGAGAGATCTCTAAACTGAAGCTGAGAAAGTAGTCTTTGGGCTTTGACCAGTACAAGTTCATTGGTGACACAGGAAAGAAGAGTTTCAGCCAAAAGCTGGAGGGAAAGTCTGGGTGCCGTGGGTGGAGGAGGAGGAAGTGGGTGGGGAGGCAGCTGGGCAGTGAGGGTTGAGTCCATGAAGGACGGCTGCAGTCTCCTCCTAACTGGCCTCCTTCCCCCTGCCCCATCAGGGACACCACTCTCTCCTAGAACACACCCTCCTAGGCTCGAAATCATTCGATGGTGCCATTATCACCTGCACAATAAACGTCAAACTTCTTAGCATGGACGCCCTATCCTAGCCCAAACCTGGGTTATAGTTATTTGCATGGCTGCCAGTCTTTGCCATTGGATTTTTCCCTAACAGACATTGTCCCTTAAGGGAAGATACCATCTCTTCTTTGGCATTTTATGTCACCTCATCTCCACTCGTTGTGATATGGCACTTACCCTCTGTGGTTAAATGAATGGAAAAATAAGTGAGAGATGGAACGAATGAATGATGCCAGCACTGGCTGTCTTTGTAGCAATGGATTTCTGAGTCCCCAAACGTGAGTTGAGGATAATCTATACTTCTCTTTTGTGAAATGTCTCAGCAAGTTGAAAGAATCTTTACACAAATCTAACATTCAGTGGCTGCTTAGTCATTGTCAAAGTGCTTTATTTTGGTGGGTTGAGTTACCTTAATGTTTCCTCATTATACCAAGTTCAATTGACGTGAAGATCTCTGATCACTATAGGGGTCTCTCAGTGATCTGGAAGCACCAGCATTTAGCAGGACACTAAGACATAACACACGCCCAAGTCCCTCATCAGACCTCTGACTCGTGCATGGAAGCGCCAGAATCACCAGGGTGATGGTAGACTTTGCTCTGTGACTCCTCTGGTGGCACATTTATTTCAGCATTTCTGGCAGAGCTGGAGACTTGCGCTGCTAATTCACTATGACGTTGTTTTCTAATTAGGTGTCTTATCACAGCAGGCATTCCAGTTTTTAACATTTCTTTTGCACTCTAGGAGGCCGAGGCGGGTGGATCGCTCGAGGTCAGGAGTTCAAGACCAGCCTGAGCAAGAGCGAGACCCCGTCTCTACTAAAAATAGAAAGAAATTATCTGGCCAACTAAAAATATATATAGAAAAAATTAGCCGGGCATGGTGGCACATGCCTGTAGTCCCAGCTACTCGGGAGGCTGAGGCAGGAGGATCGCTTGAGCCCAGGAGTTTGAGGTTGCTGTGAGCTAGGCTGACGCCACGGCACTCGCTCTAGCCTGGGCAACAGAGTGAGACTCTGTCTCCAAAAAAAAGACAATACAAAACAAAACAAAACAAAACAAAACATTTTTGTTTCTGTAATGCACCAGCAAGCTATCTGACTCTAAGCTCCCTGATCTTTCAGAAATGTCACCTGCCATGTATAATGAGATAACAGGTAGGGCATCTGGCCCAGTGTGTGGCACCTGGCAGGTCCCTGAGAAATGTTCGTACCACTTCTCCTTTTTATGCCTTTGCCTTCTTACCTACTGGTGCTTCAAAGATAAAATATCACCTCTGTAAGGCTTAAATATTTCTTCATCCCGTAAGAGAGTCCAGTAATTCTATAAACAGATACTATACAGACCCAACATTTCCTTTCCTTTCATCCTTACAAGGTACCTTACAAGTTAGACATTTTTATTCTCCTTGCTTTTTAAAGGAAGAAACCTTAGCTGAGAAGTCAAGTAGCTGAGGTTACAGAGTGGGGAGTAGGGGAGGTGGGGCAGAAGCCCACATGTGCCTCTCTCCAGAAATTTCCATCCTCAACCACCGCACCAGACCGTCTTCCACACACACACACGCACACACACACACACACACGCACACACATACACATGCACACACCCACGCACCCACGCACACACACACGCACACACACATGCACGCACACCCACGCACATGCACACACACACGCACATGTGCACACACAGACACGCACACACATGCACACACACGCACACACATGCAGACACGCGTGCACACACATGCACACACGTGCACGCACATGCACACACACGCGCACGCACGTGCACACACGCGCACACACGCACGCACACACGCACACGCACGCACGCACACACACGCGCACGCACACACACAGGCACACACACATGCACAGGCACACACACACATGCAGGTGCACACGCGCACACACACGCACAGGCACACACACACAGACACACACCCACGCACACACCCACGCACACACGCACACACACAGACACACACCCACGCACACACCCACGCACACGCACACACACGCGCGCGCGCACACACGGGCTCTGAGTGGCCAGCCCCGTGTTGGGTGCTATGCGGGACACGAGGAGGGAGACGCACAGCCCCGTCCTGAACTTCCTCCAGGCGGCACAGGGATGCGACCGGCCCCAGGTGTGAGCACCCACATGCTGTGGCCGGAGAGGTTCCAGCCGCGGGCCTGGCGCCGCACACCGTCCCCTGGCCCTTCCTTCGAGGCCCATCCGGAGCGTGGCGGGAGCCGTCCCGCAGGCTCGGGGACCCTCCCCGCCCCCTCTCGGCCTCCCTGCGGGGTTTCAGCGCGGAGGGGGGGAGCAGCGGGGCCGCCCTGGGTGCCGGGAGCGCACTGTCTGAGCCGCCCGGCCCGGCCGCTTCCTCTTCGGTCCGGGCATGCGGGCAGGGCCGTGCCGACCGCCGCGGGCGCTGCCTGGTCGCCAGCAGCGGGGACGCCGCGTCCCCCGCTCGCGCTCCGACGTGTTTCCGAGGCCGGGGCGAGGCCACCTGCCCGGCGACGGGGTGAGATAGGAGGGGGATCCGTCCCGGCAGCCCGACAGAGACGACCCCCGGAGGAGGGAACCCAGCTGCTGAAGATGCTCGCTCAGCAAGGAGGAGGCCGGACCTGCACGAGGGGACAGTCCCCGAAGGGACAGAGGGGAGCTTGTCCTCCAGCCACCTGCCGGCGGGAGGACCGCGGAGCCCAGGTCGGCGGGAGGCGACAGGGAGGTGGCCGCGCCCAGCCCGCGCCTCGGGCCTGCAGGCGCCGGGGGCGACGTGCTTCAGCGGAAGGCTCAGCCGCGGGCCCCGGACAGCGAGCCCCGCCCAGCGGGGGCTCTGGTGGCGGAAAGAAGCGGTTTTGTGCCGCGGGGAGAGGGCTGCGGGCTGCGGAGCAATGTGTCCGTGCTCGGGTCCAGCCGCGCCGCGGACCGCGGCCAAGTTACCGAGCGTTGTGCGAGCGTCTCTCATCACGGTGGCATTTAACGGTCACAACTCTTAAGGGACACCATCTTTCAATCATTATTTTATGAGAAATGGAAGTCCGTGCTCGGGGAGGCAAACCCAGGCAGTGGCAGTGCCTTGAACTTCATTAATTCTGATAGCGGTCCATGGTCTTCCCCATCAGGCCTTCCATAAAAGGTGCTTTGTGCGGAGCCACGAGACAGTACCTGTCCTCGCAGAGAGCAAGTTTCTTAGTCTCCTCATCTCTGCAAATGGGGCTTTTGTGAAGATTAGAGATGATGGAAAAGCTACGTGCGAGAGGTCCTTGTGGGTTACGGTGGGCGCTCAGAGGGTTATGAATTAAACACAGCCCGGCAGGCCTGGGGTGCTCAGTTGCCTCGTAGACTGTAGACTGGAGCCCACGCTTCCTGAGGCTGTTTCTTTTAAATTCAATCTCTTTCAAAAACATTACATGACATCAAAATGGAACAATTGTTGAGTCTGAATGGTGAGGCCATAGGTTTTGTTTTCATTTTCCAAATAAAAATAATATATACATTAAATTTTCTCATAATTGTAATATATGTTGATGTATTGATGGAAAATACAGAAAACTGCAAAAGGGGAAGTGAGAAAAACTTTACTTCTCACTGTTCAGAGGTAACTACTGTTGGAAATTATATTAGTACTTCACAGTAGTCTATTATATATTTCAAAACAGCCAGAAGACTTATAATGTTCCCAACACAGAGAAATGTTTAAGGTGATGGATATCCCAATTATTCTGACTTGATTATTATGCGTTGTCTACATTTGTCAAAATATCACATGTACACCAAAATGTGTACAACTATTACATATTAATAAAAAAATATTTAAAAAGAGATAACTACTATTAACATTTTTACTTTACTTCCAGTGTTGCATTAATATCTTTACTGTTTTATAGAATTGGCATCATATTGTAGGTTACTATACTCCAGTCCACTTTTAAAATGCAATATTTCATAAACATTTTTCCTTGACATCAGATAATCTTAAAACATGTAAGAATTAATGGTTGCTTTCCAATTTTCTTTGCAAACTGCTTCATTACTTTTGTAATTGAAAAAAATAAATTTATTCTTAAAAGAAATCCATTGCATTAAAAAAAATACATGTAAGAGGGGTGCACTGCTTTGCCCAACAGTGTAGTGTCATGTTTCATGTCTAGCATGGGCCAGTGGAGGGTGATAATTCTCCAGCAGTAACCACGATATGTGAAATGGAGATCGGGATAGTTGATTTTGTGAGGATTAGATGAGATCAGATTGCAATGTCTTTAAGACAGTGTGAGGCATGGTAAGTGCTCAGTAATGACAAAATTGTGAGAACGAGATGGATTTTGATTGGGGGTGGCCTGGAGAACTGGAGGACAGCCCTGCCGGTGGTATGCTGGAGTCAGCTCCTACAGGATCTCAGAAGCCAATTGTTAAATACTCAGGAATTTTGCAAGCTGGTTGTTAAAGGCTGTGCAATTTTATTGGTAAAACTTGCAGTCTTTTATTGTGGGAGTATTTACACTACAGAAATTGAAAATCAGC
This sequence comes from Lemur catta, assembly GCF_020740605.2. Classification (NCBI taxonomy): domain Eukaryota; kingdom Metazoa; phylum Chordata; class Mammalia; order Primates; family Lemuridae; genus Lemur; species Lemur catta. The sequence continues at coordinate 20,234,720 of NC_059150.1, read as the reverse complement.
AAATGCTACAAATCAGAGCTATTTATTTGTTTGTTTGTTTATTTACTTTACAGAGAGCTGATACACCAGCACACTCCAGTAGGGTAATCCAAAGACAGGCTTTGCTGCTTCCCACAGTAGTAGAGCCCTGCAAGAACTGCTTTCCAGGGCTCATGTGGCATTAGCAGATTTTGTTGAGATGGTGTGTGATAAACATGAGCTGAAATCTTGGTCTGATTGCTCTGGCTCTAACTAGAAGAAGGAATAAGGAAGGATATGCTTTTGGAAACCTAAAAAAGTAAAACAGGGAGTTTTCATTTATGCTCCTAAAACAGAAATAACTGGATAAAACTTCAGGGGATGGGAAGACTTGTCACCTGGAGTGACAAGCACATGCAAACACATGCACCTTTGTATTGCCCTGCAGAACATTTAGCATCTTAGGCAAAAATATTTCCTTTAGGATAGTGATGATTTCACTATTTTCTCTGAGTGAATTCTGTGAAGCCACAGGATTTAGTCACATGGTTTTCCCAGAACAACAGGGTAGTCTGAGCAAGAGTGAATTTGAATTTCAATTTTTTCAGGAAAAAGTGGCTTGCATTTTAAAATCACTATTTCCCCAGCTTTTATTTAATAAATTAAAAAACAAATTGGGGAGCACATTCTAGCTACAGAAAGTCATAAAAGATACAAATAACTTTTAAAATGAGAAAAAAATCCTATGAATAAATTGAGAATAATCTGTGAGAAAGCTTTAAAAAGTTTAAAACAAGAAAATTATATTAAATAGTACCATACCAATAAATATTATTGCAAAAATGAAGAAAGAATGAGCAAATAGAACAATGTATCATAAGAATGATAATATTTGACCAAGGAGGGCTTATTCTAAGAATATGAGAATGACTCAATATCCATAAATCAATATAATTCATTATATCAATATATCAAAGCACATTATTAGTAAAAAAAACTCTAAGTAAAACTATAAACAGAAGAAAAGTATGTAAATACAAAGTTTAACAAATATCAATAGCAAACATCATTATAAATAATGAAATGAGAATACCATTTTCATTAAAATCAAGAACAGAAAAGACATACTCATTATCATCATAATTCAACATTAGTTTGAAGTTATAGTAAATGCAAGAAAACAATACATTGAAATAGTTTATTATAAATATTTGAAAAGAAGAGGTGAAATGCATCACCCTTTAGAAGTACAGTTTTGTATATGGAAAATCCAAGAAATATCATAATATTAGAACTAATTAAAAAATTTTGTGGAATATAAATATAGATGAGAAAGGCACAGGAGCCATATGAAAGAAACTATAATATTTTATCAAGTAAGCTAAAGCAAGATCAAAAAAACAATCAAAAGATACAGGATGGAAGGGAAAACTTCACACCATAAAAATGTCATTTTCCTCAATAGTATAATTATGAGGAAAATTATTCAGTAATAGTATACTATATTACTATTTGTATTGAGTATATATACTCAATAGTATAATTATACATAATGTATAATTAATGAAATTCTAATTAGAATTTAAGTAGAGTTTTTATTTAATTGGATACATAGTTTCAAGATTATATGTCCAATAATAGACATAAAATTATAAGGAAAGAGTAGTGAAGGAGGACTTTCCTGCCAAAAAATAAATCATTCGCTAATGCCACTGTAATTCAAACAGTACAATGTGGCATAGAGAATTTTAGAAAAATCAATAAAATCCCTGGAACAACATAAGGAACCCAGAAATAGATCTCAGTACATACAGCAATATAATATACTACATGAAAAAGGGCATATTTTACTCTAGCAGGGAAAGGACAGTTAATATACTATAATAAATGGTACCAGCTCCATGTGCTATCCATTTGGAAGAAAGTAAAGTTGGACCCGTATCTCATATCATATTCAAAAATAAAGTTCTGATTGATTAAAGCCCTAAACTAATGAAAAAAATTTTAAAAAGAAATTTAGGCACACACACACACAAACACACACACACACACATATGGAAACAAGTGTGCTCTCTCTATATATCTATATTAATATATAGATGGATATTGACACATAAAATTTAAAAACTTTCACATGGTAAAACATAAAATCAAGAAGCAAATAATAAACTTAGGAAAAAGTATTTGTAATAAAGATTATAGGTAAAGAATTTATAGTAACTATATATCAAAGAGCTCTTTAAATTGAGACTCAAAAGGCAATCTAGTAGAAAAGTGAGTAAAATATACAAAAAGCAGGTAATAGAAAGCGTTCCAAAGTATCCACAATCAAATGAAAACATTGTGTACCCAGGAGCCTTGTGTAGTGCTTGGAGTAAGCTCTTGTAGAGACAGGCTGCCTGGTGGTGTGACCTTGGCCAAGTTATGGAACATTCCTGTGCCTCAGTTTTGTCATCTTACAAATGAGGATAATCATAATATGTGTCTCACAGGATCGTTGTAAGGATTAAGAGCTAATATATGTAAAGTGCTCCATATAGAGCCTGGGTACAAACTAAGCCCCACACAGAGCAGATCATTATGTAAGTGCTTGCTAATGTCAAGAGTCAGGGAAATGCAAATTAGAATGACAGTGCAATGGCACTCCTCACCCATCAGGTTGGCAAACATTAAAAGAGCAATTACATTGCTGGTGGGGATTCATGGAAAAGAGCTCATTGCTAGTGAAAACATGGAATGTCACATCATTTTTGGAGTGCATTCTGGCAATATTTCTTAGCACTTTAAGAATTCTTTGACTCATCAGTTCAACTTCGAGAAGCCTATTCTGTAGAAATAAAGCCCCCAGTACCAGGATATTCACTGCATATTCCTGTTGTGGTGGAAAACAACAGGAAACAAACTGAGAACTTATAAAGGTGAATGAGTAAAAATATGGCATATTCCTAACTGTTTATTAATAATATTGGGCAATCTTTAAATAGAGCTTTACCAGGTGACTGGGAGAGATTTTCACAATTTTTATTTTATTTTATTTTTATTTTATCTTTTTTGAGACAGAGTCTCACTCTGTTGCACAGGCTAGAGTACAGTGGCATCATCATAGCTCACTGCAGTCTCAAACTCCTGGGCTTGTTTGGGAGGCCGAGGCAGGAGGATCATTTGAGCCCAGGAGTTCAAGACCAGCTTGAGCAAGAATGAGATGCCCCTTTTCTACAAAAAAATAAAAAAATTAGCCTGGCTTGGTGTCGCTCACCTGTAGTCCCAGCTACCTGGGAGGCTGAGGCAGGAGGATTGCTCGAGCCCAGGAGTTTGAGATTGCAGTGAGCTATGATGACGCCACTGTTCTCTAGCCTGGGCAAGAGAGCAAGACCCTGTACATATATATATATATATATATATAAAATTACATACATAGCATATAAATATGCCTATATAGTCATATGCATAGCTATAAATGTTTATATATTTATATAACAATTGTTATAATTATATATTATCTAATTTACATAATATAGAATGTACAATGTTTATACATAATATGCCTAGCATATAAACATTTGCATAGCATACAAATATACATAACATATGTGCATATGTATATAAATATGTAAATATACATAGCAGCACTCTTTCAGATCTAATGCTAATTAAAAAATAAAATACTTTTTAATAAACAAGTAAAATAATGGACTTTCTATAATTTTCAAAGGGCTTCTTTGTCATCTTAAGGTGAAATATAGTGTAAAAATAGGACATGAAATTCCATGGGGCAAAATAAGCAAGTGATGAAACAGCAGGATAACTTTGCAATTCTTTTCATGGAGCTCAGTTTTGAGCACGGTCTGTTTCCTGAACAGTTTACAAATGGAACTTTTCTGTTTTGGAAATGGTTGTTGAAGTCCACCCAAACAGGTGCTACTCAATAAAACCTTCCTGGGTTTAAGCAAAATGAAGAGAGGCTACATTTTCTCCCCTGTGCTAATGTTTCACATTTTCCAAAGAATGGAAAGAAAAAAAAAGTTACAAATGAAATTTCATTAACCAGCACATTTTAGAAATGCAGAGAACCTAGACTTTTTTATTTTGACACCATAAATCAAATAAAATGCAGGAAAACATTGTTTCTGACTCATGCTGCCATCATTTTGTACTTTTGGGGCCACATCTCGCCCTGCGAAGAGCTACTTCAGTGGTAACACTTCTGAGAAATCCCAGTTACGGCTGAGAAGGAGTCTCAAAACTTCTTTTAAGGTTAAGTCAGTGCGTCAGTCACAATCCGAAATATTCTTAGAGAAGAAAACAATCATTAGAAAGTTTCATGATGCAGACTCCACATTGGACCTTCAGCTTCATTGTATCATTAAAGATACAATTCTTTAAAAATTAAGAATACTGTATAAATGGGAGGCTGTTTCGAACTAGCTGAGAGGGAGAGTCATGGCTTGGGTAAAGACCCAGACTTGCTCTGTGGAAGCCATGTTGTCACCCCTATGCTACCTCCAGCTGACTTGAAAGGTGTAGAAGAATTAAGCTTTTAATTGTCATTGGACAGATTTGCCGTTAGAAACAAGGAAGTTGTAACAAAAGGCAGATTTCATTGCCTTGTTGTTGCACAAACATTTATTAAGTGCCCACGGATTCCGGGCACTGGGTGGGGACCTGTGTACCAAGATGAAGAGGACGGTTCCTGCCCTCAGTGTGTCCCCACATTCTAGGGTGCAGTGCAATATGAAAATCAACTAATTACAGACGTCAGATGTAAGCTGGCATGAGACAGGAGCCCAAAGAGAGTGACAGCTGGTCCTGGGAAGATTTTTCTGGAGGATGAGGGGACTGACACATGGAGTCCCCTCCTGTCCTCGAGGTGGGAGAAAGGCCACATCAGTCCTCCACCTGGCCCCCATCCGAGGAGGGTGGTGAGGGGCTACCCAGCCAGCAGGCCCCACCTTCCAGAATCAATCCCAGCTCCAGGGTACCAGGGTCTGAGGGAAGAACTTTCCTGACAGAAAGAAAAAAGTAGATTAAAAATGTCTCAGCCCACATGTCGTATTTTTAATTGATTTGCCCACAGACTCTTCAATCATGGTATTAATATTTAATTGTCCTGTCGGGTCAGATCCTTCCAAGTCAGATAGTTAAAAATGGCTTGGGACAGAGGAGAAAATGCGGCGGTGGGTGGGCATGAGGTGAGGAGAGTGAGGCGCTTGCTGAGGAGGGATTGGGATCTGAAGGACAAGGATGGAACAGGCAGACCCCGGCCCCAGGGTCCTGGGAGAAAGAACATCTCCTTCATTTTCTCTCTGTCCCTTCATTCCACACATGTGGAAGCACTAAAGTATTTTTCCAAAAAGCCATTAAAGGAACCAGGTAAACGTTTAGACAACACCAAGCTGTGTGGAGAAAATGCAGTGTTTTCTCAGTGAGCAGCCAGGAGGCTGGAGAAGGGTCCAGAACACAAGGCGGTTGTGCCCCTCGGTTCTCTGAGCTTGTGAGGGGCCAACCGGTGTTGGACTCCGGCCCCAGCCCACCCTGCCCAGGTGAAGCCTGATTTACATGCATGTTTCTTCCAGAAGCCGTGCTTGTCCGGGCTGTCCCAGCATCATGGCAGCACAGAAAAATGGCTCGGGAACTATTTTAGTGCAAAGCACTCTCAGAGACAGTGAATAAATGTCTCAATGTGACTCATTCAAAGAGGCTATTAATAGGCAGGAGACCAGAGAGATGGGAGAATTGAATTTCATTCAGTTTCAGCCTCTTGTTTTATTTATTCCTCCTTTTTAAAAAACAGACTTCAGGCCGGGCGCGGTGGCTCACGCCTGTAATCCTAGCTCTGGGAGGCCGAGGCGGGTGGATCGCTCGAGGTCAGGAGTTCGAGACCAGCCTGAGCAAGAGTGAGACCCCGTCTCTACTAAAAATAGAAAGAAATTATATGGACAACTAAAAATATATATACAAAAAAATTAGCCGGGCATGGTGGCTCATGCCTGTAGTCCCAGCTACTAGGGAGGCTGAGGCAGTAGGATCGCTTAAGCCCAGGAGTCTGAGGTTGCTGTGAGCTAGGCTGATGCCACGGCACTCACTCTAGCCCGGGCAACAAAGTGACACTCTGTCTCAAAAAAAAAAAAATAAAAAAATAAAATAAAAAATAAAAAACAGACTTCAAGAGGTAATATTTGTCTTGTCAGGTTTGAGTGGCATGAGGAGGAAGGGCTTGTCCCCGAGCCGAGCCGGTCCTCTAAGACCCGCCTGCCAATAGGGCCGGGAGCCATCCCTTGTCATTCCTGGTGCATGTCACTGGGCCCAGCACTCACAGAACTCGGGACATGGTGGGTGGGTGAGCTATCAGTTCTTAAAATCACATTTACTGTTTATAAAAATCAATGATATTTCCTTGTCCTAAAAACTAGCTGGATATTTAAAGTAGGTCTGTCTTGCATCTTGAAATCTTATTAGTCTAATTATTCAAATCAATTCAACATTTACTAAGAGCGGTGTAGGTTGTTGGAGGGTGAGAAGGAGCCAGTTCTGATCCCTAAGATTGGAATCTCGGTCTTGGAAGGTTTGGGGAGGGGCAGGGAGGGTGGTAGTGGTGGGAGCGCTGGGTGTGGGACAGGCCTGTGTCCCACCCCCAGGGTACCCCCTCCAGCCACTGGAGTTTGGGCGAGCTGCTGACACTGTCAGAGCTGTGGGCTTTTTCTCCTGCCTGTCGGAGTATTGGAAGGGCTACATTGCCAATAGTTTGCAGGGCTGCCACAACAAAATACCGCAGATTGAGTGGCTTAAACAACAGAAATTTTTTTTTTTACAGTTTTGGAGGGTAGAAGTCCAAACTGAAGGTGTTGACAGGATTGGTTTCCTCTGAGGCCTTTGTCCTTGGCTTGCAGTGTGGCTGTCTTCTCACCATGTCCTCACATGGTCCTTCCCCAGCACACCCCTGGTGTCTCTGTGTGTGCCCCAATCTCTTCTTTTACAGACACCAGGCAGACTCAGGCCCATCCTAACAACCTCATTTTATCATTTGAAAGGCCCTCCTCTCCGAATACGGTCATATTTTAAGGTTAGGGGTTAGGGGTTCAACATACGAATTTTGGGAGGCCACAGCTTGACCTACAACAAAGACAAAATAAAATCATGTGCAAAATGTCTAGTATGATGCCTGCCTGCTGCGTAGTAATTTGAAGGTCCCTCCTCCTTCCTCCTAGTGGGATAACAAGAGTGCCAAATAACCATTTTTAGATATAGTAAATGTAAAATTTGGCCTCTCTGGGCGTGCACTGTCATTAAATATGAATATTGGGGATCCAAATTAATGAGTTTCTATTATCTAAGCTTGTTTGGAGATTCTTTTTTTAAAGTTAGATTTATTGAGGTATAATTACTTACCATAAAATTCACCCTTTTAAAGTGCTCAGTTTGCTCAAGGGATTTTAACAAATGCATATAGTCATGAAACCACCACCACAGTCAAGATAGAAAACATTTCTATCATTCCAAAACATGCGCGTCTTCATGTCCCCCTTTGCAATTTCCTCCCCACCCTCAGCCTTTTGCAACTGCTGACCTGTGTTCTGTCCTTAGAGTCCTGACTCTCCCATTCCGTCATATACATGGAACGGGGTGGTGTACGGTCATTGGTCATCCACTTCTTGCACTCAGCATAATACTTGTGAAATTCGTCCGTGTTGCTGCACCTGTGAGTAGTTATCCCTTTTATCATTTTGTTACCAAGTAGCTTTACATTCTGTGGATAGATCATAATTTGTTAAACCATTTGCAAAATATGAAAGTTCCAGTTGCTCCACTTGCTATTTTTAGTCATTTTTAGTTTTAGCCATTTTAGTGAGTGCATATTTCATTGTGGTTTTAGCTTGTATTTTGCTAATGGCTAATGATGTTGCATATACTTACCAAATAGGTACACATGTACATCTGTAATAGACATATGCTTTGCACATATTTATTACAGTCTGTGCTTTGATTTTTCACTTTTCTTAACATTGTCTTTTGAAGAACAGAAGTTTTAAATTTTCATGAAGTCTAATTTTCCCATTTTTATCTTTATGATTCATGATTTTTGTGTTCTATCTAAAAATCTTTACTTAATCTATGTTCACAAAGGCTTTATCTTCTACTTTTCTTCCAGAAGTTTTATATTTTAGTTTTTACAGTTAGTACTATGATCCATTTCAAGTTAATTTTGTGTGTGGTTTGAGGTAAGAGTCAAGGTTCATTTTATGCCTATGAATGTCCAGTTTCACCAGCACAATTGATTAAAAAGGCCATCATTTCCCCAGTTGAATTACTTTGACACCTTTGTTTAAAATCAATTAACCACATATGTGGGGGACCATTTCTAGATTCTTATTCTGTTCCATTAATCCTCCTATACTCTAATATCACATTTTCCTGATTGCTGTAGCTTTATAGTAAGTCTTCAGACCAGGTAGTGCTCGTCTTCCAAATTTGTTCTTCCCTCTCAACATTGTTTTTGCTATTCTAGATCCTTTCTGCATACATTTTAGAATCAGTTTGCCAATTTTTACACAAAAGCAGATCAGGATTTTAATTAGGATTCTTGTTACCTTAAAAAAAATCATTCTGATAAATTAGATGAACACCATTCCTATAACTGTGGATAATCTTTGCAACAAGCTTTTTGGTATTTTAGTTTACTGGTCAGTTTTTACTTAGGTTGAATGCTTAGAAACCTGTGATTCACACCTTCTTTCCTGATCCGAGGCTGCAGTGAAGTGAAGCCTCATTCTTTGGTGATGAAAACACCTGGAATGTACCCACGGCTCCGGGGGCCACCCTTTTGTCCCAAGAGGAAAGCCAGATTTGTCCCTCGGGTGACCTCTGCCTACATCTGTGATGGGGAGGTACGGCCTACCAACCCAGACCCGAGAGAAGCTGCTGGAGGCATTTCCAAACGGCCACTCTCTCTCGTTTGTCCAGAGCAAAGTTCGTCTGGTTTGGGAAAAGTGGGCTCACTCACAGCACGAGAGCACCACAGGCCCCAGGAGGAGAGTATTCTGGGAAGAGGCTGAGGGCAGAGGCGCAATGTTCTGGAAGCATCGCCACCTCTAGTGTGGGGTCTTCCAGATGGAACACGCTGCGCAGGGCCCGAGACTGCCACACAGCCAGTTCCCCTGGGGCCGCTCTCAGAAAGCTGGCATTTCGGCAGCAGAATTGTTGCCTGTTCTTCACACTGCGGATTGTTAGCAGCTTCTAAATAGACCAGTCATCTTTCCCTTTTAGCACAGAAGGGTCTCACAGCTCCAAATACCACCATGGGCCTGAATGTTTCGAGTGAAAACATTCTCCAAACCACAGCCCTCGGGTGAGAGGAAGGGCTGGCCAAGGGCTTTGGAGGAAAAACAACCACCCACCAGCCTGGAAACCACTGGGAACGCAGGAGGCTGGGGCATCCTGCTCACAGACGCTGGGAGGCAGGATTTGCACCAGCAGAATTAATCTGATAAAGTCACCTTCCCAACCAGTGCCTGCCCCCACCTTCCCTCTGCTCCAGGACATGAGACCAGCCAGGTGGGGTGGGGAGAGCTCCCAGTGGCCGCCTGGCTCAGCCAATGGGCAGGGTGCACTGAGCTCCCCCAGGGGCAGGGCAGAGCTGGCTCTGTGGGTAGTGGGACACCAGCCTTCACTGTCCCTTAGTCCAATACGACATGTAGCAAATGTAAATAAGTTCAGTGACAACACATGAACCAGTCCTTGGCAAACGGACAAAGGTCCTTTGACAAAAGGCAGGAGTCTGCTGGGAGTCGTGGGAGGCCCTGGGCTGATAGGCCCGGATGCTGCAGGGACTGTCACGGGAACAGGTCTCTCGGGAATGGTCTGGGGAGAGGTGGGCGGAAGCCAGGAGAGCCCTTGGGGTGAGCAGTGCAGACTGTCTCCACGTCACTCAGCTGGTGAGCAGAAAAGCTCGAGGGGTGAGTCGAAAGCTTGGCAAGGCAGCGAGGAGGAAAGAAGGAAATCAAGGAATCCCCAAGTAGTAGCTGCTGGGAGGGAAGAGGGGCCTGGGCCCCAGGCTGGCCGGGCTGCAGGGACTGGCTGGATCCGCTCACATGCCTCTCAGCAGGGTGGGTCCACTCAGGAGGGGACGTTGGTGGGATTCAGTCCAGGAGGGACAAATTTAGGACAGCTGTTTCAGTTGAAGGAAGGGAGGGTCAGGACATACTGGAAGGAAGGTGGAGAAGGTGGAGAAGGTGGCTCAGTGGTGGCCCTGGCAAAGAGTGTAACCAAAGTGTGATGACGATGGCACGATGACCCTCGGCACACACATGAGTGGCACTGCGGCTAAAGAATTATGAACCAGGCCTCTAGGGCAGGTGGACCTGAGTTCGCATCATGGCTCTACCACTTACTGCTGTGTGACCTTGGGCAAGTTACTCAGTCTCTCTGAGACCCAATTTCCCCAACTGAAAATAAGTGATCAGCACCTATCTCCAAGGGGTTATCAAGAGGGTTCCAGGAGAGAATACTTAAGACACCGCTCAATAAGTGGCAGCCACTGTTCAGAGGATGGATCATTTGAGGACCAAGCGATGACTCTGATGCCACCTTTGCCCTGTATGAAGCGGACTTTGCCAGAGTTGGTGGACGTGGCTTCTGCTAAGCGCATCTCACCTGGAACGTGAGGGTGGGAATTCCGGGCTGGCTGTGACGGTGTTTCAATGTGTGAAGAGGCTTTAGTTTGCTCCGGGGTCTTCCTGCTGATGCTGATGACTGACTCTACTTAAGTGTTTGTATTTTGGAGGCTTCTCAAGCCTTTTCCTTCTCGTTGTGTGTTGGCGGTGGGGTGGGGAGGGGAGAGGTGTTTGGGGCCCCCCTGTAGCCCGTAGCAGGAGCCAGAGGGGGCAGGGGGCATCAGAGTCCCACTGTATTGGCAGAGACACAAATACCAGACATAATTGCAAGGATGAAGGAGGATTTAGGGTGACTTAATTTAAAGCTTCCCTTTTTCCTTTTTTTGGGCAAAGCCTGGGAGTAGGGGTTGGAACTAAAACAGATGAGCCTTGTTAGTGACTTGAATTTTCACCTGTAGAACAATGGAGCTTTGGGAAGGGGGTTCTCCTTCACGCGTTCCTCCCGCCACTCAGACCTGCTCTTTAGATCCAAAGCCCCATTTGTATTCCAGTCTGATCATGGGAGACCTGCATCCCTGAGGGCCTCAGCCTGGGACTGGGACTGACAGGAAACGCCCAGGGGGGTCTTCAGCTGACACAAAAGTGCTCTGGGGACATCAGCCGGCACCCCAGCCAGCATCGTCACCCCCAGCTGCCCCTGGGGAGAAGGATGGTGGCAGACCGTTCTTTACGACTGCTTTTTACTGGATCTTTCCTGTGTCCCCCGTATTCCAGGCTCTCGTCCCCGATAGGACAGCAAATCACGAGGATGCAGCGTCAGATCAGTGACCAAGTGCCCAGCACAGCAATGACCAGAACTCTGCCAACAGCTGGATCCGGTGCTTGGAATTCCAGCTGTGAGCCTGGGCGCTGCACATGCCTCGGGTGACACGCCAGTTGCCAGTTCCCAAAGTCACCAGGATGACCTCCCTTCACCGGGGATCAAGCACCACAGGCCCAGTTGTTATCACCCTGACGAGCCGCTCCCCTTCCCAGAGGGGAAGTGGCCCCAAAGTGGCCGCCGAGTCCTGCTTTTCTGTGAGTGCGGCAGGGGGAGCCCTGCAGGGAGGATGAGCAGCGCTGCCCCCAGTCCCTGCACTGTGGGGAAGGGGCTTATCCCCCTGTGCTGAGTTCCCGCCTCACCTGCCTCCTGCAGCCAGGGCTGTTCCCGGGGCTGGAGGGGCAGGCTGGCTGTCGCCTGATGCTGGCCATGGAGCAGAGACCCCTGCCCAGAAAGGGAGTTGCCGAGGAGGCAGCCGGTTTCCTGCCAGGGTGGCTTCATGAAATTCTCTCTCTGTGGCATGGCTTGAGCAAAAGCACGTGTGGAAGCCAGTCGAACCCTCCAGGCCTTTCCCTGTCCCCCACTCTTGGTCATCCAGGGGTGATTCACTCTCTTGTCCCACATCAACATGAGGGACACTCATGGGGAGGGGGTGCCGGGGAGGGGGACCCCTCCACAAGGCCCGTGCATTCCCCCCCACTCCTTCTCACCACTCTCCCCGGAAGGATTCTTTCCAGGAAGGGCTGGGCGTCCTTGCCCGGCTCTCTCAGCCCCAGAGCTGCACCCTACCGTGGGAAACTCCTCAGGGACGGGGTTCCGCCTGCTCAGCTTGGCTTGCCAGTGCCCAGCGCAGTGGCACGCAGGGTGGAGCAGCGGTTCTTGAACCCTCCTTGCTTTGCCGTCACCCGAGGTGACATGAAAACTGCCAGCGCCCAGCCCCAGCCCTGAGGGTCAGACTTAGGCGCCCCAAGGTCTGGGCGCTGCTGCTCTGAGAAGCTCCCCAGCCCATTCTGCTCCCTGGGGAGCAGTCCCAGTGGGGACCCCCGGGGAGACCCCCGATGAACCCACAGCTTTGCCCAGGTGGCACCTTCTATTTACTTATTTATTTGTTTGATGGTGGCGGGGGGAGCAGACTCTCACCCCCCCCCACTCCTAGCATTTATCCACAGTTCATTCCGTTTGTCTGAGCCGTGACACTACTGGAGAACCAAGTTCTGGAAGGGGAGCTGCTGGCAGGCGTCTCTCCCCTGGCGTGTTGGAACTTCACAGAGAAACTCACTGAGTCTCATGGAACCCCTGCCCCGCCAGCAGGGCGCTCTCGCCCCTTCTCCGCATCCACCCCAGACCTGCCAGCGGTTTCTGGACTGGAGGCCCTGCTTCCTGAACTTGGCACCTGGCAGAATCATTCAGCTTGGAAGTGACAAATCAGATGTCTCCAAGGGTTGGATGTCAGAGTCAGCATACAGATGTGTGTGTGTGTGTGTGTGTGTGAGTGTGTGTGTGTGTGTGTGTATATGAACATATTTATTTGTATAAATATATCCCCCAGGTGATTCTTCTTATGCATTTGCCCGTGGGACCCACTGTCATGGGTCATGGGTCATGGATCATGGGTCATGCCAGCTGCTCAGTCCACGTTGGCCAAGGTTCTGGGGACCGCTCTGCCCCGAGGACTCTGAGACGTTGTGAAAAGCAGTTGTGGGCAAGTCTGAGGGGCCGTTTGTGTGGGTCCAGGTGGGTCACGCAGCCCTTGGGGAGGGGCATGTGGACAAGGTGTTTTATGCCAAATTTCAACACACCCCAGAAGATTGGATAGAGCCTCATCCGGCGCGAAGATGAGTGAATCTGATCCCAGAGCATTCGCTGAGGCCCATTTCCACGCCCAGCTCACCGAAGCTGCGGGACGGCACAACAAGGCACAGTCTGGGCCCCCAGGGGATCTGTTACCTCTACGGGAAAACTAGAGACAAGGACATAGACATAGGAGACGAAGCACAGATTTGAAAAGCCACCAGAGCCCTGAGAGGAGCGATGGCCACTCCCTGGCATAGCGTGGCTGTTCTCACCTGTGGCTGACCGCAGCACCTGAGCCGAAAGCCAGCTGCACTTAGACACTGACATCAAGTTGCTCCTGGACCACTCTTGGTTCCTTTAAAAATGCTACAATATTACAAGCACACAGGAGAGTGGAGAGAATATCGTCCAAATATTCAACTACTCTATTTCTCCATACTTGCTTCAGCTGATCTTTTAAAAGACTAGGACATTGTTAACCCTTCCCCATGCCATTCCGTCCCTTGCCCTGCTCTGCTGAAATTGGCATTCCTCTTCCCCAGGCACGTTTTTACGCCTTTACTGAACGTGGAGTGCCCACACACGTGGTATGTGATACGGTTTTGCAAGCTTTCCAACTTTATAGAAGTGGTGTCATACTGTATCCTTTGCATATTTTCATTCACTGTTGTTTGCTGTATTGTTGTGTTTGTGGTCTAGTCACGTTGATGCAACATGGACCTCATTAGTTTATTTATCCATTCTTTTTTCTTTGATAAGTATTGAGATTGTGTCCCATTTTTCCTATTAGAAATAAAGCCACAGCATGATTCATAATGCGCATTCTGGTGCCGTGTGCTCTCTCCGTTACCCGCTCAGCTCTCGGAGCTGCCACCCACCGGGCTCCGTCGTGGGATCCCCCCTCCCAGCAGGGCAGCGTGGCGGAGTCAGTGAGTGTGTGAACTCGGCCCGGTCTCGGGGTCCCACCTTGCACTTGGAGACCTAGGCTTACTCCGGAATTCTCCCTGGCTCAGGCCTTGTCAGGGACCCCTGCCCCACCTTCCACCCACACCCGGCCCGCCTGGAGGGAATGTTCTTTGGCAGGAGAGGCTGGCCTGGGTCGGGCCGTGGGGTGAGGAGGCCTCGTGTGTGTGGTCAGTGTAACGGGACCTGGAAGGAAGCTCCGTTCACGGTGCAGGTGGAGAGGGGAGGGCTGTCCCTGTGAGGGCAGCTGGAGCCAGTGTGGGCAACGAACGTGGCAGTGTCGGGTGGGGACCAGGCGGAGAGCAGGCCAGAGGACAGACGCCGAGTTCTGCTGGGAAGTGGGCGGTTGGATTAGTACCATGATGTGGGTTGGGGAAGTTAAAGCTGTATCTCCTCCACCAGATCACTGCATTTGGGGCAGTGCCAGTGGCAGGGGTGACGGTGGCTTGGGGACCCTTGAGGAGCAGAAGCCCCCACCCCCAAAGAGCAATCCCAGCACCAGTCCGTGCTCCCACGCCACTCAGGCCTGGGCTCTGTGTGGTCTGCGCCTCACTTCTCCCCACCCACCGCGCGTCCAGGCTCTGTGGCTTCCCCCTCCCTCCATGCGTCACGTCCCACTTCCCACCGCTGCTTCCCACAAGAGAACCCCAGGCAACTGGCCTCGGGCTGCCGTCCAGCTCTTACCAGTAAAGTGAGAGCTGAGCGGCCAACGAGAGCTGGGGAAGGAGCACCAGGAGGCGGCCAGTGGTCTCTGGAGCTCCACTCCTCCTTGGCATGAGGTTAAAGGAAGCCCCCAAGTCAATCAGGAGTTCAAGAGACACGTGTGTGCCCGTGTGTGTGCATGCATGTATGAGATATGGGGGGGAGGTGGGTGTTAGCCTTTTAAGCTTGGCTGGCCTTTGTGGTTTTGAGTGAGCCTCTGCTTGGAGGAACGGGTTTGTTGTTCTGAAAGAACAAGCTTGGGTCCAGGGTTTACTTTTGCCTTGTTTGACAGCTTGTAAAACTCAGCAGCAAATCCAAACTTCCAGCTCTATGGCTTGGAGGGAAAAGCCTGGGAGTAGTTATCAACTCCTTCCCCCATGGCTGGCAGAACCCTCCCTGCCTGCCTCTGGCCACAGCATTAGGAAATCAGGAAGACAGCCCGCTCCCCAGAGCAAGGGTGGGGGCGGAAGGCTGGCCGGGCTCATCAGACCAGCGCTCGCTGCGGTCAACGGGCTGGACAGCAGACAGAGCAAAGGGAAAGTGTCTGTGGTTCCTGCTTGGACGAAGTGCCCCGGGAGCGTGTGTGTTTCTGTTCAGTGAGTCCTGGGAGGCCAGAGCAGAATCGACTGTTTTCAGCCTCCAAAACGTGCCAGAGGGTCAGAGAGTTGAGAGTCAGGCATACGAGAGACTAGAAGGTCCAGGCCTCTTTCTTCACCCTGCCCCACCAGGCCTCTGACTTCGGAGTGGGGAGTTCCTTAAACCCTCCGGTCCCTCATGTCCTGTGCGGGTGGCCCCAGTGTCCAGCATTCACTGTGCAATTAACAAACGCCAGCTGTATGAGTAGAGTGAATAAACAACAACAAAAAGAGTCTTTGTGAAATAGGCGGCTGTTTATTTAGCACTTACTATGGGATCTCCTTGAATCAAACCTACGGGAAAGCTTTTGCCTTTAGTTGGCTCAGGCTCAGAAAGGTTAAGTAACTTGTCCAGGTCCTCACAGACAGGACCGTGTATGTGTGCAGATGCACACGTCTGTGTGTGTGGTGGGGCCTGTGTAAGAGAAAGGGCTCAGGGCATCATTTTGTACCATTGCCCATTCTTGCAACGTTCGTACCATTTGCTGAGGCTGATGGGACAGCAGGGGCTGTCCCTGAAAGTTGGAGGAGATGCAAACAAGGTTGGGGACCTTCCAAATAGGATCCCGATGTAGCACATATCTTGCAAAAACAGAACATATAAGAATGGAAAGGAGGAGCCCTTATGCACATGGAATAGGGAAGAATGCTGAAGAGAGGAGGGACAAGGACCTCAGCAGGGTCTTTTGCAGACATTTGTAACAGTCCCCCCCTTCCTGGGATACAGAAAAGAAGACAAAAAAAAAAAAAAAAAAGAACAAAGCCACGCCAACTGTTAAAAATTATTTAATAGAAAGTCCAATGTCAAAATGTAACAATAAACAAAAATACACATGTATAAATATGTATATATAATTAGACCTGTACACTTTCTCAGATCCTTTTCAAAATGGAACAGAATCATCATTAACATCTTGGTGGTCAAATCAAAAATAATATTCAAGCGACACGGGCCCACGCGCCGTGGGGAGTGGTACTGCCAAAGCACTTTGAGGGTTCAGAGAATTCCAACCAGGAGAGAGCTGGGATATGGCCAGTGTCCTTTTCTGGAGACCCAGAGAGGGAGGATGAACAGCCCCACGGCTCTGTACAGTGTCCTGACCTTTTCTTAGCACCTGTGGCCACTACTGTCTAGGGACAGCTCTCCTATCAGGCTTTCGAATTGTTTAAATTTATGTTGTCTGTGGGTTTTTTTTTTTTGCCTCATCTCCTAGATTAGAAGTTCCTGGGGATTCTGCCTTTCCGCAGGCTGAGTGCCGCACAGCGGTTTGGGATGGCGTTACGGTGTGCTGATTTGCACGAAAGCAGTGGTGTTCAAAGTAGGGTGTGCACTTACCAGGAGGTGCCCATGGTCCCCCTCTGGGGTTCTGAGAGAAAATGCCAGAACCTCTGTTTATAGTATTTTGCATCTCATTCATTTAACATTTCTGTGCTGTGTACTTTTTATAATGTGCCTAACGTGTTAGTACAAAAATAAAGGAATATATGCTTTAAACAAATGAATGAACATACAGAGGGGGTGCAGCTCACTGAGTTTTTGCTGATGGGCATGTGTGACTGAGACAGACGGGTGCCCACTGCTTTACAGAATTCCCGTGCAGGCAACGTGGTTAGGGGGGCCCCCTCTGGGCTGCCATGCTCACCTGAGGAAGCCTTCGCAGGTGTTCAGCAGAGCAGTGCCCCAGGATACCTCCCACACCTGATTGAGAGCTTATGCCTTGTAATCCTGCCGCTAGGTTTTCCTGGAATATAAGGCCATGTTCCTAAATCAAATGCAAATACCCTTGGGAAGAACAAATACACAGACATTGGCGACTGGCACGGAGGCATTTTGATCCCTTCCTGGCAGTCAGGTGGAGCTGAGTGGGAAGTGGGCCAGGGCAGAAAATGGGGAGAGGGTGCCCTAAGGCAAACTTGGCCTATTTTCCATGACCACACAGCCCCAAGGGGACCTTCCAGGGCTCTAATTTTAAAGTGAGTGAGTTAGAGGCCAAAGGTTTGTTGGTTTCCAGCATCAGGATCGCCCCTAGCCAAATTCTGATCTAAACACCTAGGCCTGCGGAATATTCAAGTGGGAGCCACTAGGCATGGAATTAGACATTCCTCAGTCAAGAGCCAGAGGACTATCTGGGAAAAGAGTGGGCGTTTGAGCTAAGATCTTTCCAAGGGTCCAGAAAGCTGGTGGTGCTGTTGAGCGTGCCAGGCTGCACCTAGCAGGGCAGGTGTGAGGGTCTTGCAAAAGAAGTGAGCCCCCAGGAATGGCAAGGGCCATCTGGGATCCCCAGGCAGAGGGCCAGAGCCACTCAGCTAGGAAAACTGCCTTCAGCCCCAAATTCCTCCAACCTCTCAGGTGAATCATCTTCTGTCTGAGCTTTTACTTGAGCTTCTGGAAACCATGTTGGTTTACAGCTGGTATTTTGATGCATCTAATTCTTTTTTTTCCTCCTAAAATTTTTCTAATTATTTTTCTGGGGGTGTGGGTGGGGAGAAAGAAAAAAACCCAATGCTCTGAACTCTGAATCTGTTCTTTGGAAAACCTAAAAGGCACTGCAAACTGTCTCCACTGTGGGATGCTGCCAGTCTCTGCGCCTTCCCTGACTCACACCTGCAGAGCTCCCAGCTCTGGTGGCCCCGGGCCCCGGCACGTCCTCTCTCAGCAGCTGTCTAGGCCTGTGGGCATTTCCACGTGTGCACAGTGCATCTGTGCTTTTTTTTTTTTTTAATATCCCCTTTCTTTGGCAGGACTCAGATGTGCACTTGAGACTTAGCAGAAGCGTGGCCACCAGGTGTATCTGACCTAATCCAGGGGAAGGCTGTCCCAGAACAGCTGCCTTTGGTCAGGATCACACTCTAAACAGGGAAGCTCTCTGCTGCTTCCCGTACATTTATTTTAGGGTGCATTCTCACCCCTGGGTCTAGGCCAGCCTCGTCACAGGAGGTATTTTTACCCTTGGTGGCTCTAAAGACAGGTCGGGATGACCCAGAGCTGTCCCCTTTATGTCTCCAAACCAGATCCAGCCCAGGTTAAAGCCCTTGAATTCAAATAGCTTTTGACAA
This sequence comes from Lemur catta, assembly GCF_020740605.2. Lineage (NCBI taxonomy): Eukaryota > Metazoa > Chordata > Mammalia > Primates > Lemuridae > Lemur > Lemur catta. The sequence continues at coordinate 20,216,184 of NC_059150.1, read as the reverse complement.
GAGGAAGAGGAGTCCAGGCAGAGTGGGGACAGAGGATGAGCTGGGACAAACCGTCCAAGCAAGCAGCTGTGCATTTCCACAGTGAGGGGGGAACCCTGGCCCTGATGGCAACATGGCGACCACACTCATCCCTCTGGGGAGCCTAAGCGGTGGGGAGCGGAGGGCAGAGCACCACCTAAGCCTCTTATTTATGCTCCCTGAACCCCAGCACAGCCCTGGGAGCCGTGTGGGGCTGGCCCAGCTCACTGTCTTGTCCTCATCCCTTGCTCTTCCGCCTCCCTCCTCCACTCCGAGCCCAGTCTCTTTACTGCATGCAGGCCCTGGTTGGCCCACATGGACCCTCTTTTGGGCTGAGTCCCATGCTGTCCTCTCAGCCTGAAAGGCTCTTTGCAATGCTCTCCTTCGGTCCCTGGACAAACCTGGGCTCTGATGTCACCTTTCAGCAAGCCCCCGATTCCCAAAGCTGGGCCGGCTGCTACCATGAGCTGCTCCCACAGCACCCGGTCCTTTTCCCTGGAGGGCCCTTCCATGCATCCCCCCCAAGGACTGACAGGCTCCTTGAGGTTGGGAGCTGGTTCGGTTCAGTTGTGCGTTGCTGGCAATCAGCTCAGTGCCTGGACCGTACCAGGGTCTCCATGAATGAGTCCTCAAGACCGGCACAGGCAATGCTAAAAATGCTGCACCTGGGTCGACCTACATGAAGGGACCCCCAATTCCACACACTGGTGTCAGGGCGTCCCAGGGGAGCTGCTGGAATGCCACAGTCAAGGCCATGTGGAGGAGTGGGAGAGTGTGTGGAAAGGCTGTGTTGTAGGTAGCTGGACCAGGCGCACATCCTCAGGGATGTGGCCTCTCTGCGCTTGGGGCTGGAATGGATGCCGGCCACGACAGCGGGCTGGAGGCCCAGATGAGTCACACAGATGCAGCGGGGACGGGCATCCTCGTTCAGAGGGGGCACAAGGTGAGACCACCAGCAGAACTCAATCCTCCTGTTTGAGTCAAATTCAAACTTTTGCAAGAGTGATCACTAGTTTTTCCTGTTTTGGTATTTCTATAGTTATACTAATACTTTCCTAGACATTATCTGAGATTACCGAAAGGGAAAACACAGCTCTTTCTTGAAGTATTTCAATAATAAAGTATATTTTCTTTGTCCACGTGTCTTTGCATGTGTGTGTGTAAGTGTGTGTTAAGAAAATGGATCCAAATTTAGAGGCCTAATAAGGCAGCTGCCTGGTTCTGCTCCAGGAGAAGAGATAGTAATTTTTACGAATTTGCATCTTGCTTTGGATGGAAAAGCTGGCTTGAAATCTATTGCGAAACTACCCTTGCTCATTTGCCTGTCAAGACAGAACAGTCCCTGAAGGTCTGGACTGAAAATCCAGGAAACCAAGAGTTACTCTCTCACTCTGAGTCAATGCCAAGTGGCCCCCTAAGGTTCTAGAGTTATTTTCAACCCTAGAGACCCTAGGGCATCTCTGGCTGAGTGTATGATGTTCTTTTTACTGCCTCTAAGTCTTAATCAAGTTCAAAGCCTTGGGCTAAAAATAGCCTCTGGGAAGAGAAGATGGGAGAATTCAGGGCAGAGAGGGCAGAAAATATCAGAACGGGGCTTTCAGTTTAGAAGTGAATCTCCTGAATAAAAGCAATTTCTCTGGTTTCCAAGAGATAAGAACCATTTCCCACATCATCTTGGAGGAGTGTGACAGCTGCCAGGTTGCAAAGAAGCAGGATCTTGGGGACAGATTTCAAAGGAAAACTGGACACAGCACCCCGTTTACACAAAGGATCTCTTTTGATTTTTTCAGGCTAAGTAAGGGTGGGAGTGGGTCCCCTCTAGGCAGCACCTTTAACAATTTCTATGGAAACATGAGTCATTTTCTTTAGAGGATGTTTCCTAAGAAGCAAGGAGAGGAACTCTGGGGAGTTCTTGGGCTCTTCTGACCTTGGACCGAGTTATTGAAATGACTATCCAAGTCATTACATGGCTATCTAAAACATTTAAGGTCTTGAAAGAGATTCACGTCTAGTTTCAGTGCTTAAACTAGCCTGGAAGATAAAGATCTCCAGTCCAAAGATCAAGAAGAGACATCAAAACCTAGCCCCCGAGAACGATGGTGGTGCAAGCCAATGGTCTGTTCAGGCCTTGTCTTTCCTCCCTGGTTGGAGAACAGATTCTCCCAAACCCCTCTGAAGGTGGAGGCCTTTAACCTTCAAAAGATGCAGCCTGTGATGAAGCAACAAGACTTGGGAACTCAGGAAAGAAATCCCAGCACTCAGAGAAGCCTGTTCTGGTTGTATCTGCTATCTACCTGCACAAGTACCCGGTTCCTTTTCCAGATGCCAAAGGGGTTCCAGGAGGAGAGACGCTGGGGTTTTTTCAATTCCCCAAGCCTTTTCCTTCTGGGCACTGACGTCCTCCTGTTAGCCAGTGTGCTCTCCTGGTTTGTGTGCAGCTGAGGTGGGCAAGGCCAGGACAACACTCCCCAGGAGGAAATCAAACTGCAGACGAGCCAAAGAGAGATTCTGGAAGGCAGATGCCCCCACAGGGCTGTTTTCACAGTGTTGCGAAGGGAGCAGTCATAATACAAAAAGCTGGAAAATACTCGAATGATACCTTTCCTTCCTTCAACGTGGGCATTATGTTGGCGAGATGCATTCTGCCCTTAAGATGTATTACTTAGAACATGGGGGCAATAAATCCACTTCACGGAGCGTCATGAGGATGACATAAAACAATTATAAAATGCCTAGCACGGTATCTGGCACAGAGTGAGTAAGAATGACATACATTTGTTCCCTTTTCCTCTTCTCCCAAGATTAGATTAGATCCCAGAAAAGGTACAAGAGTCTCCTGAGAAACATGGCACAGATTGCGAGTCCTAAGGTTTATCACAAAGGTAAATATATTCACCCACTATTCCTGTTTTGTACCGTAGCTGTTCGATCCCTTCCCAGAGACATACAAAAAACTGACGCTGAGAAACACGTCCACTCACCGGCAAAGGCGATTCACAGGCCTCAGTTATGGAATTCCAGGTGGTTTACTGCAGGCCCATCTGCAATGTGAGGGCCACTGCCTCACCCAGCTCCAACAGTGACACTGAGAGGACAAAGCTTCTGCTTCCAGCCACCTTTTGGTGATGCTACCATGTGCCTGTCCCCTACCCACGCCATGCCTTGTTTATTTATTTGCTGGGGTTTTAAATGACTTAACGAAAAGACCAATTTCTGAGAGGTACAAAGAAAGAAAGCTCTTGAACATGCCCTCCAGGGGTGAAGCATGGAAGGCAGATTTTATGTAAAATTGCAGAGTGCAATCTAGTGTCTTTTGTTTTTTAAGGGAGGTGGGAGGAAGAGGAAGAGAACCTTAGATACCAATTGTTTAGCCTTCCTTAAAGAACATATCAGAGCCCTGAAGTCCAAGAGCCCAAGTCGGTATTTTCCTGGATCAAGAGTTTGAAAATGTTTCTTCCTATGAAAACCAACATATTCAGCCATTTGTTTGGTAAAAGGTGAGTAGAGCTGGAACCCTCTGTTAAATTCTTGACCAAAGTCTAAGCAGGACTTGTAATGGATGTGCCAGCCTGCGTCACAGGCACTGAGGTAAAGTTCATAGGAGGTATAACTCTGTTTTGGGCAGGCTTACGGGGGAATCCAGCCCTAAGAGAACAAAGTGATGGGGCTGGGAGGAGGACGAAGTTGTAACTCAAAGTGGGATGACATCAGGTGGGACCGAGAAGGGGGCTCCTGGGGGCTGCTGGGCTGCTGGCACGGCTGCTTCTGGTGCTGGCAGAGCCCCCGACACAGAGGCGTGTCCTTGCCTTACGGTGTGACGGAGCACGGTGCCAGCGCAGGGGATTAAGAACCAAGGCCACTCCTGGGTCAGGTCATTTCTTATTTGCGTCATCAAAGCCCTGGCTCAGATCATGGGCCCTGCAGACGGGGACAGACCTGTCTCCCGGCAGGCTGTGGTGTGTGTGGCTGCTGCTGTTTCTGAGGGCTGACCTAGTTTTCTCATCTCTGGACTTTGTACCTTCTTTGTCCCTAAATAGACCCCTCCATGCTCACTGTTCAGGCCTGGGGCTAGGAGGCATCACCGAGGTAAAAGCCTCCCTCTTTTAAGGTTCTCTCTCTGTAACAAACACGTATTCAGTTATGAGAATAGTACTCCACGGCCCTGAATCTCTGCCAACCAAAAGAAAGCTGGGCATACACCGATGAACTTTTACAACTCTGCAGCTCAGAGTACATAAGGCGTGTGTCGCTCAGCCGTAAATCCTGCCGACAGCCTTGCCCCGCCCCCTGGCCACCAGGCAGCGGGACTTCCAGTTGCTCCCGTGCACAGCCAGCCACCGACCCTCTCTGCTAAATGCTCTCAGTGTCCTTCCCTTCATTTTCCCACCTCTACCCACCAGGCCACTTCCCCGCCTCCCTCCTTCCACCTCACTCAGCCCTGCAGAGATAACTAGCAGGATCCACCAGCATGCACATTGGATTATTTTTTCCATTGAATCTGAGGCAATCTACTTAATGTTCAGAGACACGGGGGGGGGGGGGAAGGCAAAATATTTTTGCTTTAGATCCTTTCAGAAGGTATAAAAAAGATAAAGTACAAACACAAATCACTTGACAATTTTATGATTAAAACTAACAAATGGAAAACAGAGTTTTGAGTGTTGTTCACATAGCCAAGCATTTCATGCCAACCCACTCAACCACCCCATTTTTCGGATCTATTTCTAGATGTACCAAATGTGTCTGAAGATGAAATCACTCGTGCACATCAAACACGTACCCAGGGTTACACACGGGAGACAGGGCTCCAGGTGAAGGGCTACCAGCTCATGGGAACGACACTTCCGGTTTTATTGAACACTCAAAAATCAGGTTCCCAAGAAACACTTGGTTCCATGTACACGTGGAACATGTCAAAACGTTAAACGTGACTGTGAGAAAAACGGGATGAGCATGTTTCCTCTTCGGTAAGAGGGTGGTGATTGTCCGGGAAGACATTGTCTGAGACACCAAGTAGAGGAATCAGATGGAAGACGGTTAGCATTTGCCTCGCTCTTGCTTGATAAGAACAAGAAATGCTGGAAAAGGTCATCCCTAAAACAGTGAACAAAGTCCCCAGTGAACAAGTTTGAGGTGGGGCTTAGCAGTTCGTTTACAGTTGTGGAAAACTATTTTAGTCGCTTGGCCAAGAACCAGACAAGGGGAGGGAACCAAAAACCCCAGGCTACTTGACTCTCCCTGCATTTTTCTGCTTGAAGCAGGATAAAAAGCCTAAAATTTTGGCTGCATCTCTATTTATGTAACAACCACAGCTGCTCCCCAAAATAGCTGCTGCTGGCTGAAAGAATTAAGGGATTTTTGTTGCTAATATCTGAGTCTGTTTTCTACAGCACTTGACTGAGTTTCCTACCCTTCCCTTTTGCCGCCCCGGGTCTAGAAGGAGACAGGGAATCTCACCATGAACCCATCAAGGGTGACATCAATTATGTGGGTAGGTTTTAAAGGCAAGGCTCGTCTTCTCAGCAAGGACAAATTTACAGGGAACATCTTAACTACCCACCTTTGGAGGGTGGCAGTGTGGCTGATACCAAGGCCCTTCAAGTTCATGACCACAGAAGAGAGGAACACACAGTGCTCCTGCATTTCCGTGGGAGCCACCCAGACCCGGACTGCCGGCGTGGCATGGAATAGGGAGCCCTCCCCTGAAAGTAACAAAGAGAACCCTCGTCAAAGCTATCAAACACGTTAAAAAAATACAAAAGTTATTTTCTCCTTTTGATTGCTATTTACTTGTGACAATATCTGTTAAAAATATTACTTCTGTCTTTGAGAAGAGATCGTTCTCTTCATAGAATATGGAAAAATAAACTCTACTGAACACGCAGTCTACATTCCCCACCACTGCCAGGGGTTTTTGGTTTTCTCATCTCCAAACACCCTCACCAGTGTAAATGCACTATGTTTCCAAGTAGGCAAACGCTCTTCATGAATTATCCAGTGCTGGAAGTAAGAGAAAAAGGAAGTGGCAAGGCTCATGTAGCATTTTGAAGGGGGAGAATTGTGAAATAAGATGGTTTATTTGCTCATGAAATGGAAGGTAACAGGGTGGTTTCAAGGCCCCCTAAAAAGTCATGGGGTGTCCCCTCACCTCTCGGGACCACTTGCAACCCTGCTAATGTTGGTAGATTATTGGGGGAAGGGGAGGGAGCCCCTTAGGGCAACTATCAGTGTCACTGCAAGGGAGGGCTCAACTTCCACACCCAAGGATCATCTTAAAACACTGAGCTGGATGAATGGGAGAAGACAAGGATACATAAAAACAGTAAAATGTTTATTTTCTTAGAAAAAAAAGTGAGGAAGAGGGATTCAAAATGATTATGATCACACTTCCATCTGCATCTGAGCAAAGCCAATGTTGCAAGCTTAATCCTTGATTAAGATACCTAGTAAATGAAACCACCTGCCATGCGCTCCTGTGTCACTTCCAGGAGTCATATCCCAACACGCTTTTAATTGATAACAGCCTCTCTACTTCTTCCAAGCAGAGAAACAAGGCTTGCCATAGCAACCATCCCATCTCCAAAGCTCAACATTGCCAGTGAGAAGCAAGGCTCAGTCCGTCTCTGGACTGCTTGGGAGAGACGGGGAGGAAGGAGAGAGGGCAGGAGATGCTTGTCTTAGAAGCAGAACCGGTCTAGAAGAGAAGTTTGATATGTGAGTTCACCACTACCTCATCTTATAGAAAATAGGTTGGAGAGCGTCTGTAAAATCAACAGTATCTTTAAGGTGAGACTGCAGAATTTTGCTGCATACCTGGACACAAGAGAAGTGAAAAGTTGCGACAAGTTTTAACTAGCAGCAACAAAGAAAGTTCGATAACAGTTTTTTGTTTTTAGCAATATTCCTTTGCAAGTTCATTAAGAAACACTGTAATTGAATGGGGCATACGGTATGGAACGATCTTCTTTTGCTGTGCTGTTTGTTGAAGAGAACCGACCTTTGCAAAGATTTCAACTGGGGTGTAACCTATTTACACAGTAGTAGCTCCTGGTTTGTGTGGTAGAATCGGTGCTATGTGATATCCTCTTCTTCCGAACAGTAATCCCGACCCTTGGAGAAAAAAAAAAAAAAAGAAATGTGAATGAGAAATTCAAAGCAGAGCCTGAAACAGTTACTTGTAATCCGTTTTCTCTCTGTATATGTCTCCTTGCAAGAGAATCCAGCCTTTATCAATGACCACTAGGCACAAGATAGATAGGTGATAAATCCATCTTGGCTGATTTATGAGCTATATGTATCTCAAGGCATGACAGCTTCACCAAGCCCCAAATAAGCCCTTACTTTACGTTGGGTGAAGTAAGCCCTTACTTTACGTTGGATGAATGGGAGAAGACAAGGATACATAAAAACAGTAAAATGTTTATTTTCTTAGAAAAAAAAGCGAGGAAGAGGGATTCAAAATGATTATGATCACACTTCCATCTGCATCTGAGCAAACCTGGTAATTAGTGACCTTGAGCATTTTTTCATATGTTTATTAGCTATTAGTGTACCTTCTTTTGAAAAGCTTCTGTTTGTGTCTTTTGCCCACTTTTTAATGGGGTTGTGTGATTTTTTTCTTGCTAATTTGCTTGAATTCTTTATAGATTCTAGTTATTAGCCCTTTATCGGATATATAGCGTGTGAATATTTTCTCCCATTCTGTAGGTTGTCTATTTGCTCTGTTGATTATTTCTTTGGCTGTGCAGAAGCTTTTTAATTTAATCTATTCCCATTTACTTATTTTTGTTGTTGCTGTGATTGCCCTTGGGATCGTCTTCATAAATTCTTTGTCTAGGCCAATATCTAGAAAAGTTTTCCCAACATTTTCTTCTAGAATTCTTATGGTTTCATGTTTTAGATTTAAGCCTGTTATCCATCTTGAATTAATTTTTGTGAAAGATCTCTGCAAAGAGAACTATGAATCACTGAGGAAGGAAATTGCAGATGATATAAACAAATGGAAAAACATGTTATGCTCATGGATTGGCAGAATTAACATTGTTAAAATGTCCACACTACCCAAAGTGATTTACAGATTCAATGTAATCCCCATCAAAGTACCAATGTCATTTTTCACAGACCTAGAAAAAATAATTCTATGGTTCATTTGGAACCAGAAAAGAGCCTGAATAGCCAAAGCAACCTTAAGCAAAAGGAACAAATCTGGAGGCATCACATTTCCAGACTTTAAGCTATACTACAAGGCTACAGTAACCAAGAGAGCATGGTACTGGCACAAAAATAAAGACATAGACCAATGGAACAGAACAGAGAACCCAGATATAAAATTATCCACACATTGACATCTGATCTTTGACAAAGTAGACAGCAATATACACTGGGGAAAAGAATCCTTATTCAATAAATGGTGCTGGGAAAATTGGATAGCCACATGTAGAAGATTGAAAGAGGATCCATATCTCTCACCACTCATGAAAAATGGATTCTTTCTGACAATCACAAGCATTGGGCACAATGGTTGAATAAAGATAAAGTGCTGAAACACAGTCCAAAACTGAATATTCATCAAAAAAAGCCAATGGTGTCTGTTTGGTGGTCCAGTGCTGGTATTATCCACTACAGCTTCGTGAAACCTGGTCAATCCATTACAGCCGATGTCTATTACAACCAATTGGATGAAATGATGAGGACTGCTGTGATTAAGCAGCTGAGATTGCTCAGTAGAGATGGGCCAATCCTTTTGCAAGACAATGCTCAACCACATGACAACAAACAACGCTGCTCAAACTATAGATGCTGGACTTGGAAACTCTGTGTCATCCACTGTATTCACCAGACCTTGCACCAACTGACTAACACTTCTTCCAGGCTTTGGACCACTTCTTGCAAGGAAAAATATTCAATTCTCAACAAGCTATGGGAAATGCCTTTGGTGATTTCATTGCCACTGGCTCTCCGGGCTTCTTTGCTGCTGCAATAAACACACTATTGTTAAGATGCAAAACTGTGTTGATAGTTTAGGTGCATACTTCGATTAATTGTACTGCTTCGTGTTTGAGATATAATGAACTACACTTTTGATTCAAAATTGGACATTTCATATTTAATGACCTAATACTTAAGTGTCATCATAATGAATTATTGTGCCATCAGGCTGGGAGCTAATCTTGGCTCTGTGACTTCCTAGCTCTGGGATCTTGATCAAGTTACCTATCTGTGTCTCAGTTTTTTCACCCATAAAATGAAAATAACTACAGTACCTAATTCACAGGGCTATTGAAGATTAAATGAGTTAATAGCAATAAAGTGATTAAATGGTGCCCAGCAGATAATTTTATACATATATATGTGTGCATGGACATGTGTATGTTTGACAAATAAAAAATACTGCCCCACGATGAAGTCTTCAGGCCTGTGGAAGCGTGAGGGGTCGCCTATTCCCATGCTAAATGGCCCCTGACTACTTGTTCTCTTAGAATGTGATTGACTACTTAGCACGTTTTGGTTTCTTCCACAATCAGATTGTTCACTTCCAGCCCTGCTGCTTGCAGCCTGAGTCCAGGGTCATCTCTAGGCTTGTTTTACTTGCTGTATAGACCTTGCCTTGGCAGAGAAGCTGGGTAACCAATATTTCTGATAACAGGAGGGTATACTTAGTAGCCGTCCCCAGCAACAGCCTCCTCTAGCAGATGCCATCCCTAGCCTTGGCCAGACCATTCAGGAAACACTCTCTGAGCCACAAGCTAGAGAGCTGGAAAGACCTCAAAGTCCCTGACCACTGTTTATTCCTCAGTGTGGGAAACGGGACACACGCAAACATATCAACACGACGCTATTAATGTCAACTGATGCTCTCCACACGTCCGCAACTCACGAGATCCAGAGAGTAGACCTGCAAACAGGCGCTGGGCCTTCGGCTGCAGAGGAAAGGCGGGGCTCGTGGAGTGTTCACGGAGGTTTTACTGGGAAAGGCACGAGGCCATTTCCAGCGGATATATGTACATACACACTGTTGTTTGACATTGGGAAGATTACTGGTCTTGGATTTCCTCGGGATAATCATGGTCTCTATCCCATAGGGTTATGATCAGGATTAAATAGAAAAAAACACAGTGTCTGGCAGGTAGTCAATAAATGTTAGCTGCTGGTATTACTACTATTTCTATTATTACTATTATTGTAATTGCTGTTATTATAAACCTTATGTTTGCTCAGTCTCCTGGCAGGGGAATAGGGACCATCTTTCCTGTGGCTGACAGGTGAGTGAGGACTGCGGCCACAGCTGTCATCTGACAGGCGTCAGAGAACCCTTCCTTCTACCTCGGCCTTGCAGCTCAGACAGGCGGGAACTGCATGTACACGAATAAAGCTTCCATGGCAGAAACAGAAGCCCCTTCACTTCGTGTCAAAATGAGGCCTCAAATCACATCAAAGGCTCAGCCAGCCAATGTGAGGGTCAGAGGGCACCTCATCCACAAGGAAGGACTTGAGATGACAGACGGATACACATAGACACACAGGAGAACTGGTATACTCGTTGATCAAGTGGTGTCTCCAACTCTGTAAATGAGTTATAGAGAGTTATACGGGAGAAGGACATTTCAGACCACCAGAGAGGATCTGGTGGTCTGAAATGTCCTTTTATTTTCTCAAATCTTTGTCCTTTATTCCACCTAGTAGGCACACCCAAGAGCCAGGTGCTGAATCCTGTCTCTGCAGGCTGATAGAAGGTTCCCTGGAGAGGAGCTGAGCCCCCAGCATGAAGGGGAATGGGGAGCTGAGGAAGCAGCTTCGATGCAGGGGTGGGGGGTAGTGAGGGGCTTCCAAGGGCCTAAGTTGGGCATTTTAAGGGGAGAGGCCTTTCTGCCCGGCCCCCGTGTCCACTGGCAGCCACGCCCAGGCTGTGGGCAGAGGTGAAGCTGCTGTTGCCCAATGTGGTGCTACATTCTTCTGGAGGTCCCTTTCCTTCCTCTGCTGTGGCTAATGTTTTGACCAAGATGGGAACAAGAGGCTGATAAAGTCTGGAAGAGAAATCATTTGTTGGATGAATGCAGAAGCCACTCACCGGGGGTCCCTTCTTTTTGGAGATGAGCTGTTTGGAGCTTTAGAAATGAGATGGAGGGAAGTGGAGAGCAGCGGGCGGGAGAGGAGCTGGGAGCCGTGTGCAACAGGGCCAGGGCTGTGTTCCCTGGGATCGTGGGTAGGAGGCAGAAAGGCCACTGGGCCCAGTCCCCACCAAAGGTGGTAGAACTGGGGCAGAGGCCACTTGCCTAGGAGACAGAACTCACGCACCCATGCAGAACTGTACCCTGCACCCCTAACAGTCTCGGATGGCCCGTGCAGAAGCCAGTGTCCAGGGCAGCAGGGCCTACTGCTGGATATCCTGGTGAGTGCCCAGTCCAGGAAAGCCACTGTGGTGCCCTGCAGCCTCCTGAGGTCCCGCGGCCTCGCCGAGCTCTGTTTTCACACAATCCCTGGTCACCTCACCTCTGCACGCCTCATGGCAGTGCTCCTGGGCCCCCACCCCACCTTTTGAGAGATAAATCTAGATAAAACCTCTGTGCAAACACAAGACTCCGCAACTTTGATTTCCCAAATATTTGCTACTCTGATATTAAACTTACTATGAGAAGGAGGAAGAAAATTGCATTTGCGGATATTAATTTCATTTACTTTTGATATCAGGTCTGCAGGGTGAGAGTGGAGCCCTGTTACCTGCGGGGAAATCTCAGAGAAGCCCCGAACCACAGGGCTGTCCTTGCCTTTTCGGTTAGGACTGTAGTGACTTGGCAACGAAATTCAAATTCAATTCAGTTTCACCTTTGTTATTATCACCTGTCAGCATCTTTGAGAAGCAAATATTTTGGTAACAAAAAACTCTGAAATCAAAACACATCAAAATTAAGACATGGTCATAAACCACATGTCCATCTAGTGCAGTTCTAAGAAAGGGGACCTGAGACTGGCAGTTACCAGAGGCTGGGAAGGGTGGGAGGGGGATGAAGACAGGTTGGTCAATGGGTACGAACATACGGGTAGATAGAAGCAGTAAGTTCTAGTGTTCCATAGCACAGCAGGGGGACTACGGTTAACAATAATGTATTGCATATTTCAAAATAGCTACAAGAGAAGATTTGAAATGTTCAACACAAAGAAATGATAAATGTTTGAGGTGGTGAATATCCTAAATTCCCTCATTTGATCATTACATATTGTATGCATGCATCAAAATATCACATGTACCACATACATTTATATAATTATTATGTATCAATTTAAAACTAACTAAATAAAAGGGATCAGAGAGAACCGTTATTGGGGGGCCCATTTCAGACCACAGGGGCTCCATCTGCACACGGGTCCCACAGGCCAGGACGAGGAGCTTGCTTCTGTAACACGACTTCATGTCTCATTTAATTTTTAAAGAACTGTGCTAAAAAGAGAACCTTAAAACCGTCAGCTGTCAGAAGGCAGGAAATGGGACTGAGCCGGGTTCGGGAGCTACACGGCAATTCCCTTAGCTGAAGTATGCCCTTCCCCCTTCAAGGGGCCCAAAATGGAAGCCTTTGTAAAGATTCTTTGCAAGTTAGAATTGGGGACTGTTAGTCACAATTCCACCCTTGTGCAAAGGACGAACTGAAGGCTACAGAGAGCAAGACCTCCACGAGGCCCCATCCAGCTGGGAGAATGGAAACTCCTGGTGGTGCTGACAAGGAAGCGTGTTTGAAAGAACCACAGGGGGGCTGGGTGTAGACTCAAAAAGTCCCAAGGAGATTTTGCCTACCCAAATTTTTCTGACCATGCCCTACTCTGTGTATAGGCTTCTGCATCTTCTTCTATTATTTATATTATTATTTGCCTGGAAACTTGACGCTTAGGTCAACTCAGAATATATACGTCTAAGGAGCTAGGGTAAAGATTTTTTGTTTGTTTGAAGTGTCTAGGCTAAGAATTAGCGATATTAAGGAGTGGTAAAGGAAAGGACATTATCCTAATTTTAAATTCTGCCAGTTTAAAGAGAACAGCTCAAAGCATGACTTCAAATAAAGAAACTATTCCTTCAGGGTGCCTAAAGTTCTCTGTCTCCACAGGTTGAAAACAGACAAATAGTCTAGGACTGGCCATCCAGCTTCATTTGTGATTTTATTACGGAAGTCTATCACATTTCTGTAGACACGTGTGTATTCAGCCCAATAGACACACACGTTGAATATCAGTTTCCCCATCTGTAAAATGGAGACAGTAAGACTTGCGGAGTTGTCATGGGAATTAGAAGTAATACCCACGAAATGTTTAGCAAAGCCACGCATGTGGTAGATGCTTAATAAATTATTGCTCTTATGATAATATTGAAAAATGAGACCGACGGATCCAACAGTTAATAAAGCTGTTTAGGTGAGAGATTGGGCCTATGTCTGGATCAGTCAGTTACACTCAGACCCTCACATAAGCCAAGCACCACGGGGACCGTGGGAGCCCGGGATGCCTGTTCTTCCTCGTTCTTGGCCGGCTCTCTGCCCCCACCCCCCACCCCATCCATTACTTCCCATTTCCTAGATCTCTGCCCAAAGTCCACCTCATTGCCTTCCTTGAACACTCTCTATAAAATTGCACTTCTTACCCTGCTTCACTTTTATTTATATTCCTTATCACTACCCAGCATTATTAACATATTAATTCATTTCTTTACTGACTATCTTCCCCCTTGAATAGAAGCTCCAAGTGGGCAGAAACTTATTCTGCGGCATTCCCAGGATTTAGAGTAGTATAGGCAACATGCTAGATACTTAATAAATATTTGTTGAATAAATGAATAGATTAAAAAAATGTAGAGAATTCTAAAATTTTGGAGTTGGGAGGGGAGCTAGAATTTTTCTTATCTAACCTCCCATCTAATGGAGGGTGGACCTCCATTGACCACATTCTGGACAGAAAGCCTTCTCTTCCTTGCTGGAACATGTCGGATACTTTTCCAAGACCACGAAAACTGTTAAAACAGCAGAGCCTAAACCCTGCCAGAGGATGACTTTCCAGACCAACAGCACAGATGGTTTCATTACCTGTGAATAAGGGTTCCCTTTCTTGGGTGTGCATTTCTCCCATGTTTTTTTTAATATGTACCCATCAAAAAAAATCACCACCACAGATTAAGATATCCCAGAAATACACCTTAAGATATGTAAGAATTAAGTATCTGACAAAGGGGATCACAGAAACAATAGGTTCTAAGATAACGTGTTAAATCTAATTAACAATCATAGAGCAGAACATAAAACTGAACTTTCCTCAAAGCCTCGGAGGGGGAGACAGCCCTTTAAGCCTTAAAGGAATAGAAAAAGATTGCAAAGAAAAATATGAACACATTTGAACATGTAAAAATGAACCTTTGCATGTCAAAAAATGATAATAAAATGAAGCCAAATAAAAAGACAAACCTCACACTGGGAAAAATACCAGCAGCACACAACATGCAAATGGTGAAAGTGATAAAAGAAGCTCATACGAATCAACAAAGTGAGCAGCAAGAGAATCCCAATGAAAGGGAAAGTGCACAAGTGAAAACACACTTACAACAAAATAAAACCAGAAAACACACAAATAGAAAAATGATCTGTTTCCAGTAACCAAAAAGTTAAGAAATAAAATTATTAGAGATTTAAAAATAGTGATACCCAATTTTTCAGAGTGTAGAATGAAATGCAACTCTCATCCATGGCTGGCACCAGTGCAAAATGGTACGGCTGCTTCAAAAAGCAATTTGGCAACATGTATTAAGAGTCATAAAAAGATTCATATCATAGAAATCAGAATTGAAGATAAAACCCCAAATATACAGATATATTTAAAATATGTGCACTGTTTCCCCGAGGCTGGAGGTGCGAAGGGGGATTTATTGGAAGCAGGCATGAGAGATCTTACTGAGGTGATGGGAATGTTCTAAAACTGGAGCATGGTTGCTCAAGTTAGTAAATTTACTAAAAATCATTGAATTGTGCCTGTAAGATGAGTAAGCTTTACGGTATATAAACTATACTTCCATAAAGTTGTTAAAAATATATGTACAAATGTTTACACTGCAACATTTTTACTAGGCATGAGAAAAAAAAATCAATCTAATATCCCAAAGAGAAAATGGTTACTAAGGGATGGTTCATGCACCGTCTACTACCAAATAAGCAAATAAAACCTGACAGGACAAAGCACCCATTGTGTCCCAAACAGGCAGGCCCTGCTTGTACCCCACAGTGTTCCCACATGTGCCACCCTCTTCCTGGGCGCCCCTCCCCAGCCTTCTCTACCTCACTGCTTAGTCTTTAAGATCTGGCTCCAATGTCAAACGTTCAAGTGGAATTTCCCACTGTTGCTCCAGGAAGCTTCAGTCTCTTCCCCTCTCAGTGGTCCTCCCATCACACCGCCATGTTGTTTGGTAATTTTGGGTAAAATGTTTGCCTTCCTTACTCGAGGGGGCAGAAAATGTTCTTGTTCACCTTTGTCTTCTGATACCTACTGGAATCCTTGTGTGGCCACATCACAAGGGTTACGAGCACGCTGACCCTGGAGGGAGGCTGCACTGGGGGGAGGGTGGCTGGGTGCAGGCTGTCGAGTGGTGTCACACAGGAGAAGTCCTGGTACTTTGATAAGGGAAGGACGCTGTCAATATTTTGCAGATCATCATGGCAGACGAAGTCCTTTTTTAACATCACAACTGAGAGTGAGTTTGAAGGCAAAACTATCAGCAGAGAATAGGGCACAGGCCCTGTTACCAGAACAGCTTGGAACTTAGGAGAGGGGCAACAGGGCTGGAAGCAGGAGGAACAGATGACGATAGTAGAATCCCACTGCTCATTAATCACCGTTTTTATTAATATTTATTTAAGTACAGTTGCCCCACTTACCTGCAGGGGATTCTTTCCAAGATCACCAGTGGATGCCTGAAACCACGAATTGTACTGAATCCCATATACACTGTTTTTTCCTAGACGTACATGCCTTTGATAAAGTTCAATTTATAGGTTAGGCACAGTAAGAGATTAACAAAAATAACTAATAATAAAATGTAACAATTATAATAATATACTGTGCTAAAAGTTATGTGAGTGTGTTCTCTCTCCCTCAAGATATCTTTTTTTTTTTTTTTGAGACAGAGTCTTGCTCTGTTGCCCTGGCTAGAGTGAGTGCCGTGGCGTCAGCCTAGCTCACAGCAACCTCAAACTCCTGGGCTCAAACAATCCTCCTGCCTCAGCCTCCCGAGTAGCTGGGACTACAGGAATGCGCCACCATGCCCGGCTAATTTTTCTATATATATATTTTTTTAGTTGTCCAGCTAATTTCTTTCTATTTTTTTTTTAGTAGAGACGGGGTCTTGCTCTTACTCAGGTTGGTCTCGAACTGCTGAGCTCAAATGATCCACCCACCTTGGCCTCCCAGTGTGCTAGGATTACAGGCGTGAGCCACCACACCCGGCCAAGATATCTTATTGTACTGCACTTGGCCTTCTTGTTGACTGTGGGAGACTGAAAGCAAATTGCGGGGAAGCAGGGGTGGCTCCAACACCTACTCAAACCACACACGGAATCCTGTCCTGCTCTCTTCCCGTAGTGTTCAGTCAGGTTCCTTCAACTCCATCTTTGGCTGTCATCACAACATTCTGAGGTAAAGTACCTCACAGGTGTGGCAATGGACTCAGGTCATTAAATATTCCAGTCAAAACTCTCACATTTGAAGAAAGTTAATATGAAGTTTTTTATTGAAGGCTAAGACAGAAGTTTGTTTTAATGAGGCTCACTTCTGTCTGCAAGTGTGAGTTGCTAAACTTGTCATAAATCAGGCTGTTGGTGTTTGTTGAATGACTGAATGACCAACTGAATAACTCATCCTCCTCTCCTTTACCTGTTGGATGACACTGGGAACCCCTGTTATTTTGGTTCTCCTACTTCCCATCTGCTTCCTTCACATAATCCCTCTTCCTCTTCTCCCTTCCTAACCGTGGGCTTCCTGAGTCTCGGTTTCTTGACTTATTGTTATCTTTCCCTGACAGCCTTTACCTTGTACTGTGGCTTAACTGCTTTCCTTCTTGGTGGCAAAGAGCATGTTGATCAACGAAGCACAAGCGCCCCATCTGTATTTTGGTGCACGAATTCAGTGGGCATCTCTTTTCTCTGCCCACCTAACACCTTTTCTCCAGAACTTTCTCTCCATGTATCATCATCCAGAGGCAAGCTCAGACATCCAAGTTTCTATGAGAATCTGGACATTTCAGCTGTGTCCCTGAGCCAGGGTTGCAGGGACAGGATAACCACGTTCTAGGGCTTGAGCATGCATGAACGACTAGCCAGGGAGGATCTAGAACAGACACAACAGGGAGGAGGCTGGAAAAGTGGCAGAAAGGGCGTCCCCTGGCGTTGCTGTGCTTAAACCTCCTCTTCTAGGGCCACAGGGCTGGAAGCAGCCGCCTTCCCCCCTTCCCCAGGGCTGGACTGTCAGAGCCTCTTCAATCCCCGAGCGCTTTTCAGCAGCGTTTTCGTTTATAGTCCAACAACAATTTATCAGAATAGTTTTAAGTGCCGAAGAAATGCTGAAGAAAAGCAAAAATAATTAGCTGTGCTGGTAAAGTCTCCTCCCCCGGCTTACTTCATTAGAAAAATCAATCGAGGCATTAATGGCCGTCTCCGTCTCTAATGAGCTTTATTCTAATTAGACTCGCACGCTATTATTTCAGTTGGAAAAAGATCTCGTTTGTAACGAGCAGCGGAGTGTGACAGCTTCTGACTGTTTCTCTGACCATATATAGGAATGATCACTGTGATAATAACAGCCGCGACGACAGTCCCAGTAGACCGGGCTTTTCATTTCCAGGAGAGAACAAGTATTAACTAAACAGCTTTAAAAACCCCATGAAGTGTTTATTATTCCTGAATCCCCTTTCTAGCAACAGTAAGGAGGATGTTTTAGAAGGCTGATGGCACGTATTTCTCAAGCTTTAATCTGAGGTTGGCACTCTGGGGACATCAATGATGTTCTTTCCCCACTAGGAGGCGAGCAAGAGCGAGGCTAAAGAAACCCAACGCTGGCGTGGGATGTCCATGTTCTCCTGGCCATATTGAACTGATGTCCGAGAGCAGGAGTTGGCAAACTTCCTCTGAGAAAGGCCAGCTAGTAAATATTTTAGGCCTTGCGTTCCATATGGTCTCTGTTGCAACTCCACTCTGCTGTTGTAAGCATGCAAGTGGCCGCAGAGAACAGTGAATGAATGAATATGGCTGAATTCCAACAAAACTTCATTTGTGGACACTGAAATTTGAATTTTGTACAATTTTTTACATGTCACAAAATAGTCTTCTTTTGGTTTAAGTTTTTTTCCCAACCATTTAAACATGTAAAAACCATTCTTGTCTCGTGGGCTAGATTTGGCCTGTGGGTCATAGTTTGCCAACTCCTGTCCCAGAAAATAGAATGACCATCAGCAGAACCAGAGTCTAACACTGTTTAAGGTTTTGCCCTCTTCTTAACAACTCAAATAGCCAAGAGAATTTCCATCTTGAGAGCCCTTTCTCTCCAGAATTCTCCTGCAAAATGTCATTTTACAAAATTGTTCTTATTTTACAAACAAGAAATCAAAATCAAATTTAAAAATTCATCTCCAACCTCATCTCCCCAATAAATCAGTTTTCAAGTTTCATTTGAATCTCTGTCCATATGCATGTCATTTTTATATAGTTTCAATCCTATTATAGACACAATTTTTAATTTTGCTTTTTAACTTAATATTATCCTACAAAATCTTTCCCTGTTGTGACTGCTTTCTTATAACGACAAACAGATGCACTATAAATTTTTGCAGAATTCTTTCTGGAAGATTTCCAGGCTGTTTGATGGATTTAATTCAAAGAGATGTCTTAATTAGTGTATTCTCAAGTGAGTGTTAAGCGTTAAAATTCAAATGCTACCGCCATGTCATCAAGCCAGGAAATCTGGGAAAATCCACTTGGTAGACTGGGGCTTCTTGGGTCTCCCCTAGGATTCACTTCCTTTTGGACAGAGTTTTAGCAAATCTGGGATTTTAATTCATTTTCCTCAGGACAAAGATGCACCTTCCAAACAAACTCTTTAGAGCTCTTTGTCTTGAAGTAATTGCTTGTACACTAGAATTTATACTGAACATGGATGGAGGCTTAGAGAGACTGGTCACACACCTCTGTGAGTTACATTTTTAACTGACCCAGCAGGTCCCCATCAGTCCCTCTGGGTGGTGGCTGACCCAGGCAGGCAGAGGTGGAGGAGGCTGGGCTTCCCCTCTCACCGCTGCATGGGCTGGGCCCACAGGGAGGGAGAGGTGAGTGACATACTTCCTTCCTCCCCACCAGGGGGAGTGGCACTGTCTGATGGACCGCAGGGCTCACCTTTCCTTCCTTTCTCAGAATAGGAAGCACATGCATTTGGCCAGGAAGAGGACTGTAGCTACAGATAAGAGGTCCCTGTCTGGAGAAGTCAGAGAACAATGGACTAGCCAGAAGGGAGGGAGAGAGGCCCCAGTGCAAGGAGGAATGAGTATCCTGGGCCCAGCGTTGGGGAGAGCACTTTGGCTCCCTCCCTCTTCCAGGGCATGGCTGGGGGGGCCACCTTGCATGCACCCCCGAAGAGGAAGACAAGCACAGCCCATGAGGGTTTGTTATGGATCCTGAGGCTTCCACTGGCTTGGTTAACCCAACATGCTCCCTGGGAGTGAGCACTTTGGGAGGATGACAATTGAGTGAGGCTCAGAGGACACATGGCAGGTCAGTCTGGCAGAAGTGACTGGATCTGCAGGGACTACCCAGCTGAATGGGCTCTGAAGCCCTGGTTAAATTAAGAGTTGTCATACATTTGACCAATTGGCCAGTAAAACTAGCAATTAATAGAGGTCAGGCAATTCAACGGCATCTCCAGCCATGACTATCAGAACCCATGGAAATAGGAGTGATTTCAAATGAAATCGAAATCAGGAGATTTCAGGTGACTTAAAGCACGGCCCATTGCCCATGTTAGTGTTTCCTGAAGGTTTTCATCTACCCAAGCGCACGTGCTGGGACGCAGGGAAAGGTGCGAGCATGACCAGTCATTACTGCGTAATCTGTTCCCTCCCCATTTGAAATGATGTCATGAACATATTCCTCTTTTCATAGGACATCCTGTGATTTTGAGAAATTTAAAATATACAGAAAAGTATAAAGAATGTAAGAAACACTATATATTCTCATCATTCAGACATAAGAACTTGCAATATTTTGTAACATCTGCTGCTAAGAAATTCCCCTCCCCCCATCCCAGGCACAGCAATGGTCATGGTTTTGGTGTGTTCGTGTATTTGGTATCATTTTAGATTAATATTCATATCATATTGATACTATGTCAAATATACTACAGTTTTATGTACAGATCAATGTTTAAATATATAATGGATATAAATGCATGCCATTTATAGATATATCATGTAAAAACATACCACACTCTGTGTGTGCACGCACATACATCTGTTGTGTGTCTGTCAGTGCCTGGTATATGGCTGGTGCTTGGTAAATATTTGTTGAATGTCCATCTATAAATACTGTATGGTATTTTTGTGTTTATAATTAATATGGTACCATACAATTTTTTATCATTTTCATATTCCTGTATTCATTTAACAATATGATTTGAAATCTATAATTGCAGCTATATATATGCCTGGTGCATTTCTTTTAACTGCTGCATAATATTGCACCGTAGGAATATAGAGGATTTTATTTATTCATTCTTCCACCGGAGGACACCTAGGTTGCTTCCAGTTTTTTCGCTGTTGAATACAGAATGTTGCAGTGAACTTCACTATATACATATAAGGAAATTTCAAGGATACAGAACCAGCAGTGAAATTGATGGTTCTTACTGGCTTGTATCAATAGTGCTTCTTTATATATTCTGGCCACAAATCCCTTTCATGTTTTAAGTGTTGCAAATATATTCCAGACTAGTTCTGGATCTGCACCTGGGACTCACTCCGCTTGTTAATAAGGTGGATACTGACTTATGATACTCACCTGGCTCCTTGTGCAGATTTTCAATTTGTTAAGAACCCAGAAGACAGGCAAGGTATGAGCAACCCTCCAACAATCAATTTTGAGAATATGAGCTTAAAATATTTTGATACTGTTTTCTGAATCTACTTAGAAAAATGGAATTAAAGTGAGGGAAGGCAACAAATGTCTGCTCTGAGAACGCTTTCTCTAGGAATGGAGGAGATTGTGCCTCCACTCAGTAGAATTTTAAAGGGAGGAATAAAGTCACAGAAGTCCCAAGATACTTCAAAATAAGTTTTCAAGAAAAGCATAGAACATAATACGCTTCATAATTCCTTCCCAACTGATATAAACGGGCATGTTTCACTCTTTGCTATGGAGGGTTCTGTTTAGCGGGAGATGAAAAAGTTGGGGGTAAATTGGACAAAATACTCTCTAAAGTCCCTTCCAACGCAAAACGTTATGCTTCTAGATTTGAAGCTTTCTAAAGGCAAGGAGCCCATTTTTAATTCCTTGTTGTGCACCTCTCATGGCCCTGGCTCATTTCTGAGTTCAGAGAACACGTTCAACTTAAGCTTATTAAATGAATTTAAAAAGTCAGTTTTACCATTTCTATGATTTTGTGGAGAGTCTCGTCTCCTAATTTTTATTGTTGTTACAAGCATTTTGTGGCTGGTACTAATGAATATTTTTAAAAAGGCTTATGAAAGCAAGTTTTTCAAAAACCTCACAAGAATTAAAAAACGATAAAACTTCCAAACAAGAAAAATATATATAGGGACTCAGCTGTACCCATGCCACTGACTCACTGACTCATTCTGTGATCATAGCTCAAAAGCTAGCACAGGTTATTTAATGGCTCTATAATGTTCACAAGAATCCAGCTGCTGAACACGTTTATACCACACAGGAGGAAGGTGGACCATTGCATTGGAAAGTGTCCTATTCTAATATTCTATTCACAAGGAGGCACTGGTACCAAGGAATGCACTTGCTCAAGCAAGATCCAGGTTGATAAGTTCTGCATTTTCAGTTTTAGTCTAAGCTCCTCCAAAATCCTTCCTGTGTAAATAGCCCTGATGATATGGATACAGGCAACTTCAACCAAAATAAAAGCTACCAATTATGGAGCATGTGAAACATATCAAACACTCTACTAGAGACTCTATGTCTATTTTCTTCAATTCCCCAGACAAGTTAGTATTCTTACCCAAATTTTATTGGTGAGGAAACTGAAGATCAGAGTTTAACAACTAGCCTGGGGTCACATAGTTGCTATTGGAGCCAGTCCTTAGCTTTGGCCCAGTTACAAAGCACAGCCTCTTTCTCCTGCACTGTGCCGTTTCCCCTCCCTAGACCTCTGTTGATCCAGTGATCTGGCACTGTACCTGCTGGAAACCTGCTATGCTGCTCCAAGTTGTTAAAAGCACCTCCTGTCATGCTGAGTCCCCTGCTCTAGGGGTCTTTCTCATCACGTCTCCTGCCTCTGTACGGTTCTGTCTCTGTTTGAAGCCCAGTGGTCTTATCTGCACCATGCACTCATTCCCCAAGTTTCTTAAGCATCTGTTTTGTCCCAGGCCTTGTGCTAGGTTCTGAGGAAACAAACACAAATGAGACCCAATTCTTATCCTTAGGAGCTGTCAATTTAATGCTCTGAGTCCTTTTAGATATTCTTAAATAATAAAGCAACAGTTACCAAGACTGGCACCCTCTCTCCCACAGTGCTATCTGTAGGGCTGAAGCAACACCCACGGCTGCTGAGCCCAGAAAGTGGGAAGGCCATGAGGAGGAAGGGAGATGGATAGACAAAGAAGAGGAAGAGAAAGGAGAAGCCAGATGGGAACAAGTCAGGGGATTGAGATGCACTAATATCCCTGTCTCTGCTGCCCTGAGTGACTTTGGGTCACCTTCTCTTGTCCAAATACTTGCACCCTTGGCAAAATGCCACCATTCACTGACTGTGCTTCACACTGCGGTTGCATTCAGAGCATTGTCCACTGTGCCTCATGCATAGAAATGGCATGGTTTTCATTTGCATTCATGACTGTATCACTCTGGAACCTGAACTCTCCTCTTCTCGTTGCTCTCTAAAGAACCAGGCTGATAGACCCTCAAGAACTTGCTGAAAATCAAGCCCTCCAGAAAAAAGAAAGTGAGCAGAGGCTGATGTGTTGCATTTCTTTTTGGCTTGTTGCCTGATTCATTTTCCTTGACTGCGTCACCTACGATCCTAAAGCCCAGAGTGGATGCTCACACTTCGTCAGTGGTTCCTGCCTCATCATGATGTTTAGGAGTCATCTGCGTAAAGCTGTGCAGTAGGGATAAAAACAAAACAGGATGAGTCACGTGCTTGCCCTTTGTAATTATGGCTTGAATTTGGCTGGCAAATGAGGAAAGGTACACACTGGCAAGAGAGAAGGCAAGGCAAGGCGATGAAGAGAGAGGAGACACAAGGAACGGTTTGGTTATTAGCAAAAGTAAGGCTATAATATGTTTACCATGGAGCAAGAAATTGTTTCACGGAATGAGAGTGGCAGCCCTGCTCACTTCCAAAGTATACACGACAGCAAGAGCATCTCTCTGCCAGTGCTGAAGGCTTTGGTTGTTATGAAAAGTGACAACCTGCTGGGTAGGAGGAACATGACAGGACTTCCCCTGCACTCAGGGGGCAGGCCATGTGACATTCTTTAGGATTTGATACAACCATCCCAGGTTTTCTCAACATTGGCAGGCACTGAGGAGGACTTTAAGCACACCGCCAAAAAGTAAAACCCATCACATAAACTGCACCTGCCAAACTTTGTATCTGATTCCATGGCAATGCTGAGGGTGAACAGTCTACTACAGGAACTGTTTACACCTAGAACCCAACATCACAGTTCGTAACCATGCACAAGTCATTCTCTTCACCGGATGAAAAGCAAATGCCTTCTGGTCTCGACACAGAGTAATTACCATGGGTCATGCTGAGCTGAGGTATGATTAACAGAAAATCAGGCTACTTCAGGAACCCAGATATTTTCGAAGTGTAAATTGTTGTTTAATACATGTAGAGGTCTACAGATAAAACGGTAGAAAGGTGATCTGTTAAAATCAGCTGATTTTAAGTTCACATACTGCTCTTTTTCACACATTTCCTAAAAATATGACATTGAATAATTCCAGTCAACAGAGCCAGAGCCTCAAGATCATACAGGAATATGCAAGATACAGCAGGCATGCTGATGGCTCACCTTAATGAGTGCTATGAGCTATGTTTTTAAGGAGAAGAAGAAAGGAGGGAAAAAAGAAATGAAGGAGAATGGGTTTGTGTGGACTCACCTGCACTCAGTTTCCTAATCCTGTAATTTAAAGTCAGTGATATATATGCAATAAGGTCACTAGCTAGGCTCACACATGTTCATGGGTACAGCTGGGCCTCAAATCTGAGAGAAGTACATCAATGAAATACATCATAAAGAAACGAACACATTCTTTGCCTGCGAACCGTGGCCAGGCTCCATGGAGTTATAAAATCCTGAAATTTATACTTAAAAATTTTGTGTATATGATATTACATGCAATTTTATAGGGGGAGTCTTTATAACTTTTAGAAGATTCCAAAGAGATGCCCAAGGCCCAACAAAGTTTAAGAAGCCTTGCATTAGAAAAACTAACCAGATGCAAATGGCCTTGGCCTGAGACATTCTTTATTTAATATTTCAGGTTTCTCTTCGAGAGAGCAAAAGACTCCTAGGTCATTAGCTGAGGTCTTATGTCCTCCTAAAGTAAAATATACATCCCTGTTTTTGACTGTAGAAGGTACTATTATTGTAGATACTTTAAAAATGTACTTACTTTTTCTGCTTCTTACAAATAAACTAGAATGCATGGTGGAAAGCATATCTCCAAACCTGATGTTACCTGCATTTGGTGCTATATTCAGAAACTTCCCCACAGGCCAAGTTTTCATCTAGATACTTTCTTTCTTCCCTAGATACAGTGAAACACTAGAGTTCAAAATCACAATCTTGCTCTGCAGCAAATGCTCACTTTCTTAAAGCTGCAAAGTTAGGCAAATGCCAGCACTTCAAATAGGGTTCTACCAGCCTGCGACTTGTCAGGCACAACGATAACTACAGATTCCAATGGAATTATGGTTAGATGGAAGGGGGAAAAATAATGAGGTAAAAATACACGAGGAGGCTCCCACTGGTTCATAGTATTTTTACTCTCCAGAAGGAAAAGCAAAAGTAAATCAAACACAGATCATAAGCTCCTTGAAACTTTCATTGCTCTCCCGACAACATCTCTCTCTTGGTCACCTCCAGATGTAGCATGGTGTCGTGGCTCCCACCTGCCAGCACAGTGAAATGATGCCAGGTGCCCTAGGAGCTGTCACAGCTGCCTTGTTAATGGACCTGAAGTTCCAACACCTGAACCAACTCAGGAGGCAAATCCTTGTGTTCAGTATAGGAGAAGCTGATTCTCAGTGATAGCAGCAAGGCGGGGTGGGGATGGTGGTGATGGATGAGGAACTCCTGGATCAGTAGTATAATGACATTCTTAAAAAAATCACTTTTAAAATTAAATTTGTCAAGGCAAGGGACTGTTTCCTATTTATTTTGTATCCCATATTTCCTACCTAGTTTTGTATCCTGAGTAACTAGCATAATGCCTGGTACTCAGTAGGTGCTGAATTATTATTATTTTTCTTAAATTGCATTTTTGCTACTTGATTTTTTGGGGTCACCATTAAATTTTTAGAAAACTACCTGTTTAACTGTGATGCAAAGGTAAACTGCAGCTCTGCACTGTGATAACCTTTGAATTCGAAGAGTCCAAAATAAATCCAAATTGAGCTTTACTATAAATATTAAACCACTTAACAGTCCCAGTTTCAGTATACTAATGGAGCTTTTACATCTATTTTAAGGAAGACAGAGCATAAATTTTTTTTGGTATCCATAGGTAAATTAGGTTGGAAGGCAAATACAAACCAGGCCCTACAGACATCCAATAAATGCAAAGGATGTGTCAAGGAAGGGCAGGTTTGCATCTTCACAAGGTTCAGTCAATTTTGCTTCTTATCAATTTAAGGGGGGAAAAAGGGAATTTCTGGACATTTCTGGGAGAGGTGAAATCTTAAAACTCAAGACCTCTCAGCATGACTCAATCTCTCAGCATGAAGCTCTAGGTGAGTTTAATGTTTTTTTTTTTTCCAGTTAACCCTCTAAAACCTGATGATAGATTTGAGTTGTATTTATGGCTGTCCTCATGCTGGGCCTCATGCCGGGCCTCATGCCTGGCCCAAAGGAATATTTAGCAATGGTAAATGACCAGGAAAACAATTTGGAAGAATCCAACTTTAAATTTTGGTTATATAAACTATGGTGAAGATTACATTAAGCAAACATATATTAAGAAGGAACATTTTAAATTTTGGAGGCTTAATGTTTAAATGATACACAGGATAGCACATTCAAAATATTCAGATGGATGAACTTTAGTTAAGAAAGAAGAAACAGGAAAGCATGGCTCAGAGAGGATAAAAAATACCCCGAAGGAATCTACTACTGGATACATGTCAGGGATTATATAAGAGCTCTTCTCTTCTTTGAATATGAATATATTCAATAGTGAGAACACTGTTTATGTCGAATCTACAAATGCTCCTTTGTCCAAGGAAGTTTCCATCTAACAAATGATCAAGTTATAAACTTTGTTTTTGTTGTGCTAAACACATCACACTCTATATCCTGGATGCAAAAGGGAAACGGGCTATCAGATTTTAGGTGGGAGCAATGAACTTCAGTTTTGAGTAGGAGGAGGCATAATTTCAATTACGGAAATACACTGGAAAGAGATTAGATCATCTTAAATGCCTTGCCAGGGTTTGTAAATATTGTTTAAAAAGATAACTTAATGCACATTTGGGAATAACATCAATTGGGTATCGGACACAGATGGGGGCTGGGGGGAGGGGATGGGTGTATACCTACACGATGAGTGCGATGCCCACTGTCTGGGGAATGGACACGCTTGAAGCTCAGTCTAGGGGGGGATGGGGGGGCATGGGCAATATATATAACCTGAACTTTTGTACCCCCATAATAAGCTGAAATTAAAAAAAAAACTGATAAAAATTTAAAAAAAGATAACTTAAAATTCACATTTCAACTTTTTACAGTGTACCCCTAAATACTAAGCAGATCTTTTTATTGCCAAAAAGCTAGTGGGAGGAAAAATCCAAATAAGGAGAGAAAGAAAAGATTTTCGCCATTACAGTGGGAAGAAAATACAGGTTGAATATCCCTTATCTGAAATGCTTGGGGCCAGAAGAGTTTTGGATTTCAGATGCTTTCAGATTTTGGAATATCTGTATTATATACTTACCAGTTGAGCAGTGCTAGTCTGAAAATCCAAAATCAGAGATGCTCCAGTGACCATTTTCTTTGAGCATCATGTCAGCACTCACAAAGTTTCAGATTTTGGAGGATTTGGATGTCAAATTAGGGATACTCAGCCTGTATTCCTTTCTATGCTTGTCTTTACTAAAACAAAATGTTATCGACAAGTTTAACAGCTTTTGAACCAAAACGTGAAACTTGGTAACTGTTCCTAAGTGAAATTTCCAACCTAAAAAGTCACTCATAAGTCAAAATTTCACTGAAAATCAAAAAATCATTATACTTTAAATAAGTATTTATTTATGCACAGCCAGGGAACACTATAAACTATCATTTTAATTCATTACCCATCTCTGTTTTTCACATCAGTGCTATTTGCTGGTCTTTTAATGGCGCCTTAGAAGATTATACAATTGTTCTTTCAGGGGGTCCACCCCAAAGTGGGATCTCCTGCTAAAATACTGACAAATTTGTGGCCTCCTTCTTTATCTTCCGTGGAGTGATATGTATCATAACTTAAGAACCCATGAAGACATGCTCAGATAAAAGAGCCACAAAAAGTAAAAAAGAAATAAAAATTAAAACTAAAAAGATTTTGAAGGTAAAATCGGCTTGTGATGACTTAATCATAGTGTGACATGCTCTGAATTCAGGATTTTACTCTTCTTCAGAATACAGAAATTATCATCTTCAGATTTATAACTTTACATTTAAAATTCACCCCTTTGCAGGATGAATTTAAATTCTACAGGTATGTAAGCCCTTAATTATGACCCTATTTCATTCTTCACTCAGTCGATCAGCATGTGGCACTCTGAGATCAAAACTGTGGGTTCAATTTCCATACGGATCAACTTTGGATATCTTACTGTCATTATAAAAATGCACACACTACTAGAGAAGCAACCTGGAGATACTGCTTTGGAGTCAGACAGACCTGACCTGGAATTCCAACTTGTCCACTATTAACCTTGCAAATCTGGGTCAGTTACCCAAGCATTCTGAACCCCGGTTTGCTTGTCTGTAACATGCAGATAATTCACAGCTATTACTCTGAGGTAAGTATTAACTGAAACAGGTGCAAGATGTTTGTAAAGAACTGACAGCAGTGCCACGCATGGAGTGGGCCCTTGACAGGTTTTGGCAGGGATTAAAGGCTTCCTTGCAGTCTGAGGTCAGAGCAGGGCACGAGACGCAGAATGACTTGCAGTGCTAAGAACGAGCTGTCTAGGCAGAGGCTGCTTCTTACTCTCCCTCCGACTTTACAGGCTTTAATATGCGAGGGCGGCCGGGATCCTGGGAGGCTCTGTTCTATATTAAACATTCTCACACACACTGTTTTCGGAAGGGAGGTGACTTTTGTTTTAACCCCTTCCAAAAATAACTTTCAAACCTAGCAATAAGAATATTGTTGCCTTAAAATATGAAGCCATTGGTGTATTTCCCTTGAAACATGGAGTTCATTGATTTCACGTCTTACCTTTTCGATTTTTTCATCCAGCATTCTGAAGAATTCTTGTTGGCTTTCAGAGATGTGCATGCTGAAAAACAAAGAGCAGTTGAGTGCATACTCCAGTGCTTGCTTAACCCTGGCTCCCTCATTTGAAAAATGCTGAGTCTCTAAACTTTGGGGCAGACATTTATTGATTGCAGATTTTTCCACTGAAATACTCTGAAGTTATATTAAGGATAAACGTCATTACAGTGATCCTGCAAACGTGTTTCATAACAGTCTATTAGAGCCGATGACTTAAGGAATACGATTTCCTTTCAATGCACACGTGCTATTTCTAGTGATGTGACCGGGAACTGCATGCCAAATTTCCCTTCAGATACTCATTTGTGATTTCAAAAATAAAAAGCATGCACAAGCAGCATATGGCATATTTCAAGCCTGTGTGTAACATGAAACAGAAAATTCGTCCTAGTTATTGTATGGAAATGCGTATTTTACAAAGGTGGTCAGCATCGGCACGAAACGCCGCTGGCTGCACAGGTGTGGGCCGGTGGCAAACAAGCTGGCGTCGCCATGAACGCTTTCTGCACCGGCAGCAGCAAATACACCCATTTGCTGAAACTGAAATTCCACTGGAATGTGGGAGCAAGTCAGGAAACATGTCTGAGGAGCACTGGCCCTGTTTTTCTGCTTGTCCTGTACCATCCGACAGCCTGCTTGGTGACAGGGTTGGCAGGGACGAAACGTAAGAAGGTAAGGAAGGCAGAGACGAATCGCAGATGGGAGGGGCATGGGGCAGTGTGGGCCCCGTAGTGACACAGTCTCGTGACAGTCGTTTCTACCCAGCACACAGCTGTGGCTGTTCCAAGGAGGCTGAGTCTGCTGGGTGACAGACGCATGCACCACACCGTGTGTCTCTCAGTTGCTGCTAGTGCCTAGCGCTTGCTTCCGTGGGCGGGGCTTGGAGGATGGCTCTGGGGTGGGCTTCAAGTCTCAGTGTGATGAGACCATGTGACACACCCCTTAGCCTGATGCCTTAAGTTTTAGGGGCCCCAGGGAGGGGCACGAGTGACCTGAAACCTTTCAGTCTTCCTGTGACAGACAGAGGAGGTTCTCCCCTGTGTAAAAAACCAAAATTTAAAATCTTTGAGCACAATGGTATCATCAGCTCTGAGAGGGGGAAAAAAAAACATGAAGTAAATATCTGATACCATTAATCAACTTTCACAGTTTACAAAGCACTTTCACACATATCACGCTATTTTGCTGTCCTTTATATGATCATTTAAATAAGGAAAATATTCTGTTTTAGAAACAGGCCCTCTTTTGCGGCAGGTTGGGAGGGCAAGGCGGAACCTGGGAGGACAGAATACATTAAACTCTCTCTTCTCCGTAGAATGCTGGGCAGAAAATCCATTTTGTGTCGCTGAGTTTTCCCAGGTTGCTCATGGCTTTACTTACTTAGGCACCAAAACATTTTTTATTTGAGCCACTGGGGATTTAAATCTTTCTAAACTGCATAGCCTTATAATAGAAGATCTTTCACAAACGTTATTTAACTTTCACTTAATAACTAGGGGCCAGTCCCACGATCTTAAATTGCATACTCTCCCGTGGTACTGTGACAGCCGGAGCCACGAGGAGGGGGAGAGCTGGCGCTCTCTAAGCAGAACGTCCTCGGTCCAGAGCCCGCTGCTGAAGTTCTGCTCTCATCTCTTCTTGTCACCGTGGCCTCAGTCCTCTGTCAGCACTCTTCCCAGTTGCTGCTTCTACGTCATGCTTGGAAATAGCTCAGCCAACCCAGTCTGTTAGAGCTGTGCCTAAAGTTAGCATCAGCAGACTCCGGGGAGAGCCTGGGGGCTTTCCTGTGGGTGCAGAACGTGAATGCTCCGTCACCCACTTTGCTGCTCACGCACCTTTTGGGCGTCTTCCCTATTCTTGGCCAAGCTCTCAGCAGAGCAGGGTGCTGGACAGCTCTGGGGCCCCGGTAGGAAAGGCATGAAGATATACAGGTATCTTAATATAGACAACTAGATAGATAAACTGTGTGTGTATATGGTTTCCCTGGAATAGCTGTTAATTAATTGACAAAGTGCTCACTATTTACATTCGTGCAGTTCATGACCCCTCACAGAGGCGGCACAGCTGGTTAGCAGGGGTGATGGGCAGGGCCTCGGAGTCCTCATCCGTAAAACCCGCAGGCACTCTCTGAGGGCCCTTCTCGCACCAGCAGTCTGTGGTTGATACTGACTTCCATTACCTCCTTTATTTAAATACCACAACATGAAAACAGCAATGTTTGGTTAGTACTCATACATATGCACATCAGAGGGATGAGAGGTAAAGTTTTAAGTATTAATAAAAGCAACTCTGCAAATGTGTCTGCCATCTCTGTGATCAAGAATGCACTTACTGGCCGGGCGCGGTGGCTCACGCCTGTAATCCCAGCACTCTGGGAGGCCGAGGTGGGTGGATCGCTCGAGGTCCAGGAATTTGAGACCAGCCTGAGCAAGAGCAAGACCCTGTCTCTACTAAAAATAGAAAGAAATTATCTGGACAACTAAAAATATATATAGAAAAAATCAGCTGGGCATGGTGGCGCATGCCTGTAGTCCCAGCTACTCGGGAGGCTGAGGCAGGAGGATCCCTTGAGCCCAGGAGTTTGAGGTTGCTGTGAGCTAGGCTGACGCCACGGCACTCACTCTAGCCCGGGCAACAGAGTGAGACTCTGTCTCAAAAAAAAAAAAAAAAAAAAAAAAAAAAAAAATGCACTTACTGCAGCTCGGGGGTCCCTGTCGGGAGCTTGCGACCAAAAGTGCCGGCCAGGAACCTCGGGATGCATATAAGGCGAAGCAAGCACAAAACTCTCGGTGGTTCCAGCTTTGTATCGCCCCATGACACGGAAATGCTCCCTGCTTTTTCTTCCTCTAAGAGTATTCGAACAGCCCTCCCTGCCTGTCTTTGCTGCATTTCATAACCCACCGAGAAGTCCCACTCCAGACTGAGCCACTCTCTTGCCATCTCGAAATGTGTTCCATGGATTGTGTTAGATGTAAAAGACTGAATGGAAGGGAGAGTTGTTACAGTCGAAGCCTGATGCACCAGGCAGGCTCCTTCCTGTTGCCACTGCAAGTGTGGCAGATACTGCCAGAGAAGCAAGTGCCCGCCGGAGATCCTGGTCACCTGTGCATCGTCTCAGGTTTGGGGTA
Source organism: Lemur catta (assembly GCF_020740605.2). Lineage (NCBI taxonomy): Eukaryota > Metazoa > Chordata > Mammalia > Primates > Lemuridae > Lemur > Lemur catta. The sequence continues at coordinate 20,184,074 of NC_059150.1, read as the reverse complement.
ATCAGAAAGTATGAGGCTTACTCCTCTGTTCTTCATGGGTTAGTTTCACAGAGGAGCACAGAAATCTCTTCACCAGGAGCCAGAGACAGAATTTTTACTCTAATGAAATAAATGACCCCCATCAGCTGATTCCCGCCTGGATGAGCACGGGTCCCCTGTTCCCAGGTGGAAACCCTATTGACACAGTGGCATCAATGCAACTGTTTACCTTCAAAAGTACAAGCCGCTGCACTGTGAAAAACTGTCCTTCGGTAACGGCTCAATTCTTATATCCTTTCTGAGGCCCAATTTGGTGATTCTGACCGAGGGAGAGAGGAGGAGGGAAGGCTCCCTGGCTTTCTGTCTTTCCTCGAGATATTAGAAAGGGATCACGGAATTGTTTGTGACTTAAGTTTATCGAGGATGAACACCTGTTGCTAAGATTCACTAGCGTATACTCAGAGAAGCCTGTACAGTGGTACCTACTTTACTGAACAGAGCTCAACAATTTCGGTTTTTCCTATTTCTCTCTAATAACTAAAACGCAGCCTTGGGAAACGGAATGCTCTGCCAGAGCCCCTCTGGTGGCCCCTGGTTAGTGCGAGCAAAGCCCCCATGAGTTAACCCCGCACTGGCAACGTCATTCTTCCCAGGACTGTCAGCTTACGCAAAGGAAGCCAATTAATGAACGGTGGGCACAATGGGCTTTACAGCTAAGATACATGGCTTTCACTTTTAGAGACTTAACAAAATAAAGTTTCCAAATAATAAAAACCTAAACACAAAAATATGAGGCAAAGTCCTAATTCCCTACTATTTTACTCATAAAGGATGGCACAATATGCCACCCCAAAATCACTTTGGCATAAGGATTATTTTGAATTAAAGGCAACTGAAAAACGGCAGGAGTAGGAGGGGCACTCTGACCCCCTTTTCTCCAGAAGGTGGGAGAGAAACTTCCCGTGTGAGTGGTGCCCTCTCTGTACCAGGAGGAAAGAGACATTCTCACCACCAGAGATAGGGAGTCGGAGCCAAAGGAATTCTGTGCGAACAGCCCTTGCCAAAATAACTCTTACCTTCCTTTGGTCTCCCCATATGTTTTAGGTCCCTTTCCACAATTGTCTCTCTTTGTTCAACCTGGTATAAAAGCATGTGGTTTTTGTCACTTCTTGGGGTCTTTTCCTATGGGGCTCCCATGTACACGTAAAAACCTGTATGTTTTTCTCCCGTTAATTTGTCTTATGTCAATTTAATTCTCAGTCCTAGGCAGAAACCCTGAGAGGGCAGAGGTAAAGTTCTGCCTCCCCTACACTTGCAAAAATGAAGTTCAATTACCCAGTGGGTTCTTGGTAAACCTTGGCCTGGACTCAGATCCCAGCTATTCTTTATGATCATTATTCTTTTTCAGTTGGACCTCAGGGAAGTAGATTTATCCTGATCCTCATTTTGTGACAGACTCCTACTAGGAGCTCATGCATAGCTTACTTTTAATTATTTCATTAATTATTTTGATTTTTAAAAAATAGTATAATAAGCACCCAGGAAATCAAAACAAAAGCAAGGCCTTGACCACCACTCCATCCCTGTGTGTCCCCTCAACCCAACGGGACCGTCACTCCCTCGCGTTCCTTTTACGTAGTTTTACTGCATCTCTATGTGTGCCTTTAAAGAGCAGTTATTTATTTCAGGTGTTTTCAACTTTGTATTTTTTTAGGCACTAAATGAGTTTTATTGAGGAGAGAAAGATAGGATTATAGAGCAGGAACAAGATATAGGTTTACAGAGTTAGAGCAAGACACGATCGCCACAGAACAACAAACGGGCCCCTTGTTGTACCCAAAAAAGCGTGTTTTCAACTTTATAAAGAGTGCATCACACTCTTCGTGATCTTTCAGGACTTACTCTTTCCTTCTAATATTATATTGCTAGGGTCTACCCCGCACTGTGCACTGCTGCTGTACGTTTGTATAAACTGCTAACAACCATTCCATTGTGTGAATGTAGTGTAGTTCCTTTCCCCAACCTCCCGTTACAGGGCATTTGGGTTGTTAATTATTAAGGCACTCTTACCAAGCGCCAGACAGTGCGATAAGCACTGAGCGGACATTATTTCATTTATTCCCCAGCTCTGTAAGACAGGATTGTTCACTTCCATTCTTCTCTGCGAAAAATGAAACTCAAAGACATTAGGTCACCTGCCTGAGATCACAAAGCCAGTAGAATGTGCTCTACGTGTAGCATCAAATGACGGTGTGAGGATTATCTGCCTTTATGGTGTGAGATTGTCCTTCTACTCATGGGGAAAAAAGAATTATCTTATTTTGTAGTTCCATATAGTAAATGCTGGTTGCCTTGATCCTGTAGGTCAGCAAGTAGGAAAAGTAAAGTTCTTCTCTTGGCCCTCCAGGAAGATTTCTTAATTGAATTCCAAGCATCTAAGGTTCTGATTCACAGTTTAAAATAAACACACACACACACACACACACACACACACACACACACACGCAAGCACACTGCTATGTGGAAAACAGAGAATTTTCTTCACAATTTAATGTAAACACATGAACCAATTTAATAAACTTCTTTGAAAGCTTCAGCACATGCCAGTTTGTGAAGTGTGCTGCTTCTGGGTGTCCAAGTTAAATAAGCATTTTTTTCTAACAGAAAAGAGAAATTCTCCTCCATTCAGTCTCCCCTTATAATTCAGAGATAAGGGAAGCATTTAAACGTAGCACATTTGACATGGCTTGGATGAAAAGGCAATTTGGCTGTACCAGATATCTGTTGTCCCCAAAAGTAGAGAAAGTGGATAGAAGTGACTAGCAGTGAAGTGGACTGGGAAGATTGTGGTAATAGCACAACATTTACCTAAGGGTGAAAAAATTGTATGCATTATTACACTGGCGTTGTAAATGATAAGTGGATTTCAAAGTGTCCAGGTTTCTTTGAAAGTGACAACTAAATCACTGAACCTATTACCTACCCCTGCGGTATCCTAAGTGCCATGCTATGGAGGCCATGTCCGAAGCAATTCCACAGACACTGAGCCAGGTTACAGCGATTATGAAGAAGGTTATTTTTGCCTCAATTTTCTGGAAGAGCCAGAGATAACATAACTTCTTCTGCTAATGATTTTGACTTATGGGGCCATTAATACATCTATGTAATAGGCCAATTTATTTTGGGGTGGGGGATGACAGTGTCAAATGTACCAGTGTCATTGGTACCCTCAGAGAATTTGTTTGCATTTAGGTGGACGCCACAATAGAGATTTGTAGCCTCTGGGACAACAGAGCCTCTGTGAAAAAAGGAAACGATAACTTCAAATTCACACAAAGTACATTTTATCATCCAAGTGGAGTCAGTCCTAGAACAAGCTAGAAAACTACTCATTATTGTTTTTAACTTTTTCAAATGCATTCACTTTTTAAATAAAATGTTTATGGATGGTCATCTATTGGTAATCAGCAATTGTATTTTCAAGTACTTACTATAAATGAGGAAATGTACTAGGTACTATAGACATCCTCATGGGATACAATCTTTTTTTTCTAAGTTAAAAACTTTTTTATTTTTTCTTATGTTCTTTTAAACTTTCCAATTGTGAAAAACCTAACACATAGAAAACATATAATGTTATTTGGGCATTTTTGAATAATGATAATTAAAGGAACACGTGTAATTACCACCCAGATTAAGAAATAGAGCCTCTGGTCTCATGATCTTCCATCTAGTCAGGAAGAACCACTACTCTGAATTCAACGCCTTTTCATTGCCTTGCTTTTCTTTATTGTTTTCCTGTTTACTTGTGCACGACACACTGCTCAGTTCTGCCTGTTGCTGCACTTTATATGAATGGAACCACATGTACGCACACAGTGCCACTCCCTCTGCACCCCATCATAGGAAGATGCCACAGCTTTGTCATCTATTATACTTTTGATGGACATTTGGGTTTGACCTTCAAGAGCTCTGAGAACGCGTGTAAACAGTGCTGCTATGGGCATTTCAAGATATGTCTCCTGGTACAAATGTTACAAGAGTCTCTCGAGGGTACATGCCCGAGAGTGGACGTGCTGGGGATGAAGTGTGCCTAGCTTCAGTTCTACTAGATAATAAAATTATTTTCCAGATTGTACCTGTTTACAGTCCCACCAGCAGGGGTTAAGGGTGTCTGTTGTTCCGTTTTGTGCCGTTACAATTCTAAATTTTTGCCAGTCTGGTGGTGTGAAATGGCATTTTTTCATATATATTAGCCATTCGTGTTTCCTCTTCAGTTAAATGGTGGATTATATGTTTAGTCGGTTTTTCTATGGGTTCCCTGTCTTTTACCTAGTGATTCATAGAATTACTTTATATATTCTCAAAACCTAACTACTGTCAATTATATGTATTATAAATATCTTCCCCCATTTTATGATCTTTTACTCTCTTATGGAGTGCTTAATTTTAAGCAGTCATATTAATTAACAATTTTCCTTAAGATCTGCATTGTTTGTGTCTTATTCAGAATTCTTCCCTACCCCATGGTCATAGTGATAATCCTCATTTTCTTCTAACTGGCCTGCAGTCAGCTTTGCCAGGTATTATATCTGTCTTCTTTACTCTGTTCTTACACCAAACCACACTGTCTCAATTACTAAGTATGTCTGTGTTATCTTGTAGGCAAAATGGAACTCACTCTGAAAACATATTTACCTTTGAAAACAATACAATTGTCCCTCAGGATCTGTGCGGGATTGGTTCCTGGACACCCCTGCAGATACCAAAATCTGCAGATGCTCAAGTCCCTGCTATAAAATGGTGTAGTGTTTGCATATAACCCCCACACGTCCTCCCGTATACATTAAATCGTCTCTAGATCACTTATGATACCAGTACAATGTCTACACATCCATTCATTCACAGGAATTCAACACAGTACTTGCCATGTGGCAAATTCAAGTTTCGCTTTTTGGAACTCCATGGAATTATTTTTTTTGCTGAATATTTTTGATCCACAGTTGGTTGAATATGCAGAAGCTGAATCCATGGATACATGGAGGGGCGACTGTATAAGGAAAACAGGAACTAGAACTTACTTTGCTCTGGGTTGATGAACTAATCCCGGAACCTCTTTATTAGTTTTAAGTCTTGCATTTGAGCTGGCACTTTTTTCCTGAAACACATAAACACACACATGTAAAAGGCAAGATTAGAATTCACAATTAAATCATAGCATGAGTTTTCATCACAGAAATGTTAGATCTGTCTGGGGCCCTATCCCACAGCTGGTCACCTCACAGGGACATAAGTCCTTGCAGAGATGTTACACGCTACAGGTAGAACCTGTTAAACATATTAACTTGGACCATTGTGATGAAAAGAGGAATCAGCTTTATAACAATTATGACTCTGTTTAGAAAACAATGTGTAGTTAATATTTAATTCTTTAATAGTAACTCTAATCAAAGGACAGAGGACGCAGTGTCAAAAGGAGTAGCCGCAGTACAATTGCAGCCACTGTGTACTTGCCCAGGTTCAACGACTTGCATGCATTTTATTTGCCAAAGACAAACTGCAGTGACTGAGACATAGTTTACCCAAGACCCTACCTGTGACAGGGACAGGAACATGCCTAAAAATAATGAATATTTCCAGTCCACAATAAATATTGGGATTGAATTCAATCAAATTAATAAAATTCAGTACTAACCTGTATTCAAGAAACACTTCTTTTTGGCTTTTAGCCTGACCCAATTTCTTCTTCCCAATATACTAGCCACATGGGAAAGAAATACTCTCACATCTTAAAATGCCAGTATATTAGTAAGGACTCTATCCCAATACTACTACTGTTCTGAGTTTTCACAGCTTTATCTTTAAAAAGATATTCAAGGTGCCTTATAATTTGCCCATAAAACATATCCCCAAATGGAAAGGGAAGATCATTCTAAACCTATTTAATAGGTGACTATATACATTCAAGGAACTTGAGCTGTGGCCATGATGAAAGACCAAGTCCAGGGCAAGGAATAAAAACTGCCTCACCACAGCAGAGTGACGTAAGATGACACAGAAAACAGGCCCCCAAATGGACTCTTTTGAGTTGATATTTCTCCTAGGACAGCGGAAGCCATTTAAGTCAGTGAAACTACAATGATTTACATGCTCCGGTTGATTGTTATTAACTGTCAAACATGAGCTTATCTGCATTACATCAGTGCTCTGAAAAAACAAGGCAATTTTGTTTGTGTTCTTCTAGGAAAAGACAATAATTATAATTCTCTTGCAGACTATCTTGTCTTCCTTACCTTACATTAAACTTAAGAATGTTTTCACGAACATTTAAGAAGTGCAAAGTATATACTGTTCTTTCTGCTAGTCAAGTCAGGGAATAGCAGACAAACTGTCTTATCTTTTACAAAACAGGGGGAGAAATTAGAAAATTTTAATGCACCAGCTCCAGAAGGGCAGGGCCCACATCCTCTCTTTACCATGGGGTCCATGGGGCAAAGGGCTGGGCGCTTCATGGGAGGCACTCGGCAAATACTGGTGAATGAATAAACAATGTCAACAAGTGAACGATTTCCCCTTAGAAGTTAGAGGTAAAAATGGCACAAATGTAGTCTCTCTGCAGGACTGAAGATATAAATTCCTTCCAAGTTGGTCATTTTCTACTTTAAACTTTATGTCTTCTTAGATTAAACCCTGAGAATGGAATGATAGGACAAACCCTCATCCCTTTTCTCTATTCACATAATTTCCCAGACTCTCTGAGCTTAAAATGATAGACTGCAATTTTAAGCATTTCGGAGGCAGGAAATTGATTTCTAATTCTATGAATACCAATGCTATACAATGGCAGGTTGTTTCTATTCAATTTGTTAAACGGTACCCTTCAAAAGCACTTTGCCTCACCAGATCTTTCTTAAAAACCCATTCTCGTTTGCTAAGTAAAGAATGAACCCCCAAACGACAGGGGCTCAACGGACGGGCAGGAGAGAGAGAGCAAGGCCTCCGCTGCACACCACTCAGGTGTGGAAACCCAGGGCCAAAAGTGAGGCAGAGGCAAAAGGAGCAAGAGCAGCTGCAGATTTCCCAGTCTAAATACGTAATTACAAAAATCTATCATGCATTCATAATGTGTTTGTTCTTCTTTTGTAAATTACCACTCACCAAGACCAATACCAACTCATGGATCACTTACTGTAAGTCAGGGCTATTTTAAGCAATTTATATAAATTAATTCACTTTAATGTTCAAAGGTATTTATACATATTAACTCATTTTTATGCCTATAATACCTCTGTGAGATAGGTACCATCTTTATCCCCATTTTACAGATGAGGAAGCAGAGGCAGAGGGAGGTGAAGTACTTACCTAAGACCATCCAAATCATAAGTGGTAACACAGGGATTTGAAACCAAGCAGTTTGGCTCCAAAGTCCATGTTATTAGCCTCTAGGCCAACATTTCTCAAATTTTAGTATCAAGACCCTTTTACCTATAATCTCCAAATTTTGGCTCATTTCATTATGTCATATGAAGAAAATCACATTTGTTAAATTCACCATCCACCTTACCAGAAAACTCTTGACTGAAGCTATCAATCTCATGATGGGAGGTAAAACTTTTGCAAAATTCTAGTTTTTCGTTTAAAGCTTGAATTTTATCACTGGCAACAAATATTATTGTCTATTATTTTCCTTAAAGTAACAGGCTCCCTTCATTCTTTTTTTGAGAAAATGATTTGCCAAATACCAGGTCTGAATACCCATAATATATCTGCCAGGCTTTTGTTTTTGTTTTTTCTTAAGTAGACATAGTGCTCCATAAAAAACAACTGCTAGTTCAGCTTGCAGTTCAATCAGCTGCAGAAGTGCTTTACCTTGTGATGCCCATCTTACTCGGGTACGCAGAAGAAATGCTTTATGTGTACTTCCCATTTCATCACATGGACTATTAAAAAGATATGCAACCAAGACACAAGATTTAATGAAATGAAATAATTTCCACTGTTTCATCAAGGGTATTCGTAAGTGAAAATGGATTTATTTTTCTACTGTGAGTCCATGGTGGTGGAGAATTTGATAACTACCAATAGGGTTTGATGCTAATGCCTTGAATTAGGCTAAGGCACCAGCAGTTTAACCTACTGTTGCTCTTGCACCATCCATGCAAATGTCAACACAGTGAAAACGGCAAGTAGCTTCCTACTATTTAATATTATTAGGAAAATGACTCCAAGAGCTCCCTGAGGAAGTCTCAGGGACTTCCAAGGGGTCTGCAGACCACACTTTGGCTATAGTGCCTGTCTTTTTTGCATGGAAAAGAATTATCGATTATTTAAGTACGCTATATGCTGTATTTAAAAAAATATTTAACAGCCATTTATAGAGGTAAAGTTTATATTCTATAAAATTCTACCATTATATTAATAACTATATTATTAAATGATGTTAGTAAATATACAGAACCAAGCAATCATCACCACAGTCCAGTTTTAACACAGTGTCATCTTCCTAAAAAGTTTCCTTATAACCATTTGCAGTTAATCCCTGTTCTCATCTGTAGCCCTGGCAACCACACAGATCTGCTTTCTGTCTCTAGAAATTTGCCTTTTCTAGATTCATATAAATGGAATCATATAATATGTAGCCTTTTGTGTCTGGCATTTTTCACGTGGCATAATGTTTTTAAGGCTCATCCATGTTGTAGCATATATCAGTATTTCATTAATTTTCATTGCTAAATAATGCATGGATATACATTTTGTTTATCCATTCACCACGGGATGGACACTGGCATTGTTTTCCATTTGTGGCTATTATGAATAATGCTGCTTTGAACATTCACATATAAGTCTTTTTGTGTGGACATATGTTTTTATTTCTCTTAGGCAGATTTCCTAGGAGTGGAATTGCTAGATTATATAATAACTTTATGCTGTACTATTAAAAACATTCCAAACTGTTTTCCAAGGTGGCTGTGCTGTTTTGCATTCCTACCAATGCACGATGGTTCCAGTTTCTCCACATCCTCCCACCAACATTTGGTATTGTCTTTTTTCAATTATTGCCATTCCAGTGGGTGTGTAGTGGTGTCTCACTGTGGACTTCATTTATTTTAAAAACGTAACTTTTTAAAGGCTTGTTTGTATTTATTTATTTATTTTTATTTCTGCATATTATGGGGGTACAAATGCTTAGGTTACATATGTTGCCTTTGCCCCATCCGAGTCAGAGCATCAAGCGTGTCCATCCCCCAGACGGTGTACACCACACCCATTAGGTGTGAATATACCCATCCCCTCCACCCCCCTTCCACCTGCCCAACACCCCATGAATGTTACTGCCATATGTGCACTTAAGAGTTGGTCAGTTAAGTCAGTTAATACCAACTTGATGGTGAGTACATATGGTGCTTGTTTTTCCATTCTTGTGATACTTCACTTAGTAGAATGGGCTTCAGCTTTATCCAGGATAATATAAGAGGTGCTAGATCACCATTGTTTTCTGTGGCTGCATAGAACTCCATGGTGTACATACACCACATTTTATTAATCCACTCATGTACTGATGGGCACTTGGGTTGTTTCCACATCTTTGCAATTGTGAATTGTGCTGCCATAAACATTCTAGTGCAGATGTCTTTTTATAGAATGTCTTTTGTTCCTTTGGGTAGATGCCCAGTAATGGGATTGCTGGATCAAAATGATAGTTCTACTTGTGACTCTTTGAGGTATCTCCATGTTGCTTTCCACAGGGGTTGCACTAGTTTGCAGTCCCACCAGCAGGGTTTGAGTGTTCCTATCTCTCTGCATCCACGCCAACATTTATTGTTTTGGGACTATTTGATAAAGGCCCTTCTCACTGGAGATAAGTGATATCTTATTGTGGTTTTGATTTGCATTTCCCTGAGGATTAGAGATGTTTAGCATTTTTTCATATGTTTATTGGCCATTAGTCTGTCTTCTTTTGAAAAGTTTCTGTTCATATCCTTTGCCTAGTTTTTGATAGAGTTGCTTGATTTTTTCTCGCTGATTTTCCTGAGTTCTGTATAGATTCTAGTTATCAGCCCTTTATCAGATGTGTAGCCTGTGAATATTTCCTCCCATTCTGTAGGTTGTCTGTTTGCTCCCGTGATAGTTTCCTTGGCTGTGCAGAAGCTTTTTAATTTGATTGAGTCCCATTTATTTATTTTTGTTGTTGCTGTGATCGCCTTTGGGGTCTTCTTCATAAATTCTTTGGCCTAAGGCTTATTTTTACATTTCTCCATATTCCCCAGAAAGCTTCCCAAGTAAAATGTTTCCATTTTACTTGGGAGCAACTTATTGGTTGGCTGCTTTTGCATAAAGAAGTCAGTTTTATATTTGTTTATAAACATTTAACTTCTGCTTTGGGATTTGTTTGTTGAGGAAGGGGAGGTTTAAAGAAATTTTTCTACTTAAAAAAAAAGAGGAATAAGCAAAGAACAGGGCTGGAGGAAGGAGGAGGAGGAGGGGAGAGCAGCGGCGATGAGTGGTTCACTATTAGAAGCAGCTCAGACGGAGCAGACTCAACAGAGGGGGCTGACAGCCGTGCAACGTCTGGGGAGCCCCAGAAATAGGAAAAGAGAATTAAATTGGGAGATGATGGAAGAGGTAACTAAGATACTGTTTCCCTGAGCAAGAAAAAACTATTTTAATGCTATTTGACTCTTGTAAGCTAAGTACTTTACCTAAAATAAACTGAGACCAACTGAGACTAAGATGAAGTCACTTGAAAGGGTCCCCAACAGGCAGTTTGTTTTTCATGACCCGTCCTCACTTGCACCAGAACCATCTGGAATGCTTGTTAAGATGCAGATTCCCAGGCCCCACTCAAAACATCCTGAGAGTGAGTCTCTGTGAGTGAAGCCCAGGAATCTAAATCTTAAACAGGAGTCCTAGGTGATTCTTAGCTCAAAAAAGTTTGAGAACTTCTGTGTCGGAGAAGAGATACCTTCAGACTTTGTGTTTCCCCATTTGGCCTCCGGAGGGCAGTTTTCCGCCTGAGCCCTGGAGCTCTGCAGACCGACCTCAGGGTCAGCCACAAGACCCAGCAGACCAGCAGCCCTTTCGATTGTTTTATCCTCAGGGGCTCCATCAGTTGGAAAATGCACCCATTTCTCAAAAATGTTTGCAAACTACTGTCAGGTAGTGACAGGTTTATTTAAACAGAAAATCAAAACAGTTTTTTCCTCTACTTGGAATAATTCTATTTCTTTATGAACACAACACACTTATTTGTCAGTGTCTGGAATAAACTTGTCACTCTCTTCTTAGGTTCTCTGATGCTGAAGACGGTCTAACTGACTGCCTTTCTGCTGCTGCTGCAAGCTCCCCAATCCCTTAGTGGCATGTCCCTAACAGAAAGTGAGAATACCAGGAGGAACAGACCCCTTCTTTAAAGCACTCCCTCAAATCTCACCTTTTTAACACTGAAGGAAGCGACGCACGTATTCGTGATTCTGCTAGAAAGCACCATTTGCAAGGGATGGAACTTCTTTTCTCCTGTCACTTCTTTGCCCTTTTTGTCCCACTTGGTCTGAGAGGACCGTGGCCCTATGAGCTTCCCTTTCCAAATTGGTTCTGGGTTGGAAATCTGGGGGAGGAGTCTCATTTTCTTTTTTGGGGGCCCAGCAGCAGAAAGTTCTGTATTACAGAGAAATCCCAGGGGCCAGATGGACGCAGGAACCTGGAGGCCTAAAGAAAAGCAGTGGGGATTAGAGTAATAGCTCCCAGGACTGCTAATGAGGGTCCCACACAGAGAGAAGACACAGAAGTACTAAATAGGAACTTTCAAAGAGTTTGCCCCTGCACACATATCACGTCTGCACCCGTAGACATTTGAAGCACGCATTTTAGAAAGTACAGGAAAACTAGAAAAATACTTTGAAAACTATAATCAGGAGATTTGGAGGGGGTACACATACATTTTAAAAATAGGACCACATTTGGCTATAAAATAAATAGGGTAAATTATTCCAGCTTTTGGAGGAGTAACCCACAGGATGTAATCTCTAAGAAAACAATCTTATATTTGATTTCTCAGGTGGTATAAACATGAGGTAGGACACTGTCTCCTTCGAATACAAAGGAATTTTAATACAAAGGAATTTTATCTTCTATTTGATGAATGACGGTGATCAGATGAGCCACTTTCGCTCTATCAGAATTTCTGGATGTTTACGTATGGATGGGAAGACTCAAATTGCCAGATTCAACAGCTTGGGCTACCACTATCGTTATAATTACATGAAGTCAATATTTCCATTACAATTACCTGCCCATGGAGCTTATTAGAATTGTTAATATTTTGTTAGAATTATTTAGTGGTGGAAGTTGGCATGTAAACTCTCAGCTTTCTGGAACTCCTTTTTCTAGAAATTAAAATATAGCCATGTGTCTTATTTTATATTAAGCAAACATAAAGTGGGGCAAATCAGTTTTAAAGCACCTAGTATTTTTGACAAAGTTGCTTCTCAAGGTAGATTGGAAACATTAAAAATAATCTTTAAAAAGTAAACAGAGAGTTGTAACCAACAAATTTAGAATAAAGTCATATAGTCACCATGTCAGTAATCAAAAGAAACAAGCTATACTCTTATAAATTCCACTAGGAATTAAAGTAAAAGGTGTTTCAAAAAGATAATATACCTCCAAAATTTTTGAAATAATTATTCCATACATATGCAGAGAACCAACTAATTTGGAAGAACCATATTCAATTTTTGTCCAAGATGCTTGTATCAGTTAGGATAGGGTAGGTTATGCTGTAGTAAAAAATAACCCCCAATATCAGTAGTTTAGTAAAACACAAGTTTATCTCTTGCACATGCTACATGTCTAGCACAGGCTGCAGGATGGCTCTGCTCAATCTGGTCACTCGGGGACTCAGGCTAATGGTGGCCCCATGTCAACATGTGCTTTCAGACACCATGGCTGGAGCTGAGCAAAGGGTAAATGCTCATGTTTACTTGGCCAGAGCATGTCACAGGAACCATACCTTAATTCAAGAGAGTGAAGAAAATACAATACTACTATGCTTGGAAGGAGGAGAACTGGAATATTTATGGATAGCCCTAATGGCTACCATGATGCTAATTTAAAAATATATATGTATTCTTTTATTTATTATTTATTTATATATAGGAATAAGAACTTCTCATGAGATGTATGTATTCTTGATCACAGAACTACCTAACATTAATCACAGAGATCTCCCCTTCTGTGTGGTCTGATGTGCAACTTTGTCAAGTATCTTATTTGTACTAATATATGAGCGTTTCATAGGAATATGCAAAAAAACATTATTGGAAGTTTAAACTGGGCAAAAATGCCATTCAGAGTCTAGATTTCAAAACAACATATTAATAAAACTACTTGGTTAGCTACTGCAGTGGAATAGCATTAGTAAATTATGCTAAATGCCACTTTGACACAGTAAAATAGAGACAAAATCTGTGCTTTTTACCCCAGAAGACTGCATATACAAACACTTCCCCCACCTTAATTTTTCCATTTCTTGTTTCTCTGCTCCAACCATCAAATAAGACAAAACACATGCAAATGGGAATCACCTTCATTGTGATCCATAATAACATGACCAAAGATCTTAGGGATTCCACCATCAACTGTGCCTGCTGCCTGGTCCCTTAAATGCAATCTCCCCCTAGGAAACGGCATTTAAGAGATGGCTACCACCAATAAACATGCTTTAAACTAGGTTTTTCTGGTAGGAAAAAATATAGCTAGAAAAATCAAAGTATATTTGATCAAAATTAGCAAAATAACAAAGAAATGTATCATCCAGGTCTTTAATATTTTAACAAGTAGAAACCCCACCATTTGTGCAGAATTGCTAAACTTTTTCCATGATGAACCAAAATTTTGACAGGTTTTCCTCACCAAGTTGAGAAACTGCAAATGTCAAAGCTAAAAACAAAAAGTTAAACAATCCAGTAGAAAGGCATGATTTTTTTTCTCATACTCATTGTGCTGTGTAAGCTAGTCAAAAATTAGAATCAGTTTCTAGCCTTTCTGAACTAGGTGAACACACCCACAATTCTCTTTAATTTCAAAACTTTCAATGCCCAGAAAATCTGCTGTATTAGTTTCTTATTGCTGCTATAACAAATGAACACAAATTTAGTGGCTTAAAACAACACAAATTTAGTATCTTAAACTTCTGGAGGTTAGAAGTCTAATTGGTCCACAGGGCTGCCTTTCTTCTGGAGGCTCTAAGAAAGAATGTTTCCTTGCCTTTTCTACCTTCTGGACATCACCTACATTCTACGGCCCCTTTCTCCATCTTCAAAGCCAGCGGCGTAGCATTTTCTCTTCTCTCCAACCTCTGCTTCTGTCCTTAGATCTTCTTTCTCTAACTCTGATTCTGCTGCCTCCCTCTTGTAAGGATCTCTGTCATTATACTGAGTCCATCCAAATGATTCAAGATAATGCCAAGATCCTTAATTTAATCACATCTGCAAAATCTCTTTTACCATGTAAGGTAACATATTTACAGATTCTGTGGATGTGGACATGAACATCTTTGGAGGAGATATTAGTATTCAGCTTACCACTGTGTGCCCTCTGCCCCTGCAAAATTCATACCCACCCCACATGCAAAATACATTCATCCATCCCAAGGTCCCCTAAAAGTCTCAACCCATTATAGTATCAACTCAAATTTCAAATCCCGTTTCAGTCTTCTCAGCTCAAAAGTCCCAAATCTTTTTATTTAAATCATCTAAATTAGATTATCAGTGAGGCTCTGGGTATAATCCATCCTGGGACAGAATTCCTCTCCATCTGTGAACCTGTAGAACTAGAAAACAAGTTAACTTCCCCCAAAATACAATGGTGGACAGGCATAAAATAATAGCTATACGCATTCCCACTTAAAAAGGGAGAAAATGGGAGGAAAAAAGAGTCACTAATTCTAAGCAATTTCAAAATCTAACTGGGCAAATTCCACTAGGTTCCATGCCTGGGAATAATCCTCTATGGGTCAGCACTGTGCCCTCGGGGTCTAAGCTCTGTCCTTGTAGTCACTCTTCCTTCTTCTTAAAGGGTAGCTAGCACATGTTTGCAGTTGAGTAGGTTTATTAGCTTGTTTTCTGCTTGTAGAATGTTGGGAATAGACAACCTTCATTCATAGCACCCTTGCTGTCCCTTAGTTCAAACTGGCAGTGTTTCTGCTAGTATGGCATCCTTGAGAACCTCATGGGTCTCCTGTATATATCATGGGAATTCGTTACACAGGTGGCTCCTCCACAGATTTTTCCTGGATAATCCATCTCTATTCCTGGCTTCTGCTGAAATGGCTGAGGAAATGAATAAATCACATGTCTAATCTGTTCAAAGAGCCGTCTTTGTGACTGAATACTCTGACTTTTTCATCTTTTCCAGGAACTAGCAAGAGGTTGTCCAGCCATACCCTGGACTTTCTTTCCAGAGTGTGCTTTTCTGATAGTGAATCTCCTAGTTTTAATGTCTTTTGCAATCTGGATTGGCTGAAAATTGCCTGAATCATCAAGTCCTGGTTCCTTTTTGCTTTAACAGTTCTTCCCTCAATTTCTCTTTCCTCTCACATTTTACTATGAGCAGCAAGAAGAAACTAGCCTGTAATTTTCCACACTTTGAAATCTCAGTTAAATATCATTATTTACAAGTCCTGCATTCCACATAGCTTACAGGACATAATTCAGCTGAGCTTTTTGCTGCTATATAACAAGGACAAACTTTCCTCTGGTTTCAGATAACATGTTCCTCATTTCCTTCAGAATCCTCACCAGTCGTGCCTTTTTGGTCCATATTTCCACCGACAGTCTGTTTATGACACGTTAGGTTTTCCCCAAGACAACATAGGTTTTCTCTACCACGCTCTTCGCTTTCCTCTCAGCCCTCATCAGCAGATTCTTTGACATCTGTATTTCCACTAATTGTCTATTCACGGTAATCTAGGCTTTCTCTATTATGCTCCTCAAAATTATCCCACTCTCTGCCCGCTGCCCAGTTCCAAAGCCAATTCCTCATCTGTAGGTATTTATTACAGCAGTACTGTATTTCAAGGTACCAAAATCTGTATTGGTTTCATATTTTCCTATTGCTCCTTCATAAATGACCACAGAAATATGGCTAAAACATAAACTCATGGATCAGAAGTATAAAACTGCTCTGCAGGACTGTGTTCTCCTGGATGCTCCGGGAGGGAATGTTTCCTTGCATTTCCAGCTTCTAGAGGCTGCCAGCCTTGGCTCATGGCTCCTTGCTCCATCTTCAAAGTTAGCATCTTAGCATCTCTCCTTTCTGACCTCTGCTTATATCTTGTTATATTTTCTTTTTTAAACTCTGATCATCCTGCCTCCTTGTTATAATACGTGTTATCTTCGGGATAATCTTGGATAATCCCCTCATTCCAAGATCATTAATTTAATCACACCCAAAAAGTCCCCTTTCCCATGGAAGGTAACATAGTCACAGATTTTGGGGGTTAGGATGTGGACATCTTGGGGGAGGGAGAGTCATTATTTAGCCTTCCACACCTGCAGAACTCACTCCTCTCCAGCCAAAACAATATTGAAACCAGGCCCATGGATCACAGTGAAGAGTATATGGGGACAGATACATGGATTAACAAGTACTAGTGCAGAAACCTCATAGTCCATTCTTCACTAAATCACTATTTAATGGTACTTATTTACCACAGTGCCAGACTGTTCTACAGACATAGGATCCTCAGTCACTAAAAACAAACAGGAAAGTAAACAGATGTTTTAAAAAGATAGAGGTATATGTAGTGGAAGCCCCTGGAATAAAACATTAACCCAGAGGAGGAGGTTAGGGAAGCTTCTGGGTGGGATGGGTCTTGAATGGGGAGGAATGCATATGCTGGCGGGGAAAGAAGAGAGCGTGGTCCATGCTGAGAACCACACAGAGTTCGAGGCAGCAGGAGACAGCGTGGGGACCCAGGGCATGGCAGGGCGGTGGGCAGGGCTGGGCCATGAAGTGGCTCATGCTCGGGTGTTTGAGTTTTCCTCTGGAACAAGGGGGAACCACTGAGAGGGTTTATGATGCTTCGGACAGAAATGTCAGAATTGTGTTTCAGAGATGGAAGCCGAGAACAGTCCAGAAGCTGTGCAGGTAGATCAGAAGCGATTCCATGCAGAGCCGAGCTGAGACGAGAGGGGCGCAGCACAGCAGGTAATGAGAGTATGGGCCCAGGAGCCAGACTGCCTGTCCCCTTTCCACCTGCGTGACCTGGAGCCACTACAGAACCTCTGAGTTGCAGTGTCCACAGCTGGGACACGTGGATACACATAGTACCTGCTTCACTGGGCTGCCTGTGACACACGAAGCATGGGACAAATATGGCTTCTATTAATTAAACAGTTGCTCTGGGAATAGAGAAGAGGGAAGGGACAGGAGAGTTGTCAAGAAAATGACTGGGTGCCTACCACATGCTGGGCACCTTGCTCAGCTCAGCGGGATATGGCAGGAAAAAGACAAACCAGATCCCTGCCTGCATGGAGCAACTGCGGATGTCAGAGAGCAAAATGCAAACGCTGAATGCAGACCTAAGAATGGGTAAGATTCGAGGTCAATTAAACGTATAGGGAGGATGGAAGAGGAAGAGACATAGTCAGGAATCACGGCCAGACTTCTGGCTTAGCTGACGGGGGACACGGTGCTGACTAAATGAGAAATAAGGGAGGGTTAGGCTTACTGATTAAAAGGGTTAAATCTGGATAAAAGCAAGTATTTTGTCTTCCTTGCTAAGAATGCCTAATAGATGGGTAGACATTCCAAGTAGAGATATTTTTTTTTCTGGGCAAGCAAGGGAAAGGTGACATGGCTATTAACGCTAATAAAAATGCAGAGGCAATAAAACTTAAGCTCCAGGGCTTATATTTGGATGGCCTGAACAGTCGGAGGAGATTAGGAAAAAATGTAGTCTTTCTGAGTGGAGATGCAATTATTTTTCAGACAATATTCTTTATTTATCGCACAGTCCATGCACGTGGAGCTCCATCAATATTCCTGTTGGAGCGAGGCACGTGAGATGTGTGTTGGGGGATGGCAGAAAGGCACTGAGGATGGAGGACACGTCTCTCTGACAGCCTGGGGACGGAGGGGTCAGGTGCACCCTGCGAGATGAGGAAGAGCCAGCTTGGCTCGTAGCTGGAGTGCAGAGTCCAGGGCGGGAAGGGAGGAGAGCAGAGGCTGAGCTGCGAGCCTTGCCACATCCCCGCAGCCTTGGAAGACAAACTGAGGATTTTGAGTTTTATGCTAAGAGAAATGGAGAGCCTCTGGAGGGTTTCAAGCAGGGAAGTCACATGACCAGATCTGAGTTGTGGAAAGATGGGACCCTGGCAGCAGCGTGAGTGGGAACCAGAGGGAGGGGGCTACTTAGCAGTCTGTAGTGACCGGAGGGAGGAAAACGATGGTGCTCTGCTTGTCTGAGAATTTCCATAGATTGTGGCTGCACATGGGTGGGCCTGAGGCCAGGTGGTAATGGAGACTCAGAGGACTCTGGACAGTAGAGTGAGAAGAAATTTCAGTTCTCCAGGGCAATCCAGAGGCAAGTGCCGATGAGGAGAGAGGAGAGGAATGGGAAGGGCCAGCAAGATAGTGGGAGGACTGAGTGCTTTGAGAACTGTTTGTTCTGGATCAGTGAGGACTCCCTCCCTTAAAAGTGACAGAAACCCACCTCTGTTTACCCTCAGGAGAAATGGAATTTGTTGGCTCACCCAACAGGAATGGGCACGACTGGATCCAGGTAGTCAAGCAACGTCCTCTCTCTCCCTCTCATCTTTGCTTGTCACCTTGGTTTCCTTTTGTTCATGACCTCCTGGCAACCCCAGATTCATCCTTCCAAATTTGTAGCCCGAAAGGCGAGAGGGTCGTCTCCATCACTGCCAATTGCAAGCATCCCGGGGAAACGCTGATGAGCCCACCTTTTGTCAGGTGCCCACCACGGTGCCAAGTCAGGGTCTCTCAGCAGGGGCGGGGGGCTTGCTGGGAGAAGAGGAGCCGTAGCCACGGCATCTTTTATTCATCTGCCTATGAACTGTTTGTATCAATTTTTGTCTATTAGTATACATATTTATAAAATGTGTGGACTTTCTGTGGCATGTATTACGATTTCAAAAAAATGTATTTCAACTTTTTATGTTTTCAAATACAGGGGATTTAAGTTTTTAACTGATGAAAAAATTGTTTTCTTTTTTTTATTTATTATTTCTCCCAGTATTTCTACGATTACTCCTGGCTCGTGCTGAGCTTAGCTCCCTACTCCTACGCTCTCTTCCATACCCTTCTGCAACCTCGTCCCATCGGAAGTCAGAGTAAATGACGAGTTTTAACAGTGTCCTCACTTCACCCTCCCGCCTTTTTAGCCAGCACAAGTGGCAGTTCTGTTGTGCTGTATTTTACAACATGGAATTAGTCACTAGAATCTCTATACACAGTCTGGATGGTCAATAATCACATCTAGCATTATTCCATGACTGACATTACCAGTCTAAGGCTGTTAGGAGGAGATACTGCAGCTAGAATTTGGGTTGAAAATACTCTTTAAAATTGAAATGTGGTACGTAAGCAATAAAGGGAAAAGCACTGTTCTTTTTTCCCTCTCTCCTTTTAGAGAAATGTACTGCTTAAAATATCTTCATACTAAACTTTGCAAACAGAATTGATCCTGAAATCCTTTAAAGGAGTGTGTTTAGCCACAAGTTTCTTCATTTGCTTATTTTTTCAGTCTTTTAGAAGCTTTCTAGAAAAGCTTCCGTACTGTCTTGCCCTCAAATTTGGTATACATTCCCCAAGACACCTCCCTCATTATACTTTAATTCTGAGGACCGTAGGAGGATAGAATATATTACTTTTAAAAATTATAAAAATTTGTAGAGGTAAATCATTTTCTTAAGTTGATGTTAAAATGTTAAAATGTTATTTTTTACATCATTTATAATCCTGTCATAATCCACGTAATGAAGTTTGGTTAGATTTCAGTGAAAATTATTTTCCAGAGTAGTTTTTTATGCCCTGGGATGGGGGTAACTTTGCTACAATTAGTATGTACGGTGTAGAATTTCATGCAAGTGAGCTGTACCAGCAATATGATAATTTAAACAAAAACAAAAAAGGAAAAATGCATACATTTGCTATTGCTTAAATCACTGCAGCCTCTAGGACCAATGTTTTTTTTTTTTTTTTTACTGATTTAAAAACAAAATGAAAAAATAAAAAAGTTGTACCTGAAAAAAATACATATAGATTTTGTTTAATATGGTATAAGTCTTGTTTGCCATCTCTACCTAATTCCTTGTTGTATGCTGATCAGGGTAGGGTGGCATTACATAATTAAGTGCCAACTTTTCCCTCAAATAAATACCCTATGTGGTCAAGAAGGAACTGCAGTCCAGGGAATGTTTTCGATGAACTAGACTGGAGTGTCATCATGCTGCTTTTTAAAGACTGGGTTAAGGGGGCCTAAAGTCTTGGTTTCCCTAGGCTCAGGCTTAGGACATACGGCTAGGCCATGGTCCTCTTCACAATACAGTGACCTCCTGAACTGACAACCGGGAGATCCTTCTCTATCCCTAGCTCACTGTCCTGACATTTCTATCCCCAATCTCCAAAACAGTACCACCAGGCCACAACCAGTTTGTAGCATCATAATGTCTTGTAGAAAGTTTTATTTATTTATTTTTATTTTTTGTGGGCGGGGGTCTCACTATGTTGCCCGGCTTGGTCACAAACTCCTGTGCTCAAGTGATCCTCCCGTCTCAGCCTTCCAGGTGGCTGGGACTACAGGCGTGCATGCCACCTCCCCTGGCCGAAAGTTTTTATTTTTTTCCCTTCAGATTAGGCAGTTGTCTATTTAGGTAATTTCCCTTGAAAGGGAACATTGTAATCCAGAAATGAATTAGCATTTCCTTGTTTAACCTTCCAAAGAAGAAAAAAGTTTAGCTTCAGACAAAATGTGAGGCAAGTAACAGAATTTAGCTAATCTATGTACATTGCAACTGTGATCTAGAAAATTCGCACACCTCCATTTAATGGCCACTGAGGATGGGAGTGCCAGGCAGTGGCAGTGGGAACTTCCTTGTTCAAATTAATGAGCCACCATCTGCTCTGCTGCTTCTGTATCCTCCAAATAACCACGAATCCTGCAGACTATGAACAGGAGCTGCGGAAGCTGGTCAAGGGAGCACAGCACAACCCACCCGGCTTGAGAATAAAGGCAAAGAAAACTCCACGCTGACACCCTCACCACGTGGGCAGAGCCGCTTTCTTCCTCGCTGTTCTTGGCAGAGACTGTAATGTCACCTTCGCTTATCTGTTTACATGTCTGCTTCTTCTAACCCTTTTAAATGTTTCAACCTAATACAATGCAAGCCCCTTAAAGACCTTAAAGATGGTGACGGTGACTTATCTGTCTTTGCATATAGTAGGTAACCATGGTAGGTACTCAAGAAAGGTTTGTTGGAGGAACGAATGAATGAATATTTGTCCTCCTTTACTTGTGTCATATACTGACCAGCAACATCTATCCCACTCAAAACGAAGCCGGGCACAGAAAGGGCAGAGAGGAATCCTAAGAATGACCTTTGGAGCTGAGACTGGAGGCTGGGGGGCCAGCAAAGGGATAGTCATGCTTTTACAGTACCCCTGACTACAATTGTGATTGTAGCCCCATGGGAGGAAAAAATCAAGAAACAGCAGCCATCTGAGTGAGCAGCGGTCCCTAACCTTTTGGCACCAGGGACTGGCTTCACGGAAGACAATTTTTCCATGGACCGGGAGTGAGGGGAGAGGTTGGTTTCAGACAAATTCTCATAAGGAGCGCGCAACCTAGATCCCTCGCAGGCGCAGTTTACAGGAGGGCTCATACTCCTCCAAGAATCTAATGCTGCTGCTGATCTGACAGGAGGCGGAGCTCAAGTGGTGACATGAAGATGGGGAGAAGCTATAAATGCAGATGATGCTTTGCATGCTTGCCTGCCATCACCTCCTGCTGGGCAGCGGTTCCTAACAGGCCACGGGCTGGGACCAGTCCGCCGCCCAGGGTTTGGGGACTGCAGCAAGACAGCATATGGACACCATCACTCTTAAGCCCAGTTATAAGAACTTCAGGTTTTTTTTTTTAATAGGCTTTAAGTTACTTCAAGGAGGAAGAAGAGCTTAACATGCATCATTTCACTTTAAATACTTCTGAAATATTTTCACCATAATAAGCCTTTTAGGTCATAATGGTAATAAATGTCAACCGTTACTCTTTCATTTACAAATACCAATCGTGTCACCTACAACCTTCTACAAAATTCATAGCAACTTAGAGTAGTCAAATTCATGCAGACAGCAAATGGAATGGTGGTTGCCCAGGGCTGGGCGGAGGGAGGAATAGGGAGTTCGAGTTAGTGCTTCATGGATACAGAGTTTCAGTTTTGCAAGAAAAAAAGTTCTGGAAATGGATGGTGGTGATGGCTGCACAACAATGTGAATTTATTTACTGCCATTGAACTGTACCCTTAAAAAATGACTAACATGGTAAATTTTATGTTATGTACACTTTGCCACAAAAAAAGTACAACAAAAGTTGGTGGGAGTTCTTGTCCCCATCGTCTCCTAAATTTCTTTGAAAATATTTTTTGTTTGCTTCATCAAATCTATTAAATGTCCTCTCCTTATTTTTACATACTCCAATATCAACATTAGACAGACAACAGATTTACACACATAGAGCAGTTGAAATATTTACTCGTAAATTTATAAATAATCTGCAATCACAGAGAACAAATGGTATGCCACATAATCCATTGAACAACAGTGGCCTGTAGGCTTGACTGCACTGGGAAAAATTACAGATCCAGGAGAGGTTTGATATGTGGGACTTTAACAACGTGTGATTTCACACACGCAGAGCCTTTTATATGCTTGTGGGCTTTGAGAACTCGGAGCAAACTAATGTTGTGAAAAGAACATGGCAGTTGGTCTGTTTATAAGGCTAATGCCAATCCACTTTACAGGGGAAAACTCCACATAATTTTCCAGTGAGAGGCAATAAAGTCAGATTAAAAACTGCAAGCAGCTGAAGGAAATGGAAAGAGTGTAATGACTTCACTGGAGAAGCACCAGAGTTCCGAAGAGAAGCGCACGGTGCCCAGGGCTCTGCAGTGGCCAGAGCTTCAAAAACTAGACTCTGCCACTTACTGTCTATAAAATTTGCAACCAACTTAAATTCTCAGAGCCTCAGTTTCTTAATCTGTAAAACAAAGATAGCAGAATCTCTCTCCTAAAGCACTATTATTGCATTAAATGAGATTAAAAAAGATAATACAAGCACCTGGAACATGGTAGACATTGAAGAATTCTTAGATATTATTAATTATCCTCATGATGTATTATTCTTTTCTAAATTTATTAGGAGTAGCAATAGTATGTACTTTTGCAAAGTAATCAGGTCAACCTCAGCGTCTTGTCCTGAAACACTCTTTTGCTCTGATGTCATGGGGTTTGAAAGCAAGGATGGCACCTTTAAAGATAGTCTAGCCTAGCCCTTCATTTTACATCAGTGGTAACTAATATCCAGAGAGAATAAAGCACTTGATGAAGGTCATACTGTTGGTGGCAGAATTAAAAGCCTGTTCTTTAAATCCAAGGGTCCTTCCTTTCTACTTCGAAACTTCTGTAAGCAGCAGAGTTACAAAAACAGCCGAATAGTCAAACTTCACCTTCTAATTCTGAGCTGTGTGCCCCGTAAGAAGCAGGTGAAACATGCCACAGGTGACTCTCTGCCCTGTGATGGCCGAATCAGCAAGGACTCCAGCTAGTGTGTGTTGAGTGCCAGCTACACGCTAGGTACATGTCAGGAGAAATCCAGGGGTACACTTGGGACATACGGGGAAAGAAGCAACAGTTGAATTGCAGAACGTACATAGACCCACCTTGGGAAGCCTGCACAACATAACCAGATAATGTGCCTTGTTGGACAGGCCACTAGGATCTACCCTCAGGACCACCTCGGTCTGGGGATCCCTGGCTGCCTGCTCCTAGTTGAGTGTGGAGCTCTGGACAGCTGACTTGAAGCTCCGTGTACACAGACGGGGCGTGTGGACTGTGGGCTTCAGGGAGGTGATGGGTGTTTTCAGTGACATCGTCTCCAAGGGCAGGTGCTTGGGTCTATTTACCTGGGCTGGTAGGGACCCCAGAGAAGGCACATCTCATTTGCAGCCTGGAGAATCTAAACCTCCTTGCCAGCATTCTGGGAGCCAAACGGGGGAAGATGACCACGGATCTTGGCAGTGGTCAGAATGCAGACTTTGACTTAACGGCCCTGACTTTGGTCCTTCACAGTGCCTGGCTGCAAGGAATGTGGAAGGCAACGAAGGAGTCTGCTTTTTAAACTGACCTGCAATCAATCCAATTGTTTTTAGCTCCATCATCATCTCCATTTCCAGAGATCCCTGGTGCTAGCAATTCCTGAGGCTTTTGTTCATCCCACAGTATAACTGGCTTTCTTGGGTTTGTTAACTCAGTTTCCATTCTCTCTGCTTTCCAGCTTACAGAATGTTGATATTGTTGTCTCTTCTTCTCTTAGTCTTAGAGGATTATTATTATTCTGAAAAGCCCAACAGCTATGTTCCACCTGTCCTACCTAGGCTGGTCTAGGCACTTTGCATATATTTTCTAATTCTACAATTGTATGGAGTAGTTGCTATTATTATCCCCACATAGAGATGAGGAAACTGAGTTTCAGCAACTTGTGCAAGGTCCTTTAGAGGGTTTGAACTCAGGTCTTTCTGACGTCGGAGCCCAAGCTGTAGAGCATGATCACACCCAAGCGTCCACAGTGAAATAATGATGCCAACAACTGCCAGTTGTCTCTGAGAATCCACTATGTGCACGTTAACTGCAACAGCTTTGTGAGATAGCTACTGTTACCATTAACCCATTTTAAAGAGGTGGAAACTAAGTCACAGAGTGGTTAAAGGGCTTGCTCAAGATCACAAAGCCCAGAGTGTGGCCTCAATGGTTATGTTCTCAACATTCACCAAAGACAATTATATCTGCTGTGTCCACCTTGTGGGTTTCTACAGTTTGCTGTAGGAGCCCTTCCCCCAGCAAGAAAACAAAGTCTCCTTAAACCAGCCAACCAACGCTGAGACAATGGGTGCCGGTCAGGCAGGAAGGGGGTTGCGGGGGTGGGGAAACTCCCAACGAATGGATGCAGAGCGCACTGTATGGGGGACGGTCAGGCTTGTAGCCCTCGCTTGGATGGGGCAAAGGCATTATATGTAACCAAACTATTTGTACTCTCATAATATTCTGAAATTAAAAATAATAAAAAATTTAAAAAAAAGCTGAGATAATGAATAGAGGATAGCCAGAGTTAAAGTAAAAATCATTTTGAAAATATTTTCACAAGAAATGATTCTGCTAGATCACACCACCCTCAGTTCATAGTTACCTTCAGACATCCAATTCAGGAGAACATGAAGAAAGAGCCCATATAACTAGACGTGTATAAGGCACATAAGTTTTAGAGGTAAAATGACAACTAGAATTTGCTTCCTAGTCAAACAGCCTATGCTAGGGGGTGCTGTTGAACAATTTTAAGGTTTTTGTTCATTTGGTGCTTTTAGAGTGGTAGGCAGTAGTGCTATGGGGTAGGGTGAGCTTGTAATTTTTAATTAAAATCTGTTTAACTTCAGCCCAGTAACTTTCAACCAACACAACATTTTACTGCGTAAGAAATTTTAAAATAAGTTATATTCATTATATGTACAGTTAATTCCTATTCATGCAGAAGCATTAATCACCCATTGTTTTCTTTTTGTACTTGCATGTCTGAGAACTTAATTAAAGGATAATAAAACGTAGGTGTTAAAACCAAAGAAGGTGGCAGTGTCTCTAGAGCATTACTGATGATTTAAGGACTTGTGTCTCATGGTAGTTAATAGAATCTGTGATATACAGGAAGAACAAAATCAAATTAGTAGACCCAAAACATTAGCAATCAGGAAATCTTAGTTCTAACTCCTCTGCTCCACAGTTAAGCTACGTTACCTAAGTACTTGTTAATAAATCAGGATGCAGAAATTACATAGGATCAGGGAGGTTAGAAAGCACAGCAGTGCTTATGCTGAACTGACAATTTTGGTCACACAGGCTCAGTTGAAAATAGAAAACGTGATGGAGTTAAACACATAAAATCTTCTCTGAACATTTCATTAGTGGTCTAAAAAATGATTTCCTGTAGAACTGTGTCTAGTTCTATACAAAATAATTTTAGTGGTAAATGCTTAGATTTTTTGAATGAAGAGAGATTATTAACTCCAGCAGTTACAAGTCGGTAGCGCTTTAATACTTGCTTCTCAAAAGGAAATGAAGAAGAAATCATTTGCATGTGCCGAGAGGTGCTGAGCAGACAAATGACAACTTTCCAAGATATCACTGTGTTACCTTAATTATTCCCTCCCTGCTTCATACAGCTCTTCTCCCATACGGGGCGAATGACTTGGAGTAGGAGGCATTGCCTTTACTCACTGCTCGGATACGCTATGCAGCTGCTAGAGCAGCGCTAGGAACAGGAACTCAGGGAACACTTGTTGATCAATGAACTGTACAGACAGAAATGTGAGCTACTTTGTATGAGATTTATCGAAGTTTATGGGAGCATTCCCATGCTACAGGGAGAGCTCTTACTATATAAATGCAGCTCGATGGTAGAGGGGAACAGCCTAACACCATTTTGTTGTAAGAAACATTTACCTCCTTGAAAATTACTGACTCAAATATAATTTCTTTCTTTCCATTCTCAAGTCCAAGGTAATTATTGCTTATGATTAGAAGATCTTACAGTCTTGGGAATATTGAGGCAAAGGGGCTTTTTCTGCTATACGTGAAACCACGTGAGTTGCTCCATGTACTCGTTTTCTAGAGCTGTTTAATTTGTTCTTGGAAATAGCTTATAGTGGCAGGGACAGCACGTAGCAGCAGGACAACACAACAAACTGCCTTTTTCAGTTGGCAGCGTTGAAACTACTATTTTGTTATATAGACTAAAAAAAAAAAAACTCTTGGTGGGGAAAAAAATGACTCTAGAGGATTTAAAAAAAAAAAAAACAAAGAAAAACTATGGGGAAAAAAAGCCCCCAAAGGAAAAACATATCTATTCAACAGACAAAGTCAGACTTTTAGATCCAAAAGTTACTTTTCAGGGAGCAACTTAAAAGATTTAGGTGAGAAAACACTTTGAGTGAGACACAGGGGCTGAGGCACGTGATCTGATTATGTCCTTTGACTCATATTTGTTGACCCTGAAATGCCAGGTTTGGCTTCATCTTGTCACTGACTGTATGTTGTCACTCAGGTAATGTCTACTTGGATTGTACCAGGCCAGGGGCCTGTAGCCCTTTGCAAGTTCTCCCCAACCCTACCCCTGCAGCCGTAAGATCGGAGGGGAAGGGGCTGTATACCAGTGTCTTTTAGGAGGGCAGAGAGTTGGGTGAGAGAACCGGCTCTGAAATACATGAAAATCCCTTCTCACTCTGGCACTGGTAGGCTTACCTTGGGCTGGGCAAACCCACTGCCCTGCAATTTATTCTAAATATGGTAAATGCCCTTGCCAAGACGATCTCTGCTAAAATTGGATTATTCCATAAAGGCTGGAAATGTACCTCTGCTCAACAAAAGATTTCTCATAAGAACACAATAGCATTATAAACAAAAGTGCTTAGGCAATGCTTAACAGAATTAAGAAAATAAACTTTTCAAAAGGCCCTTAAGCATATCAGAGAGCATCGTTTACATAGAGCTAATTGGAGCACTAATTGAACATAATTCCTATCTACTCATTAAAATAGGCAATTTAAGAGTTGTCATGAGTCACCATCTTATTAATCTATGATCAAAAAATCATTCAAGGTAAAGTTAAAAATTCATTTCATAGGGGCATCTTTGCCAGGGACGGACACCTTTTAGAGGGGGTGAGCCGGGGATCATGCCTGTCACACTGGAGCGTTCTGGAGATCCTGCTCTTGGGGACTGGGGACTTGCTGGTCTGGAGTGTTTAGGGACAATGGCTGGGAGGAGGCTGATTGCCCATCCCCCCCACAGGTACTCCTTTACCTCCAGAAAAGACACCTAACACTGATTCAGCTAATTAAATTTTCCATGGAAGGCTGGAGGTGGGAGGGGTTGCTGTAATACCTGAAATGAAAAAGTTTGAATTTCCTTAAAAATATTCTGATTTGCCTTTTCTTCTGGCTCATATGAATCAGTGTGGTTTTCCTATCATTGAAGAGAAACATTGCTAGAAATTCACACATCATCTTACTCAGTCTAGTGGGTTAGTGTAAAAGGTTTTCAATTTCTAGCAAAAATCTTACAATGTCCTTTCTTTGGTTCCTAGAAGTTCCAAACCTGAATTCTTCTCCAAAATAATCTAGTATCTATTATACACTAATGTGATAGGCACAGTGCTGTTACGTCTCTTAAGCAAACCTATCTTTCTTTTTTGGCCTCTTCAACTAAGCAGAAAATGTGACTAATCATGGTTGTTTAATGCATGCCCACTCTGTAATGAATACTTGCTAGCCCTTTAAATAACCTGGCATTTTCCTGATTGCCTGCTACAGCAAGTGCATACTGGGGACAGGATCCTTATCTACATTTTACAGATACGAAACATATGTTGGGCCTGCTGGAAAAGGGTGTCTACGCTGGGTAGATGGTTGCACTTGACCTCCATTCTCCTTCCGAAGGATTCCTAGGTGCTTTTATTCACAACCTCATGGCTTATGTATATTTTGACTTTAGGATTCCTGGCATATAAAAAGAGTGTTTAAAAAAATCCTAGCAACTACTCTAGAAAATAAAAAATATGCACAATTTTTCACCTTGCCAAGATCAAATGTTCTGCAAGCCTTGGGTGAAGTTAGCTGTCATTATACAAATCAGGGCCATAGAAATTGTAAGAGTAATTTATGGATGAATATTAAAGATTTTGTATTCTGTGACATACATGGTAAAAGCTTCTTACTGGTGAATGTTGGAAGAGATGTGAAGAGGTAGTTGGGGGAAGTGGAAAACAGAAGCTAAGGTGACTTCTACTCTGTTGGCCAATGTATTAATGAGAAGTGATGAGGAAGAGGACTCAGAAAATCATCCGGAGTGACCCAGTCCGTAGAGAGCTGCACTTTGCTCTTAACTATTTTGAACACGAAACAGGTCAAGCACAATGTATATGAGACTTTGTATACAGTCATACCCTGAATTCGTATTAAAACAGAGTGTATCTCAATGAAGCATCTTGAGGACAACTGCATGCGGGTGAAGTTCCCCTGGAATTCCGCACTTGACATCTGCAGACCTGTGCCCAAATCATAGTGATTTTATCTAGGACGCAGGGCTCCATCCATGGTAGGAATGCCAACCTACTGGTGGTTAAAACCTATTTATGTTAAAACAAAATTACTTTAGAAAAACTAATTATAATAAAAGGGCATTAAAATCAATCTAAATACTTCCTAAATGGAACAGAAAACTTGAAGGGAATATTTGAAATTGAGCTTCTCAGGCTAACTGAACACTCCAGGACCAGCAATGGATCGATTCTAGCCCCCTACGCTGATATTCGGGAGGGTCGGGGGGCTGAGACACACGCACTGGGAATTCCAACCTGGCAGAATTCTAACCACGCATGCACATCCATCAGCGATAATTCCTAAGTTGATGTAATGTTTGCCAGCGAGGAGAAACTACATATTACTTGGAGCAAGATAAAAACCGATAGAAAAAAAAGTACTAGCAATTTTGGGAACAGAGTGGGAGGGGAAATGACATAAAGGTTAGTAAGTCTTGTGATGCTCAGGCCGCTTTTATCACAGAGTGACTCAGTTGGACAAAAAATAGAAATGGATTTTCTAAGCCAAGACATTCTCCCATTCATCTTTCCCTTTCTAAAATTACAGCCGCCCTCCTTAACAATCAAGATCATGCTTTTAAAAGGCGAGTGTGGCGTCTGTGTTTCTCCCCAGGCCTGGTCACACTATGCAGGTATCACCTTTCCACGTCTGTGAAGCCTGGTTCTATTTTCCCTGCCTTCACTCCTCCTCAACACACGGAACAGTTCAAAAATGAAACATAACTGTGTTAAGATTTTCCAGTTAAAGTCATTATGTGACCACACAAACCTGAAAAAATAATGAGCAGCGGTCACAATGGCAGTCATGACAGTGGAAGATTCTTTCCTGTTTTGTTTTTCAATAATCACGGGACTGTCCCCTGATTCCCTTCCTCTGTGTTGGCCTGACTGCTGGCAGAGGCTCCTGGTTCCTCTGCTCTGTCCAGGGCCACAAGAGACACCAGCCTTCTGGAACAAAGCCTCCCTGACCAGCAGGGGCCCCGTGACGCTTTTCTGCCGTGGAAGCAGGGACAGGTTTGGAAACGCTCTGCTGACACGCAGGGGGCACACACGGTACAGGGACATGCCAGCCGCCACTGCAGCTCCTTCCGTTACAGTTGAGAGCCTTAAATTGCACCAGGGCCACACACCTACCCCTCCGGTTATCCAAAACACACCTGCTTCGGTTTATTTGGCCAAGCAGCCAAAGAAAACCCCGTGAGAATCCATACTGTGGTGAACACTGAGAATGCCTGTGTGTGTGTGTGTGTGTGTGTGTGTGTGTGTGTGTGTGTGTGTGTGTGTTCGGGTGGGGAGAGAGCAATTACTAATCAGGAAAACATTTCTTACAGATCTTTCTAGAGTACAGTTCAGGACAAAGGAGAAAGGAAGCAGCAAAGCTTTATCTCTCTCTAGCAGGAGCCCTAGCCTGGGGCTGCAGTGAGCTCACCTCAGGGGTCCCCTGTGTCCAGATGGCCTGGAGGGCCACTGTGTTGTTCCTTATGGAGATAATTTGCAAGAAGCACCACATGCACCAGGGAAATTACTTTTTTTTGCCAGAGGCTTGTTCGGCTGAGTCAGAAGAACGCCTCCACGGTGGAGGGGAGCCCTCCTCACTTAGAACTCCTGATCGAGTCAAGCCTCCCACCCCACCCAAAGCCCCCTCTCCCCTTCATCTCACCCCCTGACAAGAGGGTAAAACCAGGGAGTGGGGTTTCACCAAAAGAAAAGAATTTAGAGCAAAAGGCTGCTCTGGCCAGGAGTGTGGGATAGGAAGGTAAGCGGTATGTGTGTGTTCGTGCTATTCGCACATCATAGCACAGATTCACAGAGCTGTGCGGATTCCCGCACACGGAGAGCAGTAGCATCTGGCCGTGGACTCACATCAGTGCCCCCGTTTGGGACCCGAGGGGTTGCGTCGGTGCAAACAGCAGCAGCAGCCCGTAGGGGCCTCTGCCTGGCACCGAGGGCGTCTTGGGAATCAGAGGTCCAGCTAAAGATCCCACAGAAAGCTAGGTAGGAGCAGGGCGGGCAAGGGGTAGGGGGCATGGTGGGGCCACCGGGTAACATTGGGATTCTGCTCAAAGTCACTCATCAGACACTTCCAGGAAATCCCAGGAAGAGCCGGGAGACCTGAAAATGAGGCGGGAGGGTCTGGAGCCACACAGCAGATGGAGGCAGAAACGCTCATTCATTCCACGCAGACGGAAATGAGGGCGAGGTAATGGGCCAGGAACTGTTCTAGGTGCTGAGCAGGGAAAAAACCCACAAAAACCTGTGCCTTGATAGATCTTTCATCCCGGTGAAGGCAAAGGGCAATGAAAAATAAGCAAAGACGTCAGTAATATCAATCAGGTAGTGGAAAGTACTAAGAAGAAAATACAACAGGATAATAGCGGGTAGGAGTTGGAGAGAGACTGCCCTGGCTGGTCAAAGACTGTCTCTGGAATTAGAGAACTGTGTATGTTGTTGTCACAAACACACACACACACACACACACACACACACACACACACACTTTTGAACTTTACAAACAATAAAAGAGAAGCTTAAATTTTAATTTTCAAGAATCTTCCATCCATCAAACTAAAAGAATCCTATCATATACCAGTAAGCTATTAACACAAGAAATTAATTTTTATTGTACTTAGATTTTATTCCATAAATTATGATACAAAGAAAGTGGACCATAAACAAAAGGTTATAAATCTTTGTTATACAGACTTCTTTGAATTGGTGTTCGTTTTACTCATTGAATGAATGAATGAATGAGGCACTACAGCCCCGTAAACACATGGGTTCAAAACCATCACTTATTAGCTTGACTTCTAAGCCTATTTTTGTAACATGGGAGTAAAAACCATAACCATAGGGTTGCAAAGGTAAGGTAAGACAGTCCATTCAAAGTGTGTAGCACAGCATCAAACAGTAAGCAGGCCGTGACTTTTTTTGGTTTAAGAATAAATTTTAGGATACAATTTATGTGAATTCTAAGCTAGTTTAAAAAATTTCATTTAAAGAGTCTGTGAAATAACTTCTGCGTCGAGGAATATTAATGGCTATCCAGCAGATGTTCTCAAGAAAAAAATAGAATTGTTTCCCTTGGATTTATGAATAAGTGTTTAAAACTAAATGATTTTTCCTAATGTAAAACAAGAAAATACACCTTCCCTCATCCTGTTATTGGTGAAAAGTCACACCCACATTGCATTAACAATCAAGGAGTTAACCTCACAGGACGTGAGCGTCCTCCGCAGATCTATACACGTACACAGGGCATTTACAGAGCACCTATTATGAGCACTAGATATGGACAAAGAGCTTGAGATGGATTCTCTCATTTAATCTTTTTTAACCAATATGCCAGGGACAAATGGAAACAACTTCATTCTTGAGCAGCTATGTCTGTTCTCTAGGCCAAATGATAAAAATGTACATTTCACTTCGGTATAAATTCCAAATCTGTTGTTGCTGTTGTTTTTCTGACAACCAAAGTAATATTTTCATTGTAGAAAATAAATCACCTGTTACGCTACCAACCAAATGAGTGCCATTAAAATTTGGAATATTTCTTATGTCAGCTTTCTCTCTCTCTTTCTCGTAATTAAACATTCTTTGAACAAATACTTTTTAGTGGCTTATACTATTTCATTACATGGATAAACCATTAATTAATCACTAAGGTAATATTAGGATTTAGGTTATTCCCAGTTTTTCACCATTACAGTAACCATCTTTGTACATATCTTTGACTTCCTTCTTCCTAGGAAAAGAATTATCAACTAATTTGAACATGACCATCTTTTTGGCTTGCAATATCTTCACCCAGAAAGGTTGTACCTATTCACACCCTTTAGCAGCAGGCTGTGAGTCTCTGACTCACTCTACCTTCGTCAGATTGACAGCATGATTTTTAAAAACAAACAAAAAACCTCACAACCAAAATGTTGCCAATTTCCTAGACCAAAAAAAAGTATCTGATTGTTTTCTTTTTTTCTTTTTCTTTTTTTTTTTTTTGAGACAGGGTCTCGCTTTGTTGTCCGGGCTAGAGTGAGTGCCGTAGCGTCAGCCTAGCTCACAGCAACCTCAAACTCCTGGGCTTAAGCGATCCTACTGCCTCAGCCTCCCGGGTAGCTGGGACTACAGGCATGTGCCACCATGCCCGGCTAATTTTGTTTTTTTATATATATATATTTTAGTTGGCCAGATAATTTCTTCCTATTTTTTTAGTAGAGACAGGGTCTCACTCTTGCTCAGGCTGGTCTCAAACTCCTGACCTTGAGCAATCCACCTGCCTCGGCCTCCCAGAGTGCTAGGATTACAGGCGTGAGCCAGCGCGCCCGGCCTTGATTGTTTTCTTAAATCTGCATTTTTAAATTATGTCCTAATTAATAAATTAATCTTCCACCCTCCTTCCATACATACTATTTTCTGTTTTTCTTCAAATTGTCTATTCATATCCTTTGCCCATTTAAAAAACTGCATTGTTAGGAGGGATGCCCTTATTGTTTAACCAAAACACTTTCTATTTTAAAGGTATTAATCTTTTCTTCTGTAATATTTGTTGCAAATATTTTTCCTGGGTCGTATTTATATTTGAAATGTTTACTGTACTTTTTGGTCTAAAAAGTTTCAAATTGGTATATACTAGGCATGAGTCATCCATGAGTCATCTGTTCATCTGGAGCCCCTTTCTGTCTGATTCATGTCCTTAAAGAACTCACTCCTGCCTAGACCAGGCAGTGGGTCCTCCCTCCTGCCAAACATGGTGGATTGGTACCAGGAGGGGCCAGGTTATATAACTGAACTGCACTAATGATGGGTCCAGCGAGGCAAGATCCTCAGACCCAGTGCTCAGATCCTCGTCCTTCCAGAATCTGGAGTTGCTTCTCTATCTCAGCCTTGGGAAGGTCCAGCACAATGACAGTCTTTGCCTTGGGGTTAATCCAAGATCCCTTTACAGTCAACTCTCCATTTACTTGTGGTACTCTGAGGTGGTTTTGTTCCTCACATTCAGAACTATCTTTACTAAAACATGATGAAATAAAATAATTCTTTTTCTTGTGGTCTCTTCCACTGCTTTTATATCTCAAAATTCCCTTTCCCAGTGTTAGTTAAATACTCACCTATTTTTTTTTTCACCTAGATTTTTAAAAACATGATGTAAAAAACACATACAGGCCAGGTGTGGTGGCTCACACCTGTAATCCTAACACTCTGAGAGGCCAAGGTGGGAGGATAGCTTGAGCTCAGGAGTTTAAGACCAGCCTGAGCAAGAGCAAGACCTCATATCTACTAAAAATAGACAAATTAGCCAGGTGTCCCGGCATGGGCCTGTAGTCCCAGCTACTGGGGAGGCTGAGGCAGGAGGATCGCTTGAGCCCAAGAGTTTGAGGTTACAGTGAGAGCTATGATGATGCCACTGCACTCTAGCCCAGGCAACAGAGTGAGACTCTGATTCACAAAAATAAAATACAATTAAATTAAATTAAAAAATAAGTAAATTCTCTCATTCATCTGGAGTTCATTTTAGTATGTGGTTTGCTCAATAATATACTTCTTCCCCATTGGTTTGCTGTGTTCCAGTGATCATAAACTTGTATGTGTGTGTCTATGTGTTGTTTTTGTGTGCATTTCTGGGCTATTTATTCTGTTCCATTTGATTCCTATTCCTGCAATAAACTGTCTTAACTATAGTAGTCTTATTATGTATTTTAATTTGAGATACCAAGTTTCCTTTCATTGCTCTTCGAAAATTTTCATAGCTATCCTCTCTACAACTCTTCTGTTGTCAGAAGATATCTTTTTTCCTTTCACCATGTCACTGAATGGACTATCTCAACCTCTAGACTCCAGTTATGGTTTAACCAAGGCCAGTAAATCCATCTTTACAAAACTAGAATGGACTAAACTACTTCTTGATAGCCAGGTCTGCTGCTGTCGTGCCTGCGTAGCAGCCCTGCCAGATCAAATTAATCAGGCAGCCAAGAGACATTTAACAAAAATACTGTGTACAGCATTATAATTTGCCTTTTTTTTTTTTTTTGGTATGAGGTGAAGAAAACTGGGAAGTCCACAAAATTAAAACAAATTCATTTACTTTCCTTCCAAAAGGTTTTTAAAAACAGATGATACCAACAGGCCTTACAATCTCATCTAGCACTACATGCTTCCCTTGATAGTCAAATCTTTTTTATTTTTAAACACATATAATATTTGTTTCTACAAAATAATATTCGATAGTTACTGGGACATTAAGGAAAAATATCTATAATAACCCCAACCAACCACTACATTTTGTCTTTTAGACATAGTGTTGAAGGCACTTTCTATACAGATGCTCCTCAATTTATAAGTCTCCATCCTAATAAAGCTGTTGTAAGTTGAAAAAATCAGAAATTGAAAATGCAGTTAATACACCTAACCTCCCAAACATCATAGCTTACCCCAGCCTACCTTAAATGTGCTGAGAACACTTACATCAGCCTATAGTTGGGCAAAATCATCCAACACAAAGGCCATTTTATAATCAAATGCTGAATATCTCTTGTAATTTATCAAATGCTGTACTGAAAGTGGAAAAAGGAATGATTTCACACCGTTGTAAAGTCAAAAAGTCTTAAGACGAACCATAAATCAGGGATTATCTGTATATGATTGGGTATTTTCAGTGAAATTTAAAGCATTTATACATTAATCTAAGTCTAGCACTATTTGTATATACAAAAATAAGAAAATTCATCTTTCTGGGACTGTAGTCATGAATTTTTCATTAAAAAGAAAAGTGACAGACTAGGAAAAAAAATACCTGCTAGGAATGTTCTAGAACTGCCTGATTGTCAGTCCCTTCCTTCTCCACTGCTCCACACCTGAATTTTTACAGGTCACAAAAGCAATCAAACAAAAGGAAAAAAACCCCACAAAGATGTTATCTCACAGGCAGAGAATGGGCGGGGATTGGAATGTGATTTCCTTAACAGAAAACTAGAGACTGAAATATTTTTAAATGCAACAACTTAAAATGTGAAAATGTTAGTATATATGATATTTCCCTCGCTTTATATATTGAATACATATATTTAAATATAAATTTAGTATATTTTAAAACCCTGCTGCTGACAGAGAAAACAAATGCAAAGATTTCTTAATGATTCTACTTCAATAATTTAAAATCAAAGTGCTCTAAAGAAGGTCTCATACATTTTAGTCCAACTAAATGTCATAAAGGGAAAGGAATAAATTCCTTGACTAGGATTTTCACTTCCTTCACCTAAATCATCACTATTATTAAACCATTTTGCAGATGAAAAAACTGAGTCTCAGATGTTACTGTTCTTTAGTTCCACAGCTAGGTGACGAAGCAGGATTCGAGCCCATCACACTACGAGTTCCTTAGCTTTTCTGTGCATGGACTCTGACAGTCTGGTAAAGCCTATATACCTGTGCTCAGAATAATGTTTTTAAATTCCTAAAATAAATACATAGGATTAGAAAGAAAAAAATCATAATGACATAAGAGTTATTGAAATATTTTTAGGAAAAATTTTGTGATATAGCAATATATGTTCTTTATGAAGATATTAAATAAGAGGACGTACTAGTGGGTCTGATAACTATGCTAATTTTAAAGCAGTGGTGAGCATTAATATTTCAACAACTTTAACGTAGTATGAAAACATCCGTGACTTCTATTGTTGAGAAGTGACAGGTACTGCTAGTACTATTGGTTTGTTGCCTACATTCATAATTAGGGTGTCACTTACCGAATACCTTATTTCCTTCTCCAAAGGAAGGTATCCCGAAATGCGTCCAAACCACAAGTCTAAATTTCAGTTAGAGGCTGGTGAAAATAAAGAGGTAATTTTTCTTTTTGGTTATTCAAGTTCGTAGACTCTTTGATTTCTGTCTACAGACCCCTTGGGGACTTCAGACCTGGCTAAGAACTCAATGTAGATTCCATGTATACACCAGATAGGCCCCTCGAATGAGTCTGTGATGAATATGAGTAAAAGGGACAGACAGATGAAAGTTCCCGCTAAAACACCTTGCTGGGTCAGGCACTACTGGTTGATTGTTTGCTTTTTCTTTCAGGGCCAATTTAACTATCCCCCTCTCCCTAACTAGAGTGAGTGTGTGTGTGTGTGTGTGTGTGTGTGTGTGTGTGTGTGTGTGCTGAGGGTTGGGGATGTGGATTACCACACTTCCTGAAGGTGCCTTTATTTACCTGCTGGACCAGTACTTGGTATCAGCCAGTGTTCTCGTCGCAGAGCATGCAGCCTGGTACCCCCAGGAGGTGTCAGCGGGTCTTTGGGAAACAGACCCAGATGCAAGGCCCAGCAGAGAGTGAAGGTCTGAGCTGGTGGGCAGGAGGGGCAGGAGATGGCAAGGTGGGTGCTGATGGGACAGCAGCTGCAGCAGCAGCAGGAGGTGTCTGTTTTCAACACGTGACCTGTCTACCTTGGAGCATCACATTTCTGATGCCCCAGGTCAACACTGCAGATTTTTATGAATGTCAAACAACTGTTCTGAGATTCTTGTCTGATATTCACCCACACTGTCTTCCTAGAGCAGAGCATATTCATTTTGATTGTTCTCCTCATAAGTGATGGGATATGTTCATTTAATCTATTCAGTTTTTAAAATTAAGATAGCTAAAAATTTAAATAGCCGAAATGCTGCCAAAATAAAATAGACAAAACACATTTGGCTTTATTCTGTCGACTCTGTATGTGGGAGAGGACACTCCTGTGTTTGTGTGCGTGTGTGCAAGTGTGTGTGTGCACGTGTGTACGCTGTTTGGTGGGGAAGGGAACAGAGCTTCCTTATAATTCCCTAGATTTCCTCCTTGTGGTTCACAGAAACCATGTTCCCAGCAGAAAACCCAAGAACTCGCCCTGAGCACAAATGTCATTTTTGCAAAGACAGAGAAAAAAATAAGTCTGCACGTATCTTTAAATGGCAGGCAAGTAGGATCATAAACACAAATTTAAATAAGCAAAGAATGATTATACTTAAAGACAAAAAAAGGAAGCAGAATCATTCAGACCCTTATATAAATAACAATGATGCTCCAGTTCAAATTCCTTAGCTTGGTATTCGAGGCCACGCTCCAGGGCACTACTGACTTGTCCTGAGAGGCCCTGCCCTGTGTGCTCTGGCCTCTTCTGGCTGCCCTGGCTTCATACCAACCCATGCTTGCCCTCACTCTCCTTCTCCAGACTCAGTTCTTGGAACATCCTAGGCTCTGTCCTACTTTGGTGACACTTAACAGGCAGTGCGCTCTGTCTGGAAGGCTCTTGATTATCTTCCCTATCATCCCACTCCCATCCTCCAGTTACTACCTGTTCCTCCTTCAGCTTTCATTTCAGGCCTTTCTGATCCTCCAGATCGGCCAGATGCCCAGGGCCCCTGGTTGAGCAGACTCGGTTGGGGAGATTGTGCTCTAAACAAGGGCTCCTCGTCAGGGTATGGGGAGGGGAAGGCTGCTCTACTGGCCAAGTCATGCGGCCTTGGTGCTGCGCCTTGTCCAGCTGGAGAAAGGGATTCCTTGGTGCAAAATAGAAAAAGACTCCATTGTCTTGCCAAACGGTGCCCGCCGGTTTGCACAAACCTAGGGGCTGCCTTTTATAATAGTTTGTCCACCTAGAGGGCTTGGCTTTTTCTAATTTACACCAAGGCCCTGTGTATTGTATCATTGACCCTGCAAATCTCTCTGCTTTACAAATGCAACTGGCCTTTTCCTTTATGGCACTTAAGTTCGTGGTCATTAATTTGTGTGCTTATTGGAGTGGAATCAGACTTTCCCACTAGATGGGAAGACCCATGAGGGCAGGAACCACAGCTTTTTGCTCACAATTATATTAACATTTTCAGTCCTTAACATAGCATGTGGCACAGAGTAGATGTTAGACATATATTTATGGAATTAATCCATAAAAAGGAGAGCCACGGAGATGTTGTAATGAAAGAAATGACCAGACCTGGGGCACAATGGCGGCGTCTAACGGATCTACTTATACTTACTGAATAAATGAGGATTCGACAGAAAGTAAGAAGCAGAAGTTGGCAGACCAAAAGATAGACTTCATAACTTCATAATTCAAAGCAGAATCTTCGTTGAAGCATTTCACCCTAGGGCTAGAAAGAAACATGCTGCTTCTAGAAGAAAGCAGAGTCAGGCAGTGCCCCCAGAGCCTGCTTGGGAATAAAGGGAGTTTTAGACAGGATAGCAAGCTGAGAGGGAATCTAAGTGAGACAAAAATCTAATGATTCATGAGACTCCAGGAAGACAAGGCATCTTGGAACTTGCAGAACTTGTTGCAACAAAAATTCTCGCCCTGTTGGCTGAAGACAAGGAGGCAGAGAGCCTCTATGCGTTGCTTAGTCAGTACACTGCACAGCAGGAAAACCAGCTGAAAGGAAGAGCTGAGGCTGGTGTAGGAGCAGCCACAGCCCGAGGGACCCCTGCAAGTCCCGGGACTTGGAAAAGCTCTGTGCGATGCAAGGGTCGAGGTGCTGAGGGACCATCAGTACAGACTTTGGTGCACAATGCTAAGTTTTTAAAAACCCCTTACTAGGGAAAGGGAGGGAGGGAAAAAGATAAAAGGTGATCACTGGTAACAGTTTTTCATTGTAGGAAAAAATATATATGCTATTTAAGATGACATATATTATCTTTTTCAAAATTTCTATAAAATACATCAAGCTATATATAGTATTCTCTACTATAATTCTTTCTTTACTTCATAGTATAACTTGAAAAGATATTTTCTTTTTTTTTTTTTTACAACCATTTATTTTCATTATTCCTCTATAAAAGAAAGGACATTTGATACCAAACGTGCAGGAAGAATATAATCTCATAACGAAGAACTTAATACGTTGTCAGGTTTCTGTATTTCCTCTAGGATTAATACAAACTCTGTCACCAACATCATCAATAAATTTTTCTCAGATATTCTCATGTCAGTGTTTGAGAAGCATTCCTTCAGGATAATTTTACCATCTGGGGGACATGTGACAATGCCTAGACATGTTTGTGGTAGTCATAACTGGGGAAGGTGCTACTGATATCTAGTTAGTAGCGGCCAGGGATACTGCTAAACATCCACAATGCACAGGACCATTCTCATGACAAAGAATTAGAGAATATCTAGCCCAAAGTATCAACAGTGGCAAGATTGAGAAAGCCTGTTCTCAGGGATCAGCAGAGTAAAGATATTCCTATATTGGCGAAATAGCAGCTTGAAAAGATATTTTCATATCTGCACATGTAGATCTCTTATTCTTTTTAACAGCTGCAACACATTCCACAGTATGACGGGCATGTCATTTAGCATGTAGATGGCCACTCAGCTTGGTGATACAGCTCACGTTTTTGTTTGCTTTTAGAACAGCCACATGGAGTAGGAAACCTCCAAGAGGGCCCCCCAAGGACTCCAGCCTCTATTCACACCCTGTGTGATCCCTTCCCACACTGTACCTGTACCAGGGTTGGTCTATGGGACCGATTGTCTATAACACAAATGATGGTATGTCATTTCCCACATTAGGTTATGAAAGACTGCAGCTTCACTCTTGGGTGCTCTTGTACTTGCTTGCTCTGTTTCTCTTGATTGATTTGCTCTGGGGGAAGTCAGCAGGCATGTCATGCAGCCACGCAGGCTGCCCATGGAAGGCCATGAGGTGAGGAACTAAGGCCTCCCGACAACCACACGAGAGAGATTGGAAATGAATTCTCCAGCACCGTTTTAGTGTTGAGATGAATGTAGTTCTGCCGAGAGCTTGACAGCAGCCCCGTGAGAGACCCTGAGCCACAATCACCCAGCTGAACTGCTCCCAATTCCTGGACTCGGAAACTGTGTAAGATAATAAACATTTGTTGTTTTAAGCTGCTAAGTTTTGTGCTAATTTGTTATGCAGCAATAGGTAACAAATACACCACATATGGTAAAGTCTTATCAGTGGACTATCTAGATCAAAAAAGCCAATGCATTAAAAATTTTGAAAGATATTGCCAAACTGTCTACCAAAGAGATGGTCCAACAAAACACGAGCGTTCTGGTTTCCCCAAATCCTTACTAGCGTCAGAAACGGTCAAACTTAAGCAATTTTGCTAAACTAATGGGTGAAAAATGGCATCTGATTGCTCTTTGATTTGTGTTTCTTTAACTTCAAAAGTTCTTTTGGACACATACCATGCATCATCAGGAATGCAGAAGAAAAGGTACATGGTTGGGTTCCAAATGATTTATTACAAAATGAGAGACTGTGAGGTACCATGCTCCAACCTCTAAACCACTTCCTTATTTAAAATTTCCATTAAAAAGCAGTTAATTTTATAAAAAGTAATAATCAAATAACCACTGAAGTTGAGTCTAGGAATAAAAGTATGCATCTCATTTTGATTACTTTCTCAAAAATGCACAGAATATTAAGTGATTTTAATAAGAGGCATGACCTTGAACCTCAAGGTCTATAAGCCCTAAATCAGAAGTGATCTAAATTCAAATATTAATTCCCTTTAAGGTTGCTGAACCAGAGGTCTACTAACAAAAACAGAGTGAATGATTGGGATCAAATGGGAACTAAATGTATTTTCCAAAACTACTTAAATGAAACATCACTATAGTCTCAAATCAAATACGAACTCAACTGAGTCCGTATTTGGCTTCAGTTCCTGGTAAGAATAAATAGTTCTGGAAAAAAAAAAAAACTTTTATCTTTTATAAAAAGCTATAAAGAGGATTGGGACTCAGTGATATTGGAGAAGCAAAAATAATACTCCTCACTAGAGAAAAGCATCTGAAATCATCACGGGTCTCCTGCCACCAGCAATCCCAAGTTCCTCAATAATGAAGACAAATGTATATTAAGTATTTTTAAAATTAAACATCACTCTCGATGACATTTCATTAAATTATGAAATATATCTGTTTGTACTGCCAAAAGTCATAAAAAAATTTTTATAAAAATAAACCTACCTCTTGTAAGGATACAGTGGACATACTGCATCAGGGAAATTCTAGAAAGTATTTCCTAAATATCTAAGGCCAAAAACCAAGACAAATTGGTTGCAGATGATATCAAATAATCACTTTAATCACATAAATGAACAACTTGGAAGATCTTGCATTGTTATTAAACTAACTAGCTGATTTCTCTATTAGTACATAACAAGGAAGTAACAATGTAATTTAATCATCATAGTTACTTTCCTAGGCTACACTGGTCTGAGAAAGGAAAAGGAGAGTGTTGGCTTCCACCTCAAGGTGGATGTCATGCTCAGAGTTCTCCAAGGTTAGGTGGGAGGACATTGCACTTGGCAGTAAGCAGTGTCATCCCCTAAAGCATTCCTCCCTGTTCACAGTCAAAGAGGGCTTTGGATGAGGACACGGGACCTTAACTCTTTCTTTCTTCCCTTAGGATACTGTGGCCATGGAAGGAAGACAGTCTCTGAGAAGCCAGAGAATGAGGAGCTCTGGGCCCATCAAAGTGAACTTGATGCCTTCTTCTCAAAGGTCTGCTGCCGTCTCAGGAAACATTAAGCTGATCACCCCTATCTGGTCACTGGCACATGCTCCAAACATGGTGCATACTCCACAGAGATTTTCTAATAACTTCGCTACGTATAAGTGCTAACTCCGCCAATTCTCCATGTAGGAAGGATAAAGGATTCTCCTACGTGGAAATTTCTCATCCAGTGGGTAGCTCAGAATTCTGACTCAATAAAAAATAACAACATATTTTGCTAATATATGCATTCCTTCCTCTGAATCATTATTGATTCTATAATTTACCACCTTCGAGTGAATACTATTGTGAACTGTGATTGGGTCATTCTAGCTACTGGAACCACACTGCTTGGGTCTGAATCTAGCTCTGCCCTTTCCCCGTGGCACGATCCCAGGCAAGTTATCTATGTGCTTACAATGTCCTTATCTGTAAAGTAGGGATACTGAAAGCACCTTCTCCGTGGGTGGGTGGATATTAGTGCTAAATGAGTTAAGACGTGTGAAGTGCTTAGAACTGTGCCTGACGCATAGTGTTTGCTATTAATGTTATTATATGAACTTCCCTGTCCTTTATCTCAGTATCCCCACATCTGGTAGGATCTTTAAATGGGATCCTACAGAAGGGCTGGGGTTTCTGCTCAATCAGTTAGGCAGCTCTAAGTGGCTGGGCTGATGATCCTCCCAACAAGTTGTGACAATAACTGACAAGTTAAAGACGACTGTACCCTGTAGGGAGGAGGAATTTGCCTGAAAGCAAAAACAAGAGCGCAGTTCAGGCAATTAATCACTCTTCCATTCCCAGAATATTCAGTGTCAGCAAATTCAGGAATTCTGCACTTAAAAAATTGTCAGAGGACAGTTGGCCAAGTTGACACACCACACCTGCCTGAAGCCGTGCTGAATGTTGTCACCGTCCCACTCAAGTGCAGATGGCTCTGACGGAGCCGCTCTGCACACCAGTCTGTGGTCCTCCTGGTTTCCAGATTATTAAATGAAGACGTACTCATTGGCACACTGCTCCCCAAAAGCCGACCCAGCAAATGAGCTTCCCATCCGGACTGCCAGGTCTGCTCTGCTTATCATGC
Organism: Lemur catta; assembly: GCF_020740605.2. Lineage (NCBI taxonomy): Eukaryota > Metazoa > Chordata > Mammalia > Primates > Lemuridae > Lemur > Lemur catta. The sequence continues at coordinate 20,140,077 of NC_059150.1, read as the reverse complement.
AAAAGAAGAAAGCCAGGCCCCTGCTTTTAAAGTTTTAACTGGAGAGCGCTATAAACAATTCGGGCTCTTTGGGCTCTTACCATCGTCAGAAGGCCATGATGAGATCTCCATGCAAACATTTAAGGATTAGATATTTTTTTTCCTGTCATTTCTGCCAGTGTCTGAGCGTAAGATTTACATTCACATTCTGTCACCTGAAGACATCCAGACAAGCCACTTGTAAACAGTCCTGACCCTGGACCTAAAGAAGAGGTGAGGTCACGATTCTGTCTGCTGGGATGGAGACCTGCAGTAGATCACTGACTAGGTCAAGGCTTTCCCATGATGGAAAGCATCATCACTCAGGAGGATGCTCAAAGTGATTCTTTTTAAGATGTTTACTTAAAATAAATAAATGAACAAACAAATAAGTAAAAACTACTATTTCATGAGGGAAAAAACATCACACACTGGCTATGTGTGGAAAAAATGTAATTTATATCTCATCTGCATTCCTACCTATGCACTTGGATGAAATCAACAATGAACACGTAGTTCTGGGACCCCACCCTTCTCCAAGAGGCAGGATGTCACAGTGGATACAAAGGGAAGCTCAGCAGCCAGATGACATGTCTTGAAATACCAATTCCTTCACTCCCCAACTAGATGGGTTTCAGTCATTTTCTTGGTTTCTCTATGTCCCAGTTTTCTCAGTAAAAAGATGACTGTTATGAAGATTTAATGAGGTAATTTATGTGGATCATTTAGATCCACCTGGCGAACAGAAAACTCACAACAAATGTTAGCTATTGTCGTTGATTCTTACAATGGGCTTTCAAGTTAATGAAATCATTTTTAAAATTATTCTAAAATTTACAAGTATATTTTGATAATTCCCTTAAATAGTTAAAAAATTATAAGAATTTAGAGGAAAAGCTGGTACAATGACATTTGCATTGTTTGTGGTGATACTATATACAGGTTACAGATCAGAAAGTCACCATTTATGCTACCAATTGCAAGGCATCAGCACTACAGACAGAACTTTTTAGCATAATAAACCTTGTCCAAGACTAGATTAGAAACTTCCATGGCCCCAAATATTGCCAGACTCAAGGATATATCATGAGTCAGTCAATCTCTTTTAAAATCTTGGTACATCTTACAGCTTAAATCTTATGTTAAGATGAGAATTTAAGAATATGCATTTACTTGAAATATTACTACTAACTACTATGGGAAGATAGTAACAACTAAATTGAGCTAATAAGTTGAGCACTAGTTATTAGTATTTGGGTAAAAGCTTTTAGAAGGAACAAAAAGATGCATGGATTATACACTGGATTTCTTTGGCATTTATTAACAATGACGGATCTTTCTTTAAAGATTTCACTTTCCCAAACAGAGTAGTAACTGACGCCCTATCACTCATTATCCATAGGTGGGGTATTTTTAGTTTTAGTTTGCACCAGCCAGGGGGTTATGTTGCAGTAATAAACATCCCCACTGTTCAGTGGCTTAAAACAACAAAGATTTGTTTCTCACTCATGCTACATGTTCATCGCAGGTCAGCAGGGTTGCTGCTCCATGTCATGACCTTAATCAGGGGTGCAGACTGAAAGAGACTGGCTATCTGGAACTTTGTGGGTCATTCTGTAGGCAGAATGGAATTTGCCAGAATTCTGCACTGGCTCTTAAGGTTTCCCCTGAGAGGTGACACATACCACCTCCACTCACATTCCATTAGGAAAAGCAAGCCGCACGGTCACACAGGGGCAAAGAAGTGCCCTTGGACCCAGAAGGAGAAGATTTAGAACACTTGGTACCATTTCCAGTGACTATCACACCATATAAAGGAGTTTTGCAGATTCTTTCAGTTTAATTTAAAGGTTAAAACATACAGCTGTGAAAAGTCCTGGACCTAATGGATTCACTGGTGACTTCTACCAAACATTTAAAGAACTAATACCAATCCTTCTCAAATTTTTCAAAAAATTTGAAGAAAAGGGAACACTTCCTAACACATTCCATGAGGCCAGCATCATCCTGATACTGAAGCCAAAAAAAGATACTACAGAAAAGAAAATTATAGACCAATATCCCTTATGAACCTTGATGCAAAAATCTTCAACAAAATACTAGCAAACTGAATTCAGCAGCATATTAAAAGAATTATATACCATGACCAAGTGGGATTTATTCCCGGAATGTGAGGATGGTTCAACCTATGAAAATTAATCAATGTAATGTACTACATTAACAGTGAAGAGCAAGAAAACCCCCACAATATTATCTCAATTGATGCGGAAAAAGCATACAAAGTTCAACGCCCTTTCATGATACAAACACTCAATAAATTAGGAATAGAAGGAAACTACCTTAAAATAATGAAAGCCATATATAAAAAATCCATAGCAAACATCTTACTCAATGGTGAAAGATGGAAAGCTTTTCTTCTAAGGTCAAGAATAAGGCAAGGATGCCTGCTTTCACCACTTCTATTCAACATGATACTGGAAGTTCTAGCCAGAGAAATTATGTAACAAAAATAAATAAATGGTATTCCAATTGGGAACAAAGAAGTAAATTTATCACTGTTTGCAGATGATATAATCTTGTATTTAGAACACCCTACCTTATTAGAACAAATAATTTACCACAAAGTTATAATATTCAAAGCAGTGTGGTACTGGCATAAAGACAGACACAGAGAACAATTGAATAGAATGAAGAGCCTAGAAATAAACCTTCATGTATACGGTCAAATGATTTTTGACAAGGCTGCCAAGATCATGCAATGGAGAAAAGATAGTCTTTTCAACAAATGGTGCTGGGAAAACTGGACATCCACATGAAAGAGAATGAAGTTGGACTCTTACCTAACACCATATACTAGAATGACCTCAAAATGGACCAAAGACCTAAATGTAAAACCTAAAAACTATAAAACTCTTAGAAGAGAGTATAGGGCAAGGTTTCATGACAGTAGATTTCACAATGATTTCTTGCATATGACACCAAAGGCACAGGCAACAAAAGAAAAATAGACAAATTGGACTTCATCAAAAATCAAAAAATTTTGTCCATCAAAAGACACTATCAACAGAGTAAAAAGGCAACCACAGAATGAGAAAGAATATTTGAAATAATGGATAGGGGATTAATATCTAAAATATATAGAGAACCCCTAAAACTTAACAACAAAAAAAACAAACAATTAAAGTAAAAAGTGGACACAGGACTTGAACAGACATTTCTCCAAAGAAGATCTACAAATGGCTAATATGCACATGAAAAGATATTCAACATCACTAATCATTAAGGAAATACAAATCAAAAGATACCAGCTCACAGCCATTAGGATGGCTGCTATCAAAAAACTCAGAAAATAACAAGTGTAGCTGAGGAAGGAGAGTAGCTGGAATCCTTGCACACTTTTGGTGGGAATGCAAGAAATTACAGCCACTGTGGAAAACAGTATGGCAGTTCCTCAAAACACAAAAAATAGAATTACCATGGACCCAGTGATTCCATTTCTGGGTACACAACCAAAGAACTAAAATCAGGGGCTCAAAGAGACATCTGCACATCAATGGTCATAGTAGCATTATTCACAATAGCTAAAACATGATAGCAACCCAAGTTTGCAATGATGGATGAATGGATAAACAAAGTGTGATATATACGTACAATGGAATATGATTCAGACTTAAAAAGGAAGGAAATTCTGACATATGCTGTAACAGGGATGGATGTTAAGGACATTATACTAAGGGAAATAAGCCAGTCTCAAAAAGACAAATATTATTAACATATCAGCAGTCCCCAATCTTTTTGTCACCAGGGACCGGTTTCATGGAAGACAATTTTTCCATGGGTAGGGAGGAAGGAGGGATGGTTTTGGAATGATTCATGTGCACTACATTTATTGTATAGTCAAACCTCTCTGCTAATGATAATCTGTATTTCCAGCCACTCCCCAGCACTAGCATCACCGCCTCAGCTCCACCTCGGATCATCAGGCATTAGATTCTCACGAGGAGCATGCAACCTAGATCCCTCACATGCGCAGTCTGCAGTAGGGTTCAAGTTCCTATGAGAATCTAATGCTGCTGCTGATCTGACAGGAGGCGGAGCTTATGTGGTGATGCGAGCGATGGGGAGTGGCTGTAAATACAGATAAAGCTTCGCTTGCTCACAGCTGCTCACCTCCTGCTGTGCGGCCCAGTTCTAACAGGCCATAGATGGGAACCAGTGCATGGCTCAGGGGCTGGGGACCGAAGTATTATATGATTCCACTTATATGGGCACTTAGAGTAGTCAAAATTATACAGACAGAAAGTGGAATGGTGGTTGCCAGGGGTTGGAGATAAGGGGGAATGAGGAGTCATTCTTTAATGGGTGTAGAATTTCAGCTTTGCCAGATGAGGAGTTCTGGAGGTGGATGGTGGTGGTGGTTGCACAGCATTATGAATGTATTTAATATCATTGAACTGTACACTTAAAAAGCTACTAAGATGGTAAGTTTTATGTTATGTGTATTTTACCAAGATAAAAAAAAATGCAGACATAACTTATGTCTGTTTTTTCGATGCCCCCTTGCTATCCATCCATATCCTGGGTTATGCAGAGGAGAGGAATTAGTAATTTTTATTCAACAGAAACCAACTTGATTCTCCCTTTGATGCAAATCAAAACTCAGATGTGAAAATAGTAAAAAGAAATTATGATTGCAGTTAATTTGTTTCTTCTTGAGTTACAAGGTAAGTATAGGGAGGAACAAATAGGTTTCTTATTTGTTTTTTCTTTTGGAGGGAAAGTGATCTGTCTTTTTTCACACAACGAATGCACCCTGTGAGGCTATTCTCGGGCTTCACAATGTCACCCCTCCTGGGCTTTCTTCCACCTACCTCCTCTGACACCACCACCTTCAAACCAGGCACCTGCAGAAGAGCAATACTGTCTGAATTTTTTTCGCAGGCTGATGGGCAATTGTACAAGGAACTTGTACTTACTATTATTTGTTTTTAAAATTGGAAAGGACCTCAGATGTTATTGCAGGAGCCTGCTAGTTGTCCTCAGATATCTACCCCTCCCCCCCACACACTGCAGTCGTACATGACAACTATATGACATGACATGATAGCTACTTCCCACTTCTCTCCCAGCCAGGTGTGACTATGTGACCATATTCTGGCCATCGGGGTATGGGCGCAGGTCCTGTGTCCCTTCTAGGTCATGCCTTTGAAGGAGTGGGTATACCTTGCCCTTGGCCCTTCCCTCCTCTCCCTGGCTGGTGTGCGCACACGATGGTGGGTGCTGGGGCAGCACTGCCAACCACAGAGTGGGAGCCGGGGGCTGAGCGTGGCAGAGCAGCAAGATAGAAGGAGCTCGTGTCCCTGAAACTATGAAGCTTCCATAGGAGCCCTGGAGTGTGTATACTGGTACCACATGTGGAAGAAATGAATATTTATAATAAAGTGTTAACTATACCCCGGTCAGCTGGGTCAAATGTTGCTTTAAGATGAAGAAACTGAGGCCAGAGAGATTAAAAGACATGACCAGAGCCATGCAGCTGTCCCCTCTGCAGACTGTACGTTAAAATGACGGAAAATGATTCCTGTCTCCCGTTTATGGCTGTGAGAGTCAAGTGTCCTCCAATTTCTTCTTCATTGATTTAATGTCACACTCAGCAGGGGTAATGAAATAATGTAATGCTGAGAACTACATCATTTTGAGTTTCTTAGGATGATCAACATGTCCTATTAATAGAAATTATTTAATTCAGTGTAGAGTGCCAGGATCCAAGGCTAATGGGAGAGTCTAAAGGGTTTAACTGAGGAAACAGCCGAACTGTGGGATATGCTAGAAGAGCATTTCTCAGCGCCCACAGGCAGACCATCCGCAAGGTGGACGGTATTCATACTGCCTTCCGAGAAGGAGCAGTAAGCCGCGAGACACGGCTGGAACTTGGCTGGGTGGGGGAAGCACCAGCTTTAAGGACACACACGAGAAACCGCAGCCACAGCCCGACTTCACTACAAGGCGGTCCACCCATCGTGCTGCATTTGCTCTTGATTAACTTCTTCATAGGGAAGGAGAAAAAGGGTTCTCAACCCCCCTCTCCTCGGCATCCTCATTTGCTGTTTCCAAATGACATTCAACAGGAATTCTGCTGCTTGACGTACTTCGTGCATCTGGTGCCATAAGGAGTTGCGAAACGGCTTGGAACCGTTTCAGAGAGCAGAAGCATGTGACCTTACTGGTTTAAGCCTTGGATTCAGTCTGTGGAAAACAACGGTTCTTTCTCTCCTTTGGAGCACCCTTCGGAAGCATTTCTTTTAGGTTCTACTCCAGCAGGCTTCCTGTGGAGAGGGCCGATATGAAGCCACAACATCACAGGACAGCTGAAGCCATCAGAATGCAAAGCCACTGGGTTCCATTTCATGCCCCCCTCTTTCCGAGGTCCCACGTAGCTGTCCCGAGTCCTTCTTACTACTCGCAGAAATGACAGCTAGTGTGAACGGGGCTCACGTTCCTAAAACACGTTCTCTGCTTCACTGACCGTGAGCTCTCGAAATCTTCAGTGCCAGTTGTTTCAAAGCTGATGTCACATACTTGTTTTAAAACTGATCAAGGGCTCCCTGTTGCCCTGAGAATGCCTGACATCCTAAGCCCACAATTCTCCCCCTCCTGCTTCTCCAGATCCACGGCCCCTCTTGTTCCTCTTTGCCACAGCGACCTTGGACTGTGCCCTCCTCCTCCTACAGAATTGCCTGTTCAGCTGTATTTTAGTCCTTCACGTACCCGTGCCCCTGTCTACATCGTGAGCACCTCGAACAGAGGGCTCATGTCCTAATTTGATTCCTAACATCTGGGCTGGTTATTGGCACATGGAAGATGTTCAATATACGCTTGCTGAATGACTGTGGGAATAGAAGGAAAAAGAGAGAATCCTAAAGTACATAGTCTAAATCGAAAGCAAACAAACACACACAACTAAGCCTGTAAAAGACATCATGATTTGTAACAGCGTCAAGGGGCAAAACACTTACGGTGCAGAAAAGCCAGATGAGAGGCCACTGATGTCTTCTCACCAGGACTCAGGAGATCGGGACTGGAGTCTGAGCTCTACCCCTTTCTGTCTCCTTAACACTGGGCAATTTCCATTTATAAAATGAAAATCTAAATCCCACCTCCTTCCAAAGTAAATCTCAGGTGACAGCTGGCAAGGAGCACCCCTCTGAGCTTTTCTTTTCCCTTTCTAAATTTGTTTAAATAGAGAGGCAAACGCCCAACGTACCCAGCTCATAAGGTGTGAGGTTCCAATGAGCTTGAGGCCTCGAAAGTGCTCTGTAAACTCCGCAGTGAATGACAGGCATTGTTATCAAAGAAGGGGAAGAAAGGAACTCTTCAGAGTGAGTACTGTGGGCCAGGCAAGCAGCAGGGGTTAGGGGTGCAAAGAAACCCCAGAGACTCAGGACTGCCTGGCAAATGCTCCCCCAGACAGAGCCCACCCTACCCTCTGGCGACACCTCAAGAACCGCTCCAGTAGCTTCGCTCTCTGCCAACCAACTTCAGTCCCCACCAGTGTGAGAATCACGGACGGAGGACGAGTCTGGATATGGCAAAGAAACAGACGCCCCTCCAAGGCAGAGACATGCACCAGCTACGGAAAGAAAAGTTCCACCTTACATCCTGCCCACCCCACCCCCTTCCTGCGGAGCTGGCTGGCACCCACTCCCACCTTCCCGAAGGGGCATTTATGGGGGATGATGCTGAGTGAGGTCCCAGAGTTGGGGACATTTGTAATTTGACAGTGTGTAACAGAACTGGTCACTTGAAATGAGGATTGAGATATAATGTAATTTGACTTTTTTCTTGTGTGTAAGAACCAACATCTAAAAAAAAAAACCTGCTGGAACATTGATTTCTGAAATTGTTTATAAAGCATTATTTCTTGGTAGCCAGCCTGCCTAAGTTTTGGATCTACAAGAAGTATTAAAAATGAAGATTATGGCTCCTTTAGTATTATGTTAAAGATTACCTTCATTCATTCATCCCACAAATATTTATTTAGCACTATGACCTGCTAGGGCGGTAGGCTAGGTACTAGGGAAACAGCTATGGACGTTTACAAGTGGCCTAGAGCAAATAAGACTTTAATCACAACTGCGATAAGGGTTACAAAGGGGAAGTGCAGGGTGGCAGGGCTCTAAGGAAACCTGTCATGGGGGAAGAGAGGCCGGCGGGAGGGAACTGCAGGAGCGCAGGCTCTCCTGGGAGGGAGCTTGTCTAAAGCCTGAGCCAGAGAGAAGGCAGCGAGCCCAGCCCAGGGGCAGTGAGAGGTCCCTGCGGCTCAGGTTGTCACCCAGCAGCAGCAGGAAGCCACGGTAGGAAGGGCTTTCTGCAGGGAGCAACATGATCAGCTACCCATTAAAAAACAAAAATAAAAACAAAAGACAACTGTAATACCCAGGATGGTGGTAAGAAGCTCACAGACCCAGACAAGGTGAAAGGGGGAAGTCATCGCCGTTGCTCGACCTCTTCATTTTATAGAGAAGACACTGAGCCTCAGAAGTGACGTGAACAGACAAGACCACACAGAGATACTAGCAGAGCCCCATTTTTTTTGCTGATTCTTGGTCCAGTGTTTTCTTTTTTTTCCCTATAATAAAAACTGCACCTGTGAAATTGGAGTGACAGGTCTCCCAATCTTTGACTCACTTCTACGTAATCCTAGAACTGACTCTGCTTTCTTACCACTTGAACTTAATGATACCACTAATCGCAGCCATCATTTACTAGGAATCTGCCATGTGCCAGAAAACTTGTTAGGTGCTTTCCCTATCGAAGCTCACAACAATCCTGTAAGACAGGTATTATTTTTACTGTTTTACAGTTAAAAAAATTGAGACTCGGAAATGTTTTTTAAATTGTCCCAGGGCACCCAGGCACTTAAGTGTGATCAGGATCTGCAGCTGCCTCCCTCTGACTGCATGCTTGGCCACGACGCCCTGCTGAATATAAATTCATCATTATCATATGCTAAATTCTGGGTTTCTGGGCAAAGTCAGAACGGGAAGGGAGAGCTTTCTCTCCCTATATTAAAAAAATCTACATGAAATTGTCTGAAGAGTTACATCAATCAATCAAAAATATGTAGCCACAAAGAATAACAATTGAGAAAATTCAGAAGAAAATTTTTATCTTTAAACTACCACATGAAGGGCACAAAATTTAAAAAAATGCTCCTTCAACCTGTTTCAGGAGTTAAGCACTGGCAGTAACCACATGGCTGGGACAAGATAAAATGTCCCCTTACAATGATCTATACTCTCAACTGCAGGAAGTGCACCGCTGATTCCTGAAAGGATAGGGCAGCGGAGAAAAAAGAGATCACCTCTGATTGACCTGCTTTTGACCCTGCAAACTGGTGGAAATGGAATTTAAAGTCAGCTTCCATATGGTAAACACTCCAAAAATTGGAAAGGAAGTATAAGAAAACAGGGGGAAAAAAATCTGGCCCTAATGAGAAAGTTACGTAGCCCAAATGAAAAATAGAAAACTAGGATGATCTTATAAGCAATTATAAGCCCCCTGAAATAAACTTTGCACATGATGCAAAAAATTTTCAGGAAACAGCTGTTATTCACTCTTAAGGAGATAGAAACATTCCCGTTAAGAAACAAGAACAGACCAGGATGCACTCACTCTGCGACAGAAGAAATCAGATCATCACCGTGTACAGTAAACATTAAAATGAACCCTGCAGGAAATTGGGTTAGTGAATCAGAAGTATTAGGGAGGGTTGAAACGAAGGTGAGAGAAGATGGCAGACACATAAAACAGAGCCTGGAGATGTAACCTGCCAGCAGTGGGAGTCTCTAAGGGGAGAACAGCAAATGAAAGACAGAAAATTTTCCAGAACTTAACGCCAAAGCCAAATACAAAAAATCTGTGGAGAAGAGCCTGGAAACGCTCACTGTGTTCTACGTTATATTTGTAGGCAGAAAAACACATGAAGGTATATATCTGTTTAAGGTAAACAAAAGCATTTTGAGTCTAAAACCAGATCACTTTCAGACAGGTGAAAATTAGTATAGCTTTAGTTTTTCCTATTGTAAAAACTGAGTCTAAGAGAGGAAACAGGAGAATGAGAATATAAAGCCTGGAAACCCTGGGGGAGGGTGAGATCCACAAAAAATTTAAACAGCTGTGTGTACTCCAAGGTGCTTCTGCAATACTATTTCTACAAAAATCAGAGACTGTTGCCCCAAATACCAGGGACAGAAGGAAAAGGGAACTCTCTTAATGGGAATATATTGATGTGCAACAGGGTTTGGGCAACCATGGAATTTAATCTTCCATTCGGCAATAAGTAAGCAAGATCATCAGTTCAGGGGAGGACAGTTGCTGATTAAAAAGAGCCATAAGAAAAAAAAAGTCATAAATATTGATCCTGATGAATCTAATAGCTGATGAAATTATTGAAACAAAAGACATAATAGAGAAATACAAAGGAAACTCAAAAGGAAAAAAAAAAACAATTTTAAGACCCTATAATTTAATAAATGAATGAAGTACGGACAAGGGAGAGAGTAAAAAAGTCAAAAGTCACAGAATTATTTATATTCTTAAAATGGAGTAAAATTACTTTGTCCAAAGAGGTAGCTGTCATTTTCATCACCATCATCATCATCACCATCATCATCATCATCATCATCGAAGCTATCACTGCTATAGCACTTACTATGCAGCAGGCACCATTTTTAAGTGTTTTAATCCTCAAAATAAATCTATGTGGTGGGTGCTATTATTGTCTCCATTTCACAGATGAGGAAACTGAGACCCGGAGAGATAAAGTAACTTACTCAAGGCCCAGAACCAAATAAGTGGCGTTCTAATCCAGCTGTTAACTGCTTCACTCTCCTACCTCTCTAAGACTACTTATGACTAGAAGAATAGAGCCTGTATGGGAAATGTTCTAAAATAATCACTATTATATTTAAGGTAATAATCTTAAAGCAACTATTATTGGCAAAGGGCCTCTTATGTGCCAGGCATTGCATTAAGCATTTTACAGACATCAGTTCATTTAATTCTAACAGCCTTGCAAGATATTATAAAGGTGAAGAAGGTAAAGGTAAAGATACTGTAAAGATTGTAAAGGCATTACGAATTCTTGTCCAAGGTCGCACAGCCGGTAAGTTGCAAAGACATGATCTGAACCAGGGTCCATTTGACTCTAAAACCTAGGCTCCTTCTCTACTAAGCTAATTCCCATGTAGGGTCAGGATGTTTACGCTCTGAATGGCATTAAAAGGTAAAAGGCTATCAGGGCTCACTTTATTTTTAAAAGGCACAGTGACTGCTTCTGTCAGGTTACCAGTGACCTCCCAGTAGCCAAATTCAACAGATGCTTCCCCTGACAATCATCCAGTAGAGGTTTCCACTGCTTGCTGCTGCTGCTTTTTTTTTTTTTTTTTAAGAGATGGGGTCTTGCTATGTTGCCCAGGCTGGAGTACAGTAGCACAATCGTAACTCACTGTAACCTCCAACTACTGGGCACAAGCAATCCTCTTGCCTCAGCCTCCGAGTAGCTGGGTCTGTAGGCGCATACCACCATGCTTGGCTAATTTTTTATTTTATTTTTGTAGAGACAGAGTCTTGTCCCGTTGCCCAGGCTGGCCTCGAACTCCTGGTCTTGAGGGATCCTTCTACCTCCACCTCCTGAATTGCTGGGATTACGGGTGCAAACCACCACTTTGGCTCTCCTCAATTCTTTAAATTCCCTCCTCTCAGTGCTATTCTGATTTTCCTTCTGCACGACTGCATTTTCCTTTCATTCCTCTTTATTGGGCTGCTGTGTCATTGTCCATCTCCTTACCTGTCAGTGCTCCTATCTTCGGGCATGTGTTCCCCTTGTCATCCCATGATAATGATGATCAAACATTATGCATCTCCAGATTTTTGTTCTGACATGCAAACACACACAAACGTGTATATGTAACTGTGTAAGTACACTCAGACATACATACGTACATACAGAATCTATGTATCTTTCGAAATATCTCAACAGCCATTCCATTCAAAAAGTGTGTTTTTTTGGGCTTCCCTGCCCTCTGTGTCTCTATGTTCTTATTGTTTGTGGACACCTATTAAAGTCCTTATCATATGAAGCTGAAATTGTCTATTTGCTCAAATTTCTTGCCCAATAAACTATCAAATCCTATATCTTTCACTTCATATCTATTTGCAAAACATATAGTACAGGGTCTCGTACAAAGTAGATACTAAAGAAATGTTTATTAATTGCATAATAAAAACAAGAGTAGAAAGAAAACATAAAAGAGGGTACTAAATCAGGTGGCAATCTATTTTAAAGGATTAATAATCAAAAAATGCAAAAACAAGAAAATGGCCTTGAGGTATCATTTTCATTCTTAATGAAATCAGCAAGAGTTTTAAAAAATAAAATACTCATTGCTACTGAGGCTATCACTTCTGCCTCTTACCTCAGTGTTGAAATTGGCAGTCTCCATACACTGCTGGTGGAAGACACTAGGCAATGTATGTTAAAAACAATAAAACTATTCATAACCATCAACCCAATGATCCCATTCTTGGAAACTTATCTAAGGAAATAAATCAACAGAAGAGAATGTCTGTATTCGGGGATATGCTTACAGAAGCATATGTACTAGATAATAATGAGAAACAGGAAATAGACTAATACCTAACAGCTTGATAAAAGCTCAGGAAAATCAATTTGAAGTACTTTTACACATCCATTAAAATTTAATATGATGACTATAAAGGAAAATGGAAAATGATATAATGCTAAGAAAAAACTGGAATGCAAAATTTATGCAGGCTGTGATTGCAGTTCTGTGAAACTTTTTACTTGTACCTGGGTGAAGATTCTCACAAAAATTCACAAAAATGAAAAATGTGTTGTGATGATCAGACTAGGTGCATCTTTTTAAGTCAAATTTTAAGATGCAGCTGCTGTAATATGAAATGAGAAACAGGTTAAATACTGATTCTACCCTTTATTAGCTATACTACTTTAGGCAAGAAGACTACTCTGCATTTAGCTTACTCAACTGTAAAATTGGAAAAATATATTTCTATTGCTTAGAGAATTTCGTTAAATTAAATTAATATATGTAAAGAACACTTACACAGCACTTACAATGTACCTGACACTGTTTTAAGCGCTTTACAAATATTAACTTGTTTAATCATCAACATCACATTTTAAGATGACGCACAAAGAGGTTCTGTAACCTAGAGTGACAACAGCAAGACCACTTTCCATAGCTTTTCAATGTCCATGGGATAAACTGTGGCAGTAACAGCAACTGCTAACGTTTATTGAGTGCCTGCTAAGTGATGAGCATTGTGCTAAATGCTTTCCATGAATTATCTTTTATATAACTCTTCCAACAAACCTGTTAGGTAGGTGCTATAAACTATACTTTCCACAGGCTCAGAGAGGTTAAGTAACACCTGAGAAAGAGAAAGAGAGAGAGAGCAGCCAACATTTGAACCCGGGTCTGTCTGAGTTCACAGCCGGGTGCTTCGCCACAGTGGGACAGTAGTATTCAATTTTGTTAGGATGGTGTACAAAGTCCTTCAGAACCTGGACCTTGCCCAGAGTCCCATCACTCCAGATCTGGGAGAGCGCTGGGTGGACGGACACCATGATCTTTTAAATCCCTGGCCTCTGCTGCTGCTGTTTCTCACCTGGTTTTTCTCAAAACTCCTATTCATCCCTCAAAGCTCTGCTTTCCCATACCTCCTAAAGCATAATTGTTCCCTTATCTACTGCTCGTGTAGATGGTAATTTGTGCTTATAAGTCAGCATGTAGAATATTATTTTTATACTTCTTTACCAGCCTGTTTCTTTCAGACTGTAAGTTTCAGAAAGGCAAAGTCCATGTTTTACACACTTCTGTATACTGTTGTATTCCTGGCTCTCAGCACAGTGCTCACATTTGATAAGGACCCAACAATTACATGTTAAATGAACCAACACTTCTAGCATGGAGGATATTCTCAGAAATCATTGGTCAACACTGGAGCATCGCTTGCTGTGTACAAAGGATGAAGTACTAGGAGCCCATTGTTTCTCTATGCTATTTTTCACAGAGCTTTGATGTTCAAGGTAGTTTAGCTGAATGAGAATGTAAATGGGATCCCCTCCACCAAGAAGGCTTCCCTGATGTACTAAGTTGGAGTTAGGCACACATACATAGTACCACGTGTTAACTACTAGGTCCATTAGAATACTTCATGAAAAGTGCTCTGGCTTGTCTTTCCCTTCTGGACTGGGAGTTCCTGGAGGAAAGGACTGTGGGTGTTCTTCATATACCCAAAACCAAGGATAATAACATTCATATAATGGTGAAGAATGAACACTTATTGTGTGAATGAATGAATGAATGAATGGGCTGAAACATTTTCTTTTCCTGGGTTCTTGATAAGGTATTTCAATGCGTAGAGTGTTCTACTATACCTGACTTAAAAGACCTCTCCATTTCATGGCACTACTTGAATTCTGCATAAAAATTAAGCTAACAATTTAAAAGATTAAACTACTGGTCTATCTACATTGACTCTTTCTGTACTCTCTTCAAGGATTGGGAAATTACTGAGAGCTCTAACTTTAGAAAGGATTTCTTTTTCCCTTTAAAAACAGAATAGACCCTTTTGAGAAAGGAAAAATGTTTCCTACTTCTTAGAAAACACACAAAATAAAAAGATCCATTTGGTAGACACGTTCTCTCTCTTTATTCTCACATCAGTTCAGTGCGGAGGAACTATTATTAGAAAGCTCAGTTGATAAAGATGCCTTCAAAAAACGGGAGATAAAATGTGGGATCCTGTGTGTTCAAAGCTAATTTTAATTATCTCGGCTACTGGGGTTACTGAGATATGCCAAACAGTTAGCTAATTAGCAGGCTCTTGAGACAAGAGGCCCGCCTAGAGATAGACAGTTTTTCCTCATTAATGAGTGATAACAAATGCTAATTAAATATGCATTTTCACTCTCCCTATACGTTTATTTGTTTTTCTCAAATTCCAATAACATGAACTAATTTAAACTTGAAAATTAGAAGTTAAGAATAGGGATCTTCTATTTTAAACACAATGATCCAACATCAACCACCATATCAGGAATCATTTTTAGAAGGATGAAAAATGGTTAATATTATAATGCTATGTTTATAATTTTGCTCAAAGTCCTGAAATTGGAATTAGAGACTTGATTTTTAAAAATTCTATGGACGATGTTCAAAAAATAATAAAACCTTAGTTAACAATCACTGAAGTGCCTGGAACCCTCTAGAAACAGGTAAGTTTTGAGGGCACATGACATAGATAGAAAATAGAGATGAGGAGGTAACAGCTATCTTCCATTAAGTACTTACTATGTCCTGCAGAATACTAGGTGTTTTTAAAAAATTACCTAATATATTCCTTAAAACAACCTGGAAAAGTAAAAATCATTATTCCTATTTTATAGATGAGGAATTGAGGTCCATGGAGTTTGAGTAAGATCACCCAGTTAGAAAGTACCTTAGCTAGATTTAACACCAAAGCCTAGTTTTCTCAGCCTTATTATGCATGTCTGCCCACGTCTTAAATGACTTTATGAACAACATAATTGTTTTTGTTTCCCGGGATTAGATACATTTAGCCTTTTGGGTATCCGGTACTTACAAAGGTGTTTCCCTCAGAATACAAGTACGAGGTGGATGTGTTTCTTTGTTAGCTTTTCTTTTAGAACAGAAGTTAGATCCAAGGACACGGTCCAGGTTTCTGAAGTCAGCAGGACTGCTCATAATGCTTTTCACATAAAGTAGTCCCTACCCACCCTGACATTTGAACCGGTTGGTAGTTATAACAGATTGTAGTTCCAAGATGGCTGCAGTACTTCCCGTTCCCATGTTCCTTTGTCATCCAACCTTGCCACTCCCCCACCAAGAGGTGGCGTCTATTTTTCCACCTCCTTGAATCTGGGCAGGCTCTGTGACAAACAGAATAGGAAGAAGTATTGCTGCCTATGTGAAGCTTGTAGTCCCGTGAGAAGTGTGATCACCCTCAGACCACCATGCTGAGAAGCCCAAGCTATGTGGAAAAGCAGTATGTGGACACTTGTCCCCAGCTGAGCTCACGGCCAACATCGAATCTTTTCGAGGGGATGTCAAAAGGCTAGCACAGAATCAGCCAATGCTCCTCAGCTTAGGGATCTATTGTTCAGTTTTTGATGTTTTTAACAATGACCTTAGGGCCAGCCAAGATATTGAATCATCAGGAAAAATCTGCTAATATTCAAAATCCTGCATTTACTAACAAGAAGGCAAATATATTTCAGAAAATGTTGAACCCGAAGGCAAGAATCAAGAAATCATGGTGCTTGATCAGCACACTCCATTCCCTGGACAATTTGGTTAACTCAAACTTTGTCATTAACTCTAACAATAAAATTTTAAAACGACTGCCATTTTCTAAATAATAGGAATAGTTTCACAATAGTACTTACACCGTATCTTTTAAAGAACCCTTAAAAAGCCAAAGCACATTGTCCACATAATGAATGTATTTACCTTGCTAGTTTATAAAGTCCTGAAATTATATTTATACAATCATTAATTTACCACTCCACCTATAGTAGAAGGAAATTTCCACTGGTTCTCAACTAAGACAGAAACTGGGCAACTGGACATTCTCCCTCCTCTGACCGAGACGTCCATTACAAGAAAAAAAGCTAACTAACTTCTGATGTAGCACAAACGCTGCTGTTCTGCCGACCTGTAAATCCTTATGTTTTAAATGCTTTTTGTATAATTTTCTCTCCCTGAGTTTTAAAACAATACATTTCCTTAAGGGGGAAAGCTTTTTAAATGTAGAAAATAATTTTTTAAAAAATGAATCTCCTATAACTCTGCTATGCAGAGATAACCTCTCATACCCTTTTGGTCAGTTAATATCAGAAAACTTATCTTACAGGTTATTCGACAGATGCATTTCATGATCTGCTCACTAAATTCCTGTGTATATCACAACCCTGATATTGTTTCTGCTTACACAATCAGAGTCCTAAGTCAGTCTTTCTTAATGCTGATATGGATAATTTCTTGGTTTAAAAACAAACAGACAAATACATACACACATACACACACACACAAAAGCCAAATGATGGGAAAGAAAAATGTCACCAAAGAAAAGGACAAAATTAAAACCAGTATTAATAGATAAAATTGGAAACTTATGATTCAATCACACTGAAATATAGTAGGAAGAGTATACCACATAAATTTTATGATAATTTGATGACAAATTAAGATGGTACAGCTGGAAGTCAATTTTCCCTGGAAACCAATGCTATGAGGATAATTACTATAATAACCAAAATTTATACAAAAATAAACGAAAGGAGGTTTTAAGAGCTAACTCTAAGTTTAAAATAAAAGTTATTTTTTTTTTGTTTAGCCCTGCAGGCATGTTTATTTTTGTCTAAAAACAATGCAAAATATCACCATATTGCAAAAAAACTTTGATGCAGAACAATCTTTCACTGTTTAAGGACTAAAATAATTCACCATTCCTCTAACTCAGAAAATACTGTTGTTTTAATGGGTAATTTCAGTGTACTGATGGAAATTTTCAACTGATGGATTCTTTAAGAAGTCATTTTTGAGAACACTTTCTATGATGAAGTGAATAAAACCAATAATACCCAGGTAAGAATTTTAGTCTCAGTTCAATTCTGTCATCATTTACTAGACCACAAGCTGCCCTTAGGTTCAAGCAGGAACCTGATAAATTTTTATGTTCCCAGCTCCCAGTATTGAGGAAGGATGTTCCTCTTTAGGAGTGTGAAACCTGTTGAATGACCCAAATCACCTAGCAGCCAGTGAAGCTGTACTGCTCAGCTGTATTTATAATATATGTCTAAGTCAACAGTTTTGGAAGAACTGATGAATATTTCAAAACCATTAACAAGCAGTATCCCAGTTCTGTATTCTGACTGAATGGAAGGATGTTGAGATAGATGGCTGGACAATTGACTCTAGAAGAATATTTTAATCTGGGACAATTTCAACCAATGTCATGATTCCTTCCATT
Organism: Lemur catta; assembly: GCF_020740605.2. Taxonomy (NCBI): domain Eukaryota; kingdom Metazoa; phylum Chordata; class Mammalia; order Primates; family Lemuridae; genus Lemur; species Lemur catta. The sequence goes on along the minus strand of NC_059150.1, from coordinate 20,121,957 downwards.
TTATGCAGTGTTTTTGTGGGGCATAATCTTGGCTCAAATTCAAATGCAGCATAATAAAGGATGGGTCAACTTATCCAAATAAGGTCTAGGGAGGCTGCTACTTAGGAATTCTCCATCTCCATGAAGCCATCCAGTTTCGTAGTTTCATAGTTTTATATTCATATTTAAGAATGGAATTAACAAATTCTTTAGTCTTACTTTTTTTTCTGGATGCCAATGAAAGGAAAACATAAGAATCCAGCCAAAGAGAAACGTAAGAAATATAATCTATTCATTTATTCAGCAAATATTTGTTAGGACCTGCTCTAATGTCAGGTCCTGAATAAAACAGACAAGGATCTCACCCTTGTGGACCTTCATTCTAGCTTGTAAACACATGTTAGAAAGTGCAAACTTTACTGTAGTGATCAAAGAAGCACAAATCAAAACGAAAAGATACAAGTTGTTTACAAAACAACCACAACTTTTAAAATTATGCACAGTGGTAAAGGGTCAAGAGAAATGGGCATTTTCACACTTTGGTGGTGGGAGGACAAGTTGGTGTAAGATTTCTTTTTTGGGGGGAGGGTATTCTGGCATAGGTATCAAAAAACCTCTTTGTCTCAGTAATCCTACAACTAGAGGTTTATCCTATGGGAATGATTGGAGATACAAAGTGTTATGGAAAATTGTTCATCAAAATATTAGTTAAATTATGGTATATTCAAATGGTATTTCACAGTGTGTACAGTATAGATCCTTTTTTAATACTGAAATTTCATAATTTAGAATAGTGTTAGATTTATAGAAAGGTTGTAAGGATAGTACAGAAAATTCCCATGTACCCCACATCCCGTTTCCTCTTTTATTAATACCTTACATTAGACTGTATATTTGTCACAATTAATCACCACTGATGTGATATTCCCTTATCATAGTTTTTACTTAGTGTTCTTTTTCTGTTCCAGGATCCCATCCAAGTTACCACATCACATTTAGTTGCCAGGTCTCCTTGGACTCCTTTTGACTGTGACAGTGTCTCAGATTTTCCTTGTTTTTGATGACCTTGATAGTTTTCAGGAGTACTAGGCAGATATTTTATAGAACGTCCCTCACTTGGGATTCGTCTGATGTTTTTCTCACGATTATACTGGGGTTAGGAGTTTGAGGAGGAAGATCACAGAGATAAAATGCCATTGTCATCACTTCATATCCAGGATACATGCTATCAACATAACTTCTCACTATTGATGTTAATTGTTATCACCTGGCTTAGCTAGTGTTTGTCAGGTTTCTCCATTGTAACATTCTTTTCTCCTCATTTTCATACTGTACTCTTCGCAAGGAGACACTATGTGCAGCCCACGCTTGATAAATGAGAAGTTACGTTCCACCTTCTCAAGGGCAGAATATCTACATAAATAATTTAGAATTGTTCTACATAGATTTGCCAGTTGTTCTGCATTTATTAAATCATTTATTTCTAGCAGTAGGGACTCACGGATACTTATTTTAAATTTTGTATAAAGTGTATACTTTGTACACTATATTAGATTTATAGTTTAATCTAACATTACACTATTTATTTTGTTGCTGAAATTGTTTTAGCTTTGGCCACTAGGAGCTCTTAGTTGGCTCCTGTGTCCCTTTGACATGTGTACCCTATCACTGCGTGTGTGTGTGTGTGTGTGTGTGTGAGCACGTCCTAATTTTATGACACTACAAGATGCACCAGGAGTCTGTTATATATTCCCTACCCCTAGAATCAGACATTTCTTCAAAGAACCCCAGTTCCTGTTATTGGAGAATGCTATTCATTAGGAACAAGATCTAGCTGCTGGGTATGCTTGTTGCTACTGGAGTGCCATTGCTTCTAGGCTCTCTCAACTGTATGTATCTGCATGTTCACAAATATATGGGCATGTATAAAAACATATACGTACACATGTTCATGTATACAACATGTATACATGCCCACATAAATACATATGTGTATTTACACACATATATCTATGCATATCTATCAGTATTTTTACATGTTTCCATCTATATCTGCATTAGGCTAAACATCAGTTCATACTGATGTCTCCAACCCTAATCTACTGCTCATTCTAGCACCCCTGTTGCGTGCCTGTAATCTCCCACTCAAACAGTGAGGAACCTGGCACCACCCACTGCTTAATGGTCCAGTTCGGTAACCGTGTATAGTGTTTTTCAGGATTGTTAACTTTTCCCTCCACCGTAAGAATTCGTACAGTGCTTATAAACAGGTGCTTTTGCCTTTAGTCTCACAGTGTCCATCCATTTCCAAAGCTACTTGGGTCAGCAGCTTTCCCCAACCTCCTTCAGTGAGGTTATTTCACATATTTGTAACACTGTTAGATTCTTTTGACACAGTCTGCATTCTATCCTGGGATCCCTAGACCTATTTTTTGGTTTTGTTTTAAATTTACATACATTAAAATTCACTCTCTTTGCTGTAAAGTTCTATGAGTTTTGACAGATGCACAGTTATCATGTACCTACCATCACAGTAGAAGAGTTTTACCACCCTAAAAAATTCCCTGTGCTTCACCGATGTACCTCTCCTTTTTGCAGAAGCCCCTGGAAACCACCGACCTGTTTACTGTCTCTATAGTTTTGCCTATTTCAGAATATCGTGTAGGTAGAATCATACAGTGTGTACCTTTCAGACTAGCTTCTCTTACATAGCAATATGCACTTAAGATTCATCTATTCTTTCTGGCTTGGTAGCTCATTCCTTTTTAACACAGAGTAATATTCCACTGTATGGATGTACTACAGTTTATAGGACATCTTGGTTGCTTCCAGGTTTTAGTGAAGTTGTTATCAACATTCACTTGAACCTTTTTGTATGGTCACTGTTTCTCAAATCAGTTGGGAAAACAGCCGAGGAGCACAATTGCTGGACATACGGCAAGAGTATGTTTACCCTTGTAAGAAACTCAGATCCATTTTTGTTTAGAAAAAAAATTATATTTCTATTTCTGTTAGGCATAAAGGCATAAATGGTTGTTATGGGATTTATGATCAATTCTATTTATTTCCATTCACTTCTATATTTCCCAACATATGTTTCAAAGTAATTCAAGCAAGTAGTATGTTTATAAACAGAGAAAAGTTAATTTAAAAAGTATGATTAGGAGAATAACAGGAATAAACCAAAGCCAATAGCTATGTGTTGTTTATCTCGCCGGACAACCATCTCCTGGCTGGCAGAGATTCTTTGATATGAGCTTAAACATTACGTGTGTCAAGGCACCACCAGGAAGCATTTTACTAGAATAAGATCCTCATTCTTTGTGTATAGCTGGTGTTCCCGGCCATTCCTTTCAGTCTCACTGTGTCTCAGACTTGGCAGAAGTAAAGGAAGTCTGGTTCGCTACTGGGAGACCCAGAATCTAGTCAGTCCTGCTGCACCTCAGTGTTGATAATGAACTTCCTACTTGTTTCTGAGACCAACCCCTATCACATACTCCAGTTCTAATCAACAGATTCCTGTCTCGTTTCTGATCTAAGAGGACTCGACTATAAAAGTCCATAATAGAAGTATTTGCCTAAAATTAAGCACGTCCACAAATTATCTAGTTATGAGCACAGGTTTGTCAGTAAAGGAAAATCTGCAGTGTACCATCACACTCAGACACGAACCAAAAAACTGAGTCCACTCATTAAGTTTTGGAAGATATTATCGTCATTATCGATTGTTTTACTTTTCAAAGAAAGAAGGAATTTGGCATCTGTTATTGTACAAAGCACCGAGTACATAAATTAAATTAGTCCTATTATGAACGTGAAGCAGGCAGTTACAAGAGCATCTTCATATATCTGTTACGATGTTGACAAGCTAAACAATATGTCCTCTTCCCTCCAAGGGAGATGTATGAATTTTTTATGCCTGGTTATTTATTTCTCTTTTTTTTGAATGACAGGCATAGAATCTGTTTTCAGAATTACCAAGAAGAACCTTTTCCTAAAAACAAATCATGAGACTGGTAAATCCTGTATTTCTGTTAATACTGAGTATTATTTGCTCACAAATGAAGTCCACAAGAAGAGACGCTTACCAGAGCCCAGACTCTTGGAAACATGGTTGCTTTTGATACTCTTACCTCCAGGGCGTAAATTATTAATTTCAAGTGACACTACCTCACTGAGTTTGCCAACAGATGAGTGAAATTTTTATGCTTTGGTTTTATTTTTAGCATCACATAGGAGATAAGAGGGAAACCTGAACAACTAGCAGAAAAGACATACCACAGCGCTATTGTTCTAATAACGGTGGCCGAGCCTTAGGTGGCCCTCTCAGTCGTCACTCTTGTCCCCCCGACTCAGCTGTTACAAATGGGCCACGTGCATAAAAAAATGCCCATGATTTAGCAAGATAAATAAACCCAATATCTAAAATGACCACGGGGATCCAACAGAATCAAGCTTTGAAGAGGGCTACTTTACACTTCCTACCTAAACATCACGGTCCTGCTCTTGGAGAAGGGGTCAGAAATCTAAATCTGCAATATCATTTGTGATCGCCATATTTCCAAAAGTTAAACAGGGCAAGTTTCAGGGGATAAACCAGAAACTATTCTTTACTGAGCAGGAGGAGGTCAAGAGTAAATATGTTCAACCACTTTTAGACAGCACTTTGCATCCAAGGAAAGCATGTTTAAAAGCAATCACATTTTGCAACAATACTGGGAAAAAGGAAGTCATTATCAACACCCTCAATCTTTAAATTAGGCCAGCAGTGGTCTGTTCTATTTATTATGTAGTTACAAATGCTGCAAACTGGCTAAACAATGTGATTATCGGTAAACCAGAAATTAATGTGGTGACTAAAAAAAAAAAAAAATCTGAAACATACCATCAAATGGCCAAATAAACACTCCCCAATGTATTCCATCAGCCTCCCAACCCCCTCATTATTCATGCCTCGTCTCCATGCTCACACTATTCCTTCTGCTTGAAATCCCTTTCCCAACTTCATCTGCCAACGAAAACCTGCTCTCGTTCAAGGGCCTCCTGCCTTGAGTTTCCTGAGGTCTCCCAGCAAGTGTCCTACGCTTTGTTCTTGTTCTCTGAAAGCCTCCTTTACGGGCTCTATTAGAGACTTACAGTGTGCTTATCTGTCCTCTTGAGCTTCCTGGGAGTCACAGCTGGCCTCTGTCAATCCCTGTGTCCCTTCAGTGCCCACACAATGCCCGACAGTGAGCACTGAGGACACTGAAGTAGGAATTGGTTCAAGATATGTTGTGCTGGGACCCTGACACCATGCTCGCCCGCACAAGGTCGGTCAGGATTTAGCACAGGAAAGAGCAAAGGCCATTTGAAATAGGATTTCAGGCATATTCTGGTATGCCTACCTTTTTGGATGATTATAGTAGTTGCTTCACACACCACCTTTGAGTCATTGATTTCTGTGTTGAGATATGCTTTAATACCACTCTTTCTTCGTGGGAAATCGAAGTGTGCTGTGATGATATAACTCTTTCTCCAAGGGAAGTAGCTATTAACTCTTACTTAGAACCAGAAGTATGCTGTGCCTTAACCTTGTTTCCACAGTAAAACAGCAACTAGAAGAAACGAATCCAGGTGTCCTTTTAACTAGCAAAAACAATGATCATCGTTGGGCTTTATGTTTACAAAGCTCTTTTGTGCACATGATTTTATCCTCACAACTTTCTGTTCCTGAATCAAGAACGTTGCTTCTGTTCAACACTTGAAACTTGGAAGGCTGAATCAACAAATCCCTCATCCTTAGAGAATTAAACTGTACTCCTGTTCTACTCTAAAACAAACTACCACAGTGCCAGAATAATCTCTAAGACCTTGAATGTGCTTGGCTCAAGTAACACAAAAATGCCAGCTGGAAAAAGGAAGGGAGTCTCCTAAGGTCGATGAAGAGGTACGATTCCTCCCTCCTCTTCCTTCCACGCCACGATAAACATAATAGAAGAGAACGACGCTGCCCAAACCCTCTGCTCACAGAAACTGTCATTCCCTTAAGAAACTAAAATGTTCAGGTAGATTATGTCTGGGATCCTGACAGTATTCCTCTAATTATCTGGAAGACATTCAGGCTGATGTCAGCATTATATCATGCATGAGAGAACAAGCAAGCAGACTACTGAGTTAGAACCAGGGGATCTTTGGGGATGAGTCTGATGCAAAAATGATGTTTATTAAGCTGTTCTTGGGAAGGGTATATCTTGTCTAAATCAGATTCCTAGAACCATTCTCTATCTTCACTTTGGTTCTGAGAACTCTTCACTTTTCTAGAGTTCCCCCAAACCAGGAAGCACCTCCCTCAAGTCTAGGTAGACACCCCCAACCCATCCCAGCCTCAGCCTGAGCTTAAATCCAAGCTGCCCCCAGAAGGAGAGAGGGGAGGGGAGAGGAGGTGCCTTTTCTATTTATACCAGTTTTACTCCTGTCAATTTTTTAAACTTATTCTCAAAAGTGCTAGGAATATTTAAATGGCTTAGAAAATTGGGACAAGTCAAAGTCATGGTCTTTTGCATTATGTTGTTTCTAAAAATAATTACTTGACCTTGCATTTGAGGACGAGCACTCAAAGGTAAATAGTCATTTCTAAGATCATCAGGAACAACCTTTAAACTGAAAAATTAGTTTGCTATTGTATTAGGTGCTCTATAGAGTCATAGGAAAAGTAAACATGGTAGTATCTGTTAAAAAGAAGAGTTCAAATTGACTTAGAGGGTTACTAATCATGAGAACATCTATATGGGAATGTATTCATCTGATTATAACAAACATTTTATTAGTGATTGAAAGTTTACAACATTTATTGACATGCCTTTTATTCCTCACAAGGTATACTCTAAAAATTAGAGTGATATGGTGACTTTGGTCTTGAGCACTTGGCTTTTCTGTTCACCTACAGTTACCAAATGGAACTGCAGAATAGTCTCTGGTTTATGTTTCCAGCTGTCAGTCAATCCAATGCTCTGGAGAACATGAGTCCCCTAACTGGGGACTTTATCAACCATGGCGCTTTCTGTGGGTGATGGTCCCTCCCCAGTTTTCCTCAGCAGGATGCCACTGCTCCAGAGACAGCTCTCACAGGCTTCTGGAGCACTTCCTCTCATCAGAGATGTCTCCTAATTTTCGAGTCTTCATTTCTGCAGTCAGATGTCCTGGCATTTACTGGAAATTTAAGGCCCTGGAGATAGGTATGGAGGCTCTCACAGCTCAACAAGCAGGAGGCAGATGTAGTCACACCTTAAACTTGATTCCAGTCCCCTTTCCTGCTAAAGCACATTAGAACACTCTATTTTTCTTTATTTTGTCATTTGATTGCACTCAGGAATTGGTGACCTAGACAAAGGTGTTTCAAATCAGCCTTCAACTCTATGAATAAGACTGAAACCAAAAGCTCAACCAACCATGAAAGGTGTCATCTAATAGAAAAGAATCTTCTCATTTATACAAAGGTATCTGGAAAGAGGGAATCAAAAACCAACATAATACATACAAAGCTAGGAAATACAAACCAACCAACCAACTCACCATCAAATGATTTAATCCTCTTAAGGGAAGAGGGATTGAAAATGACAAATGTTAATTAAGGAAAACAGGATAATGTTTTATTGTATAGTAAGAAGGAGCATGTCAAAACTAAAATTGGAATGTCCTTTATTTGTCAAGATACTTACTTTGGAGAGGCCAAGAAATCTGGATACTGCCAAGTCTGGAGTAATACACCTTTAAATTATTTATATGCAAAACTGCTGACCTACATAAAGTGAAGCCAGGTGATCCTTGAGTTTCCTTCTAACTATATTCTAACATTCTTGATCTGTTAATCAGACTTCAGAGAATGACTGAAAACTGAGGATATTTAAGATAATGAGGAAATGACATAATCCTTACACATTCCCAACTAGTTAAAATTAGAGTTTTATTACTATTATCCCCTTTTTAAAAAATCAACTTTAGATCACGCAAATAGTATACTCATGCTTTATTGAAAAAATTAAAAATTAAATTTAAGGATAAAAATCCCCCTTGACTACCATATCCAATTCTTTCTAATCTATTCCCACCTAACTCAAGTCCACTAATAAATGTAACATAAAAATAGCCAACAATGGTATTTTTAAGCCAGGAACTGTTCTAAAACTTTAGTGGCATATCTTATTTAATTTTTGCAACTTCCCCATAAAGTGGGTTCAATTATTATCCCCATTTTGCAGAGCAGGAAATTGAGCTTTGATGTGCTTAACTGAGCTTGGGTGTGCATTAACTCATGTAACCACTGTTAGTAATCTGAGACACATCCATCTGGGTTTTATCTATGAATCCCTGTACATAGATCTGTAGCCACAGAAAATGTAGTGTTGCTGTTTTGTTTTATTTAAAAATCTAAAATGGCATTGTACTATACATATCCATTCTATAATACGAATGGTTTTCCCATGACAATTCATATAATTTGGACCCATTCTTCTTAATTGCTATCTTATATTTTACAGCTGTACCATTCTCCTATTGCCAGGCAGGAAGGTTACTTTTAATTTTTCACTAATATAAACAATGCTGCAGTGAACATCTTGTGCAAGATTCTTCAGGCACTTGGGCAACTGCTTGGGTGAAAGTGCTGGCACATGGGTGGGCACATTTAATTTTTAAAAGATACTACTAGGCCGGGCGCGGTGGCTCACGCCTGTAATCCTAGCACTCTGGGAGGCCGAGGTGGGCGGATCATTTGAGCTCAGGAGTTTGAGACCAGCCTGAGCAAGAGTGAGACCCTGTCTCTACTAAAAATAGAAAGAAATTAGCTGGACAACTAAAAATATATAGAAAAAATTAGCCGGGCATGGTGGTGCATGCCTATAGTCCCAGCTACTGGGGAGGCTGAGGCAGAAGGATTGCTTGAGCCCAGGAGTTTGAGGTTGCTGTGAGCTAGGCTGATGCCACAGCACTCTAGCCTGGGCAACAGAGTGAGACTCTGTCTCAAAAAAAAAAAAAAAAAAAAAAAAAGATACTACTAAACTGTCCCCCAAGATGTTTACCACTAATAGGCAAATACCTATTTTCCTACAAGCATGCCAAAATTTAATATCATCAGACTTCCAGATTTTGTCATTCTAATGAATGAAAAATGGGATCATGCTCTAATTTGCATTTCCCTGATTGCAATAAAAGTCATATTCTGCAACAGCATCCAGACTGGTAATTAAACAATACAATGAGTTAAAACAGGGTAACAGAAAAATGTACATATGCATTAAGCATATGACTTTATTTTAAAATACACTGATGTGCATTTCCTCTCCCATCTTTTGACATAGGAACAAAGCTTCTTTGAGTAAGGAATCACTGAGTAGGGCTACACAGAAGCTTTCTGCATTAACCATATCCTTAACACACAGCTAAGATTCCTTGTTTTGGTTTCTTACGTGAAGTAGGAATGTAAAGACCTTGTGAAATAATCTGAGTGCAGAATTTAATTTAATTTAACAGCAAGCTTTTAGTAATTTGCCTTCATCAAGACTTTCCAAAGCATTCAATTTAATTTTCACTGAAACAGCTCTTTCAACACTTGTGTTTCATTGGTTTACATATTATTTAACTAAATTACATAATTACGATGACATTCAACTAGTATAGACTGGTTTGGGAACCAGCACACTGGCACTTGGGAAACACACAATTAGGTGTGGAAGCCAACGCACAGAGGTGTTCTAGAGAGCGGCTCACCAGCCATCTGGGCGAGCGTGCCTGGGCTGCAGTCGGTGCCCTTTAGAGAGAGATTTACAGAGTATCTGCTGTCCTAGTGATACGGAACATACTTTCACATGCTTATCATCCCGTATCCTCTGCTGTGAGCCATCTGTTCATTTACCTGGTTCTCTAATGGATTATCTTTTTCTCAGTTCTATACAAGTGTTCTTTATCAATCCCAGATATTAATCCTTTCTTTGCCTTTTATTTATCATAAATATTTTCTCCCAGGCTATTGTTTTGTTTATCTATTAGCTACTTTTGTAGTTATTCTGTTTTACAAAAGTATTTAATTTTGATGTAACGAAAGAAACTTTTTTCTTCATAGCTTTTGCTTTCTATTATATATCGTGTTTAAGAAAGCCTCCCTTTGCTAAGATTCCAAGCATATTCTCCCACATTTTCTTCTAATACTTGAATATTATTCCCCAAGTTTCAGATGAGGAACTGGAAGTCCAGAAGTTTTAGCTATTTGGCCAAAATTATAAAGCTAGAAATGGCGAAGCTAGGACCCATATTGTTTGGTTGGTTGGGGTTTTTTTAATTGTTTTGTTTTGTTTTTGAGATAGGGTGTCACTCTGTCACCCAGGCTGGAGCGCGGTGGAGCAATCATACCTCACTGTAACCTCAGACTCCTGGGCTCAAGCGATCCTCCCGCTTCACTCTCACGAGTAGCTGGGACTACAGGTGAACATCACCATGCCAGGCTAATTTTTCCATAGTTTATAGAGACAGGGTCTTGCTATATTCCTCAGGCTGGTCTTGAACTCCTGGCCTCAAGTGATCCTCCTGCCTTGGCCTCCCAAAGTGCTAGGATTACAGGTATAAGCCACTGTGCCCATCCTATGACTCCTATTGATACTTATCTATGTATAATCTCCAAAGCCAATGCTATTATTTTATGTCACCTTCCTTAAGAAGAAATTAAAGTCTGACAGAAGCAAAGTAGACTGTACAAATGTGAAGCAATGATGAAAACTGGGATAAATGTACAACTCTGTATTGTGAGTACATAAATGACTGACATACAAATGATTCGCCATTAGCCTCAGAAAACCAACATGATCTCCTCATCGCATAACCCTGCAGTCAAAGCGCTCCAGTGACTGGAGGTCTTAAGCATTTACTGAGCAACGAATAAGTGCTATAAACTGTTAGGTGCTAGACATTTAACTATAAACCAGAATGATAAAGTTTTTAGCCTCATGAGCTTACACTCTAAAACAGGAATGCTTATTAAGCAAATTATTCATAACTAGTTATCCCAAAACAGTTGTGTTGAGTATATAAAGGAGAATACAAATGCAATCAGAGCAAACAAGGGAGAACTAGCAGAGCTGTGTGGTCTGCAGAGGTTTCCCTCAGACAGTGACATTTACCCTGCAGTATCAAGAATGAGTAAGAGTAAATCAGGCAAAAATGAGAGTGTGGACTGTGGAGGGGGAAGGCTTGTGCCAGGCTGCGAACAGCAAGTGTTAAGGGTTCTGAATAGGCAAGTCCAGACCTTAGAAAAACTGCAGGACCACCAGTAGCAAGGGGCATTTTGAGCAAAGAGGGCAGTGCCAAGACAGAAACCAAAGCCTCACGTGGGTACAGTGCAGGTGGGCTTGGAGTCCCCAGATGCTTTCTTTGACCATTGTCTCTTCTCTTCCTTCTGGCTGCCTCACTTATTCCCAAGGACCAGCTATCAACTCAGTCCAAATGTACACCTCTAGGTCCAACTACACTTACTCATTCATGTGTTCATTCAAGTCAACAAAAATATATTGTCCACCTGATGTGTCTCAGCAACACTACTAAGCTCCTCACCTTCATTTCCATCCCTTCACTAGATTTCTCTACGTGGATGTTCTCCAAGTTCCTCAAGCTTTGCTTGCTCAAAACCAACCTCTGCTTTCACACTGTAGGTTGAATTGTGGTTATTTAGGTCACATGCCTTCCATCTGCTATCAGAAAGTGAGCTCCTGAGGGTGGGGTTTATGTCTGATGTGCCTTTGTGTACCCCAAAGCTGAGAGTCTAAGAATCTGGTAGTCACAAGCTATTACTGCACTTGTTACATTGTTGCATGACTGACCGCTTAACCTTCTTGTGCACTACACTATGAGCTTTTTAAGGATTGGCAGGAAAAAATAATGAATGGATGGATGGATACCTTACATTTTCATCAAACGCAGTCTTCCTACCTATTTCACAATTCCATTGAGGTCACTACTTATTCCTTCCACCACCGACCCATCATCCTTCCAGGGGGTTGAAAGCTTGGTATTACCACTGTCTCCTGATTGCTCTGCCTTCAAGCTGTCAAATCTTGTTGCTTCTACTTCTGCAACCTTACCCAGACCTTTTCTATTCTCCCTGCCAACACCCTGCTGCAAGATCATTGCCTCTTGCGAAAACTATTATGACTGTTCTCCCACCTTCTCCCCCCATACTAATCCATATTACACCTGCTGTTGCCACATAAACTTTCCTGAATCATAATCCCGGCCTCCCAATTCCTGGCTTAAAAACATTTGAAGCCTCCCTTTTAATCCACTGCCTTAATTTCAGACTCCTCAGCTGGACGTCAAGGATCTACACATGACCCCATCTACGTTTTGACTCGAATCTACCACTGCTTCCCTGCTGACACTTTGTCCACTTCCCTGCAACTCTCCAATCAAACAGGACTATGTGCTTTTTATTAAATCCATCTTGTGTTTTCCATCTGTTACTTCTGCCTAGGGCACTTGTCCTCATTCCATACTTTGAGGCCCATCCTAACTAAATGTCAGCTTTTTCATGAAGTAGATCCTGATAACCCAACAGACATGATCTCTCCCTCCTTTGAATATATACAGGACTTTGTATTTCTTTCTTGGACTTCCGTCTCACTCTGTTTTATTTACAATTATTTGGTACTTATCTAGCCCACTACACTATAAGCTCCTTGAAATGAGGATTGGTGGTTTCCTAATTTTTCTGTTTCTCTGAAGAGCCTAGTACAAATCCCTTGCAAGAAGCAATCAATAAACATTTGTTGCATTGAACTCTTCTCTCATGTTACTGTAAGCTCCTTGCGGACAGTAACTTTAAGATTTCTGTGTCTCTCGATACTTAGTAAACGCTTTGTACATAATAGGTACTCAAAATATACTTCCTTAAATAATTTCATGTCTTCATAGCAAGGTTTTTCAAAATACATGTAACATTGACATTCACACAAAGTATTCATTTAGAAATCTCTCACCAATTAATGTAAAGAAAAAATAAGAAACACTGATTCTAATATTCTTTATTCTTTCTTTCTGTTTTATATGTTGATGCCTAACTCGTATAGGTGCTTATCATGCGTTAGACACTGTACTCAAAGTCTTACAACCATCATCTCTTGTAATCCTCATGACAGTACCACGTGTTACTGTTTATTTCTTTAGTTGATGGGGGGAAGGTTTAGAGAAGTAAAGACCTTAATTCCATAGTGATCAGGTGGCAGCACTCAGATTGGAACCCAGGCAATTTCTGCCTCCAGAGCCCAAAATCTTCACTATCATGCCATACACATGTTTTCTGAGCCCCGTAATTTCAACAGTTTGAGTTAAAAAACGAAAACAAAACCTTAAAAACAAGCCTTTGACCTATATTTTAAAATCATTCTTTGAAACATGTGAACTTCTTGACACTTAGATTATATTAAAGGATTTATTTTTATTTAAAAAACAAAGAACTGTTAAATCTATTTCATCCACCTTCCAACATAAATTTCAAGTTTACGAGGTTATTAGTCTTTTTTTTTTTCTCCAAAAAATATATTCAAACAACATATGCCTCTTGCAAGGCATCTGTATTGCAGTGGATGAGGTAAGTACCACGTGACTACATCTGGTCAATACTTGATTATGTAGCCCAAAGGGTAGAGTAGGGAACAAAGGCAACATACTAACAGACAACTGATGATCATTTAATTTTGGAAAACAGTCTGGAATCAGTTCAGAATCAAAGATAACCATTTACCCCCTATTCCCCATGCAAACCTTTACACAGCTGAAAACGCCTATTTTCAAGTGGACCCTGGACCCTGATTGGCTGGCAGAGTGAAGGGGTGAAGGTTGGCATGAATAATGCACAAATAATTGAAAATGACCAGAAATTTCTCTTTTCAAATCCCCATTCAGTCTGTGGACAAAGGCACTAGTGCTGACTCTGATCACAGTGCTCATAAAGAGCACACAAGCATCAAGTGGTACTTTAAGTACCCTGTGCAAAACTGAGAGAGAAGGAAAAAAGTTGTATTAGTCCTAAACATGATCAGAGCACATGGAAAAGAAACTCACAAGCTGTAAGATAAAAGGCGTCACTTCCTGTAGGATTCCAGAGATACCAGCATGTGAACTGGAAGCGCACGCTAGGAGTCAGATCCAAGGAGAAGCCACTGCCAGGCTGCCCACAAGTGATATTTTAAAACCCAAATCTCAGTGATGAAGCAAACTTTCATTATCTAGAATATTTTGGCTCCTTTAAAATGATCTAAAATACGTGTCGATACTTCAGTATTTCAAAAGTTACAGATCCTATGTTCAGAAAAGAATAAAGGAAAATAAGTAGCCTCTAATATTCAAAGTGTGCAATGGAAAATGGCAGCCTTAAACACTCATGAGCATTGGTTAACACTCTGCCAACTCCCTCTGCTGTAGCAGAAGCCAAAAAAACAAAAACAAAGCATATAACAGAAAAACGAGTTTAAGTAAGTGAAAATATTTTATGACATTGCAGACTTCTTAAAAGATACACTCATTCAATCATAAAAAAAAAGCAAATACAGGCAATCCAAAAATAACACATAAACAAAATATATACAAAATATAAACAAAAACAATTTTGCTCCAACACAACTGAATAAATGTATAGTCTTAATTTGTGACCTCTTTTAAGAAATCATCTAATAAGATAACTAGCAAAATATTTTTATAGAGATGGAATATTAAGGTGGAATGCCCCTATTGATTCTGACTCATATTAAAGAAAGGTTCCTAACTTCCTGTTTCCGATCATTACAAGTCTCACATTAACTCAAAACCCGTAATACCTTTAACATAGTGAATGTGAAGCACTGAGTCTCTGCATAGAGATTTACCTTGAAAGTATATTTTTTGCCTTTGAAAAGCAACCGCCCCAACTCTACGTGTCCAGAATAACGAAACGTAACCATTCATCCTGACCTAGATGAGAGTTAAAAGAGGTGGGGGGGACCCCAACACAATCCTCCTTTCATAAATCTCAATCCTCCTTCATGATTTTCTCTTTAAATTTAGCTATTTTAAAACACTAATAATTTTGTATTTTCCCTGGAGCATTCCCTATCAAGATTAACGAAGGGCTTATTCAGAGACAAACAGGATACAGGAGTGATGGTGCAGCTTCCAGGCAAGCTATAAATAGCTGCAGCATTTTCAAGAAATCCTGTGCCAGTGTGTAAGTCGCAGTTTAAACATGCAGTGCAGATTTTATTACAATGGTGTCACCACAATTCATTGTTGAATGAGAAATTCAATTCTTACCAAGTTTTCTTGGTTCTTGGCTGCTATTTTCTGTTCTTCTTCTGCCCCATTTTTCATGTATTTGACCTCTTCCACTGGTTTGATCCTATACTCATCTGAGTGCCAAAAAAAGAAAACACATTTTGTAATTTTTTTTTTCCACAATGGAAGAAAAGTGTCAGTTAGAAAAGTCCAGTAGCATAACTTGTTAGACCGTTTCCCCTGTGGCCTTTATATGTGGTTCATTTGGAACAATCTAGAAGAAGCTTAACCAAGCATTTTGGAGCTTTTTATGAGGCACTTTCCTCTGTCTACTGGAAAAAGCTCAGCACCACTAATGTTGCTAATCAAAGTGTCACTGTCTGGTCCTTTCACAGAGAGCAAACAGGACAGTCCATCTCTAAAGGCTATTTGGAGTCTGCACACACTGGGACATATCACATAGTGGTCTAATAATATTGAAGAGAATACTCTTATTTTTCCTCAAGAGAACATTAGTTCAAAATTCCTGTGGCAGCAATTTTCAGCAATACATTCTAGTCTTTGATTACTCTCTTTTGAAAAAACAAAGTACTATTTAAAACTGAAGAGTTGTACTGATAAATAAAAACAATTAAAAATTGAATGTTTTCTTTTTGTGATCCCTGTATTAAATTTGAACAGTCTGCAATTATTTCTCATTAAATATCTCATATATATTTATTATATACATATATATATACACACTGCAATCTCTGTAAAGTCACATACATAAAGACCCATAATACCTAGCAGATCTAATAGGTATATTACTCAAGGATGGAGAGTAGAGTGGGATGTAGACGCGACCTAGACTTGCAACAGTCAGGAAGAGTACATCAATCCCATTATCAATATGCGTCATAGGACAGACGGAGGAAGACTTGCAGCTAGAGTTCTTCTCCAGGGTAGAGGTTTGGTGATGACGATATAGACACTTTCATCAGATTTCTGTCAACAGGAAATGACTTGGGCACATTAAGGTCAAAAAGAGGTGTGACTCTGAGTCATCTTTAATCCAATTTGTGGGGAAAAATCACAGAAATTATGAAATTAGAAAATTTCCTCAACCAACAAACTGATGGCTGTCTGGCATCACTATGGCATGGAGTGACATCTAGCTAGGATAGGCTATCTGAAAGACAGGCGTCTGTCACTAAGAGAGTTCACATTTCAGTTCAGGAAGTTGAAATATGTTTTCTTATTGCCTATGATTAATTGGGTACAATGACTACGTTCTTATATAATTTCTTATCTTAGTATTTCTAACAGCGCTTTCTAATGTAGTTTCAGGTTTCCTCATATTACCTTTTAACATGCAACCCCCAAAGTTGTTTGTTGCAGTAATATTTCTCCAAGTAATTATGGTGTTCAAATACTTGTCAAAATTACCCTTCTTATGAATGTAATACATTTGCATTTATCTGAATAAAGACTGCATTGTTCATGGCTAAGCCAACTGTTTTTGCCACTTGGCAATTCAGGGTAGTTATTGACTCTGCTTTTTCGTAAAGAAATTAGAAAGACAGTAATGAGTGAGCCCTTTAGGAATACCAAGCCCTAAACAAGTTAATCAAAAGATTACGATCCACAATTACAACACAAAAGAATTTCACATTCCAATTTGGTGTTCGGAAGAGAAAACAATGAAAGTAAATTAATAATATCGACACATTCGATTATGGATTATTTACTCAGAAGTTGGAAAAACAATTATTAATTTAAAAAGAAAAGACACTACCAAAGTATTCCTCCTATACAATTATGCAGAGATAAAAGGAAAGGTAAAAAATAAAAGTGAAAAATGGGCCTCCCTAACTTCAGTTTGGGACATCAATATTTATAAATCCTGGCTCACTGAGAAAATCACTAACTTTAACTGAACTAGATTGTGATCTTAACTGCTTATGGTGAGTCTCTAATTATTTAAATACAAACAAACTGATATACATATACATGCACACACACACACTTAGATTTATCACAATTCCAACTGATTCTATGATTTTGTTTATAGGACTCAAGCCCTCACATGACAGGGCAGCGAAGAGCACATTTTCGGACAGAAGCAGAACCTTCTGGAATACCCAGAGGCCCTCTGCCCACTGCGTAGCAAAAGGTCTCTCCTAGAGAGGAGCTGCCCCTGCCCTGCCCACCCTTCAGCCAAGCCCCAGCCCGGTGTAGACACACTTGGAGCAGCCCAGCAATATTCAGCCTTTGTTTTCCTTCCCCTCCAGAGCACACAACTGAATTGATAATAGGAGACAAACGATGAATATTCTTCTAACATTTTTCTCCAGTGAAAGGGAGACGCTACTGACTGCATGGCAGTGTTATTTCAAACACGGGTGCTTTTTTTTTTGGAAAAAACATCCAAGACACAATCCCCACCAATTTAGACAGAAGAGAGGTTCTACCGTGTCATTAACCACCCGCAGGCTAGCGACGTGGTGTGAGAGGAAGACAGTAAGACTGGGTACAAAGAGAGAAAAAACAAACAGTGAAGACGACGAAGCCAGACCTATCATTACTACTCACACGACACACGGCAGGAGATCCATCATGGTGTAAAACAAAAGGGCAGCAAGACCCTCACATAAGCCACAGTTTGTACGAAGCAAAGGCTTAAAAACCATCCGTCAAATTTCCCACAGGCTGGTGTCAGCCATGAAAATGTCCGTCTGGAAACAGACAACTCATCAACACATGGGCCACACGTTCCCAAGGTGACACTGCCGTCACGAATGAGCCTACCTGGCCAACTGGCCTCTGAGCAGGCCAATGGGGCATTTTGGGTTATGACAGTAAAACAGCCACTACCGAAATCCAGTTTGCCTTTTGTTGAAGGCAGGGGGAGTTAACTTGGGACTTGGAGCCCCCTTTATCAGAGTCCACACTGGGGGCCACAGGGCCATGGGGCCAGCCACTGACACAAGCCAGGGTGTCCTGGCAGCAGAGCAAGGTGCGCCGTGATTAAAAGCAGGCGGAAGCAGGACCTGGCTCCCTCCGGCTCCCTCCGGCTCCCTCCAACTCCCTCAACACCTGTTCACAGTGTTTCTTTTCTTCTTTTTCTTCCTTCCTGTTTCTTGTCAGGTGACTTATTAAAATGCACATCACGACAGTGGGCTGATTCCCTGTTCCCTCCTGTAAACAGCTGCAGGCTGCGCTAGTCAAAACAGAGCTGGGGGAAAAGCAATGCCTTGCTGATATTTTTAGCATTTTAGTCCTCAGATGACAACAGAGAGGGGCTGGGATTGTTTGGTGGCCGTCACTGATCAAAGGAAGACTGAGTAAGAAGGTGTCAGAGTAGGTTCAAATCTTTACCGTTTTAGAAAACAACTGTAAGATCCCTTCTTACCTCAAAGAATAGCATTTATAGGGCTCTTTTGCCTTTTTTCCTCCTTCCCCATCCAATACAGACATTTATGGTCATTTCTAACTTTTTAATAATCCTGACACTGTAAACTCACTGCAGCACCCATCTCCTTCTAGTTGATTCCTTTTAAAGTCAGTTTTATTAATTATAAATGTAACTTGGTAGCAGATCTTCCACCTGCAAAGCTTGAGAGAAGTGGGATGGGACCAGTGAGTTCTTGAAGGAGCCTCCATTGGCACGAAACGATGGGCTGGCACAGAGAGCCAACCCCTTCATGTCCCACTAATGACTTTCAACTATCTGGAAACAGAAATTTGGAAAAGCCAAAGATCTGCTTGGCAATTAAGTTACTGGTGTTCTCTAAAGTATACTTGAAAATACAAAAAAAACAAAAGAGCTCCCAACATTTGAACGGTTTGCATTTCAAAGTGCATTTCTGCACAGAATACATAAAAGAAGAAATGGTTTCATCTCCAGGCTACACCATGGAAACCAATTTAATTTAATGTAGCTGAGCATTGTCATTAAGAGCACCCACACTTGGTACTAGGTCTTGGGAGGAGGTGGTCACATGACCAAGGCAGGTAGAGAAGGAGAAAGGAAACATTGCTTTCTACTGGGCTAATAATTTAAACAGGCACAATCTCTTCTTCTAAATGCATCTTAAATTTCCATGGAACCCCCACCTTAAGCCTCGAATGTGTTCTGTAGCCCTTCCTACTCTCCATCCAACTTCCCACCTCTATTGTAGCATTCTACTAAGGCATGTCTTAAAGGCCATTTTTCCTTTCTTTTCTTTCTTTTTTTTTTTTTTGAAATAGAGCCTTGCTCTCTTGCCCTGGGTAGAGTGCAGTGGTGTCATCAGAGCTCACAGCAACATCAAACTCCTGGGCTCAAGCATCCTCCTGCTTAGCCTCCCAAGTGGCTGGGACTACAGGTGAGCACCACCACACTCGGCTAACTTTTTCTATTTTTTTGCAGAGCTGGGATCTCACTGTGTTGGTCAGGCTGGTCACCAACTCCTCAACTCAAGCGATACTCCCGCCTTGGCCTTCCAAAGTGCTTTGATTACACGAGTGAAACAACGTGCCCGGCCAATAATATAATGTCAAAGGCCATTTTTCAAACTTACATCTTCTCAGACTTTCTTTCACACCCAATCAAAAGATGATGTTAAATCAGGAATCTCTAATTGGTGCATTTCTAAGAAATGCAACACAAAGGGAAAAAATGGAGGCTGGATGTGTGTTATGGACGGGAGTGTGATGAAGGGTCCACAGTTACCTTTTAGGGCAGGGAAGTCACCATAGGGCTAGCCAGTCTTACCAGCCTTTATTCTCTTTGGGGTTGCTGAGCTTTCTGGATCTGCGGGTTGCTGCTTTTGACTAAACTTGGAAATATTTCAGCAAATATTCCTTCCTTCCACCCTCCCTTCACAAAAATTGTAAATGGTAGCACTAGAATGCGAACCCAGGAAGTTTGACTTCACAGTCCACATTGTTAACTGCTACATCTTTGTGCTATGCTTTTGCACTCATCTCATCTCTCCCATCATACCTAACAGGTATTGCTACAAAAAATGTTTTCTCATTTTTGTAGCAACAGATTGGTGCCTTATAAATATTTGGTGGATTAAACAGAAGTTTTTTTGGCAGACACATTAAAGAGCTGAGAACAGTGAAGTCTTCGATGACTTCAGCATATCTAACCCTGATTCACTTCTAAACTATCCTCATCTGGAAAGCATTTACTCAGCACCATTTGGGTACTTACTGTGTGCTGGGCCTGGTAATAAGCAATGTGGAGGACGTGGCAGGAGGCCAGGAAACAGTGCCCCAGGAGAGCCAGCTGTCTCGCGGGGAAGACTCATGCTCTGAGAACCCATCTTGTACTAGGAGCACATTCCTCAGCACACACAGACTGACCACATCCCACTCTGCTGCAGGTCACCAGGATGGACTCTAAATTTGCAACAACCTCATGCACAAAGCAGAGACTCCGTCAAAGGACCTCATAGACCATTAACAATTCCCTGAGTCAGGGAGTCCCTCAGCACTTATTACTGTATCCTCACTTGTAGAAAGTGATTTTGTCAGTTCCAATATGAGTTATGATTAAGCAATTTCTGGGATAATTATAAACTGCCTGTTCTCAATGGTTTGAACATTTCTGAAACAAGGCTTTGGTACATTTAGTATAAAATATTCTCAGTTCTTTCCAGAGTTTGTTTCAAATCAACCTAATAAAGGAAAACATTTCAAAATAAGACTGGTTGACACATTAAGTTCTAATAACCTAAAAATATGAGTTGTTCAAAAATAACAGGCAGGAAAATTATGTTTTTAAGACTTAAACTTGTGGAGAGTAGATACGAGAGGTGTCTGGCCATTGGAGCTCTCATAGTGGATGTATAAAACTGTACATATTTGTAGATATCCCTTTTATGATACCTCATAATCCCAAAATGTTAATGAAACTAAGAAAGCAATTCTCAAACACCTTTTGTATTCTTATTCACTAGTGAAACTTAATGCTTGTTTACATTTAAACAAGAGACAAACAAAAACCAAAGATAAAAGGCCCGGTGGTGATGTTCACTGTTGCCGTGGTGGTTGCTATGGTTGGAGTGATGGTTTTTCCTCTGAAAGTTATGCTGAACTTCATTCCCACGCTGGTGGTACTGACAGGTAGGGCCTTTTTGGAGGTGATTAAGTCATGGGGCTCCACTTTCATGAATGGGATTGGACGCCCTCCTACAAGGGCCTGAAGGAGTGAATTCAGCCCTCTTCTCCTCCATTCCGCCATGGGAGGACGCAGCAAGAAGGCCTCTCATGGGATCCCAAATGCCAGCATCCTGATCTTGGATCAAGCTCAGAACTGTGAGAAATACACTTCTATTGTCTATAAATCACCCAGTGTGTGGTATTGTGTTATAGCATTACAGCGGCACAAACAGACCAAGCCATTGGTGTAAGGTGCACACAATGCATCCTCACTAATAAAGGGTATTATCATTTTTAAAACTACGCAATGAATGGAAGGGTGAAAACTGTATATAATTTTTATTTTAGTTTGATGTTTTAAAATTTACTAGTGATACTACATACTTTTCTCATGTGTGGATCATTCATGTGTACTTTGAGTGTGTGTGTGTGTGTGTGTGTGTGTGTGTGTGTGAAATGTCTCTTCATATCCTTTGCACTTTTTTCCTTGTTGGAGCTGTGGTATTCCTCTTATTGACTGCTAAGAGCTCTGTGAATACACTACTTGATGGACACACTTCTGGTCCGAACAGGTCAGAGAAAAATACCTCTTGATTTTGGTTCAGCCATGAAGATGGAAGGAAATATCTGTTTTCTGTCCTTGAGTCAAGGGCTGGGCAATCCCCGGCTGTGCTTTCTGTGTTTCTTCTTTACTTTAACAATATTCACTAAGCACCTACTATGTGCCAGAGACAATGCTCAGTGCTGGGGTCACGTCTGGGAAGAGGGAGCAGTCCCTGTTCTGAAGGAGCTGACAGCTACCGGGGGAGGATAGAAGAAATAATGACATAGAGTCTAGAGTGTTCACAGCCGTGAGAAGCACACATGTGGGTGGGTGGTGGGTGTGCGAGTAGAAAGGACGGACCCCCAACAAAGGTTAGGGAGAATCTTGGAGGATATGACATATCTCAGTGGAGTCCTGAAGAACTCCGGTGTGTGAGAGAAGGAAGGTTCCGGCAAGGAACACTGCGTTCAAAGCCAGAGAGAGCATGGTGACAGGAAGACCTGAAGGTAGGTCATGGTGGCAGGCATGCAGGATTCCAGGGGCACAGAGAGATGTAGAGAGGAGGCCGACAGGGCCAACCGTGGAAGATCTTACGCAAGTCCTAGGAAAGAGTCAGGCTGCACTCTGAAGGTGGTTCACACTCCCCCGCTGGTGCCAAGCACTGAAGCCACCAGGCTAAGCCTCTGTCCTTTGGCCTGCCTTCAGCCATATCCTCCGGAGAGACCCTACCGGTTGGTCCAGGGCTTTCTGCTTCTCTCTGAAAGAAGGCACAGCAAGGCGGAACTTGTGTCCTGAGATGGACCAGTCTGTCAAGGCAGGTGAGGAAGAACACATGGAGAAGACGGGGAGGGAGCCAGAGAGAAGCCACAGAGCCTCGAAAGGGTGGAATCTTTACCCTGGAGGCAGCTGGTGGGGTTGAGGCTTAAGACGCAACATCTGCCAGACCGTATTTCCCCACTTCCTCCAGCAGATATGCCTCCAGCTGGAGAATGGGAGGCATCACTGCACTCAGAAGACAGAGCAGCTGAGATGGGGTTTGCGAGCTAACCTCGGGGAAGAAGAGAATGGCACTGAGTCCTGACCCCTGCTCCTCCTTCGACTGGCACTGAAACGGAACATCAGCGAGTCACCAAGGACAGAGCACTGGCTTCAAAAGGCTTTCTCTTCCCCACTTGGCTTTGTGACCTCCCAGCTATGTGCTGCAGAGGGAGGGTATAGACCTCTCTGAATGAGCTGAGCGAGTTGAGATGTGTATGCACAGGATGATCTAGTCTCTCAGCATTCTCGGGGTCTCATCCATATTTTTGAGAGGACAAGATGAGAGGAGTCCTCAGCTGCAAGGAGAAGAGGGTGACCTCAGGGCTCAGAGGTTCCATAGGAAGGATCAAAATGATAAAGCTTCTGTCACTCCAGCACCTTTAGTAATTAAGATGGGACCTCAGGCCCCATTCCTGAATCATTTAATCATTTCAGAGGCCAGACAACACATTTCCTTCATTCATTTCGGGTTCATTATTCAGTGACCAAGGAACTATTATCCGGTCATTAAGGACCCTGGAACATTCATCTTGTGACAAGCTCCAACAAAAGACATACAACCAGATCCTGGATTCCTTTAGGAAAGCATACTGTAAACCAAGGCTTTGCATATGAGGAGGAGGCTTGATTTCTATACGATACAGTCATAATTCCCAATTATTCCTGTATACTATTCAGTAATAATTCCAACAATCCCAGCCACAATGAGTGGCTGAGGATTCAGAGCCGCTGCTAGAAAGGGAGGTATGTGCCGTTACCTAATTTCTCAGGAGCCCTGCTCTGCCTCTCCTAGAGGTGCTGGTTCTCCACCTATCACAGAACCGCTGGGACTCTTGGAAAGTCTGAGGTCAGCTCAATCCTCTCTGCTGTTCCTAGCAGGGTTGCGGTTACTCCCGATAACCATTCAGGACAAAAGGCTGTCCAGCCGGCTGTCCTCTCAGCTACTTTGATTTAATCCTCGTGTCAGCCCTGTGAGGCCAGTATCATAACTCCCTTTTATAGCTGCAAAGAGATTAGCCCCTGGCTGCTAATCACATGGCAGTGCCTGGTTGAGACCCAGGTTGGCGTGAGTCTAGGGCCAGGCTCTTAACCACCAAGTCAATTGTTTTTTGTTTTTTTTTAAACCACAAAGCACAAGAAAAAATTTCTTTAGGAGATGACATAGAATGAAGTATAAATGGATTCAGAAAGGATTTGGACAAATTTGTAAATCACAAGGACGTGAATAAAAGTTATAAGTGCACCTACCCTTAGTGGACAACATCAGAAAAACTACCACATCTTCCCTTGTCAAGACTCTGGAGCCTTTACCGGTGGAAGAGTATCAGCCCGTGCTCCTTAAGTTAGGAATTAACGTGATATCCAAAGTAAGTGTTACGAAGACTTTCATTAAAATGGGGATTTGAGAGCCCGGGAGTCTAAGGCTGCAGTGAGCTATGTTTGTGTCACTGTACTCCAGCCCAGGACACAGAATGAGACCCTACCTAAAAAAAAAGAAAAAAGAAAAACCAACTATAAAGTGGTGATTTGACCGCCACTGCATCTAACAGAAGCAAACTGAAGTTTTTCTCCAACATATAGTAATTCATGCAATGTCTTTACAAAAACTTGCTATTTTAAAAGATAACTTTATTTCAAGGCCTTTGCAATACCACTACGACTCTGATGTATGTTCTTAGCATTAGGATCAAGCAATAAATCAAGGATCTCTTCCTTCAACTGAGGAAGGGAGGAGGAGAAATGAGAGCTATCATTTACACAGCCCCTTTCATGTTCCAGATCCGGTTCTGAAAGCCTGACATAAAACAACTCACGTAATGCTCACAACAGCTCTAAGAAGTGGAACCATTGATGTCTCTATCATACAGAGAAGGAAACTGAGGCACAGTTACCTAGCTGCACATCTACTGAGTGGTGGGACCAGGCCAGGCCATGAACCCAGGGAGTCTGATTTAGAGCCCATGCTCTCACTAGAGTTTCCCATAAATATGCTACAAAGTGAATTTCTGATAAAAAGGAAAATTCTCTTTGTACACTGATCTCCATTACGAAACCTGCAGGACGACAGCACCTCATAAAATGTATCCTCTCCCTGAATGGAAGTCACCATTAAGATAAACCTTTTCAGGTCAGGCATTTAAAAGAAATATATATATATATATATATATATATATATATATATATATATGTAAAATAGAAAAGAATAGAAAATAAACACAGTGATATTCTTTTGTAGGGTAAACTATACAGCAATAACAGCAAATATCAAAGGATACTAGTACAATGTCTCACATGCTTTCCTTTGTATATGAAATTGATAAAAACTCCACCACCATCACAAGGATCTAAAACATTAGTTGTTTTTCCAGAACTGGAAATCGATTTCTGCTGCTTCATCTGTAGTCATTCTCTATTGCCATTCCAGACCAACAGTCATGGATTCACAGGATGGCTGGTTAGGACTAGAAAATTACATGACCAGTCCAGAAATTCTTTCTCATTAGTGTGGCTGCCCCCGAAACATCTGACAATTTGGCCAAAGGTGGGAGTGTATGTGTGTGTGTTAAGAAGGAAGTATATCTTAATGATCTCAAGGATGCATCTGACTTAATTCCTTTAATTGGATTTTGACTTAAGTGAATTTCTGTTAAGAAAAGACTCTCAGAAAATAACCATGACAGAGAAAAAAAGTATTAGGCCTTTGAGCCTCCCAGGGCAGCAGAGGAGACTGTCTCGCCAGATGGGCTGGTGTGCTTTTGTGATGCAGATCGGCGAAGGGGCGAGGCGGTTAGCGGGAGAATGGGAGCAGGCTGGAGTGACACGGAGAAGAGCAGAGCTAATGAGAGGAGAAGAACAGACACAGATACAGTGAGGAGCAGAAAACCCCGAGGAGGCTGGGCTGGAGGGAAAGTTTTGCAGAAGATTAGGGAGGAGAGAGATTTCTGAGATAGTCGAAACACAGACAGAAAGTCAGAGTGGCAGAAAGCTATGGACTCACGGAGGAACAGAGTTCAGTATGCTGCGCTGTGGTTTGTGAATGAGGTGCCTCTTAGGATTCTTTGAGATTATACAGTAAAAATTTCAATTGCTTTTCAATGATATTTGCTGTTTCCTTTAATATGCTTCTGGGCTGAAGCTGGCTGCCAGGGGGCCTGACTTTATCTGGGTTATACAATCACTGGCAAGAGTTCTGTGACGGCAAAATCACTAACAAGAATAGGAAGAAACCGGACAGAGTCATTTTCAGCTCAAGTCATTGCCCAGTAGATAAGCACTGCCACTGAATTTTGAAAACGGAAAAACACATCTGAAATACAAATGGGTGATAAAATAGTACAGTTTCTCTCCTTATGAAAAATATGCATGACTTGACTTCTGGCCGCAGATGTCCTGAAATCGGTGCTTATCTTGGTGACGAAGGAGCCGGGGACGCTGGGGGAGCAGGCACGCGTGCAGGGGACAGACTGCGCCCCTCGCCTTCCTTCCCTTTGACGCATCTGCCCCTCGGCCCACAAGAGCTTCATTCACATAAAACAAAAGGTCATTTCCAGCTGCTGCGAATCGCCATTCTCCCCTCAGACACTAAAGTGTGTTCGGACAGCAACAAAGAATAGCTCTTTAGGACTCACGTGTCTGGGTGCAAAGGGGACACGCGTGTTCGCTGACAGCCGACGGCAGAGCAGGCGGTAAATAAGGACACGCCAACTTCCAGAACCCAGGAGGCGGGAACAAGCCTCATCTAGTAACACATCCTGCTCAGCTTGTTTGTAAAGTACGTAGCTGTTTTGAATATTTATCTTTTGGGGAGAGGGGCAGAGGGTTCATTCTCAAGGGCATCAAAGCGGTTCAATTAAATTCAAATCAACCCAGCCAAGGTAGGCTGTGTACTCAGAGACTGAGGACGCAGAGCTGATGGAGAGATGGTCTTGTGAACCCCACCCACCATCTATCAGTCACCTGTTTCAGTGTAGATTCGGACATCCTGGAAGTTCTCCAAGCTAATGTTACATTCTGCTTCCTCAAAAGAGATACGCAACAGCAAAAAAAAGAACTGCTATACTTTCTAGGACTTTGGATGATTTAGATCAGACATTTTCAACCTGTAGCAAAGTACGGAAGGTCCACATGCTTCTGTACAAACAGGCCACAGGGGAGTTTGGGAGGGTCGCACATACAGGGGTGCGGAAGAGCCACAGCACCTTAGCATGTCTTCTCTGCTGTCTCCTTTCAAAGGGAGAGCTACCTGTCTGAGATGCTGCTTGCACCTGAACGCCTGAGTTAGGTAAAACCCCAGAGTTCAAGGATTTCCAAGTATAATGCATGACCTGGATGTGGTCCAGGGCTTCTCTTATCTGGTTTGCACCTGAAGCGGCACACGCATCGTGCAGGGGGCCCTTCACCTGGTCAAGCCAGTGGGCAAACGTGGCTCCTGAGGGCTCGTGATTGCTTGCGCTGGATGCAACAGAGGTGTGCCTGGTGTCGGGGGATCTTGGTGGCACATACCCAGTGAGATATTTGTCAGGCCAGAAAGGCAAGAAATGCAGGCGCACTACCTTCTATAGCCCCACCATGTCAGTTTCCAGAAGCAGCTGATATCACCACTTGAGGCGCTGCTCCCTACAAGGCAAATCGTGTCACCCACTCTAAGGTCTGGGTGTCACGCCTTGACCTTTGTCCTGTGCTACCACTTTGGGGTCTCCTCTTCACTGGGGAGGGCCCAGGAATTATTCTTCTGTGTCTCCTTCAGGATGACCTGACCTTGGCTAACCAAAGCCCATTCTCGTCACCCCTCTGTCACCTGTTCCCTTTCCTCCCCCTTCCAGTGACCATTGGACCAATTTATCACCTCATCTTCCAGAGCCCATATTCTGTCAACTTCTCTTCTCCCCACAATGTATGGAGGCAAAGAATCCCCCGAAAGGCTAACTTTCCACAAAAAGTGAGTGTCCCTAACGAGAAGCCTACACATGTACTATATTGTTACAGGTGATTTTTTTCTTCTATAAGAGTCTTCAGGGCACAAAAGCGCGTCCTTTGCAAAGCACCTGAAGAACACTGATGCTCTTGGACCGTGGTGGTAGAGGGAGGGCAGGAAGATGAGTAAGTGTATTGTTGTTACTTTTTTCTTTGAAAGGTAACAATGCAGACTGGAACAGAGACGCATGCTCGAAAATTATCCGGGCGCTTGGCTTGCCTCCACAGGAATCTATGCTCTATTTGTGTGTCGGGTCACAGAGCACGGCCCCTACTCTGGGAAGACGTAAGGAGATAAACTGAACTGGAAATGTGGACGCAGTGAGGAGGATGGGAACAGAGCAGGTCGGGGAGCTCAGAGTTCCGTGAGGAAGAAGAGTGCAGGAATAGGGGACGGGCAGGGCCAGGTGAGGGGCAGCGATGGCGGGTATGAGAAGGAAGGTGAGAGCACAGACGTGCCTCTTCAGGCATCCCGGCCGGCAACCAGCTTGCTAAAAATGAACAAACCGGTCATGTCTGAAAATCCCTCCACACTCAGCTTGCATGGGGTGAAATGTAAGCGGTTTCTAAGAGATCAGATGACTTGGGGACACAGGGCCCAGCCCTGGAAACTGAAGTAGGAATGTAACGATTCATACTGCTCTTTCGGGCCCAGCTAGCATCAAATGATTTTGCCTCAAGAAGGTAAAAAACCAAGGCCCAAAGCATTAATGGATAATTTCGAACCGATTAATCCTTGCAGCCCCATCTCGAAAAAGTCATTACTTTCATAAGACTAGAATTTCATTTTTCAGTCCAGAACACAGTCTTGCTTCAAAACATAAAAGACTTGCAGCCTGCAAACCACTAAAGAAGCGGCAGGTCTACTGGTACAAAGTTCCACCTAGAGAAACGCACAGGTACTATGTGCTCTAACGAAACTCATATTTAATGATTCCCCAAATGTATCCCGAACCTGACCACATCTCCCTGTCTCTGTTGGCATCTCCCTAGTCCAGAACACCAGCATCTCTTGCCAGGACTACTGAACCCGCCTCTGACTGGTCACCTGCTTCTACTCTTGCCTCCTCAAGTCTATACCCTAAAGAGCAGGCAGAATAATCCTCTAAATTAAAAACCAAAGTTAGACTTCATCCCTCCCCCACACTCGAAACCCTCTCCTGACTTCCTCTGTGACATGTAGAATAGAATCCAGGGTCTTCATGGGAACTGTCGGGCAGTATAGGCTGACCCCGGGCTGCCCCTCTGAGTGTATCATCTGTCACTCTCCCAGCACGGGACATCAGGCCTCTTCCTGGAAGTCACCAGCAGGCTCCCTCTCAGCGATCCGGTCCTGTTGTTCCTCTGCCCAAAACACTGTTTCCGGGGATCCCCGGGGCTTGCTCCCTTACTTCAGGTCTCTGCTCAAAGGTCTGTTCCTCAGACCGGCCCTCTCTGACCAATGAATCTGAAATAGCCACCCTGTCCCTCTCTAGCCCCTTTTGTATTCTCCTTATTGCACTTACCCCCACCTGACAGTACCTGTCTGTCTCTGCTGATTGCCTGTCTCACCCCAGGATATACGCAAAATGAGAATAGTTATTGCCTCATTACATGTTATATTCCCTATTAAAATAAAAGCTGGTTTTATAATATTTGCTCAATAAATAGTTATTGAATGAATAATTGTGATTTTGAGAGTTCCATCAGAGCTAAAAGCATATTTGTTTTTCATTTAAATGCTCAGCAATTGGACAGCTGCACCAGGGGAAACAAGGCAGGAATAAGATATTTCTTGAGTGAAGAGGCCAATGAGAACTAAAAGATTAATGAAAAAATATTGTGTTAAACAGCTGACATAATAAATGTGAAAATATTTGCTGCAACGTTAAAAATAAAATCCTATTTCATACATAATTTGACAATTTCTTCTGTGGTTATAGATCAAAATCAATAGTGACATTTATACAGAGAAACATGAATATATATAGCTGGAAGGGAATTCAAATACAATCTAGCTTGTCTTGAATGTGGTTTTCAAAAATGGAAATGAAACATAGTCTAAATAGAGATTTATACCAGTGTGGCTTTGATTTGCAACTTGAAGACATTCATTAGCTTCATAGATGTGCTATTTTAACACCATGCTTTTTTACTTCACTCTTCATCTTTTACCTTCAATGAAAATACCCATGCACATAAACTCCTAAAAATATTTTTAGATGAAACGTAAATATCCATTTACATTTTAATTTCAAGCATGGACTATTACTGTTAAGGAAGTAGACTACAAACATTGTGTTCCTCTCCACATGGCCTCTTCCCCAGCTATGGACCTTCTACCTAAGAAACTTTAATTATGTAACCTTTTTAAAAATGTCAAAGAATTTTTATTCATAGTTTAAACATGAATTGTTAGTCATATGTTACCCAAACATTTATTTATATATATATACACACACACACACACACACACACACACACACATATATACACACACACATTTAATATTATAGCCATGAAACTATTATCTCCTTGTTATCCTTTAGAATTTGAATTTCTATGAGTTTCGACTTTCTCTTGCCCTTTTATAGTATGCCTGGATCAACATAGTATAGTTACATAAGTTAATAAACAAAATCACACTCTGAGAGCAATCAGATTATAGCACAGCAGTTCTTGAGAAAGCAACCTGGGAAATTAAATATTCTCTTTTTGTCTAGATTTTGTTTATAACTGTCTTCTGTTACATTATACAATCTCTTTTAAATATCAAAGCCAATCTGCCCTACCACTACTTCTAACACACACTTTAAAACAGAAAGTCGACTATTTGAATCTTCCGCTGACTAGCAGCTGCACACCACCAATTCAAGCATCACTGGATGAAAGATAAATAAGAAAAACCAGGAAGCAGAAACAAGCCCCACATACTTCAGGCTTTCTCACCTTCTAGCTTGTAGAAATGTTTTGAAGCTACAGAAGATATTGGTGATACTGCTTTCTAATTTTTTAGATGAAAAAATTGTATCACAAAACAATCGACACCTTGATCAACTTTAGACCATAAAGCAGTTAATAGTTGAACATTACCACCCCCATCATTTTTCTGCAAACAGTCAACAAAACAATATCACATAATTTTTTCAATGGCCTCCTGGCAGGAGATGCCACACAGGTGAATTGTTCACAGTTTGGGAAACAGGTAAATAGAACCTTTGGACATCAGTGCTCAGTACTCACACAGCAATCACTTAGTTCCAGCCACTCTCTCAACATGTGGAGGCCAAAGCTCACAGAGGTTGCCCTCTAGCCAGTTACTCTGTAGCAAAATCCAGATATAATCTGAATCTCCAGCCAAGTACACAGCTTCTCTACAAACTGGGCTCCCAAGGCCATTTGGTTTTGTTTGTTTGCTTGCTTTAATGAAAACTTACACAGTACATAGCCTACTGTGATCTCTAAGAGGAGTTACTTTTGCAAAGATTCACTTATACTAGAAAATTTGAGAAAAACAGAAATTGAGATTCAAGTTACAAAGGATGAAGATGGCTCAATTTCAGATTAGTCACTTGTCAACCTCCACACTATGCCTCTGATTTCTCCTCTTCCTAAGAGACTTTGTGCCTTGAAATGAAGCACAAGGCCCATTAGCTAAAAATAAACTGAAGATATGGAATTTTACCATAGTTATTTCCTATCTTTCGACTTGCTCTCAAATCTTAAGCAGCCTATTGGGTGCAGAGATAAAAACAGACCGAATGAAACCTGTTTAGCCAGTGTACTGTGATGTGAGTTAGCAAAGGGAGCTCTTCCTGCAGAGCCCTGAAGTTCACTGTCATCAATGATTCACAGTCACGAAGTTGGCACTGAGAAGTGCAGACCAGAGGGACTTGGCTATCAGTAATCATTCCTAATGGTTACTTCCAAAAACAAGGGAAAGTACTATGCACACTAATGAGATCTGCAGATAAATGAACTTTAAAGAAAAAGTTTTTCTTTTTCAGAAGGACGTTTTTGTTCTTTTTTTAAAAAAAATCCACTATGATGAACTTTACTCTTATAAAAGATGCTGTTTATAAGAGAATAATCTAGAAAACGTTCTAAAAGGAGTTCACTGGTTAT
This sequence comes from Lemur catta, assembly GCF_020740605.2. NCBI lineage: Eukaryota > Metazoa > Chordata > Mammalia > Primates > Lemuridae > Lemur > Lemur catta. Next base: position 20,089,916 of record NC_059150.1, on the reverse strand, counting down.
TTATATAGCACTTTTTATGTGCCAGGCACTATTTTAAGTGTTTTATCATTTATTAATTCATTTAATCCTCAAAGCACCTTATCAGGTAGGTTCCAATTGCACAAATGAGGAACCTATCAGTTTGGTCCCCAAATTAGTGGGTTGAACCACTATGTCTTGCCACCTTACCTACAAGTCCTTTCTTAATATCACTGTCTATGTAATTATACAATACTAACGTTAAAAAAAATCCTTTAGAAAGAGATGTTGAATATTTGGAAAATATAAAAGAAGCGCAGAGACTAACTGGTGATCAGTACCACCCAGAGATAATCATTTATGAACCTTTCCTGGTAAACGCTTTGTTTTTAGTCCACACACATACACACTGAATATATACTACCATTTGATAGATGGAATCATTCTATATGTACCGGTTTTATAACCAATTTTTTCCATTTAACCTCAGAGTGTTTTAATGCAATGAAGCAAACAATAATATCCTGAAAAGGAAAAGGAAGCATTGACTCTAGTATACTCCGTTGTCTTCATATCCCAGAAGTCCAGAACGTTTTAGGTTAATTTTCCAGTACATTTAGGTTTTCCTTTGGTCCAAGGAGCTCCAGAGCCAGATAGAACCAAACATGCAGAAGAGTCCCCAGCAATAAGCCTCTAACACAGAGGTATCCTTGGCCTTCCTTTGGTTCAGATTCAAGTTCCCCAGACCCTAGCGATATGAGCTGGCTCACAAAACAGCGTATAATATAAATCAAACCAACAACCAGTACTCAGTGATTATTTGCCAATTAAAAAGTAGACCTACCATTCGATCCAGCAATCCCATTATTGGGCATCTACCCAGAGGAACACAAGTCATTCTATAAAAAAGACACCTGTACCCAAGTGTTTATAGCAGCACAATTCACAATTGTAAAGATGTGGAAACAACCCAAATGCCCATCAATTCATGAGTGGATTAGTAAATTGTGGTATATGTATACCATGGAGTACTACTCAGCTATAAGAAATAATGGTGATATAGAATCCCTTTTTTTCTCCTGGAGAGAGTTGGAACCCATTCTATTAAGTGAAGTATCCCAAGAATGGAAAAACAAGCACCACATGTACTCACCAGCAAATTGGTTTCCCTGATCATCACCTAAGTGCACATTTGGGAATGACACCAATTGGGTATCGGACAGAGGTGGGGGGTGGGGGGAGAGGATGGGTGTATAACTACACGATGAGTGCAATGTGCACTGTCTGGGGAATGGACATGCTTGAAGTTCTGACTCAGGGGGATGGGCAGGACATGGGCAGTATATGTGGCCTGAACTTTTGTACTCCCATGATGATAAGCTGAAAAAAAAAAATTCAGTGTAAAACATGCCCCATAACATCCGGGTGCTCTTTCTTCAGAGCCCTGAATGTCACTGTCATCGGATGATTCAGAACCGCAATGCCGGCACTGAGAGCCATCGGCTAGAGGGACTTTGTTATCAGTGCACCTGGTGCAGGTCAGGACCAAAGGCCTCGCACGTAACAGAGCTCAATATATCAGTGTTTTGATGAATTGACAACTTGGCTCAGAAAGGAGGAGGTAGGTGATCTGAGGTTTTGTTCCTCCATTAGATTAAAAGTTCCTAGAACAAGCCTGGCACGATGGCTCATGCCTATAATCCTAGCACTTGGGGAGGCCGAGGTGGGAGGATCCGTTGAGCTCAGGAGTTTGAGAGCAGCCTGAGCAAGAGTGAGACCCCATCTCTACCAAAAATAGACATGGCGCATGCCTGTAGTCCCAGCTATTCCAGAGGCTGAGGCAGGAGGATCGCTTGAGGCCAGGCGTTTGAGGTTGCAGTGAGCTATGAGCACGCCACTGCACTCTAGCCAGGGCAACAGAGGGGAACCTGTCTCAGGAAAATTCCTAGAACAGAGGAACTATATCTTGTACTTTTTTTAAATCCTTGCCTAATAGAGCACTTTGTTTGCCTCCTCTTTCGTAAGCACACATTGTTCATGGGTTCACTGAGGTTCTGAAATCAGACACAGCAGAATTCCCAACCAGACTCTAACATATTATTTGTGTAATCTTAGGCAAGTTACGTAACACTTCACAGCCTCCACCCCTCACCTATAAGTGGGCATAACAGCACCTAGTCAATAATAGCTATCATCATTATTAATGTCAGTTCATTAATTATTGATTAACTTTTATGTTGGGTGCTATGTTAGGCATTGGTGATGTGTAATTAAATTACATACATTATCTTCAAGGAGCTCACAGTCAATGATCATAAAATAACGATGACTTACTGAATTGTGGATAGATTTTCTCTTAGCAGGAAATATCTTTATTTTTCATCTCATTTTACTCTTCTCTCTACCCCTAAAGCAGGCCTACACTGACTTTTTTTCCATTGCCCACGTGACTTAGTCCATTCACAATTGCTACAACAAAATACCATAAACTACGTGGCTTAGAAACAACAAAAAATTTATTTCTCATAGTTCTGGAGGCTAGAAAGTCTGAGATCAACGTGCCAGCAGATTCAGTGTCCGGTGAGGGCCACTTTCTCATAGATGGCACCTGCTCGCAGTGTCCTTGCACGGTGGAAGGGAAAAGGCAGCTCCCTGGGGCCTGTTTTGTAGGGGCACTAATCCCATTCACGAGGGCCCCACCCTCGTGACCTAATCACCTCCCAAAGGCGCCACCTCCTAACACCATCACACTGGGGATCAGGTTTTAACTTATGAATTCTTGGGAGACACAAACATTCAGACCACTACACTCATGAACATTTTGTGTCAACAGACACTCAGTGTAGCACTTTGCTATATTTTCACATCTCGATTTCTTGCTGAATGGGTTCCTGTGCATAAACGTTACCTCTTCTAAAACAGGGTAAACTCTTTGAGAGCAGGACACATGATTTTGTTTCTTTTGTATCAGCCACCCACAAGCACACGGTGCCTGTTCATAAACGCGCATTCAAATAAAACTGCTCTAACCTTGTAACTGGCCAGGCAGCAGCCCCTGGCTGAGGATTATTATCTATGGAGTACTTAATTGGATGAAACAGTTTTTCTCACTGTTTAGAACACTGTTATCAGAAATGCAATTAAACACCAATTTATGATGACAAGCTACTCAACTGGAAATATTTCACAGCTGAAGAGTGCTCAAGGAAAGACGGGTGGGTGAACAGGAGAACCTATTCCTGCTCTGTCCCATGGCCACTGCTACCTCCTACGCTGTCCCAATCCTCCCCTCTAAAATGTGTGGCAAAGACTTAGGGCTTACTTGCAGCAGCAAGAGCCTACCTGCCCTTCGAGATGGTAACTGTGGCCATGGTTTTCTATTGCTCATTTCAACACATGTGAAGAATATCTGCATGTGACAGATGCTTACAGAATCTACTTTGGGGTCCCCACCAATGTGCAGTAGTAAACAACAGTCATGCGCAAATCCCACATAGGACAAACACCACACCATCACACCCTGTCTTGGCTGGTTCTACCATGCTTTAATGACAACACAGTCTCAACATACAACTAAGGCATTAGTTCTGGCATTATTACTCAGGGTCCACAATAATCTAACCTGAGGTCAGCCTTGACCACTTAGATAGCTTAAAAAATTAGCATCAAATCTTCAAGATGATTTGTCCAGTGTTTTCTAAATATTCAGCCAACTTCCAGATTCCTAACATGATTCTTATACTGTCTGTGTGAGCTTTTTAATGTCTTGGAAAAAATTACAGTGTAAAATTTCCAAATATGTAAGGCTCCGGCCCTAATGTGAGATTTTCTCAAGTTCTTTCCCCAGTGGTTTGGCAAAGCTCCCCGGTCTCCCCTCCACATACCTTACGCACCTTGTACCTCTGAGCCTCTTCTCACTCTCAGCTGAAAACTTTGTCAGTTATTCATCTTTTAAGACTCAGCAGAGACCTTAATTATCCTTGTTATAAGTCTTCCCCTCGTCCTGGGATGAGAGACCCTTCCGAATTACCACGCTGTGGTCCTGACATTTTCTGTTGAGATGCCCACCTGCTACACCTTTCTCAGTTCCTCGAAGGCAAGTGCTGGATTTAACCCCCCCTTACAGCCTCAGTGGCTAGCACGGCGCCTACGTCATGCAGGGTGGTTAAGTGCTTCACAGGCTGCAGTGAACAAGGTTTTAAATGAAACCAGCAAGCACCAGTGATCAGAGTCCATCTAGTCACCTGGGCAGACATGTCTAGCAGTCAGATCCCTGTTGCCCTGGGGCTGTTTCCAGGGATAGAGCTTTCTGCCCTGGGGTGGATTGCACCATCGCCCTGAAAACACAACTGAAGGTCTTCAGAAGATGGACACTGTTAAATTATATTTATCAAAATAAGTAGTTTATTGAATGAGAAATGTTAATCATAAAGATTTAAGTCATACAGAAAGATACAAAGAAGGAATTAAGAATCACTTGAAACTCCGTAACAGAGGGTGTGCTGGCATTATTACTCAGGGTCCACAATAATCTAACCTGAGGTCAGCCTTGACCACTTACATAGCTTAAAGAATTAGCATCTGGTCCATGTTTTGGTGACCAGCCTTCCAAACATTTCTTACATGCACTCACACAGAATTTGACATATATTTTAAACAAATAAAATTAACAAACAAGATATGCTGTGTAAAATCCCTTCACTCTTTTCACTTCCTAATCTGTTGCAAACTTCTTTCCACATCAATAATACAGAGAGCCTCAATCTTTAATGGCTCTATTCCATGTTTCATCAGTGAGAAAGGCCCTTGAACATACAGGTTTGCACACTTGTCCAATTATCTCATGACAAATTCCTAGAACTGTGTCTGCTGGGGCAAAGGGCATGCTCATTTAAATTTTTGAGCTATATTACTATTTTGTGTCCCCGAAAAATTGTTCTGCTTTGACATCCCTGATATAACGTGAGACAGATGCCTGTTCCTGCCCAATTTGAGGGGTGAAAAATGTTTTCCTTTGCTTTGTTTTTCTTTTGTTGGTTTGTTGGTTTGTTTTGGTGGTTTATTTTATTACTTAGAAGTAGAATATCTTTCTGTATGTTATTGGCCTTTTTCCTTTTTTGAATTGTCTGGCCGTGAACTTTGTCCATTTTGCAATTGGAGTGTTAGTTCTTTCCTTACAGATTTTGAAGGGTCTTTTTATATTAGTCATATTAACCTTATTTGTGTTGCAAATATTATGCTCAGTTTGACATTTATCTTTTAACTTGGTTTATGGAGGTCTGTTTGTTTTTTACCATGCAAGATTTTAGATTTTAATGCAGTAAAGTTTATCAACCTTTTTTTTATGACACTGGATTTCATAGCATTATAAAGACATTTTGCAACCTAAGATGAGAAGAACACTCACTGTATGTTTTTTTAGAGAACTTTTATGGTTTCTTATTTTACAGTTAAATTTTTAGATTCATCTGAAAAATTCTAATATGAAGGGATGAATTGGGGAATTCCATTTTTAGTATTATACTGATGAATAACAGAATATTTTTAAAGGATAAAATGTATGTGAAAAGATATAATTTGTGCATCTTTTTATCTGAGTTAGTTACGGATGCGTTTATCCTATTGCAGTCACTGAGGGCATTGTCTGGGTCTGTTGCCTCTTGTCCTCGCCACGGTGCTTCACAAAGAGATGTCACCCTCACTCCTCATGACAAACACAAGGGCAGGAAAATGCTGGGTTACACTACACTCACACACACATATTTATGTACAGATCTATGTTTGATAAGTAAAAAATGTATATGTATGTGTTAACCTCTATAGACAGTGGAAATATTTTAAAACCACACTCAAAGAAATAAGGCATAATATTATATTCACCACTCCTAAATCGTGTTCTCTGGTCTTTTGATTTAAAGACATATACTCACACATGCTCACATCTTACACAGAACAGAAGCCCGTCTAGGTCAAAACAGAGAAAGGGCAAACCATAGGAACACAGATACCTTAAAATCCAAAATAAAGAGGTAAGTATTGTGTGGATAACTGATAAACTTTTACTGGAGAACTACACATCTGCAATAGACTGATTGTGTATTTCTCCCCCAGTGTAATTAGAGGGAACCAATCAACTATTTTCAGAAGTGCAAACTGCAGGAGTCAGAGGTCTGTGCGTCTTCAGGCTGCTAACTGATGATGGTCACACTCACCTAGAGCTTATCATGTGCCAGGTACTATGCTAAGGCTTTACGCACATCAATACATGTAAGTCTCACAACAGCTCTCTGAAGACAGGCAAGAACTAGTATTCACCACACTACACACATAGGGAAACTGAGGCAAAAAGAGTCTCAGCAATTTGCCAAGACTCCTTGTTAGTGAGTAGGTGAGCCAGAATCTGAAAGCAATTTGCCAGCTTTTCGGCCTGTGTGCTGGCCATGCCATCGTATTTGAGATCCACTGAAAATAGCCCTCATGACCACAACAGTCTCCAGACATCCTCATTTAAAAGCTGGGGCTTAGCTCACATGGCCAGTTAACAATTACTTCCCAAAGACTCCTGAGCAAAGGCTGGTTGGGACTTGATGGCGAAGACAGATGTCTTGTTCCTGAGGGAAGAATCTCCTTAGCCGAGAGTCAGCATCCTCAATTGCAGCCACGGTCTCACTTCTTGACTTACACAAACTCACAGTTCTTAGCTTCAATGTCCTCTTGTATCAAATGGGGATAATAATGATAATAACGACACATGCAAAAGCCTTTTGCACTGTAAAGTACGAGTCAAACAACTGTGGTTTTGATGCCATGTAACAGGTCAGGGGCAAAAGCACCAGCCCCACCGAAGGGTCCGAGCGCAGAGGCAGGGGCCATGCCGGTCTCTGTGGAAGAGGACAAGGGCCTGCGTGAGGCCCACACGCCAGGCCAGCGCTGCCAGGGGAGCCTGCCAGGCAGGTCCTTACTGTCATCCCAGCCAGGATCCCGGCAAGAAGCCATTGTTCTGAATTTCTAAATTCTGTGATGTCACTCAGAAGAAAATAACTCCGACATAAACAAACTCTCCCACCTCCTCTCCTGTCCCTGAGTCATGTTTTGAGAACTTCCCCCAGCACTGAGCAAGCCGTGCCCACAGCTCCCGTCCTCTCCACCTTTCACTGAACGGTGCCAGGGGCCTGGGCAGCACCCAGCAGCTTCCCTACTGCCTTCTCCAGGGCCAAGTTCACTCTTATTTTCCGCCCGAGGAAGGGCTCCAAGCACTTCAGACAATACCGGGCACCTGGAGGGGCAAGAGAGCAATTGAGGGACACCCGATGGCACTCCAAGGGCCCTGCTGGAGAGTCCCTGTCCATGGTTCCCAAGGACTCAGATGCTCCCTCATCTTGCAGTCAGGCTGCCTGGCAGCTGCAAGCAACAAATGGTCCTATTTTCCACTTATCTCTATATCTAACATTAAAAGAACAGGCTCATGATACCAGTTGGCAAGGAAAGGAAAAGTAGCACTTGGATTTTTTTTTTTTAAATATAGAAAGTATAGAGCATTTCTTAACTTTTTGTCATAGAAAACTTTCCCAAGTAGAAATTTTTGTTGGCTTTACCTTAGATCAAACTCGGCATCAAGGCAGCATCTAGCATGGCATCGATTTTGTGGTGGGCGAGGGGGCGGGAGTGGGGGCTGGGCCAGCCTCCCCCTCACAAGCAGCGCTGGCTGCCCACGGTGCCCGGCACTGCCTGAGTGCTCTCCAGGGCTGGGCGCGTGGTCACTCCTCCGCACAACTTCAGGTGCAGGATACCGTTATTATTACCTCCATATCAGGTGTGGGAACCAATAGGGCTAAGTTATCTGTCAAAGACAACACAGGCGGTGGTGTAGCTGGAATCAAACCCTGGCTAGTGTGACGGAACTCGCAGCCACTCCATTCCACGCTCACGTACATGCCGGTCTCGTCTCTCCTGTCAAAGTAAGCTCCTATCAGAATGGCCCAGCAATCACCTAAAAGAAGGAAATGACACTAACCTATTTTGAGCACCTTCTCTGAATCAGACACTGGGTTAAGTGCTTTTACTTTGGAACTGTGCAGTTGAAACTCTTGGCCAAGGTGGACTGACTTCTCTGATTTCATGAGCCTCATGTGCACTTTCAGCAGTTAAGGCCTTTCTGAGACTCAGCTCAACACCTCACGGGGTAGTGAAAGCCAACCCAGGGCCATGTCCCTCACTTATCTTGACTTAACTTTTTCAGCTTTTATGAGTGTGATCTGGCCTTATCACAAATCCATCAAACACTTCTGCCCTAGGGTTCTTTACTGTCCTCTGTGACTCACTAAAAACAAAAAAGGGGGGAAAAGATTTCCTTTTTGACATTGGGGAAATAACAGCTTTAGAAGCTCATAGAAGCTTCTCTCTGCCAGCAAAAAAGTAACATTAACAGCAGCTGAAGACTACTACTAATTAGCATAGAGCCAGGAGCAAGTTGGCTTTGCTCCTCCTCATCGCCCAAGCTGCCTCCCAATCTCTGCCTCTCTGGTTGTCCTCCATGGACCCCTCTTTCCCCAAAACACACCCCGCTCCCCAGCTGAATGTAAAACACTGGTGCTCACTTAATGCACCCCCCACCTATGAAGAGTCAAAGCAGAAATAAGGGCTGCTGCCTCAGCCTGATTCTTCTTCTCTTAGATGCAACAATAAGTCAACTCCAAAACTGAAACTTGCCAAGAGAAGGAAATTCTAACACCACTGCCGCTGCCATCCAGCGACTTAAACCAGTTCATTGCCATAGGAATATACTGTGAGCTACGTATGCGCTTTTAATATTTCCAGTAGCCACATTAGATAAGAAGCAGGTGAAATTAATCTTAACAGGTTCATTATTTAATCTGATAGATCCAAAATATTATCATTTTAACATGTAATCAATAACAAAATTATTAATGAGCTATTTTACCTTTTTTCATATTAAGTCTTCATTTAGTATGAAATTGAAAAGTGCATTTATACTTATAGCCCAATTCCATTAGGTCACCCGGCTAGCTCAGCCGGTAGAGCATGAGACCCTCGCTTAGGACTGGCCGCATTCCACACGCTCAGTAGCCACACGCGGCTGATGGCTACTGTATTGCATAGAGCAAACAAACATTATCCTCTCTGTTGTTGTCTTGCAAACACAGATATCTTCAATCAATTTTCCCTACATGCAATCAAAAATTAAGAGAGGAATAGAGACTTACTTTGCCTCCAACTGCTTTCAATTTCTGAATAAATCTGCTGTATTTTCTGAATTAATTTTCACCATAACCTTGTGAAATAAGTCTCTGCAGCATTTTAGATGGGTAACAGATTGGCATAACACCATCTTTCTTTCTCTCTCTCCCTTTCTCTCTCACACACGCACACTCCCCCCTGCTCTATGCTCTCGATTTAGGCATAGCCAAGGATCACAATTTCACTGAAGCCACACGGCAATCCAGAGCCCAAGTCAAAGAAAGCAGCCAAATCTGTGCTTGCTTTACTGCCGCTCTGTAATAATCTGAGCACCTCCGTTTAAAGGGATGTTTATGAACATCAGATCCTCTTGGTCCCTAAACCAAACTCTGCAGCAGTCAAGGCCACCTTGGTCAGACGGGGGAGCTGGTCTGGTCAGTGCCCAGTCTGATCCCCAAACAATCTCTGCCTGCAGCTCCCTGGCCTTCTGGGAACCCTGTGTCCTCTCAAGACCATGGTGCCCCTGCCTTTGGGGAGCTAGCCAGCTCGTAAGAGAGATTAGACATATAAACAAATAAATCAAATCAATAAGCATATAGAAAGTATTCTGGGATGGCAGGAAAGAGATACTTTCTGCAAGCATTAGAAAAGGCTTCTTTTTAACAATTAACATCTGGAAAACCAGCAGGACTTCAAAAGGTGAAATCAGGAGAAAGGGTCCAAGCCAAGCAAAGTCAGGTGTGCCAGAGGATGGGGAGCTTGGGAGGAGTGGGACGAGGTCACAGGTGCGTTGTCCTGTCTGGCTGAAGAAGAGGATCATGAAGGAACAGAGTGAAACAAGGCACTCAAGGTGAGTACGAGCTATCTTCAGATGCCTTAGATGTTGTTAACTAACGATCTGGGATTTTACTGGCTAAGAATTAGGCACAAACAGAAAGTTCTAGAGAAGATTTAACACCAACAGAGGAGTATTTTAAAAGCCAATCTGACAGTGGTGCAAAAAATGGACAGTCAAAAACAAAAAGGCAAATCGCCTCCCGCCGGGTGATGGGCCGTAACCACCTCAACTGTGGCAGGGTGGGAACCGCGGGGTAGGAGAGGGTGGGAGTCACGGGACCTGGAAACTCATTGCAAGAGGCAAAGGTAGGTCAAGTTTAAAGCCTACAGTTATTGGAATGATGGAAATAGGAAAAGCATAAATGGGAAAGTCAATATAACTCTTGGTCTCTCTGCCCTTGAGGGTAGGCTGCAGAAGAGATAATGATCTCAGATTTTGACACGTTCATTTCCCTAATTAGGCCTGAATCTGTTTCGTGCACCTACTTTCATAGTTTAAGTGAATGACTGTTGAAAGAAATCCAATAAGCACTTGGCTTTCCTTAGAACTTGCTTAACTAGTTCATGATCACTTAAACCTGTTGGTCACTTAACTTTCTGCAAGCTGGTCTTGGCAGTCTGCTCGCCGTCCTCGGAATGACCTCAGCAGATCCACTGCCGATTATTCACATCTGCCCTGACAACCGATGGCAGGAAAATTCCAACCTGGAGATGGAACCCTCTGAAAGAGATCTGACTTCTCAAAGGGCCACAGTATATAAGGTAGAACTTTAGCTCTGAAACTTTTTGTGCTTCAACATTTAAAATGAAAGAAAATGCATATGTAAATATCAGCGATAAAGGTCCTTGTCGATGATCCCCTAAATCCTCCGAAATCCAGGAGTCAAGATGCCCATTTGGCATTTAATTCCCAATGCTGGAACATTTTACAGAAATTCTGTCACACATTTTGGAGTGGTCAGTCTCCTAAATAACCAAAACCTCAGGGAGCCCAAACGGCTTCAGAAAAACAGAAATTATCATTTGTATAAACACACGGACTATCAGAGCTCCCTGGCATGTCTTCAGAAGCTATGAAATTAAATTAACACCTTTAGGAAAAGAATCGGATGAGTGTGTGCACACACTCAGAGACACATACTTTAGAGCCATTCCCAAATATGCCACCCTTCACAGACTTTGCCAACGTTTCGACAACATGTGGTAATAACATTTTTAAAACATTTTAAAACATTCAGCTTTTAAAAAGTGAAAGAGACCACTTGATTCAGTGAAAAATAGAGGGATAATTTAGAAAGCAGAATATATTAATAATTGTCCAGGTTGGAATATAACCCAGCCACGGACTTCTAATTGCCTCTCTCAATGGGTGTCGGCCTCCAAAGAGGGCCCCCAACGACCTCCCTTCCCTGCAGGCACATGCTTGGGAGACGAAGCGACGTTGTGCTCCCTCCACTCTGGGCTGGTCTTGTGACTTGCTTTGATCAACAGAATGAGGCAAAAGTAACATCCTTGGACTTTCAAGCCCAGGTCTTAAGAGGCCTGGCAGTTTCCACTTCCTCTCTTGGAAGCCAGCCACCATGTGGAAAGTTTGGCTACCCAGCTGGGAAGAGAGGCCTCACTGAAGGAGGCCTGAAGCCATCCTGGACAGTTGAGTCCAGCTGAAATCCCAGCTGAATGCAGCTGCATGACCCGAGCCCAGGGGAGAACAGCAGATGAACCCCAGCCATCCCACAGAATTGTTAGAAATAATAAATTGGTGCTGTCTTAGGCAACGACATTTGGGGTCATTCGTTATGCGGTAATAGATCACTGAAACAACGGGTGACAAATGGTTAAAAAGGGAGCCAGACTATCATCCACCATCTGCAACCATCTGTGATCATCTTGGGATTTTGTAAATTTCTCTCTGCAAACTAATATAAGTGGAGAAACACAGACAGGACCTTATCTTGTCCTATTTAAACTCTAGCATTCGGTAACACCTAAGATACTGGTACAGTCTTGACATTGGATTCTGGCAAGTCTACCCCAGAAACCTACAGGGCTAGAAAAAGTATCTCACTGATTGGTGAAGCTCTCTCCCCATGGTATTCCTGCCTTATTCAATACAATAGCACAAACCTGCAAATATTTATGTCAGAAAGATTAACAAGATAGCAAATGCTAGAGTAAATAAAACTTCAGTGTGAATATTTTGAGGATAAAGACAATTTAGCAGAGGCCTTAACTGCACTTTATGGCACAGACTACATAGAGCCACAGAGACACAGTGACCAGGCAGGCTGGGGGTAGACTGGTCATTAGCCTCAATCCCTGACCCCCCCTGCATCCATACCCTTGTACGAATGCACTGTGGTTGACTGTACTTTGCTGCCTCCTGAGTTGGGGCTTATTAGTGTGACTTGCTTTGCCTGGAGACATGTGGGTGCAAGTGATAGTGTGACAGTGTACCCGCTCTACATCCAAGTTTAAGGGGTATCATGTGTACTGCTTGCACTCTTGCCCTTCTGCAGAGAAAGAGCATGTCATGTTCCCACTGGCTCTGTGATCCCAGGAGGAAGATGAGAGATACCCAGAGCACTGCCAACTCAGCTGACCCACCAACTCATGATCAAGAAAGAAATGCTTATCGTTGAATGCCACGGAGATCTTGAAGTTGTCTACTACCCAGCAATTGTTGACTAACACAAGGCTCCTTTATCAGATGCTAACATTTACAAAAGACACATGGTACTTTAGAACAATAGTCTTCCCTGCTATACAAGTTGTAACTTAACTAGGAAATGCATGATTAGGTGGTCTCGTTGCCAAACAGAATATAAGTACAATATACTGAATAGCATCAAATCTTGCTCTCACAATCTAAGATTATATTTCTAAAGATTGTAATCTGGTATTCAAAATTCTCTATAATTTAACCCTAACTTAGTTTTATAGCCAATTCTCTCCCACTTCTATTTTGTATTTCATTTAAATTGGATTATTTGTAATTCTTGAAGAGGTCTTACATTACCTATCCTTTCCTTATCCAGTTCCTTCCTGCACCCTTAATCTGACAGGTTTAGATTCTTCCAGTGCTTTTAGGCCAGGTTCATCTCTGATGTCATCTCTGCAAGAAATCTGCTCTGATGCTGGCTTTTAAGGCCGACTGTCCATCCCCTGACTCTTACCATGATGTATGTTTTTTCCTTTTATGGGATTTGGCTTATTCTACCTCGTAACACTTCCTATCCTCTGACAAAGTCCTAGACAGCAAGGTTTAAGGATTAGTCACCTCTGTAATCTCATGACATTTAGCAAAAGGCCTTACGCATAGTACACAGACCAATCAATACTTTCATGCTTTAAAAAACAGGTGGCCAACGGGAGGCGGCAGGGCACTGGGAAACAACACAGAGAGAGAAAGGTGGACTCCGGAGTCTCAGAGATCCGGATTCTGTCACCTGGCAGCTGGGCCATCTTGGGCCAGTTAGTCTCTCTGTGCTTCAGCTTCCAAATATGTAAAACTGGGATGGTGCACATTTCACAGGATTGTTGTGAAAATTCAGCATGAAAGTGAATGTAAATGCCTCACGATGTTTGACATATGGCGGCGGCTCCATAAATGGTAACTCTATTATAAAAATGATAATGACACAGAACATCACGTAGAAGTTAGTTTAAACAAATCCCTGATGTTAGATTATTTTCTCTTAAAAGTGAAGCATTTGAGGGTGACAGGAATGACTCTAGTTCCAATTAGCTCTCATCCCAGAAACTGTGGTTTCAACAATCTGGACTCGAGTTTTATTGAGATGTTCATATAGACGTTACTCTCCTCCACGGTTCTCAGTGCTATAGGTAGTCACCACTAGAAGCAAATTTGTTCCAGGCAACAAATGCATCTCCTCAAAACAAAATGTAACAAAATCTTCCTTCCCATACACACTAATCCACTTTTAAAAGAGCATTCATTAGCTCTTTCGTAGCATTCCCAGTTCTCCACCAGGGACTAAAGCAACCATTACAATGGACCAAAAGCTAGAGATTCTAAAAGCAGTGGAATTATCTGACAGCGACTGAATGGTGCAGCTGCGTTATTTACATGTAAACATTATCTCAATGAGGTTCCTTACCGAGTAAGAGATGAAGAGATGTTTTTATAAATAAAAGTGTCATGCAAATGTCAAGTAGTAGGTATTATTGTTAAAGTAATTCAGCATAAATTGTACTTCATCTGCTTTGTACTAACTGAAACTTTGTTCACATGTCCATACTTCATCAGAGCAATAGTTAATCGTCTAAGGCTGCAGTCCCCAATCCCCGGGCCACACACCAGTACTGGCCCACAGCCTGTTAAGGACTCAGGGACGAGGCCACAGAGCTGGGTTGTTCCCTACTCCCCACCCTGAGTCCATGGGAAAATTGTCTCCCATGAAACTTAGGAACGGTGTGGGTGGGGGGCACACAGCAGGCAAGTGAGGGAAGCTTCATCTGTGTTTATTTAATCTGGATTTACAGCTGCTGCCCATCGCTGGCATCACCCCCTGAGCTCCTCTCTCCCCCAGACCCTGCCCCACGTACCGCAAAAAAATTGTCTTCCATGAAACCGGTTGTCCCTGGTGCCAAAAAGGTTGGGGACCGCTGGTCTAAGGTACCAACTTGAGATCAGGCAAACTCAAAAGCTGGCAGGTGGCCAGGCATGACATGTCAGTGAGTGAACTGGACTTGGGACACACCCATGCTGAAGGGTCAGAAGTTCTGGAGGGCACAGCCTGGCTGAGGGGCGATGGCCACCCCACCCACTGACCGTCACCTCCAGGGATGAAGACCTAGTGTGACCAGATCTGAAGAAATTGGGGGCTTTATGTGCAACATCTTGATTTTTAAAGGCTGCCTTGCTTTTTATTTCAAAATTCTTTGTGGGAGCCAAAAATAAAATAAAATAAAATAAAAAATTGCAGAGCAGATGTGGCCATATAGCCTCTGCACTAGATATCCTAAAGGCATTTTTGAATCGTCACAGAGAGGTTAAATAAAAGATGCTTATTAAATTCACTGTATTTTTTTCATCTGGAAATGTATAATTCACTCTCTATTAACCCTAAAAGACACCTCACTCCCTCATTTATAAATCCTCACTCCAATTTGGGACTTCTGTTTTTAGTCTTACAGTTCTCCCCCACCAGGACACCCTGTGGCCACCGTCCCACGCATCTATGCAAATCCTGCTAGTTCTTTAAAGCTTGATTTAAATGCTAGCTCCTGCATAAAACCTACATGATCCTTCTCAAGGCCCCCTTTGTATAAATCATGGTGCAAATTATCCAATGTAAAATATCTGCATATCCGATCTCATTGCCCCTCTACCCCTAATGGTATAACCCAATAATCCCTATAATTACTCACTGCCACAAGAGCAAAAGGCTTAGAAAGAGTAAGTTCTGATGTTCGATAGCAGAACAGGGTAACAACAGTTAACAAGGTACCGTCTATTGCAAAATAGCTAAAAGAGAGGTTCTTGAAATGTTCCAACACATAGAAATGATAAATGTTCGAGGCGATGGAGATCCTAAATACCCTGATTTGATCATTACACGTTCTATGAACGTAACAACAATATCACACGTACTCCATAAATATGTACAAATATCACATCTACATTTAAAAAGTGAAAGGCCCAGGGTCAACAGGTCTAGAGCAAAGTCGAGTGGCACTCACCGCCAAACACATCTCCGTTCTGGTAGTTCTTCCCTTTCTGGGCTTCCTCTTCATTTTGAACAGTGGCAACATGCTTGGCGGAGGCACAGCCCATAGTCTCATTCGGTCAGCTTCAGCCGGGCTGAACTGCAAATCATCTCTACAGACACGGGCACATGCTTTTTGTTTGTTTCTTTAAACACAAAGGAAATCCACCTTGCGGCCGAGTCAGTCAAGATGTGTGCACCTGCAGGAACAGAACGCGAGGTCAGAATGGGTGACCCCGGCAGACCCCGAGCCCGGCTGTCTCACTGCTGGGTGACAGCAGCGCGCTGGCATTCACGGCCCCATCGCGCTGGTGCCATGGTGGGCACGGAAGAACCACAGGCGGCACGGCCGGTTCCCACTTAATGCCCGCTCGGAAAGCAAGCTCGGAAGGCACGGCCCTGCGCAACACATGGCTGGGGGTTGAACTTTTTGCAGAGATACCAAAAATACATATTTACTTATTTCAATCAATATTTGAGCACTACTACTTGCCACACATACACTTAAGTGCTCATATGTTTGCTAACGTTCTGGAATCTGCATGCGATCCACCCGGTTCAGGAAGCTGAGAAAGCTCTTCCGCTTCCCCCTCCTGCCCTGCAGGCAGCTGCCCCAGCTCCTAGGATTTTACCTTCCCCTCCCACTGAAACGTGGCTGGTTTATACAACATTTTCGGTTGAGGTTGTAAATCATTCCATATTACATTTCACAAGAGGTGACATTGTTTTGGAGACAAAGGAGGGACATGGGGCAAGGCCGTAAACTTACTTTTGTGCAATTTCTGCTTAGCTAGCTGAACGTTTAAAGCACTGAGCAGAAGGTGCAGGCATATAAAGATAAGCAAACAAAGCAGTTGGCTAACTCTTGGCATAACCTTTGTGCTTCTGTTGACCTCTCATAAAGGCTTAAGCGGTATTTATGGCTATACCACAAAGGAGACGATCCTCAAGTTGACTGAAGTGAATTTATTTTCCCCTGCCCCTCCCCAGGAGGTGACCCACATTCCCAGGGTTTGCTATGCTCAACTTGCTCATTTCTGTTTATTCTTGCATCATTCTTACCCAGCCATTGCAGTCCTGTAGATGACTTACTCCCCCAGCTTGTAGATGCTGCCTTTGAAACTCTCTGCTGCCCAATCCTTGGTTTCCAGCCATCCCACTTTAATATATCCCTCACCTCCTCAGACCCCTGGGCACAGCAAAGGAAGCATCAAGCCTCTTTTTTTTTGAGACAGAGTCTTACTCTGTCGCTCGGGCCAGAGTGTAGTGGCACCATCATAGCTCACAGCAACCTCAAACTCCTGGACTCATGCAAGGGATCCTCCTGCCTCAGCCTCCTGAGTACCTGGGGCTACAGGCACAAGCCACCATGCTAATTTTTCTAATTTTTGTAGAGACGGGGTCTCTCTCTTGCTCAGGCTGGTCCCAAACTCCTGGCCTCACATAATCCTCCTGCCTCAGCCTCCTGAGTACCTGGGGCTACAGACACAAGCCACCATGCTAATTTTTCTAATTTTTGTAGAGACAGGGTCTCTCTCTTGCTCAGGCTGGTCCCAAACTCCTGGCCTCACATAATCCTCCTGCCTCAGCCTCCCAAAGTGCTAGCATTACAGGTGTGAGCCACCACGCCTGGCCCAAGCCTCCTTTAATCTTCATCAGCACCCACATTCCACTGTCCCCAACCTTTATGAACAATTCATGTTTCTCAAGTGTCATGGACAGTGCCACCATACAGCAGCTGCAAGATCTCTCTTCCAACAAGATTGCTGCCCCTAAGCCCTGCTCCAAGGAGAGCTAAGGGCTTCTATGGATGTAGAAATCTAATAATTTAAACCATAACATCTCAGCAGAGAAAAATTTTCAAATTAGTGTAATCAATCTAATAAATGAACTTAGATACAAAAGTAATGACCTTAAATTAAGCCAGGCAAATACAAATTGCAATAAATATTGACTGTGACTGTAATATTAGTCATGTCTGTGTAATTTCTCAGACTATTCTCTATCACTGGTTATATTAAATCATTAATAGGAAGTATGGTGTTGGTTGGTGAAGTTTCATAAATCAGGAATTTTTTTTTTTTTTAGATGGTTACTGCTTACACCTCCCTTAAGCTTTAGGTAATCTCATGTTATCACATTTTCATCTTTTTAATGCTGTGTGAAATCCAGGCCTGTGGACAGATGGACACACACAAACACACACACACGTACATACACTTACTCTGTGATTTAGCAATAATGTCTTTAAAGCTACAGTATTTCTATTTGATGGTCTATTCATACTGGTGCATAGAGCTCAGGAGCCTTATGGGGCAGAGATACTGAACGTTTTTAATGCATACAATACGGTGTAGTAATGCTATGATAGATGCTTCACAGGGATCTATGACAATGCAGAATTCAAAATACCAGATTAAATTATGACTGGGCAGAAGCAGGAATTAAAAGAGGAAGTGGTATTTTTGTAGGGTCTTCAAGGTTTGGTAGAAATTTAGCAAACTGAAAGGATAGTAACATCACGTAAGGAACAGCCTGAGCCAAGTGACTAGACGAGTGTGGCACGTTGCGTGTGCACTTGCTTCAGAGGGGGCAGGGGAGAGGCCTCGACTGTTGACGCTTTGTGTCGGGCCTGGAGAAGGCCTTGCTACCTTTATCCAACTTAATAAAGATAAACTACAAAACATCATGAGAAATAGGCAGTCTTTCTGATCCAAGTTTGCGCACACCGTAAGCAATATTAAATTAGTATAGTTAATAGAAATCCATTCTGTCAAACTTTCATAGTTTTTTGAAGAAACATCACTGAAATATTAGATAAGAGAGATAAGAGAAGGGATTCAGCTCTAAAAGCAGAAGAGGAAAAACCCCTCTCTAACCAGGAGGCTGCTAAGAGTCCTTGCTGTTACTGTCCCTCTGGCTGTTTTGTATCTGCGTCAGCACGTCCCAGGGGTGGCATCCCGTCCCTCTTGGTCCTCCTCTCCAGCATCGTCACAGAAGGTAACAGGTGTGAGTTCGCAGATGTGGATTCCTCACTGCTCAGAAAGGAAGTGTCAGAAAACAACCTCACACTCTCACATACACAGGAGAGCAGACCGAAGTGAAAGGGGAAACCTGACCTCCCTGTCTGTTGCCACCTCTTCAGAATAAACCCAGCAAAAACAGGAAAGAGTGGGGGCAATTCTAGCAAAGTCATCGACACACAGTGAGAATTAGGAGACAACTTACAATCGTCCTCTTTGGGAGTCTTCTCACTTTTCCAATTTCATGTTTACAGACTCTTTTGCTATCCAAGAAGTAAACGTAAGAATCTGACATGAATTATCCTTTGCTACCCTTGAAAAGCATTTTGTGAGGTGTCTTCAGTTTTAATAGCTGTGTTTGTATCAGGAAATTTTATTTGAATTTTAAAAGTTGAAATTATATGAAGATTAAATACATTATAGCAGGCTAACAAAAATAAACATGTAAAAATAATTTTTGTAAGCATGTCTCTGTTATTCAGGCATTAGGGAGGGGGGCAGGTTAATAAACAGATTAGATATGATTTATATCCAATTCAAATGATGACTCAAGAAGTTTCAATTTAATTATGTATATTTTAAAAGCACTAATGCTCAATATGAGTTCTCTCCAAATCGTAAGTAGGTCTAGATTTTGTTTTTGAAGCGTGCACATTAAGTATTTTTATAGCAGTAGTTTAATTTTAAGAGTGATGTTTTCAAGTTTTACAACTTCATCAGCAATATATTTTAATAATTTACGCATTTGAAAGTGATAATTATGAAGTCATATGAGGGGCAGAAGATCTCCAATGCATGAAGTTAATCATGGATCACTAGGGAAAACTTTTTACTATGTCATCTGGATTCTGCACATAAACACTAGTCCAATTATTCATTCATTAATCAACAGATATTTAAAACTACTAAGTGTTTGGTAGATACTGGGTACATAGTGGTAAACTAGACAAGATATGGTTTTCTTCCCTATCCCCATAGAATATGAACAATCAGAGAAGACAATAATTAGAAAGACCAGTTCCGCAGCAATGTGTACAGCTCTTGCAGGTTAAATACAGGATGACAGGGGAGTTCAACTCACAGGCACCTGACTTAGCTTTGGGAAGGGGAGTGTCAAAGAGATGGCAGCTTTGATACCTGACCACAGCTAAAGAAACATCCTTAAAACACCCCTGAACTGCAGCTCTTTTATAGCCTGATGTAATGTCAAGGTTTCACTTCAACTGAAAACTCTTTCACTTAACCTCAACCCCGCTGAGACCTCAAACTGAGCGGACCTTCAGAAATGTATCCCTAAAGACTGCTAGAATCATCTGCTCAAAAAAGATTCCCTTTGGTTTGTACTATCCTTCACAGGAACTCTGGCATTTTTTTTTTAACTTCCATTTTTCCATTAGCTTTGCTCAGCTTTTCTCTCCCAGCCCCCACACCCTCGATTCACTTACCTCTCTGAAACCACAGCACTCAGAGAGGGAGGCCTGATGGTGCAAACATGCCAGAGATCACAACATACAGCGGATCTGAGAGTCTCATCTTCACACATTGTTATTAACAGCTTGCTATTTCTCAAGTCACGGAGCACCGTGTGAAAATTAAACTGAAGCATCCCTTTGATGTCTGATGGAGTCTTCTAAAACTAAGTACCACGGAGGATGATTTTGTTAAATCTAAATGCTTTATGGGATAGGATCATCAGGCATCTCTAAAAACATGAGGTTCAATTAACTGCCTGTGGCTTTGTCTAAAACTCTCCCGAAATGGTTGTATGTCTGCACCATGATTCTGCACCATGTAATTAGAAAGTATAATCCCTAATACCGTGAGCTAACCTAACTTAATACCATCTTTATAGGATATTTTTCCCACTTTTGATAAAATACATCAACAAATTTGTAAACCCAATCCAAATTCAAAAAAGGATTAGAAAATTTATCACAGGGCATGTTTATCTTTCCTCGCCTTATACCATGCCTCAAGCCTCTTTAGATATAGGGGAACTATTGTTCCAGAACACTTCCTGTTACAACATGAGAAGGTTCTTCTCTCCACGCAAGTAAGCCCATTACTGTTCTATGAATACATATCACATATTACATACATGTGCTACCTCTGCCCTTTTATAAGGAAAGATTCTGATGGCTCTTTTCTTTACCTTAATTTTTTGAACTGGAAACACAGTTTCATCTAAAAATCTACTTTTGTAAAACTGGGAAGGGGAAAAAAAAAAACAAAATCTGGGTTTTTTTTTTTTTTTTCTTTAGAAAAATCAAAGAGACATTTGATTTTTTTTTTTAAAAAAAAGCTACAGGAAAATATTTCTATTTATGTAATTTTATGGGTAATTTCACTTTCTGCTAATTAGTCATGGCCTTTTTCATTTTGGATGCAAAAGCCAAAAATGTTGTACACAATTTGTCAAGAAAGGCACTTCTAAGAAGTGAATTAAAAATGATAAACTCCATAAAGAATCCCTAGGCCAGAAAGAACATGCATATAGCACATGAGGCTGCAGAGATACCAAATTCTGATTGCAGTGGGCACACAGAGCTATGAAGTCCGCAGTTAAGAAAAGGATACAGCCAGATTATTAATAGATCATGAACAAAGTGCTCCTTTCTTCTTTTGATTAAAAAGGGAAATCAAGACAAGGCAACATCTAAAAACTCCTTTCTTTTATTGAAGAAAGAGCCAACGTCTAAGCTGCATAAAGGAAAATACATATATAAATAACTAATCAGTCTGTTTGCCCATCTGCTCTGCCTTGCTCTAATGAGTGTTAATACGGCAGCCCACGGGGGGGGGGGGGGGGGAGAAGCAAGCCAGCTTAAGTGATTTCTAACCTTGAAGCTTTCCTATCCTTGGGCTACTGTTAACACCATTTCACATTTCATTATGGATGTTAAAAATAATACATAAAGAGATGTCACATCGAACATGAGGATAATCTGGAAAAGTCAAGCCTCCCCGTTACCCAGCAATCGCTGGCATCACAGAACATATTCATCCCTCGCCTCACACGCACTTGACGGCGTGACAATCCACAATATGCTGTGAACTCCAAAGACACATGGATTTTGGGTTCTGCTTTCTTTATGGGAAAACTCTCACTTCTGCAAATAATAACCATAGAGAAGTCTCTCTCGGAAACATAATAAGTCCCGTGCAAGAGGATCCACTTCTGCCGGATTTCTGCTGTGAGGTGTGGGAATGAGGAGATACAAGGGGGCAAGTGGAAAGAGCACCGGACAGGGCGTGAGAACCCCGAGCTCAGGCCTTGAGAACTGGCTGGGCTTCAGGTCTCTGAGCCTCTTTCTTTGATTCTATGATCCACCGGAACATATGTCCAAGAAGCGATGCTAAGGATGAAATGACCACTTCTAAAAAGGCCATATCTTACCTAGATTCAATCCATTTACACACTTGGTTCTCAATACTTAGTTAAGATCCACTTGCAAGTTTGAAACCCCAAAATGTTCAGGATGCCCCATGAGGTCTAAAGATTATTACCAATGATGTTTTGACCCAAGGGTATTGCTTTCAATTACGTACAAGCTGGAAAAATGAACAAAGCTTAGCTCTCCCATTTCTTCTTTTCTAGCCTCACTTTACTAAAGAAAATTAATTTTAACAATTTTTCTTGTAGTAACTGGTGAGAAAAAGTTTGTGGAATAATTTTTCTTTAGCTAAGAAATTAAGAATTTTGTGACTTTATCCCGTACCTGAAAACTCTTCTCTTGTGTTAGCTGTGAATGTTCGAGTAAGTTCATGCAGGACTGACACTATTTTGGGGAAGGCAAGAGAGGAAAATACCAGCTCCTGACTAAGGGGGCCCACCCTCGGCAGTGTGGCCCTATGCAGAACAGTTACACTGCTTCGGGATTGGTTCCTCAGTGGTCAAGGCCAATGGCAGATATTCCTGGGCTTTGAATTCTCTTTGTTCTTCCACTTCCAAGACCCAGAATACCAAGGGTATTTGCAGAAAGTTGTAAACCCATGTCGGGGGGTGGGGGTGGGGGGGGCATTCTGTACCACTGCTTGTGATTGGGATTTCTTGACAGCTGCACTGCCGGTTCGCCATATCACGTGGGACAAATCCGTGTGATCTCTTTGTTAGTATCCTAAACATAATAATAGTTATACCTGTTTTCCCTCTTTTTTTGGACTCTTTTGAAAATCTGAGTAGATAAGAAGATGCTTTGCAAAGCACTTATCTACGCAAGGTAATATTCTGTGCATACTTTGTATGTCACGTACAGGACACGTCCCATCAGACCCAGGACTTTTCATAAGTGTCAGGTGGGGTTGGCTTGCGGAGAGAGCTCCTGGCAGGTGGTCATGCTGGCCTACCCCACGCACACCCAGACTACTGACAATTGGAAACGGACCGAGAAAATGAAAGAAAACAGATGGAAAGGGAAAGATAAAAAATGAAGAAATGACTAGACAGTGAAAGTAGAATAAGTACTAATTACTAAAAAGCACAATTTGATTTTAACCAAAGCCAAATAAGTTGTGATCCTTTCAGAATGGCCAGGGAAGAACCTTCCAGGCACTCTGTGTATTAAAATATATCAAAGGAACAGATATGATTCCTGTCCTTGGAGGACCAGCATTTAGATAGGACTAACAGGTCACAAACATAATAAATTAAAATAACATTCCCATGACTAACGTACATGTGTTACAGGGAAACAAAGAATCAGAGATGTTCTTGAGAGCTGGAAGATATTTCAAGCTAATTAAATTAGTGCTTACACCAGCTTTATGTTATGCACCAAGGGAGGTAGGAATATCTGTTATAGCAAAATATGCCACTCTTAGCAGACCCTCAGAGAGCATTTGCTGATGTGGAGGACAGTGAGACAGATGCCGTGTCAGTTTTGAGGGGCCCATCCTCCCTAACACCATAAACTAGGACAGAGAACTGTAGCTGCATTAACCTCTTAGAAACCTGCAGGTAACTTTCATGGTGCTGGAGGATCCTGTGTGCGTGGTCTTTTTTTTTTTTTTTTTTTAAAGAGTTAACACCTTGATCCCTTGTCCTGCGTGCACATCTGGAAAGCACGTATGACGTTCTCATCACTGAATTAGGAAGCCTCCACTTTTACACAAGTCTAGTATAGTCTGCATTTTCAGTTCAATGCAATCTCTAATTCACTGCTGGAACAGCCTGTGTCTCAGCCTTAAGCTGGCTACTGCGGTAGACAAAAGGAAACACGACTGACAGCCATGAAAGACTATGAATGTCTCAGCTAATCATTAGAAGCAAATGTGAGAATAGTTTAAAAACAAAATAGCCTGCTGGTATTTGCTTTGAGTACTTAATTTGGTACTGAAATTTGAGTACGGATATATTCAATATTCTCAGAATTATCAATATCTTAAATAAAGTAATATAATAATACTTTGAAAAGATCTGAATCACACAAATTGAAAAACTGTTTCCCTTAAAACCTAAACACACATATTCCCTCTCCAAATAATCTCTTTCCTCATTTTTT
The DNA here is from genome assembly GCF_020740605.2 of Lemur catta. Lineage (NCBI taxonomy): Eukaryota > Metazoa > Chordata > Mammalia > Primates > Lemuridae > Lemur > Lemur catta. The sequence goes on along the minus strand of NC_059150.1, from coordinate 20,065,670 downwards.
TTCTCTTCTTTACTAAAATAAGTGAAATTATCCACAGGAGGCTGGTAACATGCCCAGGCCGAAGACCTCTCTCGCCCCATGATCTGCCTCAGGCTGCATTGTCCAGCTCTGAGAGTCTGCGATGATCCAGGGAGTCAGCAAACCCACCTCTGTCCTGCTAGGCAGAGAGCTGCTTACTGAAAGAAGCATCTCTAGAGGAAAGCCTTGACTACCTGAAATTCTGCCTCTGGAAACTTCAAGCTCCATCTGGAATAGCTCAAGATCTGAGATTGCTCTGAAAACTTAGAGAAAGCAAACATAAAACCTCTACGTTGATGAAGGACTTAGTCTCTCTCTCTCTCTCTTTCTCATAAACACACACACAAACACACACAGCTCACTCGGTATAAAAGTTCTAAAGATGCAAAGACGATACCCAATGTTTTGTGATTGATGGAGGGAAAGAAGTAAGTTGGGTAGCTTCGGGCAAGTTCCTTCACAGTGTCTTGGGTCCTCGTTTATAAAATGGGTTAAGACCTCGTGAATTTTGAAAGGAGTAGATGAGATGACATATGTAAAGTGCTTAGGACAGTACCTGGCATGTATTAATCAATAAGAGATAGCTACTGTCATTATCATCACTGTCATCATTATTATGTAATGGAATGGGGATGAACTTTTTGAGATGACAGGGGCAGAGGCAAAGGACACTAGAAAGAAGAGATGGAATGAGAAATGAGAGGTTAATTTTGGCAGCTTGGTGTTCTTAGGGATTGTGCCAAATGTAAGTGGGAGATCAAACACAGACAGAAAGCAGGAGACGGCAGTTCTGCAGCAGGAGAAGCACCTGGGCCTTGTGCAGCACCTGCAAACAGAGCCCTGAGAAGTGCCAGGAGTCTCTGTGTTCAGCAGGGGAGGTCGGCCCCTGTGTGGCACATCCCAGGGCTCTGAAGGCAAAGGCTGTGCACAAGTGAAGGTCAGTGAGTTCCCCCAAGCTCTGTCGTGGCCTCGATGAGTGTGTAGCCCACATCTTCCCACCAGTACATGTTTATGAGTCTGTCTCCTTCACCTGGCAGATTTCCAAGGCCATGACCCTCTCCTAACCATTCCTCTCTATACCGCCTCCAGCACAGTGTCAGGACACAGTAGGTCAGCAAGAAACGTTGACTGGATGAATTCTCTTCGAAACCTCTTTTCACAAAGAAGTGCAGGGCTTTGGGGGAAGGGAGTGCCGCTCAGCCGTGTCCTGCCTGTCACCCGCATGGATAGCTACTTCTTTAGGATACCACCAATAACTAAAGTTAAAAATGTTTACCTGGACCATCATAGGTAATTTTAAATTATGTTCAGTACATACTACCTAAAAAGATAGAAAGGGAGTAATACGTAATATTATACCAGTATGATGGAATTTTGAAAGCTTTTGGCACTTGTGTGGTTGGCTCTAATCTGCCCAAGAAAGCTGTGCTATTTCATTTACCTGTTCAACAGTCATTTTTTGGGAACCTGTTTAGTTCTCAACATTCTACCAGAGACCAGAGATTCCAAAATGGGTAAGAAAGCTAGACCCTGATGTCCATTTCCTCACTTTCCATTAGAACCTAGAGATCTTTAGCAGTGCTTTGAAATCCTGTCCATCTGAAAAATAAAAAACAAAGGTTTTTGTTTGCTTGTTTTTTTCTGAAATTTAAACCTTAGATTAATTTTCCATAACAAAGAATAATTTAAGGATGACGTCCTTAGAAGGCCAAACGAATTTAAATTATAAATATCATTTTCAGGTAGCACAAATCAATGCCCCTTTAACCTAATGAGGCTTCTTTTTTTTTTTTTTTTTTAAGGCACCTCAGTTCTCATACTGCTCTCAAGAAATGCACAAGCCTTTTGGGAGCTTCATTGATTTTGTAGTGCTCGGCCAAAAACACATTCTGTACGATCATCTACTAAAAGAAAACAGAGAGTAAGGAGCTGAGAGAAGAGACTCAGACTGCAGAGGACAAAGCAAAGTCAACTGAGTGATGTCAGCCTCGCCTGTCTAACATTCTAGCACTCTCCTGCCCTGACCAGCCCGCTCATGACTCTGGGACAAAGTGTCTTTCCTCTGTACCCACCATCGTTTCTGGGATGTTTAATGGGGTTTGAGACAATGAAAACATAAAAGTGAGGGCAAGATGCTCTTCCCTAACCCTGGTGCTCTTCTTTAGCCACTGAACGGCTATTAGAGAACACACAGGGTTACAGGTTATGAGCTATGATGACCTTGCAAAGGTTACCAAAAATTGCAGCCTACTCTAATTATTTGAAGTCAGCCCAGTGTTCCCCATCTGAAGAAGCATAACGAGAGAACATGGTGTTCTTTCCTATTTGTCCGCACAATGTACTAGAGAAGGACACCAGAGGGACAAGCTTAGCAGAATGGGACAACGTGGGCAGGAGCGACACGCCCGGGGCCGGCCACCAAGAGACGGCAGCTCAGCATCAAGACGCAGCGACATTCTCCAACACATCACATTCAGCTCTAGTCTGAGACATGAAAGTTTGAAGCTTGTATCTGAATAGAACGCTAAATGTGTGCCTAGATGATTAACCCTTTTATCAGAAAAAGGTACACCAAAAACAGGTCAAATGGGGGACTTGACCACATTCTATTCCAAGGTGGGCTTTGCCCGGCTGTCTCTGTGAGCCCTCCAGTGGATGGCCCAGCTGTGGTGGTTACACTCCCGAATATGACAAAGGCACCTCTGGCCAGCTGCTTACTATTCCTGTAGCTGGGAGGACTGTCACCCCACCAGCACTTTTATTCTATCACTGCCATCACCACCCCAGGAAGAAGCCGACAAAAATAAGAAGACATAAGTTTTCTAAGATCTCTCTGAAAACTTAAAAGAAATTTTAGGATCCAAATTAAAATCTGTATTTGTAGATCATTTTCTGGACCAAGCTCCAAAATCTCTCACTTACTCATCAGCTTTCTCTATGTTATGTTTTTTTTTTTTTTTTTGGTTTTTTGTTTTATCCTTTTTTGAGAGAAGAAAAAAGTCACGCGGTTATGTCCAGTGGACATCAGGATGATCCTACTGGCAGTTTTTAAGCATCAGAAAATGATTAAAATTTTCAGTAAAAAAAAATTTCTCATAAATTCATAATTCTCCTAGTAATTTTCTAAAAGAAAGACAAATCAAGATTCTTATTGTACTGATTCTGTTGGGTCCTTCCTCTGGCCCCAAATCCTCCATGACTCACCAATACATTTGGGGTAAAGTCTGAGATATTCCTGGATTTTCAAACTACACATGACTGTGGTCAAGTTTCCTAATTTTAACAAATGAAAAAACTGAGGGCAGAGTTTCGGCAACTTACTAACGGTCCTCCAGGACGCAGCCCTGCTGACCCACCTTTATCTCTTCCTACTGCCCCAAAGTAGCCAGCATCCTCTTCGTCACATCAGGTGGGTCTCAAATACCCCTCTCCCTCGATATTCTGCCCACAGTCCCCCCTCTCCACCTCTGCTTAAGCCTATATTTTTCCAGGAAGAAGACTTTACAACATGCCATGCCTTTCCCTAGATTTTCTCTCTTTTCTAAACTCTTACTTAGACAGTCAATTATTTGGTATTCCTTAGACGTCTCGCTCTAAATAGATACTCAGTGCTTTGAGGGAAGAAATCATGTCCTGTGTTTGTCTCCCCTGTTATGTTGGGTGCCTTGCTAGGCAGAGAGCAAGAACTCAACAAATCCTCTCCAAAATGACAAGGGCCTTCTCTGTCTTCTCATCTCTGCACCTACTACCCCTGCCTAAAAGGCCCCCTTTCCTCACCTTTGCCTGGTTAGCTTCTGGTCTGGGTAGGCTGTTCCTTCCAAAAGGTTCCAGTGCACCTGACAATTACCCCTTCACAGCCCTGATCTTAGTGCAGGGTATTCTTAACCTGTAATTACCTGCAGTGCAGACTCCTTGAGAGACACAGACTATATATTTCTTATTCCCTGTTATAACCCCAGTTTCCAACAGGGCTTAGCTCAGAACATGAGCTCAATAAATAAACGATAAATGAATGCCTCCCGAAGAAAGTTGAAACTGCTTCTCACGGAACTCACGGCTTTCCATCTGCAGCTCCAGTCCCATCCAGCTTTCTACAGGCACCTTGCTCCAGCCAGGCTAGTCCAGCTATTAACCCCTGCACGTGTTCTCATCGTCTAACCCTAACCGCCTCTGCTCAGTCTTCTCCTTAAATAGAAAGCCCTCTCTACTGATCTCTGCCTGTTATTCAAATTCTACCCATCCTTCAAGGCCCAGAACAAGTCTTATCGCCTGTAAGAAATCTTGCTCCAGGCTACTCAGATTTTTCCCTTTTCTAAAGTCATCAGCATGTGTCTGGGTAGCCCATTCATCACCTGCCATGTTGCTACATGTCTGCAGTTATCTTTCCATCTCAGTCTAACCTGACCCACACGGAGAGCCCTCCCTCTGAAGTTACCATTTACCTCTCATTTAGGAAATAATTATCTACGCAGCTTTGGGACATCTGTACTGTTGTTCTATGTTGTTAATTTTTGTGCATTTCTGTCTTGGTGTCCTAATTCATTTATAAAATTTTCAAGGCAAGTCATGCTTTCAATGTCTTTAGTTTTATGTCTTTGCACAAAGCAGGAAATTAATAAACAGTTTTCACCTGACATGTTGGCTAGAAAGCAAAAGCATACAGGATGAGAGAACTATGGAAATTATTTAAACATAAAAAAAACTTTTACCGAAAGTGCAGCTGAAAATTTCTGATTATTAGAGGCTGTATAAAAAGGCCAAATGTTGATAGTATAATTACACCATAATTTGGTAAAATTACTCTCTGGATAAAGGTTATTTTTAAATAGAAACTTTTGTCCGTATGATAGAAAATTATGAGGAAATTTAGTAGACAAGGAATAAAAAGGGAAAGAAAGAAAAATACATACCCAAGATGGACAGCCCCAACCCGACCCCCAGATCAAGAGAGCTGGCCTGAAGCACCCACCGCTGACTTTTATTACAAGGTCTAGTTCATGACTCAGTTAACACCAAGGCTCTTCAAAGGCCTGCTCAACAGCTTCCTGAAAGTGAACACAATAACTCTCCCCATGTTGCCTGGGGAGGACAGGGAATCAATCTCTTTTACCTGGTTTGTCATAAACATTTCCTTACAGTTTTTTTTTATGTACTATGTCTAAACGAAGACTATTTAGCTCCATTTCTTTTCTGTCTCACTGTATTCCCCCCAAAATACGCACACCAGCTGCATTTAGCCATAAATAACAATTTTGGAACACAAAGGCTGTGTTCAAGGTTGAGTAATTCAGGGTTCAGTAACCTAGCAACGGAATGTCCAGAGACCTCCTCATCTGTGCCCTCCACAGCCAAATATCTACACACCTCCAAGACACGGGCCTGTAAACCGGCTGCTCAAGTCAGCTTCGGTTAACTACAAATCCACACTGGCCAACAACAGAAAGATCACAAAACATAGGAGCCTTTTTGCTGGGCTCCAAAAACCTAAGTGTCAAGGAATATAGACAGGAAGTATACACAGTACTTGGGGGCAGAGGCCACAAAGTTGCCAATTAGGCTTTTGCCTGGGGAAAACCCAAAGCTTCTAGAACCCTCTAAGAACCAACAATGAACATATGCACAGGCTAAATATAGGTTTTAATGGAAATGAACAAATGTACCCATCTGCCAGATGAAGACGACAAGAAGGAGAGAAAGGGACACTTTAATGTTTTGTTTTAATGAATTAGTGAGAGTTGAATCCTCATCTCCAAGACAACTACAAGAAATAAAATAAAGACTAAAGCCCTCCTCCTTGCTGTTTGGTTTCTCAGCTCATTCATCTCACTTTAATGGACTCTGGTTTCTAATGGGCATTTGTAGTTAAGGGTCCTTCATTTCTTAAAAGAATATATTTATTTTACTGATTTTCCTTCCCTACTCAATAGTGAAGGTCACGATACAGGAAAACAGCGTAACAATGTATTTTTTTTTTAATCAACCATCCCAGCAGCGGCAAAAATAAATGAAACGTGGGAGGCCGTTTATTTGTATGCCAAAGAGAAAGTGAAATTTTCTACAGGGTGACGCGATCATTTATTTTCCCCAATGAAGCAAACAAATCAAATAGGAATAAAACAAGAGCCTACCTTTCATCATTCATGGTGTAATGAGTTCTTGCTAGATTAACCATTCTCCTTTCCTGTTAGACTCACTCCAAAAAAACAGATATACAATGACATCAGCAAAAGAGCCAAAGACCATCAATCCGCAAGACAGGAAATGCAGCAGCCATCCTTGCCTCCTTCTCAAACATTAGCTGACTCCCAGCTGGTGGCTCTGGTTCTGCAGTGTAGGAAACAGGCTCACTGACGGGACATGTCTTTGGGAGGCAGCAGCAATTGGGAGCAGACTCTCCGGCAGCAGTGCCCTGGGACATGGACACCCAAACCCACCAAGGGTCTCCAGATCAGGTGACTGCCCGTGCGGTACGGTTACGGTCAAAAATCTTGGACTCCTTGAATTTTGTGGGTCCTCCCACCCCTCCAACTCAATTGCCCATTATTAGAAGCTGGACACCAACAACATTCTGTCACCAAGACCAAAGACGGAGTGTGCAAGGCATTGGGATCCCTGTCCACTGGCATTAGAATAACGAGGCCATCACACTGCATACAAGGAACAGGCTAGTTCAAAGCCCAGTTGGCTAAAGCCCCAAGGTCCCACGTAAGAGGCATGGCCAATGGAATGAATGGGGTGGGTGTTCCTGGGTCACAGGAGTGAGGGGAGGTGAGGTGCTGATACTGCCGGTGCTGCCTCTAGCAGTGATGCTCGGAGTTTAAGGGGATGGCAGGTACGCAGGCAGCAGCATCTTCTCCACGGCTGGAGACAAGGAAGGACACCTGTTCTCAATGTCTGACAGTGAGGGAGAGCTACAGAAATCAGGGCATCCACTGGTATCACCGGTACAAAAACAGCTAATGTTCATATACCACGTTACCATTTGCAGGGCCTTTCACACACACTGGCTCTATCAGCCTGCCAAGGTCTTATCTAGAAGACTTAAGACACTGACAGGACAACTCTAGATGCCAGTAAAGTCAGCCCAGACCAGGGCACCCCCAGTCGGGTGAGGAAGGGAAGCACTACCTTTAGACAAAGGAATAGTCACCCCAGGTTGACTCCCTCTGCTCGAGAGGGCTTTAGAGAACAAACAAATCAATAAGAATATTGAAGCATATTCAATGGTATTTAAACATCGTCAACCTTGGTACTTCTTGATGGTACATGCACAACTTAATTTCTATCGAATGCCTGTTGAAGCTGCCTTATTTATTTATTTGTTTTTGAGACAAAGGCTCACTCTGTGGCCCAGGCTGGAGTGCAGCCGTGCAATCATAGCTCACTGCAGCCTCGAATTCCTGGGCTCAAGTGATCCTCCCGCCTCAGCCTCTCAAATAGCTGGGACTAAGGTGGGTGCCACCACGCCCATGTCTGGTTAACTTTTAAACATTTTTTGTAGAGACAAGGTCTCGCTATATTGCTCAGGCCGGTCTTGAACTCTGGATCTCAAGCGATCCTCCCGCCTCGGCCTCCCAAAATGCTGGGATTACAGGCGTGAGCCACCATGCCCGGCCTGCATTTTATTTTTGATGGGAACGTCCATACAGGAACTCACTTTTCCTGACAACAGGAGCAGCTGCGCGAATGAGCAGGGCGAACGCTGGGATTTGGGGACTCACTGAGTGACCTTCCTCCCACCTCTTGCTGGTCCCTGCTCCCCTAAACTATTTCAATCCCCGTCACCACCTGCTAACAGGATTTCGAATTAGATCTGTGGCTCAATGTCTGCAGAGAAGCAGGGAGGATTTCCAACCCACTGCGGAGGAAACGTGTTTTTCTCCCAGGACGCTCACTCACTCTGCTGTCCTGAGCGTGGGAGGTGCCCGTGTGTGGCGTCCCAGGGGTGAAGCCCCAAAGAACAACAAAAAGGGCTGGAGAGAAATGGGGTGAGGGAAACGGTGTGCTGAGCAGCTGAGGGAGGCTCAGGAAGCTGAAAGCAGCCAGCAGAAAAGTAAGAGAAATAAAAACAGAAGCGAAGTGAGTGGACGCAAAAGCTTATTTGGATGCTGTCCCTGCCAGGTCAACTTAACCTCTAGACTCAGCTCAAAGCATCTGGTTTCCAGGAAGCCTTGGGGTCCCGGCCCCTCCCAGTGTGCACTCAGCTCCTCCCTGCACTTCCCACGCCCTCCCCGCACCGCCCTCTTACGTGTCTGTCTGCCCAGCCAGACCGCAAGTGACAACGGCAGGGACTCTCTCTTACTCACTTTCTAAACCCTCTACCCAGCTCCTACACTGTGACTGATGCACAGAAGGTGCTCAACACACCTTTGCCAAAGAACAGATGAATCTTAAAAACGTAAAAGATGTTAATAAACAGATACTGGCCACAGCAATCCTGGGGCAGCTTTGGGATCTTAAACCCACAGAGAGCCCAACGAATAGTAATAAATTTCTTTTTATAAGAAAGTAAAGTGATTCAGTCACTGAGAAATAAAAAAGGATAGCTGCTTGCAGTTTCTCTCAATATTCTGCAAGACCACGTTTTATAACTGATATCGATCCCTTAAGGGGACAAATTTAACAGTTTGTACTCTTTGCCCTAAAAGTCTTAGGGAAAACTTTAAAAGAGTCTGATTTACCCTTCCCCTTCCCGGAGAACTACTTATACATTGGAAAAATAGAGCTTATTCTCTTAGAGTGATGAACTCCTTGAATGTCAAGCTATGTCCTAAATAAATTACTCTCCGGACTACTTTCTAATCTACTCTCCCAGTGAGGCATGAAAAGTTTAGAACCTTGGAAACGTCCCTATAACATCAATTTTCCCAAGAAAAGAATCAAGATACAGAAATAAAAGTACTTCATAACAAACAGCATAATGTGATATACATAAAAAGCAGTTAAATGTTTATAAATATGATTACTATTGAGATAGTTTTTTTAAAAAGTACGCAAAACTTTACTCAAGGAATGGGAAAATCCTTTTATAGAAATACCTCTACAGCACAGAAAATTACTAACAATGTGATCACTACTCTAATTTCCAGTCATTTAAATTTGCCAAAAAATCATTTATGCAAGAGTTAATTTCTCACTCTTTTTAGAGTTTCACCATTCTATCCTCATTGTGTTTCCGAACACAAACTTTCATGCCCCTTAAGCTCTGAATTAGTCAAAGTATTATTCTTTTAAAGTTCTTTTTATGGCATATATTTAGAAATGAATTGAAATTAACATTGTTATGAGAAAATTTCCAAGTCTCTTGTGATAAGTGCCAACAAGCCAGAGTGTTGCAAAAGCCAGAGTTGGTATAAGTGAATGAAGATGTGAAATTGAAATACTTTTGGAGATGTTTCAAATTAGAGCAGAGTCGAAACCATATCCACTTACAATTCAGTACATATGTGCCGGGCATAATATATAGTTCTTTGTAGCTTCAAATAGTCTAGATCTAGAAGTATGGATGTTAAGTCCTTTAGACAAGATTCCTTTTATCTGTTTCCCCAAAGGAACCCAGCACAGATGAATGAATAACCATGAGATTGTGACAAACCTTCTTCCCTTACCTCTCTGTTGGCTGGACTAAAGAGAAGCAAATAATGCATTAGAAGGACAAAGGGGCAAGCACCATGGAATAATCTAGACTAGGGGTGGGGAATCTGCAGCCTTAAGGCCACATGTGGCCTTATAGGTCCTCAAGTGTGACCTTTTGACTGAATCCAGATGACATAAGCCACCATCCACCCTATTGTGTATGGTCATTTAGGTCACTTAAGGATCTAGAAGGCCACAGGTTTCCCCCTCACCCCCTATCTAGACCCTAACAATAAAAAAGTAAGAACTTCCCCTACTGGGACCAGTTTATCCGGCCCCTCAAATACCGGGTCTAAAGCTGTGTGAAAAAGCTCTGGTCCCAAGCTCTGTAAGGGCAGGAACAGAGCCCCCTTGGTCACGCATCCCCACACTTAGCACAGAGCACTGAACATCACCCACGCAGGCAGAATGGGGCAGGTGAAAGAACCTAAGCTTTGGAGTCAAACAGTCTGGGGTGGAGTGGTGCTCTGCTGTTTACCAGCTATGAGACCCAGCGGAGGTTAATTAATCTCTCCAAACCCATTTCCTCTTCTATAAAATGAGTATAACACTATCTACCTTATAGGATCGTTCTGAGAATTTAAAACAATATCTGCAAAGCAACTGCCATGATGCCAAGAACCTAGTAAGTACTTAATAGAAGATAGCTATCATTATAAATAAGTGAATACTAATCAGGAAGTACACGTGCCTTTTAATGATAAAAATGGCTATTACTTCCTAAATGATCTTTTCACTAAGCATCACTTCCATAAAAACACCTCAGGACACTCAAAGCTGATGCAATCTCACTTTCCCTTTATCCGTGTTGCAGCCCATAACAAGTGAGAGTGAGGAAAGAACACGGAGAAGCAGGCACACTGACAGCTGGCAAGGTACCCACCAAAGAGGCACAAAAGAACCACAAGCAGACACAAGAGTCCAGAAGAGTCTGGGCAGTGACAGCACAGGGACAGCAGCTTTCAATGACTGAGCCCCAAAACCAGTGTTCATGTGAATGATCACGAAAGGTCAGATTGTCTGTGGTAGATTGATTCAGCTTAAGAAGGAGAGAGAAACAGAATCGATAGAAAAAAAAAAAATACTATCCAGCCAGTTAGCCTGGACTCCCACCAGCTGGAATCCATGCCTCTTCCTTTGGGTTCTACAGCATTTTGCCTGCTCTCCATGACAGAGGTTAGCACAGTCTGTCTGATGTTAGTCCATGCATCAGTAGAGCATAAGCCCCTTGAAAGCAGGTAGCCAGTTTGATTCATCTCTGCTCAATAAGTATTTGCTCAACATACCAATTCACTTTTCAAGATGGCAGATGCAATTCTAGTCACTTCTATGTCCTCAACAAGTTCCTTCCTTTAGGTAAGAATTATATTAGAATACTCTATAGGTATTTTCATAATTTATTGCTTACACAGCAACATTGTCTTATGGAGCATTTATTTACAACTCTAAAACACTGGGGGCAATGTTCATATTAATAATTAGAGGGCAAAAGATAATGTCAAACCAAGCACCTTTTCCAGAAAGCTGCCCCAGATACGTTCTTCTGCCTGGTTTGGTCTTCTCGCTTCCTAAATATTCAGATAATTTATTCATTTTTTTTTTTTTTAGTCAATAGATACTGTGCTGTGAGGCAGCACTATATTAGGCACAACCTGAACATATATTAAAATATATATGAAAGCTATTTGTCTTCAAATGAGTGATTGTCAGAGGGTAAAAGTGAGAAAGTAAGAAACTACAATGCAATAAGGTGATTGATATAACTAGCATAAAACCGAATACAGGAGGTAAAGTTACAAAATATGCCTGGATGGAGTCAAGAAAGACTGGGCAGAGAAAGTAGGACTTAAGTTGAGACTTGGAAAATTTTAACATGAAAAATATCAAATCAGGCACTTGTGCTATTGTAACTGTCCCAAAAGAGGAAGAGTGGGAAAATCTTTAACATAAAAGAATATAAACATATCATAACCTTTCTGCAGGTCACCAAATTTCTATCTCAGAAGTAAAGCTTTTATATTGCCTTTAAGCTGTTAGCTATGATGGTGAAATTACTTAACCTGGTTAGTTAAAGAGGAAGTTAAGTTTAAGCAGGAAGCACCAAGAAGAGATCAGGAGTCAACCTGATAAAGCCACAGGAAGCAAAAATCAGGTTTCCGTATATATACCCTTACCAACCTTAAAGAATGCGATTCAGAAAATATGACCAAGTTTAGAGTTCATTCAAGCTCAAAGCTTGAGGACAGCCACCAGGGAAACACAGCCTGCAAAGGGTGGGGTCAGTGCTTCCAAGTGGGGAAGACAGGGTTTCACTTATATTAGAAACAGTTTTAGCAGGGTTGCAACATTTTCCATACAAGGCTAGTACCTATGCTGCAGCAATTTGATTAGTACAGCTTGCTACATTCCGAGGAAGATTCTTTAACATTCCATAAGGAGTAGTAATGTTCTCAGGGGGTCTCACCTCCGGCACAGCTCGGTCATTCCTTATCATTTACAGGAAAAAGCAGAAGTTGCAACTGCATGCTACGTGACTCCAAGCTGCATAGCCACATTCCTCTCAAGGCTCAGAATAACTTAAAGTTCCAACAGCTTTAAGTTTGGATTATTTAATTTCACACTCTATACCTATACACAGAGAATTATATACCTCCTTAAAGGGTTCCCAGGGACTGTATTAAAAATTCTGATAGGGAAAACCAAAAATGAATAATACTCATAATATCCCCAAAGTCTGAATGTTATATATTCATCCATTCATGATCTTATCCAGCAGGTATTTATTCAGGGCCCGGTATGTTCCAGGAGCTATTCTAGATGCTGGAGATATCTAGATGATGGAACAAGGAAGACATGAGGTTTTAAGTGGTTATTTGAAAGGGTTTTACAGCAACTCTTAATATTAGCACTCCCAGAAAGGTAATCATTTGTGGCAGTATTTTCATACTGTCCTCAAAGGCGAAAACATGGGTAAGGAGGAATATATAAAAGGAGAATTCCTGATCTGGGAGTGGGAGGAGGTTGGATGGCTCTCAGCTACTTTCTAAGACTTTGTTTCTCAAAGTATAACCTGAAGACCAGCAGGATTGAGATGCACCTGGGATCATTTTAGGAATAGACTCTCAGCCCTACCCGAGATCTCTGAGTCTGCAATTCTAACAAGATCCCTAGTGATTCCTACACACATTGAAGTTTCAGAAGTGCTGCTCTAATAGGTTTTATTTACAAGTTTAATCACAAGACAAAGCATCTTACATTTGTGGCAGAATCTGATCTCTAAAGCTCTATCTAACTTTTGAGAGGCCCAAGCTTGGAGAACTTGTCTTGGATGCGTTGGAACAGCAACGGAACACTGTGAGGCGAGTCCACTCGTGGGCCTGAGTACTCTTACGCCATTTGTGAATGGCCCAAAGTGTTTATTCACTTCGGGTAGAACTGATCCTCATTAATAGACAGGCAAGGAAGTCTCCACAAAGATTCAGGTTCTGCATACGAAAAATAACCTAAAGGAACCTGGGAAACCACCCAGGATCAGCTCTAAGGCTCATCTAGCCCAGTACTATGACAATGGTACTGAAAGTCTGGAGAGAGTCCATTTGCCCTTATAAAAAGTCAGGTCATAAGGTTAAGGACAAACCTACACAGATCTTTGGTATCTTTAACAGTAGAACTTTGAGACATTCAAAATTCAGATGTCAGAATAGTTGTATTATTAGGCATACAAGACACATCATACTTCATTAAACTCTTATTCCTACTTTCAAAATCTAGATTGTTTTGAAACAAGGAAATACAGCTAACTAATTTGAAATGGTGCATATAAAAGAAATACATTTACTACCCTCTAATTCCTCCAAAGAATGCAGGTGTCTGAGAACAGTTTTACACCTGCTTGGGATCTGTCCCTTATAATTTGTAAGGAATTTAGAAAAACCACATTGTGGTACTGGATACCTTTTGAAGGACCCCATCTCTCCCACATGCCATTGATTTGTGGGGTGTGTTGCACTGCTGTTGGACCTATCATTAAATTTACTCTAAGTATCTGTGACTGTAATTACTAATTCTGTTTATACACACCTTGATAGTAGATTATCCATACATAAGGAAAAGTTTCTAATCCACTCAACCACATCATACTGAAGTATATAAAATACATCCAAACTTGAAATATTCCTATACTTTCCTTTGATTCTCAGTTTCCATTACTGAAGAAGGATTAAGTTTTCAACGTACAGAATTCTGCACTCACTGTCTTTCCAAAGGTAAATAAAACAAAAGAAATTCACTGTTTGTATGTATTTTTTAGTGCTTTCCTTACGGATCTGCTGACGATGGTATATGTTTAGCATAAAGCACTCAGGGTCTCTGTGTGATGCCTGTTAGCTTTCTGTCCACGTAATGTTTTGTTTCTTGCTTTCAAGTTTAGAAACAAATTTCAATCAATCTCTCCAACAGCTAGCTGAAAGGAAGATTAAATAAAATCTCCCTTCTCTTTCAGAGTTGACTTTTCAAATTCTAAGAGCACATTCTGCACAAAGCAGGGAAAGCAGCTTCATTCAACCTTAAACTCTAACTCAAGGAGACAAAGGCTGTGAAATATCTGGCACTCGCTGTCCTTTCACCCCCGAGGTTTCACACATGAACACTAACAGCTATTTCTTGAAGAACAAGTCATACACGGCAGGTATAAACAAATAACCTATTAAAACATCAGTTGTGGTTGAGATTTCTCCAGAGATTAAAAATTAAAATAGGTGGCCATATCCAGCAAAGTCAAGGCTTTGGAACATAAGAGAAGGTATTAATATCAGGACATTCAGCAAACTAATGAAAAGACAAAACATTAAAACACAGACCAATGTTTATATCGCGTTGTTGCCTCCCGGAAAATGCAACACTGATTTCTCAAGAAAGACAGTTCTATTAAAAATGTGTCACTACACTGTATATCAGGCAATGCTTCAAACTAAAATTTTATGGAAAGCAAAGAAAGAATTGCAAAGCAAAAGCAGAACGGTCAGAGAAGCACTGCTTTCTGCTCAACCTGCACCCAGGGCAACGCTGCCTTTCCCTGGGGCTGCACAGATGCAAAAGTCTGCAGACAAGTCAGTTCAGACTGCATTCTCCCTCCTGCTCAGAGAACCTCGTAGAAGGGAAAGGGGTTCGCTTCCTTAAGATACACTTGGCTATAACACACCTCTGACCACCTCTCCCCAAAGTGATGTGGGCTGCGGTCCTCATCACTTAGAGACATTTCATCCTGTGCTTCCCAGCTAAAAGATCTTTCTAGAAACAGACTACGGCTCCTGGCTGGTTTAGGAGGGATACAGCCCTGTCTCAACAGACCAGCTGCCTTTGGAACACAGCAATCCGCCCTGAGAAAGGCTCTGTCCTTCCTTCTGACTAAAAGTTTTCCACTCGTGACGCCAGGGAAAGCTTTTAGGGCACAAACAAGAGAGGTGGGGCAAAGCTACTAAATTTTTTAAAGGCCTTCAAAATCTCTCACCAAATAGAGCAGTTTATAATAAAACTGTGCTGGGTCACAGGAGAGACAGAGCTTGAGAGGGGACAGGCAGAGAGAATAAACAAGGAAGATACCCACTTGGCTCCTACCCTGTATAACCTGCACAATTTCATCAATTCTGTGTAGCACCACAAATAAAGTGAGCTTTTTGTGTTACCTGCCTATGGAAAGATTGTTCTGAGCCACTGGCCACAGAGCTATATTGTGAACAGGTACAAATCATGGCCTTTCTACACGCAAACGATGCATGTGGTGGTTATGCCCTCTTCTTGCCACTTGGGCACGATGTCTGACATGACCTGGGGCAAATACGATCTTATTGCACAAGCAGAAAACCGCAGAGCTCACTGCTGGTGCAATCCTTCATTCTGCTGTTTCTCACAAACACAGCAGCATCCATGACCTACCTCCAATTTTGATCCCACCTGTGAGATGAGACGTGTGTTCTCCCTTTGGACTGGTAGAGTTGTTCTCTCTCTCACACTCAAATTTGCAAAGAAGGGAAATTTTGCTTTGCACCAGGCTTTGGGGACTCCAGAATCCAAAATGTTTGCAAAAGGAATAAGCCCTTCATAGGAGACATGGTGGCCACACATCACCCATCATTGCTCTCCTGCCATCGAAACCTTCCATCTTGTAAACAAGAAATAAGCTCCCTCAAAAAAGCATTCTGTGAAATTCTCACTAGGAAAACTTCTAGGTCGCACATGCACATATCTAGAGTATAAGAAGCATTCCATACACTACCAAGAGGGAGATTTCATTTAAGTAGTTGGCTTTGGCTTTGACCTGTGATTTCAATGTCACAAGATAGTTCACCTTCCACGGAAAGCAAAAGATTGCTTGGGGATTGGTTAGCAGTTTTATTCATTTCCCAAAACAAACAGTAACATACATTTCTAGAAAAAAAAATTATTTGTAAAGGATGAAATCACTCAATGGAGCATTTGCTCATCAAGTTTATAAACATGGAAAACTTGAGCTTGCAGATGCTTCTAATTTGCTAATACCCTTCTTGTGAACTGGGAGCAGAGGAGGCCTCAAATGTGCAAAATACTCCTTTGGGGGGAATTTTGCAGCTACCTTTTAACTCATTTGTTTTTGAGCATACTGTGCAACCATGCCTGGGTCTTTAGAGAAATGTGTGTTTGTGTGTGTGAGTACATGTGTGTGTGTGCATAGAATTCTTCAGAGCCACAAAACATAACATTACAACCTGATGAACAGATTGAGGTTAAAATAAATGTTCCAAAATCAGGTAAAAATATAAAGGTTTTAAAAGAACAGACCTGGCAATTATTTTTATGTGGGTCATTTAAAAAATTCCTAGTTTTAATAAGCAATTCTTATACTGGTGGTAAATTCAGAGGTCGCCTTGAAACTTCTTTTCTCTTTTCTTCTCATTTCTGATTTGAGAGAACAAAATAACTCATTAACAAAAAAGGAGGTTAGGTTCCCTCCTAACCTTTATAAAGACTTTCATCCACATAAAATTTAATTAAGTATAATACTGATATGGACATGGCAGAGGACAGGAAAGTTAAAGCAAAAGGACAGGCAATTCGGCTATATGTTTATTAAAAGAGCTACCTGGTTGTGTGAGTGTGTACGTGTCTGTGTGTGTGTTGTGTGTATACTCTTGGGCATGCCACAACCTAGAAGGCAAGACCTCACTAGGAATATCACCTCTGCTACTTGTCATCATAAAGCTCACAGATTTCTCATTCATCGTATTAAAGCATTATTGATATACATTAAAATGCATATATTATTGGGCATTCTATATCAGGAACACTCTTCCCTGACTTAGTGCTACAGATGGTTGGCCACCAGCAAGCTCTCACTGGGGCAAGGGGAGTCCAGAAAAGGGCACTGATCAGAGTCCCACCTGGAGGGCTCCTGGGAAGCCTACACTCTGTGGTCATCTCCACCTCCCTGACCCTGGCGAATCCCATAAAGTGCTTCTCTCCTTGAAAACTGGGTAACAAACCCTTCATGCAAACTCTGCGCAAGATGACCCACACACCATCCGTCCCCTCTATGACTATATTAGGCACACACCTACCGCCCCACAGTGCTGTCTTCTAACCAACTGACTCATAACACCTGGAATTTAAGACATCAGCCACCCTAATCAATCTTACCATCAAAATACCTCCCTCCATCTTGCGTTCTGTTACCCATTTCCTGAACGCCAGGACGGAGACTTTTCTGTGATTTCCAAAATCTAATACAGGCCTTCCTTTCCTACATTCGGGACCAGTAAGGGCTGGCACCCCTACCTGCTCCACCATACACCTGGCATGATGAGGTTACCAAACACAGAAGGAAAGCTATACAGAGAGAGATACGTGATCACACAATTAGACACAAACTAACAGTTGCTAATCTGGAAGCTCATAAATATATTAGATATAGAGACCTTAATTTTGACTGGTATTATACATATAACATTGAGATCATTGACAAAGCCTGTTCCAGCTAAAGCTGTTCTCAGTAGACCTACATTATAATTTTCTGGGAAAATGGGTCCACCATCAACATTGAGTTCAGTGGTTCCTAGGCATTAAGAAATCTAGTTAAACCTGATTTTTATTGCTAAAAATACTATAAGATAAATTTAAAATGAAATTCAGTCACCTGAATTCATTTTAAAAATATGTACATCAGTATTTAGGCAGAAAGATTAGGAAGAGAATATTATTATTTTGAATGTTTTACTCATAGATTTTAAAGTGGTCACTAAGAAATGGGAGGCAGTAGAGGAACTTAGAAAGGGAGGAAGGGACATAATCGAGGCACCAAAGGAAAACTCCAGCTTGAAAACTGTCTCTCACTGCCCCTCCTGGCAGCCACTCTCTTCAAACCTCTCCTCTCCTTGGGAAATCGGACCCAAGAGAAAAAGGAGCCCTATGGGCTCCCTGCTACCATCTCCTTGGAAGGGTTCAAGGTGGTGTCCACAGGTGGAGAAGGAAATGAGTCTTTGGAGGCCCAGGTCAGCGTGTATTCCACAACCACGCAGTAAGAACTCGTACCCTCAGTATTAGGCAAAAGCTAGATATTCCAAAAGGTGCTCTGAAGGTACTAACAGGTTAGTTTACAGCCCTGTGACAGGTGACAATTGCAAATGCAGCATAAGCACTTGAGAAGCAGCACCCCAGAGTTCTAGCAGATCATCTGGGAAGCCTCAGAGAGAAGGGCCATCCTTAAGACTTGAAGGGTAAAGTGGTACATCCCATGTTGTCAAGAAGAAAGGGTGGGGGGTGGCGAGGGTGGTGCCCTCTAGATAGAGTAATACAGAAGCAAGTCCTAGAAGACTTGGCAAATGCCATGCAGTACATAGGGATGAGGAGGGAGGGTCAGAAAATAAGACAGGGGCTGGGTGACAAAGGGTCATGTTAAGACTTTGTCAGCTATTGATGTCAGCAAAGAGGTGAAATGGCTTCACATTTCCATGAAGAGCGCAGATTTTTGTGTTAGTGACATCATTCCAGGGAACAGAAGAGACAGGGCTAGAGGCAAGGAGATTGGTATGAAGGTTTACAGTGGGAGTCCAGGAACCAAGTAAGAAGAGAGTACAAAAGATATCATTTAGGAGGTAAAATTGCCAGAGTCTGATCACTATTAAGATGCAAGTGTTTAGATAACAAAGAAAGTGAAATCTAGGTTAATTCAGAGGTATCTGGCATGAAGAGCAACTGGGTAAATGGAAAAACCATCACCCAAACATGGTATCTTTGAGGTGCTGGTGGAGGTAAAGAGTAGACCAATGAATAACCAGGGCTGAAGCACAGGACAGGGCTGTGGATGAGAGATAGACATGTGATATCAAACAGACAGGTAGAAGAAAAAGTCATGAACATGACTATTACGAATGGTGTGTGGCGAGCCACTCTATAACCTTGAATTACGGATGCTTGAAAGTCTGATAAAAGTCATGAGCCTAACCCTAAAAAATGCACATTTGCATATACAAAGCACTATATTTCAGAGGAATTACAGATCTTTTGAAGCTCATCTATGAGCTCACAGGGTAAGACTCCTAGCATGAAGCAGGAAGAAAAGAGGGTGTAGGAAGGGGACAATTAAGAAGAAACAGGACACAGAAAAAGCAACTGTGAGAACAGCTGAAAAGAATTAGAGCTTCTACAGTGAGTGGAAACCACTGTTTCTAGAAACGTATGTGAAATAACAGGCATAGACAGACAGGACTGAGTTTCAAAGAAGAGTTTTGATTTGTTCTTGTTTAACATTTTCTTATGGAAAATTTCAAACATATTCAAAGTAGAGAGAACAGTATAATGTATCCCCGTGTACCTATACCTGAACTTCAACAATTATCAACTCATATCATCTCATCCCTAAATATCAGTATCTATCTCTAAAAGGGCCACTAAAAAAATAACCACACCACCATTATCACATCTTAAAAAATTACCAATAAGTCCTTAAAATCATCAAGTATCTAGTTAGTGTTCAACTTCCCCTAATTGCCTCGTATTTTTTCATTTTGTTTTCAGTTTTTTAAATCAAAATCCAAGTAACTCCCGTACATTGTAACCGGCTGACAAGTTTCTTTAGTCTCTTTCAGTCTATAGGTTTCTCCTGCATGTCTGTCTGTCTTTCTTTTTCCCTTGGTCTGTTTGTTTTTGGATGTTGCCAATTGCACTGTTGAAGTATTATTTAACATGTTTATTTGATTCCTCTATATCCTGTAAATTGGCACTTGGATATAGTGATTTGATCAGATTCAGGGTCAATATTTTGGCAAGAATAATTTATAGGGAATATTGGGTTCCATCAGGAGACCGAAAAGTAGGATTTTTTTCAAAAGAAAGAGCTGACAAGTCATACTTATCTGCTATGGGAAAGAAGCCAGTGAAAAATATGAGGCTGAAGAATGGGGAAAAGTATAGCAACAAGACAGTAGATGGTGAGGAGAGAGATGGAAAAATATAAAAAGCAACCAACTCCTTGCTCGACTCATGAATCACTAAGCTCTGGGACCACTGCAATAGCCCTGAGCATCTCTACAAGGCATTTAAGGTAATAACGCCTATGAAACACAATGACCCTAAATGCATCAAGAAGAACAGACTAAATTATTTTGCATTTATTTTGATCAAAAGTGTGAAGCCTTTCCTGGATTTCAGAAGTCAAAATTAAAAACTTCTGTGCTTAAAGAAGCTCCCATGAAAATGTACAGAAGAGGGGCCTCTCCCACATCACCCATGTGGGTAACTATTTAGTCTTGTAAACAAGAGTCCCTATAATCACATCCCTCCACCCTGCAAAGGAAATAGTTAGCTATTAACATGACATTGATATAATTGTTGTGGTAAAAGAGTAATAAAAAGAGAGATCCAAAGTTATATATATACCCCTTTAATTAATTTTCACCATTATCCTCACGTGACATTTTTTTCCTAGAGACTAAAACTTTCATTTTACAAAATGCACCTATTGGAAACACAGG
Source organism: Lemur catta (assembly GCF_020740605.2). NCBI lineage: Eukaryota > Metazoa > Chordata > Mammalia > Primates > Lemuridae > Lemur > Lemur catta. The sequence continues at coordinate 20,045,013 of NC_059150.1, read as the reverse complement.
CTCCACTACCAAATGCCCTCCTAAGGGACACACACACTCATCCCATCAGTCAGCCCTCTCTGGAAAACCTGTCTCTCGGTCTTTGACTTTCCTTCTGCCCCTGCCCTCAAAGTACAAATTTTATTTTAACATACATAATAAGTATGTCCCAATGCACTGAGTATTCCCGTGTACTATAAATACCCCTCTGTTAGAAACAAACTCTAGGTCTAAAAACCAAGCGCATTTTAATTTAAAGTGAAGTAGTATCAGGTAAAAAGGGCCCAGCTATATTGATAGGTTTTTCATGATACAATTTTGTATTCTAAAAATTTTCATCTAAAACAGACCTGTTTTTAATATATTTATAAACACATCTCTAAGGTGCCTTTATTAGGATGAGTGGACAAGTCAAAAGTCAGTGACAGCGTCCCAGATGCCAGTATGGAGACTAATGACAATTCTCTGTGAAGTACAAACAAATAAAGGTAACGAGTTTTTTACAAAGTTTTACTCATCCATCAAGGCCCAGCTCAAACGTTACCTCTGCGGGGAGGAGGTCTTTCCACCCCCCTGAAAGTATTACTCCGCCATCTTGCTATTTTCCCATTTTGTATCATGTATAATATTACAGCAGAAATCATGCCACACATACATCCTACATTCATCCCAGGTGTTCACACACTGCGGATTACAACTGGTGAGGAAGGACTCTTCTTTGCTTGGAAGAGTCCTCTTTTTATCTTCCTAGATGGGACCATGCCACGCCTCTATCCTTGGTATAATCTCCTACTTGTGTTTCTCTCTGACCATGTGTTCACTGAAGGCTTGGATGAAGCCTTTTTCACTTTCCTCACAACAACCTTGTGGACAGGAAGGATATACATTCCATATTCATTTTTACATAAAGAAATCAGGTTCAAATGTAGCAGGACTTGCCCAAAGTCTCACCCTGGTGAGTAGGCACCCTGCAGTCAAGTCCATTTTGAAAACAGATGAGTGAGAGGACCAATGGACTGAGGTATTTACTGTAATAACCCTGGGGATAAGAGACAAAGGCAGAAAAGATTTTAAAATCTTCCTTTGCAGAGCCTCTGACGATTAGGCCCTAGGATCTCTCTCCAGACTGTCTTCAGTGGGAGGCAGAGTTAGGAAGCTGTACTCCCCCCAAAGCAAGAATTTTTTAGTTGAAAGAATTTTCAATTACCAGCTCATTCTAAAAGGCCATCCATGATTTATTCCCGGTCACTATGGAAAATGCTGCCATGGACAGCCCCAGTCGTGGGATGGGGCCTTCTTCCCTCCTGCCCAGGCAAGACCGGAGGCTCTAAACGCAGTAGGATCCAGCGCACTTCAAGCTTTGCTTGGACTTTTGTGCCTGATGCCCCATTTCTGAGACTCCATGCCAGTGAGACACACCCTTGCCCTGCCTTCCTTTCTGCAGCTCGAGAAAGGAGGGCTGGATCAAGGGAAGTGATAGAATAACAAAGTTCTAGCGACTTCAGTACTGTCCTGCCAGGGAAACTTGAGGCTAGGGGGAGGATGGGGATGAGAAATAAGTCACCAACAGCATAGTTACTGCGGAAAATAACTTGGAATGAAGAACTCTCCCAGTGCCCCTTAAATTGCACCAAGGAGACAAACACATACCTTTAACAGGTACTGTGTTTAAATGGAAACTGCTTTGCGGGCTCCAGGAGCCAACCACAGGGCATATGTTCTTAGTGAATGCTACAGGAGAAGAACTCTCCTTCTGGAGGAGAAGGGAGGAAAGTTAACATGGTATTTATAGACTTGTTAGCCAGTGCAATATAAAATCTGGCATCCAGTGGTGAAAAAAACTTGGATTTTAAAACCAGATAAGTATCCACATCAGAGCAGCTATTGCACGCCCGGTTCCCAAACAGAGAAAAGCAGGTTAGGTGAGATCTGACATTACACGTAATAATCTCACCCAGAGCATTTTATGCAACATGCAGGAACAGCCCACAGAAATAAAATAAATAAATAGGAGGAGAAATGCTAAGTATATGATTAAGGGATTTTACACCTAAACCTCAGGGAAGAACCTCCAAACAAGGGAACTCCCTTCAGGAAAATGCTCAGTAAAATTCTTTATTTAGCTGCTTCGTTCACCTTTTCTTCACATCCAGAGCCCAGCGCATTACTATTGTTATTGCTGACTTCAAACTACAGAGCTTCATACACAGTCGGACAGGAAGGGAGAATGGAGCAGAGATCAAATAAATTAAAATGTCGCACCATGTTAAATTATTTAAAATGCTGATGATCTCAGCATTAAATTCTGAATCACTGGCAGCAATCACATGGAGCACCGAGCCATCCAATTCACACGTTAATGTAAATTGATAATTGCTTGTCATATTCCTTTGATTTAGAACTTTCCTTATATACACAAATATTTTTATTCAGCACAGAATGTATCCAGGAAGATGGGGATAAAGATTATAGAAGAATAAGAATATTAATCATAACAACCAAGTAAGTGAGTTGGGATCCGCAGAGTATTTCTACATCTGATCAAAATCACGACGCAGAGAGCAAAAATAACTTTCTCAATCACTCAGATCATAAGATTAGAGCCAAACTGGTAAATGCCACAGGGAAACTAATGTTCCGTGTAAGTAAAGCTCTTTAATAACTCCAGGTCCCTAGAGCTGCCCTGTCCCAAGAAGTGGTCAATCAAAGGGAGAAGGTCACCACCATTTACGAAGGTCGATTAATGCTGGACTCTTTACAGATACCACATTTCACATAAATCTTTATCATAACCCTGTGTTAAATATTATTTCCATTATGCAGATAAGGAAATGGAAACTCACAGAGGCAAAGTGACTTAACTAAGGTTATTCTGCTAGTAGATCCAGAACTTATACTAAATCTGTCTGACCTTTAAGATGCTTCCGAACTCAGTTTCTATGATGGTGAAGACTGTTATTAACAACTCCCATTTTATTGAATATTTATTCTGTGCAAGGCTCTAAGCAATTTACGTACATTTTCCCATTTACTTTAACCACTGCCATGTGAGGTATTATTATTCCCATTTTACAGGTGAATATACTGAGATTAGAAGGGATGAGTAGCCTGCAAGTTTATCTAAGCGTAAGGGAAAAGTCAGGATCTGAATCATGTTCTATTTAATATTTGACCTGAAAGTCCACAGTGCACTTTGTTATCGGCCTAGTCCATTCATTGACTACAACATAACCAAATGGAGTCTAAGATTTTGGTTGTAATATTCACTGATATCTCTTATAATATTACCAGTGAATACCAAGCCCTATAAACATCAGTACCTGTTGAACATGAACCACTGTAAAACGGACCTACACATTTCTCTTATTATTGTCGAATTTTCTGACATGCTTCTAAACAAGATTATCTTGTGTTTATAGCAGCTTTAAATACACTACTAAATTTCCAATTAGCTCAGAATTGTACATTTACTAGACAATGTTAGCAGGCAGTGTAAACACAGTGGTTAAGATTACTAGCTCTAGGTACTCATCTGTAAAATGGAGATGATACAATCTATTTCATGGGACCACTGTATGAGATTTAAATGAAGTCATGTATGTGCTTAGCTGCACATAATAACCACACAACATAATAATAATAACACAATGGAGCTGGGAGCAGTGGCATGCACCTGTAGTCCCAGATACTCGGCAGGCTAAGGTGGGAGGATCAGTTGAGCCCAAGAGTTCCAGGCCAGCCTAGGCAACACAGTGAGAACCTGTCTCAGAAAATAATAAAATAAAATAAATAAAATAAAATAAAATAAAATAATCATACAATATTGTTATTGCCCTCCTATTTTAGAATTGGTCTAAAAGCAAAAAGCTTCTTTTAGATACAGTAAGAATACAAGAACCAACAAACTAGTGAATGAATTTGGATTGTGGTTTAAGCCTGGAATCAAGCATCTGATTTGGGGGCAGATTTGATGCCTGATTTCTAGACAAACCAGATGTCCTGCCCCCTTCTTCAAAGAGGAACATTAAAAAATGTAAAATATCTCTCAGTGTAGGAAAGGTTTAAGAAAAGAGCTGTAGGATTAATTGACGGAGAAAAAGAAACAAAAGATACAGCATAGTTAAACAGGGAATGGGATAAACATGGTAACACTAAAAATAACTCAATCACAAAGCCAAGAGGAAGCTGTATGGAGGTAAAAATGCCTAAGTATCCCGGGAATGGAAATTTCCACTAACCAAAAGGAGCAGCTTTCTTCTATCAGAAGACTTAGAATTTTAAGAAGGTACTTCTCCCCTGATGCCTCTCCAAAGGCAGTAGGTGAAATTTTACTTTACTTAGGACATTAGGTCAAACAAAAAAACATCAAATGGGATCCTTCGGTGCAAAATATTGTATAGGGAGAACTTCCCTCCTACCTTTGATGTATCTTTGGCATCAACATTCAAAAGGAAATGCAACTGTTCTAAGACTCGGTTTTCTTGGAAAATGTACAATCTGGCCAGCCTGTCAGCCAGGTCCCATTAATTGGAAAAGGTAAACCAGGTTTCCTAATAACTTTTTAACATAAATGCTGAATGTATAACTTAACACACACTTTTAAATGACATACACTTCACAAACTTTACAAAACACTCCTCCCTCTCTCCTTTCTCCTTGAAAGTATCAGAGATGTTTTTCCAAACTTATTACAATATTAGAATATGTTTGTTCAACTTCTTAGTAAACTTCTTTCAAAGAAGCTTTTAGAATCATAGGATTCCCTCAAAGTAAATGTTTACACAGGTTCCTCTAATATTTAAAAGAAAAAAAAGGAAATGGACATATTTTCTGGTGCCATTCATCTTAAAGCAAGTCTCCGTCATGCTAATTTCTATCAAAGTGATGGATCTCGTGGGGAAATCATACATCACTCCCCACAGCCCAAGTTAAAACCTACTTTAGTGGCTCCTCACTCTCCTCACTCTCAGCCCCAGTCAGAACCGGGGAAGTAGAGAAACATGTCTAATATTATTTCTCAGGGTTTGGTTTCTTTGGAGAAATTTATTGGCTACTAAGCTAAATTCGAATTCATTTTAATTTTTTCCAAATTAACAACCACAAAGACCTTAAGAAATCATTAGTTTCAATGTTTATACCACTTTTCACACCGTCTTTGTTTTCACCATCTTTGTAACTCAAAAACATAGATAATGCCCTCACGTATGTTGAGTGATTGGTCTGAAGGACTTTATAAATTGCTTGATTGATCTCAGGTACTTGACAAATCTGGGCGTTGCTGGCCAGTACCTATTTGAACTAAGCCATACGACCTTTCAAAAACCATAATCCCCGACTTCCCTGGTGGTAGAGATTGAACGACCCCTGCACAGGGTTGTGATGGAGTGATGCTGAGCGAGGGCTTTGGAGCCACACAGCCCTGGGGCAGGGTCCAGACTCTAACGCATTCTGGATCATTTTATTATCCTCATTGTACAGATGAGGAAACCATGGCCTCAAGTGAGGAAGTAAACTGCTCAAGGTCAAACAGCCGACGACTGGCAGAACCAGGACCCAAACCTGAGCACTGTGACTCGAGAGCCAAAATAAATACACAAGGTAGGGACTTTTTTTTTTTTTTTTTGAGACAAGGTTTTGCTCTGTTGCCGAGGCTAGAGTGCAGTGGCATCATGATAGCTCACAGCAACCTCAAACTCCTCTGTTCAAGTTATCTTCCTGCCTGCCTCAGCCTCCCAAGCAGCTGGGACTACAGCTGTGCGCCACACACCCTGGCTAAGTTTTCTATTTTTTGTAGAGATGGGGTCTCAGCATGTTGCTCCGGCTGGTCTCAAACTTCTGACCTCAGGCGATCCTTCTGCCTCGGCCTCCCAAAGTGCTAGGATGACAGGCATGAACCTCCTCGCCTGGGCCACAGAAACCATTTTTAAGGATTCATCTTTAATGCAACTCCGTGATGTCTCTTTACTTATGAATGAAGCTTACAAAGAAATCTCTGTAGTTACTTCCCACTGAAGACACCCCTGTTGTGTTTAAGGCAGCCGTCTTCATGAGCTCTCCACCAGCTGCAGAGAACTTGTTCAGGGCCTGAGGGATTCAAGAGTGACCAAAACACAGCCCCCACCCTCGAGGGGCACACAATCTAGTGAAGGAGCGTGATCTATCAGCAGAGCTGCCAAACCGGAGATCCAACAGTGGAATTTCAGTGTGCCAACATACTGTCCCCTCTGCCCTGTGACACGCTGACCCGGCCGCAGACTTCAGTCTGTGTCTGGCCTTTCTGTGATGATCGTTTTCTCCATGTTCTGTGAAGTAAAAAAAAGCAGGAAGCATCACGCTAAGGAACTTGAGGGGGCTGCACGGGGAGGGGGGCCGGTCCCTCCTCCAGCACTAAGTCACCCAGGCCAAGCACTGCCACCGAAGGAGGCACCACGAGACCTGCCTGGGTGACACAGACAAGGTTCAAGATCCCTCCCAGCTCTCCAATTCCTGAAGGAGAAATACAACTGCAGAAGGAAACTTTTTTTCTCAGAATAGCACCCGTTCAGGACTTCCAGGGCAACACAGGGTTTGGATTTGAGCTAAATTCTATATTCTATTCACCAGGAATGAGAAGAGTCCATTTTTGAGAGCTCCCAGGAATATGAACTCTTTAGCTTTCCTCTTTTCTTTTTTTTTTTCCCCCCATGAGGAAAAGTCCATAAAATGGTGTCATGGCTGCAGATTACACAGAAGTTCCTTCTGGACCCCACCCAGCAAGCACACAAATGACCTGACACCTCCTCACCTCCCGCCCACCTCCGCCTTACCCCACAGCTGCCCACGGTCTTTACAGTCAGGGTGTGACACCCGGAAAGGAAAAACGGTTCTCAGGTAAGACAGGAAGCAAACAGAGAGAGCAAAGATAGAAGCAGCAGCCAAGTGCCCGGGCAGGGTCTGGTGGAACTTCTTATTAGAGAAAGACTTCCCATTGATTGCTGTTGGTTTGCTTTGCTGAAACAAGAGCCTTGATTTTGTGCTTCAGGTCAATTTTCTGAGTTCATTTTGGAGTAAACCTGATCTGAATGCCAAACTCTGTTTTAAGCTTGCAGAATGATTTTGTTCCCTGAAATGAATAGTTATTGAGATGTATGGGAGGGGAAGACAGAGAGAGAGAGACAGACAGACAGACTTTTCCCTACCCTTCGGGTCTCAGCTCAAAGGTCATGTCCTCAGGGGGATCTTCGAAAGTACTTCCCTCCCGACCCAGCCACTCGGTCTCACTGCCTCAGTTTCTTGACTTTGCTGATGCACTTAGTGGGATCTGGAATGATCATGTGCAATGATTTCTGTACTTGGGTATGGCTGCCACCTCCCTTAGAATAGACGTTCCATGACACCAGGGACCTTCTGTCCTGTTCACAGCTGTATTTCCAGCACGCAGGCCAATGCCTGCCACTGGTAAGCGTTCAGCAGATGTTTACGGGGGGATGAATAGGGCAGAGCTAGAGGGGCAAGAGAATTAGGGAAGCCCTAAGAAGGGGAAAGGGGAGCAAAAGGCTCTTACCTTTATGTGTTCTGACAACCAGCCAATTCAACAGGGAATAAAGCAGTATGGTATAGATCACGTGTACTTTTTGACCTTTACGGAAGCATGTTGCTAAGTCATAGATTCCTGGTGGCTGGGCAGCGCTGGGTTCCCATGCCACTCTGCCTCAGACCTAGAGAAGTGATGACTTCTCTTCATCCTGAACATTTCTCACGGGCTCCTGACTTTGCCACACACCCTTCTAGAAGCCCTATGTAGGCGCACTCTCCCATTCTCCACAGCTTCAGATCTCAAAGACTTCGCCCCTTACCCCTAACTAGTATTGGAACACACTTCATAGAGAAGTAGGTGCCTTAGAATGAGCAGCACCCTGCATCTATTCCATGCCCCCACTTTCCAACCAGTTGCCATGCAAAGTTTCCTTCTGCCAAGGCCAACCTCTCCACCCCTTCTCACCTACCAAGGATGTTTGCAATTGTCCCTTTTCTCCTGCAACATCAGCATCTCTCCTTCTGTTGGATCATTTTCTTCCTCAAATCCTATTCTCTTCTCCGCACACTCCTGTTGGGCTTTGGTCTCCACCATACCGCTCTCCTCACCGTTTTCACCAATCTTACCAATCTATGAGCCACATGTGGCTTCTTTTTCTGCTGCTTCTTCTTTTTTCGGACAGGGCCTTGCTCTGTCACGCAGGCTGAAGTGCAGTGGTGTGGTCATGGCTCACTGCAGCCTCCAACTCCTGGGCTCAAGCAATTCTGCCGCCTCAGCCTCCCGAGTAACTGAGACCACAGGAAGTTATTTATTTATTTATTTTTAAGAGACAGCATCTCACTATATTGCCCAGGATGGTCACATGCAGCTCCGGAGCACATAAAGAGTGACTAGTGCCACGTGTTGAAATGGTAATATTTTGGATACACTGAATTAAATAAAATATTTTATTAAAATTAGCTTCATCTGTTTATTTTTATATTTTATAATGTGACAACTAAAAAATTTTCAATTCCATATGTGGCTTGCTTCCTATTCCCGTTGGACAGCAATGATCCAGAAAAACAGAAGGAGATGGGTCATGAAAGGCTTTGTGTGTTACACTAGAAAACTTGAGTTTATTCCATAATCACTCCTTCCACAGGTAATGGGAGCCCTGGGAGCATCTACGTGGACAAGTAATACGCTGAGATCTGCCCTTTCCAAAGACAGGTGCCCAGGAGACAGCCCGTATGCGTTACGTGTTTTACACTAGTCCACCTCGGTCCTCTGGAAAGAGAAAGTTAGGAAAGAAAGACCTGCACACCTACTCTTCTCTCTGCCAGCCCCGCAGAGAACCCTAAGCACTGCTCTTGGCAGCTGAGCAGAGGGAGGAAGGATTTTCCATGACGATGGTTTTGCAGCAGAGCAGGGAAGGCTGCAGGGCACGGGGACCACTGTGCAGACACACCCCACTCCAGCCCTGCCACCAAGGGAGGGGCTGCCAAACCCACTGTGCCACCGGAGGCTGAGAGGAGACAGCCACGCGCTGCTCCCTCGGGCCATGGCAGGCTTGACCAAGGGATGACTCCAGGCCCTGCAAAAAGCCTACCCACCTGTGTCTGGGACAGCTCGGAAGCGAGGGACAGATGTGGTTCCTCACCCTACAAATTTAAGAGAACAAAAGCGTATACCTCTTGGGTCTGGCTTGGATATCATTGATTCTGAATTTTAGTGTCAAAAAGTCTGTGATCGAACAAAGGTTTTTTTTTTTTAAAAAAAAGACAACCCTGGAACTTATCTTTTGATATCAAAATGTCAAATATCAAAATGATGTCTGTTCTTTCACTCAAAACAGCAAAAGCAAAGCAGAGGAATTCTCAAGAATCTTAAGGATTTTACGAACCTCTCACGTTCTCTATTTAGGACTTCAGCAAATATCTTAACTCACCAAAGCCTATAAATTTTGCAAGAACATGGGGCTGTATTTTTCCTTCTTCCTCACAGAGGCATCAGATCTTAAAAGAAGGAATGATGAATGAGAATAGTTACAATATGCCAAAGCTAATGAGAACCAAAGATGAACAGTAGAAAAATCTGGTATTTGGGGACAGATAACTGGTATGTGCTTGAGTTAACAGGGCCTGACCTCATATAAATTCCAGAGCTATTTTATCAGATAAGAAAAACTAAGCCAAAAAAAGCACTCATAAATTAGCGTAAATTCAAATTTCAGCAATTATTCTTAAAAGCCTGTTTTTTGAAATATAAGTAGCTGACTACTAATTAAGATATAAATTATATTTATGGACATTTTAAGGATTTTAATAGGATAGTTGTCACTGCATTAATATTGGGAGGAAAGAAACATTAATTAAAGTCTTACAAAGAGCAAAATGTGTTATGTTTGCAATGAGGAGGGGCTTAGAGTGGAGGACATTCACTGACACATCAGACAGGGTTAACTGGCTGAAAAGTTTCTTACCATCTAATAGACACTTTCATGCAGTATTATTGATTCTACTGATACAGTCTCAAGATCACAGATTACAGATGGATGTGCTGCCTAGGGTTGCCAGGTTTAGCTTAAAAAAAGAAAAAAAAAGAAGAGCCCCAGTTAAATTTGAATTTCAGATAAACAGTGGATAATTTTTTTAGTGTATGTCCCCAAGCATATCACATGGGACATACTTATGCAAAAAATTATTTGTAAAAACTTATTATAATTTAAAAATTACTTGTGGTTTTTAGTATACTGTATTTTACCTGGCAAACCTAATGTTGCCTTGTAGTCATGCTACTAAGCTGCTAGAATGTTTCAACTGAATATTACAATAGCAGATCCCTCTAAGTACCTTGAGTTGCCCTCAGACAAAAATCCAGTAATTCTTTCACACCAGATGGAGCCAAATGTGACTAAGCAGACACCTCAACACAACATCCACAGTGTCCATGGAAACACATTCAAAAACTGTCTGCCTGCTTTCCTAAATTAATTTAGAATCATACAATCGCAGAATTTTAGAATTGGAGATTTGCATAGATTCTTTTTTTTTTTTTTAAGAAAAAAATTATGTCATTCCCAAGCATGACGACCTTTCCTACACTCAGTTACCTACACAGGGGTCAGGAGGGTGACATGAACACCACACTGGTCCACAGGAGAGCCAAGAAGATGCCAGGGCCTCTCCAGCCCCAGAATCTATTTATTCCTCCAATCTGGCAACTTGGTAAGGGCCACCTTTACCAGTGATGACATGAACAGAAAAGGAATAGACCGTGCACTCCTGGAGGACCAAATGGGTGTTGAATTCATCTGTGTCACTCAAGTGTGGGTGCTCAGTGGGCACTTAACAGATATTTAATGAACGAGTGACCGAGTATGTGGTCTTGGGTCACTTAACCCAAAGGTGTGCTGGGCTGGGGCAGGGGGTGGGATCAGAGGGGAAAGTGAGCAAGGAGGGTGAGCGGAGGGCAGGGTGACCACAGCCCTTGCCCTCGGTGCATCTTCCTGACCAGATCCTTTTTTCTGTCCCATCCATAAGGATGCAGAGCTGTCATCACTCCCTGCGTTTGGGTCCTCAGGAAAGCAGCCGGAGCTCCGTGGAGTTTCAGCTCCGCCCTGGCTTCTTCCCCTCTGGCCCAGGCACAGGCCACAGGCTCCTCTCAGACCTACAGAAGCATCTGTGGCCTGAGGAAAACACAATCAGCTCCAGAAGACGAAAAGGAAATCAGAACGATCAAAATTAATAAATGTTTGTTTCAATGCCTACAAACTTTTACTTTAAGCCAATAACCAAATGCAACTGCATGCTCATATTATTAAATAGAAGTTATCTTTAATGTAGGAGGTGTGTATATTTTACTAATTCTGATACAACATGAGTAGCTAGCATTGTCCATGTTCCCTCCTCTGCCCCATCTGAAGCTGCTCTAATCGCAGCGTAAATCACCTGGCAGACCACCTCTCATAACATTTCGAAAGAGAATTATTTCTCCCTGCCCCTCCCTGCCTCTTATCCTCTTCCTCCTCCCAGCTGCTCTTTGCAGCAATGCCTGCATTTCAAATGTTTTTTCATGCAGCGCGTTTGTTTACTCGCAAAGTTTCACAGATAGTCCCCTACACAGTGATGTAGCACATGGGACAGCAAAAAAATGCAGTGTAGTTCCGCTGGGAAAAGTTCCAATGGTTGAAGAATGAAAAGAGGTACAAATATTAATATTAAAAATGGCTAACTTTCAAAGAGTGCTCACCATGCATAAGTGTGCTCAGGAAGTACTGATAACTCACGATACCCATTGAAGTGGGACCTATTATAATCCTCCTTTTATAGACAAGGAAACCAAGACTCAGAGAGGTTTAGTAGCTTGCCCAAGGTCACAGCTGAACCAGGATTTAAACTTGAGCAACCTGATCTTATTTTAGATAAATTATTGAACGCTCCAGCCCTGAAGTCAAGTGGACATAGGGTCATTACCCAAAAGTGGTTCAAACCTGTAAAGACATTAGGATTGCTGTGCCCAAAATGAGCTAAAGTCTAGGGAGAAAGGTGATGGAGGGTGGGGAGAGAAGAAAGATATTCAAACATATTTTTCCAAGCAAGGCCAATGGCGAAGATGAGCAAGCTGAGATGTAAACACCACAAGGGGAAGATAGAGCTATTCAACTTATATTTTGGAGCTGGGGGGTCAGTAGATTAGGAAGTGGAGCTTCTTAATGCCAGGAGCTGGAGGGATACATCAGTTTCATTCACTGCAACCACATCATTTAACAGATGGGTGATCAAAGCCAAGGGAAGCTAAATAACCTGCCCACAATCACCCAGCCCAAGTGGTAAGCAGGAAAAGCCTGGCCCACTTTGGGTGTCAAGATTTTGGCAGTGTATGTGGCAGTCTTATATCTGGTAAATAAAGTGGCAAAATAAGAGCTAGATTCAGCTCAAACATAACCTTCTTTTTTTTGTTTGTTTTTGGTGGTCGTTGTTATTTCAATAGATGTAGGGGGTACAAGTTGTTTTCTATTACATAGATGAATTGTACAGTGGTGAAATCAGGGCTTTTAGTGTACTTGTCACCCAAACAGTGTATGTGGAATTCACATGGAATTTGGTGAAAAGGGAAGGCTTGTACACTGTTGGTGGGAATGCAAACTAGTCAAACCTAACCTTCTTACAACACCTCCACTAGCCTGGGGCTTGGGGCCAACCTGGAAATTTCCTCTGCTAGGGTGCTAGGGAAGGTGACATCTTCCTGTAATCCCTTTACCTGTCTGAATCCCCTAAGCAAACACCTGCACACAGGAGGAGCTCAGCAAGTGTCGGCTGAAGGAATGAATTCACACTTTATGTTTATCTGTTGAGCATCTACGATGTGTAGGGCATTGGGCTAAGAACTCAGAATGCCTTGCTTAACAGACAAAGTCCCTGCCTGCCCTGAGGGGACTTGGAATCTAGTGGAGGGACAGGAAGTAGTCAATAATTATATAAATAGTTATGAGAAGTACCAGATGCTCTCAGAGGGGGCATTAGGGAAGACGTCTCTAAGGAAATGACATTTAAGCCAAGAATCAAGATGGGAGTCAGCAAATTCAAGGATAAGAGGAAGACCATTTCTAGAAGAAAAAAGAGCCTGCATGAAATCCCTGAGGCAGGAAGATGCAGGCATTCAGAGAACTGAAGGGAAGGGCTGGAATCGGGGGGATGTTTCCAGGGGCCAACTCTGAGAGAGGGGTGGGCTTCGCCAAGGATTCCTGCTCTGACGGCAGAATAAATTGAAGGAGGAAAGCAGAAGCCCATCAGTTAGGAGACTCCAGTAATCCTGGCAAGTTTTGAATGGAGAAGTTGATCATACACTGTTCAGAGGATTCACCATTACATAACAATAACCCCAGAGTTAATTCGTGCTTGGGTAATAATTTGGAGGAAGACTTTCATAGCACAGGGCCACGTTTCTCCTGGCCTCCGCCCTAGGTCCCTGTCCTTTCCAACATCTTTATCTTGATGGGGATGATGCCAGAAGGGAAACGAGCAAAGCTGCCAAGTCTGTAAATCTGGGAGGGATGGCCAATAGCAAAGACCCAGCTGAATTACTACTTGACTCTTTATAGGCTCAGGGAAGGGGAAGGTTCATAAAGATGAAAACTATGTGGTCTGTTCTCAAGGAACTCTCAGGCTAGTAGGGGAAGTCTGTGCGTAACAAATATTAACTCAAGGCAGACTGAGATAAGGACTATACCAGCGCCGTAAACAAAGTTGTATGAACGTGTACTGACAAGAAAAATTAATTCTGGCACGCAAGCAAGGAAGGCTTTTCAAAATTGGCCTCTCACCTTTCCCTTTCAGGCTAACATTTTGAAGGATGAAAGGGGGGGGTGCGGCATTCCCAGCAGCAGGAAAACCCGAGCAAGTCAAGGACAGAGGAGGGCAAGTCTGCCGGAGCCCAGGAGCAAGGCAGGCTACCATCCACATTTTAAAACATCAGGATTAGCATTCACTTGCTGATTGACAAAGTCCTTCCACATACACTGTCTCAGCTAATCTCACATCCACACTGAGCGTTGTATGACTGGTCTTGATTGACAGCTAAGAACACTGGCACTCCACCACCGGATCACATGGGATAGAGCCAGAAGTCACACCCAGGCATTCAGGCCCCACTCATGAGCCTTATTTCAATTTTAACCAAGGAGACCAGACAAAACCAATGGTGTGTCAGGGTGGCATTTAACAGAAATTAAAATAAAGACCTCCATTTAGGTTTAAAAAAAATTTCCATAAGTGGAGGATGAACACCTAACTCTGCCCCATTCGAGGAATAAATGGCTTGGCGTTCTGATGACCAAAAACTTAACACATGCTCACGAGTACTATGCTTCGGCTAATTTATCCTCATTACAAGACAGTTAGAGATTATGATAAATAATGGCCCTTCTGTGGGAGGAGGTCAGCATACTGACCTTGAAGGCAACGGCCCTGAGTTTGATTTCCAGCACATTCACTTACTAGCCCTGTGGCCGTGAACTGAGGCTCAGTTTCCCCATCTTGGCGTCAGCATCCTAAACCCACTCTAGGAGGGCTGTTGGGAGGCTGAGTGAGAAGATGCAAGTAATGGCACACAGCCTGGCACATTCTGTTCATGATAGCTTTTATTCACTCTCATCACAGCTCTCTTCCAAAGTCAGGACACATTTGAGACACCACATTCAACTTCTGGTTCCACATGTTTGAGAGATACTGAAAATTTGTAGAATGCTTGGGAAGGGTTATCAGGATCGACAGTTTGAGCAAGAACCAGTCTTGCAAGTCTGGACACTGGAAAGCCTGGGTTCTTGTCCTAGTTTTGCCACTAACTAGCTCTGTGATCTTCGGCAAGTCACAACTTATTTGTGACTCAGACCCTACCTGTAGAATGATGAGGGTTGACATACGAATTCTAAATGACTTCTAAAGTCTCATTCGGCTCCAAAAGTCCTAAAGTTTTATGAGTTCTGTCTTTGAGGCCCTTTTAAGGGAACTGGATTTTCCAAAGAGAAGATCAGGAGGCTCCATGATAGGGCTTATAAATATGATAAAAGCAATCACAGAAAAAGAAGAGGACACAGTGTGTTTTACAGGAGAAAATTGGAAAAGTAGAACCAATAGGAGAGAGGCTTAAAAGAAAACAGATTTTGGCTCAAGCTAAGGAAAAACGAACTTTCCAACAATAACAATTTTTCAGTAATGGACACCAAACGTGACCACTTGGATTATGAGATCCTCAAGGGCAGGAATATTGTATTCAACTTTACATTCCTGGCACCTAGCCCAGTAACTGGAACAGAGGAAACTCTTAAATGATGGATGGATGGATGGATGGATGGATGGATGGATGGATAGATGGTTGGAGAGGAGGGCAGGAGGGAAGGAGGGAGAAAGGAAGAAATGAAAGGGGGCTGCCTAGGAGGGAGTGAACATCCCCATCCTGGGTGTTTTCAGGGATCAGCTGGAAGGCCATCTGTAAGGGGTGCTGCAGAATAGATTTCTATCCCGTGTAGGAGGTTCCACTAAAAGGTCTATGTGATATTTACTTCCTCATTCTCTCTCCACTAACTCATCCTACATATTTTTGTCAGATTAATCTTCCTAAAGGACATTTCTGTTGATATCACCCTCCTACTCAAAATATTTCAATCGTTCCCCATTGCCTATTCAATTAAGTCCACAGTCCTGGTATTTGAGAGCTTCATTCCTGCTCTGTCTTAAGCATTTTTATTCATTTTTCAAAACACAACTTGGATATATCCTCCATCATGAAGCTGACTATTCTTCACCTTCCCCCCACCCCCACCCACAGTTTATCCAAACTATGTCCATTGTATAGTATTGCTTAGAATTATAATGCATTGGGTGGCAGTTCTTCTGTGAGACTGTAAAGTCCCTGAATGAGGTAATCTTTACCTTTGTACCTCCAACAAATAGCAGGGTGCCTGGCTCTCAGCAGTTATTCAATTATAATAAAACCACTTGTTTATTGCTTATCATAAACCAGGTATTCAGTTAAATTCCTGATACGCATTATCTCTTTGGTTCTATTGTCCCCATTAAATAAACAAGGAAGTGGAGGCTTCAGGGAGGATAAAAAATTTGCATAAGACACAAAGCCAACAGGTGGTAGGAGCCGAATTCAAACCTAGTAGTGCCTGCCTTAAAGTCCTGCATATGAATCACGCCACAGCACTGCTTGCCCTTCTGCAAGACCAGCCATGGCAACCAAAACGTTTCATTCATTCACTCATTCATACCCACTTCTGAGCCATTAGGGGACAGGTTCTGTAGGAGAGTTCCTGACCTCAGCAAGCTTTCAGTCTAATGTGTAAAACAGACCAATCAACAATTGTGGCACAGTGCAACAATGTTGTCAGAGAGGTATGTACAAGAATAAAACTGGGGAGTCCAGGAAATATTAATCATAGCAATGACTTCCAGTAATTGAGCACCTACTGCATGTTGAACAGTGTGCTGAAAATCTTATCACAAGGCTTCACAAATAAACTGCAGCCTAGCAGGGTTATATCGTAGTGGTTAAGAGCATAGTTTCTTTTTTTTTCTTATACTACTTGAAGTCAAAGAGCATAGTTTCTAGCATCAAAGTGCCAGTGTTCACCTCTCAGTACTGCTACTTTCTAGCTGTGTACCTTGAAGCAACTTACCCTTTCTGCACCTCACTTCCCCCATCTGAAAAATGAGAACAATATAATTCCTTCCTCATAGGGAAGTTGTCATGATTAAAAGACTAAGGCTATGTGAGGCACTCAGAATGCTGCCTGATATACATGTTAAACAAATTTCTCTTACTATGAAGTAACTGGTCCAAGAGCAGAGCAGGTAAGTGTCTGATTCCAATATCCATACACTCAAACAAACCCTTCCTCGGGAATGCACTTAGGACAAGGTGATATTTGAGCTGAGTTTTTGAAAGGGAAATGAAGGGATCGGGGAAGGACAGACTGGCAATGGGAACAGCCAACCTCCATACTGGCCTATGGCTGCACCATTGCTCATTCTTTTCTCCACGTGGTGCTCCTTCTCTAGCAATCTTGACCTACTGGACTCTTCTTATCTATCAGCCAAAGCCAGCCCATCAGACTTCTTCCACTTATGAGACTTCTTCCACACGTGAGCATTCCAGAATGCTCCCCACGTGTTTGGTTGATACCCCTCTTGTCAAGGTTAGCCTTGTGTATACAGTTGGTATTTACACACTTTCACCTGTGAAATTGAATAACTCAAACTTAAAGTTGTTGGAACTTTAAATCATTCTGGGCCTTGAGAGGCATGTGGCTATGCAGCCTGAGCCAGGCAGCACGCAGCTGCAGCTTCCGCTCCTCTGCTTATAGATTAACTCCCTACCTTATTCTCGTGCTGCAGATAATTAGGAAGACCAAGCAGCACCAGAGATAAGATCCCCTCAGATCACTACCCCTCCTCATGCAGTAACAAAGTAATATTCCTTGGAATGTAGCAATCCGTCACCAATCAAATAGCTATAATGTACGCACTGGTCTTATATGCAAAATATAATCCTGCTAAAACTTCTCTGCCTCTGCCTGTATAAGTGAAACCTTAACTACTTCACTTTGGAACACTGACCCATTTGTCTGGAGTCAGTGTTTCCCAGCCGGCTATGCTCAAGCTTTGGGCTTGAGCACACATACAAGTATGTACACACATGCACACATATGAAAGGATATCTACCGGGCTTCCAAAATAGAACAGTATACTTTATAAAGCACCACAGACAACAATCATCAGCTTAAGTTTAGAGATATTTGTTATACTAATAATTACCATTCTAAAGCTGAAATTAGAAACCATCCCCAAACTGCAGATAGCTCCACTGTAAACAATATTTCCTATTCAATCTAACTCATCATCTTGAATTTCTCACCAACGGGGGAGGTAAACTAAGATTTATTAATTAAAACTGCAACTCCGTTTCTAAGGAGTTAAAAATCAGGCTGGGCATTGGTGTGCCTGTAGTCCCAGGTACTCAGGAGGCTTAGGCAGGAGGATCACTTAAGCCCAGAAGTTTGAGGTTGCAGTGAGCTATGATGACACCACCGCACTCTAGCCTGGGTGACAGAGCAAGACACTATCTCAAAAAAAAAAAAAAAAAAAAAATCAGAAAAAGAGAATTTGAGACAAAGAAACTTCTACCTTCTCAAATACATATTTATAAGAAACAGGCACATTTGCTTTCTTGGTTTCCTTGTAAAGCCGGATGGAAGAAAGTGGGAAGGAATTTTATGTTAAAAATGATCAGAAACATAACAAAAATTTTCTAATGCTGGAATAAGTCAAATATGGTTGTTATTTTGTTTTAAAGCCTGGAGGGATTTATTTTTCTCATGGCCAACTTTTGGTTTGATCAAACACCTCAGGAATGTATTCAAGTATAAGTATAATTGCAGGTTGGGGGGAAATGCAGAGAAAATGCACCAAGACAATAGTGAAACTACAGAATTAATGGATGAAAATGGACAAAATATGAATCCCATCTCTCTTCCCTATTTCAGCCCAATCACAGGAAGGGCAAGTGGATTTGTGGTTATAAGGTAGGCAAAGTGACGGAAGGGGGCCAAAAACACCAAGATGACCCAAATATTAGATAATTGTTGTTCCCCCAAATAATTAACTCAGAATCTGAGTACTGATTAATCTTTATTTATTATAGGTCTTCTTATTTAAAAAAAAATCATGGGCTGAAAAATACGTAGAAAATTATAACTGAAGGAGGATTAATGCTGTCTGTGGGGTGGATATTTTAGACATTAACTTATTTTTAACAACTGCCAAGACTGGGGAACCTGAGGACTTGGCCACACGTGGCCTCCTGGATCCTTGAGTGCAGCCTTTTGACTGAATCCAAATTTTCCAGAACAAATCCTTTTAATAAAGGGATTTGCTCTGTAAAGTTTGGATTTGGTTGATGGCCAAACTTGAGGATCTGGAGGGCCACAGGCTCCCCACCCAAGTGGGGTTTTCCCAAAAACAGAGGTAAGGCAGAAAGACTCAGGGACAGAGTATTGACTGTAGTTAAGAATGCAAAGGCCTCATGGTAAGGCAAGCCTGACAAACAACATTATTTTTTTCCTCCTAACAGTCTAAAATTACATGCCTTAGCAATGCTATCTTTCTTTAGGTAAACATGATATATTATCACAGACCTCACTTTTTCGTACCACCAAAGTATTCTGGTTCCACTGCTTGACAGCTAACTTTATAGCTAGCCAGACCTAGAGCATTTAAGTCTAATAAAATGTCACAGCTGACTTAATGAAATCCTACCTCCTATATGAAGTATCCATTTATAAACCCAAAGCTATGTGGCCAAACACCCCAAAAGTAATTTTAGGCTACAAAAGTGCCTCAGTTTTCATCTCCCCAAAATACATTGTTAGTTTAAAAAATGGAATCAGCATTTTTTTTTCTTTTTTTCCACAGCCTAATTCCTGGCTCTCAGAGAGTAACAGGATATTTTCAAGATTTCTCTGAAGATTTCCTTCAATTCGGATGTCTGACTCCCATGGCGGTACAGCAGCAGACGCAGGATTCGAACCCTGACTCCGGATTCTATGTTAACTCACATGAAGGAATTAAAGGCGTCCCCTGAGATTTATGCCCCCTCCATCTGCTCATTCACAGCCACAGACAGGGATTCTACTAAAACTAAGTCAGCTCACGTCATTCCTCTAAGGGCTAGAAGCCCTTTCTCTTCCTTCTCAGAGTAAACTCCAAACCTCTCCAGTGGCCTGCAGGGCCCCATACAATCTGGCACCTGCTCTTCTCCCCTTTGCCCAGCCACACTGGCCTCAAAGCCAAGGGGCTCTCTCTGCTTTGGCTGTTCCCCTGCCTGGCATGCTAGGCCCTCAAAATAGCTGCATGGCTAACTCCAGTACCTACAAATCACTGAATAAATATTTCCCTTCCAATTAGATTCATTTAAAATTACATATTCTTTGCCATCTATTTTTTTCTTTTCTTCTCCCCGCACTTAACACTTTCAAACAAATGGCGTAATTGACTTATTTACCATGTTTTTGTTGATTGTTTCCCCCAGCTAGAGTGCACGCTCCGTGAGGGCTGGGATTTGTCTGTGTTGTTCACTCAGTGGAATCTCATGTGCCTGGTATGTAGCAAGTGTTCAATAAACACTTGTAGAATGAATGAATAAAGTCTTTTATTGCTTTAACTTCTGATGATTCCAGAAGGTATTTGGTACTTCCTGCTTGGTAAACTGGAAACTGTTTATTTCCCGCCACAGAAACCAACCGAAGAAACTGAGTTACAAAGTACAAAAACATTTGACTGTCACCATTTAGTGAGAATTTACTATGCACCAGATACCCTATTTTACACGTTTTCTCATTTCATCTTCACCAAAAGCCAGTGAGCAAGGTACTATTGCCCAAATTTAACAGAGCAGACAGCTTAAGCTCAGAAAGAATAAATAAATAAACCAAGATCACACCACTGTGAATGCCCATGCTGGGCTTTCTGCAGATCCAAGTGTTGTCTGAAGTCTCAGTCTACCTCCTTCGTTACAGAAATGATTCACCTTTTCAATAGTACCCAACAGCAGAAAGACCCCATGGATGTATTACACAGAGACTTTAGGGTGCAGCAATCATATAGAGAAAACCTGGCCTAAAAAAAAGTAAATCCAATAAAATTTTATAAAAGAAGCTATAACTTTTATAACAAAACAAATGGTCCTACTTATAAAATCATTCTGATTTTGTTCTAACCAAACCAACAGCAATAGGATATGAAAAGGAGAGGGCGTAACCTACGGAATTCAGCTCTCCAAAGACTTGCTGCCTGACCAGGAGAGCTCCTGACCTCTTCACGGAGCCTCAACAAACTGGTGTTACACCACCAGGCCTGAAGATCTTGGCATTAAATGAGAAAAATCGATGTGTAAAATTAACGATTCTGCAGAGGAAAGGCACTCTGTAAATTCAATTACGTTCTGGATCATAAACAATTTCTGAGGTTGGGAGGAGTTTGAGAGCCATTTCACAAGCCCCAACAGAGCAAAACCTAGGTCAACTCGGACAGCTGAGTCCAGAAGTTCCCAGAGAGCAACAGAAAAAACTATGACAATTCTATTGGAGATTCTTTTCTCTGAATCATCACAGTGGCAGACCGAAGTCTTAGCTGACACCAAGCCACAAAGCAGACAAGTCTATGAGCACAGGTTTCCTGAAGGGTCAGCTTCTCTTCAGAAAAGGGAAGCAGTCCAAACCAGTCACCCACTTGCTTAGCTTAGAATATTGGCTGGGTGGTTAGGCAAGGCTGGGACTGTCCAACCTGAGGCCACTGTCACCACCTTAACCAATGCCTGACCCAAAGACACAGGGAGGAAAGGGGAGAAATGCCAACCAAGGGTTCTGCAGCTCCCATACATGAGCATGGTGATGCTTTGTCACCTGTCACACCTGGCCTTATTCCAAACAGCTCACTGTGTCTTCTCATCCAAACTCCCCGATGGCTTCTCCACCAGATACTGCCTAAGAAAACATTTCCTTTCACCTTTCCAAGACAGGAGGCAGCGATCTCAGTGACCAGGGACAGACATAGAAGGAGAATTTAGCATATTGATGTTTGAAATTGCCTGATTCAGATGAAATACCTGATACCTCACGGTATCACATGGATAACTGAAGTTTGTCTTTTACTTGTTAATTCCATATTTTGGGGTTCAAAGATCTAAAATTAGATTACACACAAATGCCAAGAATTCCTTTTGTGATAACTGTTAAAAATCCCAAATTTGAAATCCCTGTTTAAACAGTTTTAATCAAGATAGCAACACTGAAGTCATAATTTTTGAGGTCTATAATTTGCAGAAATTTTCATTAATAATGTAAAGTAAACAGGCTGGCCTCAGAAAAATATTTTTAAATTAAAAGCCTTCACAAGTATTCCATAACCACCCTGAGAGCTATCTTGACACATGGATATCTTTGGGGGAGGGGTGTATTTTGGATCTAACTGTACTTAAAAAAAATAGCATTGTCGCTATGGAAGCAGCTCTAAATTTTGAATGTTTTTCCGTATGCTAGCAAAGGCCATTTTCTTAGTACGCAGCTCTTCTTTTCACTGAAAAGGGCTGTGACAGTAATCCACCCAGGCTGCAGCATGCCCTGCCTTGCCTACGCAGCCACCCTTCCCTCTGATTGTCAAGACTGCTTTTTCAACTCAGCCAAAGACATGCAGGGAGAGTATAAATCAACTGGAATTCACATTCACACACACAAAGTGACGTTCACTCATTCAATCATTTGCTCCTTGAGGGAACCATACATACATACGCCCATTCAGGTCCCTGTCACCAGTCAAACTGGCCTAATTCCAATCTCCCACTTCCCAGATCCTTCATTAGCAACTTGTTAATCAAAATCATGGAATACGTGTGACCCATTTTTGTTTTAAAACAAATGCTCCAGAAATTTTACACTTAAGACTATCAGCCTCTCAGAGTGGTCATCTTTAAAAGCTAGCACTTCTTCCAGTAACATGATGAAAAGGATTGCTCAATACTGTTTGAGACTCTTCTAAAATGCTTTCAGAGTCTATGTTCCATTCCAATAGCTCAGGGACAGTAAATTGTCATGCTTTGAAGATGTATTTGATTCTGGGAAGCAACCAACAGGCGTCCAGAGCCAAGCCTGGTAGGTAATGGTGTTGAGTAATATTGTTTTTCATAAAAATGAGGTGTAACCAAGTAAGTAATGAAACTGGTTTTCTCATGAGGATCATAACCCGATTCTGAATGGAAATTCACAGGAAGAGTTCCAAAAGTGTTTTGTGATGGATATTCTTGTTTTTTATTTGTTGTTAAGGAATAGCAAGATCTCTGGAATTAGTGCACAATCACCAAAGTGACTCTGAAGACAACATTTCCCATTTAGACACACATATTCATATATATATATAATAAATAAAATTAAATTAACGACTTCTGCCAACTGCCTTCTAATCTAACATTTTGATTAATTTTCACAAAACTTTATTCTTTTCCCATGGTCATTCTTATAAGTTAACATCATCCACTGTAATGGAAACAAAATATTAAAATATATGATTCCTTCAAGAAACAAGTGATTGCATGAGTGAAAGGAAAGTCTCACTCAGCATCTCAGAATTGAAGTGGCTTTAGAGAGCATTCATCCAAAAAACACTTACTGAGCAAATACTAGCAAAGAAAGAGAGATGTTCAGTTTGTCAGGGGTAACCATCTAGATCTCCTTATAATAACTCATTTCTTTAGGAAGATTATTTGTTACTATGAACATGCAGCTACTCCCCGGCTATCTTTTTGGCCTGGAATTATTATTTATATGCTCCCCAAACTGTTTTCAGTAAGTAGAAGGGAGCAGGACTTCTTATTATATACCTGAGGAGAAGCCTTAGGAATGATCTTCTACATCTAGATTCTGATCCTGAGAAAAAGTTTCCCCTACAATGATGGGATCCACGCTTCTATCCTGTGGTAGTTCAGGGGATAATGTCAGTGTTAAAATCCCTACAACAAGTAAATTCACCTTCTTGAAATAATCAGTGCTCCGGGAGGATGAATTCCAAATCTCCCATTCGGACATGCAAGCCAACTGGCAGTGAGTAGGCAAAATAGTCTTTTCAAGATACTTGGAAGTGGGGTGCTACTGTAACAAATACAGAAAAATGTAGAAGGCGGCTTTCTAACTTTACTGATCTTCACTCAACGATGCCTCTGATATTTTCTCTTCTCTCATGTTTCATTTTTTTAAAGGCTTTTCAAAATCTACTAAATTGATTTCATGACTTGTTAACGGATTACCTCCTACACCATGTGTTTTGGACAGTGTGGTCCACGTGGACCACCTCCATCAGAACAGAACATGCAAAATAAGCAAATTTCTGGGCTCCATCCCAGACCTACTGAACAGATTATCTGTTGGTAAAGCCCAGGAACTGTCATTTCAATAAGCTTCCCAAGGTGATCTTGATGCATGCTGAAGTTTGAAAACTAGTCTAGAGCATTATCCAGTCATGAGTCACATAAGGAAAAGAGGTCCAAAGAGGCTAAGTGATTTTTCAAGGTCACATTGCTAATTAATAGTGCAGCCAACAGTGGGGATCCCTGCCTCCTGTTTTCCTGGTTAGTGTTCTTTAAACACATAAAGCTCCCTTGACTACCCATGACCATCTCTAAGGCAGTATCCCACAGCTTTACTCACTGGCCACACTCCAGTGCCTAGAACAGTGCCATGTCTGTTAGGGTTAGGAAGGGTCAGGAAGGACCATGGGAATGTGACTTATCATTTTTAAAATGAAAGTGCCAAGAAGATAGGAGCCAAAAATCACACATATGGCAAACGCAACAACCAACACATTGTTTAATAAGTACTGATCTCCATCAAGTGTGCATTTGACCTCACAAAATTTCAAGGGTTGAAAAACAAAATAATGGAAGCAAAGGTGGTTTGCTTTCCCCCCACACAAAGGGAAGAACAAAAAATTACATTAATGATCCAAAAGTGGCCAAAAGAATCAATAAACTTGTAATTAGAACCATCAGTTTTAGCTCCTTAATCATAAAACTTACAAATGGTTTTCCAAGATTTTAACAAAGGAACAATATCAACAAAAAGCAAGTCAATCTAGGATGCTAAATAAAGCAATGTGCAAGAAAACAAAAACAAAAATAGACAATGGAATTGGAATATTTAATACCAAATTCATAGTTTGGTTAGGTTGTCTGATTTTGTCTTTCTAATACAATATCATTTTTTTCTACCAGAAGGGCTCCTCCACTTAACTCAAGTTTACAAGGTCAAGCTTTGGTGTTCACAAACACAGTAGTTTCCACAGTAAGACCATGCTCGATTGAATGCTCGATGAGGATTCTGCTGGATAATATTTGCCCTCTCTTCCAGAAGCAGCCCAACCATGGTTTTCCCAGCAACTAAAATCAAATTAATTCAATGCGTATTTAATGAGCAACTATTAACTCTGGTTCAGTTTGAGGCTCTAGGGAAGTGGGAAGAGATACTTTGTGCCACTTAAGTTACATCTTTCATTGCAAAAGCTCCCAGTGTGTACGTAAGTATAATGTTACTATAAATCACACAAGAAGGTACAAAATGTACCGCATATTTACCCCGGAGGAAGGAGGAAGCAACTGCAATGTGTACACAGAGGAGAATTTTTTTCAGGGAAACAGGCAAATGTGAGGCAGGCTGGCCTTTCCTTGCTCTTCCTCTCTGACTTTGAGACTCCTCCTACCGTCCTTTCCTTTAGTCTTCCTGGCAAAGTGTAAATAGAAAAAGAAGTCTGAAAATGCCCCCACAACACACACAGGCCATATTTTCAACGGTAGAGACACTTCTTCCCAAAGCTCTAGGAGTAAGGACAAAGCTGGCATGTCCTGTCACTTCATTTCCTATATCCTGCTCCAAGAAACCCTGCAGTGAGACAGCCAACCATGTCCACAGTCTCGATGCCTCAGGTTACTGGGCATTTTTCAGAAACGTACTCCTCTGGTACGGTCAGGTCTGACCACAGCTACTTCAGAGACTTACTGCCAAGCTCTCTAGCTGCTCAAAACAAGAAATATACCAGAGATTTCAAAGACACTAATGAACTCTATAAAAAAATCAACTCTGGCATTATTAATGCATTAATACAAACATCTATGCTAATCCAAAGCAACTATTCACTCTTTATTTTGGTCATCCTTAACACTATGAGATTTAGTTCAAATAAATTCTAGAGCTGACAGCAAATACACTGTATAACTTTTATGGTGATGTGGGGATGAGCTTCACTCCGGGGTTTGAAAACAAATATTAGCATTTTAAGGATTTCTCCCACATACATTTTTTCACGCATGTACGTACAAATACATCACTGCATGCACGAAGCCACAGTCTCTCCTTCCTTTGAAGAAATTAAGAAACTGGTCATGCTGGATGCTGCAAGATCACCCCAGCAACAAGAGACCCCCAAGAGATACCAGGAAGAACAGCAGAGATTAGATTTCTTTCACTTGCTCTTGGGGTCTTAGGATGACTACATCCTGGGAGTTAATTCCTCCAGATTTGTAAAACGTGGTGCCTTACACTGCTCCCTGCCTTATTTCTAGAAAGGCTAAGGAAGTCATCTGGGTTTCCCAAGCAAAGTTAGACTGTCATCACTCGGTGTCCCTTCACAGGGAGAAACTGCTCTCTGTATGAGTGGCAGGAACATCCACACTTGCTCAAAGCAATGATGTATTTTTATCTTATAACTGAATCTTGTAACTGATAGCATTTCTTCCTTTCATATGACTACAAGAAAACTCAGGGCCAGATTTGCAGACTACCTTTAATACAATTAGGCAGGGACTTATAGAATGCAATTCTGGATATTAATGCTCTTCTGGTTTCATCTGTTTGATCCATGAACCATTTTTGTTTTGGTTTTCTTGTCTTTATTGTTTTGTTTCTTTAAGAAACAAGCAAATAAGTAAGTACCTAGGCACTGTTTATCCTACCTGAAGCTTCCCCTAAGGGTTGGTCAGTACCTGTGAGGACATTCCCAAGCACGGAAACATGTTGACGTTACCCTTAGTCTATAATCTATAACTTCAAGCACACATTCCTTACACAAGAAAACCTATCGCTGGCCTACTGACAATCGTGAGGGGTGGCATACCCTCACCTTAATAGTAGGGTGGTAACATAGTTGTCTTTTTAAGTAGTAATTAAACCTGGCTTCATCGTTTCCTAAAAAAACCCTTGTTTTATCTAACAGGGATATTAACAAATGGAGGTTAGGAAAGTAAAATAAACTAAAAATAGAGAAATAGAACCCCCCCCAATGATATAATCCTTGCCATGGAATTCACCACATTAAAAAGCTGTCTGCACTTTTATAATAAAGGCAGACAGACGTGGATCGTAAAGCCTTTTCATCCC
Organism: Lemur catta; assembly: GCF_020740605.2. Lineage (NCBI taxonomy): Eukaryota > Metazoa > Chordata > Mammalia > Primates > Lemuridae > Lemur > Lemur catta. Next base: position 20,018,056 of record NC_059150.1, on the reverse strand, counting down.
AGTTTCTCTTTAAGATTATTAGATATTAAATAGCCATATCAAATAATTTCTAAATATACAATCATCGTGGCATAATTCTAGGTATCCCAACTATATTATTAGCACCAGATTATCAAATAAGTTTTATATCTCATATCCAGACCCAGAACTCTGTGACACCAACTTGGTGGACTAAAGACAAATTCTGGCTTCTGCCAGACTATACAGAAGCTAACAGCCTCTCAAGAAATACACACAACCAACAGTCTTTAATTGTGGTGACTTAAGGAAAAAATAGCATTGAGCTCTCCACACCCTAATTTGAAAGTAGCATGGAAAGTTTCCCAGTAGCTGCACTCTAGTGCAGAGAACAAATAAATATTCTTAATTATTCTGCAATCATTAATAAAAGAGTAATATCTCCTAGTCCAATTGCAGAGCCCTCAAGAGCCTAGAGAAGCCAGCAGGTTTTCCAAGCCTGCTTAAAAAGCTCAAACCTACAAACTAGATAGGGCCTCACAGATTCTTACATTTGACCACAAACTCTCCCATAAGCCACGTATATTCATGTTTAAATGACAACAAAAAAAAATATTCGCAGTAAGATACAGAGAACCAAAAAGGCATTTTCTCCAAATTGGAAATATTTTATTTACATTATCTCTGTAGGATTTTAGAATTGCCTGGGAGAAGCAACTCTAGTTGATGCAGAGATTTACAAGAAAAAATATTTTTGGCAAATTAATCTTCCATATGTCAGATAAGATTAATCCAAAGGATATACATATTAGAAGAAAACGTAAAAACTGACTACCAATCCTTGTTCAATACCATCATATATCATTAGCAGTATGCAATTTACATAAAATTCATTGTAATTCATTTCAATTTACAGAAATATGTCCACCTAGGAATGAGCTGGCTCTCATTGTTTTAACATCACACAGTGAACCAAGATGGAATCTAAGATATTCTTATACTATTACAAATTTGGTCAAAATAATACAATACCTTCAAAAGTTAGGGTGAAAGTATAAAATCCAGGATATCCATCTGAAAATCATCCTTTATCTCAGCACAACCCTCCAAGATAAATTCTAACTTCTCAAAAAATCTTCACCTATCTAAATACAAATATAATTATCAGGACATTGCTTCCAAAGCCATATTTCTTAGATACAAAAAAATATATATTCACAGATCTTTTATCTAATATAGTTCTTTTTTTCTATTACTGACCAGAACAATAAATTCTTAAGAAGAACTTTGCAGGATATTTACTAGATATTATTTTAAAATTGAAGATCAGACACTTTATTTCAATTCCTATTGAGAAAATAAATTTTCTACTGTCCGTACACTTTCTTCTCCATAGGACATGTCTAATATATCACTTTTATTTCTCATAGGTTTGCCAATTTTTCATACTTTATCCCTATCCCGCTGTACGTCTTTCCCTGCCATTACAGAGATTTATATAAATGTTTTGATTCTCTTCTGCTGGTAGCTACTCTGCAGAGCTGTTAGAGACAGGCATAAATGAGAGCAAAGCCAACTGGGGGGATAGGCTGGTACAGTCAGATATGACTCAGTAGCTCACAAACAAGGGAAATGAGACCATGAAGACCCGGAATCCCTGGAGTCACCACAACATTTAATTCAAGTCAGCACCTAAGAACCAGGCACTGCACTAGGAGATGAGCTACAATGATGGGGGGGGCGGAGGACATGTGGCCCCAGGTCCTCACTCTGTAAGGAGTTAACTGGTCTTCTCTAAGGAGCTCGTCATTCATGACCAAGAGTTCTGTTATTCTGGTGAAGATCGCTTTTTTCTTATTCTTTCTGTTTTAATTCACCAAGATCCATTATGAATCCCTTTATTGCAAGAGAACACCAGAAAGGGGACTTGTGTTAAAAACCCACAGCCTTCCTCTCCCGGACCCTAAGCCCACATTCGCATGGCACACCCCACAAACGTTCCACCGCCACCTCACTTCACTGACTTCCTCCCCAATATGGTGAGGTGATTTCTTTCTACAGAAAGTAAAGATCAGAGTCAATGCCAACAAAAGAAGAACCTACTCCCTGCGAAGTCCGACAGCTGTGATTTATCTGGACCAAGATGGAACCACAGCAAGATCCCACCCTAGTTTAACCAACTGCTGGCTGAGGTGGTCCCAACACCATGGGACATGCCAGAGGAAACTTTCTTTGAAAATTAAGTAAGAATGAAAAAAAAAAGAAGTGCTGAATAGGAAATGGAAGTGTTGGAAACTACCCATATTTTTCACCTTCTCAGCTGAAATAACTCAGTATTCTTTTATAGAAAGAATGCCGACATCCAAATCCATTAGGTCACTGGGAGAATAGCCATGTGATTAAGGCACAGACTTTGTTCTAAAATTTTCTGATGGAGCATTGTCAGAATTAACCAAAAGGACCTTAATTTTGCATTTTTGTTATGCATGAGACTTCATCAGATTGGGATGCAAGAGAAAAGCCGGTGAAACCTGACCGGCCTCACAACTGCTTTTTCAAATGCCAGACTATCCCCAAAGGGTGGTAGAGCCTTTAGGAGACCTGCCTTCTCATGCTACCCAGTTAGCAGCAGCTCAGCCATATTTCCAAACGCTTCTCAGGGATTCCCCACTCCTCACAAATACCTAACACAGATAAAAATTCTTCCTTGATGATAAATATTTCAACTTCCAGCTCAATTTAGCAAAGATCCAGTCCCTAGCAAGTGACTCAGATAATAACCCTTTGTTGATCTGGATTCAACATAATGAATGATAAATGAAAAAAAAAAATCAAGGCAATAAAATGTCCAGTAGGGCAGTGAGTTCTCACTGACAGCTTGGGACACAAAAGTCTCTTCCCTGACAGGGTTTGCCCACAAACACAAACCTTTCAAGCCCTAGGCTGCTACTGCAGAATAAATTCACTCACCTTCTCTGTGCCTTCAGCTGTCTGTCTATTGAATGGAAAGTAATGTTTCAGTGCAGGCTTTATGTCTGATTCGCAAATAAGCCACCCTCAACAAAAATAAACCATTCCCCACTGTGATGTAACAATATTAACACTTACACATGTTCCAGTTTTAATAGAGCAATTTTAATGTTGTACCAAGTGTATTGAGTCATCTACCTACTCAGCAAGGAAACACTAAATTGCTACAATTTCAATGTAGGATACTTTTCACATTCTTAAATGCCTAATCTCAGTATTATTGAGTTATTAATTTCCCAACTGCTCAATCTTGTGTCGATCATCTCAGGTAACAAAGTTAGAGGCCAGGTTAATAAGTAAAAATGAGAACCGAGACGCTCCCCAGCCCACTGGGTGGTTTGTAAACCCTGACAGTGGAAGGTGACGGCTCCTGTCATCACCTGACAGCCATTGACCCGTCTGCAAAGAAATCTATAAGCCCACGCTGTGCAAAAACCAGACCACAAGTCCTCTTCAAACCATTTCCTGTTTCTCATGACTATCAGTGAAAATAAGGTATATAACTTTTTATTTTAGAGTTCTTTATATTAATACTTGATTTTTTTTAAAAAAAGATAAATAGCTATGTCAAAAAATGTTGATTTGGCATCTCAATAGCCATGAATGATTTGTTAGAGACTTGGTACATTTCTTCAAATGCTCCTATCCCTGTCCCCTCTTCTCCCCAGACCCTGCAAAAGGCAGGATGCTTCAAAAGTAGCAGGTAAGAGATTTATTAGAGCTATCAGAATAATCCAATATGATATATCTTATTTGCTTTGGGGGAAAAAGGGTATTTGTGGGTCTCTGGATTCGCCTGCACTCATTTGTTTAACAGATGCACACAACGCGCTAAGTGGATACGGCGGAACTCAGGATGTGACCCATGGGGAAAGTTTTGTTTGGCTTAGAAAGAAAATCTCACCTGAGAGATTTTCTGAGTTTTTCATATTAAATGTTTACCAGACAAATGGAGTTGTATAGTCATTCAGTTTGGGGAAATACCATTTAGGTACCTATTTAATTTTTTCCCACTCATTTGAGACGTGTAAAAGGTTATAGCCATAGTTAGTTTCACACCAAAGACTCAACTCCATAGACATATTGTGGCGGGGGGCAGTGTGGAAAAGAGGGAAAAAAAAAACCCTTATTCTGTCAAATGCATCCAAATTTAGATGGTGGCCTTCACAAGTTTCCCTTACTCTTTCATACGCATGCAGCTGGCCCTTGAAAGCACAATGTGACAGAGTAAGGCTCAAGTCCTTTCTGAATGGTCATTTAAAGGAGCAATCAGGAAAATACATTCTGAATGCACTTCTGTAAATTACGAGGTTGTCTTCAGGCTGTGTGGAGAACACAGGCAGTATTAACCCAGCCGAATTCCCCTCACCGTTCTGATCCTCTGTGCCACTTAACCAACAGCCTGCTCCAAATTCTAACATCAATTTTATTTTTCAAAGACCAACACTTGATCATAAATACCAGTGTTTGTTCTCCTCTTAAAAGGACATTACTTCCTTGCCCTCACTCTAATCCCATCTTTGCGACTGACAACATTTGAGACCCAAGAAAAGTTCCCCCAAATCATTATCACACGATCTAACCAAGTAGCAGAAAACCAAGATGCATTTCACTTCTGAATATCTTCGTTTTACCTCCTTGAAAATCATAGGAGTTTATTTGATTCTATTTGATTCATTTTTAACTTGGTTAGTCTGAGATAGGATGATTTTTTTAAAGTGAAAAATCAAAACCCACATAAGAGGTTTTCTCTTTACACAGAACATCATGAAACTCTCATTGGAGATTATACTAACAGAAAGTATTTTTCTTGACATTTGGAACCTAAAGCAAAGTTGGTGGAGACTCAAATATAATAAAAATAGAAGGAAATGCCATGAAACCATCCTCTTGCACAGGTGTACCTACAGGTCAGAAGAGGTCGGGGGATTTGCCTTCTTCACGCTTACACCAACCTTCTCATTTTGATTAGAATAAATTTTTTGCCACTTCACTCCCTTGAAACAGTGAGTCTAAAAGTCCCCAGGGAAAGAGGCTGAGTCACTTTAGGAGCTTCAGGCAGCTCCAAAGCTGAAGGTGCACCCGTCTAAAGAGGAAGGAGTTCCAGGCAGCTGTGCTATAATTTCTACATAACTTTGGGAGTCACAATTCCTGAGTGAAACCAAATGCCAGCAACTAAATGCTCCTTCCCACCCTTATCCCCTTCATCAGCTGCAATCTCTGGTGAAAACTACCAGTGGAAGGTGTAGTAGCAATGGGTGAATGGTGAAGATAAACATGATGTCATAATAAGAATTATTAATGCTGGGTCTAAAAAAAACATGCCAAATAATGACTCAGATAAAACACCAGGGAATAAGTTCCACTTGCTGATATCACAATTTGGGATATATAAGATAATCTCTGATGAATCAGGGAAAAAATGGTTTTAAAATGTTGACAAGTTGAAGAAATAGACACATGTAATCTTAATGCAGGAAGGAAAAATGGGCCACAAAGGTTTTGCACAGGCCTAGACAAGGGAGGTTTTGGAGTTCCAGGTAATCTTGAGGATGGAAAACTGGGAAAGCTTCATATTAGAAAATAAACAAACAAACAAACAAACAGAAACCCAGGTAGGTCTTTCCCTGCCCAGTCAACCAAATTCTCTAAGGCCAGCAAATCTATGAAAGGACATATCATAGAGGGATAGGATTTAGTACTATTGCTTAATGGTACTAAAAAGAAGCAAGCTTAAAACTGATGTTAAAAATTCACTTAGCTATTGTGAATAACTGGCACAGTATATTCAAGGATTTCCTTCTCTGAAATTTTAAGAGAAGAGTAGAAATGCTAACTTTCTGGGACGAGTCTTCCTATGATTTGAATGCCTGTTCCTTCCAAACTCATGTTGAAATGTAAGTGCCATTGTAATAGCATCAAGAGGTGGGAACTTCAAGAGGTGATTAGGCCATGAGAGCTCCACCCGCATGGGTGGGACTGGTGCCAGTGTTAGAAGGGCCAAGTTCAGCTCTCTCTTGCTTTCTCTTGGCTCTTCCACGCTTCTCCATGCTAGCAACTGTGTTTCTCCTCTCCAGAGCATGCAGCCCAAGAGCCACCTTGGGAGCAGAAACCAGGCCCTTACAAGACACCAAACCTGCTGGCACCGTGACCTTGGACTTCCCAGCCTCCAGAATCTTGAGAAATAAAGTTTTATTCTTTATAAATTGCCCAATCTCAGTAATTCTGCTATAGCAGCACAGAACAGATAAGACAGGCCTCCACTGAGCAAAGGAATAGATTAGCATCTGAAGTTCTTAACAAGATACTCTGAAACAAATGTTGGAAACACGGGCTCTGGAGCCAGATAAATCTACATTAAAAGCCCATCATGTACTTCCTATGTGACTTTGCATAAACTGCTTAATCTCCTTCACTATCAGTTTATCCACCTGTAAAATGGAGACCATATCTAATTATTCATGGGACTATTATCCAGATTAAATGAGTTAATGTACACACTGTATCCAACATATAACATACATTTAACAAATGTTTGCTATTTACAATGTCCTTGAAAAATCTTCTCCGGGTGAATAAAGTTTAAAGTTGACTTGATGATATTTTAAATAAGTGGGACCAAAAGAATTACTTAGGGTCAACATACCCATGACTCCACTAGTAGTTGCATCTGGTGATGTAATTGTCACTCGTATGTATACTAGACAATAACATATTTCTTGTTGCTAAACACAAAGCAAATTTCTGTCTTCAATCTTTCATACAAACAATTAAAAAGCTAATGCCACTAAATAAGAAATAAAAAGAGCCAAGAGTTCCACATCTAACAGAAGGTTTTCTCAAGCATAAATTTAATTGAAGTTTGGTTAGCTTATTCCTGTGTCTGGAATTTTGTTGTTCTGTTTCTCTTTTGTTATGATATAATCACATAATACACATACACTTTAATGTATAAAAGCAAATGAACATCTGTGTGCCTTCTTACACAACATCACAAGTACATTTGAGTCTCATGTGTAAACCTTCCCAAACACAGCCTGCCCTTCGTCCCCAGAAGTAACTACTTATCCTCCTGCATTTTGTTAATCATTCCTTGCTTTTCTTCATAGTCTTCCCATATATGAATTTATTCTTAAACAATCTGTTGCTTTAGTTTGGCAGTCTTTGAACTTTACACAAATGGAATTGTACTGTATTATTCCTTTACTTTGCCTTTTCACTCACCACTATGCTTTTGAATTCATCCTTATTGACATACACAGTTATAGGTTAATCTCGCTACCGTTTCTTTTTCTTTTCTTATTTTTTTTTAGTGTCAGAGTCTCACTGTGTTGCCCAGGCTGGTCTTGAACTCCTGGACGTAAGCAACCCTCCTGCCCTGGCCTCCCAAAATGCTGGGATTACAGGCATGGGCCACCATATCCAGCCTTTTTTTCCTTTTTTCTACTGTTTCTTTCATATGAATATACCACAATTTCTTTATTCAATATACTGTTTATAGACATATACGCTGTTTCCAGTGTTTTGCTATTATGAACAGCGTTGCTTTGGGCATTCTTGCACATGTGTAATGCTCTGCTACCATGAAGGCAAAGGGGATCAGGAGAACATTTCACAAGGTATTCCGAACTTCTTTCCACAATCCTTGTACCAATGCATGCTGTCACCAGAACAGTATGCATATTTCCTTTGCTGTATGTCCTTGCCAAACACTTAACATTGACAACCATTTGCCAATCTGGTAGACAGGATTTTAATATTAGAATACATTAGACAGCCTCTATGATTAAAACAGTAGGGTACTGGAACATGAAGAGACAGACCAAAAGAAGAGAATATAAAATGCAGAAATATAGCCAATTATTCATAGAAATTAACTATATAAGAAGGGCACATATCTCAAATCAGTGGGAAAAGGATGGACTTTTTAATAAGTGGTTTGTAATACCAGATAGCCACGTGTTAAAGAGAGAAAATTAGATGTGTTCTCCATACCATATACCAAAATAAATTCATACATTTAAATGTTAATGATAAAACCACACAAGTACTAAAAGAGAATACAGGTGACTCTCTTTATAATTGTGCTGTCCAAAATGGTAGCCATTATCTACATCTGGCCACTGAGACCTTGAAATACAGCAAGTGTGGCTATGGAATTGAATTTTCAGTTTTATTTAATTTTAATTAATTGAAATTGAAAAACTAATACTCAATTCAGTTACTGGAAAACTTTTTTCCAGAATATTATTGGGATACAAATGTCTTGGTGACATGGATTGCTTTTGTACTGCTTGAGTCAAAGTTATAAGTGTGCCCACCACCCAGAGAGTGGACACTGTACTCATTAGGTATGATTTCATATATCCCCTCCTATCCCGTATTACCAACACGATTTCCACTGTGCACATGAGTGCTGAATGGTTAGTTCCAATTTAACAGTGAGTACATGTAGTATTTGTTTATCCATTCTTTCGGTATTCACTTAGGAGAATGGTGTCCAGTTGCATCCAGATTGTTGCAAAAGGTATTAATTCATTATTATTTTACACCTGAATAGTACTCCAGGGTATACATATACCACATTTTATTAATCCACTCAGGAATTGATGGGCACTTGGGTTGATTCCACATCTTTGCAATTATGAATTGTGCTGCAATAAATATTCTAGTGCAGGTGTCTTTTTGATAAAATGACTTTTTTTCCATTGAGTAAATACCAAGTAGTGGGACTGCTGGATCAAATGGTAGGTCTACTTTTAGGTATTTGACGTATCTCCATAGTACTTTGCATAGAGGTTGTACTAGTTTGTAGCCCCACCAAAAGTGTATAAGTGTTCCTTTCTCTCCACATCCATGCCAGCATCTATTGTTTTAGGACTTTTTGATAAAAGCCGTTATCAGTGGGATTAGGTGATATCTCGTTGTGGTTTTGATTTCCATTTCTCGGATGATTAGTGATGTTGAGCATTTTTTCATGTTTATATACTGTCAGTCTTCTTTCAAAAAGCTTCTGTTCACGTCTTTTGCCCACTTTTTAATGGGGTTGTTTGATTTTTTTCTTGCTGATTTGCTTGAGTTCTTTGTAGATTCTGGTTATTAGCCCTTTATCAGATGTATGCAGCATGCAAATATTTTCTCCCATTTTGTAGGCTATTTGTTCTGTTGATTGTTTCCTTGGCTGTGCAGAAACTTTCTAATTTAATCGAGTCCCATTTATTTATTTATTTATTTTTGTTCCTACTGGGGGTGCCTGTAGGGTCTTCTTCATAAATTCTTTGCATATCTAGAAGAGTTTTTCCAACACTTTCTTCTAGAATTCTTATGGTTTCATGTCTTATATTTAAGTCTGTTATCCATCTTAAATTAATTTTTGTGAGTGGAAAGAGATATGGATTCTATTTCAATCTTCTACATGTGGCTATGCAATTTTTCCAGCACCATTTATTGAATAGGGATTCTTTTTCCCAATATCTACTTTGTCAAAGAACAGATAGCAATCTGAGGATGGTTTTATATCTGGGTTCTCTGTTCTGTTCCATTGGTCTATGTCTCTATTTCAGTACCATGCTGTTTTGGTTACTATAGCCTTGTAATATAGCTTAAAGACTGGTAAAGTGATGTCTTCAGACTTGTTCCTTTTGCTTAAGGTTAGCTGCTTTGGCTATTCAGGCTCTTTTCTGGTTCCAAATGAAGTGTAGAATTATTTTTTCTAGATCTGGGAAAAATGATGTTGGTATTTTGATAGGGATTGCATTGAACCTGTAAATCACTTTGGGTAGTATGGACATTTTAACAATGTTGATTCTGCCAATCCATGAGCATGATATGTTTTTCCATTTGTTCATATCATCTGCAATTTCCTTCCTCAGTGACTTGTAGATATCTTTTGCCTCATTGGTTAAATACATTCCTATACATTTTATTTTCTTTGTAGCTATTGTGAAAGGTATTGAGTCTTTGATTTGATCCTCAGCTTGACCACTGTCAGTGTATAGGAATGCTACTGATTTTTGCATATTGATTTTGTAACATGAGACTTTGCTGCATTTATTTATCAATTCCAGGAGTCTCTTGGTGGAATCTTTGGGTTTTCTAGATATAAGATCATATCATCAGCAAAGAGGGATAGTGTGATATTCTCTTTCCCCATTCTGATACCCTTAATTTCCTTCTCTTGTCTGATTGCTCTGGCTAAGACTTCCAGCCTATGTTGAATAGAAGTGTCAATAGTGGGAACCCTTGTCTTGTTCCAGTTCTGAGTGGGAATGCTTTCAACTTTTCCCCGTTCAGTATTATGCTGATTGTGGGTTTGTCATATATGGCTTTTATAATTTGTGAGATCTGCTTCTTCTATGCCTATTTTGTTAAGAGTTTTTACCATAAAAGGGTGATGAATTTTGTCAAATGCTTTTCCCGCATCTATTGAGATGATCATATGATCTTTGTTTTTGCTTCTGTTTATGTGGTGAATCACACTTATGGTTTTACGTATGTCAAATTAGCCTTGCATCCCTGGGATGAAGCCCACTTGGTCGTGGTGTATTATTTTTTTGATGTGCTGCTGAATTTTGTTTGCTAGAATTTTATTGAGGATTTTTACAATTTTTTTCATGAGAGATATTGGTCTATAGTTTTCTTTTTTTGTCGCATCCTTTCCTGACTTTTGGTATCAAGGTGATACAGGCTTCATAGAATGAGTTGGGGAGGATTCCTTCTGTCTCGATGTTCTGAAATGATTTCTGCAGTATGAGTACCAATTCTTTGTAGGTCTGATAAAATTCAGCTGTGAAACCATCTGATCTTGGGCTTTTTTTGTTGGAAGATTTTTTTTTTATTGTTGCTTCAATTTCACTGCTCCTAATTGGTCTGTTCAAGAGTTCTATTTTTTCCTGATTAAGCCTTGGGAGAGTGTGTGTCTCTTGTCCAGAGATTTGTCCATTTCCTCAATGTTTCTGAGTTTATGTGCATAGAGATTTTACAGTATTTCACAGATGATATTTTGTATTTCCGTCATTATCAGTTATAATATCTCCTTTTTCATTTCTGGTTGAGCTTATTTGGGTCCTTTCTTTTATATTTCTGGTTAATCTAGGGAGAGGTTTATCAATAGTTTATCTTTTCAAAGAACGAACTTTTTGTTTCGTTAATCTTCTGTATTTTTTATTTGTTTACATTTGACTTCACTTAGTTTTGCTTTGACCTTAGTTATTTCTTTTCTTCTGCTGGGTTTGAGTTTGGTTTGCTCTTTCTTTTCTAGTTCCTTGAGATGATTCATTAGATTGTTGATTTGTGATCTTTCTGTCCTTTTGATGTAGGCATTTAAGGCTATGGATTTTCCCCTTAGGAATGCTTTTGCTGAATCCCACAGATTTTGATAACTTGTGTCCCCTTGTCATTTAGTTTGAGGAATCTTTTGATTTCCACCTTAATTTCTTCCTTGATACAATACTCATTCAGCAGTAGGCTGTTTAATTTCCATGACTTTGTGTAGAACTGAGTTTTTCTGTTGGTGTCAATTTCTAATTTTCTTCACTGTGGTCTGAGAAGATACATGGTATAATTTCTATGTTTTTGATTTTTGCTGAAACATGTTTTGTGGCCTAAGATGTGGTCTATCTTAGAGAATGTTCCATGTGCTGATGAGAAGAATATATATTTGGTAGTTTCGGGGAAGGATTTTCTATAAATGTCTGTTAGGCCCATTTGCTCTACAGTACCATTTAAGTCCAGTTTTTCTTTATTTATTTTCTGCTTGGAGGATCTGTCCAGTTCTGGCAGAGGGTGTTGAAGTCCCTGGCAATTACAATGTTGCTGTTTATCTCTTTGTTTAGATCTAAGAGGGTCTGCTTTATGAATCTGGGTGTACCTGTTAGGTGCATAAATATTTAGTATTTTTACATCCTTTTGATAAATTGTTCCTTTTACCATTATATAATGACCTTCTTTGTCTTTCTTTACTATTTTTGATTTGAAGTCTATGTTATCTGATATGAGAATGGCTACACCTGCTTTCTTTTGATTTTCATTTGCATGGAATATTATTTTCCATCCTTTCAACTTGAGTCTGAATGAGTCCTTATAAGTTAGATGTGTTTCCTGCAGACAGAAGATACTTTGCTTGAATTTTTTTTTTATCCACTCAGCCAGCCTATGTCCTTTGAGTGGGGAATTCAAGCCATTCACATTTATTGAAAGGATTGATAAGTGGGATGCATTTCTGTTCATCCTATTGAGTAGAACTTTGTTGCTTTGTTTTACCTCTTAAGCCATTATTTTATATGGGCTCTGGGCTTTAGCTTTTGGGTAATTTTACACTGGTGAGTTTCTACTGTGCTGATTGATGTATAATGCAGATCGGAGTATTTCCTGCAGGGCAGGTCTGGTCTTGAAAAATTCCTTCAGTGTTTGCTTGTCTGAAACAGTCTTTATCTCTCCCTCATATATGAAACTTATTTTTGCAGGATACAAAATTCTAGGATGGCCATTATTCTGTTTAAGAAATTGAAGATGGAGCCCCAATCCCTTCTGGCTTGTAAGGTCTCAGATGAGAAGTTTGTAGCTAGCCTGATGGCTTTCCTTTGTAAGTTACCTGATGTTTTCATCTTACAGCTGGTGAGAGTTACTCCTTCATGTTAACTCTGGCTAGTCTGATGATTATGTGTCACAATAATTGCCTCTTTGCGAGAAATCTCCCAGGTGTTTGTTGAGCTTCCTGTACCTGGATATCTAAATTTCTAGCAAGACCAGGGAAGTTTTCCTCAATTATTCCCTCAAATAGGTTTTACAAACCTTGTGTGTTTTCTTCTTCACCCCCAGGGATGCCTATAATTCTTATGTTTGGCCTCTTTACATAATCCTGTAGTTGTTGCAGGCTTTGCTCCTTCCTCTTAATTCTCTGTTCTTTATCTTTGACTGACTTGTTTAGTTCGAAGGTGTTGTCTTCAAGCTCTGAGATTCTTTCTTCTACCTGGTCTAGTCTATTTTTTAAGACTTTCCACTTTGTTTTGCATTTCCTTGAATCAGTTTTTCATTTCCAGAAGTTCTGTTTGACTTTTTTTTATTAATTCAATTTCTTTAGGGAATTTTTCATTCATTTCCTGAAATTTTTTTTGTGGTTTCTTTGTGTTGGTTTTCAATTTTCTCTTTTATTTCATCGAGGTTACTTTTAATTCATATTTGGAATTCTTTATCTATCATTTCAATATTCTGATTTTGGTTGGTATCCATTGCTAGAAAGCTGGTGTTCCCTTTTACGGGTGACCTTTCACTGTGATTCTTCATACTTCCAGAGTTCTTTTGCTAATATCTTCTCATCTGGAACAGCTGTTGCTTCTTATTTTTAGATTTTCTTTTGTTTAGATAATGTCATGCCCAGTTGAATCTCTGAGGTGCTTGTGGATGAGAATCAACCACACCCTGTATGATTGAGTCAGAAAATGTGGTAGAGGGCATGCAAATTGACCTCCCTTTCAGTAGATGGTGCTTGCCAAAAGGGACAAGGTCCAGTGTTATTTTGGGGTCCTGTAATCGGCTCTAGCTCCTAAGGAGAAACACTTGAATGCCCTAGGTAGTGGGTGGGGCCCTGGAACTTCAGGTGAGTCCTTATTCTCTGCCATAGAAGAGGTGGGTGGAGGAGGACAGCTGGGTGGGGCTGGGTTGGGTGAGCTTGCCCTCTGGCTCTACAAAAGCTGGCAAGCTATCTGTTTCAGCAGGGGTCCAAGGCCTGCTCCCAGCTTCTGCGCAAAGCTGCCAGGCAGAGGCAGAATTGGCCCCACCCAACCAGCCTGTTTGTGGAGGCAGGGCCATCTGAGATTTACAGTCTCACAGTCTGGAGCAGGCCTCACTCTTCTCTGCCCTCCCCTTCTCCTAGGTTCCCCCTCCTTGGCATCTGCCAGCAGGCAGGAGCTCAAGCCAGGCAGGCTCTGCCACAACTGTGATGTGGGTCGGGAAGTTTCCTGCCCAGGATCCCAGCCTGAGCTGAGAGCACAGCCCTCCTTTGGGGTGAGGGATGCCCTGCGAGCACGCTGCAGCTAGGACCCATGTTGTACTCTCCCCCATGATCTGCCCATGCGGGCTCCCTCGCCTTCCAAGACTAATTCACAATTCTCCCCTCCCCTGGCCCTGAGCAAACATGGTTGAGACCTGGGGGTAAAGGATCTGGATCTGGCCTGGGGGTTTGTCCTCAAGTCCCTGAAGATCAATCCCTGACCATGCCACGCAGGAGTGAACTGGTCCCGAGTTGCCTAAGGGGTACCCAAGCAGATTCAATGTCCCTCCACCTCGGGGTGTGCCCCGCTCTGATATAGTCACCAGGCAAGCAGCACCAGGGATAGCTGATGGGCAAGTAGCTCACAATCTAAAGCATCCCTCAGTCTGCTGCAGGACTCCAGGAGGAAAGGTCTGAGCCCCACTCTCTGTGGAAGCCTCAGTGTGGTGGCTCAATTGTCCCTCTTGGCAGCTGTGGGTGGGGGAGGGGAAGGGGAGAAAAAGAGTCTGGAAGAAGGAAAGCTAGCACTCTGGTCATGCCCAGGCCTCCCTCTGGGAAGCCGCTCACCCAAAATTTCCAGGCACTGGAGTCACACAGACCACTCAGGACCTGCTGGACCCCTGTGGCTCCTGCAGTCAGGACCAGAGTTGGAAAATGTCTGTGTGGGGACGAGTGAGATGAGACCTGAGGAGGTGAAGCCCCCTGGGAAAGACAAAGGTGCACGGAGGGTAGAGAAGCAATATGGTGCCTGCCATCCCGGCTCGGGTCTGTGGAGACACCAGGCACCCCAGCGGGCCTAGGAGGCTGATGTCTTGTCCGCAAGAGGCTGCCAGCTCACTGGTGGCAGCAGTCTCTGAGCTCGTGTGGGCAGAAGTTATCTCCAGCAGCTCAGGAACCCGCCATCCAGCAGAGGTGTGAGGAGTGGGGGGAGAACCAAACCGCTCCACCAACGCTTCTCACTGGACTCCAGGGCTCCTGGGGGTTGATCTCTGCTCATACCTTGCTCCTTCCTGTTCTGCTCCGCAACTTCTTCCCATGGAGTCTCTGGTAGGTTCTGGCACGTTTCCCTCAGAACTACACCCAATCTATGTTTGTTTGTTTGTTATTTTTCATCTAAAACTTTTCCTTCTTTTTGAGACGATCCAGCAGCTGGTGTCTCTGGTCCCTGAAAAACTTTTAAGTACACCTGGGACAACCTGATTATGTGAATTTACTTTTCTCAACTGTAAATTGTATGAAATCTAAATACAGAGCAAGTATTTACAATGAAAATTTAGTGATCAAATTGAGATGTGCTGAAAGTACAAAACACACTTAGCTTCCACACTTAGCTGGAAACTTAGCTTGAAAAGAAGAATGTAAATTATTTCATTAATATTTTTTAAATACTAATTACTTATTGAAATAACATTTTTGATATATTGGGTTAAAAGATATATTATTAAAATTAATATCATCTGTTTCCTTTTGAATTTTTAATGTAGCTAATAAAAATTTACATATGTGGCTTGTATTATATTTATTTCTATCAGATAGAGTTGCTCTATGACCTGGAAGTAAGGAAATTTTTTTAAAAGAATGACTCAAAACCAGGAGGCAATAAAGACTGATAAAACTGACTTCATCAAAGAAAATACTTTACTTTAAAAACACCATAACCAGAGAAAAATGACAAATGGTAAACTGGGAAATAAATTTTGTCAAATATTAGGGATAACATCCCTAACGTAAAATAAAGGGAAAAAGACCTACAACACTATGGGCACAAAAATATGGAGAGTTTACAGAAAAAGAGATTCAAACAACTTCTAAACATATGAAAAAGAGTTCAAGCTAGCTCATGATAAGAGAGATACAGATTTAAATTACACTGGAGAATCATTTCTCACCATTTAGATAGCAAAGACCCAAATACTGTACAGTAGCTCTACTGGGAGGCTATGGGGTAAGAGGCACTCTCATCCTTTCCTAGTGGGAATGCAAAATAGCGCACAGCACCACAGAAGTGTTTGGCAACGTCTAGCAAAACTGAAAACGTGTTTATCCTTCGACCTGGCAATCCCACTTCTAAGAATCTATTAATATCTTAAAGATAAACTGGCAAGAATATGAACATAAATATTCACAAGGTTGTTCACTGCAGCACTGTTCATTCAGCTGTCCATCTAGTTAATGAATCAGCTCAGGATTTATGTTTGATTTGCAAATAAACCCCCATCGACAAAAATAAACCATTCCCTAGTAGAATGTAAGAGCAAAAGACTAGAAACAACCATATATCCAAACGAATAATTTTGGTATATTTACACAGTAGAGTTTCTGTAGTTATTCATATAAAATGCAATGAGATATCTCCTATCTATGATCCAGAGTGATCTCTGAAATGTACTGCTAAATGCAAAAAGCAAGATGCAGAACTACAGTATACAACCTTCCTTTAAGAGGGAAGAAATAAAGATAAGTTTGCTTATGTTAAACAGAAATAATATGTAAATATGTACATTATATTTACATGTGATGTATATGTATATGCTATATATACATTTGCATACACAAAAGCATATTCACATGTATGTGAATGTATATATCTGAGTAGACAGATATGCACACATGTATATTTTTCTAACTGTCTGCTGAAAAGGCCTAAAACCAAAGACTAGCTCAAAGGCAGTGAGAACCCTTAACACTCCAACTGTGGTCTCTAAATACTGTTTACCACTACAAAGATCTGGGACAGGAAAAGTACAAGATAAATCTGAAATATCTCATTAAACCAGAAAGTAAAGAAGTTACAAAACTACTGTAGTCTCTCATCAAAAGGATTCAGAAGCCAATTTAAAATGTCTCCCATTGGACAAAGATATTCATAATTTGAGCTTCAAAATAAAAGACTGCAAGGGATTATAACACATAAATTGTATTAAAATCCACAAGTCCATAACGATACTTAAAAAAAAAAATCCTCATTGGTCTCCTTTGGAGGATACTAGAAAATCAATGCATTATTCTGAACATCGGTCTAAATAGAGGGAAGAAAGACAAGCATTAATTTTCCTACATAAACTATATCTCGGGGTGACCAAATAGTTGATGCAGTTAAGATCTTCTTGAGAGAAAAACTCCAGTTAGCAAATGTAAATGCATGACAGAGTATCACCATTTTACAGCCCTTACTGAAATCATAATCCCCATCACTGGTTTTTGAAGGGCCTGGGGAAACTTTATAATGCAAACAGCAGGCTGACAACACCTAAATCCATTGATCAGTCTTAAGGTCACAAAAGAATAAATAAGAAGGCACTGTGTGCCTCCTGATGTGACATCATAGGAAGTGCCTAACGCTTCCTATGATGTCCTCTTGCTAAAATACCTAAGCAAGCTTTCAGTCTAGCTCAAACTATCAGTCTACAGAAATTATAGGAAACAGAGGAACACAGTAATGAACACCAAGAAAGAAGAAGACCAGCAAACCGCAGAATGCAAGGAATCCCATAGAACAAATCCCTGTTTCCTCGACAAATAAACTACTAGGGAAGAATAAAGAAAAGGGGAAAAATAGAGAAAGGAAACCTATAAACAAGGCAAATGCATCTCTCAGGTGTGGAAACTGTTTGGATCCTGAATGTAACAAAGTAATCATTTCTAAAAAATTATGAGATGATCAAGGCAATTTGCTCTCTGAACATTTAATATTAATGAATTCTTGTTAAACTGTAGGTATGATCATGATATTATGGTCATGTTTATAGAAAAGAGTCCTTATCTTCTAGAAATATGTATGATGTCCTGCATAATGATGATTCAGTCAAGGATGGACAGTATATACAACAGGGATCTCGTAAGATTATACTGGAGCTGCCCTATACAGGTGCACGATTTTTTGTCTTTTATACCGTATTTTTACTGTACCTTTTCTATGCTTAGATATGTTTAGATACACAAATACCATTGTGTTACAACTGCCCAGAGTACTCAGTACATAAAATGCTATACAGGTTTATAGCCTAGGAGCAATAGGTCACACCATATAGCCTAGGCATGTAGTAGGCTACACCATCTAGGTTTGTATAAGTGCACTCTATGATGTGTGCACAACGAGGAAATCATCTAATGACACTTTTTTTTTTTTTTTGAGACAGAGTCTCACTGTCAGCCAAGCTAGAGTGCCATGGCGTCAGCCTAGCTCACAGCAACCTCAAACTCCTGGGCTCAAGCAATCCTCCTGCCTCAGCCTCCCGAGTAGCTGGGACTACAGGAATGTGCCACCATGCCCGGCTAATTTTTTCTATGTATATCTTTAGCTGTCCATATAATTTCTTTCTATGTTTAGTAGAGACGGGGTCTCGCTCTTGCTCAGGCTGGTCTCAAACTCCTGAGCTCAAACAATCCACCCACCTCAGCCTCCCAGAGTGCTAGGATTACAGGCGTGAGCCACCTCGCCCAGCCCTAATGACACATTTCTAAGAGAATACCCTGTCGTTAAGGGACAGGACACATGTCTATGTCATCTAGTATGTACAGAGGAGATTATAGAACGTCTGCGATTTGTTTCAAAAAGCAGCAGTGCATGAGGGGAAAGGAGCGGGTCATTGGGAGGGGAAACAGACTTGGCCATGAGTTGATGATGAAAAGCCTGGCCTGGCTTTAGAGGGGGAGAGCCCGGATTCCAGTTTCAGCACCATCACTTATTTGCTACAAGACTTTGGTCAAGGTCCCAAACATGCTGAGCCTCAGTTCCTCCCTATCTATAAAGCAGAAGTAATAGTTGTAGGTTCCTCATAGACTTGTTGCAAACATTAAAGAAATAATGCATGTGACATACTCAACACAGAGTAACATATCTGGGCAGAGCGTAGTCACTCAATATATGTTTTATTAATATTATTACTACTGTCAATTATTGCCATTGTTTTCAAGATCACGAAGCTAGAGTTAGGAGGTGGTAGAACTGGGACAGAATCTGCTGAATCCAAAGCCCATATTCTTCCCACTATATTAGGACACTCCCCCCACCTACTTCTGCCTTGAGTCTCTCAGTGGAGACTGAGAAAAGCAACAATCATACTCTGCAATAAGCTTCCCTATTTATACTACAAACCTTTAATGACATTGCTTCTCAGCCTCCACTTCTGGAAATCAGACAATTAGCCATCCGTTGTAACTTAATGTGTCCTCACTGTTAATGGCTATTCATCTGGTGAAATGTAAATGCCTATGTGTTTTTATCCCCTTATAAATCAATATGCACACTCATAAATTCACAGTGATTAAACATTGTGCTGTTTCATCATTCTCCCAAAACATGACTCCAAATTTTTTGCTACATTGGGTGCTGGCATAAATTATATAAGGCTAAACTCGGGTTCTGAACATACAAAACTAACAAAGCGATAAAACATTAAACTTTGCATGCAGCATAAGCTAACAGTATAATATTACAATGCTAAGTAGCCATATAGAGTTTTATAACAGTGAGGAAACAGGCTGATAGCTTCCCATACGGTAAATATTCCCACCTGTATTTAATAAGACATTACAAATCCTGAGAAAATCTCTTCAGTATTATTTTACTTCTTCATGCAACAATTCTGATCACATGCCAGTGCTCGACACTCCCTCTTTCCTTTCTGACAGACCCCATGCTTGCCTGGTTTTCCTGCCTCTTCCAGTCTCTTTCATCATCTTTTTCCAGCACACCTCTGAAAGGGTGGAGTTCCCCAGAACTCACTGTTCCATTTTCTTCTTCTACATACTTTCCCTGGACAACCTCATGATGAAACACAATAGCTTCAACTACCACATTTACAAACACTCTCATTCATTGATTCATTCATCCATTCAACAAATATGTGCTGGGCCCCTGTTGTATGGTAGGTGTTCTTTCGAAACAAGGGATCTAAACAGAATAGTCTCACCCTCATTGACCTTACAGTTGGCAGTTGGTATTAACACTAATGAAAGAATCTCAAAAATGAATGTGCAATTATTATACTGGCAAGTGCATGCAGGCGAGGAGGTGCATGGTGCAGTAAGAGGGCAGAACAGAGAGATTTGACCTCATCATGGAAATTAGGGAACGATTCCCCGAGAAAATGATGACTGAGCTGAGATCATACTCACAATGCTATCCCAAACCTCTCTTCTGAACTCCAGACCAGAATTTCAATTACCTGTTAGCTATCTCCACCTAAGAGAATATATACACCTAAAACTCAACATATTTCAAACTGAGTTACCTGTCTTTTCCCCCAATGTCTGGATTCCCCATCTCAGTGAGGAGAATCCATCCAGAAATTTTGCAAGTATCCTTTACTCTACCCCTTTCATCATGCTCCATGTCCAATTATTACTGAGTCCTACCAATTCTGCTTCCCAAATCCTTTTCCTCTCTGTCCCCTTTCTCATCGTTCAGGCATTAGCTCAGCTCCCAGCATCTCCTACCAAGCTGGTACTAGAGTTCACTTGCTCTACTTATCTCTGTCCCCTCCAGTCTCTCACCTACACTCATAAAAGAATCAACTATTGTGCAAATTTTGTCTCTTCCCTCTTTACAATCTGTGAATACCTCCCGTTGCTTATAATTTGGGCAAAAATCCAAACTCTTAGCATAACCTAAAAGGCTTCTTATAGTTCATCAGCCTCATCTCTGATGGTTCTCCATCACACGTGGAAAGTCCAGTCACATCAACTCATAGCCAGTGGCTCCACGTCATTGCGTGGCTCCCACCTGAAATGCCCTACTTCATCTTCCATCGTCCCCAAGCCCCTCTATCCCCAAATACCAGTCTGTGAACTGGTCTACGCGTCCATGGCAAAATGAGAATAATTAAAAGTTAGTGAACCAGTGTTAGTCCCCCCAATATTTTTGGCAATGTAAGGAGTACCCTAAGGGACTCCTGTGTAGCTTTCAAGTGTTATTCCAAATACTTCTCTCTCTGTGAAACCTTCTATGGCTTCTCAGTGTTGAGGTGCTATCATTTATTGTCCAAACTGGGACCCTTCTGAGAGTAAAGGGGATGCTATTGCTAAGCATGTTGGACAGTGGGAATAAGCCAGGACTGCCCCAGGGAAAATGTGATGCACCGTCTGCCGCTACTAGCCAGAGCTGAGCGCCTTCTTATCTCAACGCCAAAGCACCTTTGTCTCTCCACCACATATCATGTGTTCGCATGTCAATTTCCCTGTTTGTCTGAGAACTCCACAAAGGTAGGGCCAGGCCTTTATAGCTCTCTATCTCCAGCATCTCTCCAGTGCCAGGCACTGAGAGGACACAAAGTGTCATCAACAAAAGTAAATGTTCAATAAATTACCGGAGTGAATAATAAAGAGTAGGTGCCTTAACCTTGGCCAACAAGAGAATTGAAAAATTCCCATTATCTTTTCTCATTCTGACTATACTTCCTCATTTGGTTAAAGAGAGTTTTAAATGGGAGCAAGGTCTTCATAGAGAGAAATTCCAAGCCTCAGATCAATCACCTGCTGTCAATCAACCAATAGCTACTTACTCAGCACAAGCTACTCTGAAAGCCCAGTGGGCATGATATGAGGGCTTACATTTGGCTGGGGACAAAAAAATACACGAATGAAAACAAAACTAATAAGGAAATAAACTAAGTCTCATAGCGTTGCAGGAGTTCATGGAGGGTAAGGGAGAAATCACTGCTATGGCAGCAAAAGGGATCCTTGGAGGGGGTGGCATGTGAACAGAGACTTGAGAAATGGCTTGGATCTCAAGAGCAACAGCAGAAGGGAAGAGGAATATGCCAAGGCAAGGTGGGGGTGGATGTTGGGGAGACCATGGAGGTTAAGCATAAGATTTGTTTGGGAAGTTGTATCTAGATTGTCATAGATTCCTGGCACACAAACCAGAACATCTGAATTTTCAGCAAACACTAAGGAACTCAGAGACGTTCCTGGATTCTCACTTCCTTCATCAAAATAGTATCTGCCTGAAACATATAATGAGATGTATGATTCTTGTTCCTTTATAACTTATTAATTATAAGAACTGCTACAAAATTATCTTCGGAAAATTGCTTTTGGCAGAACTTTCAGATAGAACTGCTAAAGAAGTCGCTGCTTGGCATGTATTAACTATCTGTGTCTTTGAAAAGTTCTCTGCAAATCACAGCCTGGTGGCCTGCAGCACCTCCTTACTTGACACCTGTCCTTTCAAGTGTCTCATGAAAAAAACTGTGGTGTTAATATTGGGGCTCTACAATAATGTATGCAACCATGTATATACCTCCTTGTCAACCTTGGGGTTCAGGGAGAAGATTTTAGGAGCTGCTGTGACATACACCGTACCTCCCGGGTTGGTGAGAATACCTTCCTTACCATGTACCCCTGTGATGACGCATGTGGAAAATGACCCCATGCCACACTTCGATGGAAACTATCAACTTCTCATGCCCCTTTCCCTACCCAGTTCAGGTGGGGAAAACCATAGGTTATCAAGTGAAGTGGAAGATATTCTAACACACAGTTTAACAATGAACTGAAACTACTGTCATATCCACTGCACTCAAATAAAATAGAAATACATCAAAGAAAGAGAATTCTTACTTTAAAACCATCATCTCCCTGCTCTGCTTTAATGCAGCTTCTTCGAAAAGCCCTAAAGCACTCAGGATATTGCATAACTAGTGCTGAATCTACTTTTGAAGAGCAGGTTTCTAAAAAGACCAATCCAAATTTGTATGTAATGAGTCAATGGGATATGTTTTTCCAGTAGTAGTCCTCAATTTACTACTGTTTTTCCCACTGACCCTATTCATAGCGCCAACACAGGCTACAAACTTACAGGGGAAACCAACAATGTGAGGTGTTAGCTAAAGAATCTTTGCTTGGCATAAATGTGTCCCATGAGCTTATAAAATTTTCATGGAAAGCAGTAAAAACTACAACAAATGAGAAAAAATTTTTGTTCAAGTTACAGTAATATTTATTTAACCAACATTTACTTAACCAAAGGACAAAAAAAGGTAATGAAGATGAAATTATATAAACCATTTTACTTTTGTGATTAGCAAGTAATAAAGTGGCGTGTAATAAAGCCTTTCATTGGTGCTATTACGAAAATTTCCAAAATGCTTTTCAAGATCTGTTCTCCAAATCTTTAAAAATAACAATAACCATCAAGATTTTTCCTTTATCTGTTATCCAAAGGAGGATATAATAGCTAAGTGAAGTGAAGAAGCAAAGTACTTCACTATTATCAAATGGCTTAAGGGCCTTAAAAAGTCAACAATATAACATAATGGAATCAAAAATGAAAACAAAGGCAGAAAGATCTCTCAACTTGAGGGTGCTCTAGTTCCATTTGTCTACAAGGTATGAAGCATGTGGACGTGGATTCACGAATGCTATAAACACATCTGCTGAGATGGCGGGAGCCTGGGAAACAGGCAGAGGCAGGTATGTGCTGGAAGATCTGAAGGCTTGATGGGGAGAAGTGGGTGGTAGGAATGATGAAGGCATGTGGGGCCACTTAGGACAGAAGAGGGGCCCTAAGGGCAGAAGGGCGTTGCTGGGCTGGAAGCAGGAAGTTTATGTTGGGCATATGGGTGGGAGGAGTCAGAGAGAAAGTGGATCTGGAGCTCCCCTACGGTTAAGTACTTGGAAACCTCATTCAGACACACAGAGGTGAAGTCTTTCGACAAAAGTTAAGATAGTGGATAAGAAGCAGGAGAGCCCATGGATAAGCATCAGCGGGGCAGAAAAACATGAAGACGCTTCAGAAAGAATAGGAAGGTGAAGGGATATTTGGCAAAGGTGGATGAAGAGGGAAAAGCCAGCCCAAGGGAGAGAACAGGTTTGGGGAAGAGCCACAGGAGGCCGGGAGCCTGAGTGAGCTCCGTACACCAGCAGGTTGCAACTTTCCTTTTTAAAAGTTATTTTAGAGGGAGCAGTAGTGAGTCTAATAAATCAAGAGGTGGGGCTTGTTGAGCTTCTCCAGGACCTGTCCACCACCCCTTGGTCCAGGCACATTCTGGAGGGGGTCCCAGCTGTAGCCAAATGTCAAATGAGACAGGGTATGGGAAAGGACTTTGAAAATCGTAAGGCACACTATAAATATGAGGCACTGCCATTCACTGAGCCCCGCAGGCAAATAAGATGAAGACCACAGCTACAATCATAAGGGAAGGAACAGCCATCAAATAGAGAAATTACATGTATTCCAAATCAAGATGTCCCTAACTAGAAATTCTAGTCATTTGAGAGGACATCATGCTTGGTATGTTTACTTTCCTGTCAAATATGTTTCAACATTTAAAAATCCTACCTGAGGCACAATACGAAGCTCTTAACAAACTATCATACAGATTTATTAAAACTTAAATCTGCATCTAATGTATTTCTCCAAGGAGGTTTTGACACATTACAGATCTTCACTAATGAGGCAAATTCCATTCAATTCAATCACTCATCGAGTGACTTCCAAGTGCAAGGCACAGTGCTGGCTGCTATGGGGACTGCTGAAATGACCAGGACAGCCCGGTCTTCCAGTAGCTCGGTCAATTAATCTTCTCAGTTTCCATTTCAGATTGGAGAAGTTGCGTCTCCTTTCACAAGTGTGCAGAGAAAGCAATCTTTACATTAGGTGACTAGCCTACAACCTGGGAAATACAATTTCCAGCAACATAGTTAATAAAAAGGTAAAGGAACTTCTTAACTCCTGGTGCCTGCAGACACTGTCATGCTTATCCTAGTCCAGTTTACGTCCAACCACTCTTGTCATAATTGCGTAACCACAGCATGTCATGTTGTTTCTTGTTGCAGCTATAACTTACAAAATTAAACTTTAGAACTGAGATAGTCAAGCGAAATAACTGCCTACTTAAAAAATATATATCTATATAATTTATATGCCACTTCAGATAAGCTCTTGAATTATGATCTCTTAAAGTCAAAACTGTCACCATTTTTTAAAATATAGTTTCACTGTCGCAATTCTTCCTGCACACAAACCCTAATCCTGTTTTGATAGGTTTCTAAGCAGTACTTTATACCGGTCTATTACAATCTGCCTTTCACATTTATCGAGAACTTAATTAAGCACAACTTTTATTTCCCCATGCTATGGGACTTTTAAAATTGAGGCTTAAAGAAGAACAGGACATGCATGAAATGGCCAAAAATGCACGTACTTGTTGGCTAAAAACATATTAATAAAATAAAAATATCTTTACAGAGTAATGCTGGGGGGAAAAAGGTCAGTGAGACATCTGAATACCATGTACATTGTATTGGGTCCTCCCACCTGCATTTTATCATGTAATCCTCCCATCATCTGGGGAGCAAGCCTGCACTGTATCCATTTCCAAAATAGTTTTTTTAAGAGATGTATATTTTCATGAAACTAAGACTGATCCATCCAATATCTCAGTGAACTCCTATTTATGAGATATATAAATTGATTTACATAGTATGTTCCTAAAAGTTGGAGGCAAATCAACTTTTATATATGAATTATTTTCCCGTAAACTTGCATTGCAAGATCAGACCTGCCATACCTTCACTTCCGAAGGATAATCAGCACAGTGCTGCTCAGAGGCCTTACTGGAGTGCTACAGTCTGTCCAGGCGAACACACTATCCCTAAAACCTCTCTGATGAGTCTGGATTTCATCCTACCCATGAGGAGTCCAGAATTAAATCGTTTAAACCACCTAAAACAAGCAGGACCCACACTCTGAGATGTCGGCAAAACAGCAAGAGGGAAAGTACACACATGATACACAAAGCAAATCCCCCCTTATATTTGGTTCTAAGAAGCTGGAGAAAAACAAAGTATCATAAGCCAGTGAGGTTTAACCAACTTCTCTGTTAACTGGCATTCTCCTTGTACAGTCTTCCTCCAGAATTATTATCATGTTATCTCCTTAGGGCCACCCTACAACTAGAGCTGGAAGAAAACTTGGAAGGACACAGAACCCCATGACCTGTGTACTGAAGTGTGTAAGCCACAAAAGGTGCCCTGTATGGCTACGAGTTATACTGATGAGTTCAAATGAAGCTGGCGATACTTATCACACATAGCAACCTTCTCTGAACATGTCCCCTGCCCTCTCCTGCTCTACTGGGTGGTGCCATGACAATCCCCACCCCCAGCCTTCGGTTCTCCTTCTTTGACAAAAAATATCTGATAGAAAAGGGCCACTTAGGGCCTGGGGCAAGCCACTCAGGATGCAGCACTCAGAGCTTGCCAGGTCACAAATCCAACACAGTGCTGAGGCCCTATCAACCTGCAAATGACACTCATAATGGCACAAACCACCTTCCTCTTTGGTAAGGCTTTTGAGTCAGTCATAGCAAATAGTACTTATACCCTGTGATTCTCCAGGAAGCTCAAAGCACTTCAGACAGTGGCCTGTTAATTCCCAGAAATCCAAGTTAAATGATAAGGTGAGATGGGGCAGGGAAAGGATAAATGATGAGCAAAGAAAATTGTCAGTTCTCTCAACTCAGAGTAAAACTGAGTCAGCAGAGGCTCAGCTGGAAAATAGAACCTCCGGGTCCTTCCAGGATGAACTTTTAACACTGGAGGACGTGAGAACTCTCTACCACTCAAGGCCATTTTTCTTGGGAAATATGCCCCAATTGAGATAACGCTGGACAAGAAAAGCACCCCACCCCTCCTGAGGCAGCCACTCATCCAAGGGCTGAGTGTGCTTGTTTTTGCTGCTTTCCCCAGCGGCCCTGTAACAGGGCTGTTCTCTGAGCCAGGTTTGCAGAGCAGAAAACATTAAGGAACAGTATATTTCAAGGATGCATTTGTGATCTGATCTGTGAAGTGCTAGTCCCAGCATCGGTTTAATACCTATAAATACACTCAGTTGTCCTATCACTGTCACTTCCTACCTTATAAGTAGGAAAACAAAAATAGGTGATCAAGTCCAAATTAATTTCCATGTCTGACAACTGCATTTCCAAACAGCCAACACAGAACATGTTCTACTGATCCTACAACCCAGTTCTACATGTAGGAAAATGGGGAGAAGAACCCCCAATTCAACATCTTGGCCTTAAAAGACCCTTCAGAAACATCACCTTCTGCCGACAGCAGAGATAAATAAAGCAGCCCCAGGTCCACTCCACCCATGTTTGTGTCTGTGCTGGTACATCCCAGTTCTACCAAACTGAAAGGTTATTCTAATTAGGTAGAAGCTGAGCGCATCCCCTTGAATAGGGAGGTGTTCATTACATCTGTCTGTGTAATGATCTTGTCATTTCCCCAAATGGTCTGTACGGTCTCCTACAAAAAAAAAAAAAAAAAAGAAACTACTACATGGAATCTATGGTGTGTCAGCCCCTCTCCCAACATCTGAGTCAGAGTACGTGTGTCCGTACTGAGGTTCTGGGCGGCCAGGGTGTATCACTTTCAGAGTCGCTCCAATAACTGAACTTATGGCTGTCTTCCAGTCACGCACAGCACAAGCGCTATCTATTTTAAAACAATTTTCCTAACCCACAGACGATGGGAGACATCTCATAGGTCTTCAACTTCCTATTGGAAACAGATCACTTCTCTCTCAATCTGTGCTTCCCATCTCAGAATGAATGCGGGTTTGTGTGTGTGTATTTTTATCTCTGACCAAGCAACTCTTGGAGCCAAGAAAGCCACCCCAAATTTTACCAACGTGCACGAGCCATCAGAGCTTTAGAAGAGAAATGAATGGGTGATGAGAGCCCTTAAGCCCAGGACTCCTCTCACACAAACAGTAAGTGAAAGAGAGAGAAAAAAAAAAAACAACAACCCTCCGTAGAGGGAGGGGGCAGGGCGGATGACAGGGGAAGGACATTAACCAGCAGACCAAAGGCAGCCGCGGCGGCAGCGCTTCGCGAACTGCCTGCAGAGGGGAGTGAAATCCGTTCCGTGTACAATAACCGAGCACCCCTCCGGCTGCCTCGTAGGGACACGAATACACCGAGGTGGGCAAACAGATGCAGTGAAACGAGCCACCCCCAAAAGGTCAAAACTTCAGAAATCCCCGGGATCACACCACCCACACAAACACAGCAATCAGTCGGAGCGGGAGAGGGGACTTGGGACTTAGCGAAGGATTCTAAACGTTGGTTTTCTCTTCCTAGCTCTGGCTTGCAAAGTACGGCGGCTACACGCGGAGCGAGAGGGGAGCAGGAAGGCTGCGGGCGGCGGGGGTGCGGGTGGGAAGGGAGGGGTGTCTCACGCCAGCCACCCAGGCCTCGGTGTGACGAAAGTCGTCAGCGGCCCCAACCGCACCCCAATCCCGCCACCCCGGCCAGCGACGACCCCCGCAGTCCCCCACCCCAGCTTCCGTCCCCTGCTGCAGCCTCGCCGGCCCCGCACCCGCAGCAGCCCCGGCCCGGGCCCCGCGCCGGCAGCGCCGCGACCGCGGCTCCCGTCCCTTCCGCGCGGCGGAAACCCCGCAGGCCTCCCTCCCTGCCCACCCGGGGACGCCGGGGGCGCCGAGCCGGGGCGGGCTGCGCCGCCAACGCCCCCCGCCCCGGAGCCGGCGCTGGCTCCCGCTTACCTCGGGCGCTCGCGGGGGGGCCGAAGGTGGCAAGCCTCCCGCCCCCCGCCCCTTTGCTCCTCGCCTTTTTGCTTCCTCCCTCCTGCTCCCCACAGTGCGTCCGGGGCTCCCCCTCCGCCCCGCCGCTCGGAGTAGGAGCCGAGGGGCCCGGAGCCGGGCCGCGTGCGGGCGTGCGGGAGGCGGCGGCGCGCGGCCAGCTCTCCGGTCACCGAGCGCGGCGCGCGGCTCCCAACTAAAGTGTGGAAGGAGCGGCGGCCGCGGCACGGATCGTCCCCCCGGGAGTGGGCAGGGAGCGAGCGGGAGCCGGCGGGGAGCGACCGAGGGAGGGGACTGGGCGGAGGGAGCGAGGGAGGGGACCTCCTCGCCCAGTCGCTCACACGAGGGGCGGGGGCAGCAGACACTCCCCCACCGCGGGCCCTCCCCGCGCCCGGCTCCCGCGCTCGCCGGCTCCCCGCCCCGGGGGAGGGGCCTGCGGCGGCCGCCGGGCGCTGGGGCGGGGGCCG
The DNA here is from genome assembly GCF_020740605.2 of Lemur catta. Lineage (NCBI taxonomy): Eukaryota > Metazoa > Chordata > Mammalia > Primates > Lemuridae > Lemur > Lemur catta. Next base: position 19,989,060 of record NC_059150.1, on the reverse strand, counting down.
GGCCGGTGGGCGCGGGGCTGATCGGGCGGCGGGGAGGGAAGGGGGCCGGGGGCGTGCGTGCCTGCGCGCGTGTGTGCGCGTGTGTGTGTGTCTCTGTGTGTCTCTGTGCGCGCGCGCGTCCCCTGCGCCGGCTGCCCAGCGGGACCCGAGACCCTGGCGGGAAGGCTGCGTCCCCTCCGGCCTTCCCGGGCCTGTCGCTCGGGCGGTGGCGTGGGAGCCGCAGGATCGCCCTGGTGGCCGGGTGGGCCCAGCTCGGCGGGAGATCCGGGCCGGACCTTGCCCCCAGCCGCCGCGGGCTGTGCCAGGTGGAAGCAGACGGAGGGACAGCCGGGCATCCTCGGCCCGTCGCGCCGTCCCTCCCCTCCCAGGCCGGGCAGGGCCGGTGGGCGCAGGCAGTTTGGCTCGGGCCCCGCCACCGAACCGCCTCCACCCTGCCCCGGAGCTGCGGCGCCTGCAAGATGCATGAAACCTTAGCGACTCTGTAGAAGCAGCGCTGGGAGGAAAGACAGGAACGTGCTGCCGGCCGAGACCGCTCGCCCCGAGCCCCTCTCGCCACCTCCCCGGTCTCCCAGGACCAGAGGGCTGAGGCTGTGTCTGCTGGGAGCGTCCGAGTGGTCGGTGGTCCAGAAAGGTAGCCGCCCACCACTGCATCTGTCCACCTCTTTGTGGACCCTCGGAGAAGGTCAACCCGTTTCCCACCCTCCGGGAAAGGGTGTTTTTCTCCTCTTCCCGGCATGTTGGGTGTTTCGTGTTCCCACCTAATTGATCTTTCTACACTGATAGCCTTTGCATGTCTTTTGTGCGCTTTCCCCGCGCTTCGCTGCTCCTTCATTGCCTGAGACACGCGAGGAATGTCAGGCCCCCAGAGCGAGAACACCCAAGAAAACAATAGGGGCAAAAGAGCCTTCCAGGGCGTCGCGGATTATACACACACCGAATCGTTTCTCACATTCACCCAAGATGAAGTTGGAAAACAGAAAAGGACACATCAGAACTGTGGCAGTGATCAGACAATTGAAAAGCAAATTCATAATTTAGTTTAATGAAATGAGTTAGTAATCACCCATTAATGTCTAGGAGATCAGCCTTTTTTGACAAGTGGTTTTCCCTTTTTCCATCCCTTTTTCAATTCAAAAGTCTAGTATCCCATTTTGAATTTTTTATTTTATTTTTTACTTATTGATTTTAGGGATGGGTTCTCCTGTTGCCCAGGCTGTCCTCAAACTCCTGGGCTCCAGGGATTCTCCTGGTCTCAGCCTCTCCAGTAGCTGAGAAACTCAGCTTATGTTCCCTTTTTAAAAACTATCCATGTGCTAGTTCATTTTTCTCTTTGGAACCCGAATTTTTTGTAGTCTAGCCTCTTGGAAAGAAGTAGTTAAGAAGGGAGGGTAGACAAATTGGGACTTAAATCAGGTGCAGCAAGCCACCATCCCATAGGTGACTTTTTTTTTTTCCAAAAGAGACAAGCCTCACTCTGTCCCAGGCTGGAGTGCAGTGGCATAATCATAGCTAATTGTAACCTTCAACTCCCAGGCTCAAATGATCCTCCTACCTCAGCCTTCTTAGCAGCTGGGACTACAGGCCTGCACCATCATGCCTGGCAGATTTTTTTATTTTTTTATTTTTTGTAGAGACAGGGGTCTGGCTATGTTGCCCAGGCTGGTCTTGAACTCCTGGCTTCAAGTGATCCTCCCACCTTGGCCACCACACTCGGCCCTAACTTGTCTGATTTCTTCTTTCTTAACTCATCTCGTAGAATAGGATTGATAATAATAGTTCCTACCTCATAAGCTTGTGAAAGGTAAAAGGAAGATAAAATGAGGTGGCAGTGCATGTAAAACACTTTGTATAATGCCTGACACGTGATAAGAACTCACTAAATAAAAGCTATTATTTCAAATATATATTATAAACTAAAATTTGATAGAATTTTATTCTCTTTACATTCCTTCTGAAAGTCAGGAGTGGGAGTCAGCTCAGCTGCTGGATTTATCCAAGTGTAGTACACGGCTTTTAGGCCATACTCAAAACTGTCCCTTGTGATACAATGAAATAAATACATAATTAAGGGGTTTGTGTGTGTGTGTGTGTGTGTGTGTGTATACATATCTGTATCTATATAAAAGGTTCTTTGAGGCCAACAAGCTTTGTTCTTCCCCTCCTCTCTTTTTCCCTTATCTATATAGACCTGCAGTCCCCAACCCCCAGGCCACAGACTGGTACCCTGTTAGGAACTGGGGCTGCACAGCAGGAGCTGAGAGGCAGGTGAGCTAGCCAAGCTTCATCTGCATTTACAGCAGCTCCCCATCACTCGCATCACTGCCTGAGCTCCGCCTCCTATCAGATCAGCAGAAGCATTAGCTTCTCATAGAAACTTGAACCCTACTGTAAACTGCGCCTGCGAAGGATCTAGACTGCACGCACCTTAGGAAAATCTAATGCCTGATGACTGAGGTGGAGCTGAGTTGGTGATGCTAGTGCTGAGGAGCGGCTGCAAATACAGATTACCATTAGCAGAGAGGTTTGACTGCATAATAAATGTAATGTGCTTGAATCATCCCAAAACCGTCCCACCCACCACACTCCAGGACGTGGAAAAATTGTCTTCCATGAAACCGGTCCCTGGTGCCAAAAAAGGTTGGGGACCACTGATAGATCACCCCAAACAGACCAAGATCTCTGTTGTTGGCCTGGATAGTATTCTGTCCCTTCAGGGCTCAGACAGTGGTAGGCACTAGAGATTTCTTGCGGGTAAGGCTATCTATTGTGTTGACTAGATATCCTCAGAAATAACAGAAGGCCACAGAGCAAGCACTTCATACATATACAGGTAAAAGAATATCCATACTATGAACTTTTAAAGCTAGTTTTAAAGTATTCAAAGTAATTGAGGTTCATTGTGGAAATTTTCAAAATTTTAAAAACTCAATTATGAATAAAATAAAAATCATATTTCTACCGTCCAGAGAGAAGCGCTCAATAAGTGTTTTAAGTCTATTTTCCCTTCATTTATTTCATCATCATTCAATCAGCAAACAGTTACTAAGTACCTAGTTAGAGACCAGACAGTTAACCAGGCTCAGAAGCACACTATACGTAAACCGTTAGTAAGTGCTGTTTGTTTCTCAGTAGAAACTATTCCTTAGAAGCAACATTTTATATGGTAGTGAGGTTCCAGGATAGCCTACAAAAGCCCACGAAAGGAATGCCGTAATGAAATGACTGTGCTGACCAGAGACAATCAGATTTTGTAGGGCTTGAAGTACTTACAGTTTGGGCAGCCACCTTTAAGATAAAAAAGACAAAAGTACAAAATCCCCTTGGAAGGGCTCATGTAAATGAAGGTCAGGAAACTTAAGCCCCATTTGCTTTTCAGTAAACCTACTCATTGGTACCCGGAATTTCTGTGGAAATTCACTGCTTTGATAAACATGGATCCAATGTGAATATTTGTTCCTCATTTCACCTGGGACCCCTGGGACACCTCTCCTCCGCTCCCCTACAAATTTGGAATTGATGGGAATGGAAACTCCATCATCAACAATGCATACTTTCTTGCACCTGTCCATAGCAGGGGCAGCAGGACTGGGAACTTCTGCAAGGGCTGCAAAAATGGGGGAGGGAGAGAAGAGCACAGTGGGAGGGGACGGGGCAGATGGGTTGGCCACCAAGGTGCTGAAGAGGCACTTGAGGCATCCATATCCCCACTAACCATGCAGCAGCAGTGGCTGCAAATCTGCTTGCTCAGCACAAGTTAAATCTATTGGACATCTTATCACAGAAATATCGCTCTAGCTATTCATCATTATTGAGATGACTATAAGCATACTTATATAAAAGAAGGTAAAACATGATTTTTTTTTCCTGGTCTTATCACATCTTTGCCCTTCCACACCACCAGAATTTCTGAATTCCTTATCTTTAAATATTCTTAAGTATAATTTTCAAAAAAAAATGATATTCTTTTTGCCTATAACAGTTACATTTTAATCTTCAATGATACAGCTATTATAATAAATTTTGTCTTATTCCTAAAGCTTTAGCTTATGAATACTTGGCTCTATAGGACCATTCTAAATGCATCAGTTTGAATTTTTTGTTTCATATTTTTCTTTTAAATGTAGTATTATGAAGTGAATGTTTGTGTCTTCCCCCTGACTTCAAATTCATATATTGAGTCCCTAACCCCCAGTGAGATGGTATTTGGAGGTGAGAACTTTGGGAGGTAGTCAGATTTAGATAAAGATTTGAGGGTGTTATCCTCATGATGGCATTAGTGCCCTTATAAGAAAAGCCAAAGACGTTGTTCTCTCCCTCCCTCCTTGTGAGAACTTGGCAAGAAGACAGCCGTCTAAACCAGGAAGAGAGTTCCCACCAAGAACCTGACCATGGCAGCACAGTGATCTTGGATTTCCAGCCTCCAGAACTATGAAAAATGAATATCTGTTGTTTAAGTCACCCAGTCTATACTATTTTGTCATAGCAGCCTGAGCAGACTAAGATATACAGTTTCCCTTTACCACTGACTGTAAAAAGGGAACCAGAGAAAAGGTAGGTTGATTGAAAAAAGATAAGTAAAAGTAATACACCACCCTCCTATCACTTCTATTTCCCTTCTATAAATCTAAATGAATTCATTTCATGTGGTTTATTTTTTAAAGATTTTCCAATAAAGTTAATTTTTCTGAATAATCAAGTTAAAAGTAGCTTTGGCAGGATTGTTCAAAAATAAGTGATCCTAAGATAAATACTACTCTTAAATGTGCTTTCTTCGTATTTGCTCCACGCAACAGCAGCTGACACTGATTGTCGTGTGTCAAGCACGGTATTATGTAATTCATAACGAACGTGAACTAACTCACCTCACCCTCCCAACAACACACTCAGATACTAGTATTATCGTTATTTCCATGCAGATATGGAAACCAAGGCACAGAGGGGTGAAGTCATTAGGGCAAGGCCACGTGGTTGATTCTCAGTTGTCTAATGTCAGAGTCCACACACTTAACTGTTAATAAGTCTGTTTTCTCTTCAAACTCCTCTGCTTTTCTGCTTCAGTTTTACTCATCCTTCAAGGCCAGGCTCAAACAGTAAGTCCTAAGTGGAGGTCTATCTGACCCCAGCCTCTGAGCTTCTGAACTTTTGAGGTATCCAGAGTCTTCCTCCTTGCTGAAATTTTAAAGCTTTATACTACTGGGGACTCTCCCATGTCTTTAACGCTAGTTCAGGATCAGTAGCTAGAGGCTTGATACTGGAGTGTGTGTGTGTGTTTAAATCTTGGTGGGGGGGCGCCAGGATTCCACAATGCATACACAAAAAAAGTATACAATAAGCAGTTGTGAACTGCAAGCTGTTTATGCATTTTGATGATAATGATGTCACTTCTAGTGACACACATCTCCTTTTGAATGGTTGGAGGCTAAATCAGAGCAGAGAGTTTAAAGTGAGTGCTAACAACTTGCTAATAGTTCTAATTGGTCTCTCAATGGTGTGTGAATTGCTCTGAGTAACCAGCTTTTCTAGATCTGAAAATTATGGCCCTTACTTGTATCTATTTATTTTTTTCTTTGGGTTTCTCCTTAGGGTACGTATTAATATTTTCTTTTATCTCATTTTTAAGAGTTGGGTAGATAGAAAATGAAAGCATGGAACATCATCACTTGAAGCAAGGAGTGATAAGAACCCATCATCAGAGAGAAACTCAGAAGGAAGCAGAGAGAAGGTGAATCCAAACACCATTCAGAGATAGGCTGAGCCTCTCAAGCTGTCTGCTTCCTCTCCTTTTTGTTCCATGGCTTTTGCATTGCCCAGATATTGAAAGTTAGCTTTCTAGCATGGAGTTCCTTTCTCCCAAGTCATAAGACAGCTCCACCACTGAGGGTGTAACCAGTGAATCCCCAGATGCTCAAGTCATTTGGGTTTTACTGATGTCTGCTTAGAGTATTGCTCTACTTCTAGCATATAGATGGTAATAGTATTGTCATTTCACACATTGGTCTTATCCTGCCAATCAGCTGTAAGCTCTATGGTAACGGAAGGCCTTGCTGTTCCTACAGGGCTCAGGCTCAGTGCATCCCTTAGGGGTTGATGGATCAATCAAATAAGTCACTATGTGTATTTCTCTTAGAGGTGCTGGAAAGCAAATATTGACATCCAGAAATTTCGGCATCTGTGTGACACAGCAAGAAGAATGTAGCTAAAAGAAAAAAAGGAAAGAAATAGAGAGAGAGAGAGAAGAATAGAAAAAAAAACCACATAATTTTTCATCCCTGGCTCAGCTTTACGTCTTTGAAAAGGCTCTCCCCTTTCCCCACTCCTTTTCAGAAAGTGAAAGGACATTGAGGAAATAAACACAAGGAGTAAAGTTGCAGTTCTGTTCACCATAATTAAGCATGAATCCTTAAAACACCTAAGTCTTCAGCATAGATCACATTATAGTTTTCAAAAGCTATACCAGTTCTGTTAGTATGAGCTGATTTCAGATATAATTGTTGAGAATTAAATTATTTTAAGAGCGACTGAAAAACTGTATTCTAAAAAGGAGAAAAGAAGGATTAGAAAATCCCAAAACAAGAATTTCAAATAATTTTGGGGTAATAGCATGTATCAGGCAATTTTCTAAACTCTCCTGCATATTTTAACTGATTTAAGCCTCCCAACAATGCTGTGAAGATGTTATCATCATTATCTATATTTTCTAGAAGTGAAATCCAAGGAACAACAAGGTTAAGTCAGTAGGCCAAAGCCAAGGCCACCCACCTGATAAGTGACAGAGCTGGGATTTGATCTTAGGCCTAGTATGTAACCACTACACCATACTGATGGTGGCCTCCAAACCTGTGTGACTCTGGGCATAGAACAGAACAATTTCATCTCCTGGAATCTGCTGAATGGTACATATCTTCAGTTACACTTTCCACCTTCTCTTCATTACCTGCGAGGGGCCAGAACAAGGAAAATGTTATTAACACTCTTGGACGATGCCACCTCCTGCCTAATCAAACACTTGCCCTGGGTCTCCTAGCCAGAAGACCATTAACCAAGGTTGGAGATTACAGAGCAAGGTAGCTAGTAGGTTTGGGAGAAAATAGCATTTCCATACTTCAGCACTTAGGTGAATTAGATCAGTCCTTGGTCCAAAATAACTCTGTTGATGAAGAACAGTTCTGTCTTACTCAAAATGCCAAACGTCAATGGAAAGTGTTAATGCCAACACTTAAAATGCTTTCACCAATTTGAAGTAGTGGTTTTATTAGCTTCCTCCTTTCCTCCTTGTTTAGTTCTCAACCTCAGACACTTTCTTCTAAACTCTTAACGAGTCACCTTGACTTCAGGCTCTGTGGCTGTATCATCCTTGTTGTCAGAGCCCTTTCACTAAGGCACAGTTCTGTTTTGGCTTAAAAGGCTCCAGCTCTTTGAAGAATCCAGAAACCATTCGTAATTTGACCCATGACTACCTTTTGAGACCGATCTCCAGTTCCAAACACCACCTGGATGAATGACCCCATCACCTGGCTGCCTTGCTGGTTCCCATCCGTATTCTGCTGGTTTCTACCCTGTGCCCTGTGTTGAGTAGTCTGTGTAGACTACTCAAACCCCTACAGATTTCGATAGCTGCTCTCTGCCAGTCGTGCTCTCTGCCTGCTAGGCTCTAGCTCTGTGGCCCTGAGCAAGCCATCTCCATGTCTCTGAGTTGCCAGGGCTTCATTTGCAACTATGTAGGTGGAGGATCAGAAATAAAGGCCCGGCATTCTGCACATTTACAGAACAGATACGGGCGCTTTGTAAATGGCTATTATGTTAACCATTGTTCTTTGTGGTGTGGCTTAAATGCTATTCCCAAGTCCAAAATCTCCCTTGTCAGAATTGAGCTCTTCCTCTCTCACCTCCTACTGAAGTGTTGGGGTTTTTAAAAAAAAACCCTTAGACCAGCCTAAGCAAGAGCGAGACCTCATCTCTACCAAAAACAGAAAAATTAGCCACATCTCTACTAAAAATAGAAAAATTACCCAGCAGCTGTAGTCCCAGCTACTCAACTTACAAATGTGATTTATTTGTTATAGTAGTTAACCAGTTCTGACTAATACACGGCAGATCTGTATTTTTTGTCAGTTGTGTAGTTCAGTGTGTTTAGTATATTTACATGGCTGTGCAGCCCTCACCACCAATTCTGGAACATTTCTATCACTTCAAAGAATAGGAGGGTTCCAACTTCCCCACATCCTCACAGACACTTTTTTTTCCCCCTTAGTAGAGATGGGGTCTTGGTCTTGCTCAGGCTGGTCTCGAACTCCTGACCTCAAGTGATCCTCCCTCTTCGGCCTCCCAGCCTCACAGACACGTTTATTGGCTGTCTTTTCTAGCTGTCGTGGTGGATGTGAAATGATATCTTATGATAGTTTTCATATGCATTTCCTTAATGGCTAACTATGTTGAGCATCTTTTCATGTGCCCTCCTATAGAAGTTTGCTAACAGTTTCATGATGGCAGTGGCTATAGCCAGCATTGGGTACCTTTTGCATATCTTAGCTCAAAACTTTATTCTGTGGGCCTCAAAATGTGTTTATTGAACAAGTTATTTACTCCTGATATCACCCACTAGGTATCCTGATGTGAAGTGACTATAACAGAAAAGAGAGAGCATTTAAAAAGTATGGAGAAAAGAATAGAGCAAAAAGTCAAAGACTATGATGTGTATTATTCTGAAAGAATCCAAGTTATATGCTAAATAATGATTTTCAACTATTATAAATGTCCTAGTGTCTTACCAACTAGTCCTCATTCATGGTATTTTTTTCCTTGACTATCTGGGCAGATTCAAAAATGAGTTATTATTTAAAAATTAAAACTTTTTAGTTTAAAATGAGAAAAACAAGAATTAAACCAGGAAAAGTAATTTTCAACTCATGATGGTAATCAGAGCACAAGGGCTTGACTTCCCCATGCTCCTTCAAAATCCACTCTCAAAGGAATGAAAACAATTAGGGGGAAATCTGTAACCATCCTAGAAACCCCATTAAGGTGCTACTATATTCCAGAAAATCTAAAAAGTATGTTTTAGATACTGTCTTTCAATGAAGTGAGACTCATTTGAAAGAAATGAAGGGCAAGCTTCAATTTGCTAAATGCCAAAGAACCACCCAAGGAGCCAGAGAAGGGGGTTTGTGGTGGCATCTCCCTGCAGCGCTGGAGAGGCTGGAGCCAGAGCAGCCAGGGAGGAGGGAGCAGGCACCTGCTACATCGCTCAGGAATTGTGCCAAACAGCAAAGCTCAAAGTGCGGATCCCACAGCAGTGCCAGGCCCAGTTGCCAAGGGGGGACTGTGGCATAGAGGGCTCAGGTCAGCTAGGTGTGGGCTACCTCACGACAGCCGCTACTGAGCAGCTACCCAGTAGGGGGCTGCCACTCTGCCAGGGCTGCTGTCTCCCTTAGAGACCCACGTTTGACTTCCATGTCCACCATTTTATCCTACTTATCTGATATGAACTGCACCCTTCTTTCTGCCCTAAAGAATATGCATAGTATTTCAATTTGGCTTTTTTTTTTTTTAATTGTAAGGAACAGAGGCTTAATCATACGAGCTTGAGTCAGAGGGACCTGGAAGAATTAGTCTGATTACTCTCAAGCATCACAGGAAGCAGAGTCCTGGAAATTGAAGAACAGAAAGCCTAGAATGGTCAGGCCCTCTGGACACTAATGCAAAGGAACCTCAGCAGCCCCCTCCAGCTGCGGTGATGCCATATTGCGATTCCATGTAGCTCCTATCAGTCTGTCCCACTGTCAAGAACTGTAATGCTAGTGAGTAAGGATGGTATTACTAGTGGCGAGACGTCAAAAATGCTCTAATTTATAAAAATGTATATCAGTTGCAAGTTTAAATATTTTTATTAATAGTAAAAATTGACTTTGCAACACACCACACAGTAGTGCACTGTGGCTGAGACCCACTGTACTTGGCACAAGACAAATGTCCATGTATTTCTCAATGTAGCAAAATGCATAGGCTACATTCTCTCAGGACAATGCAATACAACTGGAGAGGAATAACAAAAGAATTTTTAAAAGCCACAAAAATTTTAAGAACACTATCCTTGTGAAGGACAAAAATTCAAATAAACGGGAAAGGACAGATTATGCCATAGTGTTGGGACAAACTGGCAACAATTTGTAAAATAACAAAATTAGCTTCCTATTTTGAGCAAGACATAAAAATAAATTCCAGATGGATGACATATTTGAATATGAAAGGTAAAGACACTTTTATTGTCCTTTATTAAAGGAAAAAACATAGGCAAATTTTAAGTAATCTTGAAATAGGCAAGGCTTATCTAAACAGAAACCATAAATGAAAAGATTGCTAGTTTTGAACAGATAAAGCAATTATATACCATAAAAACATCATAAACAAAAATGAAAAATAAATGACACACTGGGCTAATATTTGAAATGTATTTGATAAATAAATGGGTTAGTTCACGTAATATGTAAATAACCTTATAAAGCAATAAGAAAAGGACACCAATTCAATAGAAAACTGGTCAAGAATATGAAGAAGTAACTCACAAAAGGGGGCAAATGAATTATTAATAAAATGAAAAAGTTCAATGTTACTAGTAATTAAAGAAAATATGTTAAAATGTAATGCCATTTTCTATCTATTCAATTGACAAAGATTTTTTTTTTTAAAATCTTGCCTCTAGAGTTGAGGAAGCTTTAGGGAAATAGGTACTCTCCTACCCCACTGATAAAGTAATTTACCAGTATATTAATATATCAAAAAAAAAGTTTTCTTTCCTTTACTCTAGCAATTTTTAGTCTTCTAAGAATTTACCATAAGGAAATAATCAGAGATGCATACTAATATCTACTATGTTAAGCAGTTTGTAATGATACAGGAAAATGTTTATGATACATTATACTATATAACAGCATGTAAAATTGTATATATAGCATGATCATAAGTATGGTCATAAATAAATTAAAATATATAAAAATGTAAAATTAAAACAATAAAATATAAAATTAAAATATATAACAATATAATATAATAAAATGTTAATAATGGCAATTGCTATGTGGTGGGATTTGGGGTGATTGCTTTTTAAAATATATTTTCTTTATTTTTAAAAGTTTCTACAAAGAGCACATTTTACTTTTGTAGTCAGAGAAAAGGTTCTTGAAAATGGAGTCTACTCTTTAAGAGTCTTTCCCTGAAAACAGAAAAGCATAGCTATTGGCATTAGAAGTGACCTTTAACACAACAACTGCCCTGTGAGTTGTATTTAACTCATGCTAGTTTTGAGCCTGGGGCCTCGTGAAGCACATATAACTCACATCTCTTCACCTTGGGAGCTGTGTGAACAATTTTTCAAGTTGCATATAACTCACGCACAGAAAACAATAAAAAATAACAAATTTTTCATGAAGTTAGAAAAGATCATTTTGTTTTTGAAGTTTTCATTCTATTTTTGTAATAAAACCCATGGCCCAAGGAAAAAAATATTTTTTCTAGTGTGGCGAACCCCTATTCTGCTCACAACGAGCTCATTCAGCACTTCAACTTATACTGTAATTAATATATTTGGGGGTTGCCCTTTTTTCTGTAAGTACATATATGTTTATATAGATGACTCTCCTCTGAAGTCATAAATAATTACAAATAATTAAAGGATAGACCATAAGACCTATGTGGGCAGGTAAAGGTGCTAGTATTCTAAGGATGAGAGAAAGGAGCACCTATTTTAAGTCTTTGCTCTCTTGCAAGGAATACTCTGGCCATACTTCTAGATTGACTAAGAGTCTTCTAGATACCAGAGACAGTTTCACCAGCAGCCATGAGAAGGTGCCTACGGACCTCCAACTGGGAGAACACCAGTGACCCAGGGCCCCAGTACTGCGCTCTGAAACCCATCAGTGTGTTTGTGCAGAGGCCACACCTCCAGTGGCTCCTCCCAGCTGGGATGACGAGGTACAGCAGGTATCCTAGGCAGATCCATTCTTGGGAGACACAGGATTCTCCAACTGTGCGCCCCAAGTCTCTCCTGAGCTTTGCTCAACATTCCTCAGGCTGCACGGCAGCCTTGGCCCCTTCCACACAGCTTCTCTCCCTCCCTCCTTCAGGAAAGCTCAGACTTGCTCTTCCAGTCTTCTCTGGGTCCCTCCCTGTTTCCTTTCCCACAAGCATTTCTCTAATAAAATCCTTGCACGTTTAATCCCTTCTTGGCATTTCCTTCTCAGAGGACCCAAACAAACATAGCTTCCCAGCAGTCTTGAAATCCTAAACCTTACTGTCTCCCTCTCCCCTTTCTCTGCCTCACCATCGTCTTTACCAAGGAGTATCAGCTAAAACAGAAGAAACAAGTCAGAATGGATTAAAGGACAGACAGCCCATTGTAGTTCCAGGTTTTATGAGGCAATAGTCACATTTCACCTCTTCAGATTCGTGTTCTCTATTAGGGTGTATATTTCACCCCAACTTCTGGGGGTTTAGATAAATTTCTACTGCACACACATTCACCAATAAGACCAGTACTTTCCAATAGAAATATAATGTGAACTACATACATAATTTTAGATATGTTGGAAAATAAAAAGAAACCAGTGAAATTATTTTTAATAATAGATTGCATTTAACCCAATATATCAAAATACTATCATTTCAACATGGAATCATATAAAATTATTAATGGTATATTTGATACTTTTTTTATAGCATGTCTTTGAAGTCCAGTACTTATTTTATACTTACGGAACGTCTTGATTCAGACTAACTGTATTCCAAATGCTCAGTAGCCCCGTGTGGCTAGAGGATGTCACATGGGGTGGCACAGAACTAGACTATAAGCACCTTGAGCATAGAAGTGAGCTTTTTCCTAATTTTGGAATTTTTTTAATTTCTTGAAATTTTCCCAATTTTCCTACTAGGAAATCAACCAGGAGTATAATGGACAATTCGTAGGTGCTTCATAAATAGTTGTTAATTGGTTATCTGTACATGAAATGATGTGGAATGTGCTTGATGTAAGTGTCCCTTTTTCACTTGCCTGTAAGGGTTTGGGGGTACCTGAGTGATAGGGCAGGCTCAGCTTTAGGTGGCCATTGTGATCTGGGGAAGAGAATCTCATGTGCTTTATCAAGAGAGGCCAGAAATCTGGATTTTTACATAAAATCTTCTAATTTTTAGTAACAGCAATTAATTCAAATTTAAGAAGTGTATGGGTCAGTGCTAACTTGTGAAAAACACACATTTCAGACTAGTACTTGCCTCTGTATGTAATTTCTTTGAGGGCTGGCAAAAATACAGTGACAAGCTAATTTGTTTTAGTAAGACCATTAAAATCATGAAATTGTCATATTGCCTTTTTGGGGGGACAGGGCAGTGTCATATGTTCTTAGAAGCTTGGGTTAATCTATTTCAGAAATATTAAAATTCTGCGGTTTTAGACTATGATTTCTTAATCTCTCTCTCTCCTTCTCTTTCTCTTCCCCTCTCTCTCTTTCTACACACACACACACACACACACACACACACACACAGAGACAGATCTTTCTTTAATATTTCTCCGTAGATATATAGCTAGATGAGGCACAACACCTTTAAACGCTTAACATCACCATTGCTGACTGAACCCATGGGGCAGAAAATGCTTACTGTATTTAAATGTGACAATGTCAAAGTCCTTTCCACTCTCTGCCGCAAAAGAGGTGTGACCTATTGTTGGCAGAGAGAGACTGTCAGGAAGTCACCTTGTGAAGCACTGTTGCAGCAGGACAGCTGCCGCCCACTCTCCCCTGGGTTTGCATGAGGTTCAGAGTGGCCCACAAGCTATCCCTTGGTGCCATAAACATTCTGGACGCTGTCCTGAGCATCCTCCAGGTTGACTAGCACAGTCCTGTGGGTGGGGGAGTCAACGCTGAGTCTGTAGATCTGGGCTCAGAGTGAGAGGAGCTACCACTTCCACTGAATGTAACTCTTCTGAAGACAGACAAAATGTAGTGGCCAACTTCTGTGAAGAGTGTTGGGACCAATGTCTGTCACCACCGGGACTGGCCTGCTGTCTCTTCTTCTCAGGTCTTAAGCAGAAGAGGGCATAAAGCTAGTCATCTGAAGATTCAGGATTTGAACCCAGGGTGCTCTGATTCTTCCTTCATGCTCACTAGGCAGAGGACACTGGCCTTCAGATGCTGTCTTCAAGGCTGTCCTACTCTGTTTCCCACAGCCATGGCACATGAAGGTAGAATAGTAACGGCTGCAACAGCTGATATGCACTCAGGCTCTCTGCCTACTTGGCACAGTGCTCGTTGACTCGAACCATTCCTGTTTGATCCTCATAGCATCTCCATGAAGAAGATGCTGGTATGCCCATTTAACAGATGAGGACATGGAAGCTCATGGACTTTAGATCACTTATTCAAAGTCCCAAAGCTTGTAAGTAGCAATCTAGAGATCTGAACCCAGGTTTATTTTTTTAATATTTATGTATTATCACACATCTTTCCAAAAAGGATTGGAGGTTGATATTGTCAGCAGCAATAAATCACAGAAGATACTTTCATAAGAACTGGTTCTAGTGGAAAGTGAGGCAGGGAGGGAGGATTGAGGGCAGGAGCATCTACTCTGTCCTACTACAGGAGTCAACACATCTAGACTAGTCTGTGTCAAGGACTAATTTAATTTAGAGTGTTAACTGTAAATTAGGTAATATTTTCCTGGGTTGCCAAGTCATGGAATCATCAGTCACTCCTCCCATTACCACACTGGTCCATCCTGTCAGAACTTACTCTCCTTAAATGTGCCCCTCTTCTCTGCTCTCACCACTGCTTGGTTCAGGTCCTCATCATCTCTTGCTGAGTATCAAAGTAGTTTCCTGACACTTCTTTCTCCCTCTGACCCTTTTTCCTCCACATCGTCACCAAAATCCTGTTATTTTTTTACCTCCTAAATAAGTCTTCCTTTCCATCCCCTCTCTGTTTGTTCCAGCTCGGACCCTACCATCCCTTGCCTGGCTGTTGTGGCATCTAACCTCTCTCCCTGCCCCTGGCCTTGCCCCACTGAAACCCACCCTCTACACACTAATCAGAAAATACAAATTCTTTGCTTAAAATTACCAAAGGATACTATCAACAAGGTGAAAAGGCAGTGCACAGAATGGGAGAAAATCTTTGCAAATCATGTATCTGATAAATAATTAATACCCAAAATACATTAAGAACTCCTACAACTCAACAGCAAAGAAGCAAACAACCCAATTTAACAATGGGCAAATTTCTCTAAAGAAGATATACAAATGCCCGATAAACACATGAAAGAAATGCTCAACATCAACTAATAATTAGGGAAATGCAAATCAAAACCACAGTGGAATACCACTTCACTGCCATTAGAATGGCTGCTATTAACCCCACTCCCCAAAATCAAAACTGAAAATAGCAAGTGTTGACAAGGATATGGAGAAATTGGAACCCCTGTGCATTGCTTGTGGGAATGTAAAATGGTGCAGCTGCTGTGTAAAACAGCTTGACTATTCCTCAAAAAGTTAAATGTAGAATTACCATACAATCTATCAATTCCACTTCTCAGTATATAGCCCCCAAATTGAAAGCAGGGACTCAAACAGAGACTCATACATGAAATGTTTATAGCAGCATTATTCACAATAGCCAAAAGGTGGAAACAACACAAATGTTTATCAACAGATGAATGCATTAACAAAATGTGGAATTTATACAGTGGAATATTATTCAGCCTTAAAAAAGAATGAAATTCTTACACATGCTATGAATGGATGAACCGCAAAAACATTATGCTAAGGCCACAACTAAAGGACAAATATTGTCTAATTCCACGTATAGGAGATACCTAGAACAGGCAAATTCACAGAGACAGGAAGAAGAATAGTGGTTACCAGGGCCTGGGGGTGGGGGAAGAGAGAAGAATGGGGATGTGATGTTTAATGAGTGGAATTTCTGTTCAGGACGATGACAAAGTTTTGGAAATGGCTAGTGGTAATGATCGCACAACATTGTGAATGTCCTTAATGCCACTGAATTGCACATTTATAATAGTTAAAATGATAAATTTTATGTTATGTGTATTTTACCACAATAAAAAAAATTATTGACTGCCAACAGGATGGAATCCAGACTGCTTAGATCAGCCAATAAGGCCTTTCATGCCCTCACCTCTGCCTGTCCCCCCACCTTCAGCTCCCGTGTCTCCCTGCCCGGCCCTTTGTGGTGCAGCCACGAAATGGCACTTGCACTACCCCCTTGCACCATGGCATCCCATGCCTCATCCTTCCTTCAGATCTCGGTTGAGACCCCCGCCCCAGGAAGAACCCCACTCCACCTCTTGCTCCTTATACTAAACTTGGCACCTTCCCTCTTGCTTTCCATATACTTAAACAAACCCCTACTCATCCCTCAAGATGGAATTTTGTTGTAGCGCCCCTGTGAAGCCCAACTTCCCTTTCTCAGGTAGGGTTGCATCTCCCAGCATCATGGTCCTGAGTCTGTCAACGTTCTTTTCCGTTTGTGTGGCAGCTGTCATTTCAGCTCGGTCCCTCACTAGCCCGAGAGTCTGTCAAGGGAGGACATCACGGTGCCCCAGCATACAGCAACAGCATGGAGTAAAAGGCTCACTCACAACCCCTTGCAGGATAAATGAACAGCTATGACTGGTCCACTGCTTTTACATTTGGACATGGGAAGAAAAGGCCCTTGTTCTCTAGGGAAGTAGAGCAGGAATTACTGTACTTTTCTCACCAAGACCACAGTGGTCTATTTCCAGCTTATAAGAAAGTAAACTCTCGAGGACATCGTGATTTGTGTGATTTCAGTTTTGATTGATTGGTTCTCTTTCAGCTTTAAGGATATAACACGAACACCTTAATCAGTTGCCATTACTTTTAGCTTTAAGAACAATAATACCTTAAAAAAATAACTTTTAATAACTTCCATAAAATGTGATTCTTTAGAGAGAGATATTTCACTCAAACCATGTAACGTGCCCCTACCTCATGCCATTCACATTTTTATCGCCTCGTATGAGCCGATCTCTACCTTCTTAACGTAAATCATTATATCATTACACATCATTACTCACTACTGTTTTCTACTGTTCCCCCCATCGTCAACTGCTTACCTCAGCCAAAGTCATTCTCAACTGTAAATTTCCCGAAAAGTCTAACACAGAAAGAAGGAATAATAAGTACAAATTTTGAATGCTTGTCATTCTAGACACTGCCCTCATTATACTACTTATGCCACCGGTATTAGTTTGCTGTGAATGCCATAACAAAGTCCCACAAACCCAGTGGCTTGAACTACAGAAATGTATTGCCTTACGGTTCTGAAGGCTGCAAGGCCAAGATGAAGTTGTTGGTGGCTCTGGTGTGGGTCCTTCCCAGGGCTGTGAGCAGGAACATGTGCTATGCCTCTCCCCCAGTTTCTGGTGGCTTTCCTTGGCTTGTAGAAACGTCACTCTTAATCTTCACGTGGTGTCCTCCCTGTGCAAGTGTGTGTCTCCAAAGTTTCCATTTTTTTAAGGACACTGGTCATACTGGAGTAGCACGGACTTCCTGGAATAGGGTAATTACATCTGCGATGGCCCTATTTCCAAATAAGGTCATGTTCTGAGGTGCTGAGAGTTAGGACTTCAACATGTGAATTTAGCAGGGGCACTATTCAACCCATAATGTTACTTCATTTAACCTTCTCAACAGTCCACTGAAAAATTTGCTGCTCTCCCCATTTACAGAGGATGACATGGAGGCTCCGTGAGATTAAGTAGTAACTTAAACTAGAACAATCAGTGAGCGACAAGCTGGGTTTGGAAACATGGTCTATCTGATTCCAGAGCCCAGACTCTTCTCATTATGTAAGCAAACCACCTTTATCTACAATCTCTGCCTTAGTCCTCCTAGGCTTAGTAAATATCTGTCACCTGATTGAGTCTGGGCCTTTTCACCATTACCTAATGATTTAGTTCCATTTCAAAATATTTACTAAGTTCCTGCTACTGCAAGTAAGAATTTCAGGCACTGAATCATTCAAAGACGACTTGAAACATGGACCATGGCTTCAAGGCACTTAAAATTTAATGGAAGAGACAGACGTATAAGCAAGTTACTATTTCATGAGGAAACATTAAGTAAGTGTTAGGTAGAGATCCAAGCAACTCCACTGTGGAGGAATTAATAATACTAATGTTGGGATTCAGCCAATAATTTTGCTATTCTCACATGGATGACCAAGGACAGCAGGAAGCACATTTAATACACGTTTCCTTTGCTCTTGCATGCTCTTCTCCTTCATGGGACTATGGCAGAAGTGTTTTCCACTGGAGAATTAATTTCCAAAGCAGAACTAGCTTCAGAGAAGCCTGGTCTCAGCATGATGCTCCTTTCTCTCTGTTGGGGTCATTCAATCTCTCTCAGTGAGTAGGATCTGGTTCTTGAGACATTTAATCTTAGCATGAAGCAGCCTCCCTTCTCTGAGACCCATGATGAAGTTTCCGCAAGAAAGCAGGAGGACATTTCCTCCTGTGCCCACACTCACCTCGAATATTACAAATGTGCCCTTCGCTGGTGGGAAATCACACAGGAAGGCAAACAAAGCCAATCTTTTCTTTACCCCAGCCACTAAAGTCAGTCTGCTAGATGAAATATTTCCGAAAAAGGCACTTCTTCAAAGCAATGCTATATACAGTCCCGTGCCTTTGAAGTTGTCCAATAAACTAGTTACTATAGAACTGGCATGACTGCATAACCCTCTCAAAATGCACACATGCACACATGCGCCCCAGTGCATCAGAGACATGCAACCAACAATGATGGGATTCTTTGGGCTTCAGAGAAAAATCCTCTTGCAAACATGAAAATAAAGGTTTTAAAATATTCACAGGATTAGATTACTTTGATTCCAAAACTTCCAGAGAGAGTAAGCATGAGGATCAGAGCAAGAGAAAGAGAGAGAGGGCGCTTGCTTCCTTCTTAAAAAGGGAGCTACAATACTTTTTACTCTTTGGTTTTAACTAGATGTGGCAGAAAAAAAGCTGATTAATATTTGTGGTTCTGTCTCAAAAATGGAGCCATAAGTGTCTTCAAGTTGTCTAAATCCTCGTTGAAGAGTTTCACTCATGCATTTGTACAACAAACATTTATTGAATGCCTATGATGTATGAAGCACCGAGTGTAGACAAAAGCTTTTAAGGAGCTCAGACTAATGGCGATAGTGATGACAATGTCAAGGTTAACAACAACAAACAGATAATAAAAACGCCAGCACCTGCATGGTAGGTAAGTCCTGTCTTTTGCTGTATCGGTATCTGGTGTGGATGGGACTATCGTTCTGTTTTGGGCTGATGTAATATCAGAGTTAATGGCTTAATCAGGTCTTCATGGATAAGAGTGGTAGATAGAAAGCACTCAATGAGACCCAGCCTTGTGGTGGAGACAAGCTACGTCGATAAGGGAGAAAACTAAGAAAGGAATGAGTGAGTAAATCTTTCTCCCAACAAAAATGTCCCCAGTACTAATATATATGTTCTTACAGTATTTGGACACTAACTATAATATGAGATTCATTCACATTTGGTTAATATAGCTAACAGATGCATTAGTTAGGTTGCTTTTGGCTGTAAGAACAAAAAATCCACCAGAAGTGGCTTAGATGATAAGGTCATTTATTATTTCATATAACAATAAGGTCTTGAGGTCATGTGGTTTTGGGTTTTTTAATTAAGTAGCTCAAAGAGTTCACTGGGGATCCATATTCTTCCTGTCTGTGATGGTTAATTTTTGTGTCAACTTGGCTGGTTAAGGGATACTCAGATATGTGGCTAAATGTTATTTTGGGTGTGTCTGTGACAGTGTTTCTGGAAGGGGTTAGCATTTGAATCAGTGCAGTTGAGTACAAAGATCTGCCTCTCCAACCTGAGCAGGCATCACCCAATTCACTGGGTGCCCGAATGAATAGAACAAAAAGTTGGAGGAAGGATGAATTCTCACTTCTTGATCTGAGACATCCATCTTCTCCCCCTGCCCGACATTGGAACTCTCGGTTCTCAGGCCTTCGGACTCTGGGACATACACCAGCAGCCACCCTGGTTTTCAGGTCTTCTGCCCTGGACTGGGATCATGTCACCAGTTTTCCTGGTTCTCTAGCTTGCAGACAGCAGATGGTGGAATTTCTAGGCCTCCATAATTGTGTGAACCAATTCTTATAATAAATGCCCTCTTATATATCTGTACATATACTATTAGCTCTGTTTCTCTGGAGACCCTGACTAACACACCATCTTTCTATGACACCATCCTCGCTGCATTGGGTTTGGGCTCCAGACATATTCCTTCATGGTGGCAAGATGGCTACGACAGCTCTAAGCATCATGTCTTCACAAAGGTACATCGATTGGCCCAAGGAGAAACTTCTTTCTTTGCATTCCTTTTGAACAGCAAAGAGAACTTTCCAGAGCCTCCCCTTGCAGACTTCTTCTGAAGTCTCATTGGCCAGAATTGTGGGTCACATGCTTGTTCCTAAACCAATCACTGACAAAGGAAATGGAATCACCATGATTTGTTTAACCCTCAAGATTCATTCGACCCCTGGGGCTGGAGAGGAGGCCTGCCTTCCCTGGAGAATATGGGCATCTGATTCCTGAGCAAAATGGGGTTGTCTGTAACACAGAATATGGGGCAGTAGTTGGTGATAGGAGGAAATGGGTATGAGGTGGTCAAACCGAGGGTCTGCCCCAGCAGAGTCACAGAGCAGAAGCACCTCCAGGCAAGGAGTAACTCCAGTTAAGGGATCCTCCTCTGATGACCACTGGCCTTGACCTTGCTTCGCAGATGAGCTTCTCTTACAGGAATGAGTTCTGCTGATCTTTAGGATAGCTGCTAAGGACACACTGTGCTGGATATTCTGTTGCTTCATATTACACCACCTTGACCTGAAGCCAAATTATGCATAAGAGTTCTAAAATGGTTCATGGCTTGGGCAGGCTAGCTGATGTCATTTGTCAAATGTGGTACTCTAGAATTATCTTATCAGTATAAAACCATACAAAGGCTTTTCCACAGAATATTGATGGGAAAAATGTGCTTTTAGAACAAGAATGAAACACCCTACAATTTACTCCATGTTTAACCTCAGTGAACAAGGAAATTCAGGTGGTGCTTCTTGAGTTGGTCCTTCCCTGTAAAACTGAAATTATGAGCTTCTTTGCAATGGAGAAGTTCGCTTTTGATATGCAAATTACTCAGAGGTAGATAGGACCCTATAAACATCCTTCAAAAAAATTTCCAGTATACCTGACACTGCTTTGTATGTAATACTGAATAGCTATCTTTTGATTAATAGATTGTGGTGAGATTCCTTCAAGAAATTATCAAAACAAGAAGATTCTCAAGTGTTTTATACCTTGGCAGTATTATTGTCACTAAATCTTTCTTTGCAGATGCAAAAGCTATCTCCAAAATGTATACCAACAGTTCTCCACTGTGGCTGTGCATTGAATCACCTGCAGAGCTTTAAACAACACTGGTGCCTTGGTCACACCTCCAGAGTTTCTGGTTTCTTCACCCAGGGTGAAGCCTGGGTATTGAAATGTTTTAAAGCTCTCCAGGTGTTTCTAAATGCAACCGAGGTTGACCACCTGCATCAGAGTCACTTTTGGGTGTATTACAACACAGACTGCTAGGCCCAACTTCAGAGTTTCTGATTCAGTAACTGGGCGTCTGATTCCTGAGATGCCCAGGAATGGCCTGGGGTGGGGACCAAGAATCGGTGTTTTTTAAAGAGTTCCCAAAAGTCGTCGCTGCTGCTGGTCAGGGAACCAGACTTTGAGAATGGCTGCAGCAGGGTTCAGCGAACTATTGGTTATGGGTCCATTCTGGTTGGAGGCTTGTTTTTTTTATAGCTCATAAGCTAAGAATGGTTTTACATTTTAAAGGGGTTGTAAAGAAATAAAAATAAAAGAGTGACAACAGGAAAGACAAAGAAGAATATGCAACAGAGACCCTGTGGCCTGCAAAGCTGAAAATATCTAATAGCTGGCCTTTTGCAAAAAATGCTTGCTGCCCCCTGCTCTAGAAGATCATGGGATTTGACAGAAAAAAGTAAGATTCCTAAGGGGGAAGAGACAAACTTTGGTGGAAAAATTTGTTCTGATAGGCCTGGGGGAAACTCTAAACATAGCTGAGAGATAATCAACCCCCTACTACACGCCAGGGCAGCGGCATAATTTCACTTAATCCTAACAACAATATGGTTATTATCACTCTCCTAGATCAGAAAATTAAGGCTCAAGGGATATTAACTTGCTAGTGTATAAAGCTAGTAAAGTGATAGAACTATGACAAAGATTTCTACCAACCGCCCTATATCTTAAGAGAAACTGAGGATTCTGTTTAGAAGTGGCTGTAACTCCCAGAGTGAGTCTAAAAATATAACCAGCATCTAAAAGCATCTATTTTTTTTTCAGTGGTTCAATTCAATTTGTTTTTGAATGATTGTGTTTCAGGCACTGTGCTAGACACCTGTGCTACAAAAATACGTGAAATATTATCCCTGCCCTCAAGGAACTTAAAGTCTAGGGAGAGAAAGTGACTTGGGAAGAAGCCCATACAAAGCCAGGAGAGTGGCAGGTGTCAGGCGTCAGGTAGGCCTCACAGAGCAGAGGGCCCTTGAAGGATGCTAATTCTCCAGTTAGACAAGGCTTGGGAAGGTTTCCTAGCAGAGCAAACAAGCACAGCATTGAAAGGCCAATAAAGGCAAGTCTCAGATGGAAGGATTTTTACCTGCTTGAAGAGCCTCCCAGGATTCCTGCAGAACACAGGGCTCAATTTCACTTCGGCCTCTGGCTGAGTGAATAAGAGACAAGGAGGCTGCTAAGAAAGAAGCGTCCCCTCCCCAGCCAGGAACCACAGCACTTAGTGTGTGAAGTAAACGTTGGTCCAATGTCAGTGAAACAAGAAACTTTCAACTCTATATTTCATGGTTTTATGTGGTCATTTCCAAGCAAAGTTATTAAAAGAGAGGTTTATTTAAGTTAATGCTTAGTCTGTTGATAGGCAGAGTTGTAAGAGAACATGTGATAATGACACAAGGGTTGGGTTTCATACAGCTGCTTTTGGGCAGAACGATCTGAAACCACCACTTTTTTCTATGTGTGGGATTTGCCACGCCGAGCTGCAGGATTCTGAATCATTCGCTGATCCTAGCTTAAAAGACTAATATTTTCACTTCTCATTTGAATTCAAACCACTAGGCAATAAATATCTTTCTGATTTCCCAGCACTGTGTTCTGAGGCTACAGCATGAGTAAAACAGACGATATGTATAAGGAACTCCCAGGCCTGGTGGGGCTGGGGGTGAGGGGAAGGAGGAGGGGTGAACACATGAACAGATCATTCCAGCACAACGCAGTAAGTGCCGAGGTCAAGTGAGGACAATACAGGGACACGGAACAGGCCCTCCTAACCCTCCAGGGGGTTTAAAGAAGGCTTCTAGGGGAGATTGTACAGAGCAGAAAGCTTGCTTCTGAAGTCTGGTGGTGACACCTTTGGCTATTTCTTTGTGACAGACTTTTTCTTTTTACTCCAAACTACACATCTGACCCATCAGGTTTGATCTGGCTTCTAGCAATTTAGGTATAGTCCTAAAGAAATTGTTGTCCATCATTGAGGTGCACCTGCCCCTGGGGAGGTAAGTGGAGAACAGTTTAAGGGCACAATGTAACATCAGACCACAGAGCCCAGGGAATGTACTAGGACAAAACTCAACAAGAAAAAGCTGACTGCTTATGTGGAAACATTCTAGAATCTGCCATTCAGATCAGGAATTCCATTTTTTTAATTTCATGTGCTACTTTTTAAAACTTGGGAGAATAAAATATGATCATTGTAGAAAATTTGGAAAATAAGGAAAAAGTACAAAGAAGAAAAAGTCATTTATATTAGTATAACCCAGAGTTAATATTTTTAGTATTTTGATATATTTCCTTCTCAATTTTTTCTGTTTATATATAGATTTATAGGTTTTAAGTAACTGAAACTAGACTGCATATATGGCTTTGCATAGTCTTCTTTAAATTTAACATTATTTCTTATGAATTTTCTCATGATTTTAATTTCATCAAAATTCCTTCCACTGCATGGTTTAATTATTTGAACCACTCCCTTTCTCTTTAGACATCTATTTTTTTTCCCCCTAGTTTTTGGGTATTATAAATAATGAAATGAAAAAATGTTATAAATATAATCGTGCTCTGACTGGAAACTTTAAACATTTTTGGCACATATTGCCAAAATGCTTTCCAGAAAATCTATGCCCTTGGCAGTATTAAGTATTATTATTTTTGATACATGTAGTAAAGTGATAGATCAAACCGAGTATCTTGTTTTAATATCCATTTCTGTTTTACTATTAATGCTGGTCATTTAAAAATGTTTTCAATGGCTGATTTTTTCTTTTCTGCTTAAAATTGTCAGTACACTTTGCCAGTCTTTCTCCTGAGAATTAATTTTCTTATTGATCATATGAGTGCTTCATAAATGAAGGCTATTAAATCATTACATATTAATAAATATATATTCTCACTTTTTGTTTTCCTTTAGATTTTTTTTTTTTTTTTTTGAGACAGAGTCTCACTCTGTTGCCTGGGCTAGAGTGCCGTGGCGTCAGCCTAGCTCACAGCAACCTTAAACTCCTGGGCTCGAGCAATCCTCCTGCCTCAGCCTCCCGAGTAGCTGGGACTACAGGCATGTACCACCATGCCGGCTAATTTTTTCTGTATATGTATATAGAAAATGTAAGCATGTAAAATTAGCTGTCCGTATAATTTCTTTTCTATTTTTAGTAGAGACGGAGTCTCACTCTTGCTCAGGCTGGTCTCGAACTCCTGAGCTCAAACAATCCGCCCACCTTGGCCTCCCAGAGTGCTAGGATTACAGGCGTGAGCCACCGCGCCTGGCCTCCTTTAGATTTTTTTATGTGCAGAAGAGTTTAACCTTTGTGTAACAAAATCCATAATTTTATTCTTAAAATTTTTATGCTTGGATTCCTTTCTCAGATGTGAGAAAAAGATAGATATTCACCTAAATTTTATTTTAGTTTTTAAAATTATTATTACATTTTCTACAATTATTGCTTAAATCCCTCTGGAATTTGTTTTGGTTTATGGTGTGAGGTAAGGATCACACATATATCATTGAGAGAAGTTCATAAACTAAGACAACATTCTAAGACCATAAATTGTCTTTCATTCTAAGTGAAACTCAGTAAGACTCAAACAGCACAAAAAATCAGAATTAATATGGTCAAACATAATCTCAAAATGTTTTTCATTTATTTGAGATGACTGGCATCAGGCTAAAATGTCATGTTTCTTTGCATTTGTCTATTGAGTCTAGGAGGTAAAACTAGTTATATTATACCTATCTGAAAAAGCAAATTCATTATTATCCAAATACAAATTATCTACTACACAAACTCTTTCTAAACCTGAAACATGTGGGAGAAAACAATACAGGAGTATCTTTGGTATTCATTTAGTCAAGGCATATTTATTGAGCACCCATGTATACAAGAAACCTTTCTGGATTGTGAAATGACTCGAGTCACAATTGCTATGTTTGAGGACACAGCACCAGTATATCCTATACTGTGGAACAGAGAAATGTTTTCCATTTAATCTGTTTCATATGTATGCAAGAAGCAATTCTTTTAAAAAGTAACTAATCCAGAAATGCCTCAATATAAGACATAGCAATGTTCTGAGAGAATGCAATGGCACAAGTTTCTGATGAACTCTAAAGATTACTTAAAAGGGAGAGAAGAAGAGCAATATTTTGTTGGGGCTTACCCAACGATGACACTAGTTTTTGGTATTATAGTCATTAGAAAGTTATACTATGTAGTGGGTCTTAAAAAATATTCTGCAAAACAGTTAAATTCCCTTTAGTATTACCCACCCAGGCTTCTCAGTAGTCTAGGTTCTTTTTCTAGAATCAAATTAAAACACATTATCTTGGCCCACTCTGGAACTGTCTTTATTGAATTATGCCTGAGGCTTATGCCTTTGGCATTTACTGAGGGATAGTACAAGTGATAGCCTCATGAATTATGAAGTTCATTACTGCATTTGTCAGAGAAATAAGGACATTGTTTAACACTGTGTTCTCCAACCCCAGGACAGTTCAGTGACCTGTTAAGATCAGGGCTGCACAGCAGGAGGTGAGCTGCAGGCCAGGGAACAAAGCCTCATCTGTATTTATAGCTGCTCGCCATCACTGGCATCACCATCTGAGCTCCGCTTCCTGTCAGATCCGCAGCAGCATTAGCTTCTCATAGGAGCAAGAACCCTACTGTAAACTGTGCATGTGAGGGATCTAGGCTGCAAGCTCCTTATGAGAATCTAATGCCTGATCTGAGGTGGAGCTGAGGCAGTGGTGCTAGTGCTGGGGAGCAGCTGAAAATACAGATCATTATTAGCAGAGAGGTTTGACTGCACAATAAATGTAATGCACTTTAGTCATCCAGAAACCATCCCTCACCCCACTCCAGTCCATGGAAAAATTTTCTTCCATGAAACCAGTCCCTGGTGCCAAAAAATTGGGGACTGCTGGTTTGACATATCACTTGCTGTCCCTCCTGTGACATTCCATCCAAAAGCTTTTCCTTCCTCTCTCCCTCCATCCTTCCTCTTTCCCTTTCTTCCTTTCTTCCATTCTTCTTTTCCTTTTTTAACTTCTGATGCCAGTAAACTTCTGTTAAGTTCTAGTGAAATGAACTAAGTAGAACCATGCCCTTCCTCCATCTTGACTTCCTACTCCCTTTTATAATTCCTTAGTTTTAATTTATTTTCACTTGAGTTATTTTATTTCCTATTTGTATTTTTTTGTAATTGGACATTTTATTGGATTTTGTTCTTGTCAAACAATATTCTAAGAAATTATTACTTCCTAGATACCTTTACAGAAAGAAAATAGCAATGGTGGAAAAAGTTTCATTTTGCCAGCACAGGTCAGTGCTAATGGGTGTCTGGATCACCGTGTTAAGAAGGAATTTCTATGCTCAATTAGCAATGTCTTCCCTGAGCATGGTAGGAAAAATTATCAGCACTTTTGCCAGATATTTGACACTCATGTCATAAATAGAACACATAAATATTCTGACAGCAAAAGTATAAACAAGTTAATAAATTGCTTTGTGACTTATGAACCAATGACTTGTGAGTTTCGTTAGCTCAAATCCATTCCCCAAAGCATGACTATACCTATGCAAAATGAAAAATTTGAGTTTTTAAACTTTAAATAGAAATGGGACTTTTTTTCATAAATCTTACTAGTCCTGACCTCATGATTAGGTAAAATAGGCTTCTTCCTAAGAAGGAGAGATTTAAGGAAGCTGGTCGCTGAGTCTCTCAGTATCTATGCAAGTATGAAAGTTTATAATTACAGATTCATTTCTTTAGATTTCTAAAGCTAGCTTTTCATGAACCCCTTACTAAAAGAAAAATAGTCCTATAGAGGAGTAGTAATTTAGCTCTTACCAGGTAATTAATTGGTTGACTCCTAGTTAAGAAAATGGGAGAGTGGGGATGCGGAGAGGGAATGGGATATGAACAGTCCTGTGGAGGGACTGCAGAGCTAGATTTTGCTCATTTCACAATTTTGCCTGGGCTAGTTTAACAGCTCACTTGAGATAAGCAATGAGTAAGTTGATAGATTCATCATTGTTGCCATAAATAATGAGGCATGCAACAATTCTCTGACAAGAAGTTGAAAGGAACATGCAGGCAACCATTAATAGCACAAATAACACACCTTGTCATATGCAGATGGAGAATTGGTAAGTTTTTTAATAAATAATTTGAATTCAATTCCTCTCAAATCCAATAGAGACGTTTCTGAGAGGAGCTTGTTTTCTAAATTGGCAGATTAGGAGAAATAGGCACTCCCCATTATCATTCATTCATTCATTCACTGCATTTGTGAATAAATACACACATTTTGTCTGTGCTTACAGAGGTCTAGCATGAACGGTCCAACGCCATTCAGGATGCAAAAGTAATAGAAGACACAGTTCTTGCCTCTCAGGTTGTTACGTCTGGGCTGGGAGATCAGCCACATGTACGTGAAACAACTGGTGAATAATACCAGGCTGGATAAAAATCAAGTGTGAGGGTATTCAGTTCGGACTGCAATCACTATGGAAATTTAGAGATAAGAAAGATCATACAAGGAGAGAAATCAAAGAACAGTCACTTTGAAAGGGACTGCAAGAAGCCGCTCTTCCTGTCTCCGGTGTCAGCAGCAAAGTATGTGGCTGTTATTGCCCTGGGAAAGGCTAAAATCAAGACTGTGTGATATTCCACACCTGCCCTGCACAATCCGGGACCCCACTGCAAGAACCCTGTGACGCACTGAGAGAGGGAAGGCAACCACAGACTCTTGGTTTTAAATCGTTCACAACTGAAAAAGTAAACAATTCCTATTCTTCTCGGTGTGTAAGTTCTTTAAGGTGCTGAATTGTGAACCTCACTATTCTGGTCATTGCTATTCTGAAGACGGAACCAAACACAAGGAAATAGTTATGAGGGCAGCAGGTACAAATCTGAGTTCACAAAATCACATTCATTTTGTTCAAATTTAGAAAACTATTGGTACAATTCCATAATCTAATATGCAGTATTGTTTGGCCAGTTGTTTGG
The DNA here is from genome assembly GCF_020740605.2 of Lemur catta. NCBI lineage: Eukaryota > Metazoa > Chordata > Mammalia > Primates > Lemuridae > Lemur > Lemur catta. The sequence continues at coordinate 19,960,347 of NC_059150.1, read as the reverse complement.
AAGAATATCCCTCCAATTGAGTTTTACCAATTGTTTCTTCATAATCAGTCATTTTATGTTTTATGACTTAATTTCTATTTGATGCTCCCATCAGGCCAGTTGCTTGGGCAGGGCAACTGAGGCGGCCACTTCAGGTCCAAGTTTGAAGGGTTTCTCATGAGGCACTGTAACCCCACCCATGTTCCCTAAGCATCACTGAAACAAAATTTCAAAATTTCTGCCTTTAACAACACCCCAAAGAGCCTACGAAAAATGCTAACAACATGGCCTCCTTTCAAATGCACTGTCTTGGTTTCCATCTTCTCTCTCAGTTCATGGTTTAGTTCTCTAGAACTCTAGACTCTAGACTCTAGAACTCTAGGCTTCCGAGGTGCTAAGTTGTCAGAGGGGTTGGTGTTTGAGGGAATCTTTTCTATGAATTAATCTCTTCATGCAGATATCTACTGATATGTCATCACCAGGGTTGGGCATTGGTCCAAGCAGACCACTTTAAAGATGATCCACCTGCCCATTCTGAACATCTGACTCTTCCTGCTACTTTCCTATGTCTCTCACACCCAGAGTGCAGGAAAGTCAGCGGATGAACCTAAAGCCCTGACTGCCCAGACTTTGCTATCTCCTGAGAGCCCAAAGTGGGCAGCATTTTTCTCTATATAAATCACTGACATGTCTATATAGTCAATACTTTTTCTCTTCCCCACATTCCCCACCCCTCATCCCAGAAAATCCTTTTAGAGTCTGGTTTCCAAGGAAGTCTTCTACTGGCCTAAATCTTTTATGCAGACTGGAGGTTCTCAAAGTGTGGTTCCTAGACTAGTAGCATCAGCAGCACCTAGGAACTTGTTAGAAATGCAAATTATCCTCACCCCAGCCCTACTGAATAAAAAATCCTTAGGGTAGGATCTAGTGATCTTTACTATAATAAGCTGATGCCAGAAAAAATTGAGATCCACTGATCTGAGCCTTGCATTCCTTTCTTCCCCTAGTGCACTGGTTCTCAAACTTAAACATACACCAGAATCACGTGGAGGGCTTGTTAGACACAGTTCTTGGGGCCCCACCCACAAAATTTCTGATCCAGTAGGTCTAGGGAGAAGTCTGAGAATTTACATTTCTAACAAGTTCCCAGGTGATGATGCTGATTGTGCTGATCTGGAGACTATATTTTAGAAAACCATTGTCCCGGAGTCTTAGGTCTGTAACTGTCCATTTTCTTCCTTCTATGTCTCCTAATAGGATCCATCTTATTCCTATTGTTATTTTAATAAAATATATTTCCTAGAAATCTGCTTACATATAGTTACTTCCAATCCAGGGCCATCTGTCGCCATTTTGACTTGGGCATATACCAGTGTTTCTGAAAGGTGCTAGGCCAGCAGTTCTTAATCTTTTTAATCCCAGGTCCCCTTCCCAGTTCAAGGGCTCCATAGCTAGTCCATCTGCAGGGCATGCCACAAGATTCAGAAAGAGTAAAAAGACCCGCTGTTCACCTTGCAAGCTCCATAAATAGCAGGTCAGAGTGGCGCTGGCCTCTGCCTAGAACAAGACGGAAGGAGACACTGAGCAAATGTGGCTGTTGAGGTCACGCAGAGGAGTCCAAGACAAGGGGGTGGCAGGAAGGTCTTGGGAGGATGAGCAAGTGCTTTGAGGGTCAAATGCTGTTTTCTGAGGTGAAGATTTTTTGTCACGATTTGGGGAAGAAGGGAAAAACAATTTAACCCCATGAATTCTTGAAGTTTAATTTTTAGTGCTAATATCCCAGATTTAAGGAGAATAAAAAGTGGCCACCTTCTCTCCTTTCTGCTTCTTTGTATTTAAATTCATTCCCTCGCCTGCAGCAGCATCAGGATCCCCTAAGCCCTTGGTCCCTTGTATCTTTTTGTTCTTTCCCTGGCCTCCTAAAGAGGAACAAAGTCTTTTTTTTTTTTCTTTTTCCTTAATTACCACGGAACAATTACTTTAAGTCTGCAGGGCACAGCCACAGCTTAGCTAGGCAACGAGCCACTCCAGAGAACTGCTTATCCTACATTTGCTCTTTTTTTATACGTATATAATAAAATTCTGTTTTGTTAAGTGGCCCACATGGCTCTGGATCAAAGTACCTACCAAAGAACATGCTGAATATTAGTTACCATGATTATTTGGATAGTTCAGCATCATTTATTAATACTTCCAGGCATTGCTATTATTAGGATGGTCCTGAGGGTTCCCAGAACCTAAATAGGATTATTTCACTTAAGGCAAAGTTGCAAAGACTTTTCTGCTGAAACTCCACTCGTATCCATCACGGTGCTAGGCGTGGATTTCCTTCCTTATATCTGTGTGCCCGTAGGATGGGATTACTTGTGTTCTACCAATGCTTGGTGTCATTTTTAACCTCTACCTTTTTGCTCTCCTCAGCACTAATCACAGCACCTTAGTTTTCATAGGGACTCAATAAATATTTATTGGGTTGAATTATATTAAAATAAATAGAGACTTCTAATAACAGATTAGAAGAAAGACTTTTTTACTCCACTCTTCTCTGTGAAACCAACAATAACAAGCCACAGAGAAGAAAATGAAATAAGGAAGGAGCAATGCTAGGGAAAGATAATCTGCAGAGTAGCCATTATATACAGTAATATGTGGACCAAACACAGGGTGGACAGCAAGAATGGACATACACCTTAGTAGATCTGGGGAAGCAAACAGATTTCTTTAGAGCCATTGGCCAAACTGAAGGCCAAACTGTTATTTACTTACATCAATAGTTTTGGCAGACCGGAGATGGGAGGTAGGAGTCCCCCAAACCTGGTTTAACACTGTAGAGTAGAAGGGAGCAGGGGCTGAATGATCATCTCTGTGGAGCTGCCATTTCTACAAGAAGACAGAATGAGTTCAAGGGAGTAGATGAGAGAAGGTAAGTGGCAATTGGCTTAGCTGCTGTTGATAATAGATAAAGAAAAATAATCAGGAATAATAAGCACTAAATCACCATGAAACAAAACCATGGTGTACAGGAGACAAGTGCACTTTCTGCTTACCCCAAAGGTGGCTCTGGAACATAGGATTTGAGACATGCATGTGATAGGAAAATGTCAGAAAGTCCTAAACAAAGACTCCCTTCTGTCTCTACTCAGTTCATGAGCCCTCCCCACAGAGCCCTTTATAAGTAAGTGGTCCAGAAAGAACTGGCCTCATGCCAAGTCGAGTAATAATCAAAAAGCAACCACAAAGAAAAAGGTATACGACAAGTAAACATCAGATAAAAAATATTCACCAAATAAAGACATGCTACAGTATATGTGTTTCCTCTCCATAACAAATAAATAAAAGAGATCATGGTCTCTAGAAATCAGAAATTAAAGAGGAAATAAAGGTGTTCAAATATAAGGTGAAAAGCTATTAAATGAGACAGGTGAAGGGTGAGCAGGCATAGCTTAAAAAAGAATGGAAGAGAAAAATAAAACCATTATAGACACAGAAGCCCTAAGAGAAGTGGCAGAATGAATCAATAATAAGGGAAAGGAAGACAGGATAGAAACAAATAGAAAAAATATAAAAGAGTATAATAAGGAGGATTTGAGACAAAAGGAACATACAAAAGACAATGGAGTGCTAGCCTTGCTATGCTAGAAGAAGAGATTAAATAGAAAGGAGAAAAGAGCTAATGGTATAATAGAAAATGCTTTGGAGCACGATGAAGACCTGAATCTCTTTGCTTTATCTTCTTCAGGTCTTTGCTCAAGGTTCACCTTATCAGTAAGTCTTTCCCTGAGGGTCCTATTTCAAATCTCTATGCCACTCACCTGGGCTCTAACTCTCTTCCATACTTTATTTTTCTCAATGCAATATCTGAAATGAAAATTACACCGAATGGGATTGACAGCAGATTAGATAGCACAGAAAGAAAATCACTGATCTTTGAAGACAAAACATTAGAAATTACCTAAAAGAAAACAGAAGGGGGAAAATGAGGGAGAAAAAGGAACAGAACATCAGCAATGTTGATACTGTGAGACAACATCAACAAGTCTAACATATGTTTAATTTGAACCCTGGAAGCTGGGAGGAGGTAGAAAAAACATTTGAAGAAATAATGGCTGAAAAATGTCTAAATGATGAATACTCTAAACTTGCAGATATAACAAGCCCAGTGAACTACAGAGAAAAGAAATACAGAGAACACCACACGAAGACACATCGTAATCAAATTGTTGAAAATTAGTGACAAGTAGAAAATCTTAAAAGCAGATGGGGAGTTTAGGGGAACACAACACAAGGGAAGAACAAAAGTAAGGAAGACAGCAGACTTTTCGTCAGAGCCAGAAGGTAATAAAATGGTCTTTAAAGTAATGAGAGAGAAAAATGTCAACTGAGAATTCTATAACCTACAGAAATATCTTTCAAAATGTAGGTTAAATAAGGGCTTTTTATAAAGGGAAACAAAATCCAAGAGAATTTCTTGCCAGCAGACCTATGCTACAAAAAAATGTTAAAAGAACTTCCAAAGTCCTGCTGGCAGAAGGACTATGATACTAAAAGAAATATGGATCTTCACAAAAGAATAAGGATCACTGAAAATGGTAAATATATATAGGTAAACAGATACATTTTTCTCACTTTAAAATTTTTTTAAAAAGATAATTGTTTAAAGAAAAGTAATAAGCAACGAATTGTGCCATTTATAACATGGAGAACTAAAATATATGACAACAATAGCACAAAGGTTGGGAGCATGGAAATAAAAGTACACTGTTGTCAAGTCCTCAATATATATGGGAAGTGTTGTAAAATAATTCGAAGGTAGACTGTGATAAGATAGATATACAGTCAGCCCTCCGCCCTCCTTATCTGTGAGTTCCGCATCTGGATTCAACCAACTGCGGATGGAAAACATTCATAAAAAAAAAAAAGGATGGTTATGTCTGTATTGAACACGCACAGACCTTTTTTCCTGACATTACTCCCTAAGTAATACAGTATAACAATTAGTTACGTAGCATTCACATTGTATTTGGTATCATAAGCAATTTAGATATGATTTAAAGTATATGGGAGGATGTACATAGGTTATATGCAACTATTACACAATTTTATGTAAGGAATTCGAGCATCTGTGGGTTTGGTGTCTGCAAGGGCCTTGGAAATAATCCTCCACAGATACCAAGGGACAGCTGTATATTATAAAATCATAGAGCAACCACTGCAAAAGAAAAAGAGACATATTTAATAAGCCAATAGTGAATAAAATAGAATTATAAAAAATTTTTTAAATGTAGAAAAAGAAGAAAAAGGAACAAAGGATAGATGGGACAAATAGAAAATGAATAGTAAAAAGATATATTTAAACCTAATCACAGTAATAATTACATTAGATGAAAATGGCATAAAATGTTTCTGTAATAAACCTACCTTAAATATAAAGACACAAATAGGTTAAAAGTAAAAAGATAAAAAATACTTACCTAAAAAATGATCAAGTGACTATATTAACATCAGACAAAAGAGATTTCACAACCAGAAATATAACCAAGAGTAATAACAATGCTTTTCAATGTGTTGCATGCTTTGGTTAATTTCTAAAGTTTGAAATGGTTGTTTTGAGAATTTTTCCAGTTTTATTACTGTTTTTCAGGGAGAGTATTTGCTGAGCTCCTCACTCAGCCTCTCTGGAAGTCCCATCCTCCTACCTAGAGTGTTATAACAATGATTATTGAATTTATTAAATGACTTTTCAGTGCCTTTGATATGATCACATATTTTCCTTTGCTGCTGTAATGAATTACTTTGATAGACTTCCTAATGTACAACCACCTTTGCATTCTTTGAGTAAGTCTTTCTCTTGCTGTTTTTTATTCTTTTATTGATTCATTCAGTAAATATTTGAGTGGCTACCAAATAAGAGTATTCTTTTGTTACAGTGCTAGACTCTATTTGCTAATTTTTAAAAATAATTGTTGCATTTGTTCACATAAGTGAGATAACTGTTTCTGAACCTTATTTACAAAGTTTCTGTACCTTCTTTACACAATTTTTGTATTAAAGTTATGCAGGCTTTGTAAAATGAACCAAGAGCTTCTGTAATTTTTTCTATGGCCTAGAAACAATTAAATAACATAGGAACCAGCTGTTCTGTAAAGGTTAGATAGATTTCAGCTATGAAACCAGTAGGTAACATTTTTAGTAAAAGATCTTTTTGACCTTTCGAATGCCTTCTGTGATAATTGGTCTATTCAAAGTTTTTCATGTCTTCTTGGGTTAATTTTGGTCATTCATATTTTAACAAATAAATTATTCATTTCTCTCAGATTTACAAATTTGTTGCCAGGGAGTTGCATGTAATTCTGCCTTATAATTTTTAAAACTCTCCTATATTGTAGTTGTCTCTTTTCTCATTCCTAATATTCTATATTTTTACTTTCTTTCTTATTTCTGTAATCAAGTTTGCAATAGGTTAGGTATGATATTGGCTCTTTTGAAATATCAGCATTTGGATTAATAGATCACTCTGCTAATTTTTGCTTCTCATTTGGTTAAGTTCAAATTTTATCTCTATAAATTTTCTCTTCCTAAATGGCAAAAAATAAAAAAGTTTTCTATTTTTTCTCTAATTTACTGGATAGATACCAAGGCTCTTCATTTTTTGTCTTTTTAATTTAAAATAATACAGGCATTATGACTATTTTTTTTTAGCTCTGAATACATCTTTGACTGTGTCACCTAAGTTCATGTATTAAGTGTTTTCCTTTTTAACTGCTGTCTTATAGAGTTTATAATTTTAGGGTGGAGATCTTCTTGATCTAACGGCTATTTAGAAAGGTGTTTTTAAATTTCCAAGTAGTTACTGTTTTTTATTTTTGGTCAACATTTTATTATTTATTCTTAATTTTATTAGATTATTTATAACTTTAATATATAAAGTTTTCTTTATGGATATATATGATTGATTTTTGTAAATATCTTATGCTCATATGAAAATTGTATATTTATACTATGGGTTTATAAAATTATTCCAAATATTTTATTGACATGGATTTTTTTGATGTACTATTCAATTTTCCTCCTCCTTATTTTTATTTAAGGACCATATTCTTTGATTCTGAAAGAAGCGTGCCGATGGTTGTTTTTGTGAGTTTTTGTCCTGTTTTATAATTCCTTTTTTGGAAAGAGTCTTTCCACCTGCCTACCCCAGCCACAGCTGGAAGGCCTCAGATCAGGGTCTTGACTTTACACCTTCATATTCCAGGGCTCAGCACACAGTAGACTCTCAGTACACGCTAGCAGAATCTCCCTTTTTTACTTTTTTTTCTTAAGGTGGATAAATTTCCCAAAGAAATACTGGGCAAATTTTCCTGTCAACTGTGTTTTTTTCAGACTGATGGCTACTGATTCTGTAATGACATTTGCAGATTTTCTAAGTGTCATATGATGCATGTCATAGACTTTGCTTATTTGAATAAATTTAGTCTTTCTGATATTCTTAAAAAAAAAAAGAAGTATACTGATGTCTCACATTTTAGTTGCTTTTTGGGTAAGTTCTAATATACTTGCTTTATACATTTAGCTCCTATGCTGTTTGGTGTGACAAGTTTATGACCATTATAACTTAATAAATACTGTGCTTTTTAAAGCTTCACATTACGTTTGTCTGTATCCTGTTTAGTACTTTTAGCCTTACTTCCCACTTTGCCTAATTTTAATACTACAACTCCTTTTTTGTTTGTTTGAATTTGTCTTGTAACTTTTTGCTAATGTCTTTCTTTTCTTCTTCTTTTTTTTTTAATCTTTTTTTTTTTCTTTGAGACAGAGTCTCTCTCTTTTGCCCGGGGCTAGAGTGCCATGGCATCAGCCTAGCTCACAGGAACCTCAGACTCTTGGGCTCAAGCAATCCTCCTGCCTCGGCCTCCCGAGTAGCTGGGACTACAGGTGGGCACCACCATCCCCGGCTCATTTTTTATTTTCTATTTTTAGTAGAGACAGGGATCTCACTCTTGCTCAGGCTGGTTTTGAACTCCTGGGCTCAGGCGATCCTCCTGCCTCAGCCTCCTGAGTAGCTGGGACTACAGGCATGCGCCACCATGCCCGGCTAATTTTTCTATATATATATATTTTTAGCTGTCCATATAATTTCTTTTTATTTTTAGTAGAGGCGGGGTCTCACTCTTGCTCAGGCTAGTTTCGAACTCCTGGGCTCAAACGATCCACCCGCCTCAGCCTCCCAGAGTGCTAGGATTACAGGCGTGAGACACTGCACCCAGCCTAATGTCTTTATTTTCAACCTCTTGAAATCACTTTGTTTGAAATGTTTTTACCATACGTGGGCTGCTCCTAGGGCTTTGTTATCCTATTGTGACAGTCGCTGTCTCTTTTATAAATATTTTATTGTAGTATATTATACACACAGAAAAGGGCATGGATCTTAAGTGTTCGTATGCTCATTGCATTTTTACAAAGTGAACACATCTTTGTAACCACTACTCAGATCAGGCTAGAACATTACCAGTACTCCAGAACCCCCCCTCATTCCCTTCCCTGTTCCTATTTTCCCCAAAGTTAATCAGTATTCTAAATTCTGTAACTATAATTTAGTTTTGCCTATTTTGAATTTTATATGAAAGAAATCATATAGTATGTCCTCCCTTCTGTTTGATTGCTTTGGCTTAACTTTATGTTTGTGAATGTTATCTGTATTTTTGTGTGTTGGTAGTAATTTATTATTTTTTATTGTGGTAGAACATTCCATAGTATAAACATGCTAACATTTCTTTATCCATCCTATTGGATAAACTCCTGGCCTCAGCCTGTCCTCCCACCTGGGCCTCTCAAAGTGCTAGGATTACAGGCATGAGGCCTGGAAATGCATCCTATTGTTGATGAACATTGAGGTTATTTTCACTTTGGGCAATTATAAATTATGTCGCTATGATAATTTTTGTACATGCGTGTGTTTTTGTGTACATACATAAGCACCATTTTTATTCCTAGATTAATATATCACAGAAATACATAAAAATTTATAGAGCTATACATCTATGATACATACTTTTTTGTATGTATGTTATACTTCAGTAAAATGTTTACTTAAAAATAGAGAGAAAATGCAAATAAAGCAAATTAAAAAGCAGAAATAACATCAGCCTCAACAAAGATTTTAAAAAATGAGAAAGGAATTACAACATTTGTAAACCTATATGTAATAAACAAATGCCTAGAAAATACAAGATGTCAAAATTGGCATAAGAAGAAATGGAGAATTTAAATAGACCAATAAATACCAATAATTACTAACTGAGATTGTGCCTGAAAGACAAACCATCCCTTCAAATCCCAGGCACAGATGGTTTTACACATTAGTGCTACCCATATTACAAGGAACAGTCCATTTCTATCTTATAGAAGTACTTATAGAACATGGCAAATGAATTTCCCAGATCATTCTGTGCAGCTAGTATAATATTGACTTCATGTGTAGATAGAAATAACACAAAAACATACACAAAAGAAAATGATCTATTTTGCTTATGATCATAAATTTTTAAAAACTCTAAATAAAAGATTATTTATCCCTTTTATCTTCAGAATGAAGGGATAATTTAACTTCAGAAAATCTAGCCACATAATTCATTACAGTACTAGTCTAATGTAAAAATATTATATGATAATCTCAGTTGGGGTAGAAAAGGCATTTGATAAAACATAAATAGATCAATACTCATTTATGGAAAATCTATCAGTAAACAAGGAACTGAGGGCACTCTAACATAGTAGAGTTTTATACCGAAATCCCACAACAAAAATTATACTTATGGAAAAACTTCAGGAGCGGTTTCTTTAAGATTGGGAATAAGAAGAAGATACTATCACTGCACTGTTTAAAATGGCACTGGTGGTCTTTCCAAGCTTTAAGAAAAGGAAAAAAAGAGGCGCAAGAATTGGAAGGGAAAAACACAAAGCACTTATTATTTATATCTTGGTGGTGAGAAACGACTTCCTAAAAAAATTCAGAAGCACAAATTATAAGGCAAAAATTATTAGTAAAAAATTTAAACTGTTAAACTGGTGAATTTAATTTTATCAAAGTAAAGGATTGCTATTCAATAAGAAATAACACAGATAAAGTTAACAGACAGATGATACTTCAGCAGAAAATATTTTACCTATACCCAGCATTTACAAGAAGCGTTTGCAAAATCAGCAAGAAAAATCTGTAATTCTAACTAAAAAATAGACAAAGTCCACGGACAGACAATTCACAGAAGAGGAGACCTAAGTTACAGCACGTAAAAGATTCTCAAGGTCATTAGCTATCAAACACTTTCCACCTGTTTGACTGACAAAATTCGGGAAGCTGAAAAATGTCTAATATTGGCAAGGACATTTGTAGGGGTGCAGATACTGAACCCTTATGCACTACTGGTGAGAACATAGGCTGGAGACATTCTAAAAAACCATTTGGGAGTACATTTTCAAATTAAATACACATGATTACCCAGCAATTCTGCTGATTTATATCACAAAGTAATTCCCACACAAATCCACAGTAATGGGATGTTTATTGTTTGTGGTGGAGGGGAGTGGGGGCCGATCTAACTCCGGTGTCCATCCCATAGGGGATGGATTGTCAAAAGCGGGTGGGTACACCAGAGAGTACTATGCGGTATTTAAAGGACATGGACCAGATGCAACATGCTACGTAAACATGGATGGATCTTCAAGACACCAGTGGAAAAGGTAAGAAGCAGAAGTGGTTTATTACACAGTATCATTTACATAAAGTATATAAAACATCAATACACAATTTATGATAACACCCACAAACAAAACGCATTAGAATGGTTGCTTATGGTAGGGTGAGGAAATGCAGGTGGGGAGTCTGGATAAAAGGAAATAAGCAAGATAACCAGCTAACAAACAAGAAGGACCTTATGTGGATCAAAGATGATAAAGGACTAAGTCCTTAGTCTAGAGTTTTATATAAATGGAATCACACAGTTTATGTTCTTTTGTGTCCAACTTCTTTTACTTAGCATGTTTTTGAGAGTCATTCATTTTTTTTTTCTACTTTAGTATTTCTTTTTACTATTCAGAAGTATTTCATTTTATGGATATCCCAAAATTTGTATGTTTCCCTGTTGATGGACTTTTGGGTCATTTCCAGTTTGGGCTATTGTGAATAAAGCTGTTAGGAACTTTGTGCACAGGTCTTTGCGTGGTTGTATGTTTTTATTTCTCTTTGAGAAATACCTAGGAGTAAGAATGCTGGGGGTTTTATGAGAGAAGGTTTCACAGTGTTGCCCAGGCTGGAGCGCACGGGCTGGTCACAGGCACTACTGAGCAGCATGGGAGTTTTGACCTTCTCCATTTCCAACCTGGGCGAGTTCACCTCTCCTTCGGTAACCTGCTGGTGTCCCGCTTGGGGAGGTCACCATACAGATGTCAAACTTAGTGCAGTCAGCATAGCGTAACACAGCCCAGAGCTCCTGGACTCAAGTGATCCTCCCACGTGAGCCTCCCAAGTAGCTGGGTGTTACAGTAAAGCATGTTTACCTTTTAAAGAAATTGAGAAGTGGTTTTCATAGTGATTTCTATCATATTACACCCCACACCAACAATATGTGAGAAAACCATTTTCCCACAGCCTTGCAAACACTTCATACTGTCTTTTAAATTGCAAACAATCTAATGCACATGTAGAGTATCTCATTATTATTTTAACTTGCATTTCCCTGATGACCAATAATATGGAGCATCTTTTTGTGTGCCTTCCATCTTCCGTAAAGTGTCTGTCCAGGTATTTCCTATGCTTTGGATTTCTCATCAGAAAAATGACATAATCATAGTATATACCTCATAGTTTTTATAAGGATTAAATAAATTAATAGACAGGAGCACCTAGAACAATTCCTGACATATAGTGTAGTAGTTTTCTATTGCTATTGTAGCAAATTATGTGAACCTTAGAGGCATAAACAACACAAATTTATTATTTTGCAGCTCTGTAGGTCAAATAGTTGTCAGGGCTGTGCTTTTTTTTCTGGAGGCTCTATGGAAGGATCTGTTTCCTTTTCTTCTCTTGCTTCTGGAGAGCACTCACATTTCTTGGCTCATGGCCCCTTTCTCTGTCTTCAAAGCCAACAACATTGCATCTGTCCGTGTCTTTCTTCTGTGGTCACTTCTGACTCTCTCCTTCCCTCTGCTCCCCTCTTCCACTTTTAAGGACTCCTGCGATTATATTGGGCCCACCCAGAAAATCCACCATAATCTCCCTATTTTAAGGTCAGCTGATTAGCAAACTTAATTCCCTCTGTAACCTTACTTCTTCTTAGCCATGCAATCCAATACAGTCACAGGTTCCAGGGATTAGGACATGGATATCTGCCAAGGCCATTATTCTGCCTAACATGTATAATAAGTGCTATATAATTGTTTTCTTTTCTTGGTATTCTTACCATTATTATTAAAGGTTCTTAGATTTAGAGTTTGGATCTGCATTCAAATCTTGGCTTCAACACTTACCAGCTGTGTGGTCTTAGGCAAGTTAATTGCTGTCCTTGAGACATGCAATTTAGCATGTTATTTAGAAGTATGCAACAAATACCCAAATAATCAGCTATCAAAAAATTGGTTTTAAATGGAAGTCCCTGGATTGTAGAATTAGGAGTTAGAAATTGGTGGGGCAGGGGTCTGATATGTTATTACATTTTGACTTTTACAAATTTTAGCTCTACTTCTCTTTAAAAAATTTTATTATGGTAAAGCATAAATAACAAAATTTACCATTAGTGACATTCACAATGTTGTGGAAACATGCCCACTATCTTGTTCTAGCATATTTTCATCAACCTAAAAGGAAATTGTGCACCATTAAGCAGTCGCTTGCCATTCCCCACTCCTGGCCACTGGCGACCACTAGTCTGCTTTTTGTTTCTGTGGATTTGCTGACTCTGGATATTTCATATAAATAGAATCATCCAATCCATGGCCTTTTGTAACTGGCTTCTTTCACTTAGCCTAGTATTTTCAAGGTTCATCTACACTGTAGAATGTACCAGTGCTTCATTCCTTTTTAAGGCTGAATAATATTCCATTGTGTGTATGTACCACATTTTGTTTATTCATTCATCATTGGACAGATCTTTGAGTTGTTTCCACCTTTTGGCTATTGTGAGTGGTGCTGCTAGGAATATGCGTGTACAGGTTTTTGTTTGAACACCTGTTTGACTTATTTTGGGCATATACCTAGGAGTAGAATTCCTGTATCATACAGTAATTCTGTAACTAACTTAACACAAACCCACCAAACTGTTTTCCGCAGCAACTACCCCTTTTTACATTCCTACCAGCAATGGAACAGGGTTCCAATTTTTCCACCCCTTCACCCACACTTGTCCATTTGTCTTTTAATGGAACTTGTAATGCAACTAAAAACTATGTACATAGTACCGTGCTAAATTAAAATTATTAAAATAAGACCATAAGGTGATATTATTAGTAATAGGCATAAGGGTGAGAGAACACAGAATTGGGTGTTTGTCAGAGTCTTACCAGGTTTATTAATTTCCTATTGCTTCTATGAAAAATTACCACAAACTCAGTGGTTAAGCCCACAGAAATGTATTCTCTTATAGTTCCAGAGGTTAGAAGTCTGCAGTGGATCACATTGGGCTAAAATCAAGATGTCAGCAAGGCTGAGTTCCTCTCTAGAGGCTCTGCAGAGAATCTGTCTCCTTGCCTTTTCTGGCTTCTAGAGGTGGCCAACATTTATTGGCTTGTGGCCCCTCCCTCCATATTCAAAGCCAACAGCATAGAATCTTCTCTCCACCATCTCAAAATCCTTACCTTCATCACATTTGCAAAATCCCTTTTGCCATAAGGTAGCATCTCCACAGGTTCTGGGTTTTGGATATGGATGTCTCTGGAAGGCTATTATTCAGCCTACCAGCCCAGGGAAACCACTGTAGACTAAGCTCTTACTCATGGAGAGGTGAACAGAAAGGGCCCCGTCAACTAGAAAGTGGCAAAGTGACTTAGTGAAGTGCCAAGCTTCCGTGCTTTAGTTTTATGTTTTGTAAAGGGAGGGTGAAAACAATAACCATGTTATCTATTGTACATTTCCGGGGGACAATAAAATAAGAAAAAATGCTTACCTATGCTAACTCAAATTTCTACCAAGCACATTTTTTTTAGAGACGGGATGTCACTCTGTCACCCAGGCTACAGTGCAGTGGTGTGATCAAAGCTCACCGTAGCCTGCAGCTCCTGGGCTACAGTGATTCTCCTGCCTCCGCCGCCTGAGTGGCTGGGACTACAGGCGTGAGTCACCACGCCCTGCTAATTTAAAAACTGTTTTTTAGAGATGGAGTATTGCTATGTTGCTGAGGCTGGTCTCGAACTCCTGGCCACAAGCTTTCCTTCAGCCTCAGCTTCCCAAGTAGCTGGGATTATAGGCTCAAACCCCTGGGTGTGGCTTCTACCAAGTACCCCTAATGCTCTCAGGAGGCTGTAGGCAAAGCTCATAGCTGCAAATTTCAGGTATGACATTTCTCTGAAGTCATGTTTTATCTTAGCAATTCTTGTGAATTATACATTCTATTTAATAATAGACGTGTGTTTGTTTTAATACACAAATAACATTTTCACTGTCTTACCAACAGGAACAATAAATTGATGCTCTTGATTCTTTTATGTTGTATACCCCCTGTTACATCTCTGATTATCTCTGTTTGAGAAACACCATTAAATAAAAGAAAGCACATTGTAAGCTGCATGAGCAATGAAAACCCATATTATTAGACTCAAATATGAAACATTGAAAGCATCACATTGGTCTTAGCTCCATGTGGTGAACCTAAGAAGAAAAAAGGCATTGTCTAAAAAACTGGGCAAAGAAGAACTCTGCAAACACACGTCTAAATTCCTGGAATTTACCTTCTGTGGATACAGTATGACCTGTTCTCCAATTTGTGGTGAAGTATGTTTTTCAGTCTGACTGACTGTCAGGGAGGTGGGAGGTTTATTGGAGAAATAGGGAGAGAGGAAGAAAGGTCAGTGTATGCGAGTGTGGGAGACATTGGGGTCTCCATCCGCTCCCCACATTATCCATGAGCTTCTCCAACATCATTCTTCCAGAGGTGGCCAACTGGTGTTTCCTCAGTCTTCTTTGAAAGCGTATGCAGCTTCAAAAAGCACCACTTTCCCCATCCAGAAATTCCAGAACCATCATTTTTAAATCAGTAAGACCAGTATTCACAAGGGCACCGTGAGAAGCGGATCTGGGTTCCCTAAGACCTCCCGGGGAATGACGAAGAACTAGATGATTAGGAATGCTGGAGGCCCTTCTAGAGATTTGGGGAAGACCCGTGTTGTGTTTCTTTCACTCGGCTCACGAAGTGGCCATAGATCTATTCACCCCATTAGCCAGGAAAGCAAGCAAGAAGGAGCAGACCTCCTAAGGGGCCCCAGAAATTACTTCCATAATTAATATCACTGGGGGAATATCTTATCTGCTTACAATTTCTTTTTATCTTGCCTATTTCTGTTGGCGAGTGTAAAAGGACTTGGAACATGGCCCCTCTCAAGAAATCCTTAAGAAAATAGCACTCGTCCCCTCCCCCGACAACTGTATAGAGGCCTGCTAGTGTTTTCCTTAGAAGAAAATCGTGTTAACTCATGTCAGTGCTGTAGGTATGTCAAACTGTACCTTCCATTGAGAAATTCAGTATCTAATTTTGGCAGCTAGATGAGCTAGATAATATTCTACAATGTGTAGTTTTCAAGGTTTATATTGCTGAAAAGTCGAAGTCTAATGAAGGTTTGTTACTGGAGGAAAGGAGGGGCTTGGACAGCGCACACAGAATTGCTAAAGGGACGGTGTCAAAACAAGCATTCATGAAGGCAGACTGAGAAGCCACAGAATAGAACCAGCAGACACAGGCCTTTGTGGGTTCATGTCATTCAGCAGCCACAAGGGAATCGGGTCTGCTCCAGAAGGTAAAAACAATGTAGTTTAAAGCAGAAATTTAAAAATTATATTCCTGCTAAATAAGGCCTTGATTATTTTTTAAAACAGGAAAAATGTTGCATATTTTTATTCCCATGCCATGTGAGAAATTAAATCCCAATTCTTTTACCTTCTCCTAATAAATTGCTTGCTTTTGCTTCTTTTTGGTGAAACGAACAGTTCCTAAAATGAGATGAACTCCATTCTGAGTCAAACTCTGTTCTCAAACAAAATAAACCTTTCACTCTTTGTCCTCTAATAACCTGACCAGTATTCTATTTTTACCTCTTAGCCTTGAAATGACTTTGGCTCTTAATTTGAATTTTCCTCATCTTGTACACGTTCTAAGTGAGCTTTGGAGAGGTTTGCGTTTGGTTCACTAGGCACAGTACAATTCTTACAAACTGTTGAGCTTCAGTTCAAGCTTCCATTATTCATACATCAAATTGCTTCTAGCAGTATGACACTTTGGACGTGATTGGAAGGCCAAGTGAAAAATATTTAGCAGTCTCACATGACAAGGCCACTTGGACAAAAGGACTTTGTACATGTGACTTCACACAATGGGAAACCATGAACTTTTTCTCACCCTGTAAGTGGCATCGTGCCAGAGTAAACTTAGAAGCTACCCTCTGGCATGATTTTGGAAATCTTTTTGGTTCTGATATCTGGAGGTTTTTTTTTTTTTTTTTTTTTTGAGACAGAGTCTCACTCTGTTGTTGCCCCAGCTAGAGTGCTGTGGCATCATAATAGCTCACTGCAACCTCAAACTCCTGGGCTCAAGTGATTTTCCTGCCTCAACCTCCCGAGTAGCTGGGACTACAGGCACACAGCACTATGCCTGGCTAATTTTTTCTATTTTTTGTAGAGACAAGGTCTTGCTCTTATTCAGGCTGGTCTCGAACTCCTGGCCTCAAGCCATCCTCCCACCTCGGACTCCCAGACTGTTAGAATTACAGGCGTGGGCCACTGAACCCAGCCAGATTTCTGGAGTTTTTATGCTAAAATATAAATCAGCATTGGGAAGAACTTAATTATCTTTTATGGATTAAAACTATATAAGCCTCTAAATCTTATTCAAGAACACTACCATCTTTTAGGCTAGAAATCTCATTCATTTCTAACATTGTATTTGTTAACACAGTATTTTGTCACATATGAGACTATATATGAAAGATAAGTGCAGGATAGAGCAATAAGCATGGAGAAAACAAGAGAATAGATTTAAACTCATTGTTCCTTTATGTCAATGTTGTTCTTCCAGAGAATATTCACCTAAGTGAATGTTGTCCTTCCAGAAAACAAGCTTTCTCATTTAAATAAAGTATTTCTGAAGCTCATACTGTATGTTCAGCACGGCACTAGGTATTATAAAGGATATAGGGGACTATAGAATATAGGGTCAACATAGATCATATTTTTAAGGAGATTACAGCTGTGTAGGAAGAGGCAGCATGATAAAATTAAGAGAGGAATGGGAGCCCACAGTTAAATTTAATACATATTAGACATTTTGTATATTTTATCTCTTATCTTTACAACAATCTTACAAAGAAGATACGATCCTTGTCAGTTTATAAGTAGGGAAGAAGTGATTGAGGAAGGTGAGTACCTGCCTAAGCTTCCCCAGCTAGTAAGTTGTCAAAGCAGGATTCATTCAGATGCTTCTCACTTTAGAGAACCAAACGCTTTGCATTTGCCCAACCACCTCCCGTTTCTAGCGTCATAACCACTCTGTTTCTTGGAGCAAGTCACTCAGTCGTTCTGTACATTAATCTCCTGGTCTGTGAAATGAAGAGGTTTCTTTCCTGGAGTGGACATTCATTCTATTGTCCTTAGGCTAAACCCACGGGGCACTGGGGGACCAAGGCCAGACAGGGTGTCTAGCTGGGGTCACAGCCTCCACGCTCAGGACCAGGCCGTGTGAGTGCCCTGTGTTCACCGGGGAACGCAGTGTCCAGGGCAGCTGAGCCCTGAAGGAAGGTAGGATTTGGATGGACACACAGGCAGGGTAGAGTCTTTCAGATGGACGGAGTAGCCGGAACCTTGAATATGAGGTGTTGATGCTCCTCCACTTGGAAGGTTCAAAGAGCCATTTCAAGATTTTTGCCTAATCTCTGTGCCACTATCTATTGCTTCAGATCTAGAACGTGATAAATCAGCAGGCTGAAGTGCACTGTGTAACAGGAGAGATGACTCTTAGACTAGCCGTGTTAACGATGTGGTCGTGGCTGGCAAGTGGTAGGAACTCAAAAATTCTTGGTTAATAAATGAATAATTTTTGAAAGACACATGGATTGACTTAATTTTCCAGGTGGGTTAATGGATTTGCCCTGAGCTACCCAATATCACCTGACTCTCTCAGGCTGATACATGGCTGAGGGTGCCATGTGTGACTGTGAACGTCCTTTCTCTGTGTGAGGTGACTGGCCCATTCAGGGGCTCAGCCTGGTGCTGGCCTGATGACAGCCACACTCTTGCCAGCTTGGCTAAAGGATCTGCAGGTGGGCACAGTTGCTCAATGATATAACGGCATAATTGTCTTCCACAAAGCCAGCACCTGGTGCCAAAAAGGTTGGGAACTCCTGCTCTAACATATCAAGTTGTTCCTGGCTATGCTTCCTTACTGACCATCCAAAAAGGGTTCTTGTTCAGAAAAATGGCCTCTTGTCTTATGCAAAGTAAAGCAGCATTGTCTTGCATTTAACAGTGCAGCTTTGGAGTCAGAAGGCACTTGCTTGCTGTGTGACTTTGGTCTAGGTGCTTAACCTCTCTGTGCCTCCATTTTCTTAACTGTAAAATGGGAATGGTCAGAATACCTACCTTGTAAATGATTGTTAATACACATAAAGTGTATTTCCATAAAGTTTCTGGAATAGAGTGAATACTTAACCAAATATAGGCTAGGAAGAAAAAGAAAAGGAACAGTCAGCACTAGACTATTATACTTTAAAAGCAAATGGAATTAAATGATAGTGACAGGGCAAGTCTGGATGATGAAACTCCGTGTATCTGTCACTAAAGTAACAGTACTGAGATTGCTTCATGTTGCACTTTCACAGTGTCAATATCTGGGTAAAATTGCATAAAAGTCAGCCAACTGTTCATTTTCCCAATATTCTAATGTTTGAGATCAAGAAGTCAAAATTCAAACAACCAAAAATTGACTTAGCATTTTTATTTTCTTCTCAATGTTTCAAGTCAATGGTTCCTCACAATGCAGAAATATGGTCTCATTCCTGTTTGTACCCTTAGCACCGAGCACAGCGCCCAGATATAAACCAGGGGTTTGCCATAAAAGGCAGATGCTGCAGATGGTAGCTATGAGGCACTGGCACCATTAATTTATGCATTATTTATTAATCATTTGTTAAGTGTTTATTGAGTACATAATATGAAAGCACTATGCCAGGTATGTGCATAATTCTCCTATTGATCTTCAATGGTTGGTTTATCCCTGATTGATAAGCATTCTTCCAAGGATAATGAAATAAAAAGTCAGCAGTATGTACTTGGAAGGGAGAAGAACAGGCCTGCGGGACCCGGGGAGGGCCAGGCATGGATAAGCCCACGTGAATCAAGTGTGGAAAATACTGTCATCTTCTCCCTTCAAGCTATGCCCTGCAGGTAAGTGCTGAAGTGCTGAAAGGATAGTATTCATTTATTGACTCATTGACTCAAAAAAATATATTTAGCATTCACTCTGTTCCACAAATGTGCTGGGTACACCACAGACTGCAGGGTGAATATGCCAGGCATGGTCCCTGCCCTCGTAGACCACTGGGAGAGACAGGCAAGAGGAGAGAGAATGACAACAAGAGCATGGGGAAGGGGGCTTCCCCGAGGAGGTGATGCATATAGGGACATATAAATTGAGGGTAGCACTTCACCTGCTGGAAAGAAAGAAAGGAATGGTGGTTGGAAAATACCCCAGACAGAGGAAACTCTAGGCTAGACAGAGTATGATACATTCAGGAAGCTGAAAAAACCTCATGGCTGAAGAGTGGAGGATGAGACAAGATTGGATCTTGACTGTAAAGAGCTCCCAAGAGTGGTAAGTTGCTAAGATGCTGGATCATTTTTTTTTTTTTTTTGAGACAGAGTCTTGCTCCGTTGCCCTGACTAGAATGCCGTGGCATCAGCCTAGCTCACAGCAACCTCAAACTCCTGGGCTTAAGCGATCCTACTGCCTCAGCCTCCCCAGTAGCTGGGACTACAGGCACGCGCCACCATGCCCGGCTAATTTTTTCTATATATTTTTAGTTGGGCAGATAATTTCTTTCTATTTTCAGTAGAGACGGAGTCTCGCTCTTGCTCAGGCTGGGATGCTGGATCATTTTAATGATAAAGTCTCAGTTATCAGTTCTAAAACATCATATAGCAAATGTTGCTATGGACAATTATTATTCACTTATCTTAGAGTTCACCAACATAACTAATTTGTTTTTGGTTTTGAAGGTTTGCAGCTTTTATTCTCCAGTATTCCTGTGCATTGTGGGAACACGGAAGGACGAAATGTTCCACATTTACTTGTCCTGCACTACCTTCTGACGAGGTAGACTAGGGCTGTTGCCATTGCACAAACAGGGACACGTTATCAAGCAGGGTCTCAAAGAGATATTTGCATATTCATGCTCACAGCAGCATTATTCACAGTAGCTAAAATGTGCAAGCAACCCAAATTTGTATCCATGGATGAATGGATAAACAAAATGTGGTATACAAGGCCAGGCGCGGTGGATCACGCCTGTAATCCTAGCACTCTGGGAGGCCAAGGCGGGTGGATTGCTCGAGGTCAGGAGTTCAAGACCAGCCTCAGCAAGAGTGAGACCCCATCTCTACTAAAAATAGAAAGAAATTATCTGGCCAACTAAAATATATATAAAGAAAAAAATTAGCTGGGCATGGTGGCTCATGCCTGTAGTCCCAGCTACTGGGGAGGCTGAGGCAGAAGGATCGCTTAAGCCCAGGAGTTTGAGGTTGCTGTGAGCTAGGCTGACGCCATGGCACTCACTCTAGCCAGGGCAACAAAGTGACACTCTGTCTCAAAAAAAAAAAAAAAAAAAAGTGGTATACACATACCATGAAATATTATTCAGCCTCAAAAAGGAAGGAAATTCTGACATACGCTGTAACAGGGATGGTTCTTAAGGACATGGTACTAAGTGAAATAAGCCAGTCTCAAAAAGACAAGTATTATTATCAGTGGTCCCCAACCTTTTTGGCACTAGGGACTGGTTTCATGGAGGACAATTTTTCCATAGACCAGGGCAGGGTGGGGGGATGGTTTCTGGATGATTCAAGCACATTATTGTGCAGTCAAACCTCTCTGCTAATGATAATCTGTATTTGCAGCTGCTCTTGGTTCTAGCTTCACTGCCTCAGCTCCACCTCAGATCATTAGGCATTAGATTCTCATAAGGAGCATGCAACCTAGATCCTGCGAATGCACAGCTTACAGTAGAGTTTGTGCTTCTGTGAGAATCTAATGCTGCAGCTGATCTGACAGGAGGCGGAGCTCAGGTGGTGATGTGACTTGTGGCTGCAAGTAAAGGAATCACTCCAGTTTCTCCCTCTTGTCATGTTGGCTTCTCCTCTCTCTGACCTTCCTGTGTTCATCTTATAAGGATCCCATGATTACACAGAGCCCACTTGTTTAATCCTGGACACTATCTCCATCACAGGATCCTTAATTTAATTACATCTGCAAAGTACCTCTTACCATATAAGTTAACATTCACAGGTTCTGGAAATTAGGACATGAACATTTTTGGAAAGCCCTTATTCAGCCTACTATACTATTCTAAAATAAGTAGGTTTTTTTTTAAATAGAAAAATCTTTGGAAAACCTAGTTAAGACAAAAAGGGAGAACACAATTAAATACCAAACACCACAGGGATATGACAACAGATATAGAAATTTTAAGACTATACAAGAATAACACATGTGAGTATAAAATAATAACTTTCATTATCTAGATAAAATGCATGATTTCCTGGGGCAACAGGATATTATGGAAAAAAATGAGAAAAAGATCCAGGCACAAATGGAAAACATTTTTGAAGAAGGCTCTGGGACAATATGTTTTTATAATGATTACAGTTTCTATTTATTGAATGCTGCTAAGTAATGGATAGAGCTAGAATTCAAAATTCAAACCAGGATTTGTCTGGTTTCAAAGCCAATGTACTTTCACAGTATCATTTTTCCTCCTGTACATTTATGGATCAGTCTTCTCATACCTTCAAGAGGCACATTTTTCCTATTCTATGCACACTATTCCAGAGCATGGAAAACTACCCAATTCATTTTTAACTCCCTGATACTATGTAGCATAGGGAGTAGAGACAGGTTCCACTCTCAAGCTATATGATCTTAGCCAACTTAAGAACCTCTCTGGACCTCGGTTCCTTATCTGCAAAATACAGATAATTCTGCACTTAATGTGGAAAATTGTTGTATGAATTACATGAGAATATTTATATAAGCATTTAGTACAGTGGAACATGGTATAAGCTTGTGAAATGATCCCAATTGCCATTATTATTATGTATAATAAAACCTCACAAAGATAGAATTAAAAGAAAAGAACTAATATATTTTAAAATTCTAAATAATTTCCCAGCCAGTTGAGCCAAAAAATATTTAAAAAAAATAATCCACCACAAACAAGTAGAAGATATCAGTTTGGTTGTATCATATCAATAGATCAAAAAGAAAAACCATATGATGATTAAATTTTGACAGACATTGCTAAAAATATCACAATCATTTCTAAAAGGAAAGTTACCTATGAGTAGAAGAATAGTTTCTTTAAACATTAAAGAATGTCTTACACTGACAGCCTATCCCTTTATTTACTGGGAAAATACCTCTAGAGACATTTCTATTAACATCAGGAACAAAACAAGAATTTCTGATATCCTCTTGTTTAATAGCTGCTTAATATTATAAGTTTTAGAAGTTTAGTATTATTTTATAAGGTTTGGTCACAGAAGAAAACAAATAAGTTGTGTCATTACTGGAAAAGAGGGAACAAAATTATCATTATTTACAGACAATATGACTAGATATATACCCAGAAAAACCCCAGAGAATCAGCTAAAAAGTAATTAAAAGAGGTTCAGGAAGATGAATGAATACAAGTACAAATGGGTTTCAAACATATTAGCAACAATCAGAAAATATTATCAGGAAAAATCTTTCACAATAGTGAGAGAAATATAAAACATCTAGAAACATAAGCTTAATAAGAAATGTGTCAGATCTTTGTGAAAAACACCACAGAGCTCGACCAAGAAACATAAAATAAGGTTTAAAAAATACATACAGTGTGTCTTTGTGAACTGTTATAAAGATGTCAATTTTACCCACATTAATTTTCGGGATTAATGCAACCCAATAAACTCTCAGTGGGATTATTTTCTTCAGGAATTTTGCTGAAAGAATAAATATAGGAGAATAGCAAAAGAAAATTTGGAAAGGCAAGCTAATGAAAAGGAGTAAACTGGTTCTATCAGATAGAAGATATATTACAAAGCCACAGTAAAGAGTGGTGTGGGCACAAGTGTGGATCAATAAAAGAGAATAGCCCTGAAAAAGAAAACACTATTATATACAGTGGCTTGAAATACTATAAAAAGGACATCACAAAGCAAAGGAAGGGACAGATGACTCAACAAATGGAGTATGGAAAATACCAAGCCAAATCCTTATCTTATCCCATAGGTCACACACAATAATCAATTCCAGTGATGTCTAAATAATACTATGTATGTAGCAAATCAAACAACACAAATATACAGAGACAACAGTAAGTGTAACTCCCAGGAGAAGGACCCTTTGAGCCAGGAAAAGATCAATAGATTTAATGACATAAAGTTTCAAAGTCTGGATATCAGGCACTACCATTTCTTAAAGAAAAAAGAAAGTATCACAAAAAACATTAACATGACAAATTGGAAAACTGTTTGCCACTAATGCCAGGCAAAGAGTTAGTAACATTTGTTTTTAGAGAGTTTTATATATCTGTAAGAAAAATACTAACACTTTTATGGAAAAAATGGGTGAAAATGCATGGGTGATTTGTGGAGGAATTTATAAACGGTCAATAAAAATGAGGGAAAGTGCAATTTCCCCCCAAATCTCACAAATCTAAACATCATGTTTGACCTACTTAATTATCAACTCAGTGTCCTCTACCAGGCGGATGTTGTCACGAAATGTGTGTGTGTGGGTGTGTGGGGGGGTTGACAGTGCTACTGTCTTCCTGGGGTGGCATTTGGCAGTATGCTTCAAGAACCCCAAAACCATAGGGCTTCTTCTAGAATTCTGTCATTAGGAGCAAAAAAGAGATGTGAGCCATGCTCTTTGCATAAAGATGTTCTTCATATTTTTTTAAATATCAAAAACTGGAAAGAAATGCAATGATAAATTGTATTGGAATGGCTAGACCATGGTATATTGGGGGTGCTGAAGAATTTTGATTTTGGAGAACTTTAATGGTATAATAAATGTTCACTCTATAAGTTTTAAGTAGAAGTGTAGAACTCAAAACTGCATCTTAGAGAAATTATCTCTGGTATTTAGGGTATGACATTTGAGTTGGAGTCCTATGAATTTTCAATATTTTCATGTTTTTTACAATAATATGCATTGCTTCCATAATCTAAAAAAATAGTGCATGTGAGTCTATGTATATTTGAACTACAATATGTGTAGCTGATCAGTATGTTGTTCAAGGGATTAATCAAACTTTGAAAATTAGAAGTGAACTTTACCGGTATTTCAGGATTTTTGTTTGTTTTTTTCTGAAGCGTGTACCCTTCTCTCTCTCTCTTCAAACTTATTCTACTTTATCCAGGAAACACGGTCATACACACAGCCCATTATACTTATTGCCCCCACTTTTCTTTTCTTTAAGATAAAGGAAAATATTTAAGTTTGGCTTTTATTTTTACAAGTTTATTAAAAGATTTTAAGATTTCACTTTGCTAAAAATGAAAAGATGGTAGCAACAGAGCCATATTTTGTTGCCTAGGTAGCAGAAACGCTGACAACTCTATCAAATAGAAGATTTCTAAATAAACCTATGCCTAAATTAAAGTGGTATTTCCAAATGGTTGAAAAGTTAAAAGGAAATGGGGAAGGCGGAAGAGGAGGATCAGGAACGGACTCAGGATGAAGAGGAAGTGCTGAATAGCTATTCACGTGAGCCGTTCACATTACGCAGCAAATACACTCCTCATTGCAGTGTCTTGAAAACTTATTTTGTTAATTTTTAAATTTTTATACATTTCTATAATAAATATAAAAATTTGAAAGAAACTGGAAAATGCAGAGATAAAAAATAATCACCAATAATCCTACCATCTAGGTAAGTGGGGTGACTTCTAATTTCTATTCTTTCTTCTCTCCTAAGCACCCCATTTTTTCTCTCTCTCTCTTCACACTCCCCCCACACACACATTATTTGTAAAGATATTTACTTATTACTCTGAATAAAATTTAGTACCTCAATAGCTTTTCAGAATAAACTCTCAGGGGAGGACTTGGATATTTGCACCATAACATAAATTCTTCTCCAGTCTCTCATCTGGGGTCCCCCAGTGCAATGGCCAGTTCTGCTCATGGACAGCTGCCTAGAAGCTCCATCGAAAGTGCTGTCTGAGAGTTGATGAGCCCTGTCTATACAGATAGAGCTTTTATTGCCTGTTTCTTAAATATGAAACAAAAAAATTAAACAAGTATTTATTAAATACCTATGAGGTGCTGGACAGAGTTCTTGGCATTCAGGAGTGAACAAAACAGACCGAAATCCCTGCCATCTGGGAGCTTACATTCTAGTGAAGGAAGAGAGAAAAAAACTAAGTGAATTATTCAGAATTTAAGAGGTTGGTATGCGCCATGGACAAACATAAGGCAGGGATAGATGAGACACTGAGTGCCGGGCAGGTGTACAGCTTCGGTCGGGCAGCAGGAAGGAAAGGCCACACTCAGGTGGTGACATTTGTGCAAAGATACTAAAGAATCCCACAATTCCTGTTAAAAAGAGGCTACTGGGTGCCAAAAAGATTAGCAAATGGTTATGCACATCTAAACTTACCTTTGTGAAATTCGGGATGTGAAATCATAGAATTTCCAGCTGTGGGAATAGGATTGAGGGTGGCAGGGAAAGGTCATATACAAACGGATAAGATCTAGATGGGCATCAAATTTTTCAACAGCAACACTGAATGCTAAAAGAAAATGGATCAATGTCTTTAAATGATGAGGGAACGTGCCTTCAATTTAAAATACAATGCTCAACTAAATGATCAATCCAATAACAAAATATATTCAGATATATCAGTACATTAAAAACCCACCTTTCATGCACCCTTCCTAGGAAGTGACTTGAGGATGTGAACTAAGAAAGAGCTCTAATGGGGAACTAAGTTGAGCTGTATCCAATAGAGAAAATGTAACTACTAAGTATACAGGGAGGGGAAGGGACAGGAGGTGAATCATAGCAGAGATTCAGCAGAGAGTCAAGAACCAATCTAATGTTTAACGCTGATCAACCAAGAAATAACCATACAACTGAGAAGTGATGATAACCATTCCCACCTCCAGTGTGGTCAGCGGAAGCCTGGAGCAGTGCTGACCCATCCAGCCCCCTGGCGATAGTTAGGGGACAGTGAAGAAGGAGAACATCGGGCAGGGATGAGGCAGAAATATTAGAAATCATGTCAGGCCTAGGTGGTTCGAAGTTAAGTAGAACTGGAAGAATTTCCTAAACTAAAAGGGAGAGTTTTGCAAAAATCTTTTATAGAATGTGGCACCTAGGAAAGGGAAGAGTTCTTTGGGACATTCTTCCTGCCAGCCCATCATGCTGATGTGAATACAGAAATGATAAAACACACACATACGTTTTTTGTTTGTAGTTTATATTTATATGATACTGTGAAAACTAATTTATCAACATTTCATTCATTAAGATTTTTTAAATGAAATCCATGCCTATCATATATCAGGTACTATTGATTGGATGGAACTATGAAGATTAAAAAAAAAAATTCCTTCCCAGTCATGATAACAGTAATTTTCACAGGGATTCGCAGATAGAATCCGATAAGGGGAGATAGGTAGGTGACGATTACATTCCATAAGGTATTATGGACATTTTATGTTGTGACAGACATATGCCTGGGGTCCGACAGGACACCAAGGAAGGAGTGGCCCGTTCTTTTCATGGAAAGATAAGCTCAGCAACTGCCTGACAGAGTGAGAATTGTGCTGCCTTGGAAAAGAGCTCACTTTCATATCTTTGAAAATATAACTATTCTCTAGTGACTCTAGCCACAGGAAGTAACACTCAATAAAGAAAAAGAATTAAGTACAACATATAAACATTTTTAGTGAATCAGCTTTGAAAATATCCTGTAGAACCCATCCCCAAATTCATCTTCAGGATTGAATGATTCTTTAGCTAGTGTAATTTCCTCATCATTAAGTTGATGATAATAGTACTTAAGGATTATAGTGAGAATTAGAAATAATATAATACAGTTCTTATCATATAATAGACACCCTGTTTAGGTTGCTGGGATGATGATGATCATGATAATGAAAATTTATGTATAATTCTTTGCCCTGGTGCAGCAAAATCAAGACCGAATCCGATACTGCATACACTGACCCTTCAGAGAACTGCAAAGACATATGGCTGGAGCTGGCATACACCACAGAGACCAGTCTAGCTTTCTCGTTTTATAATGGAAGAAACTGAGACACAGAGAAATTAAACGATTTGTCTGACATTGTCCAGAAAAGTCTGCATGAAGCCTCAGAACATTACCTTTGAGACCATGAGAAGAGAATTGCATGTCTTGAGGCAAGAGACGCTGGTGAATTTGAGAGCCTTTCACTTTTTCTGGATTATTTAAAGAATGTGTCAGCAAAGGCTGCTTACAAATTGCACACACGATGCACTTCAGGGATCTTTTTGTTCTCCTGCAATCAGTTTTTGCCCAATCAGTCGCAGTACCGCTTGCTCCAAGAGTTGAAATCAGAATGATCAAAACTAACGTCTTGGTGTGCAAACACTGCCCGGATCGAGGTGATGTTTTCCTCCTTTTTAGCTTTATAGAACAATAGTGGGCCATATCCTACTATGATTCTACAATCTGCTACATCCCACAACTGGGGAGAAGCTAAAGGAGACATTAGTGTAATAGTCAGAACTTACAGAAAGGAAAACACCGTAAATCCTGCTATCTCATTTTCCTTTGCCACATCAGACATATAAGGAAGAAATTAACTTCTGTCAACCTTAATCCAGAGCCACAGACAGGGTTTCTGTAATTCATTGGCATAACTATGATCCCTCAATACTGTCCTGTAATTGCAGGTAGGAAGCATCTGACAAGTGGGAGTCTTTCATCCCCGGCTTTCTCTTGCCCTGTGTCCCATTCAAGAGGAATTCTGCCTCTCCTGTAGATGCCTGCTTTCTCTAGTGTGCTACAAAATACATGCGCTTACATTCTTTGAACTTCACTTTCCTCCGCTTACATATGGGTTATTAATATCTTTATTAGGGCTTTGTTGGGATAATTTAATTAAGTAATCCAAATAATAAAAGCTATTAACAAACTATATCTATAAAATATATATAGTTACATATATATAAATAAAATACCTTCTTATTCTTCTTCCCTGCTTCCTTTCTCCCTCCCTCTTTCCTCCTATTCTTCCCTCTCCTTCTTCCCTTTCTCTGTCTTTCCTCCCACCTCCATCCTACCCAAATGTATTGGTCCTACTCCCAGCATCCTAAAATGATCATGGGTCTCATAAACTATAGTCCCTATTCTTTTGGGAATATTTCTTCTATTTTGTGAACTAGCGGAGAAGCTTCCAGTTAGAAGATCCTTCCATCTCTAAAATTCTATAATTCTTTTTTGTGGTACCAGACTATCCAGTATTCATGGCAGATGCATTTCAAGTGACAGTGTGATTATAAAAAGTTTTGCTTTGGGATATGGGCTTTAGACTGTTTCTGACCAAAATCACTCATTCTCTTTTCTCATGAGAGAATTAGAAAGCTGTCTAAGTTGGGGAGAACATACATCTCCAATGTGATCTTTCACACTGTCCTGAAGGTAAGAGACTCAGGCTGATTTATGTTTCTTCATTTTCTAAAGAGAAGGATGGACATGCCATATGATTTTTTTACCTACAGCAAATTTGGGGTTGAAACAATTCTTCAAAAAGATGTATGTCTTAAGAGCTAACCAGAAAGTTTAATGTAAGCAGTTTGTATTTGTCACCAGATTTTTCACTATTTCAAATTCCCATTGAACTACACAATACTGTGCCATGACAGTGTTTCATTATGCTTTTTCTCCTAGGGTTTGGAGAACTCAAGATACAAAACAAAATGAACAACAAAAAAGGAAAATTTCTCAGGAATATTTTTGAAGTAGAAAGATATTTATTGAGGTTAAGAGTATGTGTCTATGCATTAGCCATTTAGTTCAGACTCAAATATATCATAACGACAAAATAAGCATCATGAGTGTGGGACATGAAAGAGGAGGGAGAGAGGGAGAAAGAGCCGAAAAGGGAGAAAGAGGAAATAGATGAATGAAAACTAATTCTTTTCTAATTTATGGGCGTAAAAATCTGGAACCATCAAAATCCAAGCTCTGCTTAGGAAAGACTTCTAAACTAACAGGAAATATTATTTACCTTCTCTTCCTACGGGATGATTGCCTAACTTGTCGGAATGAAAGCTTGGGGTTGGAGTTGGCATTGGGCCATTGCTATTTAAATGACATACCCAGTAAAGAAGAAGGAAAAGATGGATCACCAAGAGGACAAAGGGGGGCGGGGGGTGGTGGCGAGGACAACAGAGCTTTGTCCACCCAGTGCTAAGTTTTCCAGGAGGGAGGCGGTGCTTTGTGTTCCTTAAACTCCCCAACTGAGCTACCAACGTCCTTTCTGAAGGAAGATGGTCTTGGTTACATCTTTGCCCAAGCACTCGTGTAATCAAAATGACCTGTCCAGATTAATGAATCAACAAAATGTAGTCTACACATACAATGGAATATCACTCAGCCTTAAAAACGGGAGGGAAATTCTGATGCATGCTACCACATGCATCTTGAGGACATTATGCTGAAGAAAATAAGCCAGTCACAGAAGGACAAATACTGTATAATTCTATTTATATGAGGCACCAAGAGTGTCAGATTCATGGAAATAGAAAGTAGAATGGTGGGTACCAGGGCTGGGGCTGGGAGAAGGGAGTGGGGAGTTAGTGTTTAGTAAGTACAGAGTTTCACTTTCCAAGATAAAGAGTTGTGTAGATGGATAGTGGTGCCAATTGCACACAAACACGTATGTACTTAATGCCACTGTGAATTGTACATTTAAAAATGGTTAAGATGGTAAATTTTATGTTGTGTGTACTTTACCAAAATTAAAATATTAATAATAATAAAAATACTAATAAATTACCTGTGTATAGGCCAGAGAGAGCAGCAATGAAGAAAATTCCTTTACAGAAAACAAGTTGCCTCTAAATGAACTAACACAGGAAGTGGTGAGGAATACCATTTACTATAACAGGTTCCTGCTGTCTCATATATATGTTAATGTTCAGCAAAAACTCTGTAGGACAAATAGCATCATGGAATTGAGGCTCAGAGGTTGCTAGTTTGCCTACTTGTGCAATGTGAGGGTGGGTCACACAAGGAATTGATACCAAGTGTGTTTGTGACAAAGCCCGTACTCTCTTCCACACTGTGCTTTCTTTACAGGCTACTTTTCACTTAGTTTGAAATACTGAAGATTATAACTTCTTATATAGGATTATTTAAGAAAGCACAGGCCGGGCATGGTGGCTCACACCTGTAACCCTAGCACTTTGGGAGGACAAGGCAGGAGGATTTTTTGAGACCAGACTAAGCAAGAGTAAGACCCCATCTCTGCAAAAAATAGAAAAAATTATCTAGGCATGGTGGTGACCATTCCAGTTAGTCAGAAGGCTGAGGCAGGAGGATCACTTGAGCTCAGGAGTTGGAGGCTGCAGTGAGCTATGATGAGGCCACTGTACTTCAGCCTAGATGTCAGAGCAAGACCCTGTCTCAACCAAACAAAATAACCCAAATATTGCTCAGTTGTGGGAAGAGAAAGTAGGAAGAAGAAATAATTACTAACAAAATGAGAGAGATAGTCTACAATTGAATAAAAAAGTTCCTGTTAGCTCCTGGAGATCATTTTAGGTTTCTCACCCCCTTTGACTTCTGAATTTGAAAGCTCAATAGCATATGCTATGCCTGCTTTATTCCTGTGCTTCCAAAGCTGACAAAAGAAACAAGGCCTAAGCCAGTCTTTTCTGGATATTCTAATGATAGTGGAATGTTAAGCATTCATTTTAATAACAGACAAAATAACTCAAAATTGAATTAAAAACTTAAGGATAAGAGGTTCATCTTATCCTTCTTCTTAACAATATCAACCATCTTCTGGTTGTCTAAGTGAAGTGAATAAATTGTCCTGTGATAGAAAGAGCACGGGCTCTGGAATCATAAGAATGAAATCTGACCTGTCAATTGCTGCTTTCTAATTGTGTCACTTTGAACTCCCTTGTTAGTCTCTCTGAGCCTCAGTCTCCTAATACATAAAATGGGAATAAATATTCCCAATTCACAAAATTGTTGAAGAATTGAATTACATTTAATAAGAAAGTATATGTTAAAGCATTTGGCACACTGTGATTTAATCTTAAATGGTCAATAATTGAGCATGAAAAAAATAACTGCTCTTCTATGTGTCAGAACAAGGGTAGGCAAGATCCAAATCTCAGATTAAGTTGCTGGTAAGGAAGAAAATGGTTAAGAAAAATTAAACCTTTCTATGCTTTGGAGCAAAAGAATAACTGGAAGAATATGAACATCAAATAAAGTCCCAGTGAACAAAAAAGATGATGCCCACTGTTGTCTCACACTTTAGGCTGCTTATTTTAAAAAATCTTTCCATCTAAAATCTTTAAAAATCTAAAATATTTAGGAAAACTGATGGTTGTTAGCTAATTATATGAAAAATAGTTTAGAACACAAATATTTTATTTACTAGCATTCCACATCCATAGCAAAGCAAAGAGTTCACTTGGCTTGAGCCAATGAGTAGCTGGATAGATTCAGAACACATCTGTTGAAAGTTAGATTAATAATTAAAATACAAAGACACCACTTCTTTTTAAGCTACAATTATTGGCTTCAGTGGAGTGAAAAATCTCTGAGCAACTGGCCTTTACAGTCTCTCATCAAATTTTCTTTTCAGTAAATGAGGTTGGCTTAAAAATCTAGTTTGGAATTCCTGGTCTGAACTGTCAGTCAATATTATCCTGGGTAGAGGTGAGCTGGAGAATGGAAACGTGTATGTTTTTTTCTTGTGAAAATGTTCTGTATCTGTACTCCCAATTTGTACGTGAGCTTTGAGATGGGCAGTCCCAGATTCCACCCAGTGCTATCAGCAGTCTTCCAGATTGCCAACTACCCACCCTGCTTGGTGGAGTGGGAATCACAGCTGCATGGGAGAATCACACCAAACCTGTAGGAATGTAAGACAGCAGATACGAAGTTGCAGAGTGCATAGCTGTTTGCATGCTTACAATCATGGACATATTTATTTTTTTCCTTTCTCAACAAATGTTAAGCATTAGTCCTAATTGTAAAGGATGGAGACTGAGGAGGCAAATGAGGAGGCAAATGAGCTTCTCTATGGATTATGGTGAAATTATGGCATATTTATTTATTAATAACAGCACTTAAGATCAACTGGAAATTTGGTATCATACCACTGGCTTTTTTTTTTTTTTTTTTGAGACAGAGTCTCACTCTGTTGCCTGGGCTAGAGTGGTCAGCCTAGCTCACAGCAACCTCAAACTCCTGGGCTCAAGCGATCCTCCTGCCTCAGCCTCCCGAGTAGCTGGGACTACAGACATGCGCCACCATGGCTGGCTAATTTTTTCTGTATATATTTTTAGTTGTCCGTATAATTTCTTTCTATTTTTAGTAGAGACGGGGTCTCGCTCTTGCTCAGGCTGGTCTCGAACTCCTGACCTCGAGCGATCCACCCGCCTCGGCCTCCCAGAGTGCTAGGATTACAGGCGTGAGCCACCGCACCTGGCCACCACTGGCTATTTTTTTATGAAACTTTCTTAGTTGCTTTAAGTTTTGACATTGGTACTTCCTAAGAGTCATAGTGAGGGAAAAAAGCAAGGAAGGAATCAAAACTGTGGCATTTTCCCCCTCACACCAAATTTCTGTTTTAAGACTTAGTCAAGTACAATAGTGAGAGGGAGGGAAGAATAGGACAAAGAGTTGGATTTGTAACTGATTGCGAACACTCAGTTGGGATAACGCACTAACTTAGGACCAGCCTAATGTCTCATTTTTATAGGCTAAAATGTTGCTGATAAAATTAAGCTCCTTTCTGTCCTCTCATTCCCTGCCTGCTTCAGGCACAGAGGTTGTGGACTGTGACATCTTAACTTGACCATCTAAGTCATTTGGAATCTACTGACTTCCAACATTCCAGAGATGATTTGGTATGTGTTAAAAAGCCACTAATAAGGAAATAATTTCATCTACTTCTTCTTATCCTTCCCTTTGCGTAACTGTCCACCCAACTAACAGTTTGCACATCTGTTCCCTTCCAAGCCCCAAGACTTTAACCCCTCTTTGGCATCTCTCATTTCCTTTTCCAGTTTGTTTTACATTTAAAGAGACTTCAGTGGTTCCCCATCTATACTCCTGAAAACATTTGTGTTTTTAACTGGATGCCAAAGCATGAAACTTAATGTTACCAGCTTTTTTCTAGTGTTAACTGCTCATTCCTTATTGTAGTTTGATATTGTTATTTGACTGCTGTAAATAAATGCTAATTAACAAAATGCCAGTTGACTTTCAAAGCAGCTGCAGATGGTTTTACTTTTCAAAAAAGTTTCATCTTTATCAGCGACAGATGAAGAGCTGCCATATCTGACAACACGACAATCCATTACGGCTTCAATAGATGCATTTTAAATTAGGCTCCAATGCAATGTCTATTGAATTATATATTTTAATCGACTTAATAATGCCTAATGGGGTTGTAATAAATGGGCCTCATTGGATGGATTCTAAATATAGTTAAAAGATACATTTTAAAAGAATCACAAAAGAAGGAAAAATAGCAATGCGTCTAGGAACAGATTTACATAGAATTGTCACTTATTTTCCTCATTCTGCAGCATTTTGTAAGGAAAGTACAGGCTCAAAAAGGAAATAACCAAGACATTATTGTGGCTGAATAAATGTTTGCAGGATAAATAAGGAAACTGCACTTCCAAACAATAGGAAGAGACTCACTAAATTAGAAAAACTTAAAAGTTAGCAGAGATTAACCTGAAGCTTGAAAACTCAGATTAAAGAAATATGTCTTCTCTGACATTAGTCTAGAAACAAATAACCCAGGAAATATGTGACAGCCACATTCTCTTACTTGAAGGTTTTTGGGTATATTCAGAAGTATGAACGAGGGAGGCTCAGCCCTAAAGTACCAAAGCCATAAAACATTTGAACAGTATTGGAAGACGATTCTTTTCTATCTGAAAAAGGACCTAGAGCCACATTTTTTTGTGCTTGACAAAAAGAGAAAGATGGATGCAGAAAGATACAAATTACATGCTTCTATTACAGGAAACTTACCCTACTTTGGGTTATGATGTAATATCTTGCATCAGATTAAGTCTCTTGCTGAAAGCACCTGGAAAATCCACATACAACACAAAATACAAAACGTACATTTTTATTGGGCATCAAAGAGCAGCCAAGATATCCAGGACTTGAGGAATCAAGATCCCAGAGAAGAGAGAAACTCATTGAGTTGAGTCCAATATTCTCTGTGCCACTTTCAGGGAATTTGCTAGTTTTAGGCATGGAAGGAAAGGTTGAGAATTGGGCAGAAGGTGGATGCTCAGAGGCAGAGAAGCCAGCAGAGCTTTCAGTGATCTCACATAGTCTGGGAGACAAAAAGTGGAATTCAGGACTGCCAAGGGAGGCAGGCCCTGAGAAGCCAAGATCTTTGAGAAAAGAGAGGTAGAGACGATACCCTGGTTTTCACCAGAGGCATTTGTTAAATTTGTAAGGGCACAGGCAAGAGGCTAAAAGGTAAAGCAGAAAACAGGTGAAAAACAAAAAAGAGCTTGGGGCAGTCTAATGGAGGTAAGGAGATAGAAAATGGAGCTCAAGGTCTGCCAAGGAGGAAGAGCTCTAGTAAAACACCCTAGCCTCCCAGTTGGTATGCCAGAGGGATAAAAGCCTTATGAAGGTTACAACTCACTTAAGTCAGCTCACTTCTTGATTTTATACAATGTGATCTCCTTTACTACGTCTGTCTGTAGAGGATAGCATAAGTCCTCTCTGAAGAAAGGCAGCATAATCCTAAACATCTACAATTTTTCATAAACAGTGTTGTGCATTCAATAAACTATTACTACACATATCAAGAAATAGAATTAAAAACAAAAACAGACAAAAGAAATAGATTCATAGCAAACTCAGATATTAGAATTATGTGAATTTCTAAAAAAAACTGGTTAATATGTTCAAGAAAAATAGATGTCACAACAAAGCAAAAATAGACAAATGGGATTACATCAAACTGAAAAGCTTTTGCACAGCAAAGGAAACAATTAACAAAATGAAGAAACAACCTACAAAATGGGAGAATATATTTACAAATATATATCTGACCCCTGATATTAAGGGGTTAATATCCAGAATATATAAAGAACTTAACAAAAAACCCAAATAACCCAATTTAAATATGGTCAAAGACCTTAACAGACATTTCTCAAATGAAGACATACATACAAATGGCTAATAGGTACATGAAAAAAATGCTCAACATCACTAATCATCAGATAGATGCAAATCAGAACCATAATGAGATACCACCTCACTTCAGTTAGACTGGCTATTATCAAAAAGAAATGAAAACAGGTGTTGGAAAGGATGTGTAGAAAAGGGAACACTTACACTGTTGGTGGGGCTGCAAATTAGTATAAGCCACTAAGGAGAGTCCTTAAAAAATTAAAAATAGAACTACCATATGATTTATCAATCCCACTACTGTGGGATTCAGTTCTAGAACTGAAGAATACAATACTGATACTAGGACCTTAACAGAGGAATTTACTGCTTATTGGACATAACAAAGAGAGAATTTGTGAACTGGAAGATGCATCACGTAAAGTATTCAGTTTGAAGTACAGAGAGCAAAAAGATGAAAAATGCAAAAGTAGCAAGGGGTATATGGAACATAGAAAAAAGGTCTAACATACATATAATTGGAGTCGCAGATGGGATGGAGAGAGAGAGAATAGTACAGAGAC
Source organism: Lemur catta (assembly GCF_020740605.2). Lineage (NCBI taxonomy): Eukaryota > Metazoa > Chordata > Mammalia > Primates > Lemuridae > Lemur > Lemur catta. Next base: position 19,923,936 of record NC_059150.1, on the reverse strand, counting down.
AATATTTGAAGATATAATGGCTGAGATTTTTTTCAAAACTGATGAAAGATATCAGAGAACTGCTGCTACAAACTACAAGTGAGATAAATACAAAGAAAACCACAATTAGGCTCATGATTTTAAAATTTTTGCAAACCAAAATCTTAAAAGCATCCAGAGAAAAAAAGACCATTACCTTTAAAGGAGCACTAATAAGACTGTCAGCTACTTTTTAAAATGACAAATAAAAGCCATAAGGTAATGCAAAAACATATTTAAAGTTCCAAAAGTACAAACAAACAAACAAAAAATGCCAACCTGGAATTGCTTATCCAGTGAAAATAGCCTTCAGATGTGAACAAGAAATATGCACTGTTAGGGACAAGCCCAAAGAGAGAATTCATCACCAGGAGACCTATGGTAAAATCAACCCTAAAAGGAATTCTCCACACAGAAGGATCCTGGGAATCCAAGAAGGAATGAAGAGCAATAGAAAAAGTAAATGGTAAATATAGTGCATAGTTACTGTTTTGTGGGGCTTAAAATTTCAGTTTTGCCAGTGTCAGCAAATACATCAGCGCAAAAGAATTAAAATTCATGAAAACCGTAACACAAAGTTAGGAGGGAAAGTGTTATTGGAGTTAAAGTGTTCTATAGTCTATTGCAGGAAGCCAAAATAAAAAAAATCCTGTTGAATTGATCAAACCAGTCCTCAGGGCTCTTGTGAAAGCACCTGGGCAGTGCTCAAAGTGAAGCTGGTTACAAAGAAGTTAGAAAAAACTAACATTAAAGGTAAGAACTTGAATTCCACTGTGGCAGATGAAGTGAATTTGTCCATAAGACCAAATTCCTAGACAGGACAAAAGTATTAATATCCTGTTTGCCTGATGAAAAGTTTGCAGTTGGGTGGCAGAGTATGGATCCAAAACTGGATCAAAAATTATCAATTTAATGTAGGGAAAAAAAAGAAAATAAGATTTCCTCTCACCCTTAGCAATACAAACACATATGAACCACAAAGTTGGCCATGTATTGAAAAGTCTGTGGGATTTTAGGTCCAAGGAGATAAACTGATCATTTATTGGGCACTTATGAAGTATTGGACACCTCCTCCAAAAATGGGATAACTAATATCTAATTCTCTCTTTTGGTGTACCTAATCTGGTACTAAAAACATCTATTAAGTTTTTAATTTTTTGTTGTTTCATTTTCCATTTTTAGACATTCTATTGGTTCTTCAAAGAAAAAGCTACTTAGTGATTTTTTTTATAGTTTTATGCTACCAAGCTGATCTTTTTTCCCCTTTAGGAATAGTAAATGTTCTTGCTCTATAACCTGTATCTGATAGTTCTATTAGCTAAAGTATTGGCAAATCTGTTTAGTTGACATCATGGTGCTTTTTTTACCTGCATACCATTTTTTTCTATATAATTTGTCCTTGTGCTTGGAAAACCATTTGTAAGAGTATTTGAGGCCCAAGATGAATTAAATGCACCTTCTTCCAGAGCGAATTTATGTTTGTGTCTGAAAGATGTCTGTAGGAACTACCACCTTAAACCAAGTCCAAGGCTTGAGGGTCCTTGGTCCACCAGGGGATGTGAAATACACCTGCTTATTTGCAGGAAGGCTGTGTCACTTCTGGTTCTACTATAGGGGTTGTTCCTTTCAGGTTCAAGTTTACCGTAGGAACAGTTTCTTACTAGAGTTTCTAATTTATGTAGCCCCTGGGTTTTGGTTATCGTCCTTATCACCCCACAAAGTCATCAAAATAGCAGTTCAATTTTTCCACAATCAGCAAATATATTAGCACAAAAGTTGCTTATGTGATCACTTAGTATTTTCCCTCCATTTAGGTCTGGTGATTCCTTTCTACCTTGTTAGCTCTTAGATGCTTTTAAGTAGATACTTTTTGTATTATATTCAGCATTTCAGTAGGATAGTTGGTCTGGATAACTTACCTGCTAATCTGAGAAACTGGAAGCCCAAGATAATAAATTATCTGCATTATGCTGATATTATCTTACAGAATTGGGAGTTCAAGGGGACAATATGTACCTTGTAAGCTGAAAATAACTGTATGTCACTTATATTATTGTTAAAAAGAGCTAGGCATGGTGGTCATGCCTGTAGACCGAGCTATTTGGGAGGCTGAGGCCGGAGGATAGCTTGAGACCGGGAGCTTGTGATCAGCTTGGGCAATACAGTAAGACAACATCTCTAAAAAAATTATTGTAAAAATGGTAGAAGAAGGAAACCCAATTATTGTGTGCTGGCTATCAACCAACTCATGTGCCATCCTCTCCTAGAATGACTCTGGTGTTGCAAGCTCCTGCTTACTAGTTAGCCAAGAAGATAATTTATTAGGGCTTCACTACAAAGCAGAGATTGACAAACTGTGAGTCGAATTTGATCTGCAGCCAGTTTTTATAGATAAAGTTTCACTGGAACACAGACACACTCATTCTTTTATGTATTGTCTATGTCTGTGTTTTCGTGTTACCAGGGCAGAATTGAACAGCTGCAACAGAGCCTTATGGCCCACTAACCCTAAAATATTTGCTCTCTGGCCCTCTCCAGAAAAAAAATTGCCAACTCTTGATGTAAAGGATTATTCCTCAGAGGTCTTGCCTGATAAGTGTAAGTTCTGGGAGCTAGAAAATTGTTTTCTGCATCATTTGGATGCAGTTTTAAATACGGGAAGCTAGGACTTGGTAGAATAGACTCTGGAGTCACATTGAGAAATTTAAACAGGAAATAGCACCAAAAAGCAAAATAAGAATATCTTCAAGTAGCAACATGGTCATTTAATCATTACTCTTAAATAGGTCAGAAAAAATTTTCTTTTTCCTGCGTAGATATATTTTTTTATAAAGAGTGCGTTTTCCTCTTCATTGATAAAGTCAAGCTCTTCATCTTTTCATTAACCTATACTTCTTGGGGCTATGTCGTGTAGAAAGGAGTTGGAGGAAGTGGAAATTCACAAGCAGCAAAGGCAGACGAACCCAGGCACAGACCGGTGGTGATGCAGGGACGTTAGCCGATGTGCAGCTCTCTTACTCTACGCTGGGCTGGCAGAGTTGGCTGGGCAGTGGGAGCAGGCAGGGTGATTAAGCCAAAGAGCAGGATAACTTTTGGAGACAACTCCTGCTTCTCAGGAGTAATGATATAGACCTTAGCAGAAAAATCAAAAAAGAAATTGGAAAAGGAAGTTATGTGCAAAGCCCAGTACTGTGCTTCTTTCTCCCCTGAGCACCAGCCCTAATGAACAGATCCCATTTCTGTTCCTGATGGCAGCGAAGGTCCGGCTCCAGGTCCCACGTGCACACAGGCTTTCCCTGCACAGATAGTGGTGATGCCATTCGCTCTACCATTGTCAAGACTGCCTTGGTGTTTCTATGTGGGACGGTGGCTTAACAGCGAATGCTACTGAGTCCGCAAGATGACCAGGTTAAAATGCATTTTTCAAGAGTCACCAAAAATTCGCTAGTCCTGTGGCAAAAGTGTTTGTGCTACTAGATTGCAAACAAGGAACAAAATAATTTCCCCTGACCCAGAGCCCTGACAGACAGATGCCTTCCAAGATGTAAAAGAGAGTGTGAAATAGGCTCTGGGTCCAGGAGTGAGGGAGAGAGAAAGAATGATATCATTTCTTTGCAGAGAATCAGCTGCTTGACACCAGCATGCCATTTTGTTTATTAATCCATCTGAAAATCCTCTGGGGATTTCGAGCTGGCTCCTTGCCTGCGGATGAGTCTGTAACTCTGTGACAATTAACTGTAATGACTTCAAGACAGACCCTTCTCAATCACTGTCTGGTCCTGGCCTGCCAGAAGCCATCTGCACCTGGGCGGCTGGGTAACAGCACCCCCATTTTATTCATTCTTTCATGTGGAGTCTACTGTCCTCTGTCTTAGCTGGAGAGCCGAAGCGGCTCTAAATTCCCTTCTGTGATGTGGAGTGCTAGGAAAGGAAGGGGGGTATGTGGGAAAGGCTGGGGGGTTCCCTTCTCTAAGACCAGGGCACAAAAGGCCCCTCTATTCCTGACCACCTGGGCTCACCAGGCTCATTATGTGAGAGCTCAAGCATCGACCAGGCGGTCAGAGGACCACGCAGCGGCAGAGAAGAGAGTTCCTATGTGGCCAGCTCCTGCTGCCCCTGGAGAGAGAGGCGGGAGGCCGCTGGTAATTTTCCGGGCACTCAGCATGCACTGCGGTGCCCCTCGCACAAGCACAATGGCAATGGCCAGGGAGCCAGATGGGCTCTATTCCAGGCAAAGGAAGAAAAGGGACTGCAGAGTCTGGATTTCCTTAGCTCCTTAGCCTTGCTGCTGGCCCTCTGTCTTCTGACACTGGATTTACCTTTCATTAGTCCCCAAAGGGAGAGGGCGCATCGCAGCTGGGTCCTCTGGAAGCCGCGGATTTGCTTATTTGCACCCTTCTTGTGCATATTTTTATGTGGGCTGGGAAAACAGATGGCTACATCCAAGTTGCTGAAAACCCAGCTGGTTATTGCTGCACCAGAATGACCTGAGTTTGGGGATCTGAGTTTTCTCTGCCAGAGCCTTGGGCAAGTTGGGAAACATATTTGTCTTTGAATTAGAGCACAGGCGGACAGGTCCAAGACGCTGCACCCCCACCGTGCTCTGTGTGCTGCGGGGAGTACAGGGAAGACATTAAGCCCAGCACCTTACACACAGCACGCCTGCTCCCTTACATCCTTTCTTTAAATTAGCAAGTTAAAAATTAATTGTAAAACAACAATGTAATCATCCTCCTTTTTCTCCCTCTTTTTAAACCGAACTTGAACTATCTCACATTCTAGGTAGCACTGACATAGACTTTCATAAAAGAAATTGACAAATCATATCAATCCAACATTTACTGATCACCTGTTTTATTCCAGGAATTATGCTTGGTGCTGGAAATTTAAAAAAATGAATAACACATGGTCTGTATGATCAGAGAACGCATAGATTAACTGGAAGAGATGTGTAAAAAGAAGATACAGGTGTTTAAAAAAGAAGATGTATAAGTGCTGTAATGAAGGGAGATGCAAGAGTGGATGGGAACATGAAGAGGGACAATTTCTTTTCCTCGGGAACAGCAAGACCCAACCCTAGAGTGGCAACACTTGAGGGGAAGTCAGTCTGGGGCATGAGGTGGGGGGAAATCCCAGCTGAGGAAGCCACACGGGGGTCTGCACGGGGCACTCATGACCGATGCACAGTGTCCCCTCCCACCAGCTCATCAGTCTAACCTCAGCTTACTCGGGGACCTACCTCTACTCACATGATGCTGGAGAAGTCAACCCTATCCCCAGCTGAGGAGCAGATCCTAATTAGTCTACGACAATCATGGCAGCCACATTCCGGTGCATGTTGGGTGTAGAAGTGGGCATGTGACCAAATGCTGGCCAATGAGACATGAAGTCTCCATGGGGTGTCCAGAAAAGCTTCCTCTCCAGCAGGAAAACATGATGTGACGAGATGGTTCTGCTGCTGCCTTCCCCAAGGAATGGGAGGGTTTTCAGCAGGGGACAGATGTGGTTTGATTTACAGGTTAAAGGGTAGCCAGGGCAGGAAGCATCACTGGGAAGTAGCTGTAAATATCTACCGAAGGGCCTTGGGTTCATGACGGTTCCAGTCCCCAAGGCCATTGAATGGGGTTATTCCTGCAGTCATGGCCATAGCATAGTGACAACTCAGCATCCTGACTCAAGGTGACCTTGTGCTGGGGTACAGAAAACAGTGCAGGCAGGTGAGGCGGTGTGTCTCTAAGAATGGGGGTGGCTCCTTTTTAGGGAAGATTCTGCCAAAATGACACCTTCTATGGCAACTCGGAGGCTGCACACAAGCCTTTTCTACCACAGCCATATACCTGAGTTGTCATCCTTCATCACTGAAGTAATTGTGTAAAGTGCTTAGTACAGTGTCACACCTGTGGCAAGTGCTCCATGCATCCTAGCTACCAGCATTATCACAGACAGCAATGAATCCTTTCTGAAAGCCAAGGGTAACAAAATAATCTATAAAAATAATCCCAAAGAGATTTTTCTCCTTTTCTCTGCCAGTTGGAAGGTTGGTTTGCCTAGTTGTATTTTTATTTCATTTCTAACACTTACCTTATTCTTCTCCTAAGTTTTTTTTTTTTGCACCCTTGGGCCCACTGGGCCCATGACTCTAGCACGGTGCAGGCTGCAGGCTGCCTTTGGCCTTACTGATCCAAATTCTCAAATTGAGGTTGCTGATCCCACAAGCGTGAACTTCTTGGCTCTGTGTCTGGGCCTCTCTGCTTTCAGTTAGACAGGAAACTGGGGCTGGGCAAACCTCCAAGGTTTTAGATTGGCCTTCTGTTCAGATAAGCTTCTTAGGATGTTTCTACTTGGGAACAGTAACAGCTCAAGTTCTTTCCTGGGTTTTAGCTTGTGTCTTTGTGACATACCAACAGATTTAGAACTGACGTTATAATTGGAGTGAAAATGCCCACATGTGACTTGAATTAAACAGACCTCCACTGATCAGAGCCACAAGGCCAACTAATCTCAGGGTGTAAAGCGGAAACTCTCTCAGGCACCAAGCAATCTTCCCTAGGAGAGATAAGTTAAGGAAAAGAGGTCTTTGGCCTATGTGCTTATTTTTAACTGAGTTTAGTTTCATGTTGGGATGCAAAGCTGTTTCCTTAGTATCTTAAAGAAGTAGCTCAGTAGGGTGAGAAAATGGGCTTTAGAGTTCAAATTCCTGTTCCATCCCTTATGAGGTGTGGCCAAGTTATTTAATTTTCTTGATCCTCAGTTTCTTGACTGAAACTGATGAAAATAATACCTTTCTCATAGGATTATAGTGAGGATCAAATTAGTTGTGTGCCAGATGACTAGAATATAATAAATGCTCAATAAATGGTGGATATTATGTCTACATCCCCAAGGAGAGGAGACCGCTATATATAAATTTAATTTAACAAGTTCAGAAAAAAAATAAGGTTAAGAAAAATAATGAAAGCTGACATTAAGAAAACATTTACTATTGCCAGGCTCTCTTCTAAGCATTTACATGTAATAACTCATTGAATCATCACAACACTTTTTATTATCCCTAGTTTATAAGTGAGGAAACTCAGGCACTGGAACATTAAGTGAGTCTTCTGAAATGGTGATTCAAAATATGCCTAAGCTATTAGTCCTTTTCATGGGCCAGTTTTCTCAAAAGAACAAATTCTTTCAGATATTCTTATTATATTACTACTTGATTCTTTCTGGATCTTTCAAAGTGTCTACCCAGGCTTAAGAATTTCCCTGTTTCCTAGAAGCAATATATTAGGAGGAAGATCTTCCAAGTGTTGCTAAAACTAATAGTGTTTTCCAGCTCAGTTTGGAAGAATGAACATAGCCCTGGGGAAGGAAATTCTTATTTTGCCTTTGCAATCAATTCAGCTTTATCAAAAACATGGTAAAACAAACCAACCTTCAAAAAACAAATAACTATGAACAAATCAACAGAAAAATCCTCTGTCTTCATTCAGCTCTTGCCCCTTTTGGAAACAGGGCACAGATCTTATGCGGGCACAGCTCGTTCAGGTTCAGCTTCATTTATACGTGTGCGTTGAAGTGTCTGTGAGGATTTGTTCAGCGAATGTTCTTTGAGCACCTAACGTACAGCACTGAAGGATTCAGTGGCTGTAGAGAAAGAACATGTGTCTTAGGTCAGGTTTGAACTTGAGGGACTCAGATAAGGCATTTCCAGCCAAGAATGTGAAATTCAAGATTAAAGATTGCTCACCTCCAAGAAGCACCACAAACTGCTTTCAAGTCATCTCTCACCCAATCCTTCAGCTCTCCTTCCAGCCTTTTCTGAGCCCTTTGATTTTGTTTTCATTTATCGATGATCTGAGAAATGGTTCTCAAAATATAACTCATGGGACTCTGATTGGTAAGACCAGTTCCTTAAAGTTTAAAGCATTCCTGCTTAAAATTGGACCGTAACAATATATAATCCTTTCTCGACATATAAATAATTGTTTATTTCATCCTGGACTTTCAACTCCTGTGGAATTTGCTTCTCTTAGCACTATTACTCTACTCTAGCTTGTCCCTCCTTCCTCAATACCCTGCGAGGTCTTATCTCCCTTTCAAAGTCCTGCATCTTATATCAGGGCTCTGAATCCATGAGTCCTTCTATAAAACATAAGCCAAAATAAATTTTTAACAATTTGACCTATTGTAATATTACTATTCTCTATTGTAATATTACTGTATTCTCTCCAGTTTAGGCGATGGGTTGAAATGCTTTTGAGGGAGAACAGCTGCACAGTAGTAAACTTTCCCCCTCAACTCAGAGGGTAGAAACCCCAGAACCATTTGTCTAATAAATACCTTACACCTGCCAGGATGGCTGTTAATAACTGTAATCAAATGAGCCTCTGTGAGATGCTACAGGAGAGCTGTAATGCAATTATCACTAACTGGATTGTTCCAGTTGATACCTGGGCATCGCCGGCTTTGTTTATGGCTCACATGAGCACATTTTAATGATCCAGAGAAAATGTGCACAAGCTGCCACTCCCAGTAAATATTAATTCTGAATAAATAAATGGAAATGAAATGGAATTGTTGGGAACAATTAATTCCTCTTGATCTTGGCGTCCCTGAGTTACTTTTACATTAGCGGGCACGCTCGCTAACAGTGCTTCATGTTGGAGATGGTGGCCACCTTCTACCTCCAGTCATTTCAACCCTGCAGGTGCAAGCGCACCCCAGTTAGGGCCCCCGACATCCAAGCTCCCAAATGAAAGTACATCCTGTCCTAACCAGGAAACGTCAGAGCAGATCGACATTCTTAAAAACACGCCGTTTGCTTCCAAGATAACACTGGAAACGTGAAAATATTATACATTTTAGCAAAATCCCACACATTAGAAAGCAAACTCCTGGCTCTCTGAGATGTTCGACAGTTTTCAGTTTTATTTGACATATTTCTTTCAAGTCTAGCATTTCAAGCAAGAAGGAAATTGGTTGCCTTAGGCCAAGTTCTTACTTTTCCAGCCTCCTAAAGGGAATTATGCTGCACAATTCTGTAAGAATTTGCTATCAGGACTTTCTCAAGAACTTTCAAAGGCTTCTTTTATTCTTACATAAAAAGTCCAAACCCTTGAGGCCTACACAGTCTGGAACTAATGAACCTTTCTAACCTTCCATATTTTCTGCTGCTCCTTCTGTTTTCCTAATACCTTATGGTCCAGCTAAATAGCGTATAACTGACCATTGTCTGAAAACACCCTATACTTTCAAGTTCTATGCAATTTGTTCCTCTGAGCACCATCACCGTACTCTCCCTCCCGCATGCCCCCCTGCCCTGCAAGGTCCTACCTCTCCCTTTCAAAGTCCTGCATCCTCTGTCAAGGCCCAGATTTCATGAGACCTTCCATAAACCATAAACTGAAATAAAAAAATTTAAAAATTTTACTACTATTATAATATTACTCACAATCTACCTGATACAGCTATTTTCTCCTTGCAGTATATTTGCTTTTGAAGTCCTCTAGTTCTACCACATCCCAAGGCTGGCACATGGCATATACTCATTAAATGCTTTCATATCTGATGAATTAAACTGAAATAATGGTTATAGTTTCCTGTTATTATGTACAGCTTCATCAAAATAATTGGTCTAACAAGTATCTTCATTATATCAAAATAATCATCTACATGATCCTTCTACAATGGACCAATTTTATTTTCCCGGTATGAATTCAGAGCTTATTTTTTTGGTATTTTATACCCTTTCAACCTAGCGTCTAATACCAACTCCAGCACAGAAAATAAGTATATTTTCCTTCTTAGGAGATGATGAGCTTCAGCAAGTTTGCCAGATGCCCTGTGACAGACAAAGTGAAGAATACGAAAGAAATATATTACACATTGTCTCAAGGGCTTACAGTCAAGTCAGGCAAAAAATATGAAAACATACGCAAAATATAGGGAACAATGAGCAGTCATGGTATCAGCTCTTAATGCAGAAAGGAACCAGGGAAAGAAGAGAGGAGGGGCTGGAGTGGTGAGGGTAGACGTCCTGGAGGAGGTGGCGTTGGGAGGAACTTGAGGATAGACAAGCCATCTGGCACACCGTAGAGGTGAGGGCCTTGCCTGCAGAGTGAGGACCTGAATGAAGCCATGCACGGGCATGCGCAGTGAGTGGGGTGGGAGGGGCTTGGGCACACTGATGGGAAAGGAAGGGAAATAGAGCCCTAAACCAACCAGCGTGGACGATCTGTGTGGGGTGGAACGAGCCAGGAGGAGGCTAACAATAGGTTTAGGTTAAGTAGTTTGGATGAAGTCAGACAATGAAGCATTTTAGGGAAAAACAAAATAAATAAACAAAAAAGGCATTTTAGGAGAAAGCAAACACTAACAGGGAGTCATTGTAGGTTCTTGAGCAAGTGCAAGGCATGAGCAAGCCTTTCTCCTTATGAAGATTAGTGTGGAAGCTGATTGCAAAACTGGTCAGAGGTGAGAGACTGCAGGCAGAGAGGCCGACGCTGCGTGGTAAGGCGAGGCGAGGAGGTGAAGCCGGGAAGGTGGGGGAGGCCTGGGAGCTGAGGCTGACTGCGAGTGTTGTTCCAAAGGGAGACAGACCCAGGGCAGGGAGAAGGGGGAGCCAAAGAAGGAACCAGCATTCCACCATTTGGCAATTTTTGTAGCAAAGAAGATTGACTTTTTGTTAGGGGATAAGGAGAAAATGTTTTCATAGAACATAGCATTTTGGATGATGGCCAATTATATATTGATCAAAAGCATATTAAGTGTCTATAAACTGCTAAGTGCTGTGAATTCAGAAGTGAATAAGCACACGTGTGTCCGCAAGGAGTGTCGCAGGGAGGCTCCGTGGACATCATCAGGCCACCACGGTTCTAAGGAAAGGCTTTGCTCAGGAGGCGACCTGAGCAATGATGAGCGAAGAGGGCGGTTGTGAATGAACCTTTCAGGTAGAGGCAAAAGCCTGAACAGCAATGACTAGGGGCGAGAACCAGGGGTTCCCAGTCGATCCTGATGATTGGCATTATCTGTTCTGGATGATGCTTTGATTAATGCACTCCTGCCCCATCCATCACCCGGCACCCATAGGAGAACTGCAGAGGAATGTTAATAGCCAGGCAGCCAGGTGTAAGTGGAGTCAAAGAACCCAGCTCTGAAATTTACCATAAATAGCGCAGGGGATTTTCACTCTTTCACTACTTATCTCTTCTGCAATTGATCTGGAGCTATTTAATGATGCATATGCAGACAAGGTGAAAACATCCTGCAGTCAGAATACAGATGTGAGCCCTTTGTCTGACAGATGAGTTAGGGCAGGAAAACTAGACGGAAATGAAATCCCATAAATCCATACATACCACAGCCAGTAGCCCCTACGAATATGAAATATTGATTTAGTGCTACCACCATTCTAAGTTCTGAATAAATTACCTTAGTACCATCTAAGCATATAGTGGACTGAAATTTCCAGGGGCAAGATCAAGGATTTTCTATCAGTTGTCGAAAACATACTGAGCTCCTACTAAGTGCCAGGCACCATGACAAAATCACAACGGTTGGGAGAAACAGCAACAGAGTAAGCAGATGTCAGGACTGATCTGTGTTTGCAGACAACTCATTGAGGGCAGAAGTTCTTCAGATTCAGCAGGTAACCAAAGGATATCACATGCTTAAGACAGACGTGAAGAAGCATAGCATGTCCACACAATGAGAATTCCTTGAGGGATGTATGTTAGGGACATGGTATTATAAGGTAGGATTTTTATCTTCCTTTGTGATTCTTCTGATGTTTTGTGTGTTTGAAGTTAATTTGCCATGGAAAGCATATGGTGGTTCAAGGCATAGTGTGTAGTATAAGGAAATTCCTCCTGGAATCCCAGAGATCCTGAGTTAACACCCAGGGTGTTAGCCCCACAGGTGGAATTACATGGCCATGATCCTCAGCTTCCACACTCCCTGCAGCCTGACACTGTGGCTTTGAATGAGGCTGGGCCCCTCACACCACAGGCAGTGAAGAATGGGAGTCACAGGCCCTAGTGTTCTGTTTCCCAGCTATTGTCTCAGATTGTTTCATTTTTCTTCCACTCTTGTTCCCAATCTGTGGCTCCTCCAAAGAGGAAGTGGAGGATGGAGGGATTGGGACAAGGACTACCAGTGGCAGGTCACCTTACTGGACTTCTTGGAGACAAGCCGACTGCAGCTGGCAGGCAGCCTCTGATGAACCATCCAACATGATCGAAAGGGCAGGGCTTTCCTGTAGGTGCTTCTCCCCTCCCATTTTTAAATGGATTTAGTGTCTTGGGCGACTTGTAAGCAGAGCATACCGACACAGATCACTGACAGCTCTTTCGAGAGCAGACAAATTATCATTCCACCCCACCTGCTCCAAAGGGAGGAAACAAGAAGTTCTCATGCCAGGCTGGATGGGACAAGGGAAGGGGCTCCGGGTGGGAGAGTTGACTTCTAATTGCTGGAGACAGGACCAAAATCGAATTTGAAACCAAAACTTTAAATGTTAGCTGCATTTATTTTTCTGAGTTCTGCTCTGTTTGGGAAAAGCCTTCTCCTGCATTGCTTTTGCTTCAGCAAAGTATCTGAATCTACAGTCTCAGCCTTTTTTCTCTTATTCAGTCTCCCATAAGGAAAGCGGAGATTGGTAACAGATAGACATGTAATTGAAATGAATGACAAATTACTGCCTCGCTGCCCTCCTTCTGGACTATGAAAACGCTGTGAACCCTGGGAGGACCTGAGTGTTCCACCAGGCCTCTGTCCTCATTTTACAGATGAGGGGATGGAGCTCCTCAGGATTTAAGTGACTTGTCTAAAGTCACAGAGCTCATTGCTGCTAGACCTTTAACCTTCTCTCATAGCTGTTATTTTCCAGTCCTTCAATCATCCTGACAACTTTGCTCTGAAGCCTGTCCAGATTCTACTGCCCTTCTCAGCTGTAGCTCCTGGAATTAGACACATGAGCCCAGAAGGGTCTGATTGTATCTGAGTCTGAAGGGAAGACTGCAGTAGTGCTCCCCATTCTGGGTGTGCACGCCAATGCCGGGCTTGCTCCGGGCCTTTATTTCCGAACATGAGGCTCAGTCTATTTTTGACGTGCTCCAGCCCGTCCTCCCACCTTCCTCGTCTCACTGCTGGTTTTCTTCCCCGAGTGTAACGGTGCCTTTATTGAGTCCCACCATGCAAATGATAAAACCTCACATGTTCAAAACGTCTTTCCTTCTGGAGTCACAAAGTGCCTTTCTGAGACTCTCAGCCTCCTCAATGCTTCTGTAAGAGGGGTGGGCTGCCAAATTCCAATCTTGTGGACAGACCGAAGCCCCAAGTTTAATTGATTTGGCCTAAATCACCTATCAAGATGGGTGAGAATTATTCTGGAAAGCAGAGAGATGACTTTATCCCACTCAGCATTGAGTCAGTGAGTCTATACTGACCATTCCACTCCACTCCTCACCCCACACTGCCAGCGCATGCCCCTTTCTTCACTATTGCAGGAGTTCTGCCATAGCCAGTGTTCACACACTTTCAGCTCCCTGATGGATTGGATACAAAACAAGTAAGTCCAAGACGCTCAATCTTTGCTCTTGTAGGACTTCATAATTCAGTTTTTAAATCATCAGGGATCTACTTATTTTCTAGATCCACCAAGCTACATTCCTATAAATAGGGATCTTACGCTCCTTTGGGATCAGTATAAACTGCCGCCTGTGCTTCTGATCATTCTGTGCATTATTTCTGTTATTGCACACATCCCATTGTCTTGCCCTTACTCACTTACCTGTCTCACCTGCTTTCCTTCTCCCCACTCCAGGCTAGGAGCTCCACAGCCCACAGGGATAGTCCACACATAATTGCGGAATGGACTTATGTCCCAAGAAGACCCCTTCTGCAAGCCCCTAACCCCACCTGTGTGGGCCATGACTCTGCTTTCCCTGGTGTGTCCTAGGAAAATAGCCAGCTTACTCCCTGTCGGGGAGCTTGTGAGTTCTGCTTCATCCTTAAGGCCATGAATTGGTGGTTGACTCTTCAGGGAGCAGAATCTCCAACTCTGAGGGCTGCCGCCTACTCCCGCTGTCTCATGTCAAAGGGTCATGGGATGGGATATTAAGCAACTGTGACCACAGAGTAGAATGAGGATTAAGAGGCACTAGGCTGACACCAAGGATTGAATAATTTTGGTACCCAGCAAAATGTCCTGGAGCTAGGACATGTTCAGTCAACGCTTATTGACGATTGCAATGATGACATCCTCATTATCTCCCTAGAAACACTCAAAGGAGGGCTCCTGTCTGCTGCAGTTTCCCTTGACTCACAGAGGCTGAAGCCAGACTGCTGAGGACACAGCATTCTAAATGCTGAGCTCTCTTGGGACGGTGCCCAGAGTGAGGTTCTGGGAACACGAAATGTTTATATAATCCCTGGGGTGAGGCTACTGATGGAACCAGCTGAGGTGAAATCTCAGCCATGAGCTTGTGATTCCCCAGCCTTCTGTCCTCTTCCCTCCCAGCAGGGATGATAAACAAAGTCACAGCCAGCCCTCTGGAGCACCTCCTCCAAGGGAGGGGTGGCTAGAATTGTCGGCCAAAGCGATGACCAACTGCTCAGCACTGCCACAAATTCAGATGTGGGAAGATAATGTCGCTAAAATAATCCTACAGATAACTAATACTCATCAAGAAATTGTCGTGAGTCAGGCTCATCGCCGTGGCTGTCTAATTTAATACACCCCTGTGAAGTAGGTATTTTTGTGTCTGAGTTACAGAGGCGGAGGGACACAGATTTCCCAGTGTTACACATTTAGTAAATTGCAGAGTCAGGAGTTCTAACCCGGGGTAGGCTAGATGCCCACAGACCATCATGTTTCCATTTGGTGACGTGCCCCCCTGATGGTTGGCAGGGGGGCCTTGCAGGGCTCACACTGGAGCAATCAACAAGGCAGCGGAATGGAAAAGCAGCAGACAGCCAAGCGCTCACGCCGAGAAAACCCAAAGGTGAAAATGATGCTTCATCCGACAGAGGCCCCAGCTCCAGTGCAGTGACACCATGCTGATAAAGGTTTTTAAACAAAAAGCATTTCCTCGGGGAGGCCCACGGATGAGGTGCATGGCCCTGGTAGGCTCCCCAGAAATCTGAAACACACGCACGCACGCACAACATAAAATAGAGAGTTCACTGACATCAAAGTCACAGCCTTCTGTTTTCTTCGACTTTCCGGATTTCCAACCATTTGCAATGTATCCCAGACAGAAGAATTCAACAGACTTGAACTGCAAAACTGAAGTTAGTGATAAGACCCCCCCCCCATCCCCACCCACGCCCACTTCACCAAGAGGATGCTTGAATGAGAAAATCTTAGCTTGTTTTCCTGGAAGGAACCTCAAGAGAAAAAAAAATCTTTCTTTTCCAGCAATTTGAAGTAAACTCTGAGACAGTGCACGAGGCAATGCAAGATAGTAGATGTGAGAACGGATTTCCACACATCACTGCCCACCCCGCTCCACCTTAGGACTGAGTACTTCCACCTTGACCCCCACTGCAGCTTGTAGATTCTTTCTACATGATTCCTGTAATACTCTCTTGCATTTATTTGTTAATATCCATCTTTCCCCCTTTAGACCATTAGCTTCCTAAGGGGTGAGTTTGTACCTCCAATACTTAATATGGTGTCTGCAAACATGGTAGGAACTGAAGAGCAATGAATTCATTACTTTTGTTGCTCTTCATCTATGAAGCCAGATTGAACATGTTGCTGCTTCCTTCCTATCCCTGAAACCTGCGTTTCAGTTGTCATGAACTAATGTAAACCCAGAAGTTGTTCTTTCAAGACAGTCATAAAATTAGTGCAGCCTTGGAAGTCAGAGAACGCTTGGTTTGGGTTTGATTCCCAGCTCAGCCACTCTCTTAAAGGTTACTTGATTTTTCCACCACTCAGCTTCTAGTTTGTAAAACAGGAATTCTAGAAACGCCAGAAAACTATTGCATTAAATGGGATACTATATGTAAGGTACAGTATCAGTCTCAATGCAACAGCCATAGTGATTCTTTAAACATGTATGTCAGACCACATCGCTTGTCTGTTCACATCTCTCCCATGACTTACCATTTCACTCAGAGTAAAAGTCGAACTCCTTTCACTGGCCCGAAAGGCCCTATGCAATCTGGCCCCTGTTACCACTCCCCTCTGCCCAGCCACGCTGGCCTCCTCGCCGTCGTTGAATACTCCAAGCACCTACCCTCTGCCTGGAGCCCTCTACTCCCAGATACCCATGTGGCCAACCTCTTCAGCTGCTTCAGTTTATCACCTTCACAGTAGGGCCTACTGCCACCACTCAAGGGACAATTGCAACCTGAACTCCACACGGCAATCCTGACCAGCTGTAGTCTGATCTACTATTTCTCCACAGCACTTATTCCTTTCTAACATGTATATATATAAAATCTGGGACTTTCGAGTGTCACTCTCACCTTCAAATGTAGCTTCATAGGAGCAAGGATTTTCATGTATTTTGTATATTAATGTATCTCAAGTGCCTGGCACACCATATGGGCACTTGAGAAACATTTGTTGAATGAATAAAGGTTGAATGAAGACAGTATAGTGCCTAGCACACAGAGAACCTCAGTAATGGTAGCCATCCTCACCACCACCATCCTCCTCCTCCTCCTCTGCCTCATCATTGGGCCGCTAGCACCCATCTTATAGGGCCTTGAGGAGAACAAGTGAGTTAAGGTACATCTGCATCCAGCACAGGGCTGGTACACATTAGGTACTTGGTAAGTGTTATTTCCTCTCCCCTTCTCTTTTGTGGCTTTTATGTTGCTTCTTTTTTTATGGTGGACCCTCAGGACACAGCTGTAAAGCAAAACCAACCACTTGGTCCACATGTAAGTGTCATCTAGGGACATTTGCAGAGCACCTTAAAATTGTTGATTCCATTGTTATTGTTATTATTAGCTAAGCATCAAAATAAAATTGCTGTGACTTGGCATTCTACTGATCGTGATAACCTACATTAAGCACCCTTTCTATGATACCACTTTTTTCTAAAATTCAGTAAAAAGGAAGAGAAAAAAGGAAGAAGAAGGAAGAGGAGGAGAAGAAAACACACAAATAAAAATATGCATTTTTGCTTTTATAGTGACTGCATTTACACTTAGACTGGGGGAAATATAGCTATATGAAAAGAAAATTCCATTCCCAATCTAAAGTTAAGCATTCTGTAGAAAATTTGGAAAATTCTATAAGCATAAAAATAATACTTGAGGAATAAAAAGGTAAATATTTCCATGCTGGTGGCTAGAAGTAACAAGCTATAGATGTTTTCAAGCCAGCAGAAATGTTCGCTTTTGTTTTATCTTTCTTTTCTCTTTTCTGTGTTAGCCTAAAGGGGATTATTTTGAATGTTAAGCATGTGATGGTTCCCAAATTCTGTCTGTTGATGGTTAACATAAAACACATTAGTGACAGCTCATTTTCCCTGCCTCTAGGAAATGCAAAGAATGTGGCTGAGATCTTGGGTAGGACCAGCCAACAGGACAAGTTCTCTCTAGTTGTGAAACCCAATGTTCACCTCAGGCTAGAAACTCAGCCCCATTGCACTTCTTTCCTTAAAACCCCAAGCAATTAGCATATGGCTCTCTCTTCCTGACACTTCCATATAGCCTGTTTCTTATCATTTGTTTGCCTAAATCAAGCAATCCTTGAACACTCTGTGGAACAGCTCCAGCAGTTGTTGACGGAATTGTCTTTACTGTCAGCTGGTTGTGCTATTCTGTTTTTCTGTAAAATGCTTTTACAAGAAGGCATGCTTATCATGTCACATTAGAAAGTCAAATGGCTCTCTTATAAATTCTATACTTCTTTTTTAGTTGGAAATCATGCCCAGATGCCAACTCTTTTACCGTGCCAAAAATTATATATTCTGCATAAAATGTGAATTATCTTAACTTCCTATACACCAACCCCTCCCTCAATTTAGGGGACAGCCAGGGTTGGCATAGCCATGGTGACAGCCAAGGGCCTGTTGTCAGGAGTGGATTTCCCGGGCACAGAACTAGGGTGGGATTCATACTAAGTTTAAGTATAATCAAACTTCAAAGAGTAAATAAATACAAACATTCCTCCTAAAGGTCAGAAGCAGGGCTGAATTTAAAATCCTAAAGCTTGGTGTAGGACTTACGTAGAACAGTGACACAAGAAAAAGGGCTGTGGCCTGGAGGGGTAATTATCTCAAAAGCTAGAGAGGCCTGTGAGTGAATGGGTCAGGATGTCTTAAGGGGTGGGAAGCAGGCACAGGGGAAGGCAAACCCAGAGGGCGGTGGTTAAGACTGAGAATAGAGAATTTTTAGATTTTTTTTTTATAAAAAGAAACTTATTGAATTCCATACATAAAAATCAACCCAAAATAGATTAAAGACTTAAACTGAAGACCCGAAACTGTAAAACTCCTAGAAGAAAACACAGGGGCGAAGGCTTCATGACATTGATCTTGGCAATGATTTCTTGGATATGACACCAAAGGCACAGGCAACAAAAGCAAAAATGGATAAATGGAACCACATCGAACTAAAAAGCTTTTGAGCTAAAAAGCTTTTATAGTCAAAAAACTATAAAAAAGGTATAAAATGAAAAGTCTCACTCCTACCTCCGCCTCCGTCTGCCTCAGACCATACTACCATAGATAACTACCTCTATTCGTTTTTTGAATACCCTTCAAGAATTTCTTATGCAAACACAACCAAATACAAACGTATCCTTTGTTTTTACTTTGCTTTTTTTTTTTTTTAAATAGACTTTATTTTTTACAGCAGCTATAGGTTCACAGCAAAATTGAGTGGAAAGCAAACAGGGACCCCCACGTGCATCTGTCCCCACACATGCACAGCCTTCCCACCCTCCATATTCCCCCCAGAAAGGCACATTTGCTCCATTGTCCCCCAAAGTCCTTAGTTCTACTCCTGGTGTTGTACATTCTATGGGTTTCAACACATGTAAAATGACTGTATCCACCATTACAATATCATATGGAATGGTTTCACTGCCCTAAAAAGCCTCTGGGTTCTGCCTATTCATCCCTCCATTCCCTCTGCCCCCTGGCAACCACTGATGTTCTTGCTGTCTCCATAGTTTCTCTATTTCCATAACATCATAGCTGGACTCACGCAGCACGTAGCCACTTCGGATTGGTTTCCTTCGCTTAATAGTATGTATTTAAGTTTCTGCTATGTCTTACATGGTATCTTAGCCCATTTGTGTTGCTATAAAGGAATTCCCGAGTCTGGTAATTTATAAAGAAGATAGGTTTATTTGGCTCATGGTCCTGCAGGCTGTATAAAAAGCACAGTACCAGCATCTGCTTCTGGTGAGGGCTTCAGGCTGCTGCCGTTCATGGTGGAAGGCAAAGGGAAGACTGTGTATGCAGAGAGCCAATGGTGACAGAGGAAGCGAGACAGAGAGCGGAGGGAGGTGCCAGGCTCTTTTTAACAGTTGGCTTTCGTGGGAGCTAATAGAATGAGACCCGTTCACTCCCCTTCCCAGGGAAGACATAGTAATCTGTTCATGAGAGATCTTCCCTCATGACCTAAACACCTCCCATTTGGCCCCTCCTCCAACACTGGGGATCAAATTTCATCATGGGATATGGATGGTCATATATCCAAACTATAGCATATGGCTTGCCAGCTCATGTCTCATTAATGCTGAATAATATTCTATTGTCTGAATGTACCAGAGTTTATTTATCCATTCATCTACTAGAGGACATTTTGGCTGGTTCCAAGCTTTGGCAATTATTAATGAAGCTGCTATAAACATCTGTGTTCAGGTTTTTGTGTGTGCATAAGTTTTCAATTTATGTGGGTAAATACCAAGGAGTGAAATTGCTGGATAATATGGTAAGAGTATGTTTAGCTTTGTAAGAAACCATCTAACTAGGCCGGCCGGGTGCAGTGGCTCACACCTGTAATCCCAGCACTCTGGGAGGCCAAGGCAGGCGGATCGTTTGAACTCAGGAGTTCGAGACCAGCCTGAGCAAGAGCGAGACCCCATCTCTACTAAAAATAGAGAGAAATTATCTGGACATAGAAAAAATTAGCCGGGCATGGTGGTGCATGCCTGTAGTCATAGCTACTTGGGAGGCTGAGGCAGGAGGATCACTTGAGCCCAGGAGTCTGAGGTTGCTGTGAGCTAGACTGATGCCACGGCACTCTAGCCCAGGCAACAGAGTGAGACTCTGTCTCAAAAAAAAAAAAAAAAAGAAACCATCCAACTGTCTTCTAAAGTGTTGTGCGTTTTGTATTCCCATCAGCAATGAATAAGAGTTCCTGTTGCTCCACATCCCTGTCAGCTTTTGATGTTGTCAGTGTTTTAGATTTGACCATTGTCATCGGTGTGTAGTGGTATCTCATTGTTTTAATTTGTGATTTCCTAATGACATACGACATTGAACATCTTTTCGTATGTGTATTTGCCATCTGTATACCTTCTTTGGTGAAATATCTGTTCAGATTTTTTGCCCATTTTTTAATCAGGTTGTTCATTTTCTTATCACTGAGTTTCAAGAATTCTTTGTACATTTTAGATAACAGTCCTTCATCTGATAGGTCCTTTGCAAATATTTTCTTGTACTCTGGGTTGTCTTCTTATTCTCTAGTATTCTTTACTTTTTACATTTTTTTATATAACTGGTAGTGCTTGTTGTACATTTTTCTGGATCTTTTTAGCTTAATATTATATGTTGGAGATCTTTTCATCTAAGTCTGTAAAGAACTTATCATTCTTTTTCAGCTGCATACTACTCCATTGTGTGGCTATATCTTGATTTATTTAACCAGTTCCTTACCAAGAGACAATGCATTGTTTCTGGTCTTTTGCTAGGACCGACGATGTGAAATGAATAACCATGTATGCACAGTGTTTGGTGTGAGTGCAGGTGTGTCTGTAGGAGAGAGCCCACGTTTTGCCACCACATGGTGCTACAGTACATTGGGAAATGGTTGCTTATTCACTGCATGGCTAATAGCATGTGGCTTGCAAGTACTTCAGAATCAAGGTTTATTCCCTGTGGTGATAGAAGTCTGTGCTTTTCAGAGAATACCCAGGCACCCCAAGAGAAGAACTTCAGCCTCTGCTCCAAAGACACATTGGTTTTCCGGTTCCTTCTCACTTTTGGACTTTCTCACACGCTGTACTACCCACCTGTCCCTGTCCCCCAGCTAACTCCAGCGCACCTCAACCTAATCTACTTTCTCAGGGAAGACTCCCCTGTCTCTCTCAAGTGAGATTATTTCCCTCTGTCACTCATTCTCATGGAGCCCCCGACCTTGCCTTTGTAGGACCTACATCAATCCTAAGTCATGTTTAGTTATATTATCGATGGTGTGCCATTGCTCCATGATGGCAGTGACCATGTCTCTTTTATTCTACTTATTCCACTGTATCCCTGGCCTTCAGCTCAGTGGCTTAAAGGTGGTGAGCAATTGATAAATATTTGTAGAATGAATGAATGAACTTCAGATTCACTGGGTAACTGTCTCCTTGTCCTTCAGAATAGTTCCATCTTTCAGAAGAATGTTTTACATTTTTAAAGTCTTGCTTGTATTGTCAGGTTTGAGAAAAATCAAACACCTCAATTGGCTCTAGCTTAAGGGATATGGCACTTTAAAAGAGACAATCTAAGCATCTGGCATCAAGAGAACATCAACTTAACTATGTTTTACCTAGTCCCCTTAGATGGACCACCAACTGAAATGGTACTTAGGCACTAGCCAGCCTTGGTTCCAAACATGCTGTGCATGGCAGACCTGTGTCATTGTCATAGCTCAATTCTAAAGATTGGGATAAGCACTGTGTATTCTGGGGTTTTCACTGCTAATCTCTGCTAACTTCTCAAGGGATGAGGTAAGGAAGGTGAATACACATGTTATGGCTTTATGGGCTGGTGGTAGAAAAGATTAGGAGAAGAACAAATGAAATTTTGCCTCCAAATAATTATACCATTCCTGGGGCAGGGAGGGGAGTTACATATTCAATTCCTGGGCAAATCTTCATCATCTGATAAACAACAACTGAATTCAAAGTTGCAACTTCCTAACAAGCAATCCCTGGTGAGCTATGCGTAATGCACAAAGGAATTCTAAGAACAGAAAGGATGACCTTTGTTATTATAAAAGTTCATGTTTCCGAATATTAGAAAAAAAGAGATCACAAAAGATGCTGCCAAATATCCTGTGCATATTTTCTGTGTAAACTGATTTATTCTGATCTGGGGCCAATGACATTTTCTTTTTCCCAAACTCTTTACTTTCACATAAATAAAATGGACTCTGAGGCTATTCCAGAAGAGGTCAATGATTTGGCTTAATTACTTCTCCAGGGGCATGGGGAGAAGCTGAGATAAACAGAGTTGGTTTTCTAGAAGGCAGCAAGCACATATGTGTTAATACATTGCCTCCCTTCCCACAGAGGCCCTGAATAACGTATAAGAGGGAAAATAAGGGACTCGTTATGTTCTGCCTCCTAATCAGCGCTTGTATTTCAAAGATAATAAAGCATTTATTATTAGGGCCCCACAGGGTCAAGGAACTTCAAGTAAAATAGGATTTGATATTGATAAACAGGTGCTTCCTCTTTGGAAGATCATTTGAGAATGTGTGAGACTTTCGTAGTCCTGTATGTTCATTCCTTCTCCATCACAAATCTACTGGACACATACGATGTTAAATGAGATTTTTATTACCTATTTGTATATGTAGCTCAACCAACTGATCAATAACTATCCAGTGTCCTCTATGTGCTAGGCTCAGACAGAAGCAGTAACATAAGTAACAGAGAGCATGGATTCTGGAGGCAAGCACATGTGTGCCTTCTCCTAATGGTGGGACCTTGGGCCATTTCCATGACTGCTCTGAGATTTAGTGTTTTCACATGAAACGATAGATAAAAAGTGCTGACTGTCTTACCTGGCCAGGCATATAATTAGCACACAATAAACAATACCTATTATTACTGTTACTATTATGAGGTACCGAGGAGAAGACATGGTCCCTGTCCTCAATAATCCTAAAATCCAGTGGCAAAACAAGACTTGGACAAATACTAGGATATTGGGCACTACATGATTCCTGCTGTAGATTATTTGAATCAGGCAGTGGTATATCTTGCCACAAAATCTGAAGATCTTATGCCATTGTAGCAGATGGAACAGAATCATACTTTCATGTAATATTGCTATTTATTTCATTGTTTTAGAATTATTAACAATTTTGTCCCCTCTAGAAGTTGGGGGAGAAGATGCACCTGGCCTCTTCCCTTACCTGTTTGGTGTGTTCCTGACATTTCCCTCTTTCTAGTTAATTTCAGCTTCCTGAAAGGCAATTTGAGCCTACTAGGTTACTACCTTGAGTAAAACATACTCTGTTAGGTGTACTGGGTGTTTTAAGAATAAGTAAAATAGAGAGATATGAGAAGAGAGAATGTTCATAAAGCAAGAATAGGATGCTCTATGAGTTCCAGTCCTCTTGGAGGCAAGAGCCAGGATGAAGTAAGCAGTATAAGAGAGGTACTGGGGTTTTGATTTGCATTTCCCTGATGATTAGAGATGTTGAGCATTTTTTCATGCTTCTTGGCAAAACCACAAATAGATATCACTTAACTCCAGTGAGAATGGCTTTTATCAAAAAGTCCCAAAGCAATAAATGTTGGCGTGGATGCGGAGAGATAGGAACACTCAGACATTGCTGGTGGGACTGCAAACTAGTACTACCTCTATGGAAAGTAGTATGAAGATACCTCAAGGAACTATAAAAGTAGAACTACCATTTGATCCAGCAATCCCACTACTGGGCATCTACCCAAAGGAAAATGAAACATTCTATAATAAAGACATTTGCACTCGAATGTTTATAGCAGCACAATTCACAATTGCAAATACGTGGAAACAGCCCAAGTGCCCATCAATATATGAGTGGATTAATAAAATGTGGTATATGTATACCATGGAGTACCACTCAGACATAAAATAGTGAACTAATACCTCTTGTATTATCCTGGATGGAGCTGGGGCCCATTCTCCTCAGTGAAATATCACAAGAATGGAAAAACAAACACCACATATACTCACCATCAAACTGGTACTAATTGATCAACACTTACGTGCACATATGGCAGTAACATTCACTGGGTGTCGGGCAGGTGGGACAGGGGAGGTGGGGATGGGTATATTTACACCTAATGGGTGCTGTGAGCACTGTCTGGGCAATGGGCCCACTTGTAGCTCTGACTTGGGCAATGCAAAGGCAATATATGTGACCTAAACGCTTGTACCCCTTTAATATTCTGAAATTTAAAAAAAGATATTAAAAAAGAATAAAAAAGAGATGCACTGGGGGCAACACCTATGAAAGATAAAGGCAAGAGGGAACACGAGTGGGGAGAGAAGCTTTCAGACGGGGATGCAGGTCTAACAGCTATGAAAGGAGGAGAGAAGGGAAGAGGATTGGAAAGGAAGAGCTTCAGACTGTAGTGGAGTCCTGAGAAAATATCAGCCAGCACTTCGGGGTCTTCTCACCTGGCAGACATGGCCAGGCTCTGGATCCCCACCACGCTTAGCCATCAGCTGGGAGCCTCCCAGGAAGCAAGCTGGGGTTGAAAGCTGTGGTGGATTCCAAGCATACTGTGCCTGGAGGTTGTCGTTAATTGGACTCTTTCCGGAAGATTCTACTTGAGAGGAGATCTGCGTGGTCACCTCCATAGTAGTCACAGATGGTCTACAAAATGGGACAATCAGAGAAGAAGAAAGAGCTCTCAGATTAAACCAGTGATTACCGAAATGAGACACTTAACTGAAGGATTGAAAATTAAGGTGGAGAAATCTCTCAGAACATAGAATAATAAGTCAAAGAAGACAGAAAATATGAAATACACAAAATAAAAAAGAGACATTAGAAGAGCAATCCAAGAAAGCCATCACCCTATCAGTGAGTCTGAGAAGAAGAAAGGAAATTATTTTACAAATAGAAGAGAAATTTCTGGAACTGAAAACTAGGTAGAGTGTTCAGTGTAATAAATAAAAAAAGACCTACACTGGAATACATCCTCAGAAAATTACAGAACAAGAGAAAATTATAAATTACAGCAAAAGAGAAAATCCAGAAAGTTTTCAGAGAAATAAAAAGAGTTCACATAGAAATGAATGAGAATCAGATTGTCATCAGACTTCCAAAGAGTAACAGTGGATGCTTGAAAACAAAAGATGAGATGCCTTAAAGACTCCAAAGAAAATTATTTTCATCCTGAAAATTCTATGGCCAATAATAAGAGAAGAGAAAAGCATGAAAGCGCTCAGAAAATGCAATTTGCAAGCAACTTGTCTTAGTTACTGGAGGACATACTCCAGCATAATTGAATGAAAAAAGAAAAAAGAAATCCTGGGACTCAAGAAACAGTGAATTCAACCCAGTAAGACAATGATGGGAATTTCCAGGATGACATTTGTAGCAGACCTAGACAGCTTCGCTTCCTACTAAAGCAAGAGGCCCGAGGGGACCAGGAGGGAAGTGTCAATGGAGTAAAACGTATGACTGAAACTGGTGATAATCGAGGGTACAATAAAAGTCTGAAATGACCATCGTCACTCAAATAAGAGAGGGGTACGAAGGACTCCCAGAAAAACAAAGACTCTATAAGAAAAGTATGGTGCAGTAAGAAGCAACCCAAAATGTGGTGTCGATTTAGGCAAATGACATAGTGGAAAAAGGGAAAATCTATTTGGCTTTGATGCTAGGAATAGTCTCTTTTAAGTGGCTCAAGAATCCTGGCATTGAAACAATAGAAAATGAAAAATAAGCCTAATGTACTACTTGGCCAAGCAGCAAATGAAATTTATATTGTTATACTAATGTAAACACTGTTTATTCGTTTTCAAATTTCAGAGTCAATTGTGGACAAAGCGGGAATATTGGTAAAATTTCAGGACAAAATCTAATTAATAAATATTTGACAATGTAAAATAATATGGAGCTGACAGAAGAGAGAATGTGAGGTGGGGGAGAAATATAGAGGAAGGGTAAGGCCACTTTCCAAATTGGAAAAATACAATAGAAAGTTGATGGAAACAAGCAATTTTAATGTTATAGAAGTAATGAGTTGAAGAAGTTAAAAATAATACAAATACTAAACATTGGAAGGGATGGGAAAGAAAAGGTTAATGTGAAATAAATGTTCATTTCTCATGAGTTAATTGATAATGACCATACATGAAAAACCAGGATATAGAGTGATAATTATATTAACTCCACTTGTGGAAGTAGCTAGCCAAAGAACTAAATATGGAAACAATTAAAAGATGATGAGAATGTATCCAGGGCCGGCTGGGAAAAATATCAGTTTTCATGAGTTCTTCTGTATTATTTGATTTTCATCTAGTACAAGTATTGTTTGATAAAAATTAAAATTAAAAACAAAAGAAACCTTTAGATAGATCATATATTGTCCGAGACAATAGTGGTTGCCATAGCAATTTTATAGCATATATATACACTACAAGAGTAGATTTTAAACTCTTTTAGGTTCTCTGTCCCTTTAGTGGGGCAGAATGTTGTATGAATCATCTGTTCAATTGTTCCCTTCTTGCAGCTTCCCCCCCCCCCCCGCCTCTGTCTCACCTCCCTCTCCTTCCCTCTCTCTCTCACACACACACACACACACAGTATGCCAGAATGGGTGAGAAAATTGATGTGCTTCTTGAGACAAAAATATAGTGGTCATGATTTTAAATTACCTGTCATATTTAAATTATTATTTCATGCTCGAAATAAAAATGTGCAGACATTGGCATATTATGAGTATTAAATCTGTGATGACATAACAATCAGAAGAATATTCTATAGCCATGAATCTGGACATTGTCTAGGTCTCAAGCCTGTTCCTTTCCTAGCCATCTCTTCAGGCTTTTAAAGGCTCACGATAAAAATAATCATTTGTATCTCACTTTCGGGTCAATAGTCCGCTTGGTTCAGGAAATGGCTCCCTTAGCATCACCATCGTAGCACATGAGGACAGTTTCTCTGTTATGCAGAAGGTTACTTGCTCTCAACGTCTTCCTACAGCATAAATGGTTGGATTCAGGAAACTCTAGGGTATAAATTTCCTTTAGGACATTTGTGTTACTTGAATCATAACTAGCCGAATGACAGATGTTCTTTCCATAAGACTTGACTTTTATAAGCTTATATTATAGAAGCCAGAAAGAAAAACCCTTTGCCACACCCTGTACCAAGATTTACTCTAATTAGAAGGATGCTTATCACTTTGTTTTAGTGTGATGTTTTGAGGTGGGTAAATGTTTACTGTCCATGTGCCATGTACCCTGTTAGGCAACTTGCATGTATTATCTCATTTAAATTCCACACTAATCCAAGGAAGCAGCACTATACAGCCATTTTTCAAGCATGAAAATCAAGATTTATTGAATTTATATAGGTAGTAAGCAGTGAAACTAAGATATAAAACCTGTGTGCCTGGTTCCAAATCCTGTACTGAAAAAGACTCCCACTCTGCTTTTAAGCCTTATAGTTTGGGTTTAATTATCACTCTTCTTCTGCTCTGTGTTACTCAGTACAAAAGATCTTTACCCCATACTTTATCAAATGTACTATTCATCTTTGCTTATATAATCTTGTTTTATTCCTATAGGCTCACCCTTCAGAAATTTTTTTTTTTTAGTAGAACTGACCAAAGTAACCTCACAGGTTTAGTTACTACCAGTGTTTGTTCATTGGAACTAGATCTCCACATGTTTCTGTCACTAATTTTACATCACGAAACCTCAACCAGGGTCTGCTTTTATCCACAGTTAACACATTTATTTGAAAAAGAACTAATTCCAAGTAATCATAGCTATTAACTCATTTAAACTATTTTACTCCCACATGAATTATCTTAAATTTGCCTATATTGAATAAAATTCTCAGCACATTTTTAAAAATAAGATGAAATTTTACATCACATTCCATATATCCAAGCTTTAATTTCTTAAATAATTAGGCAAGAAACAAAATGGCAAATTATAAATACAACATGTTGTTTTCATAGCACTTTCATATTCATTTATAATGTATGACTATTTTAAAAGTGGGATCTTATTTGCAATTTAAAATAATATGTATTTAAACATATAGTAACAGTGATATATAATGTCCAATGAATAGATGCAGAAACAAGCATTCCATTAAGAGATTAAAGATTCACTGGCAGCAGAAAATGTGTAGTTGGGTGGATTTTATGTGAGTGCATTTGGCTGGGTGAAGGTCTGCTATCTAATAAGGAGAAAATAGGCAAGCAACATATGTTGCAAGCGTGCATCGGAGATATTGAAGGTTTGGTTCCAGACCACTACCATAAAGCAAATATTGCAATAAGGCAAGTCACACAAAGTCTTTGGCTTCCCAAAAGACTTTGGCATATAAAAGTTATGTTTACACTATAACTCAACATCTCTGAACTTTGAAGTTGCCCCCAGGCAGAGAGATTTGGCAATTGTGGGGCTTACCTTGTGAGTTTTCCTTCTCTCAGGGATTACAGTCTTGTGCTACCTGTTTTCCATTGCCTGAAGGAAGTTGCCTCATATGTTTTGTACCGTTGTATTGTTGTTTGTGGACAGGGGGCTAATCCCACACCAGTTAGTTCCTCATGGCTGAAGACTTACAGACAGTTTTAAAGAGCTACTGATGAAATTAGGGGTCCATTAGTAATGACCTCTGAGGATTTATGGTGATATTCAGGGAACTGAAAAAGGAAGGTATGATAACTAAAATTTTTTAAAAATGGTAGTCAAAATATGAACCAGATAATTATGAGATCATTTAAAATGATCCTTAAGCTTTATCTTCCAGGGTTTCTTCTTTTGGACAACCACCCTCTTCCCACTTGATGGATTATGAATGGATTTCAATGGCAATGCCTTCCCACCCACTCCCAATCACACAGGTGGGCATGTTTGCCCAGGTTGAGCCAATCCAAACACTACACTCTTAGGACTTCAGTGACTGGTGTAGGAATGAGCACCCAAACAGTGTCAATCAGAATCTTTCCTCAACTTAACAAATTGGTAATGTTATAGAGACATTCATTATCTTTCTGTTGAGATTGCTAACTGGGAAGATCTGAGCTGGATCTCTTGACAGACACCTTGCTCACTAAAAGGATAGTCTGTGTAATAAGTGTTTGCCTTTCTTGGGCTACTCAACATCCAAACCCTCTTCCAATCTGAGATCTGTATTGTGTGAACTTTGGCAGGGAACACGGTCCTGCCACCCATTGACTGAGTCCTGTCAATGCAACTTTCCCACCTTCCCACCTAATACTTCACATATTAAGGTTGTGATGTAAGATGCAGAAATAGTGATTATTTGCACAATAGTGGTGGAGGAGAAAATCCAATGACAGCAGGAAATGTCTGGTTATAGCACTTTCAGGTATATTTGCAGCAAGTATCCAGGGGTGGCACCCATAGTAGCATCTTAACTAGACCATTCCTGAGGCATTCCTGAACTTGGTTGTGTTCACAGCTGTCTAGAAACCCTTGGGTGTTGCCTGTTTTCTAGAACTCTCTCTCAGGTCTTCCTATAATTCTGGAAGCTACTCAATATTCCTCTATAAATTCCTTCTTTGCTTAAGTGTGTTTGGCACATGGGTAGTTGCTCCCCAAAATCTTTTCTCCCCTTCTTACTAAGTACATGACCATACAGATATAAATCACATTTCCTTCTTTCTTTGTACCTATGCATGAATAATTATGTGAAAAAATTTAGGCCAATGGGATATGGGCAAAATTAAGATGTTTAACTCCTAGTTTAATTTTAGCTTAAAAAGAAGTTGCTATCCATGGATTTTGGTCTTTTCCCCCGTACTGATGTTTGAAATAGCCACATGGCTGTGATCTAGCTTCCACTCTGCAGACAATGACAATGCATACGCCCTTAGATGATGGCTTATACAAAATTTATCTGCCACAAATTCCTCTGAATAACGTATAGGACAAAACACAAAGATTTAGGGGATTAGAAATGCTAGAGTAGATTTAGACTATGAACCTACACACCCATCCTCTAATTATATTCCCCAAGAGGGTCCAGACATTACCAAATCCTTGAGAAATACATTGGTGAGGGCTGCTCGGCCAACATTTTTGGGAAGTGTTCTAGTGGCTGCTCTCTGCAATCTAGGGATAGCCAGTGGTGGAGTGGGGTGGGGAATGCTGAAATTGTCACAGGTTTCCTATCAGGATCCTGGAATGTCCAAGACACATAACAGCAGAGACAAAGTGGCTACCATAATGGGCAGCAGGTCCAGTGGGATAATCTGAAGATTTTGAACCGCAATTGTTAATTGATCACAGGGTCCCTAAAATGAAATAGATGGGTAACCACTAAGTCCTAATTTGATTTATTTAACTAAAAACTCCAGTTCTATTGAAAAGAGGCCTTACTTGAACAAGGATGAGTCTCCCATTTCCCAGATCTCAATCAATTCGTGAACCCTGGGGCACTCTGAATGAAGGGAAGTGTGGAAACTTTTGCTGAAGTACACACTGTGAATCTGGCTCCAAGCATTCCCCAAAGGCACCTATGAGTGTATACCAGGGAAACTGCACAATACTTCCTGGGGAGAAGGGATTATTGGAACCTGGCTCTCAACACTTTTTCCTGAGTACCCAGATGCCACTGCCATCCGCTGGTCAGTGGGGGGATCGTGGGGATGCAGATGCATCTCAATCAGAACTTCAGACATATTTTATGGTTGTTTATTTAGTTCTCGAGTATATAATTAGAATATATTTTATCACATGGATCTGGACAGAGTGATGCAAAGGTTCAGGGATGGTTAGAGGTCGCGCACTCTGGCAACAGAGGAAAGAGTCCAGCGGCTGTGTGACACATGCCTGGCAGTGGAGTGTCCAGTGGTGGTGGCGTCTCTTCCTGTGGCTTGCTCCTGCTGCCGCTCTCTCTTCCCAGCCTCCTGTACTTGCTGCCTTCTTTCCAAGCCTGCTCCTCTGCCTTTCCTTCAATTCTATACACTACTCAGTATTTTTCCAATAAAAATCCTTTCTGTTTAGTCTAGCCACATTTGGCTTCTGATTTTTGCATCTGCAATCCCTGATTAGTACAGACCATATATAAAACAAAACCAAGTGAACATAAGAGAGATTGAGAAATGGAAAGAGAGAGAGATTTCTGATGACACATTTTTATTTCTTGGTTCTAGTTTTGCCCAAAGCATTCCCCATTAATAAGCCAGTAAGTAACCTTTACGTACCTCAAGTACTCAGAATTAGGATTCTTTCATGTGATACTGAAATAAATATGAATTACAATCCTCCTATTTCTAGCTTCTTTAACTTAAAGAATTAGCAGATGAGGAATTATTGATAACTAGCTTTATTCCTCTAATAGGAGTGTGGGCCAGAAATGCATCAATGAAAAGGGGTGGAGTTGAAAGACTGAGTGAACCTGAATGCTTTTGACAGTCTAATTGGAGAAAGTAAAGCTCTTTATGGACAAGAAATTACTCTATGGCAACAAAAGAAAAAGATAAGAGAAAGGAAAGAAAAAAAAGGCAATATCCATCCTTCCTTTGGAATCAGCCAGGGTTCATTTTTCTCTGTGGCAAAAGTATTAAAGAGCTTGCTCCTGTGTTTTATATAGCCCTGAGAATTCTGACAAAGAGCTAGAAAGATCATGAAATAGGAGAAGAACAAGGATGCCACCTCAAAATATTTCAAGAATCTATTATAATTGTCTAGGGAGAAGTCATACACACACACACACACACACACACACACATGCACACACACCAGCTTTCACCAATGGAGATGTTACACTTCTCATTTCTCTAATGTTACTGAAGGGGGGCCCATGTATGAACCGCTCAGTGATTTGCTACTCATCTTGAATGCTCTACAACCTCTTGGCTTTCTTTGAACAATCTCCCTGTATTTGGCAGTCGTTGCTCTTGGATTAAGTGCTAAGTGGTTGCCTTACCCCATCCTTAGGGATAGACCCATCGGAGGATATTCTTTTCTGCTCTCAGGCTGGTATGGCCCTTTCTTTTCTCATTCGGGAATCTGGCCTTCCTAATTTTGGCTCCTCCTCTGTCAGAGATTGATTGTGAACAGCATTAAAGAGCTTTACTGAATGGGTTGTTTTCACAGAATGACAGCTCACTTCTGAAATTCTAGGCAAGTGAACACTGACTCAGGCCCGATTCCACTAGGCAAGGATAACTAGAATCTGTGTGGCCTGGGAGCAGTCTGTAGTTTGCTTCTTTTTCCATTACAATAGTCCATTAAGTCAGCACCAAGATTTATAAAACCTAGATTCTGCAGAGCACCTATCCAGTGTCCAGCATTCTTGAGGAGAAACCAAAGGTACTTAAAAAGAAAACAAAAGAATCATAATTTTCTACACTTGTCCTTAGACAAAGGATATTTAAATTTCTCTGTTTTCTAGTGTCTTCCTATGCTGGGGGAAGGAAACACAGCTGATTCCACAGCTGACGATGGATCCCTTTTTCAAGGGTGGTTGCCAGAGGAGCCTGACAGGGAAAACAGCTGTTCCTTGCCCTCTGGGAAATGTACCCAGCACTAAAGGGGGCTGGGGGAGGGGGAGCCACGATACCTGCTTTTCCCTGCAGGGGGAGGAGGAGACCTGCCAACCCCAGGGGGTCCAGTCACCCATATTACTCCTTCGCAAGTCAGTGAGTAAATTAGAACTGACTCCTATTCTATATATATTTTTTTCTCATTTCAAGTCTTCACCTGGCCTGGGAGAGGAGAAATAGCTCCACAGACCGAAAATACATAAACCACAGGGACACTGGGAGTTTAGCTTTGAAGAATATATTCCAAAATAGACTTTATCTCTTACAAAATTGTTGTTTCTCAGAGCTACCCAGGTGATATTGATCATAAACATTTGCAAGTGTCCAAGTTAAGCTTTTCCTGTGCTCAGGACGGGATCGGCTCCCTACAGCACAACCTGTGCTCAGGATGCCGGGGACTTGCTTTTCTTTCCAGTCACTGAGCTAGGGTTGGGAGTCCCAGGGTGAACAAGACAGAACCAGGGCTTGTCCCCTGTCCTACTCTCTCCTTAACAGAGGCATTAATCCAGGATATTCATTCGAAATACCTCTGGATAGCACAATTCTGAGTCGCTTCTGGAAACTAGACTGATAAGTAGGGTGATGTGGAATAGTGTGAAGAGCATTGTACCTTTTGATAGAAACACTGGGATTTGTGTCCTGAAGAACCATTTTCTAGCTGTGTGACTTTGGGCAATCTACTAAACCCCTGTGCTCAAGTTTCTGTCTTTGAACAGTTGGGGAAATAGTAGTACCTCTCGTATAGGGCCTTTGTGTGTAGTAAATGAGATATGATACAAGGAGAGCACCTGGAACATAGTAGGCAGCTAAGAAATATTCCTTTTATTAGCTGATACATTCGCTGATGGATGCTCTTAATATGTTTTGAAATGTTTAAATTTCAGTCTCTCACAGCAATGGTACTCAATTTTTTTAATCATGCACTTTGGTCAAAAAATGTTTCATTTATGCACCTTCAGTATGTGAATATTTGTACACATGTAATTTTTATACATGTGATATAGTACTGTCTATATTGCATAACATACCCCGAAATAGAAATTAAATAGGTAAAATATAGAGAAATTCTCATATTTTATCTGGTGCCATGGAAGATCTTCTGGTATTCCCCTCCAAATTGATGGCCATGGCCTTAAACATAGATTTTCTAAGGCTGTAGAGGAGTATCTATACCTTATTCATATGTGAGTAAGTAGCTGACAGAGAGAGAGAGAGACAGAGACAGAGAGAGAAGGAAGAAAGAGCAAGGAAGAGAAGGGAGGAAGAAGGGAAAGAGAGAAAAAGAGATAAACTTTTGTCTTTCACTTTATACTATTCTGTACTGCTTAAATGTTTTAGAATATTAAGTATTACCCTTAACATTTTTAAAACTTTCAAATGCAGGAGATTAGTTTGACCTCCATTACCCAGACTTCAGTCATTGCCTGTCTAAATGCTCTCACTATTTCTTTAGCGTTGAAATTGTTCTATAGGTATGTGCAGTGCAGGAGCCTCGGGCAGGGCAATTCTTCCCTGAACTTCACTTGGTCTAAGAGAGCAACTGCTCGCTGCAACGTTCTATCCTTCCAAATAGTCTGAAGGTAGGAATTTATAGACCTCTGTGGTTTGAGGAAGGAAAAAGAATTTTTCTGCACAGAGTTTTCCCTGGAAGACTCCCCTGTTTACTGAACTGCTCTTTCCTCTTC
Source organism: Lemur catta (assembly GCF_020740605.2). Taxonomy (NCBI): domain Eukaryota; kingdom Metazoa; phylum Chordata; class Mammalia; order Primates; family Lemuridae; genus Lemur; species Lemur catta. The sequence goes on along the minus strand of NC_059150.1, from coordinate 19,889,577 downwards.
AGCTGTGTCTGTCTCTCACTGGAAAATTCTCCACTGTGAAGGAAACTCCTTTCCCTGAGCCCATATTTAGCCTAGCTGGTGGGTTTTGTTTGGTTGGTTGTAATTTTTCCATGCACGTGGCGTGTGGGTGACTGACACATACAGATGGGCTCCCTTGCTGTCCCTACTTTTTTGGACCTATACCTGCATGGTAGCTATTGGAAAATCTGGTGTGATGTGGCTGATGTAACCTTGCTGGCAAGATGAAAAAGTGTTATATAACCTACATGCACTGCCAGACTAGCATTCTGTCCTGAATGTGATGACCACCACTGTGTTTATTTATAAAGTCCTGGTGAAATGATAGAAAAATTATAGTTCTTTCATGGCTACACTCTTTGAGCCAGTGCTGTCGTCACTGTGATGGAATGAAATCCTTTTTAGTCCATGGTAGTGGAAGAATGAATCTGCAATGCAATTCTTCCTTCATTAAAAAGAATGAAATAAATTGCATCCGTATTTCTGTGTATATATATGTAGTACCTCTTTATTTTTTATTATTGTAGATGTGTACATTCTATAATGTAATTTACTAGATAGGATTTGCAGCTCAAAAATACTTCCCCATAAATTCCATCTATAGATTAATTTGGGTTAAGCTGGCTATTTTAAAATACGAATGTTCCACTGGGTGATAGGTCCCATTCATCTTTTAGTAGGGATTATTTAGTTAAGTAATATGTGGGTTATAGTCTGCTTCTGTAGATCAATTTTCACTCTTCTCCAACTGCTTTGTGCCTTAGGATGCTGACTTGTATTGGCCACATCATCTCGGCTCCCTTGGTCCCTGGCTTGAGCAGGTTTAGCCAACAGGCAGCACTGGAAGGGGCTCAAAGTGTAGGAGAGAGAGACCTGGTTCTGGCAATTTCTTCCCATAATCCCTGCCTTTTTGTGCCATTATTGTCTCTGAGGTGCGTGATAATCCCTGTTGCTATCTTCTACTCCTGCCCATGTCTCTGTAATTTTCTTTTCATTAAATGTTCTCCAAGGAACCCTTTTGGTGTGCCATTTTCTTTCTGACAAGACCTGGACTAGTGAAGTAACACCAATAGGCATAGGAAACAGACCCCTAAAACGGTATATTGGAATTGTATTGTGTGGTAGGCAGAATAATGGCTTTCCTAATCCCTGGAGACTACAAATATGTTATGTCACATGGCAAAGGGGAATTAAGTTTGCTGATAGAATTAAGGTTGCTGATCAGTTGACCTAACGATAGAGACATTATCCTGCATATCCAGGTGGGCCCAATGTAATCAAAAGGGTCCTTAAAGGTGGAAGAAGGGATGCGGCAGAGCAAGATGGCCAAAGAGAAACTTCCAGCGATTATCCCTCCACACAAACACCAAATTCAACAACTATCCATGCAAGCAACACCTTCAGAAGACCCAAAACTCAGGTGAATAATCACAGTATCTTGTGTTAACATTATATGAAGCAGGCAGAAAAGATGACCCTACATTGCCTCCACCACCCCTGCCCCATCTTCTGGCAGTGTTGTGCCAGCACACTGAGTGGAGAGAGAATCTGTGTGCCCAAGAAAGGAAGACTGAAGTGATGGTGGAACTTTGCATTAAAACTCAGGGCTGCCCTGGTACAGGAGAACACAACACAGGGCAGAATTCTACCAGTGTCTATGGAGAGAGCATTTAGACCAGCCCAGCCAGGGGGAAATCCTCTGCCCTCAAACCTGAGTTCTGGCTAGCCCCACCACTGGCTGACAAAAAGTAGCCTGGGGCCTGGACTAAATTCATGAGGCAGTCAGGCCACAGAGGCTGCAATCCTTGGGCAATTTCTGCAGCTGTGCTGACTCAGAGCCAGTGGACTTGGGGTGCATGTGACTCAGTGAGACACCAGCCGTGGTAGCCAAGCCAGTGCCTGTGTCATGGCTCAGGGAGATTCTTCTTCCATTTGAGGAAAGGAAACAGAAGAGTTCAGAGGATTTTGTTTTGCAACTTGGATACCAGCTCTGCCACAGTGAAGTAGAGTACCAAGCAGACTCTTGAAGCCCCCGAGTCCAGGCCTTAGTTCCTGGAGGGCATTTCTGGACTCACGCTGGATCAGAAGGAAACATGGTGCCCTGAAGGGAAGGACTCAGTCCAGACAGGATTCACCACCTGCTGACTACAGAGCCCTTGGGCTTTGAATAAACATCAGAGATAGCCAGGCAACATTCACCACAGGCTTTGGGTGAGACTGGGCTGGCTTCAGGTGTGACCTGGAGCTGGTGGCCATGAGGGAGGCCCACAACACTCCTCCCCCAACTCCAGCAGCCCAGCATAGACAGTGAGGGAAGAGAGTGAGACACTCTGTCTGGTAATCCAGGGAATTCTCTTATATCTTACCCAAGTCCAATGCGGTACCACCAGGAGTCTACAAGAGTCATAGCATTACTGGGCTTGGGTCATTCCCAGTGCTGATATGGCTGCAGTGACCAAAGACTTAGATCACAACACTCAATTCCTTTTGAATATCTGGAAAGCTTTATCAAGAAGGATGGGTTCAAACAAGCCCAGACTAGGAAGATTAAAATAGATACCTAACTCTTCAATGCCTAGACAGGAACAAACATCCACAAGCATCACAAACATCCAGGAAAACATGACCTCACCAAATGAACTAAATAAAGTACCAGTGACCAATCTTGGAGCAATGGAGACACGTGACCTTTCAGACAAAGAATTCAAAATACCTGTCCTGAAGAAGCTGAATGAACTTCAAGAAAACACAGAGAAGGAATTCAGAAAAATATCAGAGAATTTTAACAAAGCAATTGGAAAAATTAAGCAGAAATTCTGGAGCTTAAGGAATTCAATTGACAAAATAAGAAATGCATCAGAGTCTCTCAGTAGCAGCCTTGACCAAGAAAATTAAAGAATTAGTGAGTTTGAAGACAGGCTATTTGAAAATAAACAGTTAGAAGAGAAAAACGAATGAAAAAGAATGAAGCATGCCTACAATGTAGATCTAAAAAATAGCCTCAAAAGGACAAATCTGAGTTATTGGTCTTAAAAAGGAGGTAGAAAGAGAAGGTTTATTGAAACAAATATTAACAAAGAACTTTCCAAACCTAGAGAAAGATATTAGTATTCATGTACAAGAAGGTCATAGAACATCAAGCATATTTAATATTCAAGCTCCCAAAGGTCATAGATAAAGAAAGGTCCTACAGGAAGCAAGAAAAAAGGGAAAGAACAACATATAAAGGAGCTCCAATATGTCTGGCAGCAGACTTCTCAGTGGAAATCATACAGCCCAGGAGAGAGAGTCATGACATATTCAAAGTGCTGAAGGAAAAGAACCTTAACCCTAAAATATTATATCCTGAAAAATTATCATTCAAACATGAGGAAGAAATAAAGACTTTCCCAGACAGACAAAAGCTGAGGGATTTCATCAACATCAGACCTGTCCTATAAGAAATGCTAAAGAATTCTTCAGTCTGAAAGAAAAAGATGTTAAAGAACAATAAGAAATCATATGAAGGTATACAACTTACTGGTAGCAGTAAGTACACAAACATAGAATACTCTATTGCTGTAATTGTGGTGTATAAACTACATATATCTTGAGTAAGAAGACTAAAAGTCAAAGTTATCAAAAATAACTACAACTTTTTGAGAGATAGATAGTATAAAAAGATATGGATGGGAACGACAAAAAGTTAAAAAGGGGAATGGAGTTAAAAGGTAGAATTTCTGTTGAATTTCTCTTTGCTTGTTTATTTGCTTGTTTGTAAACAGAGTTGCCATATGTTTAAAATGATTGTTTAAAAGTAGTTTTTTGCAAGCCTCATGGTAACCTCAAATCAATAAAATCTGTTGTAAACCTACAATAGATACACAAAAAATAAAAAGCAAGAAATTAAAACATACTATCAGAGAAAATCATTTTTAATAAAGAAAGACAGGAAAGAAGTAAGAAAGAAAGGGAAGACCACAAAACAACAAGAAATCAAGTAATAACATGGCAGTACAAATCCTTACCTCTCACTCAAAACATTAAATGCGAATGGACTAAACTCTCTAATCAAAAGACACAGAGTGGCTGAATGGATTTAAAAAACAGAGCAAACTATATGGTGTCTGCAAGAAACTCACTTCCCCTATAAAGACACACATAGAGTGAAAGTAAAAAGGTGGAAAAAGATATCCCATGCAAATGGAAACTAGAAAAGAGCAGGAGTAGCTATACTTCTATCAAATAAAATAGATTTCAAGACAAAAACTGTAAAAAGAGACAAGAAAGTCATTATATAATGATAAATGGGTCAATTCAGCAGCAAAAGGATATAATAATTCCAAAAATATATGGACCCAAACCTGGAGCACCTGGATATATAAAGCAAATATTACTGGAGCTAAAGAGAGAGATAGACCCCAATACAATAATCCTTGAAGATCTCAACACTCCACTTTCAGCATTGAATAGATCATCCATACAGAAAATCAACAAAGAAACATTGGATTTAATCTGCATGATAGACCAGATGGACCTAACAAATACTTATAGAATGTTTCATCCAACAACTGCAGAATGCACATTCTTCTCCTCAGCTCATGGATCAATCTCAAGGGTAGACTATATGTTAGGCCACAAAACAAGTCTTAAAAAAATTCAAAAAAATTGAAATCATACTAAGTATTTTCTCTGAGCACAATGGAATAAAACTATAACAAGAGGAACAATGGAAAATATACAAACACATGGAAATTAAACAACATGTTCATGAATAACCAGTGGGTCAATGAAAAGATTAAGAAGGAGATTAAAATATTTCTCAAAACAAATGAAAATGAAAACATAACATATCAAAAATCTATGGGGTACAGTAAAAGAAGTAAGAAGAGGGAATTTTATAGCAATAAGTGCCTATATCAAAAAAGTAGAAAAGTTTCAAACAAACAGCCTAATAATGCATCTCAAATAAATAGAAAAACAAGAGCAAACCAAATCCAAAATTGATAGAAGAAAAGAAATAATAAAGATCAGAGAAGAAATAAAGAGACATCATCTCACCCCAGTTAAAATGGCTTTTATTAAAAAGACAGGCAATAACGAATGCTGGTGAAGTTGTGGAGGAAGGGGAACCCTCATACACTGTTGGTGGGAATGTAAATTAGTGCAACTGCTATGGAGAACAGTATGGAGATTCCTCAAAAAACTGAAAATAGAACTACCATGTGACCCAGCAATCCCACTGTTGAGTATATACCCAAAGGAGAGAAATTCAATATATCAAAAAGATATCTGCTCTCCCATGTTTACTGCAGTACTATTTACAGTAGCCAAGATACAGAATCAACCTAAGTGTCCATCAGTGGATGAACGGATAAAGAAATTGCGGTACATATACACAATGGAATATCATATAGCCACAAAAAAGAATGAAATCCTGTCATTTGCAACAACATGGGTGGAACTGGAGAACATTATGCTAAATGAAATATGCCAAGCACAGAAACACAAATCTCACCTGTTTTCACTCATACGTGGGAGATAAATATGAAGAACAATTGATCTCATGGAGACAGAGAGTAGAATGATGGGTACTAGAGGCTGGGAAGGGTATTGGGGAGAGAAGGCTAAAGTGGGGATGGTTAATGGGTGCAAAAATATAGTGAGGCCGGGTGCAGTGGCTCATATCTGTAATCCTAGCACTCTAGGAGGCAGAGGCGGGAGGATTGCTTGAGCTCAAAAATTCAAGACAAGCCTGAGCAAGAGTGAGACCCCGTTTCTACTAAAAATGGAAAAATTAGCTGGGCATTGTGGCATGCACCTGTAGTCCCAGCTAGCAGGGAGGCTGAGGCAGGAGGATCACTTGAGCCCAGGAGTTTGAGATTACAGTGAGCTGTGATGATATCACTGCACGCTACCCAGGGTGACAGAGTGAGATTCTGTCTCAAAAAAATATATATAGTTAGATAGTTAGATAGAATGGACAATACTTGATAGCACAACGAATATAATCTTGCTGAGATGCTTGAAAAATCTGTAAATATAAACTACTTGAGAAATATTTAGGTACTAGCTGGATAAAGAGAGAAGAATTTATGTTCTAAAAGAAATAAAAACTACATTTTCCTTGGTCTTCTCCAGGACTGTGTGCAAGGCTAGTGGATAAGTTGTCAGTGAGTGACACCCAGGAACTCCTTGCTAATGATCCTAAACAAATTTCAGAATTCCAAAAAGGCATCGTTCTGGCTAATAAAGGAGATATTAAAAGGAACACACCAATTTCCAAGCTACCATTGTGTAGGGGGGAGATTTACTTTTATGGACTAAGCACGTTAACTTTCACAGTGGCTGATTTCCTCCTGAGAGCAGTAGTGTCTTCCATTGAGCAAGACTTTGTGTAGCCTCAAGGTATCTGTGTTGTGTTACCGGAAGGCAGAGAGTTGATAAATATGACACAAATTAGAAAAAGTGGCTCATGTATAGGGAGGAATAAATGAAATAAACAGGGTGATTAAAGACAGGAGGCAGCTTACTCAATGCCTCTGCACTATGATAAGACCCTCTGGAGCTAGAAGCAGGCCTGGATATAAACAGCAAGAAGGCCAGAGATTAGCCACAAAGTAAATATCTGGTGACCTGTAGGCCTTATCCCAGAAGAACATGGGTCAGTCTGTTATGGAAGCAATTTATTAAGGGCCTATTACTATATGCACAAAGTACATAAAGAGATAAATGAAAGGGTCTCTGCCCTTCTGAGACTTACACTCAATCAGGGAGACAGATCATGCACGTAGGATGGTAGATCATGCTCAATATCGACACCTACAGGAGTACAGTCCTGATGTTGCAGGATCTCAGAGGATTGCTGCGGGCTTGGGTAGCTGGGGCGGGAGAGAGACTGTGCTTCTGAGCTGGGCTTTGCAGAGACAGCGGTGCTGGATGGTTGGGTGGGGGAGAATGTGTGTGAAAGGAAGTCAGAGAGGTAGAGGGAAAAGACAGAGAGATGCCCCCTGTTGATTCTGGGACATCCGTAGACTCCCTGCATGCCCACAAATTATTTCTTCATTTCTTCCTTCTAAGCAACCATGTTATATGTAAAGGAAGATGATTTGAATGAAACAAAGTGCCAAAGAGGTTTTCTAGATATCCCTAAGAAGAACAATTCTATTGTCATTCTGGTTTTCTATTACTTACTCTGTGGACACTTGCTACCTCAATGCAGAAGATGTGAAAAACAGGAAAATGCAGGCTGTAATCATGATAGCAGCCATCAGCTGGCTAAAATGCAACAGCAGTCCTTCCCAAGAAGTTACGAGTAGCATATATCATCATCTGAGATTTGAATTCACTGCAGGCACAATATAGAATATTTTTAAGAGAATTTTCTGGGCATCTTCTTAGGAGGAGATCTCAGGTCAGAAATTACAGTAAGAAATTAGTCATTAAGCACCAAAAGAAAGCTGTTCCCATGTGGATATTTGTTGTCATCTGTCATATTGCCAAGACAGGCCTCAGCTTTACCATGTGGACAGAAGGGGAAAATGACAGTGTGGCAAATGATGACTTCATTGTCCGGAAGTGTCAAAGATCCTGAGCTCTTTCTTAGAATCGCTGAATGGTTCCATCTTCTTGATGAGCAGCACCTCTTTAGGAAGGTGGTAGTTGATGTCATCCAGACTGTAGAATCCTATTAAAGATGAGATCAACATCAACTCAGTCACCTTTTAAGGCAATAATATTCTCATCACTTGAAATGTTCAAGCAGTGGCCAAAGCTTACGTCATGATCTTGTCCTTTTTATTTCTCCCCTCACCCACAGACCAACCCTCTGCCAACCTCCCTCCCTGGAGAATGACATCAGCATCCATCCAGTGACCGGAAGCCCAAAACCCAGACTCCTGTCTTTCTTCCTCATTCTGGTTCCCGCTTCTCTCATTTCTCAGGCTGTCCCCTCCCCTCTGTCCCCTCCCCACTGCCACTGCCGTTAGTCAGACTCTTATCATGGCTGGGCTGGATTAGTGTAACAGTCTCCTGACTGGCCGCCTTTGCTCTCCTATAACCGATTCTCCATAACAAATCAGGAGTTACCCTTTGAAAACATGGTTCTGTTCACATTATCCCCTAATTTCAATGTTTCCCTGCTTCCAGGATAGGGTTCCAAAAATTTACTTGTCATAGAAAAGTCTTCCTGTTTACCTTAGCAACCTTAACTCTTCCCATATCCACCATTTTCATGCCCCAAGGTCCAGCCAGGCCAAATTATGTTCATGAGCTCTGAATGCACCCCACTCCTTGCTTCTGCGTCTTTGTCCAGGCTGCGCCTCCTGTCTGGAATGTTCTCCCCAGTGACTGAATCTACCTGGCCAACAAGCTCAGCTTTGAAGGCCCAACTCAAGAGTTTTCTATGAAGTCTTTCCTGTCTGCTCCCTTAAGAAGAATCATTTCTAATTCATTGCTGCCCTCAAGTCTGCACAGCCTGCTGTTGTCACATGTACCTATCGTGCTTTTCAGTTGACATGCCTGTCTTTCCTTTTAGGCTGACGGTGAGGGATGAAGCCATATTCACCCTTGTGTTGCATTTATATTCATATTGCCAACTGGTTCCATGCCAGGCTCCGTCAAAGGGAGTGCTAGAAAGAGGCAGCAAGACTGGAGGAGAAACAACTGACATGCTTCTTTTTGGCTCCTGGTCTATCTCCTAATCCTGTGAGCATCATCTAGCAATGTTCTCCGCCTTCCTGCATCAGCGGCTGAATCCAGTCTGCAATTTCTCTGGTCTTTGCACAACCAGCCTCATTATGTCCCCCAAAGAGACACCAGCATGGGCCAGCACCCTCTCCTCAGAGCTGCTTCCTGTGGTTGCTACTTCCACGAAACCTCAGAATTCTCTTTTTTACAGTTTTAGTTACCGTGTTATCTAGTTAACATTCTTTGTATTAAATTTGCCGTTAAAATAACATGTGTGGTTTCCATCTTTTGACTGAACCCTGACTTGCTGAACCAAAGCGGAAATCCTTTAGCGTGAAGGTCAAGTTCAGATTTCTTCTTATAAAAACACCAATGGCTTAAAAAAATATTTAACAAACACAGAGCCACCACATAAAAGCTTACCTCTAAAACATTCCCTGAATTTGTAATGTCTTAGCAGGTAACTTTATTCGGGACACCTTCACTCCTTAGGTCTTAAATTTGAAATCTTTGCTTTAGAGAACTCCTGGCTAATTTCTGTCCTGACCACTGCCCTGAGCACCTGATCACATTCCCTACTGATTTGTCATTTGTTTGTTTTCTGCTCTTTCCTCCCCTAGACTGCGAGCAGGATCATTTCATCTATTTCTGTGAATTCCCTACAGTTCAGTTTGTAGGAGTGAATAACCAGGCAAAGAGAAAAGCCATTTGCTTGGAGTTACCACTGTTTATGGAGTGGAAGGCCTTGGGCGCAGTAGCAGCTGATAAATACAGTATCACTGATTGATCAATTCACCCAGTTTCTCATGAGTTCTCCTGTTTTTCTATTGTTGTTTGGATTTAGATCTCTTATAGGTAGCATTATTTTAATTTATATTAATGGTGACAGAGACATTCATAGAAGGAGGAGAACATGTATGGAGTCAGAGAAACCTAGGTTCAAATTCCGAATCTGCCACCCACTACCTGTATGACCTTGGGCAAATGACCTAGACTCTCAGAGCCTCCAGATCCTCCTCTTTAAATTAGAGCTATAATAATAATAATCACTGTTGTTATGTGTCAGACATGTTCTAATGCCATACATGTATTAACTAGTTTAATCCTTACAAAAACCCTACGAGGTGTTTACTATTATTACTCCCACTTTACAGACAAGGAGATCAATGTCAGAGAGGTTAAATAACTTGCCACAAGATTCTCCAGCTAGGAATTCCCGGGGTCAGTGTGTAGAATGAGGCAGTCTGGCTCCAGGGCCCAGCTTCCTAACCATGTACCCCACGGCCTCTTTCCTTGTGTGGTGTCCAGAACAAGTCTGCTTGAGCTGCCATAACAAAATGTCAAATGCCATAGGCTATGTGACTTAGACAACAGAAATTTATTTTCTTACAGTTCGGGAGCCTGGAAGTCCAAGATCAAAGTGCCACCACGGTTGGGTTGTAGTGAGGGCTCTTCCCGGCTTGCAGGTGCTGCATTCTCACTGTGGCCTCACATGGTGGGAACAGAGAGAGGAGGGAGCAAGCTCCCTCGCATCTATTCTTACAAGGCATTAGTCCCATTAGGAAGACGCTGCTCTCATGGCCTCATCTAAACCTAATTACCTCCCAAAAGGCCCTATCTCCAAATACCATTATAATGGCGGTTGGGGCTTCGACATACAAATTTCGGAGGGACACAATTCGGTCCCTAGCACGTGGTTACCAGGAACCTCAGTCCATGAGCTAACACATGTCGAGGGCACGGCCTATGTAAGTGCCACCTACTGGCAGCTCTTCTGGCACCTGGAAGGGAGTTCAGGAAGAGTTTGGATTCAGTAGCTTAGGCTCAAATTAGATTTACCATTGACATGACCCCGCTGACGTGGACTGTTATTTCTGCTGTGAACAATTTGGCATAAACCTCTACCCTCAAATAGTAGCAGAACATTTTCCTGCCATCCCTAGCGGTCAACTTGGTGAAAGGTATTTGATTCTGTAATGTTTATTCTGTGTTCTGTTGCTAAGGAAAAGGTGAGGCAGCCAGATAAAAAGGTGTGAGATGAAAGTGGAGCCGTGTAGAAGCTTTCTGCGCAAGCCGTCTAAAATAGCACACACTCCCCCTGGACCCTGCTTTGCTTTTCTTCCCAGCACCTATCACTACCTGACATCTTTATTTGTTTATGTGTTGTCTGTCCTCCCACAAAAATGTAGGCTTCTGGGGACCGGAACTTTGTCTGGTTCCCTGCTGTCTGACCATTTCCTGGGACAGCGTCTGCTCAGAGCGGGTCCCCAGTCAGTCTTTATTGAATAAACAGTGGACAATGTCTTTGACACCAGTTTTCCAGAAAATGCAAAGGATTCTCCATGTGCTATTGCTCATGCCTCTTTCTAACAAGAACTGAGGATACAATCTTAAAATGTAATCAAGAGAAAGTGAGTCCTGGTAAGCGTGGAATCAAAGCTCATATTTCCTTTAGCTCTTGACCGTGAGTGCTGTTTTAGAAACTGCAGCCAGGTGAGAACTCTCAGAGGAGATATTCTGAGGACAGACCTGGATAAAATGATGGAGGTAGAGTACTGAAGTCAGCACCTTGAATAAGGTCCAATTTTGAAAATTCCTTTTAGAATTTAGTATCAGGAAAAATATTGTCTCTCTCAAAAAATAATGAGGACTAAATAACTCTGTGATGTACTGTTTTTTTTTTTTTTGGCTGTTGGGAAGCTCAGAACCAAACTTAATGCTCATTAGTAGTAGGGAAACTGGCTTAGGCTATGGCTGTAGAATATTGATCTCTCTCTCTCTATATATATATATATTTTAAAAATGTATTTCTACTTTAATAAATTCATTATATATTTCTTTTATGTAAACCATGTCAAATTTAGAAAGTGGGATATAAATTTAAGTACCTAAATAAAGAAATAAAGAAAAGTCCTAAAGAAAACCAGGTATGGCAGGTCAGGGCTGGTGGCCCTGAATAATCCCTCTCCTTCCCAGTCCCCTGCATGGCATTTCTGCCCCTCACCACCCGCTCTAATCCTGTCCCCATGCTCTGGGTGGGCAAGGAGTGATCTCACTCAGCACATTCATCTCCTTCGGCCTCCTTTGCTCTGTCACACACACCAGCCACACGTCCAGCAAATCTGATCCTATGATCTCCTATTTAATCTCCTTCAAGAGTCCCCACTGCCCAGCAGAGAGGACAAGCCACTGAGAAGCATAAACTCTGCAGCCACATTTCATGTCATGCCCCCCTCTCCAAATTTATGCCACAATCGTACAAAATTTCCTGAGTTCCTCAGTCTCCCATGTTATTTCATACTTCCGTGATTTTTCTATTTTGTCTGCTTGAAAGGTTTTCCTAATTCTTGTCCAGCTTAAAAACGCCTCTTTATCCTTCTGGTATCTTCAGTTTAGTCAATGTGATTCCCTTTATAGAAATGTACTGAATGCCTACTATGTGTCTGGAACCATGTCCTGGGGTTCCAGGCTGCCAAGCTTACCTCCCTCTGTGAGCTCCCTTGACTCTCCTTGACTGACTCACTTCTCCCTATATCCTACCTTGCATTCCTCATCTAGTCCTCTAGTATTGTGTTTCAGTCCACAGCATTAGACAGGGACTTGCTTAAATTTGTGGTTTATTTCCTCTGCTTGACTCTGAGTTCCTGGAAAACAGAAGACATCATTTATTCATCTCTGTTTCTTCAGGGTACAAAGCAGGCACACAGTGAGTGCTGATATAAACTAAAGACATGACAAGCAGAAAGAGCCACCAGAACAGAGCCTTTCACATAGTAGGTGCTTAGTAAACACTTGTTTAATGGAAGAGAAAATGCAGTTCAGAGATACCCAGTGGCTGGGTAAGAGAAAGGAAGAAGTGGTGGATGAGATGCGAGAACGGTAAGTGTACCTGTGTGACAACCACATGTTTTGGATGAAGACATAGTGACTGAACCTTTGAAGGTATATTTAGTTTGATTCAATAACTATTTCTTGGACATCAACTATAAGTAGGAAAGCTGACCGAGCGGCTGAGATTCAAGCAATAAGGCAGGCATGACGACACCTGGGAAGCCCTACTGTATCGGAAGGCTGGACTCTGGAACCAGAGGAGCCTTGGGTTTAAGTCCCAGTCTCAGCTCCACCAATTACCGTCTGGGTAACTTTGGGCAAGTTGCTTACCCTTGTTGAGCCCATTTCCTACATAAAATAAAAAATATCCGATTCATAAGTGTTTATGAGTTTGAAATGAGATAAGTTATATAGAGTATAAAGTACATGGTAAGGATGCTATAAATGCTAGTTATCAGTACAAATGGCCAAATAAGGTATCAAGATGATGCTCTAGATTTACCTTCAAATTAAAATAAAAAGCAACATTAATTCTCAAGTAAGTATAAAAATGTTTACCAGCCTGCACCAAATATTTAAGTTGAACCATATAAACTGATCAATATTTAATGGCTTTTGACTCATTAAAATGACAATATCCTTTTATGGCCCAATTTTACCTGTATGGTACAGGTGGTCACAGGCCATTCAGAGACAAATTCCTTAGATTTCCTCTGTCCACTCTGATCTCTTTCCTCCCAACCAGCTTGTTCATTTCTGCTTGTTCACAACGCAAGCTCTGCTTATTTCCGAAAAGGCCCTGAGGAGGCTCAACCCCTATAGCAAGGATGCTGTTCCTGCAGTTCATTTGGTAATTAATCACGTACTGCCTTGCGACAAACCCTCCATTGCCTTGAACTGTTACATAAATTTTGTGCTGGTTTAGCTTTTTCCAGGCCAATGTCTTTTAACAGGTATAGAGAACTACCAGGCTACCTTGGAGGGAGAATGGAGAAAGTACCCCATCACGTGTTGGAGGACATGGGCTTAAGGAGGTGGAAACAGGGACCTGGTTAGGAGAGTTGAATGGCTGTCACCAGCAGCCGGACCATAGGCCCAAGAAAGAGAAAGGACTTGTTCTATTCGACTTCAAGATGTAAAGAAGTGGGATCCACAGAAAGACTCTTGAGCAAGAGGGTAGGAGGTCTCTTGACTCAAAGGCATGTGGCTGTGCCTCAAGTCTGTGAAGGAGACAAAGAGTGGTGGTGTTCAAGATACAGAACTGGAGATCGGTTTAAAATGTGCTTTCTAGACAGTGAGCTGCCCAAGAGGATATGGCATTTCTGGAAGGTTGAAAGCTACTGGACTAGAGGGTCTATTTCCTCCTCCTGTCTTCTTTTCTTGTTTCTACACTGTTCATTCTCTAGGGACAGGAATTGTGTTCAGTCTGTTCTTGAGTCCTCCATAAGGTCTAGCCCAGTGGTAAAAACACTACGGGTACTTACTACGGGTCTGCTGGAGTGACGGACTGGCCTATCCCATTCGCTCCACCTGACAGGGCACAGTGATACAAGAGGATGGCAAATCCTCATTATTAGGATAATTATGGATAATCTTAGTACTTTGGGTCCCTAACGGATTCTGTAGTTCTCAATGTTAGCTTGAGATTTTAAGGGTCTACCTGACCAAGCTGAATATAAAATCATCATCCATATTGGTGGAGGATGCTTTTCTATACAACAGCCCTATCTCACCGGACCTGCCTCATAGGTAAGAGGTGTGTTATCACTCTCATTTTAATGAGGACGCAGAGGTTCGGAATGGTTAACGAACTTAAGGCCATACAGCTAGTAAGGGGGCAGGCGACAACTAGGTCTTCTGACTTCTGCCGCTGATAAGTTCTTCCCATGAACACTCACAGAAAGCCCAGTCGGAAGAGGGAGGATCCAGCAGGGACGGGCTGGGGAAAGAGGTGGCAACGTGTCACCTGCCCGCAGCCTTTCCAGGTGCGGTGGCTGCGCCCGGCCGCTCTGCGCAGGCGCCCTTGCTCTCCGCGGAGGGTCCCTTTGGCTAATCCCAAGTTTCTGTTGAGCGAGAGGACCAAGTTATTGTTTCTTCCCAAAGGAGGTATAATGAGTTCAACCTCTGCCTTGAAATCCATCTCCTTGGAGGCCTGTCCGCCAGCCACCGGCCTTTCCAACAGTCCCCACCTGTCCCAAGGGCCACAGGACAGAGGCTGAGGCTTCAGCCGGGGCCGGGGAGCTTCTCACTGGGCGGGAGCCCAGCGGGGCTGCAATGACAGCACCTGCGGGGGACAGGAGGCCCGCAGCCAGGCAGGCAAGATGACCTGATTGATTTATTCTCCGTGTCTGAGCCGAGAACCTGCCTCTAAACCTGGACCAAATCTCCTCTTAGCTACTGTCTTCCCTCCCTCCCTCCTGCGTGGCTGCGACAGCCACAAACGGCCCCTGGCTTAGAAGTGCTACATATGCTCTCCTAATGAATATGTGACGCGGCGTCTCACAGCTACCAGGGCGGTTTTGAGGCTGTCTCTCTGTAGAGTGAAAGGCAGATGACAAGCGAGCTTTTTGCTTTAGACCGTGACAGGTCCCAGTGGACAATCCAGGCGGCTAGGGGCCTCTCCCTTCAGCAAGAGATGTGACAGGTGTCAGGAAAATGAGATGGCTCCCTCTTCATTTCAAAAGCTTGCTTCTTGCCAAATGTCCAGGCACAGCTAGCTACCAGGTGGCTCACTTTGTCTGATGGGTGCACAAAGGTGAGGCATATGTCCCAAAGCTGACCCCAGAGCGCCAGCACTTCTCAGGGAGGTAACTGGTTAGTAACCGTCTATGCCTCCTGCTCTCAGCATGACTGTGGATTCACCCTGTAGCCTTAGGCAAGTTGCCAAACCTCTCTATACCTCTGCTTCCTCACCTGTAAAATCACAGTTCTGGAGTTTGTTAATAGTCCTGGTGAAGAGTTAATAAAATGAGTTGTGATACACAGAAGTAAATATCAATCGAAGCTGATGACGACGGTGGTTTTGCAAATATAAAATCACTGTAGGAAAAAAAGCTTGTCTGATTCTTCTGGCTGGCTCCCAGATAATATTATGGAACCATTACACAAAAAGACTGATGTTTTCAATTTATTCTCAGTGCACACGGCTTTATATTTAGACAGCTGTCTAAGGGGACATGATCAATATACCATAAGTCACAACTGGGGAAAAGGTGCCTGTGAGGGCATGTCACTAATCTGCTGCATCCTTGCCACGGGCGTGTCAGCAGGGCACACCAGCTGGGATGCTGGAGAAATGGGCTTCACCCCACTGGGGACGGCAGCAGACCATAAATGGGCCAGGAGCGTCCCAGGGCAAGAGTCTAGTAAACCCCACAGGCTGAATGTCCAGTTCTGGACAAATTAAGGCAGAGCTATGCTTCTTGAGGAGACACGCATACAAGAAGTTCAAAAGTCTTTTGTCCCCGGTTTTCTTAAGGTTCAAGAAAATCTATTCCCCCTGAATTTAAGTTAAGGCATTTTTTTCCCCAAGGCATTCAATCAGCCATTACTGCCCACATCCTATGCACCGTGAGCACATCTCTCCTGAACACTGGAGAGGCGAAGGATGCAAAAGACATGGTGACTGCATTCAAGGAGCTCACAGTCCACTTAGGAAGCTGGACAAGAGAGCGACAGTCTTGCTATGGGTGGCACGTGCTCGGGAGAAGCAAGCCCAGGGTGCCGTGGGAGACAGAGGGGCATCTAGATGCAGCCAGAGCAGGAGCTCTGGTTAAAGACAGCCCATCCGCTCCATGTGCTTAACTTCTCTCTCTCTTTCCCAAGACCTAGGAGAGAGAGAATTGATTACAATCAGTGATTGTAATGGAAGAAAAATCTGGGTACAAACCCACAATGATGTAGAAAAGGAGATGCATGCCTTCGGACAAGAGTCTTAACAAATCTATGGAAGACATAAAGTGGGTGCCAGAGAGGTTCTGGGGAAGCAGGATGGACACGCTCCTGCCCAGATCGCCAGAGGCAGGTGGTGAGAGAGGGAAGGAGGGGAGGCCATGGCTGAGAAGTAAGGCCCAGAAAGACTCAGCAGTTGGAGCTCAGGCCCGGCAATTGGGAGCTAGAGTGTGATAGGCTTGCAGAATACAGAAGGAGTCACTGAAAGATTATGAGAGGGGCTCTTGGTGAGACCACCCCTCTTCCCTCCAGCATATTCAGCTGCTGAATATCAATCTCCAAAGTAAATTAGGGTGTCCTTCAAAGCATCAGATGGCCCCAGAAAGTACACCTCCTGGCACTTATAAGTCCTTCTGCGTAGAGAAGGCCTTCTACTCCATCACACTAATGCTATGGTCCTCGACGGTGAGTGATTTTGGCCCCCAGGACATTCAGTAGTATCTGAAGAAGACGGTTTTGGTTGTCCGGGAGGACAACAAACTTGGGAGAGGCACTACCAGCATCTGGAGAGTAGAGGCCGGGGATGCTACTAAGCACCCTACAATGCGTGGGAGAAACCCACCCAATAATGAGTTATCTGCCCCCAAATGTCAATAGTGCCAGCGCTGAGAAATGCTGCTCTAAAGCAAAGTCCTTTAGTTTACAAGCCCCATACCTGTAAACTCCAAACAGTGCTCCATGACCGTGTCAGCAACGTCCTGTTTCGGTCACTGAGGATCTGCTTACCCAGCTGCCTGGCCAGGGCGGGTGCCGTGGGAGACGCTTTATAGGGGATCCATGCGACGGTTGTTGGGGACATGGAGGCGAAGGGTGTTTCAGTTTTGCTTTGAAAACTCTGAAACAATACAACCCAACTTTTAAAAAGAAGAATAAGAAAGCATGAGAATTAGAAAAGAGCAAACAAACAGCTCCTGTAAAGTGCTGAGAGTGAACAGGGGCCTTTCCGAGGTGGCCACAGTACCCAGCGATGGCCAGCAGAGGGCGGGTGGGGCAACAGAGCAGGAGACGGAATTTCTGCCCTGCAAAGATGCAACTCCAGTGAGAGTACTTTATCAGAAGTCAGGAGTTCAGCTGGAATTAAAGGCATGAAAAAATAGAGAAGGCAGTTCCTCGCTGACTCCAGGTTTCACACAGTTAAGAGATGAGACCGTGGAAGAACTGCGGAACCCAGAGCACCAAGGCTGAGGGGTGAGGGGCCAGAGTGGGGTTTGGGGTGGGAGAGCCAGGTGCTATGCTCACTGTAGGGCAGGGAGGAACAGGCCTCTGACATACCTTCAGATGGCAACTGGGGTGACACCATGTCCCCCTCTCCTCTCGGCCTCTGCTTTGCCTATCACAGGTCCAGCGCCGGGCATGGCGATCCCAGGGCAGCTGAAAGGACTGAGCTGCAGGGCGTGCAGTGTTGTGAGTGCATCTGCAAGAGGCAAATGCAGAGCTAGTGGGGAAAGACGAACCCTGGCCTTGGTTGGAATTAGGCTACTCGATGATCAAGTTCCTGCCAAACAATCCCATGGTGGCCCTGCAAATCCAGCCTCACACTCTATACCTCCTTGAAAAGTCACTCTATAGGGACATTTTTATAAAAATAAAGCAACAAAGAAGAGTTAAGACACCTCTAGAGGGGCTTCAGGCAAGATCTGGAATTGCTCTGGGACAATAAAGGTAAAATTCTCTCCAGAATCAACAAACAGGGCCACACATTTTAATCATCACTGATTATAGTTACTTACTCATTCTCCAAGTTAATTTCACGGATGTCTGTAATAGAATCAGGTCTGAGTGTTTCAGAAATTCCACTTATTTCTGGTGTATATCTAGCCAAGTGGGCAATGAGAAGGTTTGACACCAGGAATTTGGGCTGGAGGTGGTATAACCGCCACCATGCTTATAGGATACAAAATGCTGGCCTACTCCAGAAACCCCATAAAACTGTGACACAAAATTCAAACCACAAGTGTGGAACTTTCTGGTTTATTTGCTATTAAAAAAAAATACTTTCTGCCCATGATCTATCAAAACCAGAAACAAATAACCCTCCCGTACCAAAAAAGTGCGGAAAGGAATGACACATTATTTACATGCTGAGCGTTTGTTTTGGGATTTAATCCTCAGAACAGCCAATTGAATTAGTATTATGCCATGTTACAGAGGAAGGAACCAAAGTCCTAAGATATCGCTGTAATAATCTAAGACGTTTTTATTAATTGTCTTCTATGTCGGGAACTGAGCTATATTCTGGGGGGGAAAAAAAAACAGTTAAAGGACAGTCTGTCCCCTATCTGTAGGATCTAGTATGTGCACTGACAACTACATCCTGGAAATACTATAATGGAAGTAGAAATGTCTAGGATCTGCCTGAAGGAGTCAGGGGCAATTTCAGAGCGAGATGATACCAGCTGATTCTTAAAGGAATAGGGATTTTTCAGTCTTCTGGTCGAGCTGATGCTCTAATCTCGTACTGTTGCAAAGTAATATCTCCAAGTTTCATGGAAACTCCCTGCAGATCAATTAGAATCCAGTCTATAAATTTAAAATAGGTAGAGCTTGATATTATCCGACGCACGCCAGTGTCTGCTTGCTGCTGGTAGAGTTCTGGGGCCCATTAAGAACCTTTTGGGGATCCTTGGATGAGGCAAAACTGACAAAATAGTCCACCAGCTGATGTCACCACTGGCTTCCCATCTAGCAACTGCATTCACCAGAAACAGCACGGGGGGCGATTGAGCCATCTGTCTCTCCCACCTGCCCTAAACTGCCACCACTTTGAGGGTATAGAGACCTCTGCCCTTCACTGGCAGGTCTCAGACCGGCGGTCCTGTCTCGGTAGCCTCACTGGAGTCCACATGTAGATGACAATCCAGGAAGAGAGGCCGACATTCGTGGAGAATCACTCAGGTCTGTGATGGCAGAACCTCTCAAAGATTTCTCCAGTTACCGATACTCCCTTTCAAACATCAGCTGAAGCTAAAAGGAAAAGTGAGGGCTGTCAGCGAGAAAGCAGATTTTAGTCTTGGGGATTATATGGTGACAATTGCTGCCATCACAGGGCTGGCTCACCATTGTGTTGTTAATTAGAAGAACATTTATTGTCACATCGCATCTCAAGGGATATCAAAGCATGCTTCTCGCACTGAATTACTTTGGATAAAATGTTAGCTCATGGTACGTGCTCTAATTCTTCTTAAAGACTTTTAAGTCAAGCACTGTCTGCCCCAGGAAGCCAGTGCATGGGCAGCAGCTATGTGGTTAAAATGGCTCGTGGACTCTGGCTCTAGAGAAATAAGAAAAACCAAAATCCCTTTGACTTGCCAGGAGACCTCATGGAATATTAATATAGAGGGTTCATAATAGGCAATATAGTTCATTTTAATTAGGATCTCACAATCCTAGAAATTAAGCTGGAAAAGATCTATTAGGTCATCTGGCCTGTCACCTTCCCCATCCCCTGCTCCGTGCAGGGCTGTTCCCTGGGGTCTGTTCACAAATGCGTGGTTCAGTCTAAATTTAAATGACTGCAACTATGAGGGCTACGTCATTCCCTTTGGGAAACTATTACGCAGTCTAATGGATTTTACCATGATTATTTTTTTCCCCTGGAGATTCAGCCCAAATTTCTCTTTGCTTGAGTTTGTCTCATTTTTCCTCATTATATAGCCTCAGATTCAGAAAAATCACAAAAATGACAGCGAGAATGACCCAGGCCTATTTTCTACTCTTTAGCAATAAAGATGGAAATCATCCCAGACTGCTTTCTCAGTTTCACATTTTGCAGGTGAGCTAGAACATTACTAACCCTTTTCACTCATAGTAGACATTCTACTTTCCTCGGAAAAGGAACCCACAAAATCACCAGGGTGGGGCAGTTTTGAATTTCAGTGATGATGGTGCTTTTGACATGATTTGTGTCACCCTACCTTGTCTGACCCCCCATGTAAGCAACAAGGTATTTGCTAAGATTTGTGATGCTGTCTGTATCTTTAGAACAGAGGAAATCATTCTGGCTTTTGGGAGATGGAACCTAAGACTTAACCTTCATCAGAACCATTTACCAACCAGTCAAGCTACCCAGTCCGTATTACATTTCCTTGGGTGGGGCGCAGTGGCTCACGCCTGCAGTCCTAGCACTCTGGGAGACTGAGGCAGGAGGATCGCTTGAGCCCAGGAGTTTGAGGTTGCTGTGAGCTATGATGATGCCACTGTACTCTAGCCCGAGCCACAAAAGTGAGACTGTCTCAATCAATCAATCAATCAATAAAAAGGAAGACATTTCCTTGGATTACACCCAAAGAATCTTAGAACTTCACGCTGACCAGGTAAATAAGGAGGTTTGGATCTTTGTTATGTCATATATGTCACATATGTGCACATGCATGTACAGAGAGAAGCAGTACCACCAGAAAAAGGAAAAATAGCAGCAGGGTCACAAAAGAAAATACACCCCACATTGACAATCCCCTATTTATAAAGGAGAATTGGATCCCATGCATAGTGAGACCGTGACTCATTACAAGTCTTTAATTAAAGAGGAAGCGCTCCCCGAGTGATTTAATTTCCTCGAGTTTGTTTTTGTTATTATTATTACTATACTATGAGCAAGACAGCGATGCCCTGCTTTGAGAGAGGATCATTCTTCTGAGCAGCACATCACGCTGGGAAACACTAATGAATTCGAGCACAGTCAGGACTGAACTGCAGCTCCTTGCTGTCCCACAGCAATGGTCCCCAAACACAGTTGCCCTGAATGATTACAGTAGGTGGCAACTTAGGCTGAGTGAGATGGATGGAAAGGAAACGACGCTCCAAGTGTGATTTAATGAAGGAAAGGGCGTGGTGTACGTATGACCTCACCTCTGTTTCCAAGGACAGGTCATCCATCCATTCATTCTTTTATACTTTCCATCTTCATTTTCTGCACGCTCTTCTGGGGCCAGAGCTGTGCTAAGTACCAGGGGTAGCTGTCTTGGGCTGTTGGAAAGAGGTAGCAGGTCACACATCAGCACTTTAACAGAAAACACGTATACTTTCACTTTCCTTTTCATTGGAAGTAAAGGCCAATTTAAAATCTTTTGAAATGGATTACAAAATTCTGTAAAGATGTATGAAGTGAGAGAAAATAACATAATAAACGCTTGTCTGCCCACCATCTAACTTTATCAAATCTTAATATTTTGATATATTTGCTTGAGAGTTTGTGAAATATTAACATATAACAACATAATTGAAGCCTCTTTTGTACTCCTCCTCGAAGCCATTCCACAGGTAGCCATCATCCTAAATTTCATGTTGATCATTCCCATTCATACCTTACACTCCTTTTCATGTACCAGTCTTAGGTGAGCTCATAAATAACAAACAGGACTGTTTTATATGCTTTTGAACTTTATATAAATGGTATCTTTTATACCAATTCTTCTGTAATTTGGGTTTTTAAAAATTCAACATTATGTTTTTTGAGGTTTATCCATGTCAGTACATGTAATTCTAGTTCATTCATTTCAATTTCTATACAAAATTCCTTTGTATGACTGTACCACGACCTATTTATTCACTCTCGATGCTCGGATAGTTTCTTGGTTTTGTATGTGTTCTGTTACTAACAATATTGCAATCAACGTGCTCCTATAAATCTCATATGCAGATCGAGTTTCATTAGATTATATGCCCAAAAGTGGAATCTCTAGCTCAAAGTGATGGTGATTAGGTTCAAAGTTACGTGGGAGAATTCTCACCTATCTGTACCCTTTCTTACAGTTTTAAAATTTTAGTCAACTTTATGGGTGGGTCATGGCATTTTATTGTGATTTCCATTGTAGTTCATTAGTTTGTATGAACCTTGAGCATCTTTTCATGCGTTTATTGGCAATTAATGACTATCAGCCTATGTTTTGCCTATTTTCTGTATATTTTTCTTACTGAGTTGTTCTTTTAAAATTCTGGATACCAGGGCTTTATTAATTATTTATGTTTCCTATATTTTCTCCTAGTCTTGGGCTTACCTTCAATCTTTGTTTATGGTGACTTTCATTAAAAAGAAGTTTACATTAAATATAACCTCAATGTATGTTTAACGTACATTAAATTTGTCACTATTTTCCTTTATGCTTTTTGCTTTTTGTGTTTTGTCTAAAGGATCCTTCCCTATCCCTTAGGCCAAAAGTGCTTCATATATTTTTTTTTTCTTAAGTATATTTTTACTTTCACATAGAGTGTTTGATGAAATTGGACTTGGTTTTTTGTGTATGATGTAGTTTTATTCTTCTCCATATGGGTAACATTTTCCTACTCTATAATATCAAATTTTCACTTATAGATGTATGTTTATTACTGTTGTTCTTTATTCTATTGGTCTATTTTTCTATTCCTGCACCAGCACCATCTGCTTTAATTGCTACAACAGTGTGATGGTTAATTTTACGTGTTAACTTGAATGGGCTAAGGGATACCCAGATACGTGGTAAAGCATTTCTGAGTGTGTCTGTGGAGGTGTTTCCTAAGAGGTTAGCATTTGAATCAGTAGATCAAATAAATAAGATTGCCCTCCCCAGTATGGGTAGCCACCATCCAGTCTGCTGAGGGCCCGAATAGGACAAAAGCACAGAAAGAGCGAATCTGCTCTGCTGAGCTGGACTGGACTGTCCATCTTCTGCCATTTGACACCTGCACTCGCTTCTTAGGCCTTCGGGTTTGGACTGGGAATACACCACCAGCTTTCCTGGTCTTCCCCCTTGTAGCCAGCAGACTGTGGGACTTCTCAGCCTCCATAATCCCATGAGTCAATCCCTCATAATAAATCACTTTCTGTATATCTTAAAATATATCCTATCAGTTCTGTTTCTCTGGTGAACCCCGACTAATATGAATGCTGGAAGAGGTCTTGATGCCTGGTAAGGTAAGTCTTCACTTTGTTCTTTTTCAAAACTTCCTTTTGTCATCCTTTGTCCTTTGCTCTTCCATATAAAATGTTGGGTCAGCTTATCAAATGCCATGAGGGAATCCATAGACTAGTCCCAGAGCTCTGGACACTGGAGCTGGCTCGTCCTTGCTGTGACTGGTGTCACTGTCTGGGCACTAGAGAAATGCTCAGTGTTTACGAACACTGACTCTCTATTATTCCCTCATTCTGGTGGATGAAACTGGGGATTGGGGATGAAACTGAGATTAAATAATTTTGCCAAGGCCCCAGGGTTATCACAAGGCATAGCCAGAGCACATCAGCTTAAATCCATTCTCATCATACACCAGGGCTTACGTGGACATCCAAAAACTTAAAAAATATTTTGCATTTCCTGACAAGGCAAGCAATTTAAAATTATTATCCTCTTCGTTTTACCAAAGAAGAAACTAAGACACAGACAAGTGCATGCTTTGTCTAATGTCCTATATAATGCTCACTGCAGAATGGAGCTTAAACATTCCTTGACCTTCCCTGTATGAAAACTCCTTCTTCCACTCCCACCCCCATTCCTGCCCACTAGCTCCTGCCCCCGTGCCCATCCAGGTCAAGCAATGGGAACGCGCAACTCAGAGGCTCCAATGAGGTCCTGATCCGCCTGAACACTCCTGGGTACTCAGCGGGCCACGGCGCTAAGCAAGTGAAAACCAATTCTAAAGATGAAATGGCTTCTTCAGCCTGCGGTTTCTGGGCTGCTTAGTAACACCCTCACTTCATTCTGAAAAGCGAGTAGTGGTATGGGAGTGGAGATGAACACAACAGAGATCTCTCCTGCGGCTGACAGTTTTTGCCAAATGACAGGGCATGCACATTTTCTAGGAAATCTGGAAACGACAAGCTATAAATGCTGGCAGCAGTGAGGGCAAGTCTGCAGGAGCAGCTTACATGGAAAGTAATTAGATAAGAAAACATTGGTTAGGAGCTGTCAAGGGAGCCAAAGAGAAAAGCATGTTACAAAGAGATAGTCATCAACCCAGGCTGCCGTTTTGAGGACAGACCCCGTCTGTCATTAGCCCCTTTCAGTATAAATCTTAGCTAGGCCACCAATGTGCTCAGTGACTTTGAGAAAGTCACTCCAGATAGCCTGGTCTCAGTCCCCTTATCTGTGAGAGGCGTCCCCCAGGGGCTTTCACTAAGGGAAGAAAAAGCACAAGCCTATTGGTGGGCTCTTGCTCTTCTGGGGAAGGGGGTGGGTACAACTCATTTTTCTGCAGGCTGGAGGTGAGGAAGTGTGGGGGCCGTGGGAAGGAGTCACAGAATAAGGTAAATTTACTCTGGAGTCCCCCACGGGCAGCTTATGTACTGAGAGCTTGATCTCTTCCCACTTTTTGCTCCACTCTCTTGGATAGCAAAACAGTTGTGGCAAATCATGTCACTTCCCCACAGGCCAGTCCCTCTTCTCCAAGGGAGGATTGTAGTGTGGTCAGCCCAAAACAGGGCCACAGATGTGAAGGCTCATGTGAGGTACACTTTTGTTGGCACCTAAAGCGATTAAAGGAAGGTGAGGACAGGGGGTGGGATTGGGTGGAGGCTCCCCAGTGGTCTTGGCTCCCCCTGTGCGGCTGCAGGGGCTGGAGAAAGATAGCGAGAGAGCCCCAATGCCTCCGAGGAATTACAGTGCTCGCCAGAGGCCCCAGGAAGGAGCCAGGCCCAGCCCTGCCCTCTGGAGTGAGAACATTTCCTCCCGGTTTCGGTATTAATGAGGTAATTATTGTGTATGTTTGTGCACCTGTGCCTCATTCTCAGCCTCTCTGCATTCCTTCTCCAAGCAAAGTGGTTCCCTCTGCTTTACCTTCCTCTCCCAGGAGGGGACGTGCTAGGTGGGACTCACTCCCCAAAAGGACTTTTCTCCCTAGCGGGGATCACAACTGCACATGCACACACATAAAACTAACCAGATATAAGGGGCACACACCCAGGCTCCAGGGCTGAGGAGGGGATGGGGCAGGGCCAGCACCCTGCAGGAGGGAGGGCCTGTAAGCCCTGAAGAAGGAGGGTTCAGAGTTGAAATTAAGGGACACAAACCAAAGAAAGACAACGAGAATGCAGAGTTCATAAGGAGGAGAGGTAAGGAGAGACATTAGCAGGAGGGGAGGGCTTCCATGGTGGATTAAAGAATATGGTTTCATCAGGTTGATCACAAGGAGTCATTGAAAAATCCAAGGAAGTGACACAATTATAATAGCATCTTGGTAGAGGGATTGAAGAGGAGAGAAAGCCGTCACCTCCTTTACCCTCCATCAGAGAAGACTATGAAATAGACAAGTTTTTAAATTTTATTTTTATGTGTTTATTTTTTTTAGAGACAAGGTTTTGGTCTGTCTTTTAGGCTGGAGCAATCCTAGCTCACTACAACCTCCAGTTCCTGGGCTCAAGCGATCCTCTTGCCTCGGCCTCCCGAGTGTGGCTGAGACTACAGGCATGTGCCACCACACCCAGCTAGACAGAGTCTTTAAAACTATATACTTTGTAAGAGTCCAGGCCCAAGAGGGACTGCGGAAGAGGGATTCCTGGCATGTCTGCAGGAAGACATGGTGACAGGCTAGTGTGGGAAGTAACCGGGAAGGGGGAAATGGGAGCTGAGGACAACGGGAAAGTTTGTCCAGGTAGCGCAGGAAGAGACAGGCCCAAGGAGGCCGACCAAGATGGGGGAGACGGGCCTCAAAGTGAGAGGCCTGACTCACGTCCTGGCTCTGCTTTCCTGGCAGTGAGGGCCGCGGGCAAACCTGAGACTGGCGGGAGCCTTGGCGTCCTCACAGCCAAGATGGCAGCCATGATTCTGCCTCAGATGCTGCTGAGGTAGAAAGAAACTAGAGCATGTGCATGAATTCACAGTACACGCTCCAAGGGGGGTGGGAAATACTAATACCGGGAATGGTGTTTTAATTATTTTGGCTGAGCGGGTGGGGCGAGAGGGATGAGGTGCTGTTGGGGCCTGTGCTGGGCCACGCCATGAGGGCACCACCATGCTGCAAAGCTTCCTGGGAAAGGGAGGTCGGAGCCTCCTCCAGGGCTGCTCCGGGTCCCTTAGGGATAAGAAGTAGGCAGCGCCACTGAGGGGGAGGAAGGTTGGGGGAAGACTAATGCTTTGAGGAACCCCTTGTTACTCTCCACCTCTGAGAAAAATTGACCAAAGGCCTTGGTGCTTTAAGAAATGTTAACACTAGGGAAGTTTTCAAAAACATAAGCCAGGCCCGGCTGGTGGCTCAGACCTGTAATCCCAGCACTTTGGGAAGGCAAGGTGGGAGGACAGCTTGAGGCCCAGAGTTGGAGACCAGCCTAAGCACCATAGCGAGACCTCGTGTCTGCAAAGAATAGAAAAATTAGCTGGGCATGTTGGTGCATGCCTGTTGTCCCAGCTGCTCCGGAGGCTGAGAGAGGAGGATCCCATGAGCCAGCAGTTTGAGGTTGCTGTGAGCTATGATGATGCCACTGCGACAGAGGGAGACCCTGTCTCATAAACACACGCAAAACAAAACAAAACACAAGACAAGGCTGGCCCTGGGTGGGTCTGGGTGTGGGAGGGCGAACCCCAGTGAGTTGGTGCCTCCTGGTGAGGATTTCCCTGCAGACCCGGGTCACATCTGGCCTCACAGCTTCCAACCGAAACCCGTTTTCTGAGCTCTCCCCCACCCCTGGGAAATATCTCCATGACCTGACGGTCTCTGACCTGCTTCATTTTGGGTCAGTAGACTCTCTTAAAAAAAAAAAAAAAAAGGTTTTAAGTCCATGAAAAGGATGGCTATTCAATGGGGCTGCATCATAAACCTACTTTCAAAAAAGGAGTTTGAAGTCAGCAAGCAACACAGGAAATGAAAGTTACTACAGATGTCTAGTGGTTCCAAAGCAAGGACTGTTCTGCACAGCTTGCCTGCCCTCACCGAATTCTTGAGGATTCCACTGGGCGTGTGCAGCAGCAGATTTCTAACTAGTGACCCAGCTTTTGCCCCAAACCAGCATCACTTAAAGGAGTGGTGCCTTAGGTGGCACCTGGCACTCAGTTTAGGTACTTGTCCTTCAAAGTGCACTGGCCCCTTGGGGCACACCATAGAGAGGTGCCTCCCAGATGGGTAAAAACGCCTTTAATGTCCTCAAGGTTTAACAGACTACACAGTCCAGAAATTACTGCATAATACCGAGGTATAAAAATTCCAACTCCTGGAGTTTAACTTGGTATATATACCATGGATATTTTCAAACTACTCATAATAGGATCCATGTGCAAATTAATCCTTGACTATCTTATGTGAGAATAACTGCCATGCCTACCCCCAGATGGCTCAGAGGACGACCAGGTTAATCGAGGATTGAAAGGGGCTGGTGAATATTGACATTATAAACTGAAAAATGGAAATTAGAAGCAATGCTGTAAGCCAAAGGATGCAGAGGGTAGATATGGAAGTACATATTCAGGTTAATTAGGTTTTGACTACTTCTAAGAACCCAGTGCATGGCTCATTATAACTGACAGCATTAGACTAGCAATCTGTGTATTAGGAAAATGGTTCAAAAGGGGTTGGCCCCCTTTTTGTGTAAGGCAAAGGACAGGTTGTTAGTGGTCGGGAGACTAGGTTATAAACTGACTGTTCTCCCCTTAACTAGCTGGTAAACGCCTTCTCTACTTCCTGCCCCACATGTCTCTACATCTGCCACATGGTGATAGTAACGCCCAACCTGCCACTAATGGAGAACGTGAGAAAGAGATGTCATGTTGTTATAAAACTAGCAAACACTGGAATTCACTGGTAACCACCCAATGCTGACAGAGCATTTTCATTCTGCGTCATTTGATCCTCACAGTAAGGTAGTGGGTGAAACCCTGTCAGACACTGGACCCCCTTTGTATGATCAACGTTATTCAAATGCCATGTTTACGATTAGAAATGAAATAACAGACACTACAACTTCAATACACATGAGATTTTAAAAAAAATAATTATCTTTAATAAAAGAAAAATAGTAAATAATTCAAAATTTTATAACATGGTCCTAAGTGTGGCTTCAGGAACTGAACTCAATTATTTTACTGCCAATGGTTGCCATGATCTTTTCAGAATCCTTGAAGTTACTTTTTTTAATTGAAGATGATTACAATGAATATTTAGGAATTTCTTAATGCTAGAATTTTTTCCCTCAGAAAATAGGAAAACACTCCTTTTTTTTTTCTTTTTTATTATCATAGTACCATTTTCTCTCAAGACTAGTCTTGCATATTGGTCAGCTTTACCGCAGTCATGACGAGTTCTTTGTGGCTTACGGCAGCATTTGCTGTTCACTCACGTTGCTGAAGCTGTGGGCTCAGCTCCAAGCTGTAAATCAGCTGCTGGCTCCGTGAGTCCTTTTCCTTCTGGGACCCAGGCTGAAAGATCACAGGGTGTGCTATTCCCACAGCAGAATGAAAGAGCCAGAGAGGTGGTGACAACCTGCAATGCCTCTTAAAACTTCCGCATGAATGATCCACACAGAGTCACACGGCAAAGGTCAGAGACGTGTAATCCTCTTACAGGGAAGGGGAGGTGAATAACTGCAAACTACAAAGCAGCCCACCACGGCCGACTTCAGATCCATTGTGGTTCTACAGGCAGTCCTACTAACAGCCTTCAGTTGGCATATAGAAAAGCTTGCTTGAGACTAAGCGTCACAAATTCAGCCATTAATAGGAGGTGACCACAATGGTGGCAAAGCGAAGAGCCGTATCTCACGTGAGGGAGCAGCCACTACAAGCCCCAGTAAGGGGTACAATGTGCAAATGAAAGCCCAAGTCTGTGGATCTCTCAAGAGAAGTCCGAAAATCAGATGTTTATGTAAAACCTCTTGATTTTCAGAATCTTGGCAACTATCTGCATTAAAAATCAGCAATAGTACTACTTAGGCCAAACAAAACGTCCAAAATCCAAATTTGGACTACAGCTTAAAAGTCCTTATCCTCTGCTTTAGGTAATCACTTGAGATGGGGCAAACTGGACAGGGGCCAGCTGTCCCAGGAAGGAAAGGGGAACAGATTTTGTTTCTTGTGTGTTTCCAGGTCTCAGAGGCAGTCAGTGCTCACCTGGCCCAGAGTCGCTCAGACTCCATGAATTGACTCAGGACTCAGGTCCTGGTCTCACGGCCTCTGGTTTCCCTGTCCTGCGCTTGGCTCTCTGAGCTGTGCCATCTCCCGAGAGAAGCCTTTCAGGCTGATTGGCTTAAAAATTAGTGCTCAGATGGCAAAAGAAGAGGGGAATAATAGGGAAAGAGATTGCCCTCATTTGCCTCTTTAAATTTTAATATGGAGTGTGATTTGTTAACACGGGGGAGGTCCCAAGGTAGTGAGAGCATCAATAATTCAGCAGAGGCTGTCGAGCTGCAAATAGCCCCATGGTGCCCAGCTGATGCTCCTGCTCGTGACATGGGCTGCTCTTTCAAGGTGAGAGGAAGGGTCTGTCATCCAGCCCATATCAGTCCCATCTTTCCTCTGCTCCCGATTCCTAATGGAACCATCGTAACAGAGGCTGCACCATGGAGGGACCCAGAGGCTAACAGCCCATAATGCTAAGCAGGTCACAGGTTAAACACTAAAGTTCCCTGAGGAATATGGTGGATTCAGGAGTTCCTCCCTCAGTAAGATCTTGAGTGTTAACGCTACCTCCCTGTCAGATGTACTTAATGCCCAGGATTTAATAAGTGATTGTGCCTATCCCACCCCCATCTGCCCAAACAAATGGCACGCCTTCCTGTTTGCATATCTTGTTTCTGCCCTTCAAAACCAAACTCAAAATCCACCTGAGCCTGTTTACTGAATTTCATGGATAATAGTGCTTCTTGGACAGGGGCAGAGGTGCATAGTGGTGACAAAGAGTCTCTTTTTGAGAATTTTTTTTTTTAATTTTTACTTTTTTCAGAGACAGGGTCTTGCTGTATCACCCAGGCTGGAGTACAGTGGCACAATCATCGCTCACTGCAACTTCCAACTCCTGGGCTCAAGCGATCCTCCTGCTTCAGTCTCCAGAGTAGCTGGGACTACAGGTGCACACCATGATGTCCAGCTATTTTTTTTTTTTGTAAAGATGGGGCCTCACTATATTGCCCAGGCTAGTCTCAAACTCCTGGCCTCAAGCTATCCTCCTGCCTCAACCTCCCAATCTTCTTGACAAAAATTTTAGTCAAGTTTCTTTGAATCTTCTTCCAAACTAGGCCTTAACTTTTGGACTTCTGTGTCTGTCTTTGCATCACCCAATTTCAGCAAGAATCTCATCAAATTTGTTTGGTCAGAATCTCCCATCCTCGACATATGATCATCCTTAGTATTTGACCAAAGTTCTCATCCTCCATCATCCATAATTAATATCTGATCGCCCTGGCCTGCCTTCAGTAAGAATCCTGTTGGGTCGTTTTAGGAAAGAATTACTCTACCTTTAGTAATTCTCCATCAACTGACACCCCACCCATACCCTACCTGCTCCCTTGACTCTAAATCCCAGATCACTTTTCCTTGTGTGTGGAATTGGGTCCCATCTCTCTCCCCTAATGCTATCCCCCAGTGCAGTAGTCCCTATGCCTGCCATGATAGTCTTGAGTAAAATCTGCCTTACTGTCTTAACAAATGTAATGAATAATTTTTTCCTTTAACAATAGGATCTGGCTAAGACATCAGAACATTTAGGCCTTGAATCTCATAAAACTACACACCTCATCCCACCAAGATATATGGCCTTGGACAAGTTTCTGGTCTTTGAGCTTAAATGTTTGCATCTTTAAAACAGGGATAAAAAGACCTACCTCATTGAAGGATCAAACAAGATAGTACATGTCAAGTTATTATGATTATTATTATAACTTTTTGAATGGATTTCCAGTTCTGTCTCCTTCCCCACCTACCTGCTGCCATTTTCGGCCAGATGTCCCACAAATGGGGCTGGATGTCTTGATGCCAAAGCACCAGTGACTCAGCTACCGTTTTTAACCATGAGAAATAGAAACAGATGAAATTCATGTTAACCAAATGGTACTAGGGCCTGCCTTGGGCCTTTGTCTTAGGAAAGCAGGTGATAACCAAACTCAAAGTATTAACACACTCAGCTTTCTTTGGAAGGTCCACTAAAGCATCAGCTCCAAAAAGCAAATGGCAACATCAAGATGTCAGTCATCTCCCATTGCAGTTGCCGGGCATAGACAGAGCTTTGGAGTCTACAGAGCTGCTTCTCACAGCAGCACAGGCCCAATAACCTGGAGAGAGCAGGAAAGGGGCAAATGTTAACCCAGCGGGTTCTGCTTAATGTGCCGCTCCGGCTGGGATGGATTTCATAAAACATTAGCAGTTAATACCATCAGCCAGCAGTGGGCCTGGGAGATGCTGTTCAATATTTTTTTCATTTCTGAGTGAAACTGAGAGCTGAGAACACAATACTGTACAAAGGAAAGTTTTGCCCCTGCCAAAGGGCGTGTCTTCCCCTCCATCCCACATTGCTCAGTTGCTCACTTGGGAACAGGAAACAGAAGCAGAACTAGGGATGAGGGTGGAGCAGGGGGAGCACAATCCCTTAGAACAAGGTAAAAATCATGTTTAGTCTACGGTTTCAATAATTTCCTCTTCTATAATGTAATTCCCTTTGGCTAATTTAGTGCTTCAGTGAAGTGTAAAATCCCTATATCACTTGGAGAAGTGGTGTTATATAGAATGAAAGGATGGAAAACTATCAGGGAGTTTTCTTTTTTTTTAATTTCTTTTTTTCTTTTTTTAAATTTCAGAATATTATGGGAGTACAAACATTTTGATTACATATATTGCCTTTGCATTGTCCAAACCAGAGCTACAAGGGTACCCACCCCCCAGACAGTGTGCTCCACTTCATAACCTGTTAGTTATGAACTTATGAATCTCCTCCACCTCCCTCCCACCTGTCCAGCACCCGGTGAATATTACTTCCATGTGTGCACCAAAGTGTTGATCAGTTAGTACCAAGTTGATGGTGAGTACATGTGGTACTTGTTTTTCCATTCGTGTGATACTTCACTTGGAAGAATGGACTCTAGCTCCAACCAGGATAATATGAGAGGTGCTATTTCACCATTGGTTTTTTATGGCTGAGTAGAACTCCATGGTATACATATTCCACATTTTATTAATCCACTCATGTACTGATGGGCACTTGGGCTGCTTCCACATCTTTGCATTTGTGAATTGTGCTGCCATAAACATTTGAGTGCAGATGTCTTTATTATAAAATGACTTTTTTTTCGTTTGGGTAGATGCCTAGAGGTATATTGCTAGATTAAATTGTAGTTTTATTTTTAGTTCTTTGAGATATCTCCGTAACACTTTCCACAGAGGTTGTACTAATTTGCAGTCTCACCACCAGTGTAAGAGTGTTCCTATCTCTCCACATCCATGCCAGCATTTGTTGTTTTGGGACTTTTCTTTGATAAAGCCATTCTCACTGGAGATAAATGATATCTCATCGTGGTTTTGATTTACATTTCCCTGATGACTAGAGATGTTGAGCAGTTTTTTATATGATTGCTGGCCATTATTTTGTCTTTCGCAAAGTTTCTGTTCATGTCCTTTGCCCACTTTTTAATGGGGTTGTTTGATTTTTTCTTGTTAATTTTCTTAAGTTCTATATAGATTCTAGTTATCAGCCCTTTATCAGATGTGTAGCGTATGTAAATTTTGTCCCCGTTCTGTAGGTTGTCTATTTGCTGTCAAGATAGTTTCCTTGGCTATGCAGAAGCTTTTTAATTTGATCAGGTCCCATTTATTTATTTTTGTTGCTGCCGTGATTGCTTTAGAGTCTTCTTCATAAATTCTTTGCCTAGGCCGATGCTTTCTTTTCCCCATTCACACCTTCACTGGCTCCTTTGCCAGGGAAGCAGACTCTGATCCATAGGTCCAGGTTTCCAGGTAGTGAGTGGCAGGGAGATAACTAGGGGCCAACTGCAAGACTGAGAGTGGCAGTTAGAAATCCCAGGAAAGATGTAAAATAAGCCCTATTCTTTGCTACCATGTATCATGGGAAGGTAACCAACACGAGGAATACGGGGCTGGTAGGAGCAATCAGGAAGGCTGACAGACCAATGCTTGGGCTATGCATTCATAGTTCTATAAAGAAAATCAAAATATTAAAGACAAAGTAAGTGTGATCCGAATATAAAATGAGTACAGTGACTTTTACTTCTCCCTGAAAAGTCTTCTCTATTCATAACTATCTCCACGGGCTTGTCACAGCACCTACAATTCCACTAAGCAGCAGAATTTTTTTAGTTTGGAAAGAATTTCCATGTGAAAAGACACTGCATATTGTTTTTGACTCACAACAAATTGAGTGATGGGAAACACAGGCACAGATCTCTCGAAGCTGTCCCATGTGTCCATCTCCTCTCCCACTACTTTATTCACATTTCTGCCACCTCCTTCCAAGGCTAGGACAATACCCTCCTTGTTGGGCTCCCTGCCTCTGCCTCTTCTCCACAGAACAGCCAGAGTAGCATCTACTAAAGACTAGTTCACATCTCACTCCCCTGCTTCAAACTTTAGAGGCGTTCCGTGTCCTCAGGAGAAAGGCCAGACTGAATGACAAGGGCTGCAACAGTCCCTGCTGACCTCTCCAGACCTGTAATTCACACTGCCATCACCCTTATTCCATGAATGGTTGTAGTTCCTCTCTCTTGCCCCCAAACCTCTGTACCCACAGCACCATCTGACCAGTGTGTCTTTCCTGTTCCACCTCCCCTGGTAGGAGGTCCTTTACAAAACCTCATGGTCTGGATGTGGGGTTCCATGGGATTCTGCACGAACCTCTGTCACAGCACATGTCATTCTCCATTATTATTGTTATGGCTGTTTCATATCATTGGTTAGTTACTATTTAAGAGTGAGTACATGTAGTGTTGCTTTTTCCATTTTGGGGATACTTCACTTAGGATAATGGTCTCCAGTTCCATCCAAATTCTTGCAAAAGGCATTTTAATTCATCCTTTTTATGGCTGAGTAGTACTTCATACTATACATATACCACATTTTATTAATCCACTCATGAATTGATGGGCACTTGGAGGTAGTGTTTCTAATAGTAAAAAAAAAAAAAAAAGAAAAGAAAAGAAAAGAAAAGAAAAAAACTATCAATCAAAAGTAGGATAATTATATCATCCTGCATGATGGTTAATTTTATATATCCATGAACTGCAAGGTACCCAGATACTCAGTCAAACA
The DNA here is from genome assembly GCF_020740605.2 of Lemur catta. Classification (NCBI taxonomy): domain Eukaryota; kingdom Metazoa; phylum Chordata; class Mammalia; order Primates; family Lemuridae; genus Lemur; species Lemur catta. Next base: position 19,854,970 of record NC_059150.1, on the reverse strand, counting down.
TTATTTTAGGTGTTACTGTGAGGGTGTTTTTTGGAAGGAATTAAAATTTACATTTATATACCAAGTAAAGCCAACACCCTCCATAGTGTCAGTGAGCCTCATCCAATAGTTGAAGGTCTGAACAGAACAAAAAGTCTGGTTCTCCCTTGAGGAAGAGAGAACTCTTCCTGCCTGCTGACCTTCAAACTGGGACACCAGATTTTTTCCTCCCTTCAAACTCAGACTGAAAGAAGCATTGACCCTTCTGGGTTTCGAGCCTGCTGGCCTTTGGGCTAGAACCACACCATTGGCTGTTCTGGGTCTCCAGCATGCGACTCACTCTGCAGCTCGAGACTTGCCAGTCTCCGTGACTGCATGCGCCAATTCCTTATGATAAATCTCTTTGTATATATCCTATTGGCTCTGTGTCTCTGGAGAATCCTGAGTAATACATACTATTTTTAAAAAATGCAGCCATAAGAAACAAGAAGGCAGAGCTTTCTCATTTCATGTATAATATAGAAGGAGCAATACAGAAGGATCTTCATGGGATAGAGTTATGTGAAAAAGGAAAATGTATACTGTGATCTCATTTGTATAACAATTAAAGGAGCATTTATAAATACATACATATCTCTATAAATAAATGTATAGAAAAGAGACCGAAGGCTGCATGTTGGACTCATACCAATTATTATCTCTGAAGCTGGCAGTTGGACAGGGGCTTGGTGCTGAAAGGGTTTTTCATGTACACTTTACGTTAAGTGTTTGGATCTCTTACAATGAGAAAGTATATATGAATTATTTGTGTGATTAAAGAAACCAAGGTAATCAAAACTCAAATAAAAAATCCATTCATTTGTGTGCAGGAGAATTTTTCTAATCAACTGAACTTAAAAGAAACTGGTTTAAAAGCTGCAATACTAACGTATGAATTTACAATAAGAAAGGTTCCTTTCTAGTGACTGGAGTACCCATATCCACTATTAAGAGAATAGCCTCATAATAAAAAATATTTAGGAAACCAAATTAATGAACAGAAGGGGTTTGTTAAGCATGAAATAAGAGTACAGGATGTCAGCTGTCTTTGAAGGATGTTTTATTGTAACTCTAGTGAATTGTCCAATTGACCCAAACACTTGGGCCCCTAGACACAGCCTCTCATCCTGGTAATAGCTGTCTTTCTCTGCCCTGAGGAGTCACTTGAGAATCACTGCAAACTCTCACTCTGCCACTGTCATTTTGTGACTTTGCATTAGATCTACCTTTCCTATTTGCACAAAGCCCTGCACCATGCCCACTCTCTCTCTCTTTTTAAACAGATTCCAGCAGACCATCTGCCATCTCTTCAGTATTATTAGGTTCCTGGCAGTGTACAGAAGGTCAATTGCATTCCTTCAGTGAACATAAACTATACAAGGTAACCTCAGAGGCATTTTCTGCTAAACAAGTAAGTCCATTCATGGTTGAACTTGGGTATTTTTCTTAGGCTCCCTGACCTTGACCCTAGATCTATTATGCTCTTCCTTTGGGGAGGTGAACTCCTGTTGACTATACTGAATTATCTTCCTGGCTGAGTGACTTTGGGTAATGCCATTACTCTGTGCCATATTTGTTTGTTTCTTTTGGTCTAAAATATGGAAGTCAAGGCAATAAGATAAGAATGACACTCAACTCTGCCATCTCATAGGACTATTGAGAGATTAAAACAAGGAAACATTTATCCATTCAATAAATGTTTGCTGAGGTCCTTTACTCTGCCCAGAAGCATGGTTCTGGGGTTACAAAAATGAATAAAATACAGTCCTTCCTGGCTTTCACAGTCTTATAGGGAAGACATACTCACGAACGGTTGTAATGCAAAATAATAAATGCTGACATAGGGCATTGTGTTACATCCTGGAGGGGATAGGATTAAGAAAGGTTTGGGGAGTTAACTTTTGAGCAGAATCTTGGTGAAAGAGCAAGAAGTAGGACAAGGTGGAGAAAGGCATTCAAGACCAAAGGAACAGTGTATGAAAAGGCAGATACAAGGAAAGAGTTATAAGAGTTTGATTGGATGTAGAGTGTGGCAGATTAAAAATATTCTTTGAAGATTTATAAAAATAACTCTCTGACTCTCCCCTTTAAGAGATGGGTTTATGTCCCCTCCTTTTGAATCTGGGTGGGCTCTGTGACTGCTTGACCTCCAGAATACGGCAGTGCTAAGGCTGTGCCTGTTTTCAAGCCCAGGCCTTAAGGGACCTGTATTTTCTATTAATAGTTCCTGTCTCTTGAAACACTTACTCTTGGAACCCGGCCACCATGCTGTGAGGAAGCCCAAGGAGCCCCATGGAGAGGCCCGGGTGGAGAAGCACAGAGGCTTCCTGGCCAAATGTCCTGGGTGAACTCCCCGGTGACAACCAGCACCAGCTTGCCAGCCATGTGAGTCTTGGAAACAGAGCCTGGGTCAAGACATCCCAGCTGACGCCACATGGGCAAAGATAAGCTCTCCCTGCTGAGCCCTGTCCTAATGACAAATTCACAAACAAAGTAAATGAGTGTTGTTGTTTGAAGTCACCAAGTTTTACCTCAATATAGAGTTAGTAGATAACTGAAATATGGAGGTAAGAAAGAGATAAGAATCAAAGATGACTCCCAAGTCTCTGGCTTAGGTGATATGATGAAGATTCCTTTCTGGAAGATAAGACTTACAGGTAGAGAAGGTTTGGTGGGTGGAGGATGGGGGAGGAAGATAGGAAAGTAATAATAAGTTCAGTGTGGGCCCTACTGAGTTTGAGGAGTAATGAGCTATGCTGGTATAGATAGATGATATTGTTGGGCATGTAGAGCTGAAGCTGGAGACAGAGAGCGAGCCAGAGCGAGTTCAAGAGAGAGATTTGCAGATGATTATGATGCAGGCATAATGCATGACTGTGGATACCACCGTCTGTGGGGAACACACGCAGAGTGAGTGGGAAGAGGGCTGAAGGGGAGCGAACACCGTGTAGGCACATGCAGGAGAAAAGCCTAGAAAGAAGCATAAAAAGAAGAGCGAGTAGGAAAGTGGTGCAGAGTTTACTCTTTCTGCTCCTGATGAGCAATGCTTCTAACCACAGAGGGGAGGCTGCAGGAGCAACTCAGGTTCAATGCTTGACATGAAACCTTGGCAAGCAGGAGCTTGCATGTCAGGCCGACCCTGCCTCCCGTGGCTGCTTCCCTGCTTACAGGGAGGATAGGCTCATGCTGGAGCTGGGAGCACCATGACCAGCCAGCCTGCCACGTGCAATCTTTCCCTCTTCTCTCCAGCTCTGTTAATCTTTGCTTACGAAGGTGCCAGGGCTTCTCCCTGTCCAGGAGCCGAGGGAGTCAGTCAGTTCTGACTGTACTTTTGGGAAAAGGACAATAAGACAAGAAGGGAATCAGCGTTCTGCCTCTGGACTAGATATGAAAGGGGCCTCTTTTCAATTTTGTGTGAAGCTTTTCTTCCCCAAGCTGCACACCTAAACAGATGGGGAGGCGATGGTTTATTGATGCAGTGAAGCGGTAACTGTAGGAAAAAGTGGATGAATATTTCGTGGACACCAGTAGCAGTTAATAAATCATGAGGTGCTGCAGACGGGCAGGTCGCTCGTTCCACCCTGGACAGGGGTTGCTCGGCTCTGGTCAACTGGAACCTCCTTTCCTGGCGTGTCCAATCTGTTCTGAGCACTGCAGGGAAGCTTACTTGTCACTTCAATGGGTCTTGATTTCTTAATTCAGTATGTGCAGAGGAAGGCTGGGCTCGTATTTTCTAGCTATGGCCGACTAGATGAGGATGGGGACCTTCAGAAAACACTAGCATGGCAATCAGGAGATTTGGCTTCTGATTCCAGCTCTGCTGATGGCTAGCTGTGTGGCACTGGACAAGTTACTTAACTTCTCTGAATAGTAATTTCCTCTCTTTAAAATAAAGGAAGGAATGGATTTGTTTTCCTAAAGTTTCCTATCTTACCATTCTATGAATCAATGAGTTTCTCCAAGGGACAGTCAATGACCCACGATGTTGACTGATCCATTTCATAAATAGTTACTCACAAAAGTTCCTGTGCTGTGTGTTTTATTCCTTGGGAGGGTTGACAATGCTTTTCCATATCTAGGGACAAAGATGCACTTATGCCTAATTTGTAGAAAAGAAAAAAAAGAGAAGAAAAGCAAAAACATAGACCTGCACAATAATTAGCTTTGGAAACAAGTACAAAGATACTAAGCACCATTTGGCCATACTCAATATTTGGGATCCATTTATTTATCTATTTATGATGTAAAACTTTAACTATATCCAAAAGGAATTTTAGCTGATTGTACTTGTGATGAAAATAGCAACAGTTGGTTCCATAAACAGAAGTTTCAGCATTGTTAATATTGCCAATTTTAATAATAAAAAGAACACTACCACTATTGAATGCTTACTCTGTTCTAAGCTCTATACAGAGTACGTCAGAAACATTATTCTATCCCTCATTATTCACAAAATAGGTATGATAGTACACACTGATAAAAAAAAATTGGACTGAGAAAGATAAATTTTCTTGCCCAAATCACCCAATTAGTGAGTGGATAAGATGAGATTCATACTCCAGCCTGTCTGATACCAAACAATAATTTGGTAATAATAAATGATAGCTAAAACTTACATTGTACTTACATCTAGTTCAAATTACATTGGACTAGAAACTGTTCTAAGTAGCTCCCACATCTGGATTATTTCCACCTGTCATTGTCTCTGAGCAATTTTACAACACTGTTGTAGAACAGTGATAATAATGCAAAAGTTCTTGTTTACAGGAATGCAAATTAATTGATTACTGCCCTGAGGGTGGGCATATCTTGCACCTATTGGTTAATTCGTTTTTGAATTCCCTATTGACGTGTAATTCTTGGAATTCTTTAAACCAGGTACAACATCTTACTGGGTTCTCTTATTTATTAATCAATTAAACACAATATCTGACATGTATTTATTTTCTACTTGTATGACAGTCATGATATTACTTTGAAAAAACTCTTTAACAACTTGTTACACGTGCACATTCCCAGAGAGAAAGAAACACAGCGCAGGAGACAGGGGAAGGCCAGCCTTTTCCACCCCTCTGCTGTGATGGGGCGGGGGTCGCTAAGGAAGCTGCTGCTCTCGGTGGCTTGGTGGCTCCGCCCTCGGTGTGGCCCATCTAGTGACGGCACCTGCACCTCTCACTGCCGCAACTGCTGTTGAGCATCACCCAGCACCACCTTCTAATTTGCAGGGTCCTTCCACGGCCTTGCAGAGCTCCGCTCTCTCCAAGGGTGCTAAGGACAAGGACAACAGGACTGAGCGACAGAGCTAACCAGCTTCCTGGGGCCAGCTGTCTTCTTTTCTCTACTTGCCTTTCAGATTTAAAAACAATGGAGCCCCGCATGGTGAGCATGGAATTGTGGACGATCACAAATGAATCCCCGCAACACTGTTTCTCACCCTGTACGAGTGTTGCTCACACCAGTGCCGTGGGGCACCGGTGAGCTGTGAAGAACCTGCACGTGTGCTGTGACTAAATAGAAAAATACTTCCAAGTCTTCAATAAACAACCATTGTATCATGACCATGAAAAATACAAAGTAATTTTATTTTCTTACCTTTCAAGATCAAATGACTTTGCTTTTGCCATATATTACTTTGGGGCTTTTGCTCTTGTCCTAACAAAGCAGTTGTTAAAATTTGTATAAGCCTGTGCATACAAATCCTATCAGCTGGTGTTTGGTGATATCAAATGGTAAGAAATGCTCTGTTACGTACGGTCCAGGCGACACCTCACCACGTAACACAGAAAGTGGAAGAGTCGAGGACTTCTGAGAAGAGACAGAAATCTTCACAGCACAAAATCTGGACATTGTTCTCTCCTCTAGCTCTGGGAGCCATAAAACATTCCTGCCCCTGTCCCCCATCGCAGGGAAGATTAGAGAAGGAGATACCATACGCTCCTTATGGGGATCTGATTTTCTGTGAACTTGCTGTGCATTGTGAACAAACAGCTGTAATCAAAATATTGTACTTGCTGTTGACTTTGCAAAACCGTAAAGAAGGAGTTTACAGGTGCTAAACGCACATTTCCAAATCCTCGTCTTCAAAGCAGTCCTTTACAAGGTAAATGCGGCTGGGCACAGTGGCTCATGTCTGCAATCCTAGCACTCTGGGTGGCCGAGGCCGCGGGAGGATCCCTTGAGGTCAGGAGTTCCAGACCAGCCTGAGCAAGACTAAGATCCTGTCTCTCCTAAAAAATCATAATTAAAAAAGAAAATTAGCCAGGCACCTAAAAATAAAAAAAAAAAAATAAAAAAAAAAAGAAGAGGTTTTTGGTTTTTTTTTTTTTTTTTTAAAGAAACAGATGTGTAGGGGACTGTGAGGGGAAATTGAAGAACAGTGTAGCAAGGGGAGTGGGGAGCAGAGCCCGGCAGGGCCGCAGACATCAAAAAACATAGGTGTGTCCCCAGCCCCAATCCCTGCCCTGTCTTGTCGCCTCCACCTCCCCTTCAAGGCAGTTCCTTATCACATAAAGAACTTTTAGATCCCGGGGAAGGTCCTTCTTTTGCCTTTGGTCTAATCTAATAATAAGCACAGATAAGAAACAAGGATTCTGAGAGACTAGATGCTCTTGGAGCGCTCAGTCTGTTTTCTTAAGGTCTTTGAAAACAGACGGCAAGAATGATGACATACAAGTAACCCCCAAACCACAGATAACCCCAAACCTCCCTACTGTCAGGAAGCAACCTGAATAATTGGTTCCTAAACAACTGAACTCTGATTCTCAAATTCATCACTTTATTAACAAGCATTTCTGGACTACCATCTGTAAACTCATCATGGAACTGAGCCGGAATCAGGAATACAAAGCCTGCATTTGCCTGCAAGAAGCTCATTTTTTAGAGGAGAAGATCACATAAATTAATAATAAGTAGGGGCAATGCAAGGCGGTAGAATTTGAGTGCTACCTTCAGGAGAACTAGAGATACGGGCTGTACAAGTTCAGAAAAGGAAAAAGATTAAGGTGGATCAGAGTTATCAAGCAAAACTTCATGGAAGGGGTAGGCTTTTAATTTATTAGAAATTTAGAGAGCAGGAGAAAGCTATGCTGAGGGCATTCCAGTAGAGGAGAAGAGAGTGAAAGGCTCTTCTCTCCCCTTACCAAGATCTTCTCAGGCCGGAGCTGGCCTGGCTTGCCCTTTCAGTCTTCAGCCACGAGGACTGTGAAGATTAACGCCTGCAGATTTCTCTGAGTCTTCGGAGAAAACAAGTCTGGTATATGCACAGAGTTACATAAAGAATCAGCGGCATCAAATTACATCTATTGCAATTAAATTATTATGCACTATTAAAAAGATAGCATTCCTGTATTATAACCAGCATGAAATTAGGAAAAAATAATTACCAAATATCTTTCACCCTTCTCTTTGCTTGGACAACTTTAAAATGTTAAGTTGTAGGAGAAATAATTAATTTGATGGATAAGAGGAAAACCTTCTGTCTACATGTGATTATTTATTTCCGTACTGTATAAGCCAAACAGCTGCATTTAGAGCTGATACATAAAATTCCATTATAATTAAATACATTGCTAACCTGCCATTTTTGGTAACATTTTGAAATGTAACAAAAAAGTTAGTTTGCATGTATCTGGTTATGAAGAGGCAGCATTCTACGAGGTTAGGTGAAAGCTATATTGAAACTGCTTGCAAATAGAATTTTAACTGGCAATTTGGCTTCTAGGTAGCGTATTATGACTTATAAAATAAATTAATTTTTTCTTTCATAAAGAACACAAGGCCATTATCAGTGCCAAGTCTGTTCCCCTGAATTGCTTGGCAGTGTGCCCAGATGTTCCCACAGCCCTGTTCTAGAAGCTCTCCAACATATTTGCAAGGTGGTACTTTTTTTTTTTTTCCTTCCAGTTTAACAAATGCATGATGTCCCACCCTTCCTGGTATTATTGGTCAATGATATTTTCAATTCTCCCTTAATGTCTTATTTCCCCAAACCTGAAGTCTTTTTAAGACTGACTCTGTTATTCTCTTCAAGCCCATATGGTTCTATTAGTAACTGAAACGAATTAAGCTCTCATGGATTCAGATTCAACTTCAAAAGTTTTCCCCAAACTGTCAAGTAGGTCAAGATGTTAACAGAGATTTCACGAGGTAAGGGTTCTGATGTTAAATAAACATAGGAATTGCTGCAAATTCTCTACCTAGTCTCCACCTAGGGATTTATAATGCACATTAGCTGAGAAAAAACTTAAAGAAATCAAGCAGCAAATTCAATATTGTCTTGACTACAAAATCCTTCCTTTCTGTCACATGCGCAAGCTCTCTCTCTTATCAGATCCTTAGAATATGATAATAATCATAACAGTAATAATGATAAGAGCTAACAATTATAGCTATTTCTATTCCTTTAGTGATTATCCTAGGAATTTTAACATGCATAATTAATGGAGTTTAATATTAATATAGCATGACTTTCCTCTACACCATATAAGAATCTTAAAATGCTATCATGCCAATCACTACCTACCCAAAGTTGTATTTTATCCTTTCTTGATATTTCAGCCTCACAAATTAGACATTAAATTTATCATTGCATACGGTTAGCATCTATGCATTCAATTTTCATATATTGTAAATCTTCCTTTGACATGAAGTACCTTCATTAGAAGCTCTTTTTGTGAGTGTGTTAGTAGTAAATTTTCTTGGATTTGTGTCTAAAAATGTCTTTATTTTGTCTTTATTTTTGAAAGATTGTATTGCTAAAGATAGAGTTCTAGGTTAAAAGTTATTTTCTTTCAAAGTACTTTGAAAGTTTATTTTCTACTCTTCTGGTTTCCATTGTAGTTGCTGAGACGTCAACTATCAGTCATTGCTGGTGGTTTTTGGTTTGTTTGTTTTTTCTGTTTGGCTGCTTCTATTATCATCTCTATGCCTTTGTTGTTCTAAATTTGTCACTCGGTTGTGTATTTCTTTTCTCTTATGGTGTTTGGCACTTTGAGGAACTTCTTTAATCTGTGATTTGGTGTTCTTCTGGAAAACAGTCATTATGTCTTTTAATATTCATCCCCCTCATTCTTATTATTTCTTCTTAGAAATAAGATTATATGTATGTTGGACCTACTCACTGTCCTCCATGTTTCTTAATCTCTTTTTCATATTTCTCTTTTATTTGTATTTGTCCTGCATGTATATAACGTCTTCAACTTTACCTTCCAAGTCACTAATTGTTTCTTTAACTGTGTTTAATATAACGTTAAGTCCATCCATATAGATTCTGCTTTCAATTATTATAATTTTCATTTCTGGAGATTCTTTCTAGAACTCCTTTTCATATTTCTTTCTTTATATATTTTAAATTAATAAATGTATACATATTTATTTTATATTACATATTTGGTATCTGGTAATTCTATTAATCTGAGTCTTTGCAGGTCTGATTCTGGGTTTTTCTATTTTTGCTAAAATTTCATTCATGGTTGTGTGTTTGCCATGTATGCATTAAGCATAAGTAACATGGAACCTTAACTATGGGATATCTCTAAGGTAAGGTTGTAAAGTTAGCTCCTTCAAAGAGTATTTGTGTTTGTTTCTACCAGACACGGACACTTGCTCTACTAGATGTTCTATAGAATTTTTAAAAGTATATCTGTCTCTTTAGTAAGTTTTTCATTCATTTCCTGAATCATTTTCCTGGTTCCTTTGAGTTGGTTTTCTATTTTCTCCTGAATCTCATTGAACTTCCATAAAATCCATATTTGGAATCCTTTCTGTCATTTCAGTGTTTTCATTTTTGTTGGGATCCATTGCTAGAGAGCTGGTGTGCTCCTTTGGGGAGGGAAGTCTTTTCACTCTGATATTTCACACTTTTGGTGTTCTTGTACTGATTCCTTCTCATCTGTCACTTCTTGTGTTTGGACTTCCCTTTGTTTAGATAAGACTCCTCCCTCAACTCTTAAGAGTATGCCTGCAGCATATGTTGGCTAGAGAGAACTTTGGTTTTGCTTGTGGATACTTTGATGGGGGTCTAAGTTCTGGATAGATGCCTTGGTTATAGATATCCTTAGTGTGTTGGTTTTCTCTATTGCCACTTATTTGTAGACTGTAGGAGTGGAGTACTGTGTGCATGGGCAGATTCCCTGTTTCTTATCAGCAAGGGAAGATGGAGGTCTTTGAAATCTTTTCTCTTTTCCCAGCCCTGTGGTCTTCTTAACAGTATGAATTGTACTGGGATGCCCAGTTTAATCTCTGAGACAGTAGGTGATGCTTGTGGGTAACAGTCAGCTACACCTTGTATGATTAAATCAGTAAATGTTGCCATGGGCTGCAGAAGTTGTCCTTCCTGCCAGTAGGTGGTGGTTTTAGGAAAGAGCTGCAGTGGTGTTTTCCGGGACCTGCATCCAGCTCTAGTCAATCAGGAAAAGCACTCGAATTCCCCAGATGGTGGGTGAAGTCTGGAACTCCCAATGGACTCTTTATTCTCCACTACTGCAGAGGTAGGTGGAGGAGTGAGGCTGAGAAGGGCTGGGTCTGACAGGCCTGTGTTTAGGCTCCACAAAGGAAGGCAAGAGAGCTGTCTTGGCAGAGGTCAAGGGTCAGCTCCCAGGCTGCTAGGGAAAGCCACCAGGGAGGGGCTGAAGTGGCTTTATCAAGCCAGAAAGTCTGCTCATGGGGGGAGCAGTAATCTGGGATTCATAGACTGGCTATCAGGACTAGGTTTTGTTCTCCCTCTTCATTTGCCCCTGGCTCTCCTTCCAGCATATAGTCACAAGCAGCAGCCCAAACTAGCTGAGCTCACCAACAAGGGCACAGCACGCTGGGAGTTTCTGTGCCCAGGATCCTATGGACAGAAAGCATTCTTGTTGGGGAAAACCCACACTGCAGTTTCCTTTCAGTTCTGCCAACATAAGCTCCTTCACCTCCCAAGATTAGTTCACAAATCTCGCCTCCATGCCCCAAGCAACACGATTGAGTCCTGGGGGTACATGATCCAGCCTGCAGACCTTCCCCTTGCTCCCCCAAATTCAATCCCTGACCATGCCAGGGAGAAGCGTGCTGGTCCTGAATTGCCCATGGAGTGCTTGAGTAGGCTTAATAATGTCCCTCTACTTTGGGGTATGCCCTGCTCTGCTGGAGCTGCCAGGTGAGCAGCACTGGGGAAGACTGGCAGGCAGGGAGCGTAGAGTCCGCTGCAGGTCTTTAAGAGGAAAGGTGTGAGCCCCACTCACTATAGAATCCTCAGCGTGGTAGGCATGCCAACAGAGGGGAAGCAGCCACTTTTGAGAGCCTCAGCTCAATTATCCCTTGGGGTGGCCATGCTGACTCACATGGGAACTGCCATGGCAGCGTCAGCAGCTGTGGGTGGGGGAGGGGAGGAGGAGGAGAAGAGTCTGAATGGAGGAGAGCTGGCACTCTGGTCCCCTTTGTCCCTCTCTCCTGAAGGCAGCCCACCCAGAATGTCCAAGCTCTGGGATCACACAGCTTCCCTGGGACCCACCACCCCCTGTGGCTACCACAGTCTGGGCTGGAGTAGGGAGACGTTTGTGTGGAGACCAAGGACCAGAAAACTGAAGGGCTGAAGCTCCCTGGGGAGGACAAAGGCTCACAATGGGTGGGAAGCAGCAGGGTGCCCGCTGCCTCGGCTGGGAGCTGTGGCAAGGGGGAGCGACCCCAAGGGGGCAGGCAGCACAGTGCTCTGTTCTCAAGAAGTTCCCAGTTCACTCGTGGCAGTGGGTTTGGGGCTCGTGAGGGTGGAGAAGTTCTTCAGCAGTTCTAGAGCCTGGAGTCTGCCAGAGGGGTGAGTGGGGGAGAAACAAAACCCCACTTACCCTTTCCACAGGGCTCCAGGTTCCTTGGGGGGTTGATCTCTGCGGAAATCTTGCTCCTTGTTCTGCTGCACAACTTGCTGCCATGGGGTTTCCGGTAGTTTCCAGCACTTCTCCCTAAGAATTACACCTGGGGTATGTTTATTTATTTATTTTTTTCATCTAAAAATTTTCCTTCTTTCTGAGACAATCTGATGACTGATGTCTCTAGTCAGTCATCTTGCCTACTTTCAATTTTCTTTATTATCCAAGTGATAACGCACATTGTTGGTTTCCGTCCTGCCGTATCACTGCATGCAGCTCAGTGACAATGTCTAAGTGGCAACAGCGGCTGCTAGTGCAGATATTCCGTGGCTCTCAGTACTTGCTCTCCCCAAGAGCAAGCGCAGGTCCAGGCCACTTCAAGTAGCAGCCCCTGCCCCTATCTCATTTTGGGTTCCCCAAAGTCAGAATCCGAGAGAATGATTTCAGTATAAGTTTATTTGGGAGGTGATTCCAGGATAGACATTGGAGTGAGTGGGAAAACAAGACATGAAATGGAGTAAAAAGGAATAAATTGTGAGTCAATGAATAGGTTATCATCGTGGGTGATGCCTTAATATTTCCGGGTACATTCTGAGAAAATGGATGAAACATACATCAGAACTTTACCTGAGGGAACAAGAAGCTGGATTATTTGTTCGAGAGCTCCCATCCCTCATTGGTTGGGGGCTGCTGCAGGAGCACAGCCCCTGGCACTGCCGGTCTGGCCATGGCCAGCTTTGGCACTGTGGCTGGACAGCACTCTCCGAGAGTCACAGGAAGCCCAGCAGACTGTGGGAACTGCTGGGAGGTGACCTCCAGGGTAAGAGGAAGGGATATGAGTAAAGTGTCAACAGAGTCCCCCTTTCCTTGGAAACAGGAACTCACTGAAATCTCCGTTTCCATTTACCCCAATCAAGCCCACCTGAATTAATGTCAAAAAAGGAAAAGAGTCATATAAGTCAGGCGCTCAGCAACGGAAGCTCGACCTCACACAATACAGTCATCCCGTGGTGTCCATAGGGGTTTGGTTCCAGGACCCCCTCGTGAACACCAAAATCCACGGATGCTCATGTCCCTTATATAACCTGGTGTGGTCTTTGCACACAACCTATGCACTTCCTTCCATGTACTTCAAATCATCTCTAGATTGCTTATAATACCTAACACAATGTAAATAGCTGTTATACTGTATTGTTTAGAGAATAATGACAAGCAAAAAGTCCATACATGTTCAGTACAGATGCAACCATCTATTTTCCTTCTAATATATTTTATCTGCAGTTGGTTGAAGTCACTAACGCGGAACTCACGGCCACGGAGGGCTGACTGTACCGTGGAGGGAGGGAAGAGACAAAACAGCTACCAACAGTTGCTGAATGGGCAAAGGTTAGAAAAACAGTCTGTAAGCAAACCAGATTTTCAGTCTCTTCAGCAAATTCCTGCAATTAACCATCTGTCCATCTGAGGTGAGGCCTGGGATGCATTGGGTCTCCACGACAGAGTCCGTGGCTATTGTATTCATATCAGGAGTGGGTGTGTGTGCTGTGCTTTGTAAAGGAAGACAGCCCGCCCTAAGTCTGTTCCCAGAGGACAGTTGGGGCCACTGTACTCTTTCTGGTGTTTCCCTCAGGAGACGTGAAGGAAAAGAAAAGGGCTTCCCATAACATACACACGTCACCAATACTCTAGTCAAGGCACTACGGAGGGACTTGGGCACATGATGAACTCATTTTAATGCCCGAAAGAGCCCTCCCCAAACCAAAGCACCATGTGCACACTTTTATCATCAATTTTAATTTTAAGTGAATCCTTAGAGAAACCGTTCTCAGGATAAAACAATATGAAGGCAGGATCAGGGACCTCTTGAGGAATAATTCCACCAATACATGCACCCTCACCACACCTAAGTCCTGAAGTTCCTTGATGGGAAAGATGCCTTCATGTCTGCAATGAGAGATAAGCCTTAGTTTCAAGTAGTCCTGTGATAGGAAACAATCTTGAAATCACTTTATTCACTTATTAATATTTATTCAACAATGTCAGGCACCGTTTAAGATACTGGGGGTATTACAGTGAGAAAAATAACCAAAGCCCCTGCCTTCATGTGGCTTATAGTTCATAGGAAGAGACTAACAATAAACAATTAAACATATGATAACCAGGTAGTCATAATTGCTAAAGGCTCACAATAAATTAAGATAAAGGGGATCAGGAATGCAGACATGATGGGTTGTTATTTATACTAAGTGCCTTCTCTAATAAGGTAACTTTTTCGGCAGAGTGCTAGAGCAAGAGAAGATGTCAGCCACATGTGTATCTGGGGGAGAGTGTTCCAGACTGAAAGATAGCATGTGCAAAGACCCTGTGGTAGCAACATGACTGATAAGCTCAAGAACAGCAAGGAGACAAAGAGCAAGTGACCTAGGAGATATTGTAGGGGAGAGAAATCAAGAGGGATTGTTGGGTAAGTTTAGGAAAACTGCAAAGCACATAGAGCCTAGAAACCACTGAAGGAATTTAGTTATTGACTGAATGACATATGAAGCCATTGGAGGATTTTGACTTACGATTCCAAATGATCATTCTACATGCTCTAGTGGAGCAGGGGCAGAGGAACAGAGCACTGGCAGGGCTGTTACAGCAACCCAGGCAAGATGGGGGAGGCTTAGACCAGACTGGAGCAGTAGTTGTGGAGATGGTGAGAAAGCATTGAATTGTGGACATACATTGATAGCAGAGCCATAGATTTGGTCATATGAATATGGGGATACAGAGAGCAGTCAAGGATGACTCCAAGGCTCTTCACTAAGCAACTGGAAGGGTGGAGTTGCCATTTACTGATATAGGGAAGAATTGTGGGAGAAGCAGGTTTGGAACATCTTTGGTTTTAGTCATAGTAAGTTTGGGATGTCTTAGACATTGCTATGGTCTGAATGTTGGATCCCTCCAAACATTCATGTGTTGAAACTTAATCCCCAATGCAATGATATTAAAAGGTGGGGCCTTTCAGAGGTCATTAGTCCATGAGGGCTCCACCTCATCCATGGGATTAGTGCTCTTACAAAAGAGGCCTGAGAGAGCTTGTTCACCCCTTCTGCCACGTGAGGACACAGAAGATGCCATCTAAGAGGAACAGGCCCTCACCAGACACTGAATCTGCTGGTGACTTGATCTTGGACTTCCCAGCCTCCCAAGTCATAAGACATAAATATCTTTCTGTTGTTCGTAAATTACCCAGTCTAAGACATTTTGTCATAGCAGCCCAAAAAGATTAAGGCAGGCATCCAAGTGGATGCCATGGAGGCAAGTGAATCTGTCTAGAGTTCTGGGGCAAAGTTCTGACTAGAAATAGAAATTAAGGAATCAGATTTAAAACCTTGAAACCAGAAGGAATCACCAAAAGAGTAAATCTCAGAAAAAAAGAGGTCCAATGACTAAGGCCTGGATACTGCCCTTTTTAGAGTCAGGGCAAAAAGAAGAAATTAGTAAAAGAAACAGTGAAGTAGCAGCCACTGAGGTAGGAGGAAATTAAAAAGAGAAGAGTGTACCAGGAGCCAAGGGAAGAAAATGTTTCTGAGGAGGAAGGAAGAGAGTGATCAGTTATGTCAAATGCTGCTGGTGGGACAAGCAAGAGGAAGATGGAGGATTGAACACTGGATTTGGCATCAACATCACTTAGATGTTAGTGACCTTGGCAAGAAAGGGGTAAATGGCTAACATAGGATTTTTTCCTAAAAATAGGTCTTCTTATAAACAAAGGGAATTGAGAACCTAAAATGTAGTGAAGAAGAAGATGAATTTATGGAGAAGGATATCTAAAAGCAAATAAAACAAACTTCAGTAACTATATGGAAGATTACTTCCCTTGGCCTCAATTCTGAGTACTGCCCATGAGTTAAAACGTGAAGTATTTAGAACACTTCCTGGACATATAAATTCTTAATAAATGTTTGCTATGATTATTGTATTATCATCATTTATGTTCAATATTCTTATTTTCCCTTTAGCTTGGAAATTTCATGACTCTATGTTACCCCTGTCTTGCTAAGAACCAGCCATCCCTGATGGTTAGTGCTAGTCTTATATTGCCACAGCAGGGCAGATTTGCTTCCTGCCTACATACTAGTCATAGCTTCCTAGTTGTATTCTCAGTACAGTCAATTTTAGATCAGAGTAAAGTACGTAAAGAAGGGAGTTGAAAATGCTTTTCCCTTGGTTGAGTGGTCCTTTATTGATAAACGTGCACTGGTAGACATAGCAGGCTGTAGTCTGAGGGCTTCAAACTAATGTCTCCTTGGCTTGAGATAAAACATTCTCTTGGAAAACTGGTCCAAGTTTGCTGTGGCTTTGGAAATGGCTGCTCTCCACAGCCTATATTTTCTTTCTTTCTTTCTTTCTTTCTTTCTTTCTTTCTTTCTTTCTTTCTTTCTTTCTTTCTTTCTTTCTTTCTTTCTTTCTTTCTTTCTTTCTCTCTCTCTCTCTCTCTCTCTCTCTCTTTCTTTCTTTCTTTCTTTCTTTCTTCTTTCTTTCTTTCTCTTTTCTGTTTTTTTTTAAGCGTTTACATGCCCTCTCTAACTAAAATTGCTGGGCTGACTTTGTTTCATCTGGACTTTATATTATACCATAATGATTAATCCACTTGGTCTTTGCCAGAATCAGCTAGCATCTAAGTACCACTTGTAATTTCCACATCCAATGAAGTAATTCATCTTAGCCCTAGAGTTCGTACTTGATAAATGTCCAATTCTTGTCTACTGTGCACCTGGGACCTCGGGTATGACATCAAAATAGTGAAAGATTTTTTAAGTTATTTTATTTTTGCTGTCTTTTACCCCTATCCATTTTTCAAATTTGTCCAAACATCACCACAATCAATTTTAGAACATTTTCCTCACGCAATAGAAGCCCTTTACACTTCAGCTATCACCTCCTAAACTTAACATCTCCCCAGTCCTAGGCAACCACTAACTTATTTTCTGTCTATAGATTTGCTTATTCTGGACATTTCATATAAATGGAATCATACAATAGTGGTCTTTTGTGACTGGCTTCTTTCAGTTAGCATGTTTTTGAGATTTATCCATATTGTAGCATGTGCCAGTACTTCATTCCCTTTTATCACCAATAATATTCCATTGTATGAATAATCCACATTTATTTATCCATTCATCAGTTAATGGACATTTGCCTTATTTCTACCTTTTGGCTACTATGCATAATGCTACTGTGAGCACGTTTACAAGTTTTTGTGTGGATGTATGTTTTCATTCCTCTTGGATATATACCTAGGAGTGAAATTTCTGAGTCAGACGGTAACTCTATATTTAACATTTTGAGGAACTGCTGGGCTATTTTCTAAAGTGGCTGCACCATTTATATTCCCACAAACAATGTAAGAGGGTTCCAATTTCTTCACAGCCTCACTAACTCTTGTTATTCTGTCCTTTTTATTCTAGCCATAATAGTAGTGTGAAGTGGTGTCTCGGTGTGGATTGATTTGCATTTCCCTGTTGACTAATGATGGTGAGTACCTTTTTGTGCATTTATTGGCCATTTGTGTATTTTCTTTGGAGAAATGTCTATTTAGACTTTTTGCACATTTTTTGTTGAATTATTTGTCTTTTTATTACTGGGTTGTAGTAGTACTTGATATATTCTAGATATGTCTATTTCTAAATATGTGATTGGCAAATATTTAATTCCATTCTATGGCTTGTCATTTCACCTTCTTATGGTGTCTGTATTAGTTCATTTGAGCTGCTATAACAAAATACTATAAAACTGGTCAACTTATAAAGAGTTCTAGAGGCTGGAAATCCAAAATCAAGATACTGGCAGATTTGGTGACTGATGAGGCTTCCTCATAGACAGCTTTCTTTTCACAATAACCTCACATAGTGGAAGAGGTGAGGGAGCTCTCTCAGGCTTTCTTTACAAGGGCACTTATTCTGTGACCTAATGACCTCCCAAAATGCCCCACCTCCTAATACCATCACCATAAGGTTTAAGATTTCAATATACGAATTTAGGAGGGACAAAAACATTCAGACATAGCAGCGTCCTTTGTAGCACAAGTATTTTTCATTTTAAGGAAGCTTCATTTTAGTGAAGTTTATCTAATTTTCCTTTGGTTATTTGTGCTTTTGGTGTCATATCTAAGAAACCATAGCCAAATCCAAGGAAGGCCCTCACCTGAGTTGTAAAAACCGACAACTCTGTGTACCCTTAGACTTGTGTCTCAGGAACAAATACGCTACATGTTGAAAATTTTATTTTTCAGAAGAGAGAGGTTTTTGCCCAACCCCCAATCCTCAATGCTGGACACATCCCATAACTTGAACCCTGTTACCAAGGTAATATATTTAAATCAATAATTGGACTGGCTCCTGCTATCAAAGAAAGAAAGACAAAAATAGCTATCAACTTCTTCAAGATAAAAGATTAGGAACAGTCTCTTTTCAATACTTGAAAACAACAGTAAAGGGGCACAATTTAAAGTTATATTCTTAGTATCTTAAAGGTAAAAGAAAGGAGATTCTGATACAAGATGATGGGCAGGGCATACCTCTCTATCTTCCTTTTTTCTCTTAAAATCTTTTGAAATGACATAAAAAAGGTAAATAGGGAATAAGTTCATAAAGATACTGAAAATAAGAAGTGGGTACATGAGGGTACATGAAGATTTTTACTAACATCTGGAATGCAAGACAGATGAGTTTTTTTTTTTTTTTTAGACAGAGTCTCACTTGGTTGCCCTGGCTAGAGTGAGTGCCATGGCGTCAGCCTATCTCACAGCAACCTCAAACTCCTGGGCTTAAGCGATCCTCCTGCCTCAGCCTCCCGAGTAGCTGGGACTGCAGGCATGCACCACCACGTCCGGCTAATTTTTTTAATATATATTTTTAGTTGTCCAGATAATTTTTATTTCTACTTTTTTTTAGTAGAGATGGGGGGTCTCACTCAGGCTGGTCTCGAACTCCTGACCTCGAGGGATCCACCCGCCTCGGCCTCCCAGAGGGCTAGGATTACAGGCGTGAGCCACCGCGCCCGGCCCAGATAAGTTTTATTGGTAGAAAAATGAGACAGAGAAAGAGAGACATAGTTCAAAACATGAACAGAAGATTGCAAAATGTTGAGAATATCTCACAAGACTGAGACCCTGGAGTGAGTAGATATGAGAGACGGAGATGGAAGTGAACCAAAGTTGGGGGCTTAGTTGGAGACCTGTTTATAGGACAGTCGTGCATATTGACCTACCCTTCTCTCCCACCCAGGTCCAAGTATAGAAGGAGTGCTGCCCTCGTGTTGAAGCCAGGAACTACATTCTAGGGGGTCCAGGACTCGCAGAGTGGGGCCTGGCTCCTCAGAGCAGACCCTCTTCTCCTGGCAGTGGGGCAGCGGGAGGCAGTGGGGCCTGGCTGCCAGCTCTCTGACCACAGGCCCTAACGTGAAGCCTGTGGACCTGGACCCTGACATCACACCCTAGTCACAAGGCCAGCCAGCCTTCTCATCCATGGGCAGACCTCAAAAGGAAGAGGCAACCCACATCAGCTACCCAAAGCAATCATCCTGATCCTTCCTTCATACACAGGGAGAGAAAGCCATCAGCACAAAAGGCAAGGACCAAGAATACCGCTGAGAAAGGGACACAAAGGAAACCGATGGCTTATGGAAGAGAAGAGAACCTTAAATGAATAAGACATTACACCCATAAAAAAAAAAATGGCTGCTATCTGAGAACAAGAAAGGATTCATAGAGATTAAAAGT
This sequence comes from Lemur catta, assembly GCF_020740605.2. Lineage (NCBI taxonomy): Eukaryota > Metazoa > Chordata > Mammalia > Primates > Lemuridae > Lemur > Lemur catta. The sequence goes on along the minus strand of NC_059150.1, from coordinate 19,835,344 downwards.
ATCATTGTCAAAATAAAAAATTCAGTAGAAAGACTGGCCAAAGAGTTAAGTAAATCTTCCAGAACACAGAGCAAAAAAGCAGAGAGGTGAATTATGAGACGAGTGAAGAAATATGGAGAAATAATATAAGAGGGATTAAATCTACCCAGTGTGATTTCCAAAAGGTTAGGAATTTTTCCAAGAAAAAAAAGAATGAAGGACATTTTTCCATAGAACACTCTTATGAAAAGAAGCTCCTATAACATATGCAGCAAAATTAATTTTTAAAAAAGACTCACACTTACATATATCCTTGTAAAATTTCTTTTGCCAAGGTTGAAGACAAGAATTGAATGGAAATGATTATATAATGAATAGTAGTATTCTTTAACTAAAATATTATAAATGCTGGCTATTTTTAGACTTAACAAATAGCCAACATACAGAAAGATAAATTATACTTACATAAGAATGTATAAATTCTATAAATTTTGACAGTGTAAAATAAACCATGTGATGAACTGAAGCTATGACATTGGGGGTGGCCATGAGGTGAGAAGAGGGGGACAGAAAGGTAGAGCTGTTAAATCCCTAATTGTGTCAGAGGGAAGTGAAGAGATACTGTCTAAAATTGATGAATCAAGAAATGGAAAGTTGAATATATTATGTTAAGTTATAGAAGTATCTTACAGAATAATAGAAAACAAAATACATCTGGCAGTCATTTTTGCGGGGGAAATATAATGAACTAAGAGCGTCATCTTTCATAAGGGTGCCCAACAGATGTAGTTTAAAGTTGATACATAAAAAAATAGAGGGATAATATCTTACTATTGTAGAGGTTGTTCTGAGAAGCATTCAAATAGAAAAATCTTAAGCTGACACTTCCGGGGAATGCCAAAGAGAAAAACCTTTACTTTTGTTTTTTTAATGACTCTCCAGTACCAACTGAAATTTTTATGGCCATGTGCCCATACTTTAAAAGTGATATTTTTAATTTAAAAATAGTTTCTAGAGAAAGAACAGAATTTTAGGACAGAAAAAAATTAGCCAACAGTTTGCAATTACATACTGCCTACGAGCAAGGACCGTCAAACATTTTGCAAACATTATCTGATGGTGAGTGTCAGAATCTACATTTGCCAGATGGAGAAATTCAGACAAAGATGGAAGGGCCTTGCCCATTTTCAGTGCATCTGTGACCAAGCCAGTGATAAAACCCAGGCTTCCAGGAGTCTGAGTCCAAAGACAGATTTGGATCAATTTCTCCTTAGAAAAACCACCACATATTGGTAGGATGATCGTTAAGGAAGAAATCCAAACTAATAGATGGCACACTCTTGTGTTTAGGGCTTGGAAAATGCCTGTATTTTTCCATCCAATAACCCGGTGCCAAAATGCACATTGCTTGTCAAGAAAAAGGCCAGTGCTTCTCTGAAGCACCTGATGGGAATATATATTATTTTGAGGAGTTGTCCCTGCAAAGATAAAAAATGACAATCATTGTAACAAGCTCAATTAATTTTTAAGTCTCTTAATACAAGTACTCTGTCTCACTGTGTATACAAAGATTTCTGCCATTCTGTGGCCACTTAGGAAACAATCTATGGTTAATTAGCTTGACAAATAATTCTGATTATTCTGCCATATGCTCGTCTTATTAATTCAGATTACTAGCACAGGTGGAAAGGAGAAAAAAAATATTTGAGTGGTCTGGCATCATTTCTCTTATTGGTTTTACTCTTAATGCAAATTTTTTAATTTTTTTTTTTGGCCTGGCTTCCCTATTTATTTAATAGTTAGAAGAGTCATTAAATGCTTATGGTAGTTTTCTTTTGTTTTGTTGTGTAGTTCCCTCCCCTATCATCCAACTCCCCAACCACACACAAACACTTCTGAAAACAGGTCCATACCAGAAGATACTGGTCCAAATGGCCAAAGTGAGAACTATGCCCAAGCATGTGCACTCTATGGAAGGTAAGCATTAGACCACAGCTACTGCAGAACTTGCAGAATTTGAAGAGAGTGATGAGAGTCTAGAAGCAGGCTGGCTGGTTTCTTAAGTAAAGGAGTGGCAGATCCAGGAGCTATTGGTGGCCATATTTTTTAGTGTGGTCTGAGAAACAGAAATGAAGAAGAAAGTAGACAGAGAAGAGCGGAGGTGAGGGATGAATAGGCCATCAGCACAGAAGAATTAATCCTTCTATTTTTATTGTGGCAATACCTAACATAAAATTTACCATGTTAATCCTTTTTGAGTGTACAATGCAGTGGCACTAAGCACATTCATGTTGTTGTGCAACCATCGCCACTATCCATCTCCAAAACGTCCTCATTTTCCCCAATTGAAACGCTATAAGCATTAAAGGCTCACTCTCCATTCCAACAGCCCCCCAGCCCCTGGTAGCCATGATTCTACTTTCTTTCACTATGAATTTGACTATTCTAGAAATTAATTATTCTTTCCAGGGCACTGCTGAGTGTTGTGTCAATAATTTATTATCTTCCTGATCCAAACTCGCCCTTCGATACGTGCTCCGCTATAATGGATGGAATTCCACGGAGCAGCACGTTAAGCTTTCTCAGTAGAGGGCACTGGAGGGACAGAGCCGGAGAGCTCCCCTGCTGTTTCCGGTGGCAGAGCCACCAGTCAGTACTGTGGTGTGGAAACATCCAGTGGGGCTCTGACCCAGCTACAAGGCCTGGAACTCACGGTCCCTTGGTAACCTTGCAGCAGCCCTGGCCTGGCCCCATACCTACCTCCCCATGGGCTTCTTGACACCAACACCATGGGCTCCAGGCCTGTGTGCAACCATGTCCTGACTCCCTCTGCACGCGCATGTGCCAAACCATTGGCTGCCATTTTCCTATGTTGCATTGTGCCCTGGAGGTTTGCTTCCTGCCTGCCCAGTGACTGCAGACCAGCTCTGGCCTGGGCAAATCAGCAAACTTCTCTGCCATCCCGTGGCTGCAATCCCAGCCCTAGGGAGGGAGTCTCCCTTTGTATTTATCCCTCTTTAGGTACTCTCCCTCAGCCTGAGGTTATAAGCGTTATCTTGTAGCTTATAATTGCTCTTCTATCATAGTTTTCAAAAGTTTGTATTAAACTTTCCCTGTTTAAGTCACTGTGTGGTTTCTGCCCCCCCGATGGACCCGGACTGACACAAAAGTGAAAGGGGCAGGGTGACAGATGTCAACTGGATAGATGTGCACAACCTGGAGTGTGTGGTCACCTGCCCTAGAGATGGGAGGGGAGGTCCTGGCTGCCTTCGAGGCTCTGACTCTAGTTTGTTTCTGAAGTTCAGCTATCTACTTGCCCTGGGGTTTTGAGACAGATATGTTTCCTTAAAATAAATTCTATCTCTTTGCTTTTAGAGAGCCAGGGTGTGTTTCTGTTATTTGAAACCCAGAAAGTCATCATTAATAAATATGCAATTTCATATTCTCTTAAATATGGTTCAGAAAAAGGGATAGAGAGATAAAGGTGGACTATTCTAGAAGGAGGAAAAAGAAAGGAAGGGAGATTATATGCTGGGGATTAACAGGAGAGCAAATTCCACTTCTTTAAGAATTTCAGCTGGGCTTGATGTTGACGTTAGGGCTTCTGGTGCTGTGACTCATTCCTGTCACCTCTGATCAATGGGGAATGCACACAATGGGCGCTAACTGGGACACTGGCCAAGGGATTCTGAATGCAGGAGAACACGGCTGAGGTCAAATGAGGCCTCCTCTTCCCTCCAGCCCTCGGGGACTGCTCACCTAGCTATCTGAGAGGAGACTTAGGTGTGCCTGAGCTCACCTGCCAGCCAGCTGTGAGGACCGAGGCTGCCTCCCCGCCCCCACTAGGGGCAGAGCAGAAGCCCCCAGCTCGGCAGTGCACTCCAGGTCAAGGGAACCCCTGGGACCGGTTTTGCTCCTCAGGGTAAATCCCTGCACATTAGTAAAGCACGGCCTGGTAAATATTAGACTTTCATCCACCACATTCGCCAGTTTTGCCTGAAGGGGACAACAGAGGGGAGAAAGGGGTAGAACTGCCCTTCCCTGCGCTTCCCCTCATAGGAACATACGACTGAAATGTTGGTCTCAATCCCCCTCCCCCACAAGCCAAGGTGGGAATTTAGGGAGACAAGAACACAAATATTCCTCCCTTCCAACGGTTACTTTTCCCTTTTCTATCCAAGTAGGGTTTTGTTTTTAAGTCTGCATAATTTGATGGATTATGCTAATCAGGTATAGAATCATTTTTATCTTTCAAAGTGCCTTTTTTCACAGTAAAAAAAAATCATACATCAACCTTTAGCAGAGTATGCAACTTGAGATACTTTTGCTATGAATGGAGTGAATATAAGCAGGTCTTTCCACCCTCTTTCATCTAGAGGTACAAAGTTGGATAAGACATGGTCTCTGCCTTTTAGAAAGTGGGGCACCTCCATTCATACTGTGTTTCTCTTGGCTCTGCTATGGAGGACAATAATTGAACTGGGCTCTGACCAATCCGAATGGAGGAGAAACAAGAGTGGATGCCACAACCCGTCAATGCACAGCTAGTGTGTGACACACTGGCTGCACCCACTGACCAGGCCGGGCAGCAGTTCCAGCAGACACCAGCTCTGGATCTGTGAGTGCCAGAGCCTAAGAAGGCAGAAGGGACTATGGGAGAGTCCCTGGCTGCTCTGGCTTCAGTCACATTGATTGCATCCAAAGATACTGGGGGAAAAAAAAACTGGCAAGCAGTTGGGGATTTTTCAAGAATATTTCCCCTTTGGCCGGGCATGGTGGCTCATGCCTGTAATCCTAGCACTTTGGGAGGCCAAGGCAGGAGGATTGCTTGCGATCAGGAAGTAAAGACCCATCTGAGCAAGAGTGAGACGCCATCTCTACTAAAAATAGAAAAGTTAGCCAGGCATGGTGGTGCGCCCCTGTAGGCCCAGCTACTCAGGAGGCTGAGGCAGGAGGATTGCTTGAGCCCAGGAGTCTGAGGTTGCTGTGAGCTATGATGAGGCCACTACACTGTAGTCTGGGCAACAGAGTGAGACCCTGTGTCACTTAAAACAAACAAAAAAAAAGAGTATTTCCCCTGAAGCCTATTCCTCCCATAGCTTTAACCATCTTGGTACATTGCAACAGTTTTTCTAGTTACTCTGGCCAAACGCTTTAGAGTCATCAGTTTCTCCTCTTTGATGTCCCACATTTGCACTGTAAGCAAATCCTGGCCACTCCACCTTCCAAATATGTCCAGAATCTGACCACTTCCCAGCACCTCTATTATTACTTTCCTGATCAAGTCGCCAAGATTTCTTGGCTGGATGACTATAGTCACCTCCTCACCGGTCTCCTTCCTCTCTTCAGTCTAGTCTCAATCTGACAGCCAGCATGGTTCCATTCAAACAGAAGTCTGGGGCTGTTACAGCTCTCCTGCACACTCCCCAGTGGCTTCTCGTCTCAGAGTAAAAGCCGGGGGACTTACACCGGCCTGTAAGACCCCAGACCATCTAGATGCCCGTTACTTCTCCATGTGTCCTACTGACTCAATGTGATAGACTAATTTCCCACCCTTCACTACAGTCACACCGTTGGCAATGGGACTCTGAAACTCTTCCCATGAAGAAGCGGAGTTTATTCTCCATCCCTTGAAAGCGCGCTGGCTTTGCTCTGCAGAGTAAGCTGGTCTTAGGCATTGCTTTGGTCAATAGAATGTGGCAGAAGTAACGTTGTTTCATTCTGAACCTCTCTTTCTCTCTCGTTCTCTCTCTCTCTCTCCCTTGCACCCTGCTATGCCATGAGAGCAGAATATTCATCTCCCAGAGGATGGGAGACGCAGAGACTGGAGCAGAGCCGAACAGACCAGTTGTCTCATCCAAAGTCCAAGATACGTGAGAGAACTCAGGATCAGCAAGATCTGCAGCTGACTGAGCAGGCGTGAATACGCCCCACCAAGATCAGCTCAGATCCGCAAAACCACCCAGCTGATCCTTAGCCTCGGGGGCAAACCTGCATGTTTATTATTGGACACCACTGAGGTTTCGAGGCCGCGTGTCACTCAGTGTGATTGCGGAGTAGATAACTGATTCATTCCTTTCGCCCATGATCCTCCAGCCTTTGGGAAAACACCAAGCCACATCTCTACCTCAGTCTGTGCACCTGCTGTCCCCTCCAGCTGGAATGTTCTGCCTCAATCCACCCTCCCTCCAACGGCCACCTGCCTTGATCCCTAACCTACTTCAAATGTCTCAAATGTCACCTTTTCGGTGAGCTCTTGCCTGGACATAACATATAACACAACCTTATTTTAGCATTTCCTATTCCCCCTTCTCAATTTTTAACTTTCTTTTCAGCATTTACCGCTGCCAAATATATTTCATATTTGCCTTATTTTCCTTGTTTCTTATCTAACTCCCTTGTAAGCTCCTGGGGAGCAGCGATTTTTGACTGTTTTATTCACTACTAGAACCCCATGCTTAGGATAATGTCTGTCTCATGAAAAACACACAGTGCACATTTGTTGAATAAATATGTGAATGAATGTGAATTCTCTATAGAATGGTAGAAGTGATGGGAAGATGTTTTTCTTAATTTTTTAAAATTGGTAAACTCAAAACTCCTTGAATTCCATCTGTTTAATCTATCCAACTTCTCTCCTTCTCTCCCACCATGGTCCTAATCATGGCCACCCAAGGTCCTGCCGACATTGGTGCAGTTGCCTTCTAACTAACATTTCTGCATCTGTTCCTACTCCCTACAATCCCTTTTCTCCACCACAGTTAGGGTGATTTTTTGAAAAAGAAAACACAATGGAGACCAAAATCTTTAGCATGGCCTAACAGGCTCTGTGTGATCTAGCTCCCTCCTACCTCCATCAACTCACCTATTCTTCTCATTCTCTCTGCTCACTCTCCAGTCTTTCAGTCTCTTACATAGTCATGACCTCAGGACCTTTGCAAAAGCTGTTCCGTCTTCCTGAGAGGAGCACTCTCTGTCATCTCTCTGCCTGATCAACACTTATTCATCTCCTGTTCTCATCATTGCAAGGGCCATTTCCTCAGTCTTCCCAGAATCCCCAGGCTCAAGATTCCCTGATAGTCTGTGCTTTTTGTTTCAGGCACACAATGTAGTTTATAATTCTGTGTTTGTGTAATTACTTGTTTAACGCCTGCTTTTGCCAACATCTATAAGCTCCGTGAAGACCTAAAACTATCGAACAGATGGTTTGGCTAAGTGTGGCCTGAGGTTCAGATAAGCCCTTTGCAGGGGAGAGTCTGGCCGTGTCATACAGGAAACAACGATGAAGAAAAGGGCTTCTTCATAACGAGTCGAGTCTTCCAGGAAAGACTCAGCTCTAATGATATTTTTGTTCCTTTCTAAATCCACAAAGGCCTATAAACCACCCATTAGCAGCAGAAGACAGACAGAATATTTGCAGTCCGAGGGACTGTGTTGAAGAAAAGTACCTCTTGTCATTCTTGCACGGTCATGATTGATGCAATCAAGTATTGCATCAGACACCAGCTGTTTTAAACAGAAATGGACACAGCAAGAGCAAGAGCAAGTGTTGATTAACTCTAGGTAGTGGCTTAGTCTTCTATTGCTGTGCACAAATGACCACAAATAGCAAATTTAAACAAGACAAATGTATTATCTTACAGTTTCCATGGGTCAGGAGTCCGAGCACAGTTTAGCTGGATGCTCTGCCCTGGGTCTCACAAGGCTGCAATCAAGATGTCACTGTGAGGCCGGGCGCGGTGGCTCACGCCTGTAATCCTAGCTCTGGGAGGCCGAGGCGGGTGGATCGCTCGAGGTCAGGAGTTCGAGACCAGCCTGAGCAAGAGTGAGACCCCGTCTCTACTAAAAATAGAAAGAAATTATCTGGCCAACTAAAAAATATATATACAAAAAAATTAGCCGGGCATGGTGGCTCATGCCTGTAGTCCCAGCTACTAGGGAGGCTGAGGCAGTAGGATCGCTTAAGCCCAGGAGTTTGAGGTTGCTGTGAGCTAGGCTGATGCCACGGCACTCACTCTAGCCCGGGTAACAAAGTGACACTCTGTCTCAAAAAAAAAAAAAAAAAAAAAAAGATGTCACTGTGCTGCAGTTCTCTGAGACTCGAAGTCTTCTTCCGAGTCCCTCTTCCAAGCTCCTTCAGGTTGTTGGCAAAATTCAGTTGCCTGTGCTTGTGGGAGTGAGTTCTCCTTTTCCTGCTAACTGCCAGCTGGGGACCACGCTCAGCCACTGTCATTCCTTGCCACGTGGTCACCATAGCCGTTCACAGCATGGATGTTGCTTTCCTCCAGGCGGGTAGGAGCGTACCTCTCTGACTTCCTCTCCCCTGCACCAACTGGAGAAAGGTCTCTGCTTTTAAAAGGCTCACCCAATAAGGTCAGGTCTGCCCAAGATAAACTCTCTTTTGCTGCATAACTTAATATAACCACAAGAGTAGTATCTCATCGCAGTCACAGTTTCCATCCACACTGGAGAGAGCTGTGCAGGGAATGGACACCAGGAGTGGGGATACTAGGGGCGGTTTTAGGACCCTGCCTGCCAGGGGACAGCTAAAGATACAAGGTACCAAGTGTGTATTCATTGCCAGCGTTGTGTTAAGTGCTTTTTAGCATTTAATCTTTAAAACAATCCGTGACTGTTTCTATTTTGTTTCTATTTCTGATTGTATTACTTTCCTTGTTTTATAGATGGAGAAACAGAGGCTTAAAGGTTAGGTGATTTTACCCCATTTCACACAATCAGTAAGAAGCATAACCTAGATTTTGAACTCTTTTTGACTCTAGAACCCTTCTTATCCCCTTGGCGTGGTCAAAGCTGGTTCTCCTGTACCCACTGGAATGATGGGTATCACTGTTTTATGGATGTAAATGCTGCTGTGGGGAGATTAACACAGTCAGGACGACCCAGTTAGTAAGTGATAGCGAGGCTTTCCATCTAACCTTCTCCTGCTCAGCCCCACGCTGTGAGCATCCCATGGAATCGAGGGACACTCCCCAATTGCTTGTCAGCTAGAAGAAAACTTAGTAATGAACCTTCCCCAGAAACAAGAGAAACTAGCATGTCTTCTGGCTGCAAGGCTTGGTAGAACTACATAATCCATGTTATCAGTTCCATTTCTTTTAACCTGTAGTGAGAGAAAAGCAGAGTGTTCTATTCCCATGCTAAGGAAAATTATCTGAGCCAAGGGCACCTGACAATCGCTCCCTCGGAAGTTCCATAACACTTAGCACCAGGAGTAGGTGGTCTCCCATGGTAGTAAAAGGACAGTGACTTTCCCTCCTCTGTGCATTTACACCTTTAAATGAAAGGTGTCCCAGGCTCAAAGCAAATAATTATACAGGAGTGAGGATACACTTTCTTGGAACTAACATTGTTTTTTCATTACTTCTTGCATGGAGACAAAGCAGCTTTGACACAGATCTGTTAACAAATACAATTATCCGCTGCAAATGCCATTGCACTGCCCGCACCTTGTGCTTTGGCAACCAGAGACCAGTTTTCCCTGAGAGTCATGTCCACCTCATCTTTCCTCTTTGTTCCGATGCCTACAAATGCCAGTACTAAACTTGGTGCACAGAAGCCATTAAAAAGGCATCCTGTAGTTGTCTCTAACCTCCCCTGTCCTGCAATTGTCCCTAGGGCAAGACACAGAAAACAAAATTATCAGAAAAGTTTTATTCCATTCGAGTGCCCTGCCAGGTCGCGGTTTGTGCTGTAACTGCAGGCAGCCCCGGGTCCCAGGAGGACCAGGACTTTCTCCTGCCACCACAGCACCAGGGGTGGTAACAGCTGCCCGGAGCACTAGTCCCTGGGAGCTTCATCGTGCCGGTTCCCTTAGCCCTGCCCACACCTGAGGAGATAGCTCTTTCACAAACATATTCTTAAACCAGGAATCCTGGCTGGTAACCATGCTAAACCCCCAGTGAAATTATTGACTTGAACCACGAGTACAAACTGGTGTTAAAAGCATTAGCATATTGTTGAGGAGTAACTGGACATTTGTGTATTACCCAAATAACACCAGACAGATTACTTTCTAGACACAAGAGGGAAAACATAAATGCCACTGTGAAAGAATGACACTGTTGTTTGCCTTAAATTATGGGTCAGTACTAGAATCCCCAGTGATGGGTCAACTAGGAAATATATATCCTACGACAAAAGGCAATATGAAGTACACATCTCCCATGATACAATCTAGCTAACAAGGTTTAAATTGAATCCAGCGTGCCTTTGCATTTCACTTTCAGTTTATGAGACCCCCTTATGAGTTTATAAGGGGGTTAGGAAGCAGCCTATACAGAGCCAGAGGAAGATGGGATGTCCCATAGGCTGACTGGCCAAATCCATTCAGGCCAAATTCATTTAACAAACATAATGTCATGTATACGCCTGGCAAAAGGGCTTAAGGCCTGAATTGGTTCCTAATTGGACAAACCAGCTACCAAGGACATTTTGGGGATGGTTTAGGCAATCAGCTATAGACTGGGTATTAGATAAAATATATTGGCATGTATTGATACAGAAAGTTTCAGACCATTAACAGAAAAAAAAGATTTACAAAAATTGTATGCAACAAACTTACAAAAAATACTGTTCTCATTTTGTAAAAAGATATGTGTCTGTATGTGTGTGTGTGTGTGTGTGTGTGTGTGTATGTATATATATATATGCACAAAAATTCTGGAAAGGATATACCTTAAGATATGAACAGTAGTAAGTTCTGGATGCTGGCAATAGTGCATTTTTATTTTCTTGTTTTTGTTTATCTGTACCTATGCCAGTTTGTAATTATAAGAGGGTTTTAATTTAACAAGAAGGGAATGAAAGTTATCAGTGTGTAGTTGTAACGAAAGCCACGTAAGTGAGATTACCCAGGGAAAGGCATGTGAGGAACAAGAAGCAGCTGAGGAAACGGCTTTTAGGAACACCAAGATTTTGGAGAGAAGAGTGTGGAAGGAGCACTGGTCAGAGACTGAGGAGGAGTCTGGAGGAGATAGAAGAAGGAGGACAGCCAGGGCAGGAGCGTGTTCCAGAAGGCGGGATAGTTGGTGTTGGGATGAGGATGAAAAGGAGGCCGGGAGGAAGTCCGTGCAGACTTTTGCCCAGGGAGGGGGGAGGAGCTAGAGGCTGCCCTTGCAAGAAGTTGGTCACAGAGGGAAGGAGGGATGCAGACAGTCAGGGGAGCTGCCATTCCGGTTGTATTCTCTCTCTCTCTCTCTCTCTCTCTCTCTCTCTCTCTCTCTCTCTCTCTCTCTCTCTCTCTCTCTCTCTCTCGAAGGAAAACCCCTGGGGTGCTGCCCCTTTACCCAGAAATCACTGTGAGTGGCGCCCCCTGGAGGACTTAACGAGAAGGACCCGGGGAGCAGGTGGAGCGAGTTGTCTGGAAACGAAGAGTTAAGCCTGGAGATTCTGAAATCTAAGAGAAGGATCATTTGCGGCCCAGGATCCGGGAGCGCGCAGAGGAGGAACACAGTGCAGAGCGCGGGAGGCAGGATGGACCTTGTGGAGAGGACTGGGGCGAACGTCCTCTGCGTCAGAGGCCAAGGCACCAGGACCAGAATGCGCAAGTCACGCCTTCGGGGAAGTCGGCAGACTACAGTGAAGACTAGCAGTTGTGGGGATACTGTGAAAGCAACTTTTCCAAGTGGCAGTGTGCTGTTTCGGGATCACTGCAGGGCCACGCTGGCAGTTATTAGATCATATGAGCCTCACCTGTGATTGGGGCAGGGGGCTACCAACATGATGGGATTTGAGGGGTGGCCAAAGACCCTCCACCCCAGGAAGATCTCCCAAGGGCTTTTCATAATGACAAGCAACGTGATGAAGCGAATAGGCAATGCGAGGTGTCGAGTCAGCAGACGAATTTGCAGCGCGTCTCTACCATCGTGTGCTTTTTGCACTTCCATTTCACTTGCTTCAGTGAACATTTACCCAAATAGCCACAGGGCAGAAAGGGCACTGTTCTCAGGACAGCCCGTGAGGTTTCATTTGATCAAGACTCTATTTAGAGAAGGGGCTGGAATATTCTGGAGCCATGCCTGCAATGAGAAAGACACGACAGTCCTCTGTGTGCCTGGATCAGACAACTTCCTCCCTAAAAAATAAGCCCAGGAGAAGAATTAAGGTGCAATGTTGACTATGATCATTTCCTATCGTTTTCTGCACTCTCTTCTCTTCACCCCATCACTAACCAAAGAGCCCCAGTGTCTTCTGGCTTCTTCTGCCCCACTGAGTCCTGCCTTGGTGCTGCTGACCACACAGCAGAATGTCACCAGGGTCAGCAGGTCTCAGAAGCACACACAACACTCCAAACTGGGTCTTCATGGGGAGACCACAGCCATCTTCCGAGGGATTCCGCAGCATCTCAGGGTGGAGCATTAACCAGGGTGGAGCACATCAGTCTAAGGTTAGTGGGGAGGAGCTAGAGGCTGCCCTTGCAAGAAGTTGGTCACAGAGGGAAGGAGGGATGCAGACAGTCAGGGGAGCTGCCATTCAGGTTCCCAACTGCTCTGCTTGCTGTGCCAGGCTGCCCAGGGACGAGCTGTTAGGAGGAGGGTTTTCTCTCTGATGCCTCTTTCTAGACACTCCTCTTCCCAATTTATCCATCAAGTAATGCCTTGCAGGAGAGGAGTGGGAGCCTCCATTGCCCTCACAGCTTTAGGAACGCCGAGGCATCATGTGTAGAGATATTCTATACAAAGCGTAGAGATTCCAGCCCAGAGACAAGAGTGAGAAGGAAAACTGGAAAACTGCAATGGCAGGGATTACGGGAAGGTGCTGGGCTGTTCATCACAGCTCGGTGGGGATGGGGAAGGAAATGGTAACTCAGAGAGCAGCTCCAGAGCAAAAGCAAACAGGAAGGTTTTAGTGGGAAAGTTCTGAGAGGAAATGACTCAGTGGTTTGGAAGGAGTGGGCTATCCGAGGAGAGGGAGGGGAGCCCGTCTGGAGGGGGCCTCTGGAGAGGGGCAGGACTTTCTCGTTGGCGCCTCAGACATAGAAACCGGCTTCACTCAGTGGGGTGAGGAGGGATCCCCAAGGTGGGAGCAACTGTTGCTATGGGACTGAAAACAAGCATCTTGACTCTCAGTATAGGGTGGAGGCTGACCCTTGGCCAAGAATCTAGAGAAAGGGCTGGAAGATTCTGGAGATGCGCCTGCAGTGAGGGATATACAGCAGTTCTCCCTGTGCCTGGAACAAAGAACTTCCTCCCTAAAAAGAAAAACAACAACAACAACAAACAACTAAGGCACAGGGGTCACTGTGGTCACATAGATTGGGTGTGCACATCAGAGAGGGAGAGCATTTTCCGATTCAAAACTCAGGGCACGGCATTCAACAGAAAAAATTTCTGGTTTCTGAATTTGTGTACATGAGATACTTTAAAATGGTACAGAATGAACTCCCACTGAGTCATAAATGTAACTAAATGCATTTATTGCAATTATAGCCTTGCATGAAATTGGAAGTGTCCCGGAAAATCTGGAGTGAATGAACACTGTGTTTTGAACTGAAGCAAATCTGAGAAGAGCTGAGGAACAAAACTTTACTTTTACAAATCATGCATTTATTAGTTTCTTCACGAATCAGTGGCGGGGGGTGGCAGGGGAGGTAGGAGGGGAGAACAAGTTCTTTTCGGAGAGGTGGGGGTTGGGGAGAGAGAAGCTAAAGCTCCAAGGGTTCCAGTGAAAAGGATGTGGGAGCTGGGGCCAGGGAGCTGGAATGGAGCCCTCAATCTTCAACTTCTCAGCTGTGTCTCTGGCAAATCTCAGCTCCCTGATCCGCAAAGCGCTTGCCATATTGCTATGAGCTGGTAGCCACTGGGCACCTAGTACGATGTCTGTCCCTGATGGTTGCATAAACGTCAGGGTTTTTTCTTCCTCCACCCCATCTCAGGTGAGGCAGGGAAAGATACCCCAGCTTTCGAAAGGCACTCTGTCACTGGAAACACCTTGCGATTTACAGGCATCTGGGGTTGGAGCAGACGTGGGTACTTGGCCTCCTTCAGAAGGGAAGTGAGGCCCTGTCCCCTCACACAGGGCAGTGGCCCTGAACAGCAGCAAGGGGCTGGACCTCTTGCTGCCCGGGGAGGACGCTGCAAACCGTCCGGGAGGAAGGCAATTTTGCTGTTAAACTCAGGGAGAGCAAGAGCCTGTAATTCTGGAAGAGTGAAAATGAAGAGCAGTAATGATGGAAAAAAATGTGAACACGCATGAACCGTGGAGCCCCCGGTACATTTTGTCTGACCCGGGGAGCAGCCTTGGCAGAAAGACTGTGAGAACCTCAGTTGTGATCACGAGGAACTTCCCAGCCGAGGCTGATCCAGCAGAGGACTCTGTCAGTGACTTAAAAGGGCATTTCATGAGCTACTCACCAAGGACCTCCTGCCAGGGGTAGGGGGAAGACTCTTGTCTCCTCCTAAACCCAGCTTTCAATGCTGTCACTTCTGGGTACCCTGGCTTTTTCTAAAAAGGTCTCTGTCTTTTAAATTTCATCATTTGCACTACTTGCTTCGATGACTCTGAACTTGGTGTGCTCCATGGCTTTGCTGCCGTCCGAATCACATGCTTTTGCCGGCATTGCCTAGCCGGGCTTGGGGTCGTCTCGGGAGGAGGTGGCCAGAGCTTCCCATTCCAGTGGGTAAGGCTCGCTGGTGGCCCCTGGCATCAGAAATGCACTCTCTTCCTCAAGGTCTCTTTTCTAAATCTAAATTAGCCTTGAAAAGTTTCCAACCTGGGCCGTGGGAAGAGTTCAACTTAATTCAAATGAATACATATTTGGGCACCTACTATGTGCCAGGCATAATGGGGGATTCCGAGGTGAGTTAACCCTTAGTTTTACTCTCCTGGACCGTGAATGTCAGCTGGGGAGGCCAGCTCCAGCAGGCTGTGAGTACAGGCAGGTGGTGTCATGGAGACAATTCACTGTTCTTGTATTCACTCAAAAATATTTATTGAGCACAATACCCTGTGGATACAGCGAGGGGCAAGAATGTGGGATTTAAGATCAGACAGAACTGAGTCAGAGCCCTGCCTCAGACGTGACCGTGTTCTTGGGCAACTCTCCTAGAGTCGCTGTGCTCCAGACTTCTCGTTTTAAAAATGGGAACCATAATAATAATTATACTAATATTAATAATACTATCGATTTTGCAGAGTTCTCGTGCAGTCAAGAGGTATTCAATAATGCTGCTGATTGGTTGTTCTATAATAGATGAACAAACATATAATGGTTGGATATCCAAGTGAGGGAGGTAAAGAAAATTAATCTTATTTTCTGCTGTGCATTATAAAATGTATGGGCACAATGGAGGAGAAATGAAGCTGTGTACAGTCAGCCCTCCGTATGCACGGGTTCTACGTGTGTGGTTTCGACCAACCACAGATGGAAAATATTTAGAAATAAATCACTAAAAAATAACAATGCAACAATAAAATAATACAAATTTTAAAATACAGTATACGAACTATTTATATAGCATTTACATTGTGTTAGTTATTATAAGTAACTTAGATGATTTAAAGTATATGCATAGGTTATATGCAAATACTACCCCATTTTATATGAGGGATTTTGGTATCCGTGGGAGTCTTGGAACCAATCCCCTGGAGATACTGAGGTACAACTGTACAGAGAGGTGGCATTCAAGACCAGGGTGTGCCTGAAGCAGTGCCCCTCAAGGTCCATGAGTTTTCTAAGAGAATGGGTTTTTTATTTTCCATTTTTTATTTAAGTAGATTTAGGGGGTACAAGCAGCTTTTTTGTTACATGGATGAATTGCATAGTGGAGAAGTCTAGGCTTTTAATATATCTGTCACCTGAATAGTGTACATTGTACCAAATAGGTAATTTTTCATACTGCAACCCCTCTTGCCCTTCCCCTTCTAAGTCTCCAGTGTCCATAAGCACTCTGTATGATCATGCATATCACTCGCTTAGCTCTCACTTATACGTGAAAACATATGGTACTTGATTTTTTGTTCCTGGGTTACTTCACTTATGACAATGGCCTCCAGTTCCATCCAGGTAGTTGCAAAAGACATTATTTCATTTCTTTAAATGGCCGAATAGTATTCCATGGTATATATACACTACATTTTCTTTATCCACTCATCAGTTGGTGGGCACTTAGGTTGGTTCCATATCTTCGCAATTGTGCAGGTGTCTTTTTTTTTATAAAATGATTTCTTTTCCTTTGGGTAAATCCCCAGTAGTGGCATTGTTAGATCAAATGGTAGATCTACTTCTAGTTCTTTGAGAAAACTCCGTACTGTTTTCCAAAGAGGTTGTATTCATTTACATTCCCACCGACAGTGTATAAACGTTCCCTTTTCGCCACATCCACACCAACATCTATTGTTTTTTGACTTTTTAATAATGACTCTTCTGGTAGAGGTAAGGTGGTACCTCACTGTGGTTTTAATTTGCATTTCCCTGATGAACATTCTTTCATATGTTTGTTGACCATTTGTCTATCTTCTTTTGAAAAAGCTCTGTTCCTGTGCTTTGCTTACTTTTTAATGGTTATTTGTTTTAATGGTTGTTTTTTTTGTTGCTGATTTGTTTGAGTTCCTCGTGCATTCTGGTTATTAGTCCTTTGTTTGATGTATAGTTTGCAAATATTTTCTCCCATTCTGTAGGTTGTCTATTATTCTGTTGATTATTTCTTTTGCAGTGCAGAAACTTTTTAGTTTAATTAAGTCCGATTTATTTGTTTCTGGTTTTATTTTTGTTGAATTTGTTTATAGGGTCTTAGTCATAAATTCTTTGCCTAGACCAGTGTCCAGAAGAGTTTTTCCTACAATTTCTCAGAGTTTTTGTTGTGTCAGGTCTTACATTTAAGACTTTAATCCACCTTGAGTTTATTTTTGTGTATGGTGAGAGATAGGAATCCAGCTTAATTCTCCTGTATGTTTCTCTACAGTTTTCCCAGGGCCATTTATTGAATAGGGTATCCTTTCCCTATCTGGTTTGTTGAAGAGCAGTTGCTTAGAGGCATATGGTTTTATTTCTGGGTTCTCTATCTTGGTCTATTGATCTTTGAGTCTACTTTTATATCAGTACCATGCTGTTTTGGTTACTATAGCCTTGTAGTAACCAAATAGGGTAATGGGATGCCTCCAGATTTGTTTTTTGTTTAGGACCGCTTTGGCTATTTGGACTCTTTTTTGATTCCATATGAAATTTAGGATTGTTTTTTCTAATTTTGTGAAAACTGACATTGGTATTTTGACAGGAATTACATTGAATCTGTGAATCACTCTGGGCATTACATACATTTGAACAATAATTGTTCTTCCAATCCATGAGCATGGGATGTTTTCCCATTTGTTTGTGTCATCAATGATTTGTTTCATCAGAGTTTTGTAGTTCTCATATAGATCTTTCACCTCCTTAGTTAAGTAGGTTCCTAGATATATATATTTTTTTGCAGCTATTGAAAATGTTATTGAGTTCTTGATTTGATTCTCAGCTTGGCTGTTATTAGTTTATAGAAATGTTATTGATTTGTGTTCATTAATTTTGTAATCTGACATTTTACTGATTTCATTTATCAATTCTAAGAATCTTTTAGTGGGGTCTTTAGAGTTTTCTAGATATAAGATCATATGATCAGCAGATAGGGACAGTTTGACTTCCTTTTTCCAGTTTGGATGCCCTTTATTTCTTTCTCTTGCCTGATTGCTCTGGCTAGAATTTCCAGTACTATGTTGAATAGAAATGGTGAAAGTGGGCATTGTTGTCTTGTTCCAGTTCTTAGAGGGAGTGCTTTCAACTTTACCTCATTCAGTATGATGTTGGCTGTGTGTTTGTCATATATGGCTTTTATTATTTTGAGGTATATATTCCTTCTGTGCCTAGCTTGTTAAAGGTTTTTTTATCATGAACCAGTGCTGGATTTTACTGAATGCTTTTTCTGCAGCTATTGAGATGATCATATGGTTTTTGTTTTTAATGTTTTGTTTTTAATTCTGGTGAATCACATGTTTAGGTTTCCATGTGTTGAACCATCCTTACATCCCTGGGATGAAGCCTGTTCGATCATGGCAAATTATTTCTTTTGATGTGCTGTTGGATTTGATTTGCTAGTATTTCATTGAGGATTTTTACATCTATGTCCATGAGGGATACTGGTCTGTATTTTCTTTTTATATTGCATTCTTTCTTGGATTTGGTATCAGGCTGATACTGGCTTCATAGATTGAGTTAGGGAGGATTCCCTCCTTCTCGATGTTATGCGGCATTTTCAATAGGATAGGTACCAGTTCTTCTTTGTAGGTCTGGTAGAATTCGGCTGTGAATCCATCTGGTCCTGGGCTTTTTTTGTTGGGAGGTTTTCTTATTACTGATTCAATCTTGCTACTCAATATAAGTCTGTTCATGATTTCTATTTCTTCCTGACTCAAGCTTGAGAGGGTGTGTGTTTCCAAAAATTTATACATTTCCTTTAGATTTTCAAGTTTGTGTACATAGAGGTGTTCATAATAGTCTCAGATGATCTTTTGTATTTCTCTGCTATCAGTTATAATGTCTCCTTTTTCAATTCTGATTGAGCTTATTTGAATCCTTTTTCTTCTTTTCTTGGTTAATCTAGCTAGTGATCTATTGATTTTGTTAAACTTTTCAGAGAACCAACTTTTCATTTCATTGATCCATTGTATTGTGTTTTGGTTTCAATCTTGTTTAGTTTTGCTCTGAGCTTTATTATTTCTTGTCTTCTCCTGGCTTTGGCTTTGGTTTGTTCTTGATTTTCTAGCTCCCTGAGTTATGGCATTAGGTTGTTAATTTGTGATCTTTTTGTCTTTTTGATGTAGACATTTATTGTTATGAACTGCCCTCTTAGCACTGCTTTTACTGTATCCCAGAGATTTTGGTAACTTGTGTCACAATTGTCATTTAATTAAAAAAAATTTTTTTATTTCCATCTTGATATTGTCATTGACCCAAAGATCATTCATCAGCAGTGTTGTTTAACTTCCATATATTTGTATAGTCTTGAGAGTTCTTCTTGGAGTTAATTTCTGGTTTTATTCCACTGCGGTCTCAGAAGATACATGGTGTGATTTAGATTTTTTTAAATTGCTGAGACTTGTTTTGTGGCCTAACATATGGTCTATCTTGGAAAATGTTCCATGTACTGATGAGAAGAATGTATATTCTGCACTTTTGGGGTAGAATGTTCTGTAAATGTCTGTTAGGTCTATTTGTTCTAGAGTCTCATTTAAGTCCAGTGTTCCTTTGTTGACTTTCTGCCTTGATGATCTATCTAGTTCTGTCAGTGGAATATTGAAGTCTCCTACTTTTATTATGTTGCTGTTTGTTTCATTTATTAAGTCTAGTACTTGTTTTATGAATCTGACAGCTCCAGTGTTGGGTGCATATATTTAGGATTGTTATATCTTCTCATTAAATTGATCCCTGTATCATTATATAATGACTTTCTTTGTCTTTTTTCACTGTTGTTGATTTAAAGGCTGTTTTATCTGATATAAGAATAGCTACTCCTGCTCACTTTTGGTTTCCATTTGTATGAAATATTTTTTCCACCCCTTTACCTTGAGTCTATGCAGCTCTTTACAAGTTAAATAGGTTTCTTGGAAATAGAATATTTTTGGGTTGTGTTTTTTTCTCCATTCCGTCAATCTATATGTTTTAAGTGAAGCATTTAGATCATTTACATTGAATATTAGTATTGATAAGTTTGGTATTGTTCCAGTCATCATGGTTATTATTACCTGTTTGCTTTACATTCTCCCTTGTGCTACTGTTTTTTAGGAGCCATGAGTTTTTACTTTCGAGTGTTTTTACAGTGGTGAGTAATGGCCATTCTTTTCAGTGTTTAGAGTACTTTTGAGCATTTCCTATAGGGCAGGTCTAGCAATAACAAATTCCCTTAGAGTTTGCTTGTCTGGGAAAGATTTTATTTCTCCTTCCTTTATGAAACTTAGTTTTGCAGGACACAAAATTCTTGGCTGACACTTATTCTGTTTAAGAAGACTAAAAATAGGCCCCTAGTCCCTTCTGGCTTGTAAGGTTTCTGCTGAGAAGTCTGTTGTTAATCTGATTGATATTCCTTTGTAAATTACTTGATGCTTTCATCTCATAGCATGTAGGATTTTCTCCCTCATTTTGACTTCGGCCAGAGTGATGACTACGTGGCTTGGGGATGTCCTATTTGCAATAAATCATCCAGGAGTTTGTTGACCTTCTTGTATCTGGATGTCTAAATCTCTAGCAAGACTAGGGAAGTTTTCCTCCATTATTCCCTAAAATAGGTTTTCCATGCTTTTTGCTTTTTTTCTTCTCCCTCAGGGATACCCATGATTCCTATGTTTGGGCATTTTACATAATCCCATATTTCTCGAAGGCTTTTTATATTTCTCTTGATTCTTTTTTTTTTCCTTCATATTTGCCTACCTGGATTAATTCAAAACCCTTATCTTCAAGCTCTGAAATTCTTTCATCTGCTTGGTTTTTCTGTTAAAACTTTCCACTGTATTTTGAAATTCCCTATATGACTCTTTCATTTCCAGGAGGTCGTGTGTGTATGTGTGTGTGTGTGTGTGTGTGTGTGTGTGTGTGTGTGTTAACTATCTCTTTGGTGAATTTTTCATTCATGTCCTGGATTTTTTTTTCTGGTTTCTTTGTGTTGGTTTTCGATTCTTTCTTCTTTCCCACTGAGCTTACTTGTGATCCATACTTTGAATTCCATATCTGACATTTCAAAAGTTTCCCTTTGGTTGGTGTCCATTGCTGGAGACCTAGTGTGATCCTTTGGGGGAATTGAAAAAGACTATATTTTTCAAATTGCCAGTGTTCTTATGCTGGTTCCTTTTCATCTGGAATCTCTTCCCTCAGCCCAAAACATTCCTCAGTACACTTGTTCTCCTCTATGGAGAACTCTGTTGCTCAATGTAGAGAGGGAAAGGTACACTATCTTTTGGCTTGTGCCAGTAGGTACCCACTGTGGTACTGCTGACAATTTGGGTCAGTTGGAACTCAGACCCCTGGGAGGGTGTTCAGGTGCCAATGGTGGTGGACCAGGTCAGAAAATCCCTAGTTCCCAGGCCCCTGGATGGCATGCTTGAGTCCTGCTCCAGAAGAACGCTCAGGCAGGAGAGGGGTGGATACGGTGTGAGCCTGTAACACCGCAGCTAGCTCTCTTGCATCTCCCCATTCTCCTGTGGTTGTCACATTCTAAGCCGGTGCTAAGGAATGTTCGTGTAGAGGGGTGGGCTAATCCCCAGGATGCTGCTGAAAGCTTGAGCGGGGTCAGGGCGGGTCCCTCTCTGTGGTGGCAGCAGAGGTGGGTGGCTATGAGGGTTGTCTGGTGCCTGGGTCCCATAGCAGCAGCAGCAGTGGCAGGGGAGCAAGCCCCTCTCAGTGGCAGCAGTGGGGTCAGGAGGTTGTAGGAGTTTGCTCTCATCTCAGCCCCCTGGTGGCAGCAGCAGCAACTGCAATGGGGCAGGGCTCCCTAGGTTGCCGCAGTGGAGTTGTACCACGTGGGAGTTTGCTCCTGCCTAGGTGCCCCCAGTGGCGGTGGCAGCAATGGCAGAGCAGCAGCAGTGGCGGTGCAGCAGCATGTGTTCCCAGGGTGCACAAGAGAGCCTGGCCTCCCTGCTCCCTCCTTGGCCCAGTGGCAGTGGTGCTGGGCCCTGGGCAGACACAGCGGTCTGGGGTTGGACTCTCAGGATGGCACTGGCTGCAGCAGCCAGGGCTTGGAAGCCTGCAGGACCCTGCTGTGCCTTCTCTCCAGAGCAATGCCACCTCAGTCTCTAGACAGCTCCCTGTGTTAGTCCAGAGGCCCTCACGGGTGGAGGGGCCCTCTCGTAGCTCAGGTTGCAAAGTCTGTGGGGGGACTGTGGAGCCCCAGGGGTCTCTCACCTGCCCCTTCCCCATGTGTGGTCCCCCAGCTACCTCTGATCCAGCCAAGCAGGTTGCCCTACTTCCTCTCCTTTGCCTTTGGTGCCCCGTTGCCTCTCTGTTGAATCCCAGTGCTCTCTCTTAGACAGTCCATCCAAAAGCCAGTATCTACTCACCACCTGTGATCCTCTCTGTGCGAGTGGTGTGTTCCGGCTGCTTCTAGCCCCCCATCTTGGTCCCGCTAAAAGAATGTTTTAATTTTTCATTTTAAAACTAGAATCTGAAGGCCATGTCTATATCTATGCATATATACACATACATATGTATAATGTATATATAACAGGTATAATATATATATTCTTACAAGTTCCTATATCTAAGTTATCTATCTGAATATCCAATTTATAATCCAGGCACTGCATGATTTCAGCCTGGGTTATATTATATATAATAATTACATATAATGTTGTCTGTAGCCACATTAATGCAAAGTAAAACTACTTTATTTATCAGGCTAATGAGGAAAGAAGAAGATGGATTTAACAGAGAATTGTGTTTACATCTGCTGAAAGCTGAAAACAGCAGGGTCCATTTTATACTAAGGAAGGTTTAGAAGTGGTTTGAATGGAGAAAGCTGAGAGATGGGAGAGGGTGTTTGCACCAGGCACATAGGAATGTGGACAGGCCGATTTCAAAAGAGCACGGGCTTACACAGCCCATGCCACAGTATGTGTGAATAGAGATCTCATTTTAGCAAAACAATATTATGTCACCTTTCATGAATGTTGTTAACTATAATTTCACTGATTTTGTGACTTTCTGATATTTAAATCATAAATTTATTAGTCATATGTAAGCACTAAATTAAAATCTGTTAATACTTGGTTTTATATTGTGCAAATTTAAATAACATGTTAATAAAAATAATTCAAGTTAAACCAGGGGTCCACTAGACCTCTTGAAGGCAGGATGTATTGTTGGTTTAGGAAAAGGCTGATGGTTGACTGGAAGTGCTACTTTCTGGAGGAGAGCCTGCACGTGCAGATTCCTGGGAACATTCCAGAAGTGAGGCTATCACAGGAGAGCTTGGAAGGGTGCAAAGGAACATGTGCTTTTGTGAACAGACCCCTTTTTCCCCAACTTTCTCCCAGCTGAACCTCCTGACTCACAGATACCTGACCTCCTATTGCTTTTCTCCACTTTATTCACCTACTTATTCAATAAGCTGCAGATTTACCATGTGCCAGCAATTATGCCAAGCATGAGTATACAGTAGTGAGCAAGAGGGATGTGGCCCCTGCCCCAGGGAGCTTACAATGGAAAGGATCATTGCATTTAAACTTTAATTCTCAACTCTCACTTCTCGTTCTTTTCCACAGACCTAAGTCTTCAGAATCATGCACTGAATTCCCACCCTAGTTTTGCAAATAAACAAACCTCTTTTCATTTATTCAACCACATATCTAGAAGAGTGCATGTCCCAGGTATGTCAGGGACGTTTTCTCCAGCCTTTTTCTTAGTGCTTATATGGTGCTAGGGCAGGTACCTATAAAAGGCAAGGACTTTGGAATTAAGGAGCCATGGCAACTTGGGTCAATTCTTTGGAAACAGAACCTGAGATGGGATTTTGAGGACACGTGATTTATTGATTTATTCAGGAAAAACTTATAAGGGGGGCAGGGAAGTAGGAAAGTGAAGAGGAGAGAGAGGTTCAGAAGAAGTCCAGATGTGATCCATAGAGGACTCTGGAGCTTAAAAGATATCACAGACTTTCTGTGGTGACAGTGAGAGGTGATTAGGGGAGTAACTTCCCAGCCGAGCCAGCTCCCATCAGCTATGAGGGTAATTTCCAGAGCAAGAGGAAGCTGTGAGCTGTTAGCTTACTGCCCCCGTAGGATGGGCGAACCAGCCCGGTAAAGGGCATCTGAGTGGGACACCAAAGGAACCCGCCACACAGAGGTTCAAGGGCAGGGCTTCACTTCCCAAGTTAGCATGACTGTTATATGAGATGACTGTGAAACGCACCTGGTGCAGCAGCCCCCTCCCTCTCCCTTCAAGCATTACGGGCAGTGTTCTTGCTAGACCAGCGCAATTGGAACATCTGCCTGCTTCACACTTCTGGCTAGGCAAGAAGGTATAATCCGTTGCAGAAATCCAGTCGTGCTTTGACCTTTTCCCATCCCCAACCACACGGAGGAACCCAACCTCCACCTGGCCTTGTGCTACCCATGCTTTTGCTGTTGTCATTGCCCCTAGAGAATGAGTTTCCTTTCTGTCTAGGAGTCAGCCCTCTTGATGCTTCTGGGGCAATGCTTCCCAAACTGTATTCCATTAAGCTCTAGTTTAATGGGGTCAGGGACTGAGGGCTGCTGTAGACAAAAGAATGCGCCCCTCTCAACGGTCCACACCCTAATCCCCAGCATGCCTGACAATGGAAAACCCCTGACACGGGAAAACCCCTGACATGGTCAAAGGAACTCTGCAGATGTGACTAAGGTTAAGGACCTTGGGGAGAAGAGATTAGCCTGGATTATCCCGGTGGCCCCAGCTAATCAGTCGAGCCCTTAAAAGCTGAAACCCTTTCCTGGTGGTGGTCGGAGAAAGATAAGACAGAAGAGGGAGGAGAAATTCCAAATGTGAGAAGGATTTGATCCACCGTTGCTAGCTTTGGTGATGATGATGATCATGAGCCATGGAATGTGGCAGCCCCTAGAAGCTGGGAACGGCCTCGACAGCCAGCAAGGAAATGGAGATCTCAGAGCTGTAGCTGCCAACAACCTGCATAGCCAAGGAAGCCCATCCTTCCCCTTGAGCCCCAGGAAAGAAATGCAGCCCTGCGGGTACCTTGACTTTAGCCTGGTGAGACCTGTATCAGCTTCTGACCTTCAGAACTGTAAGATAAATTGGTGCTATCTAGCTGTCAAGTTTGTGGCTTGTTGCAGCAGCAGTAGAAAACTAACCTAGGGGTTCCAAACAAATGAGTGTGGGAAATGCTGCTGTTGAACTTATTGGTCATCTTATCATGAAAGAGTCACAGTAAAACAGAACCAATAACAAAGCATTAATTGAGTCAGAAACCAGATAACTTGTTCACTACGAAGGGAAAACTGACACTGCACCGATTCGTTATTCTGTGTTCTGATAGCGTCACATGTCGGTGCAGTCAGAGGGCTGCTGCAGACCCGCAGCCTCCAACTCCGTGTCACAGTTACTCTCCGAAGAGAAAGATGCCCCCACAAAGACCAGATTGGCTGTGGGGTATGGTGGGAAGGTGCCCTGAGGGTGGCCAGAAGCTTCTACATGCGTGTCAGAAATGTTTTCTGAAATCTGTATTCAGTAAGCTCTGCCCCAAATGGAAGCATGGTTATTTGCATTTAGAAAACTGGAAACCTCTATTAACGATGGATCCCTTTTAAACCGGAGTTGTTCTTCCATTCTAAGACCGAGGAAGACAAATATCAACAAAAACCATGTTTTGGAATGAATTTTGCCCCAATCAAGCATCCACTACTGGTAACTTCTTATACCTCATGTGCTACCCTTCTCCAACTCACTCCCTCCTCTCTAGCCACACAGGGCTTCTTGTTATTCCTGGAACATGCCAAGTTTATCCCTCAGCAGGGATGTACCTGCTCTTCCCTCAGCCTGGAATGCCCTTTTTCCAGATGTTTGCAAGCTTTTCTCTCTCCCTCTCTCCCTTCATTCATCTGTCTGCTCAAATGTTCCCACTTCAGAGAGGTCTTCCCTAAGCACTTTACCTAAAATAGTTACCCCTCCCTCCAATATTGTCGCTCTCCTTACCCAACTTTTACATGTCCTCGTGGAGCTTCTGTGTTCCTTGGAGCAGTTGTTCACTGTCTCGCCACCAGACTGCAACGTGCATGAGGCCGGCACCTCGTCCCTCACCCACTGCCGGATGCCCGGTCTCTGGCACATGCTAAGTACTCAGGAAATATTTCTTGAACATATGAAGGAACTTCTTGGAGTCTTGGTTCTCCACTGCCTTGGCACTGGTCCAGCACTCCAACACTGGCAACCCCACCACCCCAGTTTCTTCATCAAATGCAAGTTCTTCCCCTAGGTCAATGTGATTGGTATGGCAGATTGTATTTTTCAAAGATGATCACCACCAATATCCAGTACCACATTCCCTTCTTACAAATTGAGGTTAACACTTCTCCCTTTGAGAAGTGGTGTCTGTGTTCTGTCTTCTTGCACGTGGGCCAACCTGTGATTACGAAGGGCTATGCTGCAACACTAGGTCACCTGTAAGTCTAGGCCATGAAAGGCCATAGAGCGTTTGCTTTATTCTCTTGAGTCTCTCCCTCTGGGGACACAGCCCCTGTGCTGCAGGGAAGCCCAGGCCTGCAGCGGCTGGATGTAGGTGTCCCGTCGGATAGCTGAGCTGGGGTCCTGGCTGACAGCCAGCACCAATTTCCACATAGGTGAGGAAGCCTTCGAGATGACTCCAGCCCCATCTGATGTCTGACTGCAACCTCAGGAGACCCCCCCAGTGAGAACCCCTCAGCTGAGGCCAGTCAGCCCCCCAACTCCATGGGAGATAATAATAAAATGATTGCTCTTGTTTTAAACCATTACGTTTAAGGGTAGCTTGTTATATAGGAATAAATAACTGAAGCAGATAGGCTATGGAGTTGGCTGTTAAAAGACCTAACTTCTAATTTCTTTTCCATGCCACTCACAGTCTTCCATCCCTAGACAGCCCAAGGACTCAGTTCAAACCTCCCAAAGCACAGCGAGCACGTAAGCTGTCTCTTCTGACCTTTATCCTGGTTGAATTAATAAAAACTGCTCATCTTCAGGAATTGTGCTTATAAAAAAGTACATACATATGTTGAGATTTTCCTATGATCACAATTTCGAATTTGGCTAGATTCAGCCACTGTTACCATTCACAAGTCAGCCAGGATGGCTGGGCTAGTGAGCCTCACTCGCTGTCTGGCCTCTCAGCCCTGCCCCATGCCAGGCCCTGGAGGCAAGGCCTCTTGGGGGCAGTCACTGGCATCTGTAAAGCTACACTCTGTACCCTTGTGGTCCTGCTCACCTCTGCAGCTGCAGCAACCTCTCATAAGGCTGCTCGACTGCCCCCACCAACAAGTTCTCACTCAAGGGTGGTGGCGAGCCTCGGAGCCCCACTCCTGGGCTGTGGCTGGGACCAATCTGGGAGGGCCGTTTAAGGGAGTCAACATAGTGGCAACGGGGGCAGGACAACAAAACTATGGTCAGAGCTCCTCAAATGCAGTTCAACACTGAGTCTGGAAAATAAGCTGGAGACCAAAATATATGCAAAAAAAAAAAAAAGCAGCGTCTACAGCAGGCGAAAGAAAACAGGAAGCCTGGATGGGAGGATGCACAGAACTGGTCAGGACACAAATGATGGCTGAGATCCTAGGATCTGGCCTTAGGTGGGCCTGGGTTAGAACTCTGACTCTGCCACTTGGAAACAAGGTGCCCTTGGGCAAGTCCCAGACCCTCTCTAGGACTCAATTTCCTTATCTGTGACGTGGAACTGATACTAGAACCTCCCTCACAGGGATGTCGTAGGGAAGAAACAAAATGACACGTAGAAAAGGAAGCACTGAGAAGTGGCACAAGGGAAGTCCTCCGTAAAGGGAGCCCTTGTTTTTCACCGATGGGTCGCAAAGGCTGTCATGGGGGTTGGTTAAGGCTGCAAGAGTCTGGACAGTGACCTCGAGCTGCAGCGGGGACTCTGAAGTGGGCAAGGCCATCATTTTGCCTTGGGGACGCTGGATAAGTGCCTGGGGCTTTTGTATTCCTTTCCCCCTCCCCCAGGAACCACCTCCACCTCCTCCACAGCCGCTGTCCTTGGGTGAGCCACCGAAGCGTGGGCCCCTGGGACTACACCCTGGGAAAACTCCACTTCCATTCCCTCCCATCTCTCATTTGAAGGTTGCCTGAAGGGCCAACCTGCGACACTTAAAAACCAGAAAATCCACTTAATGCCCTTGGTTTCCCACGAACTAGTGGTGGAGCAGTCGCACTTGCACAAACGGCACGTACTGAAATAGGCCCTTCGAAATATTCCTGGCAGATGATGCTAAATATAGACGCAGCGACAGATTGGCCCTAGAGAACAGCTCCTCTGCCGAGCGTTAAGAACCTGCTGGAGCCAAGAAGCTTCTCTTCCAGCTTCTCCTTTCCGGGAGATCGTGGCAACGGCCCCAGGATCTCAGCACGCTAGGGAACTGCTAGGATTTCAAGAAGGGAGGCGCCTACCCCGGGGAGGGGGTGAACACCAGCGCCTTGCTGAGAGCTCCCCAAACCCCGCAAGAGCTGGAATGGAGAAAAGGGTGCAAATATGAAGGTCTGATGAACTGGGTTTTGTGTATTGGCCCTTTTGAAGGATGATCTCTCTCGAGAGGCCTCTTACATGAGCAAAAACCTGCTGAATGGGAGTGGAGGCAGTGTAGTACACTGGTTAGGGGCCGCTGTTTGGGGGCAGTCAGAGACTTAGATCTGAGCCCCGATTTTGCCCCTTACTAGCTGTATGAGCTTGGTCCAGTGACTTAATCTTTTGGTGCCTCGATTTTTTCATCTGCAGAATGGGGATAATAATAGTACCTATTTTGTGTGAAGATTACACAACATTGTGTAAAAGCCATGCACAGTGGAACAGAATAAATACTGCACAGGTAGGAGCTATTTTACTTAATGGACTAGGAAGGAGAGAGAGGTATCTAAAACGACTGAAGGGTTTTCAGGCTGGGAAGAAGAATTTGGATAAAAACAAAACTGAAATTAAAAATAAAGTCAAGTTGCAAATTCTTAGTTTCTGTATATACTGTGATTGTACTTGGAAACTGCAAAATCGTAAATACCTAGTATTTATGGTGTAGCCGATCCCTCGGTGGGCGGGGTGTGGGAGTGGAAGAGGCTGGCTTCCAGGACACGTTGCAGGGGCTCCCTAATCATCTTCCAGGAAAAGCAAACCTATCCCTTCCTGACTGGCAAGGACTAGGGACTTTGAACACTGTGAAATTTGCTATCCGACTTCCATCCAGTAAACCACTCAGTAAACAGTTTAAAGATCTGGAGGATTTTCTCTTCAACTTTAATGACAGAGCCTGACGGTCTCTGGCAGGTGTAATGAGGGGCCTAGAAGGTGGCCCTGTCTGCTGGTTCTGTCTTTGCTGCATGTCATGCTCCTTTGTGGCTGTGCCTCTGGTTTCCCTCTATGCAATTTTGTCTCCCCAAGGTTTGGCATTATTCTAACAGAATTTCAAATGTTTATTTTATGCTCTGTGTGATGCTAGGACCATGTCCCAAAGGCTAAGGGCAACATTGGCTTTTGAATTGTTCATGGAGAGCTGGAATACTCCTGACAGCCTAAGTCCTGCCCCCAGAGTCAGGGGAATCTTTTTAGAGAGTTTTTCAGAGGGTGATTGTGGTAAAGGCAACATCTGCAGGAAAATTATGGGACTACGTTCAGGGCTCTGGCTCCAGAAATAACAGGTCAGTGCATGGTCTTATGGTACAGACTTGCCTATATCCTTACATCCTATACTAGTTAAAGTTGCCTAACTGATTTACAGAAAAAAAAAATCCCTAACATTTCAGAGACTTAACAGAATCAAAGTTTATTTCTCTCTGAAGCAAAGTCCTTTGGCACTGGGATGAGGAGTGGAGATGGGATGTCTCTGCTCCATACAGTTATTCAAGGACCCAGGCTGACAGAGGCCCTGCCATTTTCAACTTGTGGCTTCCAAGGTTGCTGAGGTGTCATCATCCAGTAGCAGGTGGAGAAGGCACATTGAGAACCGCAGTGGGAAGATTGTATAGGTGAAGTCTAGAATTGGCACACATCACTTCCACTGACATTCTGTTGGCTGGTACTTAGTCACATGACCATATATAATGCAAAGGAGGCTGGGAAGTGTAGTTTCTCTGTGTGCCCAGGAAGGAGAGGAAAAGGAAATTTTGATGATCAGCTGGCACTGTTTGACATACTTCTTGAAGTGCTAATTCCAAATCAAGTGACATTTTGAAAAGATATTCTGAAAAATTTCCAGAATTTTTTCCAAGTTTCCTGTTGCTGTTTTTAACTCAATCTTTGAGTTGGACTTGCTGAATAGTTGCTTCTAATCTATAGACATTTCTTCCTGTTATGTCTTATGATCAAAGAATATCACAGCTTTCCTATATGGGGGCAGAGCTAATCTGTTTCTCACAGCCTAAGTTTCCTTGTGAATGGCCTGGTGAATGACTGCCTCCTTTTAAGAAGAAAACACCAATAATTTTTTAAAAGAATGCTTGTTTCTTTCAATGCAAGACTCAGAGTTTTGCATGTTGCATTATTGTTGGAGTTTTAGTGGAAAACTGCTATGAATACTGCTCTAAAGATGTTTGAACCTGTTTTATCAACAGGCTGAAAAACAGCCTAATAGACAAAAGAAAAAAAAAAAAGAAAGAACATTTATTTAAAGTCCTATAAAGACATAGAAAACCTCCCCAGGGTTTAGGTAGGAACTAGCAGATGGTTTTCTCACTGCTACTAAAGTAAGTTAGATGCATAGACATAACAGCATTTGAATGTTTACAGTATTTTCTTACATTTATGATCATTTTAAGGATATTAAAAATTTCTACAGTATTAATGGAAGTAAATCACATTGCTAGGGCTTAAAACCCTATTCCAAGGGGAATATTCCATTGCAGTCAAAAATTGCAAAATATTGCTGAACATGTAGTCTACTGTATAGTGAGACACAAATATTATAAAATTTAACATATACTCTACCCCATGCATACTTCTGACTCTTCTTACACTTTATTATATTTTGTCTTTTCACTAAATGTTTTTACACAGACCAATAGATCTAAAAACTTTGTTGTGCATCAGAATCACACAGAGAGCTTATTAAAAATAGATTCCTGATACCTACCCTGGACCTACTGAATAAAAAGAATGGGATTGGAATCTATGTCTTTTTAACAAGTTTGCCAGGTGGTTTCAATGCACACCAAAACTTGAGAATCATACCTTATGTGTCTTCACAGTCCCCATGTTTGGCATATAGAAGACATTTAACATATGTTTGGTGGATGACGGAGTGAATGAATGAACCCAAGAAAACAATACTCATACAAATAAATTTGTTACTGAGATTAAAGCATTAAAATAAAAATTCATTGGCAACTCACTGCCACAAATACTAAACACAAAAATAAGAAATAAACTCATCACTAGGAAAGCTGCAATAATAATTCAATTTATTTGCATGATGTTTATTGCCATGTTTCATTGGCATTAACTATTCAAGTTCTTACTAGAATGCCAAAAGGGCATAGGTGGATGCTGGAGTCATCAGAGGAGAGTATGTCACACTTGCAGAGGGACACAGGATTGGGGTAAAATAATTTTGATGAACACATAGAATCAATCTTATTACCCAAAAAGTCTTCATGCCACTAGTGTTCTAAGCACTTCTGGATGAGAACTGTTTATCTAGTGTCAAGAACAATTTCAATATTATTCAATCAACAAGAATTTATTATTAAATTACAAATGCTTTCCCATGAATGAGACACGGACAGTTGCAAGTTTCCGGAAAAGTACCGCGTACCTTCCTGGATATAATATCCTCCCAGTTTTCCCCCTACCTCTCTGGATGCTCCTTCTCTGCCTTTTCAGGCTTATCCTCTTCTACTCAGCCATGAAACAGGACTATTCCTGAAAAGTTTCACTCTCTAGGAGTGTGACCCGCCTCCATGGCTTTTATTCCCATGTATTTATTCATGGTGCCCAGATTGTCTTCTCCAGCCCAAACCTCTCCCCTGAGCCCCATCTAGTTATACAGACCCTATGAGAAAAGTTTATAAAGCTTAGGTCTAACTTTCTTGAGTAAAAGAAAAATATCAGTCAATCTGTTCTTTCATTTTTAATTAAGCATATAGATTATGTAAAGTATATGACACGCCAGATACATGTAAAGTATCTTGATATCATACGTCAGGCATTCAATAAATAGTACACGCTGGGTTTTGTTTTGTTTTTTTCCTGGAGTTGTTCCATACTACAGCCCTTCAAAGCAGGATATACATTAAATTTCAAAGCTATGAGAATATATACCTGAACAGACAGCGTCAACTATGCTGAGATGGAATGATACCTGGCTGGGCTCCTAAGCACCTAATCTTGGGCCAGCTACCTGTGGCAACCTCTCTCAGGTTCAGAGGGGAGAAAAATACACATGCAGGGGAAAAACTTTCTGTTTATTGCTCTAAAGTTTTAGCTCCCCCTTTCCTTCCCAACATGGGAATTAACCCCTACGGAGCTGCACAGGGCCACCTGATGGCAGGGGCATTCCTTTGCCTAGAGAAGGCAGCTAAATAGGCTGGATCCAAATCAAGTACAATGGCCTCTGCCCTCAGACCTACATCCAGTTCTGGTCCTCAAGTGCCTACCACTGTGATAACTAGACACTGCAAGGAGATATAAGCCCAAAGGAAACACACAAAGGGAAAGACAGAGTTTCTTCTGATGATGGCCAAAAGTGATAGGTACCCTTTATATCTCCCACCCTTTCCCCTAAATCCATCTCATTATTCCATTGACTGATTCCAGATGTCCTCCAGATGATGGGGATAAGGAGTCTTTTTTTTTTTTTTTTTGAGACAGAGTCTCACTCTGTTGCCCAGGCTAGAGTGAGTGCCGTGGCATCAGCCTAGCTCACAGCAACCTCAAACTCCTGGACTCAAGCCATCCTCCTGCCTCAGCCTCCTGAGTAGCTGGGACTACAGGCATGCGCCACCATGCCCGGCTAATTATTTTTCTATATATTTTTAGTTGTCCCACTAATTTCTTTCTATTTTTAGTAGAGATGGGGTCTCACTCTTCCTCAGGCTGGTCTCAAACTCCCGAGCTCAAGTGATTTTCCCACCTTGGCCTCCCACAGTGCTAGGATTACAGGCGTGAGCCACCTCGCCCTGCCATGAGGAGTCTTGCACTTGGTGGAGAGACTAGAGGGTGCCTTTTGTTTGTCAGTGTATTTTTTCATTCAACAAATATTTTTGAGTGATGAATACGTGTCAGGCACTGTTCTTGGTGCCAGGCATGCATCAGTGATGAAAAATCTCTGCTATCATGAGATCTTTATATTCTAGTATATAAATAAAATATTTCCTAAGTCATATGAATGTAAGTACCATGGGGAAAAATAAAGTAGGGATGGTGGGTAGGAAGTGCCAAGTTATTCCAATACCCTGAGCAAGAGATGATAGTTCTCAAAAATGACAGCTGGAGATTTTTAATACCCCACTTCAATAATTGATAGATCAGCTAGACAGTAAAACAGCAAGGATATAGAAGACTTAACACTTGACCTCACTGATATTTATAAAATATTCTACATAAGGACAGCAGAATAGAAACTGTATTCAAGCATACCTAGAACATTCTCCAGAATAGACCATATACTAGGCTATAAAACAAGTTTCAATAAATTTAAAAGGTCTTAAACCATAGAGAGTATGTTCTCCAAAAACAATGCAATTAAATTATAAATCAACAACAGACAGAAGTTTGGGGAATCACAAAATACCTAGAAATTGAAGAAAACACTTCTAAGTAAACTTTTTGTCATATAAAACATCAGAAGGAAAATTTAAAAATATTTTGAGCTGGACAAAAATGAAAACTTGACATAGCAAAAATTATGGGATGCAGCTATAGCAGCGATTAGAGGGAAATATACAAGGGTTGTCTGGAAAGTATCCAGCCATGTGCTATGAAAAATTTATTAACAATGGCTGGATACTTTCCGGACAGCCCTCATGTATATAATATCTATGAATGCCTACTTTGGGGCAGAAGAAAGATATTAAATCAATAACTTAAACAGCCACCATAAGAAACTAGAAATAGAGGAGCTAACTAAACCCAAAGCAAGCAGAAGAAAGGAATTAATACAGATTAGAGTAGAAAACAATAATATAGAAAAGACAAAAACAAAAGAGAAAAATCAATGAAAGCAAAAGGTGATTTCTTCAAAAGATCAGCAAATTGACCAATCTTTAGCTAGACTGACCAAAAAAATAAAAATAGAAGACACAAATTACCAAAATTGGGGGAAAAAAAGTGGGGTAAACATTGCCAATCTTAACATTAAAGGATTATAAGTGAATATTATGAACTTTGTACCAACAAATTAGACAATTTATGTGAAATGGACAAATTTCTAGAAAGACACAAATTACCTAAACTGACTCAGGAAGAACTAGAAAATATGAATAGACCTATAGTGAGAAATAATATTGAACTGGTAATTTAAAATCTTCCCACAAAGAAAAAGTGGGAAGATTTTAGTGGGAAGAAAAAGCCCCAAATGGCTTCAATGGTGAATTCTAAGAAATATTTTAAAAAGAAATAATTCCAGTTCTTCATGAACACTTTCAGAAAAGAGAAGAAGAAAACACTTCCAAACACATTCTATGAGCCCAGTATGGCCCTGACACAAAAGTCAAAGATACCTCAAGAAAGAAAACCACAAACTGATATCCCTTATGAACACAGATGTAAAAATCCTTAAAATTTTAACAAGCTGAATCCAGAAACATATATAAACAATTTTATGCCACGTAGAATTTATCCAAGGAATACAAAGTTGTTTAGCATTCAAAAATAAATTATTGTAATACACTATATTAATAGAATTAAGAATAGAACCCACATAATCATCTCAGTCGACATAAAAAAAGTGGTTAACAAAATCCACCACCCATTCATGATAAAGACTATCAACAAACAGTTCTGAGACAATCAGATATTCATATGTAAAAAAAAAGGGAATGTAGACAGTAACCTCACAGTATACATAAAAAGTAACTCAAAATGGATCATAGACTTAATCCAGGTGAAATTATAATACTTTGAGAAGAAAACATAGGGAAAAAACTTAGTAACATTGGATCGGGCAAAGAGTTCCTAGATATGATACCAAAGGCATAATCCATAAAAGAAAAAATTTTATCAGAATTAAAACGTTTGCTCTTCTAAAGGCACCGTTACAGAAATGAAAGGGCAAGGTACAAACTGGGAGAGAAGTTTATAAATCATACATCTGATAAAGGACTTGTATACAGAATATATATAAACAACTCATATAACTCAATAATATGAAGGCAAACCATGCAATTGAAAAAGGGCCAAAAGATTTGATTAGACATTTACCAAAGAAAATACAGAAATAGCTAATAAACATATGAAAACATGCTCACATCATTAGTCATTAGGAAGATAAACTTTAAAACCAAAATAAGATACTACTACGTTCTTACTAGAATGGCTATAATGAAAAAGACAGACAATAATCAGTATGGGTGAGGATGTGGAGAAATTAGAATCCTCATACATGTGGAAATAGAAAATATTTTGGCAGCTTCTTACAAAGTTAAACATGTACTTACCATAAAACCTAATAATTCCATATGTAGCTATCCACACAAGAGAAATACAGGCATATGTCCATACAAAGACTTATACATTATACTTATACATTAATGTTCATAGCAGAATTATTCATAAGAGCCAAAAATGATCCAAATGTCCATCATTTGATGAAAGAATAAACAAAATGTGATATATCCATGCAATGGAATACTATACAAAATATGGAAAGGAGCAAACTATTGATACATGCTACGACATAGATAAACCTTAAAAACATTATGCTACGTGAAAGACGCCACATATGAAACATTACATACAGGCTAAGTACCCCTTATCCAACATGTTTGCCACCAGAAGTGTTTTGGATTTTGGATTTTTTTTTTTTTTTGGATATTGGAATATTTGCATATACCTAATGAGATATTGTGGGGATGGAACTCAAGTCAAAACACAAAATTCATTTATGTTTCATGTATATCTTATACACAGAGCTTGAAGTTACTTTTATATAATATTTTTAATAATGATATGCATGAAACAAAGTGTGCATAATTGAACCATCAGAAAGCAAAGGAGTCACCATCTCAGCTACTCATATGGCCAATCTGTGGTTATTTACCATCATTCCTGACTATAAATTTATAAGCTACAAATAAGCAATCATTTTTTACACTTATTTACAGATAAGTACTTATCTGTGACATAGAGTTAATACAGTGGAAAAATAATGTGTTCAGGGCAACTAAGCGCAGTAACATCACCAAAATACCTGTATCAACTGTTAGACAACAGCAGACTTTCAGTCTCCACCTGCAATTCTGTGTTTTGATTAAAAGGTTACTATGCACTGCATTTCTTTTTTAGGTGGGAAGAAACATCAGAAGCAGCTGAGGGACCAGGAAGTGGGTCCTCTAAGGATGAGGAGGCATGCTGCTGGATGGTTTTTTAAAATGTTTCCTCCACAGTCATCTGCCTCATTAACGATGCTTTTTGTCTTAGAAATCTCTCTCCAGTCTTATAAAATGCACACTGCTCTAGACCTTCGATGTGCCCATCACACGTTTTCATGACGTCATCCATAGGTGCTTGTCTGCAGTGTTAACGTCATATTCATTGCCACTGTTATCAGGATCACCTTGATTCAGAACCATTTCAGCTATTTCACCATCAGTCAGTGAATCAATAACTGCAGCCTCATTATCAATGTTAAAAACATCTTCAATATCTACTTCTTCCAGCTTACTGACAGGCTCTGAAGATAGATTTTTTGCATATGGAAGGAGGTCAGACATCATTTTTTTCCACTAGACATACAGACTCCTTCGAAGTCACCACCTTGTTCATCATCATCCCTGACATAGTTGCAGGCCAGGGGTTGTGCCAGGCATGCACAGTAGTGTCTTTAGTCACTGTGTCCCCAGCACTGGCAACAGAACATACAGCATCCTTCGTGCTAAACTCCTTTTGAAAACTTTCCACCTCTGCTCACCGCTGCTAACATGCTGTTCAAGAAATTGCTTTTATACTTACTATTCATTGATCTAAGGATACCCTGGTCACATGGCTGAATTAATGAAGTCACATTTAGGGGAAAGTGCATGGCATAAACATTATTTTTGATGAGATTTTTAGCTGGAAGATGAGCAGATTTTGTCCAGGAATAACAAAATCTTCCAGTTGTCATCTAGTCCAGCTTCCCTGGAGTGAGCATGAGCAGCTGGTACAAAATATTTGTGAAACCAATCAGAAAAGATGCCCCTGGCAACCCCGTGCCTTTTTGTTCGCATAACACAGACTGGTATGAAATTTACTTCTTAAAAACTGCAAGGACGCAAGCTCTCCCCTATCACAGCAAGTTTATACTCACACATGCTGCTGCATGAACACCTCCCAGCGTGAGTACTCTGTCCTTGGCATTCTTGATTCCTGTAGTGGCTGCCTCATCAGCTGCAGTCAGTGCCTTTCTGGGGCAATAACACGGAAACAGGGATCTTTCATCACCATTACGCAATTGTTCTGGCATCAGACTTTCATCAGCAATGACGTTGGCAAACTCATCAATGAATTTCTCTCTGCTGTTTCATAGAGAAGCAGATGCTTTATCATCACAAATATTTTTTCTTAATTTATTTTTTGAGACAAGGTCTCGCTCTGTCACCTGGGCTAGAGTGCAGTGGCATCATCACAGCTCACTGCAACTTCTAACTCCTGGGCTCAAGTGATGCTCCCGTCTCAGCCTCCTTAGTAGCTGGGACTATAGGCACATGACATCATGCCCAGCTAATTTTTCTACTTTTTGTAGAGATGGGGGTCTCACTCTTGCTCAGGCTGGTCTTGAACACCTGGCCTGAAGTGATTCTCTTGCCTCTGCCTCCCAGAGTGCTAGGATTACAGGCGTGAGGCACCAGCACCCAGCCCACCACAAATCTTTAAAAACTTAATTGTGTCTTTTCTTGAATTTCTGCAATCAGCCTGTCGGATATTCACGATATTCACAGTTCCCTTCCATTTGCAGTTCATCGTGATAGTTCTTTGCTTGTTTCATGATCAGCGTATCATTCAGTGGCATGTGTTCTCTTGTGATGTTGATGGAGTCATTCACTCTTTTAATACACAGTTGACATCTTCATTTTCAGCTTTTCACAGTGTTTTTCTATGTTTCATTAATCTCTGTTCATCACTTTAGCATAGAACTTCACTAGTTTATCCTTCTTTTTCTTCAAGTCATATAGAGTGGTCATTCTAACACCATGCCCTTCTGTAAAATGTTCCACACTCAGACTGCTGTCCAGTTTCTCCGACAGTTTGATTTTCTGTGCTGTAGATTAATATAAATGTTTCCTCTTTTTCTTCTTTTTCTTATCACTGTTAACCATGCGGGTATCTGTAGGCTTTTTTTTGACATTTTCAACAGTATCTTTACACAGCAGAGCAGAGAATAAGCAGAATACCCCAGTGAGTAATGCACACAGGACTTGGCTCCATGTGGGGCTTAATGGGGACCCTGTGTTGGTGCATCAGCCTGAACACATGCCATTTCACTACCCTTTGTGGCTGTGCTCGTGGGGGGTGATGGGGTGTGCACGGATGTGATGCACTGCAGCTGAAGGGGGCTGGGAGGCTCGTTTTTCCCCTTGGGAACACCAGATAAACTGTGTGCTGTATGCCTGCCTGCATTTTGACTTCGACCCATCACGTGAATGAGACTGGGTATGGGATTTCCCACTTGCGGTGTCACATTGGTGCTCAAAAGTTTCGAATTTTGGAGTATCTTGGATTTTGGATTTTCAGATTAGGGATGCTCAACCTAATCCTAATGTATGGTATGATTTCATTTATATGAGAGATCCAGAAAAAGTAAATCTATAGATAAAGAAAACACATCAGTGGTCTGTTGAAAGTAGAGGCAGAATTGACTGGCAAATGGGCGCAAAGAAACATTTTGGGATAATAGAAATGTTCTAAAACTGGATTGTGATGATGAGTATACAATCCTATACATTTACTAATAATCATTGAATTGGAACCTTAAGATAGGGCAATTTTATAGTATGCAAATTATGCTTCAATAAAGCTCTTAAAAGAGGGGATATGGCTTGGGTCATAGGTCTCAGAGGAGGGGTGGTAGGAAGTGGTAACTGATGGTGGAAGATATTACATTAACAAGCAGGTAAAATGGGGTGATTACAGTCTTGATCTGAGGTTACTACATAGGTTAATATATCCATAAAACTTATGCTTCGCTTTTCTACCATGGACCATTCTTAAAATATACTTTTACAACATATATTCTTATAAAATATATTCGTATAATATATTCTTTTATCCTTAACCCTTTATAATATAAGTTTCATGGCAGCAGAGATTTTTGCCTGTTTTTCACAGCTGTTCACCCTGAGTCTGTGGCAGGGCCTGTGATTTAGTAGGCCGTGAATAAATATTTGTTGAATGAATGAACAGCTGACAACTGTCAGGAGTTCAAGCCAGGTGGCTCCTCCAAGGCACTCAGGGTGTAGCCCTGGTAGGCCCTTTAATCTGAACCACTTCCTGGGCTCAGGAAGCTCTGCTCCCTCACCACCAGGCCCACCCCGCCTTTCCCTCCCATTACCAGTACTTTATCATATCTCATGCCACTGTGTTTCAGTTGGAGACAAGGCAATATTCTCATCTCATCTTTCCGCATCTTAGCTTCTTTTTAAAGCTCAATCTTAAAACAAGTTAGTTTAAAAATGCCTCCTGGGACTCACACCATTTACTCAGCTCCTGCTATTCTGATTGCCATATTTTTCACTTTATCTTTTGAATTTTTGCTCCATTCTTTTGCATTTCTAACTGAGAGAATAGAATGTCTTTGACTTGCCACCTTCTAAGAACCCAACAATGAAGGTCGGGCGCGGTGGCTCACGCCTGTAATCCTAGCACTCTGGGAGGCCGAGGCGGGTAGATCGCTCGAGGTCAGGAGTTTGAGACCAGCCTGAGCAAGAACGAGATTCCATCTCTACTAAAAAATAGAAAGAAATTATCTGGACAACTAAAACTATATAGAAAAAATTAGCCGGGCATGGTGGTGCATGCCTGTAGTCCCAGTGACTCGGGAGGCTGAGGCAGTAGGATCGCTTAAGCCCAGGATTTCGAGGTTGCTGTGAGCTAGGCTGATGCCACGGCACTCTAGCCAGGGCAAAAGAGTGAGACTCTGTCTCAAAAATAAAAAAAATAAAAAAAAAAGAACCCAACAATGAAAAGCATGACAAAAATACTTCTTAAATACCCATGCTTTAGTAGGAGAATGGTTTTCGCCGATTTCCTATTGCACTGCTGGTCTATTGCATTGCTTCACCCTGCTCCTGAAGACATAGCGTTTACAGCTGCACCTCGCCAGACAGTCCACTGTAAGGGCCCTGATTTAGATCTTGCTGGAAAATCACCTACAATGCCAAGCTCTTTGTCCTACCCATTGTCTCCCAGACTGTGTAAAAACCTTTGCCCACTGATTTCCCATTAAATTTTAAAAAGGCAGGAGAAAAAAGAACCAGAATGACCTTAATGTAAAATTCCTGTATTTCTGTCCCATTAGCAACATCTAGCTTTTTATCTTTTCATTTATTGCATGTGCTCTCCCCGTACCTACACACACACACACACACACACACACACACACACACACACACACAGACTCACTTTCATTTTCCTTGCTTGCTTGTTTGTCTTTAGTTCCCAATCCTAAGTATTTGAGCTGAATTCTGTATTCCATTCATTAGTGTCATCGCAGAATATATCACATCTTCCCGAGCTCATTTATCATTCGTCCTCCCCTCTCAGCATCATTTTAAATATGCAAAGTCTCATCACGAGTGTGACGGTCCCAGCAGCAATTGTAGCGGCCCTTGTGTGCAAAAGGAAATAAAGGAAATATTGCAGGAACGTGATGTGAAGACATAGCCCGCCTTGGAATCATGCATTCATTCATTTTTATGTATCCAGAAAATTTTTACTAAATTCCTAATATGTGAAGGTCACTGTGGAGGTGCTTCAAGGAATGCTAAGACATAAAACATAGTCTTTTCCTTCAAGACATTTGCTGCCAAGTAATGGAGGTAAGAGAGAGATGAAAGACGAGGGGAGGGGATGATAAATGCTAAGCGCCTGAGCGAGTCTGCAGTCAGAGCAAGTGTCATGAAGGCAGTGGCTGGGTGGTGGCATCTGGCATTTGAACCGGGCCTTAGAGGATGAGTAAGATTTGAAAATAGAGACAGGGAGGCAGAGGAGAAGGAATTCTAGGGGGAGGGAGCGGCATGAACAAAACCATGGGAACAGAAGAGTTTAGATTGTGTTTGAGAACAAGACCATCACCAAGACAGGGGCTCCTCCGTCATCAGAAGCACCCAGAAAGCAGAGCAATGATCCAGACACCCAAGTCTCACCGAGAGA
Source organism: Lemur catta (assembly GCF_020740605.2). Classification (NCBI taxonomy): domain Eukaryota; kingdom Metazoa; phylum Chordata; class Mammalia; order Primates; family Lemuridae; genus Lemur; species Lemur catta. The sequence continues at coordinate 19,794,146 of NC_059150.1, read as the reverse complement.
TTCTGCTGGACTTCTCTTCCCTCTTCTCTCTAGAGGGCAGCTCCTCCTCATACCTTCAACTCTGAGGTTCTATGTCACCTCCTCCAAAAGGTCCTTCTCTGACCCCCACATCTACAGTAGGACTCCTTCCTGCCAGTGTTCCTCTCTCAGCCCCCCTCTTTTAAATCATAACATGTGTCATAATTTATAATCATTTTGTTGATATGTTTGCTTACTTGTCTGTCTCCAGCAATAGCATCTAGAGTCTCAGATAACAGAGACCATGTCTGTTTGCTTAGTGCCTGAAAACTAGTCGGAGTGCAATTACTATTCGTTGATTAAATGAATGAATAGTTGCATTATGAATGAGCAAGTGAATGTTACTTTTTTTTGAGAGAGGGCTTGATGGATTTATTTTATTTATTTATTTAGTTTACATTTAATGAGTGCATGCTTTATTACTTGTCTTTAAATCTTTCGCCAAAGTTTATTTCCTAAATTTACATTCTATATTGCAGGGGAAAGTCACATGATGACTTTCATGGGACCTAGGCATTTTTTTTTTTTTTTGCCTTCATGGGGCCTCTTCCTTCAAAGAAAATTAAAAATGATGTTTTATAACTGTGTTGGTATAAATATGAATATAATCCAACTTGAATTATGTTCACTTTTTTCTTCTGATTTTAAAAGAAATGAACACATCAGGGACCTCTAAAAGCATTGTGGGACATAGGGGCTGTACCTCCTGTACCCAACAGATAAGTCAGCCCTGGGAACAGCGAAACATTTTTAAAACATTCATAGGAAGCAAGGCTAGACAAATAATATAGAATAAGATTGTGGAAGGTCTCATACATTAGATTTTTGAGTTTAGTAAATGTGAACTTTCATAGGCACGAAAAATCATAGCGTGACTCTGAGCTAAAGATTGGTATGGTTTTAATACGCCAGAGCCACTGTAGGAAGAGGAATCTATGGGGCAAAAAGAGAAGATGCTGGTGAGGAAGGACCAGCATGTGGTCCAGACCCCGCAAGGTGAAAAGAGATCTGAACTGTGCTGGTGAGAGTGATGGGGGTATTGGAAGAGCAAAAGCAGAGCCGGGAGAACTTGAGAATTTCTCTCACGGCTGACTGTCTAGGGACAGTGGATTCAAGGTGGCTGTGGCTCCCAGCCAGGACTGGAGGAACAGTGTGATCGGGAACAGAAATAGTGGCATCAGGAGAAGGCAGGCTTGGTGGGGAACATGATAGGTTTGGTGTGAGACACATTTAGGGGAAGGGGTGGTAGCAGAGCAACCAAATGGAACGTTGTAGCAGTCAGGCACTCAGACACGTAAGTCTGGAATTCTTTAGCTTCAAAATTTTAAACAACGTTCAGCCAACTTCAAGGTTCTTGAAATCAGGAAAGAATATTTCTAACCAACCATTCAAGTATTGTCTCCTCTTTTGGGCTGGCCGATTTGTCCCAGGAAGAGGTCCCCCCAAGTCTCCTGCCTCTTCATTCTTCTTAGCCGAGGAGAAGAGAGATTCAAATGAATTCTTTTCTAAGAGAAAGTAAATGTGGGGTTCAGTGAGTTCACCCTTCTTCTCCATGGGCTCTAATTGAATGAGCTAACTGGTCCTAGATGATTAGCTTTATATTTTTGATTAGTAGAGTCTCAAAAGTTTTTTCTTCTGTAAACCTGATACGCAAGTACGAGGCCTGCAGCCTGTCACAGGTCCCAGCCAAAGAGGAACTTGGATGGGAGAAGGGCAACTGCAGCACCAGGGGCCCGGGAGCCATCCGAGCCTCACAGTGCCCGGTCTCCGTGTTCCTACTGTGTGACACAGACTCTACAGTGGGCGACTTCCCCCGAGCCCCAACCCTCCCCTAAATTACTGGGCTGTCATGGATTTTTGTTATTGGAATCAGGCTGTATCCCTAGAGTGATGAGAGTCATAGCTGTCCCTCTGGGTGGAATATTAGAAATCTATCCTTATCTTACAAAGTTCTTCTGAGACATTCAAACCTTTACATTTTCCTATGAAACCAGGCCATGATATCACAGGCGGAGTGTCTTCTTCATTAGTACGTGTGTGCCTCTGCCATTCTATTTGTAAAGTGGAGGAAATACTAGTGGACAGCTCATGGAATAGCAGTGAGGAGTAAATGAATTAGTTTATATACTTTACTTAAGCACTTAAGAGAGTGCCCGGTTCATATTAAATGCTCAATAAATGTTAGCTTTTTAATTTTTATCCTGGTAGCTCTCACCTAGAGTCCTTCCTTTATCTACTACATTTTATTTCCTGGAAATGGAAATTGTCCATTATCTGCATCAAAATCCCTTCAGCATCCTGTTGAATGTAGATCTCAGGCCCCTCCCTAGACCAGTGGAACAGTGATCTCTGGGAATGGAGCCCAGAAATCAGCATTTGCACAATTTTTTTAAAGAGACTTCAGTCTCCCTGGAGTTTGAGACCAACAGCCTACTGGGTGTCCGTAAGGTATGGATGAAATTTCTGCCCTGGACTCCACGGCCTGCTTACCTGGGCCAGCTGTGGGATGTATTCCAACATCTAGAACCCCAAGAAAGAGATGTGCTGATTGCTCAAGGCACGGTGGGGCCTGGGTCAGGCTAAGGTCAACAAGAGCACACTGAAGACCACCCGACTCCTGCTGCACTCCTCAGCCGTGTTCTAGAAAACCCCCTCCTGCTCTGTGGGGCTCAATCCCTGGCCTGCAGTCCCTGGAGGGCGCCTGCCACGGCTCCCAGCCTTCCCGGAAGGAGGTCTGTTTACAGGGTGCTGATGCTGTGAACACATCTGTCACCGCATCAACCGAGTCACACACGCAACATACGTGATTCTTGCCTCCTCCTGCCTGGGAATTACCTGATTCCCCAGCACGCCAGCGAACCAGATGATTTATTTTGAACCACAGCTCAAAATGGATGAGACATTTGAATGTAACTCCTTCGAGTAACCTCACCCCAGAGCAGCTACTGCAGGTCTCATATGTGCAGTATGAGAATCTTGCCCCATCATGATAGCAATCACAGTGCAAAGTACTAAGTCCTTACTTTTCCAAAGGGCTTTATGGTTGGTTGTCAAAGAACTTTCATGCCCATTTCTGGCATACCCTTGCAATGAGGATTAGAAAGCACTGGCATCTCTTCTGCTGTATAGAAAATGAATCATCAGGGAGTTTATATAACTTACCTAACTTTATCAAACAGACTCCAGGCTCATATGGGACATGATTCTCCATACTCTGACCCCTTGGTGTGGGCTTGTCCTGTCCACCCCCACCCCACCCCCCAATGCCGCCTCCAGGTGTCCTGTCACCAGGGTAGAGATTAGGATCACTGGCTCTGGGACTACACTTCAAATCTTGAGCCCATCACTCAGTAGCTTTGTGGCCGCCAGAAAACACACCTCCCAGGGGGGAGGTGAAGATACGATGTAAAGCACTGTGCCTGGCACACAGGTAACAACACTCCATAGCTGTCACTTGTTGTCATTGCCATTATCATTAACTACAGACTTCACTGACAGTCAGGGACAGAGGTTCTGACCAACATGGCTAAGATTCCCGCAGGAGTCCCTCTCCTCTCCTACATACCCTTTTTTGGTAAGAGGACAAAATGGTTATTATGTTTCATTTTTGTCCTTTTTGCTTCAATAAAACAGAGAAATGCTTTGGAACTTATTCTCCAATTGTCAGGAACATTAGACTAAATTCTTACTATATGATATTGTGTTTGACACAGGGGATAAAATCCTTTTCCCAGAGAGATGAATTTAAACTGTACCCTTGTCCCAAGTCAAATGAGTTCATTTACTCTGTTTTGTCCCATCAAACAAGTATTGAAAATATGAAATGCTTAAGAGGTGCACCGGATCAAATGGGTGGGTGAACAAGGAAAAGATGCTGGATGAATTGCCCTGATACCTGCTTGGCTTGGGTAGTTGGTTTCTGAATAATTTCTCAACAACATCTAGAAATTCAGAATGAATATATTAAATAAATGAATAAACAAAAATGTTGGTGCCCAGGGAACCGTTTACCTTAAATGATGGAATTATGACTTTCATTTAATTCCAGTCATGGAGAGTTTGTGAACAACAATTCACTTCATTGCCACTATGTACACATTTTTTGTTCCACATATAACACTTACCACCACCCTAATAGGACCTCGGGGAGATGGCACAGCGGGACAGGAGAGTAAGACACCTGTCAGACCAAGGGCCGTGGAGGTTCTCAGTGTAGAACAAACCCCCGACAGAGGTCTCATCTTCGAAGATGAGCATGTTAACACAATAGTCTGTATTCCCTGAACTTCCAGTGGGGTGGTCCCCTTCCTTCCTGCCTCTATTCCTCCTCACCCACCTCCCCTGAAGCAGTTGGTACCATGGGCATTTCTCACATCCAGGCAGGACACACGAGGCTGTGAGCCTCAGAGTGGCTGTGACAGGTGGAGCAGCGACCCATGAGGGGGATCCAACCTAAGAAAATGGCTCATAAGAAAACAGAACTACTACCAGGGATATTCCCAGCAGCACGATTTTTAAGGAGAAACATGTAAAGAACTAAAAACCACATGAGTATGTAGAAGGGCCAGAAATACCATGATGGAACCCGAGATGGAATACTACATAGCTTAAAAATAACAAGTTTGTGGAATACAAACATGGAGAAATGCTCCTATAAAACAGTATGAAATGCAAAGTCACAACAATCCATGTTAAAATTAATTTATATGTCTGCATCGAATGGTTGAACAAAATGCTATAAAAAAACCTCACAGCCCAAGGGATTAGAATCCTTATGAATTCATCCTATCTCAGCTTAAATGGACCACATAACTATATTACCACATTTCTTTAGTAAAGGCATTTGCTCAGTCTGGCAAGTTCTATTTCAGACTCCCTCCACCAGCCTCAAACTTCCCAGCCTTCTCGTAACGAGATGCTAGAAGTTGTCTGTGATTCTCACCGTGCCTGCTCACACTTAGCAACATAATCCCTCCCCTTTCCTACATTCCAGCACCCTTGGCCTTTCAAATCTTTGAATTTGCCACGTGCTACACATGCTTTCCTTTCTCAAGGTTTTCCCCTGCACAGTTTTCTTGCCCCAAGTCAGTCGACTAGACTTAAGTTTCTTGGTTATGTGCCTCCACTGTTATCATTACTCCTGGGAGCCTACGCTTTTGCCTTCAGAGCACTTAGCACCCTTTGTAATTATAAATGTATTTGCATAGTTATTGTTTTATTGTGTCTTCCTTTCCCAAAAAGACAGTAAGCTCCATGAGGAATGTGATGATTAGTTTTATGTGTTGACATGATTGGGCCAGCAGGTGCCCAGATATTTGGTCAAACATTATTCTGGGTGTTTGTGTGAGGGTGTTTTTGGATGAGATTAATGTTCAAATTGGTAGACTGAACAAAGCACATTGCCCTCCCTAATGTGACAGGCCTCATCCAATCAGTTGAAGTCCTAAATAGGATCAAAAGGCTGACCCTCCCCAAGGTAAGAGAGAATTCTTTCTACCTGACTGCCTTTGCACTGTGACACTGGCTTTTCTCCTGCCTTCAAGATCTGGATCTAGAGCCTGCTGGCCTTCAGACAGGTACTACACCATCAGTTCCCCTGGTCCTCAGCCTTCAGACTCAGACTGGCAGTAAGCCATCAGCTCTCTTGGGTTTCCAACTTGCTGACACACCTTACACATCTAGGACTTGACCACTTTCCTAATCACATGACACAATTACTTGCAATAAATCTCTTTCTAAGATATACACAACCCTTTAGTTTTGTTTCTCTGGGGAACCCTGATACAAGGAATAATATCTGGGATGTGCACAATCATATATCTACCTAGCACCAACCTGGTGCATGGCCTAGACTGGTTGTCTAATACAACTTTACTGAACAAACACATGTATGTACAGATGGACGGATGGCTGAGAGATGGATGGATGAAGTGATGTGAATATAATATTCATTGTTCTGTGAATCTCTTGCTTTATGAAATTGTTTTATTTTTTCCACAGAAAAATTCCCTTTGGTATATGTAGATTATTGAATAATACCTGTGCTTACTTGAGTAGTGCTTTCTGTTTTTCAAAGCATTTTCATATTCAACAGTAAGTTTTTATTCTTAGATCTCTATGAGGTAGAAATTATTCCACATTCACATTTGAAGAAATGGAGGTTCAGAGGAATTACCTAATTTTCCCAAGCTCATAGCAAGACCTAGAATCTAGACCTTTTAGATTCTTGCCAAGGATGAACTTGAACCCCTCTGCCTCTGCAGCCACTTTTATGCCACGGTGTCCACTGTAAAGTGTATGGGTGGGCCCTGGTGGGCTGAATGGCACAAAGCATTATCCTGATGGGTCTTTCTGCTGTTCAGAAATGATGGGAGGTGAAAGTGCCACCATCTGGGGAGGGGGTCCTGGCCCGGGCCATGTGGGCTGAAATGGTGAGGTCATGAGTGGTGGTCAGGGATGGCTCTCAGGTCGCTCTTTCACATGCAACCCACAGTTGTTCAATGCCTCATTTTCAGTGTCACTCTGGTGCTCATGCAATAGTCATATCAAACTGTCGGTCAATGAGAATTGCACAGGTGGCTCCACGGACGCCAAACTCAGATGCCACACGACAGAATGGCTGGAGCGTGGGCTCAGAGTCCAAGCCCCTGGGTTGAGCCCCAAAGGCGTGATCAGAAAAGTCAAATGACACAGAGAAGTCAAGGAGAGCCAACATGTGTATTCCAGCACTGACTGTCACACTAGCAAGGCCATGACCTTGTTTATTATCTTGTTCATTCTATCTGAATGTTTGCAAAAATACAGCCTCAGAGGGCAGAGGTGTGGTGGGGGAGGGCCTACAGTATAAAATAACAAATAATCAAATGAAGGTCTGATTCGCAATCTGGATGCAGAAAACCCTTTCCAGTGCCATGTGCTTTTAGTGCACCCTTTTTATCATTTCAGTTTCACAGCCTGTTAGAGCCTTCATCTTCTTTCCAGCCCCTGTCTGCAGCAGCTTTCAAAAGAGCTGGATGACAGCTGTGTCTGCTGGGAAAACCGCAGCCTCATTTTTCTCCCCTCAGCAGCATCTTAGGGCTGTGATAGCTGCCACCCTGTTAAAAGGTGCGGGTTGCCAGGCCAGCGGCGTAGGGGCTGCTTACTTCTTCCCTGGCAGCATCTGTGTCATTCCAGCGGCTGCCTCCAGGCCAATGGCAGTTGGTGGCTGGTGTTGATGGCATAGGCCAATGCTGGGATTCACCCCAGACAAGGGCAACTAAAAAAAATTAGTAGTTGAATGCACATTGCATTTTATGTGCATTGCCTTTTATGCCTTTGAATGCGCATTTTTGTATTATTAAATTACTAAATTTTTGTCTAATGCTTTTGCATTATAATACTAAAATGATAGCATAGTTAATTACTTGAGGGGCACAGTGTAAAAAGATTAAAGCAAACAAATCTAATAATGCAAATAGCTATCATTTTTAACACTTCATCTGTTATATTTTTCATTTCTCACAATAACCCATTTTACTCATAAGGAAAATGTGATTTAAGATGCTAGAAGAGACTTACCCAGTAGGGAGTTGAGTTGGAAGTCAGGAGATTAAAAGTCTCACGCCAACTATGTTATTAATTAGCTGTGTGGCCTTGAGTAAGTTTCTTTACCTCTCTGGGCTTTAGTTTCCTTTTGGAAAAAGGAAATGAGTGAGTTAGACTTGCAGATGGAATAGGTCCCTTTTTGCTCTAAGTGTCTTCATGATGAATCTTATTGCTCTCCTTTATCGGTGATTATTCTAGGTCTTGTTCTGGGGTTTTGTTTTTCTTAATCCACATAATTTTCTCATTATCCAACTCTCAACTTATTACTTCTCAGAGAGGATTTCCCTGGCCAATCCTGCTAAAATAGTTAGCCCATTCTCCTCCACTCATTACCACATCACCAGGTTTTATTTTCTTCATGAAACTTTTTTTCTTTCTTTCTCCTTTCCTTCCTTCCTTCCTTCCTTCCTTCCTTCCTTCCTTCCTTCCTTCCTTCCTTCCTTCCTTCCTTCCTTCCTTCTTTCCTTCCTTCCTTCCTTCCTTCCTTCCTTCTATCCTTTTTTCCTTCCTGCACCCAAGAAAAAATGTAGGCTTTATAAGGACAACAGGCTGTTATCTGCACTGCCATGCTTAAACACCATTGTTGGATCTCCAAGTACCTTCCAAAGTCTAAACACCTCGGCGTGGCATATACTACTGCCACAAACTGGCCGCCATTTTCCCTGCAAACAAAGCAATCAACAAATATATGTTGATTAAATTAATGAATAAATCCAATTTGTCGCAAGTTCATTTGATTCTGCTACAGAAAACTCTGGAACTGTGCTGTTCAATATGGTAGTCAATAGCGCATGTGGCTATTTAAAGTAACTTAAAGTAAAAGTTCAGTCCCTCAGCCCCACCAGCCACATTTCCAGTACTCGGGAGCCACGTGTGGCTAGTGGCTTGCGTTAGCAGACAGTGCGGAACAGAACATTTCCACCATTGCAGAGGGTTCTGCTGAAGGCTGCTGGTCGGAAGTCTGCCCTTCCTCTCCAGTGTCACCATGATCACTCACCTGCGTGCCTGTGACAGCCTTTCGACTGTCCTGAGAGTACTTTCCTTCTGCATTAGTCCATTCTCCATACTGCCCCATTTATTTACTTCATTTATTCACGCAGCAAATATTTAAGGAGAACCTTCTCTATCCCAGGCACGGTGCTAGGCACAAAAGACCAAACAAGGCATGAGTCAGGTCTAGTCCTGACTCAATGAACTCACAGGCTACAGAAAATACATGTATGTCATTCCCATGTTTAAAGAGTAATGTTGGATCCTCTTCACCAATGCGCCTTACAGGGTCCCAGAACCCCGCTGCTGTGCTCTGCGGGACATGGCAAAGCCAGCTCTGCCGCTTCAGGAGGGCACCAGCTGGAATGACGGTTCCCGTGTTGGGGGTGTGGGGTGTGTGTGTGGTGGGGGATGTGTGTGTGCGCAGTGGGGTATTTGGTGGGGGGGGTGTGGTGGGGTGTGGGGTGACGTGTATGTGGTTTATGTGTGTGCGGTTGGGTGTGAGGGGGTGATGTGTGTGGTGGGCTGTGGGGTGTGGCGTGTGTGGTGGGGCATGGAGTGAGGTGTGTGGTGTACGCATGTGTGTGTGTGGTAGGCCGTGGGGTGTGGGGTGTGGTGTGTGTGTGGTGGGCTATGGAGTGAAGTGTGTGGTGTATGTACGTGTGTGTGTGGTAGGCCGTGGGGTGGGTGGCGTGTGGTATGTGGTGTGTGGTGTGTGGGCATCCCTGTTGGCAGGAGGAGCTACGGGTCCACGGGTGGCACTTGCGTCTCTGGGCCTGGAGGTGCGGTGCCCTGGGGGGTGGAGGGTCTGGTGCGCTCCAGCTTCAGTTCCAGCTCTTCCTCCTCCCATCCCTGCCGGGTTCTGTAGCCAGGACCCCAGCCCAGCACCTCACCACTGTCCCTCACTCTCTGGGGACCCAGTCACACCTCAGTGAGTTTGCACAGGCCTGTCCCTCCGTGGGATTTGCTTTCTCGCTTAACCTGGTGAATGTGCACTCATCCTTCAAAACCCACCTCACATGTCCCTTTCTGTGAATCTTTCCCAGCAATCCGGGCGGGTTCCCTGTGTGCCTGCAGATGTCTGTTGGGAAGCCCAGCACGACGTCGATGGTCCCACTCTAGCCCCTCATTTACACGAGGCGCCCTCCAGCAGCTCGGAGTCCTCCAGGTGAAGAATCAATTCATCTTCGTAGCCCCAGTGCACAGACTACAATAGGTTCCCAACAAGTGATTTCAGACAAATTGATAAACGAGTGATGAATGGATGAACAAACGAGTGAATAAATGTATCAATGTTATGAAAGTGCCTGTCTGCAGTTCTCTAGGGAGGCTGCATTGGTTCTAGAACTTCAAAATAGAATAAAAAGATCATAACTGTCTGCTTACCCTTAACAAAGAAAAAATGTTATTTTTCTTCTTAACATTCTTATTTCCTACTTTCGGCGTCCTTTCTGCCCTATTTTTCATGGGGAAAACATCTTTTCTTTCATGCTCCCACAAGCATTGCCTTATGGCCAGCCAAAACTCTAGAACCGAATGCTTCACTTCCAGATGCTCTGTGTCCCAAGGCGCTCCTTCTTCTGCTTGGGGAAATGACTCTCTAGGAGTGGGACTCCTTGACCCAAGGCAACTAGACTTAAACCACTTACCTCTCCAGAAAAGAAGAGATGTATTTTTTGGCATGGCCTAACTCCTTCCCCATGCTCACACACTAGTTTGTTTTGTTTTTTTTTTTTTTAAGGGATCCTCAAGTTCCCTGATAGGAAGCTGATCCTAATCCTTTGCAAAGGACTATGTGAAAGAGAATTCAGAGCCGTGAAGGGATGCATCCAAATTTCCTCACAAAACGAAGCCCATGGGAAATATGGCTGATCCCAGCCATCGGGGGTTAGTAAATCTTCCCACAGGCTCAGCTTGCTTTACAGCCAAAAATGGAATCAGAAACTCCAATTCTTATCATCTGATTCTGATCAAGGGTGGAGTCCTTTGGCTACTCTCTCTGCATTCAAAGAATGTGATATTATTCCCCTGACAGCACACAAACTCTCCATGAGCTGCAGCGTCCCAGAGGAGATGTTCTGCATCTGGTGAAAATGAATTTCCATGGAAAATGTGACACAGGCATCACCTTTTGGGTCTCACGAATCGATGAATCAGGTTCTATACAAGAAAGACTTCTCGTTAAACCCGCGCTTTGGGGAAGTGGCTCTCGAAGGGCTTGTGGGAGTCCTGATGGTCCTGCAGGGCCCTCCTAGGGCCCCGAGACCTGCTTTATTTAAGTTTTAAAGAGGTGGCGATGTGGAGCAGGGAGAAGAGCATGGAGTTTGGTCTGGGCTTAAGTGCAGATCCAGCTGCTTCCTCGCTGTATGATATTAGACAAATTAATTCCTCTGGGCTCTTAGCTTATATTGTCTCACAGACAATATATTACCTAAAATGCCTAAGATAACACGAAGGATCAGCTTATCAAAGGGGATTGACAAGAGTAATGATCTTACCCAGCATCACATTTGACTAATAATTTCAATACAATGAGCCATTACAAGGCTCAGGTGAGGCGGGGAGTGGCCCAGGACCCAGGCAGCTCCCCAGGTCCTCCCATGACACATCGAGATACTCTCTTGCCTAGATTAACACAGAAGATCTTTAGGCCGTGTAAGTGGGCACTTCGCCTGCACAGAACAGAGCCCTCATGAAATATCTTAAAATTATCCTCAGATAGGCATCGAATTTCATTGACCTTTTGTCAGCCCAAGACAGGCATAAATTCCAGATGAGCAACAAATGAGCAGCCCAGGCAGACCAGGATTCCGTAGATAAGGACCCTGTGCTAGCAAACATCATTAGGGTGTTCACCGGAAGGTCTGTCCTCAGCATGCCTGCAGGAAGGTGTGATTAGGTTACCCTCCTGCTTTCTTTCCCATGGATTTCCTTCTGGCAAAGAGAGAGAATGGATTACAGGCCTGTCATTGGACACTTACTGCCCAACACCTAACCCAGAGTAGGACTTGACCTGTGTTGGCTTTGATCACATTATTAAGAATAATAATAACAGGACTTTGCTTATACTTTCATTCTACCTGATTTCACAGGTCCTACATGATTCAGCCTGTCTGTCTCCTGCCACTCTCCACTGTGCCCTCGCTTCCCCTGTTGTGTGTTTCTTACCTCTGCCTTTTCTCTCTTCTTCTAGTCCACTGTTCTACTTCTAGTCCATCTTTCAAAGACAGTCCAGGTGCCCTTTCCCCTGACAACCGTCCAAGCCTACGGAGGCCCTCTTTCATTTCACCCTTTTCTACCCCCTATAATCCAGGATCTAATGCTGAACATAGAGTATCTTACATTACACTGTTTCTTACTTCTTCGTCCAAATAGATCATGAGCCCCATTAGAGTGAGAGCTCTAATTCGCTTGAGTCACTTACACAAGGAAGTGTCCCTTGAGGCACCTTCCCAACAAATGTGGTCCCCCTGGTAACGGCCCTATTAGCACCTCACTTATATGGTGATGACATCATAATTTCTTGTAATGCCTGATTTAACTGTTGTCTTTTCTTATGGTCAGCAAACTCCAGGATATGGTCATGTCTCTCTTGCTTGCTCTTATATCCTTAGTGCCTGACACAGCACCTGGCAAAGAGTGGATAATTAATAAATATGTGTTGAAGAAATAGTCTTCTAGAGGCAAAACTAGGTGGAAGCTCATTAATTTCTAGAATGAACATATGGAGTATCTCCTCTGGGTACTCAGGATGCAAAGATGAGTAAGACTTGATTTCAGTCATCCGGTTTCTGGACTCAAAGAGTTTGAGTCAATTTCTTCATCTCCAGATGTGCACAAAAGAGATATGCAGATAAAATCAAAACCAGATCTCATTAATTAAGCCCAATGAGTTAATGGCAGGAAAGGAGAAAAATCAGGGGACTGCAGCTCTGGAAGGCTGCAGGTGCTCTCAGGAAGACATCCTACCCCCTGTGCCCCCTCTTCCTCCCCAGATGGCCACCATACATGCTTTACTGCTGGCCCCAGTTCATGTGAAAAGCAATCCTTGGATGGAGCTGCAGTTCCATAGCTGGTGTATCTCTTTCCTGCCTCTCACGTCCCTGTTCCTTGTGAGCAGTACTGCATGTGTGCAGGCGTACGCTAGGACCCACCTCTGGAAACCGTTTTGTAGAACGATGCAATCCAAACAGCATTCCAACCTCTTTGCAACAGATTTTGGCCACCAACATAACAAAGTCAAAGTTATGTGTTAATTAACTATAATATTCAAACCAGATAATAATACATAATTGTATCCTTCTTCTACGTAATAAAAGACACCATGTTGTCATTTCTTTGCCTAAGTCAATGCACTTCTCATGGGTTTAGAACGAGGTGAGTCCATTTCTCAGTGTTCTGAGAAACAAGGGAAACAGTGAATTTGGTGTTTATTAGTTAGATTTTATGGAAGCTAAAGAGAACCTCTGGTAGACCAACCTCTGAACATGTCCTGGGAGAGGGGGTAGGATTACGGAATGAAGATTACGGAATGGATTATAGGCCTGTTGTTTAACATTTCATGAACTCATTGATGATATTTTCTCAAACATACAGGATGACTCCCTCCCTCCTTTCCTTCCTTCCTTCCTTCCTTTCTTTTTTACTTTCTGTGCCAAATAGTCATGTCATGTAGCTCATGTATACCAATATCACCAGTTGCCTTTAGCCAGCTGAATATCAAAAAGATTGATTCTCTCAAAACAATCTGCTGGCTGCTTCTTTTTCCCAATTAGATTTTTCCCCTCACCAATGCTCCTGTCTTTTTATTTCCTCCTGGAAGGTCACCTCCATGCTCCTTGGAACTCTTTTCAAAGTCTTTTTCCATGCCTAGTCGTCCTCTGTGGCCTTGTGTTAGCAACTATTTCTCTGCCCTCCCCCTAAACTGGAGGTTTTTGAAGGCAGGGTCTGTGCCGCATTTGCCTGAGCATCCCTGCTGCCTTGGCACGTGGTGAGTGTTGAGTAAATGTTGGAATTTAATGAAGACATTGAGACGACGTTGAACCAGTGAGCAAACTCTCACCATCCGGGAGGTATAAAAAGAAGTGTGTTTAATGATTCAGATTTGAGTACTTCACCCATCTGTGATGGAGAAATGAATGGCAGGGATTCCACCCGCTGCAACACTCTACCCCGTGAAGGTAGGGTCAGTGGAGAGGCAGTACCAGGAAAGAACAATAGAAATGTCACCTGTGCCTTATGTGGTCTCTGGGCACAGATGGAAAACACCAATTTAAAGGAAAACTTGGGGGGAAACAGACCAAAGAACTCCTTCAACTGGTTTTAATTAAATCAACGTAACCCCTTTCCCATTTACCAGAAGTCAGTGCATTTTTCTTCCACGTTCTACACTATTTAGAATTCTGACTAATGATCCCAGATGACTCCATTTTTCCAGATAAATTTTAGCACCATCTCTAATGCATTCATCTGGACTGGAAATGAAGGCAAAAAGAATTGCAATTGCTGCAGGGGCCTCTTCTGCCCTCCCCCCCCATCTGTCTACAGGAGGTCTGCAGCCCAGAAGTCCACATTGAGGGATTGACTGGGGGTGTCCTGGGGAATGGAAACATTATGAAACCAGAACCTCAGAGCTTTGGGGAGAGGGCAGAGTCTTAAGAGGTCCTTCTCGCTGACGTGCCTGTGAGTCAGAGTTAGCTGGACTTCTAAAAGTGATGCAACAGTCATTAGTCAAGTCTGACTTGGACTCGAAGTAAAATCTGTCCTGTCCTGTAAGCTCAGCTCTGCAATTCCTAAAGCCAACCCGCCTGGCCCGCTTCCAGACTGCACAGCACAAACAACAGAAAAGGTGGAACCAGTTCAAGTATCTGATTTTATTAATGCCCCTCTGTGCGCAGCCCCAGCCTCAGGCACCGGCCATCTACGACATTCCCTTAGCTCGTCCCTGGGATGTAAACATTTGCCTGATGGATAAGTAGCTGGCACAAGCATGTTAAGTTTCTCAGAGGAAAAATGCGGTCATATTATTTGACACAAATCGTTATGACTTACATACAGAAATAGGATTGGAAAATTTCAGTGAATGCGGTTTGCTTTCTTTCCAATGCCTCCAATTTCTCATCAGAAGTTTAAAGTGGATTTGCAGACTGTGTAGTATGAGTTACCAGACTTCTCTCTCCCTCCTAGGAAAGTGGCTGTTTTATTAGAAGCAATAACAATGGCAATTATTGATAATGCCACTATCAATAACCATTGGTACGGTATTATTACCCCCAGTGAATCTCCGCCTTGTGCCAGGTGCTGCACTGAAGCCCTGTACGTGGGTACCCTGTGTTGGTCTGCCAGGGCTGCCACAGCAAAACAGCACAGACCTGGTGGTGAAACTAACTTTCTCACAATTCTGGACACAAGAAATCGCAGATCGAGGTGCAGGAAAATTCAGTTTCTGGTGACGCCTCTCTTCCCGGCTTGAAGATAGTCTTCCTTCTGCTGTGTCCTCACATGGCCTTTCTTCTGTGTCCATTGGGGAAAAAGAGAGAGGGATCTCTGGTGTCTCTTCCTCTTCTTATAAGGACACCAGGCCTATTGAATTAAGGTCCCGCTGTTATGCCTTCACGTTAACTTGGTTGTGTCTATATAGGTCCTGATTCCAAATACAGTCATACAGAGCTTCAGCATACGAATGGGGGTAGGGGGAGCACAGTTCAGTCCATAACAACCCTACTGACTCCCTCCCCCAACAAGCCTGGGAAGCCAGGGGCTTTCTTTACATGTTCTCAATGAATAAGCTGAGAGTTAAGTCATTTGCCCAAAGTCTCACCGCCAATAAGTGAGTTGTTGTTGGTGGTGATGGTGGTGGTGCCTTTTCTTTTTATAGAAAAGAGCTCATTTATATAAATGTAGGGTTGCTAAGGGAAAAGTCAGACGGAAACTGGCAGGTGAAAACTCCAGCCGAGCCATGAATCCATGGTTGTTCTGTTCAGTCGAACTTGAGTCACGGGGGCCTGTGCTGAGCGCTGGGGAGAGAAAGACAACAGGACCCCGTCACCATCTTCCAGAAGCTCACCGTCACAGCAACAGTGGAGGGGGTCCTCATCTGGATAAAACTGTAAAGCAGAGAAGTGACCCCTTGGTCCCCCACTTCCTTTTCTGAGAAACAATTTTGGGTCCCCATTTGGTGCCACTCTCCCCAGAGGCCGCGTCCTTCAGTGGCCACCTCCAACCTAGCAGTTAGCACCCCAGCTCACCCAGAGTCTTCAGCGGTGGGGACCCACCTTTTATTGTCCTTCCCTTACCCCCCACTCCATTCCCCAGAACTTTCTCGATCTGTCTTCCATTAAAACATCTTTGTTCCAAGTCCCATCCCTTGAGGCAAGTTTCAGCTAGGAAGGGAAAGGTCACGGTTCATTTGTTACTTCTCCTGGGTAATACACTGACATTTTATTGGTGGCCTCTGGAGACTGGTGACTTATGGCACGAATCTCAGGCACCACGGCAGGCAGTGTGGTGGGAATTTTTCGATAGCGGGCGGGTTTGTCAGTGGACATCAAACCCATGGTGAGAAAGACAGAATCCACCCTGGGCTTCTCACAAATGAGGCTGTTTCTGCCTCGACACAGAACGATGCTAAAGGGTGCATGACAGCCCTTGTCGATGTTTCGCTCATATCCCTTAGACCCTATATTTTAAAGTGTGGAAGGCCATGTTGCTTCTGGTCGCCTGCCAACGACATCCCAGGGAGTAGCCCTCAACCGGTGATGCTCCAGAGATAGGGTGTAAGCACCTCAGCTCCTTCATGCTTTGGGTGGGATCATTCTGAGGTGTGTGTTGTACACCGTGACCCCAAGATTTCCCGTGGAGCTCAGTGTGGAAGCTGGTGTGATAACACACCCGCTACTGGCCGCCTCCCCTTCCCTGTGTCACTGCTACACTGACAAAGCCTGTCTCCTGGACTTCACCCATCAACCACGTGCACTCAAACCCTCTTCTCAGGGCTCACTTCTGGAGGAGCCAAACCGAGACAGGGTGGCCCTAAGAGAGACAGGTAGAGGGGCACAGCCGGACAGTGTGCGGGCCTGGCTCTCCCTCCCGCCAGGGGGCCCGCAGCCCCCGTGGGAGCCTTCCCAGCACCCACCCTCCCTCCTCCGCATGGCCCCCGGAAGAGGGCGGGAGTCCACGTCAGAACCACTCTGTCTGTGGAGATGTCTGAAGAGGACAGTCCCAGCTGACTGTGCTTCTGTCACTGTGGCCTCCAACCTCTCTGGGTGGAATCTCAGCTGCACTGGGCTCTGCCGGGGCATGTACGGGGCCCTGGGAATTAATCTGCTACAGCAGAGCACGTGGCACTTAGTGTCAGAAATGCTTTGTTTGTAACTCGGCCGTACCACATATGGCTGTGCGGCTGAGCACCTTCTCTGCGTCTTGTTTTCCTCCTGCGTAAAGTGGGATGATAATGCTGGCTCAAAATACTGTTTCAGGGAGGATAATAATTAGCTAACAATATTGGAAGAGGCTCATATGAAGTGAATGTAGCTCAGCAAACCTAGGAGGGTGTATCGCAGATTCCTTACCCAAATCTCTTGAAGACAGGGGAGTTTTGGAACTCAGAATTCACAATTAATAAAGGTGTAACATGTATTACAGAACCCCATTAGGGTCTGGGGCAGTCCTCTAGACACAAACACAGCATTTCTGCGCCCAAAATGGGAAGATTCGTACTAAGCAGATAAAGCCTATGAAAAGTTTCAGTTGGGAGTTGCAGATATAGGATTGTGGCCCAGAGAAGTTAAGCAACTTGCTCAACATCACACACCGGGATGTGAACCCTGGAAACTAGCTGGAGTCCCTGTTCTAACCACTACACTGCACCCCCTCCAGCGATGAAACCTCCTCACCAGAACGAATGAAGCATTTAGGGACTTGTATCTGATTCATAAGGGAGGTGAGAGCTGCTTTTATGTTAATATCATCAATACATTTATACAGATTATTTCTCCCAGAAAGAAAAGCAAAGACACAGTCACATTTGAAACATTAATGCCACAAAGTATCTCTCTGCAAAAAAAAAAAAAAAAAAAAAAACCAAAAAACTACTATTTCTTGAAAATATCCTGAATAGTTTAAATATGTTCATCTCATTAAATTCCCATAAGAGCCCTGATGCTGATCAGGTGATTTTATTAGTACCATCCCCTCTTATAGACGAGAATAAGTAACTTACTCAGCGTCACCCATCAATAAGTGGCAGGGCAGGAGATCCAATCTGGGTCTGTCGAAGCCCGTGCCCCTTCCACTACACCACCCTGCCTCCAAAGGGCAGTACCTGCTGCCGACAACCATGGTGTGGTTCACCCAAGGTCACAGGCAGAGCCAGCATCCAGAGCACCCAGTACCTGGGTCTCGTGACCTTAGAAAGCCTTGCAATGATTGACTTCCACTCTGGAAAGCTCCACAACTCAATATCATTGCTGTTTGCTGCCCACTCTTGCCACTCTGGGAAAAGAACAGTACCTAGCGTTCATGAGAAGATGCAACAGAATTGATCGGAAAGAAAATTTTATCTTGCTCCAGTCCTGCCCATAGCGTTGTACCAGTCTATATTTAGATAAATGTTCTGCACAGCCAAAGAGGCAATAAAAGCAATTTTAAAAGGTACTAGGCTTATGCCAGGAAACAATAAGAAGCTGCAAGTTCTCGTTCTTTGCCCAAAGAATGACTGTTTAAAAAACAAGAGACAATAAAAAACAAGCAATCTCAGCAAACGCAATGGTGCTTTCAGGTCTGGGGCATCTCATAAGCTCAGGGCAATTGAAGAAGGATGAGGACAGCAGATCCCTCTTCTGTCTTTACAGAAACGAGGCCCTAAGGGGAACCTAGACAGGCCTCAGTCCCAGCTGCCATAGAGTCAGGAAGGAAGGCTGAGAAGGCAGTGCTGGCCCAGGGATCGTCTCCCTGCCCAAGGTGTCAGCAGGTACCTCTCACACTAGAGTTGACCTTCGTATTTCAGAAAGATGGAAATGAGTTTGAGAGACAATGAATTCATTCATGGGTTGGAGGGCTTGATGACAACCAAGCTCTTCAAGGTCCAAGCTTTACCCATTCTCTCAAGAACCCTCTTCTGGGATCTTCCAGAATGTTGTAATTCTAGCGTTATTTACAGCAATGTATGGTTCAAACATTACCTGTCTTCCACTACAGTTATTTGTATACATGTATTGTCATTTCTACTAAATTATAACCTGCTTGAGGGCAGAGAACAGTCTAGTTATTTCATAACCTCTATAGAAGCTAGCATGGTATCTACTAAATTGAGATTTTTTTATAAATGTTTCTATGTTACCCAGAGCCTTTTAAATGTTACTTAAAGCATACACACACACACACACACACACACACCCCTATCTGGGGCTCAGAGAGTATAAATAACTTGCTGAAAGTCACATACTCAGCAAGCAGTAGATCAAGATGTGACCCAGACTTGTGTCACATACAAGCCCCTTTCCCTCCTTTAGCACCACAGGGCGAGAGATACACAGGTGTACTTTGAGACTGGGGTGTGGCAGAATTTGGAACAATGACTCAAGCTGGATTTTGAAAAGTTGGTATCTGACCAGCCACAGGGTATTGAGACTGGAGAATCACATTCCTGGTTGAAGAAACATGAGTAGAGGCCCTGAGGCCGGGAGGTGCTCGGTGTCTGAAAGGGGGGGCCTTGCAAAGTAACAGGGAAACACCTAATTCCTTGATTTCCCCAGTGAGCAGTTACAGATCAGTCCTATTCATTCTCGCTAACAGGCGCTCT
Organism: Lemur catta; assembly: GCF_020740605.2. Taxonomy (NCBI): domain Eukaryota; kingdom Metazoa; phylum Chordata; class Mammalia; order Primates; family Lemuridae; genus Lemur; species Lemur catta. The sequence continues at coordinate 19,774,753 of NC_059150.1, read as the reverse complement.
GCAGGAGTTCTGTTTTGCCCAACTTCCAAAAAGAGTTGACTAGACGGAAAAGAGATGTAAATCTCTCTCTTTCAAAATTGTTTTTCGAGAATCTGCTTTTTTACAGTCTAAAGAGCTCCTGAGCGAACAGCAGGATGTGAGCTCCAGGCCTCAGCCCTATGTCCAGGACAGAGTCACATCTCCTGCTGTGATCCCTTCTCCAAGGACAGGCAGGGGAGCCAAGTCTTGGACTTTGACATCCTCACAGGTTTTGTTATCTACCTGCCGCCAGGAAGAAATGAAGGCGTGGATGCAGCAGTTCCTCAACTGTACCTGCCACTTTACAACCCCCTTTAAAAAGCCTCGGTAGCTGGTTTTCAGGGCCAGCACAGTCTTCCTTTTCCACCTGATGCTGGTCCTCCCCCCGCCCACCCCGATGACCCCCAGGTAAAAGTAAATAAACCTCCTCCTCAGCTCATTCTGCCTCTACAAAAAGAAATTGAGAAGACTGGAACTTTCCACAGTGTCCTGTAGTTTCGTAGCAATATTATATAAAAGCAGTGAACTTTGTGGTTGATCCACCGGGAGCTTACATCTCTCCCTAAGCTTCAGATTTATCCATCCAGCTACCCATTGGATACCTTCACCTTCATCCCTCACAGGTATCTTAACCAAAACTGTTCCAAATCTACGGGTGTAGTCTTACATTGTCATTTTCCCAAAGCAAAATAGGTTTCATCTCCTGTATGTTCGTTTTGTGTCCTCTGAAGAACCCAAGCCGGAAGCCTTGGAATCACCCCAGGCTTCTGACCATCTCCTGCCCCACATCCAAGCAGTCACTGGACCTAGTACAAACCACCTCCTTACTCCCCCCCCCTCCATCTTTAGTTTAACCAACTTTATTCAAGCTCTTGCATGGAATGTTCCAACAGTCTCCTGATTACGTGTACATGTCTAGTGTTGCCCACTCCATCCCTCTGCACTCAACGCAACGTACAGTCAGAAGGAATTCTGAAACAGAAGTCTCATCACCGTCCTCTTCAACTCACGCCTTTACTGGCCTCATTATTTGTACGATGGACCTGTTCTTAGCTTCCGGGCTAGCTTTCTAGACCTGCACTAATCGATACAGTGACCAGTATCCACATGTAGCTACTGAGCACTTGAAGTGGTACTAGTCTAAATCGAGGGGTGCTATAAGTACAAATTACACAACAGACTTCAAAGAGATAGCACAAAGGAAAAAGAACGGAAGACATCTCATTAATAATTTTTATATTGGTTACATGTTGAAATAAAAGTATTTTGCATATGTTGAGCTAAATATACATTATTAAAATTACATATATTTTTACATATTTTAATGTGGCTACTAGAAAGTTTCAAATTATATATGTGGCTTGCAGTATGTTCTAGATGGTTTCCTCATCACATCTCCCTACCCTGCATCTTCCCCACCCCATACCCTGACAACAACCAGGCATGTTAAATAACTGACAGTTTCCTAAAGCAAGTCATGGTGTTTTATAATCTTACTTACGCAGTCCCCTGTAAATGAAAATTAAATGCCCTTCAACTGTCACAGCCCATCCCAACTGTGATGGCTTTTTAAAAATATCCACAAATCCTTTGATATTCCCCCTGTCAAAAGGTAGATTCTAATTCCCCTCCCCTTGTGTATGGACTAGACTTAATGACTTACTTCTAATGAATGGAATAAAGCAGAAGCACCAGTAGCATTGAAGTGTTCGGTGTCTGTCTGTCTGTCTATCTCTCTCTCTCTCTCTCTCTCTCTCTCCTTTTTTTCCTCAGGTCATTCACCCTGAGTGAAGCCAGTGAAGCCAACTGTCATATCACAAGCTAGCTCCAGCAGCCATATGAAGAGGCCCACATGGCAAGGAACTGAGTCCTCCTGCCAACAGCCATGTAAGAGAGCCATCTTGGAAGTGGGTTCTGGAGCCCAGTCAGCCTTCAGGGCATGGCAGTCCTAGCAGATGTCATTACTGCAACCTCGGAAGAGACCCTGAGCCAGAACCACCCAGCTAAGCTAGTCCCAAATTTCTGAACCACAGAAACTGTTGTTTTAAGCATCTGAGTTTTGGGATATTTGTTACACAGCAGTAGATAGCTAATACGCCATCCATGCCCTACGCTCCCCCCACTTCCACTTGAGGACAGGAAAGGAAGAGAGAAGAGAAGCTGCTAAGAGCTCAGACTTCTTATGTTTTGTCTACTTAGATATCAAGATTTGATTCAAAATCATTCCCTCTACGAAGCCTTTCCAAACAAACCCCAACCAATTCCCATATGTCTATAGAATTTTTTTAAAATCTAGAAATGTTTTTATGCATTTTGAGCTCAATGTCTTAACTAAAAACATATTTCCTGTTTTTAAATTAACTTTTCAAAAATAAATTTTTTTCTGAATATAAAAGTGATAAATACACATGGCAGAAATTTTGGGACAGTTAAAAAGAAGAGAATTTAAATCACCTGAAATGTGACCTCACTGGGGAAATCACTATTAATATTTTAATACCCCTTTTTGCATGCATTTTTATATAGATAAGATGATTTTTCATATGCAGTTTTGCATTTTGCATTCTTCTTTTCTCATGAAATGACCTCACCTCTCAGTTCCTTGAACTCCTCATTTCAGCTACGGACTCCCTGGTCAGATATTAGTAGAAACCCCTGCTAATCGAAGCGTGGTCCATGGACTGGCTGCAGTGACATCATCTGATAACTTGTCAGATACATAGAATCTCAGACCCCATCATGCTCTCGCCTCAGGATATTTGCACTTGCTATTCCCTTTGCCTGCAAGGCGAGTTCTCCGGTTATTTGCAGGACTCACTCCCTCACTGCATGCTGGTCTCTGCTCAGATGTCACCTGCAGGGAAAAGCCACTCCTGACCACCCTAACTACAGTTGCATTCTGTCACACTCCATCCTGATACCCTGCTTTGCTTTCTTCATAGCATTTATCACCACCTGACATTATTTTATATATATTCATTTGTTTATTTTCTTCCACATATATTTATGTGTCAGACATTGTTCTAAGCTTTGGGGACCGGAGAGAAACAAAATAAGGTCCCTATATCTTCCAATCTAATGTAGGCATGCTATACAAAGACAAGCCACTAGTTATTATTTCATCGTTTTACTTATTCATTCTTTCAAGAAGAGGCCCAATCCCCATCATCAGTAGAAATCTCCATGCCATATCCCACAACTTACACCCACCCTGAATATTCCATTTTCTCTTTTACAGAGAATTTTGCCGTGTGCTTTTGTGCTGTGCTGAGCTAAGTTTAACTTGGTTGTTTTCAGTCCCAATGAATTGCTCCAGTACAGCTTCCCTGCAGTAGAAATTTCCCTTACTTGATATGAGTCTCCAACTACATAGATGGTGGTTGTCTCATCCTTGTGCAATTTATCTGAATTTAACGAATTCCCCAAAGTGGGACCATCACCAGCAGCAGCAGCAAGATTAGGCCTGAGAAAATTTTCAGGGGGCAAAGTTTATATTTGGTGTCCTCCCCCTTCTTCTTCCTATAGCTTTGCTATGGCTTGAATGTTTATCTCCTCAAAAACCCATGTTGAAATTCAGTTGCGATTGTAACAGTATTAAGAGGTGGGACCTTTAAGAGGTGATTAGGCCGTGAGGGCTCCACCCTCATGGGTGAGACTGGCTCCATTATAAAAGAGGGAATTTGGTCCCTTCTTGCCCTCTCTTGCCCTCTGCCTTCTGCAAGAAGTTCCTCACCAGGTGCTAGCCCCTTGATCTTGGACTTCCCAGCCTCCAGAACTGTGAGCTAAGCAATTTCCATTCATTATAAATTGCCCAGTCTATGGTATTCTGTTATAATAGGACAAAATGGACTAAGACAATGTTCTTGTAGGTCCGTTTCTTTGGAGAACTTGCTCTCAGCTAGTTCTCATGTATTCCCTCCTAAGGTGGCAACTTACACATCAACAAGAAGTGCTCAGAGACTTAAAAGGAAGAGAACATCAATAGCTTATTTTGTGCCAGGCTTCATTTATCCTCACACATCATTTCTCCATGTGAGGAAGACACAGTGCTGGAAGGACACATTTTCTCCTTCAATTTACATATAGAACATGAGGCTCTGGGACATTATGTAACTGTCCCATGTCACCTGGGTGGTCTTAACTCAAAACCCTGCCCTTTAAGTCCCCTGAGCCTCAAAAGTTCAAAGGAGCACAATTTTAACAGTGGATTGACAAAGCCCATGACTGGAAGGACTTTTTTTTTTTTTCAAACAAGGGTGGAGGTGGGAGGAGGCTGATGAGCATGATGGTGAGGAGGAAATATCTATGGCAAGACCCTTAAGTCACGGACTTACCACAATTTAGAGCTAGAAGGGATCTCAGCATCCACACCAACCACTTCATTTTACAGAAGTGGAACATTAAGGCCCAAAGTAGATGAATTATGTTCATTTATATCTAAAGGACTGATATCCTAAAATCCTGAAAAAGCAGATCTACTTGATTAATTTACAGGAACCAAATTTTCTAAGAATCTTACTTGGGGTGGACGAAGAGATGACCAATTTTTAACCCAATTTTCAAAACCACAGCGTCCCCATCTGTGGTCATTAGCAGAAGTACAACCACCATAATTTTATAATTATGTGGGGGGGAATTACCATTTCTAAGCAGAGTTTCCAAATTTAGCAGTGTTCCCATGTCTTCATTCCCCCACCAAAATGTTGGATAAATAAATGCACAGCTTTAGCATGGGAAAGGATGTGGAAACAAATAGTAAGTAAGCTTATCAGGCAGACATTTTGTTTAGAAACCCCTGTTTTTATTTCTTAAAACTACTAAGGCAAGGGATCAAACATAGCAGATCTCATAGCATAAGCATGTTTCAGAGCATAAGATGGATTTCTCTCATGGCCCACGGAACACGGGGCTCTACTTTCTGTGCAAGGTGGACAGAGCAGAAAGGCAGCTGGTCTTTGCCCCATCTTTGCAGTGGCAGGGCTAGGACGAGGTGGGGAGGGGTCCCTTCCTGAATGTTAGGATGTAATCAAATCAAACATTCATGGAGCTCCTACCCTGTGTCGAGTACTGTATTACCATTAGGTAGGAGGCAGTCTGATACGTAAGATAAATGTATACTCAGAAAATTAAGTAGTTCTTGAGAGTATAAATATGCATGTTAATGATAATTAACATCTTCTGTTTGCAAATGTAGCAGGGTAATATTTTGCTATATTAACTGATATGTTTTCTCTTCTCAGGAATTCTTGTTACCTGTGAACTTTTTCCCACATAGGCTTTCTTGGCACACGGCCTCAGGGACAGGCCTGTGCTACAGAACAAAAGAGGCAAATTCTTGGCTTTTGAATTTCCAAACCTGAAATCTTGGCAAAAACAGCATGTTTGGAAGAAAAATAGACCTGGAAAATGGTCAAAATTAGTTTTTTCTACCCCTGAGATGAGATAAAACTAAAAAGAAAAAAACTGTGGAGTGAAAAGGGAGCGAAAGCAGAAGAGTCAGACCTGTGAATGGGTCACAGAGCAGACACCCATGTTCCGTCCCCTCTGCCCTGACCCCGCCCGGCTGAGCTGCTGGTGCAGAGGAGGGACAACAGACACTGCGGGGAAAACAGAGGAACCATGAAGGGGACCTGTGGCCAGCACACACCCCCACCCCTCCCACTGCTGTCTCCAGGCTCAGGTAAGGCCCCCACAGACCCCAGGCTCTTGGGGCCCTTCAGCCAGGGTGCTGTGGGGACAGCAGGGAACATCTGGCTGGAAAAGCATTATCTATACAGAAAGGACCTGAAACAGCCTGAAAGTTCCCCCACATGCCCATGGAGTGCAGACCCAATATTTTCAAAGAGCTCAAGACAAATCGGCAAGAGAGACCCAGATCTGAAAGATCTTGTGGCCGAGGTTTAGGAGGACTCTGGGCGACTTATGTGGACCGAGGGCACTGAATGGTGATGCACACAGTTCAGCCCATGCCGGTGTGACTAGGGAGAAACCCTAAGGACTGAAGTCCGTCCCCCAACTCTCCCTCATCTCATGCTAATGCACCCTGAAAGCCCCTATGTCTATATGAACACTCCAGGCTCCTGAGCCCACAGTAATAATTCTCCAGCCCAGACGGGCAGCCACCAGGCTCCTCATAAAGCCAGCTCCATCTGGGCATCCGTGTTGAACCGGCTTCCTTCATGTTCTCTCAGGATCCAACTAAATCCCCTACGCTGTAGGCACAAGCGCTTTCTTTTTCCATTCTTAGGAAGTAAAGACCAGGACAACCTAGTCTGTGTAACAGCCCCTGATGCATCAGGAGAGGGAGAATAAAGTCTCCAGTGACCCTGGGCTCCTGATACCTACAAGATCTCCCTTCCGAGTGCAGATGACAAATCCGGAACCTGAGCAGGGCAGCGGGGAAAAGTTTGTCTTCCCAACTCTCCTCTCTCCTCGGCCCCTAGGTCGGCCCTTTCCCTACCTCGGGGCTGCTTAGTGCCCTTTCCTTCTGTCCTTGCTGTGTCTTCTTACTGTCCTCCCGTTGCAACCTGAAACTCCCTTCCATTACAGTGACTCAGAATAGTTTAAGGTTTAACTCCAACTCCTCTGTCCTCACGGCTATTCGGTTGTTAAATACACCTTCTGGCTCTCTCCCCTCTCCTTTCCATTACCTGGAAATGCTGTTTTCTGGATATTCCTTCTCCCCGGTCCAAGAACATGGTAGAATTGCACTTCTCCTCCTTCTTATGGTTGGTCATGGCAGCCATGTCACTTGCCGGCCAGTGAGAGGTGGGCAGGAGTGACACATGTCGCTTCCAGTGGAAGCATTTAGTTGCAGTATGTGACACTGAAGCACTCCCTGCCTCCTGCCGCTGGAACCGATGACATTCCAGATGGTGGAGGCTCTGTCAATCTGATTCCCGGAGTAAGAACCCCCAGTCTATGTGCAATGGACGTGTAACGAGAGCGAAAAATAAACGTCTGTTAAACTAAGTCACTGGTTCCTGCATTGTCATCTAACCCATCCTGACTCACACACCCGGGCTACTGTGGAGTTCAGGCTCCCATCACTTCTCACCTGAGCTCTTAGCACATGCTACTCAAAGTAGAGTCCACACACAGGTATCAACCCACAAACTATCGCTAGTCTACAATGAAATAAGTACAGAAATTGAGAATAAACATTTAAAAATACTTATAACAATTAAAATAATTAATTTGGCACGTTGAGTTGAATAATAAAATATTAGGGCTTGTAATCCCCCCAAATCTTAGCATTGTGCCTTGCCTATTGGGGTGATGAAAAATATTTGGCAAATTAAATTGGATCATTGTTTCCTGATTAGGAAGTAGAACTACAGTAGGATCTCAAGCAACAGAAAACAGATCTGGGGGATATTTGAGGTGAAATCATGATTTATAAGTTCCTGGAATGTCTCTTTTTGCCAGGACAAAATTTATCTCCAATAAGCAGAGAAACTTTATGAGCTCTTCCTCCTTTACTATTAAATATTGTTTTAGGTTTGCCTCCAAAAGATCGTGGACATGAATGTATTTAGCCTCTGGAATAAAACTCTGTAAATATATTGCCTATGAATATGGCTTTCAGAATTACCCATAAACAACTTGACATTTTAATACATTTGTTCAAGAGTAGAAAAGGATAATATAACTGATCCCTAAATCACTTCCTAACTCCCTCCAGGGCTGAGTAATCTTTTTCCTCCCAGAGAGTCTTTGGCACACATTGATATATTTCTCTGCATCATACAGAAAGAGGCAAGGTAATATTCTAAAAAGAATAGTGCATTAGGTGTCAGGAGACCTGGTTCTAATCCTCGTTACCCACCCAACTCACTTGCTACTACAGAAAGCCATTACTTAACCACTTGGCGCCCTAATTTTTTTTATCTTATGAGAATGTTAACAACAAGTAACATCAGCTCCATTGTGAGAATCAAGATAAAGGGTTCTGAAGCAATTAGCAAATAAAATGCAACATGATTAAAATTTAGCATTTATATATAATACTGCCTTGTAATGCTCTCAAATTATTTTTTACATAGATTTTCTCCTCTCTAGCCAGACAATAACCTCCTTCGTGGTGCATCGTGCTGTTTTTCTCTGTATCTTATTGAATGTTGAATCCTTTGGGACAAATGATACATATATGATTGTTTCAAAACTATTTAATCTTTCAAAAGTTATAAAACCCCTTCACCCTTAAGTAAACTACATGCACTTCATGCATCACAGCACAAGTATGCCTCAATTCACACTGACAATATGCTTTTAGAGTTTTGGCTAAGGAGGGTTGTAATTAGCTATCTGAGTTCCCTGAGGGTCATGTCTCATTAATCTTTGTGTCCCCAGCACTTAAAGCACATAGAAGCAGCCCAGTTGTTATGGGCTATATTATGTATCCCCCCAAATTCATATGTGGAAGCCCTAACCCACAATGTGATTGGATTTGGAGATAGGGGCTTTAGGGAGGTAATTAAGTGATGTCATAAGGATGTGGCTGTAATCTGATAGGACTGGTGTCCTCCTAAGAAGACGAAGAGCCCCCAGAGAGCATGTGTGGACTTGCCTGCTCTCTCTCTCTTTCTCGCCTCTCCATGCACCACAGACGAAAGCTCATTTGAGGACACAGCCAGAAGGCTGCTATCTGCAAGCCAAGAAAAAGAGCCCTCAAGAGTCCATGAGCACCTTAATCTGGAACTTCTGACCTCCAGAACTGTGAGAAAATAAATTTTTAAGCCACCTAGCATATGGTATTTTGTTATAGCTGCCTGAGTTAACTAAGATACCAGTTAATGTCTGCAGATGAATTAATAAATGAACTTTCATAAAATATTTTTAATGTTACCTCCACTCAGTATCCTGAAACCTAAAAAGCCAGTCTTTGACTTTGCTTAAATTGGTTCGGGGGGATGTTTTCCAGAGTCAGCTAAACATTATAATAGCACACCTACCCAACAGACATGTGATTTTTCCATTCTCTTTCCTTGTGAGCACAAGCAGTACTTATTCAAGGATCATTAAGAGGATTAGGCTGTGGGAATGAGAGTGGTAAGGAACAGAACAGTTATTGGCCAGCAAGAAGGAAAACTGTACTATTAATTGTTCAGAGGATAGCACATTATTCTGCCCATGTAAACAGTCAAGGTAAAATACAGCAGAGGAATAAAGAGCTTCTGTACAGAACTATGAACTTTGGCAGGAACCGCTGTGCTGCAGGGGTGAAGAGGCCTCCCGCTGGGGGCTGCAATGGAAAAAGTGACCTCAGAGAGGCATTCAGAACCGAAATGCTCAGAAGGAGACGAAACACCACGAAGTTTTGGTTAAGTCATTTGGTTCCAGGCTTATAAAAGTACAAAGCTGTTTCAGCCGAAAAGAAACGCAAATTACATGAATTTTGTAGATTATTCTTCTATTCTAATTGTAACTTTGAATTCCTAAGTGCCTCTCCGCTCAAATTCTTTACAGGAGGTCTATGGTGTTTAGAAACACATTCTTCTAAAGAGGCCCAGGCAGGAGAAGCAAAATACCTAATCTAGAGCCACTGGGCTTAGATTACTCAATGTTCCACTGAGCCACCCCAGCACAGAGAGCACACTAATTAGGGACTCCAGAAAAGAAAGCACTGGAGAGAAATCCTTGCACGCCCTTTCCTTCTTTTGTGCCCCAGCTAGAGAGGGTGCCCCTTTTACAGAAATGTTTGTACAGGCATACCTTGGAGATAGCGTGGGCTCAGTGCCAGACCACTGTGATAAAGCAAGTCACATAAATTTGTTTCCCAACACATATAAAAGTTCCACTCACATTATACTGTAGTCTATTCAGTTTGCAATATCGTTTTGTACATACCTTAATTTAAAAATGCTTTATTGCTAAAAAATGCTAATGATCATCTGAGCCTTCAGCAAGTTGGAATCTTTTTGCTGGTGGAGAGTCTTGCTTTGATGGTTGATGGCTGCTGATGGATCAGGGTGGAGGTTGGGGAAGGTTGGGGTGGTTATGGTCATTTGTTAAAATAAGACAATGAAGTTTGCCATATCCATTGACTTTTGCTTTCATGAAAGAGTTCTCTGCAGCCTGCGATGCTGTTTGATAACGTTTTACCCACAGTAAAATCTTTCTAAATTGGAGTCAATCTTCTCAAATCCTGCTGCTGCCTTATCAACTAAGTTTATGTAATATTCTACATCCTTTGTTGTCATTTCCACAACGTTCACAGCCTCTTCACCAGAACTCATGTAACCACTCTTTGTTCATCCATAAAAAACAACTCCTTATCCATCCAAGTTCTATCATGAGATTGTGACAATTCATTCTCATCTTCAGGCTTCACTTCCAATTATATTAACAGTTCTCTTGCTGTTTCCACCACATCTGCAGTTAGTTCCTTCACTGAAGTCTTTAATCCTCAATGTCATCCATGAGGGTTGGAATCAACCTCTTCCAAACTCCTGTTAATGTTGATATTTTGACCTCCTCCCACGAATCATGACCGTTCTTAATGGCATCTAGAATGGTGAATTCTTTCCAGGTTTTCAATCTACTTTGTCCAGATCCATCAGAGGAATCAATATCTATGGCAGCTAAAGCCTTATGAAATGGATTTCTTAAATAATAAGACTGGAAAGAAAAATTACTCTTTAATCTATGGGCTAAAGAATGGATGTTGTGTTAGTAGGCATGAAAACATGTATCTCCTTGTACATCTCCATCAGAGCTCTTGGGAAATCAGGTGCACTGCCAATGAGCAATAATAATTTGAAAGGAATCATTTTTTTCTGAACAGTAGGTCTCAACAGTGAACTTAAAATATCCAGTAAACCATGCTGTAAACGGATACGCTGTCATCCAGGCTTTGTTGTTCCATTTATAGAGCATAGGTGGAGTAGATTTAGCGTAATTCTTAAGGACCCTAGGATTTGGGGAATGGCAAATGAGCATTGGCTTCAATATAAAGTCACCAGCTGCATTAGCCCCTAACAAGAGAGTCAGCCTGTCCTCGGAAGCTTTGAAGGTAGGCATTGACTTCTACTCTCTAGCTGTGAAAGTCCTAGCTAACATCTTTTAACATAAGGCTGTTCTGTCTACATTGATAAAACAGTGTAGCCACCTTTATCAATTATCTTAGCCATATCTTCTAGATAATTTGCTGCAGCTTCCACCTAAGCACCTCTTCACCTTGCACTTTAGTCTTATAGAAATGGCTTCTTTCCTTAAAACCCACGAACAAACCTCTGCTACCTTCAAAGTTTTCTGCTGCAGCTCCCTCTCCTCCCTCAGCCTTCACAGAGTTAAAGAGAGTCAGGGCCTTGCTCTGGATTTGCCTTTGGCTTAAGGGAATTTTGTGGCTGGTTTGATCTTCTATCCAGCTCACTAAAACTTCCTCCATACCAGCAATATGGCTGTTTCACTTTCTTACCATTTTTGTGTTTACTGGAGTAGCAATTTTAATTTCCTTCAATAACTTTTGTTTTGCATTCACAATTTCACCGTTTTGTGCAAGAGGCCTAGCTTTTGGCCTATCTCAGCTTTTGACGTGCTTTCCTCACTAAGCATGAACATTTCCAGCTTTTAATTTAAAGTGAAAGACCTGTGACTCTTCCTTTTGCTCGAAGGCTGAACGGCCACCATAGGGTTATTAATTGGCCTAATTTCAATATTGTTGTGTCTCAGAGAATAGAGAGGTTCAAGGAGAGGGAGAGAGACAGGGGGAAGGCTTGGTGGAGCAGTCAGAACATACATATCAATTAAGTTCGCTGTCTTATACAGGCGAGGTTCCCTGACATCTCAAAACAATTATGATAGTAACATCAAATATCAATAATTAGATATTACCATAACAGATATAGGCATCATGAAAAAGTCTGAAATATTGCAAGAATTACCAAACTATGACAGAGACATGTAGTAAGCACATGCTTTGGGAAAAATGGCATCAACATACTTGCTTGATACAGGGTTGCCACTAATCTTCAGTTCGTAAAAAACCACAATAGCTGCAAAGCACAATAAAGAGAAGTGCAATAAAATGAGGTACACCTGTGTGGACTACAGCAGCAATTTATGTTTTTCACTACCAGTATTTAGCCAGTACAGTGAGTGTTTCAGAGCTGGGGTCTCTTTCTATGGGATTGGCTTTTGAGATTTATTTCATAAATTAGACTTTTACAAGGAAAAAAATGAAATGCATAATTTCATATAGATAAAAACAAAACCATAGTCTATAAAAAAATACGTCACCCCACCTACCCCTGCCCCAAACAAGCTTTTAAATTTGATCTACGTTTTGAGCAAAGCATGAATCAAGTCACATATTTAATGTCAGCAGAGTGTAATTTTAGAGGCACATCAGAAAGAAAAAGGGGGTGTGAGCACATAAAACTTATTTATATTTTTATTTATGCTATTTCCCACAGATTGAAAATAAATTTTCAAGAGTACCATTTCTCGAGCTAATCAACTCCTAGTTTCTAAAAATGTTGTGGTTATCTAGCAGTGCCCTCTGGTGTCCAAATGGATTATTTTTGTTTGCCTTGAGGCAAAAAGTAAGCCACTATATAATCAGACAAGTCTATAGTCAGCATTTTTTCATCTGCCAAATATTTACTGAGTGTCTACTATATGCCAGTAGTGGTAGGATGGAGAGATTATTAAACAAAATCTTGTTCCTTAAGAACAAGGATTTGTTCTTAAGGAGCCAAAAGTCTAACAAGGGAGACAAATGTAAACTCAATTACAAAATTACTTAAACAAATCACTTTACTTAGTTTTTCACTAAAATGAGACAGACACAGCTAGGTTGCTTCCCTTTCCAAACTGTTCTCAACTGCTATTCATGTTAGCAGGTATCTGGCTGGCTTTGGACACTACACCTTTGGTCAAGTACACAGGGAACATTCTGAAATAAATGTCCCAGGACATAGAGTGAGACTGAGTTCTAGTTTTAAAGATTTGAGAAAGTGCTTTTCACAGTCAACCCCAAAACACACTTCTGGTTTTGTAGTTATTTCAGGGTGCACTGGTTACCAGATCTGACATTCATTAAGCCTTACGTTTCTCTCTGAAAATGCCGTTTTTCTAGCACTGTGATGAAAGGCCTCACGATGAATCAAACGAGAAACCTTAAGAAATCAAGAGACCCTAAGAATTTATCATAAACTGTTTTAGGATTCTTAGATCTGCAAATCGGTCAGTAGAGTCGCCAAAACCATATTGTTCTGAATAGGTGCATCTTCAAGGCTTCTGGGGAAGCAGAGGAAGCCTGAAGGAATTGCGGGGACCTTCCATCAAGAATAAAAGCAAAATTCAAATATTGTCAAAGGAAAGGAGTCAGGAATGACTACAGACCAAGAATAATGCTTTATGCCACTTTGTAATATTACTTTGTTATTTTTCCATTCTTGTTACTATTGTTTCCTAATCAGCCATGAAACCATAGTATATAGGCAGGACCTGTGACTTGCTTCTAACCAATAGGATATGGCAAAGCAGACAGGATGTGCATGATTACATTACATAAGATTATAAGCACCATCTTGCTGAGATTCTCTCCCTTGCTGGCTTTGAGAAAGCAACCAGTTGTGTTGGGAAGGTCCAGGTGGCAAAGAGCCGAGTGTGGCCTCCCACCGTCAGCCTGTTAGGAATCGAGCCCTCTCAAGGAGCTGAAGGCTGCTAATAACCACGTGGGTGAGAAAGCAGACCCTTCCTCAGTCAAGCCTCAGAGGAGACTGCAGCCCAGGACAGCACCTTGACCGCAGCCTCACAGAGGACCCAACTAATTTGTGCTTAGACTCCTTACACACAAAAACTACGAGATAATAAATGTGTGCTGTTTTAAGTTGCTAAGTTTGTGTAATGTTATTATGCAATGATAGATAACTAATATAAATTTCAAGACACATTTTATTTTAAGATGTTTTTATTATAAAAGTAATACAAACAAAAACTGAAATATTGAGGAAAGACAAAATCATCCATTTACTGCCCTGCCATCCCACTATAACCACAGTTAGTAGTTTACTTTGATTTGCTTTGTCATCTTTTTATTACATGCATGGTGTGTTATTTGCAGTCATGATTACACCCGTTCATATACTTTTGTATCTCGCAATTTTTATGTAATATAACATTTTCTCATGTATTTAATATTATTCATTACTAATTTTTCAGGAATACATATTGTGCCATTCATATATATCTGTTTATTGACTACTTCCTAGACCAGGGGATGGAAAATTATGGCCCCACATTTGTAAATAAAGTTTTATTGGAACACAGCCATGGCTATGTGTTTACATATTGTCTGCGGCTGCTCTTGTGCTACAAACAGCAGTGTGGACAAGTTATGACACAGACAGTAAGGCCTGCAAAGCCTAAAATATTTACTTCCTCACCCTTTATAGAAAAAGTTTGCCGAGCCCTGTCCTAAACTTTTATGTGGTTTATAATTTGAACTATTAAAAGTAATGCCACTTGAAACATCTTTAGACATAAAATTTTCATACTTTGGACAGCTTAATTGGGAGATAGTAACAAAAGTGGAATAACTGGGTCTAATTCATAAAGACATTTTTAAGGCTGATAGTGTCCTACACTATTTTTCTTGTAACGTTCTAGCTATAATAAAGGTGGTGATGATAAGAATGGAAAGGAATACCGAATACTCATAGATAGCACGTCTCTGGTCCCTATTAATCTAGACACATAAGTTTACACTCTGAATGAACATATTTTTAGTTTTGGTTTAAAGTCAACCAAAGAAGGAAGTAACAGTTACTGCAACAGGAAGACCAAGTGAAAGAAATCTTTTACTTTCCATTGGGGATGTAAAAGCAGGTGGAGATAAATTCTCCAGGTGTCAAGGTGTATATGAAATGCCATTCCGAGCTAGCCGTCCTGGCCAAAAGGCCCTGGGAGAGAAGAGTGAGAGACAGAGGTGGCCGTCTCCAAAGCGAGCTAGCAGTGGCAGCAGTGCACAGAGGCGGCTACAGGGTGCGATGACAGAAGCAGCGTGTGGGCTCCACCCCTCCGAGCACATCCTAGGCGTAAACCCGAACACAGCTGTAATTGAACCGTCTCTAGATAAGAAAGTTCTAAGAGCAACTACCCTTTATTTCTTAAGGAAAAAATTCTTCTATCTGGGGAAGTTTTATTCTTCAGAAAGAAAATCTTACGGAAGCGGAAACTCAATCTTGACTAGTCGACCTAAGTCAACCCTGACTATCTCGGAAATAAAAGATGAAGCAGGCTCATCGGTCTCACATCCAATCTTGTATGAATAATATGTATCAGGAAGTATAGATGTCATCTTCTAAGGGAAATATTCTGCAATATATAAAAAAGAAAAGATCAGGATGGACCTTTTCCGCAATAAATAATAGAATTTAAAAACAAAATTATAGAGATATTTAATGTAATTATCCCAAATATGCCAACAATGTATGCAAAGAAATCATATATAACACATTTATTTTATTAAAATATTCCTGTCAAAATGTCAGCCAATTTAACATTTCCAAAAGAAGTGTTCTTTTAGTTAAAACTATTATTAGCCTTTACATTCCACCTCAGTTACTCACTAAATAATTAAATGCATGATGATTTCATGAAATACTCTGGGAAACTATGAAATTCTCCATAGAGTAAGGAAATCAAATTATTTTTGCAAAAGTAACTAGGAACATGTTACTTTGAAAAAAATACAGCCAGTTTTCTGAGGTGTAAAAATCAAACCATTTTTTTCTTGAACTTGTCATATGGCAAAGGAAGCGGCAGTTCTATGAATAGCTTGATTCACACTTAAAATCATGCCATAATTTTCCCCTTTTTTCACTGGCTACTGTCAGTTACCTCAAAACTGACCTGAGGGTCTGGCAGCATAAATCCATCAGTAAGTTTATAATAGACTATTGTAGAATCAGACTCCACTATGGCCAAAGTAAAAGACATTGGCAAATCTGGATCACCTTGCAATTTTCGCGATGCCTTCAAGATCTCCCTTATCCTGAAAATAAAGTCACAATACATTTAGGATTCACAGTCACTCAATGATAAGATCAAATATTGTAAAATCTTGAGAAAGAGGCAGGCAGTTTTATTTATCCATAATGCTGACTAAGGAAATGTCTGAAGGCTCGAATATAGACATTTAAAGCTATCTTCCTACATAGAAAATCCTGGAAATAAGAGCTATCTATTGACTTTCAATCTTTCTCAAAAACATTCACCCACCTCTCCTGATCCTCATACCTGAGAGAATCAGGCTGTATTTAGAAACATATAAAATGGTATACGAATAGTGCTTGCTGCATCTAAATTGGTGAAGGACCCTGGTTATTAGTTTTCCAGTTTTCTAATAGAACAATTTGGTATTCAAGTTTGTTATTTTAAAAAATAGACTATCATAAACATTTTCCCCATGTTTTTATATGAGGTTAATAATTGCTACCTTTAAATGGCTATATAATATTCCACTGACCATAATTTACCAAATCATTCCCACATTATCATACAATTCTTTAAGTTTTTTGGGGGGGGGGCGGGGTCGAGAGAGATTGATGCCAATGAAGATAACATGCAATGATTATCTTTCTGAATGCAGCTGTTTCACTTTAAATATTTCTGTTAAGTTCTTCCAGTATCAGAAGTCTTAAATCTGAGTACAGATATTTTTATGATTCTCAATATTCTGATACAATAAAAGCTAAGAGAAAAATATACAGAGAAATAAAACCTTTCTTTTAAAAAAAATTTGGTAATGTTAGGATTTTGGTTTGTTTGCTGTGGAAAATAATCTACCAAATCTAATATCTAGGTCTTCAAAGCACTGTTAGCTTTTGCTTATCATAACTAAAAATCCTATTACCTACTCAATAAAGCCTGTGTTCAATAACTCAGTAAAATGTAACCTTCTGAGGAGCTTTCTTAAAAAGTCAAATAACAAATGATTAGTTGTTTTTTTCATTAAGCCAACCAATTCTCCAGAAATTGAAAAGACATTTACTAGTATATTAACATTCTACCAGTGAATACATAACACCATATTCTCTTAGCAAAAGAGTAATTTGTTCCCTTAAGTTCTACTTCTCAACTCAAAGTAAAAATTCTTATGGTCACGCTTTACCCATCCTATTAGCTATTGAATCTATAAAGAATCTAAAAAGTCTCTGCTTTGAAATATTCTTATAATAATTATAATGCTTTTTATCTGTAGTAGAGACTGGAGATATTAAGAGCAATTTAAACTAGCAATAAACTTCTGGAAAAGCTGAAACTAAATTGTCCTTGTTAAAGTACCTGCACAATATGTTATAGAATGGTAACCGGTTTGTTTAAACAGCAGTCACAAAAGGCTGCTTACCTACTACCTATCATTTAAGTTTCCACATGAATATAATGATTTGAGAAGCGAATGAGTTTCTAAGGTTGTTTCCTCATATTTAAACCAATTCTAAAACGACTTTGAAAGAGTTAAGTCAACACTATGGTAATACTCAATTTTCAAGCATAACCGTCAAGCCACATTTACTGGGTAGATACAATATGTCTATCTGGAAAAATCTTAATTCCTTTTCAAGAGTCAGCAAAGCATCATTTTCTCTCTTACGTCTCCCCTATGGCCTTTCCCCTTATGTCTTTTTAAAAAATTAAGGGGAAAAAGGAGAAAAATATATTAGAGTTTTTTATATTAACATATTTAATATTTCTGGTATGCTTCATTTCTTCACATTAATCTCTGCTGTCATTTGCTTATCCAATATAGTGCCATTCCCTCCCCCATCCTTTGTGTTAATAATGTCATATGTGTTACTTCTTAATATGCTATAAGCCCAGTCAGTTGATTTCTGACAGTTATAAAAGTAATTCAATGGAGAAAGTCTTTTAAACAAATGGTGCTTTAAAATGAAGACAGTATACCTCTACGTCTACACATGGGATCACTGTAAGACTCAATGAAGTGGCAGACACCAAAGGGCTTTGCAACCTGTCAAGTAGTCACTGAATACAAGTGTTACTACTTAATACTTATTCCAGCTTTACCACCTTGCAAATTGGGACAAAATGTTTGTATTCACCTCTGCCTCCGTGGTTATTGCTAAAAACAAATACTAACCCAAACATACAAAGGTCATTGTGCTGTTAGTGGAAACACAGGAAACGTTCATTTTCTGAAATAGATAGCCTGAATCCCAGAAATCGACTTAGCCCTTAAAAAATAATTTCCACCTATGTTAAAATGCATTACAAGTAGCTAGATTCCTATTCATAAGAACAGTTTACTTTAGAGAGAGATGTTCAAATAAAGCAACCATAGATACTAATCAGAAACTTCATTACTCAGCACTGATGGGAAGTGACACCCTGATAAAAGATGGCAAACTCCAATTACTTCATCAATGCAAATCTTTTAGTGTAACTAAATATTTTCCTTCTTCAAAAGTGGCAAACCACTATCTAAACTATCAATCACACAAAAAAATAAATTTTTATAGGCTGTCCATCTTGAATCAATCTTTTTCGACAAAGATGAAAAAGAAGAAACTGATCATGGATCAACTAAAATTTTAATTTATCTTTATCTTTTGTTGTCAGTTTGATCACAGTTACTTCCCAGTATGCAATATATACATAAAACACAGTATATAATGCTCATAAAGCCACTGCAATGCCACAAGCTAGAGACAAATTTCTCTAAACATATACATTTTGTTAATTCACTCATGAATTGATGGGCATTTGCACTGATTCCACATGAGCCATGAAGAAGGATGACTTAGTGCCTTTTGCAACAATATGGATTGGAACTGAAGACCATCATCCTAAGTGAAGTATCTAAAGAATGGAAAAATGAACACCACATGTACTCACTATTAAATCTGAACTAACTGATGAGCACACATGTGCATAGAGGGAAGTATAACTCAATGGAAATCAGGCAGGGGGAGCAGGGAGGAGGAGATGGGCAAAAACCTACCTAACAGGTACAATGAACACTTTCTGGGTGATGGGCACACTTACAACCTTGACTCAAGCATTACGAAAGCGATCCTCGTAACCAAAAACATTTTCACCCCCATAATACTTTGAAATTAAGAAAAAAAAAATTTCTCTAAACTTCCTTTACTGGAAGACTGATGAGAATGGGACACAGATGAGAAGGAAACGTATTAAGACAACGTTTATACATTTTCAGTTTCTCGAAATATACTGTTTAAATCAGAAGGTGTGTTAGCATGTATATGTGTACATGTGTGTGTGGTTTTGTCCCCTAAGGTAAATTGTATGGGAATTCTAGCCCCTATACTGAAATTTGGGATAGAAATTTCCATCTCATTCATTGCTCTTTTTCCATTCTCCATTGATATTTGTTTCCAGAGTTCTTTACTATAAACAGCAAAACATTTTCATACTTACCCAAAACACCCATGCAGGAAACCCTAATGTTTGAAAATTAACTCAGAGTTGTAAAGGGGGTTTTGTCTTCAGAGTTGAGTGAAATCACTGTCAAAATGAAATGGAAGTTCCCATCTCTGAGCTCTTGTTTATCCTACTCGGTGGTGGGGGTTGAGGGAACTACCAATGAATCTTCTCAGTCACAACAGAATAAAATAGTTTGCCTCACTAAGCAAAGTACACTCAGGCAGTCTTACAAAGTTTCTTGTTCAGGATCTCTGCTGGTCTATTTTTAACATATGTTTAAAATAAAGCTATCATCTTTCTTTATTTGAGACCTTTCCTTTATAGGATACTGCATAAACTCCTAAAAACACTCACTTTGTCTTTAAGTCAACAGATTGTGCTTTTTCAATCTATTAACAATAATAACAGCAACAAAAGGTTCTGAAGATCTATTTAAAAATTCACACACGATTGTAAAGATGCCACGACTAGTAAAGCCTCACCAGAATACTATAATTTCACTTAATTTCTAACAAGCTTACAGCTTGAAATCTTAACTTAGAAAACACAGAACAATGTTTCCTGATATGTATAATTTTTAATAGTTCAGTTCTTTGGAAAAACATTGTGGAGATGTTTCATCACACAAATCTAAAATAATAAAGTAGATAATAAAATTCTTTATAGTTCATATGTTATAGAAACCTACATATGAAAAACGTAACCTATGTATTAACAATAAGAGTTTCAAGTTTTCAACTCAGTTATATCTCAAGGGGAAAATCCCACCAAAAGAAAGATAGATCAGTAATGATCATAGTTTTTGATCAACAGTAAGAAAATTTGATGTTCAGAACAGGTTTTTTTTCTCATAACTATTCATAGAAAAGTTCTGCATACTGATGAAAGAGTGATTCCAAAGCTTAATAGGGTTAATTTGAAAACAAGCCTAAAGCAAACACACAGTTAACACTACTTGGATAATGCCCTTAGTCCAACCTATATTTAAATGCTTTCCATAAATCTTAGCATTGATTTTTCTGTAATGATCCTAAAACAGAGAATAAGTAATCCTAGAGATTTACATAGAGGACAAGAAGTTAAAGACAACATTACTTTTAAATCCAAATGTGTTAAAAAAGAATACACCATGGGTTAAAATTAGTATGAATTTCAATCCAAAGAAAGTATCTCCTTCTGTCCTCTTCAATGTGGCCAAACTTGTACATACTGTAGCCTTATCAATAAAAGGCATTAACTCCTTGATCTGCCTCATTATGATATAATGGAATGACACATCATAATGCAACTCTGAAACACAATGCAAAATTAACGTGGTGTCAGAATCACCAAAGAAACCTTATTCATGCACAGGCTTAATCCAGAGGAAAGTTTCAGAGATAACAGACTACCTCCTTGGGATTCATGCCAATGCCTCCCTAGTGAAAAAATCAAGGCAGCTAAAATCCCAAGCAGGTTTACTGAACAATCAGGCTTTTCAAGTGTGGCTCTTCACCCCAATAGGAAGTAATTCTGCTAAAATAAACTGCAAGCTTTTTCTTTCTTTTTTTTCTTTTTTTTTGACAGGTAAGAGAAAAAATCCTGTGTCAGTAAAGGGGGTTTCATCAGCCAGAGATTTCCAACACAGGTTAGGGTGAGGACACAGATCCTAATACGCAGGAAAGCCAAATGACAGAAGTCATTTTCCCAGTCATTAGACTTCAGGATTCAGATAAAATAGTGGCCATTAAATGAATTTGCAATAAGACTATGCTTTTGGAGTGTGGAAATACTTTTCAATGATAGGGAAATAATAATGGAATATACTTCAAGAAAACATTTAGTATTAGAGTAAATATCTTTAGAAATGTTATAAAGAAAGAATTTAGTTCTAGTAATCATTTACTTCAGCATCAATATAAGTCCTTTACCCATGACACTAGAGAAAAAGGGATGAAAGGGTGGAAAGAATATAGATGAAAGAAAAAAGAATTTAAGTAAAAGTACGGAAGCTATTCCCAGCATTGGCAGATTGCCTCTTCAGACTTGTGATTGTTCTCTGTCCTCAGATGCACATTATAGTTACAGTGTAAGTGTGGGAAATGGTGAAAAATTCTGCAAGTGGATGCATTTTTCAGACTTTCTAATTTTTTGGAAATTCTTGGAAGGCTGCTTGTAATATATTCTTACATTCTTTAAGGTAGTAAGTCTCTGCTACAGGAACATAGTAGCCTAGGAGAGTTCCTTCAGTCATTCAACAAATACTTATTTAGCAACATGTGCCAAGTACCAAGCTAGACTAGAGCTGAAAACAATGAATAAAACAAAGTTCCTGTTTTCATGGAACAGTGGAGAAAGGAGAGTAAATAATCAAAGAAAGCCAAATATACAATATGTTGAATAGCATTAATGTGGCAAATGTTATAAAGGATGACCACTTAGTAGGTCTAGGAGGTAAGATGACAGTAACTGAAACCAGAGTGATAACAGTTATGCCACTGTGGTAACAGTGGAGGTGGTGAGAAATGGACAGATTCTGGATGTATCTTTAAGGGAGAACTGATAGGATGTGTTGATTAATTTGGAGATAAGAGAAATGGGAAGAATAAAACCTAAGAGATTATAGCAAAGTTATGGGATATAAGGATACAAGACACAAAATTTCACTGTATTCCTACATAGCAGTAATGAACAATTAGAATTTGAAATTGAAAACGAAACATCATTTATATTAGCATCAAAAAATGAAATAGATGAAAATATAACAAAATATTTATAGGATCTATATGAGGAAAACTATAAAATTCTGATGAAAGAGTTCATAGGAGATCTAAATTAAATGGGGAGAGAGTCAATGTTCCTCAATATTGTTAAGATGCCAATTTTTTGCAACGTGATCTAGTTTAAGCACAATCCCAATCAAAATCCCAGCAAGTTGTTTTGTAGATATTGACAAACTAATTCTAAAGTGCATATGGAAAGGCAAAAGACACAGAATAGCCAACAAAATACTGAAGAACAACAAACTGAGAGGACTGGCATAATCTGACTTTAAGACCTATTATAAAGCTACATCAATTAAGATCGTGTGGTTCTGGTGAAGGAATAGACAAACAGGCCAATAGAATAGAATAAAGAGTCCAGAATTGACCAACAGAAATATAGTCAACTGATCTTTGACAAAGGAGCAAAAGCAATTCAATGGAAAAAGAACAGTCTTTTCAACAAATGGTGCTGTAACTGGATTTCCACATACAAAAAAATGAATCTGGACACTGACCTTATACACCTTTCATTAAAATTAACTTAAAATGGATTATAGACCTAAACATAAAACACAGAACTATAAAACTTCTAGAGGACAACATAGGAGGAAAATCTAGGTGACCTTGGGTTTGGTGATGAGTTTCTGCATACGCCACCAAAAGCCCAATCCGTAAAAAAAAAATTAGGTCAGGCTCTGTTAAAATTAAAAACTTTTGTGCTGCAAAAGACAGTGTTAAGAGAATAAAAAGACAACCCATGGGGAAAATATCTGCAAAACATGTATCTGAGTTGCAGCAGTCCTCAACCTTTTTGGCACCATGGACTGTTTTCATGGAAGACACTTTGTCCCCGATGGGTGAGGGGGGAATGGTTCAGGATGATTTCAGTGCATTACATTTATTGTGCAATTTATTTCTATTATTATTACATTGTAATATATAATAATTATACAAACCTCTCTGCTAATGATAATCTGTATTTGCAACCGCTCTCCAGCACTAGTATCACCACCTCAGCTCCACCTCAGATCATCAGACATTAGATTCTCATAAGGAGCGCGCAACCTAGATCCTTCACATGTGCAGTTTACAGCAGGGTTCGCGCTCCTACCAGAATCCAATGCCGCCGCTGATCGGACGGGATGCAAGCCAGGGAGAGAAGCTATAAACACAGATGAAGCTTTGCTGGCGCCCACCACTCTCCTCCTGCTGTGTGGTCCAATTCCTAACAGGCCTTGGACCAGTACTGGTCCGCAGCCCGGGGGCTAGGGATGGCAGTGATAAAGGACTTGTATCCAAAATATACAAAAAAACCCTTAAAAACTTAACAAAAAGAAAAAAACCAGATTGAAACATGGACAAAGGGTCTGAACAGACACCTCACCAAAGAAGATACACAGATGGCAAATAAACATATGAAAAGATGCTCAATACCATATGTCATTAGCAAATAGCAAAATTAAAAGAAGAATGAGATACCACTGTAGATTAGAGTAGCTAAAACACAAAAAACTAACAATACCATGCTGGCAAGGATGCATACTGCTAAGTGAAAGAAGCCAATCTGAAAAGACTGCATACTATGATTCCAACTAAGTAACAGTCTGGAAAAGGAAAAACTGTAGAGAAAGTAAAAAGCTCAGTGGTTGCCAGGGGCGGGGGTTTGGGGTGGGCAGAGGGATAAACAGATGAAGCACAGGGGACTTTTAAGGTACTGAAAACTATTCTGTATATGATGGTGGACACATGACATTATGCATTTGTCAAAATCCACAGAACTGTATGATAAAAAGATTGAACCCTAATGTAAACTATGGATTTCAGTTGATAATATCAATATTGGCTCATTAATTATAACAAAAGTATCATACTGATGTAAGATGTTAATAATAGAGAAAACACTGCTAGACTGAGGATTACATGGGAAATCTCTGGACTATCTGCTCAATTTTTCTGTAAATACAAAAATGGTCTAAAAATGACATCTACATACATTAACAAAAAAAAAAACTCCAAGGTTTTTGGCCTGAGCTTCAGAATGAACAGAGTTGCCATTTACTGACATGGGGAAAACTACAGAAGGAGCAAGTATATGGGTCAAATCAAAAGTTGTTCTTTGACATGCTAATCTGACATGCCTTTTAGATCTTAGTGGAGATGTCAAGTGGACAATTAAATATAAGAGTCTAAAGTTCATGACAGAGACTGAGGTGGGGATATAAATTTGAGAGTCATCAGTATATAGATGATATTTAAAACTGTGGAACCAGATGAGGCTGCTGGGAAGTGAGCACAATGAAGAGAAAAACTCAGAGCACAATGAAGAGAAAAACTCAGAGAACTGAAGCCTGAGAGCATTTTAACACTTAGAGGCCAGAAACACGAAAAGGTTCAGCTAAGGAGGCTAAGAAATGGCAAGTAATGGGAGGGTTACTTAACCTCCTCAAATCCCCACATTAAGCTCTCGCAGTAATAGCTGATCATCTCCTATATCCTCAGAGATTTGTACATTTGAATTGGTATCCACTATGGAAAAAAGAAACAAGCATTACAATCCCTAATATTCTGACTCAAATAATTTTCCCACTTTTGTTTCAGGATATATCAATGTTTCCTAAAGACTCTGTAGTGGCAAAATTCTTGATCTAGCATTCTCTTACCTTTGAATTCCTTAATTACTTGAATTCTTTCATCCTTAATAGGTTGCTTCTCCTGAACAATTGGTTCCCAGGAGAAGGATTCTTTTTTTCATATTTTTTCTCTGTTTCTCATTTCCTTCCCTCCAACTTTTGTCATTCCCATCTCTCACATCACATATATTCTTTTTTTTCTTTTTTTAATTTTTTTTCTTTTTTTTCTATTAAATTCTGTTGCATGCATATCCAGAACAGACACATATATTCTCTCTCCCTCTTTTTCTCCCTCTCTCTTTTTTGTGCACCCACACACCTCCCTCCCACTCCAGGGCATTCTCACCAGCTGCAGGCAGGTACTCCCTCCCTCAGTGGATACTACATATCCGCTCATAATCAACTATTTGCAATCTTTAGGCTCTCTCAGCCCTCAATACCTTGCATATGTATTACTTTTGCCAGGGGCATCCATTCCATCCCTGTTCCATATTAAAAGCCTATGCATATTTCAAAACTCTTGTCTTCCAGGAAGTTTTTCCAAACTCTCCCACCTCTTATGCCACCAGCTGAGGTGAGGTCTCCTCCCTCTGTGGTCTTCCTCAGTGCCAGAACATATCTGTCATTATGTTTATCACACTGGATGTAAATGTCTATCCATCTCCGTTCTTGACCGTGAGCATCCTGTGGGCAAGGTCTGTGATGTTTTGTACTTGTCGAGTACAGGGAGCCAATAAATAAATGAGCAACTTAGAAAATGCTGGAGTAATCTACAATTTACCTTTTTATCCTGTCCCAAAACCAAAATAGTGCCTCTAGTCTACAATTATAGTTATATTCATTATATTTAAAGAAAAAGTATAACCATATACATTTATAACATTTTTAGCAAAAGGTATATTATTTTAGTATAAGAACAGTAAATAAAAATTTAATTTTCCCTATACATCTCAATGGTTTAAAATATTGGCTCTTTTTCTTCTGCTCCTAAAAACACTAAAGCAATGGATTTAAAAATAAATAATTGGTCCATTATATTATCTAGGTTACCGCTATGATAACACAAATAGCTAATAAAATATTTTTAAAGTAATTATGTCCCTTAAAAAAAGAAAAAATACCATGGACAGTATTTAAAAGCTATATTGGGAGAAACTAATTCTGACAAAAAATAAAGAACTATAGTTCATTGAATTCAATGTAAGAAGAAAAGCAAGTGCATTCTTTTGAAAACAACACTGTGGGGACTAGGATAGGATATGCATTTATAAGCTAAGCATCACATTAAGCTGAGCATCACAGGCTAGGAATCCTAACTTTGGTTCTGACACTCATTTCTTATGTGCACTGAATTGTTTTCACTTTCCTTAAGGCATAAATTCCTTTAATTGTACAAGAATCTTGCCAAAACAGTCTTGATCAAACCAACTTACAAAAGTTCTTGTACTTTTAGCTTTATGGTAGCTGAACTAGCAGAGGAGCAATTTGGTATACGGAAAGTTTATGTCTTTTTCTAAATTTCTGAAGTAATATTCAGATTGGAAGATGTCAAGAAAGAGAACATTTGAAAAACTTTTCTCTCAGATAAAATGGCTGAGTATATTAAATTTAGAAAAGTTACCAATCGGCCGGGCAAGGTGGCTCATGCCTGTAATCCTAGCACTCTGGGAGGCCAAGGCAGGAGGATCACTCGAGGTCAGGAGTTTGAGACCAGCCTGAGCAAGAGCGAGACCCCATCTCTACTAAAAAATAGAAAGAAATGATCTGGACAGCTAAAAATATATAGAAAAAAGTAGCCAGGCATGGTGGCGCATGCCTGTAGTCCCAGCTTCTTGGGAGGCTGAGGCAGGAGGATTGCTTGAGCCCAGGAGTTTGAGGTTGCTGTGAGCTGGGCTGATGCCACGGTACTCTAGCCCAGGCAACACAGTGAGACTCTGTTTCAAAAAAAAAAAAAAAAAGTAACCAGAAAAGTTACCAATCATTAAAAAAAAAGAAACACCACTAATTTGTGGGACTGAGGATATAAAATGATGACTGGAGAGGCCCCATCCTCACATCCACTCTCCTTCTCTAACACTGAGAGGAGAGAATCATTTATAATTTAGTCAGGCTGGAAAGGATGAATGATTCACTGGTATTACTGAGGAAGGAACTACGATCCTTTGTAACAAAGGAGATTAATAGATCATTTTAAAAAACACTATCCTAACTGTCTCTGGATTTTATCATTGTATAAAACACTCCACTTTTTAAAAATAAAAAAAACTTATATATAACCATAGATAAGTTTAAAATGTGCCAACTATGATTTTCTCATCTCTCATATCTTGCTGAAGAAACTAAATTGGCATTGAAGTTGAGAGACATCATAGGTTCCATCAGGGAAAAAAAAAAAACCACTGGTAAAGAACAGAAAACCACCTTTTCCCTCATAAATTGGGTCTTTGTATGAGAAACTTATAATACTATTATCCTAACTTTGGTGTAATGTACTTCTCTCATTTAGGGCACTCAAAATATACCAATGGCAAGGAGGTCCAAAGAGAAGCTAATCAAGCTATCTGAACATAAATTTGACTTCATCTGCAATCTTAGCACTGAAAAAAATAGGTCCCCAGCTTTAGTTAGGATTTCTCTTGTTGTCTCACCTTTAAATCCATCCGATCTCTTTGATCTCTGTGAATCTACTAATATGATTTTATACCATTGCTGTGTCTGAGGAAACTGTGCTCACACTTCTACAGTCATTTACCAAACTTGCTCGTGGATTCCTTAGATTCACGCTAGCAAAGAAACAGTCTGGAGTACTCTCCATGTGGCTACAATCCAAATATATAACTTAATATGACACTTTATAATGTGAACTAAAAATTATTTAGCATTAGCTTTAGGAAGGATTTTTAGATGAGAGGAAAACAGCTGTGTCCTTCCCTCTAAGAAATACTAGCAATTAATCACCTCATACTCCATGGGCATAATTTTCCTACCAGATAATCTGAAATGGGCACTTTACCAATTTTATTCTCCCACTGGAGATCAAAAATTAGCATTAAATCAATATTTTCAGAAGGACTAGTATACACAAGACCTTCTGAGACTTGAAAAATATGACAGTGTTTTAACAATGATCATGTATTAAGTATAACTGCTTTATAGAAAACACTAGTAACAAACTGTACTTGCTCAAAGTAATGCATTTACTCACAGTCATTCAAATATACACCCTATAATGGAATCTGTCTGCATTCTTGCCAGAACTATATAAACAAAATCACCAGGTCTAAAGCCTGGGAAAATAAGTGGGAAATGGATGCAAAAACTGTTCAGGCATTCTTAGAATGCACAAAGACATAACATTAAACTTTGCCTAGAACTGTTACCTTTTAAGGAGTCAGCACACACATATACACTATAAAATAAACAATAGAAAGATTAAGCCATACAAAAATAATATATATGTCACTCTGCCCCTCAACAATCAAGGGGTGAGATTGCTATTTTTAACTCATGAAGTGGGATTGTTTGTCATCACTAGGGAAATGTTATATAATTAAGTTATAGTTAACTATGTAAATGACTACGTTTGGTCCAGTTTTACAAACAACAGATTATGAAACTTGGGACCTTCAATAAAGGAGACCAATATCAGGCCTTATATGTTACACGCTTTTGGTAAATTATATGAAATTGTACCTCCAGCAAATTGCCAACTCCTCTGACTCCCAGGCTTTGTACATTACCCAGCTTTCCTATTAGCAAAAATGTTATTTTAAGTTTTGAAAAAATAAAAAGCATTTAAAAAAAATACTATACTCAAGCAACTAAGCAGCATAGTCTAGGACGGTGATTTACAGCTGGTATGCTCAGGTTGGTTGTGCAGTGTGGCAAGTAATTGGTTTCTAACAATAAAGTACTAAAGTTGGCAGGGTTCTCATATAAAATTAATATTCCTGATAATATATTATCAGTCTCATCCACTCACATTCCAACATACTTTCTTGAGAGTCAAAAGGGGAAGCTAGCATTAAGAGGTCCTGGGAACAACAATACATTGTAAGTACAGAACCAGCCCAATCTGGTTTAACTTTGTATGATACAATGGCTAGCTGTTTTTCAGTTGCCATAAACCCCACGTTGCAGGTCACTTAACCTGCACGTGCCCAGATGAATCAAGTGCGCTCGATTCCCTGGAGCCAGCTGGAACTAAAAAGTCAATCATAGGCGAAACCAAGGTGCTCGGATGGAGGAACAGGGACTGAATTAATAAACAAGCCTTGGCATCACCTCGTAGCATGCTCCAATCAGATCCTGCCTCATTACCTCTGCCTATAAAACCTACCCAAGGCCCCAGCTCAGGGAGACAGATTTGAGTATTGCCTCCTGTCTCCTTCCCAGTTGACGTGCAATAAAGCCTTGGCTTCTACGTAAGTTGGGCACTGAGCCCATTGCTTGCTTAGTAACAATTCAGGCCAAAGCCTATATTATTATAAAAGTAAGAATAGTGGTTATTTGTGGGGAAGGAAAGAGTCATGATTGGGATAGGGCATGTGGAAAAGGTTGTGGGATGGCTGGAAAAGTTCTATTTCTTGGCTTGGTTGTAGTTACAAGGGTTCAAGATGTTTGCTTGTGATAACTCACTAATCTATACATTTGTATTGTGTGGTTTTCTGTATCTCGTTTCATTTTATAATAAAAGTAGGAAGAACTCTAATAGCAATGAGACTAACTATGACACCTTGGTGCAACTCATGTAATCTTTTATTATCTTTTAGAAAAAGTAGTGACAAATAAAAACGTATCTTAAACCTCAGCTTTTTATATGTAAAACAAGGCTAAAATAACTATCCCATGTACCACTTGGGATTTTAGTGCTAAGGAAAGTATACTTGTGAAAGTACTTTGAAATACTCCAACATTCTCTACAAATGCAAAGTACTCCTATAACCACACAGAGTAATCAATAGTGTCATCTCCCTGCTCAAAGCCCTTCAATGATACCATCCACTTAGCAGTAATTTTAAAGTGTTCTTTGTGGAAACGCAGGACTCAATAGACATGCTTCAGGGACAGGGAATCACGTACAGTTGTGCAGATCACGCTTTGCACAAGGGTGTGTGGCACAACTGGGTCTGAAATCTGGCCTTCACTGTTTGCCAGCCGTTGAATCCTAGTGAAGAAAGAGGATTTTATCTTTGTTATGCCCAGAGGGGGCACCTTTTTCTAATTTGTTCAAAGGCACTCTGCTAACTGTAGCCCTGCCTCAAAGGTTCCCCATAAATTAAGCATCTTCTTCTTCTCAAACAATAAAGACATAACCTGTCTGTCTAAAATCTTCTTCAAAGTTAAGACAAACCACAAACAAACACATTTTATATTTGTATTTCCTTGATTTACAAATAGATTTGGGCATTTGAGTTCCTCTTCTGTGAATTGCCTGTTCATATTCTTTGTCCATGTTTCCCATGAGGTTGTTTTTCTCTTGAGTCACAGAAGCTATTTATATATTCTGAATTAATCTTTGTCAGTTATACACATGGTACATCTCTTCTCTTAGTCTGTGAACACTTATATATTGCCAGTGGGAGTGTAAGCTGATAATCCTTTTGAAAATAATTTAGCAGTTTTTGCTTTACTTTAAAAGTAAAGATGACGTGTATACCTTTCCTGGTTATCTTTAATTAACCAATAAATTAACCAGTAAAGACAAATACTAGTTTAATTAACCAGTAAAGATAAAGGTGTAAATGCCGTATGTCCCAGCCATTCCTCCTCTAGGCATTTTCCTTAGGGAAACACTCATCCATAAGTACAAGGAGATACTTACAAGGCTGTTCATTAGAGTACCATTTGTAATAGTAAAAAAGTAAAAACAGTGATGGCCTTCATAATCTAAATAACTTTTCCCACATCATTTCCCATCCTTCCCCTCTCGTCTCCTGAGTTCTATTCATTCATTTATTCATTTACTTCCTTAAGGAACGTTACTAAACACCTACTTGGACTAGATACCGTGCTAGGCAGGCAGTCATGTTTAACTATTTGTAGCTGCCCCACTCAACTACGGTTTCAGAAGACGCTTCCTGTCCTTCCTCTGGATCTTGGCACAACTTTGTACGTGTCCCTGTTAAAGTACTTGTCAGTACTCCATTATCCTGTTATTCAATTTTTTTGGCAATAAAATAAGTGAAGGCAGGCCCAAATCACACATTTAATTAAATATCTGAACAAAGGACAACTCCGTTTTCACTAGATCCCATCCAATAATTATCAAAAAAAATTTATTTTCCAAGTGAACATTCAGTGCTAGAATATTACTTTCATGAGTATGTCTTGTTCAACTTGGTATCCTCAGCACTTAGATTATTGCCTGACACATAACAGTCACTCAAAAACACTTGTTAAGACCAAAAAACCCAAGCAGTATTATCTAACAAATAATATTTAAAAGTGAACACACAATGACTTACTTGTGCAACTGCTTTATTATTGAATAAATAAAAACTGTTTGCCCTCTTAAATAAAAAAATGTATTTTCTTTCATGGTGAGTTACCCAGCCAAACACTTTTAGGACATGTCCCAATGAATATCTTCTCTATACAAGGCTACCAAAGACTCAAAGTCAATAATTTTCTTCTCTGTGTTACTAAAGTAGGAAAATTCCTACATTAACCACAGAAGTCTGAAATTGCAGCACCACTGTTAGATATGTAACATTTTATATTATAAAGTATACTGGAAGTAAAAATAGATAAAAGTATGCCTACTATCTAAAAATATTGCTCCTGTTAAAGACTGATGAAATGACACACACACACAATCTCCATTTGTTAAAAAGTTATTTGCATAGTTAAAGTTGAGAATATTTTATGCCCTAAAAGGCATAATAAATCTAGAGTGTAAGGGGCCTCATTTGTATTATTTTCTATATTATTATTCCACTGCATAATATAATTATGAATATTTATATAAAATAAGACAGAAAGATTTAAGTACTCTGAGTCATTAAATGCAAGCTCATAAAAATGGCTTACCAAAGAAAACAAGCTGAAGCTATTAAAGCTAGAGAAACATTAATTATCAGCTAGAAAATATCAGAAATTAAAAATGGGCACAAATTTGTACTTCTAGACTTAGAAATGATTTTGATTAAAATAGACTTTTGGTTTCATTTCATTAATTTTATTTTTTAGGATTAAATTCAGGTTAATTCCAAATAGTGGCTCCTTGTCCAAACCAATAGTATAACAATAATACTAGCTAGGACAATATTTGTTACAGTAATTAAAAGACATACAGAATGAGTTTTGAGGAATGAATTAAGTCTTTCAGATGTAGGAAGGCTTGGCAATCATGCTTGTAAAAACCAGAAAGTACTAGTGATCAAATCTGATGTCAACTCTATTAACTATTTGTGATTCTCAAACACAGAAAAAACTCACAGTAAGGAGCCTCTCAAAGAAGCATATAAATAGCCTGATATATCAAAACACAATTCTCATTATGAATCATACATACAAAAAATACTTCATAGAAATCTGCAAATTAATTTAACACAGTTTTATGAAATATGAACAATGAAAATAACCAATTACAATAGCTTTGATTTGGAAGGGATCTTGCATATCATGTACTGATAATCTAAATCCCTCAATAAAAGACAAGGAAAACAAAATCCAGAGAAATAAGGTATGTTGCCAAGCATCAGAAAAATTTTAAATGTCAGTACCAAGACTAGAATCTAGGTCTGAAGACTTCAGTCTAGTGCTCTTTCTACTAAATTACCATATATTCGGTCATAGTGAACTGGAAAAAAAATAGGTATTCATCAAAGCTATTCATGATGGTGCTCTGCCCATTGCCCCATTTATATACCCACCCCAATGTAGCTACAATTTCATGTGTCCTTTCTTCCTACACCCCACTCTCAGAGGTTAAGGTCCCCCTCTTCAAATTCAGTATTACTCTCTTTAACTACACTCTTGAATCCATCTCTCCTCATCTCTCAAGAATCTTCTCCATCAATAATTACCTTCTCTTCTCTATTTCAGCCTTTCTACAGAACAGCTCACATCTGTTTTCCTCATAGCAAGTGAGTATGAGAGAGTGCCTAAGGTAGAGACCACAGTCTTTTATAACCTAATCTTGGAAGTGACATCCCATCATTTTTGCCAAATTTTATTCATTAGAAGCAAGTCACTGAGTCCAAGCTACACTCAAGGGAAGAGAATTAATTACACAAGGGCATGAGTAACAGAGAGCTGGATTATAAGAAGCCATCTTAGTAACTGCCTGCCACAGCCTCTAAAGAACAAAAGCAAAGAGGGAGGGCTGCTAACTAGATACCAGTACTTCTTATGAAGCAAGAGATTAAGAAGATGTGGTACTGACACAAAGATAGATAAACTGATTAATGGAATACAATAGAGAAACACAAATCAATGCATGTATGGAACTTTGGAAAAATGACAGAAGTGATATCAGATAATGAGGACAGGAAGGACTATTCAATAAAAGGAGACTGAAAAAGTGATTATCCACATAAAAACAGGATTCCCTAACCTCTGCTCACACCATTAAAAACAAACAAACAAAAATAACCCTTTTTAGAACTCTGTGAAAATATAGGTGAATATTTTTTAGACCTTTAGATAGGAAATATTTCTTAAGCTACACAAAAAGATGTTGATTGTAAAAGATGGATAATAAATATGATTATATTCAAATTAAGAAATGTTATACATTAAAAGATACTTTAAAGATAGTGAAAGTCAAACTTAAAAACTGGGAAGCAACAGAGCATTATTGTCAAGAATATATAAAGAACTCATATAAGTCATTGAGAAAAATAGGCAAAGGATATAAACAGGCATTTCTTAAGAGAGGAACTAATAAATATATAAAGTAATGTTCAATATTATTAGGAATCAGAGAAATGCAAATTAAGACCACAATAAGATTAATCCATTCAACTGGCAAATTTTCAAAAAGTCCAACAATACTAAATGTTGGATACAATGACAATACAGCTCCAAAAGATCGTATTTACATTGATGGTGGAAAGTAAACTGACGTAACCACTTTGGAAACAGTTTGAAATTATCTCCTAAAGTTGAACATTAGCAACACTCTATTATCAGGAGAGTGGAAGTGAAAACAATGGTACAATCATACAATGGAACATTATACGGCAGTCCAAAACATGCATAATGGGTGAATTTTAGCAATGTAATATTAAGTATATAAGATGAACCTCAAAAGATTACATACTTTTTATAAAGTTAAAAACATCTAAAAAAAATTTTCCCAATGAATATGGAATTCAGGATGACAGTTATCTCAGGTCAGGGGGAGCAGAGAAAGGAAGGGACCCATAAGATTAGATGTCAGTTATTGTTTATGAATCTAGTTCTGTTTCAGTATGGGTGGTGGGTCGGGAGATACTTACTACATTATTAAAAATAACTAATTAAGTAAATAAGTAAAAGCCAGGCAGGAACCAATAACGAGAGTATGTCATGAAACATGTTTAATCCAATTCTGTGCACCTAAGACTTTTTTTTTTTAAAAAAGTCCCACAAGCTGCAGGAAGCTTTCTTTGATTTCAACTTGCATATTAATCATGCTGTTTACCAACTCCCATAACAAATATGATTTGCATTACATGGTGCATCTTATAATATCTGTCGTTTCAAATGTAATGGTCTTGCTTCCTTACCAAGAATATAAACGTTTCCTATTTCCTCAAGGCTAGTATTTCTATCAGATATACTTTCTCTGAAAAGGTACTGACCATAGAGTAAGTGCTAAATAAATACTTGTTAAACACACATATTTAAATTATTCCTCAAATAATCAAAGTAAAGCTATGATCCCTGTATCCTAAATTCCTTTAAAAATGTTATGTTAATATCTTTAATTTAAAGATTCTTAGTGCAATACTCAGGAAAAGAACTAATCTGTTACACAAAGACCAAAATCACCTGCTCACCTGTTATGGCTGAGGGAGGCAGTGATGGGGGTAGGCACCACAGTCTGTAACCCTTCCCCTTCTATCTCAGTACCCACCAGGCAGATGAGCTGGAGTTCAGGTAATCCCACACAGTTCACTTCATGCCAACTTTTACCTGGAAGAGTATCATTGAATGGACAATAATGTTTATAGAAAACAAAAGATAAAAACTCCAAACTTCTACCTAATACTCAGCTAAGCAAACATTACTCATAACTCTACCTACTCTCCTCACTTTTCTAGTATTTTCTGTTACCCAGTAATTCCCAATGTAAATAAATGAAGAAATTAGAAAATTTACCAGACAAAATTAATAGTAAATGCATAAATGATTATTATAATGTCAACAATGCTATACACCAACCCAGCACCCCATACCCCAACCATAGCCCCAATAATAAAACAATATAAACAAACAACTTACTCTCCATGAGGTCCAGGTAAACCAAGAATGCTATATAAACTTGGGTGGCATCTCCTATATCTAAGTTCATCATTTCTAAATACTGAAAATCAAAATGTAATTGTCAAATAGAGAAGGAAGAATCTTTTAATATTTTCTTTCAATCAAGCAAGTATTCATTAAATATACATATATAAAATATATAAAACTCTCTTCTAGGTTTAGGCAAAATTAAAAGGAAATATAGGATCTGATCTCTGCCTCTAAATAACCTGCAATTGTTAAACACATGCATACTTAAAATTGTTAGGCAAATAACAATATATGACAGTAAGTGATTAAAAGCCATGTGAGTGGGAAAAAAACACGACAGAACAGGTCAGAGGAGCTCTATTCAGGGGGACTGGTTGGTGAATGCTTTATGGCAGAGGTGGGATGCAAGTTGAGCCCTAAATGACATGTATGATTTCAGTAAACAGAGTAGTAGAGTAATAGTGTGGGTAATCACATAAAGGCGAGACTAAGACACACATATTCAAAGACCTATAAAGAACCTATTTGCCATAAGTAGAGAAATTTGTTAACAGGATTTTCATTGGGACATGTTAATGGGGAACCTCTATTTCCCTGGCCTCTTATTTGGATGTGGAGAGAGTCTCTACAGTACTACTCCCAGACTCTCTCCCCAGTCTTTCTCACTCAAGAATAGGCGGTTATTTGTTGGAATTAAAGAAAGGACTAGGCAAGCTCCTGCCTCTTTCAGATGTGCTGGTCAGCATCGGGGAACATTTTTCAGGCCTACCCCTGTAGGGGAAGCCTGAGGCTGTGA
This sequence comes from Lemur catta, assembly GCF_020740605.2. Classification (NCBI taxonomy): domain Eukaryota; kingdom Metazoa; phylum Chordata; class Mammalia; order Primates; family Lemuridae; genus Lemur; species Lemur catta. The sequence continues at coordinate 19,738,700 of NC_059150.1, read as the reverse complement.
TGCTCTGTCAGTAACCAGGTGGATAAGCAGGCCTAATGCAAAGGTGAGGTAGGAGCAGATCCACACGGGGACAGATGTGAAGTCACATTCTCCTGTCAGCTTCACTGTTAAGTGCACAGGTGCAGCAGAACGCAAATATTATTATTAGTAGCTATTCACCTCAAACCTCAAAGGTGTTTGAAAATGACAATGAAAATGTAATTTCAGGCCAAGCTGCAAGGTCTTGGTGGCCAAGCTAAAAGTTTGAATTTTATCCATCAGGAAACACTGGGGATTTCCAAGCATGAGAATAATAAAAGTGTGGTTTGAGGATGGTAAATCTGATACCATTTTACTGAATGAACCTAAGTAATTTTCAAATTGAATCACAAAAAGTGGGAACTGGAAAAACAAACATCCACTATTATTTCTTTTCTTCTTCTTTTTTAATCAGTTCGCTCCTTCAAGAAGAAAACTCAAAAGGGAAGATTTGATGGTCAGATTCTATACAGCCATTAGCTTCAGAGAGGAAAAAATCTGCAAGCATGTAAACTGCCTGCATAGCAACACCAAGTCTAGATGAAATTTTAAAAATGTGTTACTGGTGTTTCACTTATTAAATAAGTATATAGTGCTTTCTATGTACATTTCATGTCAAGTGCCTTACAAATATTAACTGATTTCATCCTGTAATAACCCTATGAGGTAAGCACATACTATTAATATCACCATTTTTCAGATAGGGAAACTGAGGCATAATGAGATCAAGCAACCTGCCCCAAATCACAAAGCTGGTAAGTGACAGAACCAGGATTCAAACTCGGAGAGTCTGACTTTGAGTTCATGCTCTTAACCACTGTGCTCCCTTCTCCATCTTATTGTTTTTCTTGTTATGGCACTAAAGAACATTTTTATGCTATTGTTTCTTTTTCTCAGCTTTTGGGAAGGACAAAGGGGACAGGGCAGGAGGATAAAATCAAGCAAGAGAAGATGCAAAAGGGTTAACTCTTTTTAGACTTACACCTTCAAAATTTTCCTTTTCTTGACTGTTTTTAGATGATTATCTATGAATTATTGCTCTCAACCAGAAGAGTGAAATTCTAGTGAAGTACTAGACCAGTCCCTGAGATTCCTGAAAAACCCACATCTCCATTCACTGCTTGGGCCATTACTGGTACAAAGCAGCGACTTCCCAAACAGAAACAGGCTAAGGGACTATCTTTATCTCTCTTGCCGCTAATATAGAAAAATACACTCACAATGTGAGTAGCTTTGCTTTGGGCCAAGAACCTATTCAAATTTTCCAAGAAACCTGAAAAACTAGGGATCTGTACCTGTGCAAAATCAAGATGCACCTTCTGGGTCCAAGGCTAAGTGTAAACGTAACTGTGCCTAAATCTTTGTCATTATGGACGCCCGGATCTTATCTATGGCCCACACACTGCCTTGCATTACTGTGAAGATTGAGCTATCTAGAGAGCAAAACTCAACCATCTGCGGAGTGCTTACTAGGGGTCTCCGGTTTGAGAGAGGCGGGATTTAAGGTCTTGCCCTCAGTTTCAGAACGGCTTTGGTGGGGGGCTGGGGAAGGTGTCAGCGCGATAGTTCGATTCGTTTAAACAAGCAAAACTGACACTGCCGTCCTGGCTGGCAGAGGTGCACACCGGCGCCCCGCGCCGAAGGGGCCGCGTCCTCCGCCGTCCGCAGGCAGAAAGGGGGAGCGCAGCCCGCGAGTCCCGCTCGGGTCGGGGCCGCGCCCGCGCGCCGCTCCCCTCGCGCCTCCTGACCTTAGGGTGGGAGCCCATCCAGGCGTCCTCAGGGGCCCACGTGTGAACGCCGCCGCTACCGCGAACGCCGCCCGGGCCCAGGCCGCTGCAGCCGGGGGTCGGCTCCGAATCGCCGCCGTCCTCCATGCTGGCCGGCGTGGCGCGCCCGTGGTGCACCGGGACCCGCGCCCGGCCAGAAGCTGGGGCGCGCGCGCCTGGGTTCCGCTTCCCGGCCGCCCGCGGGGGCTCAGGAGCTGGGAGGAAAGTTGGATCCTCTCTTCCCTGTAGCGAGGGTAGTTGGAGTCTGCGCGAACCCTACTTTCGCGCTGCGCTTATTCACATCTGGGCAGATTCTAGAGTGAAAAATGTCCTAGAGTAGCCTGAGCCCGGGAGCTCTTAACCCTCCTTAAGCCAGTGCTGCCTGTAGCTCATTTGAGAAAGGGGGAATACTGAAGTCCTCGTTGCCTTCAGCACTGGGGCCCTGGCACAGGAAAATCCTCATGCATTGCCCTGTCATAGAAGTCTAAAGTAGAACCACATTTTTAGAGTGGGCCCACCTTTAAAGATTAGAGGAAATACGAGTTGAATGAATGTTCAGAGAGGTAGAAAACAGACCAGAAAAGCATGTAACCTGGAAACCAAGGATGAGGAATTTCAGACAGGCAGAGCAGGACATTTTAAACATTTTTTAATTTACTGTGAGTGAGATGGGGAGCCATTGAAGCTCCTGTTATGTTTTAATAGGATCACTCTGATTCATGTGTTGAGAATAGATGGGAAGGAGGGGAAGGGAGGGGTGCAAGCAGGGACTGGTTAAGAAGCTATTGCATTAACCAGAGCAAGAAATGACTTAAAATTCAAAGTACCAGGCAGGACAGAAGTTCTACTTCCAAATGTGGTAGACTAAGACCCTACTGGACTATACTCCAGCAGAAAACAACTGTAAAACTTGGACGTAATACAAAAAGCAACTACCTGAATATACTGGAATATGAACAGCAGACTGGTAGGAAGGGCAAGCTTGCTTGGAGAAGTGCAGATAAGGAACTCTACAAGACAGTTCCCCTCTCCTTGGTATTTAGCTTGGGGCTAAGTGCAGTCCCAGAGGCAGGCTTTGCAGCAGCAGGGTGCATGTAGAAAACCTATCTATTTTTCTTATCTGAGGAACCAGAAAAATGAAGCCAGAAAACTTTGAATGCTGAAGAGATTAGGAAATCCCAAGGAAGGAGTTAAAGAGTGGATTCCCAAACTCTGTCAATTCACATCTCTGACGGATCCTGAACCACCCAAAATAGAATCACAGCCCCTCAATGACTCTGCCCCCCAAGGAAGAGAGTTTGCAGTTCAAATCCCATCAAGAAAAGTACCTGCTAATATTAATAGAAAGGAAATAACACTCATCAGAGAAAAATAGTAGAATTCAGACTCTCCATAATTTAACACTCATAATAAAGTCCAGAATACTATCCAAAATTATCTCACATGTGAAAATCAAAAAAATGTATTACATTCTTTAAAGTCTGACCCTAAGCCAAATCAGATGTTGAAACTAACAGGTAAGGATTCTCACATATAACTATCCTTGATGAAGGATTACAGTAACTAGGGACACTTACTGACACTAATTAAAATGATTGGAAGTGAATAAATCTTTCTCTCTGACCCTAAAGATCCAAATTAGTTCCTATGATGGCATTTATAGAAGCATTAAGAGCATTTGTTGCTAATCTGAGTACAGGAGAAATTTTATAAATGAGTAAGGGATTAGGTACTATGCTAACAAAGTTCAAATATGTTCAAGGGAAGATCTTCAGTTTAAGCATAAGAAAAAAAATGTAGGGTAGGGAAACCTAGAAGCATGAAGAAAAAACCATAAACCACAAAAATAACAGATGAATGCCATCCTTTGGCAAATAGATAAAATACTATTGCTTAGAAAAAAACATGATACATTCATGCATGCTGAATATTAATTTAAAATATTAAATCCTTTTAACTTTTAATGTTATTGTCTATTTAAAAGAGTTAAAGGATGAAAATTAAGTGTCTCTTGGCTTCCATGTTAAGCAATGAAAACTTTTAAATAGGTCTTGGTGATTGGGAATGGCTAAGAATGAACACAAAGGATTTGAGAACACTTAGACAGCCTAGTCTTTAAAGTATAGAATCCAAATGGCTATCATAGCAATCTAGAGTGAAATCCACCAGAGAACAGGGGAGAGTTTCAGCCTCCGGTAGCCTGGAGGATTTCTCCTTTTGTAAATGCTTTAATAGCTCACTCTATTAAAGAACCAAAGTGGTTAGGAAAAAAAAGCTAGGTAAGAAATAACAGATAAAATTCCCCCCGAGTATACTGGATTTAATCAAATCCAATGTAATCTGGCACTTGCTGAACTGATTTCCCAACTTGATTTCCTGAGCCAGACTATTTTATTCCTACAAAAAAAAGTCTGTAATGTCTAGGTAGAGACATTAATTCAGTAAGAGTCTCAAAAGGAAAATGAACACTGAATTGTGATATGAATCTTTAGTGTGCTTTAAAAAAATAAAAGAACAACAACAAGAAGAAAAAGCTTTTATACAGTATTGTATAAGACAGTGATCCCAACGTGAAAAATGTAGGCTAGCATTCTGGATCAGCTTTTCATTCATTAGTTTTAAGAATGTTCAGATATGCCTTGTTCCTTTTTTTTGTACACGAAACATACAATTTACCATTCTGTATATTTCAAGAATAAGTAAAGTGTTAATAATTCTAGTAAAATATTTAGAAAGCTATATTTTACTGTTTGTATGCATATATGAGAGGTATCTAAATATAGAAACGAATTTAGAATAATCCAAATTATGTTCTCTCCACCTTCTTTCATAAATTTAAGAGTATGATTTAAATTCCCCATTTACAAAATCAAGATATAGTTCATTTGATTTTTAAAGGACTGCTTATATTTAGAACAAAAAAAAAACAAAAGTAAGGTACCTAGGATAAAGATGAGCAAGAACTTTATGGAGAACATTATGAATGTTACTAAAGATAATTAGAGAAGACCTAAATAAATAACCTAAAATGGTAACCTAAAACACGCTATGTTTCTGGAGAGAAGGATTCAATATTGTACAAAAGGCAATTTCCCCCAAATTGATCCATAGATTCTAGCAATGCCAATCAAAATCCTAATAGGGATTTTCCTAATATTTGATAAACTGATTCTGAAATGTGGGCATAAAGGCCAAAAATAACTAAAACTCTTCTGATGTACAAAAGGAGAGAACTTCTTATAAAGGTCTGTAATTATAAGTACATGATATTGGTTCAGGACAGGTAAAATAAACCAATGGAACAAAATAGGGAGCCAAGGAACAAGCCCATACAAATGTGGAAGGAGGTGACATCACAGTGCAGGAAGGGAAGATAAAAAAGGATGATTCAATATATGGTATGGAAGCAAACACTTCTAAATGTTTAGGAGAAAATACAAAAGAATATTTTATGACCCCAAGATAGAGATGGATTTCTTAAACAAGACACAAAAGCCATATGAAAAAAGTTTGATAAATTTGACTGTATTTCAAGAATTTCTGATATAAAGAGAGTGGGGAAGAGGAAGTTATAGACTTGGAGAAGGGATCTGCAACATGTAATTAAAAGAAAAGATACTCATAATTTAAACAGAACTCCTAAAAATCAATTAAGTAACAAAACAAAGTGCCCCCTATGAGAAAAAAATGGGAATAAATGGAAAAAAAAATACATAAATGGCCAGCAAACATGTACTGGTGCTCAACTGCCTTGGTTGAGTGAGAAAATGCAAATTGAGGCAAGAAGATACCATAATATACCCACCAGATTAGCAACAAAAGCCAAGACTCGGCTGAAAAGTAGAGCAAAAGAAAGATTCACAAATCCTGTTATTCAACAATTCTACTCTCAGGTGTATATCCTAGAGCAATGTTTTTTAAATGAAGTCCCAGGACCTATTAGTGGTTGTGAAATAAATTGATTGAGTTGATTACAATTTTTTAAAAGAAATTATTTAAAATATAGAGAGAGCGCTTCAATCAACAACGTGAATGAATCTCAAAAAAAGTTAATGTACATTCATAAATGTTAATCACAGAAGAACATATAAGGTATCATTTAATGTATATAAAATTCAAATATAGCATTATTCATAATAGTTCAAAAGTGTAAACAACCCAAATGTCCATCAACTAATGAATGTATAAATGAAATGTAGTATGTTCATACCATGGAATATTATTCACCAATTAAAAGGAATAAAGTACTGATAAATGCTACAATATGGATGAACCTTGAAAACATGGTTAGTGAAAGAAGCTCATCACAAAGGATCACGTATTGTGTAATTCCATTTATATAAAATGTCTAAGATAGGCAAATCTACAGAGACGGAAAGTAGATTAGTGAGAGAGTAGGGAGAGCTGGGAAAAAAGAGGATTGACTGCTAATGAGTACAAGTTTCTTTTGAGGGTGATGAAAATGTACTAAAATTGATTATGATGATATAGCATAACTATGAATATACTATGCATAAAAACCATTGAATTGTATATTTAAATAGATGAATTGTATGGTATGTGACAAAAATTCAAATGCAGGCAAAATTAACACATATTTAAGAAATATATTAGTCAAGGTTCTCCAGAGAAACAGAACCAATAAGGAGATATATCCTATATATACACACACACATAGGATATATATATTATATATATATTTTAAATATATATAAAATATGAAGAGAGTGAGAGAGAGAGGTTTTAAGGAATTAGCTCACGTGATTGTTGGGGCTGGGAAGTCCGAAATCTGCAGGGCAGGCTGGCAGGCTGGAGACAGTCTTGAGTTCAGGGGCAGTCTGGAGGCAGAGTTCCTTCCTTCTCAGAGGATCCCATTCTTTTCTCTTAAGGCCTTCAACTTATGGGAGAGGCCCACCCACATTATGAAGGGTAATCTGCTTTACTCAAAGTGTACTGATTTAAATTTTAATCACATTGGAAAAATACTTCACAGCAACATCTAGACTGGTTTGAACAAGCAACTGGGCACACTAGCCCAGCCAATTTGACACATAAAATTAATCAGGAAGTGAAGTTCTAAACAAAATTAAGAGACTGATAATCACAAAATTCAGTCTTGTGCTTATCTGTGGGGAGTAGACAAAGCATTGCCATAAGAAGTACCCACAGAGGACTTCAAAGTCAATGGTCGTGTTCTGTATCTCAAAGTGGGTGCCAAGTATATGGACATTTATTTTTATTAGTAGTATTTAAATTAATATATTAAGTATATGGATTATATATATTAGCTTATAAAATATATTTCATGTTTATTAAATATTTTTATTAAAATTTTTCTAAGATTGAGAATACAAGGGAATAATAAGTTGGAAATTTCTATAAGTAAACAGACACATATATGCAGCCTGAAATAATACCTGACTTTGTAAACACGAATAGGCATTGAAAGTAATTCATGGTCCAAAATATATCCCATCTCTAGCTCAGTATTTTTTCAACATGTTATCAACATAAATATTGAGTTTCACCAAGGAGAACTGAGTACAAACCCACATTGCAAATCTGCAAATTAAAAATGCTATATTAAAATTACCCCAAAATTTTAATAATGTTTGTGGTGGGGTAGTGGATTATGAGTGGCTTTTTCTTTCTTTTTTTTTTTTTGTTCCATTTTCAACATTTTTTTAATCCTGTAATAAAACAGATGTTAATAAATCACTGAATTTTAGAGCCTCCCCTCCACATTCATGCTAAAATATTTCCTTCCTTCCTTTCTTTCTTCGTTCCTTCCTTCCCTGTCTAAAATCTCCAGTATGACATTGAAAAGAAGTGCTAAGAGCTGACATTCTTGTCTTTTTCTTGATCTTTCAGTCTTTCACCATTAAGGATGATGTCAGGCTGTAGCTTTTTGTACATGCCCTTTATCAAGTTGAGGACGTTCACTTCTACTCCGATATAGCTGAGAATTTTTATGAGAATTGCATCTTGGATTTGTAAAATGTTTTCCCTGCATCTCTCATTATGATCTCATGGTTTTTCCTTTCAAGTTTGTTAATATGGTAAATTGCATTGATTGATTTTTGCCAGTTTTTTAATTGTGGTAAAACACACATAACATAAAATTTACCATCTTGACCATTTTTAAGTGAACAGTCTGTACAATTTTGAGTACTCTAAGTACCTTATATAAGTTGAATCATACAGTATTTGTCTTTTTGTGACTGGCTTGTTTCACTTAGCATATTATCCTCAAGGTTACATGTTATAGTGTATGTCAGAATTTCCTTCCTGTTTAAGGCTGAACAATATTCCATTGTGTATACATTTTGCTTACACGTTTATACATTGATGAACACTTGGGTTGCTTCCACATTTTAACTATTGTGAATAATGCTGCCATGAACGTGGGTATACAAATATCTCTTTGAGACCTTGCTTTCAATTGTTTTGGTCTATACTCAGAAGTGGAATTGCTGGATCATATGGTTAATTTGATTTTTAATTTCTTGAAGAACTGCCATCTTGTTTTCCACAGCAGCTGTACTATTTTACATCCCCATCAACGGGGCACAAGTATTCCAGTTTCTCTGCACCCTCACCAACAGTTGTTATTTTCTGTTTTTTGGTAATAGCCATTCTAATGAGTATAAGATGGTATTTCATAGTTTTGATTTGCATTTCCCTAATGATTAATAATGTTGAGCAATTTTTCATGTGCTTATGGTCATTTGTATATTTTCACTGGAAAAATGTCTATTCAAGTCCTTTGCCCATTTTTAAGAAATGATTAAATATAAAATCATATAATTTTCCAGCTTTCCCTCTTTCTACTTCCCATCCTACTCTCCAGCCATGCTCTATTCACTGAAGTTCTCAAATGTGTTAAGCTGTTTCCAACCCGTCTCCTCTTCTGCTCACTGTCCTTTCTCTAATACATACTGCTCACTTTTCAATACCCAGTTAAAAGGCATCTCTTTAATAAAACGTTTTCTAACCATCTCCACTTCCTTCCTTGTGCTCCTTTTTTCATCATAACACATATAACAATTTATCATATTTATTCATTCATATGATATATCTTAATTACCCATGCATTTTCAGCACCTGTACCTTGGCACAGGGTAGGCACTGAGTAAATGAGTAAACACCATTTAAGAGACACATCTATTCTTCTTAAATGAGATATAGGAGTATATTTTTAATTTGTTTAGAATTGATAAACATTTTTCTGTAGTATCTATTATATAGTTCTTGGATGCACAAAGAACATAGACAAAACTTTGATATTGAGACAGTTGAACTTCAACCTTTCCCACCTCAGTTACTGCTCTTCCCCTTGCCCCATATTCTCTCCCTTTCTAGAACCCAGAGTCTGCAGCCCACATATCAGAAATGCAAGGACTTGCTTTGTCATCAAAGAGTTCAATGCTCCAAATGAAGATCCCATTCAGTTCCCTTCATCAAAGCTTCTTATAATGAATCTCAGTTTAGTTGTTGAGATTAAGAAATCTGATTTCATAATTCACACAAGCATAGGAAGGACAGAAGAGATTGCCTGATATTCTTCTCTGAAGTATTTTGAAATTGGCATACTTGTCAACTCAAGTGAATTTTACATTGTAGGATTTTAAACAGGATAAGATAAGTTAGTAAAACAGTCCAGCTAGTGAAAGAAAGGTATTTTGGTACAGAAGAAACAAGCCTGGATAATTCAGCCAAGAGACTCCCTCTGCCAACTCTCCCCAGGACTATGGGGACAGGCCACTTTCTTCCCCTTTTTCCAGAGGAAAAGTATTCAGGCATTTAAAACTTTTATACACTGGAAGAAACTGATGCTCAAAGAGGTCAAGTCTCCAATGTCACACAGAGAATAAGGGACACAAGTGAGACAGAAATTCAGCTCCAACTCCAAGCATCTATTGCTCCTTCTAGCACATTACATATGCCCCAAAGACATTTATTTCCTCCTCTTCTTGGCTGCTGGAGCCACAGACACCTTGAAAATCTTTTCTACAAGAAGTCCTCTAACCATCTCAGAGGCCCTGCCTCCACCACAGCTGCACTAAGTGTGACAGTCCCAGAAGAAGGCCCTCTGTGCTGGAACAGTGTGGGGAGGGGATATGAGAGAAAGTGCTCACTTCCAACTGGCTATGGGAACTATTGGGCCAGTCTATTGGCAGTGGAGACAAAGAGATGTATGTGTACAACCCTGGCTTTTCATTCAATCAATTTTCCATGGAAAGAGTAAAATATAATTGGATTTTATTTTTAAACTAGTTTTTACAAATTTACTGTCTTATAATATTGATTCTATGAGGGGGGAAAAACATCCAAGAGTCATATCACTGATTTCTAAAGAACTTATGGAATAGATCTGTTAGTAAAATGGGGACTCAACCTTTCCCATGCTTCCCTTCCTCCCTTCTTACCCCCTGCCCCTGTGTTTAAAATGATCTGCTGTTACACACCCTGTCATGACCATAATATTCTCAGTGACTAAATGAGCACTCTAAATGGATTAAAAGCTTTAAGTAGGTATTTTGCAAGTTATATGGCTGGAAAACTTTTGATTTCATCTAAAGATCAGGGTGTAATTATTTTAGGAGAACTCCGTGGATTTGATTTTTATTATAATGCCATTAGAGACCATAGGGACCTCAGTATAGGGATACTTTTAGGTGCTTCTTCAGTCTTTGCAAAAATGGACTTAGAGAAATTGCTGACTTAAGGTAACAGAAGGAAAATAAGACAGAAACGTAGTTTCCTAGCTTTAAACTCCCTTTGCTTGCAGTAAGGTGATCAAATGATAAATATTAAATCCAGTTTTGCTGAGGAGTGGGGATTTTAGTGTAAAAGACGAGAGGGACACAGGTCAAGAAAGGGAAAGAAGGAAGACAGAACAACATGGAGAACATCTCAATGAAACCTAATAGTTCCCTGTAGAAGTGACCGTGTCTTCCTCTGTCCCTCCACTGTAGCTGGTACATACATCTGTCATGATACCTCTAACAGATGTTTAACTCTCAGCCTTCCTTACAAGACTGTCAGCCCTTGAAAGCAGGAATGGCTCCTGAAGGAGGATAGAGGGGAGGAAATGTCTGTCGGCTGTTTGATATAAAAGTATGAATGTTAGAGAAGATATTTGGGCAGGAAATACAGATTTCAGGATGATAACACCCCAGGAGACTATATGGAGTGAGAAGAGTAGCACACAGTGGACAGGCACTCAGTGAAGGGGATTGGCTTCGAGACAAGTAGAATCAGAGGAGAACAAGGAGGGGAGATTATGTAACAGAGGTCCAGGAAAGTGAGAACCGAAGACAGTTCGCTGAATCCACCCATACTGAGTTACCTGTGGATTTTGCTAGAATAGTTTCAGTGGAGAGGCCTGAAGCCACTTTGCACGGTGGTTGGAAAGATGGAAGATGAGGAAATGTAGAAAACAAGTGTAGACCCCGCTCTCAAGTAGCTTGGCCAAGAGAGGAGACTGCTAATAGAAGACACAGGATTAGAAAAATTATTTTTTAAGGATAAGAGAAGACTAACCAAGTTTTTAGCTTGAAAGAAATGATTCAATAGAGAGGGATCAGGTGAAGATTCAGTAGAAAGTGGAGAAAATAACGGAGAAAAATCATGGACTAGAAAGGGAGAGGATGGTATCAAAGACCCTGGGTGTTATTAATAGCCGGAGACGGGGGTGTTGAGGGAGTTTCATGAAGGAGGTGATATACACTTCTGAGGGAGTGAGGGGGTCAAAGGAGAGTGAGGGAAGACTCACACAGCTGCTGAGAAGGATTGATCCAACTAGTAAAAAGACCTTGGAACAGAGCTGAGGGCCAGTTGGGATTGGAGGTCATGAATGAGCAGTGGCACCAGCTCACCCTGTACACTCTCACAGATCAAAAGGGTACACAATTCCACAAAGAAGGAACTTCATATTTCAATATTTGCTTCCCTTTTATCTTCAAGAGCTTATGTCCTTTAGCAGTGTATCCCAGCCATTTCATTTTATGTGCTAATTGTGTTCTTCCTTCACCTCTTCTCTTCTTCCTTACCTCTCTCCTGCTCTCCAACATGAATGTATTTTCCTCTCTTTGTTATTCTTTGTTAGTTTGCGTCATTAAGGAAAAAGAAAACCATCTAAGTGAATCTGCTGCTTCAGATGCCATCGTGTGAGCGAGTTTAGGTCCCTGGGTTAGGAGTAGAAAGGGGCTTATTTTATTTTCAGGGGTCCGATCTGGCTCTGAAATTCTCCAAGTCTTCAAACTTTGTATTGCTGCGTGTCTCTTCAGTCAAGAATGAATTTCAGGAGAAGTTGACGGTATAACATGCTGCCTTTGTGGGGGCTAAACAATGGTTTGTCGTAGTCGTGAACAGTCGAGGTGACTTTCTATTTTAGAGCTCTGCTCATTCGTTAATAGGTGCGTTATGAAAACGTGGGCACATTGCATCACTGTGAAGGACTTCAGACTGCGGTTTGCAAAGGCAGAATAAATCTTCTTGGGGTTGTGCCGTTATGTACACACACACACACACACACACACACACACACACACACGCACACGCCCATTGGCAGACGCGGCCACACCTCACAGCCCTGGGGGAAGCCACAGACCTCAGCTGTACAGCCGAGCCTGGACTGGAGGAACTTTCCGCAGTACCGAGGACAAACAGCCCGGCGGCAGCAGGTACGCGGTGCGCGCCCGCGTCGGGGCCTGGGAGTGCGGTGGCGGCGGGGGGTCCCGGCGGCTGCAGACGTCGGTGCCAGCGCGCGCGCCCACCGGCCGGGCGACCCGCATCCCCCGGCCGCCCCTTGCAGCCTCCTCGCTCCCGGGGAGCCGCCGCCGCCCCCCGCCGGCCTCGGGCGCCCTGGGGCCGTCCCCGCCGCCCGCCCCGGCCCGGAACATGGCTGCGCGCCCCGCCGCCAGCCTCGCCTGCTCGCTGCTGCTCCTGTCCTCGGCCCTGCTCCGCGGCGGCTGCCGGGCGCGCTTTGCCGCCGAGCCCGACTCGGAGGACGGTGACGAGGAGGCGGTGGTGTTCCCCGAGTCGCCCCTGCAGAGACCCACGGTGCTGGTGGCCGTCCTCGCCCGCAACGCCGCGCACACGCTGCCGCACTTCCTCGGCTGCCTGGAGCGCCTGGACTACCCCAAGAGCAGGATGGCCATCTGGTGAGCGGGCGGGGGCGCCGCCGAGGGCGCGCGGGGACCCGGGCGCGCGCACTCCCGCACGGCCCGCGGGAGTCCGGGGCGGGGCGGGCGGTCGGGCAGGGGAAGGTCGCGCTGCCCTGTGCGCGCGGGGTGCCAACGCGGATCGGGGGCCCACCTGAGCCCGTGTGGGCGGCGTGGGGATTAGGTGGCATCGTTCCTCCTTCCGCCTGCCACGGGCGGCTTGGGGCGACGCCCCGAGAGGGCTTCAACTCTCAAGGTTTTCTCTTTCCCCATCTCATACCCCAGCCCTGAAGTGACGGGATAGAGCGCCTGTCGCTGTCTTCCCCTCCAGACGCGACACATGGGAAGTAACTGCGTTGGCACGGGACGTAGGGGTCCGCAGTGGTTGGGGTGGCGGAGAGTGCGCTGCGCTGACTTCCCGCCCGGCTTCTGCTCCCACCTCAGAGGCTCCAAATGTGGCTCCCGGGTCTCCAGGGGGGACCGGACCCAGGGATGGAGATCGGGCGGGGCCCGCGGAGTCTCCCCGAGTACGCCACCCGCGTGGGTCCCGTCTCCTCCGGGCGCTCCAGGCTGTCCCGCCTGTGCGTCCTCCCGGGGCGCGTTCCCTGCCGCAAATGCAAACTCGGAAAGACAAACAGTCAAGTTTTGTCCCCAGAAGAAAGACCTCTGGTCCTGGGGAGAGGCCCAGGGGGTCAGTGGGGGTGGCTGCCCGCCCCACCTGTAGAACTCGGTCCAGTGTCCCACCTTTTATAAACGCAAGTTATCAGTGGGAGACGAAGTTGGTGGCCGGGCGAGCTGTTAAGGGGCCAGGGGACATGGGCTGCCGGGTCCCCGGAGGAAGACAGAGCCCCGGTCACTCTGGAGCCCTTTCCAGTTTGTGTTGGTAAAGGGAGCTGTTCTCAGACGAGATACCTCCTTAAAGCAGCGGTGGAGAGGAGGAGGAGCAGGAGGAGTAAAAGCAGCCGCTGGAATTGGCAGTCCTGGGTACCTGCAGGGAGAGGTGCCGAGGTGCGAGAGCAAACACGGTACAGAACTGCGCTGAGCTGCTGCTTTCCTTGACTGCCTCCACGGAGAAGGGCACATTATGTGAAAAGTGGGAGCGCTCGGACAGCCAGGTTTTAAATCAGAAGGAAGGAGTTTTTTTTTAACCACTTCAATACCAAAAGAAAATTTCACCAATGTCAGTTCTCTTAGTTGCTTTTTCCAAAAGAGATGTCTTACAATATGGTCCTGGCCTTTATGCACTATTTAATTTTTAAGGACATTACAATATTTACTATAAGAAGTTAGTGAGTGATGAAACAGGTACCAAGCTTTCCTACCTAATTTACAGACATTACCTTCCTTATCACACAGTAAACTTTTCAGAGCAGTGCTATGATCCTTATTTTATGAATGAAGAAATTGAGGCTTGGGTCATTTCAGTAATTCACTTAAAGTCACAGAATTAAGAAATGGCAAAACTGAAATTTGAACCCAAGCTTGTCCCTAAAGATTGCCCTAAAAAGGTAGTGGTAATGGGAATATGACGTAAATAAAACTTATATTAAGCTATAAACTACAAATTAGGAGTCTTGAGTTATTTATCACTAGCTTGATGGGTGATTTTGGGCCGGTTGCTTGGGATTGATAGGCATCAGTTTCCTCATCAATAGAATGAGGGAATTGGAATAAATTACTTCAAAAATTCTTTCTGGTTCTTGAATTTTATATATTTTACGGTAGGATTAGGATCAACTAGCATCAATGTATATCCTAAATTCCCTGGATGTCCAAGATTATATGGATATTGGTGTTCTATTTATTAATATTTAGATGGGTAGGTTTCCAATTCAGAATAGACCTTTGGAATCTATTTTCCTTTATGGCCAGTGTTGGAAAGTTAAAGGAGAATCTCAAGGGCCTTTGGCAACCTTTGAATCAGTCACTGAAGATTCTTCTTTGAAAAAATATTGGTTATGTCTTAGAAACCCTGTATAATTTATTAGGTTATTATTAGGTATTGTTATTATACAAATGCCAGTTTCTAAATAGTTCTTTACAGCTCTCAAAGTACTTTCATCAACTGTTTTCTCATTTGATCCTAACTGCCATTTTGTGAAGAAATAAAATTATCTCTGTTTCACAGAAGAAGAAATTGTGTCTAAAGTAATTGACTTACTCAAGATTACATTTATTTATTAATTCCACAAATACTTCACAAGAGCTCATGGTTCTTCTAAGAACTTTACATTCATTTTTCTAGTTTAATCTGCATGATGACTCTATCAGGTATATTCTATTATTTTACCCTTTTACAGATGGGAGAACTGAGGCACAAAGAGGTTGTACAAGCACATGCTCCTAATAACCTTTTTTTGTAAGAACCAGTCAAGTTTGGGATGAAAAAAGTTTAGTAAGATGTGGTTCCTTACAGACAAATATGGCTCCTTTCGCTGGGCAGTGTGAGGTGATCTGAATGGCATTTAAAGAGTTTGGGGGAGAACCAAAGGATTTTAAATCAGTTGTGTGGTCATGGAAGACTTCTTGAGGAGCTGACACTTATTTTGAACTGAGATTTGAAGGATGAATAGAAATCAATTAAAACTTGGGAAAAGAAGGTTCCAGAAATAGGGCACAGCAAGGCAAAATATAGTACTGGGCCATTAACCAGAGTTTCCTCTCAGGGAAGTTAAAGTGAGTGACAGATTTAATGATTGCAAGTCTCCAATTGTATTATACCACAAGGTCTCTCCAGAAATACTGACGTCTAGACTAGCACTAGGGGAATATTTGCCTGAGAAAGTTCTGGGATATAACCCTCCAAGGGAGGCAGTACCTCAGCTTAGGATGTTACCGCTTTAAGGGGTTTCTGCCAATTGCTTACCTCTAGTTTCTCATTCCCAAGCTCTATTCAACATTCTGAGATGCTAAACTGACTGGAATCCACTCTGCAAAGCCAGCACATGCCAGTGCCAAAAATTGCAGTGAGCCATCAGAACTTTACAAAGCAGAACTATGTTGTCTATAGAGCCTGGGGTCCCAGCTTCCTTTGGATCTGATCTTAGTAACTCGCTCTGTGCAGACTTCCTCTTCTCATTCGTCCACTTACCTCCACGAAGCGCTGGAGGAGTGCCCGATAAGACTTCGCTTCTAGATGGGTCACTGAGGGGCCTGGCTCATTGATTACATTCAGACTTCCCCATCATATGACATTTTTTCTTACCTAGGGTTCTGGACCAGTTCTGCACTGCACATATAAGTGAAATGAGTACCAACAAACTGACCTCAAAGATTCTGCTAGCAGAGAATGTCTGCACTTAGTTAGCATCAAGCTTATTCAGATTAGGATGAATTAACGAAAAGTTATGTTTCAGAGATACTTTATACCAGCAAAAAGGAACTTTTTACATTTACTGGTCTGATCTCAAAATCCACCAAACTAATTGTTTTCTTTCAAATATTGCAACTGTGTGATAAGGAAGATATGCCTTGTACCATAATTAAAACCTGCACTAAGTTTATGAGAATCAGCATTGTACTGAGATGAAGGGAACTGTGAAGCGTTGTGACATGTGGCAGTGTACTTTAGCGGGTTCTCTTTAATTCAGTGGAGCCATGAGCAAGTGGCCTTAGCAATAGAGAGAAGCCTGACCTCATACCCCTTCCCAAACCTATGATTAAGGGGAGTGGGGTCAAGTACCATGATAGTGATAACTGGAGCATTGCACAGGGAAAAACATTTGCTCCAAACAAGACATTAAGATTGTGTTTTGGAGAGCCTACTGTTGCTTGTGGGAAGACAGCTGGGATTCAGAGAGTCTGTGCAGGCACAAGGCAGTATCTGCTTGGTAACTGCAGAATGATTTGAGTACTTCATTTGGTAGAGTTTTAAAAAGTAATATGCTAAACTGGGAACCATTTTATGGATTTTTAAGGAAAGACATGAGTTTAGTTGATGCAAACATAAACAATGATGAACTTCTACTGGTTCTGGGTTACTGGTCCTAACATTTTGCACCCTACTTTATTTCTGCATCGTTTGAGGATCATCTTGAATTTATCTCCACATTCTAATGACCAACCACTAGCATTTTGGTGAATGTTTAACTCGATACACGAATATACATGTTTTTATAAGATGTTCCTAAAATGTGATACTAATGATAGTTTTTACCACCAGTGGTGAGAATGGTGTCATATTAATATGTTTTCATTACAATCTTGACATTAAATGCTGTACATTATCCATATGGACAGAAGTTTCAGCTTATGGCTGAAAAAGTAGATAATACTTTAGTCCTCTTTTTTCCATTAGTCTGTTTTCCTCACCTTTCTCCTCCTTTTCCTTATTTTTCCCAACCTGATAGTTTGGCACAGAGAAAGAGTATGCAGGCTTAGAGTCACATAGACTAGGGCACAAATCTGTGTGATTGTGGGCACATTAGTGAACCTCTAAGATATAGCTTCCTCATCTGAAAATGACCAGTAATAACACTTACCTCAAAGAGTTGTCACAAGTGAGACAATGTATATACAATGTCTTTTATATAAATGCTACTAAATAAATGATAGTTGCTATATCCTATCTTTTCCTTTTTGTCCCATCTCTTTTACCTTTCTCTTTCAAAATATTTTTTAAAATGTTCACAAAGAACCCAGTTTAGTTTCTTCTTTCCAACAAAAAATTATCAACGTAATGAAAACTAACATTTATGGAGGCACTTTTTTGAACACTTTGGTATAACTGATTTACTCCAGACAACATCCCTAGGTGGAGGTGCCATTAAATTTCACTCTCAGTTTATGCAGGAGGAAACTGAGGAACAGAGAATGTAAATAATTTGCCTGAGGTCACGAAGCTTGTGCATGGTGGAGCCAGAATATGACCTAGGCAGCTCATGTCACAGACTGGGTACAGATGCTCTGTTTGAGACCATGAAAAGATCAATTAGTTCTAGTTTTTGCTTCTGTCAGTTGACCCAACTTAAGAAGATAAGAGCTCCAGTGTTCCTTTCAAATGAGAATTGTCGCTTCTGCTTGAGTGATGCAAGGGACTCAGTGGTTCCCTTCCGCTGTCTTGATAATTTCATCACTTAGCTCAGCCACTTTCTAGTTACTGAACTCTGCTCTATTTTGGTAGGTTGCATAGAGACAGAATGAGAGTAAATATGTGGGTTGTACATAAATATGCAGGTCGCTTGCTGTGATCACAGTCACATAGGAACAGAAAGAAATTTCTCAAGTATTACCAATGGCAAAGGATTAAGGCAGCACTAATTGTATACATATTGACTAAATTTCAGGTTCATACTGATAAAACAGAGTCAGTTTTTCGGGCTTTTTAATTAGTGGTCTTACCTTTGGTTGTCTCCTAAATTCAGCTTTATTTTAGATGACTGGAGGAATTACCAATCCTTCCCCCAACCTCCAAATTTCAAAAGATAATTGGACCTCAGAATTATGTATTTCCTTTGGGTAAAAATTGAAGTGACTAATAAATGTCACCAGTCCTATTCCAGTTATGACAGATTGCCTGCCTGCAGAATTAGGAAAAATGCCTAACTTGTCCTCGTTCTATTTTATTGAATCACATGCATGAGAAGTCTAAAGCACAGGGCAGTTCAGGGATTTCCCCCAGTAAATTACACAGTGAATCAGTGTTGGAATGAGATGACTGGTTTCTAGATTTTAAATCCTGTGTAGCTGTTTTAATGATGATTATTTTATAACAAATATCCCCTCACGGTTTAAAGGAGCATGTCAGCTATTCTAAGCAGAGTTTGGTTTTCACAGACCCTGTGTTTAGCTCCTTTATCCAGATGATTCTGCCGCTAACTTTCTTTGTGACTCCAGGTATATAAGCATGTGCTTCTTATGGTCCTTTTGCTTGTCTGTCTCTGGTGGTTCTAGGAGGGAACAATGAAAGCCTTGTAACTAGGAAAGCTGCTGGTTGTGCCTTGGTCCTTTTTCCAACACTTAAATGTGCACTTGGGTCGTATCACCGTGTAGCACCGTCTCCAAGTCTACGGCACAGTATAGTAGCGCCATTATACAGCTTGTATAGGCGCTGTAGTAGGAAAATTATAAGGCTTGTTCCTGCACATTTCTTCATAAAACATAACAACATACAGTGAAGTTAAAGTCAGAGAAAATTATTAGCCTACAGTGTGGTCACTAGATGTATGCCCCAGTTACCAGATTATGAAGAAATTTTACTACATGTGTTTAAATCATAGCCATTCTTCATCTGGAGTTACAAACTGTGTGTATTGTATATGTTTTGACATTTTTTCCTCTCAAAGGAGTGACTTGTTTATTCAATTGAATTTAATTGGTACATTGTTAGCATATCAAAAATTGTTGATTTTAAAACATTTGAATCCCTGAAGGTCCTTGTGGATTTAAAAAATACTTTTAAATTATTTTAAGAATTTGCTGCTCTTTTTCTTTTTAAGTGGAAAAGTAATATACTCACATAATAAAAAATTCAAACAGTATGAGTTGGAAATATGATAAAAAGTGAATCCCCCCTCTCCATACCACCTGCCAGAGTGACCAATAATAGTAAGTTTCTTGTGTATTCCTTTAGAGACTTTCTATGCATATACATATATCCTTTTCATTTCAACCCAAATATGAATGTTTTATATATCCTGTTCTGCGTAAGTGTGATATCTTTAAATCCATCTCTCTCTCTCCCAGGTTCTTTGAACACTGCCAGCCCACCTACAACTATGCCGCAGATGGCACAGTGAAAGCCAGCGTGGCCTCTAGAAAATCTGACCCTAAGCCCATTTAAAACAAAAAACAAAAAACAAAAAACACCTTTTTGGTGAAATGTAATATACATACAAAAAGTGTGTATATCATAAATGTATAACTTGATAACTTTTCACAAACAAAACATGCCCATGTAACTAGCACCTGACCTTGCCAGGCCTGCATTTGTATACAGCCACTACTGTTAGAGCTGAGTAGCTGCTGTCCCCTGGACTTTGTCCAGGCAGCCAAGTCCCCATGAGGCCCACACTGTGCACACTTGCAATTCACCCCTGGCTGTCTGTTTTGGACTTGACTTACCTACCCCCACTGGCATGTGGTCCTGACTCTTGCTCCCTCCTCAGGCTGCTTAAGGAGCCCTAGGGCCCAAGTAGTAACTGCTTTTTGGAACCAGCAAGCTTGGCAAGCTGCCAGCAAGTGACCTAGTGGTAAAAGGATCAGGATTATATTACTTTTCTCTTAGCTCTGGTAGGAAAGCTGTGTTTTAATGTTCATAAAAGTAAAAAAGGATTCTCGTTATAGGCAATAATGAAAACCCATGCAGAATATAGAGTGGCTGTAATTAATTCGCTGGAACTTTCTGCCATTCAAATCCATGAAAATGCAGCCATTTGTGGTTGGTGACTTTAGCCAAGTCTCTTGCATGAATTAAGCCTTAGATTTGGCTGGAGGGCATTTCTTTTCCTCTCTAGGAGCACCATAGAGAAATCCTTTCAGACTTAGACTTTGACTAATACCTCCATAACATCCTGCCAGGGCTGAACTTATGACTATGTAACATGTTTCACCTCCTTGAGGCAGCAGTTATTATTGTTTTAGTTGTTTGTTAAATTCAGCAAGCTGAGGCTGGTCCCCTGACTTCTTCGTTTAGCTGGTGAGCATTTGTTCCTCTGCAAATATAATGCAAAATAATCCTCCTCCTTCCAAGGTTTTCTGATTAACGTTTGAAGACCCTTTAGAAGATGTGTATTTCAGACACATGAATAAAATCGTAACTAATGATTCTGGGCTGCAGACTCCCCAAGAGTATGGCAGGAGACTGAGTCTGAGGGCAGGCTGCTGCCACAGAAGCATTTTCATGAGCACCTGATTTCATTGGCACCTTGTCTGCGTTAGAACAGCTCATTACCTTCCAGGTTGAATCACGTCAAGGCCTACAGAGGGATGTATCAGGCTGGAAAGAGGAGGTTCCTTACATGGAACTTTCCCCATTTTGGCTGCCAAGCCCAAGAAAACCATGAGGGTAGCTCAGAATGCATACATTGTAGACAGTAGGGACCCACAGCTCTTTCCAGCCTCTTTTCTTCCTGAGAGTGATGGCATAAGTTTTGGGGATGGGGAAGGCAGTGGGCAAGCTTCTTATTCTCACAGGCAAGAGACCTGACTCTAAGAAAGGGGAGTCTACGGATGTAGGTTGATTGGCATTCTCCCCAAAAGCTGTGTTAAGTGAGAAATCGCTGCTCTTCAGGGTCTTAAAAAAGGCAGAATTTGCTAGAGACTGACAGTGGAACTTAAATTCCTTGGATAGTTGTGAAAAATGTGGTTGTGGACATTTGGGGCTGTGGCATTCTCAACACGGCATCCTTTGCTGGCCTAATAGACTGCTCTTTGGTTTCTTGGTTGCCAGCCAGCCCCATAATCCTGTCCCAGCGCCACACACCACAGTGATTACGGTTAAGGCCAGCCAAGATAGTGGAAAGTTGCTGCCAAGCGGAATCAGGATTTTTCATGTCATCACCGCACCACTGAACAGCGAGCTTGTATGTGGCTCCCACGCTGCTGCTCTCTCCCCGCTGCAAGCAGGCTGGGCAGGAGAGCACTCAGACAGACAGTCAGACGGTGTCTTGGACTGCAGACGGCTTTTGTGGCACTGGCATGTAAGGCTTGAAACAGCCGGCATACTAAAATATTTTAGAAAACTACAAGTCTCCTCTCTGCTTTTCCTCGATCTTGTTAGACTTTGAGATTTACTGGGCACATTATATCCGTTCTAGAATTTTCTCTAGCAAGATAAACTATGGATTTCTAAAACAATGAATTAAAAAATGTTATGTACATTCTTTTACTTATTCGGCCATCACAGATTGTCTGTGCAGATAATCATGTTGAAATTAGTACTTAAGGTGACCTAAGAGTGATTCACCCCCATTCATCTAGTTTGCTGTTCTACCAGCCTTTTGGTATAAGGCTGCTGGGCTTGACTAGTGTTTCCCAAATACCGGTCAGGGGCTAGCTGCAGCTCAGCACCTGGGGCATTTGTTAGATATGTAGGTTTCTGAGCCCCATTTCAACCATATTCAATCAGATGGTCCATGGGAGGGGCCCAGGAATCTGTATCTTAAGCACGTACACAAGTGATTTGGATGCATCTCTGGGTTTGGGAACTGCAGGAAATGTACTCCCAGAAGGCCCATTAAGGACTAGGGGATCTTCATAGAATGATCAAAGTACAGGACCATGGGCTTTGCAAAGTTTGGAAAGTTGGCATACTCAGGACTCTTCGAAACTCCAGATTCCAGATGCTTAAGCCATCAAAAAGGCCAAGGGGTTTTCTTATTAAGAGAAGTAGTAAGGTGCAGGATTACATAGGAGAAACACAGCCAGGCATGCATCATCTGCGGTTTTTTATTAAGTCAAGCACGTGTATTCTCCTCCCATCCAACAGAGGCTATGCAAAAAAAAAAATTTTTTTAAAGGCAATACCCCAAACTGTCAAGTGTATGAAGTCCCGTGCACTGGGGCACAGTATAAAATGGCATTCCCTTAAGCCCTTTTCTTATCTGATGTGTATCTTACATGATGAGTTCATTAAGCATTTAGTTTTACAGAAGAAAAAATATCTTTTGATGAACACCTTTTAATAGAGTGTAGGGAAATCAAATCAGTGCATTTCCTTCAAATAAATAGTATTTACTTGAGCCACTTCAGTCCTCATATTCCCTGATCTTGGTTTCTTTGTTGCTTGTATTTAATTTTCTTACCCTTGCTTGATATTCTCTTTGGCATGCTATTAAAAACTCCTCCCCTCATGTATGACAAATATAAATGCTCTATTCAAATAGCCTGTTTTTAGTGCTGGCAGTTCAGCCTTAATTACATGATTTCACAAAATCCCTAAACCTGGTATCTCCACTAGTTATGAACTCAAAATATAACTTTTCAGAAATTCATACTGTTCTGTTCTGCTGTACAAAGGATTGTTCTGATTTTGCCACTGCTGCACAAAGGTATGTCTTAAGAGGTTGATACAGTAGCATTATCACAACTGCACATTAGTAGCCTCCTGGGGGAAGGTTACAACTCAGTTGCTTAATCTTGTGCTGTTCCACACCCTGTTTTCTTGTGTTCTTTTAGTGGAAGGGCTATCTAAAATTCCACAGTAAGAGTTCTGAAGTTAATGAATCCATTTTCATTTTTAATCCTTTTTCCTTTTCAAAAATATGAGCTGCATTTTGTAGCTTAGCATGTCCTCCAGCCACGAAGACAATAATCACTTGAGGATGAAGTGAGCCTGGTACAGGGGAGTCCCCAGGAGAGTTGCCTCCAGCCAAAAGTAGCCTCTTTTATTTTTTTCCTCAGTGTGCAAATATCACCATTTTGTTATTTGTGTTGTCTTGTGAAAGGACCGGGAAGCATTGCTCATGATGGGTCACTTTGAACAAGTCACATATCTCCAGTCCTCAGTTTTCTTCCTTGTAATGTAAGGGAAATGTGCTAGAATTGTGGTTCTCAAATGCAGCTGCTTCTTATTAAAAGAATCATTTGATGAGGTATTAAAAAATACTAATGCCTGGGCCACATCCCAGACCAATTAAGTCTGAATCTGTCGGGTAGAGCCGGGGCCATCGACACATTTTGAAAACTTCCCAGGGAGTGGCAATATGCAGTCCGGCTGGAAAACCTCTGGATGAAATGTTCTCTAGGGTCCCTTCCTGATCTAACATTCCCCGCTTCATAGGAGTGACCATATCTGAATCATAACTCTGCATAGTCGATGCTTCCTGGACTCTCAGCCCAACTTTATATCTTTTTGGGGTGGCCTTAAAAAATCTAATTTTTTTAGGAAGCTCATGGCATTTCATCCTGTTGTATATGGTGCCTAATGGTGTTTGCTAAGAGTGTTGTCTCCTTTGGAAAGCATGTGCTTGATGGTGGCTGAACTACCAGGCATGTGGCACCATGAGGACTAGCCTTGCAAGGGCACATACTGGAACTTCTTATGAAGGAGCTGTGTGTACCACAAGGAGCAGCATCAACCCAAGCTGTCCTTCCTTTGGCACATGGATGGCTACCTCTTAGCTAAGGGAGCTGTGTGTATTAAGGCTTCTGAGCACATGAGCCAGGCTCTGGCCAGCTTAAGATTCTTTCCTGCAGTATGTGTTTTGGTGTGTTGCCCAGCTTTGCTTTTAGGTTTTCTATTTCATATGGGTGTAGGGCCTCCAATCATCTCTGGGTATTGAATTTCTGATGTTACTTTTAATGGCTTTGAAGTTTAGCTTCTTTTATTTCTAGATTTGCATAAACAGTGCTGCCTTTGTCCTGTGGTCTTGCCACAGCTTCAAAGCTTTGACTGGGCATCAAAGACATACTGGATCCTCCTTTCTTAGGCATCAGATTGCAGCAATGCCAGCAGGTGACTGAAGGCTACAGCCTCACTTCTGGGCCAGTTTTCTGTCTTTCAGTTAAAGAAGATTAAGTTAAATTCTGCCAAGTCCTCTTTGACAATGGTTCTGAATCTTAACAGCTTTTCATAATGCCTGTGCAAATACTGGTAAACTAAAGGGAAACTGCTGGTGTTTGTCTGAAGAGGAAAAGTCAGCAACTCTCTAATATTTGCTGAACTCCCCTTGTCCTGTGAGAAGCAGATTATTAAATGTCCTTTTGCGAAGCATGGAACCTCCAGGCTCATTGGCCAGACTTTGCTACTGATGTTAGCTTTGTGAGGGCCAAAACCTCATTTTCCCATGTGTCTTCTTAAAACTAAAGGCAGTAGTTGAACTTCACTTATCCACATGTGGATTGTCTGTATTTTGAATACACTGAGGCTAGTTTTGATAACAGGTCAGTTTGCTCCAATCATCCAATACACCCTTGAGCTGCAGCTCTGTCTCTATGCTGCCTAAGAGTTGTGTGTTTAGATAACAGAGCCTAATTTTTATCTCTGCTTGGAAAAAAGCTGGAAGGTATTCAACAACATTCCATACAAGGCATTCCAGCACCAGTTGTATCTGATTCCTTACCTGTTTGCTATTTTGCATTGTCTATACCATGCACCACCATATTTGCAGATTTTCTTGAATTCCCTTCCTTGCCTTGGTTGCCTCATCTTTACAACGAGTGTTGGATGGGCTAAACTTTAAAGACGCTTCTAACCACAGCGTGATATGTATTTGTGTGATGGTTCCACCACTGACACCATGAAAAATGAAACAACTCATTCTGTAGCCACATTATTTAAGATAGCATTTTGAGCTTTTTTTCTTTATTTGTACTGAGATTTGACTTCTTCTGTAGCTTTGACTTATCCATGTCTCAAGTCCTTGGTGAGTAGACTGATGATTCATATATATATATAAAATTAAAAAAAAATTTCCTTCTCACCTGAGTGAAAATATCATGTCTTTCATGAACAATAGCAGCCAAAAAGAAGGGCTGGGAGGAGAAGAAAAGAATCCAGAGAATTATGTCAGAAGACAGTTCCAGATCTGAAAACTGGGAAAACCATTGCTGTTGACATTAGGGATGGAATATTTGCAGCAGGAGTGTCCATAGTGAAGGTGTTTGTTAGATTTAAGTTTTCTCATGCATGAAAAATAAGTAAGTGCAAGTCTTCCCTAGAATTTCCCTCAACTCCCTTTTTTTTGGAAAAGGCAAAAATAGGAGTTTGACATTTGCCATTGTGATGGGAAACAATATATGTGTTTGTTCTTTGCAAAAGCTGCTGGCCATCCTGTAGGCAGTCTACTGCATGAGGAACGTGGTTTGCATCTGCACTTTGGGGGTTAGAAGAACCTGGCAGTTGGAAGTCAAGTCTCACCAGGCTAACGGGTTATTGCGCTGAAGTGATAACTGCTCCCAAGGAAGGGCTTTACTTCACAGTGGTGTCATTATATCATAGAAGTGGTAAATATTGATGATGCCTTCAGAGGCCAGAAGCACGAGTACTGTAAAAGGTTCTTGTAACATGAAGTCCAGGGCCACCTCCTTTCTTGCTGATGCTTTACTTTAGGAGCAGAAGGAAAGTCGGGTGAAGTAGAGGTATGGAAGACTGAGAATCACTTGTCTGCTGAGTTTGAATTTATATACTACAGAAGAATACAATCAAGAAGGTAAAAATTTCCTTTTTCAAAGAGTCTTCCCATTGATAACTTACATTGCTGGGGTTCAGTTTCTAAAACCACACTTTGGGTTGTCACATGATTGCTCCAGTTTTCTGTCTGGTGGCACGTCTTGGGACCACAGCAGAGCGGGCAGAAACTCTTCCCGTTCTGAGCTATAACTTATAAATAAAAAGCAAATCCTCCTGCCTGATCAGAATGATCTTGAGAAAGCTCTGCTCGTTGGCTGCCTCCCTCAGCCCTCTCCAGACTTGGCTACTCAGCTGATACTCTCCAGCTGTAAGACAGCTGCTTCATTTTCCTAAAATCTGCTGCCAGCTGTTTTGAGTTTCTGAAGGAAGACTCTTCTAGGGTGCCATGGTGACACTGGGGCTCCGGCGTGACAGCATAAAATACCCTCTGAGTTTTTACTCTGCTGTCATAGTAAATGTGATTTAATAGACTGAGAGTGAAATCATTTCTGCCCTGAAGTAGAATGGGTTTTGAAGCTTCGCTCTCTCTTCCATGTTGTAGAGTTTCTGAGATTTAGTGTTGCTTCCCCTAATCTGTGCACTGGTTTTCAAGTTTTAGATAACAAATTGCCCTGGTGTTCTATAGCTTTGAACTAGAAAGCAAATAGTTTCCCTGAAAGGAACACTTTATTGTTCTGATGTCAAAGGAGCAGAGGGTAAATAAACCATAGTCTGTGTTTTACCTTCTGAAATCATTTCTCCTAACTGAATTTTTAGAGTTCTCATTTTAATTAAATCTCATTCCTACCAACATACATTTGACTCCATTTTCTCTTTTCCAATGCTTTCCTTTTTATGTTTACAAAGAGGCATTTTTCTAGGTAGGTCTTAGTTAATTTATTGATGGATTGATCTATTTATTTATCCATATAGTTAGTCTTAGTGATTGTAGTAGAAATTTAGCATTCTTATCTGAAATAACTGGGAGAAGCTGTTCTTTCTTCGACTGTGTAAAAAATGATCATGACTTTTAAAAATACAGACAGGTAATTCTTATTTTCAGCAACTTAAGAAAATATATATTTGCCTTCCTTGGCCTTTGATCCCTGAGAAGACAAAGGTTACACATGGCTACAGTCTGTAGTTACTTTCACCCTCGGCGGTAAAATAATCCACTATCATTTCCAGACCCCTGAACAATCAACTGTTAACAAGTGAGATCATTTTTGGTAGGAGAATTGCATATGTCATTGTCTCGAAAGAGACATCGGCTGCAGATTCTGTCTGGGGACCTGCTTCCAAATACTTGCTCAGACCCCTCCCAGCTTTGTCTGAACTTGACATTAATCCCACTTTGACATTTCAAAGCGTTTGAGTGCTGCACATTCCCAACTAAATAGATAGTAAAACAAAACCAGTAACCTATTGCTAAATACAAAGTGAAAGGAATGACGGTAGTCATTTTATGATTTATTCCGTCAATGTGTTAGTCTGTTTTATGCTGCTACAGCAGACTACCACAGTCTGCATAATAATTTACAATGAATAGAAGTTTATTTGGCTCACAGTTCTCTAGGCTGGGAGGTCCAGGATCGAGGGCCTTCTTGCAGTGTCATTCCATGGTGGAAGGGCAAAGAGAGGACAAGAGAGAGCAAGAGGGGCCAGACTTGTTATTTTGTGAGGATCCCACTCCCATGATAATGAACCGACTCCCTCGACAATGCCATTAACCCATTCAAGAGGGCAGAGCCCTCATGTCCCAATCACCTCTTAAAGGTCCTGTCTCCCAACACTGCTACATTGGGGATCGAATTTCCCCCCATGAACTTTGGGGGACACATTCACACCATAATAGTCACTAAGAAAAAATAACATATCTTTCCCTGGCTCCTTAGAAAAGTAGAAAGCTTTGATTATTTCTTCAAAAGTCCTGTAAATATTGAAGTAATGTGTAAAAATATGAGGTTTCATGGATATTTCTTGCCTTACCTCAAGGGCCTGCTGTTTGAAAATGGTGAACTGGAACCAGCAGTGTGGTAATGACCTTCACGACGCCTCCTGATACTCTCCTCTGTAGTCTCCACTCAGGCTGAATTGTGTGACTTAATAGAGCAGGTGGAAGTGAGAGCCTTTGACTTCTCAGGCCAGGTCATAAGAGGCATTGCCATTTCTGCCCTGCATTGCTTGCTCTGGGGGATGCCAGAGAACATTCCAGCAGTCCCAGGGACAGGCCCATGTGGAGAGGAACTAAGGCCTGCAGCCAACGGCCAGCACCACATCCGAGTACAACCTATGAGACTTCAAGTGAGAATGTCCTAAGTGCCTGACCCACACAACCTAAGAACAGAACAAATGTCACTGTTGGAAATGCTGGAGGTGCAGATATGGCCCCTGCTGTCGTGGAGCTTATGGTGTAGTGCAGGAGAGAGACGATAAACAAGATGATTTTAAAGATAAGTGTTAAGGAGAAAGTGAAGCAGGGTAATGCGGTGGAGCTCTGATAGGACAGTACTTGATGGATAAGGTGGTCGGAGAAGGGCTTTTGGAGGAGATATTTGAGCCAAGGCCTGAATGATGAGGATGGTGGGGAGGGGAGGTATGGGGACAGTCAGGACAATGCTGTGCTTATTGGAAGAAAGCAAAGGAAGTTGATGTGGCTAAGTCTTTTTTGGACTTACATCAGATTTGCCTTCAGAATAGCAGGCCATTCTTTGAGCTTCTTCTGGGGAGCAATATGGTCAATTTTCAATATCATCATCAACAACAACATAATATGTTTTTATTTTAATTCTTAACAATCCATTTAACTAAACAATTGAACATCCACAAGTTAGTGGAAATAAATATTATTTGTGCAGTTAACCTTTGCATATTATGTTAGCAAATTTCCTACTTTAACATCCTCTGCATCCTGATTTCACAGTGGAATATTCTCAAATGACTTTTTTCTTTTTTTTTTGGCTTTACTGTCATCAGTAGCAATGCCATTACTGATAAGATTCAGGGAGCAGTACTCATGAAGAATTAAAGAGCTTTATTTGAAAGCCACAAAAAAATGCAACAAAATATACCACCTTGACAATAAGTGAAGACCTTCTATGTAGCCATCAATGAGTCTGACAACCAAGTGAGGGCTGGACACTGGCATATCTGCATTTGTCTCTTCTTCTCTTCCTTAAAGCACAGGTTAGGAGTGTTAGAAGAACCTGCTAAACTGACAGCATGCATTATTGAGTTTTAGGTGTATTATTTGCCGTTCTCCTATACTTCTATCTTTTTTTCTTTAGGCATACAGCAAAAGTATGCAAAAATATATAGAACGGTGTTTTGGATTCTGTTCTGCATCTTCCCACAGGAATGATTTGAATTCAGTCCACTTTTGCTGTCCCTGTTTCCTTGGCTAACATCACAGCACATTTCATCTTGATTAAAATGAACATTTCTCAAATTGGCTCTGGGCCAAACAGAGCGATTTGTCTTGGGTTTGCTTCAGTTTGTGCTTAAGTTCTGAGTCTTAACTGTGGAGCATTATATCTTGGAAAAACTCTTCTATCATTTTCAATTGTCTGAGGCTTTGATTTTTTTTTTATCACCAAAAAAAGAAATAAGACTACCAAACATAAAGAATGTGAATTAAGAGTTATCTGCTTTAGCTGAATGTTTAGTTTCTATTTAATCTCCTAGTTCATGTATAAATATAACAGAGAACTTTGTCATGCTCAAGTACAGGGTAAGAGTACTGACTGATTACTGACTTAAAAAGAAAAACCCTGTAAATCAATATTTGAGTTATGTTTCCTGCATAAACGCATTAGCTCTGTCCTGAGGAAAAGTCTCAATGTGTAATTATTTCAGGCCAGTGAGCTCATTGCTGTCTGCTTGGCAAAGCTCAGCTCTGGTTTCTTCATGAAAAATAAGATAACTGCCAGGATTTTTTCTGTCTCCTACCTGAGCCCTCACATGGACTGCTTTTCTCTCCAGAAGACTTAGATTCTTTAGGTTAATGGCATTTCCTCTGCCTCCCATGTAGTGTGACCAAGAAGTGAGTTGGCACTGAGAAGCCAAAAATCAGAACAAAGAGCAAAGATTCATTTATTTTTGAAAGAAGATGCACATTTATAGGAACCATGAGAAAGGACCTCAGCTGTTCAAATCCTAGTGTTCAAATTCTAGATGTTTCAAAAAGTCTAATCACTAATAAAATACTAATTATAATCTGGTTTGCTTTAGACAGATGAATGGTTCCACAATGAACCCTATTTGTTTTTTAAAAGGCTTCCCCTGCTCCCCTACATTTGGCATTCTTACTGCAGGCTGCTGGCAGGAAATATTTCTTCCTTCTCAGTTTATTCTGATCCCTGCTGTCTGGAGAATCTTCCAGCATGTTAATTTATGACTTTGAGAGAGATTGCATACGCATTTCTGTAGGGACCTCTGTGTCAAATTTGGCTCCAATATATCTCATACCTTCTCACTTATTTTGTGTAGTATTACAGTTTATATCTTATTAAATATTTAGATTTTCAAGGTAAAGTGAAGAATGTGTATAGTCTGAAAAGGTTTATAGTGTTCCTTGATTTTATTAGGAATGAAAAAGTTTCCTATGAATGAAATCATTGTTAGAATTTGTTTTCCATTTTGTTTACTTTGCTTCTAAAGATGTTTTGAAACCTTAATTTCTGGGAATGGAATTCTTTGTATGCTTCCTAGGAAAGGCAATATAACACACCAGTTAGAATAGTTAATACTAGAGAAGGAACATTCTTCCTCCTAAAATACTATAAAATAGCAAATCACCCACTCCCCCCCAGTTTCAAATATAATGAGATGGGAAGAGGGGGGTGTTCCATCTGTACAAGTCAAATCTCACAGATACAATTTTTAAAAGTAGTTTTGTTGTTTTCAAATATATATAGTAATTTAATGTAATGGTAAACTTAAGAAATCAGTTTTAATTACTATATGACAATTATATTTGCTTAATGTCTTTATTGTTGTTGTGTGAATTATTCTTCTAAAGAGTTTGTTATCTCTAGTACTCTGTAATTTATAATACCTTTTACTTAATAATGAGGGGTAATATTTATTGCACACTTATTGTGTACCAAACGTTGTAAGTTTCCATGAATTAACTCATTCTGAGCTCACAACAACCTGGTGAAACATACTATTAGTAGCAGCCTCATCTGACAAAGGAGAAACTGAAGTTCAGACAAATTAAGATTTTTCAAAAGCTGTAGGCTTAGGGCAGAGCGGTGACCTGACCCAGGCCCAGAAGCGGGTTAACTGTGTAGCTAATGAAGCTTAAACGTCAGTCCCCCTGCCTGGGGGGCTCAGCACATGTATTCACACTGGTTTTGGGAAAACCTGCAGAAGGAAATACTTTATAAGCAATTGCCTAAGACCACCTGGCCAACTTCCCGTCCATCACACTTCTTGTTTTGGATGTCCCTGGAGTGGCCATGGGCTCATCTGCAATCTAGTTGAGAGAAAGTTGACTTGGGGATGCCCTCAATTTGGGGTTTGTGGAATAATGTGGTTTACAGCCACTTCCATAAATTCCATTTAAGTGAATGATTTAGTTTTCATTAATGTCTAGTGAAAACAAAACTTCTATCAGAAACATACTTGATAATGCTGTGAATACAATTGAATATAATTATATAAACATACCAGAGGCATTTCTTTTTTTCTGTGGAAATCACATGAAATAGAAGATATTAGAATTGCTATGTTTGAAGAGCACAAACCTGTGGCAGCACTAGGAACAGTGACTACATCTGAATATGTAGATGTTTTCCATGTTGCAACCCTGCAAGTTGTGTTCTGGAAATTTCAGAGCATCTTAGCCTGAAAAAACCCAGCAGTTCCATTTGACACGGCATATAAAACTGTGACCACCAACACAGGGAAGTGGCTTGAAAGTTTTCTAAGGTGTTAACATTAAAAAGCAAATTTCAGTGAACGTTGATTGAGGAAAGACTAAATTATATTGCTATTCTCTCTATACAAAAGACATTATAAATATTTGTCATATGAAGCAATTGAGAGTACGTGAACAAAAATACAAGAAAGTAAATTTATAGAATTATCTCAGGCAGTTATTAATAAATTATTTTCCTGGGTTTGGGATGTTTGTGGCATTTCTTGGCTTTTAAAAATTTGTTATAATTTATTTTCTCATTTGAAATAAATATTCACTTTATATGCTTTATATAAATATTTTAAAAATTCACATTTTATGTTTAATTTTACA
Organism: Lemur catta; assembly: GCF_020740605.2. Classification (NCBI taxonomy): domain Eukaryota; kingdom Metazoa; phylum Chordata; class Mammalia; order Primates; family Lemuridae; genus Lemur; species Lemur catta. The sequence continues at coordinate 19,706,441 of NC_059150.1, read as the reverse complement.
TTTGGAATTTTGTATCCCTTCTCTTAGAATGGGTTCTCCCAGGTTATGTAAGCTTCAAGCCTCACAAAAGCTAGACTCAACCCTGCCCAGGTCCTTAGATTTTAAAACCCAGCAGCTGTCTTGCTGCACTAAATGCTCCTTGAGTGGTAGAAATATTCCTTTTAAAACCTTGTTTTTACTTTTGGCTGCCTCACAAACCAGCTGCACTTTCAGTTAAAGTTCCATGTTAGTGCTTTCTGAATTAATGAAGTTTAGCTTTATTTAACACTGAAATCTCACTGCTGAAAAAAACAGCATCCTCAAATTTGTAGTTATAAAGAGTGTGTTAACACCCATGCTCATTTCCCACGATAAATGCTTTGCAAACATTCCATGTGGCTGCTCTTGCCACACTGATTTGGACAATTCTTAGCACGAGAAGTCCCACTCCAGGCTTGCTCTAGATTAATATTTCCTCCTGGATCTTTGGTATAATTCAGTGAATGATAAAAATTCTAGTGACTGATAATTTATTATTAAAGTGGAAAATGTTTTGCTCTCATTCTGCCATGCCTCCTACAAGCCCGTCTTTGTCTTAAGAACTCCTTGATCTTTGTACTTCCTACCAAAGTCCCCTTTGGTCTTCAGTTCCTTCCAGTGTGGACCAATTCCAAATATCTTAGGTTCCCTCGATCCCTCAAGTTTTTGTTTACCCACCTAGAGAAAGCCCAATCCCAGATCAGTCCTCCTGCAGTCTCTACTTCTGAGGACTCCCCCCCGCCCCGCCCCACACTCACACTAACTTGGCCACTCATGCTCTCCACCCTCAAGTGGGCCCTCAGCTGCCCAGCGATCCTCTGCTTCCCTAGTAAGCTCTAGCTCTCTACTTCTCTTAAATTTACTTACCTCATCCCTTCCCTTGACATTTTCAGTAGATCACCTTGCTTCTGAATTCATCAATAAAATGGAAGCCAGCAGAAGAAAATTATTTCAATTTCCTGGCCTCCTCTAATCTTGTCCTGATGGAGGAGAGATTGTATCCTATCTAAAGTGAACTCAGTTTTTACTCTGAACCCCTCCTGTTCCTTGACTCATCCTCCCAGGAGCCTTTGCCTCATCTTCTTTCCCTCAGTTTAGCATTAATTCAACAGTTGTTTATTTATCATTCATTGTGTGTTTGACCTTGGGATACAAGAGGCAAGGAGACACAATAGGACCTGGAGTCAAACCTCTTGAGAGAATGGTCTACATTTGAAACTTTTAAATTCTCACCCGCATTCATTATTCATCTGGTTTCCATCATCTAGTTTCACCACGTCACTGAAAGTTTCCTTGCCAAGATCACCGGTAATCCCACTCCTTAAATGAAGTGGTGCTTCGACATCACTTTCTCTTTAGCGATCTCTCTGCTACATTCAATCATGTGCACCACACTTTCCTTTTTCACCATGGTGTCTTCACTCAGATCCATGATTCCACTCTCCTAATTTTCTTCTTACCTCGCTGTCTTCTCTTTGGCTAACTTATTTCTCACTGCACAGTCCTTAAAAGTGGTATTCCCCAGGGATCTAGGTTTGGCCTTCTTTTCATTGGACAACCTCACCTTAAGCAGTCTGGTCCATTCTTGTAGCTTCAGTTACCAAATGTGTACTGATAATCTCTAACTCATTATTCTATCCCTAATTGTTTTGCTTGAGCTCAAGACCTACTGACCTTCTGGTGTCTTCATGTGGATGGTCCATAAAGTCCTCTAGTTTTTATCTCTAACTGAGCTCACCACCTTCACATCCCTTTTCTCAACCAGCTCTACCTCCCGTGTTCCCACCACCATGCAACCATTTGCCCAAAACAGAAGCATGGACCTCTCTTCCCCATCATCCACATCAAGTTACTAGTCAAATTCTGTCACTTCTTCCTACTTACTGGTCTAGAATTTTTTCCCTTGTCCCTTTCCTCTCCATCACTTTCTTAGTTCCAGCCACCATCATCTCCTATCTCCTAATGGATTGCTCTTCCCTCCTTTTTATCGCCCCCCAACCCTCTGCCAATCCTTCCATTATCCCCACTGCAAGCCATGTGGCCTTTCTTTGTATAAAATCTGGCCATGCCGCTCCCAAGTCCTCAAGGACTTTTGAGGGTTAAATCATATGCCTTGGAATGGCATGTAAGTCCCTTCAAGATGTAGGAGTTCTGCTATTTAATAGTTTCTCCTGCCTCATCCTTCCCCATTCCTCCCTCATGCCTTGGGCTGCAGTCACATGGAACTGCCTTCCACCAGCCACCACTCCTTCTGCCTCAGGGCCTTTGTCAGTGCTCTTTGCTAGATCCAGATGCCCCTCTCCACCATTAAATTGCCTGTTTTTCAAAGTTTGTAACAGACTCTGCCTTCTTTGGGTAGATTCTTCCAGGTGGTGAAATCTGGGTTGAGACCTCTTTTGTGTGCTTTCATGCATCGTTCATAACATTCTGAGAACAATGTTTAATTATGTTCACATTTTTATCTGCCCCCTAGGCTCAGCTTTCTGAGGGCCTGTCTTCTCCTTTTTCCTTCCCCAGATTCTAGCATGGAGGCACCTACTAGGAAGGTGCTCAATAAATATTTGGGAAAGGGTAAATAAGTTATTTAATAAAGTCTTATATCAAGGTCCACTTTATTTATTTGCATTTTATGATAAAACTGAAGTCCCCAAAGACCATTAATGGTTGGCAACCAGTTCCTCAATGGCCAGTCTGGTTACAAAGTTAGGATTAAAACTGAGATCTTAGGCTTTTTTCCAGAAGCAGAAAAATTGAAATTATCTTCTGTGGAACCCTTTTTCTTATTTTGCATATTTGATGTTGGGAATAGAGTGTATTATGACATGCACAGTGAAGACAGATTTCATGTTTATTAAAATTACCACATCCACACTAAAAAATACAGATTTCATTATCATGATATTAAGTTCAATAAAAACAAACTGTGGTATGTTCTTTCAAAGAGTCATCTACACTTTTTATGAAAATTAGATTCAATTTTTTTTCTCTCTCTCTCTTAAGAAAAAGTATTTGGAAATGTGACCCATCATCATATTTTCATTTGATTTAGAAGAAAACATTTTTCTCCTCTAATAATTCTAGATCCTGCAAGATACCACACACATGGTTGGATTTAGATTTAGTGACTATCAAAATCTCTGATTAAGTGGGTTTTTTTTCCTATGTTTGTATTGGCAGTAATAACATTTGACAATGTTTTAAAATGCTTATAAAGACATTTACACAAAAATGCTTATACATTTAGTGGATTAGAAAAATCATTTGTACTCACTGTCCTAAAGATGGAGGCAGCAGAAATACTGCAGGACTGTGGACACATGGTGGGCTAAACTCAGGAGAAATCTTGGGAAATTTCCACTCTCTTTCATTTGTTATTCTACTGTTCTTTCTTTTTCTTGGGGAAAAGTGGTCTGAGAAAAGCATCCTCAGCAGGCATGAAAAAGGACAAAGAAATATCATTCATTGTCTTCCCTTTTCCTTCCCTTGTTTTCTTATATTTTCCTTGGAGATTGCAGAATTATGAATTGTAAAAAAAAAAAAAAGGTATTCTATAGTAAAAGCCACTGTGAGTGCAGAGAATTTGTGAGATTTGCATTTCCTGCTAAACCATGCTGGTCAGGTCACATTTATTATTGGCTTGTATAACAGTCTGAGAACATATTACCTGATAGACTAGACAGAATGCTACTCACTTGTACCTCACATATAGGTTTTACATATGGGATTTACACTATTTAAAAGTGAGACAAGATAGACAACTAGACAACTGAGAGAACCTCATACTGATCAGAAATACACAGTTACACTGAGAGCAAAGAGGGAGCGTAAGATGTGACCCCTTGCATGACTGAGAGAATTTGCTCCCTGACCATGACTTTAAAATGGTGCAAAAAGCACGACAGCCGATTGGAATGAGGGAGTCAGTTTTGCACATACTGGCACCTTAAATAAAAGTTGGTAGTAGGGATGGAGGCTGTCTGGGTTTCTTGTGTAGTAGGTGGAAGCAGAAAAGGAAAAGGTTTTCATCAGACAGCTTTGATGGTAACTGGAGGTTGGCATTTCTCTGGAGTGAGTTGGAAAGACGCAGGAGATTGTGAATAGTAGAATTTTCTCTGCTGGGTAATTTCCCTTTCCCAGTTAAGTTGTCAGAGAACTTAATCGAGAATGGGTGCCGAAATGAAAGCTTTACTGGTTCAGATTCCAGCTTTCATTAAATAAGCTTGGAAAACAAAGCATGGTGTGGGCACTTGCATAACTAGCATTCACTTAGAACTGTGAGCAGGGTCCCGCGTGCTTGACTCTAGGTAGGGACATGCACTAAGGAGAGAAAGGAAATGAGGATTTTATTGTTTTGACAAGGTCTTGAATTGTTTCTTGAAAAAGCTGAGATGGCCCTTGGATCTCCACTAGCTTCTTTGGTAGTTTGCTGCCACTGTGAATTATATGTCAAGTTGTGCCTCCCCCCAACTCGGAGCGCCTCACTGAGCCCCAGCCTGCTGCCACTGAGAATTAAAGCAGGCCTTCCTCCCCACTGGCCTGCTGGATTTGCATCCCCCAGCTGGTGGGCCCCGTCGGCTTCCTGCTCAGTGGCTGTCATCCATCTCCCCGGAGCTGATGGGCATTTACTTCTGTTGCCCCAAATCTGGATGGGAGATGCCGCTGGCTCCGCTGTGCACAGCAGCCAGTGCTTGCACCAAAGGCTGACTGAGTCCAAGGGAACCTGAAGTTCTTTCCTCCAGAAGTTGGGCAGAAGCAGGGCACTGGACAACTCTCGCTCAGATTTTTAGTTTCTCTGTCATTTTTCCTTTCTGTCTTGACAATAGCCACTGTTCTGTGGCCACGGTTCTGGAGTGTTTTCCCTTCATTCAGGCCTGTGTACCTCACTCTTTGAGAAGACAGAGGGGGAAACCTGCAGCAGGGGAGGCAGGAAAAAAGCTCTCTGTTTCTGGAAAACATGATCTTTGCCCCTAACTTACCGTGATGTCTTTGGTGTTCGGTTAACTCCTTGCCCCACTGTGCCTTTCAAGGTCTTGGAGGGGTCTGGAGTCATTTGGTGGTTACATGGCAAAGCTGCCCGGGGCTGTCAGCCTCTTTAGTGAGGAGACACAAGAAGAGAAGATCTTTAGTCCGTGAGCCAGATTCGGCCTGCAGATGTATTTTGTTTGCCCTACATGCTCTTTTAAAATTGCCAATATTTAAGAATTTCCTATAAAAATCTGGATTTTGGGCTCCTCTTTAAGAATTGGAAGATTTAGCATCACTGGGCCTGAATTTCTAAATGGCAGAATAGTGGCTGCCCCTCAAGTCGGGTATGTGGTCTGTCAGCCATGTCATCCATTTATGTAACTGGCTGGTCCCTGTAGATGTTTAGGCACAAAAACTAGACCCCAGAGCCATGCCGTATGAAACATCTCTATATCCGATGGAAGACTCTGCAGGATCCTTCCCCGGGAAGAAGCAATAGCAACTGGCAACTCCATTGGTATTTCCAGGAATCTGAACCATGGACATTGTCATAACTGATGAGTTTATGAATATTAGACTTGTCTTTGGGGTGTTCGATGCTTTAGTGTTACTTAGCTCTCTACTGGGGCAAGTCTTAGCTTATGGTCTGTGGTGACTACAGAACGTGAGCAAGAGTAGAATGAATATAAATTATGTCCATAATTAATAATTTATTGTGGAAAGAAAATACTGATAAAGTTTGTGTTATGTTGAAATACTCTCATTGTGAAAGTTGGTAATATGTGACCTGATTTTAAAAACTAGAAAGCCTGAAATATTATCTTAGTCTTCTTTGGACTTTTTAGCACATGTGCTCAGTGGGAATTTGTGCTTTTAGAGTCACGTTGCTGGTGGGTGCTGGCAGACCTGCCTGTCTCTGGCATCACATAGCTTCCTAACACATGTCTTTATTTTATATATGCTCAAAAAGTGTAATAATATATGTGTATGGTAAAGGGAAAATTGGAATGGCACAAAAAAAAGCATACAGTGAAAAGTCTTTAAAAACATACTACTACTGTGTAACAAACCCAAACTTAGTGTCATCAAAGGACAACTGTTTGACTAGGATCATCAATTCTGTGATTCATATATTCATAAAGGGCACAGAAAGGTGACTTTTTTCTGCTCCATGATATCTGGATCCTCAGCTCAAAAGACGGGAAGACTGGGAAGCAGGAACCATATGAAGGCCCATCCCTCCCATGTCTGGTCTCTGGACTGACTGGACTTGAAGACGAAGAATGCTGAGCAGAGCACCGACACATGGCCTCTCCAAGTGGCTTGGCTTCCTTACAGCATGGCGGCCTCTTACACAGTGACTTCGTGCTCCAGGCATGCATGAGGCTTTTAGCCAACAAGGAGAAAGCTGCCTTGCCTTTTCTGACTTAACCTTGAAAGTCATGCAATGCCACTTCTGTGGCTCAGATTTAAGAGCAAGGGGCCTACTCCCCATCTCTCTTTTTTCCCCCCTGTTTCTAGTAGAGATGGGGTCTCCCTCTTGTTCAGGCTGGTCTCGAATTCCTGACCTTAAGCAATCCTGCCTCAGCATCCCAGAGTGCTAGGATTACAGGCTTGAGCCACCACGCCCAGCCTCACCCCATCTCTTGATGGGAAAAGTGTCAAGGTCATATCATGAGATAGGAGATATTGTTGCAGCTATATTTGTAACATATAATATATAATCTTCACCCATGGGAATTTGCTCCACTTAGAGATGATTTCATATAGATCTCTCAGACTGTTAACAACTGCATAACAATGTACATATCATTTACTCAACCAGTCACCTACTGTTGAATATTTAGTTTGTTTCTGGTCTTTTGGTATCACAGTCTTTTGGTATTTTTTATTGTATCTTTTGTGCACATATATCAGTATGTTTATAGGATATAGTCTTATAGGTGGGATTGTTGGGTAAAAAAATATGAATTTTAAATTTGGGTAGATATTAAGCCTGGTTCTTTGAATCAAGATTATTTTGGCTGAATGTAATCAAAAACTCAAAATAACAATGGTTTAAACATGTAATAAATTATTTTTCCCCATGATGGAATTTGGAAGTAAAGAGCCCGGGGCAGTATGATAATTCCATGATATCATTAGGAGCCCAGCCTTCTTCCAGCTCCCCACTTTGAATCTCTAAGGCATGTCCTTTGTCTTCCTAGTCCTGAATGGCTGCTCCCCATCACATCCAAGTTGCGGGCAGCAGGATGGAGTACGGGAGGAAGAGAGGCCACCCACTCCCCTTCCTTTAAGAGCACTTTCTGGAAATCATGTATAACACTTCTTATATATTATTATCTCAAACTTACAAACGCATAGTTGTGGGTTTGGGGGAACATATCCTTTTATCTAAGTGGTGATGTGCCCAGATAAAATCATAGTTCTCATTACCAAGGAAGAAGAGGATAATGGATGCAGTAGGCAACCCAACCAGCAATTTCTGCATCATTCCTTTGTGTGTTTCATCTCTAATTCTCACTCACAAAGAGGTAGTTTTTATTATGCCCATTTTTTCAGATGAGGAAACTAAAGCTCAGAAATAATAAGGAACTTGCCCCAATTCCCAAAGATAGAAAGTTGGGAATAAGAATTCAGAACTAAGTCCCTTTTCCACTATACCAAACTGGAGTAGGACTTCAAGTGCCAAACTCAGCATTTACTCAGCCTGTTCTAAGGTATTACTGATTTTTTCTGAGATCCCAATACATTTATTTGGTCCTGTTTTAGTTTTGTGGTGTTTGCATTGTATATACAAAGATTAACATTCTCTACGATAATTATACTTTAGCTGGAAAATTCTCTTCCTGCTGCTATGAATCCGCAATGGCCTAGGAACAGCGGCTTTTGCACCTTGATTTCAGTGGCTTAATAATCTCCTCTGCTGTTTCATCTTTCAGGTCTTCTAGCCTCCTGCTCCTCACACAGTAAATTCTTTCATAAAGAACAGCCGAGTCATGAAAGGGAATGCAGATGGCTACCAGTTGATTTGCAGGCCTGGAGTCCAACCCAGGTTTCTTCTCATGGCCTGGGGCGGCCAACCTTAACAGTGGCAGTCAGCTCCACCGATGGGCCCAAGCCCTCAAACCCTGCTGGTGGTAGGAGCCTGTGGGACGGGCCCAGACAGGAGCCCAGGATGGACGTAGAGTGAGCATGGGCTGGCTCCCATCCCAAACTCCCGGCAGGCTAATGTTTGCTTTCTATAGCAGTGAAATGGGAAAATCATAGTCTTCAAAATAGTGTGGAGAGGATAAAATAGGAGCACGGGGTAGCATAGCTAGAGGGTGTAAGCTTTGCATTCAAATGCTCTACTTGGAAAAACCTTATAAAGAAACGTTTAATTTGTTCTTATACTTAAAGCATCTCACTTGAATCAGCATCATATTTTTTCATTTCTAGAACTGACTAATACATCCCTACTTCACATTTTCATACATGCAATCACGTTTCCCTCCAGTACTTTCATTACAGACCAATTTAATTTACATATTTATTGAACTGTTATTGAGCTTCAGCATGTGAGTCTCTTGGTTTTTAGGAAAGTCAGCTGAAAGCACATAGAAATATTCTGTCTCAATTATAACATCCCATGAAATGCCCTGCTCCATCCTTCTTAACCCTGAATCTCAAAGAAATTACAATCTGTAGATAATGTTAGAACGCCAAAGCCTTAGTTATAGTCAGGAATACCCCACAGGTATTCCATAAGGTTTAGGCCTTATTCCTGTTTCTCTGGCAGAAATATAACAAGTTATAATGTCTTACTTTTATATTATACTATTCAATGAATCTTTTCATTTTATGTTTATCTTCACAACACCTCTATTCAGCAAAGTGTAATTTTATTCTACAGAAAATAAATTTTAGAGGTAATTTATTTGTTTGAAATTCCACACTAGGTTGATGGTGGGTCTGGGGCCAGACCCCAGGCCTTTTGTTCTATAGAGATATTTCTCCTGCTTGCCCCTGTCCCATGCTATGAATTCCTTTATTCACTTTTTCCATTCATTCTTTCAGCTCATGTGTGTTGTCCTCCTTCTTGACTCAGGCACTATACTTTTGAAATTCTTTCAAGGATAAAGCTCAAGAATGTAAAAAAGGCTAAGTAGTTCATATTTTGATTGCCTGAGTGGCAATGCCCTCTGGGTGCACATTCACCCTACTTTTAATAGGTCCTGCCTTCAGCCCCGTAGTGTTTGCTTTCTTAGGGTCTCAGACACCTGCTGCATGTCCAAACCTTCACTTTCTCTCAGCAGGTATTTCTCACTAGCCAGAGAACTGCAGCTTCCCCCAATCAACATCCTTGCCCTGTGCTTGAAGGCTAGTGCACTGGGGTTTTAAGGCAGATAAACAGCATGTCAGCTGACGGGTCCTCCCTCACCTGTGGGCAGGCAGGTCTTTTTTCACAACGTGGAGAATTCGCAGAGCCAGCAGGAATGTCAAAACATTTATTTTTGTCTAAGGAGAGAGAACTTGGAAGAAATACTCTTCCCTTTCCAGAGCTCCAGAGTCCAGAAAATGTTTGGAGCTAGGTCGCTTTATTGCATTTTCATAGAATTTTCTCTCCATTTTATCTCATCAGTCCTGATTTTTGGGTCTCTTTATTGAGCACTGAAATCCAATCACTGTCTACGCCTTTAAATCACTTTATCTGTAGATGGCACCCTGGCTTCTAGTAGCTGCTAAACATTACCAACTTTATCCTTCTGCACACCCTTCCTCGTATAGGTTTTCTTCTGTTAGCCTGAAGGGATCACAGGCACAGGACACAAAGCCAGTGGTTTCCCCGAGAATGGGAAGGTGGGGAGCCTGTGCCCTTCCTCCCCAGCATGGGGGTCCCACTGAGATCCAGAGCAGAGGTGTTAATTTCCTAACATTTGTGGCCTGTCTCTCGTGGGCCTGGCAGTGTATGAGGCATTGGAGGTCAAACCAATTAGGACAGGGCTAAAAAAGAATAATATAAGATTTAAAATAAAAGAAACGTAGGATATGTTTAATGAGATAACTCAGATAAAAGAGTTAAAAAGAAAAACATTCAGTAAGTCTGAAAAGTTAAAAAGATATACCTATTATAGTTGAGATTGAAGATTAAGGACAAGAAATAAGGAGTAAAAACAATCATAAGGGTTATTCATGGTTTTTAAAGAAAAATGTAAGGTTTAAAAAAAGAGTAGAGAAAGATGGTAAATTAGAATACCCCCTAAAAGTACACTGAAGAGAGTATAAATGAAGACAATAAACGTATATATGTATTAAGGTGTAATGGGGATATTTAAGTACATCAGGATATTAAGTGAAAAAATTGTGAAGAAACCCCAGAAAGTTTTCTTAGAAAAACAAATAGACCAAAAAGAGAAAATATACACAGGCTGGAAGCAAACATGCAAGGTAGTAACACAAGAAGCCCTTGAGGTCTTGCCAATCTGATGTGGCTCTGGCTTCTGGAAGCTGTGCCTTCCCCAGCAGAAAGTCCTGCTTGAAGAAAACTCTAGAAGATGCCTCAGGATTTCCCCTGTCCCGCCCCCGGCACCCCCAGCTAACTCAAGTGGCTACTTCTGTTACTGAGTCTAACACATTTGTTGCATTCCACTTTGCTAAAGTTTTGTTTAAGATTTTTGTTCATCTATGTTCAGACATCACTGTATGTATTTGGAATTGTTCATTATAGGTTTGGGGTTCAAAAATCACTTTTGCCAATAAGTTAGATTTTTAAAAATTCTTTGGTTATTTGCAAATTTTTTTCACTTAATCAGGACAGAATGCCTTTTATTGGATTATAGGTATTATTTCTTTTATCGATAAGCCACTTATAGCTATAAATTTCTTTCTACATAAATTTAGAAATTCTATGTGTTTAAAAAATGACTATTGATATGCATTCATGCTATCATTTTTCTCCATTTTGTTTCTTTTTAATAAGTCTTCTCTTTTCATAGGTTATTTCTTAGTCTTTACAACAATACAAATGAGGGAACTAAGGCATAGAGATAGATGTTAAGTAATTTAGCCAAGATTAAATAACTGGATTCCAGAAGTCACTTGGCTACACAGCCTTCTGGACAGAATAGAATCTATCTATAGATAGTATAAAGTCAGATACACTTGACCTCATTTTCTATTTTTTAAAAAATGTGACGAAATTTATCCTTGATTTTATACCAGGCATTTTGTTATTACTGCCCTGAGACCTTGGCAAGGAAATCTCTTCCTTCATTGGTTTTGAAAATTCACCTTTAATTTGCAGGTTAGTTAGGTTTGAATCCTAGGACCAGCACTTACTAGCTTTGTGACTGTTTTCTCATACCCATAAGATGGGGAGAATTCCTACCTACTGCCTAGGATGTTGTAAGAATTAAAGGAGACAATAGATGTGATCTATTTTACTGACTCCTCACCTTGAGTGCTACAGTGTAACAAACCAAAGGGCTTCTGTTACGTCTTCATACAAATAACAGTCCTGAGGAAAATTTTGGTTCCTCTTGGATCCTCTGCTGAAGAGACTTGAGTCAGTGACTTTGCCTCTGGCCCTGCTAATGCCAGATTCCCTCTCTAAACATCAGCGTGTGGGAATGAAAATAAGAATTTTACCAGTGACATGTTATGAGATAATTTACAGGGGCAATTGAAAAATTAGCTGGGAAATTCTGGGGAAGTGAACTTTAACTGTTGGACATTTGCCAGCTTCCTTCTCACCGTGCTGCCAGAAGAACATGGTGGCAACTAAGGACTAACGCCTGCCTCAGATGTGGCTTGACCTGGGCTGGGACAGAAGAGCAGTAAGAGCTAACTTTGGCCCGCTCGGTCTTGGGGGAGCCACTGGGCCCCCTTTTGGGTCTGAAACGGAGGTTGCAGCCTTCTCCCTGCACTGGCTGGAGCTGGACTCTGTTTATGATGACGAGTGCCAAATCCTCTTGCTGGGTTTCTAATTTGGCTTAAAAGACACACTCTCATGAAAGTCAGGAAGAAAAATAACTCACCTGTTGCCATGTTTACCACGGCCCACGATTGCATTTGCTTGCACTCTGCCCTGGCCGGATGTTTCGTAGGTGCCTTCAGAGCAACTGATCACGTTCCCCATTTCCTCCCCAACAAGCTGTTGGGCTCCCCTGGCGCCTTCAGGGGCTCAATACCAAGCAGCATCTGACTCCTGCCTGTTTCCAGCTCACGCGTGGAAGTCAGACTTTCCAAACCTGGATTATAAAATAGAAAGGAAATGCCCCCTGAGATACTTCACCATCCTTGTCTGATTGTATATTTCATTTTTACTGGTGAAGAATACGCATTTTAAATATTTAGTGATTTAAAAAATAGGTGAGGACAGCATTTTTGCATTTACTTATCCATGAAGCACCAGTTTACTCGGTGCTGATACCGGGCACCGTCCTCATGGAGCTTATAGACCAGAAGGGGAGAAATACCATAGAAATAAATGGAGACTCATAACTCTGACAAGTACCAGGAATAAGAGGTACATGGCACCAAAAAACATGTAACCAGGGCATTTGATCCATTTGGGGAGGCTGGGGAAGGCCTTGAAAATCTAGAGCCCAGGATCCTTGTCCCTCCTTCCAAAGTCACCAGATGAAATCTGGAGGAGGCTTTTAAAAAGCTAGCGTGTGAATCATCCTTTCCCTAAACCCCATTTCTCCATTTGCACAAGGACAAAGATTCTCCAACTTGTCTATTAGAGAGGAGATAATGAGTTAACTGAAAGTTTTGAGGAACATTAAAAAGAGCAATTGGTTACTGTTAAGTGCCATGCACTCTTTAAAACATTATTCAAAATTCCCATGCTTGCTTGACTTTGTTTGTTCCTAAGGCATGAAGATGGCCTGTGACCCAGGAGGGCTCTAAAATAACTTAAATGCTCCATAAGCCACAGCAATTTTACTGACATGATAACATAAAGCCTGCTGATATAGCTAGCACTGTGAAGACAAAGTTACACTTTACCCTCTTCCATCTTTAAAAGGATTTGCTTCTTTTTTTAAACTTGACTGCAAACTACAGTTTCAACATAAGACTCTTAGAGTCGTGCCTGATGGGACAGTCATGAGTCCAGCTCCCTGACTCATGTCGGCCTCTAACTCTTACTCCCTCTGAGACTTTGGGCATGGTGTGTCACCCCTCTGAGCTGATTTTCCTTGTCTGTGTGGCAGGGATAGTAAGAACTACATCATAGGGTTGTTGTGAGGATTCAGTGAGATGTCACGAGGGCTCCCGTACGGTGCCTGGCCAGGGGTGAGCGCTTAGCTGAGGTTTGCTCTCCCTGCTGCTGCCTTCGCTGCAGAAGTGTAGTGAGTAATAGAGGTAGTGGTGACACGTCTACACACTAGTGTTCTTGTGCATGCCCCTTCCCCAGTAGCATGTGACAATGCCACATGGACCCTGGAAACGTTATGAGCACAAGTGTTCCTTCCCTCTGACAGTAGTTTTCCATCATAGAAATGGAAAAAAAATACCATCGGAATAGCCTCCTGTTTGCCCTGACACTACGACTAGGTAAAATAACTCAAAACTCCTCAAAAATATTGCTTCAATTTGCCTGTGGGTGTGAGTATAGGTTGTGGACATGCATCTAACACCTGCCAAACCGTTGTCTGCCCCTCAGCCCCCACCATGTAAAGAAACCACAAACGAAGTGATATAGGAAGGTCAGACTTAAAAACCTTTCAAAGCAGGTAAATTCAAGGCAAACATTTCCTCTCCCTCCTGAGCTGGCAGCGCGTGTTGTTACTGGAACCAAGACAACAGGTATTGGGTAACAGTGATGGGGCAGGCTGAAGTTTTTGTTAGTCAGAGCCAAGTTCTTATTCTGCATTACTCTGTGGGAAACCAGCCCTGAATTCAGTTTATAAATTGGACATTTTTTCTCTTTGTTTATGTCTTTAGCCCAGCTTTTTCGATGGGGACACAAATACTATAGCAAGGAAAGGTTTGATGGCATTTTAAAAAATCAAAAGGCTTTATACAGGGCTAATATTATTCTGTTATAGATTTGCTGCTTCCTTTAACAAACAATGGACTCTATGACCACCATATTTGCATCTGCGTCAATAACTTACACGAGCATTTATCGGTTCACTCAGTCCTTTGACAAGCACATGCTAAGTGTTTACTGTGCACCAGGCACAGTTTTTGAATGAGAAATTTGGATATATAGTCTGGGAGGTACAAATGGATTGATGAAGAAAATGGGTTGGAATGTTAGAAATCACACCTTTCCCAGAAAACACAGCCTGGGTGGCAGCTGAACCTGTGTATGCAAATGGAATAATGGAATAAAACACATTTCATATGCATTTTGAGCATTTCGTTTCAGGAATTCAAAGAATAAATTCACGCTAAAAGCAATACCTATCACAATTTGGAAAACTAGATTATTTTAGAGAACTATTTGCCAGTTTATTTTTTCACACTGGGCAGGATGCTAGGGACCCAGGAGTGTGGGGCATAGCTCTCCGCTGCTTCCTGCACTTGTCCCACCCCTGACAGCTGCGTCCTTCCTGACCTCCTGCAGCCACCTCAGCCCCTGTAAGTCCTAGCCCAACAAGTGTATATGTAGTTCCACAAACACATTAGGTTATTTCATCTCTCTCTGCTTCCACACATGTTGTTCATCCTTCTGGAACATTCTCCTTTCTACCTTCCCTCAATATCTAGTCATTCTTCAAATCCCAGTTCAAGCCTCTCATCCTCTGGAAGCCTCTCCTGCCTCCCCCAAACCCACTCCTTTCCAGCCACTCCCTCCTCTCTGGCACTTTGTTTTACATCCACCATCGCCAACGTCATATGGAATTACAGTTTATTTCTACATCTGTTACACTGGGAGAAACTGGCCGCACCTTGACGTCAGTGACAAGGTGCTGTTTTCCCACAGGTGGCACAATCCTTAGCACAGAAGAGATGCATAGCCACTGTTTGTTGGGCTGAGAGAACTGTGCAGGGGTTTTTGTAGTTCTTATTAGGTTAGGAGTTTGGTGAGAAAGGAACTATTCAACAAATATGTGCTGGGCACTCTTTTAAGTACTACGAACACTTAAAGAGAACACTGTTCTGGAGCAGTGAACAGAAGAGACAAATATCCCAGCTGTCGTGGAGCTTACAGTCTACTGGATGCTCATAGGCTTAGCTAAAAATTCTATTAAATATTACTAGAGAAGAAGAGGAGAACTGATACTGAGATAATTAGTAGGCTTTGCCATACTATTATTTCATTCTCTCCGTGCTTAAATGGACATGTATATCTTTTATACTTAAGAAATGGTAAACTGGTAATTCTGGTTTGTTTGTCTTAAATGCATGTGCTGAGCTTTGTTGCATGTGTCTTAAGAGCTGATTTAACAAGCTGTCTCATTTTTTATTTGAGAGAGAGAGAAAGAAAAAGAGAGAGAGAGCCGGGAATAATCAGGGAAAGCCCAACTTTCAAGGAAAGTGTTCTTGAAAGTTCCTTCACGTGTTGTTGGCTTCTCACAATAACATGGTAAACTAGGTAGATACAGCAGATGTTATTGCCCCATTTTACAGATGGAAAAACAAGCCACAGAGTTCAAGTAAATGCATTAAGATGATAGAGCTAGTTGGTAGAAGAGCTATTATCTCCTGCCTTCATACTTTTTATTTGATTAAGGAGTGGTTAGTTAAATAGTAGTGTCAAGGAACTCAGGATCAATAGGTAACTAAACTATTTACTGTCATTTTTAACTGCAGTTGTTTGCAGAAAGGAATGAATCAAAGCCAATCTTTCTGCACAGAACATGGACTCTTCCTCCAGCTTTCTCCTGATCCTCAATTCAAGGGCCTGCTTTGCCTTTACATTGTCACTGCAGTTCTGCCAATTCTTCTCCTCCCACAGAGCAGCTCCTGGTGGTGAGGTCCTCCTGTCAATGATCGCTTCATTTAGCAAGCCCAGTCCTTGGACTGTGACTCTCTCTGTGGTCACACTGGCTCCAGTTCTCCATGACCTCATGTTTCAGAGGTTCCATGTTTTGCCATAGCATTGCCCTGCCAGGCCTGAGGACTGTTTATATCAGTGGCATTTACCCAGCACCACCATTAGGCAGTGCCGGGTTTCCCCTCCAGGTTTAATCATCTGTTTCCTGTTCCAGCTTCTCCACCCGGCTCCTCCGCTGAGACCTGACACTTCCCCCGTGCTCGCAGCCACCCATGTGTCCCTGGGCCCTCGCACTGTCTATCTCATGTGCAATCCAGATGTTCATGAAGCCGAGTAAAGGATCCCTCTCTGCTGCATAGGAGCAGAACACTGAAAATTTCAGCAATTAAGAAAAATATGTATCAGGGATAAAACATAAGTGAAAAGCTTGAAAACAAGCTTTGGGAAAGAGTCTCTAAGCATCAGATTCCTCGTCTGTTAAATGAGGACAATAGCACCTACTTGAGAATTCCTTTAGTGGTTGAAGTCATATGCAAAAAATGCCCAGCCTAGTGCCTGGAACCTAGTAAGTTCTCCATAGATGGTAAAGAATAAAGTAAAATTAATATATTTTCTTTTTCCATAATATTTAAAATTTGGGCAGCCATACTTAAGGGAAATGAAAATATATGTCCATGCAAAAACTTGACATGAGTGTTCCCAGCAGCATTGTTCATAATAACTAAAAAGTGAAAACACCCAAATGTCCATTAACTGATAAATAGATAAACAAAAGTGGCATATCCATACAATGGAATATTATTTAGCTATAAAAAGTAATGAAATACTGATACACGCTACAGCATGGAGGAACCTTGAAAACAGTATACACAGTGAAAGAAGTCAGACACAAAGGCCACAGTTCCATTTGTAGGAAAGTTCCAGAACAGGCAAATCATTAGGGATAGAAAATAGAACAGTGGTGACCAGGGGCTAGGGAGATGAGAAGTGACTGCTAATGAGGATAGGATTTATTTTCAAGGTGATAAAAATGTTCTGGAATTAGATAATGGTGATTGTTGCACAACTCTATGAATATACCACAAATCCACTGAATTTTATACTTTAATAGGGTGAATGCTAGGTATGCAAATTATATCTCAATAAAGCTATTATTTTAAAAATTTGTGAAGCAATAATTATGTCTTAGTTGCTATGAAATGAGAGAAGCTATATGCAACTTTGTGGGAAGTGTATACTGATACTCACTCCATGGGGCTTGCATCATCTTTTTCTTTGTTCCAATTCTGTTGATATTAGACTGGTTGAGAGAATTATTTAGACCTTGCCCGACCTGTGCATGTTTGTCTTTCCTTTTTCATGGAAGACGCTTTCTGTGTTTGTGAAAGCAGCGAAGTGATATTATTGCTGTCCTCCCAGGCATATTTGAAATATTTAATTACCGAACTATGTGCCTTAAGCATGTGTAGATGGATGGGCCTTGGCTATTAAGAGCTGAAATAATGTGGTCTTTGTGTTGGGTCTTGGTTTCCAGAGAGCCCCTGCCAGGCTGGAATAGTTTCATGGCATTTCAGCCTAAAGGTTCTTGTAGGTTATAAACTTTTATCTCTAAAACCTGGATTGTTGGCTTCTCTTGACACAATTGGAAAGTCTAGCATTCCTGAGCACACATTCCAGCATGCAGCAATCAGGTGGGGCCACGTGTGCCTATTCTCGACAGCCTTCCTCTCACACTGCTAGCTCATGCATGGCCCATTTCACACCTGTGTCATCAGTGCTCGGCCTCTGTAAGCATTTGGGTTGGATGGGGAAAAGCCCTCCTGAAATTGTTCATTCATTCATTCATCAAACCCATGATTAATGCTTATTTTATATGGTAAACTCTGTTAGGTATTGGGACAGTCCCTGTCCTCAGGGAAGAGTCTGGTAATGGAGAAAGAAATAGAGCCGGTTAATTGCAATACATGAGCGAGAGCAATGCTGAAAGTACCGCAGGGTATTGATGCATTGCAGGTACGGGGCGTCTGATCCAGCCTGAGGTGTTTGGAGAGTGGACAGGTTCAGGGCTCCTGCAGAATGTGTTTCTGGGTCCTTCCACGTCTTCTCTTTAGAAGCAGTGCTTCAGTTCTTGATCACAGGAGAACATTTATCGAGTAACACCGTATCTTTGGAGCACATCCACAATATAAAGACTTTAACAGAATTGGAAAACCAGTGAGTGCTGTAATCCCAGCTACTCAGGAGACTGAGGCGGGAGGATCGCTTGAGGCCGGGACTTAGGCCGGGATCGCTTGGGACTCGATGCCATGCGTGTTCTTGAAAATGCATTTCACTCATTGTTCCCGTAAGTGGAATTTTATTTTTAGGTGGAGCTCTTTGTTGTCTACACCAATGAGTCTTCCTTGCTGGATGAAAACAAGAGGCATTTGAGAGGGTAGTTCAGTGTTTGAAGTCTGGAGCTGGAAAATTCACTTTTGCCAACTCACTAGTCATGGCGAGGATGGTCCAGGCGGTGGTGACTAACTTTGTTGTTCCTTCCATCGCCACCTCCTTGAGCCTCTGGAGAACGCACTTTGCTAGTTCTCAGGCAGCAAAGGTCAGTCGGAGCCCAGTGCTCCCATCCTCCGGCCCCGCCGGTTGCAGCCCCGTTCTGCAGGAAAGAGGTCTAGACTTGCCAGGTGTGGCAGGGAAGCTGAGAACATTCCCTGAGGCTCAGGGCAGATGGAAGTGATCAGGAATGCTACGTCCTCACTATCTGATTTCCACCTGCTGAGAGGTCCTGCCTGTGTCTTTAATACGGTTTCAGTGGCCCCGTGCTTACCAATGTGAGCTCAGCCCGAACAACCTCAGGAGGACTTGTGCTAAAAATAAATGAATCAGTGCTAATTACTTCATGTTGGCTATGAGTCTAAGAGGCAAGACTTAGGAATGAAAACTGAACTTTTGGAACAAGAAGAAATGTCAGCGTTTTTAGACGTTGCCAGATAAATCTCCAAATTTTTGTCCGCAGCCAAGCAGTTAAGCTGTCTTACCCTGCAGACGTGTTTGTTTAGTGGCCTGGTCTTTGTGCCCCGTTCCCTGCAGGGAACTGTTGGCCCGGGAGCTTCAACAGCCCTGGCGATCCCTACCCATGCTGTGATCACATTTCCAACGTGTGTTTGCCTTTGTCCTGGTTTGATTTTGAATCTGAGACTCACGGGCCTCTGCTAATTGCACAGCAAGAGAAGAGGAATAAGGGGAAACAGGAGCTAGAAGCTGAAGCAGAGAGAAAGCAGATGGGTGGCATTATGGTGAGATGTGGCCTCTACCTCCCTCTGAGGCCTGTGGACATTGCACGTGTTTCCACCACAGGTTCTATTTCAGGGACTAGCTCCAGACAGGAAAGGTGCCGACTACCTGCACTGAAGCCATATCAGGGCCACGGCTCCCCTAAAAGTGTGAGAGAGAGACCTTGGTGGCTGGCAGGTACCAGGGCTCCTTAGAGGTAAAGGGAAGTCATTGTCCCAACATGACCTTCAAAGAATATTAAATACAGCTCAAGGGCTGAGCTCTCCTTGCTGACTTACCCTGAGCCAGAGAGACCCAGAGAGGAGACGGTGAGTGGAGGTGTTGTGTTTTCACAAACTGTGCTTTTCCAGTTTGATTAGTGACTGTAAATCACTTGCAAATCTCCTCTCCAGATGTGCAGCTGTCTGCTCATGTCGTTTGTTTTCTTCAAGGAATCCGTTAGTGATGTCCGTTCCCTTCCCGGTTGCCTTTCCTGGTGTGATCAGGAGCTCTCAGGCTGAGACGGAGCCAGGCTGCCCCAGCTTCTGCTGAGGGGGTTCGCACCTTCTGGGTTCCCAGCTTCCCAGCTCGATGGAAAAATCCACCTCGGCCCCAGAGGTTTTTGTGTCCAGTTGCTTGTGAAGTCTTGTGGCAGGACAAGCACTGCACTGTTGTCTCTTGTCCCTACAAGGCTGTAAAAATAGAACCATTAACACCAGCCTTGGGTTGCCTCCAGGGACCTTGCATCTGGGCCTTTGGTATCTCTCCTCCAACTCTCCGAATAGCCCAGAGCCTGTAATGCTTTCATTATTATGTGTCCAAACGGAAACATTTTTGTCAGAAGGATTAAAAGGCAGCAGTCAGAAGCGTCTGCCTGGATTTCTGCTTTTGCCTTTTGACCGGGGAGTGGAGGAGTAGGGATAGTTTAGTCTCCAGGTGGGGATGCAGGGCTTCCACAGTGGGCTTCCTGTTCTGGGACCCCGTGTGGGAGAGCTTGGCCCTGCACATCAAAGGCCAGCGTGGGTGCTCCCCTCTCCAACCACAGCTGGAGGATTGGTTCATTTCCTCTGAAGCCTGAGAACAAAGAGAATCTTAACAATTCGGGGAAGTGGCTGCATAGGCAATTTTTTATCTCAGTAAAGTGAGTATTTTAAATCTGTGCTTCTATTTTTAATTAGACACATGTGTCTCTGCATCCTCCAAGCAGCTAATTTCTGAGGATGTTTGCCAGTGGTGCATACTCACACAGGTTTTGGAGTTGCTTAATCTGTACACCAGGAAAATACTTTTCATACAATAAGACCAACTTTGTCGGAATGCATCAATGCAGGGAGGGCAAAGAGAATGTAAGGGCTGTGTAATGAAGAAACAACCAAGGAAAGAAGTCGATGATATATAAATTCTCCTATACTTCTTTTTTTTTTAGAGGTAGGGTGAAGTGATCCTCCTGTCTCAGCCTCCTGAGTAGCTGGGGTGACAGGTACATGTAGCTGTGCCCGGTAATTCCCTTACACTGTTTATAAAAAAATTAGGAATAATATAGAATTCTTATAACTTTTGGCTAACATTGTAGTCAAGATTTTTGTTTTACTTTAATTTGCTCTTGCAGTATTTTGAGTGGAAAATAATTCCCAATTTCAGGAATTGCTCTCTACATGTTTCATGTCACGAGCCCAGTGCTTTGACTCACCTAGCACTCCTCATGGCTGCCTGTTACACTGGACTTTGGTAGCTGGTGGCCATGGGTCACAGTATATGTGACCTTCGCCGACATGCTGCACTTCTCAGTACAACCACAAGTTGATGGAGCCTGTGGCCCTCTTCCACACTGCTTTCTGGACCACTTTCCCACCTCTTCGGGCTGCCCAGGGCTTCTACTACACCATCCTTGTGCTAAGGTGCTCACTCGGTATCCCTCAACACTATCAGCTTCACAGGTCACCTGTCTTGCTCTCCAGGTCATGGCATGTCCAGGTGGGCCTGTGGGTCTCCCTCCCTCCCAGACCTTGTTGTGAAGGGAAGAGCTGGATCTCATCTAATTTCAGGAAGGAGACTTGAAAGCAGATCAGGTTGGCCATTGGTGTCTCCTCCGGTCTTTGAATAATGTTTTTAATAAAGCTAGCTTTCATTCAAATATCTATTTTACAAAATAAGATTTTCAAATGTTAATCGCACGCCTCTATCCCTCATTCTTCTACCCCTATGACTTAAGTTACATAGTTTCAAGTTACTTGGTGTTTTATCCCCTATCTTAAATGGAGTTCCACTATGGTTGCCTAATTTATTTTTTTCTCTTGAATATTCCTGAACATTCTCCCTTGTAAAGATTTTAATTTTTTCTTTTGGAGCAGCAGTGACCTCCAAAACCTCAAGTAAGAAGAACAAAAGCCGTTATGGATTAGGTTTGACAAACTCCTATTTGCTGACATTGCCATATATGGAAGAAGGAACCACTCTTCTCATCTCTTCACTTGCTCTTACCAAGGCCATTCTCCCAGGGGACAGCTGCTGCTGGTAATCGCAGTAGCTTTCTCTCCCCAAAAGAACAGCTGAATCGCCAATAAGAATCTAAGCATTTCTACTCCTTTTGAGGATCCCAGACTTCTCTGTCTTCTCATGATTCCTTCCTTCCTTCCTTCCTTCTTTCCTTCCTACCTTCCTTCCTTCCTCACTCCCTTCCTTCCTTCCTTCCTTCCTTTTACAGTTTGTTTCATTTATTGCTAAACTTATGCAAGTAAGTTGCAAACATCATGACACTTCACCCCTCCCTAAATATTTCAACACATATCTCCTAAGAGCAAGACAGTCTCCTGTATAACCACAATATCATCACTTTCAAGAAGTTTAGCATTTGAACAATATTGTCTAACACAGAGATGAGACTCACATTTCCCCAATAGTTTTAACAATGGCCTTTCAACCAGGACCAAATGGAAGATCACACATTATATTTAGTCATCATGACTCTTTGGTCTTATTTATTTTAGGTTGTTTCCCTCAATATTTTTTGTCTTTCATGTTATTGACATTTTTGAATAGTCCATCATTTGTTTTATGATTTGTCCAATAATTTAGGTTTATCTGATTCTTTTCTAATGATGCAAGTTAAACATTTTTGGCAGAATATTACATAGTTAATGTTGTGTCTTCTCAGGGTATCACATCAGAAAATACTTGATGTCAGTTTGTCTCATAACTGATGACTGGTAATGTTAAGTTTGATCACTTGGCTAAGATGATCTCCACCAGACTTCTCTATTGCCAAGCTGTCTTTATCCCTTTGCAATTAATAAGTAGTCTGTGGGTGATACCGTAAGACTATGAATATCCTGTTTACCAAGAACCTTTTTCTCAATGGTTTAACATCCATTGATAAATTTGCCCAAATCAATTATTGTATTGGTGATTGTAAAATAGTGATTTTTATAATCCTATCATTCATTATACATTTATTAGCTGTCATTCTTCTGTAAAGACATATGTTTGAATTTTTTTTAATTTTCTTTCAAATCAATCATATTACTGACCACCCTTGTCATTTCTTATTTTTTATATTTGAGTTGTCTCGAGTAAGTTAACTAGTGCTTGTCTTTTGTTGATTTTTTTCTCAAAGAAGCAGCATTTTAGTTTGTTTAGAGTTCTACTATTTTTCTGTTTTATACCCCATGACTTTCTACCTTTATCTTTATTATTGATTTCTTTATATTTGTTTGCTTTGTTGCACTTTTTCTAGCTTTGTGAGTAGGAATTTAACTCATTTACTTTTATTGATCTAAGTATATAAAACTGAGTTTTTGTCTGATCATTGCTTTAATTGTGTTCCCAAATTACAATATATATATAGTGTTTTCATTATTAATTTTTAGAAGTTCTGAAATTGGTTTATATTTCTTCTTTCTTTTAATGGTTGTATTTAAATAAAACAATTTATAAGGGAATTTTTAATGGAATTTTTTGGGTTTTATTTTATTATTAATTTCTAGTTTTGTTGCATTGTGATCAGAGAATATTGTTTATATTATCTCAATTTTATTGAAGCTTTTTTTATAATGTAATTATTAGTCAATGTTAGTAAATGTTCCATGTGCCCTTGAAAAGAATGTATACCCTCTATTATTGTGTTGTATAGTTCTTCCATATGTTTACTCCCCCCCCCACTTATGCTGTCCTCAACCGAAAGTGATACGTTAACATCTTTTATTATTCTTGTTTTTGTTTTCTTTGCGATTTCTATACTTTCTACTATATTAGGGATCAGCAAACTACAGCTTGCAGACTGGCTGCTTGTTTTTATAAATAAAGTTTTATTGGGACACAGCAATGTTCATTTGTTTACATATTGTTTATGGCTGCTTTATCAGTACAATGGCAGAGTTAAGTAGTTGGAAAAGAGTATATGGCCTGCAAACCTAAAATATTTACTATCTATTCCTTAAAGAAAAAGTTTGCCAACCCTTGTACTATATGAAAGTGCATAGATATTCACACTTAGTATATCTTTGATGTGAATTGCATACTTAGTATTATTTAATATAAAGTCATCTTCTTTGTCATGCTTAATATTTTTTGGTCTGAACTCTACTTTGTTTGGTGTCAGGATTACAACTCCCGCTTCCTTTCCTTTTTTTTTTTTTTTTCTTTTTTAATTTGGTATGCCTCTTCATTTTTAGGTGTTCTGAATAATACTATTTTACATGTGTATCTCATATACAGCATAGAGTTAGATTTTGCTTTCTGAAACAATTTGAAAATATTTTTGTTTTAATAATTGAATTAGGTGGCTCTGTTTGATAAACTTTCGAGGTCTAACGGAAACAAGTTTTTTATACATTATTTGAAAGCTTTTGAATATACTCTATTTTGTTTTAGTGATGGTAAAGTTAATCCAAAATAGATAGGTGAAGATTTCAAGTTTTATATTGGGAATTATTATTGTAGTTTCACAATGATTAAAGCACAGCACTGACTAGATATTTTATGGTGATCTGAAAATTGAGAGTAATTGTTAGTGAAGTTAAAAGGTAGAGTTTACATCTTGGATAACTAAAAATTAAAACAAATAGAAAATTCCCAAGAAGAGTGATTGACTCTCAGTTAATTCATTTTATGCTGATATGGTTTTAGTGTTTTCATGTATTTATTTATTAATACAACCATTTATAGATTCTACAACTGGCTGAGCCCTATTTAAGGGTCTAATGACACAAAGATGATTTTAAGCAGTATCTCTTACTTCAGAAACTCATTGTCTAGTTTGGACCATGAAGGAATTATTTTCATATATACATTTTTTTTCCAGAACTGGCCATTCTCTTTTCAGTCAGTCTGGGATTTTTTGGATTTCCCTCTCTTTGTTTGGATGACACAACTAACCTGTATTGTTCTTGCTCTCATGCAGGGCAGCCACCGATCACAATGTGGACAACACAACAGAAATACTCAGGGAGTGGCTGAAAAATGTGCAGAGACTCTATCACTATGTGGAGTGGAGGCCCATGGATAAGCCAGAGTGAGTAGCAAGAATCAATTTTGTAAACTCATTATTTATCATCTTCCTTAACCAGCTCTCCAGCCATGTGGGCTTCTAATCTTGGAGACACATGTGGCTTTTCATTGTCTTTTATCTCTGTACCTGAGTTCCAGACACCTGCTATTTCTTCCTTTAACAGGTCTTTGTAGTTCCCTCTTTCCCTTTACTCCTACAGCTGCCAGCCAAGTTCAGATTTTCTTAAATTCATAAATAAATTGCCACAATAGTATATATTTTTAAATATTGATCTTATTTATTCATATTTTAAGTATAAACCTTTTATACTTGAGGGAACATAGTGAAAAATTTGTGTACTTTCTACATATACCTTGCTTTTCCACTTATATCTTGGTAATCATTCCATAACAATAGTTAAGGGGCTTCATTCTTTTTAACTGCATAGTATCCAATGTGTGGATGTACCATAATTATTTTAATCTGTCCCCTACTGATGGACATTTAGGTTATTCCCAGTCTTAACCATAGCAGTTTCTTAGTTGCTTCTGTCTCCAAGTCATCCTACATACCATAGTGTCAAATCAGTCTACCTAAAATACAAATAAGATAGTTTCATTTCTGTATTAAAAGGACTCCAATTGCTCTTCAGTACCTACAGAACAAAGTTCAAATACCTGAGACTGATATTTAAAAGAGTTCCTAAACTTAGCATTCATATGTCCTGTTTCTTCCCAAAAGAAATATGCTTTATGCCTTTATTTCCAAACCCCAAGCTGTTGCTCATGTGGGTCCTGAAAGATCCTTTCCTTCTTTGTAAACAACTCTTATCCTAAACTGTACCTACTATGGAAAGCTACTCTTCATCATTCCAGTTATAAAGATCTACTTTTCTCTCAACAACTGTATTCCTTATTTTCTACATCATCCTTTTCGGCACAATGGTACACTTAACCAACGTTGTTAATTAACTATGCAATTTATGTATGTTTTTCTAGACACATTGTATGTTCTTTGGCACGGGTTAGAGTATACAAATACTTTTATTTTGCCCCGTGCTGCACTCTTGGCAGACTCTATATTAATACTTGTTGTACGAATAAATGAGTAAGAACAAGAATAAATGTATTTAAAACTTACTATTGTAAATGTTCCCATGGCTGTTGCAATTCCACCTTAAGGAATTGTAGATAATGAATGAATGAGTTGCCTAAATTTCTGCACAGGGTAAGTCATTTATTGAAAGCCAAATTTGTATTATAATAATAAATGCCCTTATAGAACAAATTCCTTTCTTCTAATCCCTCTATGTAATAATTTGTGTATATATAATATATTTATATTTTAAATGAGTATATAAATATATAATATAATTAATGTATGTTATATATTTCTCAAATCCAAGCATATGGTCTATGTATCAAGCAAAATTCAACAATGAAGTTTGAACTCTATAAAAGGTTTCAAACACTCCTTTGGAGGGCCTTATAATGGAATTTGGCTTAATTTAAATGGCACAGAAAGACTTTTGTGAGTCTCCTTTGCAACCTAGTAATGTTCTCAGTAGCCATGTTTTGACTAAATATATTATATTCCAAGGTCAGTGTGGAAAATATTAGGGCAGGCATGGTTTTTTGTGATTTTTTATTCACTAATGTGTACATACTGCCAGTGCAGCTACAAGAACTTGAAGTGGTGGCCAGTTTGGGCCACTTTGACAGCATCAATGTCCACACCAGTTGGGAGTTTTCAAAAGGGTTTCAGAGAATAAGCCAGCCCACTTGCTTGTGTGGCCATGTAAGCGTCTTGGCCTGGCTGCTCTGTGAATGTTGTTAGAGATTCCAATGATACTAATACCTGCTCCATGACCTCACTTTACCTGGCATAGATCAATGTGTCAGGCTATATGGAATCATTTACTGAGATGCCACTAAGTAAATTAAAGCTTTGTTTTACCTAGGAAACTCATACTTTTACACTTCAACCTTCCCAAATTTATTTAATATAAATATTAAATATTTATATATAAAATAGTGTCTGGATATATAAAAAAGTCTCTGGAAAAATGAGGTTTCAGGCTAGACAACCTGGATTTAAATCTTGATTGTGGCTTTCATTAACTGTGTAACATTGAGCAAATGACTTAACTGCTCTACATCAATACCCACATCTGTGAAATGGGAAGAACAGTAGTACTTACCTCATAGGGCTCTTGTTAGAACCCACTGAAATATTTCATATAGAGATTCTTGTGTACAGTAAACAGCAAGTTATGTAATCTCTCGTTGCTTCAGTTTCCTTATTTGTAATACAGGGATGATGATACTATTAACAATATTAATAGTATCCACTTCCTAGGGTTGATGGAGGATTAAATGAATTAATATATATAAATATTTAGGACAGATCTTGGTATGTGTAGGCACTCAATAATTATAAGTTATTATTATTATTATTCTGTTAGATCTTATCCTGATGAAATTGGACCAAAGCACTGGCCGAGCTCCCGGTTTGCCCACGTGATGAAACTACGACAAGCAGCCCTTCGAACTGCGAGGGAAAAATGGTCGGACTACATTCTGGTAAAAACAGATGTTTGATGTTTTAATCGCTGTGATCTAGAATGTGTCCGAATCAGTTGTCCAAAAACCAGGGCCATAGGAGTAATCAAAACAACCTCTTGCTTAGGTACCACCTCCCCTACTTTTTAATAAAGGCTCAAGGAAAAATTCTGGTAATTTAATACGGGGATACCTGGATTTCATCTCAGACCCACTTCTGACGTGCATTTTTAGTGAGTGAAGAAGCTCCTGACATATTTGGTCTCTGATATAGAACAGGTGTAAAAAACTGAATCTTTTTAGTTCATGAGAGATTCTGCAGGTAAAGGAATATAAATTCTGGGGACATAAGAAAATAATTATATAAAACACAGATTCAGGTGAATAGCTCTGAAACTGTCCCTTTTGCTCCTGTTTTGAGGAATGATATCTCTTCTTTGGCTTTCCCGATTGCTTCCAGGTATGTGGGGCTCTCATGGAGAACTTCTCTCCATGAAGAGGTTCCATCACTCTCCTTAGAGCTTTGAGAGTGGTCCAGAAAAATAGCTGGACTTGATGATTAGGAATTGGTGTTTTTCTCCATCCTTGTCCCCCATAACCCTCTCTCAACTGGAAAGGAGGGCAGCTTCCTAAGCAGCAAGGAGCTATGTCCCCTTTTCGCCTGTGAAAATTGACAGATTTTCCTTCACGAGTTTGTGGGAATCAAGTTTTTCATCTCTGGTCCCCCAAATCCATTTAATTCTTTTGACAATCATTTTCCAGTATGACACTATAAATAACACCGATTTGAGGCAAAGCCAATATCATTTCATGACATTTATGGACATCTGCTGTCACTAGACTCTGCTTGCTAAGGAGAATATTTTTGACCTATCTCCAGCCCCAGCCCCTCAACCACAACAACAATCAGCCCAATAATTTATCACTCACACTTGCAACACAAATAATTTCATAGACATTTTCAAATTGTACTGACAATATTTAACACTGTGTAGCTGTTTAAATGTCATCGAAGTATACAAATGCTGAACCACAAAATTTTGGGTAAACAGATTGACTATTACAAAACAAACACTTCTGACTTTTTTATTGTAACAAAATATGCATAACATAAAATCTATCAATTTAGCCATTTTTAAGTGTACAGTTCAGTGTGATTATTTCTTTTATGTGCTAGAATCTGTTGTTATGTTGTCTTTGTAAGTGAATCACTGTTAACATGGATTTTTGCTAAGAATGGGAAGTAGCTTCACTGGTTAGCAGGGGATGATATAGTGTACTTGAAACAAAAATTCTGCTCATAACATTAAAATAGCAATGAATCTGTTGTGGGCCATTCTGGCGTTAATATAGAAAACCTAAATAGCTCAGCCCATCTGTACCTGCAGTGGGCACTCAGTAAGTGTTTCTGAATGAATTTTTAAGGACTTTGGAGCTGTTAATATCTTGTGCTTAATCCACTAACCATGGTGCAGGTGGGGTCCTGGTTGAGTTTGTGCCCAGTATGGCAGCACCAATTTATTGTGTGGTGCTTTATGCAGAGCTGAACATGTGAGAGTGAGGCCACATGCATGTCGACTGAATGAAAACCAGCCAGCTGCAACGGCTTTCAATGAGGAGGACATAGATGACTGTTTTCTGTATTTCAGGAGCAAGTTTCTGTGGTCCTTCAGAAGTACTGAGTTATTCCTGAGCCCATTGCTGAAAAATACCTTTTCACCTGACATTATCCTTTTTCTTTTCCTAGTTCATAGATGTCGACAATTTCCTGACTAATCCACAGACCCTCAGTCTCATGATCGCAGAAAACAAAACCATTGTGGCCCCGATGCTGGAGTCTCGGGGCCTGTACTCTAATTTCTGGTGCGGAATCACACCTCAGGCAAGTCACTGGGTTAATGGATTAAGGCTCTAAGTTTTAATAGGGCAGCGCTGGGTCAGCTGTCACCTGGTTTACCTTTTTTTCACGTCCCCCTTTGAAACATGCGTGATGCATGTCATCGTGTTACTAGAGCAAACATTTTCAGGAAAGGCAGTAAATCCGGGTCCAATACTATAACTCATTTGGGCTCTTCTGTATAATTAACTATGAAGAAAATATTCCCAAGAGCTCAGCCTTAGAAACCTCAAATTAACCAATGAAGCATGCTGGGATTTGTATTCCCCACCCCCCTGCTTGATTCAGTGATTTTTTTAAATAAAAATTAATTTTTTCTGTAGTTACAAAACTAATATGAGAACAGTATAGAAAAACTTAGAAATGGAAAAAAGCAAAAAATAAAAATCAAAAATCAAAATAGTTAATCCCCACCATTGTCACACCAAGCACAGACAGAAGCTTGCACATTTGTAATAACTACATTGTTATTAGGTGGCTATACTGCAATTTACTTAAGCTTTCTCTTGGTTTGAACAACATTTAAGTTGTTTGCAACTTTTAACTATTATAATTACTATCATGATTAATGTAAATTTTTCTGTATCATCTAATATTATTTCCTTAGGTTAAATGGAATTACTGAATCAAAGAGTATAAATATTTTGATGACCTTTGATATATGTTGCCAAATTTATTTCCAAAGAGTTCTAATAATTAAAACTGCCATGGTACCTTGTTTTTACAAAATTCAAATTAAAAACAGATTTTGAATTTCCATCATTTCTCTTTTCCATAGTAAAAATTTTTAAAGTCTAGAGGTTTGTTATAGTGAACACTTATAGCTAGTTATATTTTTTATTCTTAGTAAATTAGAGAGATTAATTAAACCAATCAATGTAATACGTATCAATGTAGGATAAAGATGTACTGAGCTAAAAAAAAGGTATGTCGATGTGTTCTTATCACTGAAGTGCTAAAATTTTGAGTCTCTCTTTTATATTTGGTTTGGTTTATGATACAGAATGAGGCCAGTGGTGTGCTGATAAATGTTTAATAACCAGCTCTCTGGTGGGAAAACGCTGCTTGGTAGCATTTGCTGATTTTTATAGTATAAATACTTACATCATGCAAACAACTTTAATGTTGTTAAGCTGAAGGAAAAGTTAAGTAAACTGCAGGATAGTAACTTGATGATATGATTATTAAAAATTGGCAAAGCTGTTATCTGTGCTGGTGTTAGAGTGGTGGGAATTAATGTGATTTTTGTTTTTATAGATTTCAAGCTACCAACATGTTGGCTGGCTTGCAAAATTCCTGAAAATTTGACAATTTGTGGCTCCAATACACCACTAGTTGAAGTATTCCTCTTTTGTTGTAATTATTTCTCCTAGTTCCAAGAGATTTTGAATACATGCTGTTATCTGTATCTCTTTTAGGAAGGCAATAAGTTCATGTTTATAAAGGCCATTTCTCCTTGGGAGAAAATGTTATATTAGGTTAGTTTAAACTCATAAAGTCTCAGTTAATAATCTGCAGTGTTTCACATGGCAGAGTCACTCAAGGGTTGTGTTTAATGAGCTATGCTTTGACACCAGCAACAAGGGTGGCTTATCCTGGTGACTGCAGCCTCCAAGTTTCTATTATCTCCTCCTTTGCTTTGATTATTAAAAAGCAAATAGGCCAGGCACACTGGCTCACGCCTGTAATTCTAGCTCTCTGGGAGGCGGAGGCAGGAGGATCACTTGAGGTCAAGAGTTTGAGAACAGCCTGAACAAAAGGGAGACCCTGTCTCTACAAAAAAAATAGAAAAATTAGCCAGGCATGGGGTGCATGCCTGTAGTCCCAGCTACTTGGGAGACTGAGGCAGCAGGATCGCTTGAGCCCAGGAGTTTGAGGTTGCAGTGAGCTAGGATGAGCAAAACTCTGTCTCAGGGGAAAAAAAAGGCAAATAGGAGAAATTTGCTCACTTATTTTGCACAGTAAAACTAAATTCTGAGCAACTTGGGCAATTCTAATTTTCCTCCCGTCTGTTTTTGGCTTTCTACCATCCCAGTTAGGCTTCTACTAGGATGGAACAGAACTGGCCGATGACTTCATAAGCTCAAGGCAAGCTTTAAACACATCCAAAACAAAGTGACCTTGGTGTTGTCTGGCCAATGAACAGGAACCATTACCAACAAAATTCAGTTTATGTGGAAAAGGAGAGGCGCCCATTGCCTCTGCAGGAGACACGTTAATTCTCTTTCTCTCTTTTTTCTCTGCTTCCTTCCTTCTCACCCACCCCCCACCGCAGGATATTCAATGATTCATCATCATCATGAATTTTCAAAGCTTCTCATTCTGAGAATGTTGTTCCTAAGTAGTGTAGAACTTTATATTTGACATGAGTCCTTAGGCAGCCCTTTAAAAGTGTTCCTTAAAAGTGTTCCCTACATCCCTCGAAGACTGCTCATAAGCTGAAGTGTTAGGAGAACCAATAAAGTATCTTAAACAGTCCTTAAGTTAAAGGCCAATAAAAATTTTAATAATAATAATATTGCATATAATAAATTACAGTCCCCAAAATATCTTCATTGACCTTATCACTTGTGATTCATTCTGTAGTCCCGTGAGATAGACTTAGCAGGTCTTCTTGCATTTTTCAGGAGAAGGAACTCAGGCTCCAAGAGGTTAAGTATGGGCTAAGATCAAACAGCTAGAAGGGGGTTAAGGTGACTCTAAGATTCACATCTTCTACGTCTTAATTTGTGGTTTTTCTACCATACCACATGGTCAGTTTTAGGGTTAGCTCAGCTAGAACACTCTTCTAGACCTGGAAGGGAATGTCAGAGGAGGAGACGAGGCTGCAGTGCCTGATATGTGGGTGCTGACGTCACAACAGGAAAGTGACCATACGTTAATGCCACTGATTGATGAGCACCTAAGCCCCTCTGCATCCAGGGAATACTGTGCCCTTCAGAGTGCTGGCCTTAGGAAACTTTACACTCATTCCAGCGAGCCCGCCCTCACCTAGGACATTTTTCAAAATGCCTTTCAGAGCTTCCACAAGTATGTTTTGTTGAGTTATACCTTCATCCTTTCTGGAATGGATTTGAGCTCTAGACATAGTCAAGTTATAAGTGATGCCACTGAAGTGTAAGTTTCTCTCCTGGGCTCTACACTCCATGAGAACTCTGACTCGGGCTTGTTTTCTGATATGTCTCCAGCATTTAACACAGCACCCGAATAATAGTAGGGACTCAGCAGGTTCTTGTCGAATGAACAGTTGAGCGTGGAGGGAAAATAAGCTGGGCGATGCCAAAGTTGTTTAAACCACAAAGTTAAGGGGATTGGCTGCCCTGTGTGTTTGTGCAGAAGGAAGTTTCAAAAGGTGAATTCCCAAAAACTATGGAGCAGCTGCAGCTCCACCAGAATATTGAATAAGTAACTGCATGGAGAGAAGACCCTCATTTTTATGTCTAAGTAATGCATGTTTAATTAAAAATATTAGCCATAGCATAATGTCATTTTAATATTAGCCAATAATTGTTAATGCTTTCTTAGTCCCAGACGCTATCTGAAGCACTTTTTTGGTATTACCTTACTTAATGTCTACAGACAACTCCGTGGACTAGGTAGTGCCATCATCCTTGATTTAGAGATGAGGAAATAGGCACAGCAAAGTTGGGTCCCCTGACCGATACCTACAGACGTAAGTGGCTAAGGTGGGATTTGAACTCAGGGAGTCTGACACCAGAACCTGCACTCTTAACTGCTCTGCTCTACCGTCTCTGCATACTTGCACTTCATATTCAATCGTAAGTCAACATAAAATACACTTTTATGAAATTATTATATTAAAGGACACGCTGAAATCAAAATTATTTCTGATAACATGACTGTTTTAGCATTGTTTTATATGTAGATAGCATTTCTTGAGCTTCCCTGGAGATTCTTAAGCCAAGATAAGAGGAGTGAAGGGGACTTTGTTTGGGGGCTTCCATTTAGCTGGTGATAACTTGGAATCCACCTAGCAGATGACTGGGAAGACGAAACCTTCAGCTCAGAGAACACAGCCCCCCATTTGCTGTTTTACAGGGCTTCTATAAGCGGACCCCAGACTACCCTCAGATTAGAGAGTGGAAGAGGCTGGGCTGCTTCCCCGTCCCCATGGTCCACTCCACCTTCCTAATTGACCTCAGGAAGGAAGCTTCTGACAAGCTGATGTTCTACCCTCCACACCAGGACTACGCCTGGACCTTTGATGACATTATCGTCTTTGCCTTCTCCAGCAGGCAAGCAGGTACCATTTAGTTTTGGTTGTATGGCTACCATAGAAACGTGGCAAATGATTAGTTCCTTTGTTTTGTGCATCTTATTTTAAAAAAACCCTCCCATTTCAGTAAAAAACACTTCCTTTTCAGGTAGTGTTAAAGGCAATTAATTATCTGCAGTAATCATACTAACACCGTCTATGTTGCTATCCCTGACCAAAAGCCAGGACTAGCCCCTACTCAGGAACCCAATTTTGGGGGGCAGACTTATGGGGGAGACAGTGGTAGTGGTGTTGGGAGTCATGGGAAGTTGACTGGTTCTCTGTGGTGCTACTACATTGCTGTTGTTTCTTACAGGAGTCCCTTTATTAATTAGGAAATGGTCACAGAGGCCCAAAACAACGTGGGCAAAGACCCCAGGCTTAAAAAATGGAAGTTTATTTCTTTTCAAAAAAGTGTGAGTGCAGGCCGGGTGCAGTAGCTCACGCCTGTAATCCTAGCACTCTGGGAGGCCGAGGTGGGCGGATCATTTGAGCTCAGGAGTTCGAGACCAGCCTGAGCAAGGGTGAGACCCCATCTCTACTAAAAAAATGAAAAGAAATTAGCTGGACAACTAAAAATATATAGAAAAAATTAGCCAGGCATGGTGGCACATGCCTGTAGTCCCAGCTACTCGGGAGGCTGAGGCAGGAGGATTGCTTGAGCCCAGGAGTTTGAGGTTGCTGTGAGCGAGGCTGATGCCACAGCACTCTAGCCGGGGCAACAGAGTGAAACTCTGTCTCAAAAAAAAAAAAAAAAAAAACTGAGCTGCTACGGTGGCTCTGTTCTACAAAGTTTTCAGAGACCCAGGCTCCCTCCATATCACTTCTCCACCCTCCTTGAGGTATTGCTCTTAATTGTAGAATGCAGGAAGTCTCACTACCATGGACGCATCCAGCCATCAAGACAGAAACAGAAGGGAGGACAGGCTCTGTCCCTTTAAGGATACAATCAAGAAGATGAGCATAGCACTTCCACACGCATCCCCTCAGCCAGAGCTTAGTCACAGAGCAAGACCCAGCTGTAAGGGAGGCACAGCGTGTCGTCTTTATGCAGGCGTGGGCCCCGGTTTCCTCCCTCTAGAAAGAAAGGACAGGGAGGCACCAGCAGTCTCGTCTCAGTCCCTGAGGAGGGAGAGGCAAAGCCAGACTGAACTATCGGGAAAGCATTTCCAGTGGGGCCTGTCGGCTTTTTGCAAGAGACAATTCTATAGCAAGGAAAGTTATTTCTCTCATTTCACCCCACATCTGCTGTCAGGGGGCACAGAACTCACAAAAGCAGTGTAACAGGAAGACACGTGGCATTACTAAAGCCAAGCTTTATTAGGGTAACTTAGACCTTCCTGACGGAAATCAGGTCCCATTATCAATGTACCAGAAACGTGTGACTTAACCACTAGCAACAATAGGTTACGAGTCAACAAGACAGTGAATGAGCTCTCTGTGCCCATGTGCCTTAGGGTGACAGAGATCACGAAGGATCCCAGGCAGCTGAGGGAGTTGCTGGTGAATCAGAGTGTTAACACAAGTTCAACTACAGCTCACACGTCAGACTGTCCTTAGAGCCATAGGTGTCTCACTCCTCAGTGTAGATTTGGTAGGAATGTGAATATTTGATAGAAATGTGTAAGGCTGATCTTTCCCCCCTGGCTGCTAGAGCAATTTGGATCTTTTGGCCAAGTGTAGGCATTTTCTAGGCCTTGTGTCAGGCAAAAGCAATCCTCGAGTGGATTGAAAGTTTTCATGAAGGTTCTTATGTCAACGTTAATGGAAACTGCTGCTTTCAGCTTGGTCCGTGATTTGGTCTGACTCCTCCAGGATGGGAAGCAGAGTCAGGGCCTTCAAGTTGTGCCAGTGCCTTTGCTTCAGAGCTTGAAGTAAGGATATTCCAAGAAAGTGAGCTATTAACAATTACAATAACGGTCACTGCCTAACAGAGTCCTTTTATATAGTCATTGCATAAGGCATTATTGTGACCCTATGCACTAAATTATTATGATATGTTTTTGAAACCAATATTTGGATGTTTGGGCTGGAAGAGCGGCCCAGGCTGGGCAGGAATTTTTCAGCTCTGCCCTGTGCTTGGCCTGTTCACCGGGACTTTGTGCATTTTTGTTCCAACTTCCCATAGGCGTTTTCAGAACACTGAGAGCAGGTACAGAGGCCCAGAGCTGTTTGGTGACTTGTGCAGGGAGAGGAGAGGTAGAAAAGGAAGGAGAGAGGATCAATCCACAAGGCTTCACTTTGGCCCCTAGCATCATGTTAGGCTCTGCGTCAATTGGGAGTTAAGGTTTGTACATGTGAAGACATAACCAATAGTCACAACGCAGTGACAGCTGAGGGCAGATCAGGGGTCCAGACTGTGAACAGGGTGGGAGTAGAGGCAGGAAAGATTCACTGTCATGTTGGGGAAATGAAAGATATTTCCTGATAATTGCAGGTTCTAAAGTAGCATTTTAGTTATCTGTAAGTATTTGGGGGAAAAACATGGATGACCCTGGGAGTCACACGTGCAGCCCATGCTGTGTCCCGAGGCTCTTCCTTTCTCCCGTCCAAAGCAGAACACGTCCCCTCTCCCTGGAAGAGTCCTGATGAAGGATGATCTGTGTTCTTTTGTTTTCACTCTTCTGAAGCTCCATAGCTGTGTATCATCCATTGGAGCATAATTCTTTAATTTGTCCAAAAAGAAATAAAGGGTCTGTATGTCCCAGGCAGGGCCATCTAACCACAACCCGTAGTCCTACATCCTCCACCTCAAACTCTAGCCACTGCCACCGTGGGCGAGGAGCGAGAGGAGCAAGCCAGGCATGCAGGTGAGCTGGGCCTGGCTGCCCATCCAGCCCAAGGAGACAGCACACTGTGCCAGGCGAGTCTCTGTGGCTGAGGCCAGGGCCAAGAGTTCACCTCCCACTGTGGCCAGGGATGTGGGTTCTGTATCTCGGCCACAGGAACTGTCCCTGGTACCAGCCAGTCATCTTCCAATGTCAGAAAGACAAGTGAGTTGGAAGAGGCAAGTGCAGTGGGTGATGGGCAGGCGGGTCTGCCTCCTGCACGTTGCTGGTAGTGATCAAAGTTGCCCTTCGTGTGTCGGGATGGCAATCGCCAGTGGGTCACAGTCCCGGAACCAAGCCTCTAAATCGGGAGTGGGGTAGAAAGCACTGGCATTGGTTCTTTGGGGACAACGATTTGGCACTAATGACTTTCTGTGTGACCTTGGACAAGTCACAGCCTCTCTAAGTCTGATTTTGCATCACCAAGGATAGAGATAGTTGTATCAATCTGCATTGTTAAGGTACTACGTGAGTACAAGATAATATTTGAAATCTTTATAAGAAAAACAAAGTCCTTCAAAGTATAATATAATTCACTTTTCTTTTTAAAAAGAAAATTGTTTTCTCCACCAAGGCGGGTGGATCGCTCGAGGTCAGGAGTTCGAGACCAGCCTGAACGAGACCCTGTCTCTACTAAAAATAGAAATAAAAAGTTATCTGGACAACTAAAAAATATATATAGAAAAAAAAAAGTTAGCCAGGCATGGTGGTGCATGCCTGTAGTCCCAGCTACTCGGGAGGCTGAGGCAGTAGGATTGCTTCAGCCCAGGAGTTTGAGGTTGCTGTGAGCTAGGCTGACGCCACGGCACTCAATCTAGCCCGGGCAACAAAAGTGAGACTCTGTCTCAAAAAAAAAAAAAAAAAAAGAAAAGAAAATTATTTTCTCCAGTAGCAGCTTTTCCTGAGAGGGCCAGATGCTTTCATAGACTTTATCTAATTAATAACACATTTCTTTTTAATTTAACTTTATTTTTATGAACTTGTCCATGCACATAATTGAAATGTTCCAATAGTTCCCCAAGGTTAAGAATTGAGCAGTCCCCTGCACATCACCCCTGCATCATTTCTCTCTTCCAGAAGATGAGCACTTTTACCTCTTTTATATGATGATATTAGGATGATATTTACATCCCTGTTTCTAACTAACATGCTGTATTTTCCTTCTTGATCCTCTGGCTTCTCTCTCTCTAGGCATTGTCTGTTGACTCCCATCCAGAAGGTGAGGAGTCAGCTGTCTCTCCACCTTTTGCCCCTGCATGCAAACACATCCTTCTCATCACCCCAGCCTCTCAGGGCGGTTTAAGATAGATCCAGGGCCAGGCGAACCTAATTCCAAACTCAGCCAGTTAGAGACTATGGATAGTTTTCCTTTATCTACCTTAATAATTTCCCTTTTTTGCTTCTTTTTTTTTATTCCTAATACAATCCAAAACTAATCACTAATTTTCTCAAACTCTCAAAATGTTCAGTTCACCGATGTCCTTTTTTCCATATTTGTGACAATGTCCCTCCTGGAGCCTTCTGACATACTCTCATCTGAGTGGTGCTGCAGCTCTCAAGCTGGGACTCACTTCTCTTCTCTCACGCCTTGACCCTCCTGTTTGGGTCCCAAGTCTTTCTTGTTGGTTGCAATTTCCTCCTTTTCCTCTCCTCCTCCTTTTTCTCCTCCTCCCTCTTCCACATCATCCAGTCACTTTCTGAGAAAGTGTGATGGGAATTAAATATTTTATTGCATGTCTGAAATGCCTTCTTTGTACCTTTCCACTTGATGGATAGCTTGGCTAGGTATCATACCTCCTTTTTATGGAACCTTTGGAAAGTTAAATGGTAAAATGTTTTTGCCTAATTAGGATAGAGGTACACCTTAATATTAAATCTTTTTCCTTCCACTTCCTGAATTCATCATGACTTTGCAAGAAGGTGCATTTTTCTTTGAAGTTTCCCAGGAGCATTTGTGTGGGCCAACAGCAGAGCTAGTGAGTTCACATGGTGAAGGCAGGAGAAGAGACAGTGCTTAGTGGACCAGCCTTGATTCAAGCCAGATTCAGTAAAAAAGGCTCTCTTCTTTGCCGATTCTTCTCTGTTAATGAGACAGCTTCACCTGACTTGGCAGATGATGCAGCTGACTGGAGGAAATTTCATCTGCACAAAATAGAGAAGTCAGTATGCAGGTAATTCTCTCTCAGGAAAACACTGATGATTACAGCAATTAACAAATCAGAGACTTGGATACATGGACCAGTGCTTGGCAGACTCATCCTTTCAATTAAGTCATCTTTTCATTAGTCAGGACTGTTAGTTGCTGAATCTATGTGAGACCATCTTGATTCCTGTGATTCTAGAAGTCTGGTCAAACACAGATGTCTTATAACCCTCAGCGTTCGCCAGCCGGGTCTGTGAGGACCAGGGCTGCATACAAGATGGTGCCACTATTGTCACACTGCAGGTTCTTAACAGGACTGGAGATGCAGACTGTCCTTTGTCCCTGTCTGAACTGATTTTGGAAGTTTCTTGTCTGTTGGTCGACTCCAAATCCATGCCTGCTGAGGGAAGAAATAAAACTAAGGAGAATTATGGAAATTTTAAATTTCCTTTGTTTTTTCATTTTTTTGTTCGATGTATGCCTAGATTTAGCTTCGCTAATCTGTCTGCCTTACAGAATTTTCCTGTTTGCTTTCATATCAAATGTGGATTTCATTCCTTGTTTTTTCATGATTTCCTGTAGGCAGATTACAGTGTTCCATTCTGCTCTCCGGAATGGGAATTCCTTGCCTCTGTTTTGATCCCTTCATGCCTTCGGTGCTCATTCTAGGCCATGAGTTTGCTTTTTCTTCAGAGAGAAAAAAATCAATTTCCTCTGGGCTGAAGAATGGCTCAGTGTTTTTATTAGTCCCCAATGCTGTGTTTGACTTTTTTAATAAAGGAACATTTTTGAGGGCTATCGACATACCTGAAACAACCGCTCGTTTCACTTGTGTCGAACTCAGCATCGGCCGCAGTCCGGACTCCTTTCCCGCAGCTGTCACTAAGCAGTGTGTTTTCTGATTGGTTGACTTTGTCCCTCTGTTGGGTCCTCAGGCATCCAGATGCACGTCTGCAACAGAGAGCACTACGGCTACCTGCCCATCCCCCTGAAGCCCCAGCAGACGCTGCAGGAGGACATCGAGAACCTCATCCATGTGCAAATAGAAGCAATGAGTGAGTGACAGGAGCCGCGGTGACAGTTCTTGGTCCTTTGCCCCAGTGGCCACACCAGCCACTTCTCTCCCCTTCCAGGACTGTCATCTCATGGACATCAGTCTGCCTTGGCTGAATATGTAGCTGTTTGTTCATTCTTTCTTAAACTTTTCCTAAGTAAAATATGAATATGATGAGGTTTTTGCCCTCAGGGAGCTTCCCATGCCAGAGAAGAGCTGGGTACACAAATAAAGACTCTCCACACGTAAATACTTTGCACACCATGTGATAAGTGCTGTAATCATGTTTGGGGGTGTGAATTTAAACCCTAACTTTTCTGCTTTCTGGTTAAATGACTCTGAGCAAGTAACCTCCTTAGTTGTGAAATGGAGATAATGAAAACTTCCAGGGTCGGGGGAGCAGATTCATCATGATACATGTAAAAAGTCGGCAACAATAATTATGACTTCAACTTAATGATAGCTTATGATTTAACAGATACCATGCTAAGCACTTTTCATACTTTGCCCCATTAATCCTCACAACAACTGAACGAAGGGGATTTTATTAATCCCATATTGAAGATGAAGAAATTGAGATGTTCTTTATCCGTAGAGTGAGGATAATAATGCTGACTTTGCAAGGTTGGGAGGAGCAAATAAAATAAGCAATAAAATAATATATATCAGCTCCATGAAATACTGAAATGTTACCATTATTATGACCCCAGTTAGCACTTGGTAAAGTTCTACCCCTTATCATCCTTATTCCATGGCTATCAGTCTTGACTCCCAAGTAGATGCCAGCTCAGAGAACGGCCAGCTGGAACCTTCTGTGGGGTAACACAAGGTTCTAGCTGCCCTTTCTCTGAGCTGGCATCTACTTAGGAGTCAAGACTGATAGAGATGTTAAAAACACTTTGCACAGTGTCTGGAACCCAATAGGCAGTAAATAAATGGCTACTAATAGTGTTATTAGACTATCAGATTGAAACATTAGAACATGCATTTTATTCATTGACGAACATAGAATGCCTACCTGTGATGCATGAATCACTCTACGAAGGTGCTGGGGATTCAAAACTGTTTATAACCAACTCTCTGCTTTCAGGTCCTTATGGTTTAGTTAGGGCAGACACAAGAAAGGCATCAACAAAGCAGTATAGTGTTTTGTGAAAGGAGCAGATAGAAAGACAATAGGAATTTGGGATAGAGAGAGACTGCTGTGGCCCGTGTGATCCAGGAGAGCTTCAGTCCGGATGGTTCTTCAGCTGAGCTTGGATAGAAGCGTGGAGTTGAAACAAGAGGAGTGTTACGGTGAGGACAGCACACGTGGAGGAAACAGACTGAGCAAAGGCAAAACATTCTCACCCTGGAAGACAGCTGGCTTAAAATAGAAAAAGGAAATAAAGTTTGAGAGGGCGGGGTGGCTTCGCTGTTGTGGTCCTCGAATGCCCAGCTGCAGCAGAATGCCCCTCCTAAGGAGTCAGTGAAGGCTTTAGAAGAGAGAGTCGGGCTGTAAGTATTTATTCAACAAATACTCTATTCCATAGACTGTTCAAAATGCCGGGCACACAGCTGCGAACAAAACAGGCAGACGCCCTGTCATCAAGCCCTGCCATCGATACTCGAACAGAGTGAGAGAGACAACGTATCAGCCACATGAACACGTGGGAGGAGACTCTTCAAGCAGAAACAACAGCACATGTAAAGGCTGTGAGACAGGAGAAAGCTGGGGATGTTCCAGGGACAAAAGGCCAATGTGCTTGGGTGTGGAGAATGGGTTGGGTAGAAGGAGATGACATCATGGGGGAAGAAGCATCCAGATTGCGCAGAACATTCTGGTCATGGTAAGGAATTTGGATTTAACTCAAAGAGTAATGGGAATCATGGAGGGGGTGGCATGACGTGATTCATGTATTTGAAAAGACACCTCAGGCCGCGGTGTGGATACCAGAGTGTAGGGGACCAGTTCCTCTCTTGGGTGAGAGATGAAGGTGGTTGGGACGGAGCAGTGGCAGGGAGATGATGAGAGGCAGACAGAGCGAGGACATAGTTCAGTGGTGGAGCCAACCGGGCTTACGGAGACCTGGACGCTATCCATGAAGGAAAGAAAGAAATCAAGAATGACTTGAGGATTTGGGCCTGATCTACCATTTACTGCCATGGGAAGGGGTTCATAAGAAGAGATTTGGGGTGGGAAGTTTTGGTTACATAAGCTGAAGATACTTATTAGACATCTAAATAGAGAGCTGAGGAGATAGCTGGATACGTGAGTCTGGAGTTCAGGCAAGAGACTCCAGCTAGAGACAAACATTTGAGAATTGTCAGAGTCAAAAGGATATTTGCAGCCACGGAACAGTGTGAGCTCATGTACTAAAAGAACACAGACAGAGGAAAGGACAGATCCCCGGGGAAGACAAACAGCCAGAGAGCTGGGGGGAGAAATTGAGAAGTCTTTCGAGAAAGAGCCAGATGCTGCTGAGAAAGCAAGTAAAATGAGGATGAAGAACTGGCCACTGTCCTAGGTCTGCGAGCCCCAGATAAGGGCACTTGAGTGCGGTGATGCGAACACAGGCCCATTGAAGCTGAGGAGAAGACAATGGGGAGATGAGAAAGTGACATCTTGATGGGATGGGGACAGAGAAGTGGGATGGAGCCTGTTAGCGGGTGAGAAATCCAGGGGGTAGTTATTCCAGCTTGGCTTGGTTTGTCTGTATGTGTTATTTTTTTAAAAAAATAGGAAATTACAACATGTTTTTGTGCTAATGAGAAGGTTCCAATATATAAGGAGGCCTGGATGATGGAGAAGAATAGGTCACTGTAAGGCTGGACTCCCTGAGAAAACAAGAGGAGCTGTTGCCCAAGACAGTATTGGAGAGGTCGTCCTAGATAGGAACAGGGACGCCCCAGCCACTGTGGCCCGCGGACGGCAGGGTGTGTAGGTACACACACAGCTGGGTTTGTGGACTTGAGGTGGAATGAAAAGGTAGGTCTCATCTGATTTTGAAAATTTTCTCTATGAAGTATGGAGTCCAGTCTCCAGAGAACCTGGAGATGTTAGGAGAGCGAAGGCATGAAATACATCTCTCAGAAGCGGGGAGGTAAACCCACTATGGAATATACTTGCGGCACTTGGCAATGCCACAGGTGACAGTTTGGCCTCTGTGGCTGTCACTTGGAAGTGGCTCAGTCAACACAGTTGTGAGTTTCTCCTGCAGTAGTCTTCTTGGTCTTGACCAAGCGGGCAATTGGGTTTACCCAGGATTAGGGCAAATCAGGCGAGATCAGTTGAAGAGAATGGAGATTCTTTACGAGGGAATGGCCCGGGAGTTTATGGGTTGTAGAGATCAGAGTGGAAGCATCTGAGTGAGGTGGGAGATGGGTTATAACGACAACTAACACTTACTGAAAGCACCATGCCCATCACTCTATGCTTGCTAACTCATTTAGTGCCTTAGGAGCTGTACAGAGAATTGGAATGTGCTTCTTTTGGGAGATGAATGACAGAGGCCAGATCTTGCAAAGGTGGTAGCTCTAAATGGGTGATGAAACATGCAGAGACGGGTCTTGCAAATCACAGCATGAGGCGATAGAAGTCTCAGGTGCTGATTCTCAGTACTGTATCAACATTTTGAGGCACCAGAACGCCACGTAAAGATTACTAAAATTATTGGATTTGAAGTCAGAAGGTCTAAAACTGAGTTCCCAGGTTGCTAATCTCTCACTCTTTGCCCTCGGACAAGTCTACATCTGGATCAGTCTCAGATTCTTCATTTGTAAGAACAAACAACAACAAAAAGTGAAGATAAAATTACATGGTGACCATGAAAGTCTTAACAAGTTGTAAGCCACTTAAGTACTCTGTTGAGTGTGACTGTTATGGTCTAGAATGGAGATGTGCTTGAGGAAGATTGTTTTGACAACAGTGTGCATAATGAGTTAAAATAGGAAAGACTGATGGCATGCCAGCGTTTGAAAAATATTAACACAGCCCAGGCACGTGGGTGAGGGCCTGAGCCAGGGTGGTGGCTGAAGCACTAGAATTTCAGGTGAAACTATAGAGAAGTGTTAGGATTTGATCCAAGTGCGATATCTCAAGCACTTTTCTAGACATGACTGGGCTAAATGAGCTCCTGTGAACCCAGCCCAGCTGCTCAGATGCCCAACACCAACGGCCACCAAGGACTAGCTCTGGGAGTGGTGTGGAGTGGGGCTTAAGAGCTCAGGTGCAAAAGCCAGACCTAGGTTGAAACACCAGCTCTATCATCTCTATGACCTTGGGCAAGTTTATTTAAATCTTTGTTTCTTTGTCTGTAAAAACAGAGACACTCTTATCTATCCCATGGTATATGTGAAGATTAAATAAATGTGACTGTATATGTCAAGTGTGCAGCCTAGAGTTCCGTGAGCAATAAGATCTCTGTAACAATAGCTATAATTATTATTCCTAGGTCTTGAAACTATCCAAGAACCAATGAAGCCCATGGTCCCAAGTGGTGGTATTGGGGGGGACCACTTACAGGAAGAGATTCAATGATAGACTGGATAAATTATGAATGATGACCTGTGATCCCAGCTACTTTGGAGGCTGAGATGGGAGGATCACTTGAGGCCAGGAGTTCAAGACTAGCCTGGACAACATAGTGAGACCCCATCTCAAAAAAAAAAAAAAGTGTGAATGATAGAGTCAGAAATAACCACAAACAGAAGCTGGCATAAACCTAAACCTCAAATCTGATGTCAGCAAAGAAACATCCCCTCTCCCCCATAGTAAGTTCCTTAGGTTGAACTGACTGTATCACTTCCTGTTTTCCTCTGTGGCTTAGTGCTTGCTGCCTTCAGTGGCAAAACCCAGGCACACTTCTTTGATATTTTTGCTCAACAGTGACTTTCAGGAGCCAGCCACTTGTGTGTGGCTCTTTTGCTACACTTGTCCTGTGAACGCAATGACTGTTCATGTTGGCTGGAAGCAAAGTGGCTAAAAGCAGTCTCTTTGGCTGGAATATTAAAGCCACACGAGCCATGTGAGTGCCAAATAAGACCAGCAGCCTAGAAAAGGTAACTCAAAACATAACCTCCTCCCAAGTCTAAGGCCCACGGAAGGAGAGCTAGACTCCTCCTCAAACAACATAGTGACCAGGAGGGAGTCAGTACATTAAGTTCCTTTCTCTTTAAAACCTAACCCTGTACATGGTGGACCCTCCCTGTTGATTTTAAAAGAAGCTATTAATAGTAAGGAGTGGAGTAAAGCAGAAAGGACCAAAATATTCCGGACCGCTACTGGAAAAAAACTCTCATGCACTGTGTACTCACAGAAATG
Organism: Lemur catta; assembly: GCF_020740605.2. Lineage (NCBI taxonomy): Eukaryota > Metazoa > Chordata > Mammalia > Primates > Lemuridae > Lemur > Lemur catta. The sequence goes on along the minus strand of NC_059150.1, from coordinate 19,661,709 downwards.
GGACTGTAAGTATCAAGTTTGAAGTAATGAGACCAGCTCTTGGGTCTGGCTTAGGAAACCTGTCTCACTGCCTTCTAGAATTTCACATCATTTGATCCTAAGTGAAACTGGATGTCATGGTTTCTCTTTAACATCTTAGTGAAGGGAAAGTTAAGCAGACCATACCCACTGGACAGTAGCTCAGCCAGGATGGGCAGAGTTACGCTGAGACAGCAAAATCTTACTGGCTTAATACAACAAGGGCTTATCTCTTGCTATTCAAAGTCTGACGTCCTGGTGTCTTTCCTGGGCAGCATTCCAGGCTGCTTCACATTTGTGGCTTCTGCAGATCAACACATGCTGCTGTAATCATTGTGGTGGGGCTGGGACAGGGTAGGGAGGAGGGTTTGGAGCGTTGAGCAGCAACAATTTAAACCTCACCAAGAAAGTCACACAGCCATGAGCAACTTCAAAGGCAAGAAAATGTATTCATGCCACGTGCCTGGAATAGAGGAGAAGAGATTATTGGTGACAGTGGTAATGGGCATCACCCATAATTCTTTACACAACCCAGTTACCAGCTCTCATTTTAAATTTTCTTTGTATTATCCCTTTAACAAAAATCAAATGAGTGCTTTGAATTTGTACAATGCTAAAAAATCTTCAAGGCCTTCTCAGGTTCTTTGACCAATATTACTTCCAATCTTTAAAATATATAGTTTGCAAAGGAAGTTTGTTTCAGAGTATCAGATAAATAAAACTTTTATCAGTTAAGATGCAATGTCCCTCCAGCTGGAATTCTCCCATTAGCTCTGTACCAAGTTCTGGGATGTGGGCCAGCCCTCAGAGGTAAGATTGTGTTAAAACAAAGGGCTTTTTGCGTACCTGTAGCTAAAACTGCCTGGATGGGATAAAAATAGTCCCACATTTTGACAATTTTAAATGCATAGAAAAATTCTGAGCCCTTTCATCATGGGCCACGGTAAGTAATAGCTGAGTTATTGGACATTTACTATGTTAATGTGGCGAGTGCTTTGCAAGTAGGTCTCATTTAAATTTTGTAACACAGTAAGAGACATACTTTTATTATCCCAGTTTTACACACAAAGAAATTAGAGGCTTAGAGAGGTCCCCTAACTCTCCTAGGCCTTCACAGGCCAAGATTTGGACCCAGATCCTCTGACTCCAGAGCCCGCCCTCGTAACCATTACCCTAAACTGCCTCTCAAATACTCTTAGAATAATACTGCAGTCTTCGCGTGAACAAGTGCTGTTGAAACCAGTGCCCTGACCATCGGGGTTCCCGTGTAGCCACTTAGTGCTGGGGAACTGCTGAGCAGTTACCCCTGCCCTGTATTTCCAGGTTGTCCTGCAGCCCTCGAGCTCAGGTGTGCAGATGGAATTCTGTTTCCTGATGCTTTCACTGACAAAGCCCTCGGCGTGTTTCTTGTGTCTTCCAGTTGACCATCCTCCAATGGAACCCTCCCAGTTTGTCTCAACTGTCCCTAAATATCCAGACAAGATGGGATTTGATGAGGTAGGAGAGGTGTCTCTGTGTGTGTGCGTGTGCACGTGTGTGTGTGTGTGCCACATGCTTACGTGTTTATACTGGAACACGAGCCTGAGCGTGTGTCTGAGAGTCAGCAAGACCGCCATGGCTGCCGAAAAGGCTCTGAGATCTTGGGAAAACTACTCGGTTTTTGTTGTTCCTCAGTTTTCTTGTCTTAAAAGGGAGTTAATCATTGAGTCAGAAAGAAGTTACCATTTAGTAATGAAAGTGAATATGATATTTTCTAGGAGCAGATATTGTCATGTCAATCTTTTCATCAAGGTTTATGAGGATTAGGTAGGGTAAAGAGGATTAGGTACTGGAGAATTTTAACTTTATTCTACCACATCTGAGTGGAAACCGTTCTGGAATACTCCATGCTTTATTTTCTTTCTACTTTTCTTTCATGAGACAAGATCGGAGGACAGGGTTGAGAGGACAAAGAAAGAAAGAAAAAGAAACTTGTTCTAAAATTCTGCCCTTTAACAGTCAAGAACTTAATAGCTTTGTAAGGGCCATGTTTATTATTAAGTTTTAGTTGTATAAAGAATGGAGCAGAAATATAAACAGGTGCCTCTCTTGATAACATGTACAACAGACACTTGGTAGGGCCAGAATTGTGACACCAAGTCACTGACTCCTTCATAGGTCCCTCATGTAGCTGCTCAGCCATATTCAGAAGCAGCTTGGTGGTCTGGAAGCCAGGACTGTGCCTCAGGAATCCACAAACCGAGAGGGAATTTTCCCCTGGCTTCTGGAAGCCAAGCCCTGTGCTTTGTTTGCACTCCTTGCCACTGCAAGGAAAATGCCTTGTTTATCACACTGTAGCATACACATCCGCGTCCCCAAAGTCCAGCTGCCTTAGAGAGCTGCTAGAACTGGGAAGTGGGACTTCTTCTGTCAAACTGATTTGGAGCTAGACTTCAGGAATGGGAAGGAGTATTCCATGGATATTAAATGGGGAAGAGTTAACAGCTATTACACTGTTTCCACAGAGGGCAGAATGAGAAGAGGTGAACTTAAATGTCGTAGACAGGAGTGAGACTCAATTGTGAACAGTTTTCATCAACAGTCAGGGTTGGCCCACAGCACACACTGGCATGGCTTCCCCATAGTCCTGCAGCTTGCCTTCCCTGCAGCTCTCACCAGCTTTCAGCCTGTTACCCATAGGTGGGAGCACCCAGGTGTCTTCATATGGATTCATTTTTCCTCCTAAAAACACACTCCTATGAGGACCGGAACAAAGCAAATAAAATGGGACGAAACCCAGGATCTTGTAGCTCTGGTCCTTTGGTGGGACATAGTGTAGGAACTGGGTCACTCCTAGAGCCCTTCGGGAAAATGCCAACACTATGTAAAATAACACAGGCGGGAGGCTCGACTTTGCTGGGCCCAGGGCAATTACCTCTCCTCCTGGACAGAGATAGGAGAGTAGAAAAGGGTGTTCAGGGGCCTTTTCAATCCTCCTAGTGTCTGCGACCTCACCCGGGGAGCAGAGGGAGGGTGGGGGGCGTCTGCACTGCACTTGGCCGTGTGGCTCTTTTCTCTGTTTGCTGTTCGCTCCGTGTGAGTGAGCCGCCTGTTTGTCCTTCGTGGCTACAGTTTTATGGCTTGTATCCTGGCAAGGACGGGGACTGGATTGTTATTTACTAAAGTCTTCCCAGACTGGAGGTCTCTGGTCTGAGGGGACTTTGGGGATGCATCTCTGTCTATTTTTGGTTGTGTTGTGCTTTTGCTGTCCTGAAGTGACCCCATGTTTACACACGAGGAAAAGCCCTTTCCCTTCTGTATCTGTGAAACGGTGGAGCATGGGCCGCGGCAGTAGGATTCTAAACAGGGGAGAAAATGAAACAGGGAAACACAACCCATTAAGTTTTAAAGTCCCAAGTAATCAGGCAAATGGAGTCACCGTGTAAATTATGTTTTTAAAAAACTAATTACACTGTTAGGCAAACAAGGGAGGTAATAAAATTATGATGCATTTCCTCTACTTTGCCTTAATCAGGTGGATAATTTCTTCAAAGAGGACACCTTGCTCCCCCATTAGTTTCTTTGCCCAGGGATTTATAAATGGATAAAAATGAGACTGTGTTGCAAGGAAGAGCTGAAATTTTAGTGTAGCTTTTCATCCTAGTAAAACATATATTTTTATGACTATACTCAGAATGACCATGTGAACCATACCCTAACCCAGTATAGTCTGAACTCCAGGTTGGTTATAAGACATAATTTCTCCTTTATTCTGACCATGGCATAAAGCAGACTTTATTATAAACCACAGATCTTGGACATTTTCATCTAATCTGTACTGAACCTGAGAGATGAGTTCGTTCAACTCGCTCTTTTTACAGACCAGGGAACTGGACCTAGAAACATGTTTTCTGCAAAGTTATCCAGGATGAAGTCAACATCATCTGACTTATTCTTGTAGGTTTCTTCTTTACCATGTATGCATCATCATCATTTCTTGCTGGCCACTAAAGTCTCCCAATCTTGGAGGACTAGTTTAACATTCAAGATGAGTTCATTCCTGCTTGTAGCAAAAGGACTTCATTCATTTACCTGTAATAGCATTCATGAGGCTTTAGGTACTTCTGTGGTTCCTTAAATCTGGGAAGAGTGAGAACAACCTCATTCTCTGTAACTCCCTGTAGTGGCCACATGACACATATATATTTAGTGCAGCCATCAGGAATTTAGGGGCTGAGGTGAAGGGCTACAGACGAACCCAGCCCACATAGGGGGAGATTTGAATATGCATCCTTTGGTACTTCATGGACCAGTAGCTGTCCTCTCTATAGCGTTTCCTACAATCCACATGACGTGGAAATTTTGCCTTTCCTCCCTTTTCTCCTGTCAAACGGCTACCCCCAAGGGCAGGACCCCTTCTCTTCTTTCAGAAAAATTTCCTTATCTCTAAGGGAATTGAAGAATTCTGGCAAGAAAGCATCTAAAATTGAGACCTTGGCAATTCAGTTTGGAACATTTGGAAATATGTTTTAAGACATAACATTTTTATTATTCTCTGAATGACTTTAAATTTGCCTACAGTGGATGTAAATTATAATGATACTATTTAATAATATGCAGTACTCATGAGACAGGACAGTAATTATTCCAGTTTTCCAGATGAGGAAACTGAGGCATAAGAACTGGCCCAAGGCAAACACTTAGTAAATAACACTCAGGACTTTAACTTAAAGTACACAGAGTCTCACTCTATTGTCCCAGCTAGAGTGCAGTGGCATCATAATAGCTCACTACAGCCTCAGACTCTGGGGCTCAAGCGATCCTCCTGCCTCAGCCTCCTGAGTAGCTGGCATGTGTCACAACACCTGGCTAATTTTTCTATTTTTAGTGACATGGGGTCTCACTCTTGCTCAGGCTGGTCTTGAACTCTTGATCTCAAGAAATTCTCCTACCTCGGCCTCTCAGAGTGCTAGGATTACAGGCATGAGCTACTGCGCCTGCCTATTTTTGTCTTTTTTTTTTTTTTTTTTTGAGACAGAGTCTCGCTCTGTTGCCCGGGCTAGAGTGCTGTGGCTTCAGCCTAGCTCACAGCAACCTCAAACTTGTAGGCTCAAGGAATCCTACTGCCTCAGCCTCCCGAGTAGCTGGGACTACAGGCATGCACCACCATGCCCAATTAATTTTTTCTATATATTTTTAGTTGTCCAGCTAATTTCTTTCTATCTTTTTAATAGACACAGGTTCTCACTCTTCCTCAGGCTGGTCTCAACCTCCTGAGCTCAGACGATCCGCTGGCCTTGGCCTCCCAAAGTGCTAGGATTACAGGCGTGAGCCACCGTGCCCAGCCCATTTTTGTCTTTTTGATCATAGCCATTTAAACTGCGGTGAGATACCTCACTGCAGTTTTGATTTACATTTCCCTGATGATTAGTGATTTTTGAGCATTTTTTCATGTACCTGTTGACCATTTGTATGTCTTCTTTTGAGAAATGTCTATGTAGATCTTTTGCCCGCTTTAACTGGATTATTTGGTTTTTTGCTATTGAATTGAGTTCTTTATATATTCTGGTTATTAATTCCTTGTCAAATGGATAGTTTTCAAAAATTCCCATTCTGTAGGCTGTCTCTTCACTTGGGATTATTTTCTTTGCTGTGCAGAAGCTTTTTAGCTTGATTTGATCCCATTTGTCTGTTTGTGCTTTTGTGGTCTTACACAAAAAAAATCTTTTAGACAAGTGTACTAAAACATTTCCCTCAAAGTTTTCTCCTAGTAGTTTGATTGTTTTAGGTCTTACATTTAAGTCTTCGATCCATTTTGATTTGATTTTTGTATATGGTGAAAGATAGGAGTCTGGTTTCATTCTTCTGCATTTGAATATCTAGTTTTACCAGCACAATATTGAAGAGGGTGTCCTTTCCCCAGGGTATGTTCTTGGTGCCTTTGTTGAAAATGAGTTGGCTGTGAATGCATGTATTTATTTCTGGATTCTTTATTCTGTTCCACTGATTTACATGTCTGTTTTTATGCCTATGCCATGGTATTTTGGTTACTATAGTTTTATATTATTTTGAAGTCAGGTAGTATGATGCCTCTAGCTTTGTTCTCTTACTCAGAATTGTTTTGGCAATTTGAGGTCTTTTGTGGTTCCATACAAATTTCAGGATTGTTTTTTCTATTTGTGTGAAGAATATCATTGGCATTTTGATAGGGATTGCATTGAATCTATTTATCACTTTGGGTAGTATGGACATTTTAACAATATTAATTCTTCAAATTCATGAACGTGGGATATCTTTCCATTTTTTAATGTCCTCTTCAATTTCTTTCAACAGTGTTTTATAGTTTTCATGGTAGAGATCTTTCATTTCTTTGGTTAAATTTATTCCCAGGTATTTAAATTTTTCATAGCTATTATAAATGAGATTGCTTTCTAGATTTCTTTTTCAGATTGTTCACTGTTGACATATAGAAATACTACTGATTTTTGGATGTTGATTTTGTATCCTGCAACTTTACTAAATACATATATCAGTTCTAACAGTTTTTTAGTGGAGTTTTTAGGTTTTTCTAAATATAGGATTATGTTATCTGCAAACAAAGGCTACCTTTGGCCTCTTGAAGATTAACCTTTTGAACTTTCCTAAGAGCAAGGAAAACATATTTATCAATGAACATCAGAGAAACAAAGAGAGTTACTTCACTAAATATAGTTTTTAAAGTAATTCACTTCAGATTAATATCATTTACCCTACATAAACCTAATCTGAAATATAAACAAATCTTCACCACAGTTTTCTCACTCCTTATTCTACCTAAAACTTTGGTCCTTACATTTGCTAAACTTTTTTCAAACAGCCTAAAATAAGACCTGAGTAATTTGTGTTTCTTTTTCCTTTTTCTTCCTGGGTTAGATTTTCATGATAAACCTCAAACGCAGGAAAGACAGGCGGGACCGGATGCTGCGCACACTGTATGAGCAGGAGATTGAGGTCAAGATTGTCGAGGCCGTGGATGGAAAGTGAGTTGGGATTTTTCTCTTCTTACAGATGTGGTTGGACTGGGGGTGTGCCTTCTCCGACAGAGAGTTATTCCTGCGTGGGACTCTAAGATGCTTTGGTCTTTAAGGATAGATACGTTTTTTAAATGGCCATGTGCCACCTATAGTAGCATCTAAGCTGATTTTTGCTGTAGAGCAAACCTGAAATCTACTCACCATCCAGTGACCTTTGGTCATCATTGCACCAAAGGTTCACACTGGACTTGATTGTCCCCTGTTTCCAGGGGTTCTTGCAATCATTGAGGTTTCCAGATCCCTGCTTCCTGTGAAAGAAGTAATGCTTTCAGAATTGTGCCCAGAGCCTGATTTAGAGAAAAGTGCTAAAACTTGAGCAACCTGAAGAAAATAAATGGAAAAAATGCAGAAAGGTCTGCATGTCCTGTTTCATGACATGCCTGCCACCATCTGCCTGGGCTGATCATAGTGGCCACTTTTTCCAGGAATGTGGCAGAAAAGTCACACAGAGAACCTGACTGGATTCTTTCAGGGTTTTTGTTTTTGTTGTTATTATTTTGTTTTGTTTTGTTTGGCTTTGCCATTTTATTTGACACCTTAAATTATTTCAAGATACAGATTTTTACAAAATGTTCCTTTCCATGATATTAGCTTGGAATATATAGGTGGATTTGTTTTATATTTGCATACTCCCTACTAAGAAGTATGGCTAACTGCTGTTGAAGAAGTTCTTAAGCCTCCCGTAGAGAATCTAACTAGTGTTTCTCAAAGTGTAGCCTGAACACTCCCATCAGAGTCTCCAGAGACCGTTAAGAGGGCAGCTTTCTGAGCCCCATCTCAGACCTGCTGAATCATGATCTCTGGAGCTGGGCCCAGGATCTGCATTTAAGAAGCCTCAAGGTGATTCTTGGGTAGGGTTACCACATAAAATACAGGACCCCCAGTTAAATTTGTCCCAAACATTACATGGGTCTTAGTTATACTAAAAAATTATGCATTGTTTATCTGAAATTTAAATTTGACTAGGTGTTCTGTGTTTTTAACTTGCTAAATCTGGCAGCCCTATTCCTGGGTGCAGTAGAGTTTGGGAACCACTGCTTCAAACACCCTCAAGAACTGCAAGCCCATGCATAGGCCACATGGACCAGGGAAACTAGTTGAGTTGTGAGAGTTCTTTATATATTCAGGATGCAAGTCCTTTATCAGATATATAATTTGCAAATATTTTCTCCCAGTTTGTGGATTGTCACACTTGCATTATGGTGTCCATTAAAGCCAAAAGGTTTTTCATTCTGATAAAATCCAATGTATTTTTTGTTGTTCCTGTTGCTTGTGCTTTTGGTATCCTATCTGAGAATCCATTATTGAATCCAAAGCCATGAAGACTTACTCCTATATATTCTTCTAAGAGTTCTATACTTTCATCTCTTACATTTAGGTCTTTGCTCCATGTTGAGCTAATTTTGCATGTGGTATAAGATAGGGTTCAAATTCATTTTTGTGCACATGGTTATCTATTTGTGCCTGCACCATTTGTTTAAAAGACTATTTTTTCCCCACTGAATCATCTTAGCACTTTTGTCAAAAATCAATTGATGTAAATGTAAGAGTTTATTTCTGAACTCTCAGTATTATTCAATTGAACTGTACGTCTGTCTTTATGCTAGTACTACACTTTCTTGATGACGATGAGTCCTTCAACTTAGTTATTCTTTTTCAAGATGGTTTTAGGTATTTTGCATCCCTTGCATTTCTATATGAATTTTAGAATTAGCTTATCAAGTTCCACAAAAAAAGAAAAAAAGCAGCTGAGGTTTTGAATTGCATTGAATCTGTAGATCAATTGGGAGAGTATTGCCATCTTAACAATATGAAGTCTTTTGATGCATGATCATGGAATGTCTTTCCATTTATTTAGATATTCTTTAGCTCTTTGGATGACAATCTGTCATTTTTCATTGTATAAGTCTTGTATTTATTTTGTTGAATTTATTCCTTCTAAGAGTATTTTACCCTTTTGATGCCATGATAAATGGAATTGTTTGCTTAATTTCATTTTCATATTGTTCATTGCTAACTATATAAAAATAGCATTTATTTTTGTGTATTGATCATGTATCCTGCAACCTTGCTGAACTATTTTATCAGTTCAAAAAGTTTTTTGTCTTTGTGCATTTGCATTCCTTAGGATCTCCTATATCAAGACCATATCGTCTACAAGTACGGATAGTATTACTTGTTCCTTTCAAATCTGTTTTATTTCCTTGCTTAACTACCCTTCCTAGTAATATTATCAAGTACAATGTTGATTAGAAATGGTGAGAGCAGACTTTATTGTCTGATTTTAGGGAGAAAGCACTCAGTCTTTCCCCAGTAAGTGATGTTAGCTGTGGGTTTTTCACAGATGGCCTTTATTAGTTTGAGGAAGTTCCCTTTTATTCCTATTTTGTTGAATATTTTTATCCTAAAGGGTGTTGGATTTTGTCAAATGCTTTTTCTGTGTCTATTGAGATTACATGTGGCTTTTGTCTGTTAACGTTGTGCATTACTTTGATTGATTTTCACGTTAAACCAAACTCTTAATCCTGAGATAAATCCCATTTGGTCATGCTGTATAATCCCTTTTATGTGTTGCTGGATTCTATTTGCCAGTAATTTTTTTTTTTTTTTTTTTTTTTTTTTTTTGAGACAGAGTCTCACTTTGTTGCCCGAGCTAGAGTGAGTGCTGTGGTGTCAGCCTAGCTCACAGCAACCTCAAACTTCTGGGCTTAAGAGATCCTACTGCCTCAGCCTCCCGAGTAGCTGGGACTACAGGCATGCGCCGCCATGCCTGGCTAATTTTTTCTATATATATTTTTAGTTGTCTGGATAATTTTTATCTCTATTCTTAGTAGAGACGGGGTCTCGCTCAGGCTGGTCTCGAACTCCTGACCTCGAGCGATCCACCCGCCTCGGCCTCCCAGAGGGCTAGGATTACAGGCGTGAGCCACTGCGCCTGGCCTGCCAGTAATTTTTTAAATATTTTTGTGTCTATATTAATAAGAGATATTTGTCTATAATTTTCTTGTGATGACTTTGGTTTTATATTGGAATAATACTGGCTTTATAAAATCAGTTTGGATGCATTCCCTCCTCTTCTGTTTTTTGGAAGAGTTTGTGAAGGATTAATGTTAATCATTCTTTAAACATTTGGCAGAAGTCTCCAGTGAAGCCATCTGGTTTTGGGCTTTTCTTTGTGGGAAACTTTTTGATTACTAATTCAACCTGTTTACTTGTATAGGTCCATTCATAATTTCTGTTTCTTCCTGAGTCAGTTTTGGTAGTTTGTACCTTTCTATCAATTTGTCCATTTCATCTAGGTTTTCTAATTGCTTGGCATATAATTAATTGTCCATAATAGTCTCTTATAATCTTTTTTACTTCCATAAGGTGAGGAGGGATGACCCCTCTTTCATTCCTGATTTTAATAATTTGAGTTTGCTCTTTTTTTATTCATCAGTCTAGATTTAAAAATTGTTCATTTTGTTGATCTTTTCAGAGAACAGACTTTTGATTTTGTTGATTTCCTCTATTGTTTTTCTGTTCTCTAGTTCATTTAATTCTATAATAGTCTTTATTATTTTCTTCCTTCTCCTTGCTTTGGGTTTAGTTTTCTCTTCTTCTTTTCTAGTTTCTTAAGATGGTGAGATTATTTATTTGATATATTCTTTTTTAATACAGTTACAGCTGTAACCACACCTCTAAGTAGGTATATCCCATAAGTTTTGGTATACTATCTTTTCACACATCTCAAAATATTTTCTAATTTTTCTTGGAATTTCTTCTTTGACCCATTGGTTATTAGAAGTGTGTTATTTAATTTCACATATTTGTGAATTTCTCAAAGTTTCTTTTGTTTTTCATTTTTAATTTCATTCTATTTGTTTTGTTTTGCTTGTTTCTCTCTATTTGCTTTTGCTTTTTATTTTTAACTTTATTCTATTGAGCTTGGAGTATTGTTTTAAATATACTAGGTTTAATTTATGGTCTATATAGTTGGTCCTTATGGTCTCACATATGGTATATTCCATGTGCCCTTGAAAGTGTGTATTTTGCTATTGTTGGGTGGAGTGTCCTACAGGTGTCTGTTAGGCCTAGTTGGTGGTGTTATTCAAGTCTTCTATTTCTTTGCTGTTCTCCGGCCTCATTGTTCTATCCATTACTGAAAGTGAGACATTGAAGTCTCTTCCCATTACTGTTGAATCACGTATTTTTCCATCCAATTCTGTCAGGTTTTACTTCATGTTTTGGGGGTCCTGTTGTTAGGTTTATAATTATATTAATAATTGTTATGTCTTCCTAACAATTGGCCTTTTTGTTGTTAAAAAATGTCCTTCTTTGTCTCTAGTATACATTTTGTCTAAAGGTTTATTTTGTCTGGTACTAGTATAGCTCCTCCAGCTCTCTTGTGGTCATTGTTTACAGAGTACATCTTTTTCTGCCCTTTTACTTTTAAACTATTTGTGTCTTTGAATCTGAAGTCTTTCTCTTGTGGACATCACGTAGCTCTATTGTTATATTTTTAAAAACTCATTATGCCAAGCTCTTCCACTGCTTTCAGTGTTTAATCAATTTGCTTTCATTGCCTTTCCCCCCCACCCCAGGTCTTCAAGGTCAGCCAGAGGTGAAAGATTAGGGACTTCTCAGATCTTTCCTGAGTGTGTGCACAGCCCTGAATATGCCTTCTATATTCTCAGGAATATTTTGGAGTGTTTCAAACTCCTTATGGATCTTTTATTCCTCAATTTTTACTGTTAAATTTTTGGTCAGCCTATTGTTAGCCTGAGCTGCTAATGCTGCTCAGACAGCAGTAACATTAAACGGTTGCCGCTGATGGTTTTTGACAATGCCCTACAGATAAGACGGTTTGCCCAGAATGAACTCTGAGTCAGGGCAGCTTTCTGGGGAGCTACCAGGTAGGTTGTGAACAGGGATTATCTTCTGGGTGTAGGTCTTTAGGGGACTCCTAATTCATTCCATCCCCTCCAGTGGCTGCTAGGCTGCTGGTTTTCACAGCTGCCGTAGTTGAAAGGCTACTGGTTTTCAAGGCTTCTATAGAGCCGAGAAGAAAGGATGAGATTAAGGAAAGTGTAAACCCCACAAAGCTCACTGTGTTCACAGAGATTCAGCAGTTCGTCTTGAATAAACACTCCTTGGATTATTGCAAACCTTTGGTTAATCTCCAGAGTCTGGAAAAGTTGATTTGGACAGTTTTTGCCAGTGTCCTCCATTGCTTTTATAAAGGAGTCAATTTTGAAACGTCCTTACTCCACAATTCTGGAAATGTTTCTCTGCCATTTTTATTTTTAACCTTGTTTTTATTTTAGGTCCAAAGGAAAGACACACACACATGCACACGATCCCTCTCCCCCTACCTTCCTGTGCTCATCCCTTCCAGCATTGACTGCTGCTGTGAACTACCTCTCCTTCATTAGGGGAGTGTTTTTTTTTTTTTTTAAGCTGTCAAAAAACTAATGATGCTTACAACTATGTCAGGCACTAGGAGGGATACACAGAAATGACACCCTCTTGTCTTCACAAGCTCAGAATGCTGCTGGGACACATTGGCCCCAAGGAACTTGTAAGGACTAATGGAAACCTGAGGTCTTCCTCTCTGTGTGCAGAGGCTCTGGGGGAACGTGCAGATCTCTCTCTTTCTCTCTCTCTCTCTCTCTCTGTCTCCCCCTCTCTCCTTTGTGGCGAGGACACTTCGACCTGTTAATTTTCAGACATGTTCTCTGTGATGCAGGGCACTCAACACGAGCCAGCTCAAGGCCCTGAATATCGAAATGCTGCCTGGGTACCGAGACCCCTACTCCTCCAGGCCTCTAACCAGGGGTGAAATCGGCTGCTTTCTTAGCCACTACTCTGTCTGGAAAGAGGTAAATAATGTTTATTTTATATGTGCAGTTTTATGATGAGGAGAAAGTTATTACCAGTGAATTAGAGCCAATTAAAAGTGAACGCATACCCCTTCCAGAAGATTCCTTGAGAGCTTCTCCTGCCTTGAGTTTCCCTCTGACTGGAGGCCAGTAACAAAGGGACAAGGATGGCACCTTTGGTGCCACTTGGGATGATGACAGGGACGATACCCCCATCCTAGCCACCACACTTATTAATTCATTAGCAGCAGCAGCAGGAATGCCTTGTATGGGTCCATTATGTCATCATTTTTTAAGTGATTTCCTATAAGAAGTCACACAGAAGTCACGTGAGGTGGGTTGGGAGGGACCCCTTTTGCCCACTCGTCCAGGTAGGAAACAGCAGAGCCAGAACTTGAACTTGTCTTACAGATCGAGACCCTGATGAGAGGGTGTTGGAGTGTGGGGCTCCTGAGGGTCGGTTCCCACAAGAAAAGAGAAAGTCCCCAAAGAAAGGCCTCTTGAACGCCTGTTCTCTTTCAATGATCCAGTCTATGCCTATCTTTCTTTTTCTTTAAACGAAATATAATAGATACGTACAAAAATATGTAGATCACAAGGTACAGCTCAATGAAATTTCACAAACTAAACAGCACAGCCATGTTAATCAGGACCCATAGCGACACACAGGTTACGGGCATCCCAGGAGTGCCCCCTCTGTACTTCCTTCTGGTCACCAGTCCCCAAGGGCAATTACCAGCCTGACTTCTAATGGCGTAGAATAGCTTTGCCTGTGTTTGTGATCTCTTTTATGTGAATGGAATCATGTCGAAGTGTAATCTCCCAATGTTACATTTAGGAGATTCACCTGTGACATTAACTGGAGATCACACATTCTCATTGCTGTGAATACACAGTTTGTTTATTCATTCTCTTGTTGACGAGCATTCACTTAGGTTCCGGTTCTGAGCTATTACAAGTTATGCTACTTATACTCGTGACCTTTCAATCTTTATTTATCTAATAAAAATGGGTATCAAACTTTTCATAGGGTGTCTTCCCACTGATGCCCTTTGTAGGTAATTGACCGAGAACTGGAGAAGACTCTTGTTATTGAGGATGATGTGCGTTTCGAGCATCAGTTTAAGAGGAAGCTGATGAAGCTGATGGATGACATTGACCAGGCTCATCTGGACTGGGAGCTGATGTGAGTGACAAGACAAGCTCAGCAGAGCGCACTGAGTCCTCTCCAAGGCCCCACCTTCCCAGCTGGTAGCAGACACAGCGTCAGTTTCCACTTACTTGCTTTTCTCTCCATAAACGTTCTCAGAAGCAAAAGTGGGTAGAGGTTTTTACATCCTTCTACTCTTCAGGGTGAGAAACTATGGGGAATTCTTTATGAGGGCTGGAACCTGCCTGCAGATCGGGGGCCTTCAGGCAGAGCAGAGGTGGGGCACTGAACACTCCCATAGAAGCGCAGCAGAAGGCCCACTTGGGAAGCAACATGGCACATGGAGAGGGTAGGGAGGGGGAGGAGAGGGCATTCAGGCGAGGCCAAGGGGCCTGTGTGGTATTTAAGCCTCAGCTCCCAGGAGAGCAGGTGGGAAGCTGGAGGGGCAGCCAGGGAGCTCCTCTTGGGAAAGGAGGTTACACAAACAGGGACAGCACTGACAGCTGGATCTGGGGACAGGTCTGAGGCTGACACAGGAAAACCAGGCTCACCAAGGGAGTGCTGGCTCGGACTGAGATTTAGTTAATGCTCTTTGTCTCCTACCTCTGGGTCTTGAGTGGTTCCTACTTTTCTTTCCTTCCCTCCTTTCTCCCCTTCCTTCCTCCTTCCTTCCTTCCTTTTTCTTCCCCCTCCTCCAATTTTGTTTGTAAAACAAACTGACAGTTTTGTTTCCCATCAATGAAGCGGAAAGTTCCCAGGCACTATGTTCACTCCCCAGCTGTGTGTCAAAGGCAATTCATCAGATCAGAGCCCGTTCCTCTGTAGCAGCTGCTGCAGCGAACTGTCCCTGCTCCTCCCATCCTCAGAGGCAAACTTAACTCTGGGCCTGGGTGGGACACTTGTTCTCTTAGAAGTTGGACCCTTCAGAGTTCAAAAGAAACCTAGCAATGGTTCAACTAACTTATTAGAAATAGACCCAGAAATCGGTACTGCGTAGTAAAAAAGAGACCTGCTCCCCATCAGATACCAGCCATGTGATTAGATTTGCACAGTCCCTTTGAGATCAGTTTCTTCCTGTGTTCTCCAGCAGTTGCTCACTGCCACCTTTCTGAATCTATGGCTCTTCAGCCTGTGGTTCAGGCCTCATAGACATGAAGCCTGGAAACTATTTTATGCCAACAGGACTTGTGTAAGGCAACTGTCACTTAAGCCTCATAATCACAGATGACAACTCATGGCGTCCAGGGCTTGGAATTGGCATACACCCCTGTCCACATGTAGTTTGGTTGGTGCATTTCTAAGGACAAAGTACCAATAGATCCAAGAAGGAAGAACAGTTGTCCTGACAAGGATATGGGAAAAAAAAAAGGTTTTCTAAATTTCACAGGTTGATCGAGTCAAAATATTCTGTTAAAATCTAGTATAAAGTCTTAAAGAACGAAAGAAGTTTCAAATTTTATCTCTCACTTTCTAAAATGAAGAAGAAACAAATGTCACTTAAACTCAAAATATGAAAGTTAATAAGCTGTCCATGATTGTTAAATTAAATTTTTCCAGAAAAAGAAAATAGTAAATGGGAAGCATAGAACAAGCCATTGGAAACATCTAGAGAGTGCTGATCAACAGAAATACAACACAGCCACATGTCATTTTAAATTTTCTTGTAATCACATTAAAAAGATATAAATAAGTGAGTTGAAATTAGTTCTAATAATACATTTTATTTAACCCAATATATCCAAATATTATTTTAGTATGAAATTAATATTTAAAAACCATTGACATCATTTGCATTCTTTTTTTTATATGGTAAGTCTTCAAAATTCTATGTGTATTTTATACCTAGAAGAGATCTCAATCCAGAAGCTAAGTTTTCAGCTGTTAAAATAAACTGTAGTCCTACCAAAACAACAAACTTATTGCACAGAAAAAAAAATATTTTACACAGCTTTAACTTTTAAATTTAAATTTAAATTAGTTAAAATCAATAAGAGTATTAACTCGGTTCTTCAGTCACTCTGACCATGTTTCAAGTGCTCGGTAGGAGTTTTTCTTCCACTCCATAATATACTAGAGAAATTCAGACTCTGTAGTCTGAAAACACGGTGACTGAGAAGATAAATGTTTGATGTCCTCAGAAGAACTGAAGGCTGAACAGAGATTTGTTCTACAAGCCCTTGGATGCTTTGATAAAAGGGAAACGCTCTTGAGTTTGGAAAGAGATTATTTTAGGGCAGAATAGAGGAAGTGCTGCTTTACCTTGCAGGGGGGGAAACAGTCAACCCCTCAACTTGCTCCAGGCAAGCCCACACCTAACAGCTTCCAGACAAAAGGAAAGGAGCACCTATCCACAATCCACAATCCACAATCCACGATCCAAGATCCATGATCCACGAGTAGACTGGGGAAGGCAGGATTGCCAAGGCACACCTTGTGTGGTAGAAGTTGTTCATGGAGGACAGAGCATGTCTGGGGCCCTTCTCAAAGCAAAGTACCCAGGAGGAAGCCTGAGCCCAGCTGGATGGGTGGGAGGTAGGAGAAAGCCTTTCTGAGGTGTTATTCACACTCCCCAGAAAGAATCCCTCCCCCTCGGGGCCACTCTTGGGTTCCCAGGTCCCTCCCTGCAGAGTGTGCCCCCCACCCCGCCCCCTCCTTTTCTGTTCTGTGTTTAGCATCTGCATTTGGAGTGCTGTGCAGAAGGCATCCAAGGCTGAAACTTTGGGGACCTGAAGATAGCAGACTTGGGATTCTCACGTCTGGCCCTTTTTGTGCCTTTCCAGCCTTTGTAAACACAGCTGGAGAGCCCGTTTCCTCTTGGGGAAACAGTCTGAAAGATCTTCCAGTCTCACTGTGTCTTTCCTTTCTGGCTTGCACACGGTCTGCTAGGCAGGAATAGTTGGGGTGTGGATAAATGGAGCCAGGGAAGCAGCCTCCCTGATGGGAGATGGCATCGTGGCTGGTGACAGGATCCACTTTGTGGTGGGACCCATTTAATGCAAGATACAACTGGTCCAAGTTTTCAAAGGTGTCTGCGTAAACCAAAGCTGGGTTCTCTCCTTATCAGTGCCTAATATTCAAGTTTTCTCTGCCTTTTTCTTTATAGTTATATTGGTAGGAAGAGGATGCAAGTAAAAGAGCCAGAGAAAGCGGTGCCCAATGTGGTAAACCTGGTTGAGGCCGACTATTCCTACTGGACCCTGGGCTACGTCATCTCTCTGGAAGGAGCACAGAAGCTGGTTGGAGCCAACCCTTTTGGGAAGATGCTGCCGGTGGATGAGTTTCTGCCAATCATGTACAACAAGCATCCTGTGTGAGTCTCCCCGAACTGCCTCCCTGTCACCTGGGCACATTCGTGAATTATGCTACTCAGTTCCTGATAGTACTTGGTATTTTCTAAAGTTTTCCTCAATAATCTTTCCATAATCATGAACAAGAGAGGCTGACTCAAGTGAGTTTCCCTTGTACAGATGGGGAAGATGAGGCAGAGGGGCTGAGTGTCTTGCCCGGGAGTTCTCTACAATACCTAGTTGGTAGTTGAACTGAACGTAGTCTAGTTTGTCCCTTCATTGTCTTTGCTCTTCTTACCTCCATAACCTCGTACACCTCAAGGTGAAGGTCGTCTTCCTGAGCACCTCAAAATCTCCAGTTCCTTTGGCTCAGGCCATCATGTGTACTGATGGCTAGGCCATGGCACCCATCCTTGCAGAGCTCACAGTCTGGTCAGAAACCCAGATTCATGAACAAATCATCTTGCTGTATGGTGATGCCCACCATCACAGAGATGGGTAAGAGGTTCAGGGCGTGTGGACGGGCCACCTGAGCAAGGCATCGTGGAGGAAGGCAGTGTGGCATTCAGGGTTCCCATAGCCCAGGAGTGTACTCTAATCTGGCACTTTCCAAAAGGTGTGGTAACTGATGGTTTACCTGTCAGTCTCCCTGATAAACTAGGAGCCCTTCGAGGCAGGAATAGTCTTACATCTCTGTGTCCTTAGAGCCTCGTACGAACCTCACCTAATAGCTGCTGTTCAATCAATGATTCCAAAATCCGTTAATGGAGCTGGAGCCCAGGTTCTAAGCTCGGCTCCTTCTCTCAGTTGCTGGGTGAGCTCTTTGCTAGATGGTCTTCATTTCAGCTGTGGAGATTTCCTGTGCTGCCTCTTGTTCACTTTGTCTCCTGTCCTCAGTAAAAATGGAGCTCCTTGTGCTCTTTTGTACAACATATTTCTGTGTCCTGGCAGGAACTTGGAGGTCAAACCATTATCCCCTAAACAGAAAGGAAATTAATACTTATGGTGCATTCACAGACCTAGGAGCTGTCCAGATGTCACCGCATATAATCTGCACAGGAGCCCTGGGAGGGAGGCCACTGTCCCTGTCCTTTACCCTTGCTGGAGCCCAAATGGTGCACAAGGGGCAGAAAGCAGAGTCACGTTGGCCTCCTCCAAGCCCCGCTGTGTCCCTTAGCCCATCACTGCTGTCCAGATCTCAGGTGTCTCATTATTAATCCAGGAACAGGGCATTTTTGTAAAATGATCACGTTTATTTATCATATGATCCAACAGAGCTTAATTTTTAACTTTCAGAGTAACACCTGAAATGCATCCTTTAAACTTGTCTACCCAGAAAACCCAGAAATATCCTGACCTTTTTGCTTGCTTGTTTGAGCAGATCTTCTAAAAGCTTTTCAAGAGACCTTTATTGTGTTCGTAGACTGAAGTTTTTCACAAAGAACACAACTTAGAAAGTAATGAAAGGAATCTATGACCATTCAAGGGACAGCAACGAGCAGGGCCTCTCCCCTCCTCGTCCCTGTCCTCCGGTCCCCTCATGCCCTGTGCTCCTCTTGCTTCCAGAGCCGAGTACAAGGAGCACTATGAATCCAGGGACCTGAAAGCCTTCTCGGCGGAACCTCTGCTCATCTACCCCACACACTACACGGGCCAGCCGGGGTACCTGAGTGACACAGAGACCTCGACCATCTGGGACAATGAGACGGTGGCCACCGACTGGGACAGGACACATTCCTGGAAGTCACGCAAGCAAGGTCGCATCCACAGCAACGCCAAGAACACAGAGGCGCTGCCGCCACCAACCTCTGTGGACACTGTGCCTTCGAGGGACGAGCTATGAAGGCCCCCTGGGAGCGCGACCCACACTGGTTTTTCTGCAGGGCTGCTCATCTGTCTGCCTCAGTTTGGGGGTTGTTTTTTTAAGTGGTCACATTCATCCAACCAAAGAGGTCTGATGTGCTAGACCAAAGTTAATATTTTTGACAGTGGAGGGGAATAGGGAATTTAAGCCCAAATTTCCTACAATGGCTAAAAGATAGGCTTTGTGGAAACCGTTAAGCTAAACTTCAGTCCAGACACTTAATTCTTCAGCTCGCTGCCCGCATGGTACCACTTGCCCTGCCTCCCACTCGAAGGTTGAACAACGAGGCTCAGGGTCTTGCCTGAGAGCAGGCGATCACCAAGCTGTCACCCCAGTCACTAGGTAGTCCCGGCAGCCCAGCCAAGTGGACCACGTTCACTGGTCTGGTTGGGTTTCATTTTATGTGGCAGATGTGACCTTGAAAACTCAAGCCAACTGGACAAACTTTATTGGTCTAATTGGTTTCATTTTAAGTGACCTTGAAAACTTGTGCATATGACAAGTTTAAGAGGGAATCAAATCATTTAAAGTCATATTAATTGGGCTTTTTATTTAAAGGAATTCTGCCATGAGCCTTATTGCAAAGTAGATTTTTTGTCTCAGTCCTCAGTACCCCGGAGGGATGGGTGTCTGTGTCTGGCTGAGACTTGACCACCGTGGCAGTTGG
The DNA here is from genome assembly GCF_020740605.2 of Lemur catta. NCBI lineage: Eukaryota > Metazoa > Chordata > Mammalia > Primates > Lemuridae > Lemur > Lemur catta. The sequence continues at coordinate 19,641,810 of NC_059150.1, read as the reverse complement.
TGCTCTCGTGAAGAGCTGGCAGTTTGCCACGCAGATGTGACTTAGTAGATCTCTGATGGTTTGTGTAGATATTTGAGGAAAAAAGAACTCTTGGCCTTTTGTATTGTGGCCACTTGAGTGAGGATGCTGTATTTATAAAGGTAAATGTAATATATAAAGGGTGGGGGTGGGTGTGTACCTCCTGCCCTGCCCCTGGGGTTCATGTCACACTCTTTGCTCCACCCCTTAGCCCGGAACGAGCCACAGGTGTGAGCTTTATAAGCTGAGTCACTGTTGAGACACAGAGCGCATTTGCAGGCCAGCAACTATCTTTGCCGGGGTTTTTCATTATATTTTGAATTATTTATTTTACAAATTGTTGGGAAAACATTGTCTGTAAGACAAAGCATAGAAATGGGTGCTGCAAGCTTTCATACCTCCTCTCCCCCGGGGAAGTGGTCAGTGTAGACAATCTGATTCTCTTTAGTGTCCCAGCCTGGCTCTTGCAGGGAGGCCTGTCCGGCGATTCCAACCATCTGGAAACAAATGATTCTCCACCTAAAGGACGAAAATGGTGAGAAAGAATGGGCTGGTCAGCTGATTTGGGCCCACAACCTGAGCAGCTCTCAGAAGTCAGAATGCTGGGAGGACGCCCGTTCTCAAAAGATGTCCCCTGAGGCTCCTTTCTGCTTTCTTCATAGATTGGTTTTACGTAAACTGCAGAGTTGGGCTACATGGTCTCTTCCCACTCCGCAATCTGGCCTCCTAGGATCTGTCCTGATGGTTTGGCTTGGGTTTACTTTCTCAGAGCCTCAAGCTGTAAAACGTGGACTCCAGAAACACCCTCCCAGGCATCCCGTACAAGCACCTGTCCTCCTCGATAGCCGTGCACCGTGGATGGCCCAACCACCTGAGCTTCGCACTTGGACTGGTGGGGAGGGCCCTTCGCAGCAGAGCTGTGGGTAGGGGGTGCTGCATGTGCTCCCGGGAGAGGGCCCCCCAGCTTAGGGCACAAGGCAGGTTGCCTTGGCCTTCCTGACTCAGTGTTGATAGCCTTCCATGTTGACTAGTAAGCCGGAGACTAAGAAAAGGGGTCTCATCCAACTCCAGTTTTTACTGCTTAGACATAATTGTCAGAGCTTGACTCCTTTTTTTCTAGAAAAACAGAAAGAGCATCTGGAGAGCTAGTGAAAAATCCTTAGGTGGTGCCTAAGATTTCCTTGGGGATTTGGTATTTCGTTTGCATATTTGAGTGTGTGCAAGTGTGCGTGACTTTAATGAATTTTTTTTAATGGGGTGCGAGGTGGCTTGGTGTTGGGAGGTGAAGGGAGATTGCGTTGATTTTGTGTTGTTTTGTTTAAGTTTTTTTCCCTTTTTCCCCGTCAGCTGGTCTGACAGGTTTAAGAATTCTCGTTCTTAAGAGACAGTGGACTTAAATTCTGGATTTTAGATTAGGACTGTTCTACTGTGAATAAAGTTCTGGCTCTGCTAGCCCAGCCTTTGTTTCTCCCTGCTCAGGTCTGGAATCCCAAGCAATGTTCTTTTCCTGTGAACATTGTGAGCTACAGATCTAGCGTCTCTTTTAAAAAGTCGTCTCTTCCGCAATCCAGAGGTTCCTCGACCTCACTCTCTGTGCTGTCCCCCTTCCAGTCTTAAGCCGAGACGTTTGACCTTCACAGTGGCACGTGAGGCCTTCAGTAAGAGGCCTTTGCCTCCGGGCTGCCGCCTGCTCTCCGCCTCCGGAGGTTGCACTGTGTCTGGATTCCTCTGGGGATCCAAGGTGGCATCTTCTGGGTGGACAACTCCAGCTTCAGCAGTGCTGGTGCTGCTGTGGGTGGACCGAGCTCCTACAAACTGCAGAGGACACGCCGCACGGGCCTCGCTTTGGGTTGACCCCCACCTGCTGCAGAAACTCTGGAAAACAAGAGCGAGCTGACATCCAGCACCCTACGTTGTCTGCCTTGCTGTGCTGTTTCAGGGCGGGAAAGTGATCAACTACGTGCCTTCTGGAGCTCTTTGTAAAAAATAAAAAAAAAATAAAAAACTTGGCTCCAAGTTATGATTGTTGGTTGGTTCCTCAAACACTGATCAGTGGCCACTGCCAAGATTCCCAGGCCTGATCTGGATCAGGGAGGGATGCTGGAGGCCAGAGCTGGCCACCGCTGCCGTGTGATCGCGTGGCAAAGGAGGGGAGGCAGTCACCGCCTTTCCTGTGCAGACTGGTGGGTTCTCAGGTACAGAAAGACAGAGGGGTCCCTAGTAGGGTGTGGAGAGAGGTATCCGTCTTGTGTTTTGTGCTATAGGTCAGTCTACCCATTCACCAAAAGATACTGAAATACTTGTTCAAGGCCAAAGAGGCTTTTGAGGGGGAAAACAACAGCAACAACAACAAAAAGAGAATCCTTGTTGGCCTCAGTGACCTTAGAATTTCAGATCAAGCTTCCCCCAAATCTCACTGTGAGCACTGCCCTGTTTCGGGCCTTGTGCTGGGCACCAAGATGCTCAGGGGACTAGGCAGTGCCCCTACTGCTGCGGGGCCACAGTCCAGTGGAGCAATGTAGGCAGGAAGCTGCAAAACAGGAAGGCTGTTGCTGTAGGACCCCAGAGAACCAGGCTCTGCCGAGGAGGACAATTAGGGCAGCTTTGCTGGGTTGGTGACATTTGGGTTGGGTTTTGGAGGATGGATGGGAATTCAGAAGGGGGTGGGGAGTGGGGCCCGGTGGGCGAGAATGGCGGGTGTCTGGACACTGGGGAAGCAGGACCGCAGAGGGACCTGTGCAGGAGTGACGGGAATGCAGGAGGACAGAAGTGGGAATGTTAGGTATGTGCTGGGGTGATAACAGGAGGCAAGACTGAGATGCGATGGTGATGGGAAGTTGGCTACTGGCCCTCTCCGGGCTGTCTTACCATAAACACAGAGGCCAGTGTTTCTGGAAGGATTCTAGATTTGGTTACTTTCCTGACAGATAATGCAGAGGTTTCCAGTAAAATGTTGGTGTCTAAAACAAGAAATGTTCCCATTCAGCTACAAACTTGGGAATCTTATGGTTTTTCACTTATGGTTGGAGAAAAATCCCTCCAACTACAAATTGTAAAATAAAGATGAGTCTTCCCAGGGGTTTTCTACCAGGTACTTTTGAATTGATCAGACGAGGAAAGAAATGATCCAGAAGAAACCTCCATGACTGACAAGAGATTAATTTACTAAGACATTAAATATAACAAAGTAAAGTTAAAAATGAACCTGGTCATTTGAGAAGCAAATAGCATGCAGTGTTGACATATTCAGAAAACTAAGAGCAGGCGGCTTTGGAAATAATCGTTATGCCCACGTTAGGTTTGGGGATGTTTATTATTCCGGGGAGAAGCTGCCTCCCTCAGATGCCCTGATTCCCATGGTGAGGGTGGAAGGCCTGCAGGAGGGGAGGGGCGTGTGGGGGTCCCCGTGCCCAGGGGTGGCAGCCCGACGTCAGCGCAGGGCAGCGGAGACAGGACGGAAGGTTTGCCCAGGGCTGGACAAGGAGTCCTTTGTTGCCTGCTTGGAGAAGCAAGAAGTAATGATAGTGGGTTTTGGTACATTACGTTACAAAAGATTGCATGGAAAATGGTGCCCCCCTCTTATCACAGGGACAGAACAAGAGCAATCTAGGTGAGCTTTCAGAACGAATTCATTGGCAGACTTGTCAGACCCTGAGCGGGATCCCAAGGCAAGTGCTGGAATGGCCCCATTACAAGGTTGTTGGGCAGGAGAATGGCTTCTTTTCTGTTCTGTAAATGACCTAACATGGCCTAGTTTTTTGTTTTTTGTTTTTCTTTGCTTCTACCCATAGAAGTGTTGATACTTGCAATGGGCTTTGCTTGCGTTGCTGCTGCGAGCCGAGCTGTGTCGCTCCCAGCCGTGCTCCCGTCTGCCCTCAAAAGGGGCGGAAAGAATGAAGAGTCGACTCTGAGGACTGGTTTCTCTTTATTTTTAATTTACTGGGTTTATTTTTGGGCCCCTCCCTGTAGCTTTTTCAGCTTGGCTTCCTCTGGAATGGATGTTTTAATAAAATCTTCCCGCCTGAGCGGTTCTGGGGCCTGCAGTGCACCTGCTTCAGGCCCCCGTGGCTGCAGAGAGGACTCTTCTGGAAGCTTCTCATTCTAGGGGTGGCCAGACAGACGTCTGGGCTCTTGCTCGTGGGGGAGTTTGATTTTCAGAGTGGAGTCTCTGTTCTTCAGAGAAGCTTAAAAAATAATCAGTAACAAAGTGTCGTGTCCCAAAAGGAAATTAAAAGCTTGGAGCAGACCCTCAGACTGGAGTTGAGTTGTCCAAGTGTCTATGGTGTGGTCTGGAGGATTTCAACTGGGTTTTAAAAATGCCACATGAATTGCGAAGATTCGAGGATGGTATTACTGCCCAGGCTGTGCACAGGAGAGGAATCCGCCCACAGAGCTGGGTGCAGGGGGACACAGTGGCACAAGCCCTTGGAGACTTTGAGGGGCGAAGGGAGGGGCGGTTTCCAGAGCGCCACAGCCTGAGCCCAGTGTTGCTGCTCAGCGCTGAGTCCAGGAGACCAGTGCAGGGACAGGGAGAAGAGACCATTTCAAGCCCACCGGTGGAGGCAGGGATGCCCACACCCCCGCCAGGAAAGAGGACAGGGAACCAGCGGGGGCCATGGTAGGAGGGAGGCTTACAGTGGAAGTGGTGACAGCCTAGACCTTAAAGTGACTATTGCATCCTTTGAAGCCTGCAACAGCAGCGACAGGAGAGAGATGGAGGTGGCCCGAGCGGACCAGCCCACCAAGGACAGGCGGGACACGCAGCGCCCCCGCTGCCTGCGGAATCGTCCTGGACAGGGCCTCTGCGGGAAACACGCCGCGCCCAGACTGACAAAGGCGGGAGGACCCGGGAGCAGAGGGCATGGCTTCTGGCGAGAGAAACCAGTCCAAGAAGGTGCGGGTGGCGGCCAGTCTCTCTGGCTCCGGGACGGTCGCCTCAGCTCAGGGCGGCTCAGGGCGGCCTCCCACCGGCGAGCACCCCCCTGCGGAGCCTGCAGCCCGGCCGGGAGGCTGCACGGGGCCCTCCCGTCTCCGCGAGCCTCAGCTGCAGGAGCCCTGGCCACCCTCCAACGCCATGAGTCAGCCTGTCCCCAGGCAGCGGCCGGCCGGGGTTCTCCCGGGGTGCTGCTCCCCACGCCGGAGCCGCGCCAGGAGGTTCACACCTGCAGGGTCCGGCTCCCCCCGGGAGGGCGCCAGAGGGCCTCTCCGAAGGCATGGCCGCCCTTGGGCCAGGAGCCTCCCAGGAACAGCAGCGGCCAACTCGTGAGCCATTCTACTAAGTGAAGTATCCCAAGAATGGAAAAATAAGCACCACATGCACTCACCAGCAAACTGGTTTCCCTGATCATCACCTAAGTGCACATTTGGGAATGAACCAATGGGTTTGAGACTGAGGTGGGGGTGGGGGGAGGGGATGGGTGTATACCTACTTGATGAGTGTGATGCCCACTGTCTGGGGAATGGACACGCTTGAAGCTCTGCCTCGGGGGGATGGGGGGGCATGGGCAATACATATAACCTGAACTTTTGTATCCCCATAATAAGCTGAAATAAAAGAAAAGAAAAGAAAAGTGCTTTCTCTAAGAGTGCTGTGTAATTTCATACTACATGAACCTCAGGAGGTAGGAATTATTATGAATCCCTACTTTCTAGATGAGGCAATGGCTGAGTTGGGTAACTTGCCTAAGTTATTAAGTGGCCCGGGAGTCACAACTAGGCAGTCAGGTCAGAGCCTACCCACACCAAACTGCAAACTGCATCCACTTCTAGGGGCTAATCTGGCCCGTTTCTCGTTTTCCCACTAACATCTAATGTCTCTGTCCGACCCCTCCCCAGAGCCTGATTTATAAAGGAGCTTGCAGCGCCAGCCCCTAGCTACCTCCCACCAGTGAGTGCTCCTGTATTGATTATTCAGCTGATCTTGCTGCAAATTCTCAGATGACGTTTTGCTGGAGGCCTGGATGTTAGATACCGTATAAACGAGGATCAGAAAGAGATGCGGGAGGCAAGCTAACAGTCTCGTTTAGGATGCTTCTCCCATTTCAAAACTAGCACCTTGATTTTTTTTTTTTTTGTATATGGCAGGAACAATTCAGAAAGTTTAAATCATTTACTGTCCCTTTAAAAAAAAACTCGATTAATTGGTACCCCTTTTCATTCTTGTGTAAAAACTGGAACTCTAACATAAAACGTTGCTTTAGTATTAAACCATGGTGGGAATGAAAATGATTTCTTCCGAGAAACCTGTGATAAAGCAATTGGCTACTGGGAACTGGCTGCAGACAGGCCCAGCGGGAGGTCCCCGTGGCACCCGCGCCCGGTCATTAACTCCCCCATCCGAGCTAGGAGGCTCCCCCTGCACCGCCCCTGTGGGCTGGCCAAGTCTACAGCTCAGAAACAATTCCAATCCCCCCTGGGGGACTGATTCACAACAATCCTAATCTTTATGGCTCCGTTTAAGCACCTGTGAGATGGAATGATGCGCAGCGTGCTGGGTAGCTGTGCTCTGAGCAGCTGCAGATAGTTCTTAGAGACTGCGAAGAACCAACCAGAGGCCCACGTGACCAGGACAGCTTGTGTGAATGCAGGTGATTAGAAGGCTGGGGGTGGAGCCCGCCTTCCCAGGGCTTCTCTCCAGCTCCACGAGGCTGCGGAGGAGTGTCCCGCAGGAAAGCCTGCTGAGGCAGCGCCTGGCCCCGTGTGACACGCACAGGGTGGCGTCCGATCACTGGGAGCTCCGCCCCAACCCGAGCAACCTAACTGCTCTGGGCCTCAGCCCTGAATCTGTACTATGAGGCCATGGACTACATGATTTGAAAGGTACCTTCAAGCTCTTACAATCACATAATTAGATTCCTCAAACTGTGAAATAAGCAAATTGTTTCCACACAGGTTTCTGGGTAGAGATGTTGAGAAACCACATCCAATAATGGTTTCCAAATTCTGACTCTATAATAACTAAATTTGCCTAGCTCCCACTTGATCTGGTGGTTTATGTGTAAACACTTTAAATTTCCTAGATTTCTATTTTTTTTTTAACTTGACATACAACTACATCTGTAAAGTAGCTCCTAGCTTTGTCCAAGTGGGGACCACACTGGTGGTGAGTGGACTGCATGCTAAAAATTAAAGTTAAATTTAGGCCAGGCGCAGTGGCTCACATCTGTAATCCCAGCCCTTTGGGAGGCTAAGGTGGGAGGATTGCTGGCCGCATCTCTACAAAAATTTACAAATTAGCCAGGCGTGGTGGTGCACACCTGTGGTCTCAGCTACTCCAGAGGCTGGGGGAGGAGGATGGCTAGAGCCCAGGAGTTTGAGGTTGCAGTCAGCTAGGATCACACTGCACTCCAGTCTGGGCAACAGAGCAAGATCCTGTCTTTAAAAAAATATATGGATCAAGGCTAATTCTAAAAAAAAAAATTAAATTTACTACTCTGAGCATCTCTCTTTCTTCAGCTCTTCCTGTTTAGCCCCGTCTCAAGTCCTCACTGCCATCTCTTGCAGACGCCCTTGCTGATGACTGTGGGAAGATGCACGAACCTGTGCGCCCTGGGGAGAGGACAGCGTCCCCCTGTGGCAGGAATGGTGCTCACCAATCCCCCACGTGTTCTATAGTCCCCGCCTCCCCAGCACTTAGATCAGGGCCAGGGGCTGCCCAGTGGACTCTCAACAGAACTGAAACGTGTCACTTTGGTCTCAAGCAGTCAGAAACAGTGGTGAGTTCTCCGCACTCTCTTTTCCACAATGGTGACTTGAAGGAAAAAACTGCAAGGGCAGAGCTGCAAGATGGAAGCTGCCTGGATCCTGGAGCCACTGCGGAGGAAGCCACTCAGCAGAGCTGCCTGACACTGTCACACAGATGAAAAAATAAAACTCTTGTCTTAAGTTACGGAGATGTCTTGGTTTGTTACTTCAGCACAGACTGGCCTTATACATCCCTTCCAAAGGTATTTAATTTTAAAAGCGATTCTAGGGGAAACAGTAATGCAAAACACAATCAAAAAAGCATCCCCTAACATAGCTGTGGGCATCTATAGGAAAATAGGACTGTCCTCAGGGAACCTTGTTGCCACCACTGGAACTAGGACACGTAAAGCAATACTGGATGCCTCCTAATGGTCCTGTGCTGCATGCAGAATTTAAAAATGCCCCAGAGAAGGAAGTTTTAGGACATTATTCCTTCAGACAAAAAGTTACCAGGCCCAGTTCCTATAAAGAGGCAAAAGAGGGGAACTAGTTTTCTAGAATGATCTTGAAAAAATAGTCACCTAGTACCAAAGACAAAAATCCTTGTTTTTTTCCTGGCCCACCTCATATTATCAATTTCTTATTATTAAAACACCTACTTGGCTCCCTCAAAATTCCACAAGGGCCCAGAAAGTTGGATAATTTGGGTCCATTTAGGAATCCATTGGAAAATGATTCTGGGAACTTTTTGAAAACAACAGGACAACTGACAACACTGTGTATCTGTTAGGTGAAGCTGGCCTTAGACTGAATGACTGTTGGGAAATGACATGGGGTAATTTACAAGAATTACAAGTTTAATCCTTTTGGGAATGCCTTTCCTCTCTCCACAGAGGTCCTGGCTTCAGGGGCACCATGGGAGGTTTCATTTAATTCTTTAAGCAGATGGCAGTCATTGCAGAGTGGGGGAAAGGCTCTTGGAAGGTAAAGCACTACCTTGGATCCTCATTCTAAGTGGGATTTTATGGAAAGTGTCCCCACTGCCTGACTGCTAAGAAAGCAGTCAAGCACAGCATCAGCTCGGACTGCACTTCCCTAAGGAAACCATTCTTTTCCCCAAAGACTGACGACACTTGCCAGTGGGAAGGACCCTCCCAGCTCTGCCACTGGCTTTCCCTTTGCTCCCGCCAAGTGATCCCGAGTGGGCTTCCAGGAGGCTTACTGACATATCTGGAACCCAGAACCCACCTGATTAACACTCCAGATACAATCCCTTTGGGTCTGGCAGCACAAGCCAACCAAGTCCCAAACCAGTTTATTAGTTTAACCAAAAGGTAAACAGATGAGGGAGGTGCAGAAAGACCAGCATGCGAGCAGCTGAAAGCATTACCCGGATGTCCACCAGGAAACAGGTTTAAGACATTTAAAGTGTCATTAAATAAATGAAGCTATGTTTTATCTACTTGGAATTTCCATTGTCTTTTAAAAAAAGGTAAATATATATATATATTTTTACATTGCAGTATATAAATCTAGACTCTACATATACAGTATAAATACACAGGGTGAGCACACGGGCACAACAATGTATGTCTTGGTAGCCACACCCTAAACCAGGCCAATAGATTTGTATCTTCCTTCTGACCTTCACACCGAGAAAATCAGGCTGAGGCTACATTTACTTCAGTCTCCATGATAGCCGTCACCTGGCCATCTCTCCGCCGAGCACAGAAGCACAAACTGGACAAGCCTTGCAAACAGAAGAAAGTGCTTTTTGCCTAGTTGGAACCAGTCAGTCTATATAATGCACAGTCCAGTCTCCTAGAAAGACCAAAGGAAGTCTCAGGACTTCCTGGCTCATTCTTTGGTCCATTGCCACAAATCTCTAAATGTTCCCTGGTGTTTCTTGCATAATTCTTGTAGCTATTTACATAACATAAATCCCACACAACCTTTGGGAGCTGTATTACAGGATTAGGGGGGAAAAAAAAAGCTCTATGTTACAATCTGCACTTCATATTCTGGGTTCATTCTCTTTATTTTTGGAATAAAAACTGGTATTTTGAGAGTTTTTTCTTAAAAAGGACAACATTCTGAAAGTGCTTCTTATACATGTCAATATCCCACATATGGCTTTTAGTTCAAACCCCAGCACAGCTCAGATTTGGAAGGGAGAGTGTGATGGTGTTACTAGAGACAAAAACGTCATTTAACAGTGACACTGTGATAGCAAGTGGGGGGATCTGGAAAAAAAAAGTTATTGGTTCCATCTGGAAGAATGTACCTCTTTGAGAAATGATTTAGATCATACATGAAGCCCCATTTCTTTCCCCATGGCTGGGGCACAGTAATGCTGTAAAAGTTAGTAAGTAAAATAGGCTGCTATTATCAGCAGGGAACGCCGTCCAAGGGGCTATTAACAGGGTAATCACTGCTAAGACATCTTTCACAGGCTCAAAATGATCACATGTAGTCAATCGCAGTAGAAACTTCCACACCTGAGGAACAAATTGCACATAACATAGAGGCACCAGGCTCCAGATGGCAGAAGACGCCAGACATACAGCTGGACATGCAAAAGGCAATCAGAAAAGGCAATGAAGTAGTGAAGATCCAAGACAGATAAGAATCCAAATGAGTCACCATTCTTTTGCACTTTCTTTTCTGGCTATGTTGCCAAAGAACACGGCTATTTGTGCAATAATGATGATGATATCTTCTTTAGGGGAGAAAACAGAAACACAGTGGGGTTGCCAGAAATCGAAACAGGCTTGTGTTGACTCCAGCAGTGTCGTGACGGCCAGACCAGTGGAGCAGATGGACCGGAAGCTCCTCCTGTCCCTCCCTGGGGTGGCAGAAAGCGGCAGAGGCGGGCAGAGGTTGGAGGCCACGGACTCATCCAAACCTTTCCAAAGCGGCCTTTCATTCGGCCTGTGGCAGTTCCAGCCTCTGCAGTTGTTTTTATCTGGTGGCACTTGATTGAGAAAGTAATCCTCTCCCTTTATAAAAATAAAGTTTGGACTTCTTGTAATACTGGCACAAAGGACATTCTGTGTTCCCAGAACTGATTTCATTTACTTGGAAGATAGGAGACGAGGTTCTCAGTTCCTTCTATTTCCCTGTAAAAAGTGACCTCAGCTTCCCAGGCCATTGTGCAAATTTGTTTTTCTGTAGTCCAGAATATCCCATAAAGTCCCTCTTATATATTTATATATATACACATACATACCAAATATGTGTGCATATATATATTTACAAATGTGGATAATTTTGCATTTTGGTCCCAAATAGGTCAAAGAGAAATCAGTGAGTCATTCATCCTTTTCATGTCGGATTCATTTCCCATTTCCCCATAATGCCTACCGTAGTGCTTTGCACATGACAGGGACTCGATAAATATCTGCTGACTGCACCGATGCTCCTCTAACACTGGATGGTATTGCAATCACCACAGCCTGCTCGCAGCCCCACTCTGCCTTTGGCAGGCAAAGGGCCAGCGGTCCCTCCCTTCAGAGGGTGATTTTGCTGTGCCTATTGCTCCAGCAGCCCCGTTTAGCTGTCCTGGGCAATGTCAAGCTGGTCCGGCTGCGCAGTTTCACTTGTTCTTCCATGGAGTTCTTTTTGCGTAAAATGAAGTCAAAGTTCACTTGGCTATTCATGGCATAAAAGACATTTGCCGAGTCTGGGATCACGAGTTCTGAAAACGATAAGGAAAGAAAAAAGTAGTCAGCTTGTGTGGGTTAGCTCAGCACTGATAGTGGCAGATAGAAATCTTGCCCAGACACACAGCTGGGACGATGGACCTTTGTCCCTGGGATGTGACCCAAACCAGACAATGATCACCAATGCCACCCCTAAAATTGGTCCTAACAATGTCTCAATCCCGATAAAAAAAATTAAGTACAAACTGATTTTAGAAATTCACCCCATAAACTAAATGTTCAAATACAGAATGTTAAAGGTAGAAGAAAATATTAGTAGGAAACAGAGGCCAAAAGAAGTTGAAGGACATTCTCAAGATCACAGCTAATGAACAACAGGACTGGAACTAGAACCCGGGTTTCCTTCCTCCTGTAGTCCATTTTCCACTCCAGTAAGCAGATTTTCTCAAAGACTAAGAGAACCCAATGACAAAGAAAAAAAACAGAAAATCTACAACATTCCAGAATTCTTTACTTGGAATATCAAAATATGTATAATTAATCCCAAGTGGAGTCACTGCTTTGTCCAGAGCTTGCATGTTAACATTAAACAGCATCCATGTAAGACAGCATATATGTGCTCGCATTTAAACTATTGTTAACTTCAGCGATTCCCAACTAGACAGCTGCAACTTCAGAAGAAAGACTAGCCCAAGTGTAATATGAAATTATCAAAGCAAAGTTAATTTGGTTCGCTTTAATTTTAAAAGACAGTATATCATATTTAACACTTGGGGTTAATGAGTATGTGAAAAAACAAGTAGGAAATAAAAAAGGTAAAATATGCGAATCGAGCTTTGTGGCAGTGGAAGGGGGGAGGCATCTGGCCATGGAACCGGACAAAGGGAGCCCTAAGTTAGATTTAAACACTGAGGTCCTGCAGCAAGACTGATGCGATCAGTTCTAAGTGACTCTGGTACATTCTATGCACAAATGCTGCATAAAGAATAACCCCTTCGAAGTGTCCCCATGCCCCTGCCCACATATTCGCGGGTCAGCAATAATATTCCTCACGGTTATGTATCACTCAGCGTTTCCCCAAAGCACTTTCAGGTACGTTACTTCCTGTTATCTTCAGACCCGCCCTGTGATCCGTGAGGAACCCGCAGGGTATTGTGGTGTCCCTTTCACTAACTGAGGACCAAGGCCCCGGGAGGTCCAGTGTCTTGCCTGAGACCACACAGCTGGTGGGCAGAGCTGGGTCCAGGCTGCACCCTGGGACTCCTGATCCTTAGCCCCACCGGCCTCAGTTTAGTGCTGTGCTGTAGGTGACAAGGTAAAACTTGAGACCACTTTTCAGGCTTAAGATTTTAACTGTAACTACATTAACTGAGAAAGTCATAACTGAGAAAGTTTTGCCCCCAAGCCTAGGGCTCAGCTGAACGAATGAGAAATGAGAAAACTTCTCAGAGGAAGTTGAAAAAGGATTTTCTCAGAGGCTGTAGCTTTCAATCTCTAGGCAAAGATACTAGTCTAATTTCAGCCACTCGCCTCTAAGCCCAAGATGGAGCCATAGGCGATGTGCTGATCCCATACCCCAAGTTGTGTTCTTCCTCATTGCATCTACAGGAAGGACTGCTTGTAGATGCACACAGCCCTGCATAAGATGCTTGTGTTGTTGCTTTTGCAAGTCTGTCAGCGGAAAGGGTTGGCCTCAGTCAATGACATTTGCTGCTCCTTCTGCACTTGGAGAAGAGACTTATCCTGACTGAGTCACTTTCTATGACAGGGCAAGATATAGAGGCATCAGCCTGTTCCCTCCTCAAGAAATGCAAACCCAATTCAAATTAGTAAACAGATATATTCAGGGGTGATTATTTGCCCAGAGTCTTCATAAAAGGAATTTCTTTAAGCAATGTGTTCACAGGCGTACTGAGGCTTTTCGTAGAGCACCGGTTCTTTGCCTCAGTGTGAGATAAAGAATCTTTTGCTATTTGCAGATGGATCAAGAATAAAGTCTCCCACAAATGATTAACTGAAACAATGAGAAAACATAGGAACTAAGTTTCAGGTTCACATACAACTCAGAAACACGTTATTGGGTAAAGGAGGTACGTGGCCATCTATGAAACCCAACAGACTCCCCACCTACCCTCCACCTCCTGACGCGGGGAGAGACGGCTTCCTGCAAAAACGTTTGATGAGTTTATCATGGGCAGGAGAAAGTCTCAGCAAAACTGCAGGACGAACAAGAGTTGGGGAATGGGGGAGCAGCTTGAGATGCTTAATTCTACAAGCTTATGGAATGGTTGTTCACTTCTGCAGGATTAAAAACCACCACTAGATTCCAATAAAAAAGACACTATATCCATTTTCTGCCTTCTAAACCGGGGAGCATTACGGTCACGCCGCTGGCAGCCTCCCCAAGGAGGAACGCGCGCCCACCTTTGTCCTCCGAGATGACCTGCACCAGCTCGTACTCCTCGGCTGGGTCTGAGTCCAGGTTATGCTTCAGCATTGCTCTCTGGATCACCGCGGGGGTCTTATCCTGACTCGTCAACTGCAACGACAATGAACGGGCTTGTAAAGTACTTAGCTGCATGCGTTTCCCGAAAGGTTTCTCCTGAGCCTCTTTATTCTTGCTGTCTTGTGTTGCACGCGCCTTTCCAGGAAGAGTGGACTAGTGGAAAGAGAATGGGACCCAGAGCTGGCGCTCCCAGGTTCTAGCCCTTAGTGGCCGAAAGATGATGGGCAAGTCACCTAATCCCCGAATCGCAGAGTCCTGCACTATTCACGTGGAGAGAAGGCTTGCCTTGCCTGGCGCCCCAGCACTGCTTGAAGCTCCAACGAAAGAATATACATGAGGGGTTGTGAAAAACGTGAAGCATTATCAGGGATGGGCCGAAATCATCCCTACCTGTAGAACTGCCTCTGTGGCCCTGGTTATGACCTGTGGGATGGAAATAGCTACAGTGCTGCCCACTATTTCAAAAAGCACAAGTGACCTTAGGATTCAGCACCCCGCTCCTGTTTACCAACAGGAATAAAAATGTACGTCCATAAAAGGACTTGTGCACAAACATTCATAGCAGATTTATCTACAATGGCTAAAAACTACAATCGGTCTGAATCTCCATCAACCGGCAAACGGACAAAGAAACTGTCTATTCACAACAGAACGCGGCTGAACGACTGAGAAGAACTAGGAACTGACGTGTGCAACAATGTGGATGAATCTCAAAAACATCACCATGAGCAAAAGAAAACAGACGAAAGATTACACACTACTGGAGTCCATTCTTTCAAAAACAGGAAAAACTAACATGTGGCATTAGAAAACTAGCCTCAAGGTTAAGGGGGCACAAGGAAATTTGAGGGGAATGGGAATGTTCTGGATCTAGATTTGGGGCAGTAAGTTACACAGATGTAGATAGTCAGCAAACCTCAAAAAACTGAACACTCAAGATCTGTGTATGTAAATTTTGCTTAAATAAAAAGCAGCTTCTAAGTATTTTCAAAGCACACGTAAAGGTTCACCTAACCCCCAATTCCGATGTTGTCCCACCCGCCCACTATTTGCAGGGTGTTCAGGGCAATAGGAAAAGAGAGCCGACATAGGCATATACCTTGGGTGATTTCTTTAAATTTGAAAGAAGTGAATGAAAATTCAGATTATTCTTACTTAAAAATAAAAGCTGTTCTCTCCAGGAGGTAAGAGGACTACAGAGAGAAAGCCACACACACACACACACACACACACACACACACACACACAGTCTAATTTCCTCCAAGAAACTCCGCCATTGTGAGCCCGGGGATGGCAGTGCCGAGATGCCTCCCTCTGACCCTGGGCAGCAGCTGGTGTTTGTGATTCGATAAACAGCACGCACCACAATGGCGTCCTTGTAAGACACACAGCTCTTGCTCACTTGACTATTACCAAAACATCCGGCGTATTTATTTACATGGGAAAAAGCGGTGCACACAAAATTCTAAAGGAGAAAAATATGGTTTTTGATGGTCTAAAGGGTATACTGCCAAAGCTGGGTCAAACTGGACTAGCAGAGCAGAAAACGGGAGGAGGAAGGACAGCACTTGGGATGAATGAGAGGCTACGGCGGACTTAAGTTGTATAAAGAGATGGCCAGGCCGCCCTCATTCTCTTTACCTTAAACTCCCCCAGCTGTGTCCAAATGAGAACGGGATGGCCAAGGGCTTTCCTGGGGTGTTTATTACTTTGCACCATGAAAGCTACCGAAGGGAACAAATGATTATGATCAGCATAAACAGCTCAGTCGTGCACCCTTATGCTGATATATTAACCAGCACTGTCCTATAGACAGAGAATGTGAACCACGTGTCTAATTTTAAGTTTCCAGTAGCCATAGTTAAAAAGTTTTTTAAAAGTAAATTAACCTTTGATTTCGAATTGAATTTTCACAGTCTGATACTACTTTTAGATATGGCTTCTAGATTATGGAATTATGAATTATGAATTCATAACTATGAATTATGAAATAATTCATAATTTAGAAACAAAACCCTGTATTCTTGAGCCTCCCAAGTTTCTTATTGACGTACGGTCCCACTTGTGTAAAGGTTTTAACAAGGTAGAATTAGATCTCTAATCTAAGCTGGTACTTGAAAGAGAATGAATATTTTCAAGAATTACCATTGTAATATAGTCAGTACTTCTCAGTCGCTGAAAAATTTGAGTTCACAGCTAGGATTTTACAAGCTGGCCAATAATTACTGAGCATCCATTTACAATGGGTATGCAGGTTTCACAACACTATTTTCAAAGATTGTTTTGTTTTTTTACTTGCAACATGTAAACCTTGGTGGTAAATGTTCATTAAAAGTAAATAAAAAAATTTTTTAAAAAGTAAATTAACTTTAATAATATATTTTATTTCACCCAATACATCCAAAATAATCAGCATATAAACAATATTAATATTGTTAAGATGGTTAACGTTTTTTAGTAGTAAGTCTTCACAATCAGTGTATGTTTTACACTCACAGCTCATCTCAGTTTGGACCATTCCCATTTCAAACGCTCAATTGCCACACGTGGCTAGTGGCTGCGGTACTGAATGGTGTGTGCGTGTCACCTTCCTGTACCTGCCTGTGACCATAAATGCTGCATTCCCTAGTGAAGGGACCTGGGGAGACTGACTCTGTGACTGACATAAGGGAGAAAAGGTCATTTAGAAGGAGCTATGGGCACGGTGGTGGGAGACATTTATCCACGGTCACCGAGGAGACGACTTCACAAGGGTTGAAGTGTTGCTCCTCCTGCTTTCTGTTGAAGGGCCTGGGCTCAGGGGACCCTGGCTGCTCCTGGCCAGCAAGTCCTCTAGGCCAGCAGAAGTGCCATCCGCGGCCCCTGGGGTACCTGCGATCTTTAAGGCGATCCACGCAATCGGAATTATTTTCATAATAATACTGAGATGCTGTTTGTCTTTTTGCTTTTGTTGACATTAAATACAATTTACATTAATATGCAATGTGTTCATTATTTTTAATGAATAAATATTTTGAAAAATTCTCAGTTTAATATCAGATGTGTTAAATTCAAACTACATAGCCTAACGCTCTTTGGAACACTCAATACTTTCTCAGAGCATAAAGGGGTCCTGAGACGAAAAAGTTTGAGAACTGCTAATCTAGGCTACACCTGGATTACATCACTTCCATCCTCTGGTCAACGGCATGTGTATAATAAATTTCACAAAGGGAATCCCTGTGGATTAAAGTCTCTCTTTCGAAGGCCCACTGATATGCAGGACGCACCTAGACCGGTGTGTCATCTGTCCAGAAGCAGCCTGGGAGATGGGCTGGGGGGACTTTTACGGAAGGTGAGTGGCACCACCTGGGCACTATAAAGGGCCACAGGAAGGGGTCGGCAGGAGACGTTACTCTCGCACAGGCAGCCCACGTGCTGGGAAAGGAATCTGGGGGGATCATCTGTTAGGGGGATCATGCCAGCACTCAGCACACACAACCCAAGCCCCCTGTGGGGAAGTAGGGGTTCGTGAAACCCCTCAAGCACTCCCAGTTCTCCCCAGACAGAGCACGTGCTGACCAGGCATGTCCCGAGACTAACAGTCCACGCTGTCATTCGGAGACAGCCCGGAGTTACACAGGCGGAACTCCTCTCTGGCTGGCATATGTAAGAGAAGCCGTGAGACAGACCACGCTGAAAATGTGATAACGACACCGATGACTTTGGCTGCCCTGTGGTTCTCCTCCCCCGCTGGTGCTCCTTGATCAGCCCCTTCCTCACTACCTCCTGAGCTCTGCGCATCCTACACGCGCCCCCACAGGACCCTGTGGGGCTGGGTGACTCCCAGTGTTGGACCCCAGCACCAGCCTTGCACCAGCCCACGTTTCTGACCTTTCCTCAGACGACGCCATCTGCATGTCCTACTACTACCTCCAATTTAAACGCCCTCAAAACCACCTCCCTCGTATCTCGCTTGACGCACCCACTCACCGCCACGCTGCCTGGACGGCCTGGTCCTCCCTCTTCCTCATCCTCCGCAACAGTACCCACAAGGCTGATGACGAAAGAATGGATTCTACAATCTTACTGCATAAAAAGCCTTTGGAAATCCCTATCGTCTCCAGCCACGTGACTGTCATGCAAGCCCTTATCGCCTCCTACACAGAACACGACAGCGACTTCCTAGCTTGCTTCCCCGCCGCCCATCTACCCCCACACTCCAGCAACAAGCATCCACAATGACAGTTACTCTTCTACTCAGCAAAGCTGATTGCCACTTAAAAGCCTTCAATAAGACCTTACTGCCTGGAGGACTAACACAAATCCTTTGTGTGGCCGTGAGGCCCTTTACAGTCTGGTCTGGCCTCTACCAGAGGATTTGGTGCATTGTGAATAACGCTTTGCGAGCTCCTTTTTGATAATCAGTTCGTCCAAGACAGAAATGTCTCATTCATCTCCTACCTCCAAAGCCTGGACCAATGACCAGCACACAATAAGTGTCAATATTTTATTTATTCAGAGAATGAGTTAGCAAAGGTATTCTTTGAAATATGAAGACAGTGACTCCGTACCACTCATGTCCTACTCGGACCCGAGCCTGTGCACACTCAGTGCGCCCTCAGAGAGGGGAGTGATGAAGATGAGGAGAGATGCAGAACTCGCTGTGGGATTCTGCTGCAAAGGAGAATCTTATTTTCAATTTATGATCTCCTATAAACAAAGGAGTCTATTCTTGTGATAAATATACCAGACTTTATACACTCAAGGTCACTGCCAGGAGAGGCTCTGTCTGTATTCCAAAATGGCAGCCATTATTAAATCATTGGGATTGTCCTCAGAAACACACAGTTTTCGCAAGAATCTCAAAAAGGCCAGTCTCATTTTATAAGCATAGTTTCTCGTTGACCCAGACTGTACTTCCAGCTTGATCATCTGCTTTATTAACTAGGTTTGATCCAAATAACTAAAGGACAAAAACTTGCTACCAGGGAGTGCCCTGCTAAGACTGCGCAGAAATTCAATTCTAAATCCAGACACAGGGAGACTTCCAAGAAGGTGCGAAGCAGTGGCATCTTCCCCGGAATACTCTTATACAATCACCAAAATGGATCATTTTGACTGTAGGTATTTATTTATTTATTTTTTAGTGAATACATATATTATTGACTACTTGTTGAATAAATCTAAATCACCTTTTGAAAAAAAACTGATGATTTTGAAAAGGATGACACTGATCTCAATGAATGTTTCCGCATTTTTTCGACATATCAAAATTATATCCCGGACGTAGTGTTGGGATATATATTTTTGTATAAATACGCCATTAACCTACACTCAGGCAGACTGAGTACGTATACATATTTATGCTGTGAATGCACATGTGCTAACGTTGTGCACAGTCAGGGTGTTGGTCTGCATGGCGGGCAGACACAGACACACTCTACATGGAAGAGCGGCTCCTTACCATGATGCTCTTGTACATGTTGCCGTTGTTGTCTTCCACGCTGATGCGGATTATGCAGGTGTCTTCGTTCTGCTGGTTGTAAACTGGAGGCAGCACGGTCGAGGTAATGGACGTCACGGAGACGGAGCGCTTGTGGATTTTCGGGTTGTTGTTACAGGACGGAGGGGAGGAGAGGGGGTTGATTAAGGACGACATCCCTGAGGAACTGGTGTCCATGGAATGGATGGAGGAACACGAGGAGGAGGACTCAGAGAGCTGGAAGAGTGAACACAGCCCAGAAGAAAACAGATTAGAACCTTGGCCAACAGGGTGCTTTACAGTTTTCAAAGCAGAGGTAGATATCAAGACCAATAACTTCGGTTATTTCCTCTACAGCAGCCCACAGCACAGATGTATCTTGTCCCCGGTGTAAACACCCCCCACACCCAGTGGCAGATGCCCATCAGTGACTCAGTGTGACCTCATCACTCTATATCCGTGCAGGGCTCCCCGGCTTCCCTAGTTTTTAGCTGTTCTTATGGACGTTGACCAGCAGGTGGCAGCAGACACCAGAAACTAGAGGCAACATGGGCTCCCGAAGCCGAAAGCCTCACCAACAGGTCATTCCGTCCTCCGGTCTTGAGCCTGCACCGTGCTCAATATTGTTCTGCCCACAGATAATTCTATCCTGGGTCCACTTTGCAGTCAGATTTTGTAGGAGGAAGGAAATGTCTGTATTTTCAGAAGTTTTTAAGATAAGGACCCCAGATTCTACAGCTCTGCGTGGAACGTTGGTGCAGGAAAGGCCCTTGGAGACCACCTGGCCCTGTCACCTTTCTACTGCTCAGGAACCTGAGACCCAGAGAGAAGACTGGGGCTCCAGGTTCACACAGACAGTTGACAGCACCCCCAGGACCAGCACGCAACTTCCCCGACTCCCACAAAATTCACAGGGCAGGCACACAGCCAAGGCTCAGTCTGCTGTTGCTAGACACTAATGTGTTACGCCGCTGCCTTGCTGTTTCCCACTGCGAGGTTGGTGATGAGCTTTCATGTATCTTATCTCATTTTAATCTCCCATTACAAAGATGAGAAGAGTAAAGTTTAGAGAAATAAAGTGACTTGCTCAAAGAAACACAGCCTCTGCGCAGTTCCTCCACTGTCCACAGTTGCTACTAGAACCAGTTACACACATTTTCATGTTGTACATCAAGGACAATTAAGGAGTGTGGTACTACAATTAAGGTGCTTTTCTTATTAACTATACATTTATCATACATACAATACCAATTACCAAAGAAAGAGGATGTTTAAAACTCAGTAGGAGGTATTCCCCTCCTAAAAAAAATCATTAAATTGAATCATTTTAAATATCAATTCTTATTGTAGAAAGTTACAAATAATTTCTTGGAATGAATTAAGCTAAATTACACCATATCACCATATTAATTCTATAAAAGATTCTGGAAGTCATTTAAAAAACAAACAACTTATTAATTTCTTTCATATTTGTCTGTCCTTCCATGGAAACAGAGTCCAGAAGTTTAGCTTTCTGATTATCAGGCTTCTGGGTAAAATGGAGTCTATCAGATTTCTTGCGGCCGTCTTCTTTCAATAGCATAACTATACCTTAAAGTCAAGTGCATGGGTAGTAATCAGAGCCAGCAAGCGGATGTAACAATTCTGATAGGTAAGAGTCTAACTGTGGCTCTAACACAATATAGTTTAGTTCACGTTTTTCATTTGGGTTTGTTTTCCCCCCTTATGTTACTAAGTGAATCAACTTAGTGGTTCAATTTGTGGTCTAACTAATGAGGGATCATTTTAATAGCATAACTTTGCTTGCAAATGTATTAGCTACGATGGTCCATTTTCCGATTTTTGGTTTAATTTTTCACCTTCATTATCCTCTATCTAAACTCTTGTCCTTTGATTTGCCATGATTCTGGTGATATTTATGATTAAGATAAAGCTTTGAGGATGCATGGCTCGTGGCAGCTCCAAACAGACCACCTGAGGAGCCCCTATGTTCTTATTGAGAATTTAAGGAGTGAGGAGTGTGAAGATCAATGTTTAGAAATCATGATCAGGGGAATGAGAAAGAAATGCAAATCAAGTTATATGTCACTTTGAAGCAGAGTGACCTCATGGTGTAGTCTGTGGGAAAGGAAGGGTGACAGTCTGGAGGGCTGCTGGGGAGGGTGACTGTCACAGGGTCTCAGAGCAGGAAGGGACTGCAGAGGTCATCCCGGTCCGGCTCTGCACTGAGCAGAACTGAGGGCCTTTGCAGTTAGCACGCGGGGATGCTGCAGCCCAGGAACCACTTGGGCCCAGTCAATCACATGTTTGTGAATCCACAGACACGTATGACTCTGAGAAAGGTTCGTCCAAAGAATAAAAGGCTGTGACTTATGCAAGAAACGAAATAGCCAGCGTGACGACGGATGAAGCCAGGGGTGCGCACGTGACAGCCCACTGGGCCTCGGCATGGTCTAAAGGGATGATCTGGACCAATGCACCTACCTTGCAGCACCGGCAGTGAATGTGGTTCCCTCTCCGCCCCAGAGAGGCAGAGAGAAACCCCACAGAGATGTGGGAAAGTGCCCATGTCACTTTCCTACAGTGCCCATCATCAGAAATGGGGCCTATAAGGCTGAAGAAGCTGTGAAAAAGTGAATGATGAGACCTTATTCTAGATTTTGACAAATCTAGAATGTTCTATGTCAAGTCACAGAGAAGGATTATACCCCCAGTCTAGGAAACGTGCCTTTGGAGATAATGGCCACTCTGGGAGTTCACAGAGCTCTCCCTTCAACATTTGGAGCACGAAGGATTGTACCCCCTGGATTTCAAAGCAGACGGCTGAGAAATCCAACTGGAGAAGCATCGGAGTCACCTCAGTTCGATGAGTGCTGCGTATGATGCCCTTTCCAGATTGGCTGCTTCATGCAAAAGTCAGCTGAGGGTTCCCAGGCTGCCACTGTTACTTATGTAACTCCATGTGAAGCAACACACAGGTTGCCTTCCGGAGCAGCTGATACAAACCAAATGACGGAACTGTTACCAACACCCTACCTCACTGACCCAAGTGTAAGCCAGGGGCCAGAAGTCACTACGAAGCAGGTCTGGTGGGCCAGAAACCTCTCCAACAGGGTGCAAATTCTAGACACGTCAAAGTAGATGTCCCTGAACCAGGCTCCTTGACCAATGGATTGAAGTAGATGTGTTTAGGAGATTAAGATTGATATTTAGGTTTTTTAAAAAATGTTATTTATGTAGTCATGGAAAACAGAAACTGTCTATGGGAATTCCTTTATCACTTCTCATCACTTCCCTTCCTTTCAGACATCCCAGACTGTATCACTGTTGCCAATCCCTCATCCTCTCCTGCATCCGTGCCCTTTGCCCTGGGACTGCACAGCTCCGCCCACTAAACATGGAGCCCATTTCCCCGCCCCATTTACTTATGTGGGATTTGGCCACATGACCGCTTTGGAATTGCAATGGAATGTTGATAGGTCTGACAAGTAAAGGCTTGGTGAGTGCTTTGGGCTTGGGCTTGCCCTCTCGCTCATCTGTCTTAGCAAGCTAGCAGCATGTCCTGGGTAGCCCATTACTCTAAAAAGAATCAGAGGCAGGTGGAGTAGACTTGGACCAAATCCTTGACCTAGGCCCAAGCCCAACGCAGATCACCCGACCCAACCCACAGATACGTAAGAGAGACAAAGTGGTGGTTATTTTAAGGCACTGAGTTTTGGAGTGATTTACTGTTGTGGTAAAGGCTTGGCTAAGACAAGTATGACACCAAGAAGTTGATATATCTCCACCTTTGACCTTTTGCTCCTTCCAAGTAACCCTACTTCTCCTAAATAAAGTCTCCTTCAGTGCCTTTAGATGTGGGTTTAAAACAATATTTCAAAGGCCAAATGAATAAACAAACATGCTTACTGCTTTTATACCTGTTTCTATAAGGGACGTATCCCCAAATTGAACTCCGCTTTTGACACCTTTTAAAAGCATGACTTTCAAAATACTGTAGAGTAATAAAAGCAGACATTCCTTATGTAGCAAATACCGTGTCACGTGCCTGCATTAGGAATTACGCAAAGGGTTAAGTATATACCTTTTTCTGAGGCTCATCAGGGGTGTCCATGGGAGTCACGGAGCCCTCCTCAGCCTCGGAGTGGTTCGACTCGCAGGATGACACGCTGACGGAGTCCATGCTCTCACCAGAGCTCCCGCTGGCGGTGGACTTGGGCTGCTCTTTGGTGGGAGTGTTACTGGCGATAATGTCAGACCCCAGAAATAGTCTGCAGAAAACAACGCCAAGCATTCGGGCTGTTACAAAACCGGAATCCATGATTAAGCAAGTATTTTGTGTTGATTAAGCCCTTGATGTTTTCTCAATCTTGTGTGCTCTGTCATCATTGTTTTAGGAAAACCTTTGTTATAAAGTTGCTAACAAATAATAGTAAACACCCTGTCCCAATAGGTTACTTCTAACTTCAAAGAACACACAGATTATTTAGCTGACTGAAGGGCCGCATCAATCTGAGATTTTTCTAGGTCGATGGTCTTCCACCTTTTAAGTCTGTGGACCACTTTGGCAGGATCAAAATATCATCTACCATACCCCTATCACTTTGTACCATGAATTTAACTTCATGGGCTTAAAAATAGGCTGGCACTGCTTTGGATAAGAAACCAAGGAGGAACACTTCTATTTCCAACAATCTGGTGACCTACAATAACCTAAACCCCTCATCTATAAAACAGCTAGGTAAGAAATATTACAAATTCTTTTTAGCTGAGATTGCAAGATAGTAAGGGAAATCCCTACAGGCCATAAATGAAGAAGGAACTGAAAACCAGAAGTATGTGAGTTCATTCTGCAGCTGCTCTAGCTGGGGAGGTAGGAAATGCCAGTCTTGGCAAATAGTGTCATTGGTTTCAACACATACACAGGGCCCAAGAATGAGGGCTTCTGCTTATGAAAGGTGGAGAGTTGGAACCAAAACTCCTCACATAGAGCCAGGACCCTCCCTCAAAGGGCTATACCCTTAGTAAGAAAATGGGTTTGAAAAACATCTTCCTACTGGCATCAGAAGACAACAGAAAGGCCTGTCTATCTTGGCCTGAGCGTGGAAGGAAGAAAAATGTCTCTCTTTAAATCATATGTGAGCTGGGCCCGTGCCTTGCTTCAAGTTGCTACTTATGTGGTCTACGAGTTAGGAACTTTCAGGCCAGTGATACCCCAGGTAGAACTAGATTTACAAAAAAAAAAGAAAGAAAGAAATCTTTCTGAAGGGGTATACCTTCAACTCATGTTTCAGAGAATTCCCTGATAAAGATGAGCTCACAATACAAAACTACAAAATACTCTCAAGGAAATATTCCACTCAAAGAGAGAGTCAAGAGGAACAGATTTAGACTCCTGGGAACTTCAGAGCTGAGAACTGTTGGAAAGAAACTGATAATTTATTCATTGATTTAACAAATATCTGTGCGTCTGCTATAGGCCAAGCTATAAAATAAGTATGTTTAAAAATATTAAAGACATAAGAAACTGAAGACAGGATTTTAGAGCAAGGCATGCTGACAAAAGAACAAAAAGATAATTTGAAAAACATTTCACTTCTAAGTGGAAAATATAGTGCTTAAATTAAAAACTTGGTGGAAGGATTAAATAGCTGTTGAAGAACTAGAATAGATCTGATGAAAATCCTTAAAAATCAGTATCAAAAGATAGAGATATAGAAAGAAAGATTAAAAGATACAGAGAAGGAAATAAGGAAGCCCTACATGTGTGTAAGAGAGTTCCAGAAGAAGGCACTGGGAGGATGGAAGAGACAGTGGTTGAAACCAATGAACCTCAAGAATCTTACTTAGGATTAAGTGCCTGTACTGCAAGGTTTTTTCCCTTAAGGATCTCCAGCTGCCATAGGGGGTCCAGAGACTCCCAGTTCTTTCTTTTGTCTCAGTTAGCAGAGGGGCCAGACCAGCAGGATGCCCTGCGTTCCTGGACTCATCTGTCAGGGAGCCTGCGTCCCTGTGCACGGGACAATCGTGCCAGCCGACAAGGCTTGGTCAGGCCCCTCGGGTTATCTCAAAAGAGAGTTCATTCTCCCCCACAGCTGCAGAGATGAAAAGACACCAAGACACTATGGAAAATTCCCCTCAAGTGGTGAATATAAAAGCTCATAAATCTAGTGTTCAGAAGGGCCAGGGCAGGCGTCCGAATAAAGAAGAGAGGTTTAGCAAGACATCGGGACTACCTTCCATATGCTTTCTACAAAACCACGTGCTCCAACCTAATCCTCGATGCCTCCTGTCACCTGCTATTGGTAGCAGCCCGAGTAGGAAATCACGCCATCCAAGCCCAACATGGGGCTGCATGCGTTAGACGGGGACTATGACACTCAAGGTCATGTGCCATGGCTGCCTCTGTGTCTCAGTGAGACCCACTGAGCTAGGTGGAGGGGCATCGCTGGGAAGTAGCGATACCCATAAAAACAGTCAGAATCCTGACAACAACAACAAACCTTGAAAAGATCAACTTATTTGTTTCATAAAAAAATAATGGTAGCTTTTCAGGGCACCCACTGAGAGCTAGGCACTGTTTTAGGAGCTTCACAAAAAGCCACTAAGGTGGACATTATTATCCTCGTCTCCCCAAAGACGAAACAGAAAGTTCACACAGCAAGTAACTGGTGGAGCTGGGGTCTGTCCAGTCACCGTGGCCCCAGCCCACTCTGCCATGAAAATCTGTCCAGTATTCCCTAAGCACCGTCCTTGCTTGTCCCTGGCCAACGCAGGTTACAGCCCCCAAAAGATCAGACACAGGTACAGCTCTGTGAAAGAGAAGATCCAATTTATTAAACTATAACCCCCATTTCTTTGAACTAACTTCCTCTCCCTCGTTAGATTCATTAGTCTAATGTCTTTAAAAGTCAAATGTCTAAGAAATCAACTTCGTGGCAGAAACTAGGTTATCCTACAAAAATTGCTACAATCAAAGCACGGGGTCTAATTAAACTAACAGTCTCTCTTTCCCTTCCTCCTTCCTTCTTTTCTCCCTTCCTTCCCTCCCTCCTCTTCTCCCCTCTTCCACTTTTTAACTCCCATTGCATCTTTCTTTGCTGACTTCCTTCAGAAAGTTTGCTTCCAAGAGGCAATATGATAAAGAGGTGATAAACTTGGCTTTGGAGCCAAATCTTGAATCCAGATCCTCCAGTTCCTAGCGTGTTATATCCACCTTGTCTGGGCTTCCCTTCCCTCATCCATGAAATGGCTGTAGGAGTAAGACCAATCTCTTAGGCTGCTTTGTGGATTGGACGAGAAATACACGCACTGCTCCTGGAACAGCCCTGACTCGTGGCTCAATTTATTCATTCAGTAAATATTTCTTAATCATATACTACGTGCCAGGTGCCACTCTGGGTTCTGGGGATACAGCAATGAATGAAACAGACATAAACGCCTGCCCTGGCAGAGTTTGCTTCTGGATGATACACAGACACATACAGCTCGTAGCATGTCAGACGGAGGCAAACGTGATGGAAAATGCAAAGCAGGAGAAGGTGAGAGAGGGCGCCAAGGGCAGGTAGGTGGGCAGGTTATAGTAGTACAAAGGGCGGTCAGGGAAGGCTCACCGAGAAGGCGACTGTCCTTCCCCTCTCTGCAGAGAGTGAGGGAGTGAGCCACGTGGCTATGCGGGGGAAGAGTGAGCCAAGCAGAAGAAAGGGCAAATAAAAAAGAGCGTGTCCAGTGTGCTCAGGGAGCTGCGGGTGACTGCGGTGCAAAGAGCAGAGTGAGCAGGGAAAGATGAGGACAGACAGGCATGACACGGGCGGGCACGGGGGGACACAGGCTGCAGATCCTGAAGGGCCTTGTGGGGCATTGTGAGGACTCTGGATTTTACTCGAAGGGAGACGGGTATTATGAAGTCAGCTACGAGGGTACTCGTGTGCCTGGCACACAGTGGGGCAGACAGCCCTGAGCACGAGGGACAAGGCTCTCGTTCTCAGGTTGTGTGTTCCCCTGGAGGAAACAGCCAGTGTGACTGAGAGTGGTCAGCAGAGACAGCAACACTAGAGAGGATTCTCTCTCAAGAAGGAGCATTTTTGCCAATATCTGAAGGAGCGGGCTATGCAGAAAGAGCATTCCAGGCCACAGGGGCAGTTAGTGCAAAGGCCCTGTGGCAGGAACAAGCCTGGTGGGTTTGACAGATGGTGAGAAGACTGGCATGGCTGAATGCTGGGGAACAAAGGGCAGCACTGTAAGGAAGTCTGGGGGCAAGACATAAGGCCTAGCAAACTAGGATAAAGAATTTGGGTTTTACCTTAAAATAAAACCACTGGAGGTTTTAAGCAAGGAAGTGATGTAATCTGGTGCACATTTTAAAAGACCACCTGGCCATTCAGAGAATGGATGATTGGGGGACAAGGGGGCAGCCAGAAGACAGTAAGGACTGAGAGGTCCAGGCAGGAGATAACAGTGGTTGACGCCAGAGAGAGGAGCAGAGAGAAATGAATGAATTCAGCAAATGTTTTCAGTTCGTGACAGATAAAGTAACAAATGAGCGAAGTGTTCTTCCCTTTGGCTCTGGCTCAAGGGGACCCTGTTGGATACACTTCCTCTCCCCACTCTGATGGGACTCGTCCCCAGGACCCCGGGCGACACTCACAGGCTGAGCCTCTTGACCATGCTCTTCCGAGGCTTGGGCGAGGTGGTGCTGGCGTCGGCTGCTGCTTCAATCTCGCACGAGAGGGCGTAGCTGGGGAAGAGAGGGGACTCCGTGAGGCCGAAGTTTGAGAATTGAGGAACAGAGTTCAATTCACACGATTTATTGGTTTTGTTTTAGAGGACGGCTCTAATTACTCAAAGTAAAGATATATACTGTGCTGTTCTATCACAAATGTCAGAGGGTACTGACTTAATGGCCCAATTTTACAAATTCACTTCTGGGCATCCTCCGGCCCAAGGCTTGAGGCTGTTCCATTCTGCACACCTCGAATGCTCCGTTCTGTCACCTGACTGTCCTCATCCCCTGGCTGAGCCAGGGAGACTCTCCCCTCCCCCACCCCCACCCCATCACTCTGTGCATGGATTTGTCCACACGAGCACATGACTCAACTTTCATCTAAATAAACGAAATGAAAGAAGAGATCTTTGTAAACTAATCTTCAGTGAATAGATACAGGCATTGAGAAAGACATATCAATATGATTTGGAATGGCCAAAATATCCTAAATTCAAAATGCTCCAGGTTCTGGAATCTATATGCCAGGCAGGTACGACTGCCACCAGCACAGGCGGAGTTTCCATCTGATGTGAAATGGCTTTTATGAACGCGTGCAGCGCCAGCCGGTAGGTGTGTGTGGGTACTAGGGAGCGGGGAAGGGTGCCCAGCACTATACAACCGCCCTCAGAGCTTTGGTTGTAGAGTCGGGCAGACCTGAGTATGAACCCAAATGCTCTAAACCTCAATTTCCTCTTTGGCAAAGTCAATTTCTCCCTTATGCTAACCGTCCAAGGAAATCCCGTGGTCCACAGCAGGGATCAGCAAACTTCTCTGCGAAGGACCACACAGTAAGCGTTTCAGGCTGTGTGGGCCATGCAGTCTCTGCTGCAGCTACTCAACTCTGGCTTTAAAGCACGAAAGCAACCGTAGATAGGATGTAAATGAATGCACTGTCTTCCAATAAAACTTTATTTACATAGGTACTGAAATCTGACTTTCAAGTAACTGTTGCATGTCACAAAATATTCTTCTTCTTTTGGGTTTTTTCTACCCTTTAAAAATATAAAACAGGCAGTGGGCCACATACGGCCGGCACACCAATCTGCCAACCACCAGACTACAGGATAAGCACTGACCCTTTAGGGCCAACAGGCAAAGCACTGGAGCTCATGTGCCTCTCTGTGCTCGTCGACCACTATGTTGAAACCTGTTCTTCATGTCCCAACCACATCTGAGTTATTACTCTCCCTCCAAATGCCAAGAATGTCAGGCAACCAGGCCTTTGCTTGTATTCTCTTTCGGTCCAGAATGTTCTTTTCTAGTTCTGTTAGCGAAATCTTGTCTCTCCTTCACAGCCCAGGTTAAATGTTAATGTCTTTATATCTTCCTTACTCCCCCTGCCTCCTTGGCCAAATGAATTGCTCCTGCCTATAGGCCCTGCAGCACTTTAGTGATTCATCCTATTTTAATTTCTCATGAGTCTGTCTCTCTCCCTACACTGAAAGCCCCCTGAAAGCTGTCACCAATTAACAATAGCAACAAACACGGTGACAGTGGTAGCGGTGGTGGTGATGATAAACATTCTAACGAAATAAGCATTTCCAAAAGATGATTTTATTTAAGCCTCACAAATAAACATTTTGCAGGTAAGCATCGTGAAGATAAGGAAGAAAAGTGACTTGTTCAAGTTTACAGAGGTAAGTAAGTGGCAGAAGAAGAATCTGAAAACACATCTTTTAATGCCGTCAATTCAGTGTTTGCTGCTACACTATGCTCCTTTGAAAACCGAGGCCCTAGAACCTAGTAGCTGCTCACTAAATAGTGGTTGAATAAATGACCCAATGAGGAATTAGATGCAGCATTCCTCTTCCCCTTGCCAACACCTCAGTTCTACCCTGATGGACAACAGGTGAGCCCACCTCTCCTCCTCTGTCAGGAGCTGCTGCCTCTGGAACCACTGGATGAACTTTGGGTCCGGGGACATACAATAGCTGTTGCAGGCAGACTGCAGGAGCTTTATTTGGGCAATCACTTCAAATTCCTAAAGCAGACAAAAAAGAAAAAAAAGAGTGAATAATAAGGCCAACCAAATACAGATCTTTTCAACATGAAAATATACTACATTAGGATAAAAGATGGAGAAAACCATCTAGAAGGATTCTGAAATACTGCTTCCACAGAAATAAAATAGCAGACTAACTCTTAAAAATTCTAACTCTAAATCTTGCAAGTCCTTGTATCTTTTAATTTTTAATCCTCCCTTCTCCTTGAAAATGCAATTTATATGAATAAAACCAGCCACCAAGGCAACCCAAACCAGTCACTACCTAAAGTCCCAGTGGCTTTCTTTGTCTCTTTTCCATTTTCATCCTTGGAATACGAAAGTTATTTTTTAAAGTTCTCAGTACTTCATAAAATATATGAAAATTTTCTGTTTCTTAAAAGGTAAAGAAAACAAATACTTTTTAAGAAGCTCTGAAGTTCTCCCTCCCCATCTTCTTCAGCCCTTACCCCTCAATAAATAAGTTTTGGTCGGGCTGAATTTCTAAACAGTCCAGGGTCTCATAAACTTGAATGTTTAGATTTCCTGAATCCTTAGGTTTTTACTACTCCAGTAAATCATTTAAGTAAGTCTTTTAAAGCTCACAAGAGAGGCAAGTATATAATTATGTCCAAAATTATTTATACTTCTTCAGATGCTTCAATAAAAAAATTTTTTAACATCAGCAATGGGTATAAGCTTTAGCTTTAGGTTTTATACTCAAACTTTCCAAAAGTTTAATATTCTAGACTTAAAAGGAAAGAGATTACCATCCAGGGTTATTCTGAAGTTAAAGGACAGCGATGGGTAACTGTTGAGACAATAACTGATTTTTTTATTGTTGTTATTATAGGACATGAAGAAGTAACTCGAGAACTGGCAGATTCTCTGGGTCTCAACTTTCCATCCAGTGACCTCAGCCCTTGGTCTCGGCATCCTCAAGGAATATTTATCATCATGTTAAAGAAGAAAGTATACTACCTCTGTGAGGGACAGAAAATTTATATTTGTCCAGGTTAGTATCTTGTTGCTGATGAGCTCAGCTTGGTTAGCTCCTCTATGCCCTTTGAGCTTTAACTTCAATGTCATTTCCTTCTGGAATTTTCTCTGGCCCCACAAGTTGGGGATAGATGTCCCACCTGTATACTTCTCCAATGACACATGACTTCTGCTCACAGGCCCTTGCCAGGTAGAATTGTAATTGCCTGTTTGTCTACCTGTCCTGGATTGTGACTTCATGAGGGCAGGGAGCTCTGATTTTTCTCTGCTGCAATCCTCAAGCCCCTCACGTTAGGGAGATAATATTTCTGGAATGGAAGGATGAAGGAAGGACTAGAGAACAATGGGAATACTATGGGGTGAAGTTATTATTTTGCTCACACATTTTCCTTGAATCTTTTAAGTATCTATTTAGATATATCATTTGAATACAAAAGCCACGGCAAATTTTCAAAACTTGTTTTTTTTTTTTTTTAGCACAGTGCAGAATTGTTCTATCCACAGAAAGATTTAAATTGATGTGGAACACCCCTTCCTGTGCTGACAAGAAGGGAAAAGAGTAATTGCCTACAGGTAGCAACGAAGACCATTCCCTTCCTCGCTCACACGGACCCACTTACTCTGCAGAAACCCCTTCTCCTTAATAGGGTGAACCTGGTTTTTTTTTTTTTAATTGACAAATTTAAAAGTTGTATAGATTTATGGTGTACAACATGAGGTTTGGAAACATGGACACACTGTGGAATGGCTAAGTCAAGCTAATTGACATACGAATTAACTCATAGACTGATCATTTGTTTGTGGTGAGAACACAAAATCTACTCTCAGTAATTTCAAGTACACGACGCATTGCTATTAACTATAGGGGTGAGCTTGGTTTTGTTGAAGCTGATTGTAAAGAAGGAGATGAGGAGGGGTCGGGGAGAACTGCGGGCTGTGAAGCGTCAGAACAGGAAGTGACCCCTGGCTCTGCCCACGATGTGACCCTGATCCAGTTATTTAGTCTCCGAGTCCCAGTGTCCTGACTTTTGAATTGAGGATGATAAACCCTACCCCACAGGGCTCTCAGGGAATAATGTATGGGAACATGCCAAGCACAATGGTATATGACAAATGTCCAGTAAGTGCGAATCCATTTTTTCTGCCTCTACAAAGAAACTTAAGTTCCCACTTCTTTCATTTTTTCATGCCCAGATGAAGTAAAATGAAAAATCAGAGCAAAGACCGCTACTTACCCTTCTCCTTTTCTCGAAGTTTATCAGTCCACCCTGAAAGACATTTTTAAAAAAGAGTGACCCACCAAGCTGCTTTGAAACACAGCCTTATGTTGTTCTAGGTCATATTAAAACAGATCAAAGAGATGATAAAGTCACAATTATTAATGATCCTATAATTACGGCTATATAGAGGAAGAGAATCATCTTTTGCTTCAGAAGAAAACACTTTTAATTTATAATAGGGCAGGAAAGGCAGACAGCCTTCTCTTGAAATGTCTGAAACCAACTAAATTAGCAATGATATAAAGAATGACAAGTCAGAATCCACATATATTTGCAGAGCCAGTAAAGATGAAAGCTTGAGTAAATATTCCATTACATGTTTTTCCTTGACCAAAAGCAACAAAAACAGATGGTCACTGACTCATACTAGAAACCAAATTGTCAATGTTCTATCAAAAGGGAAGTCATTTCTCCACGGCATCATGAAAAGTTAGCTTTCAATTCTTCATCCCCTTAGTTCCTATTCTCAGCAGGCTGAATTTAACTTCTAAATCTTTGGTCACTCCCCAGAATTCCCCAACGCTGATGGGTGTTTCCTGAGATAAGCCGAGGCAGAGGATGTGAAGAGATACAGAGCTCAGGAAGTGCAAGGTGAATAAATATGTCCACAACACTGTGACAAGCTCAGAGGTAGGCATATGCGAAATAACTTCTATTCCTTCTAATCATGAGACAGTAAAAGCAGGCAGCTGACTACATGTGATAATGGGGAGGTAGAATATACTTAATATACAAGCAATCCTTAAATCTCATTTCAAAACTGAAATTTCTTCTCCACTCAATATTTTATTGCTGGTACTAACAAGTTGCTTATCTTACTGGGTTTCACGGCTTTTCCCCTTCCTGGGGGAGAGGGATAGGGGAGAGAGAGAAGGAGAGAGAGAAAGAGAAAGAGAAATGTGCCTGAGAACAGGTAGGGAAAAAAAAGGCATACTGGAAAATTCACGAATTTGACTAACTCCCTATCCCACAGGGTGGAATGTCAGCGCCGATTGTCCCTTCAACTGCACCTGCCAACGTCCTACTCAACATCAAGGTCTTGCTCAAACCCACTCGTTCATACGGTCTTTTCATCACACCCCCTCATATGAATTAATCGTGACCTCCCGTGTTCTCTCATTGCATTTCTGTTCAGATTTCTACTATCACTATCAATCGCACCACCTACTTTGATATACTATACCTTTCACTAGATTTTGAACCACTTCTGGAGTGTTATTTTTGATGTTCTTTGTATTCCTCCTGGCATCGAGCACAATACCACCCATGTACGTAAGGGGCCCTCAGTAGATACTAACAGAAGCGCATTTCTTTTTTGGGGTACCCGGGGAGAAGGCGACAGGCTCCACCACAGCACCCGCGCGGCTCACCTCGATGTGGTCCTGAAGAGCCGTGTCAAGCATGGTCAGGTCGGTCAGGAAGGTGCCCAGGTAGGGCACGGTGCCCTGCATCATGCCCTGAGGAGCAATCGGAGCAAAACTGCCTTCACTGTTATTGAAAAGTTTAAGGGTTTCAGTAATCTTCATGCTGGAGCAAATGAATCTGTTCAAGGTTTAATCTGGGGCCATGAATGAATGAAATTAATGGATGAATGAATGAATGCGATTTTTAAAATTCCTACACAAACAGGACAGGAACTCCATGATCTCTAATGTCTAACTTTCAAAGGCATGAAAACCAAGCCTCAAAGCTAAGAGATCATACATGTATGTTCACACGTGTTCAGGGCAGAGGGACATCCGGTCTGTTTTGGAGCATGTGTCACTCCTGGAAGTCTGGGGGGCCCTGGATAGCAATGGCCTCACCGCTGGTAAAGGAGTGGCCTCACACAGTGCAGGAGAAGTAGGGACCACAAGAGTCTGGGGCGTCACTACTAAAATGGCCCCTTGGGCTAGATTTAGTGACTCACTTCCAAAGAATAGAGGAGGGAAAGAGAAAACTAGTGACTTTTAAGGGAAACCTGGCAAACCCCACCTTCGCCAAGTGATAAAGGTCAGCCTCACTGGCGGCACCATCAATGTGACACCAGGTGTCAGGCTGATGCCATTCCCTCACTCCTCGACATGACGCGACGAGAAGGGCACCTCACCTCTGTGATATTCTTTCCAAAAACCCACAACCTCAGTTTACTAGAAACACAGCAAACGAACCCAGACTGTGGAACATTCTACAGGATCCCTGGACCGTGCTCCTTAAGACTGTCAAGGTCATTTAAAAAAAAATGAAAGACTGAGAAACCGTCATAGAACCGGAGAGACTGGACCGCTGTGACAACTAAATGCAGCGGGGTACGCGGGGTCGGGTCCTGAACAGGCAGAGGACACTAATGGGAAACTGGTGACATCCAAAGACAGTCTGGATTTCAGTGAACCGTATTATGCCAGGGTCAGTTTGCTAGTGTTGACAGAGGTGCTCTGGTTGCAGAAGGTGTTTGCGATGAGGAAACCTGGGTCCGGGTTTACAGAAATGCTCTGTAATAGCTTTGCAGCTTTTCCGTAAACTTAAAAATTATTCCAAAATAAAAAGTTTATTATTAAAAAATTGCCCCTTGGAAATGAAGGCGGAGGCACTTCTACCTAGGTGTACGCTATATTCATTTCACCAAATCTCCTTTGAAATCATCTCTGTTCTCCACAAAGCAGCCAAGGCACTAACTATTCCGAAGGAAAAACACAAAGGGGTCCCGTGGACACCTTCTCCTAAGTTCCATCAAGGCACTTACAGAAATCCTGGTGGGATCGCAAAGTCTCAGCCCGGACGCAGCCAGGCTGCCTGTCGAGCAGTGGCTGCGTCCCCGGCCAGACCTTACACCAAGAAGGCTTTTGTCCTTCAGGAACTCGCTGTCAGCTGCACTGTGTCCTTCCCCATTCTGAGTACAAGGTCTCATCCTGAACTAAAATAATCTATTTTTTTTTTTTTTTTTGGTAACAGCTATTTTTATCTTGTCTTTGAACAACCAAAACAGTTTGGAACACTGAATGTTTTATGGGATTTTTGTTACAGCAGAGTCCTATCATTCAAAAATGTTTCTGACTTGTGTTCAGCTTACAAAGAAAGAGAAAATCCTCTCAAAGCAGGAATAAGAATATTTAGTTTGCCGATCTCCAAACTCCTCTCTGGTTTTCCCCCTCTAGGCTAAAATTTAGTCTAAATAAAGCTAGAGATGATAATAGCTATCTTTCAGTCTTAAGAAGGGAGGTATGACACTCCTTTGAATTTTGTAAAACTAGAAAGATTTGGTTAGCCCTTGTATTTCGTAAGGAGAGCTGGGCAATGACTAGTAGAGGGTTTGGAACAAAGGAGAAGATCTCTGAGTACAAAGACTAAGTCCTCCCGGGAGCGGATATTCTTTTTCCTTGGCCACCATGTGCCAGAAGCTGACGACAGCGTGAAGCCCAGGAGGCCGAGGTGGCAGCAGCTTCTAAGTACAGGAGTGAGTCAAGGAGACAGCAGGAGGGAGGGAGGTCTACCTGCTGCAGACTTGCCCTTACCTGCAGAGAAAGCTGCTCCAGAAACCAGGATTTGCAACTCTCACTGTCACTTCCTACTGGGTTGCATGGGGGTAATAATCTCTTTCCTACAGACCTCCTGGGGCTGCTGGGAACAAATGAGGTAGAGAACGGGATACCCTTTTTGAAAGCATGGGCACCCTGTGGACCAAAGGTGCGGGTGCCGCGTGGGAGCCCAGCGCCCCACACAGGCCCCTCTCCTACGGGCTGTCGGGAAAGAACCAGGGCCCGTCATACCATGTCTTTCTGCAGCTGAAGCCGCCTCTGAGTGCGCTTCTGGTTTTCTTTCACACTGCTGTCCAGGTTTGCAAATTTTGAGGTTCCCTCCTAAGAAACAGAAGCACACACAGAGAACAGTGACGGAGGATGCCACTCTGGAGAGAAGGAAGGGGACAGCTCTCGAATGCCATGCAAAATGAAGAGGACTCTGGCACCCCCGTGCTGTAGTATGCAAACGCTTGGCTGGCTTGTTGCTAGCCGTCTATTTGTAATAAGGCTGGTGATCCAGGATCATCCTGGGTGGACCCTACTTTGTTAAGAATACTCGATCTGGTTAAAAAAGTCAATCATCAATACAAGGCAGGCAATTCCCAGAACCGGAGATGTTTCTACACATCCCAAATTTCATTCCGTGTAATCAGATGTCCTGGAAATGAAGATCTCTTCCTCTGAACATTTTGTGATTTCTTGATCTTGTCCCGAAATGGATGTGCCCGCATTCTGTGAAAGCATTTCTTAGCTAAATGAAACTTTTGTACCGGAAGTTTTCTGAGGAAGTCCAGTAGTGTGGTACATCCCTAATCCACGAAAGCCGGACCTTCATACTTGTTTTTCCGTTCCCCCCACATCAGTCCTCCTAAGCTGCCTCTGACGTTTGGACTCCTACAAAGCAGCCCCTCCTCTGGGCGTCTGAAGACAGATGCCCCCCCCCTTCTCTGCCCCTGTCCCCTGCAACAACCAACTCTTCTCCCTAATGACTAACCGTGAGTTTGCTGACTAAACACAAAGGCTTTTTGCAGTTTTGTGGTTTCAGGGTCTTGTTAAGTTCTCATTTTCCTGGAACTGCATGAATGGGAGGTGAATTTCATAATTCAATCGTGCATAACATCTATATTAGTTTTTCCTTAGTCAGTTTTCTCGAGATTTATTGCATGACCACAGCATGTGACCTTTCACTACTGCACCAATGCAGGAAGATTCTTTTCCAGTGACTTGGCCCCACTGACAGCAGTAAGGCATCATATCATTCACCAGCCCTAACTCAGGGCCAGGCACACCACTGGGGACAGAACCCACAGTGACTCATTATCTACTTAAGTCCTCCCCATTACAAATGATTATAAGGACAGCTACCATCTAGAGATCTCCCACTTGCAGTTTTTCCTGGGGATGAATGAAAGTAGCCTAAGATGTGCCATTTCCTGTGCCAGGTAACTGTGAGTCATCCGAAATTCTTGAGCATCTGCCTGGAGTGAGAAGTCAGTTCTGTCTAACTTAAGTGCCCACCTCTTTCCAGTATATCGGCCCTGCTGCTTTCCCTCCAGTCTCTTAATCACAGACAGAAGAATGATGGATGGAAATTATCGTAGATATATCTAAAATTCTTAATACGGCTTTCTGAAAAGCTAAACGCTCCTAAGAATCACAGATTAACAGAGATGGAAGGGGTATTTAAAAAGGACAACCTCCTCACTGGTGGGAGAAATGAAGACCTGAGACAGAGAACAAAAACACGTGTTGATTTCATGACTTTGGGATTTCATGAGAATGACAGTCCATCTCTGGCTGGAGCACTAAAAAGACTGACTAGTGCCAGTTCTTCCAAACGAGCTGTCAACGGAAAATCCACTTACATTTGCCACATCCAGCAGTTTCATTTTTTTTCCTTCCTTGGCCCCAATCCCCTATTCTGCCATGTCTCACGACACTAATCCCTTGAACCTTCTTGAAACGTCCCACGGGCTTTTGTGATTGCATTCCTCTGGCTCTCTCCTCCTGCCTCCTTTGCTGCTCATTCTCATATTCTTAGTGACTCTTATTCCTATCAAAGTCATTCTCTTGTCTTTCACTATAGTCACATCTTTGGAAATACTATCTAATCCCATGAATTTAACCGTCACCTATGTCTGGATGACTTCCAAATCTCTCTCTCTCCCACTTCCTCTCTCTCTCTCCTTCCACCCCTCTCCCACTGTCCTTCTCTCTCCCTCTCTCTCCAGTGCAAGTGTCATAGCTGAGTTGCACCTTTACTCTGCCTCCGTATTTAGCAGACTTCAGCTGCCCTCATTCATACTGTTCCTGGGCCTCAGAGGGACCTCTTCTACAAGGTCTAGAAGGACTTTGTCTACTAGGCACTAAATTCATCTTAATAAATATTGGTTAAATTATAACTCAAAAGCTACTGGTAATTATTGCTCAGAACTGTCACGGTTCTAATCCTCTTGCTCCAAGTTTGCATTAAGCATGTTTTGGAGCTTCACTCAACATACATCCCCACCAGGGCTGAATTCTGGGGCTTTCTAGCAGTTGTTTATATCAATTCAACCAGGGAAAATTCTCACCAAAGGTCACAAGGACTAAGAAGAATTGGTGGCATTTTGCTTTCCGGTAGTTTTGAAATTGTGTGGACTCTACAATTCACCTGCTTAGAATTAAAGCTTCAGAAATCATAAGGACAAAACAGGTTTAAGATAATCTTTGAGAAGAAATAAAAACTTTTTTTCCAACAATTAAAACGAAAACTGCTGCAGATTTTTGCTAATTATGTTGCCTGGGGCCATATTATATAAGTGGCACATTACATCTTTCCGGAAGTAGAAGAGAAGATGGGTCATTTAAAATTAAGATTCCCCAACTGTAAATCAGTATAAGTCCAGGAGTAACATATTACAAACAGGCCAGTAGTTTTTCTTAGTGGCTCTTTGGAAAACCTAAGTACCTTGATTTCATTTTTTTTTTTTTTTTTTTTACAACTGTGCTGAGAATTAACACCCAGAATTATATACTTCATATGAAGAATGATTAATAAAGACTGGAAAGGGACTTACATACATATATGGACTAACCAAGGCATTCCACTGTCACGAATGATAAGGCACAGACCACATGAATTCATAGCCAAGTTTTTCATTTCTTTGGGATTTGAGCCATATATAAGAAATTTAACTTAGAGTACTTGGGTAACTTCTACATTGAAAGGTTTATGGGCTCTTTAATGTCTAGATAGAGCTTTGCTTCTAAGCTTTCAGCCAGAAGACTGCCACCAGGCAATGAGCTGCACAGTGTTCAATTTATCTCCTCTGGAAGGATGACTCGCGGCCATTGGGATTTGAATGTGCGGCTCCGGTTAGTCTAGCTTCGGACTGCTGACAGGGAGACCACTAAGCCATCTCCTTCTAGCCAGATGGGTTTCCATTTAAAGTCTGCAAATCCGGGGGGATGAGAAGCAGAGAGTAGTAACACGATCTCAGCAATCGCTGTTTAGTGTACAGGTAAGCGGGGAGTCCAAATCCAGAGTCAGACGTCAGCATAAACTGCTCTGCTCATATCGTCTGCTCCAAGAAGGGCTCATGGTGGGCACACTGCTGAAGTCATGAGAATGATAAGACCCATCAATCAATTCGTGCAGTCAAACAATAGTTTCCGAAAACTTACTACACACTAGGCACTGCATGAGGCTTACAAAAGTGAGAAAGGTATATACAATTCTTGCCTGAAGAGGCTCACGGGCCAGTAGGGAAACAGATTAAGTACACAGACAATTCAGATAAAGCATGTGGTTGGTGCCAGCACAGAGGAATGGCGGCTTCTCCTGGACCTCAGAGGGGCAAGGAGAGCTTCCAGAAAAAGAGTCGTCCAGACTGAGACATGAAGGAGGAGGAGGACTTAGGAGAACAGGGATAAAGACCTAAGAGATGCCCTTCCAGGAACGACTGATCTAAGAATTGTCACCTGGGTATCTGCCTTTTCTTAGTAACCCGCCCTCCACTTGACTTT
Source organism: Lemur catta (assembly GCF_020740605.2). Classification (NCBI taxonomy): domain Eukaryota; kingdom Metazoa; phylum Chordata; class Mammalia; order Primates; family Lemuridae; genus Lemur; species Lemur catta. The sequence continues at coordinate 19,601,945 of NC_059150.1, read as the reverse complement.
CATTCCTCCTCCCAGGGTCCTCCCTAAGCTCGAATTTGCAGCTTATACTCTGTTCATTCTCACTGGTTATGCGTACTTTGGTTTTATATGTATGTAGCTCACCAAATACTAATGATAACTTACATTTGCATAGTGCTTTCAAATATTTTACTGTAGTCAATCTTCAAAACAATTTTATGAGATCAACAGACCAAAAACTATTATTGTCTCCAAATTACAGAATAGAAAATTAAAGGCAAAAATTCCATCTTCTAATTGCCCTGTTCAGGGCTTCCCCTTACGGTAGGACACATCATAAATGTCTACTTTTCCACCTCTCCCATGAGACTGTAACCCCGTAAGATCAGAGACTGCATTCACTCTCATAATGAGTGCTTAACTAGTATTTGTTGAATTACTGATTTACCTTCTCCATGAAGCTGTACCTGATCCAACCTGCCCCCAACTCCCAAAGGGTCAGAGGAAATAGCTGTATGCCTCAGTGGTAAAAGCACGGGTTTCGGAGTCTCCCCGGGGTTGGACTGACATTTAGCTCTACCACTTAGCAGCTCTGTGCCTTAGGGAATGCTGCTTCCCTCTCTGAATCTTGGCTATCTGCAAAATGATGATGATAAAATCCACTTTACAGAAAGGCTGTGAGGATCGTATCTGGCCTATGTTAGTTCCCCTCTCATGATTATTCCCAACCTGTTAATTGTCTTTATTTGACTATTACTTTTGTTGTTTAGTGTCTATATCCCCCAACTAGAAGGTGAACTCCGGGAAACAGGGTCTGTGTGAATTATCTTCCTATTTCTAGAGGCAGGTTCAATGCTTTACAAAACTCAGGCATTTAACAAATGTCTGGAGAAATAAAATGAACCAAGCTACACTTCTACCCAGCAGGCAGTTCAGAAGTGAGTGCTCATTTGGTGTTTGATAAATATTGCTGACGGATGGATTGTGCAATTTAGTCCAAATAAAGGATGTGGAATTGCAGGCTTGGCCTGTGTCATTCGAGGAGATGTTTTGCTGAGAAGAAATATTCTAGGGCCTCTCACCCACCTAACTGCCAGCAGAGCAGCTTGTTAAGGAGGTACACGTATGAACTCGAGTTTCACAATCTGCTTGCATAACAGGGAAGCTAAAGAGAGGAGAAGGAGAGAACTCAACTGGACTTTGAATTCTCTGAAATTTCCTAGATTCTGCTTTCTAGTCACTTTAGGCTTTGGTGGAGAGAGCCAGGAATGAAGGCATTTACGGAGCCCTCAAGCTACTTTTCCCCTGAATAGATTCCAGGGATATCAGCAGTGCTACCCTGTTTCTAACCAAGAGCCTCACCTTCATCAGTAGTTCCCGGCTGGTCAAATGGTTATTGTGGTCCGAGAAGATATCTGAAAGTTCTTCAAACATCAGCATCCGGTCCCTGTGAAAAGGGATCAAGAGAATGTTAGCAGTGAAGAGTTGGGAAAAGCCCGACACCTTCGACTCTGCTGTCTTCAGAACCTGTGTCTAGGAAGGGACTGGGCTGCTCTCAGGATTGCTGGGCCATGTGAGCACGAGTGGAGCCAGCGAATTTCCTTATGCAGGTGGCTTTTTTTTTTTAAGGTAGACATGGTCACCTGTGTGAAGAGAGGTATATTTTCTAACCACACATGTTATAATCATAAAGAAGGATTATGCATCAGTCGGGGCATCAAGCTGTTCAGCTGGGACATGTTCCATTCAGCGAGTTAAACAAACACTATGTTAGCAACACGCACAGAGCCCAGCGGGACCTGAGAGGCCATCTTGCCTGGCCCCTAATTTTAGAGATGAAGATGCAAGGGCCAGCGATTTGCCTAATTTTCCATTAGTAACTTCTGAGATTTGCAGGGATAAACCCAAATTTCTTGAATCACAGACCAGCGTTCTTACAGTGTCAGAGCAGAACAGTGGAACCGCGGCGGGCTCTGTAGCCAGAGGGGTCGGTTCAAATCCCAACTCTGCCACTGGCTTCCTGAGTGATCTCGGACAGGTTGCTTGACCTTCCTGAGGTTCAGTGTTCTTGTCTGTACAATGGAAGCACCACAGCCCCCTTATGGAACTGCCTGAAAGTAAAGCACCTGTTCTGCCCCTGCCCCTTTCTGGCATACTACGTCTCCACCAGCCTCGTGCTTTTCTCTGCAAGCCCCTCCTGAGTTACTGAGTGGGTGATTCTGCAGGCAAAGAATTAACAGAGGCAATATTACAACACAGCATTTTCATTGTCATGAAAAAGCCATTACTAAGAGCCTGTTGGTTTTGCAATGAGTGCAATATTACTCTTTTAACAAAGAAAACTAGTAAAGCTATTTTGGAGAAAACAATTAAGCGCTTAATTACATGTGGCCCTAAATAAAGAGAAATAAATAGCTGTCCTCTCTGTCTACTGAAAGATAGAAATGAAAAGGATTATAGGGAAAAGTGATAACCAATTAAGATATCTTAACCCTGTCCCTTGAATTTAGCAATGGAGAACATGTAGAGATGATATAGAAGTATCTTCTCTAAGGAACTGTGACACTTCTGAAGTGTCCCTGCTAAAACATAAAACCACCAACCAAGAAACAAACCAGAAACTCATGTTGTACAGAATGCAGCTTAGAGGGGCTTTTGTTTGTTTTTTTAAAAATAGTTAGTTTAAAAAGCCAGCTGGGCCAGGCGCAGTGGTTCACACCTGTAATCCCAGCACTTTGGGAGGCTAAAGCAGGAGGATCACTTGAGGCCAGGAGTTTGAGACCAGCCTGGGCAACATAACGAGACCCTGTCTCTATACAAAATAAGAAAAATGAGCCAGGCATGGTGGCACATGCCTGTAGTTCCAGCTACTCAGAAAGACTAAGGCAGGAGAATTACTTGAGCCCAGGAGTTCAAGGCTGCAGTGAGCTATGATCCTGCCACTGAACTCCAGCTTGGGCAACAGAGCAAGACTCTGTCTCAAAAATAAAATAAAATAAAATAAAAGCCATCTGGAAGAACAGACCTTCTCATATGGCAATCAAGGAGACTAATGTCACTAATTTTTTTATTTGTGTTTTAGCCTCAAACTTGCTGTGGAAGTAATCCTAGGCTGGCTAGGTGACTTTCCTTAATGTTCTGTTTATCAACCACCAATGAAAGATACGATTACCTTTCACTGCAATTAGACAAGGCTGCAATAGGGCAAGGTTGCATTTTAACACCTGACCGTCCCTTTGTTTTTGACACCACAGTTGGGAGGGTGATGAGGGAAGGAGAGGTGATGTGGAGGATGAGGACGTTCTATGCTTCTGACTTTCCCACTGTATCACCAGGACCGACCACGGGAGGATTTTATATTACCCCTACCTTTCATAAGACATATGTGCAAAGGAAAATCAATCAGCTAGTTTCTCATACACACAGAGATTATTAAAAATAATGGAGAGGAAAAGAACCCAAGAAAAGAGCGCTAATCAAGAAAATTGCATTGGACCTTGAAAAGCCTGTCTTCCAGTTTTTCTGCTGATAGGTAATGGTGTCATAAACAAAGCACGGGCTTTGAAGTCCAAGTAGCTGTGGCTCCTACAGCTCTGTAACATGAGGCATGATGAATACCCACTTTAATTTTTTCTTTTTACCCATCAAAGAATTACCAAATAAATCATTTGACATTTCCCATGTAGACGATCCGCTGAATACGAATATGAGCTCATCAGTAGGCTTGTGTACCATGGCACTCATTTTTCAGCAAAAATTTATGAAACTCTAGTTTACCAGTCTGGGTCTCTTGCACATTTGAATTGTGTCAGTCCTTTAGGGCTTAATCAAGTCTCAGTGGATTGGTGAAACTAAGTACCTAGACCTTCCACTCTGAGGACAAACCCAGCAATCCCACCCGGGCGGCCCTGGCGGGGGAGGCAGCTGGCCTCCCTCCTGACTCAAACTGACTAGACCGCATATGATAGAGCCTAGACAGATTTCATACATTTTGCCCTGATATAGCCTGACTTCCTAATTCAAACCTGAGTAGACCTGTTGAATGTAGCTGGTCTGGTTGGTACCTATGATACAATCCCAGCCTTTAAATCATACTAATACAGAACCAGAATTCCCACCCCCACCCTAACCCTGTCCTCCTTTGCAAAAAGTTCTCTGGTCTACAAGTGAAGTTCTGGAAATGGAAGACATAGCAGCAGTGAAATAATAAGGGGAAATTACGTTGTTAATTGTTCCAAAGTCTGCACTAAAAAATTGAAGAAAACCAGCCTAGAATGTGGCCAGTGAGTGATTTCAATCAGACACTTAGGAAGGAATACTTAGAGGTTTTTAACATCGCTAAGATAGCTTTCAATATGCTAAAGCAGAAAGAGATCACTAAATAGTTTCCTGTTGGACATCAAGAACTAATGTCCTATCTGCACACGTGATCCTTGGAATCCCAGAGTAGCTCAGGGCTTTGGAATGAGGCTGAAAAATAACCACAAGTAATGGCAAATGATGATAACTTCACCACTTCACAACCTTAGCCCTCCAAACCCAGATAATAAGCACATCTTTCAGATCATCCCCAAAGCCAATAATCTCGGCTCTGGCAGACCTAGAATAAGTTCGATTCCTGCAGCAGCCCTGCCTCAAGACTCGTTGATGATTATGTGTAAGACACACCCTGCCTGGAACACGCAGAGGATTTCAAATATGCTTCTCCAGTTCGGAAACACGAGCTTTGAAGGTGAGGACCCAGAGCACTAATACAGCAGCGAATCACCCCGGCCAGAGAAGGAGAGCAGGCTCTTGGGAACTTACTTTGGGACGGCAGCCCAGGTCTTTTTTAACCGATAGATGGAATTAGACTGCAGTGCAGAAACGATGGCCCTCAAGGAGGAAAAATTCTTCAGGAGTCTACATTCCTGTACGGGGAGTGATTAAAACATAAAAGGCATTTAAATATCAATACTACAGTGACTTGGTGGTTTCCTGTTTTAGAGGTATCACAGCTGCTATGAATTCGTACCACTAAATAGGCAGCTGTATAAATACTGAACATCAAAAAGTGGCTCCTTCCTCCCACCCCAGTCATCGAAACACTTTATAGATCTTGGCACTGTATGCTTGTTTTTCTCCCTTTAATATATTTTTTTGCGTTGTTGTTACAGTTTTATGGTTTCCAGCTTTCCTAGTAAAAACACTAACGGAGGTGAGTCCGCAGAGCTGTGCTAGAGAAAGCAACTTTCTTCTGCTGAGAGCACACAGCTGCCCTAAAAATACACACGAAAGATCATTCTAGATCTCCCTTAGACCCACAGACTGACCTGCGCAGCAGCCACCCTGAGGTCAGATGGTATCGAACATCTCATGACCAACCTTTGTCCAGAGAGGTGTATATAATTTGGCAATAAAAATTCACCACGAGTTGAACTTTGGCTTTTATGCTCTTAGCCAAGGGGGAACATTTTTATACACATTCATTTGGTTGCAAATTGGCTTGTCCTGCAACCATAAACATTCAGAAACACCTTGGTGTTTCAGAGCTTCCAAAATAACTTGGCCTTTTAAAATAAAATTCATTCTGGCAGTGTTTTAAAAAACAGAAAGAGAACAGGAAACACTCTGGACACCATTTTCTGGGCAAAGAGAGGCTCCTTACTTAAGCTACTGCACGGAGCCAATAGCATGAGCAGTCAGTGATCTTGGAGTCAAAGTCCTGCTGAATGGACAGCAGGGACAGCAAAACAGGCAGGGAGAGGGTCCCCGTCTTGGCTGGCATGGGGAAGGAGGCAACAAAGCGAGTGTGGACTACGCCTTATTCCCAAGGAGACGCTTCTCATACAGGCATGTGGGAGTGCAACAGACCTACTGTTCACAACTGGGTACCCCATACGAGCACATGTCTGGCTTTGTGCAGAACATCTGGGGTACGAAGTCCCAGAGTGGTTGGGCACAAGTGCAAATCGTTTCAAGGACCATTTCACGAAGTAATGTTAATCCTGAATATGAGGGAAAAACAGCATTCTCTAATTTAGCGTGCCAAAATCTGGCTACTGAAAACTATGCCAAACAAACCCTCAAACATTTTCTTTATAGTAAATGCCAAAGTACTTTATAAAAGTCATGTCCACTCTTTTTAAATGCCTTGATATCCTCCCCTTATTAACAAAGAAAGAGAGAAAGAAAGAAGAGAAAAGAATAAAGAAAACAGAAAAGAAATGAAAGGAAAAGAGAAAAGAAAAGAAAAAAAGAAATGAAAGGCAGGTTCTGAATTGTAGTGTAGAAACAAAGCCTATGAGGGCATGGTTCAACAAAGGTTTAGAATTCAAAAGTTATGTTCTAAAAATGAGGAAACATTGCAATAAAAAAAGGAACTCAGGCACAGATATATCATCGTAATAAGCATATGGAACACATTCTTCAGAAAGAGGTTTAAACGAGAGGTTTAAAGGAGTACTAAAGGCATCTGGTCCCATTTCTGGATATGGAGGCATCTCCCAGGAGATGTGATGCAAAAGGAAAAATGTGACATGAAGGGAAGGCCAAGAAAATATATTCATATTAGGTCAGAAAAATTTTCTGTATGTAAAATTGTTATCATTTTTCAAACATTCTTCCAATGGAAACTGACTGTGATAAATGCAGGAAAAATAAAATAAATCTTGGCGGTAAACCACTTGTGAGTTTCGTTATTTTATTAAGTTACCTTATACAATTTCAAAAGACAGAACATAATATTAAGAAACTACCGCCAAGATTAGGGGCCCTTGGCTTTTTATCACATGCTATGGAATTTGGAATATACTTCAAATTATTCAACTTGTATTTCTTATTATCACATAAATGCACAATTTATATTTAATTTGGACCAAAAGATAGTCTTTGAGCCACACTGTGTCATATACACAGATGCTATATTCTCGCTATAGACTTCCTAAGTAGTTGAATGGACTGGGAATAGAATGCTTTTGAGACATGCTATGGCATTTATGGCAAAAAGTAATTTCTTATCATTCTCAGAAGACAGAAATGCCATGCTATATCATATATACTTTATCAGAACCTCTTTGTAGCTCTTAATTGTTGAGAAATAAGCTCAATTTAGACTAGGACAAATATAAGTTCCTTAAGCAACTTATACTCTTTGTTTCTTGCTCATTTTTTTCATATACTAAAAAGTTTTTAATAATAGGTTATCTAAAAACTCAAAACAAGGCAAATTCTCTGGCACAATTATGTTTTTGCTCTTTAATCAAAGACAATTAAGAAGAGTGTGAAAGACTTAGGCATTAAGCCCTATAGATAGGGGCTTAATAAAAAAATATACCTAATGGGATAGAAAACAAAATGTGTGCTGGTTGAGGGTTGAGCCATACAGGCCAGAACACAAGCCAATAAGACACTTACATAATAATTATTTTTCAAAATCATCATCTTGTTGATGTAATTTCTTCAGCTTGGGGAAAAAAATACCTTCTCTAATCTTCAAATACCAAAAATCCTATTATTCAAAGCTAAATTCAAATGCCACCTCATCCATGAAGCCTTCCTTGATCACCCCAATCAGAAATAATTTCTCTCCTCCACTGTTACAGCACTTATCTCATATGGCCCTACGGCCCATGCTAAGATAATTCCAGTTATGTCATAGCTTCCTTCTTTGACTACAGGTTCCTGTAGGACCAAATCATTGTGTTCTATCCTGGCATAACCCTAAAGCAGATGATACTGTAGCTTACTCACATTAGGAGCTCACAAAATATTTAGTGACCAGTGGACTGAACACTGTTCACATGTTCTCATTCCTGACATCAGTGGGGGTCATCTGGCATGTAAGCACCTGACCCAAGAGACTCAATTCCAACACGCAGGACCCAAGAGACTCAATTCCAACATGCAGGAGAATGTCATTCAGGACTAGAAATAAACTCCTTCCCTCCACCTTCAGGTCTGAGGCCTTTCTGAAGATTTCTCTAAGTGTCTCAGTCCTTTAGAAAAGAGATTAAGGATTCTGAAAAGATACCAGCTCTTCAAATTTGCAGAAGATATAATGCTTCCGGGAACTGGAAGGGTGCGTGGGCAAACATTCCGGGTTGAAGAGCGGTCTGGTTGACACGCAGACCATTCATTTATGTTTACTGGGCACGGTGCAGGGATCCACACTCAGTCTGGGGTGAATCCAAAGCAAAAAGCAGACAGAATGTCTCATCCCGGAGAAGCAATGTGGTGTCCCAGAAGTGAAAAGCAGTGAGCAGGACATCAATTCTTTTAAGAGGAAAATAAATAAGGTCCCAAGTTTTAAAAGGCAACTTTTTTCCTTACTTTGGAACAACAAAAACCCAGTGGGCCCTCACATTTGGTCTTTTGACTGCCTATTCAACCGATTGGGATGAAAACAGCGATGGAGTAATCTCTAGCATCTACTGCACACAAAGGATATTCTGTAAAAGACAATTACATGAGCAATGTTAATCCACTTCTCGATGATTTTGGCTCTCTGCTGAGTTTTGAGTTCTTTACTCCCCAGGATGGTGCTGACCACACATTTGGTGAGGGTATTAAACTGAGAGATGGTGGCACGGATCGTAGGAGCCAAGTGTTTGTTTTCCTTCTTGTCCCTTCGAGACCAAATGCAGCCCAGGCAGTGGTGAGGCACTACTTTCTTGAATAGTTGCTAGAACAAAAGAGGAATCAACTTTAAGGATAAAGCAGACATTTCATACGGCAAAGCATGTCATTTGGGTCATCTGTAAACTGGTATTTTGTGAATGAACAAATAATCCTTTTCTTCTTGATTTGCCTCACGGTGTTCATTTCAACAGACAAAAGTAAATAATTAACGTACTAGTGGATCATAAAAGCCTACATGATCTTTTTAAATCTGCTCAACTGAGCAAATAGAACACAATGACCAAAAGAAAATTTAAATGACTAAAAACATTTCGACTTTTCTGTCTTGTAAGGAAAGCTGGGTAAAATCTATACTACTACTAAAAAAAAAAAAAAAAAGTGGTTAAGGTTATTTTTAGCACAGAATCACGCCCATGGTGCATCCTGGGCACTCACAATCGTAAACTGTCTGTAATGCAAACAGACGCTCACTGATGCCTGCAAAGCCACCCATAGAAGGGCAGCACATGTCACATTCATCAACGCCACTGTTTCACACCCTTTAAAATGAAGAAAGTAAGAAGCACACAAAAGGAAAAACTATTCAATGTCACACAGTAAAAGGAAGAAAGAGTGATTGAAAGCCTCATTTCCAGGTCTTTTCCTAAAAGTAGTAACCAGAGAAGTTTTCTGTCTTTCTCTTATGCTACAAGTTGTGGAACAAAAAAAAAAAAAATTGTTGAACAAATCAGATTCTCATTTGTACAACTCAATGTAAGATGTGCAGGGGTTTGTATAAAAGAAAAAAACGCCAAGATGTGCTTTATATAGACTCTCTGCTTTACTTCTGATGCTTTATTTGCATATTCATTAGATGGAAACTGCCACTTTCTCTGCTGCTTTCTCAAAAGTGCTAGTGCAGAAGAGCTAAGGCCATTGTGATAATCCCTAAGAGTCGTCTTTGCTTTAACTGGTATTTACCAGCTCACATGGGGCTATGAAATGCGACTGGCATAATCAAATATGTACAGCCAACAAAAATATGCAAACTTCTAAAGTACAGGAAGCACACGTGGAAATGAGCTGCCAGATACAGTCACATGCGGAGTCAGTGAATTTATTTTATCCTAATTTATACTTTGACTCCTTTACAATACTCCAAATAAACAGCTCAGATCTTGAAATATTTATGAGCGTAAAGGGAGAAAAATACCCACGGGACAGGGTAGATTTTGTTTCACTCAGGATTAGAATTCTTATTCCTCTCTGTGTCTTGAGCTCCAAGTAAAAAGCACCTTCACCTAGAATTGCAAGAAGAGCTTAGGCCTGAATTATTCAGATGATTGATTCATCTTGACTCTAGCTTTACAGGCACAGCCTCTCTCTCTAAAGTATTCAAAAAGACTTAAATCACATAACCCCGCTGCCCTCTCTGGGCTACCAGTGGTTACTCCCCCATGTTTTAAGTGGAGGCACATCTGGGACACAAAGAGAAGACGTACCGCGTCCATGTAGGTCAGCTGCTCCGCCACGAGATCTTCTGAGAAGCACGTGAATTCTGCTGACCCTCCGCCCTCCAGTTCCTCTTCCTCTTCCAGGCTGAAGGAGATGGTGTTGAGAAGCCCATCTGTTCACATATGGAAAGAATTAGTAATTTGGTGCCAGCATATATGATCCTGCTTAGAGAGTCAAACTGGACTTCTTCCATTCAGGAGGAAGAGGGCTAACCCTCCAAAGAACTCAGAGGAAGAGAACAAGCACAGTGAGTCGGAGTGAAATGGAGGTCTTCCCAATCTCTGCTTATTCTTAGGTCCTTTGTTAAGGTTGGAGGCCTTGTGTTGTCACTTTGACAAACTGCTGGTTCCTAGGCCAGGGACAGAGCCAGGTTAGCCAAAGTCTAGAGAAGAAAATCTGGGCTTACGTTTGGGGGTGACCCTCGTCTTGGGCTCCCTCAAACTGATCTGCTCCAGGACTAACCCAACTCATTCCTAAACCACTTATAACTGCGGGGCCACTTATAATCAGAGGCCTGGCAGGACTGGGCACGAAGGCGGGTCAGGCTTTGGGCAGGTAGAATGAATGGGCCATTTTGGAGTTAGAAATGCCGTGAGGTCTCAGAATTCTCAAACTGTTCGGAGTGGCTTTCAACAGTAGAACAGCCTTAAACTAAATTCAACTGAACCTTATTACAGATGAGATCGTCACAGCAAATTACACAGGGCACAGCCTGAAGAAGTGAGAGACAATCACTACCCAGGACTCCGAATAAAAGGCCGAAGGGCCCACACCAGGAGTGGGCCCGCCAGTCTCCCTGTGGAAAGACTGCGATTTGATGAAGTTTTTCTGACTGGACCCCCAGCCTCCCTGCCCTGGGCCTTTCCGCACTTCCCACACTCTTCCTCCATCACACTCTCAGCTCTCTTCCTGTCAAACCTGTTCTCAGGGAAAAAATCAAGTTACATCTGAGCAGCAATGTACACTGGTGTGCTACTACTCCCCCAGAATGTTTATATTTTAAGCCTTTTCTCTCTTTCTTTGTAGAATAAGAGACTTTTAGGCATCTTGAACCAACTCGGGGTGCCTTTTTAAAAATTTTATAGGGGAAAGGAGGTGCTGAGAGTAGACCCTATAACCACTTCCCCTATCAGGGCAGCAGGTGGACAACTGCCTACCCTGGTGGCAGGTGTGTGATTTAAGGATGGCCCCCTGACCCCGGACTTGAGGGTCTAGCTGTGAATGGGGCTGGGATACAACTGGAAAATGTAGGCGGGGATCACTACCCGCCCCGGGAGTCTGAGACAAAACACGTACAAGCTAAAGGAAGCCTAAACCCTGTGACACGGAGGACTTTAAGCAATCCAATTTCCCCGCTTTTCCTCCACATGACTCTGGTTCGCTCTCTCATTCCGTGGAGGAATATGAAATTTGGGATCTCAAACAAAGGCTCAGAATGGGCCTCTCATCCTTCTTGACAGCAACTATATAAATATATCCCGGTCACCGTGCAATGCAGAGGCTGATCCACTTCAGCTACGGAGGGTATGTACTAAGTAAGGCTTGACCTTCTCATTCATTCATTCATTCATTCATTCAGCAAACGCTCCTAGCGGCCCAGTATGTGTCTGATGAAGACTGCATGGTGCTTTCTCTCTGAGGCGTTGTGCATGCCTTCACTGTTTTCTGCCTTTGATTCTCTCCCAGAGGTAAGTAAAAACTGGAAGCACGATTTTACTTTTGAAAAACAAATGGGAGCGCTCGTTGCCTTTGCGGGTGGAAGCCTGGGTGAAATAAGCACATGAGAACCCAGGCGTTCTCCCCCTCCCCTGCCTCCGCCTGCCAAATGAGCTCTGCCTTCCAGTCCCGGGCTGGGAACAATGAGCGACTGGTCCCACCGGTTCTCCAATTAGGCGCAGAGCCAGGGGCAGCCCCAGTGGGGAGAGCTGGGCTCCGAGGCAGCATTTCCCACTCCAGCACAAAGCCAGGCGCGGCCCCGGAGGGAGCCGGTCCGCAGCTGGAGGAGTGTCCCTGGTATGCGAGCATTCCCGGCAGATGAAGTCATCTGAGATACAGAGTATCTGGCAGTCCGCTTCCAGTGATGCAATTGCATTTCCCCCGCTCTGGTCCCCCACACAGAAAAAAATTCAGCAGGTATTGTTTGGAATTTAAGGCTATTCTCTTTGGAGCTGATGCAGCTTCCCTTGTCGGTGCTGAGGAATGTGTCCTTTCCCTCGCTGGGGAAATCAGGCATCGCTTCGCGGAAATGCCTGTCAGAAGCTCCAAGTGGGTCAGCCGCCATGGCAGCCGTCACCCAGCACCCCAGTGAGGGGACAGCGTCACACTGCAAGCCTGTCCTAACCTCTTTCTGACTTCCTTCAAAGCCTGATAGTTCCAAGCGTCCCAGGACCTACCTGCCATGGTGGCCCTTCCTTTGTCCTTGAAAACAGGCAGTCAATTCCTCAAATAGGAAAAAACAGCCACAGACACTTCCCCTGAGGAGGCCATTAGAGATGCTACATGATGGTGATCTGTGCTGGCAGGGGACACAGGACAGTGACGCTTTCTATGCTGAAGGAGAAACAGCTTTTCTGAATTTTTGGGGGGGCAGGATCAGAGTTAAATTTAATTCCTTGCCTGCTGGATGGATGGCTGTGATGGGTTTACTTTTGTCGGAAGGAGCAATTAGGCAGATAATAGAACCCAAGTTCAGGTTCACCATGGTACATGTCGACAACGGAACATACAAAATCATCAAGGAGACCCTCTTCTTCTTGGTAATAGAAGAAACCCCGGGAAATTACTTAACTTCTCTGAGCCACAGTTTCCTCGTCTACAAAATGAGGGAGCCAGATCAGGTACTCTTGAAAAATCTCCTTCTTTGCTCTGAAACTCTAGGCTCTATAACTAGCACTTCAACAACCTTGAGAGTATTACACCCCCACCAATCCTCCAGCAGCTTGTCCTCTTGAGGGAACCAAGGTTTCCCATTCATCCAGTCTAGGGAGAGCATCTCTCCAACCCGGAGGTTGGAGAATCAGAATCTAGCTTTTTCCCTGTGAGCAAACAAGTACTCACTGTCATTTTCCACTTCTTGCTTCTGAAATTGCTCAAGAAGATTTTGTGCTCTTCTCTCTGGGTCGGAGCCTGGCATCGTCCGTTTTAGATAATCCAGGAGTTTCTGCAAGCAAGGGAAGTGAGGGGGCTCCCGGAAATCTTCTGCGCATTGGTCAAGCCAGGCTCTCAGTATCGAAGCAATTGCACTGAGAAAGAGAGATGGAGAGTCACTGCACGCGACTGGCCATGGGGACTCAGAGCAAGCAGGTCCTGGACACCAGGACCCACCCCGCACGCCCCAGGAAAACCTGGGTAGGTGGCCAACAGGTAATTCATCCACACGTTCCTAGAAGTACCCGTAAATTTAAAGCACAAGAGAACAAGCTGACGACATTTTATTATTTTAAGTGGTGTTTGGGCAGTGGGGAGGAGTAGGAATCAACGATAAGGTTTTATTTTCTTAAAAAAAAAAAAGAAACCTAAACTTTGGAAAAACCATACTGGGTAGAAAAAGACATGCAGAAGAAGATTTAGGGGGTCCTGAAGCAACTTCAAAGCACTCTGTACACAATGAGATTATGCTCAAACCAGAGACCCCCAAATCTACCATGCTAATGGCAACCGTTGTATTTTACTTTAGGAAATAACTGACCGCCAGAAGGCCAGAAATCCATCTGATGAAAGGAAGTGCCTGGGTTGGAAAAAGACACATGCATAAATGTAATTTACAAAGATCACCGGGATTTCAACATGAGCGCCAAGAATGTCCTCATAATGTTATCTTTTTGTTTCTCAAATTACAAGGAGGAGGACATGTTTCAAGAGGGAGAAATAGTGGTAGAGAAGTGAGGTCTCTGAAAGATAAAGGAGAAAAACTTGACAAGCAAAAGCACTGTGAAGGTGATTTCCTCTGATGGCTCTGTGGGTCACACGCGGAGTCCACCTTGGCTGAAACAAGGACCCAGGGCACAAAAAGACAGGGTCATTGTGTGTGCACAGCTCCCTCCAGGCATGTTACTTATGACACAAGCATGTTGTCTTCAGGTGAGTGGCTGTCCCTCACTCAAGGGAACAGACAGACAGCTAGCTGATTGGGAAAAAGGATAAAATGTTTTGAGTGCTATTATTCTGTTTCATATGCAAACACTTTACCAACACTTCTGAGCCAGGCACACGCTGGGCTGTGTCTCATTGAGAAGAACAGAGTACTTTGCCTCACTAGCAACCAGCCACCCCCACAACCCAGGCATATTCGAGGATGATGGCTAGAGAAGACAACAGGGACTATAAATTAATCCACCCATGTTTTATTGATAGAGATACAATACCCCAGCTACAGACCTAACTGACCACAATTTTTCAGCCAGAAATATTTTTAAGCAAATTTTAAAATTATCATTATCATCTCATTATACTTCAAGCAAATTGTTTATTTAATTAGCAAACTATCACTAGACTAAAAGTTATTATTACCCACATACGGGAAATCGCAGGCTGGGCTTTCACGGGTGTGTCTAACTCTCACGTCTCGATTTCATGCCAAAGAGCTGGACGACCATCAGGGCATAAGTACGACTAAAGCCAACTGAATGCTTCACTTTTGGAATTGAAGTACAAACAGAAGGAAATAAATGCATAAACTGTTTTCACTCCTGTGTACATCATCATTTCACTAATGTGGACATTAAGCCACTTGGAACTATAATATTTAATTATCTACATCTAAAGTATATGACATAAAACCATCAAAAAAAAGTCGTAGAAAGAATTAATAGTCTCCAAATCTTTAGTCCACATTAAATAAAATTCTAAACAAAAATTTCATTTCCTTCCAGAAAGCTAGAAGAAATTAATCTGGGCTCTGGGATTAATTGAAAACAGGAGTACAATAAAATCAACGGACGTTTAGCTTTTGAGGGCCCACACATAGCATCCACCATTTCACCTTTCTTCACTGAAACCAAGCGTCATGAATTGAAGAGGAAAATGATGAAGTGGCACTTGAATTCTTCTTTTTCATAAGGAATAAGATTTTTTTCTATGAATAATTTCCCTTCTTTCCTGGGCATTGAGCCCAAAACTGTGGTGGGCACACAAGGAGGGTAACAGACTAGAGCACAGGAAAACCTAACATTGCACACACAAGGTTGCCTACGACGGAAGAACAGTTTTACACTTCTCAAAAGAGAGATGAATCAATCTCATTAATACTGCAACTCCATTAATATTGCTTAATATTTCAGTGAGAAGACACTCTTCTGGTGACACTGATGGAAAAACAGATAAGAATTCACAGCACACAGTAAAAGTCACAAAGAGCATCAGCCTAATGATGAGACAAGCAACCTAATGACCTTTCAGTGATTCGTAACTTAAAAGGACACTCAGAGAGAAATCCAAAATTACAGGTAAAAGTCAGTATTATTAATGTCATTTATTCCTTAACCGTCCATGATTGTTAATTTTAAAATGGCAAAACTCATTATTGATTGCAAAAAAAGTAAATTTTACAAAAGCATAAAGACTAAAAGAGCAAAACACCTACTCCCTCTTCATTCTAAACTCATTCCCATGACCTTCTGTTGCCAGTTCAGAGTACATCCTTCTAAACTTTTCTGTTATATGTATACACATTTAAATATATATAATATGCATATATAAATCAACATGGGTTTTTTGCACTGAGCAGTATGTTACAGACACCTCTCCATTCACTACCTCTAGATGTACTTCCTTGTTTCTCACGATTACATAGTGTTCAACTGCACAGATGCACCACAATTAATTTAAGTATTCTTCTAATATCTAGGCAGATAAATTTATGTTGTTTTTCAGGTTCTGACAATTAGAAACAATTGTAAATGTGCACCCTTGTTCCCATCTCTGCATACTTGTGTGAGCACTTCTGTGGGGCACATTACGCAGAACTTACTTCCATGGAAAGCTAGAGAGCTCTGAGGAGGGACCTTAGTCCAGATCCGACTTGCCCTTAGGGGCACACTGTGTCCTCCTCAGTCCGATGTTTCTAGCTAGCGCTGGTAATCTACCGTTTTACCCTTTGTGACAGTGACCTTCCCGCAGCTGAGCCTAAGAAGGCTTTGAAAGGTCACCACAATCCTGGACAATGAATTAGCCAGAATAAGCATTTTCACACGAAAAAGAGATAAATGAAGGGGAGGAGGGGGAAGAACCAGAAGAGGGGAAAGACATACGCCAACGGCACAACCCAGCACGAGGCAGACCCCTGGCTCGTCAGCACGCCGGGGGACGAGGCTCTCCGGGAAGGCCTGGACACGGGCCCAAGGCTCACAGTGGCTCTGTGTGTGCCAGTCCCGGGAAGAAACTTTCTGTTCTTGATAGACTAAGAAGCAGATACAAATGCGAAACTTTTAAGATTTCAAAAAGGAAAGCAACATCACAAAATCAGGACGGAAAAAACAGGATTACTGGCTAGTGGCTTTTCTGTCTTGCCCTGCCTGGCTCCCCACTCCTAAAATCTAACTTATATACTAACCAGAATGGAGTGGGAGGACGGAGGGAACCTTAACAGCGAGAGGAAATCCTGGCCTGAAGTCGCAAACTTACAGGAAAGGTATGTCTGTTACACTGGAGAAGCCACTGGCTCTGCACATAGGACAAGAAGGCGGCTTGGAGACCTGGAGAAGAAGCACCTAATCCCTTGTCCTAGCTGTGCCACCTGGGAACTAAAGGAGCTTGGAAAGGTCAGTTAACTCCACTGACCCCTATCTGGAGAAGAGACATAATAATACCTGTCTCCATCCGCCTGACACTGATCAGTTGTGATTTCAAATGACATAATATTAATAAGGATGTTTTGAGAGACCTGGAGAGAAACATAATGGTGAACAGTCTTACAACTACTTGCCAAAAGTCACGAAAGGAAGGGATTGAAAAGGTAAAATGGCACAGAGAAAACCAATCAGCATTTATGAAAATCAACTCAAAGAATTTGCCACCTATCACAGAAAGAAAGCAAGATGTAGAACACACACCATGCTACAACATGTGTGGCTCTGGGTGGGCTGGAACAAGACACCTGCTGTGAACAAACCCTGTGTGGACACACACACACACCCTGGTATCCTTTCTAGGACAGATCAATTCAAAGACATCAAATTGTAGTATTAACTGCAAGAGATGATTCTTGAATGACTTGTAGAGACAAAAGTAATTTCTGAAACCAAATGGAAAGATTAAATTTGTGACACGATCTAATCTCAATCAGAAGAAACGCCAGTACGTGGCCTCCTTTTCCAGAGTAACCTTTGGTGGGTTACAGAGCAAATCTGCTCAGCCAGGGAAGGTACAAATCTGTGTAAGCATGTTAGGTAGGGGGGTAGGGCCGGCACCCAAACTTGATAGCAGAGGGGCCCACCAGGATTGTGTTTCCTATCTCAAGAGTTCTTGGCAACATACAAAACTCTGTAGTATGTGAGCCTTTTCCAAAGGTCTATGGGGGAAGGAAGACAAGCTCAGATGCTGACGTGTGACACTTCCTAGTGCAGCTTCTAAGACTTTTCCTTCTAAGAAAACAGACCCCCGAAGGACAATTAACTCACTAATTAAAGTAGTATTTATTGAGTGCCTGTCCCCTTCCATATTCACAAAAGCTAACTATGTGATGTGCATCACAACAGGGGAGTCCAGGGTCCCAGGAAAGCATTTAATTTCAGAGGGGCTGACCTTGTGGGGCTGCAGGGAGTGTCTCCCTGAGGAAAGAATGTTAAAGCCGAGACCTTAAGGATGAGGAAGAGTCAGTGGGATGAAGACTGTGGGGCCAGGATGAGGCAAAGGTCCCGAGGCGAGAGAGCAAAACACTTTTGAGGGTCTTGAAGACCTGCTTAACTGAACAATAGAAAGAGAAGGGAGGAATGGTCCAGGATGAAATTCGCTATATTCATTGATTTCTCAGCCAACCAGAAATCACACTTAATAGCACCTGGTTAGAAGGTATTGGACAGATGCCCTGCTGAGAGGTACGAGGAAATGGCACAAAACGTCTAGCCCCCCTGGGGACCTTCAGGCATGCAGCACAGAGCAGGAGGGCAGTAGTTACACTCAAACCACAGATTTTTAATGAATGCAGAGATTTTAGGTAAATGTATTATATCATGTTAAAATTCCATAAGTGGCAAAATACTCTAGAATTGGTAAAATGTTGAATAAAAAATTTTCTAGGTATGAAGTCATCTCTCCCACGATGTGTAACCTCGAAGCCTAGAAATAGGGTAACCATGACAAAAAAAGAATAGCTCTTGTCCATTTAGAGCTCTTTTCCCTCCCCAGAAATCTATTTGAGATAATAATTTATTGTACTGAATCACCAGCAGAAGATAAGACACGGAACCATTTTTCAAAAGCAGCAAAATGTTTTTCTGTTTTGGAACATTTTCCAAGAACTGGATCTTCTCCTCCTTGCAGATAGTGAAAGGTAAGAAGATCTACGCAGAGGGTGGGCCTTTCAAGCAGTGTGGCTTGTGACTTCTGCCAAGCGCTGAGGGTGGGATCTAACACACGCTGTCCTTCGGGGAATGGAGGCTAACTCAACCTTGACACTGACCCTGAGCTGGACCTTCTACCTTGTTTTCATAATCACAGAATGGTTTTCCTCTGTTTCAGGGAAGGCTGCCAGATAGAGTCTGCCTCTGAGCCCTCCAGCTAGACGATTTTCCTAATGAGAAAGAGCAAAGGAAAATACAGAGCTTTTTTTCTTTTTTTTCTGGAAAGGATGGAAACATCATTATCTGGACTTGTCAAGGTCATCCTGCATTGCTTTCTTGTACTTTCCACTGTCACAGTGTGGTACTAGTGCTAAGTAGGGATG
This sequence comes from Lemur catta, assembly GCF_020740605.2. NCBI lineage: Eukaryota > Metazoa > Chordata > Mammalia > Primates > Lemuridae > Lemur > Lemur catta. The sequence continues at coordinate 19,582,993 of NC_059150.1, read as the reverse complement.
AGAATACCGGGGAAGTGAAAGAGGGATCGACAGAGGGCCAGGGAACCCAATGCAAGCCCAGCCAGAGTCACAGCTGAGCCCCAGAAGGCAAGGACAGGGCAGGGGCCACGAGGCTGTGAAAGAGGAGAGAAAGCTCCAAGGCAAGGAGGAGGAAGAAAAAGATTGTGACAGGAAGACACACAGAAATACAGAGTAAACACAAGCAGAAGGCGAAGAGTAGGATGAGATGAGCCTGAAACTAACTACCCAGAGTCAAGGTTACTTACACACCTATCTTTCATTCCCAACCTAAGTCTGTAGGAGAAATATTTTCATTTCTATCAGTGGAAAAGAAATAGAGGCCACACAGCATAGAGGTTAAGGCCTGGCTTAAATCCCAGCTCTTTTACTTATTCACTGTGTCCCATGTTCCTTAACCTCTCTGTGTCCCAGGTTCCTCATCTGTAAAATGGGAATAATAATATAGAGTCATTATGAGAATATAATAAGTATAGACAGTACTTAACACAGGGACTATTCCTACTAAGTGGTCGATAAATGCTAGCTATTATTAGAAAAGAGCATTCCACTCACTAAAATTATCTTTCAGAGACCTCAATAATTCATTCTCCAATTCCCCACAGTCCAAGAAGGGAGTTTTCATGTTATAAATAGGCCTCTATTGAAAAAAATGCTGAGGCCTTCTATAGTTGTCACCATTAGAATGGCGTTTCCGTTGGTAATGACAGATGCTGCAAGGCACCAAGAACAGGAAGCAGGTTCTCATTTGATGGGCCTGAATAATTTGGTCTTCTTTCCTCTCATCCTTCAACAGACCTCCTTCCCCAGGAAGCAAATCTAACTTCCACATTTCTAACAGCTGTTTGGGGACCTTGCTCAGTGTGTTCATTCTATTATAAAGCAATAGCCAGGCAAAACAGCATAGATTAAAGGAAATCATGCCAAATTAAAAGATCTCAAGATAATAACAATCTAAAACATTAGTCACCACAGTGACACTATCGCCTAGCTCTTCTTATACTCCTGTGGTCTTATTACCATGATACAGATATAGGTAAATATGGGGGATCGAGAGCACCAGAGAGCTCAATGCTCTGTTTTAAATGACAGGGCTGAGAGCAAAAGCGATGGGTGGGAAGCCCAGGGTTTGGAGTTAGCTGGACCTGAGTTCAAATACCAGACCTGTCACTTAACCAGCTGCTTGATCTTAGTCAAAGTAAATAACTTCTCTGAAGCTTTCAATTTATGCACCTATAAAGTAGGGACAATAGCTCAGCATATTTGGGATGATAAGGCCTTGCACGAAGTAAGCACAGCACAAACTGTAGGCCACCGCGGTGGTGAGGTGTCATCATCTCCATCATCTACAAGGCTGCGGGGTCAGTCAAGCAACAGGGAGTCTGCTTATGACGTCTGTTTCTCCTCTCTCTCTAACATGCAGAAAAGCCTGGGACATACTCGTATGACTGAATTTTCTTCTTTTTGAATCACTGATTACTGATGTTATTTTACTCTTCCTCAATTATTAGAACATCAATTTCTGCTTGGGAGCTTTCTACCCACATCGCTTAAATGCAAAGTTTTGGTTTTACTTTTAATAAATATTCCTTTTGCATTATAACCTTTGATTCTTCTAAATTTGGGGTTTTAAATCTTGGTTTTGCTCTGTTCTTTACCCCTTTTTCTTATTTTTGTTACAATCACTCAGATTAATTTCAATTGCATTCTTTTTCTTATTTTTTATTTTTTATTTTTTTTTGAGACAGGGTCTCACTCTTGCTCAGGCTTGCATTCTTAGAGTATTTCAATTTGCTGGAATGAATATTGATTACAAACTCTCTGGAGAGACTATTTAACGCTTTCCACTGAAAAGTGTCTCATTCATTAAAGAATCACAGCCAACTTTCTTTAACTCTCCTCCTTATTCTTTAAAGTGGGTCCAGTGTATTAGATTACAACTATTCACATGACCCTTTACCTCTGACTGAAATATAGTGTCACTATTCACAACTTCTGGGAAAAGATTACAAGAATGAAATTCATATCATCTGAATGTGTGAAAATGAAAACAATTATTTCAACTACGGTAGAGAGTTTGAGAAAGCAAAACTTGGCATTCCAGAAGGAAAGTGATGAGATTCAATTAAAGAAAAGGAAACAGAAGCTATTTCATCATTATAGTAAGTCATTAAAGGAAAGAAATAAAGCATAGTTTCCTGAGGAGTTTTAAACCTCTTTAAATAGTTATGTGTGTGTGTGTGTGTGTGTGTGTGTATATATGTATATATATAGAGAGAGATATATTATAATCTCATATACATTTCAGAGAATGCAGATTCATGGTGTAAAAGCTCTATATAGGTTAATATTCCTTCTTTACATCATCTTCACTTCTGAATTCAATGATTGTAATAAATCCACCCTCTGGGAAGTGTCCTTTTTCTATCTGGTTCAATTTTTATTATTCATTTTATCATGTAAAAATGACAGCAGGAAGGAGGAAAGGGCACAGGTGGAATGAATGTGGGCAGAAGTGTTTTCTTCTGTAATAGGAAGTGAGTTTCCTGATTCCTAAATAGTGGCCCAGTTTAGGGATCCTATAAATAAACAAGGCACATCTTGTTACATACATCAGTCTGACCCTAACATCAGAAATCAACGTGTAGCAAAGATTCCAACATCTAGAAGCTTTGAAAGTCAACTTCTTTGCAACAGAGAACATCCTTGTTTTAGCCAGATAACTGCAGAGGGTCCCAATATCGTACAAAGCCTGAGCCAGGCATACTCGGGACTCGAATTACAAGTACTGTACTCTGCATGTGGGAGTCACTGCTCAATCTGATGCTTTTATAAATGCATGAAAAACACTCATCAGTTGTGGTCCAAGACACCACAGACCAATCTTTCATCTTGAATGCTTCATCTGTATTTCCACATTTTCCTTCTTTTTTTGCCCTCTGAAAGGTTTAGATCCGTATTTATTATAGAGATGCAGGAAAGACCGTTAACTTGGTACTCGGGAGCCCGTGTAAAATGCAGGGTTGCTCTACACTTTACAGCAAAAACTGAAAAACCAAATATTTGAGCATTTTCTGTTCATGGTTAAACCCGATAATGCTTCCTTGTCCCCACCCCCACCTCTACCACGGACTGCAAAACTGAAGGCAACGGCCCTAAAACAGGATGTTTACTTCTTAGATCGTCATTGGATTCCTGCTGTGGGTTTCCCACCTGAAATCACAAGAGAACAGATTCATAGCAAAGGAAAGCAATGGGCACTTTGCCACTCCCGGCCGCCTTATCCCAGCAAGACAATGCTGTAGGTCAGCTCTTCACGGACCCCAGTGAGCAGTTGTGATGTCACGACTAATAATAACCAGTCGAAGTCTGTCTATTTTTTTCTTGTTTTATCAAAACTGGTCTTTCCAACAGAGAAAAGTGGTCAAAAGTACCTCTCAAAAGTTCAATATAATATTTGGAGCATAGCTCTGTTCCTGTTTCTGATACTCATTTGCATTTTTTAAAAGATAAAGCAAAAGCTAAATAAATTTTATCTTAGATATCACTGAACTTGAAATGACCTCAGAGAGCATATAGTCTAAGCACCAATGTTTTAGGTGAAGAAACTGACACTAAGAGAGGTGAAGTGACTGAGTTCTCCAGCTCCTTATCCGGGCCTTCCCCTTCCCATGTGGCTGGTTCTGGACCACCTCAGCACTTGATTCACCTAATCATAAGATGGAAAATAAATAAATCTTCAAATAAGTATGCCCCTATTTTTATATATATTAGGTATTCATAAACAAAGACAGTTTTCACTTGAGAACTACAAGCTCAACACTATATGGTAGCAGGGTTTCTTATCTAGGCACTATTGACATTTACAGTGAGATCATTCTTTGTTGCAGGGCAGGGAGCTGTCTTGTGCATTCCAGGATGTTCTACAGCATTCTTGGCCTCTTACCCACCAGATGCCAGTAGTATCCCCCCACCAAGCTCAGACAACCAAAATGTCTGCGGACATTGCCAAATGACCTCGGGGGGACAAAAGTGCCCCACTGAGAATCACTGCCCGACAGCCAAACCTCCTACACATCTCTCAGCCACCAGGAAGCCCTCAATCACTGCCGGAAGTCAGATGCCAGAGGTCTGGGGTGACCAAGGAATTTGCAATACGTTACACACATGGATGGGAGAAGGTGCTTCCTGATTTCCTCTCAAAAAGACAAAGGAGTGACCCTGTCCTGGCACAGAAATGATCAGGAGAAGGACAACTTCGGAAAAAGAGAGAGAAAAAAGGTAATAGTAAATTGAGATGAAAAACAATAAAAGGAGAAGTGGGGGAAAAAAACAGTGAGAAAGACAGAAGAAAGGGAAGTGGAAGGAAGAAAGAGGTCACCAGTGACAAGGGATTTTAACATTCCAGAGTTTGTCGCACAGAGAAACCCATTATAAGATAAAGTGGCATATTTTCATCAGGCATAATTTTTTAAAAAGCCAACTCAGTTTGAGAAAAGGGTCAAGAACTTTCCACCAAGTCATTGTGAGGCTTCGGGAAAAGACCATTGTCCCCAGATGATGTACCCCTCAGGGAGTTCTGTGTGAAGCTCTTTGTTAAGGCCTCACATGTTTAAGACTCTAAAACCCTTTAAAACAGCTTAGCCTGGAGTTTCACCCACATTAGTGTTCCTGGCATACAATGAATTTGAATGGGCCTTTAAAATAATGAACATGACTCTTCACATTCAGGGTACAATTTTTTTAACTACTGCTTCCCCAAAACTTGTTTCATCTCAAAACACCCTCTGGGAAACAGAATATCTCTGGATATTTTTCAGACTTTTACTTTCCTTAGAATGTCCATGTGGCTAATTGAATGGTATCTCTGGTTTTGATTTAATTCTAAAATATGTGGATAATAACATGACTATTTCTGAATCTGGTCACAAGTCTAAGTTACACTTGACAAGCTGGCCACTCAATTCTTAAAGTATCTCTTGTACATTCTCAAAAATACCCATTATTTTCAAAAAGGCTCTCATTTTAAAGAATCATAATTTTAATGAGTTTTCACAGAAAAACAAAACTTTTAAAAACTTCTAATCCTGTGATTCTCAAACTCGAAAGTACTTAGGAATCACTTAGGATCTTGATAAAATGCAGATTCTAATCCATTTGATCCGGGTGGGCCTGAGATTCTGCATTTCTAACAAGCTCGCAGGTAATGCCGATGCTGTGGGTCCAGGGTCACACTTTGAATATGAAGGCTCTGAGTCCACACCATTGCAAAATATCACCCATCTGATTATGTTGTTTCCCTCCTGCAAAAACTTGCTATGACCGACTGCTCACTGCTTGCCAGGGAAAGCCCAAACTCTCTCGCAAGCTAGTAAAGCCTCCCACGACAGAACTACAATCCAGCTCCAGCTCTACTGTGAAGCAGCCACACCAATTCCGTATGTTCCCTCAAATTCCACGGACACTGCATTTCCCTGATTCGGTCCCACTGTCACCTATGCCTGGGCAGCTCTACCACCAAAATCTTCACCAAGCCTCAAGGCACAGCTCAAATGTTACCTCTTCCAAGAGGCCTTCCCCAAGCCCTTCTAGAAACAAAGTAATTCTTCCTCCCACCATACCTAGCACTTGGCATTCAAATATCTACACTGGTATGTCTGGTTTTCTGGAAAGTTATTATGATCCACCCAGTAAAACTGTAAAACTTCATGAACCCAACTCAGGGCTTAAAAAGATACTCAGTTTTATAACTTCCACACCCCTGGCTCCTAAAGAAAGGAGTCCATCTGTAAATCCTCTAAAGGAATTAAAAATTCCACAGGATTACCCGCTAGACTTTTGGCCCCAAAATGAATATTTAACACCAGTGGTTTCAGGCAGCTGGGGGGACATCCTGTCTACTCAAGAACAGCCCCCGATGGTGGCCCCCACCCCTGCATCCCGGATGTTTCCTCACTGTCTCCTAGAACATTCTCATCAGCATACAATGTCTTCCGCCTTTAAAAAAACACACATACAGCAACAACAAAAAAAACCCACCCTCCATCTCATTTCACTATTCCCTTTACAGCAAAACTCCTCCTCTGAAAAGACTCACTGTCCCCCCTTTGTCCCCTTCTTTCTGTTTGACGCACACCTCCAGCCACCAAAACTGCACTTGTCAAGGTCACCAGTGCTGCAAAGTGGGAGTCACTTCCTGGACTCCTCTCCCCTGATCTAGGGGCGTCACTGACAGAGGTGGTCACCCCTCGCTGAAATCCTATCTTGGCATGTCTTCTGGGACACAACTTCTTTTTCCCTCTCCTCCCGCACCCTTCCCAGAAGCTGCTGTGTTCCAGTCTCGTGCGCCAGCCCCTCTACCTCCCCAACTCCGGACACTGGAGCCACCAGGCTCCGTCTTTGGACCTTCTCTCCTCTACCTACGCTCAGTCCCCAAGAGGCCCCCGGCCTGTCCTACAGCTGGAAATACCTTGGGTAAACTAAGGATGCCCAAGTTTACACCCCGACTCCAGACGTCTCCCTGCCTCGCTCTTCCTCACCTTTTCTGTGTGTCTTCTTTGCCCTTTTCTGTTAAAACGGGACCTTCATACGGAGCCAGGACTTGTTTGTTTGGTGTCCCTTAGCACAGGGCCTGGCGCACAGTGATGCTCCATGCATGTTTACCCGATGAATGGACGAATATTGTTAGAGAATCACAACGTGCGTCTCCGTACGCATTATGGAAAAAAAGTCATGGTGGCATTTCAAAGGAATAAAACCCCTACTGAACTACATTCTTTTAAGATATTGTCTTGACTGCGAGCGTGTAATGCCAAGAAACGACACACTTACTTCCGGATCACCGTCTTGGACTCTGATGAACTCTGGCTTCCGTCTTCTTCACAGCTTGGGCTCGTCAGGTTTCCAAACCTTCAGGGAGAAAAACAAAGCAAGCGAGCAGAAAGTCAGTGGTGTCGGAAGGCAACCCCATTGGACTTCAACTACAAAGTAACAGTTAGACTTCTCAGGAGGAATTGAGGAAAGAAATACTTATGACATAGCATCGAAAATTGATGCGGTATTATCATTGACAGTTACTTAACGGGTGTATGTACATATGCTAAACAGAAAAGGAATTCAACAATGAATCACACTACTCAAAGCTGTCTCTTAATATTTAACATTTCTCTGAATTGTTTTGGATGGCATTCGGTTTTTCCTCCCAGCAGGAGGATCAGCTATTGCACGGTACAAAGAAGGCAGACCCCGCAAGGGCTCCGTGGCACAGCTGCCCCTGCCCTGCGCCCCTGCTATGCCTGTTCAAGGGCGACGTGGCTCTGCGGGCACAGCTGCCACACTCGTGCCACTCGGCAGCACGAAAATGATGGCCGCACTTAACAGTCTGGTCTCCTTGAAGGTAAGTCCTGCCGTGGAAGGAGTGGGTGCTAACTCCAACACTCAGATGAAGGCTGTGACAGAGACAAGGACAGCAGAGCAGAGTCCTTGTGCCTCGGCACCAGGAGAGCAGCCGTGGCCATGCCGAGGCCGGGCTGCTCTGGACACGGCAACTGGGGAAGGGGGCGTGGGGGTACAAATTTTTGGAAAGCAATAGGTACTTAAATTTTAAAAGTTCTCTCGTTACAAATTCAAAATGTGTTCAATAATCAGTTGGTCCCTAATTACGATGTTAACCTGTTCTTCCCACGCCACGTGTGAGCAAGCCTACTTCACACCAATATATCATGTTTTGTTTGTTTCGGAATGTACATTTTGTATTTTCACTTTAAATTCTTAAGGAAGAGACTTGACATTAATTTATAACGCCTAGACTACTTCCGCAGCTTCTCCTGCCATCAGTATCCAGAGATTCCTCGGAGTTTCACAAGCTCGCTGTCTGTCCCCGAGTTTGGATAACAGAAACTCTGTAACTGGTGAGTTTACATTTTTAAAGAGCACACTTTTGTCTTCTACTAATGGGATTAAAGGCCCTAGTATCCTTATGGCTCCTTGTTCCTAGGATTTACAGATCTTTTTAAAAAGAAAAGCCCACCATCTGGTTTGGGCGAATGCCAGTCCATCTGTCCCCCATCACTCGTCCCGGCAGGTTCCAGTCTGCGCCCTCAGGCACAGCCCCCCCCCACCTGCTCCTTTCTCTAAACTCATCAGCCTTATGGATTTCTTGGCCTCCCAAAGACATTTTCCACTGGTCTCCACCCTCCCTGTTCCTCTTCATTCCGTCCTGCACCTGCTGTTTTGAGGGCTTCCAGGGCTACCCTTTGCACCTCCTGAGATAAGACCTCAGGCAGATTAAGATTTACTCAACCCCATGTGAGCAAGGCAGGGATGGGAAAGGAGATTCCTAGTAAATAAACAGAGAGGGATGTTTTCGCTCTATCTTTGGCCACCATCATAGTGAACTGTGTCCTCGTGTTCTCTCGCAACAGGCTTTGTGGTTTCTTTAAGTAGGAAAGATTGTTGTGGTGCAGCCAGGAGCAGAGCTGGGGGACGGCCACTGCACCTTCCACCTACCCAGGGAGATCTAGAGACTCTTCTCCTGCCGTCCCTTAATGTCTGAATGTGAGACTTAATCTTTATTCTTGTCCCATTCCATGTTAGCCCGTTAATTCTGTCTCTGGTTATTCTGGATCTATCACATCTTTTATCTTCTGACCAGAAGCTATGAGAGGTGGAAATAAAAGGGGAACATTCTTACAAGGGAAAGGTGCACGTTTGACTGCTCCTGATAGTTTTCTTTTCAGAGACGTTTGCACTAAAAGTTTCCAGATCTTTCTATTCTTTAGCTTTAGTTTCTCATACTCTCCTCTTTTCCTACGTTTTTCAGACTCAGAGACAAAGTACAGATTTGGATGGCACTGAAATCTGTCACAGTTTCTCTCCCGGAATGTGACACCCCGACGTGCAATCAGATGGGGTTAAGAACGACTAAGCAACTTACGCTGGTGAGCAAAGTTCTCTCTCACTAATTAAGCTGGTACCACCTGCAATGGCTCAGAAGACCACGTGGGTATTTTTCCTGGCTACCAGAGTGTCTACAGGTTCACAGCCAGGACCTAAGTGCCTGTTCAATAATAATTTGGAGACCAGTAAGAGCCATCAATAATAAGGCACGTGTGGCAGAGCACAGGGTCCAGTTGCTCAGGCTCAAACCTTGCAGACATTCCTGATTGTTTTCCACTCAGTCCACTGGAAATCCTTTTGGGTCTTCCTTTACAACATATCCTGAATCCACACACTTCTCATCACTCCATTGCTTCGACCCTGGCTCAAACTACCACCATCTTTGGCCTAGAACCAATGCAACATCAACCCAACTAGTCTCCTGGCTTCCGTCCAGCAGCCATAGCAATTCTGTTCAGTATAAATCAGATCATGTCACCGCTCTGTTCAAAACCCCCCATGAAAAGCTGGGCATGGTTGTGCACACCTGTAGTCCCAGCTACTCAGGAGGCTGAGGCAGGAGGATCGTTTGAACTCAGGAGTTTGAGTCCAGCCTGGGCAATGCATAGCAAGACCCCCAATTCTAAAAAAGAAAAGAAAGAAAGCAAAGAAAAAGAAAAAATAACCCTCCCATGACTCTCATCTCACCCCGAGAAAAGGCCAAAGTCTTAGGTCACAAGGCCCTAAACGATCTAACGAGACCTCTGCCCCATCTCCAGGTGCTTACTCCCTTCCAGCCTCACCGGCCTCCTCACTGCTCCGCCCGCATGCTGGGCATCCTCCTGCCTCAGAATCTGTGCTTGTTGCTGCCTCTTCCCACACCTGTGCCATTCCCTCAGCTCCTTAGGTCTTTGCTCAAATGTCACTTTATCAGTGAGGCCTTCCCTGACCACCTATTTAAAATCCAAACCAACTCTAACATCATCCCCTTCCCTGCTATATTTTTCTCTATAGTTTTTCTTTTAAATTTCTAATACACTGCAGAATTAATTTAGTTACTATGTTAATTGTCCATTAGAATATAAACTCCATGGGAGCAGGATTTTTGTCTCTTTTGCTCACTATTCTTTAGAGCTTGGAACGGTGCCTGACACCCAACAGGCACGTGATGGCTATTTGCAGCGAGCAAAGAGTGCTCCTGTGGGTGTCCAGAGAAGACGTGACAATGGACCTCCCAACTATTAATACCAGGCTCAGATTTGCTTCTGCAAAGGCACCCTCTGGCTTTATGCTTTTACAAGTGGCAAACCTGTCTGTGCCTTCATTTCTAGGGGCTTAGGGGCACAAAAAAGCTTCAAGATAGCTGTGATAATTCCAAAAATCCAAAATTAAAATGAAAAAGACAGTTTTTAAGATGTTAAACCCAACATCTTGAAGGTATAAACGGCATGAAAATGCAAAAAGAAAAACATGTGTATACACTGTTATAAAGGAGTCTTTTAGAAGTGAGATAAAATGAAAGATCCTGTAACCCTTTGGAACTTAATGGACTAGGGAAGGGATGATCTTTCTCCCTGCACCTTTCTCATCATTAAGGAGAATTAATGCTTCACAGAAAAGAAAGTAGACTAGCGTTGGAATCAAGAACTCTCTAATGTTCAGGCTAGGTCACCTGAGAGTCAGTTTTACTAGATTAAGAATGTTTCTTTGATGTTTGCCCTAGACCCTCTCATAACTTCCCATCAAAAATCAAAGTCAAGTTCAATTCACTTATTCCAGGGGAGTAAACAAAGGGTATGTATGTGTGCGTTTAATTAATGGCAGTAGAATAACTACAGACAAACCTGTCAACAATGTCGCCTCCAATTTCTGTAAAGCCTCCCTAGGATTTAAGATCAAAGCTCCAACCTCTTAAGGAGGCTTACCAATGAGCAACTGCCCTTCTTTAAACAGTAACTCATAAAACTTAAATTGAAATACAAATTGTCAGAATGACTTTGACATGGTTTTTCTCTGTTATCACAAGGCAAAAGAAAGACTCACAAATGTCTCCTAAAGTACAGCCTTAAGCAATTATTTACTGCAGCCTAAAAATTCCCAAAAAGAAAAAGAAAAAAAAACCAATACAGTGTTTAACTGGCTGCTAATATTTAAACAGGAAATGGTTATTTCCAGAGGGGATGTCTGTATTCTTTGGAGTCTGTCTGGGAGGATGAAATGCTTAATATGTGTTTGAAGGGAAGGACAAGGTATATTTGTGACTCAAAGAAATCCTTAGATAAAGTTGGTGGTGGTGGGGGGGGGCTTCCTAACCTTTACTCCCCAACAGAAAAGTCTTAATAATGCCAGCCCAGGGTGGGGGTAACCCTGAAGAACTTGCCAGGCTCTACTTGGTTCTGGCAAATGATTCCATAATGACAGCAGTTAATAATTATTGAGAACTTACCACATGCCAAGCACTGGATTATTTTACTTAATTCTCACAATAATCCTATAGGGTGGTATTCTTATTCCCATTTTACACATGAGAAAAAGGAGGCCCAGAAAGCTTAAGTCATATGTCCTCAAAGACACAATGAATAATCGGGGCAGGATTTGAGCCTCGACAGACTTCAGGGACCAGCCTCTGGGTCACCACCTTACCACCCAAGCTCTGGCTGTCTTGTTTACATCTTTATTTTCTGTCTTCCTCCATCACACTGTAACTCTTTGAGGTGACAAACCTTGAGCCTTTCATTCATTCATTCAGTCAGTCATTCATTTTTTTCCTCAATTAGCCCCTCATTCAATGAGGATTATTTATTAAGGACTATGTCCAGGTACTATTCTAGACATTGAGGGTACAGCCACAAACGAACCAAAGTCCCTGTTTTCATGGAGTATACATTGTAGTGGTGGGGGGAGAAAGACGACAATAATCTAATAGTTAGTTAATATGTATTAAGTCAGATAGTGAAAGTGCAATGGAGAACAATGAAACAGGTCAGGGTGACCAGGCCCAATGGAGGGTCAGAGGTTGCTATGTCATATGGGGTTTGCAGGGGAGGGCCGCTGTGAACGTGACAGCTACGTAAAACCCTCCAGAAGCTGAGGCACGGGCCATGCAGACCTCTAGGGAGGGAGCCTTCCATGTAGCAGGAAGAGCCGTTGCAAAGGTCTTAAAACAGTGGCAGGATGATGTTTTTAAGACCCATCCAGCTCCAGTGAGGAGCCCAGCTGAGTGAGCAAGGGAGAGCAGGAGATGACGCATGGAGGTGACAGGGACAGATCGTGAGGGCCAGGTAGCCTGTGGCAAGGACTCTGGCTTTCCCCTTTTATCTTGGTTACTGCTACTTCCACTGAGCCTGGAATAGAGCCTGCACATGGCAGACACTCAACAGACGTCTGCTGAATAAATTAATGAATACCACCATTAATGAAAACCACCTCTACCACCATGAACACAAGAAAAGCTGGGGAGGGAAGAGAAGGGAAGGAGACACTTATCGGGGATGGTGAAAGAACAGAAAGGAGGAAGTAAAGGAAAGAGAGACCGCACATGAAGCTGCTGACTCAAGGACCTCTGGGAGTCTTTGCTGTTCTGATGAACCCCAGCTACGGAACATCTTAGGCGTTTTTCTTTAACTGGCCCACAGGAACACAGGTCAGGTATGAAAAAAATGTTCAGAAGCTGACCTTGACTCGGGAGAATGACACGGGCGAGGTGGCCTGCAGATGTCTGGAACGCCACGCAAAGCCCTGGTGAAGACTTTGGACCGCATCCCACCGACCAGCGAGACGGTTGCCTGTAACCACTCTGAATGCCATCCTCCCCCGCAGGCACCTCTCCACCCACGCCTGACCCGAGGACCGGTCACGGCCACCAAGCCTGCCTTGGAAAGGCCTTGTTCCCTCTGTGAAGCTGGTTATTCAAGGGGAAGACTAAGGTCAAAGACCACCAGGCAAAAACTTCTTATTCTCTTACAGGAAAGGAAGGGGCCAGTGAGACAGAGCAGAGAACCCTGTACTGTGCTTTGCACCCGTGAGGTCTAGTTGTCTAGGCAAAGTTTTCCCACGGTTAGAAAAAGACAGAAGACCCAAAAAGAGCTGCCCTCCTCCCCTCCAGGCCTTTGCCATGAAGGGCCCCCCCACCCTGCCCACAATGTCCCCACAGTAGTCCCTGACAGCTAAGCAAAAAGTACCTAGTGTTTCTGCTGCACTTGACAGTTAAACAAAACGCTATAAAATTTTTCTCAAGAGTAACACCTTCATTCCCAGCCTCAATCTACAACTGTCTAAAGAGGGGATCATAAAAAGGACAAAACTACATAGACGTTCATCCAAGGGAAAGAATACAAAAAGTCGTCTCTTGTTTCTCACCCGAATTTCAAGTTATTTAAGTATGTTGGCTCTCCCACCCTCGCTACTTCCATTCCAAGTTCCTGTCATCCGTTTCTTTTCTCTGTCTGGCCGGTTTTCTGCACTCAGAATTTGGTGGGCCATCAGCATCCCCTCCTTCCACGTCTAGCTCATAACAATTCTTAACAACCAACCGCAAGTGTGGCTTGTTGGTCAGCATGCTACAGTGGCTGGGGCTACACGAAGAACAACACAAGGACCAGGTCAGGACGGGGGTAGGAAGCAGGCAGCACTGTGACAACCACAGACTCTGTTAATGAGTCTAGATTTTTCTCAGGTTGAAGATGAATGAATACATTATTAACAAATCTGTTCAAGCCTGTGGCTCGGTTTTCCCCAACCACAAAACATTGTTGTTGCAGAGCTCTTCAAGAATCTTACGAAACATGCTGTCTAAAACCAAACACAATCATGGTATCCCATCATTTTCAGGACGAGTTTTCTCTCCTGTGCTTACAAAAACTCAGCATAGCATCAATTTGCCTAAAGTGGTGCCTACTGCCAACTTTAGCAGAGGACAAAGCAAAGGAATTGTGTTTCCCAGGACTAGGGGCCTGATGTCATTCTCAAGGGCTAAGTTCACAAAAAATAAATGTAAAACAAAAAGTCAAATAAGAGAAAAGTGATAAGGAAAACACAACTAACTCAAAAGCAGCCAGCACCTTCATCTTTTAGAGATTGAGATACTTTTTTTAGACCATTAAATTTACTTTAATGAACCATTAAATTACTTTAATTAAGTTACTTTTCAGAACTGTACTTAAGATTTTTGCTGCAATGATAATATAAGCTAAGAGCAGTGCCCTGTTCTGACTCACAATGGCCACTCATGTGTCCCCTGTCACCTATGCTAAGAACTCTTTGCCTGGGGGAGTTGTGACCCAGAGTCCCTGGATGAACTTACACAGAAGTCTGGGAATCCCCTAAATTGTATGCAAAATTTTGTGATGTGTTTTTTTTTCCTACTAAGAGAGTCTGTAATTCTCTGTAGATTCTTAAAGGGGTTTGTGATCAACCCTTCCCACCAATTGCTGAAAAACAGTCAAAACTGCTGCTTCAGATTACCAAAGCTGAATTTAAAACTGTCTCCGGTCACCATGCAGAATACACACACGTTGCCTTTCAGTTTCTTGTCAGTTTTGTTTTGTAGTTTCCAAACATAAGCACACTTTTTTTCAACCTGCTGGGCAATTCAGTATTCTTTTCAAAAAAAAAAAGGATAACTGCATGTCCTGCCTCCCTTTGCCAAGTGAAATAAAAAGAGAGCTACTTCGTGGTAACATTTTTATCTCTTAGGTCTTTCAAATCCCATTTCAAGAAAAGAAAGCGAGCCTGGTTATGATCTGAGGCAAAGCCTCTGACAGCATCCCTGTAATGTCTGCTTTACCAGAACCATCACTGCCGTCCCATAAAGCTAGGGTTCTGCAGTCACCACGTGATGGCACGAGAAGTCCCATAGGGCTACCGGCTGAGAGTTGGGTCCACTGGCAAAAATAAGTAAAGATTTCCCAAAGACAACCAGCCCAGGAGGGAAGAGAACTTATTTCCCTTTCCCCTCATGTAATTATGGTTGGATGTAATTCTAAAACAGTACCAGATTAAACTTTTCTAGTGAACCCAAAGCAATTGGCACAGTTACAGAGAGAAAATGGTAATAATAATGCCTGTCACATCGAGGCTGAGCCCTGTCCTTTGTTTCCAGCCATACTTCTTGGAGCTGCGTATGTGACCACAACTGAACACGGCACAACAGCCCGAGCAGAAAAAAAGATGAAGGTGAACATCTGACCTTCAACATCTTTAAACCCATGAGCACTAGATTTGTGGAGTCAATCTCCCTGACAAGATTTCCTTGTTTCTTATCTGTTGCAGCTGCAACAAATTACCACAAAGGTAGTGGCTTAGAAGAACACAGATTAATTATTTCATAGTTCCGTAACTCCAAGGTCCAACCCAGGTCTCAATGGGCTAAGATCAAGGTATTGGCCGGGGCTGTGTTCCTTCCTAGAGGCTCTAAGAAAGAATCCATTTAAATTGCCTCTTCTGCCATCATTGACCAAAATGTCATGATGTAGTGAATGACTGCATTGTGAACATGGAAGAGTAACTAGCTTACTAAACTTCATTAACTTGCTCCTACAACTTCTTGACCATATCCAGAAATCTGCCACCTAAGCTTCAAAATTCAAGTAGATCCATTGTTTTAAAGAATCACTACTATAAAACCAGAGAAGTTGTATGAAATGGAATGAAGCTGCTCTTCTGCACTAGTTTCCAAATAAAGCACATAGCTATGTTTTGACCAAAATAAAAAATAAAAATAAATAAAAAGAATAAATTGCCTCTTCTAGCTTGGAGAAGCTGCCTGCATTCCTTAGCTCGAGGTCCCATCCCCTTCCTCCATCTTCAAAGCCAGCAACACAGAGAGCATCTATCTGATCTTGTTTCCATCTTCACGTCTCTTTCTCGACTGTCTTCTGCCTCCATCTTTCACATTTAAGGACCTTTGTGATTACACTGGGCCCACCCAGAGAATCCAAGATAATCTTATTTTAAAGTCAGCTGATTGTCAACCTTAATTCCATCTGTAATCAACCTAATTCCCCTTTGCCATCTAACCTATAACCTAACACAATCATAGGTTCTGGAGGTTAGGATGTGGACATCTTTGGATATGTAAATTATTATAAATGTTACATCTTCTATTGTTTGCTGAACTAAACTGTTTTTCTTTACCTGATAAAGCGTGAACAAACAACAGCACGAGACCTTCATGAAGGACGTGACCTACAAAAGTTTCCAATGTCCTTTCTATGTTATAAACATTTCGATACTCAAAGATTCTTGTAGCCCTTGTTACAATCTTCTTTTCTCTTATACCAGCCAATAGTTTCACCTTCCTCGTAGCCACAGGAAATAAGAACTGAGTCCAGTTTATCTTTCAGCAATCTGCCCTTTTTAAAAACCATTAATATATACACCATCCAAGAGTTTTTTTGGTTTGGTTTTTTTTTTGCCTACCTAGAGAAAATCCGTGTAAACTCATCTGCTATAACAAAAATCTTAATAAATGGCCTTCATATACTAAGAAATTCTCAACCTAGTCAGGACATGCAGCACGTAAGTCTGTATGTTAAGCTGGAGAGGAAACAGAGCAATGTTAAGATTTCCTGAAAGCTTTTGCCTTCCTACTAAGCAAATGGGATGAGCCTCCTGGAGCCACTGAGGAATAAATCACACCTTTTCCATGCACAGTGGGACAAAGGATTTAAGGGGTGACCCACTCGTTTCCATTTTGCCCTGTGGAAAGCTGGGGAGGGGAGTTACTAAAATTATGAAGAGAATGCTATGGCATTATTCTGAAAAACTTTCCCACATCAGTGATAGAAGTTAAACGTTAATAAACTCTTAGAACAAACAAAAGTATGGAAAAAATCATATAAGAGTTTAACAGTAACAAGATTTAATCTGTTCATGCTGTAAAAGACCAGCACCTGGAGGTGACTTATGGTCCCCAGTGTGAGATGCCGTGAGACCCTTCACTGGGCTCGGTTTCCAGGCTCTGCTTTCTAGAGCTCTCAGCACTGATAAGCTCCTTTCCTCAGACCCGGAAGAGCAGAAGGAAGACATTAGGGATCCTGCCTCCTAGGGAAAGAAAAGGAAGTAAGGGAACCTCATGAGCACTGCATGCCAGCATGAATCGAGGAATATTTGGCAAGTGCTTAGTGTAATTCTAGCACTAAATAAAAAACTTAAATTATTTTAAGTGAGGTTTAACAAAAAGTAATTTGGAACATATTGCATGCATCTCAAAAACAATTACGCAGCTTCTCATGCTAAGAATTATTTGAGAACTGAATGGATTTGTATTATGGGCTTTTTATGGAAGGTTTGCTGTTACCACCTCACAGCTCCCAGGGGGGGAAAGTTTTTATTAAAAATGCACATTCAGTCCTCACTGCCTTGACAGTGATGGTACAAGTCTATAGCTTTATTTGTCTCTCCCACTAAACGTAAGTAGAGGCTAGGTAATATACACTGCCATACCTTTCAAAGCACCTGCTTTGTAATAGGCATGAATAACAATAACCATTATTTATTTGTTAGGTAAATAGTTCCTAAGCACCTACTGCAGGCGCCATTCCTCTCCAAGTGTAGAGCCATGAGTAAGACACACGTGTTCTCTGAGCAGGGAAGATTGGCAAGAAATAAGCAAAATAAATAAGGTAATTTCAAATAATGTTAAATGCCATGAAGAAAGAAAACAACAGGGCAATAAAAATGGTAACCTCTTAAACACTTAACATTTTCCAGCCACTATGCTAAGAACTTTACCTATATTATTAAGTTTAAACCTCATAATAACCCTCTAAATTAGGAGCTATTTTTATTCTCATTTTATAGATGATGAAACTGATGCTAATAAGATAAATTAACTTGCTCCATGCTGCAGAGCAAGTAAGGAGGGCAAAACTAGGATCAAATTCAAGTTTCCTGACTCCTAAGCACGTGTTCTTAACCATTAGACTATGTGCCTCACACCTGAATCTCGTGGCTAAAAGAAAGACAGAAAAAATCGCTTTTCCCATGAAGTACCCTGAAACTCTGAAGGAAAGAGAAGCATATTTGGTACTTAAGACAAAATCCTTAGAAATAAAATTTTCCAGCTTTATAACTGATCACCTCCTCTCTGGGCTGTGGAGGAACTGGCTTCACTAACAAGGACAGTCCCATGCTTGCTGATTACTGGAACATCATGTTTTAGATATGAAAGCGTTGCCACTTCAGGTTACATAAAGTGTGGATTTAGGGTGACTGTTCCCACAGTGGTGACATATTTGCTTAAATCCACTGTGCTTTCTCATTTGCTATCCCCCACCCTCCAGCAAGAGCCGTCTTCCAGAAGTAGCTCGTCAAGGTCAGGGATTTGGCCTGAGCCCATCAAATGCACAGAAACGGTCCAGACGCAACGGGGACCTTTATGGCCCATGATCTATCTAAGTGATCACCTAAGATCACCGGCCAACGTTCAGTCTTGAGTCCCCTCCCCCTAAAATCCTCTCTTATCGTCTGTCATAGAACCTAGCTCTTATCTCCCAACGGTCATAGTAACTTTACATAAATTTATTTGTATGCCGTTTTGCTTAGTGTGACTCTCTCTCACTAGGCTTTAGGCAAGAAGAGGGCAGGGGCTACGGCAGGTGTGTCCCCTGTAACACTCACACTGTACCTTGTGCCGTCCACCGCACACATTAAACAGCCGATAGACTCTGTTTGAGTAGAGGAGTGAACCAGAGCACTGGTGGTCAAGAGAACTGCCCACAAGGGTGTGCAGGGAGGGGCCCCCACGAATTGCATTGTCTGTGGGAAATCAGTGAGGGAGTAGCAAAAAGGATGTAAGCCCTTCCTTCTAAAATTAACAAATCAAAGGCGGTAATACTGTGATACTTGGGAAAAGCTTCTGAGGCAGAAAGGGGAAGCTTTTAATTCCAGCTCTGCCACTAACTGACTGAATGTCTCTAAGCCACACGATTCCCCTCCATAAACACGGGGGTAACAACAAGTAAACTAAATGAGACGAAGTGTGTGAAAATGCAGGGCAAGAAGTCAGTTCGAAGACCTGCTGAACTAGTGTCTGTGACATAAACAAGCAAATTTAAGTCAGATTATCTTAAAGAAGAATGTTTACAAATGGCTTTAACCTTTATCCTCCCCAAAAGTCCTCCACTGGGAGAATTCTCTTGAAAGGAAGGGAGCGATTCAGACCATTGCTCAGTGCTTTCCACGCTGTGGCCTGAGTGTGGTTGGTGGCTTGGCAAAGGTTTCCGGAGACCCCGTGCACCCCTGCTCTGCCTGTTGCTGGCATTCTGCTTGCTTCTGAGATCAGAGACGTGTATCAGAGAAAGGGAGAATGTTCCAGAAATAGCCCAAAAGGTAGCTACTGTGACAGCTGTCTGAAGAAAAGTCTCGACACTTATATAAACATTTCATGGTTCTTAGTAAGGATCACTGGCTGAAGGAGGTTTCTCTCTACATTTGAAGCCGGGCATTTTCAGTGGTATCTAATTCAGCCCATTACTTTTTTAAATGATATGGTAGGAAGAATAGATTTTAAGTGGAGTGTATGTTTGAAGTTAGAGAAAATAAAATCTCAAAACCTCAACACAAACAGCTAACCCACAATTCAAGAACTTTCTCTTGGGCTAATAGGAAGCCAGTGTGGTCTAGAATTCACTCTGAGCCATGGTGAGAAGCACAGGAAACAGGAGTCCTTGTGAAATGCTGATCACGCCAAGGGAAGGATTAAACAAATACATGGGATTAGCCAAACATGCCTTCAAACCACTGTCTATTGGTCAATCATGAAGAAGGCTCATATTAAGAGAATGAAAAAGCTATAAAAGGATAAAAAAAGAAATCCCGGAAAGCAAACAGTTCCATACAAGAAAAGCCACATGATTGGAAGTCTGAAGGGAAATCAAAGCTTGACTTCAAATAAGCTTTTCTCTGGTGGGAAATAAATACTGTAGCATCTGCCTTCAATCCATTCTTGACTGCTTGTTATATGATTAGCACATGCTGTGAAAACTCAGTGTTAATTTCACAAAAGATAAGTCATCTACTATCAAGACACCAAAAGAAATAATTTAAAAAATTGTATCAGGGACCCAGAAACAAGTTTACCACAATTTACTGACAAGAAAATAATATTTCATTGTTTATCTTCAGAATAGGCAAGTTTGTACAATGTAATTGCTTCCTCTTGATTATAGACATTAAAAGTCCCAACAACCAATTTAAGAACTCAGTGTTTTATAGAATGTGCTTTTTGGTTAAATTCAATCAAGACTGAAGCCTGGCCACAAGATATCAGTGCGAGCAGGAAATGGCACATGAAGAAATATCCATGTTGAGATTGGTACGTAAACGGAAAAATCCAAATTTCTGCAGAGGAAGCAAAATAAAGGGGATTTATTTCTCTGCATTTCTTATACCCTGTTTTGTCTACAGAACATGTTAGAACTTTATTTTATACCATCGTAAGTGGTTATCTACTTGTTTCATAAATGCAAGCCTTATCTTTTGCAGTAAAACAGTAAGTACTCATAGTGAGTGGCTCTAGGTTTTATGGATATGTAATGTGAGAACATATGTGATTTGAGGGATCCTCCTGAAGAAGAAGATTACAAAATTATGAATATAAAATTATGTAGAGGGTACTTCAAGTGAGGGGCCCTGGAAGTTAAGTACCAGCAGCTTCACAGTAAATACACCTATAAACTGTCTCAAGGCAAGAACTAAGTCTTGTATTTCTGAGTTCCATCTGCATGGTGTCCTGCAGAATGCTGGGTATTTTATAGGCATTCAGTGCTTGATTCCGCTCATTTCAGAAGCAAAAAAGGATCAGACTAGGAGATTAAATTCATTGTATCAAATGGTACAAAATAAATCTTAACTCTTCATTCAGTTATACCTTAAATGATAGTTTGAATTAAATGCAATTTGAATTCATGTTGATTGTATTTTTTAATAATCAAGTTAGTATTTTAACAATTCAAAAATATCTATCCACTATGATAGGAGAACAAAGAGAAGATTTTTCAAAATCATCAAATAAAAGCTGGATGAACATGAGTCACAGACTAAACACTCTAGTTCCTGTGTGTGTGTCCACTATTTAGGATGAACAGCTGGAATTTACGTGCACTCCTTTGCCGACCACAGACAGCTGTGGCCTGTGATCAATGGAGTCAGCCCATAAATAGAAGAGGTTGCCAATTCCAAAGTAAACTTGTAGAGTTTTTTATGTTTTTTATGTTTTGAGTTATTTCCTCATACTGCTTGCCAACAATTAGCGGTCTGTATCTTTTTGAAACATGAATTGCCAAAAAGAGAAAATTCGTAAAATTTTTCAATTTCTACTTATAGGTATGAGCTATAATATAAGCAATCTATGAAAGAAATGACTCACCAGTCCAAATTTATACTCCAGGCTTAATATTTTGTGAACTGCTCCTATGCAAAAACCTACAGAACTTCCTATCTAAGATCCTATCATAACCAGATCAATGCATGATAAAGAATAGACATTTTGTGAATATTCCTGAATATGAACATATGAGTAACCATTGGTCCAAATAAATTCACTCTATATACATCTACAGGAAAATTACTTTGAGGAAAAGCCCACTGTTATTAGTAACCTTACTTACACTGGAATAGAACTTGATTATTAAAGGCATTTCTGAAGACTGATAGACATGTCTACATAAAAAATTTTAATGACATCACAAAAAAAGAATCTTAAACAACTTTTAAAACCAAGGGACCAATTAGGAAAAAATATTTTCAACATATGTTAAGCAAAAAATTAATTTCCTTAATATAGTTATAATTAGATGATCAATTAATGAAATAATTAATGAAAATAATCCAAAAGAAAAATAGGCAAAAGATACCAAAAGCAGTTCACAGAAAACACAAATGGCCAGTAAGTATTTTAAAAGATGCTAACCCCACTCATAAATGTGAGAAGCATAAATTCAAAAGCAATGAGCTACCATTTTTTAGTGGTCAGCTCACGGTCAAGGTGGTTTCAAAGGCAGAAATGAAGCATCCACGGTTGACAAGTGTGTGAGGAAAGTGAGAGAAGAGGCCACCTCTCCGTGGATAGGTGTGCTGTTGGTGTGTCCTTCTCATGGGCAATCTGACAATATCTTTCAAATCTTTAAATTCTGACATACTTTGACCGATCAGTCACTGTTCTATGAAATTATCCTATAGTATTCTTCAGCAACTACTCAGAAGATATATATTCAAAAACACTTCTTGTAGCATTGTTTACAAAATTAAAAAAATTGGAGTTTAAATGTCCATCCACAGAATAATCCATTTAATAAACACTGTAAAGCCATTAAAAAGAGTATGGTAAATCCATCTGTATGTACTGATTTTGAAATAAGAACTTACCTCTCTTGAACTTTCAATATGCCAGCCACTGTTCTAAGCCTTTTATATATGTTAATTCACTTAATGAGTAAAAAAGTCTCCAAGATACATAGATAAGTAAAAAATGAAAAATACAGAACAGACCATGTACTGTGATTCTGTTTGTATCATATATAAGTATATACGCCATGTGGTAGATATATTAATATATAAACAAATATCATATATATGATATATAGTATGTAAGAGTGAGAGAGAGTGTGTGTGTGTATACATGCACACATTTATACACACCCAGAAAAATTTGGGAAGAATACAAAAGAAATGGTTTACAGTGATTACCTAGGAAGAATGGGACAGGAACTTGGGGAAAAAGAAATTTTTACTTTTTATTTTTATAGTTTTCTGGATTGATGGAAATTTTCACCATAAACATGGATTACTTCTATTTTAAAATGTTAATATGTGTTATTTGCCTAGTTAGATTATGGTATCTTTAATTTTCTTCTTTCTACTAACATATATTTTTAAAAATCTAATAAATGTTATTTGGGGGGAAAGTTGCAATGTGAGAAAAATGCCAGCATTGATTTTTATACCCTAGGATATATCTCTAGGATAAGAACTTTTAGTATGACCAGAGATTACTTTCAAAATTTAAAAAAAAAATACCTAGTTAACAAAAATCAGTACTCAACAAGCCCAACAAAAATACCCTATCTCACTTCCTTCCATATGCAGGAAACCTCAGAATATGTAAGGACTTGGATGAGGATTCCCATGATTCAAAAACAATTGTTTGGCTGACAGTTTTCTTCCTCCCAATATCGAGTTAATTTAATGATATTTTTTTAAAGACCAAGTTTAATTATAAATAAAACAAAAATAAGGAGGAAAATATAAAGATTAATGAGTAATATATAAATTGCAATGTCCATTGCTGTACTAGACGCAATAGGTGCCTTAACAACATGGATCGAGGATGATATTTATGTGCATATCCATAGAGCAGCCAATCGCGGTGACTGTTAAATCATTATCATCACCATCATCACCACCACCATTGATTAGCCTTCCCATGGGTCTAGGACTGAACTCCACGCTTCACACATATTAGCACATTTAATCCCCACAGTAGCCCAATAAGATTCCTGGTTAATTGATTATTTACCAGAATTACACAAAATTATGAAAATATGGAGAAATTTAGGGTGGAAAATAGTAAATGAAATCTAAAAACAACTGAATCTAGATTTTTATGGTAGCTCCTCTTAACTCTTTTATAGATTTTTTTCCCCAGAAACAGAGAGCGTAAGTGGCTCCTGAATAATCTTCGTGCCATTTGTTCCAAAAGCCCTTCCTTCCGCTTACTCCTTCCCCAAGCATCGCTCTCAGCAGACCCAGCGCGGGTGATTCAGAAACTTGTGCCTTCGCTCACAAACAGCTTTACGTTTCTATCAATTCGCCAACTCCTGCAGGTTCTTACCTGTCCAGCAGCAGTTCCAGCACTTCTTTCGTGGAGGCAAAGCCTCTGTACGTTGACAGGAAGATGCTGATATAGGTAAAGTCATTGTCCCCAAACGCTGTCAGCAGGTTCTCCACAAGCTTCTCCAAGGTGCCAGCTTTTATGGTCCTGATCTTACAGGTCTCATACTGACTGACTGTATGTCCTGGAGGCAGCTGGTCCCCTTCAACCTATGTAATAAATTAATGATTACCATCAGGAGAAATGACTCCTTAAAGTAAAACTGGAAACATTAAAATAGTTGAAGGCCATGGGCTGTCATGCTCCCCATCTCTCTTATTTCATTTTGGTATGAGCCATGCAAGGCAATGCTCTCTCCTGTGAGTTTAGGGTGGTGGGAAGTGGCAGTGCTGGTGCTGGTGGTGCTGTGTGTTCCCTTCCCCCCTAGAAGTCGAGGCATTACTTCATACTGGCACATTTTTATCACGGATGTTTTCTAAGATCCAGGATCAAGTTTAGCAAATGTTATCAAGCATTCCCTTTGTACTGTTCCAAGGCAAGTTTTCAAACTCATTCTTAAAGACAGCTCCGACAGTGGGTTGCTGGAGTCAACTCATATTGGCTTTGGAGAGATGACTGTTAAATTTTTAAGATGTATGTGAGCCAGTTGACATCATGTTGATAGCTTGAAAAAAAAATCAGCCATGGTAGGAGTACGTTCTCCATGGAAATCTATGGAGATCTGACCATGACCTGACATTGTCAGTCTACAGGAGGTGATGTGCATTCTGATTCGATATCACCAGCAGTCAACAGAGTTGACTGGAGAAATGGTCGTACCAAGCAGCACTGGGTTAAGCTCTGGGGAATGATGAGAAAGGTGGGTGGGGTGTATGACCCTGCCTTCTGGAAACTTCCAAAGTGTAAGAGAAGGCATTTACTCATGAGACGTAGCTATCACATGAGAATGAAACTATAAATAATATTGGTAGGTACAACTGTCATTTGGTAGATATAAACCATAATACATAAAAATTAGTTGGTAATAAAATCTGTAAAGCTTAAAAATTGAGTATGAGGGAAGAGAATTAAATTGAAGAAAAATATTGGTGTGCCTTACATTCTGCAGTAAATCTGTGCCTAACCAAATATATAGAAATGCTTTTCAAAGTCTAACTTGTCCTTCGTAGGCACTAGAGAAATTTACCTACAGAGAGGAGCTCTGTATAAATCTTTTTCTGAAGCAAATAATTATCCTAAGTGATGCAAACAAGCCGAATGCATCTGATGCAGTTTTTCTGAGTTGAATCGTTTTATATCATATTTTCCTACACTGAAATAATCAGAAGTGAAAATTAAAGAAGAGAGTACTGAATCGCTAATGACGCTATTGTGCTTACTAAGTGGCATGTTTGCTTTTTCTTCACCTGGCCCGTCAGAAATCGAACTACGACAGGGAAATTAACAGATGGGATTTGCTTTCAGAAAGACCGAGGTGGTGGCAATCGCTTTTAGAAGGGGGTTAGAATAGCTTACTGTCATCATGTCTAACTGCTAGCAGGAATTAAAATTAAGACTCTAGCTTATATGATGGATGGCTTTCTTTCTTTATTTAATTTTTGAAAGTTTTCTAAGGAGAGGGATCTGGTTCAGGCAAAATATCAAATGTTTCCTTAGGCCTCTTAAGACTGTTGACTTAGATCGTGGCCTAATAACCATTCTTTATCACTCTATATGCAGCTTTACAGCAAGCCTAGTAGTACCCATCTGTTCCCCAGAAGCTCCAATTAACTTTAACCAGAAACAATAAGTGAAAAAGATACATGGTTTCAAACTCTAATTACATTTTTAATTACGTACAGTGTCGCCATAAGTGTGTGCTGTAAAACACTAGTTCCAAGAAAAGAAGGTCCTGTGGTCAAGTTTGGGAACTACAGAGTTCGAAAAAGTCAAAGACATTTCTTTACTGCAGAATTTCTCAAAGTCTTTATTATGCTAACATGTGTTATTAAACTCAGAGAGGGATACGGTATATGACATTTCCACATGGATTTCTCTTTATTCTCAGAGCATCTTGGAGAACTTTAGAATGAGCACACTTTAGAAAATGTTGACTTAGTAAATTACTGTCATGCATTTAAAACTCAACTCATATTTATCACTTTTCTTTTAAAAAAGAAAAATCGGCATCATAATTAACATATTTATTTCAATATATAATTTGAATTAATCCTCCAACATCTATATTCCTTTGATCTCTTTCTTAATACTAAAATGTAGGGATGTTTTGTGTTTTTTACTTTGTCGCTCCAAAAGACCAGGCCAAAATAATTATCAGCCTGCACAATATTAAAAAATAGCAGTTAGAACTATACTTCAGTGTCAATGTTAACAACAATAAAAGGAATGGTCTCTCAGTTGTTAGGGATATTCAAGATCTGATTCTAAATCAAGCGTCTTTATCTTGTGATAATGTCAGGGTTCCCTTACCAAACAATTTTGAAGTTTGATGATTGTTTTTTTTTTACTTACAAAGGCAAACTGCACTTTAAAACTAAATCTTTCTTATGTTAAGTAATGACTATTTAAAAGAACTCATTTTTCACTGAGTACTGATGTGACCAAAAATTCAAACACAGAGAAAAATACTTGTCAAAGGAGCTGATGAAGTGGGTCCCTTTTCCTGCCAGAAAGCAGATTCGGCAGGAAGCCACGGCCCTCCCTTGGGAATGGGATTATGTTTCTCATTAACCCAGTCTCTTCCTTTCAGTCTTCCTTTTACTCTGAAAAAAATTTTAATATGCATACACGATTCCCATAAAAGTCCTTTTAACAATTTTGTGCCTCAGTGTTTGCATCTGTGCATTAGGGAGAACTATGTTTGACCTAACAGAATGGTTAATAAAATACTTTGAGTATTTAGATTTTAAAAATCATTCTGTAAATGCAATGAGTGAGCATCAGTGACAATATCATAAAATGAAGTAGAGAATTGCTCTGATGCCTAAAGTCATTCCCACAAAAATTAACAATGCGTGTTAAGGTGTCAGAGCATTTGTTTAATGTCATTTTCTGTAGATTTGCTCAATATCCTGATATGTACTTGTTATGGCAGGGGGAAGACCAGGTTTTTCAAGATGAGTTCTAATTTACCAACATTAAAATTGAGTACATTTTTTATGAAACCAAAACTTAAAATTATCTGCTTACTACTGTAATTATTTTAAAATGAAATTGTAGAGGAAGGAAACACACACAAAAAAATACCCCATGCCATATGGTCAGACTGGAGAAGTTAAAATGTTAAGTTTCATTTTTGCAGCAAAAGATTCAATAGGTCCATAACCCTTTTAAGAACGACTTGAGGGCCTGTTTTTGTTTGTATTATCTTAGTAACTTTGAATTGAAGTTTAAGAGAAAAGAGGTAGAACCCTTGGCAGACAAGTGTTTAATCACCCAGACTTAGAAAGCAAGACATGGCAGGCGGAGCTGACCCTGTGGGTTAGCACGCTAACAGGAAACAGCTCAATCTGGATTTAATCACAGACCGTCGCTTTACTGACAAGATCATGATACCGAGGCCACAAAAATGTTTCATGATTGTTTTTCTGGTTAATCTTTCTGCCATTAGAATTCAGCTTGTTCTAAGAGAACATGTCTGATTCCTACGGGATAAATATGAAAAATTCTGCCCAAGTGTCTTAGCCTTGGAATTTCCATAATTATCAATTTTGGCACGAGGAGGAGAGGAGACAGAGCATGCGAGAGATGAAACATGCCATATTTCAACGCTGTTTCCAGTCATGGAGAAATATGCTCTTTCACCTCCTAAAACATAAACTGTTAACAACTTGGGTGTTTAATTTGAAAAAAAAAATTCCTTCAATCAAAATAATACTCCAGTCATCTGATACTTTTAACAGAGAACATGTTAAGTAAACAAGCGCATTAGCATGGAGACAGTATGGAGTCCTCCAAGTCACGCTCCGTCTTCCCTCTATCAGTTCTCAGGCATCTTGGCCTGAGCAGCAAAGTGCATGGTGACCACTCTTCTAGTTGCTAACTCCCTAAGAAAGTCTAAAGCCTACATCCAAAGTCTTATAGACTTTTAAGAAGGCACACATTATTATCCCTACATTCATCCCAAAATTCCAACAGTAGAATTTATACTCCCTTTTACAAATGCCCTACACCACTACCCAGCCACAATACCAAACCACCACAGCACAGAAGGAGCGTCTTTTGTCCCAAACACTTGGGACCAGAAGTGTTTTGGATTTCAATTTTTTTGCTGGATTTTGAAATATCCGCATGATACTCATCAGTTGAGCAGCTCTGTTCTGAAAATCCAAAATACTCCAGTGAGCATTTCCTCTGAGCATCATGTCAGCAGTCAAAAAGATTCAGATTTTTGGAGCATTTCAAAGATTTTGAATTTTCAGATTAGGGATACTCAACGTGTATAGGAGGGCTGACTCGCAGATAAGCTCTGCTCATCTCTCCATATTATTCAAATGCATATGTTAAATTTCCTTGCCCTGCAAAGAAAAAAATCCATTCTCTCAGTAGCAATCATGTATGTAATGACACACAGCATAACATTATAACAAGCACGTCTGAGTCCTATAGTGCGCTATTTAAACATGGGCCATTCCAAGATGTAAGCAGTTTATTTAAAAATAATTCTAGGGCCTGTGATGTCAAACTCGGCATAAGCTTCTGCTTTGTGTGAACTTCTACTTTGGGTATGGACTTACTTTTTTGCTAAGTTATAGTTGCCAGATAAACTACAGAATGCCCAGTGAAATTTTAGTTTCAAATTAATAATGAATAAATAATTTTTTGGTGAATGTCCCATGCAGTATTGAGAACCTACTCATACAAAAAAATTTATCTGAATTTGAAATTTAATTGGGTGTCTTTTTTTTTTTTTTTTTTTGAAACAGAGTCTCGCTTTGTTGCCTGGGCTAGAGTGAGTGCCGTGGCGTCAGCCTAGCTCACAGCAACCTCAGACTCCTGGGCTCAAGGGATCCTCCTGCCTCAGCCTCCCGAGTAGCTGGGACTACAGGCATGTGCCACCATGCCCGGCTACTTTTTTTTATATATATATATATTTTTAGTTGGCCAGATAATTTTTTTCTATTTTTAGTAGAGACGGGGTCTCGCTCTTGCTCAGGCTGGTCTCGAACTCCTGACCTCGAGCGATCCACCCACCTCGGCCTTCCAGAGTGCTAGGATTACAGGCGTGAGCCACCGCGCCCGGCCTGTCCTGTATTTTTATTTGGAAAGTCTAGCAGCCCTATGCTAGTTGCATATACAGAATGGATGTCTCATTCTTCATCTACTTATTCAGCCACACGTTAACCAAACTGCACTATGTGCTAGGCACTGACATACAAAGGTAAACAGCATGCAGTCCTGACACCCAGGTTGTTTGGTGTGATGGAGGAAACAGAATCAATGAAACCACTGTAATACAATGTGAAATAGTGGCAAGATAGGCAGGATATCACGGAAGCCCCCAAAGGGACCCAGTGTAAAGGAGGCTTCAGAAAAGGCTTCCTGAATAGGTGTTGCCTGCCCTGGGTTTTAAATTATGAATGGGAGTTCACAATGTCGGGGAAGGCACAGCAGGCAGAGAGATCAGCACTAACAAAGCCATTAAGAAGAAAGAAGTGTGAGGGGTGTTGGGACTCAGAAAATGATATCCCAAAGTATGGACCTTTGGCATGCCGAGTACTTTGAACTAAAAGAAACTGGGAGGTCTCAGAAGCAGCCTCTGATGCAAAGTCCCTCTCTGACCTTCTCCCGCCTTCCTGTCTCCCACCCTTCTTGCTCCCCTGAAGTGAGTCATAGAAACCATAATTCCTCCTTGCCCCCCAAGGTGGGTCATAGACACTAGAACCCCTCTCCTCCAAAGAAAGCCATAAAACCTATAAATATAACTCTAGCCTTCCCCCATCTTTTTGTGTAGGAACTAGCCATAAAAAAATTCTCTGACTACCTTGTTTGATAGTAGGTCATAAGACTCCCATTCCAGAAAGTTTCCTGCCCCATGCCCAAGTGGAAGGAATGCTACAGAGAGAGGCCAAGAAGAATTTGAACAGAAAGGCCTTGCTAGGTGCCCCACACCCTCAGTCTATTACCATTAAATCACGCCCTTTTTGTCCAGTTATATTTCTACATGGCTGTCCATTCTTCATCACACCTAAGCATAAACATGGAGACTTTTCCCTGGGTCTCTGGGCTTCATTTCTGAAGACTCCCACGTCATGTAAAACTATGATTAAATACATTTGTTTAAATACATTTGTTATACTTTTCTCTTGGCAACCTGTCTTTTGTTATAGAAATGTTGGCCATGACCCTTATGGCGGGTGAGGAAAGGTATGACACCTTTCCACCCCTGCAGGGGAAAGCATGGCTGCAGAAGCAATACAACAAAGGGAATGAATGCTTTGTCTAGAGAGTCAGCAGGGACTATCTGATTATGGAGGACTTAGGTTTCATGCTAAGGAGCAGAGACTCCATGTTCTATAGGAAATGGGAAACCAAAGACGATGTTTTAAGCATGGTCAGAGAAATCATTGTGGAGAATAGATTTGAAGAGGACAGTATTAAAGTCAGGAAAATAGTAGGAAAGTTGTTGATAATCCAGATGAGCAACTGTGAGGGCCTTAACTGGGACAATGATGATAGGAATACAGAAGTTGGTAGGCGAAAGGGACACATTTAAGAAATAGAAATAATCAAAACGAAAATTGTCAAGACTTAGTGATTAATTGGATGTAGAGGATAAAAGATGAAAGAATGAATCAGGGATATTTATCTGATTTCTAGTGTAGATGACTAGAAAGGTAATGGTGTCATTCATATGAAAGAAAATCAATGAGACGAACTCAGATTTTGGGGATACTGAATTTCACTTTAAAAACACAGAACTTTAGGTATCTTTGGGGCCAGGCCAATAGCAGTTATAATCTAAAATTGGAAGAGGTGTTTAAGATGAAAATATGTAGGACTTACAAAAATTAAAATAAATGCATTTCCAGGCACAGTATGTCAAACAGCAAGAGCAATAGACTGAGGATGGGATCTGGATGAATACCAAAATTCAGAGGGTGCCAAGAGTAAAGATGACAAGCACCAGAAGAGGCACCTGCACGTGTAGCAAATTCATACATAGCTTGATCTATGGCGGCATTTCTGGGCAGAGAAACCAGAAGGAATCTTCAATGCCAGATTCACATATATGCCGACACATGCACCTCCCAATTACGCAAACATATTAGCCGGTGCTATGCTGAAGCCAGCTTGTACTCCTTGCACAAACAACCGGGTAAACTCCTTCTCAACTCTATGTTCAAAGGCATCACGTTGGTACTGTAAATTCAGCGTGATGGGGATAGTTACACTATAGAAATACGCAAATGCTACAAATATGGCTTTATTTTGGAAAGCCAGTTGATCAGCATACCACCACCCAGGGGTCCCTCTCAGATTGTGTCCACAGTAAGTTCAAGAGAGACCTTCATACTGATTGAACGTTTTTCTCTTTCTATGCACATTCCAGTTAAGGCATCTGTGTTGTCACTGTGATCTTAGACCTTATAGAAGGTGGAAAATTATGCCTCTGAACTATAAAAAAAGGAGAAATGTAGAGAAAGAAGCGGCAGAGGAGCATGTGCATGGCAAATGAATGTGCTCTAAAAACAATTACAGGATCCCCAAGAGCAGACCTTGCTTGAAGCTACTAGTTAGAATGAAGCCACGTGGTCACGTTTCTACGGTGAGGACCTTCATCCTCAGGAAAATGCTAAGGGAGTTGTAATAACAAACAGCAGCCAGTGTTCTATCACACAGAAATCCCATCCCCTTTGGCCATCCTGTCTCAGCAGGGTTTCCTAGATCACCCCCATAGAGTCCAGGAACCCTTCTGGAGGAAACAGGAAGTTGTGTTTTCCCTCTCCTGAACAATAGCAGTATTCCTAGAGTCTTGATCCAACACCAATCCATAACAGACTCTATCTTCTCTAACACAAATCCCCATTTCTGACATTCTGGCCATCCTTTGCCACCCTTTAAGGATTCCCAAGTGTCCCAGGAGGCAGATTCAAATTAAGTGGATATTAAGAAGTTAGCTGACCACATTATCAAGTAAAATAATTTGACTATTATGGTACTTCTCTGCTTGAAACTCAGAATGCTAATGACTAACGTGCTATGAATTAACTTGGTTCCATTTCTATTTCTGAGACCAATTTACTAAGAGACCTAGGGCAAAAACTTAAAGTTTCAATGTCTTGGTCATCTACTTTACAAAAGCAAGAGATCACGGGCTATTTCGAGAAGTTCAAGGATTTCAAGTTGCATAGAGGGATGAGAGTTTGAACTGAAATGGTCACTGCTGCATTCACCAAATAACATCACAAATTGTCACATACAGTTTAGTATCCACAGTGAACATCCCAAACTCACAACTCCCTCCTTTTTCTCTCATTCAGAGCCTCAAATGTCCAAGGTCTTCATAACCTGAGGTCACAGGTTAACAGGTGCCCTGGCTTTCTGGAATCCACTCTGTTTTTGTGCAGCGCAGCCAATCTCTGTGTGGAAAGGGCCGCAGGGGGCGGTGAGCTTCTGTGTGACCTCATATTCCCTGTGAATGAAGCCTGCTATGAATGGAAAGGCTTCCCCACAGCCCAGAAGCGTTCCCAGCATGCCATAAATCCCGCAGACAGCTCCGTGGGGCTTTATCTCTTTGTGAGATTTATAAGTGTTCCTTCACCAATCTTCTGCTGGAGAAGGGGTGGGAGGAGGGGTGGCAACTGACTGGTGTTTCTGAACATAACAGAAAAGTCTTGAGTTTGATTCTTACTCTATGCCACAGTGAGGACTCTATCTTCTTCACTTTCCCATGGGATTCCTACGGGAACACTTAGTTCTCACGATTATTATCACCTATGATCATAATGATCAAAGATAAAAATCAAAGCCCCATTATCAAAATGCCAATAAAATGATTACTGCCCTGGATCTCAGAATTCAAGTCACGACACTGTCTAACTTGCTCCTTTCCCCTCAGAAATTAAAACTTTAAAGTCTATGGGACTTACAAATTTAGATGCAAAGTGTAGCTTTACAGTTTGCACAAAGGGGCCTCTGGCGAGTACTCTAACCCTCAGCACTGTGTCTGGCACAGTAACATTCCTAGATCATGGGCTTGCTAGAATTGGCTACCAATAGAGCAGGCAGGTATTTTTCAAGCATGTTACTGCTCTGATCACCCGCTTGCTCTGGGTGATCAAACCCAAACCCAGAGCAAGTTATAAAGAACAACTTAGTTTATCTTGAGTACATCTCTCTGAAAGATACACCAAAGTTAACTGCTTTTTTTCCAGGTTTTTCTCTTCATAAGCTATAAATTAATTCTAAGAAAATCATGTTTATGCCCTAAGTGAAAGGAAGAAAACAGACGCTTGTGGGTCAGATGCTCAATCCTGATAACAACCTTCTTGTATAAGAATTAGTCCTGGGGTTGGGTGGGCAAAAAAAAAAAAAAGAATTAGTCCTACTTTACTTGGGGAAACTGAGGTTTAAAGAAGTGACGGGGTCACACCCAAAGTTACCCAGCCAATTAGCATAAATGTCAAAGCCAGGATATAAAACCTGTTTTCCAGGATAAAAACCGCCCTGTTTTTCCATTGCGGTGTGTTGTCTAAAAACACAAAGCGATACAGTATCGGGTATTCAATCTCCATATCCGTACACCCAAGACTATCGGAACTCAATAGTCCATAATCTACATACTTCGTAGGATTGTTGTAAGAAAGAGGTAAGATCAGATGACAGATCTAAAAGCCTGTTGAAAGATTACAGGCTATTTGACGCTCTACAAATAAAAGAAAATATCATGTGTAATACTAAAATCCCTCCCTTTTCACTTTCTTTCCCCTACCCCAACTACTTTTACCGAGAGTTAGGTCTTACTACATCAAATGCTCTCTGGTATTATCCTTCTTACCTCTTGACACTGACTTGAAATCGTTGACACCTAAGGGTGAAAAATATTGTTCTGGTGCCAAAGATCCTCTTTGGAGAAAAATGAAAATCCCTCTCATTATTAGTTTCTTAAATGAGTAAATTAAGAAAGACGAATGCTTTCAATCAAGAGCTCAAAGAAAGCCAGGACACGGGTGTCGGAAGCTGTCGGAGACGCTACTGCATAACACAGAGCAGGAATCCGCGGGCGCACACACGTTCCACTCTGATTTCCAGATTGTTCATTAATTTTCCTACCTGCTAGGTTTACTGATCTACTCTCCAGTCCAAAGACAGCATCATTCTATTTTTAGAAAGAAAGGAAAATGAAAACAAAATGGTAATATGATAGATTATGAATATAGCCAGAATATACAGTTTGTAAATTCTGACACATTAAAAAAAATAAAGAAGATAGAGTATAGCAAGGACTGATAACTGTCAAAAACACAATCCAATTTCTCCAAATCAATAGAAACTGAAAAAGCAAACATTTTGTTCACTAGATACTGATGGCCAAAAATATATGTTAAAAGATAGGCTCGTCAGTTGTAAAGAAAAGATTTATCCTTCTAATAATATGCTCATCATTCCCATTGCTCATGACCTCCTCGTGATGTCAGTCAGTAAAAACAGTATTAAAAGAGCCTCCATTGGACAAAGGACCCAAAGGAGATACTGTGGAAACCTATAAAGAAAATAAAGGATTTCTACTCTTTGAACAGCTAATAGTAGAGATTATAGTGTGAATGTGAATTTTTTTCATTTAATGACATGGAAGGAAAGAGATGTGTGGAGCTTAGTACTAATGCGTATGACATGGACATTTAATAAATGCTAGGTAAATAAGCAGGGGCCTCACAGAGGGAATTTCAGAATTGATAGGGATAAGACCTCTTGCATCCCTGGGAGTCCAGTGATAATCATGGGAGTCCGGAAAGGAAAAAATAGCAAGGAACTGGATTCCATTTCTGGTTCTAGTTCAATTAATCATCAAGTACTTGCTAGTGCTTTCTATGTATCTCAGCAGTGAGTTAGGAGAGCTCTTTTTGGTGTAGCTATTCTTGTTCATTGCTAAACACACTTGAGTGGATTCATTCAACAAATATTTGTTGAATCCCTACTGTGTGGCTTCTGGAAGCCAGAGACACAGCAAAGAACCAGACAGACAAGGTGCCAGCTAACACAGATAAATGCACCTCCCTTTCAACTAAGTGAGAAGAAAGTAGATTTATGAGCCCATCACTGGCTGGACCTGGGCTTACTCTGATGAGTAAGAGTCAGTATCCCCTAGAGACAGAGTCTTCAAGCTACCTGAACCTGACAGTTTGATGCTGCTGTGCTGGAAACACCGCAGAGAGATGTGGCTGATGTCACCATCATGTGCATATAGACAGAGGCTATGAACACAGATAGAGCAGCTCCTTCTAATCAATACTGCATAACTATAAATACTAACTGTGGGTGAGACTATCGCCCAGATTGATATAAAATACAGTCCTTGGACATAGCTTCTCTGTGACACCTCAAGCAGTGCCACGGTGACTTATCAATGGATTCTACTATTCATTTGCATGGGTCAAATCAGTTTCACTTTAACCAAAGGCACTACTCAACTTCACCAAGACAACAAATCAGACGATAGGCTCAAAAAACGGTTCTGAAGTTTCAGTCACAGTAGTTTGAGTTTCTGAATATAAAATATTTAAGTGTTTTTTGTGGGAAATGCCACTAATAAACAACGTACATTTGGGGATTTATTTGAATACAAATTAAAAAGGCCTGTTTCTTTGAACACACTGAAGAGTTGGCAAGAATCACTTGCAGTGCTGGGCAGAAACACTGATTTCTGAGCCTATGCTCCAGAAAGTCTGAGCATTAGACTTAGAATAAAGCCCAGGGATCTGCGTTTTAACTAACATCCTAGGTGATTCTAAATGTAGCAGATTCATTGATCACCCTTTGAGAAATACTATGCTTGACAACATGAAAACAAAGACAAATAAGGTTTATTGATGGGAAAAAGGAGAAGTTGATTAATATAAGCTTGGACAAAGTCATCTGACCTTAAGGCTTCGTTTCCTCACTTATAAACTAACAATAATATTATCTCTACCTTCCTTAACTCACCTTGATATTATGAGGATGATTCAAAGAAAAAAATGTGGGCTACACTTTGAACTGCTTGAAATTAAAGAACTGTATAGTAAACTAAGGTATTATTAATACTCACGTCAATGACCTGAGATGCTTTCAAGCAAACCATGTGATCTTTCTTGTGTGTTTATGCTATGACATGCAACAGGTTTTCCTACAAAAAGGGAAGGTATTACAATTAACCTACAGAGTTTGCTTCTGCCCTCATTTTTCGTCCAGGTGGAAGAATCCTATGGAAATGTTTCATCATTTACCTCCTATAATATCCCTGTAGAATTAGCACTGTCAGTTCCCTCCTAGAACTCTTTGCCCTTTTTACTTATAAACATCATTTTCTCAAGAATAACAAACAACAGCAATTAATAATTCTGAGTACTTTGTACCTATCCCATAATAACCTTATAAAGCAGATAAATTCACTATCTCATTTTACAGATGAGAAAACTCCATAAATTTTCAGATAAATTTACTATCTCATTTTACAGATGAGAAAACTGAGGCCCAGAGAAGCTAAGTAACTTGTTCCTAGTAACACAGCTAGGAAGCGGCAAAGCCAGGATTCAAATACAAGTGGTCTGGACCCAGAGTCAGACTTCACAAACTATCTCATCTCCCTCAAAGTTCTCCTATGAATCCAAAGGCTCATCACTAGTTCCTCCTCCTTCACTTACCACCAATATGGAAAGATTTCCAACTGCAATCCTCTTTTCTTCTTTTTCTATATTCTTTCTGGCCATTTTACATATATGTGTGTGTGTGTGTGTGTGTGTGTGTGTGTGTATACACATATATGTGTGTGTGTGTGTGTGTGTGTGTATACACATATATATATTATATTAACTCCTAAATCTTTATCTCCAGTTCTTACTTTTCTTCTCAGTTCTAGACCTGAATTTCCAATTGCCACACATTCACCTGAACAGTTCATAGGCACCTCTAATTCAACACATACAAAAGGAGATTCACTTTATTCCTCTAAAAGCTCACCCTCCTCCAGCCTCTGACTTAGTTCATGATCCAAGCCACAAATATGCAAATCATCCTTACTCCTTCACTTCCCCCACCTCCAAAATCTACCCTGTCCCATCCCCTATAATATCTTTCCATTCTATTCTTCCTTCCCAACCTCATTTCCTTTGCCTTAATTGAGATTTCATTCTATAACTGAATATGTATAACAAGCACCTAACTAGTCTCACTTGCCTCTAGTCTTGCCCCTTCAACCAGTAATCTGTAGGCAAAATATTCTTTCTAAAATAGTAATCATGCTTTTAGAATAAAGCCACAGTATCTACTGAAGTTACACATGCCTATCCTATAACTCAGCAATTCTCTCCAGGTACAGTCTCAACAGAAATGAGTATATATGTCTGTCCAACAAAAAACAAGGACAGAACATTTATTGCAGTTTTATTTATAATAGCCACACACTTTCCACATCATGTTGCATTTGTTTGCTTACAGGTATCCTCCACTAGACTGTGGAATCTCTGAAGGTGAAGACTCTTCATACCTATATTAATATTTATTCCTCTGGAAATTAGCCTATAACCACATTAGTAATAACCACTTCATGAATATTAATTGAGTGAATATGTTTTTAAGGTAAAAATAAGTTTATCTAACAAACCTAATCTAGTGACATTATGATGTTGTCTAAATAACTTTTACTTGATTCTTCCAAATTTCATCAAATAAAAAATTTGTACATATAAGCAAGAAAAGTCTGTACAAATACAGTAAAAACACAAAATGCTTAATCATCACCTCTTAGCTGGGCTGCTAAAATAAACACACCTTTAAACTACCCTTATGGCATCCACAGTGATCTTTTAAAAACACAAATCAGATGGTGCCACTTCCCTGCTTCAAGCCTCCCGCTGGCTTCCCACAACACTTGCAGTGAAATCCGGCCTTTTGCCAGGGTTCCCAAGGCCCTTGCTGCCTATGTCCTGGACCTCACTACCAAAATCATCTCCTTCCCCCTCCAGGCCCCAACCACACTGGCCTTCTTCCAGCTCCTAAAACACAGCAAGCTCGTTCACACCTAAGGACTTTTGCATTTGTTCCTTCTGCCTAAAATGCTGCTCCGTGTGAGCATGTTCTCAGGCTGGTCAAGGTTTCATCGTTCACCTCTTTTGATGGGGCAGTAACCCTGCGATGAAGCCCCAGAGCAGCCCTCCAGCGTCACTGTCACACTACCCATCTGCCCCTGCCACACCAGGTCACCTTACCTAGGCTAATTCCTCTATAGCACTTACTTATTTACTCGTTTGTTGTGTGTAAACACGACAGACAACAGAGTCCTTAATTTATCTTGTTTGTACTATGTGGTGCATAGAATAATGTCTGCTACACAATGGGTGCTCAATAAATGTTTGTGGTGATGAATGAAAAACAAATTAATGTGTAATTCAATTGCATGTTATTTTAAAACCTGAATGAAAGGCATACAGAACTCCATAAATCCCTGAAAAATATTAATACAAAAATCTGTCCTTCTGAACTAAAAACCTTAGGTAAACAAAGTTAACTGATTCAATCTCTTCATGGCAGTTGAGAACTAAAGTGAACTTATTAAAATGACTGTTCCGAGCTTTATTTGAAGACCAGTTAATTCTGTATTTGGTTATCATGATTTTAAAAATTACTGAAGTCATGAGGTTTTTTTTTTCCTCCAGAATTCTTTTCCCATCAAGATTGAGATGCTGAATCAAACTACACATAACAATGATCTCTCATTCTCTGAGACTGACATTGCCCTCATTGTTCTATCAGATGTAAATGCCATTGAGCCAACTGCTTGCTTTGAAAACCGAGAGTGAGACTGTGCACTTATTTGACTTCTTACAACTCCAAGTGGGAGTATCAGAGGAAATGAATACACAATCTAATCAACCAGCTACGTGATATAAGTATAAATGAATACATCGCAAGAAATTTACTTGGAAGGTGTCGGACTACCAAGCAACTTCCAGTATTTTCTACATGAAAGACAGTGTGCAGAATAAGTCAGGGTTTCACCTGAAACCTTTTTAATTTTCCCTTTTTCCCAAGCCAGGTTCTAACCCTTGAACACAAAGAACATTGTTTGAGGTCTCTGAATTTATAATAAGTTTTTATTACTGAAACAAACTAGTGCCCTAACAGCTCATTCTAGAATGCTAAGTTATGATCATTGAACTTTATAGCAAGGGCCACTCACTATATTAGTTATTAAACCCTCTTAAGCGGAAGTCTAGAGCATCACCTCTTTATCATAAACCCCACTTTTATTCATTTATTCATTCAGAAATATTTATTGAGCTCCTACTATTACGGGACACTGTGGATACAGAAATGAACAACACAGACATGTTCCCTGTCCTCATGAAGCCAGCATTCAAGCAGAGAAGACAAAATATCAGACAGATAATTTACCAATTATTTGTCTAATTGCAGTAGAGACAATTGCTTCCCATAAAAAGGTGCTAAAAAAAACATAAGACATGAGGGGATCCCTGTCTTAGAGATCACAGAAAGTGTCCCTGAGGAAACAGATCAGAATAATGAGCACGTATTCACCAGGTAAAGGTTGAGAGAGAACATTTTAGGGAGGGAACAGCATGTGCAAATGCCCCCAAGCAACTTGGAATACTGAAAGGATAATGGGAAGCTGATGTGGCCACAGGGGAGTGGGCCAGGGTAGAGTGGCAGATGAGCTGAGCCTGGGGAAGAACTTCCATCTTTAACCTAATATCAATGGGAAGCTATTAAAAGGTTTCAAGCAGGTGAGTGTGTCATGATCAAATGTTAAGTGTAAATGTGAATTATCACAATCAGATGGGTCTACATGAAGAACGAAGTGTAGGAAAATAAGGAAAGATTCACTTAGAAGACGACTGGAGAAGGCAAGAGGTGAGAGCAAAGTTTCTCAAAATATGGACTACGATCCACCTGCATTAGAATCCCCTGGGGTACTTATGAAAGGCAGATGCATGGGCCCCACCTCCAACTTCCTAAGTCCAAATCCCTGTGACTGGAGAATTCGCATTTAGTCCCAGGTTATTATAACAAACATTAATGATTAAGAACCATAGTAACAATCCCAGAGGAATTCCTATGACGATAAAATGAAATAAACCATGATCGAACTAAAGTAATCTGCTTTTACTTGGGCATGGTGTTAACACTCTCCTTTCCAACTTTCTTTATTCCTTATCACTAGCAAGGGACCAATTTTACTCTTTTTCCATAGTCATTGATTACTATCCATTTTATTCAGAGTAGAAGCAGACATTGGCTTTGCCTTCAGCCTGACTGGAGCATACCAGAGGAAATGAATTCCTAAGTCAAGCAGTGTCACTACACAAGTTCACTTCTGGCTAGAGCATCTCAAATTGGGACTGATGTCATCTTCAGTTTGTGTAGTCCTTTCTAATATTCAGAGCTGTTTTACATACACAATCTCATTTGATCCCCACAATAATCCCAGCTTACATATGAGGACCCTAAGGCTCAAAGGGGCTAAGTAGTTTACCTGGTCACATTACCAGTAATTGCCAGAGACAAGAGTCAAGCCCAGATTCCTCAGACTCCAACGGCACACTGAAGGAGCAGTGCAGACAGCTGAGTAGGTCAGACACCCACCCTCGCCCTCCGCTCCCCGCCATTTGCTCACAGAAGACCCCCCATGCGCGGCCCTCTACCCTCATGACACACGTGGCAAACAGCGAGGGCCCATTCCATGTCACAGGCTGTGAATGGATCACAGACTCAGGTCCCTGCTCAACACCAGGTCAAAACTCTGCCTGTGGGGTATTGGAAGGGAAAACATACCATCGTAGGCAAATTAAAACATAGCTGTTCCGCGTTACCCAAACGATTTGAAGGCAAGTATTTTGATTTCATATTAAGAGGATAATGGTCATGGGACTATGGGAAATTATAACCATCTAAATCAAATGAAACATAAGCTTCTCTTGTCAAAGAGGTGTAATGGTCATGCTACCAGTAGTAATTGTATGTTTGGATTTTCAAAAATGCATTCTCCTCTCCAGTTAAAAAAAGTTGCAACACTTCCCTTTCCAGGAATGTGATTTAACTTAATAGCTAAGCTAATAATCACTAGCTGTTTATTTGGTACAAACAAAGAAAGCACTGTCTCTGCAAGAGGACACAATGGTCCTGGATGTGAGATGGATTTAAGTGTCTGTTGTGAGTGACCATTATATTATGTAACCAATGGAGCTGCATGAATACCTGTTACATAAGTCCACACAGCTTTGTCACTCGGATCAAAGTAGGGAGACTTTCCCTTCCCATTAAAAAGCTTTCCTCAGTCACTTCCATAGCTCGTAAGGCTAAAAAACTTAAACTATATTGATCCAGGGAGATTGTGTATGTAGCTACTATATCCAAAGCAAATAATGAAAGGGGAGAATAAGAAAAAAATGTTTTTTCAAGGACTAGAAGGCAACTGTGGAGGAGGATAAAATGTGTAAAAGGTCACACTGTTGAACTAAAGAGCTATTTTGTAGCTTTCCCTTAACTGAGGAGAAAATATAGCATTTTTCAAATCTACGATGCGATTTGACAGGCACCTAGCAGTCATTTAGAAGCACTTATTGATTCCTTTTGCCACGAAGACAGGAGAGGCACAAACAGGCCACTGATGTCATACAACACAGCAGCAGTAAGTGTGGAAGCAAAATTGGTGACAGATTCTAGTTGAGTACTTTTTAAGTTCAGCCACCTACACTTCTCTGAAGCCATAGCACCTAACTAATTCCACACCTTTTGGCTGAAAGTCTCTGAGACTTGGAAGGAAGGAGGCAATACCTTTAACATTTCCTTCCAGTAGACCTGGAAGGAAGTCGTCCAGGGTGTGAATGAGGTCAAGAAAAAATAAAATTTTAGAATATTTAAATCACATTTAACAGTGATCACTCGTGGGGCAATTTAGCGTTCAAGGTAGGAATTATTTTCCCAAAGAAGGACCCTTTAAACACCAATATTTTAAAAGTTTTATTTATTTGAGGGCAAGTTTCTGAAATATGTTAAATTTTTGCCTTCAAGGTAGAATATCTTGAGCATGATTTAACCTTTCCGTCATAGCTCAGGAGGCCAGCACTGCTGCAAGGGACTGTAGCATTTGCCCCCCAGATGCACTGACATAGAAGGGCTTATGCCAAAATTAAACAATCCCGTCTACCTACACACTTTTCCAATTCTTATGCCTGTGTATTTAAGCACTGTATCTTTCTTTCTTGCATTTATTTAACAAATATTTATTGGGTCTTCCATCTGCTAGGTGCTGTTCTAGACTCTCAGAATACAGCAGGCAGAAAAAACAACCAAAACTCATGTCCTCATGGAACTTATATTTTAATGCAGAAAAGAGGCAATCAATCATCAATAACAAGCAAACAAATAAAAGGGAATATTAGACAATGGCATTAAGGGGGAAATAAGCTGAAATGGGCAGATAGGGAGTTCCGGAATGGGGGAAGTTTGCAATTTAAATGGTGATTAGCAAAGACTTCACCAAGAAGGTGACATTGGAACAAGGCTTCCACTGGGATTGTCAGTTTTTGTTGCTATCAGCATGTCTAACGCTGAAAGCCCACTCTCTTCAAGTCTGCTACCTGTGAATGACTTGTAAACAAGTCATTACGACTATGTAAATAACCAACTTCGTTCTGTATTAAGAACTGACATAATATGCATCAAGAATGATAGCCTTCTGGCCGGGCGCGGTGGCTCACGCCTGTAATCCTAGCACTCTGGGAGGCCGAGGCGGGCGGATTGTTTGAGCTCAGGAGTTCGAGACCAGCCTGAGCAAGAGCGAGACCCCGTCTCTACTAAAAATAGAAAGAAATTATCTGGCCAACTAAAATACATATAGCAAAAATTAGCCGGGCATGGTAGCACATGCCTGTAGTCCCAGCTACTCGGGAGGCAGGAGGATCGCTTGAGCCCAGGAGTTTGAGGTTGCAATGAGCTATGATGATGCCACTGCACTCTAGCCTGGGCAACAGAGCGAGACCCTGTCTCAAAAAAA
Source organism: Lemur catta (assembly GCF_020740605.2). NCBI lineage: Eukaryota > Metazoa > Chordata > Mammalia > Primates > Lemuridae > Lemur > Lemur catta. The sequence continues at coordinate 19,540,049 of NC_059150.1, read as the reverse complement.
AAAAGAGAATGATATAGCCTTCTGGCCTTCCTGATGGGATGAGAGCTATTTGGGCTCATTGGAGAACATTTTCATCAATGTTCAGTTTTTATATACGCTCTGGAAAGTCGAAGTGGCCAAAAGTGAGAAGGGTGTTCCTCGATTTTAGGGTACATAGACTCTAAACATCTTAAAACCTTGGCGTCTCCCATATTCTATGACAATGAAGTAGCCTATTCTGCGCCTACCTCCCTAACTCCACTTTTCTGACTCCTAGGCTAACTGCTCTCTACCTTCTTGTCCCCTGATTGTGACATTACCCAAGATTGGCCCTCAACCCTCTTCCACTTTCCTTTTCTTCCCGTATCATTCATTATTACCCCTTAAAGTATCGCCTACGTGTAAATGACACCCCGAGGTATTCCTCTAACCCCAAGTATCTTCTAATCTGAAAACCCTTTCAGCATATGTCTCAAATCCAAATATCACGTCACTACCCTCCCACCAGCAGCACAAAGAACTTCTTCCTAGAATCCCTGTTTCTGTCAATGACACCACTGTTCTCTTAGTTCAGAGGCACCCAGAATCTTGGGATGACCTTTGACTCCTCCCTGTCACTGTACGGGCAGTCACCAACAGCTATTGATGCTTTCCTCCAGGTTTTTACCTACTCTCCTGAGAGGAGGAAACAAAAATAACTATTAGTCCAGACATAATTGTGATCACCAATGAAAAACAGTTGCTGTGTGATGTATAGAAACCTCGGGAGGAAGTGATTATGTTCTCCAGAGGTGTCATGCGTGTATCCCAAACATTAGGAAAGCATGTTTTAAAGTTAGCAAAAACCTTCTCTAACAGGGAAGAGGCTTCAGGAAAGGTGGGACAAATATTTCAAATATGACATGAAAGAAAGCACCTGAAGAAACCCAGGTGGCTGTATAGGTTTTCCAAATTATAAGAGATAGAAGGAAGGTCCCATAATCAAGGCTGTGCATACACTTAGAGTAGCACATACCTAAAACGTGATCACATGAAAGTTATTAGTCACAATGAACTGAATCTTGTGAAAAAGGTTAAGGTCAAGTAAAAGGACTTTTTTTTCAGCTATTCTGGGAACAAAAATAGGAAGGGAGTGGCTGCTGATAAGTGGGGTAGTGTTAACTGATAACACAGAAAAAGCAGAACGACTTTGCTCCCCTTATGCTTCTATCTTCTCTTTCAGGGAAAATGATCTTCAGACTGGAAAGGGCAGGCCCAGCATGGTGAAGAGGAAACTGAAGCCTCAGATGAAGAAGGCGATAGTAAGGAAGGACGTAGCCCTTTAAGTGACTTCGTGTCTCCAAGCCCAGATAAATAACCTGAAAGGGCACTGACAGAACCATCAGCTATGATGCATGGAATCTTCACAGAAGCAGAGAATCACAGTCGTGTCTCACCAGTGGCATCGAGAAAATGTACCGAATTTCAGGCAAGAATTAAGGTAGACTGGAAATGAACTGTTGCCAAAATCCCAGATTTGGTTCTTAAGCAATGATCACTAGAAGATAACATGAAATCACTGAGAGAAACAAAATCGTATCAAACTAACGTTCCATCCTTTTCTAATCCTACACAGGTAATGTGGAATGATGCCACAGGCATGATGCTCATAGACTTCAAAAACCATCTCACCAACTCTCTACTTAGATCTTTGCAGATACGATGGAATTCTAGGAGTTGAATAATTGCAGAGTTGGCTAGATTTGTGTCCAAATCAGATGTTAATGGTGAAGTAATGTTAACTAGTGACTACTGCTGGGAGTGGGAATGTCTCTAGCAATATATCGCAGAGCTCTATCTTTAGCCATGTTGAGTAAATCATTTTAATAAATAAAGTGGATAATTATATAGAACAATGTTAAACTGAACTGAAAGTTATAACTGATACATTGGTTTAATCAGAATTTTAGAAGATTATGAAAGAACTAGAAAAAATTACTTAAGACTAACAAAATTAAATTTAATAAAAATAAATATTTTCTATAGATTTTTCAAATGAGCCTTCCAAGCACAGGTTTAATGAGACTTACTTTAACAATTGATATTGTTTTAAAAGACCAAAGACTCTTTGCTGAATATAAGTCTTGAGTGTGAGACATTTGCAGAGACCTAATTTAATTAAGTTCCACAACAGGAACGTAACAAATATTAGCTAGAACTGTATAAAACTGTCGATATTTGACCATCTTTAACTCTTAAAAATGGTGATTTCATACAGTTCAACCTAATAAAAGATTTGGTTTCACAAAAGAAGTACAAAGAGCCTTGAAGTTCAGAGAAGATTCAGAGAAGTAGCAAATGAGCTAGAATTTGAGTGATGGATGGGGATTTAAACAGAAGGATATTTGGGGAACGGAGGACATTTTAGGCACTGGCAACGGTGGGAGAAAAGACCCTAAGACAGGAAAGTAGTCTCGTTAGCTGAAGTGTGGAGTACATAAAAGCGAGACATAGGAAATCACCCCAGAAAGAGAGTGGAGCTTGACCTTGGAGGCCCTCGAATATATAGCAATAAGGGCTCTAAAATCCTCTGATTTTTCCTACAAAAGCCAAGAACAATATTTGGCACCTAGTAGGTGCTCACATTTGAGTGAGTAAGTGAATTAACAAATGAACTTATTTGTGACAAGTATAAAACAACAAAAGGTCAACATAAACACAGCTCCTGACTGCCAAGTGGGTCCGTCACTTGAGTCACAGTACTTTTCCTCTATAAATGACCTTGACGATCATTTAGTCTAACTCCCTCAAAAATTCTGGGTGACCACCAACGGGACTGGAAATACTCAAGCAAAGTAGAGGCAAAAGGCTGCCTGTTCCTCTGCCAACTCCTAGGGTAATCTAATTCACCAGAGCAAAATCTCCAAAGGAGATTTCAGTTCAATAACTCCTAAATGTTGTGCTTTTGGATTCTTTCCTGAAAACGAATGCCATCTAAGTCTACAAGTTTCAGAAAAAAATGTTTGGTGGCTTTTGTGGGCAATTGTTTTTAAAAAGTCAAGCATGTCTAAGGTATAATTTTTAAAGAATCTGGCTCCAGGAGAAAAAGCTGAAGCATTAGTCACATGTTTTACATTTCTTACTCTTGCGTGCCAGATTTTTTTTTTTTAATTAAGAAAGGAAAAATGGGTCAGCCCAAAAGAATTTTTACAACTGTCAGAATAAATACAAGGCCCATGTAACCCCATAAACTTCATGTTTGGAGCCTTTTCTCTTTTCTCTCTGTGGCTTACAGTGTCCTTTATTTAGAACCCAGCCCAAAGCATAGCCCGGGTGACTACCCCAACACTTTTTGTACTGTAAGGATACGTTTTCTGTCAGGGAGGAAGAGGACTCATGTGATCCTAGATTAGGACACAGTCTCTTCTGATTTTAACAGGACATGGTTGGGGGAGGATCTGAGGTCACAGGAAGCCCTTTCCCAATTCTTCTTGGCTCTAAGGTCATTGAGATGCCACCCTGCTTCTTAGAAAGTGTCACCACCCACAAGATCATTTTGAAAAAGTCTCCAAGGAGCAAGTCATCAGACAGAAGTCACTCTTGGACTCCAGGGGCCACTTTAGGGCTGAGCACACAGGTCCAGCCGTCAGCTCCAGGGACGTGCAGCTCTCCTTAGCTCACCTTGCACTCTGCAAGTCCAGAGTGGCTGCCGCTCTTAGGATGAGCACTCATGTTCAGGTTCACATTCATGCAGGGTCTGGTTTAGTTGAAGAGTTCCAGAACGGTTTCCACCAACCAGACCTAAAATCCATATGGCGTTCCTGGCACCAACCTGCCCTCTTACAGAGCAGACCAGGCCTCCAGGTAATGCTTCAGATTAAGCCAGACCACCCTAGAACTCTGACTTTCAAACCATGATTCACAGTAAGAAGAAAAACTGCGTTTTACATGGGATTAAGTCTACAACATATTTAAAACAAAAAGTTTGACAATAATGCCATGCTGATATTTTCTTACTCCATTCTGTTCCAATTTTAAAATACTAATTTTTAACCCACCGAACTGACTTCAGAACCCACTACTAAACCACAGTCTGCACATTGAAAAGTAAGGCCCAAGAGCAATGGCATCCAACAGAAATATAATCCCAGCCATAAGTAATTTTAAATTTGTTAGCTATGGCATTAAAAATATTGAAAAGAAACAGGTGAAACTAACTTTAACAATATATTTTACTTAATCCATTGTATACGCAATATTATCATTTCAACATGGGATCACTATACAAAATCACTGAGATATTTTAAATTATTTTTTTCGCACTAAGTCTTCAAAATCTGATGTGGATTTTACGTGGACAGAACATCTCAATTCAGACTAGGTACATTTCAAGTGCCTGATATGCTGTCACATTGAACAGCACAGTCCTGGAGAGTTCTGGAACCCCAGAACAGCCAGCCCTGCGATGCTGTCTGCAAGTGGAAGGAAGGAGCGCTGCCCACTCCTGCTGACTCCCCCCCATGCTCCGTCACACGCCCTCAGCTCATACTATACTATCAGGCTCCACAGCCCTGATAAAGGATAGGAGGTTTCACGAGGAAAAAGAACAGAAATGAGGCCTGATAACCAGTAACAAACATTATCACTTTGAAAGGCCTCAAACACAAAGTCTGAATGCACTCGTTTGTGACATCAGAAACATAACAAATGTCACAGAGAATTCAAACGAGAAAGTAACTTTCAGAGAATTTGTTCTGAAAAATGTTTCTTGGTGATGACAAAACTGAATAGATAGCATGATTGCAACTATGTTAAAATGTGCACCTGTAAACAGAAATTGGAAAATAATAAGCATAAGTGAAAAGAACTGTGTTCCCATGGTGGGATTATGGATGATTTTTTTCTTCTTTTTTAAAAAAAATGTATACTGTTGTTACATCACTCTTTTGAGAATAACACTGCTGTAAAAAAAAGTTCTTCCCTCTTTTCCAAAGCGAACACTTATGCCATTGAATACCAATGCAAAGAAAAAGGTAAGGAAGCAGGAAATGACCAGAAGCAGTCAGAAAACTTGATTTTGATAGAGCCAATTAAAGTTGGGACGGTCTGAATGAAGGCACCTAAAAGTTGAATTCTGAAATTCTAGAATTCTGATAACCTCCAGCACAAGCTTTATAGTTTGCCTAAAGTAGAAATTGAAGAGTTAAGAATGTAAGATCACAGTGTAGAGGAAATTATGAGAGGGCAAGAGAGTAAGGGAATTGGAAAGTATGCCAATAATATGACATAATTTACATCACTTATTTTTAAGTCCCTTCTTGCCAACGAGTCCTGGTAAGAGGAGTACACCAAAGAAAGTTCACTACACAGCAAGCCTGCAGCATAAGTCTCAAAGTAAGAGGCTTCGTCATTATTCTGTGCACGAGGGTGTCAGATCCCCTTACAAAAATGTGTCACACAGAGCAAAGCCATATTGGTTTGATACTGAGTTAATGTAAGTTTGAAGCAAATTATAGGCCTCAGGTTCCCAGAGGTGCATCCAGGACCCATGACTCAAATCTGTATGTCACTAGGAAGTTTATGGAGTCACTCTAGATTCCACGCTGTCCCATCTATAAAGGTTACTATGACAGCAAGGTCACTTTTCATATGATCATGATATGGGTGGGTCAAGTCATGATGACAAAGATGAGGTAAAGGCAGCATTTTCCTTTTTAATTGTGTCATTAGTGGAATCATAAAATACAAGTTAAATCAAGCTGTTTCAATATGTTCTTTTGTTTTAAAAAATCAGATTTACAATATTACCAAGTGGCAAGAAATTCATTAACGACACATGCTCCATAATACGGATAAGGCCAAACAACTTATAAGATGCTTACTGAGTACTGTGTCTCAGACGCTGTTCCAGGTTATTGGAAATACAAAGATTGATTAAATACGGCCCCACCCTTGAGGCACTCAAATGAATAGGGCAAAGAGAAACATAAAAAAAAAAAACAACTACTGTGAAAAGTGCTATAATAGAGCTTTCGGTGAAGTGCTAAGGAAACTCAGAGAAAGCACAGTAAATCCAGAAGAGAGGCCAGGAAAAGTAGAAGACTGAAGATGACATTTGAGCTGGGACTTGAAAGGTAAGTAGGAGTTCGTCAGTCAACACAAGAGCAGAGCAGGCAGACACAATGCCATACGCAGTGACACGAGGATGACAGAGCTACACAGAAACATGAACTTCACTATGGATGATGAAATCAACAACTCCAGATTCTCAGCTAAGAATAGGACCAGTTGTTTCATGGTGACATCACCACATAGGGAGCTGGAGGGCCAGATGGAACAAGACCTCTCAAACGTCTTCTACCACTGAGAAGAGGATCATCAACCCTGTTGCCGTAATCCTAGAATAACAGGGAGTTCAGGTTAGGGCTGGGGGCTGAAATCAGAGCTGCTGCCACCAGCACTTTTGAGCCCAGTCACCTAAAGTTTTATAAGCCTTTATCCCTCGAGCAGACATGCATTTGTGGATTGTCTAGATCAACATTGGCTAGAAAGTCATTTTTGTAAAGAATATCATAATCCTCTCACTCTAACCGAAGAATGTTTATGAAGGAAAACTTTAATCAACTTTAGCTCCCTGAGAAACACTTGCATGGGAGCTAACAGCAGGTCCCTCAACGGCGTGTTATCTGAAGCTGGTTCCCAGGGCTCAGCTGATCACACTATCATTGCTTTGCACCAAGACGAATGTTGCACGTGTGACTGAGTCAGTGTACAAGAGTCCCTTCTCCTTTGGCACCACACACAGAGTCAGCAGAACACCCAACTTGAGCAAATCACTTATTAAGTATCTTTGTACAACGGATTTAATTTTCAGTTACAGCCCTGAGTTCAAAGGTCAGTTAGCTCCGTAAGTCAGCTGAGAACAGATACAAATAAACAGGGAAGAGATGCTGGGGTGCAAGAATCGGGGGACAGTAAGTAGGAAAGGATCTTAAGATGCTCTGGGGGGGGACCCCATATGAATAGGAGGAAGGTCAGATTTGTGGCTGAGCAGCCAAAGACCCTAAAGGCTATTTTTAATCCAGAAGGACAGGAAGGAACAGGAACAAAAAAAGGAACTCACACAAGAGAAATGGAAAGCAAGAAGGAAGCAGCTGTAACAAGCAAGTGGAAAGAGGGTGAGAAAATAGATCTTTAAAACTGTCTTCCTAACAGGGAGGCCAGGGACACTGCAGGAAAAGAAAGAGAAGAAAACACACGAAGCAGCCACAGGACTACTCAAAGGAAGTATTTTAAATGCCTGCGTCTTACAAGGGTCAGTGCGGGTAGGTTGGTAACACTCTTGCCTCTGGCACTAGGTCAGGAGTTCAAGTCCCACATCAGGATTTGGCCTCAAACCAAAAGTTGACTTTCCAGCAGCTCTGCAAGCTGGAAGCACTTTCCATTCTTTGGTGCCTTAACTTTACCACCCTTCTCTGCAACAAATTAAAAGAACCAGAAAGAAAAGAAGAATCAAAGAGAAAATAGAACATTTTCATGTGCAAGATATTCAGTGAATCTGTCTTTAGAATCCTGTGAGTTTGGGGCATTTCTTCCCATGACCAACCAATCTAAGGAGATAGTCCTTGTTACATGCATTCTCGATCACCTAGAGTCCCGGCGGTGACAACGGCGGTGGCAGACGAAGCACTACTTACTGAACATGACGATATCACTAGGTAATCAGCAAGTGGCAAGATAAGATTGGAGAAAAGATTCCCTCTGGAATGAGGCAGGATTAAGGACCAGAACCATCCCCCCATCAAGCACTTAGGTGGCGAGGAGAGAGAAAAAAGACCTTGAGGTTAAATAACAACAATAAGAACCCTTACATTTGTATAACAGTTTATATATTTCAAAGTACTTTTATATACGTTAACTCATGTGAGCTTCACAAAACCCATAGGCAGAAGGAAAAACAGATACTATCCCCATTCCGCCAGATGAAGAAATGGAAGGTTTTAAAAGTCATGTGACATTCTGAAAGTCGCAACCTCAGGAGCAATTCAGCTCATTCCTGGTTTGGGACTCAAGTATTGCATTAGCTAATCAATATGTGGCACAGTATGAAATGTTATCTTTATTTTTATCTCATGCAGTTTAATCCAGGACTTAAAATTTTTGGTGCCAGCACAATTTGCTAACATCCTAAACTATGCCCAACTAAGAAAAATTAGCACAGTGCTTACCAAGAAGTTTTTGGAGAAACTATTTCCTGCCCTCCCATTTTTCCACCAGAAAAAGTGAATATAGAAGACAGAATATGGCCGACTGTTAAGTAGTAAAATATTTTTTAAAGCACAAAAATAAATATACCAACAAATTAACTACAGGAAAAATGAGGGAATGTGAAATGCAAAATATTGGAGCACGAGGAATAATTCAGTCTCTCACTACACAGGCAGCCAGACAGAGAAAGGACAATAGATGACTTCTAATAACCTAAGATTACTAAACCCTGCCATGGTTGGTCCCTTTCTCTCAGGTGTGCAAAATGAGAGAGCAATTTCTGGAATGTGTCTTACACCTTGCTACTACTGTGTCTTAAGCAATTTGGGGTTCCATATAATCCCAAGTTTCAGGGGGCACATGTGAGAAAGCCACCCAGGTCTCTACAAGCTCCATGGCAGGGTTCAAAACCACCCACCACCAGGTGAGTGTGTGTACACCATGTCCCAGGCACTAGGCCAAGCACCTGACATACAAAACTCATTCACGCCTCATGGTAACTCCGTCACGAAGGCACTGCCGCTATCCCCATGTTACAGGTGAGGAACTCAGGCTTAAAGAGGTTAAATAACTTCACAGCTCAAGCCCACAAAGCTCAGGTGGGCCAGAGGTGACTTCTGAATTCAGGTCTGTCTGGCCCTAAAGCACAGGCTCCTGACCAATGTGCTAGGCTACCTGCTACACCGGGGATCCTACTGAAATATCCCTGAAAAGGAAGAGCATCCAGGAGATGCCAGCTCCTACAAAGTCCCCAACTGGGCCATTTCCTCTGCCAGGTCTTGATGGCTCTGGACCCTGTTATTAATTGATTATGTCATTTTTAAAATGGACATGTTTATTGTGTTGTGTCACTAGAAGGAGTCAACACTTGGACAGAAAGTGGCAACTCTTTTCCCTGTGCTCCACAAACTAACCAAAGGCTTTAATTTCCCTAGTTTTCTATTTAGAAATATCAGTTCTCTCAATAAACAATGTCAAGGGTTGCAATTTTAATTGAAAAGCCATGACTATAAAGCATTCTATTTTTAGCCAATGGCTAATCCAGTTTCAGTTATTTTTACTTGTATCCATTAAATGTTCTTTTCTTAGATAAATATTATCCACAGATTCTAGCTCCATCACCTGCAGTGACAAAAGTTATGGGCATAAGAACAGCACGTAACCAGGGAAGAGTTATTTGCAAGAGGGTTGCAGAGAGATTTGGTTGATGTGACCGACCAAAGATATCCTACCTTTAGCAGAAAAGGTTTGTGTTTAGCCTTCAAATTATCTCAAGAATTATGAAACTGGAAAGACTCAGCCTCTGCTTCATTTTTATACAAGATTAAAATCAGTATTTAAATCAGCAGGAAAAAAATAAAAGAAAAAAGTTGAATTACTCAATTCTTTGTAGAAACGAACAAACATGCAAAACTTCTGGGGGAGTTTACATAGGACTAGATTAACTGTGTTGAAACAAATTCAAATGAATGGACCACAGATGGCGTAAGCAATTAAATGCTAGAAAATGTAGGGTAATGAGTCTATGAGAGTGTTTAAAAATCTGGAACCACCAGCAACACACCACCCCACCCCCAACCACCACCACTGTTACCCTCAGAAGTCATATGCTGTGTCACATAAAGGAGAAGGTGGCTTGGTGGAAACAAGCCAGGCAGCAACCCAAATCATTGGAACAGAACTCACAGCCACATCAGTGAAAAGGCACAGGTATTTTGACAACGTTAGGACAACAGAATCAGTAGTAAATGACATGATTCTCTCCCTGTACAAGACTGAGCTTCCTACGAGGTGGCATCTTCTATCTAATGTAAACTTAGTCTACCTTTATTCCTTCCTTTCTTTTTCTTCTGTTTTTATTCTTTTTAAAACTAAAGGCAGTTCTCAGAGTAAATTTAACCAAACAATCACAATAATGACAGAATTAAGGGAAACCAAGCAAACATGAGAGTCAAGCTTTGATCAATTACATAGAAGCCATAAAGTAACATTATAAAGATGCAACAAATCTTAAAAAACAATATACGAAAAGACATTTAGGCTGTGTGTACGTGTGTGTGTGTGTGTGTGTGTTTAAGAGAGAAAGAGAGAGATTGATATGTGGTAGCAGTAAACTAGGGAAGCATTAGATCTCACTAAAATTTTTCTTTTATACGAGTGGGATTAGCAATCAAAGTGAGTCTCCAAGAGCAGTAATGCCAGCAGCCAGGATAAACAGTGTCAAAGAGGGTTTAAAGACATTGTGTAGGGAGAAGGATAAAGACGAGGACACTTAACCATAAAATTTCTTGTGTCCCTAACAACACAATTATAAGTTTAACTACTGTTGTCTAAAATACAACTCTGTAATCATGGTCCTGCGGGTTCCATATTTATTCTCTCTCCATGGCCTACAGATTCAATTTGTTTAGTATGTAGGGAAACAGAAGACTTTAAAAAAAGAAAAGAAACCACCAGCTCTGTAAAGTTCTCTGGAATCTGAGAAGCCAAGCAGTCTTTTCTGCCTTGCTCATGGTGAGCCTAAGTCTCTAGACGTGACGCATGAGGATGCCTGGATCTGGTTTTTCTGCAGGGCCTTCTGATGGGAAAGCAGGCATTTGCTAGCGGATGTGAAGGAAGCCTGACCTGAAGTCCCCAGTGCATTTCTCCCAATGAGAAAAGGACAACAGTGACCCCAGAAAGCCAGAAGGCTTTTGCTGACCTGTTCTTTGAAACCAGAGTGCCTAAGATCATGCCTGCCAGGACTCCTCCTCTGGCCCACCACCCCACCCGCCCTCTTCCTTCTGTTGCCACAGTTTCTGTTCAGGTTCAGGTCCTCAGCCCTTTCTGCATCTCATTACCACCAAAGCTTCCTCCTGGGTCCCCATGCTCCAGCCTAGCTCCCTTCCAATGCATCTACCCTTGAGCTGTCAGTCATCGTTCTAAAATGAAATCTGACCATGCCACTATGCTTAAAACCCTTCATTGACTACCCCAGCAATTCCACAGCTCAGCAAACCGGGTGCTCAGTGACGTGGCTCACGCCCTTCCCTCTTCCCAGGCTGAGCCTCACATAGCAGGAGTCTCATTTCAGGGCTCCCTGCCTTCCCACAGGCTGTGCTCTCGGCTGGGACACTGGCCCCCAGGGGCCCACACCCTCAATTAACTCCTCCTCATCCGTCACCTCTCTGCTGAAGGGCCACCTCCTCTGTGCAGCCTACCTGGACCACCCACCCCTCACTCCCATCTGATTTAGATGCCACCCCCCCTCCCAGACTCCCCTAGCAATGGCCACACCTACCACAATACACCGTAATCAGTTTAACTTTCTGTCTCCCCCATTCACCTGTAAATTCCTTCAGAAGAAGGTTTTATTTTACTTTGTATTCCCCAGATTTAACATGGTGTCTGGCACAAAGCAGGCTTTTGATGAATAAATGAGTGCTATCGAAGGAGAGGTTATACAGATGACACATTCACACAAAGGGACGTGCAACAGCAGTGAAGGAGTTCACGCTGGTGTGTTTACTAGCGAATGACCCAGAACCTGCCAACAACCCCAGAGAACTCCAGATCAACTCTGGAGAGACAGCCACACCCATCCGCAACCCAGACCCGGAGCTAGCTGAGCTCCTCTAATGGAATGAAGCAACATTTATTATCTTTCTCCATTTAACCAATGCTTCTCTTGCTCTGTTTATAGGAATCAATTTTTTTCTGTAAAAATGTATATGACGGTACAAATTCAAATGCTTTACTTATGTAGTGTATTTCTGGATATTTTAACAGAAAATATAGAAAACAGTCACAAGATTCTGATTATTGAGAAGGGGGAAGCTTAGAGAGATATGTATGCCGTGGAAACTAAAATCAGCAGGATACAGCAGTGGCAAATTCCAGCTAAGTGCCCAGTAAGTGGAAAGGCACAGTATTTACCTTATTTCTCTCCATTTCTTTCTAAATTTAAAACTCCAAGAGGCTTTTTCTTTATTTCACAGAAATGAAAATGAAGTATGTTTACAATATTGTTTTAACAGAATGTATACTTTTAAGTATAAAGGGTTAATGTGTCTGCTATATCTATGCCATTATGTATTTGCTAGGAAAAGATATGTATTTGGAACTCAACTGAGCATTCCCTGGATTGAACTGAAATAGATATTCTTGATTACATGCTTCATATTCCTTACACAGATCCCAGAAGATTTTGAAAGCAGTGAAAGGACCCAATGCAATAACAATATCTCAGGCAATTCAAATTTACTATATTTTCTTAATTGGTAGGCTACTCTATTATTGCATTAATTATTTTAGAAACATGTTCCCAAGGTCTAAATGAAAAAGTCTAGTTGGTTCATTTACAGATGATTGCTACATTTTGAAACCTACTTTCTAAAATCTAAATTAAACATTCCAGCAGACACAAATAATGCAACCTAAGGGCCTGTTTTCCTAGATGAAAACAAGGATGACCAACTGTAAACTAAAGGCTCCTCTAGGGCTTATCTCCTTACAATTCTAAAATCCCACCCCTGAGCTTTCCAACCACACATAATTGTTACGCTTGCCAATACTTTTTAACTCATACATTGCCTTTCTTTCTTCAACATTCAGCAGTAAGACAGGGACAGTTGGACCTCCTGGTTTTAAACGCACTGGGAAATTTTTATTAAGATGAACAACTGCTACCTTTGTTTGTGCCCTGCTTTGTTCCAGAAAGCATGTAAAACATCTATAATCATTACCTAACTGAATTTTCTCGCCCCAGTGCCCCTCTTCTTTTCTTTATAAGCTAACATCTTCATGCTGATTTTGTTTTAAATGAGAAGCAACCAGAAATTCATATTAATCAGGCAATATGAGTCCCCCAAAGAAGGATGAAGCTTGATCTATTCATTCAGCGAACATTCACTGTGTTTCTGCCGACTCTATGGCCACAGTTGTGAGCTCACAGTCTAGCAGGGGATACAAACAAACAGGCAATCACAACAGAGTGAAGTAAATGCAGGACAGGGACAAACAGAATGCTTCTGGTGCACACAGAAGGGGCACCTCATCCAGACTGGGGTGATTAGAGAAGGTTCCTAGAAGTGAAGTTAGCTGAGAACTTGAGGAACTGTGTGCGTTTGAAGGCAACGTGGATAGCAACACCAAGGAAACGCCAGGTAGAGTCCATCCAAATAGCGTATCCGAGTGAAGTCAACTTCTCAATCCAGATGTGACAAGTGGTTATCTGACCACTCTGCCCTCAGAACCCACAGATTGGCCACAATTTGCCCAAACACCAGGTTCTAGAACAATTTCCAGTTCCTTTTATCTCTAAATATATTCTGCTTTCTCCTGTCCTACTTCACTCTACCAGTCTCTCCCAGCTATCACGTATTTCAACTCAGTACAACAAACATCGACTAAGAGCCTACGTGGGAAATAGTGTGATAAAAACTGGACACGCGGAAGGGAGGCACTGGGGCCCCACCACAAGGACTGCATGACCACAGAAGTGTAAAACTGAGAAAAGCCACGTGACTTGGCCATTGGCCATTCCACTGCCCACAAATTTTGCAGAGGTGATCTAGCACTAACAACCTGCTTGTGAAACAAATATCCTCACCTTGAACTGACCTTAGTTTGACATATTTTCTGGACCCTGAGTCTATCATATTCTGAAGAGAACACCATGAGTTCTTCACCCCAAAGCCCCTTCTGGAGCAGCTGGACTCTTCTGTCTTTTTGAGTAGTCTTCCTAAAATGTACATTTACTGCTTTCAGAAAACACTGTTATTTTTTTAACTCATTTCTACATGTCACTGTCAATGTCTAACAACAATACTGGGACCAAAGATAAATAACAAGTTTTGACCATTTGCTCTTCCATAAATCATTAGGCATTCCACAAGCTAAGTGAATGCTTGGGTGAAATTACTTTTTAGTGCCTCTTCCAATACGGAGATTTGATGATTTTATGACATAAAGGCAGCCATTTTTCTTTGACAGCTGTAGGTAGGTAAAATTATCCCAGCCTAAGATGCTATTGGAAAGGGAAAATGGGTCGGCATTTCAATAATATTTGGTTTTTCAAAGTCACCAGCATAACCTCGCTGTCAATGGGCAAAGCTGCAGCTGCGTGTCTAAGTAAACCAAGCCTGGGCCACACTTGGTTGTATATTTTACAACCAAAGACAGAGGGTTTTACTTCAAAAGACCAACTGAACAGAAAAGTTAACAAATAATATAAAAAACAATGACCTAAATGTTTTGGACTGCATGATACTTCACATCTTTGGATGTGTAATTATTTTGTTATCCTTCCCAAAATTGAACCGTAATTATGTTTTGAGATCTAAGTGCTATAAAATACAAAAACTGCACTTTTAGGTTTCTAGGCTTTTTGAAAAAGCATTAAAGACATATAACAAGGCTATGCCCACCCTCTTGTGCTACATAACTTCACACGTCTTCACTGCACCACGCTTTACACATCCAAAATGGAGCGTTTATCAATAAGATACACATCTTTGCAACAAATGTCTCAATTTGCAGCTCAGGTTATCATTCAAACATAAAGAAGACAAGAAAGCCACATCTTTCAAGTCCTTCATCAGTTGCAACAGACAAAAAAAGCACACCATAAGCATCCTCACTCTTTTGAGTCAACGTTCTCTTCCACTACTATGGAAACAGCCTTAAGGTCCCAGGAAGCTCTTGACAGCAAGGAGCTAACCATCTGGGTTCAAATCTGGCATGTACCACTTCCTAGCCGTGTGACCCTGGCAAGCAATTTAACCTCTCTTGGCATTAGTTTCCTCATGTGAAAAAGAAAAAAAGAGAGAGATAATCATAATTCCACCTTCCTCAAGAAGGTGGTTGTCATACTTCAGTAATTTCCTCACCTCGTTTCAATCACAACTTTACTCTAAAACTGGTTACTTAGAAGAATTTTTTTTTTTTTTTTGAGACGGTCTCGCTCTGTTGCCCGGGCTAGAGTGCCATGGCGTCAGCCTAGCTCACAGCAACCTCAAACTCCTGGGCTCAAGCGATCCTCCTGCCTCAGCCTCCCAAGGAGTACGCCACCATGCCCGGGCTAATTTTTTCTATTTTTAGTTGTCTGGATAATTTCTTTCTATTTTTAGTAGAGACAGGTCTCACTCTTGCTGAGGCTGGTCTCGCAATCCTGACCTCAAGCGATCTTTCAGCCTTGGCCTCCCAGATTGCTAAGTACTTTGGAGAATTTTTAAAGGGTTACCAGAATGTAGAAAAACAAACATGGGGAAGCCACTTGGTTCTAAAGACAAAGGTTCTATAATTGCTGTGGCTCATTTGAGTTGCATTTAATTAAGTCTGGAATTTTCAAGGACAAAAACAGAGCTTCCCAACAGGACACCTAAGAGAAGAAAACAAGTGGGATTAGAGTTGCAGGGTTCCTAAGAACTGGTTCTTGAGGAGTAGGGTGGTAGCAGTAAGTCTCACTTTGTTGAAATGCGGGAGAGGGAGAGAGAGTCCTCCATCAGCTAGAGCCAGCCTTTTACATCAGCCTCCTTCTCAGTAGTTCAGATTTACAGTTAAGGCCACGATGAACCAACTCTGAACTCCATACACATTTGGGAACACGGGGAGAGAGGGAGAGGAGAGAAGAAGTGGAATCCAGTGAACAGAACAGTCAAAGGGAATTACTAAATAAATGTGAACATCTAAATGAATGACAGTTTATGTATTTGGGGGCCTATAGAGTGAACCCCTCCATTTCCCATGACTTACTCATTGACTGCTGCTGTATTTAGCTAAAAGCTAAAACTGTCACCCAAGCGACGTCAGTCTCATTAGAAAGAGAGGAACAACTTGCCACCAAAAATTGTAACAACTCTGTTGAAGGCACCTGGTTCAGAACCTGTGAATCTATCTGAAATAGCCAGACATGGCAAACCACATCCACACCGCATTTAAATAAAATACATACACACAACCCCCAACAACAAAGTGATGACCTGTCAGAACTCTAGTTCTGCTTCCCCTATCGGGTCTGCTGGTAATGCACATAATTAATTTCAAAATCATATTCTGAGTAAACTAGCTGCTTGGTAAGCGAAGACTTCTCATCCTCACTGGGAAGGTTCCACACCTGCAGATGTCACCAGTCTACGGCGCTAGTGGGTGGTACTCTGGCCCAAAGTACAGTAGTAGCAGGAAAGGTCTGAGCCGAAGTAGCTGGGGAAGCCCAAAGCAATGACTGAATGCCTGTGTCAGCAGACCCATGGCAGGTGAAGGGACTGCTGCTGGCCATCTTGCCTTAAACTCCATGAGTTACAAGTCACACACTGCCTCTAGTCTTAACCTGAGTCCTTGGGCAGTTTTGTTTCCTGCCCTCTTTCATACTCCACCTTTAAATGCTAATCAAAATATTCTGAATTTTCTGAGACTGGAAGCCAGTAAAGATGGAATGCAAGTGCGTAATCTTCATCTCTGAAGCTCATCCCCTGTGAGTGCCTGAGTGTGGCTAGAATAAGGCCAGGGAAACCATGCTCCATCCCCTCTATTCAGCCTACCTTTATTTTCTTTCTCAAGGCTTTTTCTGTCACCTCTCTCCGCTCTCTCTGAGAGTCACTTCTATCTCCAGACCAAGAGTTCCTTCATTCTTCCACCTGCTGATGTTTGCCCAAGCAGTGAGCCCATCACCAAGCTTTCCACTTCTCACATTTCCCTTATTTGGGATGTGTTGAAGGATCCACTAGGCAATGGCTAAGAACTCGCATGACCCTACCTGATATTTTAGAATCTCAGTGAAAAAGAGTCTTGTTAACAGAAACAAGCATTTTTCCAGAGGCCTACCACGCTACACACTCCACACACACGGTCGTGGGCACTAAGCCTGCCTCCTTCCAGGCTACAGAAAGGAGATCCCATCGGGAAACCTGCCACCCCTCAAAGGAAGCAGACTTGGAACGGTCTGTCCTCTGAGCATTCTGGGTACCCCGCAGGGGGACAGGAGTAGGGCAGAGGCTGTCAGCATCAGTGGGCGGAGGGCAGGAGGGGAAGACGGTGCCATCGGGGCACAGCTGCTTTCTGGCTCTTGTCTAACAGAGTGTTGCTCTCTGGCCCTGTTACTCTGTGTGTCATTTTCTGCCACTTCACCCCCAATCTATTTGCCAAATACCTCAAGATGTTTCTAAGAGGTTCTGAATTATTAACAAACCTAGGGAAGATCCTTTGGAAAACATTAAATACAAAAACAGACCTGTACAGCTAGTGCAAACACTTGGTCATTAGCATTTTCCTTTTTAAGGCCAAAAGAGGGAGGAAAAGAAAAATAAAAAAGCCCGTCTCTGCTAAATAATAATGATATTCACAGAACAGACACTGAAATTCCAAAGTTCACAATCTCTCCAGCTTTACTCACCCCTAGCCATCTTGCTCCTTTATTGGCAGCCTGTTGAATCTGGACTCTTTTGAGGGTGACATGGTAAACAGCTCCTTCCTCTACCTCTTCACCCCAGTCCTGAATCGAGCTCTGCCAAGGATGGGATAAAGAGAAAGAAAAAGAGTATTTTTTTTTTTCCTCTCCGCTAACCACAATCTATCCCAGCTGCTTTGCTGCTTACAACAGCACTCAGGGCACGAGACGGGCTGTTCAGAATAAATATTACAATCAGAGCAACACAAGACACATTGCGATAGGGAGAATGCTGAGATTTTCTTGGCCGGGAGCCCCTTCCTGTGGTATCAGGATCCTCGGACTTTTCCATTTAGTTATTTTTCCTAGACTTGCTCACATATCTTAAATAGTTTTTTAAGTCTCTCTTTTTTTTTTCTTCATAAGGAAACTATGGTTTAGATCTGATTAACTTGTGCCCTTTAAGTAAAAAAGAAAACTAACTCATTTGTAGAAAAAGTGTGAGGACTTTTATAAGTGGCTCAGTCATTTGAGCAAACTAGATTTTAAACTCAGAACACAAACAAGTGTTTAAAATGCCAAGAGTCCTCCTCACTGCGTTGGAAGTAAGTAAAGTGGTTTTGCTTCTCTTTCTCTCCACTTATTGTTCTGGAGCCCAAAAAGTTAGCGGGGGTGGAAAGTTTTTATTTCCGTAAAATAATCTGGCAAGTGCAGAAGGAGCAACACATCATCATGCAGCTTCGCCCGAAATGTGTGTAGCGATCCCTGGATTTCCACGTCCCCCCGGGGCTAGAGCTGAGGTTGGCGCCCCGAGCCGCTGGGACGCAGGGGCGCTCCGCGGGACACCCAGCGTCGCCGCTCCTTGTGCTTCGGAGTTCTGCCCCGCCGACGGGCATCCGTCCCCGACACGCCACGGGCACCGGCACGGAGAGTGGGCGCCGCTAAGGGGGAGGCCACGCACAGAGGGGGCGACAGAGCGGAGCGAGCGCGGCCGGATCGCTCCGTCCCCGCCGGGGTCCGACACACGCCCAGAGAACGCGGGAGAAGCTTCCCCGCCGGAGAAGCCTCCGGGGGAGAAGGAAGGCGGAGAGCTCGCGTTACCATTTTAGCTCGCCAAAGCAATTGCATTCTCAGCTTTCTCTCCGGGACGGGAAGGCGGCATGATGCGCCCGGCTCCGCGGCCCCCGCAGCGTCTGCCCGGCTGGGCCCCGCGCGTCCCGGTCCCGAGCGGCCGCCGCGCACGGCCACGCGCCGCGCTGTCCCCAACGCCGCCGCCGCCGCCGGCGCGACTCGGGCCACAAAGGCAGCGGGCGGGCGGGCGAGCGCGGAGGAGCAGACTCCTCCCCGCGCCGCTCCGTGATGTCAGGCTTTCCTGTTTGTGCGAGCAGCACCGAGCGCCCTGCCCTCCCAGCGCGGACGGCGAGCGCGCACGGGGACCCGGCAACCGCGCCTTCAAGGTCGCCGGGTCTTCCTCGTGGTCACCAGGTGCCAAAACAGAACCGCGCGTGGGATGCGGGGGGCGAGCGTGCGCGTCTCATGCCTCCCTCGCTCAAAGAAACAAAGGAGGGGGAAAGTCAGAAAAAGTTCTCTAAGTACCAGTTTTGAATTCCGAATAATAAAATCAGAGCGACCCCAAGGAGAGCAATAATACTGGAAGCCAGGAAGTTTTTCCTTAGGACAAAAGGATAAGGTCGGAGGCTACCCGGATATTCCAAAAGCCATGCCCAGGGGCTGCACCCCGTCCCGAGTGGGCACACTGCCAACAGGAAGCCGCTCTGGACTTCTCTGTACCACCCGTTATGATAGGGTCAAGTTCGGGTGCGGAGGGGACACAGCATGGAAGGGTTGCAGGGACCCACAGGGCCCCGGTTGTCTGTGCCGTAGGGACACAGTGGGATACTAACCGCGGGGGAAAGCTCTTCCTAAGACGACTGCCAGCCGGAGTTTCATCATAACGGAAAGACCTGCTCTAGGGACAAAAGATTATTACATTTTTCAGATCCAGTTTGAATAAATCAACAGCGAGAGATTCCTATGATAATGCAATCAAACTTGGCACCTGCAGAATCCCATGCCAATTACGAAAGCTTTAGGGATCATGCCTTTCCTACTATTCACCTCTAAATGAATTTAATCACCTTTAAATTTAAAAAAAAAAAAGTCTCCCATTAATTGTCACACTAAGGCATAGGCTGGACTTGGGTTAACAGTAAATATATCCCAAGCTGAAAATTTAAAAATCAAGCGCACTGAGGTTCCCAGGAGAACAGAATAAATGACAGCAAGGGTGTAGCATCAAAGAAAAACAAAAGATGTGAAGATGTTCTCAAGTCACCCAGCCAAGTTACCTTCATACAACCAGAACCTACAGGGCTCAGTGACTGTATAGAGAGGGAAATGCTGTTTTTATCAAGCTGAAGTGATTGTCTCTATAATTTAAAAGAAAAAAAAAAGCATGTAGAATAGATCTTTCTGTGATGACCAGGACAGAGTGTTCCCAGGAGCCAGAGGAAAATCACGTGGGGGCCCCACCTCCTTGCTTGTTAAGCCATCCTCAGGACCCCAGGCCCATACCTAGAAGACCTATTATTCGGTGACCTTGATGACCCCAAGATGGAACTGAGTTCAGCAACCCATGAGATTAATTTCACCACTACTTACCCTAATTTTTGGCTATAAACTTGTAGATGACTGAAAATTTTCCACTTCAGGCATATTAAGCAGTTTCTTCAACCTCACCCCTCCCAGGAAGCCTTCCTGGATAGCATAGCTTGTAACTCACAAGGCCCCACTCAGGTTTCAGATCTGCGCACACTCCTCTTTAGACCACCAGTTCCCTGGCTGGCCACCTAGTGTGCAAAGGGAAAAGCATTGGCTTTGAAGTAAGTGGATCCAGCTCCAAATTCAGGCTTACAGTAAGAGTGAACTTGAACACTACTTTCCTGAGCCATAATTTCCTCATCTGTAAACGGGGACAAACAGCTACCTCAAAGAGTTTGAAAAAGGATTAAATGAAATAATGTAGGAAGATCATCTAGCACATGGTAAGGGATCAAAAAAATTCCATTCCCTCCTTATTGCACTTCCTCCCAAATTGTATTTACTCAGATTCACTGAAAAGTTGTGTTATGTATTCAGTGTGGGAAAATCTGAAATGACGCCTTCTCATCAAATTACTTTTAAAATTGCAGAGAGGTTTGCCAAGAAAAACTATTCGTATTTATACCTGATAATGTATACAATTTTGTACAAATGTTCTGCAAAAAAATCTGGCTTTATACTAGATAGAACAATTCACTGTTGCAGTTTACACATTTTTCATATTTATTTTAAAATATTTCACCTGTAGGCAGTTTAGTCTGTAATACCTTATTACCTGTAACCTTTGGGTTAAAATATTCCTGGTCAGTATGTGGAAAGGATAAACCAATAAGCCATTCATAACTCCATTTGCATTTATTTACCAGATTAGCCTGCCCATGACCTAGCAGAGTCCTGAAAGAATTGGTAGAGTTTTGTTAAAAGGAGATCAGCAATGTTTGTAGTTTTTCAGTGTACAAGACTTTCATCTCTTCAATTAAGTTTATTCCTAAGTATTTTATTCTTTTTGATGCTATTTTAAATGGGATTGCTTTGCTTTTTTTAATTTTTCAGATTGTTGTTAGTACATAGAAACACATTAATTTTGTATTCTGCAATTCACTGAATGTGTTTATTAGTTCTAGCAGGTTTTTTTTGTTGTTGATACAAATAAATAGAAAGACATCCTGTGTTATAGATTGAAAGACTTAATATGTTAAAATGCCCATACTACCCAAAACTATCTACAGATTCAATATTCCCTATCAAAATCTCAATTGCATTTTTTACAGAAATAGAAAAAAAATCCTAAAATTCATATAGAACTACAAGGGACCCTGAATAGCCAAAGCAATCTTGAAAAAGAAGAACAAAGTTGGAGGTCTCACACATTCTGATTTCAAAACATATTACAAAGCTATAGTATGAAAACAATATGATACTGGCATAAAGCCAAACATAGATCAATGGAACAGAACAGAGAGCTAGAAACAAACCCAAGCACTTAAGGTCAACTGATCTTCAACAAGGGTGCCAAGAGTACACAATGGGGAAAGGATGGTCTCTTCAATATATGGTGCTGGGAAAACTGTATATCCACATGCAAAAGAATGAAACTGGACCTTTATTTTATACCATACACAAAAATCAATCCAAAATGGATTAAGACTCAAATGTCAACATGAAACTGTAAAACTCTTACAAGAAAATTGCTGTGGTTTGGTTTCTTTGACCCCCTCCAAATCTCATGTTGAAATTTGATCTCCAGTGTTGGAGGTGGAGCCTAAAGGGAAGTGTTTGGGTCCTGGGGGCAGATCCTTCATGAATGGCTTGGTGCCATGAGCGAGTTCTTACTCTATTAGCTTCCATAAGAGCTGGTTGCTAAAAAGAGCCTGGCATCTCCCCATTCTCTCTTGCTTCCTCTCATGCCATGTGATCTCTGTACGTGCCTGCTCCCCTTCACCTTCCACCATGAATGGAAGCACCCTGAGACCCTCACCAGATGCAGAAGCCAGTGCTGTGCTTCTTGTATAGTCTGCAGAACCATGAGACAAATAAATATCTTTTCTGTATAAATTATCAGTGTCAGATATTCCTTCATAGCCACACAAATGGACTGAAACAAAAATATAGGGTAAAAGTTTCATGACATTGGTCTTGGCAATGATTTCTTGGATATGATACCAAAACCATAGGCAACAAAATCAAAAATAGACAAGTAGGACTACAAAGGAAACACAGTAAAAAAAACCAACCTATGGAATAAGAGAAAATATTTGCAAATCACATATCTAATAAAGATTTCATGCCCATAATATATAAGGAAATTCTACAACTCAATAGGAAAAAAATAAATAACCCAATTTAAAATGGGCAAAAGACCTGAATAGACATTTTTCCAAAGACATACAAATGGCGAATGGCTACAGGAACAGGTGCTCAACATCACCGATCATCAGGGAAATGCATATCAAAACCACAGTGAGATATAACCTCACACCTGTTAGGATGGCCATTATTAAAATAGTAAGTGTTGGTAAGAATGGAGAGAAAATGGAACTCTCGTACAGTGTTGATGGGAATGTAAAATGGTATACAGGTGGTGTGGAAAAAAATATGGAGATTGCTCAAAATATTAAAACTAGAACTACCATATGATCCAGCAATCCCAATTTTGAGTATTTATGCAAAAGAATTTAAATCAAGACCTTGAAGAGATATCTGTGCTCCCATGTTCACTGCAGCATTACTCACAGTAGAATGGAGCAACCTAAATGTCCATCAGTGGAGGAATGGATAAAGAAAATGTGGTGTATTCATACAATGCAGTAGTATCCAGTCTTAAAAAAGAAGAAAACCCTGTCATATGTGACAATATAGATTAAAACTTGGGGACATTATGCTAAGTGAAATAAGCCACTCACAGGAGGACAAATGCTGTATGGTTCCACTTACATGAAGTATCTAAAATAGTCAAACTCTTAGAAGCAGAAAGAATAATGGTGGTTGCCTGGGGCTGGATGGAGGGGGAAGTGGAGAGTTGCTGATTAGTGTGTATAGAGTTTCAATTATGCAAGATGAATAAGTTCTAAAGATCTGTACAACATTGTGCTTATAGTTAACAATAATGTACTGTTAACTCAGTACATATTTAACACATAAAAATTTGTTAAGAGGGGAAAAGGAAAATCAGAAAAGATCTATATTTAAAGCATTAGGCTGTTGCTAAGGAATAACTTTGTGTTGCCATATTGGTGGGCACTGACAGTAACAATAGAAAGGTCCTAGGAAATAAGAGGAAAAAGATATGGAAGAACATTAAACTGGGAAGAAAAAACTTTCTTGCCTTACAGTTTCACCATGGCCAATAAATAAAGAGCAAATGCAAGCAACTTGTATGTAGATTTTTAAGAAAATCTTTATAGAAATAGAAATACATAGTTTATATCCTCCATTCATTCACTTATTCATTGGTCTCTATGAAACCATATTTTCCTAGATTTTACTCTACCTCTCTGGCTGCAAAAGAGAAGTAAAAGATATAAAAATTAGACAGAATGTACTCATATATGTCGGGTGACATGGTGTAATACTCACATGCCTGGATAAACGATAGGACATTTGGCATCTGAGTTTAAATCCCAGCTCTAGACAAGGTGCCAATCAAGAGTCTGACCCTCGCTTCTCATGCCCTTATTTTCCTCATTTGTCTCTTTTCATGCTTATCATGGAGTTAAATGAGATACACTATATAAAGCACAGTGCTTGGAACATAGGAGGCATTGACTGAAAATGTATCTCCTTCTCTCCCTACTCCCACACCATTTTCCTTTAACATAATCCTGTATTTGTTTACTGCTTCTGGTTTGTAATCGGTATGTTCTTTTTACTTTTGCCTGGGTAATAGGTTATTGCATGACAGAAAAGTAAGGGCAGTGCAAGTATAATGGACATTGTACTTGGAAATAAGCACTTAATAAAAACTTGTCTTACAAACCATATATATGATGAGGCATTAATATCCAAAATATATAAAGAACTCATACAACTCAATTGCAAACTAACCAACCTGATTAAAAAATGGGCAAAAGACCTGAATAGACATTTTTCCAAAGAAGACATACAAATGTCCAACAGTTATATAAGATACTTAACATCACTAATCATTAGGGAAATACAAGTCAAAACTACAATGAGATATCACCTCATACCTGTTGGAATGGCTACTATTGAAAAAACAAAAAACAAGTGTTGGCAAGGATGACGAGGAAAGAGAACCCTGGTACACTTTTGTTGGGAATGTCAATTGGTACAGCCACTATGGAAAACAGTATGGTGGTTCCTCAAAACATTAAAAATAGAACTACCACATGATCCAGCAATCCTAGTTCTGAGTATTTATCCAAAAGAATTTAAATCAAGACCTCAAAGAGGTATCTGCAGTCCCATGTTCACTGCAGCATTACTCACAACAGCCAAGATATGTAAACAACCTAAATGTGCATTAATGAATGAATGGATAAAGAAAATGTGGAATATACATACAATGGAATATTGTACAGCCTTAAAAAAGAAGGAAATCCTACCATTTGTGACCACACGGATGGACCTGAAAGACATTATGCTAAGTGAAATAAGCCAAACACAGAAAGACAAATATGGTATGATCTCACATGTAGAATCCAAAATAGTCAAACTCATTGAAGCAGAGAGTAGAATGGTGATTCCCAGGGTGAGGAGAATGAGGGAATGTGGAGGTGATAGTCAAAGGCTACAAAGTTTCAGTTATACAAGATGAATAAATTCTAGAGCTCTATTCCAGGTATATAGCACAGAGCCTAATAGCTACCACTACTGTGTTGTATACTTAAAATTTTCTAAGAGGGTAGATCTTATGTTAAGTATTCTTAACACACACACACACATGCAAATAATAACATGAAAATAATACAGACTAATGGGAGAAACAGACATTTATAATTATACAATTTAAGTGTGAAATTAAAACTGATAGAGCTACAAAGAGGGGATGTTCTCTCATGGTGCCATGTGGCATGAGAGAATCTAATACAGGCATTTAACCCAGGTGAGAGAGGAGAAAAGGGAAGGATGTCCGAAACATGGAGAACCACATGTGCACAGCTCTGTGAAAGGAGGGAGCCAGATATGTTCAAGACACTGAAAGAGGACTGGGGTGGCTGGAGCCCAGATAGCATAGGTAGAAAAAATATATATATATACACATGTAGAACATATATGTAAAAATATATATGAAGTTTGGGGGGTGATGGATATGTCTACGGTCTTGATGGTAGCGATGGATTCATGGGTGTATGCTTATCCCCAAACTCACTACTTTGTATACAATCAATATGTACAGCATTTTACATGTCAATCGTACATCGATAACGTTTAAAAAAAAAACTTGTCTTAAAGATGGCAATATCAATCAGCATAAGACGGTTAAGAAATGGGAAGACCTCAGTTTTTTCATCCTCAAACTCAATGCTGGACTATATTGTTCTATGCTCAGTCAAAAGTTCAGAGGAAAACAGTCCTAAGAGGACAATAACAACAACTATGTGAAGAAAGGTAAATAAGTGAGAGGGCAGGATTGACATTTCACACCTTGGTACTACTGAATATAAACTGCCTCTACCTGCCTGTGGCCATTACCTAAACAGACTAATTTGGAAAACCATTCCCACTCACTGGTAGTCAGTGAAATCGACAATAGCCATGTTGCAATATTTTATTCATAAACGATATCTTCAGCTATCTGCAGATCCATAAAAAACTTTTGGAGGAGGACATAAGCAAATAAATCTGTTACTGCTTGATTCCCTCCTCCAACAATATGAAAGTCTTGTCAAAATGCATGCTACTTAATCCTTTCAACATCCCCATGAAAGTCTTCTCCTTATTCTTCAGGCTTGTGAGCTGTGTGACTTACCAATTAACTGTCCATGTTCAGCTTGCCACTATGAGCTGGGCACCCTGCTAGGGTTGTTTCTAGCTATGATAACTGGGTTTGCCCCATTCACCTACTTTTTGCTTGACCTTTCAACCTTGTTTTGCAAAGGGTAAAGAGTCAATCATGCTTGGTTAAATGTGAACAGTCCTCTGAACACTCCTTACGCAGTAGATAGTTGTGTCCATTTTCTGAGGGACCAAACTGATTTTATTAATTCTCACGGAAATACTATAAGGTATGAATTAAAAATTCTCGATGCTCTGTTATTAGGTGCTTACATTTAGGCAAGCCAATTACAAGCCAATTTTAGATAGATCTACTACAACCAGAGAAGTGGCTGCCCTAGGAGACAGAAAGGGAAAACAAGAAATATAAACAAATAGCACCCAACAGATGGCAGGTCAAAGGCAGAGGGCTTCTCTGGCCATGATGGCGAACATTTTTCAACTAATGGTTTACCAATTGTTGGTAGTTATTCTTAATGGTTGATGATGCTCTCCAGAGGAGGAAGTTGGTACTGGAATACTATTTGTAACTTGGGCTGATGAGCATTATTACCTCATCTAATTACAGATTTCTGTAAAAGAAAAAAGGACAGCCAGCCAGAAATGTGTTCACATGGTTGAAAAGATCAAAACATACAACAACCAGCTCAGACCTATAATGCCAGGTTGTGTGATAAACAATGAGACATCTGCAAAGTGAGAGATGGGTGACCTGATGCCACGGAGGCTTTGATCAAGATTTGAGAAGGTGTCACTGGGCAGTTAGCCAAATCATATCTTTTTTTAAGGACTAAAGGAACTTCCTTTTTCCATAATAATGGCATTGAAATGGTACTGAAAACCCAGATAAACCAGAACTTCTTTTATATCTATATCTATATAAACTAGAACTTCATATATATATTCTACATATATATATTTTACATATATATTTTTACATATATGTTCTACATGTGTATATATATATTTTTTTTTCTACCTATGCTATCTGGGCTCCAGCCACCCCAGTCCTCTTTCAGTGTCTTGAACATATCTGGCTCCCTCCTTTCACGGAGCTGTGCACATGTGGTTCTCCATGTTTCGGACATCCTTCCCTTTTCTCCTCTCTCACCTGGGTTAAATGCCTGTATTAGATTCTCTCATGCCACATGGCACCATGAGAGAACATCCCCTCTTTGTAGCTCTATCAGTTTTAATTTCACACTTAAATTGTATAATTATAAATGTCTGTTTCTCCCATTAGTCTGTAAACTCTATGAAGGCAGGGGTAATGCCACTTTTTTCTCACCATTGTATTCTAGCGCCTCAGACAGTGCCTAGCACATAATAGATGTTCAATAAATAACTTGATTAGATATTAATAGATGGACAGATAGATCCCATGCTATAAGCTCAGTTAAGTGCTTAATTATTGTGGCTGAATAATATAAATAAATCTTAGATATTATCTTTACCTTAAAGTTGCTTATACTCTAAAATCTTACGAAAGACACCAAGGAAATGACTGAAAACTGATTTTACAAAGCCACAGATCAGCAAGTACAGATTAAGAGAGCAGGGCAGACTGAGCAACACAGCCCTGAGAGACACTGAGAAAATTAGTCAGGTGGTGCTCACTTTTAAAGGGCTTCCAGATAATGACAGCTTTTATTAAGGCTTTGCTAACCACTACCTTTGAAGAAAAAAAGAAACGTGTTTTGGGAGGAAAAAAGAGGGGTCTTCCAGATGGCACATTCACAAGAGATGGAAAGAGATGATATTTGGTTGGAGAAGTAGATCAGGTAAAGGAGGTGTGGCTAAAGCAGCTAGTGACAGAGATGTTTTAATTTTTCTTACAAAATAATTGAAATGATAAAATGGTGTGAACAAAATGATTCTCTTTTACTGATATATAATAATTTTACATTTTTATGAAGTACATACATGTATACAATGTATGTTTTGATACATGTATACAATACAAAATGGTCAGAGTAATTAGGATATCCATCATTTAAAAATTTTATCATATGTGTTGGGAACATATCAAATCATCTCTCCTAGCTATTTTGAAATATGCAATAAGCTATTGTTAACCGTAGTCACTCTACTGTGCTATTGAACACTAGAACTTAGTCCTTCTATCTAACTGTGTGTTTATACTCATTAACCAAGCTCTCTTTGTTCCCCCACAACCCTTCCCAGCCACTGCTAACCATCATTCTGCTTTCTACCTCCATGTGATCAACTTTTTTTAGCTCCTACATATGAGTTAGAACATGTGATATTTGTCTTTCTGTGCCTGGCTAATTTCAGTTAACATAATGACCTCCCGTTCCATCCAGGTTGCTGCAAATGACAGAATTTCACTCTTTCTATGGCTGGATAGTATTCAGTTGTGTAGACATATCACATTTTCTTTATCCATTTATCCACTGATGGACACTTAGATTGATTCCATGTCTTGGCTATCGTGAATAGTGCTGCAATAAACATGTTGGTGCAGGTATCCCTTTGACATGCCGACTTCCTTTCCTTTGGGTAAATACCCAGTAGTGAGATTACTGGACTGCGTGGTAATTCTATTTTTACTTTTTTGAGAAACCTCTGTACTATTGTCCATAATGACTGTAAAAATTTACATTCCCACCAACAGCGTAGGAGTTCCTTTTTCTCTGCATCTTCATCAGCATTTGTTATTGTTGTATTTTTGATAATAGCCATTCTAACTGGGGTGAGATGTAATCTCATTATGGTTTTCATTCATACTTCCCTGATGATTAGTGATGTTGAGCATCTCCTCATATATCTCTTGGCAATTTGTATGTCTTCTTTTGAGAAATGGCTGGTCAGATCCTTTGCCCACTTTTCAATAGGAATATTTGTTTTCATACTGTTGAGTTTGAATTCCTTCTGGATAGTAGTACTTTGTTGGATAAATAGTTTGAAGATATTTTCTCTCATCCTATAGATTGTCTCTTCATTCAGTTGATTGTTTGCTGTATAAAGCTTTTTAGTTTAATATAGTCCCATTTTTCTATTTTTGTTTTTGTTGTCTGTGATTTTTAAGTCTTAGCCATAAAAATCTTTGCCTAGACCAATGTCCTGAATCATTTCCCTTGTGTTTTCTTCTAGTAGCATTATAGTTTGGGGTCTTACATTTAAGTCTTTAATCCACTTTGAGTTGTTTTTTTGTATGAGAGATAGGTGTCTAGTTTCACTTTTCTGCTTATGGATATCCAGTTTTCCTAGGACCATTTATTGAAAAAGGTATCATTTCCCCAATATGTGTTCTTGGTGCCTTTGTCAAAAATCAGTTGGCTGTACATGGATTTACTTCTGTGTTCCTATTCTGTTCCATTGTTCTATGTGTCTGTTTTTATACCAGTATCATGCTTTTTTGATTACTATAGCTTTGTAGTATATTTTGAAGTCAGGTAGTTTGATGCCTCCAGATTTGTTCCTTTTGGCTATTGGGGGTCTTTTGTGGTTCCATACAAATTTTAGGATTTTTTTCTATTTCTGTGAATATCATCGATATTTTGATAGGGATTACAGTGAATCCATAGATTGCTTTAGGTATGGTCATTTTAACAATTAATTCTTCCAATCCATGAACATGGGATGTCTTTCCATTTGTTCGTGTCCTCTTATTAATTGCTTCCATCAGTGTTTTACAGTTTTCATTGCAGAGGTCTTTCACTTTCTTAGTTAAATTTATTCCTAGGTATTTTATTTTATTTTGTAGCTATTGTAAATGGAATTGCTTTCTTGATTCCTTTTTTACCTAGCTCATTATTGATAATGAGAAATACTACTGATTTCTGTATGTTGATTGTGTATCCTGCAACTTTATTGAATTCATTTATCAGTTCTAAGAGTTTGTTGGTGGAGTCTTCGGGTTTTTCTACATATAAAATCATGTTGTCTGCAAAGAGAGACAATTTGACTTCCTCTTGTCCAATTTGGATGCCTTTTATTTTTTTCTCTTGCCTGATTGCTCTGGTTAGGACTTCCAGTACTACAACAAATAAGAGCAGTGAAAAAGGGCATCCTTGTTTGTGAACAAGATGATTCTGATACTTGTCCATAGGTTAGCTTAGAGTGCAGAAAGCACAGAGAGGAGGCTATAGCAAATATTAACACCTAGGCTGAGTAAGACAATATATGAGCTTTGAAATAAAGAAATGAATCTGAATGATATTTGGGAAAAAGAAATGTTGCAACTTGATAGTAGGCAGCATGCTGCAAGTAAATGAAAGAAGAAAGCAAAAAAAAAATTGCAAAGCTTTGAAATTAGGACACTGGGATTGTGGTGGGGACATGAAAATAAAGAGAAGAGCATGGTGGCTCACGCCTGTAATCCCAGCACTTCGGGAGGCCGAGGTGGAAGGATCGCTTGAGGTCAGGGGTTTGAGACCAGCCTGAGCAAGAGCAAGACCCTGTCTCTACCAAAAATAGAAAAAATTAGCCAGGCATGGCAGCACGCACCTGTATTCCCAGCTACTCGGGAGGCTGAGGCAGGAGGATCGCTTGAGCCCAGGAGTTTGAGGTTGCAGTGAGCTATAATGATGCCACTGTACTCTAGCCTGGGTGACAGAGTGAGACTCTGTCTCAACATAAATAAATAAATAAAGAAAGAAAGAAAGAAAGAAAGAAATAGAAACTGAGAAGGGCTTCTGCTTTGGGAAAAAACATTATCAGCTCAATTCTGGGGAGAAAGAAAATGGAGATATTGAACAGTAATGGAAAGGAGATATAAAGACTAGAAATGAAGAAGGCGAGTTTTACGCTAGTACATAAATGAGAAGTTGTTTGAAACCATGAATTCACATCATTCCTTCTTCAGTGGAAAAGGAGCACAGTCTAAACAGAATCTCAAGATGTACCCACCATTGGAGAAGATTAAACAAAAATAACTAGAGAGAAGAGCGAGAGGGAAAAAAGATCAAGGAGAGCTTGAGTTATGAAAACTCATGTCTTAAAGTCAAACACTCAAACATCAGTCTTGGAATACAGTCAATTGACTTGAAAATACTTCAGATAAGAGATTTACTTTCTACCATTATCACAAGATATTGCATATATTTTAAGAGAGCCTTTTCTGTTTAAAAACATTTGAAAGTTTTGAAAATTATCACCAGTTATTCTATTCTATGACACTCTTCAATAAAATGTAACCAAAGTTAATTGAAACTCTTAGTGTGGTCAGTTACATAACACCAGAATTGCTGAATAGCTTAAATGCCGTGTTTTCCCAGAAATATTTGTCTTTTGGATGAAACCAAGAATGGAAACTTTCTGCCTTAAAGGAAAACTTTTGAGAAGGTGGAAAGAAAAGAAAAACATATATGATGGAAACATAATTTTAATAAAAATTAACCAAAATTCTACAAATATGGTAACTGCTCACACAGAGACACACAAAAACACAAAGAAAAGTGAATGTTACCACTTTAGAGAGTTGATTGTGGATTGTATATCAATTAGATAATGTCTTTTTAAAAGTCAGAAAATATCTCATATATTGCCTTTGCCAGGAACTAATTTAGACAAATCTTTGGTTCTTGTTATTTTCCTGTTAAATTGGCAGAATCAACTCATAGTGACCCACACTAATCCTGTTTTGTCTAAGACACAGAGTGAGGTCTACAGAATGAAAATGTTTAGTTTGGGGTAGGGGAAGGGGAGGAGTAGTTACCCTGATTTTTTCAGCTTCTTCTGGACAAGTGAATAGCTGCTACACTAGAAAGCTGCACACAGCTCTTGTACCTGCCCTGATTTTTCTCCCCTTTTCCTCTCTCTTCTCTCCTCTCCTCCAGGGCTCATGTGTGTATGCACATCTGTACATCTGTGTGTGGCTGCACTGTGTGTGGATATGTTGTGGGAGGAGAGAACCAAGAGAGTAGGCTGGCCTTTACTTCAAACCTTACTCCTACAACCTAATGATTTTTCTCCAGAATAACACAACAGAAAGGCATTGTAAAAAAATAATGATGCAATGGTAAATTTTATGGCAACCTTATAGCCAAACAAGTAATATATTTTTCTTATAGCCAAATGGGTAATGTATTTAACATTGTTCAAAGAAATGTCTCTCTTACTGCTTGCTAGGATGCCATTGTGTTCAGTTAGTGTGTCCTGTGCTTCAGGAAACCAGACTGCCATGCTTGGAGGCTGTATGACCTCAGCATGAGAACCAGCTGGCATTCTTGGCATACGTACCCAACCGGGGCTAAGTTTTCAGTCTTCCCCACCTGAGAAGGCTTGGGGTTAAGGTATGGATTGGAAGAGCAGCGAGAAATTCTTTAGTTTAATTAGTTCTCCAAATCCATACCAGACCCCAGCTGCCCTACAGTCTCCAGAAGGTCCTAGTATCAGTTCAAGCACCTAAGCGAAATTAAATTGACTTCGAGTATAGGTTCCATGGGTTCCAGGACAAAAGTGGGCCTCCTAGGATTTGTGGCAGGGAACCTTGGGAACAAGGGCATCATCCTAGGATGGTGGAGCAGTGAGATGGAAAAAGCCTGGTTCCGGCTGTTATCCCACAGAGCACAGCTGCCATTCCAGTCCACGACTGCCTACTTCTGGGCTGTGTTGGGAGAGAGAAACAGAATTACTTCTTGTTTAAAGTAGTGTAAAGTCAGGTCTCTGTGACAAGCAGCCAAACCTATATCCCAATTAATGTGACTGTTAAATAGAACAGAAATCAGGAGAGGTAAAAGAGTCACTTAGCCAAAGACTAGATTATGATATTCTAAGACCTAC
The DNA here is from genome assembly GCF_020740605.2 of Lemur catta. NCBI lineage: Eukaryota > Metazoa > Chordata > Mammalia > Primates > Lemuridae > Lemur > Lemur catta. The sequence goes on along the minus strand of NC_059150.1, from coordinate 19,507,153 downwards.
TCTGATATGCTCTGATTCTGAAATTGTTCTAGCCTTTACCTATTTATTATTATGCAATGAGTATTTATTCTGCATTCACTCTACATCAGGCACCGTACTAGGCATTGTAGAACCAACGTTCAACAAGGCAGACATGGTACCTGCCTCACAGTGCTAACGGATGAGAGGGAGAAGCAAAGTGCTTACGTTACAGTATGAGAAATGCTGACAGACAAGTTGCTCTGGGCAGCGCACAAGCAAAGCCTTTGAGACTCAGGAAAGCCTCCCCAGAGAAAATGCTCTCTCGGGCGAGATCTGAGGGTGAGTGGAGTTAAGCAGGAGTAGCGGAGACAGGGGAATGGGAGGAGGAGGGTGCAGTCCAGACAGGGAAAAATGGAACAGAGGAGAGGACCAGGAGCTGGAAGGATCATAGATCAAAAAGAATCCTAGACGCAGCCCCCTAGTTCACAAACATGCCAAATAGGCTGATACTGCACATTTTTCCCCAAAAAGAATAGTGCTATATTGTCTCCTCTTGAGGACTAATTTGTCTTAACAGTATAACACACTAACTGGATGTACATCCTTCAGAAACATGAGGTATGTTTTTGTTTCACTTCTTCACATAATCCCATAATCCCCCCAATAATACTGTCAAGGGCCGGGTAAATAACAACTATTTTAATGACCTCAACAGAACACATACTTTGTGTAAAGTGCTGAATTATCCATACTGGTCTAACATAAGGGAGGTGTGATGGTTAATTTTAGGTGTCAGCAAGTACCTAGATTAAACGCTGTTTCTGGGTGTGTCTGGGAGGGGTTTAGCATTGGAAGAGATAAGCATTCGAATCTGTGAGCTCAGTGTGGCCAGGGGACTCGGTAGAGTAGATGGCCCACCTCAGTGGACGTGGACTTCACCCAGCTGCTGGGGGCCTAAACAGAACAAAAGGCAGAGGAAGAAGGAATTCGCTCCTTTTTTTCCTGCCTCACTGCTTGAGCTGGGCCATCTCTTCTCATCCTCTCCCATGCCTGGCCTGGGATTTACATCACTGGCTCCCTGATTCTCAGGCCTTCTGGACTCAGACTGAATTACACCGTCAGCTTTCCTGGGTCTCCAGCTTGCAGACAGCAGACTGTGTGACTCCTCGGCCTCTGTGCTCATGTGAGCCAATTTCTCATTTACATATATGTATATCCACCTATCGTTTCTGTGTCTCTAGAGTCCCCTGGCTAATACAGGAGGCAAACAAGGGAATGAACAAAGTAAGCAGGCAAGAGGGAAGGGGGTGGTTGTGGGTTTCTGTTTTGGACTGTTTGTATTGCTATAAAGGAATACGCAAGACTGGGTAATTTATAAATAAAAGAGGTTTACCGTGCACACTGTTCTGCAGGCTGTGCAAGAAGCTTGGCACCAGCATCTGCATCTGGGAGGGCCTGGGGCTGCTTCCACTCACGGTGGCAGGTGAAAGGGAGGCAGGTTGTGCAGAGATCACCAGGTGAGAGAGGAAGCAAGAGAGTGGTGAGGTGTCAGGCTCTTTTTAACAGCCACTCTCATGGGAACTAACAGAGTGAGAACTCACACGCTACCTCAGGGAATGCACCAAGCCGTTCCTGAGGGATCTGCCCTCATGACCCAAACACTTCCCATTAGGCCCCACTTACAGGACCAAATTTTAAAATGAGATTGGAGTGGACGAACATCCGAACTATAGCAGCTTCTTTGGAACCATCCTGACTCTAAATTCCAAATCAGGACACTAGTGTTGCAGTTCATTCCATGTAGAACAGTCGTCCTAGTGCACCCACGGCAAGAGTCTGGCACGTGTCTGGTGACAGGAACACAGGCTGGGTGGAAGGGCCTCTTTCAATTCTCACCTCAGTGCTAGTGCTGTCCCTGACCAGAGAATGAGACAGAAGACCAGATATTGGGATCTCTTTTGAGGGAGGAAGAAAGAAAACTCTAGAAGTACTAAATGTTGTGAGCCTTCTGAAAAAGCAGCAATCATACCCCATTAAGACATCCTGAAGGAGACTTGAAGTATATGAATAGGTTTCAAGGTGACAGGGAAGGAGTTTAGGGAGGAGGGCAGGAGCGAAGAAGACAGCGATCCAAGCAGAGGGCACTGTGTGAGCCGGGGAGAGGTCAAGTGTGAGGTCATCACAAACCAGGCAGCAAGAGGGAGGCCGCCCAGCCACTCCACCTCACCTGGGCACACACACCATTGCACCTCTTGTTCCCTCTCTCACCAGAGCATTCCCTGAGTCAGACTGATGGACATATGTCACTTCACCCAGCATAGACTGTCCATGTTCCTCTGTGCTAGAGTGGTGTGTTTGAGATTTGCATTGTCTGGGTTGGTCAGGATTACAGAAAATTTAGTCTCTACAGCATGATTATCACCTACTTGAAGATATTAATATTTTTGTATTGTAATCACTAATGTTTTCTATCACTTTGCAGTTTACAAAGTGCTTCTACATATATTCTTTTAATCCTCACAATGTGTCTCCATCTTATGACTCAAGGAAATCAAATGTCAAGATTACAAACAGTATAAATGCTGGACCAATGTCTCAAACCCAGGTATTTTGACTCCAAATATTACAGTACTTTCAAAAGAATGGGTTTTGCCTTAGAATGTCTATTTGAATCGTTCTTATTATTTATATTATTTAGGACTATGGCATCTTATGAAGTACATAAGTTTTTCATACCCATTAGTACAGGTTGAGCATCCCTAATCTGAAAATCCAAAATCCGAATTGCTGCAAAATCTGAACCTTTTTGGGTGCCGAAGCGATGCTTTGAAGGAAATGCTCATTAGAGCATTTCAGATTTTAGATTTTTGGATTAGGGATGCTTAACCAGCAAACATTCCAAAACCCAAAAAATTCTGTAATCTGAAACCATTCTGGTCCTAAGCATTTTGAATAAGGGATATCAACTGTAATTAGAGGTCCATTCACACGGTTGCCAGCACTCAAGAATGATGTCCTTAGTAGCTCCTTCATGAGTGTTGTATCCTTTTCATTCCCAGTGCCGCTTTCCCGGTTCAGGTTTGGACTGCCTGGAACAACCGTCCAGTTCATTCACTCCCACAATCATGCAGGCAGCTATCATGCTCCAGGGGCCATGCTGGCTGCTACGCATGTCGCAGGGGTCAACACAGAGCTCCTGCTTTCAAAGAACTTACAGTCTAGATAGAGAATGAGAGAGACAAGTAAATGGAACCTTACAAATAATGCGAGAAATTCTATAATGGAGGAGGCACAGCATGGGGCCCCTAGCTTCGAGGAGAGGCCCCTAATCCACAGTCAAGGAGTCAGAGATGTCTAAAGCTGAGACCTTAATGGGAAACAAAAGTTAGCAAATCAGAAGAGGGAGAAATGTTCCATTTGGGTAAAAGAATGGCATGAGCGTAGGCACAAGTCCCAAAGAGTACAAAGTAATCTCATGGCCAGCACTGAAAATAGTGTGATACCCCTGAAGGATGAATCCAAGGGGAAGGGGTTGTTGAGAAATGAGCTAAGGGGCAGATTACGAAGAGCTCGAGAGTCATGTTAAGGAATTTGGACTTTATCCTGGGGCTGTGGAGGCCATCAGAAGATTTCATGTGGTGCAGGTCCATGAGAAGCCTGGAATTTTAAAAAAGATCGGGCTGCAATATGGAGAAAAGATTAGAGCGGCACTGCCCCTTCGAAATACGATGGCAGCTGCTTATGTAATTTTAACTTTTCTAGAAACCGCATTAAACGAGTAAAAAGAAACAGATGAAATTAATGTTGTAATTATTTTGTATTAATTTTAATAATATAGTTTATCTATCCCACAGTATTAGGAGGCATGAAGAGAAATGACCACATTGAAGAAGTATTTAGGGAGGGGAATGGCTGAAATTTGTTACAGGCGAGCACTCACTCACTCTAGTTTGTTTTACACACTAGGATCAAACTAATCTTCCTGAAATACAGTTCCAATTAAGATACTTCTCTGTTTTAATTTTTCCTTTGTCCCCCTTTTGCCTACCAAATAAAGCCCAAAGTCTTTAGCCAGCCCTGGACCCTGTTTCTCCAGCATCTGCATCCTCCCCTCCACAGCTGGACCTCTTTGCTCCCACCTGTAAATCCAGTGTCTGAGATCAGTCATAACCTTAAGCAGAAGGAATGAAAAGACTTTGGCTCAGCGCTCTGGAATGGAGCATCAAACTATTCTTGCTGCTAGTCAGGCCCCCTGTTCCAGGTCTGACTTCTGGCTTGGAAATCTGCCTGGTCCCTCTGGGGCTGGGGCCCAGCTTCTTGCTTTCCATTCTGCACTTTCAGAGCTTGGAAGTCTGCCCATAAACCTGAGCGTAGCGGCTCGAGCCTGCTAATTGCTGACAGACTTTCTTAGTCCCTTACTCCTGATTACATTGCTAACTGCCACCTGTTCCTACATTTTTCTCAGTATCAGCACGTCCCCTCCTTGAGACTTGTCACCCACCTCTCAATACCAACTCTACTTGCCTCTGCTTGTCATCTGTCGCCACATTCTTCTGCACATCGCTTCCAATGCCTTGTATGTCAGCCTAGACTTCCTTGCAGTTCCTCCCGCATGCCATAGGGCGGATCTAGCCCCTCCCAGTTTGCCCTGTGTTTTGCAATGAACCAGGTCATTTCTAACCATATCTTAGCTATAACAATGAACATTCAAGGCCCTGCAGATTAGAGCCCCACTGTACAATGAAACTTCTTTCTTACTATGCCTGTAGACATACTCTTCACTGCAATCAGAATAATCTCATCACTGTTTGTTGTTCATGCCACACAAGTACAGACCTCACTTATTTATTCCTGCCAACTTCACAGCCTGGAAAGAGCTATTTTCCATTCCATCTCCATGTAGCTTAGGCATTTGTAATAAATATTAAGCTAAAAAATATGACAATCCATAATCCCCTCTCCACTCCAACTGGAAATTACATCTCCCTGCCCTGAATTCCTGTGGCTCATTATCTCCTTCCTTTATGGATTTTATTGCCTTCTTCCTATTTTAAATGTCTTATCTCCCTAAGAATATAAACATCTTGGGAATAAGATCCACGTCTGATTACTTAGCAGAGCAAAGTAGCTAGGGAAGAGGGAAAGAGGGCAAAAGGGAGAGAGGGAAAAAGGGAAAGACAGACTTGGCTCAATTTCACAAAATGAGTAAGAGTCCATCAAGAATTGGAACTGATATCGCAGGAGTGAGTTCCTGATAAAAGGATAAAGTTCAGCCCCATCCTCTCTCTGTCTCGTGTGCTCACTTGCCCTTCCGCCTTCTGCCATGGGATGATGCAGAAAGAAGGCCCTCACCAGATGTGGCCCCTTGATCTTGGAATTGCTAGCTTCCAGAACTGTGAGCCAAATAAACTTCTATTGTTTATAAATTTTTTTAAAGAAATAATTGTAACTGAGTCCAAAATGGTGGTGTAGAAGCAAACTGCTTTTACTCCTCATTTGACCCAAAAGCCAAAAACAAATACATAGTGCCAAGATTATCACCAGAAATATCCCAGAACTCAAATATGAAGATGAGACAGTTCCAACAGTTCCTGGGGCCACAGACAAGTGAAAAAACTTCAAGCGGATAGTAAGAGAATCAGATTTCCACATCTGTGACACCCCTCCCTTCAGTCTGCCTGGCACAAAGCATGGGAAAAATTTCCCCCAACTCACTGTTTCTATACTGGAAAAAGTAAGATCAAGGTGGACAACCAGCTTCCCCAAAATCTTGGGTTCCCTGGCAGGAGAGCTATCCTGCCTTAACCCACAGAAAGCATTTCAAGTGCCTGAAGGGAGAAATATCCCTAAGGACAGGCAGAGACAAAGGGAGAAGGCAGGACTACCACCTCCAGCCCTGGAAACTCTGCTCTGTAACTTGGCCAAATGAGACACCAAATCAGAGTGCTGTAGGAGGTTCATGCCACAGGTCACCTGGGCATGAGCCCCTAGCCAGCCTTCTCATGGTGCCAAGATATTCCCTTTGGGGCTCCCCCTTTGGAAAGGAGGCAGCACTAAATCATTTACTAGAGCCAAGGCAAACCTAGGCTTAAGGCACCACCTAGAGCAGAAAAGGAGACGGTGACCTAGTGATAAAGAACTTCTAAGCAAATATATTGAATAAAAACCAAAACAAGCCAGACAGAGAAGACTGGAATAAATAACTGATCATTCAATGCAAAGATAGAGATGTACATCCACAAAAAAAACAACAGAAATCAGGGAGCCCTTATCTCCCCAAATGGACAAAGCAAGGAACCAGTAAATGACCCTAATGAGATGGCAATATGTAAGCTTACTGACAAAGAATTCAAACTAGTAGTTTTAAGGAAACTCAGTGATCTCCAAGATAATACAGAAAAGCAATTCAGAAATTTACCTGAGAAATTTTAAAAAGAGATAGAAATAATAAAAAAAAGTCAAACAGAAATCTTGGAACTGAGACATACGTTTGCAGAACTGAAAAATTCACTAGAGGCTCTCAACAGCAGAATGGATCAAGCAGAGGAAAGAACCAATGAGCTCGAAGACAAGCTGTTTGAAAATACACCGTCAGAGAAGAAATAAAGAAGAATAAGATACAGAAAATTACCTCAAAAGACCAAATCTCGGAATTATTGATGTTCAAGAGGGAGTCAAGCAAGAGTAAGGGGTAGAAAAGCTTATTCAAAGAAATAATAACAGGAAACTTTCCAAAATTTGAGGAAGATAAATACCCAGGTGCAGGTAGGTCAGAGAACACCAAGCAGATTTGACCAAAATAAGACTACCCCAAAGCACATAATAATAAAATTCTCAACAATCAAAAATGAAGAGAGAATCCTAAAAGCAGCAAGAGAAAAGAAGCAAATAACTTATAAAGGAGCTCCAATTCATCTGGCAACAGACTTTTCAACAGAAACTATACAGGCCAGGAGGGAGAGGAATGACATGCTCAAAGTGCTGAAAGAAAAAAAACTGTCACCCAAGAATATTGTATCCAGCAAAGTTATCCTTCAAATATGAAGAGGAAATAAAATCTTTCCCACAAAAACAAAAGTTGAGAGAATTTATCACAACCAGATCCATCTTAAAAGAAATGCTAAAGGGAGTTCTTCAGTTTGAAAGAAAAAAAGCACTCATGTGCCAAAAATTAAAAAAATAAAAAAATTGAAGATATAAAACCAACTGGTAAGATTAAGAACACAGATAAACCCAGAATACTCTAATACTGTAATGATGGTGTTCAATCCATTCATAATTCTAGTATGAAGCCCAAAAGACAAATATATCAAAAACAATAGTAGCTACAGCAACTTGTTAAGAGAAGGGTAATCACAGCAACAACAAAAACCAATGAATGGGACCTGATCAAATTAAAAAGCTTCTGCACAGCCACGGAAACTATCATTTGAGAAAATAGATAACCTACAGAATGGGAGAAAATATTTGCATGCTATATACATCCAATAAAGGGCTGACACCTAGAATCTATATAGAACTCAGGAAAATCAGCAAGAAAAAATCAAACAACCGCATTTAAAAGAAGGCAAAGGACATGAACGGAAACTTTTCAAAAGAAGATAAACGAATGGCAAACAAACATATAAAAAATGCTCAACATCTCTAATAATCAGGGAAATGAAAATCAAAACCACAATGAGACATCATTTAACTCCAGTGAATATGGCTTTTATCAAAAATTCCCAAAACAACAAATGTTTGTGTGGAGGTGGAGATACAGGAACACTCATACACTGCTGGTGGGACAGCAAACTAGCACAACCTCTATAGTGTGGAGGTACCTGAAAGAACTAAAAGTAGAACTACCATTTGATCTAGCAATCCCACTACTGGGTATCTACTCAAAGGACAAAAGACAATCTATAAAAATGACATCTACACTTGAATATTTATAGCAGCACAATCCACAATTGCAAAGATGTGGAAACAACCCAAGTGCCTATCAAACCATGAGTGGATTAATAAAATGTGATATATGTATACCATGGAGTACTACTCAGCCCTAAAAAAGGTGAACTAATAACTCTTGTATTATTCTGGATGGAGCTGGAGCCCATTCTTCTAAGTGAAAATCACAAGAATGGAAAAAAAAACACCACATGTACTCACCATTACATTGGTACTAATCAATAAAACCTTACATGCACATATGGAAGTAACATTCACTGGGTGTCTGGCAGGTGGGAGGGGGGAGGAGGGGATAAGTAAACTCAAACCAAACAGGTGCAGTGTGCACCGTCTGGCAGATGGGCACACTTGTAGCTCTAACTCGTGTGCTACAAAGGCAATGTATGTAACCAAAGCATTTGTACCCCTATAATACTCTGAAATTAAAAAAAAAAAGACATACAAAAACTGAAAGTGAAGTGATGGAAAAATATGTGTCATGCAACTGGAAACCAAAAAAAAAGCAAGAGTAGCTATATTTATGTCAGATAAAATGGACTGCAAATCAAAGACTATAAAAAAAGACAAAGAAGGTAACTATATAAGGATAAAAGGATCAATTCAGCAGGAGAATATAACAATTATAAATATTCTTTATATACTTGGGCACTCTCAACAGCAGAATGGACCAATCACAGGAAAAAATCAGTATATAAATACACTTTATATAATTGGAAACTCCTAAGTATATAAAGCAAACATTAATAGATCTAAAGGGAGAAAGACTGAAATATAATAATCGTAGGGGACTTTAACACCCTATTCTCAGTAATGGACAGATTACCCAGACAGAAAATCAATAAAGAAACATCAGAGTTAAAACTACACACTAGATCTAACAGGCCCAACTGACATTTACAGAACATGTCACCCATCTGCTGTAGAATACCATTCTTTTCATCAGCACATGGAACAGTCTCCAGAATAGACCATATTGTAGGCCACGAACAAGTCTGAACAAACTAAAAAAAGTAAAAATCATATCAAGTATCTTTTCTGACCACAATGGAACAAAACTAAAAATCAAGAGGAACCTTGGAAGCTATACAAATACATGGAGATAAAACAACATGCTCCTGAACGACCAATGGGTCAATAAATAAATTAAGAAGGAAACTTTAAAATTTCAAGAACTGTAACTGAACAAGCTCACATGGTCAAGAGCCCACTTAGCATCCTTAATCAAATTGTTCCTGAAGCATGGGGGACAGGAGCCCTTGTCCCTATGCTTTAAGGAAATTCACTGAGAGTCCCTTACATAATAATATTATTCTATACATATTTCCTTATTTTATTCCCTTTTGCTTCTCTATTTGGAGTTATCTCTTCCCGTCTCACCTTCCCTCCCTCTCTCATTGAATGCATCTGGAAGTCCTCATTCCCCATCTCAAGGTTTGATAGTTCCCCAAAACAGAGCTGGAATAAGTTCAGTAATCCAGAATCCCTTCAGTTCTTCCTTTCAGCACCTACTGAGTCCACAAATACACAGCAGCTTTCTCCAATGATTGATAGAACCAAACTCAAGGACCCTGGGAACACAGTTCTACCCTCCCCTGGCTATCTTTTAGAAATTTAATGATAGTGGAAAAGGTACAGGGAGGAGAACCAGACTGACAAGTGGATATTTCTGTTTATAATTAAGGTGGGAAAAGTTAATTCTTGCATCTGGTACAATACTTGGCCTCTTGCTCCCTGTAGAGTAGCGAGATCTAGACATGGAGATCCCACTGCCTTCTTACTTTGCCAATGTTTACGCCACCATGGGACCCAGGAGACATGTGCATCACTGTTTTGCACTCATTTTCCAGCTTTCGTCTTAGGAGTTCCCGATACTTTAGAAAATATGACAGCCATCTCACCAAATCCCTGTATGGTAGCAGGAGCATATTACCAACAAAAATAAAATAATTACAATCCACCCACCACAATATCTATTCTGCCTGCATTATTCTGTAATTTTAGACATCTGAGTGGCTCTCGTGTGTACTATTCCTGTTCCACTGTAAAAATATCTCGTGCCAAATCCTAGGTCCTGAGGTCTGAAGGCCAATAGTCTTGAGTCCTATGACGCCAAACAGACATCAAAACTCAGGTTTTATAAAGAAGCATTTAACTGTGATTGAACATGCTTCAAAGTGCTTTCAAGTGCTTAGTCATTCCTCCCAGCCTCCCTGTCTGGGTGATGAGCTCCATTTCCTGATGAAGCTATAGGTGCTGAGTTTCCTTTGGAAGCATCAAAGAAGAGCCTCTCTTGCCTCACAAACTTGATGGCGCTGTGTAAAGGCAACAGAGTTGGAGATAACCTCTCAAAATCTCATGTGTCTGGGTTGAGTAAAGCCCTCTTTCCTGGGTTGCTTTTTCTGGAAATGAAGTGTTGTTGTCCTTGTGGCAGGTATCTGGGGACACAGTGCCATCAGTAGACAGTCCTCATAATGAGAACTTACAACATTTTCTGCCCCAGCACATGTCGAACATTAATTTTTAAGGTGTGGTACAAGAGCTACTCTACTTATTGGCTCAGAGCTGGATAGATCTTCAGTAGAGGGAAGGATGATTTGAGCATCGCTTATTTATGTGTCAGATGTCCAGAGGCTAAAACAGAGAAAGCAGTTTAAGAATAAAATCAGAAGCCAGCTACATGAGTCTGAGAAAACATTATTTTTCTATGTATTCAAAATGGATTTTTATGTTCTTGACAGTACAGATGGGCATAACCTTTTTAGAGCACAATCTGGCAATATCTATCAATATTAAAAACACATATTCCTTTTGAAGCAGTAACTGCTAAGAATTTACCCTATGGATATGCATGGAATATTTCAACAGTATGTATGTACAAGGATGGTCACTGGAGCATTATTTGTCATGGTTTTAAAAATGCATCAATATGTCCATCAGTACAGGGACTGGTCAAATAAAAATGGCACATCAAGATAATGGATAACTTACGCAGTGGTTAAAAGAATAAGATGGATCTGTGGGTGCCAATATGAAAAGATTTTTAAGACATATCATTAAGGGAAAAAGGCCAGGTGCAGAACAGTATGTATAGTATGATCCCTTACATGTGAAAAATACACACATACATGTAGATATGGGTACATATATACATTCAGGCATATGCTTAACTTTTTCTCCTAGAACGAATCTCAAGAAATGGTTAGGAGTGGTTAACTTTCAGGAAATGAACTTGAGATGGGGTGGAGGAATGGGCTTGGCAGAGCAGGATGACATTTGGGAGAGAGATCAGGGCCCAGTTTAGGTTTCTTATTTGTACTCCACAGTATTAAAAATTCTCATAAGTATGCCATTATTATTTCAATGGGTTTCTAAGTTAGTGTCTTCTACAGCAATTGGGTGTGTGGCTAAAGAGGGAAGAAAAAAAGAGATTCTGAGCAGAGAAATCTATAATACTCTCAGCCAGCTGAGCTAGAGAGGAAGTATTCCACTCTACATAGAAGAAGATGGTCCCTGAGAAAAATGTTTATCGTGTGATAGGGTGGAAGAGGAAGTGGAAAGAAGAAGAGTAATAATTGCCTCATCTTGATTTTTAACTATTTTTTCTACTTATTTTACTTTGGAAAAGAGATTTTGATAAGAGGAACGAGTCCTTGCCTGAAAATAGGAAGGACCGAAATGTTGTCCCAGCTGTCCAGAAAGAGTCAGAGGAGCACCCTTACCCCCTCCCCATCCCACTGGCCACTGGGGAGGCTAGAAAAGGGGTGCTTGGAGGGAATGTCGATCAACCTACTGAGCAACAGGCCTTCAAGTGTGAGGAATATAAACCAGCAGCAGAGAACAGACTTTCAAGAGCTGCTGGTGGCTCCATTGCCACTCAACAGCACAACTCCTTTGTGTTCTTGAGCCTGGGAAGGAAAAAAATGCCCTTCTGCTCTTATGCACAGTCTTGAACTGCAGCTTCATTAATCCAGTTCATGGTCAGGGTTGGTGCCGCATATTTGATTATTTAACCAGACAGTATGAAAGCAAAAGGCAAGACTGAGAATCAGAAGAGTCCACTGTGCTGAAAGTGTCACCTGTCACACAACTTTTGTGTGTGATACATATGGAGGCTTTCTACTGGCCAAAACCTACCGCAATGGCTTTCACGATGGCGCAAGGTTATCAACATCTATCTGAGTAAAACAGCCAATGGCATTGGCCTGGATATACACCCTATGAAATAAACATGACTTTAACATTTCTTTCTACCTGACGGTGACCCCACAGAATCAGCACAGACTCTCCCCTTCTCAGTCATCATCCAAGCATTCATCATCAGGGCAGGAGAGGATGGCTTGGCAAAATTACAAGCTTTGTTGGAAAATCTCTAAATGCTGGAACTTCTTCAGGGAATTGACCCTTCGCCCCAGGGCAGATTACTTCAGCTAGTTACAGCACAGGACTAATGAGGTCAAGGTCATGAGTGTGTTTGCCCTGGGGCCAATTAGCTTGGATCTAGTTCATGGCCACATCCTTTATCCCTCAACCCAAACAGCTGTTTCAAAAACGGATGTCCTTGATGACAAAGGGGACTCGTCCAAAGTAAAATAGATGTAATAGTTCAAATTTATCATGCTCTTGAAAAAATGACAAAAAGCAAATCAGAAACATTAAAATTACATCACTTAGTATCTGTTCCAAAGAGATCAGGAATAATAACGTCAGCAGATCTCAAAGGTCTGTACAACTGCTAAATTGGGTACCTGACAAAAAATAAGTTATGTATTCAGAGACAACCCGTTTATTCTTAAGAAGGCTATCATACCATGAACCCATTTTTCCACTAAAATAATTCTTTGAAGAAAATTATTTCATCTAGCACATTAAGAATGTTTTGTTTATAGGCATTCCCCCAGGGAGGAAGCTGGAATCAAGATGAGTTCTAACAAATTCTAGATCCTTTTTATCTCACTAAATATTTTATATAACACTAAACAGAATCAAAATTTTAGTCACTATTTGATCTGAGCATTTTTCATGCTAATTAGATACTGACTTTCTCTTTTATGAATTGATAGTTCTTTGAATTGACCCAGTTCTTCCTTCACAAATATGTTCTTCAACTACACACTAAGCATAAAATACATTCTTTCTTCCATTGGGTCACAGAACAATACTGATGCTTTCCCATCATTCATAAGAAGATACAAATTTACAAACTGTCTTTCCTCACACTTCTACCTATCTTCTTGTCTGTAAAGTTTCCAACATAATATACGAACACACTCGATATCTGAGATACCCCATAGCCAATATCTGAAGCACATATAAAGCCCTAAAATTAGCCTTGGGGGCTAGCTCACACATTCCCTTTGACCCAGGATTAACTTTGGAGGCCACCTCACACACCATCCTAGAATTAGCACTGAGGGCCATCTCACGTACTCACCTTGAGATGTGAGCACATCTGCAACTGTAAGTTCTTTGATTTCACGATAATAAAAGAAAATTTTGCAATGCTACAAATAAGAATCACCATTTTTAATCCTTGATCCCAGAAAAAAAGGAGTCTGTCCTCTGGGGGAAGGAAGTCTTGCCTTCTCTGTTCCCCCCAGCCACCTGTCACAGGTGTCTCCTGAAAGACTAAGACGAGTCTAAGGGAGGATCCAGATCCGACAGTGCCAGGTGTACAATTCTGCCAGGGGGGTGGAACAGAACCTTCTCTTTCAGAAAATGTTCCACCTATCACTGCTCATTTGCCTTCAGAGGAGCACTAAATCCAGGCATCAGGAAAAATAAAGATAATTCCCTGAAGGTTGCACCTATTTTGGCAATGATCTGGGAAAGCATGTCACCCGACTCGGAGAGACTGATGCTGACTGATGTGTACCTTGATCCCAAACCTGAGACGTGGATAAACCACGGGTGGCATGCATCAACCCAGGCTAAGGACAGAGAATCTGGGATATGGAATCCATACCCTTTTTTCATCCTAAATTTTCCATTCTTCCCAACTTCATTAAAGAACCCTCCCAGTTCTCCATGGGCTATCAAGCTATCCCACAGTTCTTCTGTTTATCCGCATAAGGACAGGAACATATATAAAATGAGGTGCCCCAAATCCCTCAAACCAAGAAGTATTATATATAAACATCATTTTACTTAACTTAATAAAACTTTACGTAGTGTAAAGTCTTCCCCTTACTACTTGTTTATGAGGTCACTAAGAAGACCCCTACTCTTTTAATGTCTTCTCTCACCTCTTTATCTTTGATAAACCCTCTTCTCCCTCCTTAGCTTTCCCCTTCTTCTCTCTCCTACAGTAGAGAGCCCCTTTTCCTCTTTATAATTCTAAACACAAGCTCTGCCAATAACCTGAAGCTATTGCTGCATCATGCTGATTTGCACCAGCTGTGCCTTATGGCGGTTAACCCATACATACAACAGGGTCTCCTTAGATCTTCCTCTGAGAACAAAATTCCACATATACATCTAAAAGTCACAACCAGTGGGGTGGAAATTGAGCCAAAAATAAATAGATCCTGCTTTGAACTACTGATCACATTAAATAAAAGGAAAAAAATACAACTGGAAGAGGGAAAAAATGCTACCCAGAGTTGTAGCTTAAAAAAAAATTTTGCACACATAAAACAAACTATAAAGATGATCTCTCCCTTCAAACATCCCACTCAAAAGACAGTAAAAAGGTATACTCCAAAATTAAAAGAGAGTGGCCAGGAACTTTATCACATAACTAGAGTTTGCAAAGCTTCCAGTCTTTGGTAATTTTATACAATTGTAAAAACCAAGTGCATGGAACAACAGTTGGGAATTAGAGTATAATGACGTTATTCTGCAACTTTGGGCAAATCATGATCTCGGGTCATCAGTTTTCTTATGAACTTCCTCCCGAGAAGTCACAGGCAAGGTCTCCAGATGGTTTATGTAATACTGAATTGTCTGGCCCGCTTATTTTCCATTATGAAATCATGTGTTTGAACATGATCAGATATTGCGAATGACTGTCATTAGACTGTAATCATCCTTCATCTCTGCCTCAGTGTGACTGTGTTCCAGATTCTCCAAACCAGACTCAAGTTGTCCAAGCTCCATACAATAATGGACAAATTCCATTGGTTTTGTTAAAAGAAAAACCTTCCAGATTGTAAAATTATTTATTAGTTTCAGAAACTCTGGCTAACCTCAAGATCGGGGACACAAATCTGATCCATCTGATGCAAGAGGACATCAGCACTCTAAGAAAAATATGATAAAGTTAACTTTTTATTATAAAGCTCCTCTACTTACAAGTTAGGTTCCCATGGGGAAGTTTGTTTCTCTGAAAGTCCAAAAAGACATTAAACAAGCCACTGCTAATGTCTTCCTATTGACGGCAGGCAGAACTGGTACACCTTGGCTCAGGACAGCTTCGATCTATGAAAGTTCTTAGGTTGTAATGTGTAGGAAGTGGAACTCCTATATTCATTTCATTTGCTTGAAGTAGTTAAAGTAAGTTTCTGTCCACCAAAAATAGCAACAACATGATTTCAGGCTCCCCCCAAAACGCAGCATTCCATCAGACCTCAAGCACTGAATTATTGGCTCCTAAGCACCAACATTAGTACAAAAATAGAGACCTCATCAACAGTGGCACACAGGGGTCTTGAATTTTTGGTGGGTGAACTTTCCCCAGGAGGCACAGAACTTACATTGCCCCTCGTGATCTGACCCCTGCCCTCCTTTCAAGCTTTGACTCTCCCCAAACCTCCTGCCTTGAACCCTATACTCCATCCGTATTGAACTATTCTTCATTTTCCATCTCCTCTAGTCTCTGTGCCGTGGTACATGCTCTTCCCCTCGTGTGGGACACTCCCCACCACCATCTCCTGGTGTAGTTCACTCCTATTCATTCTCCATGTACCAGTTTATACATCACTTACTCCTACACATCATTAATTACCCTTAGCTTTCCCTAATCTCCCAAATTCAGGTAAAATGTGCCTCATATGTGCTGTGTTACAACGTATATTTCGTTTTAATTGCCCTGATCATGTGCATGATGCTTTTTTAAAAATCTGTATTCTCCACTGCACTGTAAGCTCCACATCAGTCCTGTTCATAGTAGTCACTCAACAAATACAACTCAATGTAACTCAAGTGAACAGAGTACTCAACTCACTATTCTATGTTTACTAAGGTACGAATTAATGTATTCTAGATATTTTCATTATTTATTGATATGTCATTTTACTTAAGCCTTTTGTTTTCGTGTTTAATTTTTAGAATTAAAAGAGACATAGAAAGGCACAAATATATATAATCGTGTTAATATTACCACCACCCGGAATTGACAAATATTAACAGTTTTTCATATTATTTCCAGTCTATTCAAGACTATTTTTGAAGGCCCAAAACTCAAGTGGTTTTGTGGTCAATCCTGAGTTAACTAGAGTGGAGAAAAACGGAAGCAATATTATTAAGCCCTTGCTGTGTGCCAATCATTGTGCTAGATGGTTCATATAGATTGCATATTCACTCTTCCCATAGGGTATTATTATACATATTTTACAGATGAAAAAAACTGAGACTTAAAGGATTAACTCTTGCCCAAGTAATGTCACCAGCAAATGTCACAATCACGTTCAAACCAAATTCTGTTTAAACCCAAACCCATGGGGCTCTTCTCTTTATTGCCCATATCCTCAAATTCTATTTATATTTGGAAGGAACTTGAACTTCTTGAGCCAGAGAATATGCGAATATGCTTTCACATATGTTATTCATCCATTCATTTAACAAACATCAATTAAGGGCCTACTATGGGTTGTGTACTGCTGTCTCATAAATGTGCAAAAACTTAAGTTAACCAGGGCACTGCATTCACAAGCATTCTGGCTAATTTAACTGAAGAATAGGAAATTAAGTGGGGATATATGCCATGGAAGTCTCTCAGTTGCAAAAGGAACATGCAACCATCAGGGCAAATTGAGAAAATAGCATTAAAAGGCTGAATAGACCCCACCAGTTAAGGTTGACAAGTGACAACCTACAGCGACTATATGGCCCCTGAAAGTTCCTCCTGGTCCTACAATGACTACGATGTGGCTGTGGTGTGGAAGGACATCATGAGGAAACTAGATATTTAAAACTCAGCTGTCCCTTATGATTTCCGGAGTGCCCATATTTTTGTTTTCACAACAAAACAAACAAAAAGAAGTATGAAGCCATGGCCTATTTCTCCGTATGTCTTCTCAGTTCAAATGCTCATGGCTGCTTAATGGCCGGCACCCGCAAGGCTCTGCAGTTCATTCAGGTCTAGCACAATTACGCTTCTGCACCTTCTTCCTTGTGGTCCCTGCCTCCCTTCAGAAAATGGATGACATCATGTTCCCCACCCAAAAGGAATTACTTGGCCTTGCATGTGTGCTTTGTATCAAGGGGCTTGCTACACCCCTTCCAGTAACTCCTGAGCATTTGCTAGTCACTTTCTTTGTGACAATATGGTGGGCAGTGTTAACTTCTCTTAGTAAATTAGAACACTCCTGAACTCCCATTTGAAATCCTGGCTTTTCTTTGCTTTCCCAAATGTCTACCAGCCTCAATGATTCCTTAAAAACAACTTCTCCTCCCACCTTGACATAGCATGGTTCTTCCATCGGTGTGTTTCAAGTCTCTTTGTTTGACATTTTAGGCTTCCTTGATTAACACTTTCACTTGAAACAATTCAGATTACGTTGCATTCATCCTATTCAAAGTGAATGTTGTGAGGCAACAATGGGTTAGTTTACAAGGATGACCTGCCCACAAGGGTAAACAAGAGTGGGAGGACTCTTGCTTACTGAGGACTCTTTTCATTGGGCTATTTGCTTTTGTTGTCATTTGTTTTCACTGTATACATATGTTGTTGATTCTCAGAAACCCAGTGAAATTTTAATGATTCCTAGTATTGGCAAGTACAAGCCACAGAATAAAACATGTGGTTCTGAGCCTTGGGTCTGCTCTTTTATGATGTCAGAGAAAACGCCACTAATCCCCAGAAATCGTGTCGCATAGGTCCTCTCAGGGTGAAGCATGAACAGGCCGAGACAGTTGTTTATCTGTCCATTCCTTTGTTCATTCATTCATTCATTCAGCAAACATCTCAACATTGCAGTGATATAAACTTGAATAAGATAGACACAGTTCCTGTGTTAGGAGCTCATGGTCTACTGGAAAAGAGTATAAAACAAGTATTAATAACTGCCATATAATGTAATAAATGTACATAAAGGAAACACAGGAAAGAGAAAAAGGAGAGGGAGGGAGAGAGAAAAAAATGAGTGACAAGGGCACACAATGTGGTCTGTGATGATCAGGGAACGTTCCCGGAGTCTGAAGGATGGGTAAGAGTTAGCTGATGTTTTAACAGAGAACAGCACGATGTGCACAGGTGTGGGGCTATCGATAACACACTGCAATTTTTAAAGAATGTAACCTTTTCCTATAAATGACATCCTCCACCCCTCAGATCTCCACCTTTCTGAAAATCTTTTCATCTACAAAGTTTCCTGAGATTCCTAGACCAGGGTTTCTCATCAAGTAAAACAGGTGAATTTCGCAGATGGCAGGTCACAGGGAAGAGTTTCTAGCAAAGATTTTCAGTGATTGCCTCATCTCAGCCCCTGAGAAAGGAGGGGCCTTCGGACTAGCTACTCACTACTGTGGGAGGAAGCACAAACTTTCCCAATACCCTACATTTGTAAGCCAGGGACAAATTTAAATGACGTCATTTCTTCCTCGTTTTTGCCCTCTCAAAGGAAAACTAAGTTCAAAGGACAGAAGATCCTGCCTTTCCCTTTCATGGAAAACATGTCAGTATGTAAGCTCTTCTCCTCCCATCCCTGCCTCTTACTGCCTGATGTTGAGCTTCTCCTGACATAACGGAGTTTTCGAGGGAGTAAAAGGAGAACCCGAGGTTTACAGGGAACATATTTTTGGAAACAATGGACTGAAACAGAACTGCTTTGCCAACTTTTTCTTGGAGACTTAAGACTTTCATTAATGAATGCTTTCCACACCCTCAAGAAACTGGTCTCTCTTTTTTTTTTTCTTTGTTTGCTAAATTTAACAGGGGTTTTCTTTGCTCTCTATCCTAAAATGTAAAGATATATTCATGTCTGGTATAGTGAATGCAGGGCTCATTCTAGGCCTGGAGCCAAACAGACCAGGCTAAATTGGCTGCAAATGTCTACGAGATTTTTACAGGAAAAAGCTCTCTTCACATCAGTTCTATCTTATTTTATCTTCTTGGAGAGGTTTGCCTTTTCCCATTCAAGTAACTGTCACCTGAGCAACCTGAATCGGCAGCCAGGGTAAGGCAAGGTTTATAACCCCCTGTCCACTTGAGTTCAAGAACACATTGCCTGAGGAGCACACAGCTAACTGGAGTATTGCACCACCTTGCACACAGATGACAGAGGGAGGGGAGCTGAGTGCTTCTAACACACCCACATCTGGTGTACCCCAAAAATAATTTGTATATATATCTCAACACAATGCTATTTACTTGGGGCCAACTGTCCGCCATCCTGAAAGATCATCCTGTATGAATCTTAGCAGGGTAGTCTTATCAGAGTCAGGTAGCTGTGTAAGCCAATTCAAATTCTGCAGGCACTTAGAAACATATTACAGAAAGAATCCTAGAGTGTGGAGCTGTCCAGAATGTGGGGGGAATCTTGAATTCAGGCAGCAGAGGTCAAAAGCAACTGTCGTACAATTGGGAGGCCAACGTAGTGTAATGTAGTACAACGTTTTGTACTCTTCCCCCTACTAATTGACTCAATAAAAGTCTACATCTATTGCTTATGATGTACAGGGCTCTGTTATAAGCAATTTACATATGGCAATTCAATCAATTCTTATAACAGCCCTATTGGTATACCCATTTTACAGATGGGGAAACTGAAGTACAGATTAAGGAATTTGCTGAGATCACAGCCAGTCTGGCTCCAGAGTCCACCCTCTTAGTCCCTCTCTGTATTTTCTCTACTCACTATTTATTAGGCACTTACTATGTGCCAGACACTGTGAAGAAAATTGGACATATAAAGATGAACATGACAGAGCCCTGCCCTTGAAGAGTTTACATTCTAGTTTGGGAGACAGCAATATAGAAATATACGAGTTTCCTCTCTCACTACTGATGATATGTCTATTTTACTCAGCTCAGGGATTCTACTTAAGAGTATTTTCATACATTAATATCTTCCTAAGAAGTAAATTTCCATCCCTTTGCCTCGTATGAAAATCTTTAGTGGAGAGAAAGGGAAATTCATTCAGAATCATAAAGAAGGACCCTGGCTCTGTCATCAAACCACAGTCTGGCAAAGAGCTGGCTCTTCAGAGGGTAACACACTGTGTCCCCACTGCTTATCCAAATAGCCATCTAGTTTGTAAAAAATTCTCTCTCTTCCTGTCTCTCAGATAAGTATGATTTAACCTCCAAAGCATGCATGATGAGCACATTACTATTTCCTCCTCCAGGAATGTGCGTTCTTGCAATGCGGGGCCCATCCCTGAGCTGGATGAAGAGGAAGAGGTCATGCGCCCGGTCTCCACACAGGCATTCACTACTTTAAGAACATCTCTGTGCCACAGCCACAGAGAACACTGCATATCTTGGCAGCCTTCTTACAAATACAAAACATGGAACACAGATAAGTCCAGTGTGTAGTGGATAACTCAATGCAAATTCAATCAGCAATACCAAAAAAATAAGGAGAAAATTCACCACGACTTAGTACTATTCAATGGCGAATCACCTTTGTGCCCAGAAATGACAACATTTTAGTTGATGTTACAATTTAGAGAAACAACATATTACCATTAAATCATGAAAATATTCATCAGTCAATCATCAGGTATTTATTTCAACCTGTGTCTGGTAGTGCCAATGCTTTGGGGGTTGTAAGTGAAGTAGAATAAGGACTAATGGACATGGTATCACGAACAGTTGAGTTGGAGAGCAAGAGCTACCATCAGGAACAGAGAACAGCCCGAGTACTCCCTAGCTGAACACTGACCAGCATAGTGTGGACAGAGGAGAGACCAATATGGGCTAGAGCAGTTCTGAAGCATTTTAGGCCATCCCACGTATGTCTGACAGACCAGCATTTCTAAAAACCAAATCTTAACATGCCACTACCCTGCTGAAAACCCTTCCTTGACTCCCCAGTGCCCACAGGATAATTTCTAAATTTCTGAGTGAGGCATATATGACTTTTCATTATTTATTCCCTCTTAGCTTCATCTCTTGCCATTCTTCTGCTACAGACACTCCAAACTGTAGGATATTCTCTCTAGCACTCCCCTTTACACAGTCTTCCCTCTTCCAGAAATATTTGCTCTGATCACTAGAACGGAAGAATAGTCTACTTGCCATCAAATTGGCACTAACTGATCAACACTATGGTGCTCATATGGTAGTAACCTTCTCCAGGGATGAGGGTGTTGGATGGGTAAATTCACAACTAATGGGTGCCGTGAGCATTGTAGAAGGGAAGGGCATGCCTCTAATCCTCACTTGGAAGAGGCAAAGTCACAAAATGTAATCAAAATGTTTGCACCCTCATAATATCCTGAAATAAAAATAAATAAATAAATAAATTTTTAAAAAGAGAGAAATATGTGTTCTGATTCCCCTTCCAAAATCCCATTGGCTGGGCTAGTTTCTACTTTTCCTTTAAGAATGAACTCAAGAATAAGCCCTCCAGAAAGCCTGTGCTCCCTGACACCCACCGCTATCTAAGCACACTCCTACCCAGCTGGACTCGTGCTCTAGCGTCTCAAAATACCTGTGCACACAGTAATTACAGCACCCAACACACTGTATTGCAGTTACTGATTATTTATTTAACTCTGTTCCCCCATCTCATTGCCCATTTTTTAAGATCAAATTTATAGAGGTATTATTTACATATAGTATGTCCATTTTAAGTGTAGAGTTCAATGAGTTTTGACAAATAGGTACACCCACATTATCACCACAACGATCAAAAACAGAACATTTTCGTCACCACAAAACATACCCAATCCTCCCACGGCTCCCTTGCTTGTTTTTAAAAATAAGAGGTACTGAAGTTTTATAAAGACATTTATTTTTTTATACTTGACCCTTCTATAAAGATTTCATTATTTTCAACTACACACAGGTATTATTTATAATTTTAAAATTAAATATTTATATTTTAAGGACATACTTAGAATAGTTATAATTAATCACTACGTTGAAAATGAAAGTAATGTTTTATGTTTAACAAACTGGTTTGTGCCAACATAAAACTTTCAAATGATGGTAAGATGTCAGTTGTGAATATTCAGGTGCAAGCAGTTACTTAACTAAACGTGGCCAAAAAATAAAAACTCAACATTATCCAGATGACACTTTCTGACCAAGTGAAATAATTTTCAAAATATAAGTTAAAAAATACATATTTAAGTTTTAAGATCACACTTTTAAATAACTCACAGGAGAATGTAGGACTCACATTTCCAGCAATACGGTGAACCAAATACCCTAATTGACTCTCCTACTGCAAACAACTAAAAAATGCTTGAAAAAATAAAACTAAAATATCTTTTTCAATACACTGATAGGCTGGCAAAAAAATTAAAAACTCTCAAAAGCCAAAACTTAAATGAAAGTAGAACCCACAAAAATAAGCATTAGAAGTGAGCTTCCATTCAGAGGTCATGGATCAAACCAGGTAAATTTGAACTTTTGTTTTTTGTGACACTTGTGTAACTGCCCACCAAAATTTAATTTGTACGTCCCCTTCCAAGTATGGAGTCATCACTGGGAAGTGGCTGCTCAGCCAGAGAGTCTATGTCCCCACCCCACAGCCCCAACATCCGTGTGGGGCAATGAGACATGCAACTAAACTTGGCAGTGAGCTCCTCTCTCCCATGGCTTTGCATCCTGAGAAGAGAAATATGAAAATATGGGTGGCTGGTGGGGGGACCAGTTTGGAATTTGTGCCAGGGGTAGTACCCTGAGCAGTTCCTGCTGACTTGGTTCCTGTCCAATTTCTCCAAACTTCTCATCGATTCTGTGAGCTTCCCAACATCCTTTAATAATTTTCCATTTTGCTTAAATTAGACAGAGTCAATTTCTGTTGCTTGCAACTAAAAAGCTCTAACTGATGCACTTAGCTTCATGCTGTCAAACAAGAAATTTATACAATTTATGATTCCACTCTTAGGAGTCAACTTTCTCACCATTATTTGATCTCCCATTTAGGTTTGCCTACAAGGAGAATGCGTATTAGACCTTCTATTCCAGGAGGTGAAATTCTTCCATCTGTCTTTATCAATTAAGGGATTGCCATTTTCTTTTTATACATCAGTTGCATAAATTTAATTCATGTGAATTTACCCCAGAAAGACAGATCTTCTGTTAGATATCTGAGAAAATAAAATTTCTAGGCTTGTAAGCTGAGAACCAGACCCCAGACAACCACCCAAGTTAATGACTGTCACCCAGGGAGACCGCTCAGAAAGTACTTGCTGGTCTTTCTGGTAGCCAGAATGCCATTGACTAGGTGGTCTGTGTTTTCCCTATGACATTCCTAATACCACACTGGTTGTTTTAAAGTTCTTGCTTTTGCACCTCTCCCTAAGATGTTCTTTCCCATGCACTAAAACCTTTACCCTTCGTTTTATTTTCAGAGCTGATAAGATGGGCACATACCAAGTTCAGTGAAGGGAATGTCCTAAGCTTCCCAGCCTCGAGTTAACAACTCCATTCTCTTTTCCAATCACCCTTGTATAACTCTTCATTCAACTATGGCCATAGGGAAATGGTTCTTCAATATCTTACCATTATGTAAAATTTAACCTCAAACACATAATAAAAATAAAAGCCATAATTTATAATTTCCACTGAAGGAATAAGAGTAGCTGTTTGTGTATGTGTGTCTCTCTCTCTCTCTCTCTCTCTCTCTCTCTCTCATGAGCACACACACATAAACACACATGCTCACATACAAATACTAGCATTTGATATAAATCAAACTGAAACTTCAATAATAACAGATCTGAGAGAGAAAAGAGTCACAGAAGGGCATCCTTGAGAGCAAAGGCAGGACTGGGACACCCCAGCTACGCCACTGGTCATACCTGAGGCTAAAATGCAAATTATATGCATATGAGCCTCAGATCATTATTTTTTAAGCCTTGGGCTTCAGTGTTACCTCCTTTGCTTAAATCAATGTGTAATCATTAATGTCCAAGGGACGCACCCCTGACTTGCTGTTCTCCAGTCACAGCTGTACCTATGGCCCTGAATAAACATTGGCCAAGCTGGCCTGTGGCGCTGGCTGCACTGAGAATTATCATCTCAGATATGAGCAAATACAACATGGAACCAACTTTGCCGGAGTGATCTTACCTCCTCTGTCTTTAAAACTTCCCATATTCGAGCATGATCTTCCACCAGCCAGTGTCCCGTCCCTTCGACCTTGGTGGAGAGTTTGACTTTAGACACCACTTGAGTAGGCTCTCCCACTGGTTTCCCCTCCATCTTGAAAGAGGCAGGCAGGAGGCATTACGGATCTGTGTGGAAGAATGAAGCGTGATCCAGGTTAAAACACTGGTAACATAAAAGGAAATATGAGAGCAAATTATCATGCCTGGATTGTGAATAATGAGTATTGAAGACAGCATCACAACAGGCATCAGCTTTTATGGCCACTTTTACATCCTAAATATTCATTATTGGTATTTTAGTGCAGGCTTTGGCAAATAGGGATGTATTTTGATAAAGGACAAAGTGAGATAAATTTTAAAGCAAAGCAAAAGCATCATCTGCCTGTTACATTTGCTCACCACTTTGCTTTGACCCTCTCAGGAGGCGAGACCCTCTCAGGAGGCCGATCTGAGTGGTGTATTCGTATTTCCACGCCATGTGGTACATGGGGGAGAAGCCCTGGCTACGGTATCATGAGTTTCACTTTTCAAACATCTGTTGTGCACTTGCTAGTCCAGGCTCTATGCTAGGCAGACACAAATAACTCGGTAATTTGGTTCTTAATCTTAAGAACCTTAGAACCTCAAGGCAGAAAGGTTGTAAACAAGTGTTAACAATATGGTGCATTACAATGTAGTGTGAGAAATGCCACAATAACTGTGTTTCCAAACTGCGATGGGAGCACAGAGGAAGCTTCTCTTTGATATTAATTGGCTGTGTTGCCTTCTTGGGCCTTGCTTTCATCAGCAGGTGCTATAAGACATTATTTAAAAATCGATACCAATCCTATAAGGTCTACCTCCTTGACATGTTTCCATCTGCCACTGGCTGGTTCAGAGTCTCATCGTATCTTGCCTGGCTCAGCACCATGCTGTCGTGAGGAGTTCCCTTGAATTTATCCTTCTCATTTTTTAAAAAAATTAAACTTTTTAATGATGTTCCATCTACCTAAAACCTTTCCTAGAGAATAAAATCTAAACTCCTTCACGTGGCATCTAAGGCTCTTTGTGTCTGGCTTCTCCCACCCCGTGCGTGTGCTGCGGCCCAGTCAGCCGCTCTGTTTCCACCACTTGAAAGCACCAGGGATCCCAAACACATCCAGTACCCACAGCCTCAGTTTGTGACGCTTCTGTCCAATCCCCACCCCAAGAGAATAAAGGCCTCCCTCCTTCGTCACTCTACGTACTCTGGACAGACTTCGATCATGTCACCTATGACACAATTATATTTATTTGCTTTCAATTCTATTTTCACCTTTTAGTCTTATGACCATTTTGAGACCAGACATGATGTCATATACAGAGTAAATACTAAATAAATGTTTGACGAGATAGTGAATTCAATCATTCAGTAAATTGTGAGAATCCAGTGGAAATGAGGTAGCAGATCTAATATATTCAAGCAACAGATGTCAAAGTCAAGCTACCTCTTCCTTTTAACTTTGTCATTGACTTAGTGTGCTATAAGTTCTTCATAAGAAAGGGACAAGTGTAACATCCATCATACACCCCCAAGCATTTAATACTACAAGATGGAATGGTTCATTAGTTAACAACAGATTAGTTTTTGTGCAAATGTCTTCAGGGAATTAAGTATGTCTGCAAAAAACAGGTCCTATGCTTACACAACTCACTGCTCAAATAAAAAGAAATGGAAGTTGATAAGAGGGGCAGGGTGACCGGTTAGAGGAGTGACTTTTCTGCCTTGGAGCCTCATGTGCTCCATCTGTAAGCCGTGAAGAGCAAGCTCATCGGCTTGCAGAGAGCAATGATGAGAAAACTGATAACCAAAACCATCCTGAAGTACTTAGAAACATGGAACACTTAATACACTCCCATTTCAAACCAGGAAACAAAGTCTACAAAATAAATTAACAATGTTCCTCCAAGTGGACATGCTAATAAATGATGCTGACACATATGTGCGAGGAAATAAACAAAGCAGAGTCACGTGGAGGTTTCAGTCTTAAAAAAGAGGAAATTAAAATAAACAGGCAAAATGGAAACAGGCCAGATTAGTAGGGAAGGAAATTCCATTGTTGTTGTTAGATAATACTGTAAACAACAACAA
Source organism: Lemur catta (assembly GCF_020740605.2). Classification (NCBI taxonomy): domain Eukaryota; kingdom Metazoa; phylum Chordata; class Mammalia; order Primates; family Lemuridae; genus Lemur; species Lemur catta. The sequence goes on along the minus strand of NC_059150.1, from coordinate 19,480,686 downwards.
ATAAATCAAAACAAAGTAGGAAAACTACATAAAATGGTTTTGGCTGTCTCCTTCATATATCATGGAAACATAACTGGATAAAATGGACAAACTACAAAATCTCAGGGGAACAATGGAACATCTGTAAGCATCATGCACCCCAGTGACCCCGCAGCTTACTCTACTGTCTGCCCACAGCTGCTTTCTCATCTCTGCAGTGTGGGTGAAAGTTGGCAAATTTTCAGTGTAGCAGACTGAACTCTACTGTGCACGGACTTCCTGCAGATTGCTCCTTACTCCGTTTGGAAAGAAGATGCAACTCTGAGTTGTAAACTGTTCCAAAACACTCGGAAACTAAGAAGGACTTAGAGAGGCAGCCAGCTCTTACAAGGATCTTCAAACATTTTGAGATCTTCTACCCTATGTGAGACTTGAGGCCTTTTTCACGGGGAAAACTGGATATCCATATGCAGAAGAATGAAACTAGACCCTTATTTCTTGCTATATACAAAAATCAAATCAAAATGGATTAAAGATTTAAATCTAAGGCCTGAAACTGTAAAACTATTATACCAAAAGAAAACATTGGGGAAATGCAAGGACAAGGAACCAAAACAAAATTGGACACATTAAGCTAAAAAGCTTCTGCACAGCAAAGGAAACAATCAACAAAGTGAAGAGACAACCCACAGAATGGCAGAAAATATTTGCAAACTACCCATCTGACAAGGGATTATATTAATAACTAGGATATATAAGAAGCATCAATTAAGCAATAGGAAAAATTCAAATAATCCAATTAAAAATGGGCAAAGGATCTGAATAGACAGTTCTCAAAAAGAAGACATACAAATGACCAACAGGTATATGAAAAAATCCTCAACATCATTAGTCATCAGAGAGAGAAATGCAAATCAAAACTACAGTGAGATATCATCTCACCCCAGTTAAAATGGCTTTTATCAAAAAAACAGACAATAACAAATGCTGGCAAGGATGTGGAGAAAGGGGAACCCTCGTACACTGTTGGTGAGAATGTAAATTAGTGCAACCATTATGGAGAATGGTTTAGAGGCTCTTCAGAAAACTGAATATATAACTACCATATGATCCAGCCATCCCACTGCTGGGTATATATCAAGAAGAAGGGGAATCAGTACATTGAAATGATATCTGCACTCCTATGTTTATCCCAGGGCTATAGGCAACAGCCAAGATTTGGAATCAACCTCAGTGTCCATTAATGGATGAATGGATAAAGAAATTTTGGTACATATATACAGTGGAATATCATATAGCCACAAAAAGGAATGAAATCCTGCCATTTGCAACAACACGAATGGAACTGGAGAACATTATGTTAAATGAGATAAGTCAGCACAGAAAGACAAATCTCACATGTTCCCACTCATATGTGGGAGCTAAATATTAAAAACAATTGATCTCATAGAGACAGAGAATAGAATGGTGGTTACCATAGGCTGGGAAGGGTCACAGGAAGTGGGGGATAAAGTGGGGATGGTTAATGGGTACAAAAATATAGTTAGACAGTTAGAAAGAACAATATTTGATAGCACAACAAAACGACTATAATCAATAATAGGGATATACTTTAAAATAACTAAAAAAGTTTGGTGATTTGTCTGCTACATTGAACCCAATGGCTAGTTCTGCATCCTTATACTCTATGAAGTCACTCTTCCACCCCACACGAAGTGTTTCAGTCCTGGGACAGCGCTGTTCAGGACTGGCAACTGTTTATATAGGACGCAGCACAGCACTGTCACTGAGGACATGGATTTGAGCTCCCCTTGTCAGTGTGATCTCAAGATATGCAGTAACCTCTCTATGTGCATTTTATTATCTGTGAAATGGGTGATAATAAGCATGCCTACTTCACTGGACTGTGAGAACATTAAATGAGATAACTTAATAGACATTAGTTATCACTGATGAAAAATAAAATAAAATTACTAAAAAAGTAGAATTGGAATGTCCCTAGCACAAAGAAATGATAAATGCCTGAGGTGATGGACACCACAATTACCCTGATTTGAATAATTCGCATTGTATGCCTGTATCAAAACATCACATGTACCCTATAAATACACACAACTATTATGTACCCATAATAACTAAAAATAAAAGGAAGAACCTTGCAAGGTAGACAGCACCAGTTTACAGCAATGGCAAATGAGATTCAGAGAGGTTAAGTAACTTGACTAAAACTGCTAGAAAGTTGTCGGGTTCCCAAGTTCATGTTCTCTCTCCCAGGTCAGTTTAGAAAGCCTTCTGGTTCATCCCACTCTCCCATCACTGGTAGAATGGACCCGCCCTCTAGTGACCCTTCCTCATGGACTAGAGCCAGAACATCAGGTGTCTCGGCTCACTGGCACAACAGTGCCCCTTGAGAGATGATCATAGCTAATGAGTACATCACAAGGGTGGGATAGAGAGAGGGAGGGAAACATCATGGGGACATGGATGGCTCCTTTTCCTTTTTACTGCCATTTCGACTTCTGACCAGGGTAGGTTTTATGGGTGCGTGACCTACACAGTCACACAGGGCCCTGTGCCCCGAAAAGCCCCATGCTTAGTTTAATGCTCTGCTGTTGCTGCCTTGAAATTCTGAATTTTTGAACAATGGGCTCTGCATTTCCATTTTGCACTGAGCCCCACAAATTATACAGCCAGTCCTGCTCTTGACTTGCCTTTTCCTCTCCAAATCTAAAGTTTCATTCCATACTTCTTTAAATAATTCATTTATTATAGGTTTCCTACGTGTTCCCCTAAAACGAGCTAGAAGTCTATGTGGTGGAGCCATTATTTTGTTAAAATTAAAACAGGAGGCAAATGTAGACCTTCCTCTACCTCTGATGTGCTGCACATCTTAGAGTCAAACTACTGCCTTCTTTCCTAAAACCCACAGTCAAGGCTTATGAGCCAAGCTCCACGCAAATACCATTGACATGAGCCCATTCAACGGTACCATTGGATAAGAAGAGATCACTGTAAACCTAAAAGCAGAATTTTCTGTTCTAGCTAAGAATTGGTCTAAAATATCATAAGCTTTATGAGCTCTTTTGGAAATTAGTTTTGAAAAACTGTGATCCCAAAACACCTGATACCCAAAACAGAATTTTCTTTAAACCACTGGGTGGTAAAGTCAGTCTTACATTGGGAGTGAGGTGGAGAAAGGAAGCTGTGTGCGTATAAAGGCAAATATCTGATTAAAGAACACAGAAACAAAATTTTTCTCAAAAGGAACTTTGTTCTAATGGCAATAGCGTTGTGATTGTACACTGTCTCTACTGCATGAAGCAGAGAAGTAACACTACAACAGGGAAGGCAAGTCTGATAGGATGGAAGAAAGACACTCTTGCTTGACCCTGAGAAATGATCTGCAGATGAGAAAAGCCACGCAAGGGTATTGAGGTCGTGTTGCCTTCAAGTCCCACAGCACTAACATCTCACCAAAGCCGAAGGGTTTTTTTCTTAAGATTTGTAAGGGTAAGTTAAATCCAAAGATCATTATAATCAAAATTCCTAAATCTTAGCTGCCTTAGAAGAAATTACTAGCAGTTAAACAATGGTGAAAAATAATTATAATATGATCATTGTCAATGAGAAAGTATGTATTTCCTCAAATAAATGTATTTAGTTAAAATTAGTGCTTTTAAGGTCTGTGTCTTCTTTTTAAAACATTTACTAACACTATACTTATGATATCAGATCTACAACATAATCATAATAACTTAATTTCTTCTATTCCTTCAAAAATAAGTACTGACACCCTGAAGGTCGTAACGTTTTCCATGGTGATCCCAAAGGACCCAGTTGATGGCTTCAGTGATCATTAGGCACCAAGAGTCAAGGAGCAGCTTCTCAGAGGCTAACCTTGAAAACTTAAGTATTAAGTAACAATCTAAGAACACAGAAATATGCCATTATTAGTGTCTGTTCTTGCCATTTGATAAAAATTATCCGCAACTCCCATGGATACCCTTTTTTGAAACATGGCTTTAAAAACAAATGCTAGGGTACAACTTCACTGAAGTCTGTATTTATTTTATTAACTCCATGCTGGACTCTGTTTGATAAGTCAATCTGTACTTTATTAAATTTGACTTTCCTTCTGATGGTAATATACAGTGTATGAGACATCCCTCATAAATCATTATTTTTTCCTCCTCCCTCTCCTCTTTAAATACTTCAGAAGGGAAAAAAATTGTGTTTCAAATTCAGAACCTTATTAGAATTGTTTGGTGGTTCTTATCTTTATCGACTAGGTTCCTGTTTTTCTTCTGCCCCTGCAGATTCCGTTATAGGTGTTAATAATACAATGTTTCTGCTTTTTTCCCTTTACCCACATAAACTCTTGCTTCTACCTGAAGAAATCTTTTGATTTTTTTTTTAAACTCAACTCAGATTTTTTCTAATCTTGAAAATGTCTGGCATTTGCCCTGTTGCAGTCCCTTCGCATGATTATTCGTTTTTCTGCCATTTCTTTCCTCCTCCATTCTCTCCTCCTCATTCTTCTTCCTAATGAGCTCAGGTCCTGTCCAGATAAGACCGGTTTGTTTATCTTTGTCTCCTACTCCCTTCAACTCTTCCTCCTAGAAGGCTATCAAGAACAGTCCTTGCATTTTAGTTTTACTCAAAGGTTGAGAATTTCATGGTGCAAAAAGCACAGAAATTCTAGTCAGAAGACCTGGGTTCAAATTATAGTTCATTCTCTATGCAACCACTCGGCAAGCCATTTCACCTTTCTTAGCCTCAGTTTCCTCATCTTTAAGACCACAAGACTGCTGAGACCCCCTACAGTTTTAAAATAAAGCACTTACCTCCCTCAGATGTAGAAAGTAAAACTCATATGCGCTGAATTATTTTAATTATTTTTCCAGTAGAGCTGAGGGGTCTATACTACTAAACAAAACAGTGAAAGGTGATTTCTATGTGTCACGTATTGTACTTATTCCCACATTATTCATACACTATTCAAAAAATCCAACAAATTTTATTGTAGTTCCTTTGCATTCATGGATATGAGTTTTGACTATTCAGAGACAATCCAAAACTCTGACATGAACTCAATTGTAAGTTTGCTGAGGTTTTACAAAGCCGGTATTTGGGCATGCTGACCTATCCTTAGCATCCAAATCCTGGTTCTGCAGTGGAGTTCACTAATCATGATTGCTATTGTGATGGCTACACATCGGGGGATCCAAGAAGGTCTCAGGATACAGCCTCCCAATTGTGGACGGCACATTATAGTGGTCTCACCAGCCTATTCCTTCCAAAAACAGAGAGGGAACTAACTGTCCAGAATCAAAGATTACTGCACAGAAATGGAAACTGGGGCACACACAGACACCGGACGGGAAGGAATCCAGGAAGCGACAGCACAGAGAGAGACTCCTACAGCTGGGCAGCATCTGTCCTGGGGAAGGAGGCACATCAGACCGTTTCATAGCAACACCAAACAGGGGTTGTGCTTGAAGTGACAGTGCACGTCACTGTGCTAGGAAGTAAGATCCTCGTGGTCTCTTTCTGTTTGGAATCTCAACAGCATGTCTAGTCTAAGGCAACTCACTTATATTCTGCATGTTGCTTTCTTTGCTTTCCACAACTTACTCTGGTCTCCCCTGCTAGACTGCCAACTCTCTGAGAGCCAGATTAGACATAAATTTATTGTACTGCTTCAACTTTTTACAAAACTGCATCACCCTTTTCAAAAATCATTTTTTTCTTTTTTTATTAAAAAAAAACTTCACAGGAATTAGGGATTAAGCATTTACCATTACTATGTATTTTGGAATAAATGTGGATCATTGGGCAACCATTTTCAAAGGAATTTTAACGATGTCTCCCTGAATGCTGAGCAAGGTTGCACAATAGTGTCTGTGGAATTACAAGAGACTTTTTCTAAGAGCAACTATCTCCTGTTAAGTGTAGAAAATTAAAGAAGCGCAAGGGATTCTTCCTTTATTTGCATTAATATTTTTAAAAGGTTGGTCCAACCGGACTTCAAACTTTGTACTTTCCCTCCCCTCATTGACAGTATTTGGCAGAAGTTTTTAATAATAAAAAAGAAAAACCCAGAGTGAGTCTGTACCCTTGTGAACCTCCCTGGAGAAAAGCTGCTCTTTGCTCAGCAATTCCTGCTCGGCACAGAGAGCCAACGCAAGGAAAACAGTTGGGCTCCCTTCCTGGTCTCCATTCAGGGCAGCAGTCTGCTAACAAATCTGCACAGACAGACGTGGGGGAGGGAAAGGAAAGCTAAACAGAACAGAGCTGAGATCACAAAAAATCCTTCGGCGTTCAGAGAGATAGAGGGAATTCTAGGAGACTGAATTTTTGATGGCCTGTCTTCTTATTACAATAAAAAAACTCAGTGATTAGGTTGCTTGAAAGCTTAAAATGAAACAAAACTGTAAAATAACGACTGTCTCAGGCTCAAATGTTTCACGATTCTGTAAACTCCAGCTTTAACTGGCTGAATGTGGGGAAAATCCAAAAATCATTAGGAGGAGAGCATCATCCAGTTCAATAGTCACAGGCTAATTTTTATCTTCAAGTTGAAGGAATTTAAGCTGATTCGGGTCGCAGCCATGCTTTAGGTCTCAACAATGACAACAGCAACGTGGACATGACCTTATCCCACAGTGCATTCAGCGCTGGCCATGCCAGGTAATCAGCTGGCACTTTGCAAGCCTCAGTTCATCCTCAGAACAGCCCCGGGAGAAGTTCAAGTCAAGAGAGATTAAGGAATGAGTCCCAGGGTTCCTCTCAAGTCATCCCACTCCACTGCTATCCTTTGATAGTCAATGTCCCATTTACAAAATAGCATCGCGTAGATGTTTGAAAAGCGGGAATCTGAGCTCTTGAAAGGATTCAGAAGTAGGCTCCTCACAGGAGGAATGCAAAAATCCGAAAATGTTAGATTCCGGGGAGATAAATTAGTTTAGTTTACCAGTTAATGCAGAAAATCATTGTAACTAGTTTCCAAATAGACTAGTCTTTTTATTAACACATTTCAGGTTAAAGGGCAATCTGATCTCAGTCTTTTACTTTACCACACACAGAACTTTAATCCATTTAATTACAGTCACTTTACTGGGCCACAGGAAAATGGAAGGTCCCGACAGGGGGAATCTCTTTCAAGAAAACACTTCTGGGAAAAGCATGTAGAGGAAGCTGGCTCTAGGCCAATCCTGATCCTCTCTCACCGTCTCCAATAGCGAGGACACCACGATTCTCGCATACACCATATACTGCTAAATACCATTCCTCTCTCACTGGATCAGATAACACCTTGCCCCACACAGACGATTCTTTGAGTAGTTTCACGCCGCGGTGATCAAGTTAGTGTTGCTGAACACCAAGATGCCAAGTTGCAAGACTAGGAGCAAGAAGTTTTATATTCAGAGCAGCGTCTGTATCCTCATCTAACTATGTTGTTCCTTCCCTGATCTTGACCTCTGGAATAGGCATAAATCCCCAAAAGTTGTGCCAAGGCCAAAGGCATGGGTCCAACACTCATCCAGCAGGGCCGAGGGAGGAAAACGTGTGCCTTGGTGAGAGTCAGCTCGACTACCGGCTCAACACGGCAAACCTTTCCCACGTGGGATAAAGAACTCAGTGACCCAGAAGAACACAGGAACATTGAGAGACAATGAAACCAAGAAGGGAAAACCTCTAGAAATGCTGCTTCCTGAGTCTGCCTCTTGTACAGATCTGGTGAGCCTTTCCCCTGGTGACCTGTGTGCCCAGAGTGAACACAAAGTCAAAGCCAAATCCTATGGAATTCTAAAACACCCTCCCAAAGGCTTAAGCTTGTCATAGCATAGTGATGTTTTTATCAGTAAATTCAGTAAAAACTGTTATGTTGGTCATGCTCCACATATATTAGAGAAGACACAGTCTGTTTTTAATGAGACCCCATTGGTCTCTTAGCAAATCCTGTAAGGACACTCCAACTTCTTTTTTTCATTTCTTCCATGTTTTTTTCCCTCTAATTTCAAGCCCTTTGAGGGTGTACTGCACCATAGAGAATGCACTCTGCATGCATGTGCGTATTGGATGAGAGGCAGGTATTGAATCTGACCTCCATGGTCCATTAGAAATGAAATCCTCCCATTATTTTGGAGTGAACCAAAAGGTCTTAAGCCTAAATGAGGCAGTTGAAAACCTAATTCTATTCTCAAATTTCAAACAGGTTTTCAAAACATATTTGGAAACTGCTTTGCGTAGCAACAGAGTCAGGGGAGTTTTCAACTCAGCCTGTGGGGAGGACTTCGCTGGGATATATTAAATAGTTACTGAACTAGAACCTGCTTTTTCTTTAGAATTGCAAATATTCCTAGCAGGACCAAGCCTGGATTTCTCATCAGGCCTGCAGAGCAGCACCAGCCATCCGTCACAGTCTTTTCAAAGCCTGCATTAAATGACTTGTGTACATCTGCAGGGCTTCTGCGTTTGATCCTAGATTATGTTTTTGCTAAGGTTAAGGGTTAGAGTTTGGACAGATGTGGCTGTGCTCTAATTGGCCCATTTTATCTGCCCTTTTTCCACACACGTACAGTATTTGATAGCCAAGTTTGTGAAGTGCCTCAACTTCGATACCAACACGTGAGGGGTGGATGGAACACAGGGCCTGAACACCCAGTTGGGTGTCAGCTTTGGTTTCAGAGTCCGTATGAAATCCGTTCCCACATCTGTCTGAAGGGAAAGAGGATCATTTCATTCTGTGTTACTGTTTTTTTCTAACTAGGTTGCAGTTTCTTTTCTCTTTATTTTTCCCTCCTCAAACTTTTCCAGGACTTTTCACTTTTCTCCATTTTTTTTTCCATTGCCACAGGTTGACTTTGCTATTTCCAATAAACCAAAGTAGAAACTGAACTAAGATTGTGTCTTGGATTCAGACCCCTTAGCACAATAGCCAATGTGCAAATTAAAGATTTAGCATCCCTGACTTCCTGGCTTGGCGGGGGTTGGTCATCAATGGGCCAACATGACTTGCTGCAACAAGATGGCAAACTTGCAGGGACAGGGCATGTAGTTTGCTTACATCTCACCTAGCACCATGTTATGCACAGGAAGGAAGAAGGCCCTAACGTTTTACTTAGTTGTGGCCTAATCATTGTACCAGGTGTGTATGGGGCAGCGTGAAACAAAGATACATAAACATGTGTCCTCCATTAATTGGCCCACAAGCTGGGAGTTCTTAATACACATTACTGAGAATTCACACAATCATATGAGAAGGAAATACATTCCAAAATGATAGGATGTATCTCAAAATGATAGGATAGGTGTTAGAAGAGAGAAATGCACACGCGTATTACATTGAAGATGCTCTGAGATTAAGTATGAATTCCCCACTCAGATGAAACTGAAGCTCAGAGAAGTTAAGTGGATTGCCCAAGGTCACACAGCAGAGTCCAAATTTGCAGACAGATTTCTCTGACTCAGAACAAAGCTTTCCTTTTTAAGTCATGGCCTTTCAAAATTTTCACAGAATTGTAGCCATGTTAATTTTTGGCTTTGTTCACTTTAATGCTTAAGGAGAAATACTAACTCTCTATAATAAGGCAGTGGAGGAAAGGCCTAAAGGGTTATCTGAAATTTGTGCTTCCTTATCTGTGCTCCCTTATCTCCCAGTGCTGAGGTCAGCTGCTTCCACCTCCCTGCCAATGCTACTTGGCCAGCTCCTCCTCATTCTCTGGTGCCTGTCACACCCGCTCTGCCCTGCCCTCCCAGAGCTAAATAATTAGCCCACCATTAAAAAGAAGCGGCAGAAAACAGAAGCAAAATGTTGACACTGTCACTTCTTTCACTTCTTAGTCACATATGTAAATTTTTGCTACAGAAGTATGGTAATCTTTAAGGCTAATTATTTTTTAAGCCTTCTTTAAAATAACATATGGAATCCATTATAATATTCAATGACTTCTTCACTTTTTGCTTCTGCTCTGGAGAGCGATGGGTTTATGATTTACAGCTGAAGTGCATTCAGTCTCGTTCATTATTCCAATTGTGGTTGCCGTGGACTCTGGATGCCGCTAAGATTTTAATTGTTAACTTCATGGTGGACTGAAAAATGACTTACACACTAGTGATGCTTAAGTAGACTCAGAGTCACAACTTGTGTGCACTCATTCCATTTCTCCACTTCAGCCTGGGCAAAAAGAAAGTGTGGGTTTTTATGTTTTTCTCTTTTGCGTGCCCTGAAAAGGAATTCCAGGCTCTTTAGTTTGTCAGTATAATACCATGAACAGGATAAAGTACAGTGAAATCAGATCCAAATAGTTTTGAGGTCTTACCTGAGAAATAAGTACATTGATTAAGTCAGCCTAGAGATCTGTCAACAGGCTGCCTGGGGGAAGGTTGATTAAATCTCTCTCCCCTCCTGTTTCCTTGCCACAGACCTCCAGAGTTGTACAGATTCTACTCCAGCTCCTACTGGACCAATTAGTCAAAATTATGTTCTGTACTCTCCAAACTGAAATCTGGCAACATTAGCCTTCCATGTATGATAGACTGGCCTACCTGGTCTCGCATAACCACAAAGGAAATTGAAACAGAAAGGCAGGGCCTTGGCCACGCTCAAGCAGTACATTAGCAGAGGCATCAGTTGTAAATGTTAAGAGTCCCCGATGCTTTAGTCTGAGCCACGGCACCAACCTAACACAGTCCCTCTGTTATCTTAGGGAGAGGAGGCAGTAAGTCAAACCCCCTTGTGATCCTCTGTGGCTGGAACAGGCCATGTAAGCACCTTCCTCTGGGTCCAGCTTGGGACTTCTAGCAGGGACCCCCTGTCTCTTGGTCTTAGCGAGTTTTTAAGGGGGAAGTTGCTTTGTATCACAGCCAAAAGTCACAGGAATGCCTGACACAGTGCCCAACAGGGAACAGGCTTTATACAACGGAGAAATTGTCAACACCTTTATAAAGTTCCTCTTAACCGACTCCAAGACCTTGCCCCTCAAAACAGAGCTACTGCACACAAGCGCAATTTTAATGAAGGGTAATTTATATATTTCATGTCAAGAGTATATTCCATGAGTTTTGACAAATAGTATACACCCATATTACCAACACTAAAGTCAAGATATAGAACATTTCCATCACCACAAAAGGTCATTCTCTTAAGCCCCTTCTCAGTCGATCTCACCCTATCACTGGCCCGGGGCAACCACCAACTTGCTTATGATAAATATGTATTTCTTTTCTAGAGCTTCATGTCACAGAATATCATACAACATGTACTCTTTTTTGTCTGACTTCCTTCACTTACCACATTTGAGATTCATGCATGTTGGTACGTGTTTAAGTAATTTATTCCTTTTTATTGCTGAGTAGTATTTCATTGTTAAACATTTTATTTATATATTCACCTGTTGGTAGACATTTCTGTTGTTTCCAGTTTGGGTTACTTTAAATAAGGTGAGAGGAATATTTGTGTACAACTCTTTTTTTTTTTTTTTTTTTGAGACAGAGTTGCATTCTGTTGCCCGGGCTACAGTACCATGGCATCAGCCTAGCTCTCAGCAACCTCAAACTCCTGGGCTCAAGCAATCCTCCTGCCTCAGCCTCCCAAGTAGCTGGGACTACAGGCATGCACCACCATGCCCGGCTAATTTTTTATATATATATTTTTAGTTGTCCATATAATTTCTTTCTAGTTTTTTTAGTAGAGACGGAGTCTCGCTCTTGCTCAGGCTGGTCTCGAACTCCTGAGCTGAAACGATCCACCGGCCTCAGCCTCCCAGAGTGCTAGGGTTACAGGCGTGAGCCACCGCACCCAGCCTGTGTACAACTCTTTATGTGGACATATGCTTTCATTTCTCTTAGACAAATACCTGAGCAGAATTGCTGAATCATATCGTAAGTATATGTTTAACTTTATAAGAAACTACCAAAGCTATTTTTCAAAGTGGTTGTACGATTTTATATTCACATCAGCAGTGTATGAGAGTTTCAGTTGTTTCATATCCTCACCAACAGTTGGTATTTTGGGTCCTTTAATTTAACCCAGTCTAATATTCTAATAGATGTACAGTGATATCACATTGTGTCTGTAACTTTCATTTCCCTAATGATGAATGATATTGAGCATTTATTCATGGATATAGTGCATATCTTCTTGGCAAAGTTTGTTCAAATATGTCCATTTTTATTGACTTTATAATTTGTTCTATTAGTGATCTGAAAGACTTCTATATATATTCTGTATACCAGTCCTTATAATATGAAGTAATATATAATTATTATAATATATGTAACATATAATATAAAATTTTCTCCCAGACTGAGAGCAGCCTTTGCATTTGCATTTTCTTACTGATACCTTGTGAGGAGCAAAGGTTTTAAATTTTGATGTAGCCCAATTTATAAACTTTTTCTTTTATGTTAATGCTTTTTTTGTGTCCTAAGAAATCTTTGCCTATCCAAAGGTTATAAAGTTTCTTCTAGAAGTTTTACAGTTTAAATTTACATTCAGGACTACGATCCATTTCAAGTTAACTCTTGTGTGTGACAAAGTAAGGACTGAGGTTCATTTTTTCTATATAGATAACAAATTGTTCCAGACCATTTGTTGAAAAAGTAATCCTTTCCATATCGAATTACCTTGGCATCTTTATTGGAAATCAATTGACCATAGATGTATGGGTCTATTTCTGGCTTCTCTATTGTGTTTCATTGATCTATGTGTCTAAATTATGCCAATAACACACTGACTTGATTACTATAGCTTTATAGTAAGTGTTAAAGTCACTAAGTATAAGTCTTCTAATTTTGTTTTTCTTTTTCAAAATTGTTTTGGCTATTTGGGGCATTTAGATTTCCATATAAATTTTAGAATCAGCTTGGAAATTTCTGTAAGAAAGTCTGCTTGGGCTTTTAATGGAATTTCATTGAATCTGGAAATCGATTTGGAGAGAACTGAAATCATAACAATAGTGAATATTCTAAACAATAAACATGGTAAATCAACTCACTTAGGTCTTTTTTCATTTCAGAAACAAATGTTTCTAGTTTTCAGGGTAGAGGTCTTGCACATATTTTATTTACTTTAACCCCAAAACCAATTTTATATATATTGGAATTGGCTAATATAGAGGCTGACAAGTCCCACCATCTGCCATCCACAAAGACCAAGGAGAACCAATAGTGTACGTTCCAGTCCAAGTTCAGAGGCCTGAGAACCAGGAAAGCTGATGGTGTAAGTTCCAGTCTGAGTCCAAAGACCTGAGAACCAGGAGAGCTGATGATTTAAGTTCCAGTCTGAGTGCAGGAGAAAACTGACGTCCCAGTTTGAAAACATGCAGAGAGGGTGCATTCTCCCTTACCCTGCCTTCTGTTCCGTTCAGGCCTCCAATAGACTGGGTTAGATGAGGCCCATTCACATTGGGGAAGGCAATCTGGTTTATTCAGTCTACCCATTCAAATGTTAATCTCAACCAAAAACCCTCATACACATACCCAAAAGTAATGTTTAACCAAATATCTGGGCATCCTGTATCCCAGTCAAGTTACTATATAAAATTAACCATCACACGCATGTATTTCATGTTTTGGGATACTATTGAAATGATACTGTCTTATTTTTAATTTCAATTTCTACTTGTTTATTGCTAACATATAGAAGTGCATACATAACATACAGAAATTTTTGCATTTTGATTTCATATCCTGAAATCTTGTTAAAATCACTTATTAGTTCTAGTAGTTTTTTGGTAGATTCATGAGGATTTGCCACATGCTTGATCATGTCATCAGTGAAAAAAGACAGCTTTACTTGTAGCTTTCTAGTCTGTATCAGATATCATTTGCCTTCTGCCTGACAAACTTCCTTTAACATATCTTGTAGTGCAGGTGTGCTGGCCAAAAACTCTCACTTTTCTTTGTCTAAAAAAAGGTTTTGGCTGAGTGTTGTGGCTCATGCCTATAATCTTAGCAATTTGGGAGGCTGAAGCAAGAGTATTGCTTGATGCCAGGAGTTTGAGACAAGCCTGGGCAACACAGCAAGACCCCATGTCTAAAAAAAAAAAATTTATTTTTTTAATTAGCCAGTCATGGTGGTGCATGTCTATAGTGGTGAGCTGCTCAGGAGGCTGAGGCAGGAGGCTCACTTGAACCCAGGAGTTTGAGGCTGCAGAGAGTTATGACCATGTCTTTGCATTTCAGCCTTGGCAACAGAGCAAGACCTCACCTATAAAAAATAAAAAATGAATATATAATAAATAAATAATTTATCTTCATGTTTGAAAGGTATTTTCACTGAGTTCTACATTGACAAAATTTTTCAGAGCACTTTAAAGATATTAATCTTTCCAGTATGTTTAAAGATGTCTTCTAACTTGCACAGTTTCTGAAGAAAAGTTTGTTGTAATTCTTTTTTGTTGTTCCTTTGCATGTAATGTGTCCTTTTTTTCTCCATCTACTTTTAAGATTTTTTTCAGAATTAGTAACTTGATGTGATTTGATTACAATGTTCTTGGTGCAGCTTTCTTAGTATGTATCCTGCCTCATGTTCTAAGCTTCTTAGATCTGTGAGTTTACACCTTTCGTGAAATTTGAGAAATATTTGGTCATCATTTCATCAAATATTATTTCTGTTCTTTCCTCTCTTCTCTTCTGAAGATTCCAATTTATATATGTTAGTCAATTTTTTATTGCCCCCCAGGTCTTTTTGGTTTTTTTCAGTCTTTCATATCTCTCTGTGCAGGGTTCATTTTGGATAGGTTCTATTGCTATGTTTTAAGGTTAATTTATCTTTTTTGTGTCATATCTTAGTAATCATTCCCTCCTTCTTGCAATTCCCTCCATCACTGGCTTCCTCAACACTGTTCCTCCCTGTCCTCTTATCTTCCGCCGGGCTCCTCCTCAGACTTCTTCACGGGATCCGCCTTCACGCCCAGCCCTTTCAATATTTGTGTTCCTGAGTGTTCTGTTTTAGCTCTTTCCTCACTCCAAATTCTCTCCCTGAATTATTTCGTCTATATCCATGCCTTCACCTGCAGCTCCCAGATGCTGAATCACAACGGTGAACAAAACATTCATAGGCCCTGCCCCTATGGGATTTATAAACTCGTGTAAGAGACTGTCATTAAATAAATGATCACATAAGTAACATCATCACCACTGTGATAAGTGCCTTAAAGGAAAAGGAGGCTCTTTGAACATGAAAGCAGGAAAACTAAACCAAGATACAGGCAGAGTGGAGGTTTCTAAGAGGAGGTGATGTTTAAACCGGCCAAAAACTAGGGTGAGAGGGACATATTCCAAGGAAAGAAAATAGCATACGAGGTGGCCTAAGGTGGAGAAATTTCACTCTGGAGAGAAGAAACAACAAGCACAAAGGTGCAGAAGTTAGAGAGTGCACATCTGGATAATAACAAGTTATTCGAAAATTGGATTGCAGATTGGTTAAGGGAAGAAGACAGTATTGGTGGTGTATGCAGAGGCCAGATGGAGAAAGGCATTTTCTGACATACTTTGGAGTTTGAAAGTTATGCTTACTGTTGAGCCTTTGAAAGATTTGATCTGGTCACAGTGAGGAAGTTTACTGAAAGTTAAGGAACAATAGTGTCAGGGAGACACACTGGAAAAGCTATTATAATAGGCAAATGCAAAATGAGCATCGGGCAGTGGCAGTGGACATGGAAATATGAGAAGAGAGTTCAGAGACATACAGTTCAAAGAGATTGACATAACATGGATGGAATAAATTTGCAGGTCAGAGGAAGCAGGAGCAGATAGTTCCCACCGAATGATTGGGATTATAGGAAGAAAACCAGCCCAAGAAGATGTAGACCTTTGCGTGTTGGTGCACCTCTGGGTCAGTTCTTACAGGTGCATGTGTGGTTTGGGGCCAATGGGAAGGAAATGAAAGAATGGTAACAAGGCTTGTGTGTGAAGGGGGAGTGCAGGGTAACATGAAAAGTTTTATTTCCAGGCATACATGCTGTGCGGGTGCCAGAGGTGTAGGACTGGCTCTCTTGTCATATTTTTTATGAGCCAGGCACAGGCAAGCTGTGTATTTCCAAGTATCTTTTTACTCCAATATTTTGGCTTTAAACTTTCCATTAATGATTTTTAAGGGCCTTGCTATATCTCCCTGGTGACCTATCAGCTGTATTTTTCCCTTACTTCATTTCACAGTTTTCCTTGTGCTATATATCTTAGTGAATCCTTCCTTTTGCTTTTGGCAGACTCTTTCAAGGTAATTTTTCTACCATACTTTACCCCCCTCTTCCAGTTTCTTTTCTCACATCTTCCCTCAGATAATTTTAAATCCTCTCTTCTTCTAATGCCACCTTCATTCAGCTTCTCTTCTCTTCACCCCACCAGACTACGTTCACTTGCTTCTAAGACGCCCTGTCCTTTGAAAATATTTACTTCTTCCCAGTAAACCCCAGATGCATCTCACGAAGGCCCTGTGGCCTTAGCAGAATGGAAGAGGAAGTCACATTAAGGGTACCAGGAGGTAGAGCCAGTGCCACCAGCTTCTCCTCGGGGAGAGGCTAAATACTCTCCGATGACTGCATCTCACTAAGAGATACATGTGCACTGGGAGAGAAAGGGACTCTGTGATTTCCTTACAATGACTTCTTTACTCAGCTCCAAGAAGGAGAAGAGGCCAGACTGCAGTCAGGGCGATATTAGCAGATGAGCAGAGGTGTGGGCCTGTTTGGCAGGTGTCTCCACAACTTGGATCATCAGTCAGTGAATGAAGGTCAGTAAATGACACAGAAAACAATTAAGAAGGAATGAAATGAAGGGTGTAGTTTGCCTCTAAGTGCTACCCGAGCTCAGCAAAGGGCTGGATCTCACAACTTCCCTTTCAGCTTGCTCTGCGACCATACAAGACATGACAGATATGGATCAGCACTACGCGGTTGAGAGCCAAGCGATAATGCTGATAATATAGATAAGATTAGTGACTCCTTATTCTGAACTAAGCCCTTTGTGTGCTTTATTCCACTTAAACTTCAGACTTCCTCTATGTTAGGTAGAGTTTTGTAGATGCAGACACTGTGGCTCACAGAACTGACCCTTCATCACACAAGCAGAATGGTGAATGCAGGATTCCAATCCAATGGCCTAAACTCAAGCCCATATTCTAAGACACTGTACCAATGGCCTTGAAAGCTCTTTGCTCATATACCCCATCCCTAAAACAATTTTAGTAAACTATTTACCACTTGCACCTTTTAGGTTGATATGAAAAAAATTTTCATTGTAAGTTTAAATGGTTGCAAATGATATAATTTCTGATATATGGTAACTATTGAACTGTTTTAAATATATCTTAGATTCGTATTATATCACTCTTTTAAATTTATCCAGTGGAGTATAAGTACCACAGCAATTTGATCTCCATCAGCATCTATTAATATTTAAAATATACACGAACAAGCTCTCTTTAACAAAAATGAGCTCTGTTCCCCTCCCACCCCATCCTTGTCCCCCACCTAAGAGGAAGCATTTGCTCAAGGAGAGACAGGACCTCTTCTGTGCCCATACCAAATGCCACCACCTCTGAGAGGCCTTGTTTGATCACCCTCCTGCTTACCGTCTTCATAGCATCTATCATGGTCTGAAATTATCTTGCACATTTGCTAATTTACTTATTTATGTTCTGTCTCTCCAGTAGTATATCAGCCATGAGGGAAGAGTTTATCTCAAGCATCACCATATCCTGAGTACATAATCATTCCTTTAGCTCCTTGAGATTGTATTTATGTTTCACCTTTGCTAGAGAATTTTATCTTAGTGTAAAATAGTTTTAAATTGAACAGTATCATATATAAATCAAAAATGATTTTTTAAATTTCTCTCACGATAAGGCTATCAGTTAAATAATGTTTTGCTCAGTTGTATTCTCAATTATGATTAGTACATAATTGATCAAAGCAACATAAATGTACATTTTCATAAATAATTATTAAACATAAAAGGTAAAATTTTATTAGAAATGTACTCCTTAATGATCTAGGTGGAGAAAGGATGTTTAATAATTTGAATATAAATGACACTAACATTTTTAAAAATCACTTTGGTGCCCTAGAGGTTTTTACACTTGAAACAACGAACTATATAAGATTGCGGCTGGGTAAGCAGTAGACCTCTCTTTGCAAAGGGGGAGAAGAGCAAAAGTGAAAGGGGAGGTGGGAGCTGTAGATGTTCTTCGGCCAGTTTTAAGCAAGAGTACTTAGGAAAGTTAAAGATAATTGATCCTGGGACTTCTTGGCCTCTATGACCACATTCTCCCCCTCACCCACCCTCCCATGTATATATAGAGAGAGGGAGAACATGGCTTATATATGTGCGTGGGGTGTGTGTGTGTGTATCTCCTATTGGTTCTCTGGGAAATCCATACTAATACAGATCTGGAGATAATATTAATAGTTTGGTCTGTGAGCCAGGGATTGCATGAACTAATTGGTAAAACAGTAGTAATTGTTAGCCATTTGGTGTTGTTAAATGAAAATAAAACATGGATAGCGTCTACCACCTAATTATTTAAGATGCTAGTGATAGCACAGCACCCCGAGAAACAAGGCTTACACCTAAACCAAACAGACTTGTGCAGTCCCCAGTGGCCGTCTACACCATCCTGGGAGAGAGGTGTGTGAAAATCCAGGTTATCAGTTCGCCACCCAAGGAGGGGGAAAGAGGGGTGGATTAAACCTTCAAAGCTGAGCATCAGCAAAGATAACAGGATCAAATGTAGAATCTCCAGAATTTGTGACCTTCAAAGGATCTCAGACATTATCCAAACACTTTCTTTTCACGGTGAGGCCCCGAGGGGGAAGTTGGGCAGTCACTTTCACGTAGTATTATCTAGACTGGGGCTCAAACGCAGCTCTGCCACTTATTAGCTGCGTAGCCTTAATTTAAGCAAGTTTCCTAATCCTTCTAAAGCTCGGTTTCCCCATTCTTAAAATAAGAATAACCATACCCACCTAGTAGAGATGGTAGTTAGGATTAAATAAGACAAAATATGAAAAGACACTTGTTTCCGCCGGCTCGCGGTGGCAGTATTGTGGGAAAAGTTGACGGTGAGTCAGAGCACATAATTCTGAAGCCCAGATCTTACCCTTTCTGGCTCTGCACTCCTTTGGGCCTTGGTTTCCTCAAGGTATAAATCAAGGGGCTTAGATTAAATAATGAACTACAAAGATGATGACTGATTCTAAAATTTTATTTGTTGATTGATGTCTCATCAAAAGAAAGCATCAACTTCCCTGCATCTTGGTGTGTGATTTTTGTTTCCGTGCTTCTGTGGTGTGGAGCGTTTCTGTGCATGCTGGCAAAGCTGGAACAGATGTAATTGGTTCTCTGATCTTTTATATTAAATAAGTCCTCCGTTTAAAAAAGAACGAGGGAGACCACCTTGCAAAAACCGCATGTGGCATCAGAAAGCTGAATTACACTGTCCTCTGGCACAGAGTTGAGTGTGACTCAAATGTAAAAAAATGACAAACCTAGTAGTTGGGTTAAGTCAGTGTCACAGGGGACATTTGCATGAAATAATACATGAAGCAAGAAATAAATATCTTCCCCCAAAGAGGAAAAATCCCCCACCCATGATATGCATTCATTCAGAAAATATTTTTGAAAAGGGAGTCAAACCTTTGGATTGCAATTTCACAGATAATCACTGTGATGGAAACAAACTATATTTGTTGTGGCTTAAGATTCTAGCACTTCTAACACCCACATAGGTGACCCCAAGAGACAAGGATGAGCCAAGACCCCAAGATTCCTCTTAATGGTAAGTTATAGCCCATTTTTGATTGACTCATTCATTAAGCAAATATTTATTAAGCACCTTAAGTATATGCCAGGCCCAGTTCTAGGGCCTGGGGATACAGTGGTGGATAAAATATGCAAAATCTCTGCATTCATGGCATTTTAGTCCAATAGAGCTGCTATAACAAAATGCCATAAACCCAGGAGCTTATAAACGACAGAAATTTATTTCTCACAGTTCTGGAGGCTGAAAAGTCCAAGATCAAGGATCCAGCAGATTTCGTGTCTGGTGAGGCCCATTTTCTGGCTCACAGGTGGTGTTTCTCTCTGTGTCTTCACACGGTGGAAAGGACGAGGGGTCTCCCCGGCACCTCTTTTACGAGGACACTAAGCCCGTTCCTGAGCGCTCTGCTCTCATCACCTGATCGCCTCGCAGACGTCCCACCCCCAGATGCTATCGCATGGGGGTCAGGTTTGAACTTAGGAATCTGGCAAAGGCACATTCAATCTATAGCACGTGGAAATCACATCCTAGTGGCTAATTTACCTCTTGTCCTGGAATTTGTGAAATATGATTTCAGTCAAAAGGGTCATTTGAAAAAAAAAATGGGGTGCTATGCTTCTAGATTTTAGAAAAGGCAACATAGCTCCTTTTAAAAACCTCCATCCTACAGCCTCCAATCACCAAAGGCAAAGGCAGGCCACGCAGGTCCCGGCTATGCTGTGGACTGTTCAGTGCCAACTGATTCGCATTTGGTTTGCTCACAGCTGGTTGGCTTAGCAGGGATGAGGATCTCTAAGGCTTCGGACCTGGAATCTATAATAATCTGCAGTGGCAAAATTAAGGTCCAACAGGGACTTCCCAACCTGTTCTTTTTATAAGAATGCCACAATACACTTCTTTATTTTAGGCTAGAAAACATGATTTCCACAACTCCATCCTACTTTAGGAATTGGGGTTAAGGTCCACATCAGACCACCGTTACCTATCGCCCTCGCTACCAGCCAACCTCCGCAACGATGGAGACGTGAATTAAATTATTGCATAACTTACGACGTTAGCTTCCTTGTCCAAAAAAATCAAGTCATCCTAGTAAAATCTGCTTAACACCAAGCCTCAGAAACCTAAGAAGAATGTGGCCCACTGGTAATCACCAAGTGAGTGAGTAGGAATTGTTCACATGAACGCATGTGCGCGCGCGCGCGCACACACACACACACACACACACACACACACACACACGATTATTCATTCACTCAAGCACACATGGAGAGTTCCAAAGTCACAGGATTAAATCACCAGCAGGAGTTATTGCAGCTGAACTAAAAATGAATTGCTTACAACCCGAGGCCGTCCTTCTGGCCGCTGACTGTCTCCCTCCCATTAGAGCTGACAATGGCAGGCTGTCAACTGAATACCTCGCAGCCTCCTCCCGCTGTCTGTGGCGGGCCTCACACTGCAGCTTTACAAAGATAAAATAATAACTACGTGTCAGTCAGCCCTTCTTACACTAACTCTGCAATATCTGTCAAGGCCCCTCCCAGGCCAGTCCCTGCCAGGAAATGACTACTGCCCAAGGAATGGCCGACAGCTCAAGCACAGCCCCTCACTGGGACTCTTGGTAAGTATTTTTCTCATTTCTATGGCTCTTACAATTTGGAAGATATTTTATGATCATTTTAATTATATGATTTAGGGTACCTTAATCCTCAGAACAACCCTGCCAAGTCCATCTGCACTGCTACTCTAGTTTTATAGATGGGAAAACAGAGAGACTTACTCAAGACCACACAACACTTCGCATCTCTGACTAACAATTTAGCTCTGGGGTAGATAGAGTGACTTGTAGTCATATCTGTTTGCTATCAGAAATGTCATCAGAGCTGCTGACTGTGAATGTCTTCTGCTTCTCCTCTGTCCCGCTAGCCCCCATTCCCAGCCCTCTGTGAACATTGTAAATCCTTGCCAGAAACTAAATGAGGTATCTGACATAGCACCCCAGGGCAAAGCTCAAGATTGCTGAATCTGCAGAGCACTGAGGTTTCAACTGAATGCAGAGCAGGATTACCCAGATAATTATAACAGGATGTGGAATGGATTCCCCTGTAAGCCTTGCCAAGGGGAAGCCTAAAGGCCCCTAGACTTTCACCTTCACACTCCATTCAGCCTAAGCAAATATAAGAGGGGGTTGGAGAGACCCAGTAAGAGTGGACTATTGTATTTCACTTCTCTCCAGGGTGGTTCTCTGTCACTCCCACACACACCTCCTACGCGCTCATTAAGTGCAGTGGGTGGGGGGGAGTTGGAGGGCCCCCAAAAAACTGCTCACTGAAGCTGGGAGTGACTGCAGGCTCCATGGACTGAACTTCACTGAACTGCATTCAAGGACAGTTCCTGGGGGAAACTGACAGGTGTCCTCTGGAATCCAGGTGTCTGTGAACATACAGCCTGGGGCCTGCTTCCCACTGAAGAGGCTGGCTGGAGCCAGTGTGCAAAAGGAGAGCACAGGGCAAGGGCATCAGGCTGTGCTCTGCATAAGATGCTTGAGTGCACAAAGGGTAACTCATGCCTGAGATGTCTTAATGGGACCCCTTCTAAAAGGGCTGATTCAATCACAGGTTATACAGTCAACCTCCAGGAACAGGAGCTCAAGATAAATTCAAATAACAGTGAAGCAGAGAGGTCCCCAGTGAGGGGCCTCCAAAGAAGAGAAGCCCATAAAAGAGAAAACACATGTAAGCATGTCACACATGGAAAGCATCAAAGGACCAAGAGAAAGCTGGCACCCAGATAAGCAAAAGGATTTTGCCCCTTTCCTTCTAGTTACCAATTTCCACTTCCTCTCTAATCCTGGGAAAGACCCAGAAAAAACAGGGGATAGAAAAACAACACACTTGAACCTAAGGCATGAAACTATAGGAATTCTAGAAGAAGAGGTTGGAAAAATTCTTATAGATATTGGCCTAGGCAAAGAATTTATGAAGAAGACCCCAAAGGCAATCACAGCAACAAAAATACATAAATGGGACCTTATTAAATTAAAAAGCTTCTGCATGCCACAGAGACAATCACTAGAGCAAACAGACAACCTACAGAACGGGAGAAAATATTTGAATGCTATACATCCAGTAAAGGGCTAATAACAAGAATCTGTAAAGAACTCAAGCAAATCAGCAAGATAATATCAAACAACCCCATTAAAAGGAGGTCAAAATACTTGAACAGAAGGTTTTCAAAAGAAAATAGACTAATGGGCAATAAGCATATGAAAAAAATGCTTAACGTCTCTAATCAAAACTACAACGAGATATCACCTAACTCCAGTCAGAATGGTTTTTATGAAAAAGTCCCAAAACAACAAATGTTGGCATGGATGTGGAGAGAAAGGAACACTTACACACTGTCGGTGGGACTGCAAACTAGTACAACCTCTATGGAAAGTAGTATGGAGATAACTCAAAGAACTAAAAGTAAAACTACCATTTGATCCAGCAATCCCACTACTGAGTATTTACCCAAAGGAAAAAAAGACATTTTATAAAAAAAGACATTTGCACTCAAATGTTTATAGCAGCACAATTCACAATTGCAAAGATGTGGAAACAACCCAAGTGCCCATCAATACATGACGGGATTAATAAAATGTGGTAAATGTATACCATGGAGTACTATGGTTATACAGTGATTCAAACTGGATCCAAAACTTCCTATTAATCATTTCTCAAGTGTCTGGGTCAATCAGACTGAAGAACATTCTGAGTAGACTTAGCTGTTAAGAAAATTACACTTATTTGCAAGAATTGACCTATAAATCAAAATTTTTTTCAATGCTGGACAACCAAATAAAAATATATTGGCTATTGAGGCTCCAACTCACATCCATAAATTCAGATTTCAAATATTTGTGTTCATATATAGCTTTGTTAGCATTACTGGTTAACTTGAAAATAGGTAGTTAATAGAAACTTGAACTTGTAAAATAAGTTCATGATAACAAAATAGAACGTGTAGCTTAACATACTGAGCTTTTATATAAGTTACATTTGCCAAAAATATTTTTAAATCACTGATACAATCCAGTCATTGTTATTATTTTAAACTTCCCTATACGCTTTACATATTAATACATGGAGAGCTTCAATCACTTAAAAGTTGGCAGCTGACAATATAATATATACTGTCCTACAGTCCTCATGATCCTGTGATCTGTTCATATAATTTGCACAAATCACATGAATTCTTTTTCTGTAGGGCAGGATTCGTTAAAAATGCTTTAAGAGAACTAGCAAATAATTTCCCATTAGTGATAGTAAATAACATACAAACACTGGACTAATTGCACCAATTCGAGAGTTTGAGATGTTTACTGGCTCAGACAGATGACCCAGCTGACTCAGACAAATGGGACAAAAAAGCATCTAAAATAATAGAATGTAGAAATACAAAGTGTAGAGCTCCTCTAAAGGACCTTTTGGTGTACTTGCTGTAGAGCCGATGCTCGCCCCGAAGCTTTCAGGTGCCATCAGCATGATGTCATATCTGAAGAGCAGCCTGCACACATGCACTATGTCAAGCACACCTTCACTTACGTGGCTTCCAGTCCCTCCCACTTAGATCAGCCAAGAGCTTTAGTGACTAGGGCATGTATACGCGAGATTCACTGGACTCCTTTGCTTTTCATTTTCAAGGGTTTCTGAAAACAGCTGCAGAAATACCAAGACCTTTGGAAAAGGCTGATCTTACTACATTTCCAGCCAGACTGCAAGCTTAGAGAAGTGGAAATATTACAAGCTTGAAATCCCTGTCAGAACTGCTCCAGCAATTTCTTGGCTTTACACATGACCTCAAAACAGGACAATCTCCTTTTCCAAATCCATCTGCTTTTTAAGCTTTAGTTCTAGCCTTACATTTAAATATGCAATTAAGTGAGGCACAATAGCCCCACCGTCCCAACAGTACCCAGATCTGCAAATCTGAGTTATGATGACCATAGGATACATAAATCAGACGGTGAACTCAAATCGCAATCCTCTACCCAAAGATTCAACTCCAAGAAATCCATTACCAGCAACACACTGCACTGTATTTTCAGATTAGCTAAAAGACCGGTGCTTTATGCTGACACGATCTGCAGCAAGGGCTGCGACTAGGGTTGGCAAATGTCAAGAATTTCAGCTAATAGTATCTCATAGCTCGATGTGAAATTGATAGGACTTGAAATCCAATCACATCTGGATTTCAAATCCAGAATAACCTAGAGGAAGGATTGAAAGAAAAAGTGGTCAGGAACTTCAGACTAATCTTTTATTCACTCAATCTGTATTAGCAGACTCAGGAAGCTGTTGTAAACAGGCGGCTCTGAACGACATGCGCCAGCCACAGCTCGGCACACCACACTCTCCCGGGGACTGCCCTGTCCAAGAATTCATGCAGCCAGTGCTCTTGGAAATAAAACTTAACCTTTCCCTTCCCAAGAGAGAGAAAACTTCCTCCGATGGTCCCTCATTCAGAGCTGTTTTCTGGGCAAACGACCAGAGCAACACCCATTCAGAAAATCAAAAATCAGGTTGCCAAGGAAATTAGAAGTTAAAGAGACAATATTGTGGAAAGAGGCCGTGTTGTGTCATGCCTTAATAGCCCTTCAAAATTTCTAGGAGACTGATTTAAATTTGATTCAGGCCCAAGACACAGATTTATTCTTTTAAAGGGACAGAGTAATCCTGGAAGGTCCAATCCTAAGAATGCTAAAAGGTCAAGGTCAATTTAAGGGCTACTCCAAGGGCCCTCTGGTCATTCTAGGCTGTATCCAACTTCTAGTGCCTGTCTCAATTCTAACTCAAAGCAGGTGCTCCCCTCCAGAACCACATTTTATTGTCTGAACTAGGGAGGCCTACAGGTAAGGTTGGATATCACCGGTGTGTTCTGGAGAGTAGCAGGGCTTTCTACTTTTGGTTTTGGCTCAACTGTACACCCTCAGGATTGGAGCAGAACTAGACCAGCTTCTCATCCCCTCTTCTTGTGTCCCTTCTACCACTAGCCACTTGTGGCAAAAAATATGTAATCTAGGATACCACTTCATCATGTCAGCATGAACTTAAGAAAGAAAGAGAGTAAGGAAGGAAAGAAGGATGGAAAGAAGGAAAAGGGAGGGATGGAGGAAAACAGGAAGGAAGAAAAGTCTACTTAAAAAAGAAAGGCCAGGCATGGTGGTTCACTTTAGGAAGCTGAGGCAGGAGGATCGCGTGAGACCAAGAGTTCAAGACCCTGTTTGTAAAAAAAAAAAAGGTTTTTAATTAGCTTGGCATGGTGTGCATGCCTGTAGTCCTATCTACTCAGGAGGCTGAGGCAGGAAGATTGATCCCAGAAGTTTGAATCGGTAGAGAGCTACAGTTGCGCCACTGCACTACAGCCTGGGCAACAGAGCAAGACCCTGTCTTTAAAAAAAAGAGAGAGAGAAAGATAAAAGAAAAACTAGTGGACCAAATCATTTTCAGCTTCCAGGTAATACCTTTGGAGTATGCCCTCCACCAGCCTAAAGAATTCTGAAACAGGCAAACCACATACCTTTAGGAACCCTGCTTTCCTGTGGCCTTCCAGGACTGTTTGGGTTTACTTTGCTCCACTGTGTGCATTTTATATATTAAAAAGATCTTTTTATTTCCCTGTTAGCATTTTTGCTTTTTTAAAAAAAAATTATCATACGGTAAAATGGACCTTTTTTTGGCACATGGTTCTATGAATTTTAACACATATATAGATTTGTGTAAACACAACAACCATCAGGATACAGAACAGTTCCACGACCCCAAGAAATTTCCTGCTACTACCCCTTTGTAGTCACTCCCCCCACCCCACCTGCAGCCACTGATCTGTTCTTCACAAGTAGATCGTGAGTTGATCGTTTCACATTCCAAACGTTATTTATAGCTTGAGAATTAAGCATCTTGTTCCTATAGTGATTTTAACACATTATATCAAAATTTATTCAAAATAAAATGTAAACTTATATTAATAAGCATGAAACTAAAAGGTGAACTATATGAACTTCCACCTTTAATTCCAGCCAAAGTCAACCTGGGACTGAGCAGCCCAGAAAACGCAACCCTGTTCATGCAACCCTAGACCTCTCCTTCCCCAGTGAATCTTCACTCACCCTGCTCTTGAATATCCTTCAATCAGCCTCACACTCAGAACTGATGATGCATATGGATGATCTAGCTCTGACCCACTGCTCCCCCTTGGGCATGGATTGCACTCACTCCTGTGCACTGGCCACCTCTGGATTCTCTAAGTCCTTATCTCACCTGGGCCAACTTCCAGCCTTCATCCCCAAGCCCTAGCAACGGCCCATGAGGCCTACATTTGCTCCATCCAAACTGATCTCCTAGCAAGTGGCAAGTTCTGAAGATACTACATCCCCCAACTTGCAGTTCAGTCATCTGACACATCTACATATATGTATCTGCCATGTGTATGACTTTATATAAAATACAAGATCTTAAGAATTCACATGTATATTACATATAATAATGTAATAATGTTATATCATATTAAAATATATATTATGATTCTCACACTTATATAGACATAATTTTTTTACCAGATTCAATAAATGGGATTAGATCACCACAAAAGTGGTAATACATTTGAACATTCACTGACGTGGCCCTTTATCTTGAATCATTAAGGGTTGAATAGGCTAAATCTATTTCTTATAAAATTATATGATCTGAGCATTTACATAATATATTTTTCTTAATATCTGACTTTAAGGCCATTAAAATTCATCTTTATTAAATTAATTTTAGTTATGCATTTTGTTATCTTTATGAATCTAAGTTGACGAGTTTCCAGTGTCGTCAAATTTCTCAGGTCCTTCAATTAAACTCACTTCGATGTAAAAATATGGCTTACTGATGTTTGAGATAT
This sequence comes from Lemur catta, assembly GCF_020740605.2. NCBI lineage: Eukaryota > Metazoa > Chordata > Mammalia > Primates > Lemuridae > Lemur > Lemur catta. The sequence goes on along the minus strand of NC_059150.1, from coordinate 19,453,013 downwards.
AATGGAGGTTCATACATCTGTTCCCTTTCTCAACGTTACTATCTTCTTTAACTATTATCAAATCATTCACTTTCCTAAAGGAAGAATTATGGGAAAATCCCCTATTATATTATTTGTTTGCATAAACTTACAACCTTTTTACTCCTCAATTACTGAGTTCTTATCAATGTCATAAACCAATAATATGAAACACTTTTCTACTGCAATCGTTTTTGGAACAAACCAAAGAACCAATGAACAGGCTTTTTTTAAATGTGTCTCTTTCATTCCTCATTAACTCCCCATTGTGACATGATAGTAGGAGCTACCACTTCAAAACATGTTTGTGATAGTGAAACACTCACTAAACCAGAAGTAGAAATCCATCATTTCTGTCTCTAATATGTCAATACGTTAACCTCCAGTTGGCAATGGCCAAAAGAAGGGCTCCAATCTGAATATTTTCTATATAAATTGAGCGCCCAATACTAAAAGAATCTAGTTCCGATCTACGGCAAATAACCAAATCACGTTCACTATATTCAACTTTTATAACGAAATACAGATTTGCATTAAGAGACAAATACCTAAATTCAAAAGGCTAAATAGAATAATCTTTTTAAAAAATCAATTTTAGATAATTGGATTAGAGATACTAACAAGTTTTACAGTTTTTTGTCTTGAATTTCATATATTTTCATTTGCTCAACAATGTGATAAATTTTCCTTCACTTTTAGTTCAGTAGTTTCTTTCCAACAGGCATTGTTGGCCCCAGAATTGTAGCCTCCATTGCCTAGGTGATCTCTTTTGATAATCAGCTAAAAATACCCTGTGGTTACAGATGCACTTTCAGGGAAAGGTCATTTAATAAATATTGACATCTATATTGTTATTTTGTCCCTTCAAGCAAAATCTCCCTCCTCTCTTTCTCTCTTTTCTCCCCTGTCTCTGAGTTCTTCTTTTTTCTCTTTCGTTAAGCCCTCATGAAAAGACAAATGATTACAATGCTACTTATTTTCCATTATTATAGAATCACAAAATGTAAAATTCTTTTCAAATCTATGTTTACTTCTTTCAAAGCCGAACTCTTTCCCTAGAAAACTGCTCATACACACATACATACATTTTGCAAATCATTCCAGCGGTTCAAAGCATCTCTAAAGCCCATCCATGGGTGCACAATGGGTCTGTGGTCCCCCAGAGTGAAGCCTGCTCCACAAGCCAATAACCACACAGGGAATTGTTCAACTCCCACCCAGCCCAAGGCTTGCCACCGCATCAGCCCTTCCTTCAGTCAACTCTGCGAGCCTGAATTAACTTGTGGCTCCCTATGAAGCCTTTCCCAACTACTTCAACTCACGTGGCTTTCCAACTTTTCCGGCTGCCTTATATACATGGAGTCGAGTCTTATAATTTAGCATTCAATTTCCTTCTAAATGATTCATACAGGTAAATTATGCCCTCAAGCCTAACTGGTAACCCCCTGAGAGCAGACACAATGTCCCTTACATCTTTGCAATTTCTCCCATGACATTTGGCACAGTGCCAGAAGCCCAGTGAATATCTATTGAATAATCAACCCAACCATCTGCTCATCCTCTGGGGAGCTTCTGTCCCACCACACCTACTCTGCCCCCGGAGAAGGATGGGGCCAGGAAACACATCTTTATGAGCAGTATCTATGTTGTATAAGAGCAGTGATCAGGAGCTATCACTCACTATTCCATTTATTCATTCAGCAAACATTTATTAAGTTTTTAATGTGTGTCAGGCACTGAGCTAGTCACTGAAGATACAAAAACAACAGAAATGTAAGCAAGTTATTTATGGTGAGCTACATGCAGTAACAGAGGTATATATAAGGCAGCAATAGAAAGGAGTAGAAAGGAGCAACTATTTATCTAGAGATGTTAGCAAAGTCATCATGGAGAACAGGATCCTTGAAATGGATGCGGAAAAAATTAGTATGAATTTACCAGATGGCCCAGGATGGGGAAAGTATCCCAGGAGAGGAACAGCAAATGCAAAGACACAAATACACGGAAATAATATGTCTCTTTTATCCTCTCCTCACCTGCCCTAGTCAGCCCTGGGGAAAGCCTCCATTTCAATAAGGCCAACTCACCTCACCTTTAGGATTTTTTACTTAAACTCAATAATGGGGATTTACTTTTTTAAATTTACTGAGGTGCATGGCCCAGCAAATACGAATTTGGATTTGGAAATCCAATCCAAGTCCAAATCATGAGTTTGGAAAGAAATACATGTGACTAACCCAACCTTCATTTTATTGGTTTACATATTTTTACAGAGATTTTTTAAAATACAATTTTAATTTTAATGATCTGTGTGCCTTCATGGGATAAAATAATATCAAGAAAAAATGGTTTTAAAGTTATTTATTCAATGTTTCCATTCCTGTATCATTTACCTCTCCAACTAGTTTCAGTTTCTCTGTCTGCTGGCTTTACAAACCTCTCTTTGGGCTTTAACAACCATGGAATCACTTTTGCTGTGAAGTCTAATATCCCACATTAAAATCCAAATATGATTCACAGATTGCATCTCCAATATTTCTAAAACAAAATCTGCTTGTAATTTTAAAAAATTACTTCTCTCCAGGATACTTAAAAACATGTTTCCAATATCTGGAAACAGGACTCATTTAAATAAATGCAATAATACTGCCTCAGGTTCATTTTCCCCGCTTTCTATTTTAAGAAGATAAATTAATAATACTGCTAAACTCATTTTATTTAAGAAATACTAATGGCATTAAAATGCATCAATAGTCTGGCTAAAAAAAAAAAAACAAAAAACGTTGAAGCAATGTCAAGAACAAATGGTTGCAGAGGTGTCATTCCTGGCACTTATTACTTTCTCGGAGACCTGTGCCGGTAATTGCTTTTAAAGACATGAAAGCCTTCGTTCTCTCCACCTCCACCCCCATATATTCAAAGAAGATTTCATTTTGAGACCCTGGAGGAATTATAAATTTATAATAAAGACATAAAGCCTTTACATAGCACATAAAGTGCTATGTAAAAGGTGTTTTTAATGGTTGTTGTTAATCTCAGATGCACACAAACAAGCAAGCAAAAATTTCCCAGAGAAGTCATTTAAAACTATTTAGAGTTGTTTTACAATCTTGGAGTTCAGATCTTGGCCTCTTTGTAGGCACTGGAATTCTGAGACCGCAAAGTTGAAAACAGCAAGAGAATGAAGACCTGGATTCTCACGGTGAGATAATGCTAATCAGGATAATATATTATATTTGTATTGTGCTTTATACTTGTAAGAATTCTTTCCCAAGATTCATATCAGGTATCCTAAACCTCCAACAGAAATAACAAGCCTAGATTCCAGAAGCAACATGCCCAAGGACATGTGGCCAGCTAGTGGCAAGATAGAATCAAAATCCAGATCTTGCTGATACAAAAAATCTTTTCCATTAGGCTAGATATAGAATGACCAATGTCTCTTCCCACCCTTCCTTCACTTTTTTTTCCATTTCTTAATAGAGTCATTGATTTTTTTAAAATATAGAATTTCAGGATCCTTAGACCTTCATTTTGTTTCCAGTTTTAAAAATTTATTAGTCAGCCCAATATCAATTTCCTCTTTATTCAAAGTTAACCTTACTGGAAGAAGGGCAGTCCAAAGCAAATAAAGATGTTTTGCATTCACTTCTCTTTGTTCTCTTTCATACCATTGTTGAAGCACATACTGAATGCCTCTCTCAGCCAGCAAAAGTTTCTTCCCATTCACTAATTGGGCCAAGCTCTCCAAGAAAGTACTACAATTGGTTTCTTCTTCAGGTTTCTACATCTTATGCATCTAATAAGATGCACGCAGCAAGGCCCAAATGATACAATGTATTTATGATTCTAAGACGCTAATATCAATCCCAAGAATACATTACCAAAGTCTTTCAATTCTTTCAATACTATACAAAAGAGCCCTGAGAAAACCAGCAAAGCAGTAATTTTTCCTGAATCCCAAACTACTGAAAGAGCACCATATTTTTTCCTTTCATTCATTCATTTTTTTTGTTCATTCATGCATTCATTCAACATGAAACCTACTATTGCCAGCAGTGTTCTTGGCCTTGGGGAGTCATTGGTGACAAGATAAAGTTTCTGCCTTGCAGAGCTTACATTCTAGAAGGAGAGTATGACAGACAACAAATCTGTAAACAAATAATATCACATATTGTTACATAGAGTGAAAAAATAAAACAAAGTAATGGGATAGCACACAATGGGGATAAGAGACAGAACAGAAGCAGGAAAACCAGCCGGGAACCAAGTATGTTAGCCCAGGTAAGAGATGACAGCAGGCTAGGCAAGAGTAGTTAGAATCAGCACCTGCTGATGGATTGATGTCAAGCTTGAGGAAGACAGAAATCGAGGATTATTCCAAGGTTTTTGCCTGAGCAAATGGGTACTAATGATGCCATGAGCTAAAATGGAGAAGTCTTTGTGAGAAACAGGACAGGAGTGAGGACGTCAAGGATTCTCTATCACTAAGTCAAGTTTGAGATGCCATCAAGGCAGAGATGTTAAAAAAAAAAAAACAGTTGGATATACTTTCAAGATTACAGTACATGAAATCTTTTCTGTAGCAGCAGCTCTCATTTCTAATAAAACCAGGAATTATAGATTACATTGGAAAAATCTATAACATAAATAGGGTAAGCAGCTATAGATAAGCCAAAGCATGACAAGAATATGATCAGATAATAATCCTATCATACGGTAATACAGTAATTTTGTGATATTTATTTTGTCTGGTACTTTTAGAAATTCTTTCCAAAAGTTAACATACATTGATGGATCCAATCGGAAAAAGTAATGTCTACTTATTCATTAGTTTTAAATCTGCAATAGGTAAATGTATGGGATCTTTGAATTTTCTAAAATAATCACATTTATTTAATTCTCCCCTGAGTCCAAAGCTCAGGGGAGAAATAAGGGCTGGAGAAACAAATGTGAGAGTCATCAGACTATGGATGGTATTTAAAGTCATGGGACCAGATGAGTTCACCTAGGGATATGTGTACTCAGAAGGAGTTCAAACCATCACTTAGTCAAATATTACCTAACTTGGGCAAAGTCTTAAAGCTTTCTGCAGCCTTTCTACGTAGGGTTGATATATACCTGAACATGCTAGGAAATCCGTATAGCACTACATAAACAGATGCCGTTATTAAGTGCCTAAGAAACTGAACACCACAGGAAGAGAGAAACAGTAAAACCAGGAATAAAACTCCAAATTTCCTGATCATAGTAATGAGATTACCAGTTATCTTAGCAGATAAGCAAAACAAATTGCCAGCAAATTCTCTGGAAGAAAGTGCCACTGAGAGAAATGAAGATGGGGTATCCCTTCCTTTGGCCAACTGAAAAGAGAAAAGATTTTCATTAACAAAGGCAGCAACTAAAAATAATATACCAGACTATTAGTGGTGATTATTTATAGGGGTTGAGTTTATAAAGAATGATTACTTTGATATCTGAACTTGTATCATGAACATATATTACTTTTATAATTAGAAAAAGAAAGTTACACAAAAGGATAATATAATAAAGATTTATGACTTCCGAAAATAATATTGATTTGACATGATATATATTAATATAACTGATGGGAAAAAATAGCAAATCATGAATTATTTTCAAAAAGCTCCAATGTGTGCCTTGGAATTACCAAAGGACTGATAAAACTGGTCTATTTGGTGATTCTTGCTAAACTCTAAATGTGTGCTGATAAAATAAAAAGTAAAATGCAAACCGACTGGATATTTTTGCAAGTGCTGAGGATTTAAAATATAATTATTTTAGAAAATTCAAAGATCCCATACATTTACCTATTACGGACTTAGAACTAATGAATAGGTAGACATTACTTTTTCCAATTGGATCCATAAATATTTGTTAACTCTTGGAAAGAATTTCTAAAAGTACCAGACAAAATAAATATCACAAAATTACTGTATTACCCTACGATAGGATTATTATCTGATCATATTCTTGCCATGCTTTGGCTTATCTATAGCTGCTTACCCTATTTACGTTACAGATTTTTCCAATGTAATCTGTATAATTCCTGGTTTTATTAGAAATGAGAGCTGCTGCTACAGAAAAGATTTCATGTACTGTAATCTTTTTGAAATTATAACTGCAGTTTTTAATGTTACTACATATTTTAAAAATTCAATACTAAGGGGCCTTGTAGAAAGCTGTAGTCTTTGCCATTTTTGTAAAAGGAAAAACCCCCTCTAATTATATAAACCCAAAGTCTCAAATGGTGAGAACTATATTTCACATTCTCTGTAAGTCACGGAACATAGACAGTAGATTTTCTTGGGTTCCCAAGTCCCATGCGGACACTTCCAGTTGTAATTCACGGTAGTTGCCACTAGATGGCACTGCTGATCTGATTCATCACCAGGTCGTCCTGTTTCCAGGTTTTACACTAAACTAACGAATCTTGATCAACAAAATTAAAGTTCTTTTTTTTTGAGACAGAGTCTCGCTTTGTTGCCCGGGCTAGAGTGAGTGCCGTGGCGTCAGCCTAGCTCACAGCAACCTCAAACTCCTGGGCTCAAGGGATCCTCCTGCCTCAGCCTCCCAGGTAGCTGGGACTACAGGCATGCGCCACCATGCCCGGCTAATTTTTTTTTGCTATATATATTTTAGTTGACCAGATAATTTCTTTCTATTTTCTTAGTAGAGACGGGGTCTCGCTCTTGTTCAGGCTGGTCTCGAACTCCTGACCTTGAGCGATCCACCCGCCTCGGCCTCCCAGAGGGCTAGGATTACAGGCGTGAGCCACCTCGCCTGGCCAAAATTAAAGTTCTTAAGTAAAGAACTTTTAACCATTTTACACAGGAAAAACACTCAAGCCAATTTAGGATGTTCTCTACTATATACCTTTCTCCAATTGCCATTACTGTAAACCAAGCACTCAGGATGAGGTTTTAAATATATAAGTACACATAAATATAAAAACAAATGTAAATATAAAACTATTTATGTTGAACAGTGGTGGACTTTCAGATGAGAATTATAACTTAGGTAGAAATTAGGAACGTTCTAAAAAGGAAAGACTCAGTCTTGAGCTCTGCTGAAGTAACTTGCCTCTCAGACCCCAAGGACGTCTGCAGGAGGGGCAAGGAGGAAATTCTGGGCTTAGCCTTTCGTTTCTACGATGCACTTAGGGCCTATACATAAAGGCTCTTCTGTCCGTTTGGGGACCCATGTCTCCTGGTCTTTCCACTTAAAAGCTGGAAGTGTCAAAATGGCAAGTGCCCAACGCCAGCAGCTTCTGTGACTGTTTTGGGTTTACAAAAGGGGACTGACAGTGCGGGTGAGAAGTCATTGCCTTACTCTGGCAAATGCTCTGTCCACTCCTCCTGTCCTGCAGATAACCAGCCAGTGCTGGGGCTGGATCTTCCCGAAGCTAACAAGGCCTATCCAAAAGCAAACGTCTTAGGAAGCCGACTTGCCCTTTCAAACATCACAACTTTTTTTTTTTTTTTTTTAAAGAATGTTGCACTTTAAAAAAAGATACAAAGTAGCTTTTCAACTCACCACCAACAAAAGAAAATACAAGTGATATATAAAAGCTCTTAAAGCGAACATGGAGATGGCCGTTCTCCAATTCACTCATATATCCAATTAATGTGGCAATGGCCATGAATGATGCTCAGAGCTAATAATACAGCAGTCGACAGAAGAGACGTGGGTCTCTGTCTTCACAGGGCCTACTCTCTAGTAATATATGATGTTAATAATACAGAAATAATATTTTTAATGTCGCTGATATGCCAACAAAAACTAATCTCACCTGAAATCTTTTTTGGAAGTCAACCTGATATAAATCAATGAAAACTAAACTCACTGATTATGGTATCATAGCAGGGAAGAAGATGAATCTATGGAGAGTGAGAAAATAATCTAAAGGAAGGCAGACTGGTCTTTGGTGCACCGGTCTGTGCCACAGAGAGCAAACTGTGTTTCACTGCCTAGGGGAGGTGCCACGTGACTGTGCACAGTCTTTGCTTCATTTTTATGGGGAAAAGCAAATAAACAGATGAGCAGCATCTTGACGCGAGCGGCTGGTCTCATTGTTTACACGGTCGCTTACACACAGCATCACTTTTGTCCTAACTTTTTTATTCGATTTTGTCAGTCTGTGTTTACCCTTATGACCATGCCTCCAAAGAGAAAGTCTACACTGCAAGTCCAGGTGAGCCTGCAGTGAAGAGAAAGGTGATTACAATGGAAGCAAAAGTAGAAATAATCAAGCATTCAGAGAAAGGCCAGATGCCTTCATTCACTGGGAAAGCACTAGGCTTCGGTGGCCTGACTATCGTAACAATTATAAAGCATAAAGTGAAAATAATGGAACATGCGAAAGGCATGCTCCAGTGAAAGCCTCAATTATTACTGAGCAGGGTAGTGGATTAATTACTGAAATGGAAAGGTTATTATTGATTTGGTTAGAAGATTAAAATAAGTGTTACATTCCTATTAGCTTAATACTGATGCAACACTGAGTGTTAACCCTTAACATTCCTTTTTGAAATTTCTCCTATCTCCTATCTAAACTTTTTGTATGAGTTTGTTTTATGTTCTGTTTGTTTGAATTAAAAGAAAGAGCACAATAGTTTCTGTAATTTATTATTACAATACAGGGGTATTATTGTTATTATTATTGTGCTGTACTATTATCATATATGAGCCATCATAGTATTATTATTATGATGATGATTATTATCGTGTATGTGCTGTTCTTCGAGGATCTAAGTTACAGACAAATCTGACCTAGAGACATTCTCAGGAATGTATCTTGTCCTTAACCCAGGGATGGCCTGTGTTCATAAGAGGTAATTGAAGCTTAAGCTAAGCAAGATTTTAAGACAGCATCTAGCTTCTTAGGAGTGTCCTGTCCAAACTATCTTCTAGAATATGGAAAGAACTTAGCAAATGAGATCACTAAGCCAACAGTGGTTATCTTTAAGGAATCCAAGCAAACAAGAGAAGAGTGTGGGGAAAAGAAGGAAAATCCCAATTTTCAAAAGGATAGAGAAAGCAAGTTCTGCAAATAACTAGACCACAACAAGATTCTAGAACAGATTATTAAAATATATGGTCACTTAAAGAAGACTATGGAACCACCAGGAATCACTGCTGATTGACCAAGGATGAGTTAGTCCAGATAATGCCATTTGCTTTCACAACAGATTAGTAAGTTTAGGAAATATGACAGACATGGTACATCAAGAAAAAGGCCTTTGGTTTTACTATTCTTTGGACAGGAGAAATTCAGATTCAATTATAATACAAACAGACTCATTACCTGGTAAATGACTACTAAATGCTACTTTAAATGGATACATACTTTTAATCCAGAAGGAAGGATCCAGTGACCAGCCACAGGGCTTTATGTAAACCCTGTTCTGGTAAACCCCATTCTGGTAACCCTGGCTTAATTGGATTAAGACACAAAGCAAGCATTAAAGAATGTCGGCTCCCTAGGAGAAAGGACTTGTCAGCCGGTTCCCTGTTCCATCCCGAGCTCCTAGAACAGGGCCTGACAAGCCATGGAAATTCATTAAATATTTATTGAATGCATGAAAACTTGTGAATAACATGAAATTCAGAATGAGTAAATACCCCGAATGATGGAATCAGAATCTCAAAGGTCTTCACAGAATGGAATGACAGGCCAAATTAAACCCAGGTAACTGGGCACAAAGGGAAAACCTGGCCTTCGGAGTCAGACAGACTCTGGCTTGAAGCTAGAGTCTGCCACTTGGCAAGGACGGGGAGGGTAGTGGTGGGCAGAGAATTGAAGTGAAGCTTCAACAGGGAAAGAAGGTAAGGCCTGCCACGTAAGTCCACAATTGATCAAGCACTTAGTGAGAGAAGACGCGGCTTTTAGCTAGGATGGCATGCAAGTAGGGGAAAAATTAATTCCTACTGCAAAATATAGTTTAGACTAATCAATCTTAGGTTCTATCTGAGCCTTTGAGAGTGAAACAGGGCACTAATAATTATCCCAGGGCAGCAGATGCAAACTGGGGCTTCCCTGGGCAAACTGGGACATACGATGACACTGTTTACACACACACACACACACACACACACACACACACACACCAAAAGCACCTAACATTTGAGCTGATGAAAACCTCAATGGATCAACAATTTGCTGCAATAGCTTAAAAAAAGAGTGAGCTCACTGAGTGCTTCCTATGCACCCTTTTCTAAGTCCTTTACATACATTACCTCATTTAGTGCTCACAAAAATATTATGAAGTATTCCTCATACTCCATAGTATATATAATGTCCAAAAAATGGAATATCATTATATTACTGATGAGGAAATTGAGGCACAGAGAAGCTAAACGACTTACCCAAGGTTACTATTTGGCTTACCCTCAGGTTTACACTAGGTCAACAGACTCCAAAGCCAGTGGCCAATGGTATGTGCAGCCGCTTCAGATTTTACGATAACCTCAGGCTGCACTAAAATGCACTGAAGCGCGTTCTGCTAACCAGCAAGAGGACAGTTCTCTGGCCTCCGTTTCAGTTAGAACATAGCAAGGGATGTTGTTTCCAATGGCAGGTCCCAATTTTCTATATAAGTGAGGTTCACTAAATTGTACTCAGGATGGCAAGGAAACGTGAGGCCACGGTACATATGGATGAGTGGAAGGAAGTGGAAATGTTTAGTTTAGAGAAGAAAAGACTTGGTGGGGCATGAGAATGGCTCAACTAAGTGGGTGGTCACAGGGAAGAAAAGTTACATTTTTTTTCTTTATTCAGTAGCTTTCAAATACTTCTGACCATTAAGGTCTAGTACATATTTATAGTTAATTATATAATTAAATAATTTAACTATACAATCAAGACAAAGGTTTCGTGAAAACTTTACTACTTGTGATATGCGCTGGTATTTTCTATTCTGCTTCTTCATCTCCTTCTTCTCTTTTAATGCTGGTCACATCCAATTAAAAGTTATTGCACAACCCTAGATTTTAGCTTGAAATTTGAAAAATACTCCTCTATATGGTCCCAAAGAAAAAAACAAAAGAGTAGTGGATAAATGAATGTTACAGGAAAGTATATTATAGCTCAACACAAACAGTAGCTAAGAAACAGTCAGAGCTGTTCACAGTTGTAATGGGCCGCTTCAGGACACAGAAGTTTCCCACCACTGTAGGTGATGTATTAATAGGTATCCCACCATGACCGTATCTGGAGTAGAAAGGATTCAAATATTAGTTAAATGGCTGAAATAGAGGAACATTAAGGTTCTTTCCAAACCTTAGGTTTCATTATTTTAAATCTAAAGTCCCCAACCCCCAGGCCACAAACTGGTACCATCTGTGACTTGTTAGGAACCAGGCTGCACAGCAGGAGGTGAGTGGCAGGCAAGTGAGCAAAGCTTCATCTGTATTTACAGTCGCTCCCCCTTGCTCACATCACCGCATAAGCTCCACCTCCTGTCAGATCAGCTGCGGCATTAGATTCTCATAGGAGCAGGAACCCTCCTGTAAACTGCACATGTGAGGGATCCAGGCTGCGGCTTCTTATGAGAATCTAATGCCTGGTGATCTGAGGTGGAGCTGAGGCAGTGACGCTGGCACTGGGGAGTGGCTGCAAATACAGATTATCATGAGCAGAGAGGTTTGACTGCACAGAGACCATAATAAATCAAGTGCTTACAGACTCATATCAAAATCCTATCAGTGAGTGGCAAGTGACAATATAATAATAATAGAAATAAAGTGCACAATAAATGTAATGTGCTCGAAACATCCCGAAACCATCCCCACCCCACCCCCTGGCCCCAGTCCATGGAAAATTGGCTTCCATGAAACCAGCCCGTGGTGCCAAAAGAGTTGGGGACCACTGTTCTAAATCATATTTTTGTAATAGAAATAATACTTTCCCTTCAACAATGTCCATTTTCCAAAAGATTAGGGATGTTCCAAACTACCAAAATAGAAGAAAGAAGGAAGGAAGGAAGGAAGGAAGGAAGGAAGGAAGGAAGGAAGGAAGGAAGGAAGGAAGGAAGGAAGGAAAGAAGGAAGGAAGGAAGGAAAGATAGATTGAGGGGGGGAAGAAAATAAAAGAGAGAAAAAAGAGAGAAAGGAGAAAAAAATCATATAGAATTGAAGTGTCTCCTAAGGAAATTAAAGGAGTTTGCCTTCAAAATAAAGTCTAAAACCCCGTTTTCCCCATCCCAACCAAAATTTAAACTGGGTTCACCCAGAGTGCAAGATTCCTGAGTGCCCACTATGAGTAAAAGAAGAAAAAAAGGCATATGAAAATCACTCTGGACTCTATAATTAGCTCTGATGGTTTCCTTTCAGATCATTCTGGATGATCAGATCATAAAAGAAGAGCTGAGACTGGCTCAGAACTTGATGTGCAAAATAGCTTTGAGCAGGGTTCAGTCAATTCTTTTTGACAGGTATACACATTGCAACAATCTTCAAAGGCAACTTCTGGAAAGCCTCCTAACTCCTTTTAAAGATAATGCCAAGAAAGGAAAGAGAGAAAGTAAGAAGAGAAACCTAAATAAGGACAAAATGATTGAAAGAAGGGCGTTAACACAAACCCCAAAGTATGCAATTGATAGATCAAAGATTAAAAATTCTATCAGACTACTGACCACCAGCAATAATGCAAACCACCATTTCTGTGGGCTTGTTACCAGTACCTAGTGCAGTCTTGCCACCAGGTATCTTGCTTAAATCTCAGAGCCACAATCATGGCTAAACGCTAACACCATTGGCACAAGGCCAGGGGTTGCTGTCTGCAGAAAACTGGTGTTTCAGTAGTGATCTTGGCAGAGCTTCCTAAAAGAGATAGGGAAGTCCAAACTGGGGTAAATGATCTCTCGAGACTGCCAAGAGCTTTCTGGATGTTTTCCACCACACTCAGCTTCCTTACAAGGCCTCGAAGTGAAAGGGTTGCATGGACGAGAACAGCCACAATCCAGCCACAGCTGCTTTTATTTGGTACATATAAATTCATGCCACTCATGAATCAAGCAAGTGAAAAGATCAAAAGGGTATCCTTAACTGTAAACTCCCTCCTTCTGACAAAGTGAGTGATTCAGCATTTATCCTCAATTAATATGCTCGGTATAAATGTTATTGACACGGAATAGAAAGTCTTTGAGATTTACATGCTCAATAAGTTAAGTTGCTTTTTTAATGAAGTAGAAAGGTAGAAACTTTTCGCTAAAACCATCTGGGCATCTTGGAAATGTGAGTCCTGAGTTGGACCCATTCCCACATTGCTATAAACTGTGCTACAAACTCTCAGATCGCGGATAGAGAGTCCTCTGTGGAAAGACGAGTCCAAGAAATAAACTGAAACCAGACTTGGGTTTGGCAAGTCAGTGAAGACAAAGACTTGGAAACAGAAGAAAAAGAACAGAGGTTGACATAATTCAGGTAGACTGGAATCCAAAACATGCCGGGAGCCTGGCAACACAGATCAGCTGAAGTGCAATGAAGCTGAGACCAGGCCAAGCACAGTCTAGGAACACATACGAGCTCCAGGAGCCTGTCTGCCAGGTGGACACTTGCAAACCCAAAGCACCACAGAGACGCAGCCGGTTCACACTGGGCTCAGGCATCAGGAAAGGGGAGGATCCCAGAGGGCAGGGCACGACCACAAAGGTACAGACGACCATCGTAGTAAGACTTCTATTTCCAGAAACATTGTGATCTAAGTACATAGAAAAACCTCGAATTGATAAAATATAGCAAAGATTCCAAATGCAGAGCTGAGCTCACAGGGAAGAAAGGGGAATTCTAGAACCAAAACCGGGGAAAACCATAAACATAGAAGTATTGCACTGGCATTGACATTTAGGCTGCCTGGAGGGTATTTGTTGAAACTGGTAACCCAGAATCTTAGGTTTTCACAGGCATATGGAAACAGACAATGAAGCCCTGGGTTTGATCGATGTGAGGAAGTGGACCAGAGCTCCTCCTTGCCCCCAAAACCCTAAAGGGCTACTCTCTCAGTGAAAAGAGATGACAAGGAACCTATCCCAGCCCAGATGTTTGGGGGGGGGGGAAGCCTCCCCAAACATGAGGTTCAAATTTATACTATCTATGTAGTTCAGGAACCCAAAGCTGAGAAATTGATATTGAAGTGGTCCAAGTTTGAAAACACAGTCCCAGTACCTGTAAAATTCAAAGGCAAATTTTCTCTAGGGCAGTGGTTTTCAGTCTTGACTGTGGGGTTTTAAAAACACTGATGCCTTGGTCTCATACTCAGAGCATCTGAGTTATCTGCTCTAGGGTTCAACCTGCCGTCCTGATACTTAAAGGCTCAACAGGTGAGTCTCATGTACAGCATCTACTGAGAAACATTGCTCTGAAAGACATACCCTCAGTGCGGGCCACACAGGATCCCCACCAAGTGTGACTTACTAAACACAGTTGTACAACACCCAAAGAAACAATCTCTCTAAGCAAGAGTGGGGAGAACTAATAAAAAGCAGGTTAGACTTCCCAAAACTTTAGATAACAGAACTATTTGTTACAGATTATATAAGAACATTTAAATTCATTAAGGGCAAAAAAAAAAAAAAAATCCCCCAAACATGAAAATATAGACAACAAAATAAAACTTTTAGAAATGATAATCATTGAATTTAGAAACACAATAAGTGGTTTAAACAGCAGATTGACACACCTCTAGAGCAAAGTGGAGAACTGGATGATTGATCTGGAGAAGTTGTCCAGACTGCAGCAATGAGAGATGAATGATGATTTTTTATAGGCAATACAACAGAGCAATTGAAGAGTCATGTAGGATAAATGAGAATGTTCAACATAGCTCTAATCAATGTTCCAAAAGAAGAGAAAAGAGAGACTGGAGGAGAGGAATGTTTCAAGAGATAACGATTATTATAATGATTATTTTCTTGAATTAATGAAAAATAAGAATCATGAAATTTGGGTTTAAGCAGGGTAAATAAAACTAAATCCACACCTAAACACATAATAAGGAAACTAAAACATCAACACAAGGAAAGTTTCTTAAAAGTCACAAAGAAGAGATAAATTATCTATAAAGAAATTTAGACAATTAGACTGACAACAGATTTCTCAACAGCAATCACATGGAGGATTTTCAGGGATCACCATTTCCCCTACAGCCAAAACAAAAAAACGCCTGGAGCCATAGGAAGTGATTAAAGCAAGGTTACAGGATACAAAGTTAATATACAATTGTATATAAGTCAATCACTCTCCTATATACCAGCAATGAACAAGAGAAATTTGAAATTAACAACATGTTACCATTACATTAGCATCCAAAACAATAAAATAGCTAGGTATAAATCTGACAAAGTATATATAGGATCTTTCTCAGGATACTGGCCGGGCACAGTGGCTCACACCTGTAACCCTAGCACTTTGGGAGGCCAAGGCAGGAGGATCACTTGAGGCCAGAAGTTGGAGACCAGCCTGAGCAACAAAGCAAGATCTTGTCTCTTTTTCCTCGTTTCCAGAAACATTTTCAGGTGTTTTCCCATATATACTTATCTTATCATGACACACTTTCCCTACATTTTCTTCCCTTTCTTAACTTTATTATTGTCTTACTTTTGAAATATGGTTTTTCCCATTTACCTTAAGACTAGGCCATACATTTGAAATACTTTTCTTTTGCTGAAAAAGTAGGATGTGTTGGAGGGATTATGGTATAAAAGAAAGAGTATCCTCTCCACAGTTGGAGTGCTCTGAGCTCCAACCCCAGCTCCGCCAATTACCAGCTATATCTAATATAATCTTGAGCAACCAACTCCGAGCCCAAGTTTCCTTATCTGTAAAATGGAAATTATAATAATACCCACCTTTTAGGGATATAAGGCATGTAAAATTTTTGCCACAAAGTAGACATCCAATAAATGTTAATCTCTGTTTAACAAATTATATTTTCATTCAAATTCTTCATCATCATCATCATCTCCCAGCATCACCCTGATAACAAAGCCAGAAAAAAACACCAAGGAAAAGAAAACTACAGGCCAAAATCTCTGATAAGCAAAGATGCAAAAATTCTCAATAAAATACTAGCAAACTGAATTCAACGACACATCAATAAAATTATACAACATGACCAAGTGGGATTTATGCCTGGGATACAAGGTTAATTTAACAGATGCAAATCAAACAAGGTGATACACCACATTAACAGAATGAAAGATAAAAACCACATGATCACCCCAATATATGCAGAAAAAGTATGACTACTTTCAACATCCTTTCATGATCCAACAAAACAGATATAGAAGCAAATTTCCTCAACACAATAAAGGCCATTTATGAAAATCCTATGACTAATATAATAATCAATAGCGAAAAACTGAAAAGTTTTTCTCCTAAGATCCAGTACAAGACAAGGATGCCTACTCCTATTCAACATAGTACTGGAAGTACTAGCTGGAGCAATCAGACAGAAAAAGAAATAAAAGCATCCAAATTGCAAAGGAAGAAGTTAAATTATCCCTGTTTGTAGATGACATGATCCTATATGAAGAAAACCCTAAAGATGCCACAAAACAAATTCAGTAAAGTTACAGGATACAAAATCAACACACAAAAATCAGTTGCATCTCTTTATACCAATAACAATCTATACAAAAAGGAAATCAAGAAAACATTCCCATTTATCAAAAAGAATAAAATACCTAGGAATAAATTTAACCAATAAGGTGAAAGAGCTGTACACTAAAAACTATAAAACATTGATGAAAGAAATTGAATTGAATAAGACACAAATTAATATAAAGATGTCTTATATTCATGGATTGGAAGAATTAATATTGTTAAAATGTCCATATAACCTAAAGTGATATACAGATTTAACACAATCTCCTCTTAAAATTCCAAGGGCAGTTTATGCATAAATAGAAAAAAAATTCTAAAATTCATATGGAACCACAAAAGACCCCAAATAGCCAATCTTGAAAAAGAACAACAAAGTTGGAGGTATCACACTTTCTGATTACAAATTACAAAGCTATTGTAATTAAAACAGTATGGTACAGTATATTATAAAGCTATAGTAATTATATGCTATGGTACAATTTATGATCTGACATAAAAACAGACACTCAGATCAATGGAACAGAATAGAGAACCCCAAAATAAATCCAAGTATAACAAGAATACGCAATACGGAAAGGATAGTCTCTTCAACTGATATTGAGAAAACTGGATATCCACATGCAAAAGAATGACATGGAACCCTTATCTTACACCATACACAAAAATCGACTCAAATTGGATTAAAGACCTAAACATAAGACCTGAAACCATAAAACTTCTACAAGAAAACACAGGGGGGAAAGCTCCTTGACATTAGCCTTGGCAATGATATTTTAGATATCACACCAAAAGCTCAGGCAACAAAAGCAAAAATAAATGAGCAAAAGTACATCAAACTAAAATGCTTCTGCACAGCAAAGCAATCAATCAACAAAATGAAAAGGCAGCCTCCAGACTGATAAAAAATATTTTCAAACATATATGTGAAAAAGGGTTAATATCCAAAATACCTAAGGAACTCACACAACACAATAGCAAAAACATAAATAACCTGATTTTAAAATGGGCAAAGGACCCGAACAGGCATTTTTCCAAGGAAAACATCCAAGTGGCCAACAGGTATATGAAAAGGCACACAACATCACTAATATCAGGAAAACGCAAATCAAAACCATAATGAGAGCTGGGCATGGTGGTGTGTGCCTATAGTCCTAGCTACTCAGGAGGTGAAGGCAGAAGGATCACTTGAGCCTACAAGTTCAAGACCAGCCTGGGCAACATAGTGAGACCTCATCTCTAAAAAAACAAACAAACAAAAACCCTACAATAAGGCATCACCTAATATCTGTGAGGATAGCTATTAACAAAAAGACAAGAGACAAGTTTTGGCAGGGGTGTGAAGAAAAGGGAACCCCTTGTGCACTGCTGGCAAGGATGTAAATTGGTACATCCGTTATGGAAAACAGTGTGGAGAGTCCTCAAAAAAATCAAAAATACAAATACCATATGATTCAGCAATCTCCCTGCTGGACATACACCCAAAGGAACTGAGATCAGTATGTGAAAGGGATGCCTGCACCCCATGTTCATTACAGCATTATTCACAATAGGCAAGATATGGAAATACCCTAAGTGTCCACTGAAGGGGGAATGGATAAACAACTGTGATGGGTATATGCAGTGGAATATTATTCAGCCTTAATAAAGGAGATCTTGCCACTTGTGAAAATATAGGTCAATCTGAAGGACATTATGCTAAGTAAAATAAGCCAGGCACAGAAAGAAAAATACTATATGATCTCACTTATATGTGGAATCTTTAAAGAAGTCAAATACATAGAAACAGAGAGTAGAACAGTGGTTATTAAGGTCAATGATGGGAGGATGGGGAGACGTAGGCCAAAGGGTACAAAGTTGCAGTTATGTAGGATGAATGAGTTAATAATATTGCATTGCACACTGGAAATTTTGTAAGAGAGATTTCAGATGCTTTTACCACAAACATCCCCAAAACAGATAACTATGCAAGGAGATGGATATATGGATTTGCTTGGCTGCAGTAATCATTTCACTGTGTATACATCTATCAAAACATCATGTTGTATACCTTGAATATATATAATAAAAAATTTAAATTAAATTTTAAAAATTCTTTATCATTTTCATTATAAACTAGACAGAGTAATAAGCCTAAATAAAATTTAATGAACTTAGTTAAGAGTCTGCCTAGAAACGTCACTTGTTAGAAGAATGACTAGCTCGCAGTGACTTAGTAGGATGGAAAAAGTACACTAAAGCAACATCACTCAAAGCTGGGCTGCAAGTCAGTGCCAGTCCATAAACTGTTACCAATAAAGGTTAATGCATTACATTTGAGATTTTTCTTCTGTGTGATAATATGGAAGCTGATCGTAAACAACTGTTTCTGCATGTGGAGGTATAATAGTTATCTAGAGGAAAAGTTCTGTAGAGAATGTTTGAACTGTTGAATAAACTGTTAATCAACAGTTATTCTACCGAATAAGAAACCAGTATGGGCCCAACTTTTTAAAGATATGTATTGGACAGCCAGACTTCCTTACTTGTCTAAAATTGGCAATATGTTAATAATCTTAATATTTCCAAGCAAGGAAGAAATGCAACCTGTTTCTCAGTAACAGATGACTGAAAGAACAAAACAAATATTAGAAGCTTGAAAGAACAGAGTTTCTGCAGATTGTTATATCATGTTTTAAAATTTAACAACTATTACAATGAAGCAGGTAACAATTTTGATGCTATATAGCTGCAAAAGTTATCATCAAACGTACAAAGAAATTGATAGAATGTTTAAAGTTTTTATTCTCTATCAAAAGAAGATCCATACATATGAAATTCATGGAACTAAGTCCATTTTTTTCATTGAAAGATAATTTAAATTTAATATAACTTCATAGGATAAATTGTTGGAACTGGCCACTGATAAAGGATGGATAATGAATTTTGAAAATGCAATATCACTTACTTCATTTTAAACAAACAATAGTTAGTGTGATGCCTTCCTTAGAGCGCGGTCCCCAGTCCCCAGGGGCAGACCCGCACGGGTCCAGGGCACGGCAGGAACCAGGCGCACAGCAGCAGGTGAGCTGCAGGGCGGGCAAGCGAAGCGTCATCCGCATTTGCAGCCGCTCCCCATCACTGGCATCATCGCACAAGCTCCGCCTCCTGTCAGATCGGTGGCGACATTAGAGTCTCGTAGGAACTTGAACCCTACTGTAAACTGCGCATGGAGGGATCTAGGCTGCACGCTCCCTATGAGAGCTAATGCTTGGTGATCTGAGGTGGCGCCGAGGTGGTGACGCTAGTGCTGGGGAGCGGCTGCAAATACAGATTATTGTCAGCAGAGAGGTTGACTGCACAATAAATGCAACGCGCTTGAATCATTCCGAAACCAACCCCCTGCCTCCCCCATCCGTGGAAAACTTGTCCACGAAACCTGTCCCTAGTTGCAAAAAGGTTGGGGACCGCTGCTTTAGAGCATTTATATAGACCCTGGAAGTAAAGATGGTGCCTTCACCCCACACTTTTCCTCACCTTAAGTTTTAGGAGTCACCTTTAATGCTAAACATTTGCTGCTCTTTCCCCAGGATAATTTGGAAAATCAGCATGGAGTAATTCTGAAAGTCTGTGGTGGTAGCAAACCAAGGGTGAGCGAACAGAACAGTCCTTGCAGTTAAGGCTGTGCTGCCACCGTGTGGCCATTCTGTTTATGACCTCAAGCTACAAGATCCGTCCTCTGCTTTTTTGTCTCCCTTTCCTCCCACCTCCAATACTTTTCCTATCCCATCTTTCCCATCTAATTCCTTAGTGAGCCCTATAAAATCTATTGAATCCTCTGCTCTTCTTCATTTCATGTTTACTTTTTAAATTCAGTTCCTTTTTTTCAGGTAGTTGTTACTGCTACATGAATTTGGGCATTATTCAGAGTGTCGACCAAACTGCTACAAAAGTGCTGAAATATGGGCTGGGCAGGGTGGCTCACGCCTGTAACCCTAGCACTCTGGGAGGCTGAGGTGGGCAGATTGTTTAAGCTCAGGAGTTTGAGACCAGCCTGAGCAAGAGCGAGACCCCAATCTCTACTAAAAAAATAGAAAGAAATTAGCTGGACAACTAAAAATATATAGGAAAAATTAGCCGGGCATGGTGGTGCATGCCTGTAGTCCCAGTTACTTGGGAGGGTGAGGCAGGAGGATCACTTGAGCCCAGGAGTTTGAGGTTGCTGTGAGCTAGGCTGACGCCACGGCACTCTAGCCCAGGAAACAGAGTGAGACTCTGTCTCAAAAAATAAAAAAAAAAGTGCTGAATTATGTATTTTATTGGGCACAGTATGTTGAAATAAAAGTCTATCATTTTAGCAATACCTTATAAGTTTTTTACTTCCTGCCACACAAAGAGAAGTTTGCCTTCTATGTAGCAACTGGCAACAAACAAGCCATCTTGGATATATCCCAAATTGGGTTGCCAGAACATAGATTAATAACAATTTTTGGAGTGTAAAATTGAGTAAAGATCTTTAAAAATACATATCATTGTAGGAGAGTTTGGCCTTTATAAATCTTCCTCATTATTATCTCATAATGCTTTTATACAGGTAATATATATCATAACTCATCTGAACAAAGATGAAACATGGCAGATTAACAAAAGAAGACAGAAAAAAAGAGTCTGTTTGGGAAGCTAGATGTTTCTTCCAAACATCTCCCTTCCTGTACATGTCAGCCTAGCAATAAGAACTGTGAACAGGAACCATGGTCAAGGCCCTTTGTTTCCTTGTGATGAAATTCAGCCTTAAAAGTCATTCTGTGCAACCTAAATGGAACTTTGCACAGTTGACCTTCCTTGGAGTCTTCCTACAGCTAACAGACACCAACCCTTAAAAAATGGTGGCTACTTGGAGTTACCTATCCCTAAAATCACCCTAAAATGCAATCGATAAATATACTAGTGGATAGAGGCTCATTTTTCCTGTCTCTTTAGGTTTAACCTTCCTTAGTGTATCATTTACTGAGCACCTAACCTACCACTGAGGGTGCACCATGTACATGAGATGATGGTGCAGAAGATTGTGGGACTATTTTTCATCTTTTCCTCTCCTCGCTGGAACCTGTCAGACAGCTAATATTTTCTTACAGAGCTATCAGCTTTTTATAAGTATTTAAAGGTAATATTTTTCATGTATCATTTACTAGGGGTAAATAAAAGATGAGCTATGAGGACTAACTCTCGGTTTTAGATGTACAAGCGCATTCCATTAGGAAATGCTAGGAGCGTGGAGGCAAGAAGTGGGCACAAGAAGAGCACGATCCCCAACAAACGGTGGGGAAGGAACGGGTTGCGACAGAGGGACTCCATGCCAGAGAAGGCATAAAGGAAGATATAACTGAAAAATAATTAGCTGAGGACTTAGTGAATGCACTAGAGACCCTTAGAAGCACGGAGATCAAGATAAAATATCAATCTAGCAGGAGCCCCCTAGATGAGAAAGGACCGCTGCTGTTGTGGAGCCTGGAAGTTTGACGATGGAGAGAGGAGGGTGGCGAAGCTGCGAGAAGGCAGAAGGTGCCCTCTGGGTGCTTGTTATCCCTGGCAAGTCACTTTGACAGTGTACATGCTTAGGAACTTGTGGTAGTAACTCCTGGAAAATGCACAATAGCGATCACCACTCCCTCCCTCCAGTGGCCTGAGGAGGAGGAACAAGGGGATGATGGAGGGTGAGCACAGACGCATCATCACTACCAATGTGCCTGGTGTCGAGGGGACGGTGTGGGGATGAAGGGGGACAGGGAAAGAATGGAGGACAAGTGGCTCTTCCATCAGCCACAGAGGAAGGGCCACAACTGATCCAGGAACACAGCCTGTCTTAAACTGGAGGGAACCATATGTATACCAATAGCGAGAGTCTCCCAGGGAATTTCTAAGAGGAGGGAAACTACTAACACATGGGTGTATTAGTACAAAGTGTCTCCCCCTGGGGAAGTCAAATCTCTGCTCCCTCTCCCAGAAGGGCGGCCTCCCAAGGACAGGCCCTGCCACCCGCACAGGCAACAGAACCAGCAAGCGGGCACCTATCCCAGACCAGGAGGAAGGTGCTGAGGAGCTGTGCCTTAGAACCTGGTTCTTCCAGCGAGAGGGAGAAAAACCCCAACGTGTTCACTCAAACAGTTAGCTATCACCTTTCTACCCAGACTGGAACATGCAGTCGTGTATATTTTCATCTTTGGAACAGGTGGTTTGATATGCAAATAAAGTAATAAGTGTCAGAGCTGTATCCTAGCAGTAGCTACTTTGCAAACGTTACCATGGCACCGATTCAACAGTGTTCTAAGAGGCAGCCACACCTCAGCGAGGTCTTTCTAACTTGGAACAGCGAAGTTCAAGTGAACTTATAGACACAAACTGTGAAAGAGTCCTGGACTCATATACGTAAGGTGACTCTTTATAGCACAATTGCCCTCTTGAAGGTACTTGAAACAGGGCATGGGACTTAAAGGAGAAAAAGAAGGAAACGGACCATCTCTCCTAACACCTGGAATGTGATCCAAGTCTGGAGACAAAATGATGGTAATTATAACTGCTAACATTTGTTTTTAGCTGCTGACAGATTGTGCGCAGATTGTGAAGGGCAAACTCCATTCTCCAATTACTCCAGTGCAAACTGTGCTTTAACGGCACTCACTAAAGCCTAGTTGAGTGAAATGGGAACAGATTGGCCTTATGGTGTGGCTCATTTATGTTAAAGCAGGAAAGCTGTCCTCCCACGGCCCTGGTCCAAGGGCCACTCACAGCCGGATGCAGAGAGGCCTCCAGCAGGCTGGGTTCTACACATCTCTAGTTCTCACTGCCAGCCGGGCTGCTCTGTACGATGCAGAGTCTATTTCCCCAGCACAGACAAAACAGGAGAAAAAGGACAGGTGGTAGGGATGCAGCCTGCTGGGGGCGGGGGCTGGGGGGGAGTTTCAACCAACCTGGTTTGTGAACCACCTGCCGAGGTAGGGAGGCCCTGGGCTAAACAGGGTCCATCTCCACCTGGTTAGGAGAGAATGAAAGGACAGATGCCAGCAAGATAGTCTGTGACCAATAACAAATTGTTACAATAAATCATGGATTCTGTAAGAGTTCAAAGGGGGCAAGAGGGGCAAGAGTTCCTTCCTGCTCCCTCTTCAGATGAGGATGATCAAAGTACAAGCCCAGAGAGACCCTCTGACAAAGTGAAGACTTCCTCCATGAATAGGGAGCCACAGCTGGTTGACACTATGGAAGCCATCAGCAAGAAGGGGACTATGGACCTCCCTCCAACGTGTGTCCAGGACACTGGTGTCCAAGATCTCCTTAAAGACAGCAATGATGTATCCTTTCTGGCTAAAATAGCCAGAGGAGAGAGGGGTGCAAAGGAAGGAGTGCTTAGAAACACAATCGAAGTTTCCATTTTGCTGTCTTTATCTTAAAAGACACAAAGAACTTTGCTTCCCCAAAGGGTGATCATGGGACAATTATTTTTGGTTAATTCTACACACACACCCCACCTTAAAAAAATAATAAAGGCAGAAAAATGCCTCTTGGTTCTATTTCCATAATATTTTAGCCAAGTTGATCTGTAAATTTTCCGTAGGTGGGTAGAAATTGTAATTTGAGCAGCACCCTGGAAGTCAGGTGTGCCACCCAGCAGTCGACCGCAACAAGGGCGCAATATTCAAAGAGTGAGAATTTGGGCTTGGGTTCAGCAAGTTTGATAGTCAGACAGATCCAGTCTGACAAGGCTAAGAGAGGAGAAGAGACAGGGAGAAGATAGTGGTCAGGATCAAGCAGGAAATGGTGTCCGGTTTCTAGAGAGCTGTCCATTGCCAGGGGTTAAATCCAGCTCCCCGGAGGAGAAGCTACTATCAAAACTAGGAAGCCTCAGGGCAGGAATTCAGTTGCATCAGGAAAATATAGTAGCAAGAAGGAAACTGAAGCTAACCTCCAAGCCCATGGATTAAGCTGACATGGCAGGGGTCAGGAGAAATCTAGATCTGGTGTGTATGTGGTGCCAGGGCTCCTGCAGGGACATTAGCCATCAAGATAATGAGGACGAGTAAAGCTACATTCCACCTGCAGCTGGATTAAGGCTATTAAAATATTTTCTGCCCAGGGCAGGATTAGCATAGGAATCCTGCAGGTTGTAGCCTGGAGATCAAGCCGTATCCAATAACAGCAATGACTTGAGCTCATCTGGGTTGAAGAAGACAGAAGTTGACCGAAGTGTTTCCATATGTGGAGGCCATAATAAATACTTGTGATAGGATAAATTAGATTTTGAAAAGTAAAAAAATATATTCTGTTGCAGTGGTCAGTTTACCTCATTTAAATGATCTGTTTTGTTGTCTGGACAAAGTCAAAAGTAAAAAATGAAACCATAAATACATGAAAGAAGATATGGGGGATACTTAATTGTGCTTTGATGGGGAAGGCTTTTCTAAATACAACAGGAAAAAAATAAATTGTAAGAGTAAAGACTGGCCCACATAAAAATATAAAATTTTGTGTGATTAAAATATTAGCATAATTAAAAGGCTCTATAGACCAGGTAAAATATTTGCAACCAATATGACAGAGTTAATATTCTTGATACATCAAAAGGTCTTGCAAATCAATAAGGAAAACCTCAAACAAAAAATAGGTGAAGGATCAAATATATTTCACAGAAGAGTAAGTACTATTGACCAATAAGCACCTCGGTAGAAGTAGAAAAGGCACACATTACAGCAACAAACAGATACCAATGATCACTTCTCAAATCGGGACAGACAACACTGGGAGAGAATGTAATGAAATTGGTACACCTTCCCAGGAAGCAATCTGACAAAATTTGACCTAATACTATGACTTCTAGTAATCCATACTAAAGAAAAGAATCCTATGTAGTCCCAGCTACTCAGGAGGCTGAGGCAGGAGGATCATTTGAGCCCAGGAGTTTGAGGTTGCAATGAGCTATGATGACAGAGCGAGACCCTGTCTCAAAAAAAAAGAAAAAACAAAAAAGCAGAGACATAAGTGATTTATTTACAGAAATATGAATAAAAGTGTTATTTATAATAGTTAAAAGAGGCAAGAACATGAATGTTACAGTTATATAATAAAATACTAATCAGCCATGAATGTTGTCTTTTTTGAAGAATTTTTAATAACATGGGAAAATGTTCATGACATGATACTAAGTGAAAAAGCAGGGTATAAAACATGATTTTAGTTATATTGTGCATAATACACATACATAGCAAAAAGACTAGAGGGAATAGACCTATTAACAGTGATAGGACTATGAAATGATACAAACTAATGAGTTTTTATTTTCTCCTTATGTATCAGTATTTTTAAAAATATTCTATAAGAAACATATAATACTTGTATAATAATAAATTTTTTTAAAATGTCTAAAAAACTATATTATAACGACCTAGGTAGCTGCTTGGCAATAATGATAATTGAAGGAATATTTTTTAAAGGAAAAATCATTACTTGAGATCTTAACTTTTGGAGTTTAACATCCCAGAGACTGTTGATTTGAAATATTCTAAAGAACAATGGTTGCCTTCTATAATTGTAATTTTTCAAAAATCTTCTAATAAGACCTACTCACTGGAAATAAAACTCTCAAATATCAAAGAGTGTCCACGACCCAAAGAATACTCAAGGGCACTTCTACAAGACGTCTCTACCATTAAGCAGAATAGACCCCGTGATTCTATTTTCAGAAGGATAACATCCCCAAGTTACTGCCAATGATTTTAAGAAATAGCTGATTTTAAATGCATGCACACTCAAAACCTCTGCATTATATATTAGACATTATCATATTCCGATAAAAGAAAGATATGAGCAAAATGCAAAACCCTTCACTTATTTTTTGAACTTTCATAAACAGGAATCATCTAGATAACCCTTTTGTATTATTCCTATTATACTAAGAGCTAATATTTATTGAGTCCTTACTGTGTGACAGGCACATAGTAAAGCATTTTATATTTATTCTGCCATTCAAACTCCAAGACAGTCTTCCAGGTAAGTACTAATATTGTTATTTTACAGACATGGAAGTCGTGGCTACCAGATATTAAATAACTTGCCAAAGGCCACTAAGCTGGTAATTGGCAGAGTCCAAATTTGAAACAAGGCAGTCTGTTTCTAGAACTTGCGTTGTTAACCCATTTGCTCTGCTGACTCAGAATCTGTGAAATAGTTAAAGTTGTATCATGACTTTCTCTTTTGTCTCTTCCCCATGCTCCAGGGTCTCAGTAAAGACAAATGAATCTGGAACTGTCTGATCTATGCATATATATCACCATCTTTATTATGCTACCTCCTTTAAAGAAAAGTATGGCTTAATAAATCACTGCATTGTCTTCAATTTTTCCTGTACTTGTTTTATACATAATTTCTCTTCCTTGTTTAGGTTTGCAGCTAGAAGACAGTAAAACAAGCAATGGAGCCCTTATATGAAGAATACCTAGCAAATCATGGAACAATCATAAAACCTTATTACTGGCTAAGCTTCTCTCTAGATTGCACTAATTGTCCATACCATATTCGAACAGGTGAAGAAGCAAGAGTTCCCTACACAGAATTTTTTCAGATTTTTGGATTCCCTTATGGGCCGACATATCCTCAAACAAAACACCTCACATTTTATGAACTAAAAACTTCTTCTGGCAGCCTGGTTCAGAAGGGCCATGCCAGCAGTTGCACAGGGATTGATACCCACCCAGAATCGATGCTATTTGAGAGGAATGGCTATCTTGACTCGGCCATATACAATAACGACAGCATCAGGCACATCATCCTGTATTCCAACAACTCCCCTTGTAATGAAGCGAACCACTGCTGCATCAGCAAAATGTACAATTTCCTGAGACTGTATCCAGACGTCACTCTTAGTATTTACTTTTCTCAGCTCTATCATACCGAGACTGAATGTCCTGCCTCTGCATGGAACCGCGAAGCTCTCCGGAGCCTGGCTGGCTTATGGCCTCAGGTCACTCTGAGTCCAATAAGTGGTGGGATTTGGCATTCTCTCCTCAACAACTTTGTTATCGGTGTCTCGGGATCCACAGTTTTCCATCCCATTTTAACTGGGAGGGCACTGACTGACAGGCAAAATGCATACAAGATCAATGCCATAACAGGAGTGAAGCCTTACTTCACTGATGTTCTTCCCCAGACAAAAGAGAATCAGGCAGCTTTAGAGAGCTACCCCTCAAACAATGTCTTTCCTGCATGGCCTTTCCAAGTGACCAGCGGACAAGTGCAACCCAACCTAACTCCAGACCTCAGGGTTCCTATTGTTTTTGTGCTGGTGCCTTTCAGAGACCTACCACCAATCCAAGGGGGTCAAAACCCAAATAAACCCAGGAATGTCGTAAGGCACTTAAATGTGCCTCAGATGTCACTCCAGGAAACCAAGGACCTAGGAAGACCTTCCACTGGAAGGCTAGTAGAAATAGCGGAAATCACAGAACAGTATGCAAGTAGAAAGGAGGCAGATGGAAATAAGAAGAACAAGAGGAAAGGGAAAAAATAAAGTCTACATTTCTACAGCATAAAACCAAACAATTATTAAAACAAGAGTACTTATTTGATAAGTCCAACAAAAATCTGGAAACTTTCTCTTAGGTCTGATCCAAGATGGAGATAAACTGGTGCACTAAAAGCAATACCTGAATTATTTACTATATCAACTATTATAAAGCTGTGCTATTTTTAACATAATCCAAAATGTTTCCTTAAGCAACTTGATCCCTCTCCTTTATTTTGAAAGTGACCACAGTATCAAACTGGAGCTATTAGTACCTTGCTAATCCTTTGGTGCAGGAAAGGAATGTCATTATTCTAGCCTACCCACATCATCTCTTCACTATAAAAGCCCATGGACTAAACAGCTTCTTAAATTAGTTTCAGTAAAAAAAATTACTGTAAAATTGGAAAACAGCCTGAAGTTACTGACATTAAGTGCTGTTTGCAGAAGCAAACCAGTGATTTTCCATTAATTGTTAATTGTGGACAGAAGATTTTAGGCAGCTCATTTTTTTCTAAAGTGATTTAAAATAGTTTTGTGTGGGAAAAAGCTCTTCTGCTGATTGCATATATCTACAAAATTGACTTTTGAAACCTAGCCACCTGCTCCATTTGATCTTTCCCAGCTCAGACCTCTCCCTCCTGAGCAGATGATACAGGCAAGACTATACATGAGAATCTCCAAAGACTCCATCACATACCATACAAAATCCAGTCACTTGCTTTTCAAGTCTCCTCCTTTCCTTTCCTGTTGTCTTTTCCCATCAGAAAGAGTGTAAATTTTTATAGGCCAAGCACCGTCTCTCTCCCCTCTTTAGCTTTTCCCTTAGGATCTACCACAGTATCCAGGCAAAACATGGGTAGCAAGGCTGAATCTACATCTCAATAACTTCACCAGTCACTACTCCCCAACATCCGTTCTCCACTCAAGCCAACTGCCTGCTTAACCATCCTGCAATGGACATCTTCCTTTTTGTTAGCATCCCTTCCCTCTTCTTCTAACACAGCTCCCTGGTGCATAATTTGTATGTTTATCTTCCCTTTTTTTCTGACCCCTTCCTCTTCACCAATGCATATTTGTACCTTCTCTTAAAATATTCTTCCAAACACAATTCTTCTAGGAAGTACTCCCCTTGACTAACGCTCTGAGCACTTAAATGAAAACACTTTGCTTTTGCTTAATGAATTCACATTTGCTGCTTCACTTCCCTCTTGGAAATATGTAAAGATACATTAGAAGAAAAATGTACGTGCATTTGTAACTTCCTATTAAATTTTTTCTGAATATATATAAGAAGTAGTCCTAAGGTAATACAAGAGTTACATTAAAACACATACTACTCCAAGAAAAGGAAGAAGAGGAGGAGGAGGAAGAGAAAGAAAAGAAAAGAAATGTTTTAGGAATAGAAATTAGTATTGTGATTAAAATAAATATGAATAAAATATTTTAAAGAAAGTTTTATTGTTAGCCTGAAAATTTTAATAGAATTATTGAAATACAATTTTAGCATGGGTATATAGTGATTATTATTTAAAGAGGTACTATTGAAATTTATTATTAGATCATGAAATCATATGTCCACAATTTGGAATATTGAGTTAAAAAGACCCCAACATGACAAATTCAGCATCTCTGATGATTATTAAAATAAATTCAATTTGTTGCCATGAAATCTATCTTCAGAATGGTCAAAGATACCACAACATGAATCAGACTGCAAAGGATCCAGTTAGAAACATGGTCTGAAATCTATGTTGAACTTATATTTCAAATGTGAACCTGGATATCAACAGTATACAACAAAAGGAGAAGTTGCCAGAACTGTAGGGGGAAAAAGTGCTTTTGGCAGTGAAATTCTTGTACTGGGTACACCAGACTTGGGGCTAGGAAGAAGGTTACTGACAGGTCATAAGTCCAGGTCAGTATAGCCAAGCCTTAGACAAAAGACTGTTAAGAGAGCATAAAGATATATGGCCCAGGACAAGTAATCTGTTTCTTCATCTGTAAAACAAGAAATATGAGCCACTTCATTTTTAAGGTTCCTTTCAGCTCTGTCTGCGATAAGAAAGCATACAACGCCCAGGTGCGGTGGCTCACGCCTGTAATCCCAGCACTCTGGGAGGCCAAGGTGGGAGGACAGTTTGAGCTCAGGATTTTGAGACCAGCCTGAGCAAGAGCGAAACCCCATCTCTACTAAAAATAGAAAGAAATGATCTGGACAGCTAAAAATATATAGAAAAAATTAGCTGGGCATGGTGGCACATGCCTGTAGTCCCAGCTACTAGGGAGGTTGAGGCAGTAGGATTGTTTGAGTCCAGGAGTTTGAGGTAGCTGTGAGCTAAGCTGATGCCACAGCACTCTAGCCGGGCAACAGAGCCAGACTCCGTCTCAAAAAAAAGAAAGAGAAAAAAGAAAGCATACAGCAAAGCAACACTCCCATGGAGTGAGATCCTGCAGTGTAGTAATCAGGTATACAATGGATTCTTGGCCATGTCAGGATGGCCCAGGGATTGAGGGGGAGGAGAAGCTGGGATGCTCTGTCCCTCTTCAGCAAACTGGCAATGGTGATATTGAAGAATATCATTGCTACCACACATACAGAAACTTCAAATAAAGAAAATAGAAGTCAATAAATTAAAGCATCCAGTAATATGATGATCTGGAAAAGACATCAGGGTATATCCCAAGAAACCAATGAGGGTGAAGGGAGGGGCACATTACCTTGGTGTATCTACCAAGGTTGAGGGTTTGGGTCTCAGTTTGTAGGCTCAGGTACCTACTTAGTCAGTACACAGAGAATGCATTTATCTATCAGAAGCAGACTAGTATTAACAAGGCTCTCAAGATTGACATGTAAAGGCAAAAAGCTAATGTACTGATTTCTAGTGAGACTTACAACCTGATATGCAAGCAAATATTCAAATCAACCTATACAGCCTCTCATGTAGATAAGCCATGGCAAGCCAAATTATAAGCAGAAGGTTGCTCTGAGCAGTGCATTATGTAGTTCAAATGTTTAGTGCTATCAGACTCTGCTTTTGTAGTGGTGATTGGCCTCTGCCACTTGGAATGAAATGGTGGGATATGTACTAGGGCATCTGTTCCTAGACAGTGTTTGGGTGGACCCAGATGTACGAGACAACACAAACCGCTATAACCAGCTACTGTCATCAATTTTCTGTTTCATCAGGCTACAATCTAACCCTGCTGACCTGAGAGCAAATCCTATTTCTTTAAATTGCTATTACATACCTTTTATGATTCACAGTGTATGCAATCCAAAAAGTTTAACTCACAGAATGGAATCTTACTAATCTTTTTTCCAAGGATTTTAAGGAAAGCTACGTGGTAACCTATACTAATTAAAAATAATATTACTAACATTTAGTGAGAGCCATAGGTCAGGTACTTTTCTAAGCACTTACATTATTAATTGATTTAATCCTCCCAATAATCCTATGAGGTAGGTATTACTATAACACCTAAATTACAAATAAGGAAATTGTGGCACAGAACACTTAAGTAACTGTCCAAGTAGTAAAGGCTGAGCTGAGAGTCAAATCCAGGAGGTGTAGCTCTAGAACCTATGTTCTTAATCATTATGCTTTAATGCCTCTCTAAATAATAACAAGGTAGACTCACTATAAAGCCTGGAAAAACCAATATTCATTTAGTACCTGTCTTGGGGCTTTTCTGTACTCCTGCTCAAAGCACAGTACCAATGAGCATCCTCTTGACATGTGGCTGCAGACTGGTATTGGTCCGTGGCCTGTTAAGAACCAGGCCACACAGCAGGAGGTGGCAGTGGGCCAGTGAGCAAAGCTTCATCTGTATTTACAGCCACTCCCCATCACTCACATCACACCTGAGCTCTGCCTCCCCACCCCAGTCCATGGAAAAATTGTCTTCCATAAAACCAGTTCCTGGTGCCAAAAAGGTGGGGGGCCACTGCTCTACACTATGGGAGCCAGGGAGGCTGGTTGGGCTGGGGTAGAGAACTTAAGTAGGTTCTAGATCCCAGCGCTTTGGCCCTCGACCTACCTACCCCCAACTCCCTGTTAGCCAGGATCTCACACCAAACATAAATCCTGGGATTATCTTACTTTGGATGTCCCCAACTCTCAGGGATGTACTAAATTGGGGACTTAAGGCAGTGAAGCATTAATTGCTTTATTGTCCTATTTAGTTAAAATTTAGTGTAATTGGTTCCCCCAAAAATTAAACAAAGAATTACTTCGACAGATGAATGGATAAACAAAATGTGGTACATACATACAATGGAATATTATTCAGCCTTAAAAAGGAAGGAAATTATGACACATGCTACAACACAGATGAACCTTGAGGACATTAAGCTAAGTGAAGAAGCCAGTCGCAAATAGACAAATACTGTATAATGCCACTTATATGAGGGACCTAGAGTAGTCAAATACAGACAGAAAGTAAGATGGTTGTTGCCAGGGACTGGAGAGAAGGGGAAATAGAAAATTATTGTTTATTGGGAGCAGAGTTTTGGTATTATAAGATAAAAAGAGTTCTGGAGATGGATGTTGGTAAAAATGTGAATGTACTTAATACCATTTAATACACTTAAAAATGGTTACAATGGTAAATTCTATGTTATGCATATTTTACCATAATTTAAAAAAATAAATAGAATTACTAATTGACACATACTGATCTCTCTATATACCAAAAAAGTGACACCTTTTGTGTTAGACTAAATATTAGGAAACAGGCTCTATGTCTAGTCTTAAAATACTGAGATAAGGTGAGGAAAGCTTACAAAAATATCTAAAAAACAAACAAATATCCTTTAAAAAATCATTACAATAACAAAGTTTTTTTAGGTCCACAAATTATAGTTCATTTCAAGCTATTATGTGTGTTTATTTAAACCCTTGCTACTTGGCTATAACCTTGTGTCTTATTTTTAGAAAAAAAGGTTAAGTATTATAGTTGGGAATAATGAGAAAGACTAACATGAGTAGACAGTGGTGATTAAAAGCACAAGCTTTGGAATCTAATAGACCTATTTCTAATACCAATCTACCAATTACTAATTGAATATCACAGGCCAAGTTACATAATCTCTCTGAGCCTTAATTTACTCATTCATAAAATGGGAACACTAATTCCTAGGCCCTAAAGCTACTTAGAGGATTAAATAATGCAAGTAATGGGCTTATTTGGCAACTGTCTGATACATAATAAATACTCATTAAGTGTTTACTATTAATAAATATTAACAGGAGAAGGATAAACAGTAGAAGATGATAGGGATTGTAGGATCTTTCAAATTTTATCAAAACTATGAATCTGGGATAGTTTATTTCTTGCTTTCTATAAGAAGTAAAGATATGTTCCTAGAATTTGTGACACACTGAGGGAGAAAAAAAGTTGATTTTAATATTTTGCTTAAATAGTTAATTGCACCTATGAAAAAGGCAAAATGTCCATGGTCATGGAAGATGTTAAAGTAATTATAAGAAAATATTTTGTGCAACCTCTTGCCAATAAATTGGCAATCTAGATGAGATGCATGATTTTCCAGGAACATAAATTCTAAAATTGACTCAAGAAGAGAAAGAAAACCAAATAAATCAATAACCATGTAAGTCAGAGAAAGATGATCAAAGATCTACCTCTAAAAATATCGGCAAACTCAGATAATTTTGCAGTACATTATACAACTTTCGAAGAACAAATAGCATGATAATTTTCTATTATTCAAACTATTTGAGAGCATGGAGAAAAGGGTATAAATCTTCTAAATTCATTTACAAATCTAGGCAAACACTAATACCAAAACCAGATAAAGGCAACACAAAGAAATAAAACTATGGATCAATCTTACTTAAAAATATAGATTCTGAAACCATTGTAAACAAAATATAAACTAATCAAATCCAGCAAGTGATTAAAATAGTAATATTCCATAACCAAATAGAGTTTATTCTAGAAATGTGGGAATGTTTCAGTGCAGAAAAATGTATAAATATATTTATTATACTCATAAACTAAAAGATCAAAAACTCTATGATTTTTATCATTAGATCTCCCCAAAAAGCTTTTGGTAATTTCAGCAGTCATTCCTAAAGATCATAAAGTAATAGTAAATACAATATCAACTGGTGAAATACCAAAGACATTTCCATTAAAATAGGAACAAAGCCTACTATCACTGAATTTTTCAACACTCTTTTCAAGATTTTAGCTAATGCAATAAGGTAAGAAAAATAAATACATGATATAAATATTGGAAAAGAAGATATAAATTATCATTACCTCAAATATTATGATTGTATTTTGTGATAAGAGATGCACACTCTTAAAACAATTGTTAGCATTAATAAGAAATCCCAGTAGTGGGAAAGAATACAGGATAAATATGTTTTGAAATCCACGGCTTCCCTTTGTATCACCATAATAAGCCATTAAAAAATTAAGTGGAAAAAGGTTTCAATTCACAACAATATTTAAAAAACAAAGTTTATTCTTTCATTTGGCATTTTCCTGAGACAACAGTATAGATTTATAACTTTTTAAATTTTTGACATACTAATATATAAATAAAGGTTTGTAAGAAATCACTTTTTTTTAGACCCAAACAAACAACAGCCAGGAGAGCACAAAGCAGGAGGGCTCATGCTTACATGTCTGAGATAGAGACTGTCTCAAGGACTTTCTAAAATAACCCCACAAGAAATCAGGACTGCAGCAATTCAGATAAGATGCTCTCGAAAGAACACCTGCCCGGTAACAGCATTTCACCTACTAACTCTGGCTTTGACAAAGTCTCTAAAACCAATGAATTCCATTTCCAAGCAGCTTATGTGAACTTCCCCTTTTGTAAATACCAGTTTTTCTTTACCCTCCCCTCTTCAGATACATATACATACCACAGCTGTGCATCTAGGGTTATAATCTTCTTTTCTAATTCCTGAATAAATTCAACATATTTGGAGATATCTCTTTCTCAGATTTTTTTCCTGGTTGAAAGTTTCCATGGTAAAATAGTCCACCCTATCTACTCTACTTTAATGTGGAATCATAAAATTATGTAAATCT
The DNA here is from genome assembly GCF_020740605.2 of Lemur catta. Taxonomy (NCBI): domain Eukaryota; kingdom Metazoa; phylum Chordata; class Mammalia; order Primates; family Lemuridae; genus Lemur; species Lemur catta. The sequence goes on along the minus strand of NC_059150.1, from coordinate 19,417,771 downwards.
AAGACTAATCACAAAGAAAAAACTTGAAGTGTTGAAGGTTGGTGGTTTCAACACAGAACCAGCTGATTTGGATATTAGTAGGAGGATTAAATCATAATATAGTTCTTGGACAACATGCTAAAAATATTTTCATATTGTAGTAATTATGTTGCTAGGGAACACTGGTATTAAGCTATCATTACCAGACCTGAAATTCACTTATTTATATCTATAATATACATTTGTCATATTTGATTAACACTGAGTTCACTTCCATTTCAAATAATAAAAACAATAGTGTCATGCTGCAGGATTCAACGTCTTGGTTTGTTTTTTAAGTATTCAGTGACAACACTGGAGGAAAGAAGCATAGAGTAGGTAAATCATTGAAAGTATCTGAAAAGAAAGATCTATTATAGGATAGTCTTATTACAGTCCCTTGTAACTAAAAAGATCCTTGGCTTTCTGCACCATCACAGAAAATAAGAAGCTACATACATGGCATTAACATTGAGAAAATTCAGACTCAGTCTTGCTTTAGTATTGAACCAAACCAGGTTATTTGCACAATAAATAAAATGTCTTAACACCTTATGGATTCTTTATATCAGAGGTAAGCATTCATTTGAAAAATTAAAATAAGGAGAATATCACCTAAGGTGAATTAAGTATCATGATTAACATTAAAAATTTAGAATTTGCAAGGGAGTAGAAATATGTGTATTTTCTAATTAAAACATAATTAAGGACAGGTTTCTTCATATACACACAAAAATTTCCCTAAAGCTTTATAAAGATTTAACTATTAGTTAGTTCGGTAGGGAGGTAATTGATATGACGATAAAAAAATACTCAATCTTTAAAGATTAGTCTAAAATTAACTTGTCAAATCATTAATTCATTGTATAGAAACATGTTGAGTACTCATTATGTCCTAGGCACTTACATCATTGTGAATAAAAAATACTGCATTGGAAAAGAACATTTTTGACATCTCAAATATAATATGCATTATTTGGCTGATAATTACATTTAACACATTCAACATATAGAGCAAAATTCTGACCAATCAAAATAATTACACCCTTGAACAATCGATTGTTTTAAATTGATTTGCTCTCACTATTCCCTTAAGTTGATTTCTACCCTGGAATTCTTTCCCAGGTCTAAAATAAGAGAACAACAACAACAACAACAAAAAATTTCCTAAATAAGACAATACAAAAGAATAGAAATGTAAGAGAAGGGCTGTGTTAGCTCTTGAATCCTTGTTTCCATTTGCTCTCAATAGAACTTCTAATGTACAATTTTCTCTTCAAAGAAAATCTTGATTTAAAAGAACAAAAAGTACAATCAGCTTTAACATCTAAAGAAGTATACTGTTTAGCTTTTACCAAAGTTAGCAAAGATTGAAACTGAGAAAAAATATTAAAACAAATATTATAACTTATATTCACCATTCACCATAGTAATGATCTTATATTTTGGTATATGACTTTTTAAAATAAATATTACCAACAGGTAAAAATTTTCCTTTGCTGTCTTTAGACTGTCTCAGGCAGAGTTTTTACCAGTGTATTTGTTCATAACTTGAAGGTTAATTTAAAGAAATGTCGGTTCTATCACTTAAATGATATACCTTTTAGAAGGGTTATTTAATTGAAAAAATGCCACATTGTTTCTTCCCAAGAAAAAAGGATACATTCCATTCTTGAGGTCTCCGTGTATACAGATACTGCACAAATAGACATACATCTGTACATATGTATTTATAGGTATATATCTAACAAAGGTTTGATTTTGTTAAAATGAGATCTTCCTCTTCTGATTCATTATTCTTAGTGTCTTTCAAACTGTACTGTCTCTCACATTTAATTCGTTCATCAAGCATGTATTGAGTACCTTCTGCATGCTTAGCTTTATGTCAGATAGAAAGAAGAAGAACATACAAAAGAAATATAAGACTGTCTCTGCCCTTCAGAATCTTGGGATCTCTTCTACAGGCAAGATAAGACGTGATACATTATTAAGTGATTTTTGAGACTCGTGCCAGAACCAATGGCACAGGTAACATGCCTTTTACATTTATGTAGAATATTTTAGAGCTTTGAAACACTTCCAGGTATTTGATTCTAAAAACAATCTTAGGAAGTACACATTATTAGGCCTATGTTAGTAATGAGGAACCTGAAATTCAGAATTTTAAGCAATATCTCTCAATCAAATAGATGGTGAGGGGAAGAGTCAAGACTTAAGCCAGAGTTTTCTGATTCTAAACCCAGTGCTCTTTTCAATATAGCACAGGAAACCAAGGACTGAGGTCCTCGACAAGCAACAGCCGGCCTTCTGGGGGAGGTTCAGCTAAACTGGACCACACCTGAGCAGTGTCCAGCCAAATGTCCAAATTAATTTTAGTCTGCCAATATGCATACTTCAGCGTAACACAGAGCACAACTACCATTTCCTTAATCTTAGTGCCTTTACCTCCTCACTAAGAGCTTTCCTCCCAGAAATGGGAATGCCGAATATAATAAAAATCTGGTCTAGCAGGATCATATAAATCTTACATCATAAATATAAACCTTAAAGGTCTGGTGTCTACTAATCCCTACACATTTTGTTTTCGCTGAGCACGGGGAAACCTAACTACCCCCCATCCTTTCCTAGCAACCACTCCCAACAACCGCTTATTTCAAGATGCCGATGATTGACCCTCCCCAGATTCTACAGGTTCACCCTGATTTCGCCACCCGACCGCAGCCCCTGCCCGGACACCTTCCCCTCCCGCCCAATGGCTGTGATACCGAGTTCAGGTTCCGCAGGTCCCGTCGCGATGCTGTCACACTGCACTGATAGATAAGACGTGACCTTTCCACTCCGTCCTTGGGGACCTCCCACTGGCCTCGCAGCGTAGCTCCAGACCCGGGAAACGGGCTCCCTGCTCAGGATCGCAGCCGCCCGCAGCGCGCGGTCCGAGGCAATGTCTCCGGCAGTGAGATCGCTGCTGGGCGCCCGGGCGGGCATCACTCCGCCCCATACTCCTGCCAACTGCAGGGCACTTGGTCCGGCAGCCAGTCCATGCCACCTCCCAGCCACGTCTGGGCCAGCCGGCCCTTACTCAGGACCCCGGTGACACCGTCGACGGCGGCAGCGAAAGCCAAGGCCACCCGCCGCTGGTGCCCATCGCCGCCAACCTCAGACCCCCTTAGACTGGACCGCAGAAAAGCGTTTCTATAGGAACCCCCTGGGGATCACGTGATGCACTCGGGCAGCCAATCGCTTCTTACCTCTGCCCGCGGCCCCGCTTTCGGCCCTGCCTCCCGCCCCCGCCTCCTTCACCCAGCCCCGCCCCTTTCCTGCAGAGAGTCTGCGCCTGCGCACTGTGCCCTGCGCGCTCCCGCCCTCGCGCGCTCCCGCCCTCGCGCGCTCCCCCGGGGAGAGCGGGGGCGGCGCGGGAGGCTCGAGGAGAGCGTGAACCTGAGGAGGAAGAAGCGGGGCGGGCGCGCAGGCCCAGAACCGCCCGAGCCGCGGCCGCCGGCGACGCCCCAGAGCGGAAGAGGGAAGTGAACCGGGCGCCGGGCTGCGGGCTCCTGCTGGGCTGGGCTCGCTGAGGTAGCGGCTGCACCGAGAAAGGCCTTTGCCGCTGGTGCGGATCGGGATGTCGAAGAACACGGTGTCATCGGCCCGGTTCCGGAAGGTGGACGTGGATGAGTATGACGAGAACAAGTTCGTGGACGAGGAAGACGGGGGCGACGGCCAGGCCGGGCCCGACGAGGGCGAGGTGGACTCCTGCCTGCGGCAATATCCTTGCGTTCGCCCCCTCCCCGCCCGGCGCTTCTCCCGGGACCCCGCCGCCGCCGGGACCCGCGGGGACGGACGCCCCGGGCACGGGCGCAGAGCTGCCCCCTGCAGCCCGCGGCGCGACCCCGTCTCTTGGGGTTCCTGGTTCTGAGAGGGCGGGGCCTCCCGTGTCCAGCGGGTCGCCGGGAGACCCGAGGGTCCCGCCCGCGGACGCCGGCGCTGCCCCGCGCGCCCCCCGCCCCGGGCCCCGGGTTGCGCCCGGTGCCGGCCTCGGATCGGGGCCCCCGGCCGCGCCCTCGCGGCGCTGGGGACGGCGTCGGGGCCGGTCTGACAGCCTGGTGCAGGGCGCCAAAGTTCTCCTCCCCGGAACTCTGTTTACTGGGGTCACTTGAGGTCCAGAAATCTCCGACTCGGGGATGTGCGTCTTTGCTTAGTGTCTTGTTTTGTGTTTTTGTTACTGGTAGCGTTGGGATAGTTTATTCCTTGTAGGATAGATGGGGCGGTTCACAGATTGCTCTGTGCGCTTTCAGTTCATGGGCCTTTTTTGTTGAAGAGAAATGAATCTGGCAGAATACAGAATGCACAGAATTTGTTAACCTAGATGAGGGGAGTGAATGCAAAACAACCAAAACTCCTAAGAAGGGAGCTTGGAGCCTTTTACCTGCTAAGAAAAGGACAATAGAAAAAAGACGGGGGATACATTGTGGAGAATCCCTGGAAATATTTAAAATAAATCCCAGTGAATAAAATAGAGGATGAGTCATTCGGATAAAGCAGAATCATTTTTGTAATCCTGAAATTGTTTCCATTTTAGTTAAAATATGGCTGTCAGTTCCTGGTTTCTATTTTTGCATATTTGAATATTCATAACTTCGAATTAGCATTTGCGTCACATCATTTTTAGAAAAATGTAAATGTTGCAAAAACCAAAGCTTGTAGTTTCAGAAAAATCTCAATTACTGGATTTTTATGCATTTCTAATTATTCTTGGATGTATTCATAAGGCTCTTTCCTCATCGATGTCCTATTGAATTATAGTAGCAAAATACATGAGTGAAAATATTTGGTGACAACTATATCTTGTCTAAAAGGCATGTAAATGTAACATTAAACATTTGTCAGTATATAGATGTCCCTTTGATTACTGCAACTTTCACAATTAGCTGTTACTGTTTTGCATTATTTAAATGCTTAACTGTTTTGGGTCTTAAAAAATGAGCCAGTTTACAAAAGGCGTGCTTCTCTACAAGTCCATGCAGCCTTGAAAATAAAAGCTTATCACCAAACATAGATTTTTTTGGTAAGACCTTTACCTTCAGAAGATAAGTCGTGAACATTGTTCTTCCTAAAAACATTCTTTGTGATGGGTAAATGATGTTTTATGAAACCCCAATGTATTTTAGGTAATTTGAGGTGACTCTTAAATGGTATTGCCGTATCCATCTCAGTGGATCTTTTTTCATCAATTTATTTTAAATTGTAAAGACATTGTCTCTTCTTACCCATGTCACAACCAGGAGAGACAACCCTGGTGGTGGGGTACTAGAGATGGAGGAACAAGTCAACTTGTGTGGTTTTCCTTTTAGGGAAATGACTGTACCTTCTGACAGTCTGATTGGCCTTCCGTTTCTCATGCTTGCTAACCCGCTGGGCCTTTCAAAGAGAGTCTAAATACAATAGGTATGGTGTAACACAGTCTGCCACCTGAGGGTCATGTGAATTATCTTCTGGAATGCCTCTTTTCTTCAATATTGAGAGATAGTTAATGTATATCATTCAGATTGCTAATCTGCTAGCATTTCAATTAATATAGAATATAGTTCAGTAGAAGTTCGGTCTGCATTTTTCCAGTTAGAATCACATATAAAGACATATTTTGGTTCATGGTAGGCTATTTTATTTGGGGGACTAATAATTCCGATATGTATTTTAGGGTTTCTTTAATACCACTGTAGATAATATTTGCATATGTGTCTCACTGGAAAATGAAAGATTATCAAGGTGTTCATTGGGTAGTTAGAGCCAAGGATGAAATAGTCTTTGCTTATTGAAAAGAAAGTCTAATGCTCTCTTTTGCTTTTGGCATTTTGCCTTTGACTGACATCCTAGAAACCAACACATCAAATTTCCAATATTGAACATAGTGACCATGGTGATTTTTTTATGCATGAAGTCAAATCTTAAAAATCAGTGGTTATAATGCTTTCTTGGGGCCACCTTTTGCTGTTATCCCCTTAACTTCCATCACAGGAAATATGACAGCCGCCCTACAGGCAGCTCTGAAAAATCCCCCCATCAACACGAAGAGTCAGGCGGTGAAGGTGAGTCACAAACCATAGCAGTGATCTCTGCTAATACCGTCTCCTTCTGACCAAAATCCTCTGAAATTGCACAAAACCAACAACTATTCTAACTATTTACTGTCTTTGACATGAAAGAGCTTATAATATAGTTTGACAGGTAAAAATTTCATATGCAAAAATTAACGTAGAGTTATAATGCTGCATGGAAGATATAGTAAGTTCAAATGACAGCAAAATCATTCCTGTGTGTTTTTAGAGAAGGCCACTCAGGCTGAGTTTAAGTAAAGTCTTGATGAATAAGTAAAACTTTTAAAAAGTAAACAGATTCTGCTTGCTTTTTGAAGATTTTTTTTCAGTTATACATATATTAAATGTTTATTATAGAAAGCTCAGACATATGGTAGGGTAAAAAGATAATTATGCATAATCCCACCACCCAGAGATAACAGTTACTACTTTGTGGTAATTACTGTGTGCTTATAGTGTTTTTCTGTGAGTGTTTGATTTTGTTTTTATAAGAATGGCATTTTATAACCTGTTTTGACTATGTAGCAGTGTACATGAGCTTCTTTCCTTAAGAAAGTCTATTTCTGTAGCATTTTTAACAGCTGTATATCGGTATGCTACAGTGGGTATATAACTAATCTCCTTTTGTCATATATTTAGATTTTTTTTCTGTTATAAACTACTGAAATGAATAATTTTTAGTATATTCTTAATTATTTTCTTTGAATAAATTCCTAGAAGTGAACCACTGGATCAAAGAATGCACATTTTTTAAAGGCTTTTGGTACATATAGTATTGCCAAATTGCTTTTCAGAAAAGTTGTGCAACTTATATTCCCTGCGGCAGTCCTTCACTAATTCTTAAGGACCTATTTACATACTTGTTTCAAATGAAGCCCATAAGCCTACCCCACAGTCCGTGGCTATTCATACATCCTAGGAGCTTTAAGAATCTCCTTAATTGAATAATAGTAAGTAATAGCTTAGGTAAATGCATAATAATTACCTAGGCAACATAAATTTATATTAGGGGAAACATTTCTTTGGTTTTTAAAAGTTGTGAGGGACATCATTGAAATTTCAGTTTTACCACCCTCTGCTTTTATGTGGGAGGTTAAAACTCTGCATGCAAAGAAATTTTTCTAAATCCAGTAATTGTATAGTCTTTAAACTGAAGATAACAATGGGTGGTAGAAACATTCTGTAAAATCCTGACCAGTAGGAATGCCAAAGGTATCACTTTGTGTTGAATAGAAGGAGAAACGAATTCTTAAAAGGGTCAATTAAGTGTTCCCTTTGCTTGGCTGGATGGGTAAGAAAATAACTTTGCTTTTGAAGCAGCCTTTTTGCCAAAGAAAAAAGATCATTATAAATGAACATCACTATATCTCATATTTATAGTCACTTGACTATAGATGTGAAACTTAAAAAGTTTTTAAGAAAAAAATTATCTTTGAAGGATAGTTGAAGGTGGAACTGAAACTTAGTTTCCTTGTTGGGGTTTTTTTTTTTTTAAGATCAAGAAGTAAAATTTAAGTGTGTTAATAAATTGTTAAATTATCACTTTGATCTGTTAGCAAATCCTCTCGGCTCTGCCTTCAATTATGTTAAGAATAATACGACCTCCAGTGCTACCGTGCTAACCAAATCCAGCCAGTATTCTTGCAGTTACTTCCTAGTTGGTCTCCCTACTTTACCTTGCCCCCGGCCCCCACAGCATATTTTCAACATAGACATCAAATTGATCCTCTTAAAATGTGAGTCAGTTTATATCACTGCTCTTAAAACCTTCCAATGTCTAGATAAAAGCCAAAGTCCTTACAGTGCCTGCAGGCCTTGCATGATCTATCCTCCCATAACCTCTGACTTGCTCTCCTGCTTTCCTCCCACCGCTCTGCTCCAGCCACATTGAGTCTTTTTGGCTATTCCTTGAACATACTGAACACACACTAATAACATTCTTTCCTCTGTCTGAAACACTTTCCTTAGATATCCCTAAGGTTTTCCGTTTTTCATCTTTTAGTTCTTCACTCAAATGTCACCTTCTTACTGTGGTGTTTCTGAAATTGTAAATCACCCCCACACACATATGTTTAAATGATCTGTTATTTATTTACCCCCAGGATCGGGCAGGCAGCATTGTTTTGAAGGTGCTCATCTCATTTAAAGCTAATGATATTGAAAAGGCAGTTCAATCTCTGGACAAGAATGGTGTGGATCTCCTAATGAAGTATATTTATAAAGGCTTTGAGAGCCCCTCTGACAATAGCAGTGCTATGTTATTGCAATGGCATGAAAAGGTAAGTTATGAATTATAAATCTATATAACTGGTTCCTTTATAATAAAGAATGACAGTGACAACCTCTCTCACCTAAATAACCATTTTGACTTGGTTATACATCTATCTTTATTATTATAAATAACATCCATGAAAATGATAGTTCAGATTTATGCTTACTGGCCTTGGTGTTCAGAGATTCTGATTTGTAACACTTATGTTCATTCAGTAATGATTATTCATTAAACATAATCTTGAATTTTGAATTAAGTTAAAAGTTTACAAAAGAAAATAAGCAATAAAAATCAAGAATTCTTTCACAGTGACCAAAAGGTGGAAACAACCTAGGATTCATCAACAGATGAACAGATAAAATGTGGTACACTCATTCATACCATGGAATATTATTCAGCCATAAAAAGGAGTGTGTTCTGGTACATCCTCTACCATGGATGAACCTTGAAAACATTATACCAAGTGAAGTAAGCCAAACACAAGAGTACAAATATTTTATAATTTCACTTACATGAAGTAATCTAGAATAGGCAAATTCAAAGGAACAGAAAGTCATTAGAGGTTACCAGGGACTAGGGAAAGCAGGGAATAGGGAGTTATTGCTTAATGGGTATAGAGTTTCTGTTTAGGGTGGTGAAAAAATTTTGGAACCAGTGGTGATGGCTGCACAACATTGTGAATATAATGCCACTGGATTTTACACTTAAAGATGGTTCAATTGGCCCTGAATCAAGGCCGGCAGTTTGCTGAAGCTGTTGGTTTCAAACAGGAGCCTAAAGAATTATCTTTCTATGGTCTGTTGGCCATTTCAGAACTTTGGAAATGTAATGGTCAATTTGTCAGAAAGAAACATCTGAGTAAACAAAAAGAAAAAAAAAGATGGTTAAAATGCCGCATTGTATGTTATATATTTTACCACAATTTAAAAAAGAAATCCTGGGGGAGGGGATCAAGAATTCTTAAATCCTTTTTTCTATTTTTATGCATATATTTTGTGATGTAAGGAGATGCTAGTACACTGTCCATCAAAAAAGGGGGGAAAGAGTAGAAGGGATTTTGAGCTTTGAATAAAAAGTTGATGAGGTCACCTTTAATACCTAAGTCTTATACTGGTACAAATATAAACAATAATATTTAAATAGAACCAACTACAGATAAAGGGTGTATTCTATAACATCTTACAATTCCCAAAACTCAGTTTTTCAGAAACTATAGCATGTCTGTTTTTAAGTGTATCTGAGTGAAAACACACACACATAAGATAAAAATAGATAGTAAAACTTGTTTAGCCTTGGTCAGGTCACTTTATCCCTCATATACTGTCAAAAAGAGCTAACATTTGTGGATGGGGTAACCGTTTCTCACAGTTTTCCCAAGATAGCCCCATTTATGTCTGTTGTCCCATCATAACTTTTGAATAGTCCCCCCTTTTACTCTAAAAGGTACCAATTTGGACAGTAGTGTATATGGTCATCCTATTCATGGAACTGTCTGTTTGCCAGGCACTATAGTATCAGTTTATGTTTCACTTAATCCTTACAACCCTATGAAGTATATAAACATCTTTATCAGATGAAGAGCCAGCTTGAATCTCAAACAGCCTAGTTTCAGTGGAGTCTAAGGATCATAGTGAACATTGATTGAGCACTTACTATGTTCCAAACACTCTTCTGAGGGCTTTATAAATATTAATTCATACAATTCTCATTAAAATACTAGGAGGAAAAACTTGCTGTTATTCCTCCTTTGTAGATGGGGAAACTGAGGCATGTGTTTTCATTTCTTTCTAACATCAGTCACAAGTTTTTGCCAATCTTATCCCCTAAGGGCTTCTGAAATCCACCCATTCGAATACATCTCTAATGCATCTGTTCACAGCATCTCTCTAGTCTGTTGCTATAGTTTCCTAACTGGTTTCCTAGCTACCAGTTTTGCCTCCTTCAAATCTGTTCTCTACCCAGCCACCAGAATGATCTCTTTAAAATCCAAATCTGCCCTTGTCAGTCACTTGCACGTTAAAGTCCAGGTTCCCACGTCTAGCCTCATCTTCCATGGCTTTCTTCCCCCTCCAGCTACAACAGTGCCAGCCTTTTCCCTGAATGCACCTTACCATTTCACACCTCCATATGTTTGCTCGTGATTTTCTGGTGTTGGTCTATCATTTAAAGTATTGTTTTCTCCAGGAAGCCTTACCCGAAACACTCCTCTATACTGTCAGGCTGGTATATGCCCCTTCTGGGTGCTCTAATAGCACCCTAAACATAACTCTCATTTCATACATTAAAGTTACCTGTTTATATCTGTCTCCTCACATGAGACCTAAAAATGCTGTATTCGTTCATTTTTGTATCCCCAGCATCTAGCACAATACTCAATATACAAAGATGCTAAGTGGAACAGAGGTAAACCAGAGCTTCAGATTCCTAATACGTAATCATGACTTTCAGTTTTTCAAGTTAGAGTCAAAGTTCCTAAGTTCTTAGCTACTAAATAATGTCTTCTTTGGGGAAAAAAAAACATCTGACAAATGCTGACTGATACAAATGAAAGTTGGGGTGGGTGATCGCAGTTTGAATTTTCTCCTGTGTATTGAGAATGAGAGATGCAGAATGTCCTAAATTAATATTTGAGCACCTGTTTTCGGCAAGAACATTATGCTGCATATTTTTAAAAACATTATTTAGAAACAATGTAAACCAGTATCTCACTAGAATATAAGCTCCTGAAGACAGGGACTTTAAAGGTTTTGCTTACTACTATGTCCCCAGTGCCACAAATAGAGACTGGTACATAATAGGTGCCCAAGAAGTATTTATTAAATTAATGAATTCAAAATCTATAGCTGGACACATTCTTTCTTTAAGAAAAATGTTTTACTTAATACAAGAGTTGACCATTTATGATTGTGCCAACATTTGCATTTTGGTTTGTTTTTAGGCGCTTGCTGCTGGAGGAGTAGGGTCCATTGTTCGTGTGTTGACTGCGAGGAAAACCGTGTAGTCCGGCAGGAACTGGACCTCTGCCCGGGGAGTGGGAGTTGCTGGTACAAAGACCAAAACAACCAAATGCCACCGCTGCCCTGTGGGTAGCATCTGTTTCTCAGCTTTGCCTTCTTGCTTCCTTTTTCATATCTGCAAAGAAGAATATTACATATCAGTTTTCCTTTAATGAAAATTGGAATAACACAGGAAATTTTGTTTCAATGGAGTTTCATCCTCTCAAAACCATTTCAACAATGTGTATACCAGTCTGTATATAGTATAATTTACATTCAATTTGTGCAATTTTTAACCCCTAATGGCTGGTTTCTGTTTTGTATTATTTTTAACTAATACTGAGAGATATGATCAGAATTTGAGGCCAGTTTCCTATCTCATTGCTAGCCAGCAAGTGATCTTTATTAAAAAATATCAGAGACTGGCAGCTATTAACATTGCAAAACTGGACCATACTTCCCTTATTTAAGCAAAATGTGTTTCCAAAATAAGTGGTGGGTGAACACCACTACCAAATCGCAGCTTTGTTTCTGCTTGCCTCCAGATTATCTTGCTGTGAGTTGACGTATGCTGCTTCCTCTCAGCATCCAGTAATCATGGCCTCTCAATTTCAGGGTTCAGGGCAAGAAGGCTTGCTCTATACAAATGTATCTATAAAATATCTGCTTGTTTGGCATGAACGTCAAAGTTTTTTTCCAATAATATGGTTCTGTTTGGGGAAACCACTCCAAATCAGACAGGATGTGGAAACTATTATGTAATTCAAACTCGGGGCAGCCTCTGACTGAAATACTATTTTCTTTAGAAATATAGTAGCTGCCTTAGACATTATGAGGTATACAACTAGTATTTAATACACTATTTAATATGCCCCATAAATGTCTTCAGTGTTCTTCAGGGTAATGTGGATCTCAAAAGATTTGGTTCAGATCCAAACAAATACACATTCTGTGTTTTAGCTCAGTGTTTTTTTAAAAAAGAAAATGCCACACAGCAAAAAATTGTTTACTTTGTTGGACAAACCAAATCGGTTCTCAACTAATGACCGGTGCTTATAAAAAGTTGTTATTATACAGTAGCTCCAAAACAAACCACCTGACCAAGAGGGAAATCAGCCTGTGTTTAGTATTTACATTGGACACCAGTTTCATAATCACTGACTTACGTGAAAACTGGTGCAGACATTCTATAAACTCTTCGCTGTTTTTGATACCTGCTTTTTGTTCTGTTTTATTTTGTAAAAATGATGAACTTCGGAAAATAAAATGTCAGTGTTGAATAATTTATTTTTCTCTTACTTTAATACTTATGAATGTACAGTTAATTAAGAGGAAAGATTCCCTGCTCCTACCACCAAGCCTTGTGCTCTTAACAAGAACAAATTTGGTGGGTTTATTAAGACTCTTATACAAATATAAGGTAATAGAGGAGGGAGTCATTAGTGATGTCAGAGCAGTACTGAAGCCTTTGGAGGGATTCCACGGCCGCCTGGGTGCCAGTTGTAGGGTCATTGCCCGAAGACCAGACTAGAATGTGCAAAGTGGCCCAGCAGCTGCAGTCATTTATTCCCAACTTCTAAACTCCTCTTCCTTACACCTCAGATCTATTTCTTATGCTGACCTGCTCACAGCAACCTCTCTGCTTTCCAGCTACACCTTACTAGATTCCTGCTTTAAAGCCTTTAAAAAGCTTCCAGGCCATTCAGAGGGGTATGGGTGAAGAGAAACTAAGCAATAGGTATTAATTTTATTTTTTGATATTTTTTTAGAGACAAGGTCTTGCTATATTGCCCAGGCTGAAGTGCCTTGGCTATTCACAGGTACAATCATGGCTCACTGCAACCTTGACCTGGCCTTAAGCAATCCTCCTGCCTCAGCCTCCCGAGTAGCCAGGACTGCAGGCGTTTGCCACTGTGCTCTAAGCAATAGGTATTAGAGGTAGTCAAGTAGATACAGCATAACCACTTAACAAACTTTAAAATGAAAACAAGGCCAGGCGTGGTGGCTCACGCCTATAATCCTAGCACTCTGGGAGGCCGAGGTGGGTGGATCATTTGAGCTCAGGAGTTCGAGACCAGCCTGAGCAAGAGCAAGACCCCGTCTCTACTAAAAATAGGAAGAAATTAGCTGGACAACTAAAAATATATATAGAAAAAATTAGCTGGGCATGGTGGCGCATGCCTGTAGTCCCAGCTACTTGGGAGGCTGAGGCAGAAGGATCGCTTGAGCCCAGGAGTTTGAGGTTGCTGTGAGCTAGGCTGACGCCACGGCACACTAGCCCGAGCAACAGAGTGAGACTATATCTCAAAAAAAAAAAAAAAATGAAAACAAAAGTAATACTGCAATGCTTTTTCATAAAATGCTTCTTAACATCACTTTCATGACTGAAGTGTTGGGGAATGTTCTGGAGTTCCATAGTCTACATTCACAGGAATGGGTGTATTTAGAATCTGCCAGTCTATCAGCTTTACTCTGGGGAGATAATAAAAATATTTAACAAGCAGTACAGCGTAGGGACTGAATCAGAATGGATAGAAACTGGAAACAACTGGCTCAACTAATGCATCCTGGCCAAAGGTCAGCCCAGGGTATAGCAACCGTGACCTACCATCCTTGGTGGAAAGAGTGGGGATAGGATTAATTGTGGAAGAGAATATATAAATGCCAAGACACATTTTGGCACAAAAGTGGTTCTTTTTTTTTTATTTTTTGAGACAGAGTCTCACTCTCTTGCCTGGGCTAGAGTGCAGTGGCATCAGCCTAGCTCACAGCAACCTCAAACTCATGGGCTCAAGCGATCCTCCTGCCTCAGCCTCCTGGGTAGCTGTGACTACAGGCATGTGCCACCATGCCTGGCTAATTTTTTTTCTACTTTTAGTTGTTTGGCTAATTTCTTCCTATTTTTAGTAGAACGGGGTCTCACTCTTGCTCAGACTGGTCTCGAACTCCTGAGCTCAAGTGATCCTCCCACCTCGGCCTCCCAGAGCATTAGGATTACAGGCATGAGCCACCACGCCCAGCCGGGCAGGTTAGTGTAAGTAATGCCCTTCCTCAATTCTCCAACAGACTCAAAAGATTTCAATTGCTTATTTCTAAATTGTGTGAATGCTGAATTTTACTTTCATAGGTTGCTTTAGCCAGCAGTTGAGAAAATAACCTAAAATCTAAGATAGACCAATTTATTTATTTATTTATTTATTTAAGAGCCAGGTTCTTGCTTTGTGGCCCAGGCTTGAGTGCACTGGCACAGCCACGCTCAATGCAGCCTCTAACTCCTGGGCTCAGGCGATCCTCCCGCCTCAGCCTCCCAGGTAACTGGGACTATAAGACAGAGCCATTGCTCAGCTTCAGATCAATTTTTAAATACACTGCTTTCCCTTTAGATTTACAAATAACGTCACCTTCCACACAAAATACTTTAAAAGTACTAAAATGATTGAAAGATCGCCCAGCTGAAAAACAAATTGATGATCTCTGAACATTTTAGAAAGGGGTCCCCTAAAACAAGCCTTCTTCTGTTCATATTCCTGCCTGTGGACCTCTCTTTCGCTCCCTCTCCACCTCAGCCCACTGTCACTGATAGAATATGTGAAAACCTCAGTGTCCAAAGGTCCTGTGTACTCCCATGCAGGTGCCTCGCGTACCCGGCACGATGCGGAGGCGGCCTGGGGAGGGACAGCACCGCATCCGCCTCAAGGTGGCGCTATTCACCACGCTGATGATCCCACCGTGCACAGCATGGGACGCTGCACTCAACATTTCTGCTTTTCTTCATCATTTATGTCACCTGGGTGTTTAAGTATAATAAACTTAAATTATGTGTTTACATCTCTTCTCTCTGAAACAGTTCCCTAATGTCCACATAACATGAAACACAAATCGAGTAGCATCTGACTCACCTGAATTCCGCAGTGCTCTAAAACTCCCATATTTTCCAGCCTAGCATGTAGCTCACGTTCTTCAGAACACCCCCTCTTGACCTTTCGGCTAGACTGTGTGGCCCCCTGAAGTCATGGTAGCTGTCTCTCACTCATCCCCTACAATCCCTTGGCATAGTCGATGCTCAGCAAGTTTCTTTTGGTTGCATATTATTGACTGAGCCAAGTCACCTAAGATATCCCCAAGTTATGCACAGGTTTCTAGGGTGCCTGAATAGGGTAACGTGTCAGAAGCACAAACTGAGAAATAGGCAAAAAGTAAAATAATCGCTGGATTTAAAGATCCTAGAGCCGACCAAGTTTAATCACAAAGAAAGTCAATTCACTTGAACGTGGACATTTAAGCAGAGAATTTATCAGCTTTAGGTGGAAATCAGAGCCATCACAGGTAGCATATGCAGTCTTTATAGTGCTTGGCTCTGCAAGAAGTCACCAGAGAAGGTGGCTAAGGGACAGAATTCCAGCTCACATGTGGCCATCAGTGGCACTGTGGGAATTTATATGGAACAGAGTTCATTATTCTGTGGCTTCACCTTCTAAGGTCAGAGATGTGTCCCAATACCCTTTGTTTCCCTTAATGATAATCATTAGATAGTATCTGTGAACTTAGATCACCTTTCTTGACTCTATTCTTAGATTTTTCTAATCAACGCTTAGGGCAATGAATATCACAAATGGACAATGCCACTGAATAATATGATTCCTTTTGCTTATCCAAAAATTGAATCAAGATTCCAGAAGCACCTCTAAGTTAAAATTTTCTTTGATTTGATGACTGAGTTAAAGATCAGTGTATTCATTGACCATGGTTTTATCATATCATTCATATTAATTTTATTCATTTATTTTCAAATAAGTAATTTGCTCATATGGTTCAATATTAAAAAGATAAAAAAGATGTAGTAATTCTCGCCCACCCATTCTAGTTCCCCTTTGCACAGTCAACTAATATTACTTAATTCTTGGGCATCCTTCCAGATATAATGTAGGTATTTATAAGCAAATACCTATATAAGATTTCTTCTTCTTTTGCTTATGTAAATACTAACATACTATACATAGTGTTCCGTGCCTTGCTTTTTTCATTAACAGTATATTTTGGTGGTAATTTCCTATCAGTACATAAAGAACTTCCTTATTCTATTTTTATGACTTCATAATATTCTATTGTATAAAAATAAAAGTACCATAATTTACCTAACCATTTCCCTGTTGATTCAGGTGGTTTCTGATCTTTTGCAATCATAAACAATGCTACAGTGAATGACATTGTACACAAGCCATTTTACGTATGTTCAAGCCTATTGGTAGATAAATTCCTAAAAGTGTAATTTTTAGGTCAAATGGCGTGCATTTAAGAGAGAAGTCTTATTTATTTTTTTTTATTTTCCACTTTTTTTTAATTCTAGTACTACAGTTTACAGCCATTAGATGATAAACAATCAAACATCACTTGAGAAGTCTTATTAATTACACTTCCTCTAGCAATGTAAAAGAATGCTTGCTTTCCCCACCTGTTTACCTACCGTGCATGTTTGTCATCAAACATTTTTATCTTCAAAATCTGATAAGTTTAAAAAGAAAACACCATATATTTGCATTTGTCTTAATGTAAATGAGATTGAGCATCTTTTCATATGTTTAAGAGCCAGTGGTATTTTCTTTTTGTTTGTTTGTTTGAGACAGAGTCTCACTCTGTTGCCCAGGCTAGAGTGCCGTGGCGTCAGCCTAGCTCACAGCAACCTCAAACTCCTGGGCTTAAGCAATCCTCCTGCCTCAGCCTCTTCAGTAGCTGGGACTACAGGCATGTGCCACCATGCCTGGCTAATTTTTCTGTATGTATATTGTTAGTTGTCCAGATAATTTCTTTCTATTTTTAGTAGAGACGGGGGTCTCGCTCTTGATCAGGCTTGTCTTGAACTCCTGACCTTGAGCGATCCTCCTGCCTCGGCCTCCCGGAGTGCTAGGATTACAGGACTGAGCCACCATGCCCGGCCCTCAGATCTTCTCCTGTCACAGCAGCTACTCTCTGTCATCCAGGGTTCCCATCCTGATTTGGCTGGTGTTCGTACCTGTTTCTCCAGAACCTTGGCTCAGATTAGAAGACATTGTCTGGGAAGTCTTTCAGTCTGTTTTTCCATCTGGTCACAATTCAAGTGCCAAAGCAGACACAGCTTGAGAATTCTTCACAAACAGACATGGCTCCTGCTCTCCGGCACTTAGGATCTTTTCTGGGCTCCAGGACAGACAGCAACATGGCCTTCATCAGCAGATAATCTGGCAGAAGAGCCTTCCATAATGATGATATTCTTCTACTTCCATCTCAACACTAGAGTTGCGCCTATCTTGTCCAGGACCTTTGTCACCTGCTTGACAGAGGTTGACATCATAGACCAAGGCCATAACCCCATTCGTATGAGCACTGGGTGGAGAGTTGAACCCATCAGAGCAATGTCTCCCCAGGTGGGGACATACACCATCAATGGCTCAGGAGGTGACTTAAGGCACTACAGGGACAAACATTTCTATCATGATAATAATTGTATTATTTTAATTCATTTAATTTTTTGGACATATGTTCACATGGTTCAAAAGTTAACAAATATGAAAAAAGTTCCTCCCATCACTGCCAAACTCTTCCCACCCATCAGAAACAACTTTTAATAATTTATTGGCATTTTTCTCTCAGAGAAGATTTTAAGCATATACAAATGTAGATCCCCCGATCCCTTCCTCCTTTACAAACATATCATTTGATACACAATTCTGCATCTTGCTCTTTTATTTTAACAATAGTTTCTTCTTTTATTTGATAAATTTTAAGGGGTACAAATGTTACATGGATATATTACATAGTGGAGAATTCTGGGTTTTTAGTGTAACCATCACCTGAAAAATCTACATTGTACCCATTAAGTAATTTCTCATCCTCAACATCTTCCCACCCTTCCCCCTTCCAAGTCTCCAGTGACTACTATTCCACACTCTGTGTCCATGTGTGCACATTATTTAGCTCCCACTTATACACGAGAACATGAGGTATTTGACTTTCTCTTTCTGAGTTGGTTCACTTAAGATAATGGCCTCCAGTTCCATTAATCTTGCTGCAAAAGACATGACTTCATTCTTTTTTATGGCTGAATAGTGTCCCATGGTGCACACACACACACACACACACTTTCTTTATCCAATCCTCTGTTGAAAGACACTAAGGTTGATTCCATATCTTTGCTATTGTGAATAATGCTGCAATAATATAAGTGGAGGTGTTCTTTTTGACATACTGATTTCTTTTCCTTTGGGTAGATCCCCAGTAGTGGGATTGCTAGGTTGAATGGCAGTTCTATTTTTAGTTCTTTGAGAAATCTCCATTCTGTTTTCCATAGACGTTGTACTAATTTACATTCCCATCAACAGTCTAAGTGTTCCCTTTTCTCTGCACCCTCACCAACATTTGTTATCTCTTTATATTTTAATAATGGCCATTCTGACTGGTATAAGATGATATCTCAATGTGGTTTTAATTTGCGTTTCCCTGATGATTAGTCATGATGAGCATTTTTTCGTATACCTTTTGGCCATTTGTATGTGTCCTTTTGAAAAATGTCTGTTCATGTCCATTGCCCACTTTTTCATGGAGTTATCTGTGATTGAGTTGTTTGAGTTCCTTGTAAATTCTGGACACCAATCCCCTGTTGGATGCACGGTATGCAAATATTTTCTCCCATTCTGCAGATTGTCTATTACTTCTGTTGATTATTTCTTTTGCTGTGCAGGAGGTTTTAGTTTAATTTAAGTCCCATTTGTCTATTTTTGTTTTTGTTGCTTGTGCTTTTGAGGCCTCAGTCATGAATTCTTTGCCTAGACCAATGTCCAGAGGGTTTCTAGTATTTCTTCTAGTATTTTTATAGTTTCAGGTCTTAAATTTAAATCTTTGATTCATCTTGAGTTGATTTTTATATATAGTGAGAGATGGGGGTCCAGTTTCATTCTTCTGGATGTGGCAATCCAGTGTTCCCAGCACCACTTATTGAAATGGGTATACTTTCCCCAGTATATGTTTTTGTTCATTGTGTCAAAGACCAGTTGACTGTAGATATGTGCCTTTATTTTTGGGATCTCTATTCTGTTCCATTGATCTAGGAGTCTACTTTTATACCAGGGCCATGCTGTTTGGGTTACTATAACCTTGTAGTATAATTTGAAGTCAGGTTAGGTGGTACTTCCAGCTTTGTCCTTTTTGCTTAGGATTGCATAGGCTATTCAGGTTTTTTGTTTGTTTGTTTGATATGAATTTTAGGATAGTTTTTTCTAGTTCTGTGAAAAATCACATTGGTATTTTGATAGGGATTGCATTGAATCTATAGATTGCTTTGGGCAGTATAGTCATTTTAATGGTTCTGCACCTTGCCCTTTTCTTTTAACAGTAATTTCTTATCAGTACATAGAAAGCTTCCTCATTCTTTGTTTATGACTGTGCAGTTTTCTGTTGTCTAACTAGTCCCCTATTGAGGGACAATCAGATTGTTTCCAATTGTATGCTATCATAATCATCTTGTAATGAATGTTCTTGTATATATAATATTTCATATATCCATGAACATATTTATAGAATAAATTCATAGAAGTAGAGTATTTGGGTCAGAGGGTTTATTTATTTTAATGCATATTGGAAAAAAGTATAGCTAGCATACCAAATCCATAATTTCATTTTTTAAAGTGAGGCTGATTTTAACAGGTGAATCAATGAAAGAAAATTACTAAGCAAATAGCAGCATTGGTGTTTGAAAATATAGCTAAAAGTTATAAAAGTAGTATGTAAAGGGCTGGAGTTTAAGAAACACTAACCTAGAATGGAATGATTAACCTCCCTGACAGAAGTTCCTAAAGAATCTGTATTTCCTGCAGGGTTCAAAGGTGTCATGGGTAGTATACAGGATAGGAGGGCTTTGGAGTCCAGAGACTTTCCTCCGACTGGCTGTGTGTCTTGCAGCCTCACTCTTCTTATGTGAAAAAGTGTATTGCCAGGGAGGAGTAAAGTCAAGTGCCTGGAACATAGTGCCTACTTGATAAATTGTGGCTGTTATAATTCAGCCATTCTGAGTGAATTTGGGGAAGACAGAGAAGTTAGAATCTTAGTTCTGGCTACTACATTTCCCTTTCAACTCTTTCTCTGTGGAGTTAATGGCAGCTAAAAGTTAAGCCAGACACAATATATAATAGGGTGTGTGACCTGCTTAGAAGGTCCATGCCTAGCAGGTCCGTGCTTGCCCTCTTTCTCTGCTGTCACCATCTTCAAATTCTTAATAATTCTGAATGAGAGGACTGTGCTTTCATTTTGCACAGGGGTCCTGAAAATTCTGTAACCAGTCATACATGGCCTCCTCCCTCCTGCGTCCCCCTCCGCCCACCACCTACAGACTATCTCCTATTGCTCCTGAAGGTTGCTGCTGGGTGAGCCCTCCCCCTCAGGACCACCTAAGGAAGTTGAAACTTGGTCACTTCTGCTGTAGTCTGGGGCCCGCTCTGCGGACACCATTGGTCCTAGTCCTGCAACTCTCAGGAGCTTCCCCAGAAGCCACTCTCAACGTCACCCAGGGAGCAGCTTTGGGAGCCTGGGTCCAAGTTCCCTGGGTTTTCCAGGAAGCCTTAACTGGCCAGACACCGGGTCTGGAGGTGCCTCAGTGACTTCTGCCCCCATTGTGCCCCTGAGCTCCATGGAAACACTTAACCTCCTGTGCCCCTCTTGTCCTGTGTTTTGACCAAGAGAACCCTGTGTTTGGCATCAGAAATCCTGGATTCAAATCCTGACTCAGTCACGTACTACCTGAGTGAATTTTCACAAGTCCCTCCCGGTCTCGAGAGCTTCCGTTTCCTCGTCTGCAGAATGGTTATGAGGACAATGCCTAACGCACTGGTTTGTTGTGAGACTGAAATACATTTATGATAGAAAAAATGAACAAACGGTCTTTGTTCGCTTTGTGGGGTGTTGATCCTCTGTGCTGACATTCCCATCCTCCTACTCCAGGCTGGCCTGAGCAAAGGGCTCATAGCGTGCTGGGTACCACCTCCTCAGCTGGCCGCATGGGCATTCAATCCCACCTCTGCCTAAACGCCCCACAGCTCCCTCCGGGCCTGCTTGCTCCCAGCTATGGAACCATTTCCTCCTTAGAATCCCTATTACACTATCACACGGAAGCTTTGCAGAATAGTTTGTTACACTGCGGTATGATTAAAGCCATAAAATCCATGACGTTCTGTCCAGATTAAATGCTGTGGAAATCCTCTGTTACACAGAACACTGGACTGCCTATGTTAGAATCGATTGTATTTTTTACTAAACACAGTTTCTCATACTTCCCTCTCTTCCACTTTGGATTGTCTGCTTAGTAGGTGGGACATCTATTTCTTACAGACACGGTTCTTCCAGACCCTCTCACTCTCTCCTCCCATTCCTGCCATTGGGATATAGAGTCCCGGAAGGAAGGTGGGGGGCCGGGGAGGTGTTCTGAAGCCTAGAGAAGTGGTTCCTAGCAGGGCAAGGGAACAGTAAGAAGCTATTGAAATATTTCAGGCAAGAAATAATAATGCCAAGGCAGCTGCAAGAAGAGAGGATGAGTGTGGATAAATGCCAAGGACGATGCGGGGTTGCACATGGAGGTAGAGCAGGAGCCAAAGGGAGGCTGGCCACACCGCGGCTGCTGCAGGAAACAGAGCGGTAACCTCATCCCCCTCTATACTTTCATGCAAACAACTCTCAAGTCATGCTTCTGCCCGTGTTGTCTCCCCAGAGCAGACATCTGAGACTGGCTGACATGGCCTTTACAAAACAGAGATTGAGGCCAGGCGTGGTGGCTCACGCCTGTAATCCTAGCACTCTGGGAGGCCGAGGCAGGAGGATCGCTCGAGGTCAGGAGTTCAAGACCAGCCTGAGCAAGAGAGAGACCCCCGTCTCTACTAAAAATAGAAATGATTTGGACAGCTAAAAATATATATATACATATAGAAAAAATTAGCCGGGCATGGTGGCACATGCCTGTAGTCCCAGCTACTCGGGAGGCTGAGGCAGGAGGATTGCTTGAGCCCAGGAGTCTGAGATTGCTGTGAGCTAGGCTGACGCCACAGCACTCTAGCCCGGGCAACAGAGTGTGACTCTTTCTCAAAAAAAAAAAAAAAAAAAAAAACAGAGACTGAGCTTTGGGACAGCCTTAATGAAGGCAGGTGGAGCCCTGGGAAAGAGGGGCCAGTGGGGGCTGCGGGGACGCGTCAGAGAGGCAGGGGGAGAGTGAGGGCAATGCAGCCCCCCGTGTCAGGAGCCAAGAAGGGGGTGCACGGTGCAGAGTGCTGTGGCAGGCGGAGGGGCTGAAGGCCGGGGGGGGGGGGGGGGGACACTGGCAGAGGTGGGGCAGGGGACAAAGAGCTGAGGAGACAGGGGGAGCTGCTTTCCCTTGAACTCTGAAAAGAAGGCAAGCAAACCCCACATTCAGTGAGCCTGACGCCCAGACAGGTGGCGATGGCACAGGAAGAAGAGAGTTCTGAAACGTGGGCCAGGCTGTGGTAACCCTGTGCCCTGAGGAAACGTGTCTTCTCTTCTCCTTTCTGCGCTTGCACCAGCTGCCTTCCTCCTGAGCAGAACCGAGCAGCTAAGTTTCCAGCAGTGCCTCGGGTCCCGGAGGAGTTAGTGCCAGGCGGCAGGGACTCGGGGCGTTCTTCAGAGCCAGCTGCAAGGGGCAAGGTCTGCAGTGGACAAGGCAGGTGTTTTCCACACGTGCTTCCTCTCCTCCGTGCACAGAAGTCTGGAGGTCGGATGTTCCCCCGGGGCAGTGAGGATGTAGAAGGGAAGTAATGATTGCAACCAACCAACAAAAGTCCTCCCCAAGGAATTGTGCGAGAGTGGGAAGGGCAAAGGTCCACCCGTGTTCTCACTTTATCTTAGAGAAGACTGGGCAACAGAGGGCTGAAACCAACCGAGTCACCGTGTATCAATAGATTGCTAAGGACTTCGTGAAAAATTGGCAGGACCTGCCTGGCCCCTTCTCCTAACCCTCTTCCTTCCCAGTGTTACTGCCTATTTGTCACTGTGGCTCCCCAATGGTGAGCCTGGGTTCATATTCGCCAGCTTTACCCTGAGGACAATTATGTATCTAATTGCTGTGGTTGCAGAGGTCTAGAATCCTGCAGGGGCGGGACGGGTGCTGGCAACCAACTAGCACAATAACAGTTGCTCTCTATTGAGTTCTTTCTGTGTGCCAAGAAGCATTTCATTTGCTCCTTACAAAACCCCACTGATGGTAAAAGAAGCTGAGTCTTAGGTTAAATAATTTGTTCAAGGTTGCAGACCTCATAAATGACCAGGATTCAACCCAGGTTGGTCTGACTCCAAAGCCAATTTGGGCTGTGTAAGGAAGAAGGAACGAGAAACTGCCACCCCCCAAGCATTTCATCTAATGTGAATAGCTGGCATCATTGTTTTTCTTTCCCAGAATCCAAAGCATGTCAAAGACATATCAGCTACAAACCTGGGTTTCTTTTTTCCTAATAATAAAAAACAAACAGATACACAAACAACAGCACAAGCAGAGACCTTCCTTTCAGGACTGGTGCTGTCCTTCCTAGAGGCGGGGAATGACTGGACCTTTGCAGGCATCCTAAAATTCTGCCCCCTGACCTGGCAGACCCGAGCCCTTCCATGGACACAAGCACAAAAGCTGGGACTTCCTGAGGGCAGCAGGGACGAGGCCAGACCTCAGCAGTTGGGCAAGAGGAGGCTGGGAGCCTGGGGGGTCAGAGGCTTTCATCGGCACGAGAGCCCGCCAGGGTACACGGTCTCTGGAGGGACCCAGTGTCTCAATTCACGGCCTTGCCCTCCTAACTTTTCAAAAGCTTAAATAAACTAGAAATATTTCCTCACCCTGGGACCCAAAAGAAGTTTCTGTAAAGGTAAATAAATATAAAAATATATACAAAAATAGCCAGATCTTTTAAAAACGTCGGAGACATTTGGAATTTGGATTTCCTGGCATGGCCCTGTGTTTTCCTGCTTCAGCTGTGGTCCCAGGAGCTGACCCCTGCTGACCTCAGCCTCGAACACATTTCAGCTGAAGACAACCAGGCCTGTAGCCCCATCCCTGCCATTAGTGATCTCCCTGGGCCCAGGTGCCTTCATCAATGCCCTGGGCCTCCCCCACCCCACCCGATGTTCCCAGAATTCTTCTCTGATATGGGCTGGAGCACCCTGATGGGAGGTAGGCACGGGGCTGACTGTACCTGCTAGTGGGACCTGGCTTTGGTGACTCCTAGCTCTCCCGAAATTGTGTGTGAAACTGCAAATAAAGTACTGCTGAGGTCATTTGCCAAAGCCACATGGAGGCAAACTCAACGACTTAGATTTGCTTTGCCTGGGGAAGAAGTACATGAATTCTTGCTCCCTGGGGCCTTCATTTTAACTCTCCAGAAAAATCTGTGTCACCTGCTCATGTTCCCATTGAGCTGCTTTCAGGCCCCAAGCAGAGACTCTTGAGACAACTGCGCGCTCTGGTGTCTGCTCCCAGGAGCCGTAGCAACCTGGGTACCAGCTGGAGACCCAGAAACGCAGCAGGGCTGCCCCCCCAGGCCCCAGGAAGAGCACTGCACTGGTTGCAAACAGGAAACCTCAGTTTGCAGAGTTTCAAGACAGAGTTCTGAGGCACAAAAGGTATGTTTAGTTGATCATTAAGTATCTTTGAATATCAGATGGTTTCTACTCAATTCTAGGCAACTGATTAACAAATTGGCTCTTTGTTGTATTTTTAAGTCAAATGTTCATGCTTTAAATTTAGCAATTCAAGGTCTAGCGATTCACTTTCATTTCATTCAGGCAAAATGTCACAATGCTGTATGTATGAATCAATGATCTCCTAAACTATCATTCTCTTATCAATCCCTATTCTCACTGTTGTTCCTTGAGAAAAGGAAAAGGAGAACTGAAATCCAAGGTTGATGGTAAGCTTAGTTAAGTCCTCAAATAATTACAAAGTTTCGATTTGCATACTGCGGGAGTCTCTTGAGCAAAGATGTAATCCTTGCCCTGAAAAAACTTAAATGTGGTTTGAAATAAGAACAGCTTGGGTAAAACAATCAGGGAATGACAGTATGATACTACAGCAATCCCCTCTTGTCTGTGGAGGATATTCTGCAAAACCCCCAATAGATGCCTGAAACCTCAGATAGCATCAAACCCTAGATACATTATGCTTTTTCCTATACAGTAAGGGACAGGGAGCATGCACAGTGTGGATACAGTAAAAAAAAAAGGGGGGTGATTTGTGTCCTGGGCAGGTGGAGCCAGACTGTGAGAGTTTTCATCATGCTATCCAGAATGGCTTGCAATTTAAAACTTATGAATTGTATTTTCAGAACTCGGTTGACCATGGGTAACTGAAATCTCAGACAGTGAAACCGTGGATGAGGGGAAACTACAGTAAGCTCTACATTGCAGGGGCTGGACACCATTTCCAGAAGATGTAAATGCCTTATGCTTAATTTCTTAGGACTCTGAACAAATGTATTCAAATTAATTCTGCCTTTTTCCAGAATTAAAGTGTTCCGACACATTGGCTGTTCTCATGTGCCATCTTCAGTGACCCAGAGGGATTCCTTTTTCTTTTTCTTTTTTGGCTGTCTTGCAGCCACCTGGTTTTCAGTGAGATTTTCTGTGCCTTTTATAATGTGTGAAGCTACACCACCTGTCTAGAACTCACAAGACTCTTTTGGGTCCCGTTTGCTCAATCTTGAGCCAGCGTTTGATAGGTTGTCAGTATTGCTTTTGCTTTAGAAGTTATTTCCCAACCATTTCAGCCTTGGGTTGGGGTTTCTGCACTTTGACTGATCACTCCATGTTTTCGCCCACCCAGCATCCATTTGGGGAGGTAAAATCATGGAATCTTAGGTTTCTTTATTCTTCGTGAACTTGGGGGAAAAACACCTGCTACTGTTGGCCAATTAATTTCCCACTTCAGCTCTGAGAACCAAACCACCCAACACTGGGTGAACAAGAGGAACATTTCCACTCCTGGGGGAGGCCAGGGTTAGCTGAGGAGGGCAGGGGAGAAGGACCCAGGTGTCGGTGGTGGGTCCAGGCCTGGGAAGCCCTTATTTAGGTTCTCTGTGAGCCACAGGGGGCAATCAGGTGGCACTTGTTAAATGATGAACTGAGTCCTCTCACCCTCCTTCAGTTCCTGGGTGTCTCCTGAGTCACACTCAGGGCTGAGGAAGTCAAAAGGGCTGTGAAATGAGCCTCCACGTCATGGGGTTCTTTTTCCCTAATTTGGTCTGGCAGGCTGGACACAGGGGCCTGGGAAACATATCTTTTTGGCGAGGGTAGAGGGGAAATCTATTGCTCTCTATTTTCCCATTCGGTGTCTGAGCTGATGCTCTGGATGAAAATTTCCAGAGGGCTGGAGCTGAACCATAATTATCCTTTTTATTTTTTCTTTATTTTTTTAACAGTATCAGTTAGGACACACACGTGATTTCTAGGCTTGGAAAATTTCCTAATGATAAGGGTGATGCAGAATGAAAGCAAAAACATCCACTTCAGAGAACTGTACTTTTGTGGCAAATATGCATTTTCCCACTAATACAGATATGCGAAAAAGGGAAGTCTCTATTTTTCCCAACTCTCTATTTTTAGTTCTCTGTTTCTTCTGGAGGCAAAAAACATACTCTTACTCAGTTCCAAGCATACTTAGGCACTGAAGGTTTAACCTACTCAAGTCCCCCCACTCTGATATCCCCAGACATTTCTCAGTCATCTGTCACTTTCTCCCTTTGAAGCTACTTTTGGGAGAGGGTGGCCTCCAGTGTCCCTCCTCTGGACTCGAGTCCCTGTCTAGGATGTAACTCTTGTTTCTCTTCCAACTGGTCTCTGCCTTCTTTATCTTCTGGGTGTGGCGGGGAGGGTGAGGCAGGGTGTAGTTGGAAGAGAAGCTGCTGGAGGCCAGGCACAACAACTCACACCTGTAATCCTAGCACGCTGAGAGGCCAAGGCAGGAGGATCGCTTGAGCTCAGGAGTTTGGGACCAGCCTGAGCAACAGCGAAACCCCATCTCTACTAAAAATAGGAAAAATTAGCCAGGTGTGGTAGCACACCTGTAGTCCCAGCTACTCAGGAGGCTGGGGCAGGAGGATCCCTTGAGCTCAAGAGTTGGAAGTTGCAGTGACCTATGATGATGCCACAGCACTCTAGCCTGGGAGACTCTATCTAAAAAAAAAAAAAAAAGAGAGGCTGGTGGAGAGTGGAGACTGTTGAACAAACATTCTCCGTCCTATCGCTCCGTATGACGTAAGGACCATTGCTTTGGGATTTAAAAGCCAACAATTTGCTGCTTCTCTTGTCTGGCTCCATCGTGGCAATTCTCCTGGGGGACAAATGGCAGCCTCCTGCTTCTCCACAGGAAGGAAGGGACAAGGTCACAAAATACACGGGAGGCCGGGCAGGGGGACCATTCATTAGTACTTCTCAGTATCACGTCACACACTTTGCTGCTGTGGAGACGCTCTTGTCTCCTAACCCACCATCCCTTGTCCGGCTGACTCTCAACAGTGGATGCCCCATTGTTGGGCGAAGGGCTCAGAACCAACACGGGAGGCTTCACCCGGTATAGACTGGACTCGGGGCAGGAGGTCCACGGGCCTTTTGTCCTCTCAGTGTCCTGAGGAGAGGTGGGCTCGAGCGGGGCAGACAGGATGCTCTGTGGGCACCCCATCCCCTGATGCCCTGCCCTTCTGTCTCCTTTTTCCTTCCTCTTCCATCCTGCCACTGCCCCCCTCCCTCCCTCCCCTCTCCTCTCTTTGGAAGTATAATTTACATATAATAAAATGCACACATGTTAAGTGTACAGCTTGGTGAATTATTACCTGTGTGTACATCCATGTCACCCTCATGAGAGCTGTCCCTTTCTAACGGAAGGTCATGAATATATCTTGTCACTGGGATGAATGCAGCCTGAATAATAGCCCATCTGACTCTGGGTGCTGCCAGTTTACAGGGGTTTCTGGCTTGTGAATTCTTCAGCTCCACCACCCCTGCTCAGACGGCTGGGTTAGGAAGGTGGCACCAAGGAGCTGTCCCAGCCCACAGGCTCTGCAGGACGCTTGCACCTGCTGGGGAAGGGAATCAACCACCATTGACTGCCGCTGGGTTCCAGACAGGAGCATCGATGGGTCTGTTCAGACTCATCGGTCACATGAATGTCCTCCCCAGATGAGGGTGGGAGGTCAGCCTGCTGCATCTCGCAATGTCACCCTACTTGTGGTGTGGGCTGAGCTACGTGAGTGAGACCCACGCAGCTTCATTTCCTGGTCATGTACTAGCACAGAGACGCAAGGCAGACTAGAATCAGCTGAGAACTGACTTGAGGTTTTTTTTAATTGTAGCCATGGACTTTTTACAGAAGTCATTTTCTTTCACTTGCTTTTAGGTCCTCCCCATAATTAACAGGGTCCTGGGACCCCTCAAAGGCAACATACCAATTCATGCAGGGGCTTTGCTTTGAAAGATGCTAGTTGTCATCTTTGGAAATTGATATAATCTTTTTGTACCTGGTAAGACGCTAAGAGATTATCCAGTTGAGTCAAGAACCAACTGACACAACTGATGCAAGAGTTGGTTGCACTTCTGTTAATGCAGCCTGAGATTGCATTAGCTGTTGGCGACCACATGACTGTGTTGTCTCAGACCGAGCTTGCAGTCGTCCCGAATGGCGCGGCTTCTCCCAACGCCCTGCTCTTAAGAGTTGTCTTCTTCCTATGTTTGTTCAGCTGAGTTTTGAAACTTGGAGCAGACCTACACATTTATCCCTAGCCAGTTCACCTTGGAGTTTTTGTGAGTCAATGTGAGTCTGGCAGTATTTTAATTCTGATTCTGACGTACGCGTTGATGCTCTCTCTCCAAGCTTTGAGTTATTTGTAAATCTGATGTCAATTGTTTATAGAAAGGTTAAAAGCACAGATGGCATTAATAGGTTCTGAAGATTCTGTAGACATAATATTCAGCCAAGTAAATTGTCTAATATTTGGCCAACTAAATAGTCTAAACTGTCTTGTCTAAGGAATATCTTGGCCAAATATCTTACTGATATTTGCGTAAGGCAACTTCTCAATCAACCTTTCAGGAAAGTCCTCTCAAAAAAGGAAAAGAGTTTGCTTTGACCTGAATTGTTCTTAGTAAACTCATGCTAGTTCCTCAAGGTCCCAGCTTCCTTTTTGTTTCCAAGTGCCTTTGTTTAATGATACAGGTTTTAAAACTCTTCCCAGAGGTCAGCCCATAAATCTTTGATGTTGTTTCTAGAATTCACAGCTTTTAGAAAACTACAATCACACTTGCCCATCCATCCTGGCTTCCAGAATTCAACCTACTCTTCATGATGCTTCAGTTACTGACAAGGTTTTAGGGATCACACTTGCAAATTCTACTGGTTCCTGGGATTTAATGAGGCTGGATTTGGTAAGTGGAATTTTTTTAAATAAAGCAGCTAGCAGCTTTCCACCATCCTCTGTCTGGGACTTCAGTTCCCTGTGTAACTTGGAAACAAAATAGGAGCTGAGGAGTTCTGCTTTCTCTCTGACATCTGTCAGCATGACGCCATCTGCACCAAGCCAGGGCCCTCCCTGCACTTGTTCCTCTAATACTAAAAGGACCTTGTGTTGTGCTCAGTATTTTTTGCAGCCTCAGCTCACTCTGGGCTTTGGCTTTCCTTATACTCTGTTTTGGTCTCAGCCAAGCATTGGATTTTTCCTTGGTCGGGAGCCATGTCTTCCATCATCCATGTGTCGGCCTTCTCAAGGAGTTCCCTGGGGAGTCCCATTGCCTCCCTTTCTCCTTCATCTCTGGCTTCCTGAGTAATACGTGGCTGTTTCTGAGAATCTCCCATCTCTCTTTGGCAATAGTTTGCTTTTGAGTCTTGGATCAGGGGCTCACATCTATTTTTCATTAAAACTAACTGCAGAAAACTTAAGCAAATCGCCCTTACGGTAAGGGCTTAGGCTTGGGGTGGAAAGTTGCATGGGCTTCAGGAAAGGCTGGAACCAGGGGCTGAGAAGTCTTTCTTGTGTCTCTGCCCCTCACTGGACAGCTGCTTCATTCCCTCTATGTAGCACGGCTTCCTCTGCTTTCCTGCTCCTCAGGGCAGAACATGGTAGAACCACAGCTCATACGTTTATACATCTCTCCATCCTGAATCCAGATTCACAGGAGACAGAACCTACTGGGCCCAGCTGCTCAGCTGCCCACCATGGTCTAAGCAGCCACGTGGCCACAGGGCCCACCCTCCTGCTATGGATGAGAAGAGCACTTCCTAGAGAAGAAGAAGGAACACACCCTAAGAGGTGTCTGCTCTCCGCTTACTCATTCATTCATTCAGCAAATATTTATCATATGTCCAGACCCTGTTTTAGTTGTTAGGGGCATTACAGGTGAAGCAAAAGAGAACCCTTAAAAATCCTATTTTGCTAAAGGTGGAGTACATTTCTAACTCTTCTGCACCCCTCTTTCTTCCCTTTTTTGTATCATAGCATGGTCAGTTTCTACTCCTTTGACATCAGGAACTGTCTTGTGCAGAGCAGGCTCGCCCCTTAGATACCCACCGGCTTGGGAACAACTACCTGAGGGAAACATGCCGAAGAAACACATAAAGGAACCATCTAGAGGCTTGTATCTCCCTAGAGAAAAAGACTCATGGAGTTTTGAGCACGTCTAAAAGAGACCCCTGGCTCTATGGGTAGATCAGGTTTAGGAGATGAGTACTCTGGAAAGAAAATACCTTACTAAAAAAGGCAATTGCATCCAAAAACAGAGAGTTACTAAAATGTGCAGGGCTAGAATCAAGCCAGATCAGCCATATTTTTTAAAAAACTTTTTCGATCTGCGCGTATTTACTAAGCCTTGGACACAGACGTCTGGGGAAGATGTAAAGAAATAGGCGTGCTGCCTGCTCCCAAAGAGCAGCTAGCTGGATGGATAAGGCAGGAAATAGATCACGTGATGTAGAGCCCTTGTGTTTGGGGGGTTGATTATAAAATGCCATAGGAATTCAGAGAAAGAGAAATTGCTGAGAATAACTTGGGTCAGGGAGACTTCGTGCAGGAGGTGAGTCTAAGCTGAGCTTTTAAGGATGGGCAGGATTCAGATCTGCAGAAAAAAGTCAAAGGACAATTCCATAGTGAGGATCTGGTGTATTTACTTGCCCCTCTCAGGATTTAGAGCTTCAATCATTATGTGTTTATTCATTCATTCATTCATCAAACTTTTAACTGAGTAGCCACCTAGGTAGGTGCTGGACATTGCGTGCATGAAGGGTACAAAGACCAAAAAACCCCTGGTCACTAGTGGGCTTAATATAAGCGTTCTTCAAATGAGTAGGCATTAGACATGTCCTCCTTTTGATCTATTAATGAAATGATAGGACAGATACATGTAGCCTACCAAATTAAATAATTACACTGACTTTTAGAAGCACCTTCTACAGCATTGATATTTCACGCATATTTTGAGAATCTGCCACATGACAGGCACAAAAGATACAGTAGAAAAATCAGACATGAGTCCTGTACTCCGGGAGCTTACAGTCTAGTTGGGAGATAGTCACTTAAACATGTAATTAACAATCACATGTAGTTGGACACACACTAGGAGAAGGAGGGAGAGACTGAGAGCACATGGCAGGAATAACCAACCCAGCTGGTGAATCAGGGAAGAAGACTGGAACTGTGTGGTTGTGGCAGGCAGAATCCTAAGATGACCCCCAATTATCCCTGTCTTTATGTAACCTGCTCCCCTGGAGTGGGAAGGCCCCATAACTTGCTTCTAACCAATAGAATATGGCAAAGGTGAAGGGATTTTGCAGAGATAATTAGTGTCCCTAAGCAGCTGACTTTAATCCAAAGTATGTCCTGGGTGGGCCTGACCTAATCAGGTGAGTTCTTTAAAAGCAAGTCTAGAGGTGAGAGAATCAATGGAGCAGGGACCCTCTGTGCCTCCACTGCTGGGCTCGAAGAATCAGGCTTCCATGGATTCTGTAGCTACAAGGAAATGAATTCTGCCAATACCAGGAGGGAGCCTGGAAGCAGATGCCTGCCCAGTCCAGTCGCCAGATGGGAATGCAGCCTGGCCAACCCGTGGATCCTGGCCCTGGGAGACCCTGAGCAGAGGACCCGGGAAAGCTGTGCCCAGTCTCTTGACCCATGAAGACTGTGGGTAAATGTGTGTTATTTTAAGCCATTAAGTTTGTGGTAATTTCTTACGCAGCAATAGAAAACTAACACAATAGCAGATTAGACAGGACTAACTTAAGATGTCTTTCTGGAGAAGGAAAACTCTGAGCCCTAAGGTTTTCAATAGCCCTGCTGAACGACAGGACCCATGTTGAGTTTTCCGTATCTTCCATGTGAAATCCAGGCCGAGTTTATATATAACAAATGAGGTTCCCTGCCCACCTCCTAAGCGTTTCCTGTCTTGGACTCAGTGTAACTACCTGATGTTAGAGTTAAAGGCAGGAAAAGTACATACTTTTTCCTACTATTATAAATGTACCTCACTTTATGCAACCAACATGATACTAACAAACTCTATAAAATTATATTTTTTCAAGTAAGATTCAATTTTCTTATTTTTTGGTTCATTTAATCAATTAGCAAGTGTTTGTGGAGCACCTGCCACAGGCCAAGACACTATGCTCAATATGGTGAAAGACTGAAGCAAAATGCAAACGTGGTTCTATCCCATGAGGAGCTTGAGAGAGGAGCCTTGCGTACCAGAAAAAGTTAAAGAGCAATCGAACACTAAACCCTAAAAATGGGGATAAGAAGGTAGTTGACGAGTGCCAAGGAATAATGAGTTTTGTTTTGATTTTACAGGCTCCTTCCTCAGAGAAATAGGAAGATATGAGGAATGTTCTTAGCTTCCAGCTAAATGAATACATGCAACATCAGTTCATGATCTGTTAGCCAATCATATGTAAATCTTGCTTATTCAGAATTTTGGAATAATTTTGAAGACACCAAACTGAAACCTTGAGTTATTCAACTAATGCATCAACAAAATTTACTTAACAAATAATGTTTATTGAACACCTGCTATATGCCAAGGACCGTCCTGAGAATACAAGGGTGTGTCTATCAGAATGTTTTAAACCATTCTAATAGAAAACTCTATTCAAATGACTTAACCAGTAAACAAATGTATTATCTAACCAAACATGAAGTCCCAAGGTAGGTCAGCTTCAAGATTTGTAGAAAATAGATAATGTAGCATATCTTACCAATATCATTAAGGATCATGTTCTTTGTAGTTTTCCATTCTCTTTTCCTCGAGACAATGGCCTGTTCTTACCCAGCTCTCTTCATGGTCCTAAGATAGCTGTCACTGTTGGAGGCACATCTTCATGATACTGTCCAGTGGAGAAACAGGTACTGTTTCTTCTCATGTGTCTTTTTTTTTTCTTTTTTATCAGTGAGGAAAAACTCTTTCCAGGAAATCCTCAGCAGATGTCCCCTAATGTCTCATTGACCATAATTCTTTTTTTTTTGAGACACAGTCTCACTCTGTTGCCCTGGGTAGAATGCAGTGGGATCATTGTAGCTCACGGCAACCTCCAACTCCTGGGGTCAAGGGATCCTCCTGTTTCAGCCTCCTGAGTAGCTGGGACTACAGGCGCATGCCATATAATTTTTCTATTTTTAATAGAGACGGGGTCTCACTCTTGCTCAGGCTGGTCTCGAACTCCTGAGCTCAAGTGACCCTCTCACCTCGGCCCCCCAGAGTGCTAGGATTACAGGCGTGAGCCACCGCGCCCAGCCTCATTGACCATAATTCTCTCATGCTCAGGCCTAAATCAGTCAGAACCCCACTCCCTGGGGCAGTGTCGGGGGTTAAGTCCCCTGAAGCCCGTGGCCTTCGGAGACCGGAGAAGCGAACAGAACTGGGTTCTGCCAGGGGAGGAGGGGAAAGAACAGTGGCTGACAAGGCCCCATGCTGACAGTATCAAGTAATGATTGAACAGACTGTCCCTGCTCTGGGGGACAGAAACAATCTCACAGGTGATATGTGATTACAAATTGTGACGAGTGAGTGACTGGAGAGACTGTGTGCTGTGAGAGAGAGAACAGGGGATCCTGGTGCGGTCATGGATCAAGAAAGGCCACCTGAGGAAGTGAAAAATGAGTAGGAACCAGCCAGGCATGGTTGCGGGCAGAGCATTCCAGGAGGGGGACAGGCTGGCTCGCTGGAGAACAGGAAAGGATGCTTGTGCCTCTGGAGCCCAGGGGGCTCAGGGCAGGGAGGAGGGGAATGGAAGGGATGTGCGGGGGGCAGTCGGCAGGGTCCTTCCTGCACCACGAGGAGTTCGGATTGTATCCTAAGAGTGGTGCGAGGCATTGAAAGTTTAAACAGGGGGCAGGATGTGATCTGACTTGTGTTTTCAAAAGCTCAGTCTGGATGGAGGGGCAAGGAGATCATAGGACACTATAAAGTTAGCCCACGAGTGGCTGGGGGCTCGGCCTGGGTGGCACAGGAGCGGTGGAAGGAATGTGGACAGAGTCCAGCGTGGATGGCATTGCTAGTGCCCGGGGCGATACAAGGAAGGGTTAGTCCCAGGACTTCCTCCCGAGGTGTATAGTCTATCTGAGGTGCTGAGACATGTCCCCACCCATAACCCTATGCTGGTGAAGAGTGATTGGGGCCACATGGGAGGTGCAGGGAAGGAGATGCGGAAGTCCTGAAGAAGGTGAGGTCATGAGTTTGGGGCTCTGGGGCAGGCCTGACGTCAGGGCAGCGTCTTGAGGAGGGGGATACTTGAGCGGGCATCAAAGGCTGTACAAGGTGGTCTGAAGGTACAGACGTGGGGAAAGACGGCCCAGGAGGAGGGTCTAGCGTGAGCCAAGGCACAGATGCAGGAAACGAAGGCCTGGGGGAGAAGAGCAAGTAGTAGGGTTCATATGGAATTGTGAATTGTTTGGGGGATAAGGCTAGAAAAGTCTTGGGAGTCTGATTAAGGAAAATTCTGAGTATCAGGCTAGGATAATAAGTAAGAGGGCAAAATCACTTTTTTAAATAAGTCTAACTTGGCTACAAATCCACTTGGCTTTCCTAGGAATAATTGATGTGCTATTCAAGTTTTTATTTTTATTTTTTATAGAGACAGGGTCTCCCTATGTTGCCCAGGCTGGTCTCAAACTCCTGGGCTCAAACGATCCTCCCACTTTGGCCTTCCACAGTGTTGGGATTACAGGTATGAACCACTGTACACAGGCTAAATTTTGATTATTTATTCACTGAATGGAATAGCAATACCTCTTCCTGGCATCACTGCTACCTGCAGGTCATTTACCAATGATTTCTAACTTCTCGTAGAATGCATCCCTGCATCCTTGATAGAGTATTGGCCCTGGGCATTCTGGAATGAAAAGGCGTGGTCCCAACCCTCAAGGGGCCTAAGAATTGAGCAGATGAAGAGATAAATTATAATAAATATAATGTAAGTGTATGGGAAGAGGTGGTACAAAGGAAAGAAAAACTTTCTCTACTACCTGGAGTTAGGGGCTATATTTCACAGAGGTGGTGACATTTCAGCTGGGCTTTGAAGGATGAGTAGGAGTTTGCCAGGCAAAAAGTGAGGTGGAAAGGCCTTCCAAACACAAGAAATGGTCTGTGCAAGGACACACACACACACACACACACACACACACCTTCTTAATTCTCATACCTTTAACCTTACAAGCCCTGTGGAATGTACATTTTCAAGTTTTATTTTCAGGCTTTTAGGGGCAGCTTGGTGATAATGAGTAAATTCTTCCAGTTGCCACAAAACAAGAGTTGGCATCTAAATATTGACCCTCATACACATGCATTTTACCTAAGAAGTCAGGATTTTAGTAAGTCAAATTGGTTATACCCGCTACACCCAATTACTCCTCAGGAAGGTTTTACTGACAAACTTTTCCAGAGCAACAAAGAAAGGAATCTTAAGTCTGTTTTTCTGAAGACTAGTAAACGCATTAGTTATCAATACAGATCCTTTGTCACTTCAATTTTTCACAGAAGGACAGACAGGAGAAGTCATAACTCCCTGTCATCTCTGGCTCCCAGTTTTGGCATCTGCAGGAAACTGGTCTCCTCTAAACTTCTTGACTGTTCATAAAAGTTTATTTCAGGCCCAGATGGACACCCAAGGCCATCCTGTCCCAAAAACCTGTTCATTGCTAATTTTGGCTCAAGATAAAACCAACATATCAGTACAGTCTATGGGGTTATGAGAAAGTGAGGAAGGAACTATCCTCTCGTCCAACACCCTCAGGTGACACGGCTGTGGAAACCGGGGGAGACCAGGGATCTGCGGAGGTGGCCCCGGGGCTGGGGGCAGAGCACCGTGGCTGCAGAAGCGGGTGGGAGGCCAGAGGAGGCGGGTGACAGAGCAGACAGTTTGGGGAACTGGGCCCTGGGGCGGCATCCGGTGCACTTCCTCCCCCTCCGCACTCGGCCTCTTTCCTGTTCTGCCCACGGTAGGGTTCTGCGTCAGTTGCCGAAAGGTGGGGACATTTCCTGACACTTGCAACACTGATAAGTCGCCTCCAGGGAGGCCGGGCCCATCCCGCGCCGGGCCTGGAAGGCGGACACCTGGGCGCGTGGGGCCGCCTCTCCTCGTCCCCGCCAGCCCCGTTCGCCCCCGTCCCCGACCATGTCCCTGGCCGAGGCCATTAGCCTCTGGAACGAGGGGGTGCTGGCGGCCGACAAGAAGGACTGGAAGGGAGCCCTGGCCGCCTTCGGCGCCGTGCAGGACCCGCACTCCCGCATTTGCTTCAACATGGGCTGCGTGCACAGCATCCTGGAGAACCTGCCCGCCGCGGAGCAGGTGAGTGCGGCCCCGGCCTCCCGGCCTGCCATCGCGGCCTTGAACCCGCTTGCTCCCTAGAAATCCCACCTCCGGGGGCTTTCAGAGAAACAGAGATGCCCGCCCCCCGCCCCCCCAGAGCCTGGTGGGACTGATTGGCCTGGGGACGGGCCTGGAGCTTCGGTTTCAAAGCTCCCGGGTGGTTGTGACAGGCGGCCTGTGTCGCCTCCTTCCTTCCCCGTCTGCTGCGCTCGGATCGCCCTGTGATCGTGCTTTGCCAACTTCGTGAAGACTCCCCTAGTTAGATTTTCTTCAAAGAACTCCTGCCGGACACAGGGTCTCCATCTATCTCACCACTCTGAGCCCGGTTGTAAGACACCGCTTTCGGCTTTGCAAGAATATGTGTATCAGCTTTGCCCGCCCAAGGGACAGAGGGGAGGCACTTATAAAAAACAGGTTTTATCTCAAGTGACGATTTTGATCCATTACGTGGAGGGACTCTTTTTAAGGATTCTGAGGCTGGCAGAAGGAAATCATAGCATGATTGATTAGTGATGTCTGCCAAGGGCACGGTTTGGGGTGTATTAGTATCTTTTTCAAGTATTTTTTTTATCTCTCAAATACCTTACTATGGATTGAGCATTCCCAATAGTCATTGTTTAGATAGGTCGTGGTAAGGTGGAAAGGGAATGGAGTCTGGATGCAGCATATCTAGGATCAAATCCCAGCTCTGCCTCTTTCGGGACATTTGCTCTAAAGCAAGCCACGTAAACTTCTGGCTCTCAACTTCTTGAGAGTTTCAACAGCATGAGCATTAAGTGAGACACCAACTATTAATGTGCTGTGTAACTTCACACCACTGGATTCAAGTTAGTGATTATTTTCACCTTTTACTGCCAGTCTTTGCAAGGCAGTGTGTGGACCGATGACCGACTCCTAGTGCCCTTAAAGAGCCAGTCAGTTCCTCCCACAATCGTCCTCACTCAAGGGCAGGTAAACAAGGCTTGGCCACACCCGCCTGACAGAGAGAGAGAGAAGTGGCTCCAAACGCTCTCACAGCCGGACAAGTCCATCTCAGGCCCCAGAGTCCACAGACAGCCTGCGAGGGTCCCCCACCTCTGGCTGGAGGGGGGACAGCGGTGCCACCTCCCCTCAATATTTATCTCAGGGGGCTGCTGGGGGCTGAGCCCGCAGCACGACACATTCGAGGGCTGATGGAGACAAAGCGCCCCTTGTCCAGGAGAGGAGATTAGCAGAGGACAAAGCTAGTCTGGGCACAGCTGTGCCGGCAGGGACTGTTCGCTCTTGCCTTGGCCTGGACGTGGGGTCTTGGCGAGGCTGTAAGGGCCACTGCTCACCTCTCGGCTCCCAGGCCTTCGCGCTCACAGGTCTCCATTTCTCCTTGCAGGCTTCCGCTTCCGGCCTTCTCATTCCCTTCTTTGTTTTCCTGCTTGGGCCCTTCCTACTGGCATTTTAGATGCAATCTTATTTGTTAGTATTTTAATTGCATGATATTCACGGAAGAAACAAATCTGTATAGTAAACAAAGATGACAATTTATATATTTTAATTATGTTATTTTCATTTTCAATCAATTTTATTATTTTGATCTTATCCATAATCTTGAAAGGCAGCTAGTAATATCCCCATTTTGCAGAAGAGAAAACTAAGGTCCAAGGAGATTAGGTAACTGGCCGCATGCCATGCAATGAGGAAGTGACAACACTGGGTGTTCTGACCCAGGGTGCCTGAATCCTGGGCCTCTTGTTGCCTTCAAGACTTCAGTCATTCTCATGCTCCTTTCTGACTCCCTCTGGTTCCTCTCACACCTCCTCACTGCCTGCTCCACGCCATGTATGGACCCTTCTCTCTGCAGGCCTTTACCAAAAGCATTAACCAAGACAAGCACTTGGCGGTCGCTTACTTCCAACGAGGGATGCTCTACTGCCGGACAGAAAAGTAAGTGTCCAATGTTGTCCAAGCTGGGGAAGTTCAAAGAGAAACCGGAGGGGTCTCAGTGCTGCTAGACTTGGCGTTGGAGAAGTGTCTTCCTGGCCTTTGCCAGGAAGCATGACCGGCCCTTCTCGGGCAGTTATGCAACAGATCAGCATGTGAGGCAGAAGCTGTCACTGGGCAGGGAAGGCAGGGGTGGCAGGCCTGCCACCCGGTCATGTTAGCTGTGGCATCCCCACAATGAGCCTATGTAACCACCACGGGCCTGAGATTCAGATCATGGGACACCCTTGGTGGCCTGCGACTAGGAGGTATTGAGCTGTCACAGGATCTGGCTTCATCCCAACAAAATGTATTTTCAAGGCCTGGTTTAATCCAGTCAATGAAATATAATTCAGCCACAAAAATGAGAATATGAATTACCATTATAGAAGAATAAATTGATACAAATAAATAAATAGCATATATATTAATACGGAAGAGGTTCACAGTAGATGTGAAATTTAAAAGAACAGATTTCAAAACAGTGAGTATAACACAATCCCATTTCTGTTTCACGGAATAAAGTCTGGAAGGCCATAGACCAAACAAAAGGTTAACAGTAGTAATTCATTCCGAATGGTGGGATCATAGGGAAATTCATTTTCCTTTATTACCTCATCTGCATTTTTTGGTGTGTTTACAGTCAACGTGAAATAATTGGTAAAATGATAAACAAATACAAAATAAAAG
Organism: Lemur catta; assembly: GCF_020740605.2. NCBI lineage: Eukaryota > Metazoa > Chordata > Mammalia > Primates > Lemuridae > Lemur > Lemur catta. Next base: position 19,377,907 of record NC_059150.1, on the reverse strand, counting down.
TTAATCTCTATTACTACTCCCCCCATCTACTACAAATACCTCATCACAAACAGACAAATAACACAGGACAAAAATTCTAAGTGTTAATTTCAAATGTTTTGGGGGCTGCGAAACTGCCCCTTGGTGGAAACTGCTCCATCAGCGTGCGCATGTCCTAGGGAAGAGGGATTTGCTCAAGCCAATGAAGAGCTGTCTTTCGAATAGTGGAAACGGTCTGAGTGTGGTGTGGGTGGGCAGTGATGGAGCAGCGTGGCAGGGGCTGGTTCCTGTAGAGGGTGTCCAGATGTCAGGGAGGGCGCCAGGCTCCCATCCTGTACCACCTTGAAGGGCTTTGGTCCTATGGTTTGGTCAGAAACAGAGCCTGCAAAACCCATGTGCTGAGCTGTTGCTAAGGGCAACAAGAAGCTCAGAGGACTACAAAGATGTCGATGCAGTTAATCACCCAAATGAGTAAAAGTAGCAGTTAAGTCTCCCCAAAAGAAAACCCAGACACAGAGGCGATCTGGGGAAAGCCTGGGCTCGCATCACGTCGCTCACTCCCTGTCACCCTTCTTAACATCCCCTGTGCCCCCACCCCCTGTGCTCTGCAGATGGATAGGATATGCAGGAGGCCAAGTAGAAATCCTCCGGCTGCTCTTAAATCTCAAAAGACAAACTCAAAGGCCACTCTTCTCGTTAGCTCGAACAGCCTGAAATGAGAACCACTGGTAAAACAGGGAAGGCTCCCAGAAGGAATTTCCACAGGAAAAGGCCCACACGTTCCAGGGCTCAGAAGGCTAAGATTTTGAGTGAGTTAGAAAGATTTTGGAAAGATCTAGGAATAAGACCCAGGATTCAACTAATCTGTGATGGGTAATAATTAAATCTGAGAGAAAAAGCTACCAAATTTTATCTTTAACTCAACAGCTCTCTAATGAGGAAGTCATATAAATGAGGCATTGTTTTCTGCCCCAAGCTGGCTTCTTTTGCACAATCCCTAAGTGTTGGTATTTCCCCTAAGTTCTATTCTTGACCCTTTTCCCTTTTATGACTACAGCAGTGATTATTAAATGGCAAAATGTACGGACTCTCTTCCCAGAAACACACATACATTTTGTATGCACAATCTCAAGGGGACATGAACGAGAAAGCCCATGTACGAACCCTAAGCATCCATATCTGGGCAAGGCCACCCTCTCCCACACCACCGACCTCCACTTCTAACCAGCCAGCTACTGAATCTGTACCGGGAGGGACCCAGAGTGTCTCTCTCCCTAACCTTGTCAGGTTGCCCTCTTAAATATCTCTTAAATTTACCTATTTCTCTCCATTCCCACGAGCGCTGCCCTGGTTCAGACCCTCATTTTTCACCAGGACTATTGCAGTCACTTCCAAACTGATTTTCCAGCTACTAGTCTTGTCGCCTCCATCAAAATTCCAGAGTGCTTTTTTTTTTTTTTTTGAGACAGGGTCTTACTTTGTCACCCAGGCTGGAGTACAGTGGCACCATCATAGCTCACTGAAACCTCGAACTCCTGGGCTCGAGTGATCCTCCCGTCTCAGCCTCCCTAGTAGCTAGGACTACAGGTGTGCACCACCACGCCCGGATAATTTAAACATTTTTTTTTTTTGTAGACATGAGGTCTTGCTATGTTGCCCAGGCTAATCTTGAATTCCTGGCCTCAAGCAGTCCTCCTGCCTCGGCCTCCCATAGTGCTGGGATTACAGGGGTAAGCCCCTGTGCCCTGTAATCCAGAATGGTCTTCTTAAAAAGTCGATGTGATCTGCTTAAGAACTTCCAGTGGCTCCTATTACACACCCCTGTGTCCAGCTAATTTTTTTATTTTTTATAGAGATGGGATCTTGCTATGTTGCCCAGACTGGTTTCAAACTTCTAGCCTCAAGTGATCCTCCTGCCTTTGCCTCCCAAAGCACTAGGATTACAGGCATGAACTACCCCGACCAGCATTTAAGTGATATTTTAAAATAAGTCCCATGGGAACTTAGAGAAATTGCTTATATATATATATATATTTGAGACAGAGTCTTGCCCTGTTGCTCACAAACTCCTGGCCTCAGGTGATCCTCCCACCTAGACCATCCAAAGTGTTAGGATTACAGGTGTGAGCCACTGCGCCCTGGCCAGAGAAATTACTCCTTAATGAGTGGGTTAAGAATTCCCTCAGATTACAGAGGGAATTGTTTTAGGGTGATAATATTACGGGTGAGTTTTCTAGTTCCCCTGCTCTCATATGTTGTTGTATTGCTCTTCTGTCTTTATACGTTTCCAACAGAACACAGTTAGAGCGCGTTTCTGAGAAGGCCAGTGGTGTCTCAGTGATGACTCTGGACAAGCTGTGTCACCTCTCTGGCCCCAGCTTTGTCATCTGAAAGGGGGCGAGAGCGCTAAGTTGTCTCTCAGACCCCTGCCTTATGCATCTTAGGGCGTGAAGATAATGGTGAGACCCTTTAGGTGGAGCAGCTTGAAAAAGCGACACAGCAAAGCCTCCTCCCTGCTGACTTGGAAAGGGGAAAGAGGGTGGCCACGAACTTCTGTCACAACCCCGACAGCAGCGTCCCAACGGTGTTTGACCTCTGACTTCTTTCAGTTTGCAGAAGCTCCATTATCCTGGGTGCAAGTGTGTGAAGTGCAGGATTCTAGACTGCCTGGGGCATCCATAGCGCAGGAACAAGCAGGAACTCCAGCAGCTACTAAGAAACCTTTGCAGGAGTATTACAAAAAAAGGGTGATTATAAACCCTCTCAAGCTCAAAGACACAGCGAGGTTGCCTTGGGCTGGTGCACCCCTGCCTGGGAGGAGCGGGGGCTCTGGGCCCAGCACTGCCAAGGCGCCCCTCGGGGTGCCACTGGGCATGGGTGTGAAGAAAGCACCCGGCCCAGCAGCGCCCGGCAGGGGCCGCCAGCACCTTGGCCTTCTCCTAGGGGATGCCTCCAAATGGCACCAAGGAGAACTCTTACCTGGCAGGAGGGAGGCAGGGGCTGCCAAGGCGCGGCCCACCTGCACAGGGGGCTGGATGCTATTTTGGAATTTTCCTACTGAGCTTATTCAGACCCTGTGCAGCGGGAAGGAGAGCTGTGTGTCAAAGTGGACCCCCCTGGGTGCAGCTCTGGGTAAACAAGCGGAGGGGCCGGAGGAGGGGCCTGCCGCAGGCAGCCCCCGGGCTGGGAGGCAGGCCCGTGTTTCAAAGACATGTTTAACAACGACTCTTAGCAGCGATACCCCCACCTCGTTTTTTAAAAATTAATTAATGGGGGATGGTGGTGGTGTCTACCTATGTTGCCCAGGCTGGCCTCGAACTCCTGGGGTCAGTCCCTCCTCCTGCCTCAGCCTCCCCGACTACAGGCCTGAGCCGTCACACCTGGTCCCACTCCGGTGTTTTTGGTTTGTTTTGCTTTTTAAACACAAAGCAAGCACTGAATAATCTGTCCGTGCTCTCTCCTTCCCGCTGGGCCCGGATCTTCAGACATCTTGACGGGCTGGGGAATTATAAGGGCAATTTTGCTGGGCTCAGGCAAAGCCAGGTAGACCCAGGTGGTGCCAGTTCCAGGCTGAAATCCTCCACTTGGCTCAGCAGAGGGGAAGGCACATTGGCAGGTGAGCGCTGATGGCGCTTAAAAGCGAGCCCTCTGGGACCTTGTGCCAGCTCCCAAAGGGACGGTGGCACACGGTGGCAACTGCGGCTGCTACGGGACATCCGTGCTGGCCTGGCCCCACCCTCCGGATCACACAGAGCGGCGATGGTACCTTCTCTACCTCCCCAGGAACGCGTGGGAACGACCTGAAATGCTCACTGCTTCTCAAGGAGGGATCTGCCTGCTTTAATAGGCTTTACAATCTTTATTAACAGCGAGAATTCTAGAGAAAGCCATCCTCCCACTACAAACCCAGGCTCCCCTCTCTCGTTCCTCCTGCAGCCACTGCTGCCGCGGCCACCGTGTGTGACATGACACCTAATGGTGAGGGCAAGTCCACCTTCTCCCGCAAGCAGCCTGGGGACACGTTCCCAGGACTCTCTTGGCCACCAGCCCTCGTGCTCAGCGCTGAGCTTCGCGGGCATCAGAGTTCCAGCTTCCGCACCATGTATTTTTACATCTCCAGCTGATACCTTCTATGGCACGGTGCTTTACATAAGCACATAATAAATGATTGGTGCATGAATGTAATTGGTAGAGTTTTAGGGCTGAAAAAAAATAATTATGATAGTAAATGACTGTGTGTGCCAGGCACCGTCCTAACCACCCGGATGTTTCATCTCATGTAGTTCTCACAACAGCCTGGGAGGCACATGCTATTATTATGTTTTTATTCTAAAGATGAGGAAACAAACTTACGGCAGTTAAATAACTTGCCCTTCATCACTAGATAGTAAGTGGCAGAGTCAGGACTCCCGTCCAGGTGTTCTGACTCCAGAGATTGGATGCAGGTGCTAGCAAGCCCCGCACAGCGCGTGCTCTGTTATATAATTTCCTGCCTGAGCTGCTCATGGCCATGCTGCTCCTGACGCACATCCTGAGCCCGGGGCAGTGACTTGCTCGGGTGTCGCGGTTGGTGGCAGAGCTGCTGGGTCTGGTTCCTGGTCCCGTTACGGCCCCACACTACCCTGCAGAGCCCTGCCGGCCTGTGCCCAGACCCCAGGCTGGTCTCCAACAGAAGCCGGGATGGCAGCTCTGGATTGGACGGTGGCCTCGGGACTTTCGGTCCAGTTGCCCAGGTGGGAGCCACAACCGGGCAGCTCAGTTTGCTCCTGCCAGGCAGGGTGCTGCGTGGAGTGCGGCCCAGCAACGGTGCCCTCTTCCCGGGGCCTCTGGAGGTCGGGGTCAGGGCCAGGCCTGGGTCTGCTTCCTCGGGGGTGTGTGTCCAGCTCCTGCCCACAGCGCTGTGGGCCCTGCTGATGTGGTCAGCGCCATTCTCTGCCACAAATCCAAGGACAGCAGCCCTGGCACACCTTGAGCCAGTCAGCGCAACGCCAGGCCAACGAAGCCCAAGGCCGAACCGGGAGCAGCTTACGCGATGGTTTCTCTCTTCTTTTATGTGTGTGGAGGAGGCAGGAGGGGAGAGGAGACCGAGAAGGCCACAAAACCAAGACTGAAGTTGGACTCAGAAGCAGCCAGGGGGGAAGGCTGTGAGAAGGGGCCCTCAGAGCCGTGTGGGGCCGGCCTGGCCTTCCTGGGGGGGCAGCCGGGAGCCAGCAGTGCTCCAAGCAGCTCTGAGGCTCCGCAGGGACACGGGGCGGGCAGGGCCGGCTCTGCTGGGAGCTGGCAAAGGGAACCAGGGCTGCATTTGAAAGCGACAAGCCAGGTTGTCAGAGAGGTGGGAGTAGTGTGCAGTCAAGAGAGGAAAATCCCTGTGACTGCCTGAGACAGGGGCACTCGGGGCTGCTGTGATGCACAGCCCGGGGACATCGGGTCCACCTGCGTTCTCTCGAATGCGTGAGCCCGGGGTTGTTGAGACACTAGAGCAGGTCGAAAGGACTTGGACAGGCTTCTTGTCCCAGCGAGCTGGGTGGGGAAGGTGGACGTGCACTCTCATTTCCCTCTGCATTGGTCCCCTGTGCCCTGCACGGCTTCAGCTTCTCCCTGTGTCCCGCAGGTACGACTCAGCCATCAAAGACCTTAAAGAGGCCTTGACTCAGCTGCGCGGGAACCAGCTCATAGACTACAAGATCCTGGGGCTGCAGTTCAAGCTGTTCGCCTGTGAGGTGAGGAGGCCGGGCAGGGCCGGGCGGGAGGGTCCCGTGGCTGGACGGATCGGACGCACAGGGTCTGTGCACACCTGCAGGAGCTCGGGAGGGTCGTTTTGCCTCCTGTGCCGTGGGACTCCGGCGTCCCCTTAAGGAAGGACTCAGACGGATGACTTGAGGCTCTGCATGCAGTCATCAGTGACGCGAGGGCGTGTGCATTTTAATAACGTGAGGCTCGAAGGACCATGCAAACATGAGCCCCTGCCGTCACCTTGCTCAGTTCCCAGGTTACAGACCACACGCCGCCATTAGTGGCTCTTACCCCGTGTACTTGGTCGATACCCAAAGAGCGAATGAGGATAATTTGGCACAAATACGTCCCCTCTTGTTCAAAGAACAGCTCAAAGCACAGGTTGAGGTAAAGGTTTCCATAGAACCATTTTTTTCCTGCATTATCAAAAGGGAGAGACGTGACCGGCTTCGACTTCGAAGGTTCGTGTACTTTTAACAATCGACCCTTCCCACCCCTTCCCACTCCCGAACATACACCAGTAGCTTCGAAAAGTAAAATTCCTGCAAATGTCACAGATCTTTCTTTAGAAGAATCACTGGAAAAAAGTCCACTTGCTTTAGTTTCTCAGGCACAAGAAGCCAAGTATTCCCAGGGTCTCTCGGGGCTAATAATAGAGTCCACAGCTGCCCGGGGCCCCTGGGGAGAAGCGGCCCCGTCCCAGCCCTGCAGCGGACTAGAAGTTTCCCTCAGATCTCACAGTCTGGGCGGACGAGGCTTTGCAGTGGGCACTGGCTGGCATCCGACCCGCTTCTAAAGTGGAGTGTTTCAGCCGTGGCACTATTGATAGGTTGGACCAGACGATCCTTTATTGTGGGGGGATGGGGGAGGTGTCCCCTGTGTTGTGGGATTTTTAGCAGCATCCCTAACCTCTACCCACTAGATATTAATAGCACTGTCACTGCCCCCACCCAGTGTGACAACCTAAAATATCTCTAGACGTTGCCAGTAACCCCACTGAGAACCACTTATCCAGATCAAAGTGTTGGGGGACCAAGTGGCTCCAGAAAAGGGACCAGGCCACAGCTGTGTCGAAGTGGAATCCATGAGAGGAGTGTCCCCCTGTAGTTGGGATAGATGTGACCCGGTCGACGGAGTGGGTCTCTGCAAGTGAGGCTGGACTTTTCAGGATCTGAGACCCTCTTTGCCACACAAGACCCTCCAGTCATCCCTACTTATGCCCTCTCTCTTCCCACCACAAGACAAGCCTACAAGCCTGGCTTCTGAGAAATCGTAACTTTTTTTTTTTTGGAAGAGTGTCAAAGTTTTTCTAGTCATCGAGCCATAAAAACCAGTTGTGAGGGAGGGTCTTACAAGAAGGTGACGGAGAACCAGAGGGGAAGGTCAGGGTGGGCTGGGGCAGCCAATGGACGCAGGGGGCCGCCCACTGAGGCTCAGAAGGAGGCCAGGAAGGGGCCCGGTCTCCACTTCTGGGCTTGGTCTGGGTCCCTGTCATCCAGCACCAGCCACCAACTGCACGGAAGCACCCGTCCTGCCACCCTCCACGCCTGGCGAGTTAGCGTGGCTTGTTGGCAGGGGGTCTCGGTTCTGGGCACGTGAACTTCTCCCTGGGGCTGAGTCTTGTCACAACACAGCAGCTGGCTTCTCCCAGAGCAAGTGACCCCAGAGAAACTAAGACAGAGTGTCAACGTTTTTTATAACCTAGCCTCCAATGTCACACGCACCTATTTCCACAATATCCTATCTTTTCTGTTCCTTTCAGTCAAGTAGTTTTTTTAATTCTTTGTGTAAGTTGTGAAGCACAATAATAAAATAAGCGCTTATGAACCTACAACCCAACACGAGACCTAGAAAATTGTGACTACGGTTGTCTTTGCCATTCCCTCCCACGCCAGGGGAAGCACCCCCGTGGCTTCTGTGCCAAGTGTCCTTCTAGCTCCCCGGGACTTCTGCCCGTGGAGTTTCTTGACGTGCGTTGCCATATTACAGTCTTGTTACTCACGTGGTCTGCGCCGGGTTCTCCTGGGGACGGTGCAGGTGCAGGACGATGCATCTGAACGCTCTCTCCACCCTGCTCCTGTCCAGTGTTTCAGCTTAGGCTTGGGGGTGGGAGCTGGGGTGGGAGGCCACACACCTGTGTTTTATTCCCAGCTCTGTCTCTTCAAGGGGTTTTGATCAAGTCACCCCTCTCCATACCAAAGCAACACAGTAGCTCTTGTCCCCTTCTGACCTTACTTGGTTGTTGGCGAATGCACATGATGTTGGATTTTTGTGCATTACAGCACGTTTTCTTAACACCATGCTTGTGCTTGACGTAACTCGATAGCAAGACTAATTGTGCTGTATTTTAGATTTTCCCAGGATTGCTGAGAGGGAGAAATGTTACCAGGCAACACTCTCAGAGTATACATGTAAGCCCTTCCCTGGCACTCTGATTTGGAGCAGTCTCGAGTTTTATGCGGTGGTCTGTCCTTTTCTAGGTGTTATATAATATTGCTTTCATGTACGCCAAGAAGGAGGAGTGGAAAAAGGCTGAAGAACAGTTAGCATTGGCTTCGAGCATGAAGTCTGAGCCCAGACATTCCAAAATCGACAAGGCCATGCAGTGTGTCTGGGTGAGTGTGCCACTGGTGATGCAGGTGGTGAGAGCATTGCATTGGATTCGCGTTTGTCTCGGGGGACGTGCAAGTGAGACACCACAACAGTGGGGCTTTTCCTTTCTGTGAGCTCTGGGTAACACTGATCTTTGGGTCTAGTTCCATGTAAGATCTTGTGCATGTGTGAGAAGCTCGGGCCCAGAGTACGGGGCGGCCGAGCCCCTGCGTCACACCCCCTCGGAGTCGGGGACAGGATGCTGGAGGCTGGAGCGGCGCAGTGCAGCCTCTAAGCACCAAGCAGGCAGAGACCATGTCTGCTTGGTCACCCGTGAGTTCTCATAGCTGGGTGCAGTGCTGGGCACATAACAGCTTTCCACAAAAATGCATTGATTATATGAATGACTGGTGAAAATTATCCACAGTTTGAGCATATTTTGGAATGAAACTAGTTTTACATTCGATTTTTAAAAGACCAGGAAGAAGAGGGCTTGAGTCAGTCTTTGAATGCTTATCTATGTCAGCAGATATCAATCCCAAGAGAGCACTGTCATGAGCCTTGTGTGGGTCCTGGGCCACCCTCGTGGCGGTGGTGGCACATGACAGTGGGGACAGTTCCCCTAGGAACGCAGGGTGCTGGGCAGATGGCACCCACCGAGGCCACACAGCCTCTCAGCATAAGCTGATACTGAAACCTACTGCTCCTGCCTTAACACCCTAGAGTAATGTCAATAACAAGATCAGTCCTTTCAGATCTGGAAAACATGCTGTTACGTGGTTATCTCAGTGGATCCGCACGTCTATGCAGTGAGGGAGGCAGGGCAAACACCGCCACCCCCGTTTTCAGTGAGGTACATACTACGCTCTCTGCGTTGCAGAAACAGAAGCTGTATGAGCCGGTGGTGATCCCTGTGGGCAGGCTGTTTCGACCAAACGAGAGACAAGTGGCTCAGCTGGCCAAGAAGGATTACCTGGGCAAGGCTACGGTAGGTGGGGTCACTCGACTCCCCAGAGTCGCCTGTGGCCTGGGCCACGTGGAGCAAGGGTGGGGGACTCTGAACAAGGGGGATCTTCCTTGTGGCTCTGGCCCTGGGATGGCAGCGAGAGAGGTCTGGCTGAAGGATGGGCAAACGTTTCCAGTTTATTTCTCCAGCCTCCTCTCCTTCCTCCCTTCCAGCCCGAGCCTGGGCGAGAGCCATGGGGCTATTCACGGGATTCAGAGTCTCGGGGAATGGGCCAGTGGAAAGAGGAGTGAGCTCCTCCAGCTCCGAGGAGCTCACTAAATGTGGAGAGAACATGTTAGGGACGGGGACCAGCATGGGGTCCTCTTGGCCTAGTGCTGCCTGACGTTCACGTCTCAGTGTGCTGGAGAACTCCCCCCACTTCCACAGCCCTGAGTTCAGACCCCTTCTTAAACTAGACTCCTTCTGAATCCAGGTCTTAACTCCTTTCAGCCGTGATCCAAAGGACACAGCAGTCCCCTTCCAAAACCACATTTGACTTCGACACATTTGTAGGGCTTACGTTGTATCATGGCTGGGGAGCTGGGTCTGGCATAGTGGCAGAGGTCAAGAGAGCCTGGGTTCAGGGAAACACCCCCAAATGTCCATCAGCGGAGGAATGGATAAAGAATATGTGATATGTGCCTACAATGGAATATTACTCAGCTATAAAAAAGGGACGTAGTACTGATACATGCTATGACAGGGATGAACCTTGGAAACTATGCTATGTCAGAGGAGCCAGACACAACACCACCTGTTGTGTAGTTCCATTGATATGAAACGTCTTGAATAGGCAAATCCACAGAGATAGAATGCAAATTGGTGGCTGCCAGGTTAGGGGGAGAAATGTGGACTAACTGCTTAGTGGGTACAGGATTTTCCTTTGGGGTGACAAAAACGTACTGGAACTAGACAGAGGTGGTGGTTGGGCAGCTTTGCGAATGTACTAAATGCCACTGAACGTTCACTGTAAAGTAGTTAATTTGATGCTGTACGAACTGCACCTCAATACAAAAATTTTTTTTAAGAGAGAGCGAGCGAGGCTGGGCTAGCAGGGTGGGACGATTGCTAGTTTCTCTGGTTGCCGGAACTTCTAATCCAGAGCCACCGTCCGCCTCCAAAACCAGGCAGGAGTGAGGATGGGCCTGGGGCGTGAGAGAGGAGGGAATCTTGGGGAAAAGCACAGAGGGTCGGGGACACAGCGCTGGCAGAGCCTCACACCCTCCTGTCCTTGATTCCAGGTGGTGGCATCTGTGGTGGACCAAGACAGTTTCTCTGGCTTCGCCCCTCTGCAGCCACAGGTGAGGCGGTGCTGGCCTTCCTTGTGGGTCTGGCTCTCTAGAACTTTCCGTGACACATCTCACTGGGGAGCATGTTTGTGCTGAGTCGCCCCATTGCCGGGGCTCCTGCAAACGGCCCCTCCTGTCCCAGCCCCGCGTGCCCAGAGTGAGCAATTTTCAGTCCACGCTGGGCTTGGAGAAGTGGGCTCAGATGAACGGGGTGACGGTGGGTCCAGAAACGCAGGCAGAGCTTCCCTGCAAGGGCCGGAGGGTCAGGCAGGTGGAGAAAGACACGAGCTCTGTTGTGACAGAGCCGTGCCGGGCACCGGTGTCGGGCAGCACCGGCGGCGGACGGTGCCCTGAGCGTGGACACATGCACTGCGGGCTGCACGCACCCTGCTGTCCCCAGGACAGCACCGGCAGCCTACCCAGGGCAGGAGGATGCTTGCTGGCCCAGAATGTGACCCACGCCGGGGCTCTGGAGGGCGGGATGAGCAAAGAGGAAGGAAGGGCAGCTGGCATCTAGATTTCTTGACCTTTTTCTGCACAATAAAGTTGAAGAAAGTCATGCTTAGGTCCCCTGGGCTTCGGCTCAGCCAGGGGACTACAAGAGGGGAAAGAAGCCCAGAGCACCAGACTCCAGATGCTCCGTGCAGCACAGGGACTGCACGTTGGAAGGAGATTCTAGCCTGGTCAGTGCATCCTGAGTTGATTTTAAATACTCGGGAGCGTCATGTGACATAGCAGACATTAATTATAGAACAGGGCTTTTGGAAACCGTCCTGAGAAAGAAACAGAGCTCAAGGTCAGAGCACTCCCGTGACACCACGCTGCTCTGTGACAGCTAGCCCTCTGCAGCAGCTGGCCCTGGCACCCGAGGAACTGCTGTGCCGGCGAAACTGTACCCGGGCGGCTGGGGGAGGTGTTACTTGCCAGTGTGCGGTCAGGGTGCCCTGTGCCCTCTCCCTAGACAGTGTCCCCATCAGTCAGGAACGCGTGCTTTGACTTTCTGGCCTGAAAGAGTGCTCAAATTACCATTAAAGGCCTGTTCTCTCTCCCTCCCTTGCCCTCATTTTTCCTCGATGTTCAAATAGGCAGCTGAGCCTCCACCCAGACCCAAAACCCCAGAGATCTTCAGGTAAGTTAGACTTAGATCCATCCGTGTGCAGAACATCCAAGCTCCACGCGCGAATCGATAGCAGCACAGGGGGTGAAGAAGATGAAACTGGAGGCAGGGTCTAAATCTCGCTGGATTTTTCTAGAATGTTAGGCTTCTCCTGTTGGCTGACCGCTGGGCCTGTCTGCAGCTACCTGGGGCCGGAGGTCAGTTTTGCACCGAGGGGAGGAGGCTCTGGCGTCAGGAAGCCAGAACGGCGTCCCCTGGCCCGGGTGGGTGTTTCCCATTCCCTACGTGGGACATGCTTTCTGAAGAAATAAGAGGAAGGACTCAAGAAAAGGAAGTCATTCTTCTGCAAAATGAGAAGCAAGAGTGACATAACCTACAGCTTTCTTAAGAATTCCCTCTCGTAATGAAGCAAGCCCAGCTCCCCCGCGCACAGAGGTTAAGAAAAAAATGAAGAAAGTACCAGAGCAGCTACAAAACGACCAGGGAGCAGACGGCTGTTTGGAAACAAAAGCAAGGGCTGAGGGGAAAGGAACAGAGTAGGGAGTGAACAGAGGGAGCCTGAAACCCTAATTGTTCCAAAGTGGCATCCATCAGACAGCGCAGAGCCCAGAGGCCTGAAGCCAGCAGCAGGGCGGCCTCAGAGCCCCCATGCACAGCCCCTCCTGCCCTGCAGCCCCTCCCTGCCCAGCAGCCCCTCCCTGCCCAGCAGCCCCTCCCTGCCCCGCAGCCCCTCCCTGCCCCGCAGCCCCTCCCTGCCCCGCAGCCCCTCCTGCCCCGCACCCCCTCCCTGCCCAGCAGCCCCTCCTGCCCTGTACCCCCTCCCTGCCCTGCAGCCCCTCCCTGCCCTGCACCCCCGCCCTGCCGCCCCTCCCTGCCCTGCTGCCTCTCCCTGCCCTGCACCCCCTCCTGCCCTGCACCCCCTCCTTGCCCTGCAGCCCCTCCCTGCCCTGGCCCAAGGCTACCTCCCTTCCCCCTCCCCCTCCCCCCCTCCCCCTCTGGTCCTTCTCACCCAGATGGCTTGCACCTGACTTCCTCCTAGTGCCATCCCCTGGTCACAGTCCCCTGACCCACCCCAGCTCAGATTTGGGAGCCGGCCAGGATTACCCAGCCAGGAACCTATCTCAGAAGGGAGGGGAGGGCCAGGGCTGGAAGGCCTCGTTGTCTAGTGTTGTTCTTTATTCTTGTCCCACTGCATATAGGGTTATGGGTCACGTTCACAGGCAGTTTCTTGCCTAGACCTCTCGGGAGCCCAGGCAGGCAAGCACCCTGCAGGCTGCTGGCTGTGGAGTCAGAGGGAGCCTGGAGCCAAGTCCCGGGTCCCAAGTCCATTGTGCTTGTCCCATAACACTGTAGCGGGGGGTGCTCCAAGCTAGACAGTGGGCTGGATCCTGTGTCTACCCCCTGCAGGGCTCTGGAAGGGGAGGCTCACCGTGTGCTGTTCGGGTTTGTGCCTGAGACAAAAGAGGAGCTCCAGGTCATGCCGGGGAACATTGTCTTCGTGTTGAAGAAGGGCAACGATAACTGGGCCACGGTCATGTTCAACGGGCAGGTATTCAGAGGCTCGGGGTGGCGGGATGGGCAGGGATCCTGGCAGCGGACGGCAGAGCTTGCTGCGGAGCAGAGTCTGCTCCTGCCGCCTTATCTGCAGAGCAGCCAGGTTTTCCTTGTCTGTGCGCCGTCCCTCTCCCACGACTCGGCCTGTCCTGAGGTGTGGGCACTGACGAGCACGTCTTTGCTCCCCCTCTCGCTCTCTGATGTCGCACTGCAGAAGGGGCTCGTTCCCTGCAACTACCTGGAGCCGGTCGAGCTGCGGATCCATCCTCAGCAGCAGCCCCAGGTAAGGTAGTGCCCAGGCCTGACCGGTTGCCTCTCGGCATCTGCAGACCTCTCCCTGCAGGGGAGGGGGGCGGCGTGGAAGAGGCGCTGCCACGACCATACGCTCACTGGTCCCGCGCTTGCCTTGAGCGGCAGCAGCTGCCTGAGCTGAACATGGGGATGAGGGAAAAACCCAGGTGTGCTAAGCGGAGGCATCTGTAGGTCCCACTGGGCCCACCCACCTGTGTGATTCCTGCGGGGCAGGGGTGACTGGGGAGCCAAAGCCTGCAGTGTATGCGGGTTAGGTTCTTCCCAGCTGTGTCCTCTTCACCTGGAAGAACAGTCAATGTGCTGGCTGGTGCAACGCCATTAAAAATAAGATATCTGCTTTAGAGCATTGAATCGAAGTGGGCCTTGCCAGCCATTGCTTCTAAAACTGCTACCACCCACCCCAGCACCCCAGCCCCTTCAGAGGCTGCCCTTCTGCCAGGCCTAGAGGGTTGTCTTCATTGGATCTGAGCAGCCCTGTAAATGATCCGGCGGCCACAGTGGCTCCTGTCTCTCTCCAGACAGTGCGACCAGCCGTGCATCAGCTCGGCCCTTCCTGGTCAGAGTCACTAGATGCAGATACTCTGGCGAGCTGCGCATGCCGTGCAGATGAGAAGCGGGATTTCCTTTCTCAGTGCCCTTTGCGGCTGAGACAAGAGCCCAGTCCCACCCCACCTCCAGGGGATTTCCAGCATGGCCGAGAGGGATGATACGGTGGCAAGGGCCTTTTAGGATTGGGATTGGGATTAGGGTTAGGAGTCTTATTTCTACTATGTTTTTTGTTTTCATTAAGCTGACCCTGCCTCCTCCTTTTAACCAACATTTTCCTTAGTCTTCCCCACGTCACCTGCCCCCCAACTTTTAGGAAGTTATTTGCATCTGGATCATTGGGGTCTGCAGGGTCTCTCTCTCTCTACCCTCACCCCTGCCTGAGAACTTTGACTGGATGAAGGTCCTGACCCTCTCTTCCTGTCACCTCCAGGAGGACAGCTCCCCGGAACTTGACATCCCAGCTCCTCCTAGTTCCAACGCCCCGGGAAGACCCCAGCTGTCACCAGGTTAGTGGCCCCAGAGCAAGACCCTAGGCCCGGGCACAGGAGCACTCCAGTCTGCTTCCCGACTGAGAGTTGCTCTCCCAGCCTTCCAGGAAATGCTGGTTTCTTCTCCCAACATGCCACTCAGCTGATGACCATATAACCCCAGAACCCCTCTCCTGCACCAGCGTCCACCCCAGACATACACTCAGTGCCCCCTCTTCCTGCCTCCCCGGGACACTCACGGGGCCCGGCTAAGTGCAGCTGTGTCTGAGGGGCAGTGAGTGTCCTGACTCGGGGAGTCTCCAAACCCCTTGATCATTTTTTTTGTTTGTTGTTTTTTTTGAGACAGAGTCTTGCTCTGTTCCCCAGGCTAGAGTGCTGTGTCGTCAGCCTAGCTCACAGCAACCTCAAACTCCTGGGCTTAAGCAATCCTCCTGCCTCAGCCTCCCGAGTAGCTGGGACTCCAGGCATGCGCCACTATGCCCAACTAATTTTTTTTCTATTTTTAGTTGTTTGGCTAATTTCTTTATATTTTTTTAGTAGAGACGGGGGGGTCTCACTCTTGCTCAGGCTGGTCTTGAACTCCTGACCTCGAGCAATCCTCCTGCCTCGGCCTCCCAGAGTGCTAGGGTTACAGGCATGAGCCACCACACCCGGCCCCCTTGATTGTTAAGTGCTGAAACTACGTCTCAAGGAGGAAAGATGGAGGTGACTGTACACGTCTGCCTCGGAGGGGCTTGGAATGGCTCTTTTCAAATGTCTGAGGAGCTGTGTCTGGCAAAGACACTGCTCTGCAGAGCCCTGAGGGCCAGACAAAGAACCAGTGGGCAGATGTGACAAGGGAAACTTTCTTTCTATAAGAATCTCTCGTAACGTGGAGAGAGCTGTCTTGGGAAGTAATGAGCTTTTTGTCACTAGTACAGCGTAAGCAGATTCTGAATAAGCGCTTGGTAGGGATGTACTAAATAGGTGGTCTGCCCAGATTCTAGATCAATGACTGCCATGCCCACCTGATCATCAGGATCACTTGGGATGCCCCTTCCCCCATTTTTATTTTTATTTTTTGAGACAGAGTCTCACTCTGTCACCCTGGATAGAATGAGGTGCTGTCGTCCTGGGCTCAAGCGATCCTCCTGCCTCAGCCTCCTGATTAGCTGGGATCACCATGCCTGGCTAATTTTTCTATTTTTAGTAGAGATTGGGGGGTCTCACTCTTGCTCAGGCTGGTCTCAAACTCCTGAACTCAAGCGATCCTCCTGCCGTGGCTTCCCAGAGTACTACGGTTACAGACATGAACCACTGTGCCTGGCCCCATTTTTATTTTGAAAAGTGTCAATCCTACAGAAAAGTTGAGAGTACAATAAACACCAGAATACCTTTCACCTAAATTTACCAATTGTTAACATTTCGCACCATCTACTTGCCCTACTCCTTTCTCCCTCTAGCTTTTCCCCTGAGTCACTTGAAAATAAGTTACAGACTCATGACATTTCACTCTGCATGGATCTCCTCAGAATAAACACTTCCTGGATCACCACAATACAATCATCATATCTAGGACATTTAACATTAATCACACTGTATTATGTATATTCTATATTCAAAGTTTTCCAATTGCTCGCCCCCCAAATGTCCTTGACAGCTTTTCCATTTTTATCTTTTCTGTCTAGGGGCTCGTCAAGGATCACATATCAATCCAGAAAGCTTCTGTGCATACAGACTCCTAGGCCCTTGATTCTGGTTTTTATAGGACTAGAATGGGGCTTGGGAATTTGTATTTTTAGTTATTCTAATGCTCAGCTGGGTTTGAGATCAGGGGTCTTTTTTGATCATGTGCCCCCCCCATAGTAAAAACCTTTCTGTCTGCACGCTTCTCTTATATAAATTTATGTATACTATTAATATATTGATGCACTTTAGAAAACATATGCAGAAATAAAGGATTAGGTGAAAATAAGGGGTTCTAGTATTTCTTCTTGTGACCCCCTGGTTCGCCTTGCACTCCCTGCTCTTCAGTGCTGATCGATCCTGCTGGCTGAACCGCCCTTGGGATCCCTGCTAAGCCTGGGGGCAGGTCAGGCTGTGTTGGTCCCTTGATAATTACCTATAGGCTCCCTGGAAGGAGAGACTGGGTTTGTTTATGTGCTCATGACCTTCATACTTCCCCAAAGTGAGATTTTCCCCATAGTTTACTAAGGTTAATAACCACCCCACAGATTAAAAGGTACGAAGCTGGGTACCCTGTCCTAAGAGGGCTCATTCTGGTTACGGCAGGGGCTGGCCAAGCGTGTTCGTTCACCATCTTCTTTTGCTTTACTCCCTACCTCTTCCATTTAGGTCAGAAACAAAAAGAAGAGCTCAAGGTAACATTTTTTCCTTGTATTGTTACAAGTGGTGGGAGAGGAAAGAGTCTCGGCTATCAACTGTCGGCATGTCTCTCTGGATTATAGAAAGGGTCCCAGTGAAGGGTTGAGCCAGTTGCCACCTTACTCGCAGTCCATGGGCCAGGGACCCCCTCAACAACCTCCCGCAGCCCCGTGCACACACTTCTTGCTAGCCCCTCGCTGGCGGTCAGATCTGGCTCAGTAGGAATTCCGGTCCAAGCAGAAGGTGGGCGAGAGGAGCTCAGAAGGCCTTTCAGGGTACCGTGACGCCAGTTACTGACTGGCCGCCCCCAGCTGCGTGGGGCACTCCCTGTGCCCACACACAAAGCTACAGTGACCCAGGATGTTGCTGAGAGAAAGCCTCAGACACTCGGGGATTCCCTCTGCTTCCCCCCCGCAGGACGTAAAGCTCGGCGTCCCCATGCCCTACACGCTCAAGGTGCACTACAAGTACACGGTGGTCATGGAGACGCAGCCCGGGCTCCCCTACAGCCAGGTCCGGAACATGGTGGCTAAGAAGCTGGAGCTCCTTCCAGAACACACGAAGCTGAGGTGAGCTCCACGCAGGCAGCTGTGAGAGGCGCCGCCAGGGGCTTTGTGCCGGCAAGGACAGGAGAGGAGGGTGGTTTTGTGATGATAGTCTCTGACCTCGTTCTTCTCATTACCCCGCAGCTATCGGCCTCGGGACAGCAACGAGCTGGTGTTGCTTTCGGAAGGTAACATGAAGGATGCCTGGGGCCAGGTGAAAAGCTACTGCCTGACTCTGTGGTGTGAGAACACAGTGGTGAGTGCAGGGACCCGCGGGGACCTAAAGTCACACTCCCGTTGGGGCACTTCCTCAACGATTCATTTATCAAGCACCTTCCATGTGCCGGGCACCATGCTTGGCATTGGGGATACGGTGGGTGGGTGACAGTCGCAGCTCTGCCTCCCTTTTGTCTGCCTCCTCACCCCAGCTGCAGCTGGGAGAGGGTTTCCCACAAGAGAAGAGCAGGCCGGGGGGCCTAGGAGCCCACAGAAAGCCCCCAGCCCTCTCCATGGTTCCGTGCCTAATTGTGCATCACTCTGAGCAAGGCTGGAATGCAGTCATGGCTTGCGGCTGAGCTCACGACCATTCTTCACCTCCTTAAGTTCCAGGGCAAGAACACTGGAGGATGAAAGAAAATAGTGAGCATTTATTTCACAGGGATGATCTGGGGGAAGCCTTCCTCATAGCATCTACTGAGAACTTCCCACGTGCCAGACACGTGTGCTCAGTACATTCTGTGTATTACCTGGAGGACTTAAAATACAGAGTGCAAGGCCCCACCCTCGGATTTTCTGATTTAGTAGGTTTGGGATGGAGCTGAAAATTTGCAATTCTAACAAGTGGTGCTGGTGCTGGGGAAAGGGCGTTACATTCAGTGCTAAGAAAGAAACCCAGATCTGACTTTGGGCTGTCACTTACTTGTGACTCAATCTGTTTCCCCATTGGGGGAAAAATATTAATAATGCCTATTCTAACTTTCTCAGGTTTATTGTATGGTTTCGGTAAGACATTTTAAGACCATGTATGGTTCTGCAGACCTTTTGGTGTATTATCTGATCATCCAATATTCATAAAGAACATATTAGGTCCACACTAGGCACGGATCACAAACTTCCCTTTGAGTTTATATCCCACATTCTACTAGGACATTGCACTGTTTCCTTTAGTGATGTTCAATGCCCACTAGTAAGCCAGGAAATTAGGAAAATTAACAGGCCCGTTGTTATTTCAGGGTGACCAAGGCTTTCCAGATGAACCCAAGGAAAGTGAAAAATCTGATGCTAATAACCATCCAACAGCAGCTCGGCTTGAAGGGAGCCAAGTGGTAGCACTCTTTAGTTATGAAGGCACTCAACCAGAGGACCTGCAATTTGCGAAAGGGGATGTAATCCTGGTGCTGTCAGAGGGTAAGCACTACTCCAAGGTTACAGAAACCAATTTACGTGTTAGCTGAAACAAGGTCAAGGGCAGAGAGAATACATCAATAAGATACAAACCAAACTTTAGCCAGTGGTTTCAATCTCCTTTCTAGTGTTTAGCTGGAGGGAACTAAACTGAGTGCTCAGGCTTTCCCTATCTGTTGCTCTAATGGGCAGGGAAGCAACAAGTAGCAGACTGAGATAACTTCTTGATTATTAAAGATGTGGGTGTTTTGGAACCCATGGATCCTATTCCCAGAGTTAACAAATGTGCTGGAATCATTTTGCCTTTGCACCAAGCCATGTGATGCTTACCTTCTGCAAACTATAGTTCTTTGAATTGATGCACAGACTATTAAACTCTCTGGGTCTCCTTTTTCTTTAGTAAAATATAGCTAATATCTACAACTGTGTTATTATGAAGTCTGACTATATAAACTCTAGTACGATGCCTGCATTCTATTTAAAAAGCTCAAAATAGGAGCTATTAAAATCTTTATATTTTTACAAACATGTATTAAACCCATTACTAGTTCTAACTCTCAACTCTTTGACGAGTCAATGAATAGTGAATTTTCACTTTTAATATATTTAACCAATGGCATGCCTCCTGTTAAAACAGATTCCCAACAAAGCTCAGATAAAATTCTCCTTCTTAAAAAAAGCGTATCTAAGGACTTACTGTTCAATTTATTTCACCTTATTTCTCTATTTGGTAACTTTCTGAAAAACACAGAAATCATTATTCTGCACTTTACTCTTTTATTGTCATGTCTAAGTCAGAAATCAGTAGTAAGATGGTTAAGCCCTATGTCCACTAACCTCAAATGAGTTTCCAGTACTTTCTTTTTCCTGCTGTCACAATTGGGGGTGGAGGTGGGGATGACTGGCAAGAGATCTGTACTGGTCTTGGAAATCCACGTGTACCTTCCTTTCATCAGTGAATGAAGAATGGCTGGAAGGGGAGTGCAAAGGGAAGTTTGGCATTTTCCCCAGAGCTTTTGTTGAAGAAGGTGCAACTACAGATTTGAAAAGCACTCCTTAGAGAAGTCTAGGATGTTTCACAGCCTACAAGTCAAGCAAAAGGAATCTTTTCTTTCTTTCCAAGATTTAGCACACCTCTGCTGTACAGCGTGCCAGGACATTATAGTTTGTAAGTGTTAACCTACATTTTCCCTGTTAAAATGTAACCTATCAGACAATGATGTGAGCACCCATGATGATTTCCTGGGGCACGGTAGGCAGGGGAGTTATGGGGGGGAGGAGCGGGTGGAAGTATCTGAGGGGGTCTTCCAGGGTGTTGATAATCTGTTTCTTGTTCTGAGTGCTGGCTACCCAGACACATTCACATTGTAAAAATTCACTGAGCCGTATACTTATGAATGATGCACTTCTCTGTGCGATACCTCAATAAAAAACTTAATCTTACAAAAACAAAACAAGACATCAAGAGTCCAGGCCCAAGGGCTAAGTATAAACATTCCAGTTCCTGTACCGTACTATCGTAGACTCTTATAACATTCAATTCCACAGGGAATTAAAATACTAGAATTACATCTCTTTATGCCTTCTCAGAGAGGAACATTTGTTAAGAGTTCAATACTGCATATTTGCCATTAACACTCAAGTGATGAAAAGCTGTGTTCAGGAAGTCAGTTGATTAATAATTCTATGAAGTTATTATAATACAGTCACTGACAGGGACAGAAATGTGTAGTTGTGTGAACATCACAGAATATACCTACGCCAACCTAGGTTGTACAGCCTACTACACACCCATATAGCACAGCCTATCGCCCCTAGGCTACCAATGTGTACAGCACGTTACTGTACTGAATAGTGTGGGCAACTGTAACACAATATCAAGTATTTGTGTAACTAAACATGTCAAAGATAGATAGAATGCTATGGTTTTACTTGGTTACCATTTAACCCAATGATCCAGGTTTTCAGGGTTAACTTGAGTGAACGATTCCAGATACTTACCAGACCTTAGTACCTGGCTTTAATTCCCCTCCCTCCCTTCTTCTTGAGAATATGTATAGCTTTACTAACAATTTTTCAAGTGCGTAGGTGCTTGTGAAAAGCAGAGTTAGGAAGTGAACTGGAGACTGAATCAACACTTAGGTTAAGGGACAGCTGATCAGCGTGAGCACACAGACCTCACGGTAATAAGCTACGGCACTGGCTTCCACCAGCCCACAACTGAAGGTCCAGCAATCTACCACTGAGGACTCTGGACTCAACTGGAAGAAACGTAACCCAAAGCTAAGAACAGCAATTACTCTTACTGCGAATCAGACTTATTGAATTTTATAGACCAAAAGGATGAACTATCTCTGAACTGCCTCATTAACAGCTACAGTAGGGATAAAAGTAGTGAGATGTTAACTCCTTAACATAAGCCATGCTTCATTTAAAAAATTTTGATAGTTTCTTTCTACTCATCCCTTTCCATAATAATTCGTCTGGAATGCTAATAAGAGCAAAAATAACCCCGAAACGTATTCAAGTTCTGATCATCTTTGCTTCTCCCTGGACAACTTGTGAGTAGCTGAAATTCTTGCCTTTAAGTTGGATTTTCTTGAATACTGTATCTTTCAGGATAGAAAATAAATAATCTATACACAGATCTGGTTGGAGAGAACATGGTTTAATTAAAGGCAAAGCTGATTTCAGCAGCTGCAGGTCTTGCACAGACAGACAAAACAAAACAAAACAAAAAACCCACAAAAGAAAGTTTACTCCACAAAACCAGTTTCTGGTGATGATTCTCCTCCCCGTCCTCATCACTCCACAGTGAGGATGGTAAGGCGAGGAACCCCGCCCCCAGAGTCAGAAAACATTCCAAATACCAAATTCTCATGCAGAATGGGGCTTTAGATGGGAACTGGGCACTACTGGGAGTGAGATGGTAAACCCGGTTAGCTTGTCTAGGGTGCAAGAATCAGTGACGGTTCAAACACTGGAATGTTGCAGCTGCCTGAATGCAGAGCTCAAACACAAACTGGGTAAAGGCAGTAGGGAAAGAGGCTTGGGAGGGATGGAAGAGGAGAAAGGGGGACACAGGGAAGGGGCTGGAGAGAAGCACAAAGGGTTTCATAATGCCGCTGGGTCAGGGGCTTCACTCTTTCAGACCTCAAAAAAACAGAACAAAAACAAAAAACCCAAACACCATGTCAAACTAAAAGAGCAATAATGTAAGCATAAGGGGCTCCAACCACTCTCTCTGAAGAGCAATGAGCATTAATCTCACCCCTCGTAATTGCTGGGGTTGCCCGAACTCCAGTGACAACCGGGGCTCCTGGATGTGCTTTGCTCTGCAGCTGTTCTCCAGCTCGTAAATGCCACGCTAACTCCACACACGCAGACACACAACCCCTCCCCTCTGGGAGAGCAGATGGGTGTGTGTGCACACAAACACACAGACGTACAAAGGAGAGCTCTCCCAGAAAATAAACCCTACCACTAGCACAGCAATTGGACATTAAGATTGTTTCCATAATTTCCCCTTAAAATATTACTCTTCCAGGAAATGACTAACAGAAACACTGTCCTTCTGTTTCTAGACAAGAACATTTTCAGTCCTCTTTCCTCCTAATAAATATCAAATAAAAAGTTTATTTTCCTTTCTTTTGCCTTTTCCAAAATGGACTTCGTTGTGTTTTCTTCTGTGCATGCTGTGCACGTGTCCATGTCGCCCTGAATGTCACTCTGGAGGTGGAGGCTGGGAGATTGCAGCCGGGCAGGGGCCTGGCCCCTCCGTAGGCTACACAGACGCCGCTGCTTCCTTCCTCTTCGGACTGTCTTTTGGGCCCCAACTGCTGGACCCCATGCTGTTGCTTCTTGGCGAGATGTTGCATACATTAGAAATAAAAAACAATTACAAGCATACAGCATAGGGCGATAAAGGGATGGAGACAGGGCAGGAGGGTGGTAAGTAGAAGGGGGCACAAAAACCAACCAAACAAAAAAAACCACACTGAAAGCTTCTACCTATTAAAACGTGTCAGGCCACGAATGGACTGGCCTGCCCTCTGTGCGGCTGCTCGCTATGCTACTGTCACATGTACAGGAATCAAAAACGTCATTTGAAATCCTACAGCAGTCACCCGCTAGTCCTGCCCAGCACCACCACCCACACTGCATCCTCAGCTGGGGCTCGAGCACCTACAGAGTGAAGGGCATTTCCTGCTGGAGTCTCTAGGCCAGAGGACGGCCTGCCAGGACCTTCCGAGAGGCCCCGCGCCCTCCCCTACGGAACACGTCCACTGGCTGAGGAGGTCGATTCCCCGTCCTGTCACCATCAGCCTCTCACAGGAGCAGTGAACAGGGCTTCCCTCACTCCACACTGACTAGAAGCACATCTGTGTACGGAAGAATTCAGTGTGATATTTTACTACTGAGAGTAATAACAATAATAAAAGATGTTTAGGAATAATTTCAACTACATTCTCAGTCAGCAAAGCAATCATTAATGGATTCCTATTTTATTCCCCAAAGAGGAAAAAAGGACTGAGAAGTTCCCATTGGCTTCTCCCATCTGCCTTCCCTTCTCAGCTTTCACTTCCCATGTGGCTGGGGACATGCACGACGGAGAAGGTGAGAGGTGGTGATATCAAGTAACTGAGTGAGATAAACAGCAGTTCCTCTCTCTCTCCCTCCGGAAGGCCCCAGGGGGACGGAGAGTTCCTGATGGATTTTTCTTTTTGTTGCACTGCGAACATTTCGTGCACACTCAGCGGGCTGGTGGAACACTTACACCCTCTTGACAGCAAGAAACAGAAAAGAGGGCTGCCACCTGCAGGGGACTGTGTGGGCCAGTCCTGCAAACCCAACATGCCATGGTTTATGGAGCCTTCATTCCCAGGGTTGCCATTTTGGCCTCAGTGTGGAGGGTTCATGGTGCCTTGTCCCCGCTGCTGTTTCTGCTTCTGCTGCATTAATAGCTGCTCCAGAGCGGAAGGTCCAGGATGCATCATGGAACTGGACCAGATAGACTGAAAAACAGCCCAGATCTTGTCAGCAGAGGTCAAATGCCTGGTTGTCTGAAAGGGATTTGTTTTTCAATCCCAGCCAAATATAAAGGCATATATGTCCTAAGAACCCCACCCAACCCCCTAGAAAAATCTAGCTATTAGAAAAAGTCTTAAGACTCTCAAGACCAGCTAGTTCCCATTAAGATTATTTTAAACCAGAAAAGGTAAAATTACATTTTATATGAAGTCTTTTTACTAAAACTCAGCTCTATGTCATACCACAGGGTATTTATTATAAAGGTTTTAGGCAAACAGAACTTTCCTAAAATTAGATACTCTTTTACTTGGTCAAAAAAGGTTTCAATCGAACATTCCAAGATGAACCAAAATTTTCTTAACCTTAGGATGAAACTAAAACCTTCATGTTTCCGTCCCTCTGAAAATGTTGCTTTACCACTAGTGAATCCACAAATTAAAAATAAAATTCCCATTTAAGAAACTTGTAAGGTAGACTGTGCTTATTAGACTTTGCTACACACGTGCTATGCATCAGTCAATTCTAACAGCCTTAGAAATAAGCCTAGCTAGTCATGTGAGTGAAAGCAGAGACACTTTTGCTGCAAGAATCGTGTGGTTCTTGTTACTGAAATCCACTCACCTTTAGGCTTTCCATGAGGACGGCAGAGGAATCCTCCATGGAGGGGCCACGGCCTGTCCAGGTGCCACTTGGAGTGCTGGCCTGATGCCAGCTGCTCTCTGAGGATGACGTTGCTGAGAGATAATCAATGCCAAACCCACCCATGGCTAAGGGATGAAAAGAGATTAAGAAGAATTCAAGACAATATTCTATTGCTGCCAAGTGCCAAACCCTGGGGAAGGATGGAGTAAGTTCTTTCACTTTTGTTAGGAAATGAAAGTGAGATCTCACCTGGCTTATCAGTTTTCCACCGATCTGCAGTCCTCCTATCCCTGTTATCTGGAGTTCCAATGGGTCCAAAATTGGAGAATGGAACAGAATTATGGTTGTGTGTTGGAGGAGAGCTGGGCAGGCTGCTTGGGTTAGAGGAATGAGGAGACTGGCTGGCTGGTGTTGAATGATCTATTAAATAATAGCAACACAGGACATTAAATAGATGTTTCACAAACATATAAAGAACTAGTTTCCTGTAGATCCGAACACTTGACTTCTCCTAAAAATAACCAGAGGACTTTGGAGGAAAGGCAAAACAAGGGCCCCAAAGGGAATCTAACCAGATGCACTAATTTGTCTTACTGCATATATTTAAGGCATATTGTTTGCCTTAAAAAACCAAAACAAAATAGTAGAAAATTTTATCAACTGAATACACAATTCTGGCATGCTTATTTCAGGTAAGTATTTACTGGTCTTCTCTATCAAAAACAGAATTTCCTAATCTTAAGAATTACTATTAAATCAGACTCTTTCAAAAAAACGGAGCTGAAAGATACCTATTTTAAAAAGTAAAAGCCGGGTGCAGTGGAATGCGCCTGTATAGTCCCCGCTACTCAGGAGGCTGGGGTGGGAGGAGTTTGGGTCCAGAGTAGGCAACTTAGTGAGAGACCTTGTCTCAAAAAAAAAGGTGCAGCTTTTCATGCAAAGAATGCATGTCTACAAACAAAACTAAGAGCAGCTGGGAACCATAAGACAGAACTCCTATTTTTCTCCCTTAGAACTCTGCTGGTTACTGAGGATGTAAAAAGTTTTTAGTAGCATTTATTAAATGAACCAACGTACCAGACTTTTCTCCTATTTTCTTTCAGAAGTTACTTAAAGAAACAGAAAACCAAAACCTAACATAATTTCAGAATGTCACTTAACTCTTAATCAACGTGAGTATACAGGAAATGCAAGATCTACAATTTCAAGCCTAGTTATACCTGAGCTGGCAGGAAGTGATGGAGACCACGGAGTCCCTTCGAAAAGGGAATACAGAGATGTTTCCTGGGGCGCCACTGAGGGGCTGAGTTCCGCTTTGGAGCTGCCTGTCAGGTTTTTCCCATATACCTCATTGAACATACTGTTATTTGGGTATCTTTCCTGAAAGACAGGACGGTCAAGTTATGAACCCACTCCAAGGAAAGAGATTTAAGAAAATGCAATGTCATGTTCATGGATGCTTGATTCACCTTAATCTTTTCCTAGCAAAAGAAACCCGAAAGCTTTCTTTTTGTTTCTCTTCATTTTCCAGTCAGATTTGTTCTCCCCTCTGCTTTCCCTCACCCTTTCTTTCACTCCAGGTAAACCACCCAGGTTAAAACATGTGACTAATTTATTCGGCTGAACAACAGAGCCCCCAGAATTTCAATATTAATGAGAAGTTAAAGGGTTTAAATGCATAACGCACAAGTCACTAGTCTGCCCCAATAAGAGACAAAGGGAATAAAATCAAATATTTCGAAGACACCAATATCAGGAGAAGGAAGGAGAGAAAAATACACATACTAGTGTAGTATGGGAAAGAGAATATCACCCTACACTAAAAGCACAAAGCAGGATCCTTAGCTGTTCACTTACCTGATTGAGAGAGAATCCGGTAAGGGACAGGAAAGAGGATGAATGTGACATTAGCTCCGAGGGTTTCTCCAATAAGGATTTCTTCACAGTTCCCAAAAAAAACAAAAACAAAAAAAAAAAAAACAGTAAGTTATGCCTTCCATTTTGTTAATATTAATCTTAAGATGTGTACAGAACCACAGTAAAAGATCATCATTTAAGCACACTTGTACTCGCCCATCGTGTACCACGTGAGACTCAGAAGATGTGAATTCAAATCTGTTAAAACCATGACACCAACTAAGTTCCAGGTGCCACAGATAAGCCAGACAGAACCCTCCTTTATCAGTGTATCTAATCCAGCACAGAGATTCTATTCTGGCAGGGACCAGAGACCTGGGAAACAGCAGTTCTGAGTGTTTGCTAGGCACGAACCTCAGGACTCTCCTTGTCAATAGTTGCATTTGAAATAATCTCAAAACAAAATGCTGTTCTAGCACTGTTCCTCCCACCACACCCCAATTTTTAAAACATTAACGCCGCTGACTTAGTCTTTCAAGTCCATTTGACAAAATGGTTTTGTTAACACGTCTGCTAAGCAGCTCTATTTGCTGTATATTTTGAAATAGTTGCTGAGAGTCAAGCTTACATTTATTGGCCCTATGAAAGTTATTAGGGAAAAAAAATGCCAAATCTCTAATGCTATCATTGAATAGTTGGTTAAACATTTATGAGACACTTACCACATGCAAGGCACTTTCACACATACATCATTAACAATGCTAAATATAGGAAGGGTTAGAGTCAAGGTTTGGTGTTTTTTTTTTTTATTGTGTTTTTTTTTTTTAAAACATGCAAAAAAAAAAGAAAGAAAGAAAAGAAAAATAGACTGAAAAAAACACCTATTTGTCCCAACATCGGCTCCACTGGCAACAGAAGGGGCAGGAGCAGGAGCAACAGGAACTAAGGGATTGGGAAACAAGGAGACAGAGCGGCACTGCCCTCAGCCCCTCAAGCCAGTCCAGCAGGAAGGCAGCAAGAAAGGCAAACATGCAGAGACAACAGTCAGGTAACTAGGCTTCCACAGCCTCCGCTCCCAGTCATGGCACGATTAGCACTGAAGTTTCCAGGGATCTTTCATTGCTGTTAACTTGACAGCAGCCTCTACTGCCACTCACTCGGGCAAAATCTTAAGGGAATTTCAAGTGCCAGGGATGGCAGCTACTGTCATGAAAGCTGTTATGCTTTAATTTCTCCTGATACTAAAATTAATGCATTTTAATCTTACAAATGTTTTCTTCCCCTCTGTTTATGGGAAAGCGGCAAGAAAGTAAAATTCAGAATCTTTTAATGTTTTATGCATACCTAGTGAAGAGAGGTAGGAAAAACCCTCATGGCACACATCTCTCTCCCTATCTTTTATTCTCTCTACCCTTAGTAAAATATAATGTAAATACTGACAAGTGTACAAAATGACATTCTCTAAAATGCAAGACTATTTTTAAAAAGATACCACTAAATGATTCTTAGAATTTATTATTTGTTATCCTAGTTATTTATCTTCATTGGCACTCCAACAATGTTTATAAATAGAGTCCTCTTCATTTTTACTCATTCTATTTATGAATCCAACTCTGAATTTAGATCAGGGCTCTTTCTGGGTTCAGTTAACCAAACAGAAAAGAGTCACATACTGTTAAATAATGTTAGTTAAAAAACCTAGAACATATTTCCTTTCTTATTTTGGCTACATGGGAGAAATAAATCTCACTGTTCCTAAGCAAGATTAAATGACACTTGAAGTTTCTGGGTCTAGATGGAAGTGCCACCTGAAAAGTGAGTTAATTTGCCAGCATCACACCCTGTATATGATAAACCCTGCAGAATGCTTTCTGGATAACACATATAATGCCAGGGTACGTCTCTGACTATAAAGTCAGAAATGTTTTGCCATGTTCTACTACCATTTTAAGGTTAGTTTAGGCAATCAGAAAATATTTTTTGTACTTCTACAAAGAAGGAAAGTCCCAGAAAGAAGAAATCACCTATTCTAAAGACTGTAAAATCTCAGAAAAGAAGCTGGGATTAGAGTGAGAAGCAGAATTTTGTAAAATACATACAAAGAGGCTTCGTCCAGGAAGAGAGGCGAGAGGCCCCAGCAGAGCTGGGTAAAGATCAGGAGGGTTAGAAAAAATCAGCTCTTCCTCTTCCTCCAAGGCAGCCAGACTCTTTAACAGGTCCGGAGGAAGCAGAGGGGAGCTCTTGGGGTCCTAGTGACAGAAAGGATCACAGTGAGATGCAAAAAGCACAAAGGAGTAAGTAAGCTGATTAGGTGAATGAAGGCAACCAAAGTCAAGGGGATAGCGCAATAGTATTACACAAAGAGGAAAAGGCTCTGAAATGCAAAGGCAGAGAGACACAGGACAGCAGTGAAGATCAAGACGATAGCAAGGAGGCAAAAACACTGACAAAAAGCGAACATAAATGGTTAGTGTGGCTAGTGAGTAAACAATGTATGGAACAAAATGGTTAGCATATCTTGTGCTAACAAACAGAGAAATAGCTTTTTTAAAAAAAGTTAAAAACACACCTGTTTCTCATCAATAAAAAGGGCAAGGAAAAGGGACAACTCCCTAAGATAACTGGCTGACTTTGTTCCTAGCAGAAAATTTGTTGCAATTTGTTTAAATACTCAGTAAGCCTATTTTTAAACTTAGATGATTCAGCCAAACTGAGAGGAGCTCTTTGTCTCAGAATTCTCTAACTTGCTGTGTTCGAGATTTCTGTAGATCATTTCTCTGCCAGACCATCACAGTTGAGAATCAGTTACAGAATTCAGCAGCTCCCCGAACGAAAACATACTGTGCAATTCTGAAGAGAAAAAGAGCTGCACCAATTACTCAGCAGTATTCTGTGGTACTAACGGATCAGTGACCTTTGTAAGATCTATTAGAGAAATGAAAAAGACATGCAACTCCAGACCTATCTGCAAGTGCCTGGTGACAGGAAAGAACACACACCTCAAATGGCATCCTGGGCATAGGATCCTGCTCTGGACGGAAGACTCCTGGTGACCGTTTGCCCCTGCGGTCCATATTTGCTTGCTGTGCCATGACAGCTCTGTTATCAGCCATGCTGTACGAAGAATCCCAGTAGAATTCTGGGACGCTGACTTCTGAGGGATTATGGTTATATGGCTCCATGGGAAAAGGCTTCATTTTTTTCTCTAAAGGCTGCTGCTGCATTACGGGAGGTTGCAATGACGGCTCAAACAGTTTTATAGGGTCTTGGGTCTGAAGGTAGTAGGGCTGTTTCACAGGCATAATTTTCCCTAATGGGCCTTGAACCTGAGGGGGATTCCACAGCTGTTTGGAGGCATCTGCCTGTTGATACTGAAAAAGAAATGCTTGTCATCAAGACGAGGATAAAAATGCAACATTACTTATAATCAATGCTCAAGAATCACAGAATGAACTTCAGGTGTTTTCCAACCCAAAAAAAAACCTCCAGGAGATGCAGCAGTTTCCTTTACCTTTGGGATTTTTCAATACACAGAGCTTTCTAGGAACAGAGTATGGGCACTCACTCCATTCACATTCTCTTTCAATTCAATTATTTATAAATGAGTGAGTGAATATATGTGTACGAGACTGTGTTTCCCCCTTTCTGCTTCAAGTGCTATGGGGCTCACACCATTTAAGATTGGTGTCACATCTATCTAAGCACCCTCCTCAAGATTTTTGAACTTCCCTAAACAATAGAACAATACTTTTGTATTGCCATCACCATCACAAATCTAAGCAAGAAGTGTCTAAAAGCTTAATCAGTAACTAGCCAAACACTGCATCATTTCACCATCTCCCCTCATTTCAGCCAGACAGTACTGTCACTTACCTGCTGGAATCCAGAGTGGTGAGGCGGGCTTTTCCCCAAAGCCGACACGGCTTTTGTAGGGGATTGTTGCTGACCTAGAGCTTGAACCTGCAACTGGCTTGTGGACTGTGCTGTTGGCTGAGCTGGTAAAGATGTAAGGGGCTGCTGGGAAGGTGGCTGTGACTGTTGAGGTCCCTGGTTCATCGGCCCTGGTCCAGAGGGCCGTTGCTGGCTGTAAGGAATGTGGGACTGTTTCCCAGCTTGCACCTGGTTTCCTGCTGGAGAGTGAGCTGGAGGCTGCAGAAAGGTTCCTGGGACAGAAACACCAGCTGGGAAGGTGTAACCTGAGCCCACAGAAAATGCCACAGGAGGGGGGATAACATATGTTGGGGGCGGGAACCCTTCAAAATAGAAGAACACAGCTTTAGTTCTAAAGAAACTTAGCAAGAGAAAGGCAAAAAAGTCATCTTTTTTTGACGGGGGTGTCTTTTAACACATTATAAAAGTAAGAGATCAGCCATGTTGTCAATCTTTAACTTGACTTTTAGAACTAAATATAGACTCTTGTCCACTTTTCTTCTATCCACTGAAGTGATCAGAGTATCCTAAAAGTGGCATCTTATGTTTAGTCACAGGAATTCCTTCATGATAACAAACACGCCCTTGCATGTAAACTACAGAGAAACAGCTCAAAAATAATGTTAGAAAATAGAATTTCTTTCTACTTTTTAACATGATGACTTGGTAATGTCACCCCAATGGAATATAGATTACTAAGTGACTGAATAGAAATTCCTAAACAGATGGGATTAAGTGAAGAAAGTATAAAACATGTATTTACCTGGCCGGCTGGGAAGAGGAGGGAAGGCTCCAGGATGATGAATGGGGATGAACTGGGAGTTACTTGCTTGACTTGGGGTCTGAGTTACAGGTGTTTTTCTGGCTTCAGACACTGGAGTCTTTCTTAGTTCTGTCTGGGATTTTACCTATGACCAACAGAAGCAAAACTATCTATAATAACCTGAAACTCAAATGTGTCAGAAAGAAGCACCTTCTCCTAAGAAAGTATTTAAAACCTTATTATGTCATTGCTGAAGATATTTAAATTCACCTAAGTTAAAAATGAAAAAATCAAAAGAAATTATTAGTAGCCAATAAAAGATATAGGGCTTAAGTTTACTAATATAATTATTTTGGTTTTACATGATCACAAAAATATTAAACATGAAAAGGACCTTAGAGCCCATTTGTTTTATAAACGAGATACCTGATGCCAAGTTAAAAAAAACTTGTCCATTATCTTAAGCTGCCTGTTAGGGGCCCAAGGCTCTTTATGCTCTAATTCATTAAGTAGCACACATGAATTATGAATTAATGACTATTAACCCACAGGTGAGACACTTTGGCCCTCAGTTTAATTTCATCTGGGCAGCCTTAAGTATACCCAGTCAAGCATCCACCCCTCCACGCTGCAACTTTACAACCCTTCAATAAATAAGGATAACTTTCAGCAGTAAGGAACAGGCCCTGAGACCCTAAACATAAAGCCAGAGAGAAGTAGATGCTATATATAACGCTCAAGGTTGAGCAAAATGAGGGAAAATAGGTAGTATTTACAGAAAATTTGGGATGAGGTACAGAATTATTGACCATTATCAGGCTTTCTTTAATCATCTATAGGCGATTTGAGATGGATGAGAGACCAGAAAGTTGATTTCATTTTCAGTCTAGACCTTAGAGGCAGTTACAGAGAACGACAGCAGGGCAGGCAGGAAATGCTGGACTCTTTATCCCTAAAACACTCCGTTGGCTTTCTAGTTCATCTGGATTTATTTCTTGCCTTTCACCAGCACTTCTCTCTCTCCATGTCTTTTAATTTCTACCATGTTTTTCTTCCTACTATTAATCTTAAAATGAAACTATTTTCTTATCTCTCCCTTTCTCAAAAAAAAAAAATGCTATTAGGGAAATACATAGAAGGTACTATTTGTTTGTAAGCAGTCATCAACAATGTAAGATTTCTCATGCAAACATGTTTGCCAAAATGTGTTAACAAATCACATGGCCACTTAAGTATTTATTTAAACATTGATGGTATGTATTAATAAAACCAGCAGAGTGTGAAGACACTTTTCTGTTTATATGAAATCATCTGTATCTCTTTGGAAAGCTATTTAAAAAAAACCAAAGCCACAAGTAACTGGGCAGTGTTTATCTTTTTCCAGCAAAAGACCTGGGTTCTTACTTTACGAATTCCCATGAGCCAGGATAACATTAAAGTGGTATAATGCCACTGGCTGGGAGAAGAATAAATGTCAAGAAAAAGAGCCTTATTCTTTTCCAAGAATATATTTTATTTTATATAGTGAATCTTGGGGGGGAAAAAAACCCGTATAAGCCTCAATATACTCTTGGTTCTATTAGATCTACAAAAAACTCCAAATCTCCACTATAACATTAACATGGTAATTGTACCTCTCAAAGATAATATAATACTGTGTGGCACTGATGACTCTACAACTGGTCATTTCAAATCACTTAAATTGGAGGATTGAGAGAAGTGTCAAATCAGGTTGAGATTTTTTTCACTCACATTAGAATTCTCAAGAATTGATAACATAACCATCTATCAAAGCTCTTTATATAACCTTACTATGCATCAGAAGAATGCACTTAAACTTCCAGGATGGCCAATTCTCAAGGCTTTAGAACAAAATGAAAAATCTTGCCTTGTGTGTGAGCCTTCCTCTACCTGCTTTATAGTTCAAATACAGCTTACCTGCACTGCCACATTCTGCTTTCCTGTTTCCTGTAACTTTTCTAAGGTGCATTTCTTGGTTTCAGTTTTCCTCTTGTTGTTGTCCTTCTTTCCATCATTCTTAGTTACAGTTATTCCTTTGCTATAGTCCCTTCTCACCTCTTTGGGAGGAAAACTTCTTCCTTGGTCTCTGTTCATTTCTCGTGGCTTAATGTTCTCTTTGAAGGTGACCATTGGCTTCTCTCCTGTGTCACAGTTGTTGCTTAGATTTCGGCCTGTAGACAGCACTGATTTCAGTCCTGGGCTCCCATCTGCAGTCAGCGACTCCATCACAGATGTTTCTTGCAGAATGAGGTTCTCTTTGGCTTCACTGGGGTCTTCTAGTATTAACTCTGGGATTTCTGTGATAAACAACAATTTCCCTACCTCATTTTCACACTGAATCAGCCTAAAAAAGTAAAAATAAATCCATATATGAAAAACATTAACCTAAAAAACAATAACAACTGAACTGTGTATGGATCCAACAGTGAATATATTCCTAGCAGTAAGAACTATGGAAATAGCAGGATAAACAATGTGGATTCAGATAACACAAAAAGGAGTTAGAAACTCAAGTTCTCATTATCACACTTATCATCACACCAACATATCCCCCTGCCATTTCAATATTTGCTAAAAATTGCATTTCCTAAGCATGTTTTAAATACAAGATACTAGTCTAGGTCCTTCACATGCATAAGGTATGGAAACTGAAACTCAGAGGCGATAAGTTCATTCAAACATGCAAGCGTTTAAGTATCTACTGTATGACAGGAACCTGAATACAAAAAGTAATAAATACCTATTGATTGTGGAAAGGTAATAATCTCCTGGGGGAATCCCAAGGACACACATCTGGGAAGCTGTAAAACTGTAAACTTAACTCAAACCTAACTGATTCCAAAACCTGTGTTCTTTCACCTGCAGTATCATATCTGCTTTGTATTTAACTAGCCACTAGCACCATCTTGGTCTGTCCTGACCAAAACTGACCACCATGTCCTTGCCAATACAAATCCCTGCCTATGAAGGTACAACTCAGATTTATAGATTTATAAAGCAGAAGCTCATAATAAACAAGAGGGACAAGACCAATTCCTCTATAATAGGCAGTGTAATGGGGAGCACAGGGACTTTTAAAAGAGCATACTGACCACTAGGGTCATAATTTGATGTTGTGCTACCAATATTTTGACTTAAGAGTTCATAAATAATAGCATTTATACCAAAGCCTAAAATACATGTGAGGTAGGAGGGAGGGAAGGAGAGAGAGAGAGAGAGAGAGAGAGAGAGAGAGAGAGAGAGAGAGAGAGAGTGTGTGTGCGTGTGTGTGTCCGTCTGTCTGATAAAGCAGTTAAAAGGGAGTAGACCAGAAGCCCAACGGGCATACCTTGGCTGATTATCAGCGATCCATTTGCCTATAGAAATCAAGCGCTGCTGTCGTATTCGTCGCTGCTGACCCTCTTTGTCTCCTGTAATACCCTGGTGGCCTTTGGAAAAATCCAAGTTCCTAAAATTGACACAAGCACGTATCAGAAAATTAAGCCACTAACAATATTTTCCAGGCAACCAAGTTCATCTAATTAACTGCAATGGCTTCAGATGTCGGCCATATAGGTTAGCTACTTGATGTAAACCGAACCACATTTGTTTGAAATTTAGACTCCCAAAGATTTTACGTACAATGGAACAAAGCAGAGAAGAAAACATATAAGTTCATTACATTAATGTAATATTTTTACTTAATTTGCCTGAATGACTATAGCAATATTAAAGGTGCCTATTCTAATAAACAGTATTAATCTACCCACTTTAATGTGGCTCATTCTAAATCAGAAAAACGTATAAATATCACAAAATATATAGAGCAAAAACGAAAACAACAGTAACAACAACAACAGGACAAAACCAAGAAAACCCTTAAAACTCATTGATGCCAGAAGGGTAACCAAAATAAGAATTTTTCAGATTTCTCCTTATTAAACTTTAAAATAATAAAAAATTTAAGAATTGCCAGGCAGGCCACTTGCAGTGGCTTACACCTGTAATCTCACTGCTTTGGTAGGCAAGGAGGGAGGATTGCTTGAGACCAGGAGTTTGTGACCAGCCTGGGCAACACAGTGAGACCCCACATCTACCAAAAAAAAAAAAAAGAATTGCCAGGTGGTAATCTAGATGCTGAGGACACAAAGATAATTAAGAAATATTCCCTTCCTTTAGAAGCAAATAATTATGATTCAATCTGATAAGCATTATAATAAAAGCTGGGCAAAGAATAAGAGAACACAGTAAAAGGAGAATGAGTTCCTTCTGAGAAGCTCTGGGAACGTTTTACAGAGTAAGTGACACCTGACTTGGACCTTCACAGGGACAGGTAAGTGCTTATCAGGCTGATAAGGAAAGGGTAGCACAGAAGGAGAAGGTGTTCTAGGCACAGCATGAACAAAGGTGTGGAAGAATAAAAATATAGAGCTTTTCCAGTATAGACATAGTGAGTATACAGTGTATAAGTACTGGGGGAAGGGGAAGGGAAGTGGCAGAAATTCAGGCTGAAAAACTAAGATCTGGGTAGTGCTATGATTTGAGCATCTAGGTGAAAGAGACATTAGAACACCCAGGAGTGCATAAATCAAAGTTTTTGTGTTAGTCACAGGACATCATTAGTTCTAGATTTTAAAAATACAATTCTGGGGGCAGTGTACAAATGAATTATAGAAGGAAAGGGACTCTAAGTAGGGAGGTTTTATATATTTTAGGTAAGCAGTGCTAAAAGCTGAACTATGTACAGGGAAATAAATGGAAGAAGTTCAATCTAAGAGGCATTCTGGACATACAATTACAAAGACTTGGTGAGAAAGACTTACAAAATAAGGGTTTTTCAGATTTCTAGCTTGGTCATGTAGCTGATAATGCCATAGGCACAAATAAGAAATGTAGAAAGCCAGGTATAGTGGCTCACGCCTGTAATCCCAGCAGTCTGGGAGGCTGAGGCGGAAAGATCACTTGAGGCCAGGAGTTGGAGACCAGCCTGGGCAACATAGTGAGACTCCATCTCCATAAAAAATGTGAAAAATAAGCCAAGAGTGGTGGCTCGCACCTGTAGCCTTATCTACTCAGAAGGATGAGGCAAGAGAATTGCTTGAGCTCAGGAGTTTGAGGCTGCAGTGAGCAATGATCCCATCACTGCACTCCAGCCTACGAAGCAGAGCAAGACCCTAGCTCTCTTTGAAACAGCAGCAGCAGCAGCAGCAGCAACAACAAACCCAGAAACACAGAATGAAGATTGAAGATTATTTTTTGTTGACCAAACACAAGGTCACGTTAAAGTATAAAATGCATAAGGGAGGTTGGAGTGTTAGAATATGGGTCCAAACTCTAAAAGAAGTCAGAACTGAAAATTTGGGACTTATCATCCAAGAGACATAGGAATGAATTTGATCACCAGGGAGAATGTAGAAAGTGAGAAGGAAAGGACAAGGAAAGAACCCTAGAGAACAACAACATAAAGAGGCATGTAATATAAAAGAAATAGTGAAAAAGACTGCGTGCTAAGGGCAGGAGAAGAATAGTGTCACAGAATTAAGGAAAAAGGTTTCATGAAGGAAGGAGATCAACAGACTTAATGCTGAAGAAAAATTAAATAGGATGAAAATTATAAAGAACTTACTAGATTTGGTATCTAGAAGGGTACTGATCGATAGTTTAAGTTGCACAGTAGGCTGAGAAATGACTAGGACTTGAAGTAGAGTCAGTAAAGTTAGTCTACACTACTTTTTAAAAGAAATCTGATGATAAAAAGATAGGGCAACATTAAAGAAATACGGGGATGAGAATTGTATTTTACCTTCCTATTAATAAAGAATGGGGCACATTACTAGGCTAAAGGGAAGGGGGAAGAGAGGAAGGGAGAAAGGAAACTAGAAATACAAAGCAGAGAGGATAACAGAGCAAGTTTCTTGGGAGGTAGGAAGGGATGGGATCAAGGGTACAGATGGAAAGGTTATACTTTAATTCCTATTACACAGGAAATAAAGGCATGGCATATACAAATCCATTATTATGTCAACAAACTTTCGCTACCGGTTGCTGTTAGGAAAATACAATACAACTCAGACAAATCAGAGGTTCCTCTACATGTGAGCCTGATTCCTGCTCATTTTAATACTATAACACTGGCAATGCAACCAATCTACTTCAGCTGCCACCTACCTGAAAGAAGGTCTCAAAGCCAAGAATCCTTGTAACTCAAACTCCTCTGGAAGTGGTGTAGCTAAGAAGGGTGGAAATCAAAATTTGCAAGCATTTTAATTAAAATACTATTGTTTGGTAGAACACTGCTCACTAAATTAAAAAAATGAATAAAATTTTAAAAATGAACATACAGAAAAAGACTATAATGCTTATAGCTCTCTGTTCTTCTTCATAATAATCCTGGTGAAAATAATTAACCTACCAAAACCCTGCGGGTTACCTTTGGGGCATAGACATCCCCCGCAATATTCATCTAATATTCAATGCTGATAAGGATAGATTCTTTTTTTTTTTTAATCAGCAGTCTTAAAAAATCGTAGCCTTGGATCCAGTGATCCCAACATTTAGATTACCTATCTCCTTTTACTCAAAGCATTGAGTAACACTGACATTACCTAGGAGTTTGAAAGAAATACAGAATCTTGGGCATTATCCCGAATCTACTGAATCATAAACTGTATCTTAATGAGTCAAGTGATTCATCTATGAATTAATACTTGAGGAACACTGATCTAATAGAAGAAAGAAGCCAAGCTACAGGATGTTCAGTGCAGCATTATTTATAATGGGGAAAATTTTAAAGCAATGCAGAGTGAGTAAACAGATTATGGTACATCCATAATATGGAATATTATGAAGCTAGTAGAAATCGTGTTTTCAAAATGCTTAATGACAAAAGAAAATACTAACAATATAATGCTAAATTTCAAAAGCAGGCACAAAGCTGTATTTGACACCAATCATCTCTTATTTGTGTGCATACATAAGAAAAAGGTTCGAAGAAGATGTACTATCATTTGAATAGTAAAAAGTATCTCTGTACGGGAGAACTATGAGTGATTTGTGTTCTTTATGTTTCTATGTACCACATTATCTATGATAAGCAGGTATTACTTTGATAGAGCAATGCTGTTCACGTTAATTCCTTTTTTTAAAAAAAAAATTAGTAATAATGAGGAAGAAGGGGAAAAGATGGAAAGAATGCAAAGGTATTGCGTTCTCTGGACTCCTATTCAAAAGTAGTTTTAAACAAGTTGCTGAAAGAACTAGGAGAACATTATCTCTACTTCCACCCACTAAATCAGCGTAGAGTCAGTCACTTTTGAGACACTGAATTTAAAGCCAAACACCACCCCAAACTTATTTTTCTCTGGCCTTAAATCCACTATTAGTGATAGAGAACCACATCGACGACACAGGGTTAGTGCAGCCCTTACCATTAGTACTTGAGAGATCCTCTTCATGGGGATGGAAACTGTTCAGAAGAGAAATCAGCCAGGGCCAAATGCTGTAAATTAAAGCAATATTCCAGTCCTTATTTTATACAAGAGAAACTAGAACACTAATAAGCCATAAAAATGATATCTATAGGACCTGGACTCAGTTTTTCCCTTACTTTGGCATTTTAAAAGCTGTATAATTCCCTAAAACATATATTCAGAGATATACCAGATAATGATAAAGATAAAGATATGCTAGAAGGACTGAATTTCCGTAATAGAGATCTACTACTGCAGATAATTTCCTGGGCTCCTAATTTAACAAATAGTGAAAATAATTTGTCAGTTTTAAACATTAAAAATTGATATTTACTGAGAAAACTCTGACAGGAGAAATAACATATTGTTTTCATAGAGCCTTCGTAGATCTTATCAGTTGTAGAACCCACCGCTAGTTCTTTAATCTGTGACGGCGTATGGTTGGTTATACCACACTCAAATCACATTCTCTGTTCAAAGTGAAGAACAATGCCTTTTTCTCTATGGTACAAAAAAGTCCACATTGTTACAATAGCCTTATCTCTAAACTCTGTTTCCTAACACACAATTTTTGTGAAGGCTTACAAATGCAATATCAGAACATATACTTTCCACTATTAGAAAGTGAGTTCTTCATATGTATTTGTTAATTGTGTTATTAAAGTCCTTGGTTCCTGAGTGAGGTTTGTTAAAAATTCCATTATGGATATAGACTTATAAATATTACATACATAGCTTAAGATAGTATTTCTCAAAAAGGTACAGGGGGAAAATAAGTTCTAGGAATTGAGAAGACCCAGAAATAAGAAACTGAAGATTATTTGAATACACATAAAATTCTGAGTTCACAAAAGAAATAGAGATTGTTTTTCCCCCTGGATCATTCTGTAGAAAGGAAAAAAAAAAAAAAAGATGAGAAATAGGGATCATCTCTTCATTATTTAAAAGATAGAAATGAAGATTACTATGTATCAGAGACATGAGAAAAATTTTTAGTTTTAAAGAAATACCCCATGCCAGTCTTTAAAATGAGTACTAACAGACTGGGCATGGTGGCTCATGCCTGTAATCTTACAAGCTGAGGTGGGAGGGCTGCTTGAGACCAGGAGTTTGAGACCAGCCTGAGTAAGAGCAAGAACCCATCTCTACTAAAAATAGAAAAATCAGCTGGGTGTGGTGGTGTGCACCTGTCATCCCAGCTACTCAGGAGGCTGAGGCAGGAGG
This sequence comes from Lemur catta, assembly GCF_020740605.2. NCBI lineage: Eukaryota > Metazoa > Chordata > Mammalia > Primates > Lemuridae > Lemur > Lemur catta. Next base: position 19,338,059 of record NC_059150.1, on the reverse strand, counting down.
ATTGCTTGAGCCCAGGAGCTTGAGGATGCAGTGAGCTATGATGACGCCATTGCACTCTAGCCTGGGTGACACAGCAAAACTCTCTCTCTCTCTCTCTCTCTCAAAAAAAAAAAAAAAAAAAAAAGAGTACTAATATAATTTAAGATAGAATGAAATACCTGCAAAGGCATAATTCTAAAGATCCTAATAAATCTGATAGGAGGAAACAGGAAGAGTGAATCACAAAAAAGGAGGGAAAAAATGTTTGTAAATAAATAAATCTATTTCTTCTGGTTGAATATACCCTTTGCCATGAGAAGAAATGGGAAGACACAGAATGGGCCAAAAGAATCACTATAAAGAAACAACAAAACAAGTAAAACAAAAACAGCAATCCCTGCCCATAAATACAAAAACTCCCTAAGTAAATGGTAAAACAGAATTCTTTTACAGCATTACTGATACAATCTATTGAACCAAACACAATTTTGGGTTCTAAAATACGCAAGAGTAGAAAAATCCTATAGCCTGAGTTAAGAAGTAAAAGCTTTGTACAAGGAAGCAAGGTCTGAAAATCTGTGCTAACATTAAAAAGAAACATATAGTATGGTGTGCTAGGTCTCTAAACTCTATTAATGACGATGTCAAAAATGAAGGCGTTTAGGTGAGAGAAAAAAGGAAAGAGAATTATGAGGTAGAGGGATCAAAGGGTCTTAAATGTGGCTAGGCTATTTTCTAAGTTGTGACCTTCATTAGTGTGTATATGCTGAACCACAAAGCAGACATTTCAGAGATTCTTTTAAATCTATCATCAAAATATGTAGAGGAGGAACTTCCTACTCACTGCAAAGCTATCTTGGAAGTAATTATTCCTATAATCAAAGGTACACTGAAAGTTATCATTTGTCACTGTAAAATCAATAGTTCCTAAAAACTGTCAGAATTACTGAGTAGAGATTACAGAGAAAACGGTGAGAATCAAATTAGCTTTCACTCTTCTACACTTGAAATAAACAAATATAATTCAAATTGGGTGTTTTTGCAAGGCAACATCAAACAGTTTATGTATAGAAAATAACGAAAGAAATGAAAATTTCTTTCCTTAAACTCCTAAACAGAAAATTGCAGCATACTGTAATATGTAAGAAACCTTCAAGATCATTTTGATATGTGAAAAATGCCTTTTCCCTAGGATAGCAAGAGAGAACAGGGGAGTACACAGGGAGCCACAAATCCTTAAGACTCTGCCTCCCATGAAGAATCCAAATAAATAAGTGGAAAGCATACAAAGAGGTCTTCAGTTCCATTTCCAGAGAGTAGGCAGAAAATACAAAGGCTACCATTGTTCAAATGTTGTGTTTTAGAAGGCAGTTTTTATGTATCTATGAGCATCAAACAAAGCACACAAGTTATCATGAAATTCTAAAAACACTTACTACTGTCTTTCATCCACCACTGCCTCCTGAAAGACCCTGGGTCTGAGTCTTAGCCAGTCCATGGAGACCTTGACTGCGGGAAGAGGATAGGCATTGTAGGACTCCTCCTGAGACTCGTTCTGGAGAGGGTACTTGCACAGGATGCCAAGAAAAGACACTTGAAGAAAAAAATGCATTCAGAAAGCATAAGATATTCGAAGCTGTGTATCTGTTCAAATTAAAATATCATTATGTGTCTTCTGCTACCACGTAAATGTCTTACAGCTTCTTTCTAAAAAGCCATATTCTTTTCGTATAAAAATGTTATAGATACAGTTGATGAGGGAGTGTCAGCAGAGAAAAGAATGGAAGTCAGGTTTAGGTTTCTTGATTCAATACTAAGAAATATAAGACAAACTTTTTTTTTTGAGACAGGATCTCACTCTGTTGCCCATGCTGGAGTGCAGTGGCCTCATCATAGCTCACTGCAACCTTAAACTCCTGGGCTCAAGCCATTCTTCTGCCTCAGCCTCCTGAGTAGCTGAGACTACAGGCGTGCACAACCATTCCCAGCTGATTTTTCTGTTTTTTTGTAGAGATGGATTCTTGCTCTTGCTCAGGATGGTCTTGAACACTTGGCCTCAAGCGAACTTCCTGCCTTGGCCTCCCAGAATGCTAAGATTACAGGTGTGAGCCACTGTGCCCGGCCAATAGGACACTTTTTAATATGTCACCATGCTTTGCTACATTGATGAAAATGCCTAAGATTATGCTTTTCAAAGAAGCTGGCACATGTCAAAGTTAAATGATTTAATACTCACTAAAGAGGGCCAGCAACTGTGTCCAACATAGCTGTTCATCTTGACTGTAACTATGCTGCTCTGTTTCATTGCTAAAGTCACGGAGGTGATGAAGTTGAAACAGGTTAATGACAGTGACATGAACTAACTGCTGAGAGTTGAAAGCTTTTTGGAATAGCAGCCTCTGTAAAAGAAGACAGAAATACTCCATGTTTATCAAGAACAGGAAACATCTCTGACACAAGAATTAAACTGACAATTTGCATTTAGAACCACATGCATAATAGTGGAATTACAGATGAATAAACTGTTCCACTCTTACTTCCTGTATTTTAATTGGATCTGATGTTTCCCAAACTGATTCTTTGTCTTGAAACCATAATTTATATATCTTCATCCATTAGAAATTGTTTTACAAAAGATGTGTACACATTAAAATATTAAATTGGGACCAATAACTAGAAAGCAGATCTATGTAGTGAAAAAATTTCAACAGAAAGACTCAAAAAAATATTCTTTTGAACTCTTAGTACATAAAGCACAACTTCCAAGATTTGTCATAAAATTTATTCTTTCAAAGGCATGACATATTTAAAGAAATTTACTTAATAAACAAGGCATAGCAAGAAATATATTCTGGAACACAGGGTTAATGATTTATACTAAAGCAAACATTAGGATGTATTATAGGCCCATCCACAAATTATCACAATGATAATTTCTCTTCTTAGAGAAGTACATGCATGATCTTCATCAAATTTCATTTACTTAATAACTGTGTGCACAGTGACATGGTAGCCTCAATTTAATTTCCCTCCTACTTTAATATTTGCAATAGTTTTAGATTACCCCCAGCTAAAATACTTTTCAACCCAAAGTCCCTAACAGTTGATAGCTACTAGAGATGATTTCCCAGTTTCACCTTACACTTTAGCCATAGCCAGCCTTCTTCCCCAGGGAAAATTTTTGCAGACAGTGGGGATTCATTGTCACTAGCCTTATGATGGGAAACAGATAACCCTAGTTCTACCAGCAATGACAGGGAATGCTACCATGTCAGAAATTTATGGCTGCCTTTGCCCAAAGTATTCTGAGATTTTTGTTTTTGTTTACTTAAAGAATCTGAAATATCCACAGTAAGCTCTATGATTCTAATAGCAAGGTCTTTCACATTATCACTGGAGAAAAATACAGTTCCATTTTACTTTACTCTTTCTATCACACTTTCGGCCTTCCTGCTATCTGCCATTGCACCGGATACATCTAGAATGGTTAGCCCTTTTCCAAGGGCATCAAGCATTTCACTTTCCTTCCCTAAAAATTTCCTGAAATCCTATCTCTTCTCCAGAGTTTTCCCACAGAATTTCTCCTTCAATTTCTACAACTAACCTTCTAAATAAGCTGATCATTTACACAAATGCATAAAATTAGCATAAAATGAGAATATTTATATTTTTCAAAAAGCACTGTTTCTTATAAGGATAACATGGTAATGCATTCCTTGTAGCTATAAATCCACTGGCATTTATTTTAGAAGGCAATGTCCCGTTGAACAGTGTCACGGCCCTTTAAAGGATTTTCTAGTGTATGTACGGAAGCACTGATGCATGTGAATATCGCCCAGTACTAACAGACGATAGCATAAGTTTATGAAGGTAGAGACTTTGTCTTGTTCTCCCCTATGTCTCTAAAAGCCTAGAAAAATACATGGTGCAAAATAGGTATAATGAATTCTTAATGAATGAATAACCTACACCTTTAGAATAAATGTGAAATTATTCAGTTGTAATTTTGTAACATTTAAATTGTATTATAATAAGGAGAGGGCCTCCTAGAGAATAAAAATCAGTTTAGAACTGACATGTTTTTGCTACTCAAATTTTCAACTGCAGTTGAGGAACATATTGAACTAAGTATCATTATGAAACAGCACACACTTAACAGATATAAAACACTTTACAACTCAATTCCCAGATCCCAGGCCTTAAATCCTTCAGTGGACCTCAAGTTGTTAAACATTTCTGCTTATTATTCTAAAGATTGCTAGTCAGATACACTGAAGTATACATATGGATGATACTAATTAGCGACATATGCTTTACAAATACTTTTGAAAATTTACCTCACTATGCTAAAATTTCACCCCAGCAATGCTCTTCTATTTCAATACTGTGTAAGGTTTCAAAGACAGCTGCCTTTACCATGCTTAACTTTACAGTGTTAGAACAATACTTCAAAGTATATTTTAGCAACTGCCCACCTACATTCCATCAGAACTTCACATAAATACATATTTGAAGAAAATACTAGTGTTTGAGGTTGAACTAAATGCATAATTGACTGGGTTTTAAAGTAGAATAACTTACATAGTGAAGATTTCATTAAGGTAGGGACCCTCTCCACAATCCCACCAATTTAGGGAGTACAGTTTTCATAGAACCAGAGTTGGAAGGAATCTCAAGAGGTCATCTAGTCCAAGCCCCCACTATTTAGTTGGAATGCACCTAAACCATTTAAGAAACATGCTGTCAATCCAACTCTCAAACTCTCCAAAAAGGAAAATCCACAACCTATCCCAGCAACCCTCTATGTATTTCAACGTAAAATTTTAGTTCAGACCTCAGGAAAGACATTAAAAAAAAAAAAATCCTTCATATATCTGAATACTTACTGGTAAACTATTTAGACATGTTTGTTTTCTCCCAGGCTGAATAGCCCAGGACATTAAAAAGTTAGCCATTTACACAAATCCAATCCTATAAATCTGTAGTCCCCAACCCCAGGGCCATGGACCCATACTGGGCTGCAGAGCTCCCCCGCCCTGTGGAAAAATTGTCTTCCATGAAACTTGTGGTAGGGGGAGTGGGCAGGTGGGCGAGGAAGGGCGAGCGAGTAAAGCTGCATCTGCATTTATAGCCATTCCCATCACTTGCATCACCACTGAGCTCCACCCTAAACCCCTCCACCCCCATCCGTGGAAAAACTGTCTTCCATGAAACTGGTCCCTGGTGCCAAAAAGCTTGGGGGCTACTGCTATAAATAATATAGCATGGGCTAAGTTTAAATAGGGCACTAAGAAAACAGCAGGGTACTCTGGAAGTTTATTTTAAAACAAACTATTTATATTATAATTATCTAGTATAGCCTCTTAAACACAAAAAGTAACAACTTAAAAGCGATTATCTGTAAAAACTATTTTATATTGACTATATTTGGCTAATTTATGTCTTAACCATCCAAGTTCTACAATCTCTTGGAATGTGGGACCTTTTACAACACTTACAGAAAAACTGTGAAGCAGTTACAATTTCCCAAGCATATAGAAACCCAGAAATAACCAAGAAATATAAAATGTTCTTTGAGACTGTCTTGCTTACTGTTGATCCCAGTGCCTAGAAGTGACTGATACACAATAGACAGTCAAATATTTGTTGACTAAATGAGTTTATAATAAAGTTAATACCTAATTTTGACTCTCCCTATATTTTATATAACGTACTGCATTTAAACTGCTATCTTAATATGCTGACAAAAGATTACTTTCATATATAAAAATAGAACAAGGGTTACTTAATTGTATCTCCTTATACAAATTATTAATCATAAAATATTTTCCTGTTGAATGAAATTCTCATTCCTTTCCTTCCAACTACCACAAATTCTGATGGCTAAAAGCACAATAAAAATAATGAGCTTGGTTTGCTGAATGGCAATATCAAGTAGGTAACAGAATCATATCTAAGAATATAAAAACCATCAAAAGTAGTACTTTCAAAACTGAGGAGTTATTTATTTTTTTCCAGTTGATACTTTCTACCAAATGGCAGCTAGTCAGTGAAAACACTGGCTATACGGTATTTCTTTATATACTGTACCTTAGTTTAAACTGAGGGGATGTTGCATGTAAGAATTTCACATGCTTCAGATTTAATTTTTACTAATAGTTCACAGTTAAGTAATGACATAAAAGCTGTGAGTCAGGAGTCAGTCTCTTCCAAATCTTATGCTTCCTGATTTAGACAAGACAAAAATTCTCTGTTTTTGAAATCTAACCTTAAACTGTTCTTCCAATTTCTCTCGAAGAGGGCTCAACTTTTCCAAGCTCTTACTCAGGTACACATGACCGTGGAATTTAATAAAGGCCTTGATGAAGTCAGAAACACCCCACTTGGTTTTCACCTCATCCCGGCTGAAATGAAAGAGAAACTTTCATGAATCTTAAGCAGCAAAATGGCTAAAACCACTTACAGGAGGCTTTGCAAAAACATGTTATTTGAGCACCTGATACACAAGAAGAGGATTCTGTATCTGACTAACTTTTCAACTGCAACATAATCAGATGAGTCGGTATTCGGCAGCTCATCTCTTTTACTGGGAACAAATCAGACACTGGTTGAAATTCAGTGACTATATGCAAAACTATTATATGTCTATATGTTTTGAAATAAGAGAAACATAGATAACTGGCCATTATTTCCTGTTATCCAAAATATGAGGGCTTAAGGCTCCAGGTTACACAAAATTCTCTTGGAAAAAAGTCAATCCTACCTTTCCAGTGCTTTAGAAAGTGCTTTTTGTAGATTAGTGGAGGCAGCTGGGAAAGGGAACTTCACAGCAATGCTTCTGCAGTAGTAGAAAATTGTGGTCAGATGGTCTCCTTTGGAAGAAGCTAAGATAGCCAACTGATTGTAAGGCTGACCTACAGGAGAAAGTTAAGATTCTAAAGTAATCGAAGAACAACAGTCTTGCTATGAGACTTCAATGATCAGTTTTTAAATTCTCAAATTAATAACAGAGAATATTTTATAAGGTAAATCTTATGATTATCTCACTACAAGTTAGCATAATGTAAAACCGCACACTTCAGTGATGGTACATACTATCTTACATAGGTAAAAAGGTCATATAAGTAGGGTGGAGAGCACAAGTTCAAATAAGGCTTCAGAAAAGGCTAGACAGTAAATATTTTCAGCTTTATGGGCCAAAGGGTCTCTATCACAACCACTCAACTCTACCATTATATTGTGAAAACAGGCATAGACAATGTGAAACGAATAGTGTGGCCAGACTGCCATCCCTGCTTTAGACTCTTTCTACAGTCTAAAGGAATTTCCATGTGGCTTAACAAGAATGATTTATATCATCAAACATCTGCTGTAATTACTTTAATTCAAGAATCACTGCTAACACTTATTTTGGGGACATCAAAAGACAAAAGCGCTATCTTTTAGGTAACAGATCGTTTTTCCAGGGGGAAAGGGTAGTATTTAAAGAAATAATTATACTATAAGCAATTAAGGATGCCAGAGTTGTATTAACAGAAACAGTATTAGATTGCATTATGGAATAGTCTATTTATACCGCTTTACTGACAATAAATTTTATTTGTAAAAAGAAAACAAAGGTCATTTTAGGTTATGTGGTATGTGTAGTTCTAAGGAAAAATGATGCTCAATACCAAAACTCAACATTTGTTGCTTTCATAAAATTTGAAAGGTGAATCTTGAGTTATTTGCCACATTGCTACAAAGAACAAAGTGTCATGGTTAGCCTCAAGGTGACAGGCCCACTCACCATTGGAGGGGACAAGCTGAGCTGCATGCCTATAGTAGGACTCTGCCTGGCTGGTCTGGTTTCTGTATCGAGCTAAGAAGAAAAAGAAAATGTATTTTTTTAAAAAAAAAATACACCAAAAAGATAACCAACCAGTAGGGCAGTATTTCCAAAACAGCTGTAGTTTTAAATTTTAAAGGTTAATAAAGACATTAAAGTTATTTTAAGATCATTAAAGACAGAAAACACTTTAAAACAAATTAACTATAGGATTATGTGTGAAGTGTCCACTGCGTTCCCTACTTGGGACGCCCAGCATGTGACCAGTGTTGAAGCTTACCTAGCCCCCACTTTCAGGTCGTCCAGTGTCATGCATCACCAGCTCCCACTACAGACTATGCTGGTGACCTGGAGCCGGCCCACAAGAAGGGGTGAGTTATATGGCACTTAAAAACAAAACAAAAAACACTATACAATATCTGAAAATTATATATTTCTCTTTCAATATCTTAAAAAGTGATTTGAAAAATGCTTCATATCTACTGCAATATTAAGTATGTGTGTGGAAAAAACACATTTAAAGCAAAAACAATCTAAGCAGACTGTCATTGACTCTCCCTGCCAAACTCACTGCTTACTTTGATGTGACCCCCTCATGGAGTCACTGATTTATGACATTAAGAAATCTAAAATCTTTAAACTTAAAAGCAGCAATGTTCTCCATTCCTTGTTATTTGAGGACAAGCAAAACATAATCCTATAGTTAATTTGTTTTACAACCTTTTTAGGTCAATTTACAGGAATGAACAAGAATAAATAAGTTACATAATATTCTCAGATAAAATACATATAATAGAAATGAAAATTTAACTTTAAAAAGGAAGCAAAATTTAAAATGAGCTTTTAGTGTACTACTGGTAAGAAGGAAAGAAGGCAATCTAGCTTCAGAAGGAATAATTTATAAACACCATTTATTCCAAAAGAGTACATACGTTTCATTTAAAAAATATTATGGCACCATAATTAAGCCTTGATTACATTTTTTGCTGTTTATTATTTGCCTACACCTGCATAAAGTCTGAATAAAATTTAAATCTTAATATGAAAGTTAACTTCCTTCGAGATCCTCTGCTAATCCCAAAATATTGAGAAATTTTTAGTTCCTTAAAATACATTTATGACAATCTAAATTGTGTGCGCATGCTCAGCTTAAAGGAAAAGAGTTTGTTTCTATGACTACTCCAAAGGAAAGGATAAATGTATTATCCATTCCTTCCCACCAGAGGCTCACCAATGTCTCCAAGGTGGACGAGGCAGTGCTGGCAGATATAGGAACAGGAGCTAGACTGTGGCTTCACTATGGCGCTGGTATGCGTCTGTTTATTGCTGATAATTCCCAGTTGGGAAGACTTCACACGGCATGGTAAATCTACATTAAACACTGTACACAGTTCTTGTAATAACTAAAAGAAAAACATGAACGAGATTTAGTAGTAAGTCGCAACTGGTAAGTCAGAAGTGCTCTGACAGTAATGTTTGCAAATTGTACGATATCTACCTAGTATCAAATACTGCTGAGACCTGGCTGGAACTACATGAAAATTATTATTTTGAGACAGAGTCTCACTCTATTGCCTGGGCTAGAGTAGAGTGCAGTGGTGCAATCACAGCTCATTGCAAACTCAAACCCCTGGGCTCGAGTGATCCTCCTACGTTAGCCTCCCGAGTGGCGAGGACTACAGGTATGCCTGCATGCCTGGCTTTTTTTTTTTTTTTTTTGGTAGAGATGGGGTATCACTTTGTTGCTGCAGCTTGTCTTGAACTCCTGCTCTCAAGTGATCCTCTCACCTTGGCCTCCCAAAGTGCTAAGATTACAGGTGTGAGCCACTGCACGCCGCCTATATGAAAATTTTATGGTGATCATTCATAGTCTAACTAGTATCATTCATTATAAGTCATATCTTTTGAATTCTCAAGTATTGGAGCAATCTGGCATGTGCATTTAAAAGGAATAGCAGCATTTTAAAAACAGACTATTTACCTGAATAGGGCACATTCAGCAAGCAAAGCAAAGCAAGAAATTCCATGAAATTATCTACCTACTCTCAGAAACACACAAAAATCATTAAAGATTGGTTGGATACAAATTTGACTTAGATGCAAGCCAAGGTATTTATGAGACTCTAGCAATTTCTTGAGATTTATTTTCTTAAGCTGTATGCCAATTCTTTGCATACACAATAAACCTCATGGTACTACAGACCTTACCTAGATCACCCACTCTTACCTCCTCTCTTCCCTATTCTTACAGTATGAGAGGGCTCTTCTAGTCAGAGCTAACTTCTCTGCCTATACTTGCCTGGCATTTCATTCTTTTATGCCTCCTGCCTGTCACCTCTCCCCAACCCCCGCCATTCTCTCATCTACTTTCAGCCTCTCATGCTTCTTTCATGTGGCCTACACACATCAAGTGTCTCAAACAGAAAATAAAAGCAAAAAAAAAAAAAAAAAAAAAACCAGAAATAAACCACTCTCCCTTTACCCTAGATTCCTTCCTACAACCTTCTAACGTCTCTTCCCACTCCACCATCCACCACCACTCTACTACCAATCAGTTACCTAATAGCCAAACATAATGCACATTTTTCAGTCATCGTTTTATTGGACCTCTCTGCTGCATTTAAAATGGCCGATCTGCTCAGTTGATCAACTGAGCTCTAGTTCTTTGTATCTCTCCAACCATTCCTTTTCAGTTTCCCTCATTCAAAGGCTTTTCTTCTCCCACCTTGCTTATCAAGGGGTTAATTCTTGGTCTCTACAGAGTTCTTCATATTGTATTCTCATTTATTCAAATACACTTAGAAATATATTCAATTATATTCATCCAAATATTTGGCTACTATGTCAGACACATGGTAAGCAAGAGAGATACACAAAGATGAATAAGAAAATCTATGGCCTTAAAGAGCCTGTAGTCAAATGAGCAAGTCAGGTACAAAAAGAACAAAAAAGCGAGGGAAAGGGGTAGGGAGAGGAAAAAGGGGAAAGAAGAGACGAAAGTGGAGGGAGAAAGAAAAACTGATATACAGCATAAGCCAACAGACTATTCTACTTTTATAATAAACTTAATTTCCTAGATTATTTGATACATTTGTCTTACGTTGTCCTTGTGATAAACTAGTAGCAACACAGTATATGTAGGTATAAAGCTCCATTTTTTTCAGATGAGGATGTAAAAGCAGCAGAAATAATCAAGTGATTTGACTAAGGTTACAGAATTAGAAACACCTTGATTCTATCACCACTCTAACATGTACAGAATTCAAAATACAAAATAAGATACCCTAAGATAAAAGCCACTTTCATAACTGAATAGACTCTGTGCATCCTTTCTCATTAAGCATAGTAAGTATCCACTTTATCTTTATTTCTACCTGTACATTTGTAATGGGCAAGATATTTGCTCAAATAAAACTGGGTAAACAAGTTAAGGCTCCAAATGAGTAGGGTCAGGAAATAGAAGAGGCACATAGTACAGGAAAGGAATGAAAGATGGAGGGGGGAAAAAAAGAAAGGGCAGACAACTGTGGGGGATGGCAAGAAGAAACACGAGAGGATGAAGAATCAAGTTCAGTAGGTACTGAAAGAACAGACTGGAACACTACGCAAGGATGAACATCTGGTAAGATAATAAAGGAAGATCACAAAAAGTAAATCAAACATGGTTGGAACATCATGTAGAATGTCTTGTAATAAAATTTCTGCCCAAACTAGCAGTTTAAGTGGAGATATCAGACAGAAAAGCTCCTGCAGGTTCAAGGATTCTAGGAAAGATGGCTCTAGTTGCTACAGAATCAGTAACAAGGTGGAACCTAAGAAGAGGAAAATATATTTTGTAAGTCAAACAAAACCATATCTTACTTTTATGTAGGCTGACCTTGATGTACTTTACTTGCTAGTAGTTTCCCTAAATCTGGATGGATGGCTGATGAGAAGCTAGTTACTTCACTATAGGAGTACCGACCAGGAGATATTCCTAAGGCTATAGCTTAATAATGAACGCCTGTTGTTCTTCCCAAACGCCAATCACAGAACCGTAAAACTGGAAAGGGAATCTATGAGCATCTGTCCACTCTACTCTCACAACCAGGAAGCTAAGCGCCACACAGGTCAGAGCCTTGCCCAGTTACAATCAGCACTAGAGCAGCACCAGAACACTTTCTGGGTTCATATTCATCAAGTGACCTTTTATTCCACATCTCCTCAGCTCTATTCTCTGTGCCAAAAATGAAGGATTGTCTATGAAGGTACAGAAAATCACCTTTTATCCATATAGAAACTTAATGATAATGCTTTCTTTTTGGCTCCCATTTTCTTAGAATAAAGACTACTGTTCTGTTCTTTGATGTTGGAAAAAGAAAACCACAGCAGAATGTTATGTCTTTACTTTGACAAGGAACTGTTTCTGCTTGAGGCATCATGCTTTAACTGGTTAACAAAATGATAGCTAAGAAGTTACAACTATATTCACAGAAAATGTGACTGTGGAGAACCACGTATCAGTCTCTTCTCAATCCATTCCAATCAGATTTCCATCCCACCACTCTGCTGAAGTTACATTTCATCAAATCCAAGGATACCATAAATTATAAGATAAACCACTATTTTACACAATATTGAGAGGAAAAAAAATGCTGCTAATGAAATGGTGACTTCCCATCTATTGTAAACTTTCCCTATTTCACAGATGTTAAAATATGTTTTAACATGTTTTAGAAATGAAGAGATATGGTACTCAATTAAGTTCACCAATGACTTCCATGTTGCCAAATGTAATTGGTCATTTAAAATCTTATTTGACTTTTCAGCAGCACTCAACAGGGTTATCACTCCCTCCCTTACTGAAATGCTTTTCTCTTGGCTTCCGAGGGACCTCTCTCCAATTTTCTCCTACTGCAATGGTGCTGTCTCTTGTGCTCAATCTCTTCCCATCTGACTAAGTCAGGATTCTTTACTGTAATCATAAAATTTACTCTGGCCCTGATCTTTCCACTGGGCTCCAAACTTGTTTATCCAATTACCTATTTGACATCTCTACTTAGATGTCAAACAGGCATCTAACTTAATAGGAAAAAGTTACTTTCTCCCTAGTGTTCCCCATCTTGGTAAACGGTACAACCATTCAACTGGCTGCTCAAGCTGATAACCCCTCCTTTACTGATTCCACAAATCCAATCCAATCCAATCCATCAGAATAAGTCCTACTGGCTACACGTCAAAAATCTACCCACTTCTTTCCAGTACAGTAGCATTCTAACTAGCTTTCATTCCCAGGGTTACCTTTTAAAAATACAAATCTGATCACACTATTCCCTTGCTTACTCTCCAATGGCTTGCAACTACACGTAAGATTAAAATTCAAAACTCATCTTAGCCGATAAGGCCATATAATGATCTGGAATTTATCTACTTCCTCAATCTGGTGGCTAAACATGTGCTGCATGTAATCAAGAAAGATATGTGGAACATTATTGTTAGTAACACCATTAACTGTTTAAATTATCAAATCAAGACAATGTAAAAATGCAAGTGAAAAGTCCTATTAATGTTGATATCTGAAGTCTACATTATCATCATGTGAGAATAAATAGTTTATTGATGCTTATTCTACAACTGTCATACTTGCTCAATCATTGCCTGTGGAAAATAGAGGGGAGAACTGGTGCTTGCTATAAAAATTTCAAAAATCAATTTTAAAATTAAATTACTCATATATTTTTCCCTTATAAAACCATTTGTGAGACATTTAAATGATATTATTCATCTGTGTATGTTTTTACATATACCATGCCCCCTCATAAAAATGCTTTATTTACTTCCTTGCAGATTTGTTTTGATTTACCAAAGTCTAGTTAAACTCTTGGAAATGTGTCACATGTATGTCACATCATAAAAAGAGGTTAAGAACCATTTTTCAAAATGATGGCTAGTATAAAAATGAACTGCAGAAGGTAGATGCCTTCTCTCTCTCCAAGAGAGCCAGCTGTACCACCTTCCTCCTATTCCCCCTAAGTCAGTCATATTCCCAGTTCTAGCTTTTACACGCGAGGGAAGGAAAAGAGATTTGATTCAGAAATAAGACTGAAGTTTTGAAACTGGACTATGGGCCAGGGGTGGTGGCTCACGCCTGAACTCCTAGCACTTTGGGAGGCCGAGGTGGGAGGACTGCTTGGGCTCAACAGTTCGAGACCAGCCTGAGCAAGAGCAAGACCCTGTCTCTACTATAAATAGAAAGAAATTAGCCAAACAACTAAAAATAGAAAAAAATTAGCCGAGCACGGTGGTGCGTGCCTGTAGTCCCAGCTACCCAAGAGGCTGAGGCAGGAGGATCACTTGAGCCCAGGAGTTTGAAGTTGCTGTGAGCTAGGCTGATGCCACGGCACTCTAGCCCGGGCAACAGAGTGAGACTCTGTCTCAAAAAAAAAAGAAAAAAAAAAAAAAGGACTATGCTTCAAAACCTGAAAGCAACAAGAATGTTACAGAATCTAAGTAATCATAGGAATCTGGGAATTCAACAGAGCATAGCTGAAAGCACTGATTGGAAAAAAAAAAAAAAACACCAAAAAAGATTGCATTTTTGTTAATATCCCACTGAACTGAGACTATTCAATTAACATAGAGCGAAATTATAAATGTAATTCTATATCATGATTTTTCACTTAGTAACATAATTTTCTCATCTTAAAAAATCTTCATAAATATTACTTTTAATAGTTTAATGTTTCCATTTTACAGTTATACCATAATTTATTTAGCCATTAATCTATCACAGGACATTGGTATGGTTTTCAAATGTTAAGATTTGAATTATAATATCTATTTTGTTCCTTTAAATGTGATTATTTTCCTCATTATTAAACACCCACTGATTTGTAGACAAAGAAAAAAATGTATTGCAAAAAAATCCCTGATAACTTTCATACTTCAAAAGATTCTAACTAAAATGAAAAGACAACAGAAGAAACTAGTGAAAAATGTTATAAATGATGACTTTTGGGAAAACGATATATATCAACAGTACTTAAACTTTCACTCATCTAATGATTTCAAACTGAAAAACTGGTCCTCAGGAAATAATCCAATATTAAAGAAAATGCTTTATACACAAAGATGCTCATCAAACTGTTTAACAAGGAAAAGCTTACATTATGTTTATAAAGCAGATACAAGACTGGATATACAGTATGGCCTTAACTATGTAAAAAACCATAAAAGCAGTGGAAGAGTATATATTAAAGTTGTAACTTATTCTGAATGGGAGGATTAATGAAAATTTTTTTGGTCCTTGTATAATTCTCAAATTACTTGAAATTAATATACATTATTTTTACAATCAGAAAACAAAAACATATCTACTAATGTAGCCATCTTTTCATTTAAACTAGATATTTCGTTGAAGGTAAAGATTCTGTCTCACTTCCCTCCATATCCTCAGTATCCACTATGTGTCTTACAAACAGTAGGCTTTTGACAGCTACTTGTAAAATGAATTAATCTGTAACACCTGCTTTAAGGATTAGTAAGTGGCACACCAATCTCTCCAGAATTATCTCCTCACCAGAAGTATCAACCTATACTGCTAAAAGGTGGTATAAATTTGAAAATGAATTTTGAGAATAAGAACCATACTTGAGTTCTTTCAATGATGAACTGTGAGGACCGTTTCAGTCTAAGTAAAACATAAGTAATCTCTGTAAGATGTTACCTATCTGATATCTTTCAAAAAAAAGAATAAAAGAGGGGGTGGGGTGTGAAAAAAAAGAATAAAAGATATCTTTCATCACAGAAATTCTTTTCTTTTTCTACATTCAAAGAAATGTAAAATCAAAATGAAGCCAAAATACAGGTAGCAATAGTCAAACAACATAGGGAGAAATGACCAAAGATTTCCTTCAGTGCAAGATCCTCAAAATCTTGTTTTAATAGAAGATGCTAACTTATATATAAAAATTTTAGTAAATTACAAATGCTATAACAAATGGATAAAATGGAAACTTTCTAAAGAATTTTGCTTACAGTAAAGAAAATTCGATGGTCAAAATTAAGATTTATTTATTCCTTTATCTTGCCTGATTTAGAAGTTATGTCAGGATATGACTAAAGGAAAGTCTCTGAGGATGACAAATATCTTATTCAAACTAAGAAAAAGCTACTCCATTTCTTAGGTAGTTTAACAACATTTCAAGATCCAGATAAATTCCACTGTATAAATAATACTATGAAAACTCACTTGATATTATAAATTTTAACTATTTCTTATTTGGCTGAAGATAGCTGTTACTTTCATAATGGCTATACCCATAAACTCACATTTGCTCTAATACCGTTTCTGACCACTTCCGCTGTTTCACTAAGGCTTTGCTCTAATTACTCCCTTTCTATTCATACAATTAAACCTCCAACCTTTAAGCCAAAATATCAACCTTTTTAAGAGAAGAACCTTTATTTTTTTAGAAGTCTCAGGGATAAACAATTTGGGACATTTGTATTCATTTGAGATTATAGGTGAACAACCCCTGGATGGCCCACACAGTAGTTTCACAAAGCGTTCACGTGAACAAAAGATACGTACAAAGAGCAGAATATTTACCACTAATACTAGAAAAACTGGTATACAATGCAGAACTCACCTGAGTATAGAAGCCACTAGCTGCCTCTAGGAACAGAGAAAGGTTTGCCTGAACTTCACTCCGATTCGGGTTTGCTCGATTCTTTGCCTGGCCTTGTAGTGTTGTGATCTGATTCTTAAAGGCGTGATTCCAGCTGAAAACAAAATGTAATTCTATTTGGTATAGCAGTGACTCACTGGGCAGACACTGGTCCCCCTGAGAACAAGAAAGAACTGTTTGTTATAATTATACCACACTAGACAGTAAACCAGCATTAAAGTTATTCATTTATTTAAATAACTTTATGCTCCCCTTTGAGAGACGAGATACGCAGTAGAATCCAACTGTAGTAAACACTTACCGAATGTTCAAATAATAAGAATGTTGCTTCAGCTACTAATCTTTTAGAGCTGCTAGAGTTAGAGTCTGTTTTGGAATCCCAGTACAAATCAGTACAGTGTCAAGATCAAAGGAAAAACAAGCCACTAACAAATTTCCATACATTGTGCCAAAAATAATGGACTGTACCCTACTAAGTGACATGTATGGGGGGAAAAGGTTTTGTAAATATTAAGCCGTATCTCTTGTTTCCCCAAAAGCTATTTCCTACAGCATTCAGTTCCATTCTTACTTAACAGTTTTGCCTATTGCCCTTATAATTAACATTTTCTTTAGAGTTTGAAATATGAGCCACATTTCAACTTTGCCTATTTACAATAAGAAACGGCACAATGCTGAAATATGGCATACCAAAATCCTGTTATAAAATATCTTTCATTAATCAGGTTATATTGAGAATCAGTTTAAATTCAGTTATGGTGAAATACAGTCACACTCTCTAACTTAGAAACCACAGGGGTAGGGTTGGGTGGGGAAAGAAGAAGTAAGAGAAAGGGAAGATATTACCAGCTTGATTAAAAGAAGCAAATACAGATAAGAGGATTACAACCTACCTGGAATGTACCTAATTCTTTATCAACATCAACTTTTGAGGCTCTAGAGCACTGGATTTTTTTTTAATGATTTAGGAGGACAATCACTCGTTCAGCATTTTTGATGACATCTTATCCTGGACTCTAATGTCACAGGATAAGGATTTTGACTGCTCATGACTTAGCTCTATTACTAGATTTCCTAGAAATATAAAGTATTTAAGAAAGGCGTGAAAGATAGGAAAACTAAATTTCAGTACAACTTAAGGTAATGGGCATTACTAGACAGAATATTCTTAATTGACTTTTAAATTTCTATCAGGCTAATGTCTCTGTTCCAACCATGAAAAGCATTTATTTACTCACTTGGGAATCTGGTCATCTGCCATTTCACCTCTCATACAAAGAACAAGTAGAACAGGCTAAATACACAAAATCTTTCTTTAGTTTTATTAGGGGGTGGGAATACTACTGATTCATTTAATTAAAAGGAAGAACTTTCCTTACAACACAAATACATTTTCCTGTCCAAGAAATTTACAGAATCACATTTACCAAAGAAAGATTTTTCTAAAGCCCACTCTTGAGTTTTTTAAATCATTAAGACTAAATACAGAGAATCCAAACATTTTCAGCACTTGAAATAGATATATTTGTTTTCCTGATATGCTCTAAAACAGCTGCCCTAATGACCTTAGTAAGATTCAACTCTAAACATTTCCCCTCTTACCTCCAAAGACTGTTATCTAACATAATATCAAATATTAGAATTTCTCTCCATTGAAAAAGCTTACTCTGAAATAAGTTAAAAAACAAATAACCAACCAAACTGTTTTAAAGTCTTGGTGAGATTGTTGATCTCACAGGGACATCCCAAATGATAATACTTACAGATCCTGTTCTACTTTCTTGTCTAAAGCGTATTCCAAATCAGTAACTAGCATTTTCTGGTACAGGTCCTGCAGAGCCTGCCTGGATGTCCAGACTTCAGCTGGACCCAGCTTAGAATCTGAGTAACAAAACAAAAATATAACAGTAGACAGACAGATAAACAGGTAGTTAAAACCATTACACCACACCAATGATTCCTTCCCTGTATTCTCTAAAGCAAAACCTGCTCTAAGTATATCCTATAGAATGTCGCAGAAATTTTAGATCACATTTCAAGTTGTAACTTTCACCTTTTGGATAATGACTAAATCTGGTGTAAACTGTTTCTTTATTTGTCTTTTAGCTTTGAAATTACATCATGATATGAAAATGGCTAAAAAAAAGAATGGTTCACCTTTTGCTCTTGGTTTGGATTTCTGCCTGTTCACATCATAGGAAGCCATATGCCTCACAATAAGTCACCCCACTTGAAATTATGGACTGCCAAGTTAGTCTGTTTACTCTCACAACCATATCTCTTTGTCCAAAGCAGGTTTTCTCTTTTTCTTTTGAATCATTCCCATAAATATCCTTACAGAATTTTCATGTCAGCTCACCACCCAGCAGGTGCTTGAATATTCTGCTATTACTCCAATAAAGCCATGACGGTGAACATTATTTTAATGAGTGGTAGACTGCTTTCCCAAACACTTTTGTGAACAATCCACACTTGTCATTTAATGTAAAGGAAGGCTGGTAAGAGACTGAGATTAAACGGCTCAAGAAGCCAGAAGAAACACTGGGTGTAGGATGAAATCAGGAGGTCAGGCTATGACTATACATAATGTAAAATTGGGGCTGTACTGTCTGCCAAAGTCCTGTAAGGCAGGTTAGCCTTTCTGATTACTGGCCTTGTGAGTGCAATAATTGATAGTAAGCTGCCTCAGTAGGAGAACTTAATAACTAGTTAGACTATTTGGTTGCATTTAGGAGTTTTGCTGCTGCACAGTGGCATAATCTTCACTCTCCTTTAGGTTTGCTTTTAGTATCTATAGCCACCACAATCCTATTCTGCAAAGAGAATCTCCTGGATATTTGAATTAATGCTCACAAGAGTTTGCTGGCTAGTAAGAATACAGTCTACTATCAGCTCTTGGTTCTTTACTAAGTTTTTAATCACTAAATAATAGATTTATTCAACCATGCTTCAATTTAGGATTGGCAAGAAAGGGAACTTTAATAAATCATTAAGTCCTATCTATCAGATAGACTGTCATTTAAATGAGCAGATTTAACATCCTAGTTAAAGTTTCTCGGCCGCCAAAGGTCCCCTCATAGAAGTCAAATCCTAAGACTATTTACTGAGGATGTTCAATACTTAAGAAAAAGTAAATGGCACAGATAGCTTGATGCTGCTCCATGCACTGTTTTTGTCACACAACACAGAGTCTGCTTTCTCTCTCTCTCTTTTTTTTTTAGAGATGAGATCTTGCTCTCTTGCTAGGCTAGAGTGCAGTGGCACCATCATAGATCACTGCAGCCTCAAAGTCCTGGGCTCAAACGATCCTCCCACCTCAACCTCCCTCCCAAGTAGCTGGAACTACAGGTGCATGCCACCATGCCCGGAATGAGTATGCTTTCAATGCCAATTCAAGAGCATAATACAGTAGCTCCGAGCTGACACTGATATACACAATATAGATGATGATGATGACAAAGCTGTTAATAATGGGAAGAACTGAGGTGCTATACTAAGTAAATCTATAATAAGCTTTTTTTGTTTTGTTTTTTTTTGCCTTTTTCCTTGAACAAGATGACAACGAGATTACCTACGAACTCTTAGAACATTAGCCTGTGATACCAGAGTTAAGAAAAAGACATCTCAACAGTCCACTTCCTTTAATTGTAAATCTTGACAGAAATGTTGGTTACCACAACAATTTAATAATTCTTCATAAATTTCAATGCATTAACTAAATTCTTCAAAAATTAGAATGAGATCCATTATCACATATTTCTCTTACACTTCAGGCCAGCATACGCTATTATTGAGGGCATACTGATCACTTCATAGTAATTACCAATGTATTTCCTAATTTTGGAATTAAAATCATCTTCTCCTTTCAGTGGCTACATCCAACAGTTATTCTTCCAAGAAGACCTCAGCTACTATTCAAAACAACAAAGATATGGGAGAAAAGAAAGAAAGGCAGCACAAGGGAGCTCACTCAACTTCAAGGACTTTCAGTAGAGTTTTCCTGCAAATATTTTTTCTGAAGGTTTACCTACTACTCAAGTTTTGGTAATTATAAATAGGAAAGGAATGTTTTCCCAAGAAGATACTGACCTAGCAACCTAAGATATTTAGGTTTATAAGGGGTATGAATTATTGTTTTGGTATACCTTAAATCACTCATAAGTTCATAAAAATTAAGTGACTATATACACATTAAATTAGGTAACATTCAATTCAGTGTAGCATATGTAAAATTCTTGACAGGCTATTTAAATAAGAATTCAAAGTATAAAAACAATAAATATTTAAAGCAAATAGTAAGTTATCATCCTTTTTGGCAACTAGGACAGGATTTAGGGCTAGGAGTAATAAAGGAACGAGGATATCCTTCCATTAATTTAATAGTGTAAAATAAATTGTGAAAAGGAAACAAACCAGCCAATACCTGTCATGTCAGCCTTCAGGACTTCTGCCTGCCTAGATAGGAAAAAAAGAACAGCAGTTAGAAACAAACTAGGCCTATTCAACATAAGTAACACTAGAAGTTAAGTGAAATCATTTATTTGGGGCACTGCAAATAGCGTCCCTGCTTTAATGTCCAGGGAGGGTAGCACTAGGTCTTAACAAATTGATGCCAATACTTAAAAGTTTATAGGATCATCACTGACCTCTTCTGCTAAGTAGAGTTCACTTTCTTGCTGTTTTCCTCCAAATCTGATTTAAGATAACATTAAATGATATTCATTAAATGAAAAAATTTCTATTAATGCTGCCAGAAAATTCTATTATGTTTCTCAATTCACTAGTCACCATAACTACTTTCAAATTTCCACTCTTCTCAAGCTACTGATTCCTGCTCCCCTTCATTACCCCTAATGAAGTCCCATACCTCAGGGAAAACAATTCCCTCTTACTAAATACATACATTACATATACACAGACCTCCTCTTACTTTCTCTTGTTGAAACACTGGAGGTATTGCACCTCAAAGACCAATAATTCCACTTAAGAAAGGCTAGAAAGAGCATACCTAAGAATTTGTTTCTTTGATTAACCCTTCCCCTTCCAACAATTTTGAAACTTTTCCTCTTTATTGGATCCTTCCTTCCCTTCAGCATTTACATGTCATGTTAAAACCTTCTGCCCCACATTCCTCTATAGCTGCTGCCTCTTTTTTCTCTTATATTTCGAGAGTTGCCTGTATTCAAGAGATCTAAAACTGAACTCATGACCCATCCCCATCCCCCATTCCTTAGTTCCTTCTTGTGTTTTTTCACCTTAGCAAATGTATCATGGCTCTCCCATTGTGGAAGGCAAAAACCTGGATGTCAATTATTCATCCATGATGTTCTCCCAAACCCCTAATATCTATCAATTCCTGAAAATGTTATCTATGAAACATTTCCCTCTGTTTCCTCTTCAGCCACTCTAATTCAAGTGATAACCATTCCTTGGCTGGACTACTGCAAAGCCATTAAACTGTTTTCTCCACTTCACTCTTGTCCCATTTCATTCTGTTCTTCCACTGCTGTCAGAGAGATCTTTGACAAATGCAAATCTGATCTATCAATTGTCCACTTAAAACACTTTTATAATTCCCCACTACTCTTAGGGTAAAAACCAAAATCCTTATTGAAGAGTCCTACAAAATTCTACAGTCTCTGAACTCTACTTCCACCACTCTTCTTTCCCTGATCTCCGTGCTCGTCGCTGGACTTCTGGCTTCTGCATGTGCTCCGCTTCCTTCACACTCTGGGCCTTTGTAAAGAAGTGTCTCTTTATTAGAAACACCTTCTCCCTTCAGAACGTTACTTCCTCAGGAAGCCCTACTTGAACTCCATCTAGATGAAGGATATTCCTGTTTCATTCTCTCAAAGCATTTGTAGTTTTTCTTCATAGTACATATCACAGATTTGAAGAATGCTCATCATCACAACCCCGTGTCTACAAGCACAGTGACTTGTGCCTTGCACACAGTAGGCACTCAGTAAATGTTTTTTAATAAAAAGAAAAGGATAAATCATGTTCATATACTCTATTTAAGAATTTAAATATATAAACTTAAGAGATATCCTTTTTTTTTTTTTTTTTAATTAAAGAGACTGGGCTCCCTATGATGCCCAGGCTGGCCTCAATCTCCTGAGTAGCTGGGACTACAGGTGCACACCACCATGCCCAGCTGAGATTTCCATTTTTAAAAATAAACTTTTAGCATGAAAGCTAGAGAATATGAAGGTTCTAAAACTTTCACTGTAAATATCGTGTTAAATAATTTATTAGGTACTTAATATTGTTAATTTTAGTTTCATTAAAATGTAAAGTGAATCCTTTCATTCTCTTAGCCTTTAAAAGATATTTATGCTTTTTTAAAAAAAAATTAAGCCTTCAAACAACAGAACCACAATAAGGTGCTAAGAAGGTAACCACAAACCATATGGAACTATTAAATAAAGGAACCATGCTAAATAAATAGTTATGCTTAGTCCAAAAATGTAACACAACATCAAATTCCATTATTCATACAGCCTGGCTTCACTGTTTGCTTTGGGTGTTAACTGTTGCCATTAAAAAAAAATATCTTCACAAACTTGTTGGCTTATGCCCTTAAAATCTAAGATCATACAACTCGATAAAGCATACCACATATCCTATCCTACCAATGTCACCACAACCATCCCTCCTCCTCCCACAAAACCTATTGGAATACTAATTGATGAACCTCATACTGAGAAAGCCAGGGTTAGTTATTCACCTTGACTAGATTCAATGACCTTTCATTCTGTCCCTGAGTTGCAAAGTTACAAAGGATATATTTTGCTGTATTTCCATATTTTAGCTAAAACTTCATACGAGTGTATACAGGATAACTTATACTTAGGATCATCCATCTAATGGTTGTTTTCTCATTCCAAACAAGATGTGTTTTATAAAGATGGTAACATTTCAGTATGTTAACATCCACCTAATGAATACCAACTTCCAGTCAAAGATTATATAGGGTATATGACAGGAACTTTTTACAGTCTGCTTCTCTTGTGGGTGATTTGTCAGTTGATGAACTATAATTCTTACAGATTCTGGAGCAGGCTTCCATTAATAAAAAAGACCAAAATTTACTCTATATTTTTAATATGTTATAATCTGCTCAAGAAAATCTGTGAAACTAAAAATTCAAACACTAATAGAAATATAAAAATGTATAATACTAAAAACTATCTGACATATATGTTAAAGCATTTTGAAATTCTAGGAGTTTGAATTCCTCAGTATGATAAGGGTAAAGGTGCTTGCTCATCTCTGCGCTGTTCCTTTCCGGGTTTTGAAAGAAACACAAGTTAATGACTAAACTAACCTTACTAAACTGAATTTACAAAAATATAGCTAAAGGGAAAATATAACCACCCTAAGGAGATAGCTACAATTGTTCTTATTTTATAAATGAAAAAATGACAGCTCTGAGACGTAAAAAAATTTGCTATAGTCACAAAGCAATCAGGTACAATTAGGTACAAATTTTGTTCTGACTCCAGGGTCCAAGTTACTTCTATTTCTTTCAAATCAAATAACAAAATTCTATGACATAAAAAGCTAACATGGGCTTATCTAGGCTCAGTTTTGTGCTCTGTCAATTAAACATTAACATTTAAGTCAACTAGCATAAATTAAAAGTTCTGTTCATAAACGAAAAGTTTTATCTGAAATTTTTATCAAAAAGACCATAAGAAGTTATGTAAACATCATAGCTAACGCAGTGGTCAGCCTAAGAATGAAATTTCCCTTCACCTTGGACCTATTTTTGCAAAGAAAGTTTTATTAAAACACAGTCACACCCATTCATTTACATATTGTCTGTGGCTCTTTTCAGCTACAAGGGCAGAGCTGAATAGTTGGGACAACAACCACATGACCTACCATGCCTAAAATATTTACTATCTGGCCTTTTTACAGAAAATGCTTGCCATCTCCTGCTCTAAGGCACACTTGATCAAAAGAATGAGAAATAAAATAGTTTGTAAGTTCCCAAACCAAATTATGCTCATGAGAAATCATCAAGAATAGTGTCTTCAGAGTACAGATATTTTTATTAGTTACTATCTTAATCTTGTCACAAAGAGGACCACGTTAAAAAAATACAGTCTTATATAATCAGAAACAGTCAATAATTGCAGGCTATGCTGTATTTTTGATAGAATTGACAACTCTTTAAAACAAGGTTTGGCTTATATACTATTATCCACTAATTCTTTTTTGTGTCCCCAAAACACTCATTCACACCGGTGGGAAAGGTTAAGCTAACAGTTATTGCCTCACAAGAAGAGGAATCCCTCTCTTCCCACCTCTACACAATTATTAGTTTTCCTTTTTTTATAGTGTACAATATACAAGAAATCAAATCAATGGATATATGATCTTATACAAATGCTTTCATAAAGATTAGCACACACGCCTGTAATCCTAGCACTCTGGGAGGCTGAGGTGGGAGGACTGCTTGAGTCAGGAGTTCGAGACCAGCCTGAGCAAGAGCAAGATCCCATCTCTACTAAAAGTAGAAAAAATTAGCCAGGCATGGTGGTGAATGCCTTTAGTCCCAGCTACTTGGGAGGCTAAGGCAAGAGAATGGGTTGAGCCCAGGAGTTTGAGGTTTCTGTGAGCTAGGCTGATGCCACAGGACTCTAGCCCAGGTGACAGAGTGAGAATCTGTCTCAAAAAATAAATAAATAAATAAATAAATAAATAAAGATTAGCACAAAACTGGCTATTTCATTATTTTACTTGATAAAGAAAAAAAATACTATACTTCAGCTGTCCTACTAGTTTTTTTAAAGACCGTCACGTCAAGGCTGGTCCGATGGTAGTGGGTTATCAGAACTTATTAACATTAGCATCAATAAAGTTGGTATACAACCCCCCACTGCTAAATTTGATTGGCTTTAAAAAAAAAAAAGATAGTCACATCAATAGATTAACATTACAGTTTAATTAGCCAGGCATGGTGGCGCATGCCTGTAGTTCCAGCTACTCAGGAGGCTGAGGCAGGAGGATTGCTTGAGTCCAGGAGTTTGAGGTTGCTGTGAGCTAGGCTGATGCCACAGCACTCTAGCCTGGGCAACAGAGAGAGACTCTGTCTCAAAAACAAAACAAAACAAAACAACAACAACAAAAAAAACCATTTCGGTTTATAGCCAATGCTTATATAGAAAGACAAGAATTTTTAAAATGTTTTCTCTTGGTAGATGGTGTGGCAACATGGATTCATTTTTATTCGTACTTTAAGCTGAAGGAATTAATGAAAAGAATGAACCAAGAATCCAAGAATTAAAATCACCATGCCTTCAATCACACAATAACACTATTATAGTTATAAAGCTTTCAAAATGCTAAGTATATTGTCTTAGTTATTAAATATTAGATCATTAAATGTGAAATGTCTGATTTCAAATCAATAATTTATTATATCTGAAATGAGAAGCAGTACAATTAATCAAAGTATGTGCCTAAACTATCAACACAGTTTTGCCATCTTAACAGTGGCTTGTTCACGCCAGCTGCGAAGGAGCATCGAGAATGAATGGTGATGAAATCAGGAAAGGTGTTTTCCACAGCTTGTCAAGAATTAGAAGAATATCCGTGCAAGAAGTAGTCCAAAGCCTGGAAGAAAGTGGGAGTTAGTTGGTGCAAAGTTTGGTGAATACAGTGGATAATAGAGAGTTTCCAAGTCCAGCTGCTATAGTTGTAACAGCACTGTTTGTGCAACATGTTGTCCAGTGTTGTCTTGCAAGAGGATTGGTCTGTCTCTATTGACCAATCTCAGCTGCTTAATCACAAGCACCCTCATCATTTCATCCAACTGGGTGCAGCAGACATCTGCTGTAATTGATTGACCAGGTTTCATGAAGCTGAAGCGGATAATACTAGTGCTGGACCACCAAACTGACACCATTAGCTTTTTGTGATATTTGGTTTTGGACTGTGTTTCCATACTTCATCTTTATCCAATCATTGCACCCAACACTTGTGATTGTCCAAAAAAATCCATTTTTCTTCACACGTAACAATACAGTATAGAAATGGTTCCCCCTTTATGTCATGACAGCAAAGAAAGGGAAGCTTCAAGATGATTTCTCTTCTGACTGCTCCCTTAATTCATGCAGAACCCATCTATCCAGCTTCTTTACCTTGCTGATTTGTTTCCAATGGTCTAATATTGTTGGAATAACGTCAAACTTTGTTGCTAATTCATGCGTAGGTTTAGATGGATTTACTTCCACTACAGCTTTCAGCTCATCATTATCCACCTTGGTCTCTGGTTGCCCATGTGGCTCATTTTCAAGATTAAAATCATCAGAATGAAACTTCTCAAACCATCAATGTATTGTACATTCATTAGCCACATCCTTCCCAAACACTCCATTGATATTTCAAGCTGCCTGCACTGCACTGGTTCTCTGACGGAACTCATGTTCCAAAACAATACAAATTTTTGACTTATTCATGGTTTCACAAAAATTGCTCTAAAAAATTTTTGAAAGATAATCACAAGCCAAAATGTGCATTTGAAAGACTGAGGAGGTACTTCATAACAAACATAAAACAAGAAGTGTCAAAGTGAAATATCAGAGATAGCAACTGACAAACTTAGCACTTAAGGAAATCAGACATTTCATACTTAATAACCTAATAATAAGAGAAATTAAGCACTTCTATCAGCAATAAAAAAGAAAAAGTAATTAAAAGGCTGAATAAAATCTGGAACATTCAGTGACAAGTATGTTGAAAGCTAACGATCTGAAACAATACTCTTGGAATAATCAAGATCTATAAATACATTTAATGCATTCTCAGCACTAGGTACTATAATAGCTAACACTATATATAGCAATTACTACTTCCATTGTTTTAAGTGCTTTATATAATCATTTAATTCACACCATGTACTATTATTGTCCCCACTTTATGGCTGAAGAAACCCAAGGAGACAAAAGTTAGGGAGCATGCCCAAGGTCACAGAGTTAGTAAGTAGCAGAAGTAGCATTTTAACTCCAGAGTCTAGCTCCTAACCATTATATCACAGTTACTCTCTTATACAACTGTGTAAGAAAAAAAAATTCTGGAATATTTGATAGTAATAGGCCACATAACTGAGGTTATCTATACATAACCATTTCATGATAATTTTTTATAATGTCACTAGAGGAAAAAAACTAAAATTTCGGTTATCTTCTTTAACAAATATCTTGATTAAAAATAGCACTTATATAAAAATGCCAGGTAACAAATACAGGATAATCTCCCTTAAGAATACACACTCTAAGATTAATAGTTTAGAAATACGGTATTTCCAAATCAGGAGCACATAATGGGAGATTCTTTCTACCTGGACTCCCAACTCCCTTTCTCTATGAGCAGAATTCAGGAATACAAGTCAACACCTTCTAAACTCACAGCTGCTATGGGAGAAGAGGCTAGAATATTTTTTTGGAAACTTAAGCAAAAGCCATGATAGGTTTCATTTCAAGTTAATTTGTTTACATGTTTCCATAGAGTTCTAAGCAGTATTAGGGATAATAACAGTATCCACCAATTACAATCACAATCATAATAAACCCTAATTATAATTATTTGTGCTAAATAACTGGCTAGATACTATAAGGTGAGTGTGTGTTTCTGCATGCACTCACACAAACATACGCTATCTATAGCTCTCTAACACATCACCAACTCACATGGTACTAATCAGAGAAAAATAAGTCATATTGGTCTAATGCTGAATTTCATTTAGAAAAGAGAATCTAGAGAAGATGCTGCTCCTAAAGGAGCTTTTCTCAGTATGTGTCAATAAAAATACTAACTTACTTTCTCTCTATGGCACTTTATGGTTTATCACACATTTTCAAATCTCCTGATACTCCAATGTTCCTATACCATAACATTCTCTCAACAATCTATATTTTTTGAAAATGTGCACCTAGTTTCATTTCAGGGCCAATTCTGGTCTGAAAATTTCAAAGGATGTTCTCTTCTTGGAAGAGTTATTCTTCCAGGCAGGAGAAATAGCACAATAAAAAGCAAACTTAAGCCAGTGAGAGAAACAGACTGGATGGAGTATAAAATGCAAGGTAGTAAGCCACAGATGATGAAATTGGAGAATCAAGGTAGACAGCACATTGTGAGAGGCCTTGTATGACATGGTCAAGGAGTTCAGATTCTGTCCTTTAAATAAGAAACCAGTGCTGAATTTAAAACAAGAGCACAAGCACTGTTAAATCTGAATTTTTAAAAAGATTACTATAGATATACGTAAAGAGGACCTTTAAAACGTCAAGGTCGGAAGTGAGGAAGTGATGACTCAGATGGATGGAAAACCCAGATTCAAGAAATATCTGAAAGTTAATTCAGCAGAAGGGGAGATAAAGCAGAGGAAAGAGTCTAAAATCACTCCCAGATGGTCAGCTTGGACAGCTGAGTATATTGAAAGGTGGAGGTGTGTGTGTAGGCATTCAGAGAGGGGGATCAAGTACAGGGCACAGGGGAGACATCATGACTAGGGACACAGCACTGGAGTGATCAGCACACTGATGGCAGTTAAAACAATGAGAGCAGATGTAACTGCCCGTAGAGGCAGAAGGGTGGAGCTACCTCTCTTATATTCATTTTTTTTAAAGGGCAGATAAAAGAAAGACAGCCCATGAAGAATGCCAATGAAAAACTGGCAAACAGTATGAGAGCAAGAGAAAAGTGGAGTATGGAAAATAAGAGAATATGAAGGAAGAGCAGTCAACAACATCATAGGCAGCAGACAAGTACTGTAAGATAAATAAAGAATGGAAAGCATTTTGGATTCGGTGAAATAAAAGGGTCAATGATACCCTTCTCTGAGTGCCAAAGACACGATGTCAGACTGCAGGGAGTTGAGAAACAAATGAGAGAAAGAAGTTTAAGTCAACTTTTAATACACTGGGCTGTGAAGAGAAAGATAAAGGGACCATGGGTAAAGAAAAGTTTCTCCCCCCCCCCCTTTTTTTTTGTTTGTTTTTGATGGGAGACACTTGAGCATGTCTGGAATGAAGAAAATATTTCTAAGACAGGAATCAGGACTGGCCTTAAAAAGGAGACAGGATGAAATTGGAGGGACATAGTATTAGAAATGTTTTAGAATTTGGCAGTACTGGGGAGCAGAGAGATGTCAAGAGAATTCAGAGCTACACTGCCTCAATTTCAGAGATAAAGAGATCAGATCAGTGTCTAAAAGGGGGAGATACACTGAGGAGAATGATAAATATGTGGGATAATTACAAAACGAACAGGAAAGGAAGGCTTGATTAAAAAAAAAAGAAAAGAACATAGAAAAGTGATAAGAGGCAGGGCACGGTGGCTCACACCTGTAATCCTAGCACTCTGGGAGGCCAAGATGGGAAGATTGCTTGAGCTTAGGAGTTTGAGACCAGCCTGAGCAAGAGTGAGACCCCGTCTCTACTAAAAATAGAAAAATCAGCCGGGCATGGTAGTGTGTGCTTGTAGTCCCAGCTACACAGGAGGCTGAGGCGGAAGAATCGCTTGAGCCCAGGAGTTGGAGGTTGCTGTGAGCTAGCCTAATGCCATGGCATATTAGCCCAGGTGACAGAGCAAGACTCCATCTCAAAAAAAAAAAAAAAGAAAAAAGAAAAGTGATAAAAGCCATATGAATTAGACAAAATCAAGATATCAAGAACATTTCAAGGTAGAGGTCAAAACCCTAGGTCCTCTACCACCATAATAGATAAAAGAAAGATAAACTGTTTAGATGGCATAAAGACTACATTCTAAGTACAAATCAAAAACAAAATTAGAGGCAGATATATAAAAATTACAAAAGATTTAAGTTAGGATTTTTTTTGTTGCTTCTCTCCAAACATTAGTTCTGATTACATTTTATTATTTAACAAATATATTTTAAAAATTGGACCTGATACAACACATCAAGCAAACTATAAAATACAGAAATGGTATGCTAATTGCTAAAAGACTCTAAATCTATCGGTTAAGAATTAACCAGTAGTCAAATATTACAGTTTAATCACTTATTATTTGCCAGGTCCTATTTACATGCTTTCATATATTATTAAATCTTCAATTCCCACAATAATTCTATCAGGTAAGTAATAATATTATCCCTATTTTGCTGATGAGGAAACAGAGGCACAGACTGGTTAAATAACTTGCCCAAGGTCACACAGCTAGGAAGTGGCAGAGCTTGGGTTCTGCCCTGCAATCTAGTTCCAGAGCCAGTAAAGCAGGACTTCTGAAATGGCCTGGTTATAGATGCCGCTGTCACAGTATCAACTTACAAGAGCAACTAACACCTCTCAGGTAAAGGCCATCATCTCTAGGATCAAGCATCTTTGTACGTTCTATCATTATAAGCTGTTGCAGCAAGAGTTACTAACTCACCATGTATTAAAGAGGGCTTCTCTAGCATACTACCATACACCTATTTCTCTAGGCACTTGGGGTGCTTGATTGAATCTGTGCTGATATGCAGAAGCCAGAGCTGATGCTCTCTGCACTAAAATGAATTACAACATATGTTAAAAAAAGGGGGGGGGGATTTTCATTCCAGAGAATAATCTACAAGATGGATCATATGTCCCTATGCTTATCATAAATACTCAGAGACCTCGTACATAAACATGATTTTTAAATTCACATCAGTAAATTTTTTTTAAAACTTCCTTGTTCCACAAGATATAAATGCTCATGACATAGTATACATACGCCAAAGTTCTTATAAAGCTAGACAAGTAAAAAACAACATACACACAAAAACACCTTTTGCATGCTCCTCCCCCATCTTAGCCAAAATGAAATGCTTCAGAAAGTCTCTAATTCTTCTATTAATGTTTACAGAATATGAAAACGTAGTTAATACACATCTCTAAAAGGAATAAAAACATGTAGAAATCCCTTGTAATTTTTATCCTACCTAATATTACTTGATTTCAGATGCTCCTCTGATTTCAAGTTTCCGGTCCTCATCTGGGACTTATATGAAACGTTTTCTCCCACAATGACTATCTGCAAGAACATCCAATTTCTCATAAGGTAGAATGGTTTAAGACATTCTGGATAGAGGAGAGGAGGAAAATATGAGTTAACCCACAATAACAGAGAACCCCCATGAAGAAAATCATTTTCTCTTTAATTGAAATAATGTAATGTGAAAGGTAAAGGAAAATATCAAAGCCTTTTTCCTTTTTGTATTGTTTCTAAAACACACATTTTAATATTCTGTTTCATATATTTCTAACAGATTCTAGTTTCAGTCTAAAATATTATTCTCATCTCCCTCACTGTCTGAAAGCTGCTCTCTATAGGACAAATAGATACCAGTTACCCAGCTGGGTTCTTGTAGGACCAGAGTAAGAAAATGCCTTTTGGAAGACAAAAACAGGTAGACTCCTTACCAAATGAGAAACACATAAAGCAATTCAACCACAATTATAGGCAATACGAATAATGCTTCTATTCTAAGATCAGCTGAAAATGTCAGGTTTTTAATCTTCATTTCATTCACTAAACAAATATTTGGTCATTTTAATGTACTACATACAGTGTTAAGGATTGAGTATACAATGATTAAAAAAAAAACCAGATATGGTCCCAGCCATAGATTTAAACCCTGATGTAGAGACAGACTAATAAGGAAAGAAGAGGTAATGGTTACAAGCATGGTCTGGGGAGTAAGACTGTCTGCATCCCTATGGTATGCCAGGGAGTAAGTCAAGCCACAGAAAAACATAGCACAATTTCTTGGGGACTTCAATTTACCTGAAAGATCTGGACAATGTAAGTTATTGTTATTGGCTACTGATCACTGGTTACGTTTATAATTATCATGTAACATATGCTATGGTAAATGTTCTATATGCATACTCTCATAGAATGGTAGTACAATAGAGTGTCTTGTAGTCACGCTGCCCAGGTTCAAACCAAGCTCTGTCACTCACTAGCTGTGTAATCTTAAGTGAACCACTTCTCCAGTTTTTGAAGTGAGACGGAGAAAATAAAAATACCTACCTCATTGAGATGTTTTGAGAATTAAATGAAATAAAAGAAGTAAAACACTTAGAACTATTCCTTGGTAAGTAAGCCCTCAAAAAATGCCATTATTGTCATAGTCGTTATCACAATTTATAGTTATTATTACTCCCCCCAACAATTCTAAAAGGTAAATGTTATTATCCTCATTCTATAAATTAGGAAACTGAAATTTAAAGAATTCACACTAATCAATTCTAAATAGAACACAAAGTTTTTCATAATTCTTAACAATAAAATATATCTTAAGAGAAATTTCAAATATGCAGCAGTTCTATGTGGACTTGTTGCCATACTTCCAAAGTATGTATTCAATCTCCTGTGACTTAAATTAAACTCTAGTGGAAAAGACTGAGAGAAAATAAAATAATTCATGATAAAACCCAAGTTCCTTTATATAGCATATATAAGGTACCACAGCTTTCCACTTTATACTTTATGATACAATAAATCTAGATTACTTTTAGTTCCTTACTTTTTGCCCTTCAGTATCTTTATTCTGGGTCTTTCTTTCAACCTAGAATGCCCTCCCACACATTCCTCCTGTCTGGTTAACCCCTTCTCATATATATATATATATATATATATATATATTTTTTTTTTTTTTTTTTTTTTTGAGACAGAGTCTTGCTCTGTTGCCCAGGCTGGAGTGCCGTAGCATCAGCCTAGCTCACAGCAACCTCCAATTCCTGGGCTCAAGCAATCCTCCTTCCTCAGCCTCCTGAGTAGCTGGGATTACAGGTGTGTGCCACCATGCCCGGCTAATTTTTCCTATTTTTAGTAGAGACAGGGTCTCACTATTGCTCAGGCTGGTCTTGAACTCCTGACCTCAAGCTATCCTCCTGCCTTGGCCTACCAGAGTGCTAGGATTACGGGTGTGAGCCACCGTGCTCGGCCTCCCTTCCTGTATTTTAAAACTCAGTAACTGCTATAAGAGAGTCTTGGCTAGGCCAAGTACTCCCGGTGCATCACAGCACTACAATGAAGTTATTTGTTTACACATTTCCTCTACTACACACTGTCCTATTCAACCAGGTATATCCAGTGCCTAACATAGTACCTGCCATACTACAAGTTGCTCAAATATAATTTTGGACTAAACAGTCTCTCAATAATAGAACAAGACCCTAAAAATTCAAGGGTCTGACGATACTTTTAAAAGTCTTCCAGGAAAACAATCTGAAAGGTTTTTCATCTGAGAATCAGGAATAACATACTTTCTTTCAACTTCAAAGAATCTATGATTTTAAACAATTAGAAATACAGGATCATTTATTTGGCTCTCTCAAATTCAGATTTTGTTTTCATCACAGTGGCATCTATATGGTTATAGACAGAACTCTAAATATTTCTACAGAAGCACAAAATCTGAAACTTCAAACAGAACATAAGTTCAACAACCCAAATGAATTAAACAAGAAATTCAGATTAAGCCATAAACAACCAGAAACCTATTTCCTCTCATTTGAATCTTTATATTGGACAAAGTATGCCAAAACAATGGTTTTCAACCCCATTGGACCCAATGCTGTTTTTAAAAGTAATTCATTTTTTGCAACAATCCTGTACCTTCCTGAAACAAAATACAAAGATAATACAAACTATTTAACATATTAAAAAAATAAATACCTCACAGGTAATAGAGAAGATAAAAAGAAAGCAATTTTTAATAAAATTAGTATCTTAATATACAAATGGTCAGATAAAACTATTATAGGAGACCTACTGAATTAATCAGAAGCTTGCACATATGGTTAAGAGAAGGGTAAAAGAATTCCAAACGAGGTGGAAATAAAAATGAAAGCAAAAACATGAGCAGATATTAGAATTAAAACTAGTGTTAATGTAAGTAATAGCAGACCAGACTTATTTGGAAATGGTAAGAATAAGAAAAAATAACTTTGACATAGGGACAACATAATAAGATAAAGTACAAAGAGGTGATGTAAAGAAACCAAAGATGTCAAAAGAATGAGAAGATAAACCACAAAATAGGAGAAAATATTTATAAAAGATACATCTGATAAAGGACCGTTATCCAAAATACAAAAACTCTTAAAACTCAACAGTAAGAAAACAAATAACTTGATTAAAAAATGAGTCAAAGACCTTAACAGACACATCACCAAATATACAGATGGCAACAAAGCATATGAAAAGATGCTCCACATAAAAAATAGATTTCATCAGGGAAATGCAAGTTAAAACAACAGTGATATACCATGATACTATCAGAATGGCCAAAATCCAGAACACTGACAAAACCAAAAGCTATGAGGATGTGGAGCACCAGGAACCCTCACTGTTGGTGGGAATGCAAAATGGTACAGCTACTTTACTTTGGAAGACAGTTGGGCAGTTTCTCACAAAGCTAAACATATTCTTATCATATGATCCACATGACTCCTAGGTATTTACTCAATTGAGCTGAAAACTTATGTCTACACAAAAACCTG
This sequence comes from Lemur catta, assembly GCF_020740605.2. Taxonomy (NCBI): domain Eukaryota; kingdom Metazoa; phylum Chordata; class Mammalia; order Primates; family Lemuridae; genus Lemur; species Lemur catta. The sequence goes on along the minus strand of NC_059150.1, from coordinate 19,303,074 downwards.
CACATGAATGGTATATCAGCTTTATCTATAGTCACTAAAAACTGGAAGCAACTAAGATGTCCTTCAATATGTGAATGGATAAATAATCTGTAGTACATCCAGGCAATGGACTATTATTCAGCACTAAAAAGAAATGAGCTATCAAACCACGAAAAGACATGGAGGAACCCTAAATGCATATTACTACATGAAAGAAGCCAATCTGAAATGACTACATACTAAATGATTCCAATCATATGACATTTCAGAAAAGAAAGAACTATGGAGACAGTACAAAGATCAGTGGTTGCCAGGACTGAAGGGGCGGAAAGGGAATGAACAGGTGGAGCTGAGAGGATTCTCAGGATAGTGAAAAATACTCAGTATGATACCATAATGGTGGATCATTTCACATTGGTCCAAACACACAATGCACAACACCAAGAGTGAAACTTAACGTAAACTATGGGCTTTGGGTGATTATGATACGTCAGTGTTAAGTTCACCAATTATGACAAATGTATCACGCTGGTGGGGGATGTTGATAATGGGGGAGGCTATGTATATGTGGGGACAAGGGGTATGAGGGAAATCTCTATATCTTCCTCTCAATTTTGCTGTGAACCTGGAACGGAACGGAACGGAACGAAGAGGAAAGGAAAGGAAGAAAACAAAGGTGTGACTATATCCTTTGACAGGTGATAAGGAATAAAAATTAGATTGGAAAAAGAAACAGTGCTTTATGTAATGTTAAAAAAATAAATAAATTTAAACTAGGGAGAAACAAAGTTCCATCTCCTAACTTGGAGTAGGTAGATAATATGGAGATGGACACGTTGATTAACTCAAACAGCTAGCAACAATATTTTAAGATACTGTCTGATTTAACTAAATAAAGGATTCTATAAATTATTATGGTACAAGTAGAATATTCATTCTCTACTTCCAGGTGGTCTCTTTTTAATTTAAAAATAAAAGATATTCAAAAGTCAAACCTGATATTCCCACCAAAGAAACATTATTTAGCCCATACTTTCATAACAATTTTATCTAGACAGTTCTTTTTCTTGATTATTTTCCTATCTGAGTAAAGAAACAGGGGCTGTATTGTAATCAAATAATTTAACAAAATTAAACCTGATACAGATCGTATAGAGTCTATGGCAGATTATTTTATTAATAGTCCCCAATGAATCACACACCTCTTGGCACCTGCACCCTTGTGAACTCCCTTCACATACTAACCTTAGGCGTGGCCATCTGACTTACTTCAGCAAATGTGATGTGGGGACTTGGTAAGTGCTTGTGCATTTAGGCTTGCCCTTTTGTAACACCATCAACACATTATGGAGCTGAGGATGAGAGACCAGTTGGAAAGAGAGACCCAGTTTTCCCTGCCATCACAGCCATCCCAGCTGAGGGTCCCTGCATTTGAGTGAAGTCATCTTAGACCACTTAGGGTCGGCTCAAGTTGACCTAGATAGTCTAAGATGGAAAATCTTTGAACAAAATCTTTGGAGATTTTGAGCAAAGATGGAACACGATCCAACTTAGATTTTAACAGGTTCCACCTGGCTGTTACGTTAAGCATCGATTCTCTTACCAGTAGGCAACAGTGGAGATGGTAAGATGTGATCAGACTCTGATTAATAGCATTTGTCAGCAGACTGCATGTTGAGTGAAAAAAAAGAAGAATCAAAGATGATTCCAGGGTTCTCAGCCTAAGAAGCTGGAACAGTGGATTTGCCATGTACTAACATGGGAAAGACAACAGAATTAGGTTTAGGGGAAAGAGTCCACTTTGGTACAACAATGCTTGGCATGTTACAGTATTTGCTATTATTTTTTATAATGATAAGTCTGAGATGATTACAGTAGTCACTCTCCCATTATCCAAGGTTTTGCTTTCCAAGGTTTTGCTTTCTGCGGTTTCAGTTACATGTGGTCGACCGCAGTCTGAAAATATTAAATGGAAAATTCCAGAAATAAACAATTCATAAGTTTTAAATTGCAAGTTGTTCTGAGGAGCACGATGAAATCTCACACCACCCCACTCTGTCCTGCCCAGGACGTGAATCATCTCTTTATTCAGCCTGTCCATGCTGTCTATGCTACCTACCCATTACTCACTAAGTAGCCATCCTGGTTATCAGATCAACTGCCGCTCGACAGCAGTGCTTGTGTTCAAGTAACACTTATTTTATTTAATGATGACCCCAAACTGCAAAAGTAGTGATGCTGGCATATTGTTATAATTGTCTATTTTATTACTGTTGTTGTTAATCTCTTACTGTTCTTAATTTATAAACTAAACTTTATCATAGGTATGTGTATACACGATACATAGCCTCGACTGGAGGTCCCAGAACATATTCCCCTGAGGATAAGGGAGAAACTACTATATTAGCCATCCAAGACAATGTAATTAATTGGCAGTCTGCTAAAGACTTTGGGGTTTACAGGAAAGACTGGGAGTGTAGACATCCATCTGGGAGTCATCAGCATACAGATATTAGTTAAAGCCCATGAGATAGGATGACATCACCAAAGGAATAAGTGTAGAAGTACAGAAGCCTGAGAAATTACAATATTTAGAGACTAGATAGAGAATCAGTGGCCAAAGAGGTAGGAGGTAAATTTGTTAAACATGGTGTCCAGCCAAATAAAGAGCTTTGAGAAAAGAGGGCAGAATCAATAAATACTGCAGATGCATAAAGTGAAATGAGGCCTGAGAACTGATCACTGGATTTAGGAATGTGGAAGTCATGGAGGATCTTAAGAACAATTTTGAGAAGTGGGAGCATAAGTCTATGGACTGACTTCAATAGAGAACAAGAGGAAAGGAACTGAGACTAAAGCTGAATTTAGACAACTTTGTCTAGGAAAGAAAAGAGGTAGTAGCTGGAAAGAGATGTGACGGCCAAAAGCGTTTTTAAGATGAGACACATAACAATGTGTTTTTTATAGGATGGGATAAAATAACAATACAGGGTCCAACTGCTTGTCTGGGCTTTAAAAAAAAAACCACCATATAGGAAAGATCCAATAGAGAAAAAAATGGGTGAAGACAGTCTCATGAAGGCCACAGGGACTTGTTTAAATATTATACGTGTTTAAAAGGAAACAAGAAAGTCCCTGAATAGAATAAAATTAAAAGTAAATACAGAGAGAAGGAAAGACAACTAATAATTATTGGGGGCCTACTAAATGACAAGTGAAGTACATAAACCATTCTGGTTCTAATTTTCATAGCAACCTGAGATAAAAATTTTCCCAGTTCTATAAATCCACAACAACGGAGAGATTACAGGCAACGTGGCCCAAAACCATAGAGATAGTGCTAGGACTAGGATTCAAATCCAGGTACAGTATCAGAATTCTGTAGCCCAACAAACTTTTTCCACTCATCATTTCATGATGCATGATAGACCTCAATTTTCAACAGATCACACATTCAGAGCTAATGTGTGAACATCTTATTGCTTATGATTTATTCAGAGTTCACATTTTTAACAACATAAGATCCACCCCAACATTCCCTTTCCCTTAAACTTGAAGAACTCTTCTCCAGGAAATCCTCCTAGTTTTAGATGCTAACATAAGTTCTTTCCCAGGAGGTCTCCCTCTAGTTTTTCCCACTTTCTCTTCCTTGTCAACATAAAGCAAAACAAAAATCCTAATTTTAGAAATTTTCAATTAATAAGACAAGCCAAATAACACAGGTTAACTTCTCACACGAAGCATACTAGAGAAATAAACACAACAGAGACTTCAATAGTAATTGTAGAGTGTTCCTTGAAGTGACTCTTAATCATCAATACAAGTAATTTTCACTATGGCTTAGGGCCAACACTTGATCACAGAAGAAGTTCCTGACTGCTACATGATGATTTAAAAAAATGGGGTGGGGGAGGACAAATCTTCATGCTATACAACTTTCTTAGGTAGAATCTAAGATATAAAGTAAAATCAAATTCTATATAACCCTCTCATCCTCCTCCTCAAAAGCAAAGATAACAGACTAGCTTCTTTGTGATTCCAACATCACTCAAAATCCAGATTTTCAGCTCTTCTCTGCTAAATAAGAAAAAAAATTATACCCTCTGAAGTTACTAAATGTGCAGTAGACAACATTTACAACTCTGTATCATACCAATGAAATCAAATTACCAGTTCACTTGGGCGACTAACCCCAACAAATAAAGAGCTCATATCAAATCTGATTTATGTCAATTATAAAAGAAAATAGTTGAAGAAATAATGACCAAATGTTTTCCAAATCTCACAAAAATTATAAAACCACAGATCTAAGAAGCACTTTGGAAGGCTGAGGCAGGAGGATGACTTAAGGCCAGGAGTTCAAGACCAGCCTGGTCAACATAGCAAGAGACTCTGTTTCTACCAAAAAAATAAAAATAAAACATTTTCTAAAAATTAGCTGGGCATGGTGGTGTGCGCCTATGGTTCCAGCTACTCAGGAGGCTAAGCCAAGAGGATCACTTGTGCCCAGGAGTTTGAAGTTGCAGTGAGCTATGATAGCACCACTACACTCAAGCCTAGGTGATGGAGGAAGATCTTGTCACTTTATCTCAAAAAACCCACAAAGAAATAGTGAAATTAATTTTACTAATTATTTTATTCAACCTAACATATCCAAAAGCATTTCAACATGTAGCCAATATAAAAATTATTAAACATTTTAAAATCATTTTTTCATACTAAATTGTCAAAATCTAGTATGTGTTTTACAATTACAGCACCTCTCTCAATTCAGGAGCTTAGTTTCCATTGGAAATACCTGATCTATATTTAGATTTCATAAAATTTACTGTTTTTGAAAAGCTAGATTTATATACCCAAACTGTTCCAAACATACTTTAAAAGTTTTCTAATAACTCAATCAACTATCAATTTTTTAAATTCAAATTAAGTAAAATTTAAAATTCAATTCCTTACGGCTTAATACCCACAGGTAGCTAGTAGCTACTAGGATAGTGCAGGTCTAATTATTCATGAGAAGATCACTTATTGTAACAATATGCGAGAGAGAAGATTACATGAAAACTGTTAACTCCTAAAACCACAACAATTTGTGTGTGTGTGTGGGGGGGGGTGGACCCCCAGAGCAACCACCCAGTTTACTGATATAAACAGTTGTAGAACAGAAGACAGAATTTACCACTGACTCCTTCAACAAGGGGCTACTATATCTTAGACACTATTCTAGGATTGTAGGGCCTGGGATACAACAGTAAAGAAAGTACAGAAGAAGGTTCTTACTCTCATGGAATTTATATTCTTGATCAGGGGTTGTGGGAGGAGATAATTAATAAGTTAAAATAAAATCATCTAGTGGGGTCATAGCCTGAAACTGACTGGGGTTGAGGCTGGTGAAGATTCTCTGGGAAAAGCCAGATCCATCCTTAGAAGAGTACGGTCCTGGCCCAAGCTGTAGGACCTAGCAGTTAGATGTGCAGCAACCAAAGTACCCTGTAACCAGCTCTCAGGGAAACTACACTTGGCCCTTCTGAAGGTTATTCCACTTGTCCCCCCTTGCCCAGCCCAAGCAGAAAAATTCCACAAGAACCTGAGAATGCGGACCAGCTAGCAGAGCAGCTAGCTTTTTTCAGCATCTTATCACTTAACATACTACTTAGCACCCAAGGTATTTTATATTGCATTAAGTAGAATTAAATAACTCAAGCCTTGTTTAACTCTGCTGTTTGACCTTTGGTCTTTCTGAGCTTCAATTTCCTGTATGAAAAGTGAGGGTTAATCATGCTTTTTTTTGCAGAGTTTATCAGTGAAAACATCCAACACATGTGAATGGATACTGCGAATACTAAGGCACCATATGAAAAAGAAAAAATAATCCAAGGTTAAAAAAAAAAAAAAGCCTTATAAACATTTTATTTTTCCTGGATTGACCCTCATATGATAAACATGTCATAGTTACTACTGATATAGACCTGGGCTGTCCAATATTACAGTCCCTGGCTACATGAGCACTTGACACATGGTTAGTGTGACAAAGAAACTGAATTTTAAATTTCATTTTGTTTAAATGAATTTAAATTTAAACAGCCACATGTGGCTACCATTATTAGATAGCACAGCTCATGTATCAATACCACTGTTCTGATAACATACTGGAGTGAAAGAAGAAAGATTCAAAACCTAACCGACCTTCCTCTACCAACTATTCTCATGTCACCATTTGAAAGGCAAAGGTCAACAGCAATTTATGGTAAATAGGTAAGAAATATACTAAATGAAAAGCCTTCACATAAGACTTGGCTGCACATCAGTTACCGTCTGAGAGAAACAGCACTGATTCATGTTAGGGTATTGGCATAAGAACGTGGCTTTCCACTTCTGCTCTGGATAACAACAGAACAGAAACAGCAATGTATCGCATTCATCTGTACAGTCTGTCAAACGGATAGAATCCTCATACCAAGGACTCTCAACTGTACTTACATGCTCTCTCTGTTTGATATTCTTTTTAGAAGACCAGCACGTGAATTTTCCTTTTTTTTTTTTTTTTTTTTTGAGACAGGGTCTCACTCTGTTGCCTGGGTAGAGTGCAGTGGCCTCATCATAGCTCATTGCAACCTCAAACTCCTGGGCTCGAGCCATCCTCCTGCTTCAGCCTCCTTTGTAGCTGGGACTACAGGGCATGCACTATCACACCCAGCTAATTTTTCTATATTTTGCAGACACAGGGTTTCCCTCTTGCTCAGAACTGGTCTCAAACTCCTGGCCTCAAGTAATCCTCCTGCCTCTGCCTCCCAAAGTGCTAGGATTACAGGCATGAGCCATCAAGCCAGGCCATCCTTCCTATTTTTGAGAAATCTCCCGCATTCATAAGGTAGAAACTGCTTCCCACTATAGATTTACCAGTTTCCCTTGCAGCTAAGGTGCAGACACAAGATTCAGTCTCCGTCAGTGAACACACTTAAATAGGAACTAATGAGAGAAAGTGGGGGCTGTGGCTAATCCACCCTGGACAGCAGCAGCAACTACATCCAATTTCCACTAGCAGTGGGCCAGCACGAGTGGTGTCAGGGATACACCTAAGGTAGAATCAAGGTTCTGCACAGTGTCTTCACAGGCTGAGTTCTAAGGTGTGTTCCGGCCAGTACAGCTATTGTGGGAAGCAGAACAATGGCTTCCCCAAAATGTCCACATCCTAATCCCCAGAATCTCTGAAAAATGTTACCTGCAAAGGGACTTTTCTAATGTGATTAAGTTAAAGATTTTGGGAAAGGGGGATTATACTGGATTATCTGGGTGTGCCCCATGTAATGGCAAGGGTCCTTATAAGTGAAGAGGGCAGGCAGGAGAATCAGAGAAGGGATCACGGAAGCAGAAGGTAGAGTGATGTGATTACTGGCTTTGAAGATGGAAGAGAACCATGAGCCAAGGAATGCAGGCAGTCTCAAAAGCTTAAAAAGGGCAAGAAAAAGGATTGTCCAGAAGAAACAGCACCTTGATTTTTAGCCCAGTGGGACCCACTGTGGACTTTTGACCTCCAGAACTGTAGGGTAACACGTGTGTTATTTTAACCCACCATGTTGGTGGTGGTAATTTATTACAGCACTAACAGGAATCTAATACAGCTATTAAACTTAGGTCTCTAGCCCTTTCATGCTTAAGTGAGTCAGAGTTGTTTCTGTTCCTTACAACTAAGAACCTAACTGATACACTCCCCATATTCTCCCATCCTTATACCTATAGTATATTAGCATTTTCTTAAAAAGGCCATGAAACAGTTTTTCCTTCTTTTCATTGCTTAAATCAAGTGTTCTTGGTTTTGTTTATATCACAACAAAGAAAATTACTAATTATTCATAATCTACCACTCCTTGAAAACTGAGATATGTCAATTATTCCTGAGAAATTCATGTAATTCAAAATGTTCACAGTAAGTACAATCCCATATATTATTAGTCAACATTTACTGAGTGTCAGTATGGTTCTAAGGTTGTACCAAAATAAATAAGAGAGAGCCCCTCTCTCAAAAGCCAACATGGGAACAAAAAGGTGAAAATATACAGAAGTAATGTGACCAATGAAAGTACACTGAGAATAAACAGAAACACTTAGTCATTTACCTGACAAAATTCTAAGATGACTGAAAGAAAACCTTTCTGGAAGAAGGGATTTTAAGGACAATGTGAAGTCTCATGAAAGAAAAAAGTTAAAAATGTTAGGACTGTGAGATAGTCTTAGAGAGACTGTAGAGGAAAGTTGCCCCTTTTCCTGAGTTAACCACAGTCTTGCTGTCTCAATTTCAAGTGACAATATGCTTAAGAAGGAAAACAGTAAATTCAAAGATGTTAGGCCACATGTAAAAGTACAGCTTTAATAATCTGTTACTTTAAAAAAAAAAAAACACTGAATTTTCCTTTTGAAGCAAGTTATCACCTAAGATTTAGATTTCATACTTGCAAAATTATAATCCTAAGTGTCAGAAGCTGACACCTCAACAGCTCTATAATAACTCTACCACGTCAATGAGAAAAATGGAACCCCAATCTTCCATAGTTACATTACTCACAAAAACTGGCAAGTCATTCTCTGCTTGTACTGTTAGCCCTGGTAAGTCAGAATTATTTTCCCTCATAATAGCTGGTTCTCAATATTCCCAAAGGTCCTAAGAAATAGACTATATCTAAGTAGCAATAATAAAAATAGGAACTGCAGAAAGAACAGCTATAATGAGGAAGATGTAGGAGGTCAACTAGTCAACAAGATAATTCAAAGCAGTCTAAATCAATTTATTTCAAATATAAAAGAAAAATAACTTCCCTTTAAGCTCCCCTCAGTAAGCTTTCTGACAAAACTACCCTGCCCTCTTCCCTTTATTATTCACAAAAAATAAGTACATTAGGAAGGTTGAAATCGATAAGAAAGGTCTGTTCAGATTATATATAATTATGTATATTAGACTATATACTATTTTCTATACATATATAATAAACACATAAACAAAAACCTGGCTTTGCCATTTTTTGTATGACCCCGGGGCTTAACTATTCTGTGCCTATTTGCCTATCTGTAAAGCAGAGCAAAAGTGGTATATAACTTATAGGACTGCTGTGAGGATTCAAAGAGTTAATAAATACATACTATTTGGAATAGTATCTGGCATAAAATAAAGTGTTGGCTATTACTATGATTAATCATGTCAAAAGAACAAACAAGTAGCTTCTCTATAAAGTTATCACTCCTCACTGCTACTCTATGCAAGACCCAATGTCAAGACTGAAAAAACAAAAGGTATGTCAGTATCTGCCGGATTATATGTGAAAGGAAGTTAACCCTGACCCACATGGCAAAAAGTCTAAGAGCATAATTGTCAAGAAGCCTTTCAAACAATAGGTCAAAATGATTCCTAAAAACATTATTTATAAAATCATAAAATAACAACATACCAAAAGAATTTAAAATTAAGTGTATTAGCTCAGGATTCCCCTTCAAAGTTCCTCAAAGATTTACACTAGGGTACACCTACGTGGCTGCATCAGGATATACTGCACACCTCTCCCAAATGGAACACAATGAAATCCTCATACAAAGTAAAGCAATTCCCTGCTAGCACTTAAAAGGAGAGAGAATTACTCATGGTGACACATTTTTGAGAGCTACTATCACTTCTAACTTCACACCAGCTGCCAAAAAACAGTTGAAAGACTAATGGTTATTTCAGGTATAAAGAAATAGTGAAGGCTGGGCGCGGTGGCTCACGCCTGTAATCCTAGCACTCTGGGAGGCTGAGGCGGGTGGATTCCTCAAGGTCAGGAGTTCGAGACCAGCCTGAGCAAGAGCGAGACCCCATCTCTACTAAAAAAATAGAAAGAAATTATCTGGCCAACTAAAATATATATAGTAAAAATTAGCCAGGCATGGTGGCGCATGCCTGTAGTCCCAGCTACTCGGGAGGCTGAGGCAGTAGGATCGCTGAAGCCCAGGAGTTTGAGGTTGCTGTGAGCTAGGCTGACGCCACGGCACTCACTCTAGCCCAGGCAACAAAGCGAGACTCTGTCTCAAAAAGAAACAGTGAAGGTAACCAATAGAAAAGCAGAAAACTTGAGGGTTATTGTGGTATAATATGAAACACAGATGGCCCTCGGTGCCTGCAGGCTCTGCATCTATGGATTCAACCAATTGTGGACCAACACATTTGGAAAAAAATAAAAAACAGTTAAAAAAAAATACAAATTTAAAAATACAGTATAACAACTATTTACATTGCATTTACACTGTATTAGGTATCATAAGTAATCCAGAGATGATTTAAAGTGTAAGAGAAGATGTGTATAGGTTATGAGCAAATTTTCCATAAAGGACCTGAGCATCTGCAGATTTTGGTGACCATGGGTCCTGGAACCAATCTCCTGTGGATACCAAGGCACTACTGTATATATACATCTTCTCATGTAATTCTTCCAGTAATTCTATCATTGTCATTTTGCAGATAGCAAAACTAAAACTAGAGGGATTCAAGGTCCCATTGCTAGCATACCGCTGGGATCTGAATTCAGGACAACTTAAACAAACTTCTGGGCTCAAGCAGTCCTTCTGCCTCAGCCTCTCGAGTAGCTGGGACTACAGGCATATGCCACCATGCCTGGCTAATTTTTTCTATATATTTTTAGTTGTCCAGTTAATTTCTTTCTATTTTTCAGTAGAGACGTGATCTCACTCTTGCTCAGGTTAGTCTTGAACTCCTGACCTCGAGCAATCCTCCTGCCTCGGTCCACCAGAGTGCTAGGATTATAGGCGTGAGCCACCGTGCTCAGCCAGTTGTACTTCTTAAAATGTTCTAGCCTTTTTTCATCAGAAAACAAAACTAATGAGATAAAAGTAGGGGGAGGAAATCTTTATTATCTCAGAAGTACCATAGGCATTATTACATAAATCTTTCTCTTATGTCTATTCCTCTCTTATGTCTATTCCAGTAGGAATGTGTACAAAAAACACCCATTCAAAAATAAACTGTTCCCTTAAGATTAATGACCAGGTTAGTTGAAAGAGAACCTTAGACTCCCAAAAGAAATGCAGAATGAGATAGGAACTAATCAAAATCTCTTTAATTTACATGACCTAACCTGTCAGTCTCACCTGATCATGATGTTTACATCAACCAAACTGTCAATCACTCCTAACGTAAAATTTTTTTTAGAGTTCGTCAAACATACTGCATGGAGGCATTTACTCATTTTGCTTCTCTGTCTGCTATACTCTTCCCTTCTTTTTTCACCTGGCTAACCCTACTCACCCTTTTAAAACTGAACTGAGGTATTCAACCCTAGAAGCTTTCTCTGAATCCCCATGCGGGAAAAGTTCCACTTCCCTCTGTATACTCATGGCATCCCTTGAAAACATTTAACATAGCCCTTACCACATTATACTAAGATATCTGTGCAACAACTGTCTCCCCCAGGAGATCACTACCCTAAGGAACAAGAATCAGTTCATTCATTTTAATATTCTCAGAGCCTAGTACTGGCATACAGTAAGTATTCCTAAATTTTTTGCAAAAACAAAAGCATGAAAATTTTATAACACTCATTATGTATACTGTGCATTTAAAAAATGCTGAGATAGGGTCTCAATCATACTCAGTATAGCTGCAGAGGTAAGTCACACATAAAAAAGAGAGATCATTATAGAATTAAGGAATCAGAAGGGCTGGGAGTAGTGGCTCACAGCTGTAATCCCAGCACTTTGGGAGGCCAAGGTGGGAGGTTTGCTTGAGGCCAGGAGTTTGAGGCCAGCCTGAGCAAGGGTGAGACCCTGTCTCTACAAAAAGTAGAAAAATTAGCCAAGCATGATGGTGCACGCCTGTAGTCTCAGCTACTCAGGAAACTAAGGCAAAAGGATCACTTGAGCCCAGGAGTTTGAGGTTGCAGTGAGCTATGATAAAGCCACACTGTACTCCAACCAGGGTGACAGAGTGAGACCCTGTCAAGGAAAAAAAAAGAAGAAAAGAAGAGAAAAGAAATTGTAAGCACCAAATGACTAAGAGACAGGAAATGCTCCAGGGTTCAAAGAATGCAGAAATCACCAGAGTAGACAAGGATGTCTTCACAAAGAAAGCGAAGCTTAAAATAAGCTGGTGAAGGAAAGCATTTTCTATATGGAAAATGGTATGGGAAGAGAGATTTAAGCAGGAATGGATATGCCATGTTTAAAAGACAATGAGCAGATTACTCTGGCTAAGGCAGCTGGTTCTTATCAAAGGGTAAGGAGATACCACACGGCAGAGGTAGATAAGGGTAATTTTATAGAAGGCCAAAAATAACACATTAAAGAATTTAAGGAAGTGAAAGCCATATAAATGCTTTTTTCAGGACTATTAATATAGAAGCAATGCAAAAGATTAATTGGCAGGGGGACAGGTGGTAGGGAGCCTGAAAAAAACAGAATTTGTTAAACACATGTAAATCTTTGTTATTTTTATTTTAACACTGAACTTTGTTATTTTAACATAGTGATTTTATGAGACCAATGTTCCATTTTCCAGATAAAGAAATCAAGACCCTAGAGATGCTCTTATTCCAAAAACAGAGAAAGCAGTGGCCAGGTTTAAAGACCAAAGTCAATGCTTTCTTCTTGTTACTCGCAAAAAATGCAGACAAAGTAACAGTTGGAAGAGTATTTCAATAGTATAGTACAGTGAGTGTAATCAGAATCATGGAATCTCAGTGCGGAAAACTTCCCATAAGGCCCCTGTGCATATATCATAGTTGGTATGAACTATGTGGTAATTGAATACTTACTTGTGAGCCTAGTAGAACTACTTATTTTTATCCCCAGGGACCTGGGCTATACCATGACCCAAACTGAATGTTTCCGAGTGGGATGGAGGGATAGACATGAATGGGGGGAGGGAGAAAGAGAAGGAAAACAAATATGTGAGTGTGAGAGAGAAAGGAAAATAGTCAGTGAATGAACTTGGCCATAACGAGGTCTTTGGCACCTTTGGAAATATTAATCCCAGTAAAGTACTAGGGCAAATAACTAGATCATAAGGGAGTAAGGAAAAGTAGATGGTAAATAAAAGAAAAAAATGTAGTGTAGGGCGAACTTGAAACATGTAGCCAAAAAACAAAAAAAAAGACACAACTTAAACAGAAAATCAGAACAGAAAAGGATGTTTAAAGAAAACTGAGATTGGCTCACAGAAGAGACTAATAAAGGGAATAATTTAAAAGACTAAAAGAGAGGAGCACAAGTGAAATAAGCTGGAGGAATGGCATACAATCAAGAGCACAGGTAAAAGAAGGGATTCTGTAGGAACCTACCTGACCAAACTGCTTTTCTCTTTTTGAGGCTTATACCAGCCATCAAATCTTCAGAACTACCACTTCCACATCTCTACTTATCTGTCCATAAACCCGTCTTACCTAAGAAAAACTTCGATCTGGTTAGAATACCAATGCCATGTTTAAATGAGAGTGAATGAAATTTTTAAAAATGTATTTGGAATAAAGGAGCAGTGAGTTTTTCCTCCTGCCTGAAATGTTAATTTGCCCAATATCCACTTTTAAAAGTCCCATCCATCTTTCAATACCCAGACCAAATCTTACCTCAAAAATACCCCTCCTCACCCCACCTCCACTCTGTTGGAATAAACTCCTTGCCTATATTCATGGAGTACTTTTGTTTCTCTCTCTTAGCACTTACCAGTTTACATGCTATTACAGTTACTTAAATATCTTTCTCCAGTATTTTTGAATTTGTCAAAGGCAACCCCTGCATTTATGCTCTACACATACTAAGCATTCAATAATTGCCAGTAAAATAAAACACAAATTTAAAAATGTTTTAAATGTACAAGTGTTTATGATAAAGTCTGAACATGGTAACTAGCCTATTACTACCTAAGAGAAAACTTATAAGAAAATCTTAAAAAATAATCTGTGGATTAGAAGAGGAGAAAAGAAGAAAATGAAAAAATATCCCATGCTATGCATATAAAATATATCTTTCCTATATATATAATCTGAATCTGCAGTTCTCAACTAGGGGTGAATTTTGTACCTCCAAGGAACTTTTGGTAATGTGTACAGGTATTTTTGTTTGTCACAACTGAAGGAATGATACTAGCATCTTAATGGATAGAGGCCAGGAATACTGCCAAATATTCTACAATGCTCAAGATACCCTCCCACCCCCAACAAGAATTATCTGGCCCGAAATGTCAGTAAGTACAACAGTTGAGAAATCCCATAGGTTTTTTTTTGAGAGTCTCACTCTGCCACCTGGGCTAGAGTGCTGTGGCATCAGCCTAGCTCACAACCTCAAATTCCTGGGCTCATGTGATCCTCTTGCCTCAGTCTCCCGAGTAGCTGGAATTATAGGCGCGTACCACCACACCCAGCTAATTTTTACTATTTTTAGTAGACACAGGGTCTCACTCTTGCTCAGGTTGGTCTCAACTCCTGAGCTCGAGCGATCCTCCCGCCTCAGCCTCCCAGAGTACTAGGATTATAGGCGAGAACCACCGCACTTGGCCAAGAAATCCTATTCTAAATGAAGCAGACAAGAAAAAAAAAACCCAAAGTTGCTAAATAATCTACCTAAGATTCCTAAAGTTTTCTTAAACAGTTAGTAGTAGAGTCACCTCCTCTTCCTACTGACTAAAAATTGGGTCTAAGGGAGAGTAAAAACAACCTTCCTAAGCAGCTCCACTTACATGCTAACAAGAAAGGAATTGGTTGCAAGTTCTCATTTACCTTGTGACATATTTGCCAAAACTCTCATCCCTATATTTTCCTGTAACGGCTGATCAGCCCTTCTGAGTTACAATCTCCCAGACCACTGATAAATCTACTGACAATAACACAGCAAGTAAATTAAAATACAGATTGATTGCAAAACTTAAATAACAATATGTGATGACCACCTGCCAACATACCTACATACTGATGAACAATCCACTATCTACAAGACATCTGCTTAATAATTTATTCTCTGAACAAGATCTATCAGTTAAACTAACCCACCTAGGAGGCTGCAAATAATTTTTCTCCAGTATGAAGCAAACCAGCCCTTTTAAAATCTAACCCATTCTCCACTGCAAAACTGCCTCATAAGAAACTTGCTGTACTAGTGGGTTCAAATCTTACTATAACATATCCATTAAAAACAAACAAAAAAACTCAGTAATTGCTTTATCTACAATGAAGGTAGAAGACAGCAGCTGTTAGAAAGCAAAGAAATGAGACATAGGCTAGGACAGGAAGTATCCATTTTCAATCCAACTGAAATCACAAGGAAAAAAGAAATTATTAATTTAATAACTAATTTAAATAATTTAACCAGTCAATATCCAAGCAGGTAATATGCTACTAATACTATTATAAAGACCTATAAGCCTCAAAAAACAGTCACTCACTTCAAGTAATTTACCACATTTGGTAAATTAGCTATGTTCAGCTGATATTCTGGGATGAAAGCTACTTTACATCCCATAAAGCTGCAGTCCCCAACCCCCAAGCCATAGAGCTCTGCTGGCCCCTGCCACCACCACCAACCCCCACCCCCCCTAACCCCGCCCCGGAAAAATGTCTTCCATGAAACTGGTCCCTAGTGCCAAAAAGGTTAGGGACCGCTGCTGTAAAGGATGTGCATGGTGGGGAGGGGCAGATGGGCAGGTGGATGAAGACGTCGTGGACTACATGGATTAAAATCAGCATGTGCTATAGGACTTCCTGAAGCTTCTGGTGACAATGACATTACTAGATCCTTCTAGAACCTGAAGCCCATCCTACTTAGTTTTATATTCCTCCCAGTGCTCCCATGATCTTTCCTGTTCCTTTCCCCAGGCTAGAAAAAGGCTCTGTTTGCTACTTTATCCACTTTCATCCCTTTTGTCCCAAGATTTACAGTGACACATTTTATCTTACAACATCTTGGATATTTTAATTCCTACTTAAATGACAACCATTTTTCTGCTGTCTCAGAAAACAGCGCTTGGCTGTTATATTATTTCTACCTGTGGTCACGAAGTTTCTGACAAAGAAGCATGCCACCGAAATGCAGCCTCTTCACTACAGAGGTATCATGCAAAAATCTAACAATTTCTGGACCTTTCCTGTAAAGAAGTTTAACACCAGGAATCCACTTCAAGTGGATCTCACTGAAACACCTACAGCATAGGAAGAAATTAAAGACAAAAGAAAAACGAGGAAAGTTGGAGGGAGTACAGCATATGAAGAGTGTCTCCCAAAAGGACAGAAGATGTCATTCAGTGGCAACCGTGTCACCTTGTATAACAGGATTTGACCTGTTTAACTAGTATTCCCTATGGCTATGATTATTCTACTTTCTCATCTTCCAAAACAACTTTGATGACGTCTTCTCTGTCTTGTACTTTAATACTTCCCCCACCCCTGGCTTTTCTGACTTTGATATGTTAATTTGCATATTTCTATTCTTTCAAAATGCTATTCTTTTAAAGCACGGTATTATATTTCACCTACTCTCTCATCCAGAGGCGGGGAACCTGCAGCCCTGTGGCCACATGTAGCCTTCTGGATCCTTGAGTGCAGCCTTTTGACTGAATCCAAATTTTACAGAACAAATTCTTCTAATAAAGGGATTTGTTCTGTGAAGTTGGGATTTAGTCTAGGGGCTGAACTTGGGGATCTACAGGGCCACATATGGCCTTGAGGCCACAGGTTCCCGACCACTGAAAGTGTCAAAGTCTTTCAAAATCTTTCATTTTGTCAAAAGAGAAAATACTCCAAATTTTTCTTCAATTTTAGTAATAAATTTCCAATGTTATTCAGGCTAGAAACTCCATATTTAGGACCATTTCTTATATTTACAAAATATAAGAAAGTATTTTCAACATACTCATTTAAATAGGAGTCTTGTCAGTCTGCTATTACAAAAAAAAAGACACTTTCTAACAACAACAACAACAAAAATCTCATTATTCTTTCTTACCCAGAATATCACCTTTTTTCCCATACAGAGCATAGGTTTGCTTTCTTTCATCTCCGCTCTATTTCTAGAACTTGAGACTAATTCAGTCCCCTTGATGTTGAATTCCTTCTCTTTCTTGGTCTTACTGAGGTTTCTTACCTCATATCCTCATTTCTCACTCTTTTGAAACTGCCATCTTGCTTCCTGGTTTCCCACCACCCCACCATTCCAATGCCAGAAACCCAGCTCATTTACTCTAAAATATTAAAATTCAGCTGAGACAAAACTAATTTTCATTTACATGAAGGTGTATCTGTAGCTATGCAATTTAAAAAGTGCTCAGTCATGGTCTTCCACCACTGACAAAGATAGGCAAGAAAACTCTTCCCTAAAGTCAAGGGTCACAAAGAATAACTGCTATACCCCCAACCACATCCATTCAGCAATACTCAGCATCCTCCCTGAATTGTCTATAAAAACCAACAGTTCTATTTTCAAAGAAAGTGAACAGAATGCTTCCTGAAGACATTCTCTAGTCTCTCCACAGCAGACTTTAAATGGAATTATTATCTAGAAGAGGAGGAGGGAAATTCAGGCTGGCACAAGGCCTTCTTTATAACCCCCACCTCAGTCCCAGACTTCTGACAGCCCTAAGACTTGCTTTATTTACTTAGGACAGATGTACACGACTGATACAAGACTGGCTCCCCAGAATCTTTAAGGGACTCCAGGATCTATGTCTCCCCATTTTGCCTGTTCAATTTTAGCTGGAAAATATTTAAAAATGTGTTCATTCTTTTTATTTTCTCCCTTCTTCAAAGAACTAAATTCATCTCAAGCTATACACCATTGATTCCACAACTAAGGATGTCTTCCCTACCACTTCAACTTACACAATATAAGATGTGTTGACACAAAAGCTTCTCAAAGCCCAATGACCTTCCCATTGAAAGTATCACCACTCTCCCAACCTCCTTTTCATCCTACCTTTCTAGACTGACTGCCACTACCCTATTTCTGGCCCTATGTGTCCACCAATACATTACACAGATTCATTTTCCTAAAACACAGCTATGTACATGTTAATTCCCTTCTAGCAAACCTCAGATTCTCCATTCTACCCATTTTAACTATAAACTATGGAACACGATAGTTAAGACCCTCTTAAATATGGCGACCTTATCAAATAAGCTTTCCCTGACCATTCTGTCTATATAAAACAGTACATCCCTGTCCTACTTTACTTTTCTTCCTAGTACTTGTGACCACCTGATATATATTTAATTGCTCATGTTTGACTCTGTCCTTCTACTAGAATATACTCTCCCGTGTTCACCAGTATATTCTCAGCAACCTAGAATACAGCAAGTTCTAAGAAGTACATATTCATGGAAAGAATGGATGAACACAGACATGCAGCTGAGCTTAAGTTAGAACATCTACATTTGAGTTACAGTTTCCACATACCAGCTATACGATCCTCAACAATTTTAACTTCTTTGAGCCCATTTTCCTCATTTGTAAAAGGAAGAGGTCAAACTCTAAACTCTTCCAGCTGTAATCATGCTACATTCTTGTCTAACTGGACCAAATGCCTCTCCGCCCCCAACCTCCCTATTCATGTATCTCTGCTCAGTTTCCTTACATTTGGAATCCCCTCTTCTCAATCCACATCTGTCAGAATACTGTTCATCCTTAAAGCTCATTTTCAGTGTCACTTTCTTCTTAAAGTCTAACATACTGTAAACTACGTAAAAGACGGGTGGAGTTCTTACTTTGCTATTCTCAGACATTGGTACAATGCCTACCATACAGATGATCAACAAAACAACTGGTGAATCATGAGCATATGAACGAGCAAATGAACAGAGGAAGTCTTTCCTGATTCCCCCCAATTGCTCAGGTAATCTCCTGCCTTTGGACCCAACACTTTTATGATACTTATACTATATTCTGTGCCATTATTAATTTACTTGCCCAACAGACACTAAACTGCAAATTCCTTAAGATTAACCACTACCCTGTGATGGTTTCCGTATCCCCCTACGGAACCTACCACAGATCTTTGTCATAGTTGTATTTATTAAGTTTATCTGATATATTAAACAATACAGGGATAACTGAAGAGGAAAAAGGGCCTCAATATACAGATATTATTTCAATTGCCCTATGGTCATTGGGCATACATGTTGTGCTGAGCTCAGGCATTCAGGCATAGTTCAAAGATCTCATCATTCCCTCCTCTCCATATGCTTAATATAAAACTATTACTGCTCACAAAAGTAGAATAGTCACCTTATGTATCATGTAACTTTACACCTTCTCTTAAAATATCCATACAGGGATCCACACATTAATACTTTCACTTCACTAAACAGCTAAACTGACTTTTCTGCTCATTTCAGACTTCTACCCCATCCAATTCCCTCCTCCACAAGGTATGAAACCACTTTTTTTTTTAAACATCTTCCCATAAGGCCTGCCTTTCTTAGTTCTGCTCCTGAGACAAGGAGTTTTAAGGTCTTCCTCTTTTCTAAGCAGTAACAACTCCCCAATTCATCTCAGGCTCTAACACCTTCTTTTTCCCTGCTGTCAAGATTTTTGACCCTTTTACCTCTACCTCCAAGCTCTTATTCTGCTTCCATGTTTCTGGCTGCACAATAGCTGGTGTCTTTCCATTCAATATGCTCTCCCCATCATGTACTAAGTTCCAGTGTCTCTGCATCTTCTTCCTGAAATGTACATCAATCGCCACCCTCCCCCAACCCCAGACACACACCTCACATACACACACATACACACTGTACCCATGCGTCACGCTACCTCCGACATACAAGTTACTTACACCACTGGTAAAGAATGTACACGACTCTCAGAATGGTATCTTCCGGCACTATACTGATTCTAACCCAGTTTCTTCTGGAGAACCCAACCTCGTCCATGGCACCTCCCCCCTTTCCTCACTTCCCCATCCATTCCCCCTCTTCATTCCCCCCACCACCCCGCGAACTACCTACAGATGACATTATTCCTCTCTACTCCCAACCCGAGAACGGAGAACAAGCTCCAGTTTCCTGCGGTCTCCCCCTCTTCGGTCTCCCACAACACCCCAGGTGTGCAGGCTTCCTCCCCGTCCTCTCCTCATGCATCGCTCCAGCCAATCCCACGCCACCCCACGATCCCCCCGCCACGGGGATCAGGCTTCTCCACACCCACCTCCACTCGGGGTCGCCGCCGCCTCCCCGGGCGCCTCTCCCCGGCCCCAGCCAGCGAGCCGGAGCCCCCCGGCGCGCGCGTCCCCCTTCTCACGCCTCCCCAACCTCCCTTCTCGCACCAGCACCGGCCGGCTTCACTGAGCCCAGCCTGGCCGGCAGCAGCTGCACCCAAGCAGGCGTGCGTGCGCCCGCTCCGCCCCTCCCGCAGAACCCCTCGCAGCCCCCGCCTCCCAGCCCGGTGAGAGAAGGACGCGGTAACTCCCCCGCCACCCCGGACGTACCACTCCGTGTCTGTTGCTCCACGCTCCCACCCTCGGCCCGCTCCCTCTACAGCCGGGCCGGCCTCGGCACTCACCGGAGATACTGCGCGCTCTGCAGGCTCATCCTCCGCCGCCGCGTCTTCCCGCGAAGCCTCCGTGGGTCTCTCAGGCTCCTCGGAGCGGCCCCGCGGCCCCGCGGGTGCTGGCGGCCGCCGCCATCTTCCTCTCCTCCGGCTCCTCCTCGCTCAGCGGGGGAGGGGGGGAATGAGGCGAGGGGGAGGGAGCGGGGAAAGCTGCTCTAGCTGCTGCTCCGGCCCGTGCGGCGCAGGGACACTCCGACCCGGGAGGGGGAGGAGGAGGGCGAAGGGAAGAGGGCGGGGGAACGAGGAGGGAGAAGCAGAGGGAGGAAGTGGGGGTCTCTCGCGCGAGATTTCAGCAGCGCCGGTCCCTTCCGGTGACTTCCGCCTATCGGTAGCGCTCCCTCTTGGGATCAGCAAGCTGCGTGGCCCCTGTGCAGCTGCTGAGCGACCTCTTGGTGGCGTTTGGAGGCTTCCTGCCAATCCACCCCTCTCCTCCCGCGCGAGGGGGCAATCCCAGCCTCACCGGGAACATCGAGCCCAAATCAACCAGGAGTTACACTCAGAGTCTTCCCCCGTCCTTCCACTCCACCCGATTCCTCTCTTCCTTTTTCCACTCCTCCACTGTTCCCCGCCGGAAACACCGCCTTTTCCTCCTACAGTTCCGCCCGCCAGTCCCTGGACTCTCGTCTTCCCTCGCGCGCTAGGGAGTGACGCGAAGAACCCCCTCCCCTTCTCTGCGGCCCCTCCCCATGCACGCCGGGAGATTGTTGGAGGGGATAGGGTGGAGCCCAGGGAGGAAAAGAAAGGAAATCAATCGGATTGGATAAGTGGCTGCCATGACAACTGATGGCTGGGGTTGTATTGTCATAGTAACTGGTGTGTGCCGACAGGGTGACCCTCTCCTTAGCGAATGGATTCCCGGGAATCCGCCCAGGGTTCCCCCTTGGCTTCCTTTCCATCTAAAGGCCTTCCCCAGGTTGGAATCGAGGTAGTTCTCCCGGGCGGTGAAGTCCATTTCCTCCTCCCTTCCCCCTTCCCGCAGCAACTGGGGGGAGACCCCGAGACATTCACCGTGGGCTTTTCCACCCGCCCGCGGGCGGGAACCACTGCCATAGGTTCCTTTCAGAGCCGGACGTGGAGAGAGCTTGGCCTGCGAAGAAGATGCAGGGCTGGGAGGCCGGAGGGCGCGGGCGGCGGGCTGGAGCCGGGAGGGCGAGGCGGCAGCGCTAGGCTGCGAGGAAGGGCAAGGGGTTTCCCCACAGCTGCCTTGGGCTCTGGGAGGCGGGATCCCTCCCGGACGGGGTCCCTGAGGGAGGAGAGCGGCACACGACAGCCACGATCCCTCTCCTGCCGACAGGGACTTCAGACTTTTATCTGGCGGTTGACCCCTCCCCAAAATCCACCCCATCCAGCGTAACACCCTCGAGCCTGCTGAAAGGAGGCCAGGGTGAGGGTGGGAACGTATCCTAGAAGGCTAACGAGTGGTTTTCAAGCCTTTAGAACCTGGACGAGCTGAGAGGCTTACTATTAACATCCCTCTTAGAGACAGCCCCCAGTGGGATCCGGCTTGATTATTTTTCTTTTTTGTCTTTTTGCTTTTCTTTCTTTTTTTTTCTTTTCGTTTTTTGCTTTTGTGTTCGTTTTTAATCTTGACCGCTATACCACGAGGGACCGCTGGATTATTAAAGGCAGACCTCCAAGTTCCTCCCTCCTCTACAATCTTCCTCCTTTCACGGGTCTGCGGTATTTTACAACTTGTCACTCTGTATCTTTCGGGTTAGAGGGAAAACCATTGGGTAAAATAGTATCAAGAAGAACCCTAAATACACTGGCAAGAAGGCCAATGAAAGGAGTCTAGGGAAAGAATTCTCATTCTTAGAACAAATCTTTTTGAATGTTATGTGTATTTTGTCAGGTTTGGGGCTAAAAAAGAGAATGGAGTCAATAATACGGAGTATGAAAAATACCTGGAGAAGTCGTTATTGTGATGGCTTGCAGTAATTATTTAACATTTTACAAATTTTATTTTCGATTCGTATTGTGGAGTCATTTAAGCAGCTATCCCAAAGTATTTTAGGATATGTAAAGGTATAAAACCTTCCAAGAATGCAGCCCTCATTGGATAGTTAAAATCAGGATTTTAATGAACTATTTAGATTTGGTTTGGTTTGATTTGAATACCTGATTCCTGCTGTCTTTCCATGCTAGCTGAAGAGGCACTTTCAAGATAGATACTTCCCTGAGACCGTACCTATTAAAAGACTGGACCAATGTTCATTTGGAACATCATGTATAAGTTTGGAGGAAACGAAAGTAGAGCCTGCTTTGAAATAAATCCCAAGGACAGACGGTCATTAACGAAATAGAAAGTGTGCTATGCCCCTCATGGTGCAGACGCCCAGTATGATGTGGCATGACGCTCAGTAATTGCGGCAATACAATGTCCCCAATAATCCCGCCCAGCACCAACACGCCGCCCACTCGCGGGAAAGAGAGCCACCTAGTGAGAGATTATTCTCATCTCTGGTGTAGGAGCCTGCTTTTCCTTAACCCTGAGAGCCCAAGGGTGGATCCAGATTACTACTCCATACTACCTCAAAAATCCTACATTTCTTCCCTGAAGTTTATTGGTTAGATTTTTAAAAGATTTTAACCAGAATAAAAATTCTATGTCATAATTACCCTTTTACTAATCATCGTAATAACTTTTTATGTCTGTGGTAAATATCTCCAGTAAATAGTATATGAGCAGATTACACTCTTGATAAGCAATCTAGGAAAATATTATTATCTTCTAATTTTGGAAATACAGAAACTGGGATCAGAAAGATGAATCTTTTTGTTATGGTTTGCTGGTTTGTTTATTCAATAAACATTTACTAAGCACTTATTATATTTCAGACACCATCCAGGTTACTGTGGATACCACAATGACATGGTCCCTGTTTTGAAGGAACCCACCTTCTCATAGAGATGTCAGAGTAGAGAGGTGATGAGGATGCAGTATGATGGATTCCGTAATTAAGGTACGAGCAAAGTAGGAACACAGATGAGGTCAAAAATAAGAAACTTTGTATTTTATAGCAGCTTTCCTAAGAATTTTATAAGCTTCTTCAATAATTTTATGATGTTGCTATAAACTATATAAAAGAATAGTAACATAATTTACAGATTAGAAGACACTGATGCTAATCTTAAAAATAACTTTCAAAAATCAATAGGATTCAGAAAAATTATGACCTGGAATTTACATACTGCTTAATACACATTTTCCAATCTCATCTCTTTCTACCCCAATCAACAGACTTGTAGAATACAGATATCTTTCTGTAATAGATTTTATTCACTTTTTTCCCCTGAGAAATTAAAGAGAAGCTGCCTCATTTCCTTTAATCCTACGTGATTTTAAGTTTTTTGGTTTGTCTTTTTGACGAAGTGATTTCATGGAAAGGTCATAAGCTGACAGACCTGAGTGTGCATTCCAACTCTGCCATCTCGGTATCTGAACTTCAGTTTGCTTCTTAACCAAAATGGAAACATTACCTATTATAGGCTTTCTGTGACCCTTAATGATGATATATATGACTGAGTATGTAAGTGCCTGATATACAACACTGGCGTGTAGTAAATCTTAGTTTTCTTTCTGCTCATTCATATCAAGCTAAAATGAATAATTTAGAACTACAACAACAAAATTATTTTTAAAAATAATTTAAAAATAATAGTCTATCTAGCCTTTGTCTACAATACTCATAGGTCTGACCACAGACCACCCAAATCTGTTGTTGTTCAGTGCTAGAAGATAGATTTCTTTATCCATGACTCTGATTACAGAAAAGAATACAATATCAGGACATTGTGAGTCAGATTCTAAAGGTTCAAAACTTTTCATAAACATTTTATCACTACAAAACACTATATCACTAATATAATCACATTTCTGCTCTAGTAAATAGAGTGGACTCTTTTGAATCGACTACTAAGTACTAGCTGAGAAGCCACTCTTAACATTCATACCAAATTTACCCATAGCTTCAGTAACCTGACAATTAATACATAGTAAGCCTCCTCCCTATTTATAATAATAGACATCTCACCTGTTCCTTAACAAGCACTAATTTATTTTAATCTTTAGCCTACATATTCTGAATGTTTCCAAATCTTGTGCACTATTAGGCACTTAACAAATATTTTTCTGTTTTAATGAGAATGATTTATCAATTGCATACTCAAGTATACAATGTATGTAAAGCTAGCCCATACTCTTTAGTACCACACCTCAGACTATAGAGTTAAGTGATTCAATCAAGTGAGTGATTCAGTCTCTTCAAATAATGACTCAGATACAAATTGACATTTAAACTCAGGTCTCCTATTGCTCAAGATTTCTTAGATCAAGGGTCAGCAGCCATCCTCAAACAGTTTGCCAAATGTATATTTATTCATTCTCTCCTAAGAGGGAATCATTTAGCCTGAAGAATAGTCAGGAAGCATTGTAACAAGAAAAGAAACTTCTGGTTTGGGAGGCAATGAGGTCACAGTTGGGTAATGATAGTTAGAGCTCTCTTTTCCTCCTTGTCCACTCTCCTAATATTTACTAAGGGAAACATTATTATCTTCAAGGTTTCCCCCCAACTCCCAATAAGAAAATACGCTTAAGAAATTACCATACCCCCAAATCTTATCTGCTCATTTAATTAACACAGACAATGTAGAGAAGACAAGAAGAGATGCTCATAGAGAAGACTAAAGAGAACATTAAAAATAAAATAAAAACCTTAGCCTTTCTTACTCTATTGACAGAAGGCCTTAGTGTTCATGCATCTCTTTAGTACCCCAAGCATAGTACTACCAAAGTCATCTTGGAATCCTTAATCTAAAATCCATATATTTTATGTCGAAGTCTATTGAGTTACCCAGAAGCTGCCATTTTTTTCTTAAAACACTGAACGAAAAGAACATAATCTTTTAATATTTTCTAGTCTCTACATTTCTAATATCTATAGGGTAGATACTATTTTTGAGCACAGAGAATGTGATACTGTTATTCGTTATCAAAACTCTATTCTTCAAAATCATGGGAAACACATGTACATACACAGACATACACATACACCTTCCTCTTTTTCCTGCCATTATTATTTTATCATCTCCATTTGAAATTCAAGCTAACATGATAAAGATGAAAAGCAAAGAAACTTAGGACTTATGTTCATCACTTCAAGGCATAATAAGAATATATACCCAAGCATTGTTTTGCTTTGCTTAACTCTCTCAGGGTCTTTTTGATTCTCCGAAATCTACATAACAGAAACCTGGATAGTTTGTCCCATATTTGTAAAAATTCTTAATATTAGCCAGGCACGGTGGTGAGCAGCTAGAGTCCCAGCTACTCAGGAGGCTGAGGTGGGAGGACTGCTTAAGCCCAGGAATTGGAGACTAGCCAGGGCAACATAGGGAGACCCCCATCTCTTAAACAAAAAAAATTTTTTTCTTAATATTATTGGATTAAGATATAAGAGCACATCTCAGAACAAATTACATAGTAAATTAATATGTACCTATATTCCACATTTTAGCCGTATTAAGCTTTTTAAAAAGTTTTCTCCGTTAGACTTTAGGTCTCCATTGGTTTTCCATTACCCTTAGGATAAAGTTTCCAATCTTTAAGGTGATCTATGTGTTCTAGTATCTGCCTGCATGTTCTCTAACATCCCCCCTCACCCCCTGGCATCACCACGCTAGCTATAGTGACCTTTTCTTAGGTGCTTAAGTAGGCAGTGTTCTTTTCTACTCAGAGCCTTTACATAAGTTCTCTCTGTCTCTAGATAACTCTTCTCCTCAGACTATTCTTCTCTCTTCTTATGCTTCAAGCCTAAATCTGACCCTCTTTGGAAAACCCTTCTCTACTTCCCTATCCCCCATCATCAGGCTAGGTTAACTACGCTTGCTATGTGTTGCCACAGCACTCTGCCCTTCTTCTTCATGGCATTTGTCATATTTGTAATTCTTTGTTCAATGCCTGTTACCTCTAATTGTAAGCTCTGTCAGAGTAGACACTGTGCCTGTTTTGCTCACTATTGTTTTATTGCTCCCGTAGCAGAATGCCAGATAGAAGAAATGCTTAATAAATGTTTGTTGCATCATTGAATTTTTTTAAAAAAAAACAAATTAATAGAAATCTGGACCATGGCTTTCCTATAAATGCTTAAAATTCCTAACTACCTTACTGAGGAATATTCTCTAGAAGTAATCCCTAAGCAGTAAGAAAAGAATTTTACTGGGCCTTCTACTAATCTGGGTAATTGAAATCTGCTATTATATTTCATAAGATGAAAGTTTTAATTAAATGAAATTTACTCAGGCAGTGAGTAAAGAGCACATGATAAGATTAAGCATAACTCATCAATTATCTCACAGCAAAGCCTTAGACTTCAATGTAGAAAAACTAGTCATCAACATAACAAACGAATCTTTTTTTTGGAGACAAGATCTTGCTCTGTTGCCCAGATTAGTATGCAGTGGCGTCATCATAGCTCATTGCAACCTTGAGCTCACAGGCTCAAGCGACCCTCCCACCTCAGACTCCTGAGCAGCAGGCATGTGCCACCACATCTGGTTAACTTTTTTATTTTTCATTTTGTAGAGGTGGAGTCTCACTGTATTGCCCAGGCTGGTCTTGAACTCCTGGCCTCAAGTGATCCTCCTACCTAGGCCTCCCAAAATGTAGGGATTACAGGTATGAGCCACTGTGCCCAGCCCCGAAATCATTTTTATTTAACTTTATGTTTTCTAATTTAGGATTAGGTACAGCGGTTAATTCTTTCATTATGTGGCAGAAGGAAGACACAGTGCTAAGGGAAGGACAGCAAGGGAGAAGGGAGACTATCAGCTAATTAGAAAATTGGACCAAAAAATTACATTTAAAAATTCAGGGCAGGGCACAGTGATTTATGCCTATAATCCTATTACTCTGGGAGGCCGAGGTAGAAGGATCGCTTGAGGTCAGGAGTTAGAGACCAGCCTGAGCAAGAGTGCTCTACTAAAAATAGAAAAACTTAGCCAGGGGTGGTGGTGCATGCCTGTAGTCCCAGCTACTCGGGAGGCTGAGGCAGGATGATCAATTAAGCCCAGGAGTTTGAGGTTGCTGTGAGCTAGGCTGATGCCAAGGCATTCTAGCCCAGGTGACAGAGCAAGACTCTGTCTCCAAAAAAAAAAAAAAAAAAAAAAATTTAGAAAGGAAATTGGATCAGGATATAGAATGGAAAGCTCAGTGGTCTCTATGTCTCACCAGAAAAGTGTTTATAAATTTTAGCATTATTATTTTTATTTTTTTCTTCCATAATGGGATAGGGCTAAACAAATTGAATGTAAGATTCTTAAGGAAAGGGCCATATCCAGTTTCAATGTAAATGCAATAATTAAATTATGTTTCTGGAGGCAAGTTCTCCAAATTCAATTCAATTAAATAATGTAAGTAACATACATAGCAGTGCCTGGTACTTAGGAGACACTCAACAAATGGTGTGGCTCTTATGTATATAGGGTGAATAAGAACTTCATACACACTCTCATTAATGGAGGTTTAACTTGTCTTAAAAAACAAACACAGAGTGCTGTAGAATTGCATTTGTAGAGAGGGAAGTACACAGCATACTGCCTTAAAACTATACGACCAGTTATTTCATATGACCAAGTATAAATTGCCAAGAGAGAAAACATCTTTCATCTCTTTGTGGAGGATGTCTCAGTTCATTAGCTGTTTTATGTTTGAATGAGATGAGATCCAAGGTGGGGTTCAAAGCTAAAGAAGATAAGGAGGCTCATAGGAACAAAACCAGATGCTTATGCTTTCTCCTGCCCTCTTTCAAACTAGCATCTCCAGCATGGCTCTGGCTTGTATGCTCTCTTACCCTCACTCTCCAGCATTGGCTGTAATGTTCCCATGTGGTCCTCTAAGTTGTCCAGTCCTTTGTCTAAGAAGACATGCATGGTTTTAGTTCTTCCTTAACAATATGCCTGTGGCAGGACCAAGGCTATATAGGGCATGCCAAACATTAGAATGCCAACATTTCCAAAACGTAGGCAGCAGTGGCCTAGATGTTAACAGAAGGTTATTCGTTGTAGAAAGAATTTGAAATTAATTTTCTGTAAGTATTTGAGGGACAGCAAAATTTTAGCATTAAAGCACAGCAGGTATGTTAGGTAGAATTAAAAAGTTTAGATCTAAAGAAAGTGTTCAATTGATAATCAATTCCTATATTTCTCTGCTACTTCAAGACAAATCTATATCTAAACCACAACTTTACTTCTGGAAACTTTAATCTGGGTAAACATAGCCAGGTATTTACCAGATAGATAGTGAGGGATTCCAGGTCTCCTAGGGACAACAGTGGTTGCTATTGTGATACACACCCCCCAAATGGGCTTTCAGAGAGGCTCATGGGAGATCTGCATATACAGTAATATTCAGATCATGCAATTCCTAACTGTCCAATCAAAGTGGTTCCATGGTGACATCTGATCCATGCGGGAGGTTCCTATCCGGGCACTATAAAACAAGACACAGACCATAGCCAGCCCCTTTTTTGGCCCCTTCCTCTGGCTCTCCTTTTGCTGTGACAATGGGTCTGGTCATCATCTGTGGCGTATGTATCATGCTCTGTAAACCTATGTCTTGCTCTTGCCCTGCAATCCTATCTTTCTCTCCTCAATAAACCTCCTTCTCTTGCTTGCCTTACTTTGGCATGTCTGGTCATTCTTTGGCCATGAGTGTGCTAAGAACCAACATTTTCAGACTAAAACCTGGTGTGTATTCCTATATTACAGAGAAGTGTGATAAACTACCTATCGTCTATAATTTTAGCATTTAGTAATTTATTCATTCGTTCATCCATTCTTCAAATATATTAATATATTGAGAACTTTCATTATATCAGGTTGTATGCTAGTTATTGGGGTGCAAATGGTGAACAATACAGTTTTGCTCTCAGACCTTAAAGTTTAGAGGAGAACTAAGTATAGGGGAAGTTATATTGTAAAGTGGTAAATACTGCGGTAGAGGTCTTTGGAACCATTCCACCTTGAGATCAAGTACAGGCATGCAATCAGATAATCCACTTAAGTGTCCCAGTCAACTACAAAGTCCCTCAGAATGAGATTTTGCAGGGTTTCCTTTTTCAAACTCTATTTCCCAGCAGGAAAAGGACTACATACAGCTCGCTCTACCTGCCAGAAAAGTGATGGAAAACTGTGGCTGAAAGTATACTAGACTAAGATATGCCTGAAAGATACAAACCTGTATATATAAAGTGCAACTATGAAATAGAAACTCAGAAAATGGTCAGAAATGCAATAAAATGTTAATAGCAGTTACAACTGAGATAGACTACATATGGGTGGCTTTTCTTGTATGTATTTTTCAACATCTCCCACCAGCCAAAAAGCAAAGCTGATTTTTTTTTGGTTTTTGCTGCTGCCGCTGCTGTTGTTAGGTGTTTCATTGTTTGTTGTTGTTTTTAAAGAATGTCTGAACTATCTGCTATTTTACAGGATCCTGAAAGAAACATTGGAAGTTGCAAAGAAGGCAGATTAAAAATAAGCGTAGTAGCTTTTCACAACTTGATTGAAAAAAATATCTTGTTGTAGGCACTTCCTAAGGCTCTAATGCAATATCAGGTGCTGATACTTATGTACAAGCAGAAATTGTTGAGAGTGATCATTTTTTAATACACAGTTACTGATCAAAACACCTGGTAATTTTGGATCTACTTCTGGAAACCATCACAGCCTGAGAAAGATGGCACACCCTGGATGGGAGTCACAGAGAATCATCTTAAGTAATAAAAGTCTAAAGTTAAACCTTTATTTAACCTTTTTGCTTTCTCTTTCCTTTACAATTCTTTTCTTCTCCTTCCTCGACTTTAGGTCACACCCCGGCTCCTCCTAGTTATATAACAACCTGCATTTCCTCATTTCTCTGGAATGTGACCAGTCAGGAAGGGATCTCAACATTTGCTTTTTTTTTTTTTCTTTTCTTTTCTTTTCTTTCTTTTTTTTTCTATTTGTGGATGACAAAGAAAAAGAGAGTCAGGAAAACTGAATTGAGAAAGAAGAAAGAAGAGGCTAGATCCCCAATCTGTCTTAAAAGCAAGAAAAGGGACCCTGTGACCTTTGAAACATACTTCTAGACTCAGCAATCTCTAACTTGTGATTAGTTTTGCTGCCTGGAATCTGTGACAGTGGAGATGATTCCGTTTAAGATCCAGTTCAAGGAACTATACACCTTGAGAAACTTTATATTGCTATTTTAAAGACCAATAGTCTTCAAAATGAAATGTATCATTCAAATTTGGCTGTAAGTACAAAGTGGAATGTCAACCTACTCTTATTTTAGTAAGAGTGAAAACACCACTTAAAACAAAACAGTGCCATCCAGATAGTTGTTGAACTACTATATAGTCTGCAGAAAGTCCTCTTTTACCCCTCTGGTGATCTTGAGATAATTAGGAACCTTTTAACTAAATCTAATAATCTCTTGTAAATTTTTATTCTTTTAAACTTCCTGTTCCGTTTGGCAATACCAATCGTGTTTTCTTTACCAAAACTATCTTTTACCTTGAATCTAAGGACATTTAAATTTTTTTCATTCTATTATCTTAACTTCATCTTTAATTCAACATACGGTTATGGCATAGTAGGTACTTAATAAACCTATGATAGATATATTAAAAATTTCCACTATAGCAGCTGGGACTGGAGGCAAGTGCCTGTAGTCCAGGCTACTTGGAAGGCTGAGGCAGGAGGATCCCTTGAGCCCAGAAGCTCAAGTCTAGCCTGGGGAACACAGCTGAGACCCTCAACACTTAAAAAAAAAAATGTTCTGTCTATGTATTGTTATATAACAAAGAAACCACTCCAAAACATAATGGCAAGAAGCAATAACCATTTCATTATGCTCATAGATTCTGCATTATAGAAATCTGTATAGGTACATCAGGGAGAGCTTGACTCTGCTTCATGATATCTAGGGTGTCAGGTGAGAAGACTTGAACAGTGGGTGGTCACTTGAATGGCTGGGGAATTTTTGACTCACATGTCTAGGCTAAGGTGACAAAGGTTAGACTCTGCTGGGATCATAGGTTGGAATTCCTACACGTGACTTCTCCACGTGGTTCGGGTTTCCTCGCATCCCAGTGGCCTCAGGGGAATCGGACTTCTCCCATGGCCGCCCAGGGCTCCAGTAGTAAGTATTCCAGCAGACAAGGTGGAAGCCGCATGGACCTTTATTACCTAGCTTCAGAAGTCACACATGTCACTTCCACCTTTACTTTGTCACAAGCCCACCCAGTTTGGGAGTATGGGGGGTGGGGTAGACCCACCTCTTAATAAGAGGAATACCAAAAAAATTGTGGCCATGATTTAAAACTTCCACAATATGTCTTCTCTTTTATATCATGCTGAATTCTGGATAATTTCCTTAGGGCAATCTTCCAATTCAGTAATTCTTTCTCTGACCAGTTTAGAGTTCATCTCATTATTGAATTTTTTATCACAATGTTTCCATTTTATTTATTTATTTTTGAGACAAGGTCTCGCTCTGTCACTCAGGCTGGAGTACAGTGGTGTGATCACAGCTCACTGCAACCTCAAACTCCTGGGCTCAAGCAACCCTCCTGTCTCAGCCTCCTGAGTAGCTAGGATTATAGGCCCACACCATCATGCCTGGCTAGTTTTTAAATTTTTTTTTTCTTTTTTTAGAAACAGGGTCTTGCTATGTTGCCCAGGCTCATCTTGAACTCCTGGCCTTAAGCAATTCTCCACCTCAGCCTGCCAAAGTGCTGGTATTACAGGTTTGAGCCAATGCGCCTGGCCCATTTTTTCTTAGTTATTTTTAATATTGATCTTTTCTTTATTCATATATTTCATATTTGTGTCTTAAGCTTTGGTTCTTTTTTTAGATATTTTATTTATCTTGTTGAATGTGTTTATTTTAAAGTCAATTTATTTTTCCTATCTGGATTTCTATTCCAGTGGGAATGGATCATCTCTAGGAAATGAAAAATTTCTATCATGTCTATATCCATATGTAAAAACCCTCCAACCAACAAATACGGAATGCATACTCTTTTCAATCACACATTAAACATTTCTATAATTTGACCATATACTAGGCCAGATATTTCAAACAACCACTGTAGTACGGACTACATTCTCTGACCAAAATTTAGCTAAATTAGAAATCAATTTTTTTATGTTTGAAACTTAAAAACACATTTTTAAATAACTCATGACTTAAAGTAAAAATTACAAATCATTTAGAAAAGAATAACCATGAAAACGCTGCATGGAACAACTTGTATAAGGCAGGTAAGGCAGTCATTTGAAGGAAATTTATGGCATTAAATACATTTATTAAAAATGATTTCAAGTGAATGAGCTAAGCATTCACCCCAAGAAGCTAGAAAATGAACAGAGTCTATCCCAAAAAAGTAAAGTTTATTAATAAATTCAAAAGCTGCTTCTGGCCGGGCGCGGTGGCTCACGCCTGTAATCCTAGCTCTGGGAGGCCGAGGCGGGTGGATCGCTCGAGGTCAGGAGTTCGAGACCAGCCTGAGCAAGAGTGAGACCCCGTCTCTACTAAAAATAGAAAGAAATTATCTGGCCAACTAAAAAAATATATATACAAAAAAATTAGCCGGGCATGGTGGCTCATGCCTGTAGTCCCAGCTACTAGGGAGGCTGAGGCAGTAGGATCGCTTAAGCCCAGGAGTCTGAGGTTGCTGTGAGCTAGGCTGATGCCACGGCACTCACTCTAGCCCGGGCAACAAAGTGACACTCTGTCTCAAAAAAAAAAAAAACAAAAGCTGCTTCTTTGAGGAGACCAATAAAATAAACTTCTAGCAAGCCACATTGAAAAGAAGATAGCATAAATAAGCAATATTAGGAATTCAAAGAGGTACACAACTAGAAATACATACAGCAGAATAGAGATTAAAAATATCATTGGTTATGCTAGAAAATTTATAATACTGAGTGGCTTTATGTCAGTCAATTGAAAACTGAGGTGAAATCCACCCTTTGCCAGTAAAACACAAATTAAAAAGTTGACTCAAGAAGAAATAGAAAATCTGAATAAATCAATCATGATAAAGAGAATAGATCAGTAGTCCAAAATCTCCCAATATTCTGCTGCCTGTTCTTTTTCTACCCCTTGCCATAAAAACCAGTCCAGATGGTTTTACAGGTGAGTTTACTAAAGATCATGGAACAGACTATCCTAACTCACACGAACTATTCCAGATAAGAGGAGTAAAGCTATTCAGTTTATTTTACAAAGTTAGTAGAATCTTGATATCAAAATAGGACAACTCTACAGGCAAAGGAAATCATAGATGAATTTCTCTTTTGAACATTCACATGAAAATCCTAAATAAAGTCATTATGAAATCAAAGCCAGCAAAGTATACAAAATAATACATCAAGCACAAATAAAGTTTACACTACTACAATGGTACTGCAATTTAAAATCTATCTGTAATCCACCTCATTATCAGATGAAGGAAAAGGCCCACATGCTCATCTCAATGGATTCAAATAAAGCATTACAAAGTCAAGAACTATAATTAAAAACAAAATGTCTTGGTTAACTAGGAATGGTAACTTGCTGTGGGTATATATGAAGGACCTATAACAAACATATTTAATTAGGAAACTATAGAAACATTCTTGTTAGAGCCAAGAAAATGACAAGCCTGCTGAAACCTCTACAATTAAACATTATACTACAAGTTTTTTTTCCCACCCCCCACCTCTATACTACAAGTTTTTAAGACAAGAGAAAAAAGGTATTCAATGATTAGCAAGGAAGGATAAAAAATATTTGTGGACAATATCATTTCTTAGCTAGAAACTCCAAGAGGCTCTATGAGAAAAAAAATTAGAATGACCAAGTGCTGAGCAGTGTGGCTACATGCCTGATCAATGTGAAAAATCTATAGCAATCCTATATACCTAAGTAATAGGAATTCCACACACCTATGCAATAGTGGGGGAAAGATCACATTTACAGTTGCAGCAGAAATAATAAGATATTTAGGAATAAATCGAACAAAAATGTGTAAAAGCTTTATGACGAATGTTATAAATACCAAAGGGCAAAAAAAAGAAGATTATAATAAGAAGTTTGTAATACTAAACTCACAGAACAGAAAATCAATACCATTAGAATTATAATTCTACACAATTCAATGCTATTTCAATCAAAATACCAACAAGATTTTTTTGTGTGTGTGGAACTTAAGCTGATACTGAAGCTACTTACAGAAAGAAAAAGTCTAACAAGAGCCAAGACAATTCTAAAAAATGAAGGAAACGTGATTTGCCTTCTCAGAAAGGAAGGTTCTTTCTAGAGCTGTAGTAATTAGATAGTTCAGTGTTGTAATATGAAAAAGAGTACTGAGACAGACACGAGTACACATGGGACCTTGACTTACGATAAAGGAAACCTTATGTGTCTGGAGGGTTTGGGGATTACTGACTTTCTGTATTAAATAAAAAATTAGGTCCCTTTCTTATACCTTATATCAGCAATTCTCAAACTTCTTTTGGTCTCAGGGCTCCTTTATGCTCTTAAAATTTACTGAAGATCCCAAAGAGCTTTTGTTTATGTGAGTTATATGTGTTGACATTTACCACACTAGAAATTAAAACTGAGTAATTTATAAAACACATGGACAGTTAAGCACCCACGCTGTTAGGCAGCAGAGTGACAACATCATGACATGTTCT
Source organism: Lemur catta (assembly GCF_020740605.2). Lineage (NCBI taxonomy): Eukaryota > Metazoa > Chordata > Mammalia > Primates > Lemuridae > Lemur > Lemur catta. Next base: position 19,267,803 of record NC_059150.1, on the reverse strand, counting down.
GTAGCCTCTGGAAGTCTCCACTGCTCATGAGAGAATGAGAGTGAAAAAGAGACAACATCGCAGTATTATTATGAAAATGGTTTTGAACTTTGATACCTCTTGAAAGAGTCCTGGGGACTACCAGGTGTCCCCACACTACAGTTTGGGAACCACTGCTATCAAGTGAATTCCAGATGAAAAAGGTCTAAACCTGGAACAAAGTAAAAACTTTATCACTATCAGAAGAAATTATAGGAGAGCACATTTATGATTAGAGGGGAAGGAAGGATTAAACGTGACAGCAAAAGCACAAATTATGAAGGAAAAGCCTAATAAGTTTGAACACTCTGAATTTAGTATGTCTGTTTGATAAAATATCCCATAAACAAGATTAAAAGGAAAGCCACCATCTGGGAGAAGATAATTGTAATATATATATATATATATACATATCAAACAAATAATTAGTATTCAGACAATATAAATTACTTTTGTAAATAAGAGAAAGACAATCCAATAGAAAAAAAAGTAAAAGAAAATACGCTCAACCTCACTAGTAATCAGAGAAATGCAAATCAAAACATCCATCAGACTGGCAAAGATTTCTAAGTTTGACAATACCCTGTGTTGGCAGGGATAGAAGGAAGTAAATCTTACCTACTGCGGAGGAAACATAAATTGATACAACCACTTAGGAGGGCAGCTTGGAAATAATTTAGTTGAAAATGCATACATTCTGTGATCCAGAAAACCTATAATTTAGGAAAAAATATTGAAAATATGCACGAGGAAACATTAATTCATATATATTGAATAAATATTTACCGAGTTTCTATCTAAACCAAGCATCATACTAGCCTTGGGAATAAAATGATGAACAAGACTACTTTCATGAAACCGAGATGAACTTATGGGTAAGTATGTATATGGGTTCAGACAATGACAAGCACCTTGAAGCAAAGTTCAGCAGGGTAAAGGGATAGGGACTGGAGGTGCTATTTAGGCAGGACAGATGGGGAAGTCCTACCTGAGAAGGTGAATTTGAATGGATTAGAGAAGTGAGGGAGCAAGATCTGTGTTTAAATTCTGTGGAGAGTGCATTTCGGACAAGAAAAGAATGGGAAATGCAAACACTCTGAGGCAGAAATGAGCTTAAAACCCTGGAAGAAAGAAAGAAGTCCCCGAGGTGGGGTGGAGTCAGTGACGGAAAGTCGGAGGAGATTAACCTGGAGGGTAGGCAACTGCTACATCACATAAGGCCTTCGGGTCAAGGTAGGGAGTTTGGACTGTTTTACTAAGTGTACTGAAAAGCCACTGGAGGGTTCTGTGCAGGGACACGGTTGATCTAATTTGCATTCTTACAAGGCCACTCTGGCTGTTCCATGGAGAAGAGGCTGTATGGTGAAAATAGAAAACTATTGCAGTCTTAGGAAAGAGATGTTGGTGGCTTAGGCTTGGTTCAAAGTGTTGAGAAATGGTTGGATCCAGAATATATTCTGAAGATAAAACAGATAACTTGGTGGTGGAGATTTGAGGTGTGAGGGAAAGGGTTCAAGGATGACTGAAGTTTTTGGCAGAGCAGCCAGACCTGGTGCCTGGTGATGTCATTTACTGAGATAGGGACAATGTAAGGAGTAGTAGATGGGGGAAAGGAATAGGAAAGGATAGTTGTTGCAACATTGTTTGTATTAATATAACACTGGGCCAGGCACAGTGGCTCATGCCTGTAATCCTAGCACTTTGGGAGGCTGAGGCAGGAGGCTCACTTGATGCTAGGAGTTCGAGACCAGCCTGAGCAACATAGCAAGACCCTGTTGCTACAACAAATAGAAAAATCAGCCCAGCATGATGGTGCCCACCTATAGTCCCAGCTAACTGAGAGGCTGACGTAGAGGGATTGCTTAAGCCTAGGAGTTTGAGATTGCAGTGAGCTATGATTGCACCACTGCATTCCAACCTGGGCAACAGAGTGAGACTCTGTCTCAAAAAGAAAGAAATGAATAAAACACTGGAAACAACCCAAGATTGAATTAATAAGGAACAAACTGTGGTATATTCATTCTATGAAATACTGTACAGAAGTTAAAATAACTAATTGACTTTATGTCATACATGGATACATTTTGAAAACATTCTACAACATCATGTTGCAGCATATTATATTCAGTCTGATACTATGTGCATATACTTTTAAAAAACACAAATACAAGATATTGTGTTTGTCTACAATTATGTCAGACAAAAGCATAACAACATGGACTAGATTTGCACCAAATTCGTGATATTGCTTGTCTCTCGGGAGTAAGGGAAGGAAAGGAGTTAGGCTGAGGAAAGACATACAGTGGACTTGATCTTTATCTGCACTGTTTTATTTCTTTAAAAAAATCTGATGGAAATATGAAAAGACAGTAACATTTGTTCATTTTGGGTGATAAGCACATAAATCGTTTATGTTATTATTTGTACTTTTAAATATTTTATTTGTTTTCATGAAAATAAAAAGACAGACTGAGTGACGTCTGGGAACATGGGCCCAAGCCAGCCTCAGGCAGCTGTGAAACAACTTCCTATGCACCTGAGGGCCTGAAGCTGACAACATGGCAGCACCCAGCATGAGTTGACAGGTGGCTGATGATGGAGACCCGCAGGCTGCCAGTGCAAACAGACGATGGCAGCATTATACGTGGCACAAGTCCCCAAACCCCAACTGCTCCCCATGATGTAATGCCGTCCCCAAACTCTGAAATTCAGCTACAACCCAGAGAAAGGGAGAGAATTAGCCAAGATTATATTTCCTCCAATGTTAGGATTGGAGGCTTGTAATTGAAGTTGAATTTATTCGTAGAAAAATATTTCATAAACATTAAAGTTTGTGCTGCATCTTTATGTTAGGAAAGAAGGAAGCAAGGATGGGTAGTGGTATAGATACATTTCTCACTGCGGAAAAAATGAGTAGTCCTGGGAAGGACTACTCCCTTTCCCTTCCTGGTAGGGAAAGAAGAGGGAAGGGGAAAGGCCGGCTATATTGAGAGAACAAGTGTGGTGACAGTAATGGAACGAGGTGGCTGGAAAGCCAGAAGATGTGGTCCAATAGTGAGAGGTGTGAATCTGAAATTTGTGAGGTCGAATGGCTCCAGATGATTTTAAGGTCCTGGGTGTGGCCATAGGGCTGGAAGGCTGAGATGAACCAGAAGTGGAGACAACGGGAGTCTCCTTCCTTTTCTCCTGATTTATATTTACTGATTATAAACTGTAATCATGGATAGGTTGGTAATGAAAGTATTCTGCACATTGTCAGTACTTCATATTCCATAGAATTACAGAAATTGTAGAATCAGGGAGCTAGAAAACCCTCAAGAGATTATGGTTTCCCTCCTCTTCTGAAAGTGTCAAAGTCAGAATTATGTATGTGTAAGATTTCTTGGTATAAGGAGTCTTTAACTTTTTGAGGTAACCTACTTAAATCTCAAATCACTTTTGATTTAAGGTTAACTTATTATTTTAATTCAATACCTCTCTGCTTAGGGACAGGTCCCTGAGTTCAGTAAGATGGGATATTCTGCCCCACATCACCAATGGAAAACACAGTGTTAACACACTTTACACTTATCCTGAGTTGTAACTTCTCTATCTTTGGTTCCCATGTCGTGAAAATACATACAATTTTTCATCTATCCAACTGTCGAAGATCAAAACATTAGATAAAATACTGGTTTGATAAAGGTTTGAGGAAGTAGCCACTCACATACAGTTCATGGATGTGTAGGGGAGAAAGATAACTTTGGAAATATCTTTTAAAAGTAAACATACATGTACCCATCCACACAAATTCAATTTCTAGGTGTTTATCCAGTGAATCTATGCAATGCAATATTGTTAATTATATGAAAGATTGGCAAGAACATATATATTTTATAGAATGGCAAAATGCAATGGCATAGGCATTCAGTGAGTGCTACTCAGCTGTTTAAATAAGCAAGCCACTAGCTCTCCATATACTAATATGGAAGGATATCTAAGGTATATTGATAAATGAAAAAATTTAGAAAGCAGGATGTATATTACACTACCATCTGTGTAAGAATATGTTTATAAATACATAGAATACCAGTGGAAACAAATTTAAGAAATTGGTAATAGTGGTTGCCTCTGGGGAAGAAAACAGGATCACTGAGGGGCAGAGAAAGAAGACTTTTCTTTTTTTTTTTTTTTTGAGACGGAGTCTCACTCTGTTGCCCGGACTAGAGTGCCGTGGCGTCAGCCTAACTCACAGCAACCTCAAACTCCTGGGCTCAAGCAATCCTATTGCCTCAGCCTCCCAAGGAGCTGGGACTACAGGCATGCGCCACCATGCCCGGCTAATTTTTTCTATATATTTTTAGTTGTCCAGCTAATTTCTGTCTATTTTTAGTAGAGACGGGGTCTCGTCTTGCTCAGGGTGGCATACTTTTCCTGATACGCTCTTTTGTACCTTTTGATTTTGTATATGTGAGTATGTTACCTATTCAAAAATAAACAAAAATTAAAAACAAATCTACAGCCAAGCAGAAATAGCCATTTGTTTATTCATTAAGTAAATGAATAAATACCCCCCCACACACTTATCTTACTTATGAAACATTGTAACAGCAATTCCTGGGCTACTGAGAAGAAATATACCATACAGTGAGGCATGGCTCCTTCAAAGACAGCAGCATCCTGCAGATTGAGTTCCCTTCATTTAAAGAGAAGCAGCAAGGACCATCTGTGGATCATTAAAGGCCCATTTAACCCAAAATGTTTCGTTTTTGTTAACTTGCCCAGTTCTGGAAATCCCTACCTTGGGAATCGTTTTTTTTTCTTTCTTCTTTTTTCTTTTCTTTTTTTTTTTTTAGGATAAAGGCATTATATTTTCAGGAAGCCCTTGTTATGCTGCAAATATGTAACCTGGCTAACGGTAACATTAGGCTCATTTGTGGGTTCCCTAGCAGAAAGCAGTTTCTTGAAGAATAAGATTGGTTTGGTGGGAGGGAGTTTAAAAACTCTGATGCAGGCAACCCTGCAAAGGAAAGTTTACACCCTGGAGATTTGCCAAATGGGAGTTTCTGGGAAGTAATAGGCATCATGAAGGTAATGAGCATTTTGGAGAAACAAAGAAAAGAATGAAACTTTGCAGAGAGTGTCAAATGCAAATCTCACCCAGTGTTTATGAAATAAACCCTGATGCATGGTAGGTGAAGCCCTATACCAAAATTATAGGAAGGTCAAATTCGTGGTAATTGAATATAGGTTGACAATAGGCCCGCACCTCCTAGTATTTTCTTTTTTAGCTGCAATAGTAATATACCCTGTTATGAAATGGTTTTTATATCATCTACCCAATATTAATCAATCTATGTTTTGAATAATGCTAGTCTCTTGAGATGTTAATAAATGTTGCTAAAGCATTGTGTTCTATGATCAAATAAATTTGGGCAACAGTAATTTAAGCAGATTTTTTTTCTTGGTGGGACTTCTCAGAGCCTATAAACATGCAAACGTGTATTTATTTCCCCAAGAGGAAAAAAATTATGCACTGTGCCCCAGATTATTTTCCCGTAGAACTCCTTCTTATCACAGCACATCGTAGAGACTCCTGTTATTTGGGACACTTGGGAATTGCTGATCCTTCCTACTCTTGCCCTGGCCTTCCATTTTCGTCCTGATGATCACTTTCACCTTGTCTTACCTTAGCCTCACCTGAACCATGACGTATCCTCCATTATAATGTTCATATCTGCAAAAGTGTTGATAATATTAAAAGTGATGATGACCTTCATGCAAGGACTTTCTTACCACTTACTACCATGCTCCTATGCATGAGTGCAAACTCTGCATTTTTTAAAGCAACTACATCTGTACAAGACTCAGAGCAGTGTGAGATTGGAGCAGGCCTGAATGCTACGTCTCGTTGTCAGGGAGGCCTGTCCTCTAGGTGTCATGATGCTCTCTGTTGTCATGCTTTGCCTTCTCTTGGGACTCAAAACCTGGGTCCAGGGCTTGGCGTTCGGCCTCCCTGAAGCAATCATGGTGTCTTTTCCTCCCCCTCTTTCAATGTATGACTCATCTAAGTTTCTAAATCCTTTAAGGCTAAAATTAAATTTCATAACAGTTAAAAACTTCAGACCATGGAGTGCCACCCATCTGTGGACAGCACCCACTGCAAATATGATATGATGTGGGACTGAGACAGCTCTGGCTAACACAATCTCAAAGGTTAAGACATAACAGTTGATGATGGCCCCACTTATTCTCAAGAGAGTCCGACTGCATAAATATTTATAAAACCAGAATAGAGCTTCGTCCAGCCTTAGCGTCCATCTCAACATTAGGTCTCATTCAAAAAGAATCACAAATCCACCTTTAAACAGCTTTGAAAAATAATTGATCTTCACTAAAGACTCTTGAAGAAGTAGTGAAGTGACGAATCACAACATATAACAAACAATAGAATTCAGTTAAAATCCTCCTTTCCTGTTTATTTCCCCAAAGCTCCACGCCCAGAGCAGCTGCTGTCCAGACCCCTCTCTCTGCCTGTTACTCACTCCCTTCTCCTCTCACGTCCCTGCTTCCTCTGCCCCCTTCCGCTTCCTTCCAGATCTCTGCCACTTCAGGTAATTCTCATCTTTTAAAAAATATGTAAATCACTTCAGCTTCTCTCCAGCTCTTCTTTCTATCCCTTATCATCTTTTCTCCCCATTATCTTCCCCCTACAGCTTCCCCACTCCCTCAGCAAGGAAGCTGGAGGACAACAGAAGAAGGGGGAAGATGGTCACTTCCACATGTCACACTTTGTCTCTGACACAGATATGTATAATGTATAAAATGTATGAGATAAAATAGGACATATATGTTATATAAAACATATGTGATATCGATTTCGTCATGTCCAGGAGAGCCTCATTATAAGCGTCCTTGCCATCTGTCCTATCCGACTGCTAAATTGATGGACCAATTAGGTATTTTCTTCTCATGCTCCAGTAACTCGTTCCCTTTTAAAAGTTTGTACCCTTAGCTCAATTCCACAGCATGGCAAATGGTGTTCTAAGGAGTTTCTCCAAAGACTGTTAAGCCGTATGTGATGGAAACAGATGAACAAAATATCTGGGTACTGGTCATTTACGTGAATAAAGCTGCCCATCTATCTTCCTCTGGTCAGATGGTCTGAGCTTGTGCAGGAAGACCCTTTGTGTCTTACTTGTGCTAAGGAAGATAAAGAAACCATTGAGTAGGAACTAGGTCAGCTGCCTCTCACTGCTTATCAGTCATCAAAGCAAATTTCTTAGGCTTAGAAGTTTCGTGTCTTTTAAATGGATTTCTTGTTCTCTTTTCTTTTATACAAACTAGAAGCGCATCTGCTAATCATCTCAGTTTCAAGCAAGTTTATATATCAAAGTGTGTGAGGGGGGTGGGGGTTGTGGGATTTTTCTCAAATTCTTATTTTTTGGCTTACATATCTAACTATTTGCTGGGCAAATACTTCATGTGTAAACTATACAAAAACAGATATCCAGGCTGAATATAAAATTTGGAATCAATAGTAGGAACTTCTTCAGAGAGAAACCGAACTTGAAAAAGAATAGAAAATGTCAGCCTGTACCCCAACCCTCTGCTACTTGATCTTGGTCAGAGTGAAGTCAGGATTCAGTGGTGAGGACTACAGCCCGTTGCCATGGAAATGATTGTGCTGTCACATATTTAGTATGATAACTTCACGGTAAAGAGGAACAGATGGTCTGGAAGAGAATGAAGGCCTAGGGTTAACACAGTTGTTCGGGGAATAAGCCGTCTTAGATCCTTTTTGTAAGCAGGTAGGAGCATAAATAATAAGCAAAAAACGACTTGACTGTAGCTTTACAAAAGCTACTGAGCAAGAAAATGCTTAGCCAGGGCAAAACTACAAAGCGCTGTTCCATAATAGAAAAAAACAAACATTTTAATGAAGGATGAAGCACAAGTAAGAATACAAATCAGCTTACAAGTACATGTTCCAAAGCTGCCTCTCCATCCTTCCCCAGCCTCTCTGCTGACCACTGTTGAAGTCAGTAATATCAAAAACACTTAGGGCCAATGGTAAGGCCTCTATTTGCCATAGTTTTCACACTAATTTTTAGGTATTCTGGTTTTAGCATTGGTTTGATTCAGGCATCCTGGATCTTATACCTCCAAATGGACTCAAAATACAGGGTTGGATAGCCGGTCCGGTGGGTGTGGAGCCCGCACAGCAAAATCAGGGGCACGTGTAGCTCACTCCTCTTCACCCTACGTGGTCATGGGTCCAGACCCAATTCTCCAGCCTCGTTGTCACTCTGCAAAGCAGTCTCCACTGACTGGACAGTGAAACTAAGGTATCCTCAGCTACTCAAAAGTGACATTGATCAAAAGCACTAATTTTTAAAAGCATCAGCTTGGCAACTTCCCATCATGATATTGTTTATTTAAAGGGCAAACAAATTTCCCAAACTTATTGCTATAGTCTGTATGTTTGTGTCCGCGCCCCCCCAACCCCAGTGCTAAAATTGATATGTTGAAATCCTAACTCCCAAGGTGGTGATATCAGGAGTTGGTGCCTTTTGGGAGGTGATTAGGTCATGATCCCCAGGAATGGGATTAGTGCCCTTATAAAAGGGACTAAAGAGGTCCCTCACCCCTTCCACCATGAGGGGACACATCAAGAAGGTGTCTATGAGCCAGAATGGACGGGCCCTCACCAGATGTCAAACCTGCCAGCGCCTTCGTCTTGGACTTTCCAGCCTCCAGAGCCATGAGAAACTTCTGCTGTTCCTAAGCCATCCAGGCTATGGTACTTTGTCATAGCAGCCTGAATAGACTAAGGCAATTATAAACACCACCAAAATCATTCATCCTTAGAAACACACTTTTTATTTAAAGGCAATAAGATTTCCCAGCACTATCATTCTCTGGGGTTGATGATCAAGTAATTTAACCAAGAGAAGATAACATCAGACACTAGCTAGTATGTACCAGCCTAAACACTTTTTAAAAAAAATTGTCTTGAAATAAGTTTAGATTTACAGAAAAGTTGCAAATATAGTGCAGGGAGTTCATGGATAGCTTCAATTCAGCTTCCCCTAGTGTTACCATGTTGCATAACCATAATACAATGATTGAAATTGTGAAATTAACTTTGGTATAATACTGTTACCTAAACTACAGACTTCATTCAGATTTCACCAGTTTTTCTTTTCTTGGTTCTGAGATCCAATCCAGTACACCATGTAACATTTCATCATCATGTCTACGTCTCCTTTAATCTGTTTCTCAGTCTTTTCTTGTTTTTTCATGACCTGGACAATTTTGAAGAATACTGGTCAAGTAGTTCATCAAATGTCCCTGAATGGGGCTTTCTCTGTGATGTTTCCTCATGATTAGACTGAGCTTATGAATTTTTGGAAATGATGTCATGGAGGTAGCATATCAGGGTGAGTACAATCAATATAACATATTTACGGATGATGTTAACTGTGATCACTTGATTAAAGTAGTTTTCCATTGCATGATGTACGACAATTTGTTAATCTGTTTACCTCTTGAGGACTTCTCAGTTGCTTATAGTTTTTGGTAATTATTAATAAAAGTTACTATAAGTATTCATTTACAAGATTTCTGTATATGCAAGTTTTCTATTCACTTTGGTAGTTACTCAGGAGTGGTATTGTTGCATAAGTGTATGTTTAATTTTGTAAGAAACTCACAAACTAGCTGTACCATTGTGTATTCCCACCAGGAATGAATGAGAGTGCTGTTGTACTGTGTCTTAACCAACATTTGGAATTATCAATTTAAAAGAATGTTGTCATTCTAATAGGCATGTTGAGATATCTTATGTAGTTTTCATTTGCATTGCTCTAATGACTAATGATTTTGAGCACCTTTTCATATGCTTATGCGCCATTTGTGTATCTTCTTTAGGTAAGATCCGTTCAGAACTCTTCTTGTCTTTTTTTTTTTTTAATTGGATTATTTGTTTTCTTGTTGAGGTATACTTTGTATTTTGGCTACAAGTCCTTTGTTGAATATGTGATTTGAAATATTTTCTTCCAGTCTGTAGCTTATCTTTGTAGTCCCTTAACAGTGGGCTTTTCTTTTTTTAAACAAAGCCAAAGTCTTTAATTTTTTTACATTTATTTATTTGTAGGTGTGAGCCACAAAGTTTTTAATTTTGATTAGTCCAGTTTATCACTTAGGAAAAAAGTTAATTTTTTTCTCTTGTGGATTGTGCTTTTGGTATCATGTCTAAAAACTCATCACCAAACCCAAGATCATGCAGAATGTTATCTTTTCTTCTAGAAGTAGTATATTTCTACATTTTACATTGAGGTGTATAATCTACTTCGAGTTAATTTTTACGTAAGTATGAAGTATGTGTCTCTTTGTTTCTTTTTTTTTTTTTTGGTATCTGTCTGTCAAATTGTTTCAGTACCATTTATTGAAAAGACTATATTTTCTCCATTGAATTGACTTTGAACCTTGTCAAAAATCAATTGACTATATTTGAGTGGATTTATTTCTGGGCTCTCTATTCTATTCCTGTGATCTTTACATATATTAATGTAATAGTATTAATATATAAGATTCCCTGTCTAGTTCTAACATCTATGAGTCTAGTTATCAATATAAGTGTTTTGTCTGTGCAGGCTGTCAGCCTAGATGTTTTAAATGTGTTATCTCAAAGTTTTCAAATGCATCTTAGAGTTCAAGGAGAATTTTTAAAGTGTGTGTTTATATTTTATGATTATCTAATATAAAATTATTCTGAATCTTGTCATGCAATGTTAGTCCCCATGTTTGTTTCCAGCTTAGTATGTATCAGTGAATACCCAAAGTAACAGCACATAATATTCAAGGAGTGGAAAAGCACGTCAAATTTCTGTTAGTTTTGCATATCTTACAATCAAAATAATAATAGTCCTACATATATTGCTGTACTCGTGTTGATTAATTTTACCAGTTTTGTAGACAAAACTAAGTTTTTGCTATGGTTACATTAATTGGAAAGGTGTTTTCATAAAAAATACTTTAGCTTAATTTATTTAATAACTTGAAAGTTTGATTAAACATGATAAAAATGACATAATGACATAGTGCCAGTTAATTAGCAATGACCAACCTAATACGTAAATTTCTTATTTGTATCTAGTGAAGGTTAAATGATGTCATGCTAGGTGTACAAATGAAGTACTCCAGTAGATCAAACAGAGAAGAGTGGGAGAATTAAATAATCTACACCATAACAGTCAGTCAGTTTCACATTGCAAGTGGATATATTGCTTGGGTCTTATCTTTGTCAGCCTAGTTGTTCAGGTTTTTTTTTTTTAGAGATGGGGTCTCACTCTGTCTCTCAGGCTAGAGTACAGTGGCGTCATCATAACTCACTGCAGCCTCCAACTCCTGGGCTCAAGAGGTCCTCCTGCCTCAGCCTCCCAAGTAGCTGGGACTACAGGCACACACCACCATGCCCAGCTAATTTTTTAATTTTTTGTAGGGATAAGGTCTCACTATGTTGTCCAGGCTGGTCTCTAACTCCTGGGCTCAAGTGATCCTCCTGCTTCGGCCTCCCATATTGTTGAGATTACAGGCATGAACCACTGTATCTGACCCTGTCAACCCCACCTTAACAGATTATTAACAGAAGTATGGCAGTATAAACCAAAAAATAGAATTTTGTACTAATTCTGTATTTTCCCAGAATTATATTTTGGGTTACATTACTGAATAATGGACAATCCAATATTGGATTGGGGATTAAAAACTAATTCATATTTAAAATGAAAAGTAATAACAACAGCTCAAATTTTGGCCAGTTAAATTAAAAAATCAATTAAGTCAACAAGTGACAGGAAGCAAAAGGAACTTTCATTGCCCTCTCCCTGTTTTGGAATTGGCAGCCTCAATTCCAAACAGTCCTTTGAACACAGCATCCTGTCCATGAACCATAAGGAAGTAAGTGAGTGACCTGTAATGGCACATGGGCATTTGGCAAAGGGAGGTTAAGTGGGACCTGACATCCATCTGGAGGAAGGAGCACCATTTGTAATTTACACAGAGATGTCAAATGTAGTGATGGCAGCTCTGGTTGAAGAATCCTTTCCTTGGCCTGGTCTGTTGCATTTTTCAGGATATAAATAGCTACAAGTCACAGAACACATGACAAACAGTGGCTTAAACCATGAACACATTTATCTAGCAATAGATGGTTTCAGGATTGGGAAGTGGGTCCATGATGCCATTAAAAATCAATTGATTTTTTTCTACTCCAACATCCTCGAGTCTTGAATGTTCCTCTCATAGTAACAAAATTGCTGCTGCAGTTCCACGATCACTTCCTCATACAACTGTATTGAACCCTTATCTGTTTTTATCAGGAATAAAAATCATTCCCAGAAGTAAACCCCTCTTCCTACCCCAGCAGACTTCCCCTCATGTATCATTGGCCAGAACTGGGTCACATAGCTACACTGGCTTCAAACAGAGCTGGGAATGACAGACTAAAAAGGAAGAAGAGAGGTGGCAACCAACAGGATCTACCACACCCGTGAAAGAAGTTTCTTTTCTACTTTCTGTCTCAAAGGCAACCTTCAAGTCTAGTGAGCAAAAAGCATCTCAACTACCCTTCTCTTTGACTCTGGAATTCCTTTATTGAATGACTTTATAATCTCTATGTTGATATCCCACTTATTCAGACTAATTGTAAAAAAGATAAGATTGAGTTCATTTGAGTTTGAAAAAACAAAATAATTTTAGAAACTTGCATGTCTACTACCTTGAACTGTAGTTTATCAGTAAGAACTGGGTTAAACAAGGAAGACCAATAACCAATCTTTAATGATAGAAGAATCATTACTAATCACCTGGGATAATTACATTCTTTGTATACAAATGTATCTACCAAGCTTCTTTTTTTTTTTTTTTTTTTTTTTTTTGAGACAGTCTCACTCTGTTGCCTGGGCTAGAGTGTCAGCCTAGCTCACAGGAACCTCAAACTCCTGGGCTCAAGCAATCCTCCTGCCTCAGCTTCCCCAGTAGCTGGGACTACAGGCATGCGCCACTATGTCCGGCTAATTTTTTCCATATATTTTTAGCTGTCCAGATCATTTCTTTCTATGTTTTAGTAGAGACAGGGTCTTGCTCTTGCTCAGACTGGTCTCGAACTCCTGACCTTGAGCGATCTTCCCGCCTCAGGCCTCTCAGAGTGCTAGGATTACAGGCATGAGCCACTCTACCAAGCTTCTTGAGCATTTTTTTTCCTTTTCTGTATTACCGCCTGTAACCCTGTTTAAAATGTGTGCCTTGGCTAGACATGGTGGCTCACACCTATAATCCTAGGCCAAGGTAGGAGGATCATTTGAGGCCAGGAGTTCAAGACCAGCCTGAGCAAGATAGTGAGACCCAGACTCTACAGAAAATAGAAAAATTTGCTGGGCATGGTGGCACATATCTGTACTCCTACACAGCTACTTGGGAGGCTGAAGGCAGGAGGATCTCTTGAGCCTAGGAGTTGGAGGTCACAGTGAGCTATGATGATGCCACTGTACTCTAGCCCAGGCGAGAGGGAAACACCATGTCTCCAAAAAAAAAAAAAAAAAAAAAAAAAAAAGATGTGTGTCTTTGTCTATAGGGTGGGAAGTTAATTAGGGGAACAACTAAAGGAAAATTAACCCAACATTGGCTTCTTTTTTTTTAAATTTAATTTCTTTTTTTTTTTTTTTTTTTTAGGCTAGTCAAGTGAAGCAGTAGGAATGGAGAAGGAACGAAGGAATCTGTAACTGGTTGTGATCAATTAGTTGTAAACACCACTGCACTCAGACAAGCCAGTATTGGCTTCTTAATGTATCCATGATTTAGCTTTTCTTTGTTTATATAGAAAGGCTCTTTCTGTTAAAAATTCATTTTGATTCACTCTATCTTAATTCTGGTACATCTTTTTCAAAAGCTTTGTGTGCCTGAAAATGTGAGTGTAAGTTAAGTTTTCCTAAATCTCAAAGCATGGATATCCAATCAGGATCTTTATATTTAGAGAAATCCTGGCTGGATATGGTGGCTCACACTTGCAGTCCCAGCACTTTAGGAGGCTGAGGTGGGAGGATCCCTTGAGCCCAGGGGTTTGAGGCTGCAGTGAGCTATGATCGTACCACTACACTCCAGCCTGGGCAACAGAGCAAGACTTTGTCTCTAAAAAATATATAAAAAGAAAAAATAGAGAAATTCTATTTGTGAAACTTTCTTTAAAGCAAAAAGTCTATGAATAAATCAAATTTATTTCTTCTGTAAATATAGATTTACATATATGAAGTTTTACTAACACATGGTATATACTTTTGCCTTGGTTTTCCTTAGTTGTATTATTTTCGATAGTAACCACATTTCTCATAACAGAATCTCCTGATAAACTCTTGTTTTTATGCACCCTGAGCAAGACACTTCTCTTTTCACACACAGACACACACACACCCCAAACACACCAAACCCCATCCTGCCTGAACTTGCCTTTTTCTTAGTGGAGCTTTTTGGAAAAGGTATGAGTGAGCTTCATTTTTCCCTCCTCTGAACCCTACTTCCAAGACTGAAAAATGAAACCTGATCTGGGTCATTCTCATATGAAAAGTGCTTCCTTTTCTTTCAGTGTCCTGGATTTGCTAAAGAGCACAATGGCAAGAGAATAGAGTCAGCCACTAAGGCAGTTAGTTACCCATTGCATTGTGAAATTGCCTCCTTTTTGGTAGCACATTTAATTTAAATCCACATTATAGTTCCTGCACTTTTTGCAGAGAGGCTGAGAAAGCAAAAGACCCATCATTCCTAATTATACACAATTTGATTACTTCAAAGTACCCTTGCAGTGCCCTTTATAGGAGAAAATGAACCCTCTGCTATGTATTAATGACACCTCCCCTATGTGATGAATTTGCTCAGATCGTCTTGGAAACCACTTCGGCTCATACCCTTTAGGGCCTAAAGGAAGATTTTAAAGCATTTTCATTGCAACTGGTCTTCACTTACCTCCTGTCAGGAACTCTTCCTTGAAAGAGATGTGGTGAGGCAGAGACCTTCCGAAGCCTGGCAAGGGCTCAGGAGGCCTTGGCACAGGTGGGCCAGGTGAAGGGAGGAAGAAGAGCAAGGGTGCTGATGACACAGGCAGTAAGTGCTGCCTTACCTGCCCCGTTCGTCACTGGCATTCCAGCTGGTGGGACTGTGGCTGGCAGTCACTTCTGGGTGAACTGGTGTCCTCAGCCTTTGATTAGAAATGTCATAGGGCTGCAAAGTAGGGTGGCACAGTAGTGCTTTCTGTCCTCGTCTGAGCTAGTTATCACGCTCGAGGGTCAAGAGAGATCAGAGGTAACATCTGGAGACCCTCCCTTAATTCAGAGTCCAGCATTAGGAGAGGCAGCTGTATACTCTGACCCCTAAGTCTTCCTTCAAAAAGGCGGCATGGGGCCTGGCAACAGGAGTGGGCCCTGGACTTGGGCGGGCCTGGTTCAAATCCTTGCTCGGCCATGTATAATGGTTGAATGATTGTGGGCAAATTATTTGACCCCTCTGACTCTTTTTTCGCATTTGGAAAATGGTGACAAGAATCCCTGCTAACTTCCAGTCCCCTCCATGACACACCCAGGTTTAGAGGAAAAAGTCAGAAAGCATCTGACTTTGGAAATTCTCTTGACAGTTTCCTTTTCTTCCTTCTCTTACGAATACATTTCCTGTACTGATGTATAGAGTAAAAGAGCCCCCATCCGGAGGGACGGCAGGAGAAAAATCTGTGGCCACCTTGCCTGTGCAGGCTGGTGGATGTGTGCAGAAGGGCAGTTTAAGAGAATGACATTCATCAAAAGCAGCCATAAAGGTGAGTCAGAAAATGCGCCCTCCTCATTCACTTTGCAAAATGAAATCTCAGAGCCTTGGAACCTAATGGTGAGTCTTTTCACCCTCAGTGAAAATAGCTACACGACCATCCATCAGTCTGAAAACTGACGGTTTATTTTTATGGACATCCAATGAGCTATGCTGCCTCCTGTACTTCTTTCTCTAGAGTGAATCTACCAGTAATTTTTAAAATTTGTACGTGCACATATACACTACAGCAGCTCTAAGTTCCCAGAGTCCCCTCTTCTTCCTTGAGTCCCCTTGGATCCTCTTTCCTGAGACACAGTTACAAGCAGGGAGAGATCTTCCTTCCCTCCTTTTTGCAATATTTTCCTAGCCGGGGCAGCTCCATGCCCAGCTAACCCTAAGGTGATGATTGTTTGTATCCACTGAGACAGGGGCTGGTCTAGGGCAAATGCCACCAGACCTGACAAAAGTCAGGGGAGCCCTCACTGTATAGTCTCCCCAAGAAAGTGTTTTCTTCTTCCCCGCAATTCCCAGAGCAGGGCCAGATGCCACTGTGTTTACCATTGTGCCAGTCACCCAGTGGATAGAGGACAGTCTTCCTTTTCACCTGATCCTGGAGTGCCATCCAGGCAGGGGAAATAAATATCAGAGCCAACTCTTTCTGGGTCCCCTAAATGACAACTGATTCATCCTTCCCTTTCCCACACCACTTCTGAGTAGCTGTTGGTATTTGACAGTGCCCAGCAGGGACATTTCACTCTTTTCCCCAAGCAAGGCCCCTTGCCTATCCACACCTTAAAGCAGTGTAGACCCGGATGATAGGAAGTGTGAGAGCTGAGAGGGAGCTCTGTGGAAGGCAGGACCCAAGCACTGGGCTCTCCCTGCAAAGAAGATGTCCCATGCACCGTAAGGCAAGGCTCAATGCGCCCAAAGCACATTAGACTAATGCGACCTTGGAACTACAACTTAACCTTTCCCTTTGTCCCATTGCCCTTCTCTATGATGACATAAGAACTCACCCAGATTTTTAAGCTCAAGATCGACCATATGGGCTCAAGGTCAGGAGTTCGAGACCAGCCTGAGCAAGAGGAGACCCCATCTCTACTAAAAATATAAAGAAATTAGCTGGAAAACTAAAAATATATACAGAAAAAAATTAGCCAGGCATGGTGGTGCATGCCTGTAGTTGCAGCTACTTGGGAGGCTGAGGCAGAAGGATCACTTAAGCCCAGGAGTTTGAGGTTGCTGTGAGCTAGGCTTATGCCAAGGCACTCTAGCCCCCAGCTAACAGAACAAGACTCTGTCTCCAAAAAAGACCAACAATATGGGAACATCAAACTATTTACAAAATGACAAATTTTATCTACCCAGCATGTTGAATCCACTTTGCTCCTAGCTCCACGGCCAGCTCACTCACGTTCTACCTCTCCAGTACTAGTCACTGAGAAAGAACAAAAAAGGGCATCTCCTAGTCTTGAAAAAAGCAAGAATCTTTATGACTGGGCCCTACAGCCTTTGTGTTCAAGATTCAGAAATAGCATGCCAATTGTCCTTGACAGTCTGAATTCCTCAATTTTCCTCATTCTTAAACCAAAAGTAATTTCTATAGCCAGCTTCTTAGAGTAGGACACAGGAATTTGGAATCAACATTCTGACCCAGCCACCTACTAGCTTCAACCTTGAGCTTAAACTTCCTTTGCCTTGATTTCCTTCCTCATATGAAAGCTATACCAGGGCCTGCGAACACTTGGTTCACGGAATCATTCATTGTAAAAGTCAAATAAAATAACATATGTAAGGGAACACTGTGAGCTCTAAACAGCTCTACACATATAAACAATGATTAGATCAAGTTCTTAATAATAATGATAAATCTTATTCTTAATTCCAAATCTGCTCTGCTGTTCCCTTGTAGAATTCTAGGGTCCTCTACTCATGTTTATCCCTCTCTTTTCCCAGTCATCTTCTATCATTCTGCTTGATTCATCCTTTCCACATCTCCCTTCCTGACTCGTGAAACACACACACACTCCCCCACAATTCTTTCATCCATTATTTTAATTCCTGCCAATCAATTTCTTATTCATCACACATTTACAGTTTCAAAATAACTACATTTACATATCATTTGTTCTTGCCTGCGCAAAAAGTGGGTACAGCTAGATACAGCAATTAAGGGATGTGTCAGTCAGGTTTCAATTCCGGAAACAAAAACAACCCTATGTATTTCAAGTAGAAAGGGCTTAAAACCAGGTACTTATGTGCTTATAAAATTCATTAGAAGAGCTAAATAAACTGAAGTTAGGGGCCACGACAGAACTCTAGATCAAGTGCACACTGCAATAGCTGCAGTCCACAGGTCAGACATCAAATTGCCTCTTAATGCCCCTGACTTGGGTGACTACTGAAAGGCGGGTTCTGGCTTTAAGTACACATCTACAGCGTTGCTTAGCAGCAAAAGCAATAGGAAGTGGACTTTCATTTCACTTCTGCCTTCCACATCTCACATGAGGGCATCTCTCTGGTAGAATCTAATTGGCATACAGAAATTTAGCTGCAAGGGAGTCTGAAAAGGTAGTTTCTAACTTTCTGGCCCCTAAAGTTCAAGAACATACATAGACGTTTTGGGAAATGGATGTCTACTTCAGCTGACAAGCACCCACTCAAAGGAGATGCTCTGATCCTTACATTTGATGAATAGCACAGCTATAGTCTAAAAGAGAGCTTGGGGGAGAAAGGGTAGGGGATCCAGATCTTAGAGCTGCAGGCTTTACAAATACTGTTTTAAGTTTTTAAGACATCTAATTCAGAGCAGAAATAGAACAAAATACATGGAGAGTGATCCAGGCATAAACAAAAATCATCCCACCTTTATTGAAGAAATTTTTTTTGAACCCATACTATGTGTCAGACTGTGACAGACACTAGGGATGTAACAGTGAACGAGATAGAAGCAATTCTTCCTTTCATGAAGGCTTTGGGAGGTGGTAGAAATGCCTAGCTGACTACTCAAGTTCAAAGCCTGCCTTCTCCACTTAGTGACTGTATAGCTTGAACAAGTTATTTAACTTCTCTAAGTCTGTTACCACATGTGCGAGATAGATATAATCAAAGAACCTATGTAGGCCAGGTGTGATGGCTCACACCTATAATCCTAGCACTCTGGGAGGCTGAGGCAGGAGGATCCCTTGAGGTCAGGAACTCGAGACTAGCCTGAGCAAGAGCAAGACCCCATTTTTACTAAAAATAGAAAAAATTAGCCGGGCAGTGGGCAACAGAGCAAGACTGTCTCAAAACCAAAAACAAGAACCCCCCCAAAAACAAACAAAAACACCCTACATCATTGAGGTATGATATAGTGAAAATTAAGTGAGATAATGTCTGTATAGTGCTAAGCATACTGCCTGGTGCAGGGTAGGGTCTGAAGGTGCTGGTGGAGCGTATAAACAATTGAAAAAGCAAGAGCAATGCCGAACACCGAAAGAAGTACAGAAAAAACAGAACATATGAGGAGAGAGGCTAATGCAGACCCAGGGAGCTCACAGAAGGCTCAGGAAGTAAATCAAGTGAATTCTGGGTTGAACCGGATTTAGTGTTAAAGTATGAGGATGAGAAAACAGCATTCACTGGCTGGGAGAGAGCACACCACATTTGATGACTAAAAGAAGGCAGGATGTGGCTGGAATAAAGAGAGAGTAAGGTGAGGTTGGGAGGCAATGAGGAGCCAGATTATGAGTGTACTTGGAAGATTTTAAGAGTTTGAATTTTATTCTGATGGTGCTGGGGAGCCACTGAAGGATCTAAAGCCAAAGAGCGATATGACCTGACTTATCTTTTAGAAACTATTCCTGCCTTAGTCTGTTTTGTGCTGCTATCACAGAATACCTGAGATTGGGTAATCTATAGTGACCAGAAATTTATTTCTCACAGTTCTAGAGGCCAAAAAGTCCAAGATGGAGGGGCCAGCATCTGGGGGGGACCTTCTTGCCATGTTGTCCCATGGCGGGAGGTGGAAGGGCAAGAGAGCATAAGAGAGAGCAAGAGGGGGCTGAATTCACTTTTATCACAAACTCACTCTTGCAATAGCAACATTAATCCATTCATGAGGGCTCTACCCTCATGAGAGAAGCAGAGAGAAGGACAGAGAGAGAGAGAAATGGGGAGGGGGAGAGAGAGGGAATGAGAGAGACAGAGACTGTAGGAGTTTAGAAGCTTCTAGAAGCCAAGCAAGGCCAGCTTGGAGTCCAAGAGTATTAAGCTCTCATCCTCAAGAGAGTATTTCATTCTCCTCAGTCCCTAAAACCTACAGCATAAATACCCTGGATTCCTCTAGGACCACATTTGCCCTGGAATACCTTGTTCCTTTCCCACAAGCTTCTACCCTCCCACAAAAATCAACACATCTCAGTTTACTTCCTACAAGGTGCTGGAGTTACCAATACTAACAAGACATTTTCTGGGTTTAATCAGATTATGGAACTCAATGTCTATGCTATATATTTTCTTCTTATAGCAACATTAGGGATACAATTTTGCTAAGCCTCGCTACCTTCTATTACAATACTGCCCAGTCCAAGTAACCCAGAAGAAGTTGGCCTTTCTTCCTGTTCCCGTCCACCTTCAAGCCCAGCGTGGGAAAACGACCCAGGTTTGGCTAATTAGAACACTTCCTCTTTCTAGTCACAGTGACTGATTAGAAATAGACACATGATCAGTGCAGGACTGATGAGAGTCTTCCTTGAGACTTTTACTGGCATTCTTGGGAAAGATGCTCTCTTTCAATAGGATTATGATCTGTAAAGACGTCATCGTTCAAGGCCAGCAGGCACCTTGTTTGAATGTGGAGTGTACCCATTTGAGAAGGGAATCCCAGAGGACAGTAGAGTAAGACATGGTGGGAAAAAGAAACAGGGTCTTAATGATATTATCTGAATTCTTGGATACACCTGTTCCTACAGCTAGATCTAGCCATTATGCTTCCCAATCACATAGATCAATAAATTCCCTCTTTGGCTTAAACCCTACTTTGATAGAGTTTCTGTTATTTATTGCTGAGATAGTCTTGAGTAATACAAACAGCATATAAAATCTAAAAATGTACAGTTACCAACCTTGAGCCACTTCAACTCCAGCAACAGAACAAATATGGGGTGTGAAAATTGATACTAGCAGGTCCAATTGGTGGAAATTTTTCTTATGCCTCCATTTCCTCTGAAATTAGTTTAGTTATTACTGGCAAGTTGTTAGAGAAGCTCAGCTTCAACAGTTATTTCTTTACCTCTGATAGATTTGAGGAGTCATGGGATTGAAATTCCAGGTTAGATCTGACTCAACTGCATTGCAAGGTATTGACCTAATGGAAAAAATGTTTTGTTATTTTAAGCTCCCTATCCTTTATTTAACACTCCCTTGAGTCAAATGTATTTTCCATTCGGGTGACTTAAAGGAAGAAGGCAGAGATAGTTTCAGATGTCATTTCAGGGAATAATTTTACTTCTTAATCAATCATATCTCTTTCCAAATCTGTTAGTACTGATTTTTCTATCTCCTATTTCTGCTCCTTATGATAAGTAGTGAGATCGTCAGTCTCAAGAAAAAAATTGAAAATATGAATATAATTATTTGTAAACCCTCCCCCCTGAATATCTGAAAAAAGCCATGATGAATAAATTGGCAAATATCTGAGTTAGCTGAAGAAATTTGTTATTTTTAACGGTATGCAGTGCTAACTGGTTATGAAGACCTGTGTACTTTCTTTCTTTCCCTGTGGAGCCAGTAGTATTGCTATATTTATAATTGACAACCAGGTTTTAAAATTTGGGGACATAAGGCAGGCGCAGTGGTGCACACCTGTAGTTCCAGCAATTCGAGAGGCTGACGCAGGGGGATCGCTTTGGCCCAGGAGTTTGAGATCAGCCTGGGCAACACAGCAGGACTGGCCCCCAACCCTCACACACCCAAATTTGGGAACATAATTCATTTGTCAAATATGATTTGAATAATTAGAGAAATTATAAGGCTGAGTTACATTTGGGGGATTTAGAGCTGCAGGAAGGAGGATCTTGATCTAGTGACATTTTTTACTCCATGGATGTAAAAATGTTCGCTTGTGGGGAAGAGGGAGAGAGGAATGCCAATCATTAGCTCCATCCTGAAGATGTCCATCCTGAACAGAAGAGAAGAAAGCAAAGGAGACAGAACCATACAAATGTAGAAAACTCTCTTCCCAAAGAGCCATGGTTTCCCCAGAATAATATTTTTACCAGGAAAACATAAAATAAATATTTGATATCTGACTTGATCCCAGGAACTGAAGGACTCAATTCCAGGAATATAGGTGTGTGCCTCTTTGTTCTTCCTATGAAGGATGGTCCCTAAGATTACTTTGGAAGCCTGCGCGGTGGCTCACACCTGTAATCCTAGCACTCTGGGAGGCCGAGGCGGGAGGATCGCTCAAGGTCAGGAGTTCGAGACCAGCCTGAGCAAGAGCGAGACCCCGTCTCTACTAAAAATAGAAAGAAATTATATGGACAGCTAAACATATATATATAAAAATTAGCCGAGCATGGTGGTGCATGCCTGTAGTCCCAGCTACTCGGGAGGCTGAGGCAGTAGGATGGCTTGAGCCCAGGAGTCTGAGGTTGCTGTGAGCTAGGCTGATGCCACGGCACTCACTCTAGCCCAGGCAACAGAGAGAGACTCTGTCTCAAAAAAAAAAAAAAAAAAAGATTACTTGGGAAGCCAGCTGCAGAAGTGTAAAATGCTTTTATTCCAATTTGTGATGAAGATGGATGATTAATCTTGAATAGGTAAATGAGAAGATAAGTGAACATACACACTCACGAGCATACACACCCACTCTGTTAAACTTTATGTATGCACATTGCAGATCAGACCCAATAGACACTTAAGTCTGCCCCTTCAGAACAGATACTTAGAAGGGAAAGTTCTGGTTTGGTTTGTCTGCCTTGAGCTATTAGTAAACTGGACTGGCTCCAGAAGACCACAAGTTTCAGGCAGTGGGAGAATGACTCTGCTTCCTTCTTGTCAGCCTAAAGCAATTTCTAGCTGTCGGAAAGTTGAAATATCGGACAAAATTGTATTACCTAAGTTAAAATAAGCACCCCTGAAAATAGATCACTGTATATATTAAGCTACATTTATCGTGTGAGAGTTGATATTCTTATTTCCATGTCTTATAAACTAGCCTTGGAATCTTCACCAAAAATAAATTCATTGTTAGTATGTTTTTGGCTATTTGTTTTCATTGACTGATATGTAGACTACTGGCATATTCCCAAAGCCATTACTCTCTAAGATTGTTACTTCCAGAAACAACCTCAACCAACCCACCAATAGAAACAACTAAATGCTTAAAAACAATAGTTGTTTGTATCTAGCAACTGTGGAGTTTGACATAAAGTTGACAATACGCTTAAAAAAAAAAAGTCCTTTACTTACACATGATTTTATTTGATTCACATAGCAACCCCGTAAAATACACAGGGCATGTATTATAGTATTCACCATTTTACAGATAATAGGTATAGCTAATATTTTTTGAGTGTGTATTATCTACCAGGATGGAGGCAATTTCACAAAATATTACATGTATCTTAAGAACCTAGAGATAGGCAGAGTTCCGGTTGGCAAAATAAAGGCTTAGCAATAAATGACTTGCCCAAAGCCACACAATTAGCAGGTGGCAGAGCCAGGGCTTGCTCTCCATGTTTCTATATTCTAATTCCAGAACCCTCTTTGGGCATACATGGATTACAGACAGGCATAAAAAAAATTACAGGAGACTATTAGGATTACAACCAACTAATTCTAATATATAGAATTTAAACTATTACTTCAGATATAACCTGGAGGGTTGAAAACATATTTATTACATTGTATTATAAATCCACATCTGATTGCTACTCTCTGGGCACTGTACTGGTAAAGAGATTTCTGTACTTAATTCATCAATATTTATTAAGTACTATTCTGGATAAAATTTTGAGCTGAATATTTTTTCTTTCTTTTTTATTAAAATTAACTTGTAGAGGGGGACCAGGCATAGTGGCTCACACCTGTAATCCTAGCACTCTGGGAGGCCCAGGTGGGAGGATAGCTTGAGGTCAGGAGTTAGAGACCAGCCTGAGCAAAAGGGAGACCCCGTGTCTACTAAAAAATAGAAAAATTAGTTGGGCATGTGACGTGGGCCTGTAATCCCAGCTACTTGAGAGGCTGAGGCAGAAGGATCGCTTTAGCCCAGGAGTTTGAGGTTGCAGTGAGCTATGATGACACCACTGCACTCTACCTGGGGTGGCAGAGTATGACTGTGTTTCAAAAAAAAAAAGAAAATTAGGCCGGGCACGATGGCTCACGCCCGTAATCCTAGCACTCTGGGAGGACGAGGTGGGAGGATTGCTCGAGGTCAGGAGTTTGAGACCAGCCTGAGCAAGAGTGAGACCCTGTCTCCACTAAAAATAGAAAGAAATGATCTGGACAGCTAAAAAATATATGTATAGGAAAAATTAGCCTGGCATAGTGGCACATGCCTGTAGTCCCTGCTACTCAGGAGGCTGAGGCAGAAGGATTACTTAAGCCCAGGAGTCTGAGGTTGCTGTGAGCTTGACGCCACGGCACTCTAGCCTGGGCAACAGAGCAAGACTGTGTCTCAAAAAAGAAAAAAAAGAAATAAAGAAAAAAAAAAGAAAGAAAATTAACTTGTAGTTTTGAGTGAGTATCCAGTCATTCCAGCAAGCTACACCGAATATTGTTGTTCACTCTTCTGTTTTTCCTGGATAAAAAAGAAGAGAAAACCTGAAAAGCTGGTCACTTAGTCCTTTCAGGCTGCTATAACAAAATACCATAAACTGAGAGGCTTATGAACAACAGAAATTTATTGCTCCCTGGAGGCTGAGAAGTCCAAGATCAAGGCGCCAGCAGATTTGGTGTCTGGTGAGGGCCTGGTTCCTGGTTCAGAGACGGCTTTCTTCTTGCTGCATCTTCACCTGGTAGAAGAAGCAAACAAGCTCTCTTAGGCCTTTTTTAATCCTATTTATGAGGAATTCACCCTCACGACCTAATCACCCCCTAAAGGCCCTACCTCTTAATACCATCACACTGGGGATTAGGTTTCAACATATAAATTTTGGGGGGAGACACAAACATTCAGACCGTAGTACCTGGCAAGGCAATTCTCAGTCTGTTCTTAAGCTCTGCTAAGAAGTCCTATTCTCTCACTTATAAACTAGCTATCATTTATTGATCATCTACTATATGCTAGGTGTTCTAGATATATCACTTCTAGTCTTCACATTTCTGTGGCTTGGTGGGTATTGTTATCCTCATTTTACAAATGTGGTTCATACAGCATAGCAGTGAAACAAGACGAGAAAGTAGCTTTGGATCAAGAGTAGGGCCTTTGATCAAAACCACGAGAGCTCGAATCTGGCTCCATACATACTAGTTGTCTGAAGTCACTCCAGTTACTTCATTTCTCTGTGCCCTTGTATGCTTATCTCTAAAATGGAATAAAATCATACAAGCTCATGGGGGTATTATGAGTGTTAAATGAGCTAACATCTATAAACAGCTTATAGTGATGGGCTTATGAAAGTTAGTACTATTATTAATTTGATGTGCCCCAGGGCTGAATCTGAGGGCCTCTTTTTTTCTTGTATATCTGTTTCTCCCTAGGTGACCTCATTGAATCCCATGACTTTAAATATAAACTATACTGATGACTCCAAAATTTGTATCTTCTGCCAAACTGATAGTTTTCAAATGCCAGTCAGCTCATGTCACTTCTCCACTTAACACCCTCCAATGGCTTCCCATCTCGCTCAGTAAAAAAGCCAGATCCCTAACTGGGGGCTCTGAGGCCCTATATGATTTGTCCTGCTTTTCTGATCTGTCTCCTGGCACTTTCCATATTCTTTCTTTTCTCTGGTCAGGCTGATGTGCTTGTTGAACACTCCTAAGCACTTTTGCTTCTCACGTCTTTTGCATTGGCTGTTCTGCCTGGAATGTTCTTCCCTAGATATTTAAATGACACATTCCTTCACTTCATTCAGGTCCCTGATCAAATACTGTCTTATCAGAGAGGCCATTCCTGATCATCTGAAATAAAAGAAGATTTCCTTTCCTTCTCTTATTACCCTGTTTCTTACCATTTTCCTTTATGGTACCTATTACTGTTATGTTTATTCATTTGTTTATGGTCTGTTGTTTTCCTCTAGAATGTGAGCTGTATTAAAGCAGAAACTTTGCTTTGTTCACAGCCCCCAAAGCAGTGCTGGTGCATGGCAGACACTCAATAAATATTTATTGGTTAACTATAATTATGTCAATTGCCCAGCTAGTGAGTGTCGGAGTTTCATACCCAAGTCAGCCTGCCCTTGAAAGCTTTTGCACTTACTACTCCATTAATCTGTATCTCATGTCAGGGAAGATACAAACCACGTTATGAATATACATCAGTTCTCAGGACTTTTCTATTTAAAAACTAGAACTTTTATGCCTATTAGGGTTGATTTGCTATTCAGTAACATTTAGCAAATATTTACAGGACACCTTCTACTTGCTCTTGGATAAAAAGCAATGATACCCCCCCTCCAAAATAATGACCAACTCACTACTAGGGAGTAGAAATTTATCCAAGAAACTTGAAGCTCAGGAAAGGTACATATTTGTACTTGTGAATCTCTAAGTTAAGAATTATTGGTTCTTCCATCAATACATGAGTGGATTAATAAAATGTAGTGTATGTATACCATGGAGTATTACTCATAAAAAAAAATGGTGAACTACCTATTGTATTATCCTGGATGGAGCTGGAACCCATGCTTCTAAGTGAAGCATCCATCACAAGAATGGAAAAACAAACACCACATGTACTCATCATTAAATTGGTACTCATCAATCAACACTAATGTGCACATATGGGAGGAAGTAACATTCATAGGGTGTCGGGCAGGTGGAAGGGTGGAGGAGGGGATGGGTAAATTCACACCTAATGGATGTGGTTCGGTGCACACTGCCTGGGGGATGGGCATGCTTGTAGCTCTGATGTGGGCCGTGCAAAGGCAATTTATGTAATCAAAGCCTTTGTACCCCTGTACTACTCTGCATAAAAAAATAATTGGTTCTATGTGTAAGAATAGAACATTTAATCATCCCTCAGATTTTTTCTTCTCCCATATTTCCTAATTCTAGTTCACTCATTGCTTAAGCTAAATTTCTAGACATTTTCCTAGATTTCTCTCTTTTCCTCATCCTCTATATCCAATCCATCCACAAGGACCGTGAACTACAAAATCTACAAAACTTATCCCGAGTTCATCTACTTCTCAGCACTGCCACCTCTCTTAACTCTAGTCCCAGGACAACTCTACTTGCCTAGGCTACCAGAAGAATTTCCTAAATATTTTCCTCATCCTCCCATTCGCACCTTTTTCCCCACACAGTAGGCAACGATCTTATAAAAATATAAATTACATGTTACTCCCCTGCTTAAAAGCTTCAGTGGTTTCCTTTTGTTATTCCACTGTAAATTATTCCACTTAGAAAAACATCCAACTCATTGCCTTAGTCTACAAGCCCTATTTAATTCGGTCCTGATCACTACCAGTCCAATCTGCTCTCCTACAATTTTCCCCCTTGCCCATGCATTTTAGCCACACGGGCTTTCTTTCATTTCTATGAGCACAGTAAGCCTTTTCCTGTCCCTGAATATTTGGACCAGCAACTCCTTCCTGTCATTGAGGTCTCACCTTAAATGTCACTTCCCCAGAAAGGCCTTCTTGGATTACATGATTGGTCTCCTCTTCTCCACTCACTCTCTGTTCTGTCTGAGAAGGAACTGCATTAGCTTACGTTCATGGCACAATTGCCATCTAATATTTTTTTCTCTCTATTTTTTGTCTATCTCCCTTCAGTAGAACGAAAACAGAGACTTGACTTTATCAGCACGGCTCATTGCAGCACCTAACACATAGTGAGCATTCAGGAAACACTTGTTTAGTGGTAAATCTTTGTCTCAACTTCGGTAGCTTATGTAAGATCACAATAGTTCTCTAATACAGCGTTGGTAACTCTGCCCCTTCCAATGTGCTCTGAAACTGACAGCATCGCTTCACCCACAAAAAAGACCAGCATAGCGGAGGAAAGGTTCCCCCAATCTCTTGGCAGCCACTAGGTCAAGATTTGGACTCAGCTCACTAGTTTGGAATCATCAGATAAGGAGAAAAGGTTAAGGCAAATTCTACTGAAATTAAAAGTCATTTCTCATTTAAAATTTTGAGGGAGAGAGAAAAAAATTCTTAAGATCAAACATTTTTGCAGTTGAAGATGTTAGAGAAAGTAGATGGGGACAGACAAATGTTAGGGAGGAAAACTAAATCAGGAGGCAAGAGAAAGAGCTCACATCGTGCTCTAAGTATTCGTGGTTCTGGGCTTGGGTCCTACTTCTTGCCTTTTATATAAATTTCAGGAAGAGAGAATGATGGAGTGAAGCGGAGTGGGGACCAGAGAAGGAGTGGCGTGGGGCACCAGCACGCGAGACGCGAAAGAAGCTAGAAGAAGAGAGAGGGACGGAGGCGAGGGGAGAGGCGAGCCATACAAAAGCCGCCTCGGATGTCGCCGGCGCTGCAAGCGTTAAGGGGAGGCGGGGAGTGACGCGGTTTGCGTCTGGAGCGGCCCCTCGGAGTCCACAGCATCCACGGCCCGAGCCTCGCCTTCCTTTCTCCCTCTGCAGACGTAGCGAGACACAGAAAGAGAGGCAACCCCTAGACCAGCGCTAGGGACCCACCGGCACCATGACCGAGACCACCAAGACGCACGTCATCTTGCTGGCCTGCGGCAGCTTCAATCCCATCACCAAAGGGCACATTCAGATGTTCGGTGAGTCCCCCGCCCACCCCCGGAGGCTGCTTCCGCTCCGCTCGGCACCGGTGTTTTGCCGGCGACGGATCGGGAAGGCGTGCGCCCCTCCGGAGGGCTGCGCCGGCCGGTCCGGGCGGCGGGGGGTCAGCCCGTCTCCGCCCGACTCGGTGGGGGGACGCAGGCTGCGTTTCCCGGGCGTCGCTCGCTCGCCCGGGCCAGACCCGGCTCGCAGGGGCGGCCGGGGGTGGGGGAGGGAAGAGGGCTGGAGGTGAGTGTCATTTTGGGGTGCGTAGGGGTTCGAGGCGGTGCGGTGGCTCGGCTCCTCGGCCGGCGAGCCCCGGGATGGGGGCAGAGGCTGGGGCGCGGGGAAGGGAGGAGGGCGACGGAGATAACGTGCTGTTTGTTTAGGATGGGCTGGGAGCTCGAAGGAGTTAAATGATGTATCAGCCTCGGAGACACACGCTGGCACACAACACGCCAGTGACAAGGGGCTGAGGCTTCAAGGAGATCGATTCAGGGTTTTGCTGATGGTTCGGGGCGGCGCAGCGGCGAGTGCTGGGGACCGTGGACCGCGCGTCGCCCGCGCGGGGTGGACACGGAGCGAACGGGGAGGGGGCCCTGGCCCGCCCGGGACTCGCCGCCCAGGGAGGGGAGGGCCGGGCCGGCTGCCGCGGGAGGCCCTTCGCGAGCCGGTGTGGACGGATCGGGGCCCAAGTCGGCGGAGGCTCTGCCGGGGCGGCGATGGCACCCGGAAGGCTGGCGGCGTGTGAGTGCGTGTGTGGATGTGTGCGAGTGTGTGCGTGTGCGCGTGTCGGGGGAGGGGAGCGCACCACCGAGCGTTTGTTTCTTAGAAGCTTCGGGGCGTGGAGCGAGAGGGAGCCAGTGGGGGCTCCTGGTTGCCGGTTTGGGGTCCAGCGGGGGCAGGGGCAAGGCGACTGATCAATGCCCATTGGAGATTTCGCGCCACGGGTGGGGAAACCACGCGGTTTCGCAGCTGCTGCGGTAGGACCCAAAGGCGCGGGGGCGTGCGCGTGTAGACCCTTAAAGAGGGACACGGAGGTCACTTTGGAAGCAGGAATCGGGGAGAAGTTAGAAGTTGGAGGTGCCTTTTCCTGGGACCGGGGGCAGCAAGGACCAGGGTCGAGCGAGGGCCGGGAAGGGTGAGACCGGCGCGGGCCTGACCCGGCGGCTGGCGGGCGCTCTCCAGGGGCGGCGGTGCTGAAACGCAGGGCGCGCGGCAGCCGGCTGCGGACACGTGTCCCCCGGGCCTGAGCATCGCGGGAGCCCTCCTGGGGCCGCTTCATGAAAGCCACAACACGTCGGTAAGGACCAGGCCAGGTAGCCTAGGCTAAAAACATTCATCTTTAAACCTAAAAGGTGCGCCGAACTGGGCCCGCTGGTTATTACAAAAACCTCATGGAAAGAACATAGAACTACTTGGAGCAGAGGGCAAATCAGGTAGGCACATTCACACACGATCGAAGGAGGGAAACGGAGAGAGAGCCATCCCTTCCGCGCCATTCCTTCAGCTTTTAAAGTGTTTTATTAGGAACCAGTGCCAATTTGCCTATTAAATAAAGACTTTTGTGAAAGTATCAGGGTAGACCAGAGCATCCGTCTTCTCAAGGAATATCAGCGCCTTAGGAACATTCTACTTTCACTTTCTTTTCATTCTGGTGTCTTCACCCCTTTCCTTCTTTTCCTCTCTGTCCGTATTTCCTCTAGCCATTTAACGTGGATGTACTTTATTCCTCTCTCTTGACCAGGCAGGGATGGGCTTTCCTTTGGACCTCCTTGGCTCTAGCAATCTTCAGTGACCCAGCAGGTACTCCCCCTTTCTTCCTGGGCTACGGATGTAGTTATTCCCACTTGTTTTAGATTAGAAGAGGAACAGATCTGATTAAGAACCAACGATTCTGTCTTGTAGCAGAAGATACTTCGGTGACAGTGATAAAGGCTTTTGTTAAGTGGATGCTGACCTGCCAATTCTCCACGAGCTCCGAGGATAGAATATGTGGAAATAGGCATGGATTTCAGCAGAAGGCTTTATGACACAGAATAAGTGAAAGGAGACTTGGACAGTAATGATTATTTACTTGGTATTAGAACTGAGGACTACGGAAAAATATCTGTCAACAAAGCCCTTTGAGTGCCCATTAGTTAAGTATCGTCCACAGAGCAACAAAGAGGATGTGATGTGCTCTTTATGGCTTTAAGGAGCTTCTTACCTAATGAAGAATTCAGCACATAAACACGTGAAAGCCAAGCAAGACTAAGAACACAGTATCCATATTAAACAATCTTTTTTGTAGAATCTCTTATTGAGCTCTTCATAAATCTTTGAGCTCTTTATAAATTTTGTGCTTTATTTTTATAGAGCAGTTTCTGGTTAACAAAACCTTTTCCTATACGCTATGTCACTTATTCCTATTAACAACCTTATAAGAAAGGTGTCATTTTCTCCATTTGACAAATGGGAAATTGACAAAGGCTAAGTGACTTTCTTATGAGCCCACAAGAAGAGTGGGTGGCAGAGATGAGACTTGAGCCCCACATTCCTGATTCTTCTTGAAAGGTCTTTGTACTGCACCAAAGGCCGGAGGAAGTGCTCACTGATCTTCTGACTGCATAATTCCATGAACACTCTATTTCCTTCAAACATATACTAACAGATTAGAATTAAATTGGCCATCAACTAAATGAGATTCCTAAATATGCACTTCCTTAATATCTTTTCCCCATCTCTAGAGAAACTAGAATGATTTCTGCTTTTTAAACAGCTTTTAAAAATTTTTCCCTAACAACACAGAAATAATTAATGTAATTAAATTATCAAACTTTCTTTAAGGTGCCCAAAATTTGTAATAAAATTTTTAAAGAAGACACAAACAGGACTTTGAAATTAGATACTTTTAATAGAACTCATGTATTTTGAAATGCAATTGCTTACCAAAAGAAGAGAAAGACCATACACAAAAAGAGAAGTGGCATTCAGAACTAAAGACTCATTCTTTATCTTTGGAAAGTAGCACTTGTATAATTCTTCATATTTGTAAAATTTTTTAGAATGAGATTTTCTTTTACTCTGAAAGGGAAGTTGATATTATTCCTCCTTTTTGTGACTATAAAAACATATAGAAAAATAATATTTGTAATAGAGATAGTTGACAAGGATGTTCTCAGGGATGAATAAAAGTTTTGGCAAAGGAAACCTATAAACTTATGATGTCATATTTCATGGGTCCACTTAATTACATAAGAAAATATGAAGCTAGAAGTTGTTTTTTTAAATACAAATTCCTAGTTTTTAAGTACATAGATATTATACTTTAGTATAATTTTCTTTACAGTTATATTGCTATATTTGTCAACAAATCCATCACTAGGAAGCCAGAAAACAAGTTTGAATAGAAAAGTAAGAAAGGACTAATAGATTGGTTTAGCCATAAAAAATAGAAGAAGTTGGGGGATTTCATCACAGCAGAAATATATCCTGTTTTTTGATGATTGCAAAATAACCGAAGTTTTCAGTTTTTCTATTTCAAAATACTTTTGCTTTGAACAATGGGATCTTTTCTGTTCCTCTTAAAGGATAATGAAGAGGACTCTTTACTTGTTGTGGAATTGGAAATGCAGCCCCTATTGCTATAGCTAGAAATCATAAGAAAAATCAATTTGAGTTGCTGCTAATATAAGGGAACTGCCAGAAATCAAGAAACTGTTTAATGTGCTTGAAACACTTATATAAAAAGGCCAGTAAGCACAGTATTTTGTACTTTTGTACCACTATCTCATTTGATCCTACCCTGCAAAGTAAACTGGATAATATTGTCTTTCCCCTTTTACAAATGGCAAAGCAGAGGTACATGTGTAAGTCATTAGGTCAAGATCATAAGAAAAAAATCAGTATAGAACCAATTTATAGGTATCTAGACTTTCTCTCTCTGTCATGGTGCTTCTTCTTTATTCCCTTGTAATTGCAATAGCACCTATGAAAGAAGGAGCCATCTGAAGTTAGCTGGCAATAAAGGGTAATGAGAACCTTACAAATTTTTTCCCTTGGCCAACAAAATATATTCAACAAAGACATCTGTACCCAATATCATATGCTCATGACAAGAAGAGACTATTTCTTTTCTCAATATTTTATATTTTCCATTTAACTGTGTCATCAGAATATTCCTTCCACAACTCCCCCAACCTCCTCTTTTCTCCCCACTCTTCTGTTACCCCAATGAACACCTGTTCATTCTTCAGATTTTACCTTCAACAGTACTTTCTCAGGGAACCTCCACTGATCCCTAAATTAAGTCTGGCTACCCAGACATTTGCTCCCACATCCCCTTACACTCTCCATGCCATAACTCTCATCTCATATGTTTCATGACTGTTTTCCATGCTAGACCTTAAGCTCTATGAGGACAGAAACAATGCCTGGTGTCATAACTGATATATTTCTTAGCACCTAGCATGAGATATGCTCTCCATAATAATTGTTGAATAAATTTAAAAAGTGAATGTACAGAATCTTGTTCCAGACAGAGGAATCAGCCATGTCCAAGGGCAGGGGTGATGAGACAGTCATGGTATACGAGAACAAAGAAAAGTTCAGGATGGCTCAAGGAGAAATGGAATGAGAGATAAGACTAGAGAGGTATGTGGATGTCTGATCAATTATGAAGGCTTGTAAATCATGAAGAATTTAGACTTTATTGCAAAGACAATGAGAAGACATTGCATTGTTTTTTAAGTAAAAAGGTAACGTAGCCATACCTTTTGAATTATTATTTATTTATGTATTTATTTAGAAATAGGGTCTTGTTTTCTCACTCAGGCTGGAGTACAGTGGCATGATCACTGCAACTTTGAATTCCTGGGCTCAGGCGATCCTCCTGCCTCAGCCTTCTGAGTAGCTGGGAATACAAGTGCGTACTATTTTACCCGGCTAATTTTTTGAAAAATTTTGTTTGGGTAGATACAGGGTCTTGCCATGTTGTCCAGGCTGGTCTTCAACTTCTGGCCTCAAGCAGTCGTCCCATCTTGGCCTCCCAAAATGCTGAGATTACAGGCATGGGCCACAGTGCTCAGCTTAAATTATGATTTAATTGAATTTTGAACATAGATTTGTGAAGGGCAAGAATGTGATGACCAGTTAGGCACATATTTCAGCAACAGAGTTCAAGCCAGAGAAGATGGTCACCTGGCCCAGGTTGGTGGTATTTGAAATGGAGAGTGAATATATTTGAAGATTATTTAGTAGGTAAAAGAATTCCTCATTTGGTGATTTGATGAATGGGTGATGGTGAAGCAGTCCAGGGTAATTCGTAGATTTCTGTCCAAGGTGGATGAGTAGAGAACACTGGAGGAGAAGCAGGTTTGATGGGGAAAGATTTATATTTCTTACTCTAAAATTTTGGAAATATGTGTTCTAACAAAGCATTGATATAAAAGAAAGAAATACCTGAATTGAAAGTCTCTCTGTAGCTTGGGACATCTGAGTCTTGTAATGAAAGCTTCCAGTAGGTTCCAGTTGACTTATTCAAATTTCTTAATGTAAGAAAGATATTAGGCTGGGCGTGGTGGCTCATGCCTGCAATCCTAGCACTCTGAGAGGCCGAGGCAGGAGGATCGCTTGAGGTCAGGAGTTTGAGACCAGCCTGAGCAAGAGCTAGACCCTGTCTCTACTAAAAATAGAAAAAATTAGCTTGGTGTGGTGGCAAGTGCCTGCTGTCTCAGCTACTCGGGAGGCTGAGGCAGGAGGATCTCTTGAGCCCAGGAGTTTGAGGTTGCTGTGAGCTAGGCTGATGCCATGGCACTCTAGCCCAGGCAACAGAGCTGAGACTCTGCCAAAAAGAAAGAAAGAAAGAAAAAGAAAGAAAGAAAATGAAAGAATGAAAGAAAGAAAGAAAGAAAGAAAGAAAGAAAGAAAGAAAGAAAGAAAGAAAGACATTGAGATTCATTAATATTATGGAAATAAAAAGATAATAGAAAGGTTTTCTGGTTTTTTTTGTTGTTGTTGTTTGTTTACTATGGGAGAGAATCGAGATCCTAAATTTGACTCTTTTTAAATGTGAGATTGGAGACAGTTCACAAAACCATTGCAAAACAAAACTTGTCCATCACTGTGATGATGATTGTAATATTAACTCAGGTAGATGCTTGGGAATCCTACCTAATGCATTGGTAAGTTGAAGGTCCACTAAGGGAAACTCATGGATCACTCACAGTAGTTCCACTGGCAGGAACTAAGTCCACTCATGACACAAGAAATATGGGCTGAGAAAGAAAATTTAGACATTTTTGTTCACACAAACAGGTGGCTTGATTTACTTTCTTCTGCTGCATTGACTGACTGAGCCATATATGGACACAACTTACCTGTGCCAGGCAAATCTCCCATCTAGGATTCATCCCAAACCAGGATATAATCAAAAAGAGCATTGATGGTCTATGAGTTTTGCAATGAAGAAATATTTATTTTCAGTTTCTTTTCTCTTTTCGTTTTACTTGATCCTATTCTATATACCTAAGCCTTTTTGCTTAGAACTATCAGAATTAAGATAACTCAAAATATTTAATTCAGACTCTAATTCAAAATGGTTTAAATTATTGCTTAGTAGGAACATCCTTTGAATGTTATGAATCTCAGAGCAACATTTCTATACAAATTTCCAATTTTAGATCAAGTCAAATGAACAGCCTAAAGGTAGAGGCAAACTAAAAAGCATAACCTGCCAACACTCAAGTTTGAACCTCTTTGTTTCAAAGATATCCTCAGACACAGAGGAAAATATAAAAGTAGATGGATTACATATGTATTTATACATATATATATAGTTAGTTTTCTATTGATAGGCAATAGTTGTGAGAGTAGTCTCTGCATGACTGGAAAAGAGAATTAAAACCATTTTGAAAGTGTTTCTTTGAAAACATTTAAGTCTAAATTTTACAATATTATTGTCCTCTCAGCCACCAGTACAGTTTCTGTATGTGGTGGTTGCTTAATTAATATTTAATGATGCTGTGGATTATACTTTCTAGTACAGTTCTTGTTCAATCTTAGAGTTTTCAGATTATCCTGAATTGCTCAAAAAGCTTCTAACAATACCAAAAAAATGCATTAAATATTTTTTTCAGTATCTTTTTTTTTTAACAATACTCAACACAAAATTTTGGTTAAACACAGACATTTAAAATAATTTTTTCAGATTTGATGTTACAGACTAAGACTTGCGATATAGGAATTCATTTTATAGAGAATCACATAACTCTATGGATATGTTCCATATCGCAATATATGTAAATGCAGCATCAGTTTACAAGGAAGAAAGTTTTCCATTGCTAGAGATCTTCCAATTGTAAGCATTCTGTTGCAAGGAACGCATTTACTTTTTTTGGATACAGTTTGGCAGCCAGCCTCAGAAGTCTTTCAGCTTAAAAAGACGTTTGAATGGCTTACTTATATGGTGTGACCAAGGCCATCCTCCTGACGTTGGTTCCCTCCTCCTTTTATATCTTGCAATATCTTCATGATTTATGAACTCTACAGCAAAGGCAAATGTTATAACCACTACCAACATCATCATCTTCTCCATTATCATTCTAATAATGGAACAGTCTTCTTTGAGCTTCTTTAAACCCTACTGCCATTAAACTGTTTTCCATTATATTTACTGTGTAATTCTTTTAGTCTTGGATGAGTGAGCCAGCCAGGAAAATTCTTATAATTCTGGGGAAAAGGGGTTAAGAGGTTAAGGTAGCAAGGGAGCAAGACTCTGAAGCTAACCCCTGGAAGTGATGGCAGCTGAACTGCATCCTTTTCCTACTCTTTCTCCTGCATATTGTCTCCACGTGATTAGCCGTGCTGCAACATGCTGACTTCATTTAATATTTATCAGACATTAGGAGGGTGAGTAAAATATAGCCCCTAGGTAAGACTAAATGCCTATAGTTTTTCTCTTGTTCCAGTTGCTTAGGCCAAAAACCTTGGACTAGTTCTTCATTATTCTGCCTTTTGCACACCCCACCTATATCAGCAAATGTTTTGGAATCTATCTTCAAAATATGACTTAGATCAACCATCTGTCCCCACGTCCAACCTTGGTACAAGCCACTCTTATCTTTCATTTGAATTACCGCGGTAGTCTTTTCCTGGTCTTCCTGGTCGGTCTACTCTTGGCCGCATCACTCAATTCTTAAATAACTAGAGTGATCCTTCCAAAATTTAAGCCAAATCTAAGTCAGATCATACTGCTGCTTTGCTCAGAATCCTCCAATGGCTCCCTGTGTCACTCAGAGTCAAAGTCAAATCATCGTAATGGCCTCCAGGCCTCTATGATGGGCCACCTTCCCCCAACTGCCACCCTAACTCTTTCTGCCACCTCTTTCTGCTTCATTCTTAGCCAGCCCCACTGACCTTGCCTTAGAGTCTTTGTGCTGAATGTTCCTCTGCCTGGAGTGCCCTCCCCCATGTATCCCCATGTCTAATTCACTCTCCTTGAAGTTCTTTGCTCAAATGTAACTTCTCATTGTCCACTTGTCAGGTCCTACTCCAGAGCACACAATTTAAAATCCTACCTCACAGGCTCCCAGTCCCCCTTATCCTGCTCTATTTATATCTTTTCCCTTTAGCTCTTATCACCTTTTAACAGAGCATGTTATTTCCTTATTTGTTATGCATATTATTTAACTCTTGTCTTCCCAGCTAGAATGTGAGCTCCTCCAGGGCAGGGACCTTTGTTTACTCTGATCATTAATGTATCTCAGGCTCCTAGGACAGTGCCTGGGACATAGTGAGTGCTCAGTCAATGTTTGTTGAATGAGTGAATGAATGAAATGTTAGAATTACCTACCATCCTTACCTTAAGTCTGTAGTAGACTTGTGGGCAGGAAGGGTAGAGTCAGGAGGGCTCCATGGTGGCTGATTTGTTTGACAAGTGTTTATTGAGTTATGAATGAATGTGCTTCAGGCACCGTGCTAGGCCTAGGGATATGAAAATTGATGACACTCTTTCCTATGCCTTGGGGAGACCATTTTCTAGATTATCTCTAGAGGAGAGAAACAAACAAATTTAGCAATGTTATGGAAGAGGTGAGAATGGGGTGAAGTGGGAGCATAGGGGAAGAAGTTATCACTCTGGACATGGTAGGAAGGCCATCAAGGCAGGTATTAGTGAGAGTTTGAGCTTGAAAGTCAAAGCTGCCCAGTGGACAGGACAGAGCATGGCACTCTGGGCAGAGAGCGGGATATGCTTGGAGACCCCAGTAGCACTGCACGTGAAGGAGTCTCCAGGGAGGTTGCTATATGGTTGGAGGGTAGGTGGGCACAGGGAAGGGCAGGAGATGAGAGAGCCAGAAACGGGGGGGGGGGGGGCAGTGCCAAGTGGTTCAGACCGTACCCAGCACTTTTAGTGAGGCTTGAAGGGTGATGGGCAGAGGGGTATGTGGCCGATGCTGGGCTTGCACCCCAAATGTCAGTGTTTCCCCATTAGTTCTTTAGGGATCTGCCAACATACTTTCACCTAAACATTTTAAAGTTACTATTTCTGCATTACTCTTTGAGATAAAGAGAGTTTTTTCTTTTCCTTGTCATGATTTTATTTTTTGAAATGGAACCATGGCACAAGCCACATCTACTGATGGAATAAATATTAAATAAGTGAAAAAATTATACTGCTGTACAACCCACCAAAGTAACAACTACAAACAAACTACTCCCTGATGAGAAGTTGTTCTTGCCTAGGTTCTAAATTTATCTCTCATTGTGCTTTAATGAGATGCCCCTGTTTTTCAAGTATTCTCAGATTTGGTGAACTCAGTTCACCCTAGTTTTATCTTCCATGATTTTTTGGAATTTGGATATGTGCCTGCCCTCTTTTCCACAGGCTTAATTGTCTGAAAAGTAAGTTCTATGGAAGCGTTCACATTTGTTTTTAGCTCTAATCCTAGAGGTCTTGAGCAAGTATATTTCCATTCTTGCCATAAAAATCTGGTTTTCTATGACTTTTAAAATTATCATTATATCATTTTAAAGACTCAAATAAGTGGCATTGCAGTGAGGAGTCGAGTTTTCTGATGCTTTGTTCTTTGACAATTTGCCAACCCTTTACCTGGGTACCCACAGAGAGGTGGAATATTCATTCCATGGAACTGAGATTAAAGTACATCAGTGACTATTCATATGTCTTTTGAAATGTGTATGTGCTGATAAATATTTAGCAGTATGTGAATTATCACAAGAACTACAACATCTTTAAAATAAGGCATTTAAAAAAACTTAGAGATTGCAACTCATTATAAATTAAAATTAAGAAAGACAATAAAATAGTGTCTGTGTAAATTCAAGCCATGCTTGCTTCATTTACCATGAACCAATCTTGCTAAGCATGATTTAAAATTTATTTACCTGTTATGCCCTAGGGAATCAATGTTGGTAGATAATATATGTTCCCTGCTGGGAACAATGTTGATAAAGGGTGGGTAAATGTCCCAGTTTTTCCTATCTCTTCATTTTTTCCCTTTATATGGAAACTAATAAACTGAAGGGCTATTGACGGGAATACAGTTAGTCTCTTGGAGCCTTGTTTTTCTCATCTGTAATAAAGGGTGATTGATAAAACTCTGAGGTCAGCAGACTGTGGCCTGCAGGCCAAATGTGGCCTGTTGCCTGTTTTTGTAAGACCCGAAAGCTAAAGATGACTTTTACATTTTTAAATGCTTAAAAAATGTAAAAGAAGTATAATATTTTGAGACACACAAAAATTTTATGAAATTAAAATTCTAGTATTCATAAATAAAGTTTTATCGGCCCATAGCCGCACTCATTCACACATGTCTTACCTATGGATGTTTTTGTACAAGAACAGCAGAGCTGAGTAGTTGCGACAGAAACTTCACGACTACAAAATCTAAAATATTTACTCTCTGGATATTCACAGAAGAAGTTTGCCGACTCCTGATAGAACCTACCTCTGGGTGGTGGAGTGAGAGTGAGTCTAAAGAGTTCTTAAAATAGCAAGTCCGCGGAAGTCCATTACCCAGAGAAACTGTTTAATGAACAATTTTCAGTCTAAACCGAATCTCTAAAAAGACTCAGTTAAGAAGCAAATGTAGTTTCAATATCATAATTGTAATTTTTCTGGCTGACTGGGTAAATGACCATGTTCACAGTGGGGATGATTTTCTGGTGTTTGGTTTGCAGTAGACGTTGACTGGCCACGCTGGCTAATGGTGGGTGTTTATCTGCTGTTGAACGTTGGAT
The DNA here is from genome assembly GCF_020740605.2 of Lemur catta. Lineage (NCBI taxonomy): Eukaryota > Metazoa > Chordata > Mammalia > Primates > Lemuridae > Lemur > Lemur catta. The sequence continues at coordinate 19,227,818 of NC_059150.1, read as the reverse complement.
ATGCCTTCCCAGAACACATTTGTCCTTTTCTGTCCTTTTCACAGCTTCACTCCTTCTTTAAATTTAATATTAACATACTTTATAGTTGAGGATTAAAAAATTAGCACACCAATGGCATCAGGCTTTTGCAGGCTGCTCTTGCAGTCACATCTAGATGTTTTTCTGCAGCATGTCACCTCCCTCTGAACTTTGATAGCACTTGATTTGTACCTCTCTTATAGCACTTAGCACATTGTGCCGTGGGTTGTACCTATTTCTGTTCATGCTTCATATTCTCTATCCAATGTAGGCTCTTGCCAGGGTTCTATGGCTCTTTGTATCTATCTCCCAAGGTGCCTAGCACAGTGTCTTAGGGACATATAAGATGCTGTAAATATTTAGCAAATGAATGAATGATTAAATTGTTAGGAATATGTAGACTCTCAACATCTAGGCAAAATAGTTGATCAGAAAAAAGACAAACATTTGGGATACGGCATTTATGAGGAAGCAATGCATTTGGGAACCAGGAAATACAGGAAAAGAGAGTCAAGGAAGACAGGGCCAGAAAACAGGACAAATAGCACACATGTGTTGCCAATGGCTTAGGGACTTCAAAACTGAGACAATTCTTGCCTCCAGATAGGAAGGCTCATGCTTCCTCGAGGGGAACCCTACCCCAGAGTGTAGTCCTCCGGTATCCACAGTGGGACCCGCAAGTCATGGTTGGGAGCTAATAAGGATGTAACTTGGCAGGACTGAAAAATGTGGGGTCACGGATGAAAGTGAACCCTGATATTGTCCACTGGCTTCTTCAATCAGGTGCGCAGGACCTCTGGGAATGGTTTCCCGGTGAGGCCAAAGGAGGTTTGAGAGTGGCAGAGGAGTTGAGTTTTATTTTTATTTATTCACAGTTTGAAAAAGGTTCTATGACCATGGCACCTGGTAAAGGGAAGTTTTGTAAATTATCTACTTCAAACAAGTAAAATGAACAAAAAACCCTTGGTTTATCAATTTTAAGTTTTCATCTTTAAACATCATAGAATCTCCATTAGAAGGAGATTTCAAAATCATGCAGATTATTTATCCAGTTTGAAATCCCTTTATAAAATCTTTATAAGTGTCTGTTCAATCTCTGCTTGAGATCCTCTGGGTCCAGAGAATGCACTGTTTTCCAGAGCAACCAAATAGCCCTGGCACAACTGTACTTTTTTCAAGATTGTTCCCTTCACCAGCTGACGCCGGGCTTCCTGATGCTCCTAGGTATTCCTTGACATCCCTGGGGCAGGTCTGATCTCTCTTCTACTGTGACACACGGATGCTCTGTCCTCTCCACTAGGCTTCTCCTTGGCTTGGCAAGCCGTAGTTCCTTCGGTTGACCATTCATTACCATTTCTGGTGTCCATAGCACCCTGGCTCATCTCCTTTAAATGCATTCTCACTGTCTGTATCTCTTTTACATCCAACTCATGACGCAGCAGTCTGATACAACCTGATTGTGCTGTCATGTCTGTTATTGAGCTTAGCATAGGGGATATTCCCTTTACTTGGGATGCTGTGTCTATCTCTTTCTTTCTTTTTATTATTTACGTATTTATTTATTTATTTTTGAGACAAGGTCTCACTTTGTCGCCCAGGCTAGAGTGCAGTGGCATTATCATAGCTCACCGCAGTCTCAAACTCCTGGCTCAAGTGATCCTCCCGCCTCAGCATTTCTGAGTAGCTGGGACTACAAGGCACACACCGCCACACTCGACTAATTCTTTCCGTTTTTTTAGAGACAAGGTCTTGCTATGTTGCTCAGGCTGGTCTTGAACTCCTGGCCTCAAGCAATCCTACCTTGGCCTCCCAAAGCACTAGGATTACAGACAGGAGCCACCAAGCCTGGCTTATCTCTTTGAAATTGAATTAAGTAAGGCAAGCTATGACGACCTGTATGGTAAGACGTCCTGACATTGTGAATAACTGGTCAATTTGGTGAACTAAACTGCTAAACTAGTCCAATTTATTTAAAAAAATCTAACTGGTATATTGCTGAGATGTGCTATCTTTTAGAACACTGCAGGTCAGAGCACGTGCTTAGTTGTACAAGATGTCAACTACACACTAGGAGTGACAGCCCACCTGTGGAATAAGAAAGAAACTTTGTAGTTCCCAGCCAGGGCTGAGACTAAGAGTTTCTGAAGTCTGATATCAAGTTTTTTGATATTTCGCTGAAGGGGCTGTTACATTCTCATGGCCATGCTGTGGACGCTGCCCTATCCGCAGGGCTCCCACAAGAATGCGCTTGTTCCCTGCGATGGTGACTTTGTCCCAAAAAATCATATTTAAATTGGACAAGGTGGAATCTTCAAAAAAACCCAAATAATAAAAGAAAACATTTTTCTTATGAAAAATTCCAAACGTCTGCAAAAGTAAACAGAATGATACAAAGAACCCTGATGTACCTATCACTCAGCTTCAGTAATTATCAATTCATTGCCAATTTTGATTTACTGACATCCCTACCTACTCCCCAACCCATGGCCTATACTATTTTGAAGCAAATCCCCAGAATCTTATTGTTTCAGGGTGAGCTCTTTTCAGTGGGTAAGTAATTGCTTCTCTGTCTATCTGACCTCCAGTTACAGACAGAATCTTTCTCTTTCCCGTCTCATGTTTGTGTGACCATTCGGGTTGCAGACAGATCTGGCGTGGGAACGATGTCTAATTCCTATCTTTGAGCAGATACAATAATGCCTCCACGCCAGTCAACAGCGGGTGACACTTTAGCATCCATGTTGCCTTTAAAGCATGGGATTTATGGTCATTGCCATCTTTGTCACGTCATAGAGGGCCTGGGAGGCTTCCCTCCAGAGTGGAGCTCCCACTGGACACAGTGGGCCATTCTTCCCCCACGTGGACCACGGAGCTCTTCATCCCCATCTTTCAAAGCCTTCGGTGTCTGTGTTAGATGTTCCTGTGTCAGTGGTTCTCAGCCTGAGGGCCCTCCACAGTCAGGGTTTCTCATAAATCAGAAATGTTTCCAGGATTTCTGAGCCTGCGCATTCACCCCCAATATGGCACGGGCTCACTGAGTATCAAGTTTCTGGGCTTTTGCTTGAATTATTCTCAGTTTGGTGACATAAACTCCTACTGGTCAGGAGTCCAAATTGGTAGCTATAGATATCTTTGATGAACAAAAAAAAATGGGACCTTTTTTCCTTCCATTCCTTCACAAGAGGAGAAAAATAATTAAACGGATCCTGTTTGGTGACAAGGTTGGCCCCTTGTAATAGCATTTAAATTCTTGGCTTCTGTTTGGCCCGACTCTAACCTCTGTACAAAATTAAAATAAAATCCTTCTTGCTGGTCCCTTAATCCTTCCCTTATGCTGCATTAAATCACCTTTTCCAAGTGTGTTATCATGCAATTTTGTTATGATTTGCATTTAAATGTAGTGAATAAAGAACTCCCCACTAAACCCCTTAAGGAATGTTTAAACCCAACATCCCAGTTTGCCCAGTAAATCTTACCGCTATGAATATTCATTAAAAAGGCCCAGAACAACTTCTCCATGTGGAATTTGCCCTTCCTGCTGCACCTGCTTTGTCAAGATTGGTTCTTTGTGGTTTCGTCTGTGGTCGTGTTGAGCTTGCACAGACGATGGGGGAAAAAACGGTGGGAGGGGGTAAGGGCAGGCTCCCCACGGCTACCAAGGTTCTTTGACACTATTTTCCTGGCTTTGTGCCCCACCCCTACTTGCTCCCACTCCCCCACTCTGGACAACCTGTGGTCACTTACACACACACATTTCTTTTAGATGCAAACTGGTTTATTTCAGGCTGCTGAATTTAAAAAATTTTTTGTTGTTTAAAGAAATGCAAAAGGTTAGGCGCGGTGGCTCACGCCTGTAATCCTAGCACTCTGGGAGGCCAAGGCGGGCGGATTGTTTGAGCTCAGGAGTTCGAGACCAGCCTGAGCAAGAGTGAGACCCCGTCTCTACTAAAAATAGAAAGAAGTTATATGGACAGCTAAAATATATATAGAAAAAATTGGCCGGGCATGGTGGCACATGCCTGTAGTCCCAGCTACTCGGGAGGCTGAGGCAGAAGGATTGCTTGAGCCCAGGAGTTTGAGGTTGCTGTGAGCTAGGCTGATGCCACGGCACTCTAGCCTGGGCAACAGAGCGAGACTCTGTCTAAAAAAAAAAAAAAAAGAAATGCAGAAATGATGTGTTTCTTCAGTCTTGAAAAGTCAGGGAAGGGAGGAGGAACAAGATACGGCGTTTATGAGGAAGCAATGCATAGAGGATGTGTTTCTGCAGTGCTGAAAAGCCTGGGAAGGGGAGAAGAGGAAGAAGATACGACATTGTTTATGGGGTATTGTTTTATTGCATGATGACAGCTTTGGGGTAAAGTCTAAACTTTAGAAATTAAAGGGATAGGGAAGACGAAAGAAAACCCGACTTGTCAATTAGGTGATCCTCAGTTTGCTTTCCCTTCTCTTTCTGAACTATCCCCAGAGGGCACCTGCTCAAATGCCTTTGCAGGGAAATGGAACCACTTACAGACACCCTTCCTGCCTGGGGGCGGGGGGTGTGTGTGGACTGGGGAGCAGCGGTGGCCTGACGTCCTGACACCAAGGAATTTTTCTGGACTGTGTTTTGACCAACCCTGTTCATTCCCTCCAATATATAATCATTGTAAACGAAGACACAAGCTAACATTATTGAATACTTAACTATGTGCCAGGCGCTGTTTAAAGTACTCTCCTTTTTTTTTTTTAACCTCATTTAATCTTTACAACAATCCCATTATCATCCCTATTCAGCTAATGGTCAGAGAGGTCAGGTAACTTGTGTCAAGCCACACAGCAAGTGCTTGGTGGACAGAAATGTAGACCCACACGTTCTGACTCTGGAGGTCGGATGCTATCTTGCTCATCGTTGAATGTGAAGGGACACTCAGCACCATGTTAGGGGCTGTGACAACACAGAAAGGCACCATGGTTTGTGTGCAGAGAGGCTGCCGGAACCAGGAGCCACTGGTGGGAAACAGGAGAAGCTTGGGAGCAAATCAGGAAGGGCCCTGGGTAACGCCATGAGCAGAGTGAAGTTGCCACACCTGCATTTGTGCCACCTTAAAGGTATAGGATCAGAGTAGACAGACAAAAATATAAAATTCTCTCCTCTTCTTACATTGTAATTGGCCAGAGTGTCTACAGATAATTATTCAGTAACTGCCCTCCTACCCACACTATAAAATGAGTACGATAATACCCACCTTATTGGGCTGTTGTGAGGATTAAATGAGATGATGTGGCTACATGGGCAGGCACCTCCTAGAGTAGTCTGGCTCCTACCCTGGGCTATGGTGCTTCATTGCACCTCCTGCAAAAGCACAGATCCAGGCCCTTGGTACTGATGTGGGGTGTAAATTTTGCTAAACATTTTAGGGGCAGATGGCAGAGAGATACAAGGTGTATCACCAACAATTTCCAAATATCCCACTCAACTCTAGGGAGAGGAAATTTCCCTTTGGGTTCATTTCTCTTCCTCCTGCAACTCTCTGCCCCGATGATACCCTTCCCACAAAATATTCTGGCTCCCCTCTCCCTCACTTAGCTTCTTTTCTTTTTTTTTAGAAACAGGGTCTCCTTCTGTCACCCAGCCTGGAGTGCAGTGGCACGATCATAGTTCACTGCAGTCTCAAACTCCTAGCCTCAAGTGCTCCTCTCCCCTGGCAAGCCACTGCACCTGGCCCACTTAGCTTCCTTGACCCACTTGCCCTTCCAGCACCTTTGCCAACCTCTCTAAATGCCGTGGCCTGCCCACCCCACTCAGCAAGCAAAAGCCACCACTGCTATTTAAACTCTGACCAGCCATCTCTCTCCACCCCAGACCCTGCCACGTATATAGGGGTTATAGCCCATCCTCTCACATACGAGTTTTCAGCACACTGTCTGGGCCACAGTAAGTGGTAGATAAATTGGAGCAATAGTAGCAGTTTTGCCAGTGTCTGTCCCATGACCTCTTGCCTGAGCCAGCCAGGACACAGTCACCCCTGCAGGTCTGGTTGCCCCTGTCGGTGGGGGGGTTGGGGAAGTGGCTGAAAGGCAAAGGAGGGCGGGTTATTGCCATACAGGGACATTAGGAGCTGGCTGGGATCTCAGAGAGGCCTGCGGACATGTAGACATTGTCAGTGAGCATCCAGAATTCACCAGAGAGGCAGCCTGGAGTCCAGGACAATTTGCCCTTTTCTTTTCTGTAACCGCTGGTGGCTTAACTGTCAGTGAGCATAGAGTGACTGGTGAAGACATCTGCCCGGGCCCACTGGGCAGAGGACCTTGCTGAGACGCCAGGCCTTGGTGGGCTCTGTAGGAGAAGGCTGGGGGAGGCTGTGCTCCCCAGCTCCCTGGAGAAGAGGCAGGTTTGGCGCTGCTGAGGGTCTGGGGCTGACAGTCAGGTGGCTCTCGGCCTCTGTGAAGGCTGGCAAGAGAACCATGGTTTTTGGCCAGATCTCTGCTCCTGCCCATTGCCTTTCCTCACCCTCACAGAGCCTCCTCCTGGAACTGATGGTGACTTGGGGTAGAGAGAGGCTCTGCAGAGTGGAAAATAATCAGATTTGCAGTTGGAAGAGACTTCTGAGGTCATTTCTTTGCCTCTTGGATACTTTCCATGACAGGGAGCTCATTTCCAGTTTCTTTCATTGCTGGGCAGCTTCATTTGCTAGAAAGCTCTTCTGTCACAAACAAAATCTGTGCTCTTAAAACTCAGTGTTTGTCTTAGTGTTGTCTTCTGAAGCCGTCAACCAGGCTCTGTTTTATTTAGCTTTACTGTCACCCCCATTCCCTAGCACCGGGACTGGAATCTTGAACACCTTTGATACCCAAATGCACAATAATACATTTGTAGTGTCCCTGGCCAGCATTTCCAGCATGGACCATCCCAGTACGAGATGGAGGATTTGTGGGCAACAGCTTAAGTTATCATGGGGCATCTCTAATGTGGCTCATCTGCTCTGCTCCCATCAACCTCCAGCCCTTTCCCCTTCACAGCATTATCATCCCCTGACATGTTTTAGACAATTTATTTATTTGTCTATCTTTTCTCTAAGAATATAAACTCCATCAAAGTATGGCCTGCCCTGGTCTGTATCGTCCTGCACTGTCTCCCGTGCTGAGAACAATGCTGGAATCTAGGAAGTGCTGGATTAATATTTGTTGAACGAAGCAGGAGCCAAATCAGGGTAGTGAAGGTCCCAGAGCTGTCAGAACTCATCTGAGCACTGCAGAGAAGGGCAGGTTGTTATTTTAAAGGTCGACTGGTATAACAGCAGTGGCCCTGGAGTCAGGGGGACTTAGGTTCACCCTGACTTTGCACTACCCATCTGAGTGACCCTTAAGCTGGATATTTAACTTCTCTGAGGCTTAGCTTCCTCATCTATAAAATGGGATTGGCACTCTCTGCCTTGTTTAACCCACAAGGTTGTTTTGAGGATCAAACATGACTATAGAAGAGAAAGAATTTTGTAATCTTGAAAACACCATATAAATATGAGTTATGATGATGATGATTGAAGTTATAATATATAATCTTGGTCTAGTGAAAGTGTATTTAGCCTGAGGATGAATTTATCTTCCATTTGAGGTGAATTCATTTCTGGAGCAACTAGGGCTCATGTGATTTCCAGAGATGCACTCTATGAGCTTGTTAACCATCACCAACCGATACTTGAGCATCTACCATGTGGAAGCGTTAGTCTAGTAGCTAGAAGTGCAGCAGAGAAGAAAACACACCAAAATCCCTGCCCTCGTGGTGCTTACAGTCTAAAGGAAGCAGAAAGACAATCAACAAGTAAGTTAGTAGTATGTTAGGGCGTTAGGGTTCTAAGTGTTGAAAGATTAAAAAAAGGAAAAAGCAGGATAGAGGAATAGTGAGTGTGGGGGCAGGGACTGCAGTTTCAAAGGGTGGTCAGGGGAGACGACATGAGAGGTGACACCTGGCCAAAGACTTGAAGGCCATCTGGATTCCCAGGGAAAAGCATTCCAAGCAGAGGAAGCAGTAGCGCAAAGTCCTTAAGCTGAGAGCTTCCCTCCCATTTCCAAGAGGAAAATGAGACTCGTGAGTCCAGTGTGGAGGAAGAGAGAGGGAATGGCAGATGGGATGAGAGAGAGAATGATGGTCAGACTGTGGGGCCTCACAGGCCATCACGAAGACTTTGGCTTTTCCTCCAAGGGAGAAGGAATCATTTGAAGGTCTTGGAAAGGAGTGTTACATGATCTGACTTCCAATTAGACTTAATCTGGCTGTAAGGATGGGAATAGACCATCAGGGTTGGGCATAAAAACAGCAAACCTAGTTAGGAAGTTGCTGTTTATGATCTGGAGGGCAGATGATGGTGGTTTGGACCAGGGAGGTGGAGGTGAGAAGTAACAGGGTATTAGATATATTCTGTAGGAAGTGGCAACAGGATTTGCTGATGGATTTGTTTTGGTGATGGAGAAAAAGGCATTAAGGATGAGCCCAGGGCTTTGGCTGGGCCCTGGGAAGAATGGAGCTGCCATGGGCTGACATGGGGTGACTGTGGAAAGAGCAAGTTTGAAGGGAATAGCAGGATCTCAGACTTGGACATGTTACTTCTGAGAGGATGATGAGACATTCACGTGGAAATGTTGAGTAAGCATACCCCAGCCTTTGCCGAAAATAAAAATAAATAAATAAATAAATCCGAAGTCTTAGTGTAGAGCTGGTATTTAAAGCCACGAGACCGGCTGAGAATACCAAGACAGTGAGTGCAGCTGAAGAAGAGGGCAAGGACTGAGTCCTGGGACACTGCCGTGGGCAGGGACTGGGGGGACGGGCAAGAGGCAGTGACGTTGGCTGTGAAGAGCAGCCGGTAGGTAGGAAAACCAGGAGGGTGTGGTGTCCCGGAAGCCAAGTGAGTCAGTGAGGCAAGGGGCGTGATCAGCCCCATCAGACATTGCTGAGAGGTGAGTTAGGGGAGGGTGGAGAACTGACTGTCGGTGCCTCTAAGTGGAGGCCACCGAAGGCTTTGACAGGAGCAGAGCTGCCCGAGTGGTGGGGGCAGAAGCTGGACTGGCGTGAGTGTCAGCGAGCTGCAGGACTGTCACGGAGAGAGCATATTCTACACTCTTTACTCTAAAGGGGTGCAGAGATCCGGTGCAGCTGGAGGAGGACAGGGGTTAAGAGAAGGTCTTTGGTTTTTGTGTATTATTTTTTTTAAGATGGGAGAAATAACAGCATGTCTTTACACTGATGGGAATCATCCCATAGATGTGGAAAAACTGATGTCGCAAGACAGAGAGGGCAGAGATCTGGGAAGAGTGCCCTTGAGTAGGTTAGGGCAGTCGGGCGAGGGCAGAAGGAGGAGCTGGCCTTGCCCAGGAGCACCGGCCAGTCTTCCAGAGCAGAAGAGAATAGAGCGTGCAGAGTTGCATGCAGGGAGGTGCAGAGATGCAGTGCTGGCGGCAGGGGGGATTCTCTTCCCAGGGCTTCTGTTTCCTCAGTGAAATACACAAAAGGAGCAGGGACAGAGCCTAAGGGATGTGACCATGCAAGCGGTCCTCTGAGGCCCTCGGCATGTCACTCGTGTGTGGGAACTCTCCTGTGCTCACCGATTCTAGGAAATGCCAGACGTCCCTGTCCCTCCTTCAAGCTTTCGTGGTCAGATTTGTATCGATTTTCAGGCATCAGTTTTGCCTAAAACTGACTCGTACATCACCCTAAATGATTCCAGGCTGTGGAAGCTGTCAGAATTGTCATGCTGTCTTCAGAAGTTGACTGACTTCATATAAAGTAAAAAGAAGAAAATGTCATGCTCTGACCCAAGCTGACCTTCACAATGTTCCAAAGGGATGCGGCATCACGTGGTTTAATTTTGCCTGCACGTCTCTAGTGAAGGAGTCAGTTCTGGCCTGAGAGAGGAAATATTTATTTCTTTTGTTTTGGACAACTGTGTTTCCCTTTACATTTCTCCCTGGAAAAATGACTTTGGTTCATCTGGCCAGGCAATGCTAGCCTGAGTTATTATTTTATGTTTTTTAAAATTGTACGTGTTCCCTTGAATCACTACCTTTTAGGTAGCAGCCAAGAGTCTTCAATTTGGGTTTTAAGTGTAATTTGTATAATTACCGTTAGGATCAAGCAGTCAACAAGTATTCGTGAGGCAATTATGATGTGCTGGCTTGGAAGTCATACCGTGCCGGATGGCATTGACGCACTTGGCATGAACACAGTGCTCACGAGGGCAGGATGGACTACGTAACTCCTTCATCACAAAGAAAGTGAGGACCGAGAGAGTGGTGACACGATGAGGATGCAAAAGTGAGCTTGGCTTGTGATGTTTTCTCACTGTAAGCACGAAAGCATGTTCTTTTTGGTCATTAAGATCTATGTGTCTCCCGTTCCAAGGCTGACTGGTACCATGTGCATTTCTGAGTAACTGTTTTAACAGTGACGTGCATGCAGCTCACCCTGCTCAGTAACTGCTGATTTATAGACAGCACATGCAGGGAGAAGGCAGCCATCTTCCCCCACCTTCCCTCTCCACCGCTGCCCACAGGCACCCTGGCACTGCAGTGTTCTAAAGGGTGGTGGGTTTCTATTGTTCTATTCTGTGAAACCCCAACTCTCCTTGGTTCATGGGTTCTTGTCGATAGTTGAGAATATACTTCGAGGACAAAGAAAGGATGAACATCATCTTTCATAGCTACTCTGCACCAGGTGCTTTGGTCTATTTTGTCCCATTTAATTCTCAGCACAGTCCTGGCAAGTCACTTTTAGCCCCGTGTTTATAAGATGGGAAGACTCAGGTGGTGGGAGGTATGTAATTTGACTGAGCTTGTGCAATTGCACTATGGTAAAGCATGGATTCAAATTCAGGTCTTTGTATGGGACAGAAAAAAATAAAGATTTTTTAAAAAAGAAAAATTATTTTTCATTTTCATGTTTCCTTCTTAAGAGGATGGATCCCGAGGGGGTATGTCCTTTGCTCAACAGGAATGACAGGAAGAGGTGAACTGGAGCCCCCACATTGCTCAGCAAAATAAGGAGGCGGATAAAGGGTCTAGTGTGGTGGCTCACACCTGTAATCCTAGCACTCTGGGAGGCTGAGGCTGGAGGATCGCTCAAGGTCAGGAGTTCGAGACCAGCCTGAGCAAGAGCGAGACCCCGTCTCTACTAAAAATAGAAAGAAATGATCTGGCCAACTAAAGATATATATAGAAGAAAAGTAGCCAGGCATGGTGGCACATGCCTATAGTCCCAGCTACTCGGGAGGCTGAGACAGAAAGATCCCTTGAGCCCGGGAGTTTGAGGTTGCTGTGAGCTAGGCTGATGCCACGGCACTCTAGCCCGGGCCACAGAGCTAGACTCTGTCTCAAAAAAAAGAGGTTTGCTTGTCTTTGAGACATGAAACAACGATGGAGTGGTATTTCAGCTAGGTCTTGGAGATGGGGAAAACGCAGAAATTTGGTAGAAGGGGTGGGGAAAGCCATGGGTGTGCAGAAGCCAGGCAGGTGGGGCCAGCGCTGACATGCTGACTGGTTTGATTGGTCTCAACATTGAATGTGCAAAGTTAAGAAAGAGAGAGGTGCGGAAATGTGGTAGGTTAGTTGACAAATGTGTAGGCATTTGAATGTGATGGTTGGTATCAGACTTTGTAGGCAAATTGTAAACTACTGTGGATTTTTAAGGATCTGGATCCTTAAAGAGGTGTGTGGGTGCGAGGGTTGTTTATTCCAACGTTAAATGACTCTGTAATTTTTTTTGACTCTGTAATTTTTTTAATTCTCCAATTTTTTTTTTTTTTTTTTTTTTACTGGATTTGTCCACAGGGATTGGGCAAGAAAACCTAAATGAATTAATTACATATTCCAAATCAAGAGCATTCTGTATTTTCTCAATAAGATATAAAACATAGATAGGGATTTTCCGTCATAGATATATAAACTTTTAGAGCTATAGATGACATTTTAAATAACATTTAATTCATGAATATAACTACTCATGCAGATTTAAAATTATACACTCTATCAAATAATATATTAATTTATAAATATTGCCTTTCTTCATGCACATTTCATTAAACAATTTTATTCAAACTCATCACAGACATCCTCAATGTTTCTGTCATCACTAAACTGAAGTTTTAAATCATCAAAACATTTTTGAATAGTTTTCCAGAGCATAATATCTTCACATTTATTTGTTTGATATAAAGTACTTCTTGCATCTGTGTATAATAAAATTTTGTCCTAACTACAAGTGTCCATTTGCATAACATAAGAGCAGTTTTGATTTTTCATTTTAACTTGCAGTATCTTTTAACTACTCTTTATGATCACCACAACATAACTACATACTATATTGCCTTTTGTGATTGTTAAAGAATTTGTTGTTTGTGCAAAATGTTGACACGATAATGCCAAGTGGAAAAGGCAAAATAAATTACAGAAAGGTAGTATTACCTCACTTATGAAAAAATAATATTCAAACTCATTAATTTGCTTTTTAAAAGTGATCTTTCAAAAGTTCATACACAATGCCCAACCCTTCCTATCGTGAGGGTATATTGCTAAGAATAATTATTACACTTGTGTTAAATTGCTTTGCTTTTGCTTTTGACCAATTTCATCAGATGTTTTCTATAAGCACCCAAACTTAGCATAGATAGAGGCTTTCTTTTTTTCTTTCTTTTTTTTTTTTTTAAAGGTTTTGCATCTTCTGGCATAGATAGAGGCTTTCTTAGGTAAAAATAACTTCCCCCAATGGGACACCACACCATTCAAAATAAAGTAATTGAAAGAGCACCTAAAAAATACGAGAGTCTTTGTAAGGATTTATACATAAGATAACCCTCTCTTTCCTGAGGGACTTTTTTTAGTTGGGGGGAGCCTCACCTTGTATTTGGACCTACACGGTCCCTTCTCTCCCCTCGACAGTGGCTCGTCTTGTGATTCCTTTGCTCACGGCCTTGATCTTCTTTCTCTAAATGGGTATAATTTTTGCTTAACATTATAGTCCTTCAGGTAACAAAACGCTATAGGAGAGTTAGATAAAACACACACACACACACACACACACACAAAATTTCAAGCCCCTAGCATAATCCTTCTGAGGGGTATCGGGTCTCAGTTTTTATGTCTCCCCAACATTACGGCTCAGTGCCCTCCTGTGCTCTCAGCACCCAGGACTTGTCCCCTGGGGCCCTCATCAACTGACCTCATGGACACCGATTTACTCGCCCGGCTCTGTCACCAGACACGAGGTGTCCTGAGGGCGGCCGCTGTGTCTTGTTCACTACCCCAGTCCCTGGCACAGCGCCTGAGAAATGAATGAACAAATAAGAGTCCAACAGCCTCACAGAATCAGGACTCCTTCCAATATCTTAGAGAGTTGGTACAAATTTCAGATGATACCATATGCAGACTTGAACGTTTGTTGATTCCAACTATGTACACACATTCGGGTAGCTCCCATCTGCTGTCTGAATGTATGGGTGGCCAGATCTCCTGCAGGAGGTGAGGGAGGGAGGGCAGTTTAACCATGGAGGCTTTTCTGAAAAAAATCCAGGCTCTTTCCGTTAGTTTATATCACATGGCTTCAGTTTCGTGACGGTGCCAGGCCACATCCCTGTCATCACAGAATATATGAAAGTTCAGCGTGTCTATAGACTGGTAATCCACTTTAGTATTGTTTTAATCTCCACTAGACTTGTGCCCACCGTCTTCCAAGATTGTCTTCCGTAGGTGTATTTTTAGATTGTTAGGTAGCTGGTGAATGTTTTTCTAGGAATTTCTGATGTCTGTGGGTTTTAGGCCATTGCTTCAGCCAACCTCAGCCATCGTCCAGACTCGCAAGCACACACATGCACATGTCCACCTGTGGGTGTTCATTTTCACCATGTTTTTGTTGCATATTTTGTAATGGTCTTAGTCATACTATATATGCAACATTCTGCCCCGCGGTCTGCCCAGTCGTGCCTGGTGGCTGGCAGGGCACCAAACACACCACAGCCATGAATCTTTGGTGCCTTCTCTCGCACTTTTGTTATTCTCTCGGCCGGGAATATCACTGCTTTCTGCCTCAAAGTAGTGAGAGACACTCACCCCCTCGGTAAAGATGTGAGTTGGGCAATTATTACAGGACCAGGATCATCAGCATGAGAGCATCATGGCAGAGCATGGACTCCGGAACGAGATGCCTCATTTGGGTCTGGTTCTGCTGTTTGCCAGCTATGCCATCTGGGGCAAGAGTCTTCAATTCTCTCATCTCTTAATGGGTATATAATAGTTCCTGGCCCCCTAAGGATTCAGGATAAAATATGTGAAGTGCTCAGAACAGTGCTCACCCGAGTAACTGTTATTTTAAGTGTCAGTTATTACCACTTTCTTTTTTATGGAGGTAAAATAGTAGCTATTGTTGTTGTTATTACCATTATTATTATTACCATTATTATTATTATTATTATTATATATGCTGTTGGCTCTGCTTAGCTGGAAAGGAGCTGACCACCATGACTGGCCCAAATTGGGTTATTCCCTCCCTGGGAAAGTAGGGGTTGGTTTTTGGTTGGTAACTTGTGCTTTCTCTGCTTGCAGAGCTTGGGGGGGAAGATCCAGGGCTTGTCAATCTTCTGTCCAGAACAGGAATCATGGGAATGCCCATTGTCCTGGCCACATATGTAATCACTGTCTCTGTCATGCATCCTCACGACCATCATTTGACTCTTCCTGGGCATCTCCTGCCACAGGGCACCCCATTTAATTTCTCCCACATGCTCACAGTGGTTGGTCCAGGTCCTCATTCTGCCGCCCCTGGACCACTAAAGGAGCCTCCCCCCTCTGTCTTCCCCACCTCCAGCCTCAACATCTCCTCCACTCCTCCCGCCGCCTCCAGAGTGGTCTTTCTAAAACACAAATCTCATTTTGTCTCTTCTGAGCTGAGAGCCTTCGCTGGCTCCCTATTGCCTGCACAGCCCTGTGAGAAGACACTGTTCGGCTTCGAGAACCTCCTGCAATATGACAAGAGGCTCATTTCTCTATGCCGTTCTCCCGCTCACCTTCTAATCCAGCCAAACTGAAAGTGCCTATCTCTTGCTTCATGCTTTCATTTAAGCTATTTCCTTTTTCCAAATGACCTTTCCTGCCACTTTGATCTGTTGAATGTTCCCTTTTAAAATTTAAGAAGAGATCTGCTTTTTATAATGAGAGTTATTTTCCAAGTTCTCCACCTCGTCCACTCCTGTTACCTGTCCAGAGTTGTGCATCCTCTCTCATAGTCCCACGGTCATTTGTTTGTATCTCTATGACAATGCTTAGTGCAGACTGCCTTGTGGAATTTGTACTTTCTTTTATTTCAGAACTGCCTTTAGGTGGCTAACAAAAATGATATGGTGATATTTGTCAAAACTTATTGAACTGTACACTTAAGATGGATTTGTTTTATTATATGCAAATTATACCTCAATAAAATTGATTCTAAAAGAAAAAATACAGTAAAGGCATAGCAGAATAAAAATAAACAGATGGGAAAATTGGGATGAAGGAAAATAAGGACAGGAAAGTAAAATAAATTTATTTTTCATACTAACTTATCAGTATAAAAAAGTTCCATAAATTTCCATTGACTAAAAACTTTCCTCTGAGCTTCCCAGCTGCCAAAGGAGATAGAGAATTATGACCAGAGAAATAGAAATTTTCCTAGGTCTGACATCTGAGCAAAATCTCTCTCATGGGCCCTTGTGAAGAGAACACTGTGATCTAAGGGACAGCTTTGTCAATAATAACCCTATTGGCAAAGGGTTAATAATAACCCTTAAACTCAATGAGGAGTTGTATACATTGTTTCTTATAACTTCTATCAGTTCAAGTTGCCTGTAGACACAATTGCAATTAAAAAATCAGTTCCACGAAGGACTAAAATAGCACAGTTGAAGTACACAGCTTTCTAATGGTTTGGTTGAATTAGAAAATAAAATTTATTTATTTATTTATAGAGATAGGGTCTCTCTCTGTCACCCAGTCTAGAGTGCAGTGCCCTGATCACAGCTCACTGTAACCTTGAACTCCTGGGCTCAAGTGATTCTTCCATCTCAGCCTCCTGAGTAGCTAGGACTACAGGCATAGGCCACTACCCTTGGCTAATTTTTCTTTTTTTTTTGTAGGGACAGGGTCTCATTATGTTGCCCAGGCTGGTCTCGAACTCCTGGCCTCAAGCTACGCCCCTGCCTCAGCCTATCAAAGTGGTAGTATTAGAAGCATGAGCCACCACGCCTGGCAAGAAAATGAAATTTAAAGTAACTATAGAAATGGGTAGACTGTTTATCTTTCAAGGAATCCCTTGAATTAATCTGAATATATAACTGTGAATATATCTTTGTTACTATTTGAGAGAGTTCAAAGCTATAAAGTCTGATTAAACCCTGGAGTGCAGGTGACTGACTGTTACCAATTAAGGGAAGATCTTTGTTTTTGAAGCTCTGTTGTTAGGTGCATACACATTTAAGATTGTTCTTCCTCCATGTTGACCAAACCCCCTTATCATTATAATCTCTCTTTATCTCTGATAATATTCTTTGGTGTGGAGTCTACTTTGTCTGAAATTAATAGAGCTACTCCAGCTTTCTTTTGGTTCATATTTGCATGTATATCTTTCTCCATCCCTTTACTTTTAACCTATCTATGTCTTTATATTAAAAGTGGGATTCTTGAAAATACTATAGGATTGGGTCTTTTTTCCCCCTTTAATCCAATCTGCTAATATCTGTTTTTTAACTGGTGTGCTTAGGCCATTCACATTTAAAATGATTATTGATGTAGTTGGATTAAAACTTACCACTTTGCTCAATGATGTCTATTTGTTCCAGTTGTTCTTTGTTTATATTCTCTAAGTTTGAGAAATTTTTTGTGATTCTACTTTTATCTTTTTTTTCTGATTTATTAATTATATTAGTGATTGTCCTAGGGCTTATAATACATATTTTTAAAGTAATTTGCATCTACCTTAAAATAATATACCACTTCAAGTGAAATGTAAGAACCTTATAACACTGTATTCTCAATTCCTTCTTTCCATCCCTGGGCCATGTTGTTATATATTTCACTTACATATGCTACAAACATATAATACATGGTTTCTCTTTTTGCTTTAAACAGTCAAATATCTTTTAGAACAATTAAAAATAAGAAAAAATATTTCATTTTTCCTTCTTCATTTCTTTTTGTAGATTCAAGCTTCTGACATATATTGTATTTCTTTTGCCTAAAGAACTTCCTTTACTACTTCTTACACTGGTATTAAATTCCCTAAGTTTTTGTTCATCTGAGAAAGTCTTTATTTCTCCCTCACTTTTGAAAGCCATTTCAGTTGGGTATAGAATTATGGGTTAATATTTATATTTTTTCTTTCAGCAGTTTGAAAATAGCACTTCATTGTCTTCTTGCTTAAATAGTTTCTGACAGTAAGTCTGTGGTAATTCTTATCATTGTTCCTGTGAGGTAATGTGTCTTTTTCTCTGGTTACTGTCAAGAATTTCCTCTTTGAGCTTCTTGGATCTGTTGTGGTTTGGTATCTCTCACTAATTTTGGAAATGTTTGGTCTTTATTTCTTCAAATATTTCTTTTGCCAGTTTTCTCTTTTTTTCTCCTTTTTGCATTCCAAATACACGTATATTTAATACTGTCTGTTTAATATTACCTCACACCTCTTGGATTCTTTTGTCTGTTTTCTTATTCTTCTTTCTCTTTGTATTTTAATTTTGGTAATTTCTATTGACCTGTTTTCAGGTTCACTGATTTACTGATATGTCCACAGGTGAACTCACTGATGACATTGTTTATCTCTGTTCTTGTGTTTTGGTTTCTAGTATTTTCATTCGATTCTTTCTTATAGTTTTCAACTTTCTGATGAAATTACCTATCTAGTCTCCCACGTTGCTTGCTTTTTTATTAGAGCTTTTAACACTCCAGGTGTCTTTGAGGCTGGGTAGGGCTTGGATATATGGATGTGGAAGAGGGGAATTTGCCCCAGGGAACAGCCTGGTAAAGGCATCAAGGAGGAAAAGGCAGGTCGGGATCAGGGAATAGAAAGTGATGAAGTGTAAGTGGGAGTAGGGGGGGTGGAGAGGAGGGGGTGGAGTAGAAGGCATGGCTGGGGAGGCTGGCACAGAGCAGGTGCCTGATAAATATCTGTCAAATGATTGGATAAATAAACAGAAGCACTGAACATGGGTTGTTATTGTTTATTTATTTGTTTCGGTAGCTAGCAGTGAAAGATTTTGAATAGGGAGGCGATATAAGATGATTATCTTAGGATGGCATCTCTGTGGAGGACAAGTGACAGACAAAGCTGATGAAGGGTGGGGACGTGAGTTAGGAAGCTGTGGCGATTGTCCCGCGTGGCCTTCCTGCCCCAGCCCCAAGGCCTGATTCTCTGCCTCTGTGCACACCCAGGCTGGAGTGCTTCCCTCTTTTGAAACAGTATGGATCGATGCGCGTCAGCACTCAGCTAAATGCAGAGTGAATTTGGACACACACTGGGAGCAGCAGCACACGTCCTATCCCTAGGGAGGGGACTGAGGTCTCCCGATTGCATCTGTGCCAAGGTCAGCCTGACTGCGGGGGAGCCCGTCAGCCCTGAAGTGTCCGAGCCTCTGAACGTCCTGGGCTTGCTGGTTCCCATCCCTGCTTCCTAGAGGGAAGGGGGAAAGCCATCTGAGGCTCCTGTCTCAGCACTCCTCACCTACCCAGTATTGACATCAATAAACAATGAAGTCACAGGATCCAGATTAAGTAAATCTATTTTCCTTGCCTGTGGTGCAACATAGTTTGAAAATAAAAACAAATCAAATGCTCTGAAAGCAAAATGCATGCAAATTAAAGTCTGGAGAAATCGGTCAGCATTTGAGCATTTATTTTGCTTTCATCTCCCCTTTAAATTAAACTAACACCATTTGCAGAAGCTCAGATGTGAATCACAGCCCCTTCTGGAATGAATGCTTATGACTCTGGCCTAGTTGAAGCAGATGATCCCTCATAAGTGGGGAGAGAGAGGCTTTTCTCCGATGGGTAGGGGGCTTTCGGGCTCTTGAGGGCCGGCTGTGGAATCACACAGGTGAGGTGCCCGGAGCCAGGGGCGTGAAAACACAGCCCTGGAGTCTGTCTTTCCTTTCACTGAACCCTCGCTTGTGCTTTTTTCTCTTGCTAATGCTTTTTGTTAAAATTCTTAAATCGTGCAATAGATTAGGAGGATTAGAGAGAACTGGTTCAGATTCTCATCCGTAGGCGTGCGAGCTAGGGAACATTTATTTAAATTCTCGGGACTTCAGTTTCCTCACCTAAAATTTGGGGGCAGTAACAGCCAACGTAAGGGTTATATGGAATAATGCACAAGGTATATTTAGCAACATGGTGCAAAGTGAGTGCTCAATACAAGGTAGCCCTTCTTTACTTTTAATAAATAATAACTTCAACCATCATGAAGGAGAAGGCAGAGACCTTAGAGGAAGTGCAGACGTTTGTTCTGGACACTTGTTCTTTCCTTGGTGACTCTGGAATTTAGTGCATACTCTGAAGCTTTTCCTTCAGCAGTTATTACGGAAGGAGCCCACGGGGCCCTGTCAGGCCTGGGGCTGCCCCAGGACTGTCAACCCTGCTAGTGTTACTCTCTTTACTGGGTCTCGGAGGGGAGGAGAAGGGAGAAGGAACTGGGGGTGCATTAAGCCCCAAGTTAAGGGACCCTTTGCAATCAGGCCCTGCAGACAGGACCTCAGGTGTCTGACTCACACAGAGAATACTGAATTTTAAAGAGAGCCAGACATTTTATTTGGCAACGATGCTCTCTCTTTTCCTATCAAAGACCACCAGGAGATGACAACTTGAAGAACATGCTGGAGTAAATAGAGAAGTTACTCTCGGCTGGAGGGGCTGGCCTGGCCTCCTCTCATCAGACCTGGGACTGAGTGCCTCAGTCGCTCAGCTCACCTGGCCCTGTCCTGGGCACTCTGGCACCCGGTGGTTCTGTTTAGGGTCTGGCAGCCGCAGGAGTGGGACATCTGGGCTTTGAAGTGATGGCCTCCTTGGGGGGGCTGGTCCTTCCCATGTGGAGCCCAGAAGAGGGAAGACACTTGGGCCCTCTGGTTCACAAGGAGAATCCATGGAGCGTCTCCCCCACCTCCAGGGCCTGGGGTCTTAACCTTGGACACTGGGTCCTGCCCCAAGTCCCAGGCTGAGCTGCGCACATGGCATCAGGGCCACATTCTCTTTGATGTCATAGAGTATCTGATCTCTATGGTAACATACCTTCAAACCCAGTTGTTCAGCTTGGTCAGTTTTCTGGGGTCACACTTTTAGATTTTGATTGCCAAAATCTCTTTGAAAATTCGCCATTAAATAAAAGAGAGGGGGCATTTTTGCTGTTTTGTTTGCAGATGCAAAACATCTCTGAAGAAGAGGACAAGGGACCAAGCAATTTTGCAGTAGCTTCTAAACTGTAGTTTCACTGAAAATTGGAATGTGTTTTATTTTGAGGAGCAGGAAGAACCTGGGCCTCCATCTGCCGTTCCACACAGGTGCCTCACGCAGCTGATAGTCAGTTTCTGTAGCTGAAAGCTAAGGCTTGTTTGTCTCACTCTCCCCAGCTCTGTGTGGGCACCTTGCTGCATTCCCTTGCTCCGTCTCTAGCCCTGGCTTTGCTGTTCCCTCCTTTGACACCCCCTTGCCCCCACTTTCTGTAGCGTGCAGTCCATTTCTCTGTCGTCACTGTTCTGCCTTCTCTCTCCCTTTTCTGTGTCTCTGTCTTTCTGGATTGATGAACATCTCTTGCTCCTAATTTTTTTCTCTAGCCAAATGACCAGCAGCCCAGTTCCTTGAGAGGCACAGCCTTGTTTCTGGAACCCTTACTTGTTTCAAACGTCCTCCTGAAGCTGCCCGGTGTTTATCCAGAGAAGCCACCATAGCTTCCCTTTTGTTTCTTTAGTACCCGTCCTTGGCAAGGAGAGGAGACACCTGGGAAGCACAGTGGCTTCCTCTCTCCTTGCCCTCTGGCCACCAGTAGCCCCAGCAGGTTCATAACACCCTGGAGTTCCAGGCCCTTCCAACTCCTTGTTAAAAAAAAGACTTTATTTTCCAGAGCACTTTTAGGCTCACAGCAAAATTGAGAGGAAGGTACAGAGATTCCCACATACTCACTGCCCTGCCAATGCACAGCCTCCCTCATTATCAACACCCTCCACCAGTGGGACAGCTGGTGACAGCTGATGAACCTACAGTGACACGTCATCATCGCCCAGAGTCCACAGTTTACGTTAGGGCTCACTCTTGGTGCTGTGCATTCTGTGGGTGTGGACAAATTCATAACGACATGTATCCACCATTATGGTATCATACAGAGTAGCTTCGCTGCCCTAAACATCCTCTGTGCTCTGCCTGTTCATCCCCCCTTCCCTCACCGCCTGGCAACCACTGACCTTTTTATTCTCTCCATAGTTTTGCCTTTTCCAGAATATCATATAGTTGCAATTAGGTGGCATGCAGCCTTTTCAGTTTCAGATTGGCTTCTTTCTCGCAGCCGTAAACTCCTTGGATTTACAGTTTCAGGAAGTTCGTTTCATGCTCCCGGTGGCTGGAAGCATCCATCAACCTCAATCTCTTCCCCGCCCCCTGGCCTTTTTTTTTTTTCTTGTGGAGGGCACAAAGGAATTTATCCTGAAATATTTGTCCAGGTATTAATAGTTTGTTTGCTTTTCCTGAGTAAAGGCACGTGGGCACCGTGATCAGGTGACACGCATTCCCTTGCTCGCTCACTCATTGGCTCAGCAACGTCCCCTGTGTGCCAGCCCTCGGGGAGGCACCCAGATACAGTGGGAGGTGCTTGGGGCTGGGCAGGAGCTGTCCAGGCTGCCTGCTGGCTGAGGGATGGACAGTCAGGAGTTTGGCTTTTTACAGCATTGATATTTCTGGGGGGGCACCAGCATCCCCTTGTTCTGATTTTCCTGCCGGTACTTAAGATGCACGGGGCAGCACGTATGTTTCTGGGGATTATGTTTCATTACTGGGTCCCAACCAGTTCCTCCCTTCAGCCATGCCTCTTCCCCTTCCCCATTCCCCGCTCCCAGCGCAGGTGATATCAACAGCAGCCCCGGGCTGGCCGGGCTCCAGGGTGTTCGTGCAGGTTTTTTCGGTTTCCTTTCAGGGAAGGGTGCGTGGAGAAGGGACACTGGAGTTCACAGTTGCTGAGTTTCTGTTCTGCATCAGGCACTGTGCCTGGGGATTTTACAAATTCATTTCATTGAGCCCTTACTCTCAGCTTACCCGTAAGATATTATAGATACTGAATAATATCCTTCCCACGTTAATGAAGAAGAAATGGAAGCTCAGAAAAGGGCAGACAAATTGTCCAAGAGCAGACGTTTAGCACATCACAGAACGGCACCTGGAACCCAGCTCTGCCTGGATCCGGAACTCAATCTCTCGCCACTCCAGCCCGCGCGTGTGCATGAGCCTGCGTGCACGTGGTGTGCGCGAGTGGTGGGCGTTGGTGGCACCGTGGGAGGCGCTAGAAGGGACTAAATCAAGCAGCAGGAATCGCCCCAGGCTCTTTCTCCCACCTTGAGTCCTGGACCTGCGGAGCCCCTTCCCACTCTCCTGCTGCTGGTTAGGCTGCAGCCATGTATCTGGGACACGTGAACCTTTTAAAAAATAATTTAATTAATTTATTTTTAATTTCAGCATATTACAGGGGTACAAATGTCTAGGTTACATATATTGCCTTTGTCCCACCCGAGTCAGAGCTTCAACCATGTCCATCCCCCAGACAGCGCACACCATACCCATTAGGTGTGAATGTACCCATCCCCCCACACACACACCTGCCCGACACCCGATGGATGTTCCTACTATACGTGCACTTAAGTGCATGAAGCTTTAAGGAAATGAGGCACCTGTTCCTCTCCCAAGAGGGACTTCTATTCTCTTTCACCTGGCCAGGTGGGCTCCGGAGCCAGACTTCCTGAATTCTTACCCCAGCTCTTCTGTTCGCTAATGCTGTTACCGTGGGCAAGTTATTTAAACTGTCTGTGCCTCAGTTTCCTCTTCTGTAAAGAGGATAATAATAATAATACCATCCTCATTCCCAGAGTTGACAAGTTCATAGGGACAGAAAGTAGAACTGCCAGGGACTGAGGGGAGGAAGGAATGGGGGTGCCTGGGCACAGAGTTTCAGCTTGGGAAGATGAAAGAGCCCTGGAGGTGGATAATGGTGATGGTTGCTGAACAATGCAAATGTACTCAATGTCACTGGACTGTTTGCTTAAAAATGGCTAAAATGTTAAGTTTTATGTTATGAATATTTTACAACAATTTTAAAAATTCCTCAAAGGATTTGGGGAGGCTAGAATGAAATCATACATTTCAAGCACTTAGGACTGTCGTGTATGCTCCATAGATGGGAGCTGTCACATACTGCAGGCTCCACCTCCACAGAGGTCGTGGAAACGGGGGGTGGAGCTTTGTCGCCCGGCTCAGGGCTGCCGTGAGAAGGGGCCTCACAGCCGGTGTCTGGAGCGGTTCCCTGTGCCCGTGATTAGTCAGCTGTTAGCACAGGGACCGGTGGCTGTGCGTTCTAATGGCAGAGCTCTCGCTGCCTGTGTCGAGCGTTGAGGTTATAAATGGAACACTACTTGCTAAATGGCCCCATTTTGCACAGACTCACTCCACGCGTTGCCGGCTCTGACGTGCGGCTGCACTTGGTGGTTGAGCTAGAACAAAAGAATTATGAACCGACTGAGGAAAGCATCCAATTAAGTGGCATCAACTCAGTATGTCTGAGAGAAGAGAATGATGTTTTAATGTTTTCACTGGCCCTGCCAACAAATATTTATGAAGTGTCAAGAGGGAGGGCGGGAAGGTGCAAAGTACTTAGAGTTCAGATCAGGAATGGCAAGTGACACATCATGGGACAGAGGAGGGAAGGCAGATGCACACAGTTGATCTGGGGACAGGATGAGCACCCTTGGAAGGGGCTGAGCTCCTTCCAGCCTGCAGACTTCCTGCGTGGACTCTTCCCAAACTCCTCAATTCCACACAGACCAACAGCATGTACTGCATGGTGCACGGAGGCCTCAGGACCTTGGAGGACAGCAGGCAGTCCCGTCCAGGGGCAGGGAGCAGTCAGGAGAAGAGACATCCCTGTCCTTATTGCAGCCTCCGGGAACCCTCCCTAGCCCACTGCAGCTGCCATGCTGCCCCCCAGTTCTGACCCCAGGGGACCCTGCCACTCTGCAGGGACTTGCTCTCCAGGGTCCTTCCAGCTAAGAGCTCTCAGACTGACTGTCGGATCTAGAGTTTCTCAAGCGCTCTGTGGTGAAAGGCCAGGTTTTTATTTTATTTTGTTTTGGTTTTAGTTTCCAATCCATGGTGGTATCAAGGCTTTTATATAATAAATATAAATTACTAAATTTATATAGTAAGTAAAGAAATAAGTTAGAAAAATGAAATAAGAAACAAAGAAATACAAAACACAAGACAATGTTTTTTAATTATTATATTCAGCAGACGTACATTGACCGAGTCCTATCACTATGGAAGTTTCCAGAGGCTTACTCTCCATTTTTGTGCCTATCTTGTCACAGACTAGCAACAACATGGGTTATGCCTGGTGGGGGGGACCCCCTTCTGGATGGCTCTGCTCTAGATCACTGGTCTCCAAAGTGTGCCATGGGGCATAGGAAGAAAATATTGGCACTTCTACTTATATTTTAATAGCATTCTCTTTTAATTTTTATTTTCCCATATATTTTAAATGTACACAGCACAATAATAAAATAAGACACATACATAATTTATAAGTAAGTAAATTATATGTGGTGAGTTGTACCCAGAACCTTTTAATGAAAGAGTTATGTGGTCCACATTGGAAGTTCATCGCCCTCAACTGCTCAGGTAGGAGTTATCGCTGTGCCTTTCTGAGACATCTCCTACCTTGCATTGAGCTCCTATAATTTAAGATTTCATATAGTTATGCTTGTCCTAAAATTATACATTCTTTAAGGAACTGTGTCCTATTTATGCTTATTTATTTATTAAGCTGAGAAAAGCATGGATATGATCTAGGCTTTGTGCCAGGATGTGGAAATCTGAAGACGGGTAGAAATCAATTTCCATTTCTCAGGGTGGACATGTCTAAGTGAGGAACAGAAATTTGCAAACGGATCACTGCTCACTCGGTAGCGTGAGCAACCGAGTGAGCATGTGTAAGTGCACACTTGAGGCATAAAGAGTGGTTGACTCTATTGGGTTTGGTGCTCAGGCAAAGACGCCTAGAGGAGCAGATGCCTGAGAAGATGTTGGGGAATGACCAGGGTTTGCGGGTTGACAGGAGGAGGTAGGCTATTTTGGGTAATATTAGCACATAAAAAAGGCATAGAGGTGTTCATTCCCATTGCTGGTTCTCATTCCCTCCTGCAATGGTTTAAATTTCTGGGACTCCCAAAGTGACATCTCTGTTCCAGATCTCTCATCTAAGCGTAAGATCTGTTTATTCACCTGCCTCTTAACTGTTTCTCAGTGAGCTCACACCCAGCGTATCAGTGGCACGACCATCTATCCCTGCACCCACACCAGACTCCTCCCCTGTCACTCCCACACACCCATTCTGTTAGTATCTGCTCAATTCTACCTCCTTACCATGTCTCAAATGCATTTCCTACAATATCAACAATGCTCATACTTTTTATAAAGCTACTAGTTTTGACAGTTCTGTGCTCTTCTAAGGCAGGGACTGAGTCTTAATCATTTTGGAATCCCCAGTGGCTAGCAGAGTGCTTAGCCTACTACATAGTACTAATATTAATAAATAATAATAATGATGACTATGATAATATCTAATGCTTCTATAGTGCTTAACGTGTGCCAGTCAATGTGCTCTTCACATCAATACCTCACTTAATTCTAAAAACAACCTTATGCGGTAGATACTATTATTGTCCCTTTTTACAGGTGAAAAAAATTGAGGCACAGAGGTTAAGTGACTTGGCCAAGGCCTATAGCTTATTAAAGCCCAATGTTGAATAAATGAATGAATAAATCAGTGCATGAGTGGAAGAATGAATGAATGAGGCCAGAAAGACAGGCTGGGTCATACAATGATCATCTCTGCCAAGAGTGTAGTTGGTAGATTTGGAGCCATTTCTTGGGTTTCTTTCAAAGGAGGCAGTAATCGCTGTTGTAGTTGGACCCAGGCTGTAGTGGTGTATCAGAGAGAATAGGACTCTGATATATATGATCTGCAGAAATAAGGGCATGAAACATTCTTGGTGGAGAAGGAAAGGAAGTTGGCTGGCTCAAGGTGTTATTTCGGTTGGAGATATGAGTCAGAAGCGGTTTATCTGCAGTCTGGGCCTGCAGAGTGACGTTGGCATCCTGCCTTATCCAGCCTTTGCTACAGAAACATCGTGACAAGTGTCCCCCAGGGAGCCACATACCTGGGGTTTATATGGCAACTTGTCCCAGACATCTACTGGGGGCTGAGGGCCACCTGTCATTGTCCCTTATTTTTAAAACCCATTCTTGATCCCCACATCTCCTCTACCACGTTGGGGCCCGGTTACCACAAACTGTTGGCTGTACATTTTCCTAATCTAGAAAAACGATGCTGCTGGACGTGATTGCTGTCCTCCCCAATTGCTAGTCCTCCCTCGGCTTCCTCTCAGTTGCCGCAGGGTTCTGTGCTGCCCTTCTGTGGTTCTGCCCCCACTATTGAGAAAAGCAATGAAAAGGGTCCTTCTCCGTGATCAAATTAATGTCAAGACAACCCCACCTGTTCTGCTACTCATATTTTCTTCCTTTCTACCAGCTATAAATAAACACATGAATATTCTGCCCACTCTGATTCATAGGCTGTCAGAACTATAAGGAATCTTCAGGACATGCTGGTTCAATCTCTTCATTTTAAATATGAGCGAACAGTCTGGGCACCATGGCTCACGCCTGTAATCCTAGCACTCTGGGAGGCCGAGGCGGGAGGACAGCTTGAGCTCAGTAGTTTGAGACCAGCCTGAGCAAGAGTGAGACCTTGTCTCTATTAAAAATAGATAAAAATAGAAAAATTAGCTGGTGTGGTGGTGCGTGCCTGTAGTCCCAGCTACTCGGGAGGCTGAGGCAGGAGGATTACTTGAGCCTAGGAGTCTGAGGTTGCTGTGAGCTAGGATGATGCCACTGCACTCTGCCCAGGGCGACAGAGCATGACTCCATCTCCAAAAAAAGAAAAATGAGCAAATGGTCCAGAGAAGGTTGAGGATCCCATCCATGGGGCATGGGCTAGATGGGAACCCTTGTCAGTTCCCCCTTCTGGGGAACTTGGGAGATAGAAATCATTCTCCCCTTGCCTGAATTTCTCCCTGCAGCTTCTACTCATATATAACAAAATTAAACTGTGAATTGATTTTAATACTTTCCTGTGATTTTTATTTTTCTATTTAGAAAAACCATTCAAAAATCTGTTCCATTTCATTTCTTCTCCTCTGATTTCCTTCTCCAAAGTATTCTTTAATGCACAATAATGAAGAAATGTGTTGTTTTTCAATCCTCTCTTCTAATGATTGTATACAAATGGAGAAGTTTCCCATGGGGTACCTGAAGAAAGATGAAACTTCAGTGTCTGCTATTCTTCCAGATCCTACCCTGTGAGCTCCAGTGGTGAAAATTGCTTTAACGCAATCATTGAAATACCATGTCATTTGTAAATATATGTTTACATGCCCATTTTGCTCAACACATTATGAACTTTCTGTAGACACAGACTTTGTCATATCCACTTTTGTTTTCCTAATACATAGCACAATGTCTTGCGCATAGTACATGCTCAATAAATGATTGCAGGATTAGTGACTGAGTGTGGTTATCAGTCTGGCCATGCATTCAGTGCTTATCCTGCCCTAATTGGGAAGACTGCTTACAGGAAATGGCCTTTGAGCTGTGCTTTAATAGAAAAAAAGACAGCACATGATAGAGGGAGGAAGAAGGTTGTTTTTATGCATATGGAACAAGCCAGACAAAGGCTTGGAGTGGGGAGACTAAAATTACTAGGTTGCCCATCAGGAAATTAAACAGCCTATCCATTCATTAGAGAAAGAACAAATGACAGGCCTTGTGCATTACCAGACTGTTAATAAGCAGGAGCCAGACTGCTCTTATGGAAGCCACGTTCTGAATGTCATGTTACCCAATCCTCTCAAGCCACCCCATTCTTAAAGTCTTGCTATTCAAAATTGCAAAGATCGTACAGAGTACTGGTGCTGGAATAAGGGGTTACAATCCCTCTTTTGTCATCGTCTCTTTCCCTCTATTTCTCAAGCTACTGAGATGGTTTGTATTTGTCCAAATGATCTCATGCTGAGTGGAGGCATTGTGTGTGTGTGTGTGTGTGTGTGTGTGTGTGTGTCTGTGTGTGTGTACACGCACATGTGTGTATGTATATGGAGGAGAGACCTCATAATAAACTCACTGACCTCTTCCAATCGGGGCCCTACTGTTTAGACTTCAACTTACTCCACTGACCGTGTTGAAATTGATCTGCCAGGGTCAAGTACAGCTTCCTGAGGGAAAATGTGTTTAAACTGAGGGCAGAGGGATGAGAGTGTATAACAAAATGTTGAGTGTCTATTGGGTGCCCCAAACTGTGCTTGATGCTTTACACATCTCATTTGTTCCTCACAACGGCCCTGGGAGGGAGATATGATCCCCTTTTATGTAAATAATAAAGCTAAGGTTCAGAGAAATGAAATAGTCTTTCCTGAGGTCACATACCTGAGTGACGGAGCCAGAATCAAATACGGGTCAAATACAGGTACACCTGTGATCCTTCCAACGTATTATACTTACAACAGCACTTATAAAAATATCTGAGGCCAGCAAATAGCCCAATTTAAAAGTGGGCAAAGGGTTTGAACAGACATTTCTCCAAAGAAGACATACAAATGGCCAATAGGCTCATGAAAAGATGTTCAACATCATTAGTTGTTACGGAAATGCAAATCAAAACCACAATGAGATCCCACTTCCCACTCACTAGAATGGCTATGATAAGAAACACATAATAACAAGTGTTGGTGAGGCTGTGGAGAAATTTCAGCTCTCACACGTTGTTGGTTGGAATGTCAAATGGTGTAGCTACCTTGGAAAGCAGTCTGTCAGTTTCTCAAAAAGTTAAACACAGAGTTACCCTAAGTCCCAACAATTCCACTCCTAGGTATATACATACTCAAGAGAATCGAAAACACATGTCCACATGGCAACTTGTACATGAATGTTTATAGCAATATTATTTATAATAGACAAAAGGAGAAAACAACCCAAATGTCCATCAACTGATGAAAACAAACCGTGCTGTGTCTGTATAATGGAATGTCATGTGGCCATAGAAACAAATGTAGCACTGATACATGCTACATCGTGCATGAACCTCGAAGGCACTATGGGAAGGGAAAGACGCCAGTCACAAAAAGCCACACGTCGTATGATTCCATTTACGTGAAGTGTATAGAATAGGCAAATCCACAGAGACAGAAAACGATTAGTGGTTGCCCAGGGCTGGGCGTAGGAAAGAATGACAAGTGACTGCTAAGGGTACAGGGTTTCTTTGTGGGGTCATGAAAATGTTCTAGAATTAGATAATGGTGATGGTTGCACAGCTCTGTGACTACACGAAAAACCACTGAATTGCACACTTTAAAACTAAGGATCAATTTTATGGTATGTGAATTATAGCTTAATAAAGCTATTACAAAAAATGTATCTGAGGCCAGAGGGCTGGCTTGAGCAGGTGTCAATACTTACTAAGCAGGTAACCATACCTAGGAAAAACTCTACACATTAAGCACATGCTACCAAGACTTAGGATTTAACAATAAAATGACTGACAGAATGCTTGCTGGGAGTGTCTGTACATGATAGGTTTAGAAATGAGGTTCTTGACAAACAGCCACCAAGGAGAAAGAATGCCACCTTTGGTTCAGCTAGGAGACACTTCACTCAATACCAGTGATATTAATGTATCTTGCAGAGGTTAAGGGGTTAGGGATTATGCAATCGCCAGGAGACACAGCTGTCACTTATAATACAATAATGTCATAAAGGTAAACTTAGTTCTAGGATGCACTATTGCCACCTTCATTTCTTCATTTATTTTAAAAATATTTCTTGAGCATCTAGAGTGTGCCAGGTACTTTGCTAATTGTGTTATAATTTGTTACATTTCTTCACTCACAGTCACTTCATGAAGTATTAGTTTTCCCATTTTACAGATGAGAAAACTGATGCTCATAGAGGTTAAGAAAATAGCCTGAAGTCACACAGCTGGTGAGTGGTAGAGACATAATTTGTGCCAAGATTTGTCTGACTCCAAAGCTGAGGGTCAGAGGGTTGGGATGGAGAGTCAAGAGCAAGCAGTGGCTTGCCAAGTGGGGACGACCTAAGGACAGGGGACAGGGGCAGTGGGGGAGTGAGGAGTGTCCAGCCCAGACTCTGTGGTCACGTGTGTGGGTTTGAATCTTGCCTCTGCCAGCCCATGGGAATGTCGTGCAGATTTAACAAGCGTACGCGTGCAAGAATGCTTACAACAGGGCTTGGGAGCCAGGTGCGGCAGCCGGTGCCTGGAGTCTCAGCTACTCCAGGGGCTGATGTGGGAGGATGGCTTGAGCCCCGTTTGAGGCTGCAGGGAGCTATGATCATGCCACTGCACACTCCAGCCTGGGGCCAAAAGTGAGACCCTGTCTCTTAAGACAAAAAGTGGTTGGCACATAGTGAACACTGGATGTACAGAGGTTTTATTATTATTGCCTCTTATGCACACATGCTTGATGTCAGGGACTGTTACGAAGACAGAAAAGCCTCTCTCAGATTTGCAATTAAAGCAGGATTAACTCTGGAGAATGGGTTTAGAGGAGGTGTAGGGTAAATAAAGAAGGATGTTTTTTCTCTTCCTTATTTTTCTAAGGTTTAAATATTTTTACAATTGTGCATTACTTCTTAAAATAAAAATAACCACAGCTGATAAAAATGCTTCCACCAATAAAAGAACACTTGCTCTTGGGGGAAAAGAAGCCCTCGGGGCTTGTGTTTATCTTAATTCTTGGAGAAACCCGAAAAGTCAGCCTTGAATATGCAACCTACATACAGCCAGAGTCTTTGGAGTGAGGGGCACAGTGCCAATTTTATAGATTCACTTTCTTTGCTCCTTCAGCCTGTTTTCCACTTTGGGCAAATTTGCTGTCATTGGATCTTAATAGATGACCTGGCAGATGTTTCTAGACCTCAGCTCTGCACAGGGCACCTCTCAGATTCCTTTCTGCTGGGAACTCCTAGAGGGGTGATGTTTACAGAGTTTGCAAGCAGGGTCTTCGTCTAGGAGACTCGTGGGTGGGTGGGTGGGGGAGACCTGTGGATTGGCAGCCTGAGAATTTCTGTCATGAGTAGAATCTGGGGCTAAATAGAGGGAGGAAGAGGAAGAGGAAGAGGCGAGCAGCTGGTATCCTTCTGGATGTGAAAAGACAAGCTGTCTTCATCTTCTCACCTGGGGCACCAAGCAAGGCTGTGCACCTTCCATCTTGTCCAGCCTGAATTTTCCGTGTCAACTTCAGATGCCTGTTTTTCCTTGGCTGATATTTGGCTTTCTCATCTATGAAATGAGCTTCATATTTCCTCTGTTCCTAGGATTTGGGGAAATCCATTTAGCTTTGGCCTGAAATGCATTGTCAATCTTCTGGGAGCAAAGTATTGAGCGTTTTTGTGATGGAGAGTGAGATGATAGTGCTACAGGGACAGAGTACAGTTCAGTGACTCGTTGTCAGACTTGGAGGAACCCAGGGGTGTGAGAAGGAACTTAAGTCGAATTTAGACTTAGCCCACCAGAATAGAGTCCAAAGCCAGCAAAAATGCAATGTTTTACACTTAATATTATGTAAGGACAAGGGTATGCTTGGAGCCAACGTCAGGGACCCAAAAAGAAAGGTTCTAGAATATTGTAAGAAAACAAAAATCTATCATCTTGCAGGTCTTTCTATAAGAGTAATTAGACATTTTTACATCCAAGCTAAAGTTTTAAGAACAAACGCCTCCAGGGCTTCCTGCCTTTTCAGCCACACCTGTATTCCGCTTCCACTGGACTCTGAATCATCCATGTCTCCATTTCCCCTCTTCTAATGCTGAGCCAGAGCTTGGCATGGGAGCAAAAAAGAGGCAGCCCCGAGGGCGATGTTGCGACCAGCCTGAGCTGTCTGCATCTCATGCATCCCTTCCAAGGATCAGATGCCTCTGTCCTGCTCGCCTAAGCGCAAAGCTTTGCCCGAGGCCAGTGCAGCCTTGCACACAGGAGGAGCAGAGTTCAGAGACCACATGGCTCAGGTTTATAAAATGATCCCAGACATCAAGAGACAAAGACCACTGACATCTGCTTGTCAGAGCTTTTCTTCCATTCTCACCCCACATGCAAGCAGATGGGGCAAGATGGGCTGGAGTGTCGGTCCAGCTGACAAACAAACCTGGTGGTGCACACACCACTGGGTTCTCTTTTCTTTCCTGTCTGTTGGGTGGGTGCCAGGGGAAAGAGGGGATTTCCTTTTCCTGACTTCTTCACCTCCTTATGGAAATGTTCCTAATGGCAGCACGATATGTGTGTTATGAAGTTCTCATCTTACTAACACAATCTGTTGGTGAATGTGGCACTGGACAGGCCTAAAGGAACCAAGGATGTGCCCTGGTCTCCATTTCCAAAAGGAGGGGACATTTTTGGAAAAGTGATGGAATTATTTTATAATTATATAATAAAATCCACTGTATGATGAAATCAGTTTCATGTGTCCTGTAATTGGTGCTAAGTCACGCTTTAAAGAAAAAGTCGAAATAGAAAGGAAATCCCATGAGTCCATTTGAACAACTCAACCAGCAATGACACTTTAATTGAACCATCTCTGCCCAGTGGTTTTCTACCAGACTGTCTGTGTGAGCTTTGTTCAGATTAGCCTGTGCTTAGCTCTGTGTCATGAGGATGCTGCTACCTTTGGATTATTTGACAGCTTAGCCACAGGGAATGAGGAGTGGCTTGGCAGGGAGCATGCACCAGCTTTAGTGCCATCCAGAAAGGAGAGGAGGAATATGAGAAGGCAGAAAAAGAGGAAAGCTGCACATTTTTGGTGTGCTGGAAGATGCTAGAAACATTTAGGATCCATTATACTTAGGAAGCTGAAATTGGCAGATGACATGATGAGGGGAAAAAAGTGATGGAGAAAGTGTCCCTGGAGTTCCCTCTGGTGGCTGCCTCTCCCTGTCCCTTCTGGCTTGTTCTCCAGCTCTCAGCTCCAATCCAGACACTCAGATCAGGATGATGCAGAATGTGTTTGCAAAGTTTTCACCTTTGCACTTTTACTTGAACCTTCCCTCCCTCCTCCCCACCCTTCAAGGCTCAGTTCAGAAAATCCTGTTTTCATCAGGGCTCCCCTGAAATATTCTGTTGAATTTGATGTCCCCCTCCCCTGAGCCACCAAAGCCCTTGGCCTTGGCACCTATGTCCTGCCATATATTATTTAGTGTGCTTTTTCTACACCTCACCAACATCCTCCACACTCTGTCCCCTGCCCCACCACAGCCATCCTGTATCATCAATTATAAACTTTTTGAGGACAGGAGTTATGTCTTACTCATTTTTATATTATCCGTAGTATGTTATACTTTTTAGTGTCCAGACCACTGTGGGCACT
The DNA here is from genome assembly GCF_020740605.2 of Lemur catta. NCBI lineage: Eukaryota > Metazoa > Chordata > Mammalia > Primates > Lemuridae > Lemur > Lemur catta. Next base: position 19,194,087 of record NC_059150.1, on the reverse strand, counting down.
AAAAAGTAAATATGAATTCTACCAGTAGGCCTGATTTTATTAGTGAAAGTTGCTTGGATTTTAGAGACTCATTTTCAGACATATCTAGTTTGATCTAGAAAATTCCTCTTGCACTACCATCAGTGGCCTGGCAGCTTGAAGAAGTTCTCACCTTGTTAGTGAACTCAGCTTGTTTATATACCATGAACACAGATAGTCATAACCAGTTGGCTCAGGCCCATGGTTTATCCAACTGGTCTTGTCCCTGGCATGACGTTTGGGAAAGCCGTGGTCTAATGGGAGTTGGGTCTGAGCTCCAGTTTAAACAAAAGGTTTGAGATCCAGGACAGATGCACATGATGCTGGTAATACATTTTCACGCTCTGTAATTTAGCAGGTATATGCTAAACTGCACACCTGGCTGGGTGGTGCCCAGGTGCCCTGGGTCCTTCCCTGGTGTTGCCACGTGGAAGCCCTCAGGAGCCAATGAGCTGGCTGGCTGTGCATCTGAGGCGGCTCTACGCATCTGTGGCTTTCTCTGACATACGGGGAACAGGATAGCATAAGGGCCACACATGAGGTGTCTTTTTGGACAGAACTAGGTTAAAGTCCTGGCCCCATCACTCCTAAAGGAGCGATGTAAGACAAAATATTTAATCTCTTTATGGCTCATTTTAAAAACTCTGTAAAATGGCGAAATAGCCCACTTCATGGTATTGTTTTGAGGATTACAGGAAGTTGTGCGTCTCTCAGTAGTGTCGGGCACGTAGTAAATGCCCGATACATGCCAGCCGTTGTGAGCTGACCAGCCCGGGTGCTGGATGACAGATGCCACACCTCCTGGTGGCAGGTATCCATTGGCTCTGGCTTTTAAGCAGGAGGCTCCGCTCTAGGAAGACTCTGCTGAGCTCGCTTGTACCCTCAGGAGAGCTCTGATATTTCCAAAAGATGGATTTAAAAGGTGAAGGGGATAATGGTACAACTCCGATCACCGAAAACCTTTCCCTGCGTGTCGGAGTGTGGGGGAAGGGCGGCAGGTCCGCTGTCTCTGCAGCAGAGTCTCCGCTGGTTGGAACGACAGCACGACCTGAATGGGCCCAGAAACAGAATCCGGGCGGGCACCTGCTGGAGAGTCAGCCATCAAAGTCCGTGAGCAGAGTAAGTTGCAGAAGCCACTCATCTTGGCCTCATTAGCATCTTTCCCAACGATCAGTGTAATTCATTCACTCAGCAAAGTTTTTTTTTTTTTTTTTTTTTTTGAGACAGAGTCTCACTCTGTCACCCAGGCTAGAGTGCCGTGGCGTCAGCCTAGCTCACAGCAACCTCACACTCCTGGGCTCAAGCGATCCTCCTGCCTCAGCCTCCCGAGTAGCTGGGACTACAGGCATGTGCCACCGTGCCCGGCTAATTTTTTCTATGTATTTTTAGTTGTCCAGCTAATTTCTTTCTATTTTTTCGAACTCCTGACCTCGAGCGATCCTCCCACCTCGGCCTCCCAGAGTGCTAGGATTACAGGCGTGAGCCACTGCGCCCGGCCCCTGCTCAGCAAAGTTTTATGAAGCGCCTGCTCTGTACCAGGCCCTGAGCTCATGGAGTTTTCATTCAAGCAGGGGAGACGAATGGAATCAGTTTGCCATAGGAATGACAACATAGCGCTGGTTCTCAAACCTTAGTGTACATCAGAATCACCCGAACCGTTTGTTAAAACACAGATCAGGGGCTGCCCTCAGCTTCTGATTCAGTCTGTGTGGCACAGGGCCCGATCATTTGCATTTCTAATAAGCTTCCAGGTGCTGCCGGTCTAGGAACCACTATTATGTAATAACAAACTGTGATAAGTTCTCTGGGAGGAAAGATACAGGAGCTTCTGGGCGAGCAAACCAGGAGGTCCTAACTCGGATCGGAAGTGTCTTAGAAGGCCTCATGGAGGAAATGGCACTTAGACCAAGCCCTGCGAGATGAGCAGGTGGGGAGAGGATACGGAGGCTGTGAGCAGGAAAGAGGCCCTCGTGGCTGCAGCACGGCAGGTGGGCAAGTGGCACAGGTGACGTCAAGGGGCCAGGGGCAGGCGGGACCATGAGGGACTGTGGACAAGCAGAAGGGCGGTGGGTCTATGCCAGGCACATGGGGAGCCTTTGTCGGGCAGAAAAATGACATGTTCTGATTTGTGTTTGTAAAATTTAACTTAGTGCCATTGTGTGAGGATGGATCAGAGAGAGGCGAAAAGGAAGCTTCCTTATAGAAGTCCTTATAGAAGGTGGCCTGGACAGGGTGGTGCCCATGATGCTTGAGAGAAGTAGGTGAATCTGGGATATTGTTGGGAGCTAATATCGGTATAATTGGGTGATGGATTGCATGTGGGAGAGAGGGAGGAAAAGGAAAGAGTTAAAGATGGTTACAGGTATGTAAGATGCAATTATAGGGCCAGGTGCAGTGGCTTGCTCCTGTAATCCTGACACTTTGGGAGGCTGATTGGCAGGAGGATTGCTTGAGGTCAGGAATTCGAGGCCAGCCTGAGCGAGAGTGAGATCCCGTTTCTACAAAAAATAGAGAAATTAGCTGGGCGTGGTGGTGTGCACCTGTAGTCCCAGTTACTCAGGAGGCTGAGGCAGGAGGATCACTTGAGCCCAGGAGTTTGAGGTTGCAGTAAGCTATGATGATGCCACTGCACTCTAGCAGGGACAACAGAACGAGACCCTGTCTAAAAACAAAACAAAACAATTATAGCAGCAGGACAAATCTGACAGTCTTCCTGAGAAAATGGTGAAAAGTTTTTGTCCACACCTACTGACAGTCTTTAGTCAACCCTACTCGTTGTCTTTTCTCTCTTTTTCCTCTCTCATCTCTTTGTCTTCAAGCTAGTCTGTGTCCACCTGCCACTTCTTTGGGCCAGTTAAGCTATTTGCTGTGGCAAGTTTGGCAAGACCTGTGGGTTCGGGCTCCCAATTTTACAAACATGGTGGGGAGAAAGCATTGTCCAGACGTACACACACTCTGTATCCCTTTCACACTTTATCTACTAAACTCCTGAACCATTCATCAGAGAAAGCTGAATACTGTCATCCTCTAACTGCGGCAACACTGCACCATAGAGGGACATGTGACGTCCCTCGCTCGAGAGGGAACAGAGCAGGGGTTGGGACTTCCTGGCTCCCAGGTATCTCACCGGGGCCTCTCGCTCCAGCACGTAGAAGTAGGTCATAAGCTGCAATCAGGGACAGGAACGGGATGTTCCCAGCTGGAGGTCTGACTAAAAACCGGTGAGTCAAAGTGGAGGTTCCCATGGCAATGGTACTGCCACCTCTTTTTTGAGACCAGCCACCAGGCAATATGGGGGTGAGTCAACTGCTGCTTTGAAAACCTGTTGTATTTCTTCACTTTCATGTCTCAGATTGGAAATATCTGTGATGACTTGGGTGCTGGGCATTTGGTAGGGTTTCAGATGGTTTTCCACGTGGTGGTGCGGTCTTAGGACAGAAGCCCCGGAAACACCGCCTGGCAGTGTGTCTTTCCCCTCGTCCACTGCGTGAGCCCCAGAGAATGACTGACTGTAAGGCTCCAGTGGAGTGAATTTTTCTACTAGCTTATGCTTTCAGGGCATTTGAAAACCTTTGAACTTTTCTGATTTTAAAAAACAGCAAGAAAAGAAGGATGAATGGAAAGGATCATGCTGGCTGTTTCCAAAAGATCTCTGAGAACCTTTGCCCTGGTCTCCATCTGTTTAAGAGGATGTATTCAGAAAAAGACGGTGCGAGCCTCCTCCCCAGCCCCCTCTTCATATCCCTTTGCTCATCTGGTCAGTTGCATGCCCAGGCCTTGCAGGCCCCTTAGTTTCCACCTCAGGATGAATCAGGGAATTCTTGAATCCCCAAATCTCAGAGCTGGAATCTACTTCAGTCAGAGAGAGATGGGCACAGAGCTGCCTGAGACTCTAAGGCTTCAATCAGGTGAGGCTCTCCCCATGGTGCAGGGCCTTGGTGTGGTCCCTGTGTTCCTGGGACCAGCCATTAGTATTATAGGTCCTGGTCTCATAGACTGACTTACAATAACCAGGCTTTCAATAAACTAATCTATAAACTCAAATGTCCATGTTTGCATCTTACAATGCAGGATATTCTATTTCAGTGACCAGAATTCTCACACATCTCTTTATCCAGTGTCAGATTATTTGGAAGATTGACTTAGTAATCAGAAGCTTGCTTAGTGATCAGAGCTTCAGAGCAAAGGGAGGTGGATGATCTGGAAGGATCCTTGATCTGGAATAGAAACCCCTGATGAAGTATCCCTGCCCAGCAACAGGCAATGTTTTGGGTTTATAGCAGAATACTCACATGCCCCCAAACTAGCCATTCTCTTCCCAGGATAGCCCTGGGAAAATAAGTATTGATGAGTCTGTTCCTTTGGACTTACATGGGAGCCACTCAGACCGTATCCTTGTTGGTAGTACTTACATTTCATTAGGTTTCAACTGTCTTGATACTAGTATCATTTGCAGTTATATCCCCTCAAATCGCACACTGGTCACCTTGTCTCCTGATTTATTGATGTTCTCTTAGCATGAGTTGATTATTAATAGCATCCCTTTTGAAGGATACCCTGTTTCTATATTCTTATACGGAGCCTACGAGAGCCTCCTCCAGGACTGCGGGAGGACCAGCATCTCACCCAGTCCAACATTTTAGGACACGAATTCCCAATCCCATACCCCCAGCCCAGCTTGGCTGGCGCACTGCCAACAGTGGGAGTTCACCACTCTCCTGGAGGCTCAGTCCTTTCAGCCAAGACGCTAGGCTGAATGCGGTGAACCAATCAGAAGATATCATCCAGCACCTACCCTGTGGAGGAGGTTTTCTAGGTGCCGTGGGGCGTACAGAAGAAGAGTAAGAAGATCAGGAATGGGCAGCTGGCCTGTTTCCAAAGTTCTGCAGGCGAGGAGGGTTCAGACGTTCACAGACGTGGCAGTTTGTGTCCTCAGCTTCCCTGGAGCTCATTCAGTCACCTAAAACGACACTACTCCTGTCCATCCTGGGCTCTGTCCATTCAGGGCTCTGGGTGTCTGTCACTTTGGTGGGGAAGGCTGAATGGTGTGGCCCATGTGAAGAGCTGTAAGGACAAGGTTGGGTCTAGCATGGAGGGAACAGCCTGCTGCTGGGGACCCACGAGGCTTGTCACAGTGTCTGAAAACCCCACCGGGCCTTTGGACTTTTGTCGTTGTTGTTGTTATAGCATTGTTTCCAGAATGTTCCTATTATAGTGCAAATCATTTTATATGCAATCAGTAACAGATAAAGACATATGTGCCTGTGCAAAGAGCAAGACCTCAGGAAAATGGGACCTGCAGTAGGAGGCACTGTTCGGAGGGGAGAACGGAGGTTTTGAATGACGATCGGTTGTCTGATAACGGTGACAGGACGTGTGGGATATGGTCCCGGGGACCTCCTAACACCCACACAAGATTGCACCCTGAGATTTTATTGTCATTTTCGCTGACACAGTTCTGGAACTGGGGAGTTTTCCCTCCAGATCCATCTTGCACTCAGTGAACGAGCTAATGGGTCAAATCTCAGCTATTCCACTTAATAGCGTTGTGATCTCAGGTGAGGTGCTTAATTTCTCTGAGCCTTAGTTCACGTCAGTGTGAAAGAGAGAAGAGAAAACCTACTCAGAAGGACTGTTTGTGAAGATGCAGTGAAGGTACATGTGATGTGCAGCACATGGTAGACACGCGATAAACGGGAATTATTATTTCTCCTCGTATTTCTATAGCAGCTTCCTTTAATGATGTCCATAAAGCACTCCTTCTGCTCCTCTCCCAAGGGTCTTATCTAGATGGAAAATTGTTCACTCGAGTATTCCAGGAACTGAGTGGTGATAGCCTAATAATAAAAGCGAATTTTGACAAATGAGCATTGGCCTTTGAAAGCCTGACAGTGCATATTCCTTGCTAAAGAAAACTTACGTGCTTCGAAGGGGAAAATTGTGCTAACAACCTTTTTCTCTTTCTGAAGGAGGGAGCCATTCCTTCCTTCTGCTCTCCTTTCCCCTTTTCCCTTCTTCCTCTTATCAAGCTCTCCAGCCTGCAAGATATATCTCTGGACAGATTTCTCCCAATTTTCCCTCCCAAATTGATAGAGGCTGGCTAGGACAGTTCCCTGATCTCCCCCAGTGAGTAGAAACGGGGGCTCCCTGTTCTCCTGGACACCTTGCATCATAGTTCTTGCTTGGTGTGTGCAGGAAGGGAAGAGAGGACCCTATCGTGGCTCTCCAGTTATGTATCCATAGCACTTACCCCTCCGCAGGTATCGCTCTTGGAAGGGGAGCTCCCTGAGGGCAGGGACTGTGTGTATCTTTATGTGCTCAGTGTCTGCACAGTGCCTGGAACATAGGAGGGACGAACAGATTGAGCAAATGCATAAATGTGTGGGATTGTGGCCGGGGAGTGTGGCAGGGTTACACAGCGAGCCTGGGAAAGAGCCCAGCTCTGAGCCCCAGACTCCACTCCGCCGGTCCAAGCAAGGGAACCCCTATTTTGGTCTGACACTCGCATCTTCTAGCAAGGTCAGCATCAGGATGGCTCCTGAGTTTTCCATCCCGGAGGGGTGAACCTTCTAGTTCTCCCTCCCAGGCTCCCGGTAGGCAAGACCAAGACCCATTTCCGGGAGGAAAACATTATTCGATGTTCCCTTCCTTCCCCCGCGTTGGTCCGCAGCTCTGGAAATCTCACGCCCTCCTCACACCACCCAGATGGCTTTTACCTGCTGGGCCCAGGCCACCCGCTGCTGCGGTGGATTTTAGCCATATTATTTTCTGCTGCTCCTAGTGCCAACAGTGCACTCAGCACTAGACACAAACATGCAAAGACACATCTCTCACCCGCCCCAGAGGCTCGCTGGGTAAGTTAAACAGACAATAAAATGCAGACTTCAAATATGCCACAGGAGAAGGCATTTAAAATTCTCAGCGGGGGCTGGAAAGAGAATGTGTTTAAAGTCTTTTCATTTCTTTCTCTTCCCTTGCCTTCAGCATCTGAGCTGCCTGAGAGTTGTCCTGCCTCTTCTCCATCTGTATGGCCATTTAAGGATGACTGGTTCTTTTGTGAGCAGGCAAAGACTTTGAGATGTTGGCTGGGAGTGTGGACAGCTCCTCCCAGGTTGCCCAAAGGAGCGCAGGCACCTAAACTTGGCAGGAAACATTTCCAAGCCTGTTTTCCCTTCTACCATGCCGAATGGTTTTATTATTAATAAATCGATGATTCAGGATTGCAAACCAGCAAAGCGCTGTCCTTTGGGAGAAACTGAATCCACATGACAGATTTCACTTGGGCTATTTCTGAACACCAGAAACCAGTGCCTAGGACAGTGTAGATACGAAAGCAGGTGCGCCAGGCCCCTTGGGTCAGGAGCCATCTGGGCTGGACATACCCCGGTCCGCCTGGTGGGCTGAGTCCACGCTGTGTCCTTTTTGATGTCCCTTTCTCCTAGCGAAGACCTAACCTGGTGTCATATCTCTCCTAAGCAGTGTGAGGAAACACTACAACTTCCAAGGATTTGCTTCCTGGTCTTCTGGTAAGGATGTCATTCCAGGGAAAAGTCATGCTCACTGGCTAAAGAAAGGATCAGGCCTGAAACAGTGAGCTCAGTAAGTCAGGCATCAAGATCTCACCAAATACCAAGACCTCAGAAAGCATAATCCCGTCCTCCCATCTGGAATGTGTGGCAGATGGAGTACAGGAGAGGAGGTTTGTTTTCTGTTTTGTTAAGCCAAAGGGACCCTGCCTGAAATGCTCCTTATCATGCATGCCTGCATCAGGAAGCGAATCTCCCAACTCTGGGCTGAAGGCTGGCTGGCGTATTATGCAAAAACATTTACATTTTCTCTGTCATTCCCTTACCCCCCACCCCCAGCCCCCATCTCCTTCTCTTATTTTGTTTCCAAGATGTTCACATCAGTACCAAGGTCTTAGGGGCAAAGAACATAAATATCTCGGTGACTCTAATACTGTCTGTGCTTGGTGCATGTCTTGGTACACAGGGGAGCTCAATGGGTGGGCGCTGATGGTGCGGGAGATAGAAATGATTTAATAATCGCTCAGCATTCCCAGATAAATTATCTCTATTCCCATCATGGTCTGTGCACGGCCTATGGGTGCACTCACACACGCCTGCGTACACACGCACACACACACACACACACGCACCCACAGCTCAGGAGCAAACAACTGTGTTGCTTATTCAAGGCACCGAAAAACCTCTAAAACACGCCTTTGCTGGGTTGACTGTTTTAACTGACGTTCAGGTCAAATTGAAAAGGAGAGAATGTATCATCCGTGTTGAGAAAATAAAGGAGCAGGGTGTTTTATATATAGGCCCCGTCTTTTCCAGACAGGCGGCAGTGGACAGACTTTCCTAAATGGGGAAGGGGATCCTCGGGATGGGAAGGGGCATCAGGAATCCCCTTGGGGGCACCTGTGTTCATGTCCACATTCACTCTTCCCAGCCCGAGCCTCTGTCGGAGGGGGCCTGTGCTATCTCTCAGGGCATGCTGTGGGATTCAAAAAGAGGTTTGAAGTCAACTGGTCTAAAAGAGCACGAGGATTCAGGGCCATCTAACACGAGGAGAGTGGTAGCACTCAAAAAAAAAAGTGGTCTCTGTTCAAAGATCTGGGACTTCATCGGAGCCCCTGCGACGTGCTCTACAGATAACGTCAAAACAGAGCTGCTGCCCTCGCTCACTGAGTCAAACAGATTGTTAATAGTAACAGTTCCTATGTCCAGTGCTAAGTGCTTCGGGGACACAAAGATAATACTGTCCTAACAACTGCAAACACTGTTATAACCCTTGCTTTGTGTCAGCACCTTCCCAGGCGTTTCCATGTAATAATTTATTTAATCTGGTTTAATCCTCTCAACAGCCCAGTGAGGGAGGTGCTAATTATACCCGTTTTACAGATTATGAGCCAGAGTTTGTTTTCTATAGTAAGGACAGAACAGTCACAGGAGAAAGTGGTAAAGTGCCAGAGAAGATGCAAAGGAAGTCCTGTAGTTGTTGGAAGGAAAGATCACTTCCCACCTGGAAGGTCACGGAAGGCTTCATGGAGGTGACATTCGAGCATGGTCTCAAAGCGTGGGGAGGGTTTCTTTGTGTTAGTTCTTTGCTTTGTCATAGAAAGAAAGGCAGCAGGAAATGACTGTCATGGGGGTAGAGTGGGGCACATGGCTGTTCCAGGCTGTCAAAGACAAAATTACAGCAAATTTAGCTTAAAGATCTTCATTGGGCTTTACCTGCAATTCTAGAATCAGGCGACACCTCGTTCATATAAAATAGAATGAATATTCCAATGAGTGTCAGCTTTACAGACAGAAAAGGAGAAACAGAACAAAAAGTAAGTTGGTTGTTTCCAAGTTACTTTCCTTGTCAAGGTCAAAGCAGAGGGACTTCCTTATCCTGCTGGCTAAAACTGGCCTGTTGAGGGATTTGGCTCTTGCCTCGCTCTCTCCTGATTTCTGAGGTCAGATAGACAGCTGAGCTTCGGCTCAGTGGTGTGGAGCTTCAGCGAGCGTGACTCCACTGTGCTCGGGTCCGTTGTGCCTGGCGCAGGAGCTCAGCCCACACCAACCTGTGAATTCCATTGCACAACGCGGAGGGGCAGTGAGAGCAGAGACGCAGAGCCGTGGGTCACTGGGGATGACAAGGTGTTTGCTTTGGCCGGGGAGTAGCACGACAAGAGGCTGGAAAGGTAGAGGAAGGGTAAGTCCAGGTGAGTCTGGAGTGTGGACTCAGTTGTGCTGACCTTGAAGGTGAGATCAGAGGTGTCCGGTCTGGTGGCAGAGGGTGTGTGGAATCCAAGGGGAAGAGCTTGGGGGCAGCCTCAGAGAGGGACCTCCAGTAGTCCAGGCGCGAGGAAGGAGACCCCAACAGCAGAACTGGGGCTGGCAGTCAGGGACAGATGTGAGAGATGACACATGATTGGATGTGGGGGGACAGATTCATTCCTTTGCTGTTGCTTATAGCACAATACCTGGAACGGGGTTATTTATAAAGAAAAGGAATTTATTCCTTACAGTTATGGAGGCTGAGGAGTCCCATGTTGAGAACCTTCTTGCTAGTGGGGGCCCTGGAGGTTCCCAAGGCAGCACAGGGTATTACCTGGGGAGGGGGCTGAGCGTGCTGCCCGGGGCCCCCTTCCTCTTTTCACAAAGCCGCCCTCTCATTCCCATGATAAGCCAGTAACCCATTAACCTGTGACCCTCAGAGCCCTCACGGCCCAGTCACCTCTTAAAGGCCCCACCTCTGAATACTGCCACACTGGGGACTAAATTTCCACGTGAGTTTTGCAGGGAACAAATTCTCAAACCATAGCAGAGGTTGTGCTGAATCTGAGCCCCACCATTACTAGCTGTGTGGTCCCGGGGGGCTCCGCCTTCTCAGCTTCAGTGTCCACATTTGGAAAACAGGGTGTAAACGAGGTAAGGTATAAAGTGCCTAGTACAGTGCTAGGACTCAGCGGAGGCTCTAAAAATTCTGTTCTGCCTTGTCTGGAAATGGTTCCGAAGTTTATTTATGTTTATGCTGTTAAACATCTTACAATGCACAGGACGCCCCCACAGCAAAGATTTATCCGGTGCAAATGTCAATAGTGCTCAGGCTGAGGAGGCCTATATTAATCTCCTCATCTATTATTTATAAAGCACCTACTAAGTGCCGGGTCTGAGCAGAGTGCTGAGAATATAAAGATGAAAAGATGAATTTGTGCTGTCAAAGGCCTGACAGTTTTGTGAGGAGACAGGCAGCAATCAGACAGTTCCATCGAAACGAGACAGGTGCCACCGCAGGGCCCATGCAAAGGCGGGTGGGACAGTGGAGAAGCCGCCCGCACGGTGGCTGAAAGAGCCTCTTTGGAGCTGGTCAGCCCTGGGTTTGAATCCCAGTCGTGCCCTTTATTGTATCACCCGGGACAAGCTGCCTAGCCCCTACGAGCCTCGATCTCCTCGTCTTAATACAGATAGTGATGCTTGCGTCACGGTGCGGTTGTGGGGATTAAATACGTTGAGCACAGTGCTAAGGCATCGTGACTGGTCAGTCGGTGGTAACGGTGAGGAGGAGGAGGATAACCCTGCTGCTGGTAACGATGATGAAGACGACGTCTGCTGCCTGGGGATCCGGGGAAACTCCACAGAGCAGTGTGTGATCTGAGGCTTGAAGGGCGAGTAGAAGGCTGCTAGGTAAGCAGTGAGGAGAGGCATTTTATTTTATTTTATTTCATTTTATTTTATTTTTTGAGACAGAGTCTCTCTCTGTCACCTGGGCTAGAGTGCCTTGGCGTCAGCCTAGCTCACAGCAACCTCAGACTCCTGGGCTCAAGCGATCCTCCTGCCTCAGCCTCCTGAGTAACTGGGATTACAGATGTGCGCCACCATGCCCAGCTAGTTTTTTTCTATTTGTTATTTGCCTGGCTAATTTTTTCTATTTTTAGTAGAAACGGGGTCTTGCTCTTGCTCAGGCTGGTCTCAAACTCCTGACCTCAAGCAATCCTCCCGCCTCAGCCTCCCAGAGTGCTGGGATTACAGGCGTGAGTGATCGCACCCTGCCTGAGAGGCATTTTAGACGGAATATCATGGGCAAAGACCCTGAGAGAGGATATATCATGATGACTTGTTTGGAGAATTACAAATAGCTGGGTGCGCCTAAGTTTAAAGAAAGTGGACTGCTCTAAACTTTCTTGTGCAAAAAAAAAAAGTGGGGATATTGGCTAAAAGTGGGGTTAGGGCCAGTAGGATAAGAGGCTGGGTAGGGAAGTGAGTCCCCATCATGAAGTGTCTTTTGGTCGATGCCAAAGAATGCTATTGTACTTTTTGTACTATACAAAAATATAGCATTTGTACTATAATTGCGGAGTCACTGGAATATTTAAAGCAGGGAATGACAAGATTGGACTTATAAGTTGGGGAAAATAAATCATTATTTCTGAAGTCTGGAGGATTGATTGGAGGGGACCAGGAGACGTATAAGGAGACTTGTAAAAGTCCAGGAAAGAGAGGTGGTGAGTGGTAGTGCCTTATCTCCAAGTATAGTCTCCATTCATTCCAATAATTTTTATTGAGCATCTCTGAAGTTCTTAGTGTTTGGAATACAGAAAAAGACGTCTCTGATATCACAGAAACTGCATTTTGGTGAGATAGACGTAGAGTAAACAAGAAAACAAATGAAGAAATTAAATGTTGTGCAAACGCTTGGTGCGGTGGCTCATGCCTGTAATCCTAGCACTCTGGGAGGCTGAGACAAGAGAGTTGCTTGAGCTTAGGAGTTGGAGACCAGCCTGAGCAAGGAGAGCGAGACCCCGTTTCTACTAAAAATAGAGAAATTAGCCAGGCATGGTGGCACATGCCTGTAGTCCTAGCTGCTCGTGAGGCTGAGGCAGGAGAATCGCTTGAGCCCAGGAGTTTGAGGTTGCTGTGAGCTATGATGATGCCACTGGACTCTACCCAGGGACACAGAATAAGACTCTGTATCAAAAAAAAGTTGTGGAAAAATTAAACTGGGAAGTATGATGAAAGTGACTGGGTTAGAAAAGCAACCTAAGAAAGGATGGTCAGGAAAGGTCATTCTGGGCAGGTGACAGGGAGACTAAGACATGCATGATGAGAATGTTGTGGTTTTTCCATAGGTATTTATTGAATGAATGAATGACCACATGAAAGAGAATGAGTGAATTGGAGAGTACATGACCATGAGTAGTGGTAGTGAGGAAGGAGAAGAGGGGACATCTATTAGAGAGATTCCGGGAGAAGGATCGCCGGTACAGGACTTGCTGACTGCTTGGATGTGGGGTAGGAGAGAGTGTCCAGGACAGCTGGCCTCAATGGCCCAGCAGTGAAATCCGCTGAGATAGGAAGGAGAGGGAGGCTCAGACATGAAGACAAAAGGTCTTGCATTACACTTGAGTTAAAATGAGTTTGAGATAACTTTAGAATGTCCAAAGGGCTGTGTTAAGCAACCATTAGAATTGTGAGTCTGAATACCAAGAGGGAGAACTGTCTGGGGAGGAGGATTTGGATTGCCAACATAGAGGTGGCCCTAAAGTCATAGTGTGTAGGACAGGCAGCATGTATAGAGTAAGCAGAGAGTGGAGGACAGAACCCTGGAGAACCTGACAGGCAAGAGGAAGCATCTAGTTCCTTCCTAGAAAAGTCTTAAGCAGTGCCCCTCATAGAGGTAACACACAAGAGAAGGATGTGCACTGTTGTTTCCTTGCTGTGGGTTCAAGCTTCTTCCAGCCTGTATCAGAAAGGCTTTATGTAGCTCTCTTTAGAAGTTATCAAGTGCAAGCCTGAGAAGGGGGAGCCACCACTACTGAGTGTGGGAGGTTTCTCCCTCGGAGATATTGCTTTGCAGGTTTGGGCCACAGCAGGGGAGCGGGCAGGGGTCCCTAGGTGGCAGAGGGGTGGTGGAAAACATGAGGAAGGAAGATAAAGCAAACCACATGGATGTGATCGATCTGTGACGACCCCCACCCACCCCACAAAGAATTCACTGATGGACTTCTACCCCATGTGATTGTCTCTGGAGCAAATCACCTGAAAGAGTGGAGCCCAGGTTCCATCAATTAATTTGGTAATTGTGTGTCCAGACAAAAAGCATGTTAACAAAATTGACGGTCTATGAATGCATATTTTGATATGCTTTCCTATGTGTTTCTGAAATGACTTTTTTCCTCTGGGTGCTCTTAATGTGAATTAAATAATCTTAAAACATATGACTTTGGAAAGTGACCTGAATTAGAGGAAACAGTTTCTCATATTTAACAACAACCAACATTTATTGGATGTCTATGATGGGTGGCCAGTTGGCCCCAAATGCTTCACTGCTATTATTTGATCATCTTGCACTTGCCGTTTCAGAGCTAGGGCAACTGACCAATAGGTCCCTACTAAAGACCCAGTATTCCCAGGGTCTTGAAGTGAGCCACAGTGAAATGCCTTCCTGTAGCTCGCAGCACTGGGCCCCACCAACCTGAGCAATCCCCCCAGAGGCAAGGTCCTAGGACTTGGAGTGAGCAGACCTTGGTTCAAGTTCTTGCCCAGCTGCCCATTCACTGCATGACCTTGAACACATCACTTAGCCTGTTGGAATCTCAGTTTTGTCCTCGGTAAAATGAGGACAACTCTTGCCTTAGTGCACAGCTTGTCATTAGGATCTAATGTAATAACGCACAAGGAGCCTTGTGAACTACAGCCTACCCACAAGTACAGGATATTAGTCTAATAACCACTACTCCACCCCTTGTATAAATCCAGGCTGTTAGGTGGGGCTTCTGGGTCACAGTCATTTTGCTCCCCTGCCATGAGGGCACTTGCTGGATGCTGTAATTAAACCAGCAACCTGGCAGGTCACCTTTGGATTATGCTTCCTCAGCCCAGCTTGGTAGGCCTGGGAGAACAAAAGCTCCCAGCACCCAGGCAGGTGTGTTCACATAAGCCAAGCAAGTATTTGCAAAAGCTTCCCAGTCTGGCTGCGCATGAGAAGCAGCTAACCAGGGGAAACTGTGTCAGGATCCAAATGGCCATGAGCCACTTCACCTCCTAGGCGCTAAGCAGCTGTGGCTATTTGAGGGGGCTGGCTTTGCTAGCACAGCCGTCTGCTCTGCAGCACTGGGGCCCCCAGCAGGGAGGCATCCCCCAGGAAGGGGGAGCCAGAAGGTCTGTTCTCTAGCCTGAGGCCCCTTGCAGGACTGGATGGCAGTTGACCTTAAGGAAGGTGACGGGACCCAGCTCTCTACTTTTTGGCTCCCCTGATCTTCCAAGGGCCCAGGGCCACCAACACTCCCCTTTCATGTGTTTGTGTTTCCAGGATCTTGATCTTTAATAATAGTAATGGTCTGACCTCCCAGGACATGTCTGGGGATTCCAGGCCTTAATGAATGCTTCCAACACGCCCCTGAGGCCTCCTGCCAGGCCACCCAGAAGGCAGACAGAATGGTGCTCCCTCAAAAGGAGCTTCATTTGAGGGTGCACATGGTACCTCTCTGGCTGCCGGGGCAGGTATCAAAATTGCATTGTGTAACAATTCATTGAGATAGTCCACGTCAAGTGCTGAGAACGGTGCCCAGCACGTGGTTAGTGTTTGATTAATATTGGCCGTTGTGATTGCCTTTCTCACAACAACCCTATAAGGAAGGTACTGTTATTAACCCAACTTTAAATGGCAGGACATTGTCGAGGGGCCACTGGCAGGACCCTGTGAAATTAGCCAACGGTGAAATAGGGCACGTGGCTCTGATCCCCTCCTCCCAGCCCTGCCCTTCCCTCCATCCCACCCCAGTCCTAGCCCGAGACAGCAGGACAGTCTCCAGCAGGCTGCCTGGCCACATCGCCTGGCCTGGGACAGTGTCTTGTTGCCTCTCACTCTTCCCCCTGCCTGCACTGTCTCACTGCGGCGATCAGCTACTGCTTCTCCTTGGCCTTCCCAAGCCTGTGTGGCTTCCTCAGTCCCTGGGTAAATAACAGATCGCCCTCTGAGGTCAGCTGGGTAGCCGAGGAGCAGTTTTTCAGACAAATGGAGTGCACCCAGGAGACCTGAGTTTGAGTTTTCACTTTCCCATTTACCAACTTGGGCAATAGCAGTAACAAGCATTAATATAAGGTTGATAAAACACCTTAAAACACCTTCTCAAACCTTATTTCATTTGATTCTCATAAGACTGTGTGAGTAATCAGGACAAGTTCTCTTATTTTCATTTTGCAGGTAAACCGAGGTTAAGCACTTGCTCAAGCTTGTACCTCCAATAAATGAAAGCCAGGGCATAAACCTAAGATTTTTAAATGGAAATTCCAATACTGTTTCCACACTATTGTCATTTCTCCCTCTCCCCCATACGTATTTTTTCATGTGTAAAGTGAAGGTTTTGGAATGAATGATCTTTGCAGTCTCTACTAGCTCTCAAACAGAATCTAGTGTCTTGCAGTTTTCCGAAGCACCCTTATTCATCTGAAGAACTCAGAGTTACGATACCTGTAACGGGTTCAGATCTATTCCCATCTGTATCTTGTAATATTTCCATTTTTAATTAATTAACTAATTAATAAATTAATTCAGAGATGAGATCTCCCTATATTGCCCAGGCTGGGTTCAAACTCCTGGGTTCAAGAGACCCCCCTGCCTCAGCCTCCCTACTAGCTGGGACTACAGGCATATGCCACCACACCCAGCAACATGTCCCCGTTTTTACAGTTCACAGCATACACCTAATGGGAGGGGACCTATTTGAAATCAATAATAAGAGAACTACCTGTTTGTTCCTTAGATTTCGCTACCAACTAAATACACAGCCCTACCAGTTTGTGCACACCCCAGAATTTCCATTACTTTTGCATTCAACATCTAAGCACAGCCCAGGCCTCTCTCTATAAAGAAGCCAGCTTTGTGACATCTTCTAGAATCATCTACAAGGCATTTAGATCCTTGGGAAATGGCAGTGAACGTGCAAATGGATGGAGAGTATTGATGGCACAAGGTATCTAAGTGATTAAGAATTTAAAAATGGAGCAGGAAGTGATTGTTGCCAGCAGAGAGAAGCTTCGGCTGAATCCTTGGTGCATTACTCTTGAAGGAGTAATTGTAGAAGCCCACAAACTGATAGCAACTCTCAATTACAGATGCTTCTCAAACATGTGGTATTTTTTGCTGCGGAGAGGAGGTGGTTCAGATCACTGCTAGTAAGAAAGCCTAGATTCGAGATCTTACTTTTTAGTAAATGACTTAACCTCTTTATGTCTTAGGTGTTTGGTTTACAAAACCTATACTATAATGATAACACTAAATAATGCATCAAATGGTGATGTGAGGATTTTGAAGTTTAAAGAGATAAATTTGTATGTGTATTTTTATCAAAGCAAAACATATTCATGTTTTAAAAAGTGTAATACAACTGACAGTAAGCAGCAGGCTGCTTCTCTCTCTCTGATTCTCTAATTTTTTCCTTAATTCATTCCCTCCATTATCTCATTCTCTCTCTCACTGTAAAAATCTTTTTTGCCCATTCTTTTCATTTTTAAAATTGAGGGAAAGATTTACATAGAGTGGCAAGTACAGATCTTAAATGTACGGTTCAATGAATGTTGATAAATACAACTGTGTTGGCAACTCGCCACTCAAGATATAGACCATTTCCATCACCCCAGAAGGTGTTCTTGTGCCCCTTCCAGGCAATCCCTATCCTTAATGGGCAGCCATTGTTCCGATTTGGTCCCCATAGATAGCTTTGCATTCTTCACCTTCAGGTAAGTGAAATTACACAGTATATATTGTTCTGCATTCGGTTTTCTCTGCTCAACAGTTTTATCTATGTTCTTGTGAGTAGCATAGTTTACCCTTTTGTATTGCCGAATAGTATTCCATTGTATGAATCTACCAAAATTTGCTTATCCATTTTCCTATTGATGAACATTTTGTTTTTTTCTGGTTTGGAGCTATTGTGAATACAGCTGCTATAAACATTCTCATATAAGTATTTTTGTGGGCATGTGTTTTCATTTTTCTTAGGTAAGAATTTGGGAATAGAATTGCTGAGTCATATGGTGTTTGTTTAACTTTGTAAAGAACTGCCAGGTGGTTTTCCAAAGTGGTTACCATTGTACTATCCCACCAGCAATGTGTGAGAGTTCCAGTTTCTCCATATCACCACCAGTGTTTGGTGTTCCTCAGTCTTTTTAATTGTAGGTTTTCAAGTTGGTATGAAGTCATATAAGATGTAACCAGTGGAGGACATCGGGTGAAGAGCACTCTCTTTGTACTCTCTTTGCAACTTCTGTAAATCTATAATTTTTTCAAAATAAAAAGTTTTTAAAAGATATTGTTTTTTTTAAAAAACTGGTGTGAAGTGTTATCTCATTATAGTTTTATTTTGCATTTTTCTGATTTCTAATGATGTTGAATACTTTTTCATGAGGTTATTGGCTGCTTATATATCTTCCTTTGTGAAATGTCTGTTCAAGTTTTCATACATTTTCTTTTAATTGGGTTGTTTGTCTTTTTATTGTTTTAGGAAGTGAGTAGTCTGTTAGGGTTAGGTTTGATCATGGTGCTACTCTAGTAACCACAGTGCTGCTGCGGGTTTAAACAAACGGACTGAAGTTCACTGTGCTGATTTAGGAAATCTTAAAATTTGTTACCAGGGAGTAAAGGTGTGAGAGGAAAGCACATACATTTAGGGAGTTATTTTTGACTATGCTTTAGTCCCTCCCAGAAATGAGTTTCACAGAGTTCAGATACTCCGATTGTGAAAGTCTCTGCCTCCTACTCTCCTTGGAAGCCTCCTCATCTCCTGAGATCATCCTGTGCAACAAGACCAGCTTTTTGTATTCACAGATTATTTATCCAGCAAACATTGATGAGTACCTATGATGTGCCAGGCCCTGGCTAGGCTGGGGAGTACAAGATAAATTAGACATGGTTCTGACTTCTGAGAGCCTACAATCTAGTTGGCAAACAATATATAAAAAATGATGAAATAAAGGTGGTACACAGGGATAACTGCAAAAAGGGGTGTGTACAAGTTAACGTGGGAACAGAGAGGCATGATCAACTAACTCCACCCCGGGAAGTCAAATTTATTCCCAAGCTTCAGGAAGGCATCACAGAGACGGGAGAAATGTCCGTCCCAAGGAGACACAGCCAAGCTGTAGCTGAAGATGACTAAAGCAGAAACATCTTCAAGCTTGGCTGCAGGACAAGCATCCATGGATCAGAAAAAGAGCCTCCCCGCCCCCTCCCCCCTTCACCTCACCACAGAGTGGGGTGCAGAGGAAACTCAGGCGCTGGCCATGTTGGTGGTGGTTTGTTCACATTTTACACTAGCAAGTGAAGGGTTATCTCCTTTCCACCTGCATCCACAAGAAGAGATGTAGATTTTCCAAGGCACGGAGATGGCTTAGTGGAGAGGTACAATGTCAGAAGAGGCCTTATGTTTTCTACTAGACATTTCTAATTTGAACATCTGAGTAGATGGTGCTTTTATTAACAGAGGTGGGATCTAATGAGGAGGAGGAGACTTGTCAGTTTGTGAATTATTTTGACTATGGCTATTCAGTGACTTTTCACAGAAGCCCAGTAAAATAGGACTAATGGACTAGTGGAGTGGATTAAATGAGAAGGCGTCTGTAAAGTACCCGGTAGGTAGTACTTGGCAATTATTATTAATCAACAGGGTAAGAAGTCGGGAGACCTGGCTGAATCAGATTTTTATGGCAACCTAATTCCAAGTTGTGCTCTAGTTCCTTAATTCTCTCCACTCATGACAATGTCATGTGACCTATTCCTGTGCCCCTGACCAGAGCAGACAGGAAGTAGGCCCCAAGCTTCCTCAATGGGGCACCTGGACCCTCCCAAACGCCAGTGCTCAGCTGTCCATGGGTGTTTGAGTCAGGACTTGAAGAATGGGTGGTCTCGTACTCACCTCAGCTACCTTCCACGGGGTCCTTTAGCCAGGGCAGACACAGATAGACTCGAGTGTGTTGAAGTGAATTCAGTTGAATCTCGGTTTTCGGACTCAGCAGGCTCTCATGGAAAGCATGGAGTATGTTGAAATGCAACAGGAAGCAGCTTTGTTGGTGAGGCCCTGCGGGCTGCGAGCTACTGGCTACAGTGGGGAGGGTTGGAGTAGAAGACTGGCTTGCGCCAGCTGCAGCTCAGAGAACCCTGAGACGGGCTTCAGCCTGTGCCGCGGGGAATGGAGACACGTGCCTTTCCCTTGAGGAGGCTGTGTAGAAGGCCAAGGAAGGTCTCCTTTGATATTTGTTAAACCAGATTGCCCAGGTGATGGTTGGGAATGAAGTGGGGATGGGGGAGTCTGGGGACACATAACCTGCTTGTCCTAGCACATCTCTGGGTTGGCCCTGGGCCCTGCACATCCCCAAGGACAGCAGTGCCTGACAGACAAAGCGCCGTGTCCGTGGCGTGGCTGGGGTGGGTGGTAACGGAGAAGTCTTGGGTAGGCGGTTTTGCTGGAGGGGATCCTTCTCAGAGCTGTCTTTATGCAGGGAGGAGGGCATCGTGCGTATTTCCCAAAGCCTCTGGACTCGTGTTGATCATCTTCTCCTTTCAGCTTTCTTCCTTCCTGGGAGCAATTAGACGACACTGGTGGGTCCCTGAGATAGCTGAGAACAAGTTCACAGCCGGCAATGACAGAGCTAAGGGCAGCGTTTCTAAGTCAGGGGGCAGCACCAGCCGCAGAGCATCAGTGAGGAAGGCCAAGAGGAGCACCTCGCTCCAGGGTGACCCCCCAGTGACTTGAGTCTTGGGGAAGTCGAGCTGTTTAGCAAGTGTGTTGGTTTCCTGTTACTGCTGCAGCACATTACCACAAAGTCAGTGACTTCACATATACATTTACTATCTTACAATGCTGGGGGCCAGAAGTCTGAAGTGGGCTGAGTGGGCCGCATTCCTCCGGAGGCTCTAGGGGAGAATCCCAGAGGCTGCCTGCATTCCTTGGCTCATAGCCCCACGTCACTCTGACCTCTGCTTCCCTCATCACATCTCCTCTGACTCTGACACTCCTGCCCCCTCTTATCAGGCCCCTTGTGTTAGACTGGCTCCGCCTGAGTGACCCAGGATGACGGCCCCGTCTGAAGATCCTTAATTTAACCGTATTTGCAAAGTTCCTTTTGCCACGTAAGATAGCAAATTCCCAGATCCTGGGGATTAGGATGTGGACGTCCTTGGAGGACCATTATTCTGCCTGCCACTGTAGAGGTGACCTTCTCACCCCACCTCCAGTGTGAGTTTTCTTTTGGCCCAAGGGCCTATCTAGAGGTGGTCAGTAAGCACCTGAGCACTAGGGGTGTTGGGATCTATCCAGGACCCCACATTTACCAGCTCTGAGTGTCTTCGGAAGGATCCCACGGAACTGGCTTCCTCCTGTGCTTTGTTCCTTCCCCTCAAAGGGATTTGTGGAGCTGGTTGGAGTCCTTCTCTATGGGATTTTCCAATGGGAGCCAGATGCCTCCTGGCTCCATGCCAGAGAGGTGTCATCGCGTGGTAATACTGGCAATATAGACTGGCCATAAGGCTGAGGGGCGACTTCCCGTGATGGCTCTGAGTGCTGTTCCCTGGGGTTCTCAACAGGCTCGTGGCCATCAATGCTGCAAACCAAATGAGGAGAAACATGCAGAGTTTTCAAAGGCCCCTAAATGAGCAGGGCGGGTGGGAGGGCAGGGCAGCCAGCCCTGGGTGAGGCTGGGAATTTTCCGTGGTGAGTCTGGATTCCCCAGAGAAGTGGGCAGATCCAAGGAAGCTGCAGAATTTCCTTCTGGTCCAGAATAGTTTAAAAGTGACTCTGGGGTGGTCCTCCCAGGCTTGGCCAGCACGTTGTCGGTCACGCTCGAAGGCAGGCAAGTGTCTTTTCAACTGTTTAGAATCTCTGTCCTGCCCTCGGTTTCCCGTGCAGGGCTGGCTGGCAACAGCGTCTGACTGAATGTCACTTTTACCCTACACGCTCACGCAGGTCCCAAACCTCATTGTAAGTCTGTTCTCCATCGTATGTGCCCTCAGTTTCCCCTCCCTTTGGTGCCTGTCTACATGACTGAGTACTCTAATCTATTCAGCATTTGGTGCTTTTTCAACCTGAGTATTCTCAGTGATTAATATCACATCCTGCC
The DNA here is from genome assembly GCF_020740605.2 of Lemur catta. Lineage (NCBI taxonomy): Eukaryota > Metazoa > Chordata > Mammalia > Primates > Lemuridae > Lemur > Lemur catta. Next base: position 19,172,458 of record NC_059150.1, on the reverse strand, counting down.
TTTTCTAATTTAATTCCGAGGTGCATCCTGGGTTATCATTTCCCCCAAAGACAGTTGATAAGATAAAATTGTCTATAAAAAAATCCCACATTGTTGAGATCAGGGAACACAGAAAGGAGAACCTTAACCCTAAGACTGTGATCCCTGCGTACAAATTCTAGAAAAGGCCCACTGGTCCTTTGTTCTCTAGCAGAAAGCCGGCCCTTGGGGCTGGGGGGCACATGCAGGGCTTTGGCAGAGCTCGTATCTGGGGATACAGGTTCAATGTGGAGGGTGACAAAGGGGTGCAAAGCGGGGTGTGCTGCTGGCCAGAGAGTTGCCTGGTACCAAGTGGCAAACTGTGTTACCATGGGGAGGGCAGGTCCTGAATTCCCAGCGGCTGCGTGTGCCTGGCTGTTGCAAGACTCAGGCCCGAGGCAGCAGTGGGAGCAAGTCACTGCCCCCCCACACCCCCAGGAGAGAGCAGGGAGCCCTGGAGCAAAGAAGAAAACCTGGTGGCTTTTCATTATGGAAAAAAAAGGTGTTTACATTCCAGGCTCCTGAGTCCCTTGGCTGCCTCGGGAGACCAAACCTGCCTCTGCTTCCTGGGTCACTCTGCCCCTGGGTAACTCCTTCATCTTGTCTGTCCCGCTCTGTACCCTCCAGCCTCCCCGCCAGCCCTCCTCCTTCGCCTCAAGTCCCCAGCTGCGAGCTGGAAAACAGGCTCTGGCGGCTGTCCCCCAGACCCTCCCAGGGCTCCCATGCATGTTGTGTGACAGCAGCTGTGATTGACGTCTGCCATCTGCAGTTCCAGCGCTCAGTGCACCACCGCCGCCCCCTCACCCCCACGACTTTGTGAGTCTCTGTGCCAGGAGGGCAGTGAGGGTTCCGTGGGGGGCAGGGATCCCACCTGAGTTTCAGGCTGAGAATCCAGCCCGCAACTGAGTAAACCCAGGGAAGTGGGAGGAAGGGAGGGAAGGTGGGAAGAAGGTGGGGGGGGGGGCAAAGGAAAGAGACAGAGGAGGTTCCCTCAGCATGTCCAAGAGGTTGAGCGAGATAGAAGATCATTTAGACAGGGCTCGGGAGCTCTGAGCCCCAAAAGAAGTGACAATTGTTTTCTGCATATTTTACTCTAAGTGTCTGAGAGGACATTAAAGCAGGCAGGAACTGCCAATTGGGATAGAATTCACCTCATTGATCCTGTCTGAATTAACTCTTAAAGATGCAGCTTGGCTAAGGAAAACACACACTTTCAGGTTAATAAGAAACACCTCATGTACTCAGGAGATCCTTTTGTGACCCGGTTCCTTACGTACAGCTTCTGGCAGGTTGACCCAGACTTCCTGGTGTTGCTTTGGGAGCGGGAGGTAACTGGCCAGGCAGCATGTGGTGGCACTGCCACCAGCAATGTTCTCAAGGGGACCACTAACTAAAGCACGGGTGAGGAAGAGTAAGGAGGCTTCCTGGGGAGGGCGTGAGGGTGGGGGACACGCTGAGGCAGCCCGGGCTGCAAGTGTCCCAGGCTCCTTCGTTCTGGTCTCCACCTGGCTGCTTCTGTAACACAGTCCCACAGCCTGGCGTTGAGGGACTCTGTGCACTGGCTGTCCCAGGATGGCTCTACTTCCAGATGCTTCACCAGATCCTGGGTCCCCAGAGACTGCTTGCTTTTATTTAACAAATGCACATGGAGAGTGTACTATGCACCAGGCACTGTTCAAATCGCTGTACTCGCATTAACTAAAATAATGTTTATAGGCCGGGTGCGGTGGCTCACTCCTGTAATCCTAGCACTCTGGGAGGCCGAGGCGGGAGGATCGGGAGTTCGAGACCAGCCTGAGCAAGAGCGAGACCTTGTCTCTACTAAAATCATAAAGAAATTAGCTGGAAAACTAAAAATATATATAGAAAATTTAGCCGGGCATGGTGGCGCATGCCTGTAGTCCCAGCTACTCGGGAGGCTGAGGCAGGAGGATTGCTTAAGCCCAGGAGTTTGAGGTTGCTGTGAGCTATGCTGACGCCACAGTACTCTAGCTCGGGCAAACAGAGTGAGACTCTGTCTCCAAAAAAAATAATAATAATAAAATAAATAAAATAATGTTTATAACAATCCTATTCGATAGATAGTGTTTTTATCCCCGTTTCACAGATGAGGCAACTGAGGCACAAAGCCGTTATGTAGCTGGCCTGCGTCCATGCAGCTGGGGAGTGGTGGAGCCCGGATTTGAACCTGGGCCCTCTGGCTCCAGATCCATGCTCCCATCACTGTTATGCTTCATCTCATGATGGCTCCTGTTGTCTCCCTGTTGGATATCCAGCCTCCCTGATTTGGGGGCTTGGAGGGGAGAGGATTTGTGGTAGAGTGAGTAGAGTTGAGAACTGGAGGTCAGTCAACCTGGGTGCTCGTCTGTGTTGGTCCACCATCTTGCTGGCTGATGCTGTGCAATGCACTTAAGCTTTCTGAGCCCTGGTTCTACATCTTTCAGAGGAGGGAGTGGATTAGATGACTCTCATACCCCTCTATCATTGGGTGCTTGCAAGGCCCTCATGGAGCACTCAGCCAAGCTTGGACCCAGCCCTCCCTATGGCTACCTGGACCTCATCCTGGGCGTTACCAGGGGAAGGTGGGGGAAGGGAGGAAAGTGAACATGCTTGGCAAAAAGATGATGGGTGGGGAGCCTCTGTTGAAAAGGTAGATAGCTCAATGTGGCTCTGATTGTGTCCTTCCATGAGGGGGACAGTAAGGGCTCAGATCTTAGCAGGGTCATCCCCATGGCAGGCCCAGTAGGAAACTGCTAAGAGCTATTCTTGTCCAGCCAAAGACTATTCAAGTAGGTCTCTTCCCATGCAAGTGGTAATAGATTCCAGATCCTTCTGAATGACATGTACACTTTAATTGGGTTAAAATGGACCATTTTACCTAATTAAGAGTCAGGATCAGGGAGTTTAAGATTGAAGTATCCTATTTCTTCAATGCTAAGATGCGTGCTTTTCATGTTGAACATTTCTGAAATTGCAGTAAGTCTTACAACCAACAATATTTACTTGCAATGTAGTGTTTCCCCTCCAACACACACATACATGCACACACAGGCATTATTAAAATTTATGGTGCTTGTTGAAATTAAGGAAATACATTAGTATTAATATATTATCGTTGCTCTGGTCATGGTGGTGGTGGGGATAGAAACCACTTTAGCAAAAAGAGAGACTTTATAGGTCATCATGAACCCCCATAGGCAGGAATGGGCCTCAGGAAAGCTGTGAGGAGCACCTCAACTATTTCTGGCTCTCATCTTTGCCTCTTTCTGTGTATCTGATTCATTGTTTGCTATTTATACTGACTTGCTACCTCTTTACTTCAAGATAGACAGCACAAAAATGGCCAACCGCAGTCCCACAGAAGGAAAATCTCTCTGTCTGCATGTTTCTCTCTCTCTCCTACAATCCAAATATCAGGCAAAGGATTCCTATTGGCTCTTCTAGTCCAATCAACTGAGGGTAGAATAGGAAGTACGGTCCCATTGTATAATCAAAGATGCTGCCAACTTCCTTTCACTGTGAATCCACAGGTCACTGTAGGAGGCACTGTGGATGGGGCCATGGAGGCAAAGGTCTACTTCTACAGAACCCCTTTCCCACGGCACTAGGTGTTGGGTTTGGAAGGACAGTGGGCAGGGCCCCCAGAGACAGATTTACCTAACGAGAGCCAGGAGGCGCACCGGCTCCTGACACCACACCTGATGGTCAGATCAGCAATGACCATGCTGACTCAGCCTGAGGCTGGCCAGGGCTTTCCCTGATCTTCTCCCTTGGAAAGGACTGGAAGACAGAGGGTCCACTGCCCAAGGGCATTGCCCAAGGAGGAGTGGCAGGGAGGCAGAGATGGCAAACTTCAGAAGAGGACCCTCCCAGAAAGGCTCGTTAACCTTTAGCACCAAAGAGGCTGTCTCTGAAATGCTCTCTGAAGGTCCAGATTTTGCTGATCTCAGCCTCAGACTATGTCCAAAGAAAGTAGAGCCCCCCTGCAGACCCTGGAGGTGAGAAGGGTGGAGCAGATGGGTGAGGAGGAAGACAGGAAGCCGGAAACCAGGGTCCAGGCCTGTGTTGTCTGGCCCCTCCCCCATTTCAGGGACCTGCCAACTCAGTGTGCTCAGGTGGCTGGAGTCCCGCTGCAGTGCCGGGTGGTCTTCAGTCCCGAGACCAGGTGATGGTTTCCTTGCGTGGCCCCTTCCTCTCTGCTCTCTGGGCCGCGTGCTGGCTGCAGCAGCCTCCCCGCCTGCCCTGGAAGCTGCGAGGGCAGCTGACGTTGATGAGCCACCGACCTAGGGACTTGGCAGAAAAGCTGCTTGCTAAGTCGGAGAGGATGTCAAGTGAGAAAGAGCAGTGTTTGGTGCCAGCTCTTCTGAAACCTGGGGGAGCTGGGGACAAGCAGGGAGGGAGGCAGTAGCTTCCCGGGGCAAAAGAAGAAAATCAGCAGCCAAAAGGACTGTTTTTATTTCCAGTTCTCCAGAGAGAACTCCCAAGAGATCTGCCCAAGTGACTTCAGAATGTCCTTGTGGCAGGGAGCAATCGCCTGGTGTGTGAACGCAGAGACCTCTGTGCTGGCCGGTAGACACCCCCACTCTTCTTCAGCCACTCACCCCTTCCCGCCGCTCATGGGAAAAGATTCTGGGAAGCTCTGGTATCCGAACTTGTTACTGGAAGCACTGGGACAAAGGAACTGTCGCGGTAACAACAAGGAACGCTGCAATAGGGTCCGTTTGGCGTGCTGGGGTGGCCATTCTTGAGCCAACACATCTCCATAACTTGCTCTGTGAACGGAGAGAAGTTATCTCACCAATTTCTCTCTCCACTTTTCTATTTTAAAAAGAAGAAGCTGTGAACAGTGTTGGGAACTGATAATGGGGGTAGCTGTTCCTACTTTCTTTTCTGTGTTGAGCGATTGGAGACTAATTCTTTTTATTTATTGATTTATTATGATTTTTTAAAATCAGTCCTAAAGGTCCATCAGTGGAGACTAATCCTATTCATCTCTTTCTCTTGAACCCCCTGACCCCGCAGGCAAAGCTTCAGCTCCCCTGGTGGTTCTTCCCGCAATGCGTATCTTAAACCCACCCTCTCCTTTCCAGCCCCATAAGGGAGCCTCGCTTAGTCCTCTGCAGTCTCCTTTCCCCAGCGTCTCAGCCCACTCGCCTCACAGCCCGGGGGCTCTTCTTAAGAAATAAGTGTGATCGCATCACTCCCTTTCTTAAATCCCCTCGATGATTCTACTCCTCCCTTAGAGCAGACCCAGCGCGATTCAGTGCCTGCTGACCACTCCAGCAACGCTGGACTCTTCGTGTTCTAGAACACGCCAAGCTCTTCCCTGCCCTAGAGTCTTTGCACTCACTGCCATCTGCGCTTGAAAAGCTAAGCTCCTCAGTCTCTGCCCCGTGGATCTTCCTCTTCATTTGTGCATCAAAACACAATTATTTCTTCCAACTTATCTTCCCCGACAACCATATCTGCATAGTTCTCCCCCGTCCCCTGCGTGTCCGATTACTGCATGCTATTCAGTACTTCCACACCATTTTCTCAGTTTGTATTTATGTGTGTTTGTGTGTATACCTACAAATAAATACCTGTGCTGTCCCCCTTCCCCACTGTAAGCCCCACGGGGCAGGGACTGCATCAGTGTGGCCCACCTGTGAACACCCGGGCTGAGCACCCAGGACAGAACAAGTGCTCGGTAAATATTTATTCCCTCCTTCTTTGAGCACCTACTATGTGCCATGTGCTGGTAGTGAGGAAATTAAACACCCTGTCCACCTAGGGCTGACATGATTTAACTATTATTTGAGTGTGAGGTGAGAAAAAGTAATGGCTCTTTTAATATCCAAAGCGCATTGAAATTACATTTAAAAAAACAAAATGGGAACAACAGATTTATCTGTTTAGCTATGTGTGAAACGCTCTGCTGAGGAAATAGTATGAGGTGAAAGAGAGTTTTATTTAAAGTCGCTCCAACTCAGGTGTAAAACCCCTTGGGCCTACTGAGCCTTTTTCTCTAGAGGTTTCTGCAGTGCTCTCTCCTCAGTCAAGCCCTTACAACAGTAAAGTAGCTTAAAGAAAACCATAAGGATGGCCCGGAGTCTCTTAAAGAGCATGACACTTTCATTTTTCCATTTTTCAATGCAGATAAATGTATGTATCTCTCCAGGGTATTTATGGACGTTAGTTGTCTTACAAATTGGCCATGTTTGCATTCAGTTGAAGGAGCGGGAATACAATCCTTTTCCTATGCTGAGAAAGAAATTGAATTGAGGATGAAACGGCCAGATGTGGAGGGAAGAGAACGAACTAAAAGTCAGGAATCTGAGTTGCTGGGTCCAGTTCCACCACTAAATCACTGGCAAGTCAGATGGCCTTGCTGGGCCTCGGGTTTCTTCCTTGGAGAGTCCAGGGCCTGGATAGATTAGGTGCCCCCCCCAGTAGATCAGGCTGGATGATGGCAAAATGGGGAGCCCTGGGCCAGAGCCCCCTAGTCACATGCTCTGTACCTGGAGAGCTGAGAGACGACATGGTCTGACTTATGGTTCCTTGGGGTAACCGCAGGGACTGCTTGGTTGGGCTGTGGTCATTGAACCCACACTTACTCTGGGTCTGGCACTCTGCTGGGTGTGTCCTGGGGGTCCAGAGATTTATTCATTCAACAGATATTTATCAAGCACCTACTACATACAGTGCCAGGAGCTGGGTGCGTAATGGTGACAGAAGGAAAGTCTAAGTCCCTGCCCTGAGGGAGTGTAAGTCTGGAGGAGGTGGAGGGGACAGGTCCTGAGCAACAAAGAGAGAAGGAAGGACAGCCCCAAGCGCAGGTGCTGAGATGGCAGATGGCACGGGGAGACCACTCAGAAGTGACCCGAGAAGCCCTCCCTGAGAAGGTGGCGTCCTCTTGAAGGATCAAAAAGGAGGAAGGGAGATGGAGAGCAGGTCTGAAGGCAGGAGAGGGCTCCAGTGTTGGGGACTCAAAGAAAGCCGGAGCGGCCGGCGTTCAGTGGTTCAGAAGAGAAGCCTGGACTGGGGACGGTGAAGAAGGTAGAAGCCAGACCATGCAGGGTCTTCTGGGTCAGAGTCAGGGGTTTGAAATTCATTTTAAGTAAGGGAAATAGTATGATTGGCTTTATGTGTCACTAGTGTGACATTTTCCACTTCAGACAGTCTGCTGTACAAACATTTAATTTTGTTTATTTTTCTACGATGAAACTCACGTTAGCTCATAAGAGTCCATTTCCCCCTTGTCAACGCAGATCTCATAGTCGGGTCTCATACTCTCTTTTGGGTGCCCTCCAGCAATTTCAGAGTCCTTCCCTCCTCTTCCTTCTCCCTGGATGTGCTCAAAATTCTGGGCTGGGTGCGGTGGCTCACACCTGTAATCCTGGCACTCTGGGAGGATGAGGCCGGAGGACCATTTGAGCTCAGGAGTTCGAGACCAGCCTGAGCAAGAGTGAGACCCTGTCTCTACTAAAAATAGAAAGAAATTAGCTGGAAAACTAAAAGTACATAGGAAAAAAAAATTAGCCGGGCATGGTGGCGCATGCCTGTAGTCCCAGCTACTCGGGAGGCTGAGGCAGGAGGATTGCTTGAGCCCAGGAGTTTGAGGTTGCTGTGAGCTAGGCTGACGCCACGGCACTCTAGCCCGGGTGACAGAGCAAGACTCTGTCTCAAAAAAAAAAAAAAAAAAAAAAAAATTCCAAGGGGCCTGTGTGTCTTCCTGATGTTGAAGGAGGGACATCTGACCTATGCTGATCTGCTGGCATCTGCTGCATTAATGAACCTGGCATTTGTTCCCTTGCCCTGGGCAACATGAACCCTTTCTTGAGGGGAGCTGAGCAGAGGGATCTGCCCTCCCCAGTTCTGTCCAGTTGCAGAGGGTAGTGGGGCCAAGTTCTTTCTATTCCCAGATTCCCGTAGTTTTTGAATTTTGATCCCATGCAACAGTGATGAGGGGTGGGGCCAGCAGCAAGATTCCACACATGTTTAAATGTGCTCCCAGCGGGTGTGGTGGCACATGCCTGTAGTCCCAGCTATTCGGACGGCTGAGGCAGGAGGATCGCTTGAGCCCAGGAGTTCTGGGCTGTAGTGCACTATGACAATCGGGTGTCCGCACTAAGTTTGGCAGCAATATGGTGACCTCCTTAAGCAGGGGACCACCAGCTTGCCCAAGAAGGGATGAATTGGCCCAGGGTGGAAACAGAGAAGGTCAAAACTTCAGCACTGATCAGTAGTGGGATCGAGCCTGTGAATAGCTACTGTGCTCCAGCTGGGCAACACAGCAAGACCCTGTCTCTAAAAAAAACCAATGTACTTGCTTTCCAATCCTGCTCTCTAAGCTCTCCCCCTCGGTCGTCTATACCAGACAGTCACTTGGAGTATGGCGATGGCCGTGGAGATGAAAGGATCTGATGGCTTTTACAGGCTGTTGAGGGGTCTGATATGGGGGTTAAGGGAGAGGGAGGAACCAAGGCTGACTCCCTGGCTTCTGGCTTCAGCAGCGGGTGCTGGGTGGCGTCGTTGCAGCAGAGAGGGAGGGAGCGGTGGTGCAGACTCAGGGATGAACCCCAAGAACCTAGTTTTATGTGTATTGAGATGTTTGTGAAAGACACCCAAGGGAAAAATGCCAAGCAGGTAATCAGATTTCTGAGATTAGGGCTCAGAAGAGAGGTCCGCAAGGTGATATAAATTTGGGAGATGTCAGCAAACAGATGGGATTTTAAATCATGGGAATGAACCTCAAGTAGTCTCAGGACTAAGCCCCTCAGGTGGGGCTTAGACTTTGCTGTGTGGTCCTGAAAATCTCACCCTGTGATTTGGGTAAGGAGAAGAGCTTAGGCTCCAGGTGGTTCCTGCAGGGTCCCCTGGGCCCCGGGTGTTAGATCACAGATCCCCTGACAGCCACGGCTGCTCCCTCTGTGGACGCTGGTCTGGCGATGTGACAGGGGTTGGGACAGGCCCAGCTTTGGAGGAGCGGGGGTGGGACGGGGAGAAATCTGCCCAGCTGGACGGGGCAGGTGAGGGCGGTATGTCTAGATGAGGAGGCAGCAAGCCCTGTGTGGTTTCAATTTTTCATTGAGCCGCAAGGCTGCGGGTGCAGTCCAGGCTAGTGAAGACCAAGGAGAGCCTGGGACCGTGCACCTGGATGTGTCTCCTCCCCTTAAGGATCTCAGTCAAATGACACCATCCCTCACGATCGTAACCCTCGTAAATCCAGAAACCCACACAGTTCAGTCTCAGAGGGGTGTCATGTTCAGGAAAGTCAGTTCAATCTTCACTTATAATTTACAAGGAAGTTCATCTTTACTGGGAAGGATGTTAAAGGCATTCAAATATATAGTCCAAGGACATTGATTACAATCTTATATCCATTTCTATTCATGTATTTTACACACTAAGCTGCTCTGGCGCTGCATTTTCTAATGTCTTTCACTCACCTAAGTATTAATAGACTCCTCTTCACCCCAGCCTGGCAGGCTTCTTCTCTCCTGCCTTTCTCTTTCTCTGAGGCCTTTATTATGCAGATGGCGTTGGCCCCCGTGTGCAAAACAAAGGAAAGAGTAAAGGAAATGGATGAAAGCATTCATCATTTAGTATACGAGGAAAGAGGTTTATGGAATTAGGTTGAAATTAAAGGATTCTCTCCGGTGAGATGAAGGAATGGGCATTTTTGTTTCAGCACCCACTTACAAGTCGAATTACACTCCTATGATCTCATTGGAACGTCCCCAAAATCTTGCAGTGCTGTTCTTATTAATCCAGTTTTACAGAGGAGGATTCTAAGGTTCAGATAGGAGGTGATGTGCCCAAAGCCACGTAGCTTTAAAAAGGCAGAGAAAGGACTAGAACAGCTTGCCAGAGTGAAGGTGGTTGAGATGTGAGATGTGCCAATGAAAGAAACAAAAAGAGATCTCTTCCCCCTCTTCTCTCCTCTCCTTTCTCCCTTCTGCTCACGGGCCGCCCTCCTTCCTTTCAGCCCCAGCAGAACAGAGGCAATTGCAATCTTTGGTCAGGAAAGAAAGAGCTGGCACCTGCCTGGCTCCCAGCTTCCTTATCTGTAGAATGAAGAGTTTAGAAAGATGGCTTTAGACCAACTTGAGTGAGTGTTGGTGTAACCCACATCAAACATAGCTGCCTCGTGACCCAGTCCTGACGTGGTAATAATGTGCTCAGAGAAACAACTGTCAGGTATCCAAAAAGTAATTCACAAAAAATTTCTAATCTCTGCTAATATGTCTCAAAGCACACCAAAAACGTATTCTGTTCAAACTAGAGCAGCACCTCAAAACCTTTTTCTGTCTCCATACGCTTCAGATACACCACCTCTCAAATCCCGTCAGCTCTCTCCACACTCCTAAAAACTCTCTGTAAGCCCAGAAGGTTCTCATCTTTCTTCTCCTCTCATCTCACCCTCAGGATCTATTTATTTCTCCCCACTAGTAACTCAGAGTTACTTTCAGAGGAAATCAAGTCACCCAGTCTGGTTCCATCAATGCTCCCCTTTCCCTTTATCCTGGGTCAGCCAGGGAGACAGTGGCTACCCCAGAATTCCCAGAATTCCCACCCACGGGCAGAGGAGGGGAGAGAGGGCCTGTTAATAGAGATGAATAAACAAATTTCCTCCCACAATGGGACAAGTCCAGAAAAAGGCAAATGAGAGGAACTCTTTTACATTGCAGATGCTCAAAGACAGGGAAGGTCATGGGAAACTCCCTCTTAGGGTCTCCTTAGGTTGCATCCGACCCTCAACCCCACGGCTTTGTACAATCCCCGGCTGCCGACTCTTGTCGGATGGGGGAGGAACATGCTGCTCGTTTCCCTGATGAGGACTCACAGAACAGTGGGAGCAAAGAAAGAAGGAAGGAAGGAAGGGAGGGAGGAAGTCAGGAAGTCAGGAAGGAAGGAAGGAAGGAAGGAAGGAGACAGAGGATGGCACTGTCACCATGGCAGATGAAAGCTGGAGGCAGCCCCGGCCTTGGTGCACAGCTGAGAAGGGAAGGATTGCCCTGAGATACTCTTGAAGCGTGTCCCATCCTGCTCTTGGTTCTCCTGCTTTTGAGGGAGCTGGCCCCACCTCGGGGAAGTCAGGGCAATCCTTGGATTTGCTGAACAGTTGCATGCATCACCTTGTTTAGACTTTACAGCCACTCGGGTGTGCAGGCGTTGTGCTGAAATGATCCACTTATAAGTTGCTCTCCCTGACGGTATATAAACTCCTCCAGGGCAGGCCTTTCATTTTATAAATCCCATATCCCCGGCACCCGGCCTTGTGCACGGGCCCATGGCAGCTGCTTGGTGTTGGTGGAATGGAGGTGCACGGAGCAGACTACAGTCCAGAGCCACCAACTAGTTTCTGGTGGAGTCAGGACCAGAGCTCAGCGATCTTGACTTCTACTTCAGCATAGTTTCCACTGTGCCGTAGTCCTGGGCAGTGTGTGTGCACGTGCGATGTAGGGTATACACACACCTGTGTCCCCACGAGGCAGTAGCATAGCAGCAAGGATAACGTTTGGGCTCTGAGTCCAGACCTGGTACGATTCCTGTTTCTGCCCTTATAAGCAAATCTTTAACTTCTCATCTGTAAACTGTGCTTGATGATACCACCCCCAACAGAGCTGATGTGGTGACCCAATAAATAATAACAACAAAAGGTGATCTGGAAAATCCTCAGCTGGCTTGCACTTCGTAGCCCTTCACTCCCTCCCGTCCCGGGCTCCCAGGCCCCAGACCACACGGGCATGCATGTGCCTGGTCACAAACACCCTCTGCTCCTGCGGCAGACTCTAGGACGTCCAGCAGAGGTAAGAGCGGAGGTCAGCAGTGCGGGGCGTTTGGCGTGTGTCTCTGCAGGCCCTCAGCAGATGGAGCCCGTGGCCTCTGGCTCACTCGGAGCAGGAAGGACTGCAGGGCTTTTCCCAGGGAGGAGAGGGTTGTGCAACGGTTCTCCTGCCCCGGCCTCCCTGACCCTTCGCCTTGCGGCTCTGGAGAGTCCCTGCCCTCAGAAATTCCTCCCCTGCCACCCTATCTGGGGGAGTCCAGGGAGAATAAGATGACCTCTCTCGGGTTTTGGAATTCCCAGACTAGCCAGGAACAAATCCTCCAGAGCTGCCCTGGCTTCCAAACACAGAACTCAACTTAATTCCCCGGGGGCCGTCGCCTCCACGTCCCCCTTCTCCAGCGCCAGACACGGAGCCCTGTTTCCCCATCTACCGTGGACGTTTTCTCTGACGGGCTGGGCCGGGGGCTGCAAATGGGCTGGAGGCCCCGAAGGCCCAGTGTAACAAAAGTGAGAGGAGCTCGTGGGGTCGGGGCTCAGGTTATGCCCCGCGGGCCCCAGGTCCCGCTGGGGAGGTGACGCAGAGACCTGGTCAGCCCAGGGCCAGCGCTCGCTGCCCGGGATTCGAAGCTCAATGTACCTACTCTGTAAGTGGCATTCAGAGCTCCCACGGTGCTGGGAGTTTACCTCTGTCATTCAAATAACCAGTCAGTGCAAGGGCCGTGCAACAGTGCCCAGCACTTAAAACTGTTGGCTGTTATTGCAGAAATTGTGGCTGTTATTACAACCCTGCTAGCACTGCGCTGTATTTGTCTGAGTGTGTGTCTCTCACACTGGGTGCTGCATTGGGTCCCCAGTGTTCAGCACAGTATCCAGCTCACAGGTGATGCTAATTAAAAAAACTTTTTTTTCTGTTGGACACTACTCAAGAATCTTTGAATAGCTCCTGGAATGAACCTGGGTAGAAGGCTGTCCCTTGGCCAGTGACAAAAGCCCTGGGGTTAATACACTTGGGGTGGGAATTCATGAACCCTTTTCTAACTCTTGGGGCTATCTTAGGTAGTCTCTGGGCCTTCACTTCTCTGCCAACAAAGTGAGGGGGAATCGGAATCACCCTAAAGGGCCTCTCTGCTTCCAAAGACTGACAAGAGGTGACTTGATTGTAGGCAAAGAGAGAAGGGATAAGGGAGGGCGTAGAAATCCAAGGTCAGGCTCAGGGTGGGGGTGAGGGTGGGATGAAGCTGGGCCTACGTTCTGGGAGGAAAGGGCTGACCAGCCTGGCCCACACAACCCCTCGGCTTCCACTTTGAGGAGCCTACACCACTGTGACACAGGTGACTGAAATTCCCATTTTAGAGTCACTCTTTTGGGGAGATACACAGGGGGCTCTTGTTAAAATGTATGTATTTGGGGTGGGGTGTGGTGGCTCACGCCTGTAATCCTAGCACTCTGGGAAGCTGAGGTGGGAGGATGGCTAGAGGCCAGAGGTTTAAGACCAGCCTGAGCAAGAGTGAGACCCCATCTCTACAAAAAATGGAAAAATCAGCTGGGCATGGGGGCACACATCTGTAGTCCCAGCTACTCAGGAGGCTGAGGCTGGAGGATTGCTTGAACCCAGGAGTTTGAGGTCGCAGTGAGCTATGATGATGCCCCTATACTCTAGCCTGGGAAATAGAGTGAGACTCTGTCTCAAAAAAAAAAAAATGAGAAAAGAAAACAAGTATATGTTTGTCACAGATCAGATAACATTTATCAAATACACACATGCCAGGGATTGGTGGTGTCAGATTACTAAGTAACGGTTAACTGAGGGCACGGGGCACAGAGGTCTGGAACACAGGGATGCCCAGGATGCTGAATTAGAGTCCCCAAATGCAGGGCCAGGGACTGGCCTGAGGCCTCAGTGCTGCTGGGGAAAGACCTCAATTTCTGTAAGTGAACAGAAGGGGAATCAGGTAAAGATCTACTTCCTACAAATTTTGCCTGTTCCCTGTGGCAAGGTCTGCTTGCATTCACGCACTCAAGGATTCGCCGTTTGTTGAGTGTGGGCAGTATTTCGGGTGCTGTGCTGAGGGCTGGGACTGGGCTGGGTAAGGCAGCAGGCGGGATGCGGTGCAGGTCCTGCCCTCCAGGACACAAGCAAAGCGTCGACACCCCTCGACCATCCATCAGGCACCCACGCCTGGCCAGCTTGGAGGCCCACGTTGCCCAGCGGGCTGGCCTGCCCTGGCTCTGGAGCTGGCTCTCTAACAGCCTTGGAAGAAATCTGGGGCTGTCATTGGCTTGGCACATCTCCACAGCCGTGAAAGAGAAAATGGGTCAAAAGGAATGCGTGCTGGGGCGGGGAGCGAACCTGCTCCCTTTTCGAGCTGGAGGGCCTGCAGGGGAGAGGGGTCCAGCCCTCCCTCTTGACTCCCCACCCCACAGAGCAGCTGTTGATCTCAGGGAGGAGTCGGGGGTGACGGACCCCGGGTGACACAGACGCTCAGCCCTGCCACCCTCTTCTTTGTTCACACGGCTCTCCGTGACCTGTGCCAAAATGAATTCCAGATTCCAGGAAGGAAGGTTCCTGGGAACCAGAGCACTCGAGGGACTCTGGGCCTTGATGTCACCACCAATCCTGAGGAAATCGAGCCTCGCTGCCTCAGAGCCCCCACGTGCACATGATGCCAGGGACGGGCAGAAACTGAGCCCAGGAGACAAAGCCAGGCTGAGCCCTTCCTCACCGTGGCTGTTTTATCTCAGTGGTCATTAAGGAGAAAAAAACTCTAAAAGTCAAAGATTAAAGACTTGGTTATTCCAAATTTGGTGGTTTCCTCAGTGCATGGGCTACTCTAATATTTTAAAGTAGTTTGGATATGATGTCTTTCACTTGAATTGAACACACACACACACACACACACGCGCACACACACACACAGCTTGACCTCTGTGGACTGTACCCTCTAAAGCAGTGGTCCCAAGCGTTTTTGGCACCAGGGACAGGTTTTATGGGAGACAATTTTTCCACGGATGGGGGTGGGTGGTGAGGAAGATGGTTTCAGGATGATTCAAGTGCATTACATTGATTGTGCAGTCAAACCTCTCTGCTAATGATAATCTGTATTTGCAGCCGCTCCCCAGTGCTAGCGTCACCGCCTCAGCTCCACCTCAGATCTTCAGACGTTAGATTCTCATAGGGAGCCACAACCTAGATCTTCCCATGCGCAGTTTACAGTAGGGTTCGCGCTCCCAAGAGAGTCTAATCTGACAGGAGGCGGAGCTCAGGCTGTGATGCGAGCGATGGGGAGCGGCTGTAAATACAGATGAAGCTTCACTCCCTGCCCTGCTGCTCACCCCCTGCTGTGCAGCCCGTTCCTAACAGGCCACCGACTGGTACCTCCGCAGCCTGGGGGTTGGGGACCGCAGCTCTAAAGGAATTCATGACTAGTTACCGCATGTGCTACTGAACAAGTGTGATGCATTTCTGAGTGTTTACTAACATGGAAATACTTTGTCAATGGTGAACTTAATGCTTATTCTCTATTTTTTTTAAAACAAATTGAGATATAAGTGAACCTCTTAACATGTTTTATTTCTACCTATGCATCTGCCCCTAGTGATTTCAGAATCAGGTACCATTGGCCATCACAGCATGGCGGATGGCCCAGTGAATATTTGCTTCAATTTTTTTTTTTTTTTAGCAGTAGCAGCACATTTTTGTTGTGGTAGATCAGTGATCTAAATAAAAAGAGAAAAAATATAATTAGTTGGAATATTAACATGGAGTGTTAATATCAATTTTGATTATTTTATCTTCTCTTAAAATCTGCATGAGGTGATGCTGGGAATTTAAATTCACAAAACTAGCACATACAACGTGTACAACTTTTTTTCCCCCCATAAGATACTACACTTGTATGTGAAAAATTCCCCTGTAGACTGGGAATTCTAGTTTTTAAGGTGCCTGCACTTTTACACACGTGTGTGCTGTAGCTGAGCACACGGCTGTGTGTATGATGAGTGCTTATTAAATATTGTCGCATGTCTAGTTGATAAGAAGGGATCAGAGATAAAGACACACATGGCCAAGGCAGCGTTGCCCCTATCCTGGGTGTGCCCTCCAGTGTAACCCAGCGAACCGTAACGGAACATCCCAGTTGGGTGCCAGACACTGGAGCAGGTGCTGGGGTTGCAAAGTAGAATAAACACAGCCTTAACTTGGAGCCCCCAGGACACTGATGAGACCTGTTACAGCAATATGTACAGAGCTGTGGAAGGACAGACTTGATTCCATCTCTGAAGGTCTGAGAGGGGGTCACGGGGAGTTGAGTTTTGAAGGGTTTGCAGGTGTTATCAAGGTAGGGAAGGGCATTTGAGGCAGAAGGAGCCCAGAGGTGAAGGCACGTGGTTCTGGGAGGAAAGAGCAAGCAGGAGGGGTAGAGAGAAACTTCTAAATATGCTTCTCGGGAGTTCGGCCCTTATCCTACAGGCAAGCGGTTGTGGAAGGTTTGTGGGTGTGTACAAAGGTGAGTGGGCACCTCTGGAAACGGGCAGAAGATTCCACATAGGAGACACCAAACACTGCTTCTGATGTTCAGCTGCCATCGCCGTTGGTAGAGTCCGCCTCATAATCATGTGGCCCGAAGCTGTTGCCTGGCAAGAGCCACCTTTTCGCAACGGCAGCAGCCTAGCAGGGCCCTGGGGGCAAACCTGGCTGCAGCCGGGGCCCTTCAAATCAGAGCTTTCTGCTTTGAGGCCTTTCTTCCAGCCTTCCCCTTTGGGGCCGCCCACTGGTAACAATTAGTGATTAATTAGTATGTGCTGTTGTTAGATCTTAGAAGATGTATTTCTCCAAAAGAAATGCTTGAAGGTGAAAATACCTAAACGTCTAGTGGAAGTGCCAGGAATATTATAATTGTATATTAAACATTGGTTTTCTTTTTTTTCCTTACTAACCAATTACCCAGTTGTCCATGCCTAGGGAAAGAAAGTCCCAGATACCCAAACACCCAGAAACCAGGTGTCTCCCTCTCTTCAGTGGTAATTGCTCAAATGGTGGCCCATTGCCTGCTAAGGGGTGTGTGATCTCAGGCTTGCTAGATTCTCCGTGGCTGTCCTGCTTTATATATAGCACAGGTACTTCAATAACCTTGTATGAATGATTCTTCATTCTTTGACAGTCCATTGTATGCTGATAAATTTCTAGATTTGTCATGGTTAAATGGAACAGAGGGCCAGGGTGTGTGTGTATGTTGGGCAGCAGGGGCAGGGGTGGGGAGCTGGCAGTGGGACAGAAAAATTATGGAAATTATGTGTTGAGTGACAGCTCCCCCAGCGAAAACTGGGATTGGGCTTCACTGGACAGGATGCTGGTTGGGGAAATATCAGAGAATAAAAAGCTTGAATAATTCCAAGACAATGAGTAGAGAGAAATGGAGATGCTAGTATCTGATAATGAAGCAATGTTGTTATTGGGCCTGGTTAAACCTGTCTGTGTTTATTTAGTGACTCAGTTCATTTGATCCTCACAGCAACCTGTGAGAGAGAGAGATACTGTCATCACCCCACTTTACAGGTAAAGAAACTGAGACTTAAGAAGGTATCCAAAGTCGCACTTCTGCAAAGTATTATAGTACAGGCAGGATTTGAGAAAATCCCATCTTGCAGGCCCAGACTTTTAAGCCCTTTTGCCAAATGTTCATCCTTTCCTCCACTGGAAAAAGACAAGGCTGATAAACTGTCACTACTATGTCCTTTTCCTCAGGAAATACACATTGAAGTATTTAGGAGTAAAGAGGCAACTTGCTGTTAAATACTTTAAAAAGTAATAATAATATCAATATACACGCAGCAAAAATGATAAAATGCATGTGGTAAGATATTAACAAATGGGAAAGCTAGTGCGAGAGTTCGTTGTACTATTCCTGCAACTTGTTTGTAAGCCTGAAATTATTTAAAAACAAATTACAAAAAAAAAAAATTGTGACTAAGTTACGTGCCTAGAACAAAATGATTCTTTGTCCTTCTCTATTTCATAGTATGTTCATAAATTTCTAAATTTGTCCTGGTTAAATTGGGCAGATGCCGGTGTGTGTGTGCGTGCGTGCGTGTGTGTGTGTGTGTGTGTGTGTGCGTGTGTGTGTGTGCGTGCGTGCGTGCGTGCGTGTGTGTGTGTGTGTGTGTGTGTGTGTGTGTGTGTGTGTGTAGGGGCCAGGGATGTGAGACGAACTGCACAAGTCTTCCTTTCACCCTTCTGGGGAGAAACCCACTTCTCGGGGCCTGTGTGAGAAAAGCAGTGAGGAGATTTCCGGGGGCTGTTGATCCCCCAGGTTATAGAGCAGATCCCCCTGCGAGGGGTAGGCAGGTCTGTCAGAGAGCTCAACTGGAGCTCAGCAAGTGTCTGGACCACCCCTGCCTGGACGGTGCGAGGTGGTCCCTGCCATTTCCGCTTTCAGGAGAACAAATCCTTGCCAGCAGAGTGCCAAGAAACCCGTGCAATGACTTTCACCTGATTATTATACAATATTGTTTTGCAACTGGAAAACAGAAGGCTGCTGAAAAATCCCTTTACTGCTGCGTGTCTGAATTATTCCCTCACAGTTTCTCATAAAGAACCAATTAATGAATTAGAGCCTGTAAGGAGAATTCCCCAAATCTCCTGGTCTGCTTGTTCCAAAATCCTGTGCTCTTAACTACTGGGCCTGCAAACCATTCATCCTGTCGGGTTGGGGGGACACCCTCACTGGGATTTGGTTTGTAAAAGCAAAGGGAAGGCAGCAGCCAGAGCAGGAAGAAGTCAGGGGGCCGGGAGCTTGTTCCAGATCATGGCCCTTCAGTCAAGCAGGAGCGAATCTCCATGTGCAGCCTCATGGGGAGAGTGGGGACCTTAGAACTGATCTCTTACAGCCTCTGGGATGGCTTAGAAATCCCTTTGTCATACAGGGCATTTGTCACCATGCTATTTGACTGGGTCGCCTTTTCCAATAACAGTCCCTTGTGCTAAAAGGGGTGCAAAGGCAGACTCTGAAATTCCAACACCCTTGTTTTTTCTGTTTTTGTTTGTGTTTCCTTTGGGGCCACAGTTCTCCCATTAGTGTTATCATTATGAGTTTGTGCTTCACCTTTAAGACAGAGGCCTTGTTTTTTGTATAGACAGCAAGGTTTTCAACCTTGGCACTATTGACAGATTGGACCAGGTGATTCTTGGTTGTGGGCCTGTCCTGTGCATTATAGAATGTCAAACGGCTTCCTTGGCCCCTGCCAACTAAATGACAGTAGCACCCCCTTCCAACTGTGACAACTCAAAATGTCTCCAGATATTGCCAAATGTCCCCTGAGGGGTGACCAATGATGATTGAGAATGATTGATCTAGAACCTGCTTAGGACTAGGATCTTTGTGGACTTCTTGGGAAACCACCGGAAACAGGAGAGGGACCGGAGCAGGCTGGATGCTTTTGATGAAAACTCAGGCTAGTGGAGGGAAGAGAAGTCGTTATGATTTGGTATCTGGGGTATTCTGGAAGACGAGTTTTGCTGTATTGCTCTGGTGCTAGTTCCAAAACACTGGAACTATGTTATACTCTGCATCTGCTGTGAACGCAAGGAGTTTTTGAAAGCAGTCCCAGCATCAGGGCAGTACAGGGAGCTGACCTAGAGATATTAGTACTACGGTCCAGATTGCCAGGCCAAGGTCTTTGAACAATTAGAAACACGGCATCTTAAGAATGTTTGGGAGAGTCTATCTGAGCCCCACCCAGGTCTGTCTCCAGATCTGCCTAATCCGGGCAGTCTTGCTCCTTCCTCTCTAATTAAAAGTCCCCTGTCTGTGAAAGGTCAGCAAATTAATCTTTTACATTCCAAGAACAGAGCTGTGGACCGCCCGGGGTGAATTTCCATGATTCTTCAGATGTCCACCCTATATTTTCAAGAAAGTGCTGAGAAGTTTCACCTGGGAGAAAATATTTGCAATGCTTTAAAATAGCGTGAAAAAATAAGGTCTGTTCTTCTAGGGGCACTGCAACTTCAGCTAAAAAACGAACAAAAGCAAAGCCAGAGAGAGAAGTGTGCTGAAGCGCGTGCGTAATCCATCTGAGAGCATGAGGACTTGGGCCTTGCTCCTTCCTCGTGAATTGTGTACAGTTTTCGTGGGGTCTCTTTTTGACTCTTGGGCTGGGAGGGAACAGTGCTGCCATCCATTTCATAAACCAACAATATAAAACCAGGTTGTTGGATAAACTGTTCCAGGGGCAGGATTTGACCAGGTTGGATACAGTCATAACAAAATAATCTATGTAATTAATGAACTGTAACAAAATTCAGTTCTACTATAGTAGTACTCTCCACCTAATGTAGGTCTTTTTACTTTTTTTTGAGACAGACTCTCGCTCTGTCACCCTGTGTAGAGTGCAGTGGCCTTATCATAGCTCACTGCAACCTCAAACTCCTGGCCTCAAGCATCCTCCTGCATCAGCCTCCTGAGTGGCTGGGACTACAGGCGTGCACCACCACGCCCTGCTAATTTTTCTATTTTTAGTAGAAATAGAAACTCTTGCACAAGCTGGTCTCAAATTCCAGCTCAAGCAATCCTTCTTCCTTGGCTTCCCAGAGTGCTAGGATTACAGGCATGAGCCACTGTGCCCATCCTACTTTTTAAAATAATATAGTTATCAACCACTTTAAGATGCGTATTAATGTGTCTGGTCAGAGGCAGGTGCCGCAAGCCTGGATGTGAGGGGCTTCGTGCCTGTGTTGTTTCTCGCCGGGGCTCCTGCAATCGGCTTCCCATTGCTCCCCTACAATTCCGTTTCCACCCACAGCCACGCGATCTTTCAGAAACGTAACTCAGGTCACTCTGCTGCTTCAAACCCTCCAAAGCCTTAGACTAAAACCCCAGCTTTTCCCCAGCGCTCACCCGGCCCTTCCTGTTTGCCCCTTCGGTCCTCCCTGACCTCAGTGTGGACCCTTCTCCCTGTGCCGCAGCCACACCGGCTCTTCCGCCTCGAGGACTTGGTGCCAGCTGTTCCCTCGCTCTGCCGTCCTGCTCCTGATGGTCGTACGGCTGACACCTTGTCCCTCACTTCTCAACCCACTGTCACTCCCGCAGAGAAGCTGCCCACCCCACCCCATCTCTGCCCTATCTCCCCGTTTTCTTCCTTCACTCATCTTGTTATCACTCTCTGAAGTTACTTCACATTCCCATAGTTTTATTCGTGTCACCATCCCGTAGGTATTGTTCTGTGACTTGATTTTTTTCCCCACCTAACAATGTGTCCTGGAAATCTTTCCATGTCAGACTAAATGGGTCTGCCTCATTCCTTCTAATGGCTGCATAATATTCCTGCAAATGTATATACCAAAATGTGACTGCTTCCTTATTTATTTCTGATTTTTTACTATTACAAATAGTATCGAAGTGAGACATCCTTTGGGGTACATTTCTGTGCACATGTGCAAGTTTTTCCTGCAGTATAGATTCCTGGAAGTGGAACTGCCAGGTCAAAGGTTATGCCCATTTGTCATCTTGATAGGTGCTGACCGCCATATTGCTTTCCTAAAAGGCTTTATCAATTTACTCTCATCACTCTGTATTAGGATGTACACTTCCCCTCATCCTCACTGACGCTAATTAATATCATTTTAAAAACTTGTGCCTTAATCAATACGCAACAATGGTATCTTATTTCACACCATAGCCCTTAAGGCCCTTCTGAGATCGTTGCGTGCTGATGTCCCCTGGAATCAGGCCTTCAGGTCAGTCGAGGGAGAAGCAGCAAAGCCCTCTGTGAGCTCTGAGAGTTTCACGAGACAAATGAAACCTTTCAAAGCAGCCTCATCCATTGCAGCTGAAACCTCCTCTGTCCCGCCGCCAACAGAGCTCAATCAATAACCCGGAGAGCAGTGGGCCAGCCCGACATTTCCTGCATGCGGCTCTCTCTGCCATCCATCATCCACACACCGCAGCTGAGGCTGGGAGTCAGCCGGAACCTGCCCAAGTGCAGCACAACCCCCAACCCCCACCCCAGCCTTGGCTTCTCTGACCTCACTCGGAACCCAGTGTTTAGTTTCACTTAAAGAGAAGAGAAGAGGGTCGCAGTCAGACCCTCGGTGTCTGGAGGTGGTTTTCCAAGCCAGGAAGGGAACATCTGCTCTCTCCAAGGGAGGGCAAGACAGAAGGGGCAGCGAGCACCAAGAAAAACATCTCACTGGGGCCAGGGACAAGCATGGCTGGCCAAAAGTAAGACTTCTTAGACTTAATACTCCCACATGAGCAAGCTGCTAATGTTTTCAATGAGTCTCTGAGTTTTTCTTGTCCCCCTCTGCCTTCCTCCCCAAAGGAGCTGTTGGACTTCCCCAGGAAATGAACATGTCCCCTGAGTGCTCTGCTCCGCTCTTTGCGTCATTATCTGACAGCAGTGTGAGCCAGATAGCATCACTACCTCCAGCTTAGAGACGAATCAACAGCTGAGCAGCTGCGTAGCGAGTTGGGTACCCGAGGTCACCCAGCTAGCGATGCCTGGGGCAGGACTTGAACCCAGAGCCTACAAACTTATGCTCTACCGCCTCTAGGTGAGGGTTGGTGTCTCAACCTAAGGAATTTACAAAGGCTTTATTTTGGGGTGTTTATAAATTATCGTGCATTTCTTTACTTTTAGGTTGCTTAGAGGAAAGTCCAAAATAAACAATGAAATTACTTTCAAATTGTGTCCTTTCCATGTCCCTGAAAGAGTCCCACACGTGGTACATTTTCTATGGGCTGACTTCCTTTCTCCAGTTCCGTGGTAACTCGAGTTTGCTTTTTGGTTCAGGGGTTCACTGGGCACCCTGGCTGAGGGAGGGGCAGGGCGACCAACTGTATTAGCTTCCTATTGCTGCTGTGACAAAATGCCACGGAATCATTGGCCTAGAACAACACGAATTTATTATCATCCTATAGTTCTTGACATTTTATAATTAAAGAGAGTTCTTTCTGGAAGCTCTAGGGGAAAATCCATTCTCTTGCCTTTTCCAGCTTCCAGAGGTCATCTGCATTCCGTGTCTCGCGACCCCTTCCTCCGTCTCCAACGCCAGCAGCGTGGCATCTTTCTCTCTCTCCCTCTCTCTCTCTCTCTTATCTCTCATCTCTCATCTCTGCTTCTGTTGTCGCATCTCCTTCCCTGACTCTGCCCTACTGCATCCCCTTTGTGATCACACTGGGCCTGCCTGGGTAATCCAGGCAGGATAATCCATTTCCTCTTCTAAAGATCGTGACTTTAAGTCACATCTGCAAAATCCCTTTTATAAGATAACATATTCATGGGTTCTAGGGATTAGAACAGGGGCCTTTGCTGAGGGCCATTACTCAGCTCACCACACCAACCCTCTCAGTTTGTTGGGGACTAAGGTCTCCCAGAACGTGGGGCTTTTAATGCTAAAACCAAGAAAGTCCTGTGCAAACCTGGACAGCTGGTCACCCTAGAAGGGAGCTCTCATTCCAGAAAGATACTTCTACTAGGGGAAGTAGAGATGGAAGAGGAACACCAATAAAAAAGCTGTAAAGGAAATAGTGTTTTTCCAGAAACACTCCTTAGGGAAAAAGCAACGTTCAATCTTTAAAAACTCCCAGCACTACAGCCTCAGTGTGACCCCATCCTCACAAAAAAAGAAACTTGTCATGCTGAACGCTGTGTCGCCTGTTTCAACTGACAAAAAACCAAGCTATTTCCCAGATAAACTATTCCAAAGCCTGAATTATCCTTAAGTAAGAAGACTACGGTAAACTTGTATGCAAAAAGGTTAATAAATTGTAGAATAACAGAATCATGGTTAAAAATAGAACTGGATTCCATGCAAATGACACAGATGCGAAGCCACAGTGGGTTTTCTACATCGAGTGGCCCCTCCCTGTCTTTGTTCCTCCCCCTCACCTTCCATTCTGTCCCCCCCCCCCCCCCCCCCCCGCAACCACCCCTCTCGCAGTTATATTTAGTATTACAGTCTGCGGGGGCTCTAAAATAGTTCTCGCATGCTTTTGAGTCTCACTGAAGGGGAAACCTTCATTCCGTGTCATATTTTTATGTATATATTTAGTTTGTGTCATAGTTGTACATATATATTTAGCTTTCCATTTTTAAAGAAATAAATACAAAAAGTGGTTTTTCAACAATGGGTGAAATCCAAGAAGCTGGGAGCCTGGTTTGGAAAGGATGGGGGATGGGAAGGGTTGGACCAAGGCCAGGCTGCCGGGCGGCGGGTACCTGCTGGGGACACGGGAGAGGTTCCCTGGGCGTGGTCTGTCGGCAGTGACAGCGGTGGGAGTGAGGGTCATAAATCATTCCCAGCTGTGAGGACAAAGGGACTCCAGTGCTCCCAAGCTAGATGTGGTGGAGCAGATGCCATCAGCAGTAACGAGGGAGCAGCTGGCCCAGTCCGTGTGATTCCCCGACAGCCACTTCGGGGCTGCACGTAGGGGCTGCAAAAGCCAGACGCGTGGATGGGAATCCAGGAACCAGATGAGGGGTCGTGGGCAGCATCTGCTACTCTCTGGTGCGTCCAGACAGCCTGAGGCGCATGCAGTGGGGGCTGCAGCAGCTGGGGGGGCACAGACGGTCAAGGAGGTGGGATTCTGCGTCTCCAGTGGAGCTTCCGAGGTTTGCGGGGCTGCTCTGTGCATGAGTCGTGAAGGTCTCTCAGCCTGATCCCACGTGCCTCCCAGCCTAGTCCACCCCTCCTGCCAGCTGCCACTGGGCCTGCATAGTGGCCCTGAGTGGGACAGCCCAACGGAGGAGGTGGTTGGGGCTGTGCTTAGTCCAGATTGGTTAGTTTGCATTTGAAACGTGTGCTCTAGGGCCAGTTTTCTATCTCAAGGAATGGCTAACTCTGAGAGGGGCAGTACCCCCAGGGTCAGCAAAGCCCCAGGTGTCAAAGCATCGGAATACAGAAAATACAAAGCCATGGTGAATACACCTTCCTCTCTGCTGTCAGTTCCCAGCTCAAGTCTCATCTAAGAAGACTTCCTAGGCCACCCCATCCCACTGGGATCTCTCCCTCCCTGAAGTCCTAATGTCCCCGCTGTTCATTTTGGTATCTACTATCTAAGCAAAGCATATGCTGTGTTTCCCCGCCAAATCAAAAACCTAAGCTCCTTGGAGACAGGGATTGTGTCTTTTACTTCTCTATGTTCCTTAGAGCAACTGGCACAGAGCCTGGAGCATAAGCACTCGTTACATTTTTGTTAGGAAATGCTCAAGGTTCAGTTTGGTCCGCCACAGCGATGACTCCTTTAAAACATTTTTTCCTAACCCCTAAGCAGGAATAACCCTTCACTAGAGGCACGCACAGCTTGGTTTCTTCCTTTTTTTATCCAGTGCTTGATCTTTCTACAATCTGGAATGTTTAAAAATCCAGACAGCCTTTGTGAAACTCACAAACAAGGAAAATACAGGCAGCTCCAGCTGTGAATACAACTCGGAAGGGGTCATTTCTAATTGCAGCTGAAAAGGAAAAATTGAGTTAGTATTGATGCCCTGACCAGTGTCTCCTCCATTCACTCCCTGGAAGGGGAGAGTAGATTACACATGTCAGCCAGCTTTGCTGAGTAGCCAGGAGGCAGATGAGACATGTCTGTCTAATAAATTTTTATTAACGGGCAAGTCATCCATATTGTATCCATCCTTGGCTGCTCAGTCCAGCATAGGCCACCAGGAAGGGAGATTTACCTGGTTCCATGTGGCCTGGGATGAGCTGTGAGACACAGCGGATCCCCAGGGTACTGAGGACAGGATGGGGCCCTGCTGCTGCCAGCCATGGGCTCCTCCTCCATGAGCACAGGAGCAAAGACTGCGGACCAAATGCAGAGTGGGTCAGCCCCGAGTGTAAAATGTTAGAGTAATCTGGCTCCTTCCCTGGGGCAGAACTGATGGACAAAAATAAAACACATTTTGGGAAGTCTGGCATGAAATTAAATTCCAAGGCCTCTAGCTACAGCTTTGCCAGTGAGCTGGCTTCCTCCCAACGTCCGGAAATGCCCTTGTCATGCAAGTTAGAGGTGGCGGTGGAGTGGGGAAAGGAGGAGAACTTCCTCCGTGGGTGCCTTGATGTTGCAGGGGCTGCCCCAGCTGTCTTTAGCCCCCTTGCTGTTCACAATGTAGTCCGCAGCCCAGCAGTGCTGGTCTCGTTTGGGAGCTTGGTTAGAAATACTGGATCTCAGGCAAGGCTGGCGCTAAGGTGAGGCGAGGGGCATGCCCTTCTAGTGCCCCAACACTCAGTAACCAAAACAAACAATATTTTAAAATATCAAAATCAATGCAAAAAAAATTCAGGATGAACAAAATGTCAGTTTTCAATAAAGGAAGGATGTGACCCTGTACTTGAATGATCCCGCCTTACTTGCTTCATGCTAATCTTGGCTCTGATCTCAGGCCCCAACCCAGACCTACAGAATCAAAATCTGTATCCCAAAAAGACCCCTGGAGGATTCATGTGCACATCAAAGTTTGAGAAGCACAGCTTTAGACAACACCCTGGCCCACATCATACCAACCCCAAATCTTGGAATCCAGACAGCAGCAAAAACGGAAAGATATGAGCAATGATAACGTTCCAGAAGTAACTCCACCAGCTGGCTTGCCATTGGTCTGGATTTGCACACCACCACCCTGAAATTGTAGTGTTTTGTAATTTGCCATGAACTTAAAAAATTTTTTATTGTGAAATTTTTATAGATTCACAGGACTTGCAAGGATAGATAATACAGAGAGATCCTGTATACCCTTCACCCTGTTTTCCGCAGTGGTTACTGTCTTTGTTTGGGCTGCTGTAATAAAATACCTTAGACTAGGTCATTTGTAAACAATATAAATTTATTGCTCACAGCTCTGGAAGTTGGGAAATCCAAGATCGAGGCCCCAGTAGTACCTGGTGAGGGCCTGGTCTTCAGAAATGATGCTGTCTATGTGTTCTTACGTGGTGGGAAGGCACAAAAGGGGCAGATGAACTTTGTCAGGCCTCTCTTGTAAAGACAGTAATCCCATATACAAAGGCTCCACCCTCATGACCTAGTCACACCTAAAGGCTCCACCTCTTAATACCAACACTTTGGAGATTAGATTTCAACATATGAATTTTAGAGGAATGCAAACATTCAGACTCTAGCAGTTACATCTTATGTAACTATAGTACAATATAAAAATGAGGAAATTGACATTGCTATAAGGTGCATGTATAATTCTATGTCATTTTATTGAATGTGTAGATTCACTCAACCAACACAAGTAAGATACAGAACTAGTCCATTACCACAAAGATCTCCCTCGAGCTACAGTTTTGTAGTCACATCCACCCCCTTCTCTAACCCACCATCCCTAAACCCTGGCAACCACTAATCTTTCTGACAACATTTTGACAATGTTATATAAGTGGAATCATATCGTATGCAACCTTTTGAGATTGCCTTTTTCCCCCACTCAGCATAATAAACTTGAGATCCATCCAAATTGTTGCATGTATCATTAGTTTGTTCCTTTATATTGCTGAATAGTACTCCACAGTAAGAATGTACCACAGTTTGGTTAACCATTTACCTACTGAAGGACACTTGGGTTGTTTCCCGTGTTTGGATATTACAAGTAAAGCTTCTATGAACTATTCTAGTTCCTTTAACTTTCCATGTAAGTTTTAGAATTATATTACCTATGTTTACATGAAAAAATCTTGCTGGGATTTTGATTTTGATAGAAAGTACATTAAATTTATATATCATTTTGAGGAGAATTAACATCTTTACTGTGTTGAGTCTTTTAGTCCATAAATATTATTTGTCTCTACATTTATTTATATCTTCTTTGATTTCTTTCCTCCGCATTTTATAGAGTTTAGCATATAAAATCTGTATATATTTTATTATTATATATTTATATATAAGTATTTCATTTATTTGAGTGATTACAAGTTAGCTTGTATTTTTTTTTTAATTTAAGAGATGGGGTCTTGCTATATTGTCCAAACTCTTGAACTCAAGCGATCCTCCTGACTCAGCCTCCCAAGTATAATTAGCTGGGGCTACAGGGACCTGTCACTGTTCCTGGCACCTTGTGTTTTGATTTCAATTTCAACATGTTTGTTGCTAGCATATAGAAATACAATTAATTTTCTTATGTTGATCTTATATCTTATGACCTTGCTGAATTCATTTATTAGTTCCAGGAGTTTTCTTACAGATTTCTTGGCATTTCTAAATAGAACATCGTGTCATCTACAGTTTTTTTTTAATTTTCCTTTTTTGATCCGGATGTCTTTTATTTCCTTTTCTTGCCTTATTGTGCTTCCTAGAACTTCTGGTACTATATTAAATAAGAGTAGTGAGAGCAGACATCTTTCCTAGTTCCTGATCTTAGGAAGAAAGCATTCAGTGTTTCACCATTAAGTATGATGTAATTTGTAGGTTATTGCAGATGTTCTTTATCAAGTTGGGAAAGTTCCTTTCTCTTTCTACTTTACTGAGAGTTGTTACAATGAATGAATGTTGAATTTTTTCAACTGCTTTTTCTGTATCAGTTGATAGGATCATGTGATATTTCTTCTTTAGCTTGTTGGTGGATTTTCAATGTTGAAACAGCCTGGCATCCCTGGAATTCACACTCCTTGGTCATGGTGTTTAATTCTCTCTATATACCTGGATTCTATTTGCTAACATTTTGTTAAGAATTTGTGTGTGTATATTCACAAGGGATATTGGTCTGTAGTTTCTTTTTTTGTACTACCTTTGCCTGGTTTTGGGTATCAAGGTCATACTGGCTTCATAGAATGAATTGAAAAGTACTCCTTCCTTTTCTATTTTCTAGAACAGATTATGTAGAATTGATTTTAATTCTTCTTTAAATGTTTGGTGAAATTCTTCAGTAAAACCATCTGGTGTTATACAGTTTTATATTCATAATTTGACTTGATCATCATAACAACCTTGCAAAGAAGGCATTTTACAGTTATGGAACTTAAGGCTCAGCAAAACGAAGTGACTTGCCCGAGATGTAGACATCTTCTGATCCCAAGTTCAGTGTCATTTCCACTATACCACAGTTCCCAAGTTTGTCCAGGCAGAGTTTCCAGGCATTTGCAATCTCTCTGGGACACAAGGAAAGAAAACAATCTTATCTGCTTCTGGCCACTTTTGTTAGCTGGATGCCTGTTTTTTCTTGCTTGACATTCCATTCAAGTTAGAGGATAATAAGGCAGCTAGCAAACTGCAAAGTATAAAACCTAGTACTATCAGCACAATGATAAAGTTACAGTTTAAAAGATTGGTGGGAGAGAGGGGGTGGAGCAAGATGACCAAATAGAAACTTCCAGAGATCGTCCCTACCCATGAACACCAAATTCAACAACTATCCACCCAAGCAAGCACCTTCAAAAGAACCAAAAATCAGGCGGGTGATCATACTACCTGGTTTTACCATTATATTAATAACCAGGAAAGGCACTGAAGAGGGCAGAAGAGGCAGTCCTGCATTGCCTATGCCACGCCTCCCTATCCCCCGGCAGTGCTGCACCAACACCCTCAGTGGAGAGAGAATCTGTTTGCCTGGCGGAGGGGGAGTGCAATGATTGAAGGACTTTGCACTGAAACTCAGGGCTGACCTGGCACAGGGGAACACAGCACAGGGCAGAATTCTGCCATTACCCACAGAGGGAGCATTAGACCAACCTGGCCACAGAGAAACCCTCCACCCCAAAACTTGAGTTCCAGCTAGCCCTATGCTGGCTGACAAAAAGCAGCCTGGGGTCTGGACTAGATTCTTAAGGCAGTCAGACCACAAAGGCCACAGTCATTGGGCAATTCCTGCAGCTGTGCTGGCTCAGATTCAGTGGACTTGGGGTGCACGTGACCCAGTGAGACACCAGTGGTGATGGCCAAGCCAGTGCCTGTGTCACTATCCCCCACTCCCAACTACAAGCAGTGCAGCTCGGGGACTCTTCTTCCACTTGGGGAAAGGAAAGGGAAAAGTTCAGAGGACTTTGTTTTGTAACTTGGGTACCAGCTCGGTCACAGCAAAATAAAGTACCAAGTAGACTCCTGAAGCCCCTGAGTCCAAGCCTTAGTTCCTGGAGGGCATTTCTGGACCCACCCTGGGCCAGAAGGAAACATGCTGCCCTGAAGGGAAGGACCCAGTCTGGACAGGATTCACCACCTGCTGACTAAAGAGCCCTTGGGCTTTGAATAAACAGCAGAGGTAGCCAAGCAGCAGTCACCATGGGCTTTGGATGAGACTGGGCTGGCTTCAGGTGTGACCTGGCACTGGTGGCCATGAGGGAGATCCACATCACTCCTCCCCCACCTCCAGCAGCCCAGCACAGAGAGGGAGGAGAGTGAGAGACTTTGTCTGGTAATCCAGGGGCCTAAGTCCATCAAGGTGGGACCAACAGGAGTCTGCAAGAGTCACAGCTTTAATGGGCTTGGGACACCCCAGTGCTGATATGGCTGCAGTGACCAAAGATCTAAATGACAACACTCAATTCCTTTTGACTATCTGGGAAAACTTTTCCAGGAGGATGGGCTCAAACAAACCCAGACTGTGAAGATTAAAATAAAATTAAAATACCTAGTTCTTCAATGCTCAGATACAGTGGATATCCACAAGCATCAAGAACACCCAGGAAAACATGACTTCACCAAACAAACTAAATTAAGGTACCAGTGACCAATCCTGGAGCAGTGGAGATATATGACCTTTCAGACAACGAATTAAAAATGGCTGCCCTGAAGAAGCTCAATGAACTTCAAGACAACACAGAGAAGGAATTCAGAAGCTTATCAGAGAAATTTAACAAACAGATCAAAATAATAAAAAAAAATCAAGCACAAATTTTGGAGCTTAAGAAATTAATTGACGAACTGAGAAATGCATCAGAGTCTCTCAAAAGCAGAATTGACCAAGCAGAAAAAAGAATTAGTGAGCTTGAAGACAGGCTATTTGAAAGTACAGTCAGCAAGGAAAAACAAAAAAAGAATGAAGCACGCCTACAAGATCTAGAAAATAGCCTCAAAGGGGCAAATCTAAGAATTATTAGCCTTAAAGAGGAGGTAGAGAGGGAGATTGTGTAGAAAGTTTATTCAAAGAAGAAATAACAGAGCACTTTTTCAAACCTAGAGAAATATATTAATATTCAGGTACAAGAAAGTCATAGAAAACCAAGCAGATTTAACCCAAACTATCTCAAGGCATTTAGTAATCAAGCTCCCAAAGGTCACAGATAAAGAAAAGGTTCTAAGGGAACCAAGAAAAAAATAACATATAAAGGAGCTCTGATACATCTGGCAGCAGACTTCTCAGTGGAAGCTTTATAGGTCAGCAGGGAGTGGCATGATGTATTCAAAGTGCTTAAGGAAAAAAAAAAACCCTTAATCCTAGAATATTATATCCTGCAAAAATATCCCTCAAACATGAAGAAGAAATAAAAACTTTCCCAGAGAGACAAAAGCTGAGGGATTTCAACACCAGACTTTTCCTGCAAGAAATGCTAAAAGAAATTCTTCAGTCTGAAAGAAAAGGATGTTAATGCACACAATAAGTCATCTGAAAGTATACAAATCATGATAACAATAAGTACACAAATACACAATACTCTATCACTGTAATTATGGTGTATAAACCACTTATATCTTGAGTTGGAAGGCTAAAAGACAAACCTATCAAAAATAATAGCAACAACTTTTTGAGAAATAGATAGTATAAAAAATATGGATGGGAACAACAAAATGTTAAAAGCAAAGAGGGAAATGGAGTTAAAGGGTAGAATTTCTGTTAGATTTCTCTTTGCTTATTTGTTTCTAAGCAGAGTGGTGATATGCTTCAAATAATTGGTTATATTAGGTCATAAAATATGAAATGTCCAATTTCAAATCAAAAGTGTAGTTTATTATATCTCAAACTAGAAGCAGTGCAATTAATCAAAGTATATGCCTAAAATATTTTTATTTATTTATTTATTTTTTATTAAATTCTTTATTTTTTTTGAGACAGAGTCTCACTCTGTTGCTCGGGCTAGAGTGCCGTAGCATCAGCCTAGCTCACAGCAACCTCAAACTCCTGGGCTCAAGTAATCCTCCTGCCTCAGCCTCCCAAGTAGCTGGGACTACAGGCATGTGCCACCATGGCCGGCTAATTTTTTCTATATATATTTTTAGCTGTCCATATAATTTCTTTCTATTTTTAGTAGAGATGGGGTCTCGCTCTTGCTCAGGCTGGTCTCGACTCCTGAGCTCAAACAATCCACCTGCCTCGGCCTCCCAGAGTGCTAGGATTATAGGCGTGAGCCACCGCACCCGGCCATGCCTAAACTATTGACACAGTTTTGCCGTCTTAACGGTAGCTTGTTTATGCCAGCAGCAAAGAAGGCTGGAGAGTCAGTGGTGATGAATCACAAAAGGTGTTTTCCACAGCTTGTTGAGAACTGAATATTTTTCCTCACAAGAAGTGGTCCAAAGCCTGGAAGAAGTGGTAGTCAGGAGAGAGGTGCAAAGTCTGGTGAATACGGTGGATGACAGAGAGTTTCCAAGTCCAGCCTCTGTAATTTGAGCAGTGTTGTTTGTGCAACATGTGGTTGAGCTTGTCTTGCAAGAGGATTGACCTGTCTCTATTGACCAATCTCAGCTGCTTAATGGCAAGCATTCTCATCATTTCATCCAATTGGTTGCAGTAGACATTCACTGTAATCTACTCTCCAGGTTTCATGAAGCTGTAGTGGATCATACCAATGCTGGACCACCAAACAGGCACCATTAGCTTTTTTTGAAGAATATTTGGTTTTGGACTGTGTTTTGGCACTTTGTCTTTATCCAACTCTTGTGTCAAATGCTTGCAGTTTTCAAAAAGAGTCCATTTTTCATCACACATAACAATATGGTGTAGAAATGATTTGCCTTTATGTTGTGACAGCAAAGAAAGGCAAGAGACGATGTCTCTTCTGACGCTTGTTTCATTCATGTGGAACCCGTCTATCCAGCTTCTTTACCTTGCCAATTTGTTTCAGATGGTCCAATATTGTTGGAATAACACATAAGTAGAGATGCATTTGCTTCCACTACAGCTTTCAGCTCATCATTATCCACCTTGGTCTCGGGTCACTCACATGGCTCATTTTCAAGATTAAAATCACCAGAATGGAACTTCTCAAACCATCGACGTACTGTGCATTCATTAGTCACATCCTTCCCAAACACTTCTTTGATATTTTGAGCTATCTGTGTTGCATTGGTTTCATGACAGAGCTCATATTAGAAAATAACACAAATTTTTTACTTATCCATGGTTTCACAAAAATTGCTCTTAAAAAATGTGAAAGATAATCACAAGCCAAAACATGCATTTTCAAGGCTGAGGATGTACCTTCACAATAAAAATAAAACAAGAAGTGTCAAAGTGAAATGTCAGAGATATCAACTGTCAAACTTAGTACTTAAGGAAATTGGACATTTCATACATAATATCCTAAATAAAAATGTTTTTTCTAAGCCTCATGGTAACCTCAAATCAAGAAACCTACAACAGATACACAAAAAATAAAAAGCAAGAAACTAAAACACACTACCAGAGAAAATCACTTTTAACAAAGGAAGACAGGAAGGAAGAAAGAGAAGACCACAAAACAACCAGATATCAGATTACAACATGGCAGTAGTAAGTCCTTATCTATCAACGATAGCATTGAATGTGAATGGACTAAACTCTCCAATCAAAAGACACAGAGGGGCTGAATTGATAACAAACCAAGAGCCAACCATATGTTGCCTGCAAGAAACATACTTCACCTATAAAGATTGAAAATAAAGGATGGGAAAAGATATTCCATGCAAATGAAAACCAAAAAAGAGCAAGAGTAAATATACTTCTATCAGATAAAATAGATTTCAAGATAAAAACTGTAAAAAGAGACAAAGAATGTCATTATATAGCGAGAAAGGATTCAATTCAACAAGAGGATGTAACAATTCTAGCAAATGAGGAGGGTGGAAAATGAAAAAAAGAATGCAGAATGTTAAATCCCAACCACAGAGATTCTGATTCAGTAACTCTGGCCTAGGGCATAGGGATCTGCATTTTAATAACCTACCCTTGGTGATTCTGATACAACTAGTCCACAGACCACATATGGCAAAATAGCGATCTCTGGGATAAAGAGATACTCCTTAGCCTGGCTTTCAGGGCCCTCTACGGTTTGATTTCAACGTACTGAGCAACAGCACCCCTCCCTCACCCTCATCCCAACATCCCAACCACAGTAGTTGAGACTAAACCATTTGGCGACATGCTTTCCATCCTACAGTTTCTGGGTATTTGCCGGAACTCCTCTCCCTGCTTGGAAAGCTCTCTCTCACTTTGTCTATTGAAGCCCTACCTTCCCTCAAGGCCAAACGAAAAGTATACCCCCGCCAAGAAGCCATTCTCAACTTCCCCAGGCAAAATTAATCTCTCCTGTCCCTTTTTCTCCTTGCCCTAGTATCTCAACTATGGCACAGAATTGTTCAAACTATAGGTTGCCACCCAGTAGCAGGTTGTGACCAGATTTTTATTTAAGTGTATGATTACTAGAATGTAATACACTAGAAAATATCTGTGTGTGATACTGTGGTAAGGGCATTGTAAAATAAGTTCATTTCAGTTAAATATACATAGGTATGTTTTGTGTTATGATATAAAGTGTATTTCTTGTGGGTTGCAGTAAAATAACAGTGAGAGCCACTGCTATAGCGCTTATCCCATTTGCCTCTCATGAGAGCCAGTAGTATAGCCTTCTGTTTCCCTTTATTGTGAACCTTTGGAGATTAATAAATAAAGTCATCTTTACCCCCTTGTCACTCTAACTCCACCATGGTGTTTTGTGCTCAGTAAACATTTACTGAATTGAACTGGAATTCTCAGGAATGGAGTGAATGGCTCTCCCGGCTGAGACGGCTCAGTGGAAGCACACCCTGGAGGGCAAGAATAGGGCCCAGTAGCTGCATGAGCTTTCTAAGTGTGAGCACTTACTGAGCCTCCATTGCTCAGTAAACAAGTCACTTTGCTGGGTGCTTTCGAGCCAAGGAAATCTTCAGCGTAGGTGATAAACTGGGCCACATCTGGAACATAGATGTATTTTCTGAAGCCCACACTGTGGTTCAAAAGGCAATGTCAAAGTTGACCTACAAGCAGCTGAATGCAAATCCTCTTATATCCAGGTTGCTTCTCACATGCATGCATGTCAACTGCGCATCTCCATTAGTTGTGAGTTTGGGACCTCTTATCTACAGCAAAGCCCCTGCCTTTGCAGAACCCACAGTACAGAAGAGGAGTTGGGACAGAAACTTCCAGAAACAGTTTTCAGGTCCCTTGGACTGGATGCAGGGCAATAAGGCCAGAGGCGGAGAAGGAGAATGGTGGGCAGGGTAGGCATGCTGGACGTGGGGCGTAGCTGGGCTTTGAATGCCGTGCTCTGGTGAGTGGAGAGTAGGGAGGAGGTACTTTTTGGAGGCCAGGGGGAGTCAGGGAGGCCTGGCACATTGCAGCAGAGAGTACGTGACAGCCACGGGCCAGATGTAAATGATCCTGAGGAAGACTGGGGTGTGAAGGGCCACGAGAAGGAACGAGGGGCTGTGGAGTTTATCCAAATATCGGACGAGTTTTGCTACAAGGTCTTTAACTTGGTCTTAAAATAAGACGTGAAAACAAGCAAAGCAATATTACTCTTTTAAAAAGCAAACATGACACACCTGTTAGAGTGGCTAAAATCCCCGAACTCAAATGCTGGTGAGGATTTGGAGCGACAGGAGCTTTCATTCACCGCTGGTGAGGATGCAAACTGGTACAGCCGCTTTGGAAGACAGTTTGTCAGTTTCTTGCAAAGCTAAACATATTCTTACCATACAATCCATATGGCTCCTAGGTATTTACTGAACTGAATTGAAAACTTATGTCTACACAAAACCTGCATATGAATGTTATATCATCTTTATTTATAATCACTAAAAACTGGATGCAGCCAAGATGTCCCTCAGTGGATGAATGCATAAACAAACTGAAGTACTTCCAGACAGCGGAATATTATTCAGGGATAAAAAGAAATGAGCTGTCAGTCCATGAAAAGATACGAGGAATTTTAAATGCATACCACTTAATGAAAAAAGCCAGTTGGAAGAGGCTACATACTAGTACGATTCCAATTATGTGGCATTTTGGAAAAGGCAAATCTATAGAAATATTAAAAAGATCAGTAGTTGCCAGGGGTTGGGAGGAAGTGGAGGGGTGAATGGGGCGAGCATAGTGGATTTTAGGGCAGTGAACTATAATGATGGATTCATGTCACACATTTGTCAAAATCCACAGAACTGTACAGCACAAAGAGTGAATCTTAATGTAAACTGTGGACGATAATTAATAATGTGTTAGTTTGATCATCAAGTGTAACAAATGTGCCCTACTCATGCAAGATTATTAATATAATGGGGGAAACTGTGAGGGGGGAGGTAAAAATGTGCAGGGGCGGGTGCTGAGTATATGGAACTCTGTGTACAATCTGCTCAACTATTCTATAAATCTAACACAGTGCTAAAATTAACCTATTAGGTTTTTTTTAAATCTAAGAGATTTCACATTGAAAGGAAAAAAAAAATAAAGAAGCAAGTGTGGTGAGAATTCTAAGTGTTAAGAGATCTAGCAAGTTAATCCTGGAAACTTGCTTGTAAACTATACAGCCAGCCTTGCTGCTTAGGCTTTTGTTCACTTAAAAATTCCCTCACTATAAAATCCATGCCAAATTTCCTCTGCAGTATAAGCTCAGGCCCTGTCGGGTTTGTACAATGAACCCCCTGGGACTGGGGGGTTCATGTTGGAAGGCTGCATTAATTTAGCTGTAATCAAATAAGGCCATATTCAAGAAACGTCAGTTAGGTATACTTAAAAATGTACATTATTTTGTAAAAATCTAACTACTATGTACTTAATAATTCCAAAAAATGAAAACTATTTGTTAAATTTAAAGTTAACTAATCTTCTGTGTCTGCTTTTTGTTGGAAAGCATGTGAGCATTTGGTTGCAGCATGGAGGGCCACAAATTCAGTTGATCGTCTAGGTAGGTATTAGCCATTTGTGACGTCAAGGGCATCTTGATTTGGGTTAGGTAGGAGAATGTAGATTCGCAGCAATAAGTGGTTGAAAAGCAAGAAAGCATTTTTTAGGCATGTTGCCCGAAGGTGTGGATATTCCACTGCATTTTTTTGCATTTCAGTTGGATCTTTCTTAGCATCAAACAATGACTTAAAATTCATCTACTGGCAGGGCGTGGTGGCTCACGCCTGTAATCCTAGCATTCTGGGAGGCTGAGGCAGGAGGATTGCTTGAGGTCAGGAGTTCGAGACCAGCCTCAGCAAGAGCAAGACCCTGTCATTACTAAAAATAGAAAGAAATTAGCTGGGCGACTAAAAATAGAAAAAAAAAATTAGCCGTGCGAGGTGGCGAACGCCTGTAGTCCCAGCTACTCGGGAGGCTGAGGCAGGAGGATCACTTAAGCCCAGGAGTTTGAGGTTGCTGTGAGCTAGGCTGATGCCACAGCACTCTAGCCCTGTCAACAGAGTGAGACTGTGTCTCAAAAAAAAATAAAAAATAAAAAAATAAAAGGATTTGTCCTGTAAAATCTGGGTTCAATCAAAAGGCCGAACTTAAGGACCTAGAAGGTCACATGTGGCCTTAAGGCCGCAGGTTCCCCACACCTGCTTTAGGAAGTAGATAGAAGTAGACTTTTCAGCCCCTTCCGAGTTTG
This sequence comes from Lemur catta, assembly GCF_020740605.2. Taxonomy (NCBI): domain Eukaryota; kingdom Metazoa; phylum Chordata; class Mammalia; order Primates; family Lemuridae; genus Lemur; species Lemur catta. Next base: position 19,134,923 of record NC_059150.1, on the reverse strand, counting down.
CTGAACTTTATCACAAAAATGAAATTGGGCTTGTCTGATACATTTTATTTGGAAAAGCAACATCGCTTTTCTTCCAAAGGGAAAAAAGGTTTTTCTCTAGTCAAACTTTTTTCTCAACCAGCTGTAATGGTGGTGGTCTTCTGTGTTGATTGCCAATTGTCCATAATCACGTGCAAAGCCCTTTAAATTTGTTTGGGTGTTTTTTCTCTCCTGAATAATTAGGGGAAGCAATCAGCACATCTTTCATATTATAAGGAGGCTTTTTTAAAAAGAAAACATTCCTCCACTTTGACAATAGGGGTAAATTCCAGTCTGTACCTCTAATGGTTGCTAATGAGGTGCTTGTTTTAAACCCCTCTGAGCTACAGAAGGGACCCACGGAGGACCTTTAAAACAGGATTAATCCCCGAGAGTTCTAAATCCTTTTGTGCTGAAATCTGGTTCCTCAGCCTTTTGAATCACCAATGTTTGCTTTGAAAGTTGACACTTTCTATTTAAATGGCAAGAAAGATGGGAAATAAACCTCAGCATTACAGAGCTGAACATATTGATTTCAATTATCACCTCTAATCCACACTTTTCCTCTTTATGATGTGTGGGTTTCTTCTCCTCATTAGAAAGAGCCAGAGATTATCTGCACAAGACCGGAAGGTTTATTGTGATTGGCGGGATTGTCTCCCCTGTCCACGACTCCTACGGAAAACAGGTGGGTTCCTTCCTTTGCCCCTCTCCTCCTTCCCCCCTCCCTGGCCTGACAGCTCCTCCAGCGCAAAACTGCCCCACTGCCCGCTCTGCTAAGATTCCTGGAAACACAAAATGCCCCTGAGCAGCTGTCGTCCCGCCTCCCATCTCAGGACCACAGTGGGACCTGGGTGGGCGGGTGTCAGTCGGAGCAGCACCTGGGAGGCCCCACTGCCCACAGCGCCAGGCTGGTCTGGACTCATCAGCGGAGGAGCAGGTGCACCCGCTTGATCTGACTTGGCACGATGGATGCCAAATTGGCAGCTGCCTATGGGTTGAGCTGCACTGAGCAAGTCTTTCTGGGGATTTTAGGAGAAAATGGCTTATGCCTCTTCTAATCTAATTTAAAATTCATTTCCCTGCCCCTCCCTCCCCGCCACACGTCCCAGGAAATCTAGGAGTTCTACCAGATATCCCCCCTTTCTCCCACAGATGCAAGTTGGTGGGCCCCCGGGGAAGTCACCTAAACAGCCAGACTGAGCCATAAGACAAGGCAACATTTGCTGAGTTAAGTCTCATCTCTGTGCAGGGCACACGGGGCTGCTTTGTAGATGGAGGCTCATCTGTCGGCCCTGGTCGGGTGGTATATGCCACACACCCTCCATTCCTTTGCCTTCCCTCTGCCACTCCACTCTGTCTGTGTGGCAGATGGACAAGCGAAGGGGTCACATCCCTCATTCCCTCTCACCACCGAAAAATGGCTGCACTTTTATTCTGGGCTGGCTTGGGATGGTGTTCTGGGGCGCTGTGGGGAACAGAGGGAGTCTCCCAATGATTGCTCTGTCACTCCCCAGGGCCTGGTGTCGAGCCGGCACCGTCTCATCATGTGTCAGCTGGCGGTCCAGAATTCCGACTGGATCAGGTAGGGCTGGCCTGGTGATGCCAGGGGCAGAGGGTCCTGGACTCATGGGGCAGTGGGGGTGGGGGGTTAGAGAGGTGGGGGGCTGAGGAAGAGTCCCAACAGTGATTTGGATCCTGAAAAGTTTGGGGGGGAATGCTCACCCAGTGCGGGCAATAATTAGGGAGACCTCCAGGGCTGGCCCAACTGATTATTTTTGAACCAAGCTATGGGGCCCATGAAACTAAAGGAGGAGCTTTAAGTGTTTCATCTGCTTTGGCACCTCTGGGTCCTGGAGTGCCTTAGAGCTTCCAGAAACATCGCTGGGTTTGGGATGAGGCATGGCCAGAAAATCCAAAATACCTCCCACTCTCATTCCCACTAACGTCCATTAACCTTCACTACCTTTCAGGAATGTCCCCTGGCCTCAGCAATTTTATGTTCCCCAAACTCAGGCTCTCTAAGTGCCCCACACGGACTCCGGACAGCGGTGCAGCGTGGGGCCTGCAAGCCCTACCCTTTGTGGCAGCCAAAGTCCTACCCAGTGGGTCCCTCTCCTGCTCACTGCATTTCTGGTCAGAAAGTACAGCTACGATGGCAGCTCCCCCATCCCCACCATCAGCTGAGCTTGCAGTGTAATTAAAGCAAGCTTCCGCCAATTATGCTAATTATGCTCCCCAAAGTTCCTACCATTATAATTTGCATTAGAAGATGATGTTTTGAAAAAATAATGGCACACCATTTGTGCTGTAATTTCTCCCCGTGGAAAAATAAGCAGCACCTAGAGGCTTCCATGGAAGGGGAGAAGTGATGGGAAGACGACTTCAGAGTGAGGGACGCAGAGAGTCAGGCCACGAAGAGGCAGGGAAGGGAGCAGGAAGGGAGGGGACGATGGTAATTAAACAGGGATCCGTGCCACCTGTGTGCAGTGATGTGTGTGAGAAGCACATGCCCTTTGCAGACTCTCTCATCCTGCTCGAGACAAAGGTTAGGGTCAGGTAGGGAGACGGCCGCTTTTTCTTAGGTGAGAAGCAGGCCCGGAGAAGGCGAGGGGTTTGAGCAACGCTATGTGGGTGGGTGAGTCAGGATGAAAACGAGGCCACTTAATGTTGTAACTCCTGGTCGCCTGGGGAAAGTGGGGTCCAGTGGGGAAATCACTGGGCAGGAGGCTGTTACTGCTTGGATGTGCTTAGAAGATTCTAGAATAATTCCCTCATTCATTCAACAAATATTTACTGAGTGCCCACCACCTGCCCCAGGCTGTTCTGGGCACTTGGAAAATCATAATTCCCAGAACTGAGATCACTGGGGATGTCTAAGAGCTCGCAGCAGAGATTGGGTAGGCTGTGGCCGGGCCCCCAACACAGAGGTCTGGTTTGGCCAGGAAGTGTTTGTCCATCTCTAGGGACATGTGCACACCTGGGGCGGGGACGGGGGTGGTCAGGGATTTGGGAGGAGCCGGCTCAGGGCAAGCTGACTCTCTAAGGGTTTTCAGCAAGTGAGATCTCTTCTCTGGGAACCTTAGGGGTGTCTGTGTGTGTGTGTGTGTGTGTGTGTGTGTGTGTGTGTGTGTGTGTGTGTGTGTCTAGGGTGGGGAGTAGATAGGGAATGCTTGACTGCTAACAAAAGGTTTGAGAAATATCCCGATTTAGTGGCTCATTAAATGGCAATTAAGCCCAAGTGCTGCATCAGTCTGGGGCTGGGTCCTTGCTCACTTTCAGACCGGGTGTGCGGTGGGGGGCCTGGCCGGTCCGTGGGTCCGCGCCTGCTGGTCTGCACGCCTGGCCGCCACGCCCACAGGGCACCCCGTGCACAGGGAGGCAGCCAGGGCTGACTCTCCAGGGCTTGCAGCCTGGCAGGGACAAACGCAGCCACCACTCCATGAGGTCCCGGCTCATTTAATCCTTGTCGCAATCCTAGAGTGCCCAGAGGAGAATTTCTATTTGCTGGTAAGAATAAGAGCAAGACACTGTCCTAATCACTGTATGTGTAAAACCTACTGAGCCTTTCTAACAGAACCGTAAGTTAGTTACTGCTGCTGTTCACATTTTGCAGATGGGGAACTGAGGCACTGAGAGATCATGTAACTTTCCCAGAGTCATCCCCTGGAAAGCGCTGAGGCTGGGGTTAAACCCAGGCGGACTGGCACCAGCGTCTGTCCTCATCAGCACCTGCCACGCTCCTCTCGTTTCAAAGAGGAGGAGACTGAGTGTCAGAAAAGTGTTCCGTGCCCAGGGTTTATCTGATTCATGATCTAAGCTCGGGGTATGGCCAGATCTGCCAGGCTCCCTGGGCTACGGTCGTATACAGGAGATGGTAAGGAAGGAGCGTGGGAATGGAAACCAAGGGAAACTTCTCTCTGATGATGTTAGGGTGGACCCCTGGGAGTGCTACCAGGACACCTGGCAGACGACCTGCAGCGTGTTGGAACACCATCGGGACCTCATGAAGGTGAGCGGGGCCGCGGCCGAGGGGTGAGTGAACCACTAGGGTGCAGGGGAGGGGCCGCGCCCCCAGAAGCGGGGCAGGGCGGGGAGAGGGTGCTCTGGCCTTGCGCCCCGGCCCGGCCTGCTCTTTCTCTGCCAGCTGTGGGAGAGACCAGCCCACGAACGGCACGAAGGAGGGCCGTGAATTAGGGAGCTGGAGCTGCCCCCACCTCCCACCCTCGAACCTGGCTTCCCCTGAGGGCGCAGCTGCTGGGTGCGACTCAGACAGCTTTCCCCACTGGGAGCAAGTTCAAGGTGGGATGAAGGAGAGCACAGCTGTAGGACTTTAGAAGTGTGAAGTAGAGACGGGGAAAAGAAAGGCAGGAAAAGGGAGGAGCACTCGGAGGGGGCACAAGCAGCCAGGCCCCCTGCCCCACCTGTTGGGGACCCCCTGGTCCCCTAACTCCAGGACAGGCTGCTGCAGCTGTGGCTGGGGCACTTCACACCCGCCAGTCACCGCACCCTCATTCCCACTCATCGCTCCTCACCAGAGCCCCACAGGCAGAGGGTGGGCAGAGCCCTGTTGTGTTGTTGGGTAGAGAGGAGGAGCCCACGTACCTGAGGACACATGTGAGGGCCTCGTGACACAGGTGGGGAGAACACCTGGACTCCCCACTGGAGCCGGGGCCTGCGGCGGCTGCCGACACTCCAGGGCAGTTTGCCAGGTTGTGACAGGCCCCGCGCCAGCCAGCAGCACTGCCAGAGCGTGCAGAGCTCTGCCCTCCCCAGATCAATACCAGCCATCGGCTCCCGCAGTGACAGGGCGGAAAGCAGAGCCACCAACGGCAACAAGCCTGACGGCCCAAGACAGCAGTGAGTCCTGCTCACCCCGGCTGCTGCGGAGCCCTCCCCAGCCCCCGGTGCCAACCAGCCCGGCGTTGCTGTGCGCAGGGAGACCCTCCACCCTGTCTGTGTCCTTGCTGTTGGGGGCCCGTCATGATGTCCTTGGGGAGCAGCCCCCGGCCACCCCATGCTCCACCAGCCACGCAGCCGGGCTTCACTTTGACAGATGTGGAACTTCAGGCTCCAGACCCTCCTGGGGCGTCAAGGGCAAGGGAGGGAGAAGGGACCAGCTGGCTGTTGCCAGACTTAATCTGTTAAGTTTTTCCCCTGTGGAATTGAAGAAAACATTTCCCTTCTCTTGGCTTTCAGAACGCTTCTTACACATCCTGACTCTCCTGGTCCCCCTGAAAGGACCCTGCCATGGGGTCACACTGACTTGCTCCCCTGTGCTGGCCTTCACGACAGCCGCAACGCCATCTTACTGTAGAAGGGTGTACCAGTCAGCATAGGCCAGGACATGCTGTGGAACAAGCATCCCCCAAGTTTCAGTGGCTTCACACAGGTTTATTTCTCAGGCTACATGTCACCTCACCTGGGGGTTCACCTGGGGGGTCACCTGGGGGCCTGTGCTCCTTGTAGTCACACAGAAGCCTCAGGCTCCATGGTGGAAAGGAGGAACCTGAACCCTGCAGGCATCCCCGAGCACTGGCTGTACTGGCCATAAAGCCCAGCCGTTGTTTGCTGTCTAAATGTCTGGGCTCCCCGAGCTCTTCCTCTGTCACTCGTGCCCTGGGCATGAGTCTGGGCCGGCAAAGCCCAGAGGGAGCCCCAGCTGTTGCAGTGATGGGCAGAGGCTGGCGGAGAATGTAGGTCGCAGACGGCCCCTGCCTTGGAGAGAGCTCGGAGCTGCTTCCTAGTAACTCCCAGCCCTCCCAGTGCTAGCGTGAGGCCAGCGTTCCTGGCCTGGAGGGCAGCCCTGCCAGAGAGACAGACATGTGACTTAACAGGGGACTCAGGGCAATGTAGGGAAAGGCCTCTGAGAAGACGGGAGCCTGTGGGGACCCGACGAGGGCAGGAGCGGGTGTGCAGCCGGCCGTTTTCTCCTCTGGGACAGCGCACGCAAGTGGAACGGGACTTACAAGGCAGCAAGGGGAAGAAATTCTTCAGCTACTGCCCAGTCATTGAAGGGGAATGTGGTGTTTTCTTTTCTGGTGGGGAAATAAAGGAGTCAGACCACCCCTTCCACCCCAGCAGCTGCAGCCGGGCAGAGAGGCCCACAAAGCAGGCTGAGAAGGTCCCACGGTGCCCGTCCCAGTGGCTCCCAGCTGTGCCCCCCTCCCACCAGGAACATTACAAAAGTGACAGCTGATCCCACAGGACAAACGCCTGCCCTGCAAGGGCTCAGAAGAACTCCCTGCTGTTCTGCTCACAGGGTTGTCTGTGGAAGAGGTGCCCAGAGGGTCACCCTAGCCCTGGGGTTGGGGGTCCTCTGAGCAAGACCCTAATCCAGAAAGAGTAGGGGCAGGAGGGGGTGGTGGGTACTGCCCCAGCGCTCCCGAGACGCTGGCTTTCGGGAAAGGAACATTGAATAAGCAGGCTGGAAACTCGTCCTTTGTTTCTCTGTGGCCCAGTCCCCACTCTCCCTCTCTCCCTGCGAGTGGGGTTGCCTCTGGGTCAGCCAGGAGGAATGCGGCCTTATCAGCGCTGTGTTTTCTGCAGCCCTGGAGAGAAGCACCCGGGCAGATAACGTGGGACAATGGGTAATACACACAGAATTTCCCTTTGGCTCTGGAATGTGTGTTCACACTGAGCAGGCGAGGGGGCGCCCAGAGCCCACCCAGCCCCCTTCCTGCAGCGCAGACGCATCCTGCTGTCTTGCTTGGCTGCGTTACTGACATCTCTGGCCCGAAGGGGCCGCAGGTGGTGGTAGAGCCCTGTGTGTGCATGACCTTTCCCGAGCTTACGAGCCCTTTTGCAGACATGATCTCATTTGAGCCCCATGAACCGGGCAGGGAGGGTAGAGATTCCTGTTACACAGAAGGTTGCAACATTGGCTGCTGTTTGCTACGTTCCTGTCGTGCGTCGGGAGCTCTGTAGGCACTTGGCATACGCTCACTTGTGCAATCTAACACGATTGAAAAGGCAGGCATATCGTTAGGCTCGTGAGTTGAAGTTCAGAAGAGATTAAATGACTCTCTGAGGTCACATAGCTAGAAGGAGGCCGAGCCTGAATTCAGACTCAGGACCCAGTGTAGCACCACGTTCCACGCTTGAGCTACTGTGTCTCCTGCCAGCCTGCTGACCACGTGGTGCAGCTGGGTCTAAAACCCACCTCAGCTCAAGGTGGCCTCACTATGATGGACAAGCCTAGAGAAAAACGGGAACCGCTTTGCAAAGTCACTTCACTAATGACACTGACTTAGGACTTCTCTCTCTCCCTAGAGGGTGACTGGCTGCATCCTCTCCAATGTCAACACACCTTCCATGACACCTGTGATTGGACAGCCACAGCATGAGACCCCCCAGCCCATCTACCAGAACAACAACAACATGCCCACCAAGCCCACTGCAGGTAGGGGGACGCTGACACAGTGGTTCTCAAACTTCAGAATCATCTGGAGGGCTTGTTTAAATATTGATTGCTGGGACCCACCCTGGAATTTGATTCAGTAGGTCTGGGAGGGTGACGAGGATTTGCATTTTTAATAAAGAGATGCTGATGCTGCTGGTCCGGGGATCATACCTGGATAACCCTTAATACAGAGCAATCAGAGCAACGTAGCTGCAATCGCAGTGAGAGAAAGAGAGAGGGGTGGGGAGAGGCAGACAAGTGGGGGGCAGTGTGCACTCTTCTCCTGTATTCAAATATAAATACAATATTGCCTTAATTGGGAATTAAATATACAAAGTAGAGCGTTTTTCTCTGCCTCTTCCAGGGAGATTGAGGATCTTGCCCAAGGTCTCACCGTGAGGAATGGCAGGGCCTACACCCTTGCAGGCTGTACCCAGAATTCCCACACCCTTAGCCACCTCCACAGTGACAGAGAACAGGGGCCACCAACACCCACCCAACACCTAGGACGATGTGCCTGGTTATGCTCAACGCTTTACCTGTGTCCTTATTTAACGCAGTAATGTTGTGATATAAGATGTTATATTCCCATTTACAAATAGAAAACATACCTGCACAATACCCAGCTAAAAAAATGAAAGAAAATAAGTGATATACCACTATGTTAGCAGTGGTTACCTCTAGGGTTGGGATAATGGTTGCTTTTTTATTTTCCTCTTTATATTTCCCTCTTCTATATTTTCCAATTTTTTTCAACAATGTAATAAACATGACCAGAAAACGGATTCCAGTCTGTGGCTCACGATACTCGTGCCTTGGACTGCGAGTGAGAAGGAGGAATCTTTGCTGTCATATTTCTGTTCTTTCTCTCCACCCTCCTCTGCCTCCCACTCCCCAGCCCCTGCCCGCCCAGTGCACCCTGTTGTTTACGGCGGCCCCGGTGCCGGGCTGCGTGTAAGTTGTGCGTGGTTCTCTCCCTCTGTCCCTGTCTGTTTTGCTCTCTCCCACAGCCAAGATCCTGGGCAAGGTGGGAGAAAGCCTCAGCCGGATCTGCTGTGTGCGCCCGCCCGTGGAGCGCTTCACCTTCGTGGGTAAGGGAGCGGCCCTTCCCCAGTCCTGCCTCTCTTCTTTCCCTCCTCCCTTCGTTCATTCAGCAAAGACCCCCAAGCCCCGGGCTATGGTCTAAATGTTTGTGCCCACAATTCATATGTTCAAATCCTAATGCCCAAGGTGAACGTGTGAGGAGATGGGGCCTTTAAAAAGGAGGGGCCTTGGTCACGAGGGTGGAGCCCCCCTGAATGGGATTAGACCCCTTGTAAAAGGGACCTCAGGGAGGTAGCCAGTCCCCTCCACAGCTGGAAGGAGCCATCACGAACCAGGAAACAGGCCCTCACCAGACACCAAATCCGCCAGTGCCTTGATCTTGGACTTCCAGCCTCCAGAACCGTGAGAGATACGTTTCTGTTGTTTATGAGTCACCCAGTCTGTGACATTTTGTTATGGCCTCCCAAATGGACTAGGACAACCTATTATGGCATGACCACATACAGAGCAGTGATTGAGACCAGAGGGAAACAGGAGTGTCACCAGGCCTACAATGCCAGACATGAGACCTCCTGCTTTGTCTCCCCTCCCCAGGCTGTGCCCGTAGCCCTCCCTGCCCTTGCCCAGCTCCAGTGGTGTTTGTGCTCCGGCCCAGAGGCAGTGCCCTTGCCTCCATTCCCTCGGTTCTTGGCTGCTCCCCCAGGACTCAGCATGGATGAGAATATCAGAGTCCCTGGGGTACATTCTCCTACAAACCCCAAAGTCAGTCCAAGAGCTGAAGGCCTAGACCTCACTCCTTTTACTCTTTGGACAAATGACTTCTGCCATTTCTGAGATTTCCGATTTCAGGCATCCTGGAAAGGCACTGAGAGGGGTTGAGGAGGAGAGAGGCAGGGGACTAGACAGCATCTCCGTGGTTTGGGGTGTGAGCACACGTCTGTGCACCCCCATGTAGGTACCGCACACTTAAGAGCAGGTCCAAAGCTCTGCCTTTCACATCTTACTGTCGGCTCTTGCTACATCCTGCCACGTGAAAAATCTCAGCATCCCCAGTTTTGCTTGTTGTTTAAACCAGGTAACCCCTAAGGAGAGAGGGCCACCTCCCCTGACTCCAGAAGCCATCTCCCCAGGCGTTGAGGATGTTGCTCTTGCGGGCAGCCTCCCTGAGACAGAGAAACAGAAGGCACTCAGCATGAGTGTGCATGTGTTCCTCATCGGTTCCCCAGCGAGGCTGTCTAATTCTGAAAGTCCCAGAAACGTGACGTCCTGCTCCTGGAGCAGGAAAAGATGCTCCCTCGCCATTTAATGCTGAACTGTGCTCTCCGTTCACTCTCTTCAGATGTCACCTGTGCAGGAGGCACGCAGTCCCCCACGGCCACCCTCCCCACCCCATCCCAACCACTCCCACCGAGGAGGCCCCCAGGCAGACCTCGCGTTGGGTGCCAGGAAGCCAGCTCCCTAATGCTCCTGCCTTCTCTCTTTCCTCCTCAGATGAGAATGCCAATCTGGGCACGGTGATGCGGTACGAGGAGATCGGTGAGTGGGACTGCGAAAGCGGGGACATTTGGAGCCCTTGCCTCCAACACAGGCGACACGGGGGAGGGGAGAGGCTGGAAAACCCTGGGCTGCGGTTTGCAGCGGTGTCTACTCAGAGGGAGCCAGCGAGGGCGGAGGGCGGTCACACTGCTGTCAGGGTGGGAAGGAGCTGACAACCCTAGAAGCGAGCGGAGAGGCAAATCAGAAAATTGAAATCTTTTCAGGGTTCCAAAATGGATGAGAGACACAAGTGGGAGACCCAAGCGTCTGAAGCTGGGGAAAGGGCAGAGAGATACCAGAATAGAGCTGCAACTGGCATAGGTCCCAGGGGATAAGAAGGATCAGTGACAACAGGAATGCTTGGATCCCTAGGATGAGAGGCAGACTGGTGTCCCTGAGACACGCTCCACATTCCACAGTGAGCAGGTCTATGCAAACCTACCCCCAAAGGCCAAAGGGGCTGAGAGGCTGAAGGAAGAGGCTGACAAATCCAGTTTCTCAAAAAGAAACATTTAATATAGGGACTCACAAGCAGAAGCCATGTCTCCAGTGGCTATAAGATGGTGGATCCCTGCACCCACCCCCCAGAAAGGATTCTTTATAGGGCAAGCTTTTTTTGGTACGACATGTGCAGCTGGTCATGGCTCAGACTTTCTGCAAAACTCATGACCACTGGGGAGGTTCGATAAACATCTTCCTGAGGGGTGATCTATGCTATAGGCATTGTTTCTTGACCTTGCTGTGGGAACACCTCGGTACGCAGGAGGCAAACGTCAGTCCTTAGGGCGGTTTTGCTTCAAGATGGTGTTACTCTTGCCATGCCACAGGCTGTGTTCCTCCTACACTTAATCTTAAACCTCCAGCTGAAAAGATATTCCCAGCATCCCCCTCCTGGAGCTCCTCTGTCTAGGGACTAGAGGCCAGGCCTCCTGCCACGATCCCGGCAGGCTTGGGGTTGTCCTGAGCACCTGGTTCTGCCAGCAGGCCCTGCAGATGTGACGTCATTTCAAGGGGCGTCTCTGGGTCTTGCCCCCCGATCTGAGGAGCAGGGGTGTGCCGGAGTCAGCTCATACTAGTTTGCTAGAACCATTTGTAAAATTTTCGGGACAGTTGTGAACCAGTTGTTAAATACAACCATTACTAAAAATTGTTAGTATAGCTTAGTTAGATAAATTGTTCCCAGGTGTTTCTCCTTGACCAGCAGAGCTCAGAACCGTCATTAGAATTTTAACAGTATTCCAGTGTATGCTTCTCTCCTGGCTTGTCGCAGAGAAGTTATTATGCCAAGCTTCGGCTGCGGCCTGGCCTTCCCAGCACCCAGGGCGGTGTATCAGGCCATCCCCGCCCCGACTGGGGGAGTCCCCTCCTGCAGGGGGCAATGCCTCCACGCTGCAGAGGGCAATGCCTCCACGCTGCACAGGGCACTGCTGTTGTCACCTGCAGCCTTGTAGGGGCAGGAGCAGTCGGCCCCCTCCTGCTCACTCTTCTCACTCCATGGCAGTTGTGGCTAGAAGGCCACCACAGGACCGAAAGTGGAGCTGGGGGTGGCCTGTCACCTCTGGCTTCTCCCAGGCTCTGCCTGCCCACCTCCCCAGCCCCCGTGTCACTGTGAGGGAAGGCGACTCCAGGGTCTGCCGGGAAGGGACTGTGGCGGTACGGAGCTGGGTGGCCACAGCTGCCAGACGGATTCACGGCCCGCGTGGTCCGGGTGGCGGCCGCAGGGGGAGCAGGGGGAGCCGGGGGAGCCGGGCCGCCCGGCCAGGGCCGCACATAGCCGGGATTCCTGGGAGGGGAGTGCGGAGCGAGAGCCCGATTGTGGCTGCAGGCCCAGGCCCAGGGCGCCCTGGGGAGAGAGGGGCCCAGGCGGGGAAGGGGGCTGCCCTGCGTCCTGACCCCGGCGCTCTGGGAGGTCGTGGGGCTCGCGTGTCCCCCTTTTTAGAATCCACTTTCACACTAAACAGGAAGGAAAAGCCGTTTTCTCCTGGCTGCATTGGCCTCTGTGACCCCATTTCCACGTTCCTGGGGCTGCCCCGAGCCAAGGACTGGGGGGCTGGAAACGGCTCGGCAGGTCCCCTAAGCCGAGAGGGATCCCTGCTGCCCCCCAGCGGCCGCTCGCGGGACCGCGGGCCCGGCCCGGCCGCCGTCTGTGGCCAAGGCCTGGGTGCTGGTCCCGCGGGACAAGGCGAGGAGACTCCGCTCTTTGACTTTCTGTGTTTTCGCTTTTTAAAAAAAAAAAGTCCCACATTATACCTGAATGGGAAAGTGAGTCCCTGGCTTGAGTATAGAAAAGAGATTCATCTTCGTAGCTCTAAGCAGAGTTTCTCAACCTTGGCACCGCTGACATTGGGGACCAGGCAATTCTGTGTCATCGGGGGCTGTCCTTAGCAGCATTCCCCGCCTCTGCCCACTAGATGCCAGCAGCATACCATCTCCCCCTCGGTCCTGACACCCCAAATGTCTCCAGATATTACCAGATGTCCCCTGGCAATTGCAAAACTGCCCTCAGCTGAGAAGCCCTGATGTGGAGAAAGCTAAGGGCCAGCAAAGAGGACGTGACAACCTCTCTGAACGTTTAGCAGCCAGAGTCACGGAGCCTCGCCCTCTCCACAGATAACTGCCTAGAGCACTGGGGGCACTCAGGGGGGCATGGGGACCCACAGAATCCCAGGAGTGGGCCCGGTCTGGCTCCTCGCAGCCCTACCCGCCTGGCCCAGCTTCACGGCTGGGGAGTCGGGCCAGCAACCTGGTGGTACGACAGGGGGAGGGGGTGCCCCAGACTCGGGCAAGCATTTCCCCCCAGTGTCCCCATGCTGTAAGAGCAGGGGCCACGGTGACCACCAGGGCCACCCCCAGATTGTCCTAACGGCTCTCAGGCAGCCTGCAGGGGCCTCTCTTATCAGCTTGACTGTTGGCTCACCCATCCAGCATGTCTGAGCACCTACTGTATGACCGTCACTCTGCCACACCCTGGGGATGTAAAGATAAATTAAGGTCCCTGCACATAAACAGATCATCAGACTATGGTATGGGAGAGAGGAGGGAAGAGAGGCTGCAGGAATGTTTAGTAGATAAGATCCTAGCCTTCAGTGGGGCTCCTTGGGGTGGGGGGGCTGCCCAGACCGTGGGACGACGAGACGCTGGCATTGCCCATTGTCAACGTAGCAGCCTCGCACCGGCCTCAGAACCATCTGGAGCCTCCTTCCGCAGCAGGAGCCAGTTCACCATCTGAAAGTCCCTGTCAGGTGCCGGGCTGTGGGGTCTGAGGCAGGCAGAGCTGTCGGCAGCCTCTCTCACACCTCTCGTGCTCAGGGTCCTTGGCAGCCGCTGTCTCTGGAAGGCTGGTGGTGAGCTCCGTGAGGGGCTGTCTCCCTGTTTCAGATAAGATGCCCACAAGGCCTCTCGGGGCAGGAGATTGCCACTGGGGTGCCTGGGAGCCAGACAGGGACACCACCCCGAGTCACATCCTGGGCGAAGACTCTCCCCATGGTGCTCCAAATCCCAGGCTTCTTTTTTCTCCATTGCTCAGTTTTAATAAGCAAATCAGTTTGGTGCCTGTTTTAAATGACAATGGGCCTCCCTGGGATAATTCAGAGAGGGCTTAATGGGGGCAGAAAAACAACTGACAAGCAGGAAGTGTGCCTGGGTGCCAGGAAGAGGACAGGATGGGGAGGGGCCCTCGCTTCTCAAGCCCTTTGCTGAGGACAGTGGCCTTGTAGAGGGCGCGTCTGATAAACTCAGCTATCTCGTGGGTATACTCAGGGTCCCCCCACTCTGCCTACCATGCCGGGGAGACAAGCCCCAGATGATGCACAACAGCAGAGAATCCAGACTTTGCCCACCCTTGAGCTCAGTAGGGAGCAAGAGAGGGGCCCTTAGACCTTAGACAAGGCATGTGGCTGGCTTGGTCTCTGTTAGGGTGACCAACCGTCCTGGTTGAGCCCTGAAAGACCTGTCCCAGGCAACCCAGGACAGTTGGTCACCCTCTCTGTTCACTCTCTGCAAGCGTGATTCCTCCCACGGGGTGGAGAGAAGGAGGCGAGCAGAGGTTTCTGCACGGCGTACCCCCTGGCGCAGGGGTGGCTGGGAGAACGGGCCCCGCGGCTCCAAGGGTGCAGGACTTCTGTGTCCACCAGGGGCAGAAGGCTGAGAGTCGAATGCTTCCCACTCTCCACTTACTCCCTTTGCAAACTTTGCTCCCCCCATCAGAGCTGCGGATCTTGCTGCTGTGTGGCAGTGACCTGCTGGAGTCCTTCTGCATCCCGGGGCTGTGGAACGAGGCGGATGTGAGTAGCAAGGAGGTTTGGTGCGGCTCGCAGCTGGGGCCGGGAAGGCTGGGAAGGGTGCCCTAACCTAAGCCTCCACCTCCCCTGAGTTCCTAGGTGGGCGATCCATTCACATCACTAGGGAATTCTCACCTACCCCCAAGCTGCTTCTCCTGCTGTGTTTGTGCACTGGCTCCTCAAGCCTGCTCCCGTAGAGCCCCTGGGAACAAAGCAACCTGCCTCACACAGTGCCATGCTCCAAGTAGAGTAGGGCTTGCAGGGGTGTGTTGGAGGTGGGAGGAAGGGAGGGACAAAAATACCTTTGCCCTTTGGAGATTATTGTGTTTTGTTTTCCTTTGGTTCCTTTTGAAGAGGTAGTAAATACCAAATACCACCCTAGAATTCCCTCAACAAGAAAAGGGGTCAAGAAGGGAGAAGTTAATGGCAAAAGGTCAGTAGGATCCTTCTGGCAATTGACTTGGCTTGAGGGAACCAAGCAGTTAAACTTATACCACTTAGAGGCTTAATTGACATCTTTTGTTGCCAGATCTTGAGTGTGATGGTCTTACATCAGCTAATCCATAAATTACTCACTCTTCACACATGCATTCATTCTTGTGTTTCATTCATTCGTTCACCTGATAGCCTGAGCTAATGCTAAATCCCAACCCCATAGCCCTCTGCAAGCTGAATTCCTAGGGCAGCAATTCCAGACGTAGCAGACTTTTTATTATCTTGCGGTGTGACTCCGTGCAAATCAGTCAACTTCTCTGGGCCTCAGTTGTTTTTTTAAATGTATAAAATGTTAGGCCAGGTACAGTGGCTCATGCCTGTAATCGTAGCACTCTGGGAGGCCGAGGTGGGAGGATCCCTTGAGCTCAGGTGTTCCAGACCAGCCTGAGCAAAATTGAGACCCCCGTCTCCATAAAAATAGAAAAAATTAGCTGGGGCATGGTGGTGTATATGCCTGTAGTCCCAGCTACTCTGGAGGCTGAGGCAGGAGGATCACCTGAGCCCAGGAGTTGGAGGTTGCAGTGAGCTATGGTGCCGCGACGGCACTCTAACTGGGGCAGCTGAGTGAGAGAGTGAGACTCTGTCTCCAAAACATAAAAACAAATAAATAAAATAATAATAATAAATCTATAAAATGTTATCTACAGCATATTGAGATTCTAAAGTAATATACAACCCTTGCCCCTAAGTATTAGGTGGCATGACATATACATATGAAATCTTTTCATGTATATTTATGTGTCTCTGGAGTGAGAAACAGAGAGAGAGAGAGAGACGAGAGAGAGAGAGAGAGAGAGAGAGAGAGAGACGAGAGAGGCAAGAGAGAGGCAACCTTCAGGGTCAGACCCAAGATTCCAGTTCTACTCCAACATAGCTCATGACAAGATATATTTTGAGCTTTGGTTTTCCCTGTCTCTAAAATGGTTATAATGGGAAGACTTAAATGATATTATCTATTTAAAGTGCCTAGGCCAGTACCTGACACACAGCCACGTGCAAGAATCGTGAGTGAATTTACAAATAGACACACAGAGGTACACCCACAGCTATTCGAGGTGAAAGGCATAAATGCTAGCGTGCTCTGGGATAACCGAGAGGGGAGGGACAGTTTCAAAGAAGCAAATTATGCTACGTAAGGCTTTCATCTCCATCCTGGAACAACTTCCTGCAGGTGAAATTTTAAACCTCCTTTCAGTTCTGGATTAAGTGGATTAATTGGCTTTCGCTTTCCTCGCTGCTTCACAGGGTGCCGTAGAAAGTAAAAAGTAACGGGGGCAAAGTTCTGTACAAGATCTCAGCAAAGCTCTTTCAAGAATCCAGGCAAATCTGTGCAATTGCCCGGGGCCCCGTTTTATGGGGAGGCCTGACAGTCAGGGAGGGATTTAGAGGGATGGAGTCAGCAGGCGGCAGGGAATCCCCGGGCCTGTTTACTAAGTATGGGGGGTGAGCAGCCTCCTCTCCAGGGCAGACCCAGGCGTTGTGGAGCCTGAAGCTTACACAGTTTGGGGCCCTGGCTGTAGGACAGTCCCTCTCTCTGCTCCCGGTGACATTGCTGACTTAGATCCCGGGGCCTCTGACTTCTCTGCAGAATGGCTGCTCCTGGCATGGTCAGGTATTAACACCAACGTTTGAGGACCAGGGAGAAGAGCTGTAGGTCTTTCCTCTTCTGGTTGGTCTCTGGTATTGAGACCAGGGCTGGGTGGTTAAAATAGAAAAATAGCTGTTGATTTACCAGGAATGTGACGATGGAGGCAGAGTCAGGTCCTCCTCTGTTCAAATGTGTCTTATTCGACCGCTTGGCCACGGCTCAGCCCTGACTCTCTTCCCTTTCTGGATTCCCGAGGGGGATCATAGAATTCCGGTACTTTCTGGGTGGTTGTGGAAAAAGGGAAGGGCTTTTCCTATCCCAGTCTCAACCTCCAGTCTGAGATGGATAATTTTGGAAGCTCCAAAATAATGAACTGACAGCACGGAGAGTGACCAACTAGTCCCAGTTTCCCCAGGACTTACCCAGTTTTAAAACTGAAACTTCAGGATGGTTGTCTGCCCTGCAGACCCCGGGCACCCAGCCTGGCTGTGCTCAGAGGGCACCACTGTCCCAGGCCAGCAGGGACGCGCATCTAACCTGTCCAGGGTGATGAGAAGTCCAGTCCCCTGCCGACGCAGCAGAAGGGGCGGGTGAAGCAGACCCTCACGCTGGCTCCAGAGGGTTTTCTAGAACCTGGAGCAGACCCGCCTCCCCCTACCCCAGTCGACTGCTCAGTCCCCCACCTCAACCACAGCCTGCCTATGAGGTCCTTAGGATCATTGCGTCTGACATAGACGAGGGAAATGTCTAAAGAGCTCTTTCCTCACATAACGAGTGTGCATCTCGGCCCGCAACAGAGGTGTGCTCCGAGCCCGTGGGCCCAGAGCCCTCAGCCTACCCGTGCCTGGGGACAGGCATGCGGGGAGGAGACCAAAGCTGCTTACTGGAAAAGTCTAGGCCCTGGCCCCACACTCCATCCTCCCATTTTTCTCCAGAACCCTCAAGAACAAGGCAGGAGAGAACCACTGTTCAAACAGGTCTGGGAGAACTGGGAGCCTCGTCCCATCTCTCGGGGGCTGTGGAGCAGCCTCTCCTCCAGCCGGGCTGGACACTGGCTGAGAAGGACTGTTCTGTGTGACAGCAGGACTGCCAAGGCCCCTTCCAGCGCAGCCACACCCTCCCCACTGAGTCACTTGTGCTCTTGCTTTCGCCTTGAATTCCTGAACCAAAGCTCTCCATCCAGAAATCTAATGACACAATGAAAGGGACAATACCACCCCCACTGCAAACACAGCCTTGTGGCATTTCCCATTAGGCACTGAGATCCATTAGCCCACAGCGAATTCTGACCTTCTCTGACCAGTGTGACACACCCTTCCCCTTACATTCCATGGGGAAAAAAATTCCATTCATGTTCACCGAGTGCCTCTCAAGTGGAACACAAAAGAGCCGCTGTGTGGTCCGGCAATTGGCATTTTCGTTCTTGAATTCTAAGAGAAATCAAGATCCAGCCCCCTGGACCAGCCTCGGAGACCAGGACCCGGGCCCTGATCCTACTCATCCCTGGCCCTTCGTTAGGGAACTAGTCTCGCCCAAGCCACCTGATGCCTTGCTTCTCTGCATCCTTTGACTCGTGGGCAGGACTGGCTTAAGTGGGGGCAAAGAGAAGAGCTTTTTTGAGTAGGGAGGACCCAGTATTGGAAATGAGACCTTTGGGGGAGATGGTTCTGGTTGGTTGAAATAGGTTTACCCTGGTTTTGGGGGGGGAAGTTATTAACTTTTAAGCAAGCAGCAAAATCATTAAGTTTAATGATCCCATGTATTAGCGTCTCTCAAGGGTATGTGCATGTTAAATGAGCAAGGGTCAATGTTTAACCCAAAGGAGTGAAAATCTAGAGATGGAACATCAGGCGCCAGAGATGGGCCAACGAGGAAATTGTTTTTTTCTTTTTTCTTTTTCTTTTTGCACTCCTGAAAGCCCCACGTTCCGCAGGCTGGTTCTAATTGGCTGCATCCTGAATTTTGCCAGCCAACCAGCCATGGGCTAACTGCTTCCTGCATCCATCAGCGGTGGGAAAACAACCAAAGAAAATAAACAGAGGAAGAGCCTAGGGCATTAGCCACTCCAGAAGAAATCCCAGGGCCCCAGGACAAATGGAACAAAGACAAACATCGGGTTATTCAGGCTCAGATGGTTTTTATCAGACAGTCCCGGCCCAGCCAGGAAGCCTGGTGGACTTTCTCTCGCACCCAGGGGATTAGGCCCTCACACCAGTGAGACCGATGCTGGGTTAGCAGGCTCAGGGTAGGAGGCTCAGCAACTACCATGGGGGATTCTGGTTGTTCTTGTGCCAAAGGCGCCATTCGTTTGGTTTTCCGGCTTTTGCCTTGAGTCTGGAATCCCCTGCCTTCCCACCTCTGCAGTCAGATGGGCACTGGGAGTGGGGGTGATTTCCTCTAGGAAGCTCCTCTGAAGGATGCTGGTTTTGTTGTTGTTTTTCATTAAGAGAGCCATCCTGGAAATGCATTCCCACCGTCTTGACTCCGGCCAGTCAAGCCTCCACCCAGCCTTCCTTCCAGAGACAGGCAGGGGCCAGAGCCCGGGTGGAGACTCTTCACTGACATGCACGGGGCACGGTGCAGAAGCTCCTCATGCATGGTGTGGCTTCTGCTGGAAGCTTTCTCCCTGTGTCTTTTTTAACCCACGCAGAAGTATACAAAATTGTGTGCTCTAGGCAGTGAGGTAGAGTGATGAATTGAGGACTTAACCTGTGGAAAGCTGGGAGAAAAAAAATAAAATAGGATATATTTTTCAAATCAAAATAGTTTTAAACCCTAAAAGTTTCAAGTCACTAAAACGTGTCTTAAAAATGGATCTAGAAGAGGTGTGATGTGGCAGAAAGACCCTTCAAGGCAGACCAGAGTGGGTTCAAATTCACTTACTAGCTGTGCAGATGGGACAGGTTATTAAATTTCACTGAGCCTTGGTTTCCCCATCTATGAAATAAGAACTGAGGCACATATCTCAGAAGACAGTTGTTGTAAGGGTTAAATGTGATGTCAATAAAGCTCCTAGTGCTTGTGCCTGGCACATAATAGATATCTTCATAAATATTTCTTTCCCTCATTCCTGATGGCCCCATGTTTTCCCTGATCACCCTCATCTGGATTGGAAACACCGTGGGCTCAGTCCGGGATGCTCTAGACCTTGAGAAGAGAGTGCTGTTTGGGAGAGAATGTCGGGATTCTGAGCTCTGATCTCAGAATGACCTTGCGGAGGATCTTACCAGTTAGGCCTGCCAGGATAAATCAGTTTACATTGGATCCTGTTGCTCATGGAAGTCAAACCCTCTTAAAACACTCGAATGGCTTTTCTTTGCAATTGGAATGAAACCCCATCTCTGTCATGATCTGGTCCTTGTCTACTTTTCCCGCCTCTCTGTGTTCCCGTCCACTTGGTGTATTTGAATACTTTCCCCCCACCTCAGGGCCTTTATATTAGCTGTGGCCTCACTGGGGAGGCTCTTCCCCAGATACCCCCCTGCCCAGCCCTTTCTTGTCATTTGGGTTTAACGTAAGGGTCATTTTGTTTTATAATCAATATTGTATACTTAGCTCTACCTGGTGTTTTCTTATTTACATACGTATTTGTTTATGATCTCTCCCCACTTGAAGATAAGCTCTGTGAGTACAGGAAACCTGCCTGTCTCACTCACCAATGCCAGGACAGTGCCCCACTCGCCATACACACTCAGTGAAGGTTTGCTCAGTGAAAGAACGAAAGGTACCTGGGGACAACCTGGAGGAGTTCAGCCCGTAAGATAGTTTCCCCCCACCACGAGATGTGGCCCACACTTTTGCCAGTTCCCCTAATATATTAGTCACTACAAGATATTAGCCATCCAGTAGTAACCTGCCCTTATCCTTCATAGCAGTAGGTACAGTTGGAAATAATCGTTTGCTTAATGATTCCCACTAGATACTGATCTGTCTAAGAGATGGATACCTGCCTTGCTCAACACTGTCCCTAGAGCCTAGGACACTGCCTGGCAAAGACACAAGGCATCCATCCAAAGTGTCCCCTGAAATCCTGCAGGGAAGATCTTGAAGTTCAGCCTTTACAGGGATGATGACAATTCCACATTCCTTCCAAGAGATTTGCCGCCTGGGTCATGAGCGTTCTCTCTCCCAAGGCCAAAGTGCTTCCTGCCTCACATGTCTCATATCCTTCCCTCAGATCCCCCTCATTTGGGGAAGTGGAGTCCACCCCCTCCCACTTCCTCTCCCCATCCCCACCCCCACCTCCCCTGGGGAGCCTGTGACCAGAAGATGAAAAGATGTGATCAGAGCTGTGTGTGTGAGCAGGAAGCTGAAGCAGGATGAATGTCCCACCTCTGAGGCACGACACAAGCCAGAGCTAAACTGAGAGGGCCCCTGCGTGCTGCAAGGGGAGAAGATTGGGCCCCCATCCTGCCCAGTGTGAGGTCACACTGGCCACCATCAGGAATGAAATCTACCATCAGGACAACTCTGCTGCACTGGCTACCCACTCACCCTCCCCCCACCCCCAAGAGTAGACCCACAGAGTCTTCATGAAGACGGGAGGTGCTGGACCAGGAGCCCAGTCCCAGGTGGCTGGGTGAGCTCCTGCAGGCTCCGTGGGGAGAGGGGTCTGAGTGCCCCCTGCTTCCTGGGATCAGGTGTCTGCGCTTACACCCCCACTCCCCAGGGCACAGGGGGAGTGTCCTCATTCTTGCTGGCATTCCCAGCAGTGCTGGTGTGCTTTTCCGATAGGTGTAGCATTTTGACCTCATCCCAACCCAGCCCAGTGTTAGCAGCTTAGGCGACTGTCCATGTGATTTAAAACAACACTTTGCCAGGTGGGTGCACATCAGAGGCACTAGGGGGCCTTACAAAGAGAAGCTCCAGCACATTGACACGGACTGCATCAAAATTCCCAGGGCAAGGTCTGGGAAATCCGCTTTGTTGTTGTTGATTTGATTTGATCTGATTTATGTTTTCATGAATAAGGCTTTTTATTTGTCACCATTAAAAGTCTGTCCAGGTGCAGTGGCTCACGCCTGTAATCCTACACTCTGGGAGGACAAGGTGGGAGGATTGCTCCAGGTCAGGAGTTCGAGACCAGCCTGAGCAAGAGCGAGACCCCGTCTCTACTGAAAAAAAAAAAAAATAGAAAGAAATTAGCTGGACAACTAAACATATATAGAAAAAATTAGCCGGGCATGGTGGTGCACACCTGTAGTCCCAGCTACTCAGGAGGCTGAGGCAGAAGGATTGCTTGAGCCCAGGAGTTTGAGGTTGCTGTGAGCTAGGCTGACGCCATGGCACTCTAGCCTGGGCAAAAGAGCGAGACTCTATCTCCAAAGAAATAAAATAAATTTTAAAAAAGTCTGAATTTTAAACAGATTCTTGGTCCAGTGGCTTATATCCATCAGCTTATTCAACGTCAGCCCCTGTCTCTCTCTTGGTAGCTTTTCCAGAATGGCTGCCTTCGCCATGAAGCTCCATGAGTTTTCCCAGTTTAAACTCGGGCTTCTTTGGCATTTTACTTTTCTAATGAAGACATCAAGGGAGGACAGATTGGCAAGCCCTTTCTATGTTTTTTCCAATGCTGTCCAGAAGCAATTTATCGACCATTTCTTTCAAGTCATTTGTCTGCACCTCTTTAATCGTGATTTCCATCATCTTCTTCTGGATCTGCTAGATCTGTTGGTACTGACGGCTTCCATGTCTGATGATGTGTTTTTCAGTAAAACCAACACAGAACAGACAAAGCAGATGACCATCCGTGGTCTTGATATCAACATGAGCTTCGGTCATGGTCTGCCATTTTTTGACCACCGAGCACACTTTGTTGTGGGTAACATCCATGCCATGGAAGTTAGGCAATTTTTTAACTAAACATGCTCAGTAATCAGCTTGAAAATTTTCTAAATGCAACTTCATAATTTTGCAGCTTAGGAAGGTTGGTTCAGACACATGACCCTTGAGGCTATAGGTGAAATTTTGATTCCTTGTGTGTTTGTGACTAGTGCTTCTCCAACAGTTCTTACATTGAACATAGCCAGTGTGTTCCCATCATACCAGTCTTCGAGAATGGAACAGCGCTTTCTTCTTGGCTGCTTTTTGCCATGTTTTGTAAAGTGGTTGTTTTTGCCAGCCACCTTGGTATTGCTCAGAGAGCCTAAAGGGTGGGAATGCAACTCTCAGGAGAATTTAGGTATTTGGGGGTAGGTGGGGGGCAAGGGATGCAACATTAATTAGGGTGGCCAGAGAGGGTCTCACCAAGCAAGTGATATTTAAGTGAAAGGTTTTCAGCCAAGGAGCAGCATAATTTGACTTACATTTTAACATTATCAGTCTGGCTGTTGGGAATAGACTGAAAAAGGCAAGAACATAACAGGGAGACCAGAGCAATCCAAGGAGATATAATGGAAGTGAACTAGTTTCCCTGTTGCTGCAAACTTGGTGGCTTAAAATAACACATATTTATTCTCTTACAGTTCTGGAAGCCAAAAGTCTGAAATAGGTTTCACTGGGCCAAAACCAAGTTGTTAGCAGGGCTGGACTCCCTCCGGAGGATCTACAGGGGAATCTTCTTCCTTGAGTCTTCTGGCTTCTAGAGCTGCATTTGTTGCATTCACTGGCTTATGGCCTCTTCCTCCATCTGCACGGCCGTAATATACTGTCTTCAGGTCTCTCTCTGCTCCTTCTTTACGTCATCTTCTCTCTTCGGTCTCAAATCTCTCTGCCTGTCTCTTATAGGGACACTTGTTACTCCATTTAGGGCCTGCCCACATAACCCAGGATGATCTCAAGATCCCTCATGTAATCCCATCTGCAGAGTCTCTTGCCGTATTCACGGGTTCTAGGGATTAGGACCTGGATATCTTTGGGGGCCGTTCTTCAGCCTATCTCAGAGGAGGCTCGGATCAAGGTAGAAGTGATGGAAATGGTGAGAAATGAGCAGATTCTTGGATTTGTTTTGGAGATAGAGTCAATTAGATT
Source organism: Lemur catta (assembly GCF_020740605.2). Lineage (NCBI taxonomy): Eukaryota > Metazoa > Chordata > Mammalia > Primates > Lemuridae > Lemur > Lemur catta. The sequence goes on along the minus strand of NC_059150.1, from coordinate 19,111,591 downwards.
ATCCTGTGGACTAAATGTGGGATGTGAAAGAAAGAGAGAAATCAAAGAAAATACCAAGGCTTTTGGTCTGAGCAATTATAAGAACAGTTTCTATTTATTGAAATGAAAAGGACTATAGGAAAAGCATTTGCGGGGGGGCAGTGTATCTATTTAGTTATGTTAGAAGGTCCAGGGGCTCATGGACATACTGAGATTAAGTTTGAGATCCAAGTGGGCACGTTGAGAAGGCAGCTAATGTATGAGTCTGGGGTTCATGAGAGAAGTTTATGCTGGTGATATTAACTTGGAAGCCTTTAGAGTGTCTTTGAAACCTTGAGATTGAATGAAATCATTAAGGGTGGGCATGTAGATAGAAAAGAAAAGAGGTCTAAGGACAGAGTCCTGGGAGACTCCAGGGGTTCAAGGTCAGAGAGAAGAGAAGAAATTAGCATGGGGAGAACAAAAAGTCGCATCCAGAGAGGTAGGAGACAAACAGGAGGTGTTGTCGGGAGGCCTGGTGAAGACAGGGAATGAGGGTAGGGTGGGAAGGACAGCCCTGCCCCAGGAGGGAGATGAGACCAAGGGGACCAAGGACACACCTCACCAACGCTAGCACCTAGCACCTCCGCACCCCTGAAACACACACACACTAACACCCTCCAGCGTGAAATCACATCCATACCCTGGTGTCTGGCCAAAGGAGCAGAGAGCATCTGCAGTCTCTGGCCCGAACCCCTGCAGTGATGCCCTAAAGCCCTCACCCCATCTGTGATTCCCAGGAACAAGCCTGTCACTTTTTTCTGGAAAAGGAAACCATCTCAAGCAGCCAGGTCTCCATCTCTTGCCACCCACTGATCAGCCTGGCACAGTTACTGATTGGGTGCTCAGATCATTAGGTTCTTAGTGGGGAGCAGCAGCTGCACTAATGTTGCCCACAGGAGGATTCCCCCGTGAGCGCAGACTGCCGCTCTGAGCTGTTATTTTCATGCTTTAAACTAGAATGCTCGCTTTAAATAGCCCCATTATCACACCTGTCATGTATAAAACAGCCATCAAGTTCTCAGAATCAGCTTGAAGGCAGATCCTACATCATGCAGTCTACACCAGAGTATTTTGAAACATGTACATAACCAGGCAGCTTAGGAATCTCCATGTTTACCAGCTTGGATAGATTCTCTCTCCTCTCCTCTTCTCCTCCTTTCTCATTTCTATTTTTCTCTGCCATACCAATTTCCTTGGAGTTTTAATTTAGTACTCAGACCACTGGGGCTCAAACTTGCATATTGGAATCACCTGAGGAATTAGGTGCTGCATGGGTCCCACACCCTTTGTTAATTGACCTTGAGTGTGAGCTTGGCTTTGGGATTTTTAAAAGCCCCTCAGGTGATTCTGGCATGGAGCCAGTTTGAGAGCCAGTGTCTGAGTAGTGAATCCCAGAGCAACATTCTAAAAGCTGTGGCAGAAGGAGCTGACTAACCCCAACTCCCAGCCCTGCCCCTCCCTGTCATTCCTGGTTTAGAGGACAAAAGATTCCGTGCCAGTTTACTTGATCTGAACACTACCGATGGACGTAGCATGTTGTGTAATACTCTGTCTTCCAAATGGCATGATCCAGTGGGGGCTCTGATAGTCTACATCTAGCTTTTAACTTCTTTCCACAACTTCACTTTTAGGGCACCTTTGGCCAACTTTTTATTTCAGCAACCTCAGAGTTCCAGCTGCAATTCCAGGGTGTGCACACACACCCACACACCCACACCCACCCCCCACACACACACAATGTACACAAAACCAATGAATCAGGCTTAGAAATGGAATTCTGCTTGTGCAGAAATCCTCCGGTAGAGAAGAAAGGGCCACGCAGTGCTCCAGAATATCGGTTTTTGCAGCATTTGTTTGGAGAATTATGGGAAAAATCTGGGTCCCTTGTCTGCCCAGGTCTTGCTCAATGAGCATGGCTGCTTAGAAGCCACCCATCTCCTCCTCCCTCTCCCCATCCGGAGTCCATAACTGCAAGATCTAAGCAGTAATATGCCCAGGCTAGATTAAATGCCATAACTTTCAGGCTCTTTGGAAATAAAACTTGGCACAAATTTTCAGAAAGTAACTTGGTAATATGTCTCAAGAGCTTGAAATATGTCCAGTTCACATCCTTTTATCCAGTTATTTTACTTCTTATCCAAAGGAAATAATCAGAGATATGATAAAAGATTTATGTACAAAGATCTTTATCAAAGTGTTGTATATAACTGCAGAGTCAGAAGTAACCGGACACTTTCCTCAGTATAGGACTGGTTTAATATACCATGGTATGAAATATACAAAATTTTTTAAATGCATGTTTTCAAATAATTTTTAATAATGTGAGAAAATGCTCACAGTACAACGCTTAATGAATAAATGCAGGGAAGATCACTAATTTTGCAGTTTAATCCAATTGGGCCTATATACACCTATTTGGAAAGAGAAGAACACTGGACAGAAATATACTAAAATGTTAACAGTAGTTACCAGGATTGTGTGATTATAATTGATTGCTATTTATTTTTTATGGATTTTCCAAGCTTGTATTACACCTATAATCAGAAAAAAAAGTGTTTTTTTTTATTTTGTAATGAAAAGAAGGGTTCATTCCTCATTATGGCACTAAGCTTCTAGCAAAAGCTAATCTCAGAAGTGACCCCAACAATCACCATCATCATCATCCTCTCACTGCCTGGGCACACACTGATACCTTGTAAGCACTTCTCTGCTCTTGGCTACCCTTGAGTCCAACAGCTTCTCTCACATGGGTGAGCCAGGGGAACCTTTCAGTCCCTCTCATGAAGTCCAGCTGAGGGCTGAGGTATGCTTGCTGGACTGTGGGACCTGTTTCACCCACGAGGGTATCTATCAGGTAAGGATCATATGTCATTCATGTAATTCTGCAGCATTATGAACTCAACAGGAGTCTCAGGAATTGAAGAGATCTTGACCAGACATGTGAGAGTGCATTTACTCACTCAGCATAGAGTATTTATTAAGTGTCTTCTATGTGGCAGGCAAGGTTTCACTCCTTCTACTAACACAGTTATGTCTGGGTTGTTACTTGAAGGAGCTGACTGATGGGCCAAGAAGGCCAGTTTGGGACTAAAGCTTGGGTTCCACGTGGAAGAATGGAAGATGGCTCCAGCTTGCTACACAGTCTCTTGGTAGGAGTTTAGGGTCATGGTGTCACCAAAGGGCGCTCTCTCTTTCTTCAGATGGAGGTGATTGTTGGGGACTTTGGCATTGTGGTGGTGCCCCGGGATGCAGCCGACACAGATCGAATCATGAATCACTCCTCAATACTCCGCAAGTACAAAGTGAGTCCTCCATCTCCCTGTGGGAGATGTGGCCCTTTTCTGAGAGTCCTGGGAGGGCTGGAGGGCTGAGGGATCAAGAGGAGCTTGGTGTGAGGGACTGGCAACCTACTCTGTCTGCTTTATCCTCAGAACAACATAATGGTGGTGAAGGATGACATCAACCATCCCATGTCTGTTGTCAGCTCAACCAAGAGCAGGTACGTTTGACAGATGGCCAGAGAGACTTCGGTTAAACTGGCTTACAAGTTTCTATGCAGCTTTCCTCAGTTAAGGGTGACCCTCAGATTCAGGCAGACACCTGCTGCCCCATATTCAGCCTCCTGTTTGGACCGCATTTATTTGTACCCACCCATTTACTGTTGAAAGGCCAGTCACAGTGGGGGCAGGCCATTAGCTAGTCTTAGCTAGTCTGAGGGGAGAAGAGGATGTTTTTAGTTGTGGACTCTTTAGTTTGAGGTGCTTATGGAATCATGTATTAGTAAAGATATAGGCTAAGCTGCCATAGCAAAAAGATTCCAATATTCAGCGTTTTAAATAAGTTAGATGCTTAGTTCAAAAGGAATTGAATCTATGACCTCTTTGGTAGGAAGCTTCCATCTCTGGGTCCACAGCTGCTGCAATGACAGTTCTTCTCAGCCAGTGGGAAAAGGCGAGGTGAAGCCCATGGCAGGAAGCTTTGTCTTTAAGAAGGTGACCCAGAGTTGTTCATATCACTTCCCTTTGCACCCTACTGGCTCGAGGATGGAGGGACCCTGGGAAATAGACTTTATAACTTGACAGCCATATATCCAGATAAAACTCGGGAGGTTCTATTACTAAACCAAAGAAGGAGAGATTGGATACTAAAGGCCAGTTAACAGTCTCTACCTTGAACCCCAAGTGGAAATATCCAGTGGAATGGTGAGATATATGGAACACAGAGGTCTGGAAGTGTAAAGCTGAAGCCATAAGCATATAAGTGTCAATTAAAATTCCAGGTATGGATGAGCTCACAGAGAGATTCAAGAAGAGAAGAAGGCTCTATGGAATATGCAAACATTCTAGCAGTTAAAAGAAGGCTAAAGAGCAGTCAGAAACCACCAGTAGTGGTGGCCCAGAAACTAAGGCAGGAGAGGATACAAAGATGGGAAGCATTGTCATCTGTGTCACATGTTTCAGAGAAATCAAAGGAGCACAGGACTTTAAAAGTCCTCTGGACTCTTCCCTGGGAGGCAATTACGGGACACTTGCAAGAGTAGCATCAACTGCAAGGTGAGGGCAGAAACCCAAGGATAATGGACAGTGAGGGGAGAGGGGAAGGCTGTGATTCCAAACACAGCTGCACATTAGAATCACCGTGAAGAGTTACACAGCAGTACAAATTCCTGTGTCCCATTCACCCCCATCAGAATTTGTGGGGCTTGCACTTAGGAATCTGCTTCCTGGGTGAATTTGATGAAGTTGAGATTGGCATTTGGAAACCACAGGTATAGACACTTTTTCCAAAAAGCTTTACGATGCAGGGAGGCACTTAGAGACCTAGCTTGCAAGGTCAAGACAGTGTATGCATTGCAAGGCAGTGAGCCATTTTCCAGGGAGATCTCACAGGCAGGGCTTAGATGCCTTTCAGAAATTAGACATCTGCATGAGTTTATGAAGTTTTACAAATAGCTTATTGGGGCCTGACATTCTCAAGACTATCATATGAGGAGAGAACAGGAAGCAGCTAGACTAAGGCTGGAGAAAAACTGCAGAAACCAAAGTTTATCACCGGAGTCCTTCATAGCTGTGGGTGCCTCCCCTGCACGGGCTCACAGATGAGGGCCCCTACAGGAGGGAAAAGATGTGGCAATCACAGGAACCCCCAGAAGATTCATTTTCATGAGACAATCATGCAGAGGAACACCAGAGGTGAAAGAAGAAAAACTAATACATTTCTAAGAAGGAAGTTTATAGCAATAAGTGCCTACATTAAAAAAGAAGAAAGATCTCAAGTCAATAGACTAACATTGTGCCTCAAGGAACTAGAAAAACAAAAACCAAAACTAAAACCAAAGTTAGCAGAAGGAAGGAAATAATATAGACCAAAACAAAAATAAAGCAAATAGAGAATAGAAAACCCATAGGAAAAGTTAATAAAATTAAGAGTTGGTTTTTTTTGAAAAAATAAACAAAATTGATAAGCCCTTATCTAGACTAAGGAAAAACAAGTCTCAAATATATTAATATAAAATCAGAAATGAAAGTGGAGACATTACAACAGATGCCTCAGAAATAAAAAGGATCACACAAAACTATTATGAATAATTATAAACCAAGGAATTTGATAACCTAGAGGAAATGGATAAATTCCTTAAAAAAAAATCTTCCAAGCTTGAATCAGGAAGAAATAAAAGGACTCAACGTACCAATAACAAACAAAAAGATTGATGTAGTAATTAGAAACCTCTCAACAAAGAAAAGCCCAGAACCAAATGGCTTCACAGTTGAATTCTACCAAACTTTCAAAGAAGGATTAATATTTCTTAAACTCTTCCAAAAAATAGGAAGGACTACATCCTCCTAACATATCTTATGAAGTCAGCATTACCTTGATACCTAAGGCAGACAAAGACACTGCAAGAAAAGAAAACTATAGGCCAATATCTCTGATGAACATTGATGCAAAAAGCCTGAATAAAATATTAGTGGTGGTGTCTGCCTATAGTCCCAGCTATTTAGGAGGCCTTGGTAGGAGGATGGCTTGAGCCCAGGAGTTCAAATCCAGTCTAAGCAACATAGCAAGACCTTGTCTCTTAAGAAAAAATTCAACAACATATCAAAGAGGTTATACATCTGATCAGGTACGAAATATCAGGCACATGCGAGACTAGTTTAACATACACAAATCAATCAATGTGATATATCACATTAACAGATTAAAAGACAAAGAACACATGATCATATCAATTGACACAGATAATGCATTCAACAAAGGTCAATATCCTTTCTTGACAAAAGCTCATTTAACAGTATAGATATAGAGGGAAAGTTCCTCAAAATAATAAAATCCATTTATTTAAAAACCCACAGCTAACATTATAATCAATGGGGAGAAACTGAAAGCTTTTTCTCTAAGATCTGGTACAAGACAAGGATGTCCACTCTCACCACTTCTATTCAACATAGTACTGGAAGTACTACCAAGAGTATTTAGACAAGAAAAAGAAATAGAAGTTACCCAAATTAGAGAGGAAGAAGTAAAATTATCTCTATTTGCAGACATGACCATATATGAAGAAAACCCCAAAGACTTCACCAAAAACTGTTAGATCTAATAAATGAATTCAGTAAAGTTGCAGGATACAAAACCAACATACAAATTCTATACAAAAATAATGACCTATCTGAAACAGCAATCAAGAAAATCCCATTTCTGATAGCATCAGAAGAAAATACTTAGGAATAAATTTGACCAAGGAGTTGAAAGATCTATATATCAAAAACTATAAAACATCGATGAAACAAATTTAAGAGGACACCAATAAATGGAAAGATATTCCATGGTCACAGATTGGAATGATTAATATTGTTAAAATGTCTAAACTACCTAAAGCAAAATATAGATTCAGTGTAATCCCCATCAAAACCCAAATGGTATTCACTTTTCACAGAAATAGAAAACTCAGCCCTAAAATTTGTATATTTGTATGAAACTACAAAAGACCCTCAATAGCCAAAGCCAGGGGTGGAGAACCTTCAGCCTTAAAGCCACATGTGAGTTTCTAGGTCCTTAAGTCCGGCCTTTTGATTGAACCCCAATTTTACAAAACAAATCCTTTTATTTCTATTTACACATTTTTGTTCATCTTTTATATTTTTATTTTATTTTGTAAATGAACATAGTTAAAATACCAAAGAATAAAATATGTTTCAACAAAATAATCCTCCCAGATTGACTGGCACAGCTAGAACATTTGTAAGCCATAATGGCTAAATTGACAGTTCCTACATCGTTCACGATTTAGTTCTAACATCCCCTGCCTGACTGGTGCCACTACAGCATGAGGCTGGTTGCTAAGAGTTCATGGGGGTCGAGTATGTCAGTCTGTTACCAGCTTTTGACAATGGTGCACTGTGTTTCTCTTTGAAGTGGAATTTGTGAATAGTTGCACCACTTGACAGTGTATTGAATTCTGTCTGCTTAACAGCCCATCATGTCAAAGAAGACCAGAGAAAACTGAAGGAAGAAAATAGATCTTTTAATGAGGATTGGGAATTGCAATATTATCTTGTTTCTGTTAACGATGAGATGATTTGCTTGCTTTGTGATACTGCAATATCAACGTTAAAGAAATTCAATGCTCGGCCGGGCGCGGTGGCTCACGCCTGTAATCCTAGCTCTGGGAGGCCGAGGCGGGTGGATCGCTCGAGGTCAGGAGTTCGAGACCAGCCTGAGCAAGAGTGAGACCCCGTCTCTACTAAAAATAGAAAGAAATTATCTGGCCAACTAAAAAAAAATATATATACAAAAAAATTAGCCGGGCATGGTGGCTCATGCCTGTAGTCCCAGCTACTAGGGAGGCTGAGGCAGTAGGATCGCTTAAGCCCAGGAGTTTGAGGTTGCTGTGAGCTAGGCTGATGCCACGGCACTCACTCTAGCCCGGGCAACAAAGTGACACTCTGTCTCAAAAAAAAAAAAAAAAAAAAAAAAAAAAAAAAAAAAAAGAAATTCAATGCTCATCAGCATTATAAAACTCATAAGGACCACAAATATTTTAAACTAGAGGGAGGGGCACAAAAGGTTGTATTGCAAAAATTAAAAGATGAAAAGCAAAATCAAAGACAATTCTTTCAAGCAGGAATAAGACCTGGAAATAATGCCACTGAAGCAACTTATAAAGTAGCTTATATAGTGGGAAAAAGGAAGCCATCCAGTAATGTAAAAATGGTGAAAGACTGCATTGTTGAAGTTATAGGAAGTGCAAGCAACTGCCTCTTTCAAGGAGAATCATAACTGATGTGCAGCATGAATTAGCCTTCAACTTAACAGAACAACTTCATGCAATACTTCAAAAGGAAAATAGATATTATTCGGTGACTTTGGATGAATCAACTGATACTACTGACTTAATGCAGGTTTTACACTTCATTCAGGTCGTAACAGAAGATTTTCTTTGCTATGAAGAATTGCTTGCTTTGGGCACTCTTGCGAACAGAACATGGGGGATAGATACATTCAACAACTTTCAAGAATATGAAGTAAGACTGAATTTGGTAAATTTAGTGAGTGTATGTACAGATGGTGCACCTTCCATGACAGGAAAATGTGACGGGTTTATTGCACAGATAAAAAAAGTACTATCAGATCCAGATGCTCTCATTTCTTTTCATTGTGTCGTGCATCAGCAAAATCTCTATACTACAGCTACTATTTTAAGTGACACCTTGCAACAAGTTGTGAGTACTGTTAACCATATTCATGCAAATGCAACATGACATCATCAGTTTTGTAACATGCTACAGTTGAAGGATGAGGTATTCAGTGTAGATTTGCTGTATCATCCTAAAGCCTGTTGACCATTGCAGGGACAGGTGTTAGCCAAAATTTTATCTCTGCGAGAACACATAGTTAAATTTTATGAAGAACAGCAATGTGAATTATTGAAAGAAGATTTCTATAGCAATGCAGTTTTTCTGTGTGATATGTCAAATCAAAATTACTTGAATATTTCTTTGCAAGGTAAAGCTAAATCTATATATGATTTGTGGCCAGAAAATCGACGCATTTCGAAAAACTATTAATATCTCTTTTCAAAACACTTCTTCAAAAGGAAATTTTGGATGAACATTTTCCCCAGTTAGCAAAGGTCATTGATGAGCAGGATGATATATGTGAATCATTTAAAGAATACACAGCTGTTATAGACCTATTAGTTGGAGGATACAATGAATTCACTGACTTTGAGAATCATGACATCACACTCAAATTAGCATTTCAGCCTCACCTAGTTGATGTCACCAAGACACCTAAAGAACTATAGATGGAACTGAGCTCTCAGCAGATGACATTTTAAAGTCATTGTTTGATACTAAGAAAGATCCAATTGAAATATGTAAAAATGCAACATGCCCCAAAAATGCTTTCTTGCTTTTCAACCACTTATTGATGTGAATTTATATTCTATTACCTAACCCCAATCAAGATGGCCTTAAGGTCACAAATGACTGACACCCATCTAGAGGACCAGCTGCAACTGTGGACTGCCATGCTGCCACCAGCCATTCAAATGCTTTCCAATAAAAAGCAGACACAACAAAGTCATTAAAAGGTTAGTTAATTTAAAATTAAATGGTGTTCATTTTTTGAAATTATTAAGTACATAGTAGTTAGATTTTTATAAAATAATGTACATTTTAAAGTATATCTAATAGAAATTTCTTGAATATGGCTTTATTTGATTACAGCTAAATTAGTACGGTCTTCCAACATGAAAAGATTCCCCCACCCCTGGCCAAAGCAATTCTGAAGTGGGGGAAACAAAAAAACCCCAAAGTTGGTAGTATCATACTTCCTGATTTGAAATTATATTACAAAGCTCTAGTAATCAAACCAGTATGGTACTGGCAAAAAAAAAAAATAAATAAACCCACCAGACCAGGGGAACAGAGTAGAGAACACAGAATTAAATTCAAACGTATATGGTTGATTAGTTTTTGATAAAGCCACCAAAAAGACACAATGGGGAAAGGAGTCTCTGCAATAAATGGTTCTGGGAAAACTGGATTTCTACATGCAAAAGAATGAAATTGGACCTTATCTTATGATGAAAAAATAAACTCAAAATATATAAAAGACCTAAACATAAGATCTGAAACCATAAAATTCCTAGGAGAAAACAGGGGTAAAGCTCCTCAACATTGGCTTTAGCCATTCTTTCTTGGCTATCACACCAAAAACTCAGGCTATAAAAGCAAAAATAAATAAATGGGATCACATCAGACTAAAAAGCTTCTGCACAGCAAAGGAAACAATCAACGAAATGAAGAGGCAACCTACAGATGAGGAAAAAACATTTGCAAACCATGTATCAGGTAAGTGGTTAATATCTAAGATTTATGAAGAACTTATATAACTCAATAGCAAGAAAACATATTACCCAATTAAAAAATGGACAAAGGACTTGAATAGACATTTCTCCAAAGATGACATAAAAATTGCCAACAGATACATGAAAAGGTGCTCAACATCACTAGTTATCAGAGAAATGCAAATTAAAACCACGATGAGTACCACTTCTACCTGTTAGGATAGCTATCTAACATCAAAAAGGCTAGAGATAACAGGTGTTGGCAGGGATGTGGAGAAAAGGGAACCCTTGTACATTGTTGGCGGGAATGGTATGGCCACTGGTATAGCCACTGTGAAAAATAGTATGGAGGTTCCTAAAGAAATAAAAATAGAACTACCATAAGACCCAGCAATCCCTCTTCTGGTTATATACCCAAAGGAAATGAAATCAACACCCTATAAAAATATCCACATTCTCATGTTCATTGCAGCATTATTCACAATAGCCAAGATTTGGAAACAACCTAGGTGCCCATCAATGAATCAATGGATAAAGAAACTGTTGCAGATATACATACTGGAATATTCAGCCCTAAAAGAGATCCTGACATTTGCCACAACATGGATGGATTTGGAGGACATTATGCTAAGTGAAATAAGCCAGACATTCCACTCATAATGTGGAATCTTTTTTTTTAAAAAAGGTCAAATACATAGAGAATAAAACAGTGATTAGCAGGGTTGGGGCCAGAGGGACAGAAAATGGGGAGATGCAGGTCAAAGGATACCAAGTAGCAAATATGTAGAATGAATAAGTAGAAAGATCTAATGTACAACATGAGGACTATAGTTAATAATAGTGTATGTATTGTATTCAGGGTTTTTGCTAAATGAGTAGATTATAGCTATTTTTGCCACAAGGGGAAAAAGTGGGTAACCAAGATGATAGATATATTAATTTGTTCCACTATAGTAACCATTACACTATATATGTATCTTATCACATCATATTGTATACCTTAAATATACACTATAAAATTTATTTAACAAAAAAGAATAGTTTATACATTAAGATGCCAACTGTGTGCTTGGTGCTATTCTAAGTGCTTTGCATACTGACTCATTTAATCCTGTTAATAACTAAATGCTATTGGCCAAATAGTACCCTCATTTTACAGAGGAGAAAACTGAAGAATAGAGGGCTTAAATAACTCGCCTGGGGTCTCTTAGCTAGAAAGTGGTAGAGCCAGGATAAATGGTGTCACCAGGGTTGGGGAGGAACTGGGAGGAGGAGGGCTTCTTCTAATACAGATACCTTTACTCAATCTAAGCACAGGCCGGTCATGGGATGTTGGGGACACACTGGTACACCCTTTCCCTGAAAGACAGAGGTCAGACCAGGTTTCCTAGCTTGCTTCAGGTTTGGATGCTCATCTGATGACCTCTTTTCTTGTGCAGGCTAGCCCTGCAGCATGGGGACGGCCATGTCGTGGATTACCTGTCCCAGCCGGTCATCGACTACATCCTCAAGAGCCAGCTGTACATCAATGCCTCCGGCTAACAGCCACACAGCCCTCTGCTCCACTCTCCTCTCGTCCTCTGCCAACACACTGGCCCCTCCAGTCTCTGTCAGTCCCCCTGTTTCTCTCTTGCCTCTGTTTCTCCATCTCCTCATCTTGACTGTTCTCCCACTTGCTGACTTAACCCCCCACAGTGTGGGGGACCTGCAGAGAACCATGGCATTCCCTACTCCTCAGTCATCTTTGGACAAACTTTCCTCTAGTCTCCAGGTTGGGGGTGGGTGAGGGAATAGGGGTGGGAGTTGGGGGAAGTGCAGTCCTTGGAGATGTACTGGTGTCTGTCTCCCAGCATGCTCTAGAGAGGCGGTTCTGGCGCCCATCCTCCCAGCATGCTCTGGGGAGGCGGCCCTTGTGCCCATCCTCCCAGCATGCTCTGGGGAGGCGGTTCTGGCGCCCATCCTCCCAGCATGCTCTGGGGAGGCGGCCCAGGTGCCCATCCTCCCAGCATGCTCTGGGGAGGTGGCTCTGGCTCTTGCCTTCCCAGCATGCCCTTTACTACAAAGGGCTATTTTTCTTTTCTTTCTTTTTATTTATTAATTTTCTTTGTCCACTCCTCATAGAACTTGGATGAAATCAGTGTCCATGGTTCTCTATGTCTGTAGTCTTGATGCACTCCTGTGGTATCATTTCCCTTTGACGGGACGCTGTAGCCAGCCTTAGCACTCAGTAAGTGCGTGAGGGCCACACCCAGGAGAGAAGGCCAAGCCACCTCCACTTCTCCAACACACACACACACACACACACACACACACACACACTCAGCAGCAGCAGCAGCCTTTGGTCAGGAGTGAGATTCTCAGGTTCTGAAACCTGGGAGGCAAGTCAGGGAAAAGTAGGGTTTCTCAGAAGAATTTGAGTCCATTTCCTTTGTTTCCAAAGACCATTTTTCTCATGCTCTGGCCTGTGGTCACACAGAGCCAGTCCATCCTCATTTCCTGGTGGCATCTGCTCATTGACTAATGTGGGCACAGTGTGTTCCCCACCAGCCCAGGCATTGCCCAGGAACCGGCAGATCACCCCCTCAGCCAGTGGAAGCCGTGCTCAGCCACGTTCCTGTATCTGAGAAGAATCACATAGGCAAGGCCAAATCCTGACAATGCAGTCATTTCTTAAAAAACAAAACAAAACAAAACATGCTAGGAATTCACTCAACCCTAGACATCTTTGCTAATTGGAATTAGTTATTGCCTGTTTGGCTGGGAAATGTCTCTATTATGATGTAAGTTTGGGATGACCTAGGAGAAAGCAATTCGTTGCCCTGCTGGGATTTGCTGGTTCTTACACTCTCTCTAGCTGCAGTGACACACGCCGGGCCTGAGGCAGTTTCTTCCTGAGAAGCAGTGCCTTGGCCTTGTTTCTGGGGCTGGTCACAGCTCCCCCAGAGCCCCCCCAGCTGGGAACCTCTGGAGGAGATCCAGCTGACACGGGAGTGGGTTCCCAGCAGAAAGATCTTGGATGGGTTAAGAGCCACTGAACTGCTTCACTCCCTTTCTCCCTAATTTCCTACCTTCCTCTCTGCTCCTGGAGACAGTTTTGACACGTTTTGTTCTGGTTGTTAAGGCCTCACTCATGGCCTACTCGGAGAGCCACAGGGAAATTACTCTCTTGTGTTTTGCTGTCTCTCATCCAGTCCCTGGCTTTTGGGTTTCTGGTTGTCTTTGAGGAATTGTCCCCAAGTGTTAGGATACTTTTATCAAAACTGAGTACCAGCTGTAGCACAGCAGGGGCCAGATGGGACGCAAAACCAGGGACAATGTTCCTTTCCACACATCTCACACCTGCAACATCCTCCTCTTATTCCAGGAAAAGGAACTGGATTCAACACAAGAACATGGCAGAGTAGCATCCAAAGGGGGTGCTATTCTTCTTAGATTATGGAAATAATCTTCAGAGGAAGAAAAGGAAGATCTTATTCTTGGGTCTCAGTGTTCGACTAAGAATCATGAAATAATTAACTGAAAAAAACTTTAGAGCTCAGTTGATCTAACACTCCCCTTCAAAGGTGAGGGAGCAGAGGTCCATTGGGTTAAATGGCTGGTCGGACACACAGCAAGTGTAGGGCCTGACAAGAGGATATCATCTCGCTGGCCCTCAGGCCATTATGCCAGGTGGCCTCTGCCCCGCCACTCCCCTGTGAGGCTGACCAGGGCCACATGTGATCTCTACTCTTCCCCAGCCTTACTCTAAATTATGCTGTCCCCGGTGTTTCCCATATGTGGCTCGCTCATGCCAGCCCCGGGGGAGGATGTGATGGTGAGGAAGACCATAGCTAGGTTTCCCCCAGAAATCAGGAGATCTCAACAGTTTGGAGGAAATCCCAGAAACTGACCCTCTGAATCCAAGAAAGATTGGCTCTGGGGAAGGTTAAGGAGGACCCAGAAAGTGCTCAGGATGATACTATTGCTGGAGAGACAAAGAAGAAGGCTTTGTCCAGGCAAAACCATCATAAACCAGGAAATGAGACAAAGGGACACAGGGCTGTGTCCCTGGGGAAACATGGCTTTTTCAAGGATCTGGAGTCACGGATAGAGTTTATAGGATCCCCATGAGCAGACTTGACTTCCTTTGTTTCTCTGTCACTCTGCTGGCCTCTGGTCGAGCCCATTGGGTCTGCATCCCACGAGAAGGCCCCGGGCTGGCTGTGCACGTTTGCCATGAGGTGGGTGGGCATGTGGGAGACGGAAGGGAAAGTGAGAAGAGCTGAGAAAAAGTACAGGCGCAACAGAAGTAGATTTCTGGGAAAGAAATGGGGCAGATCTTATCTTGGTGGATCACAGGGGTTGTATTAAAAACAGCTTTCTTTCAATAAAAGGAATCTAAATCCCCTTTTGGGTAGAATGGTCCATGCCCCACCCCGCCCTACTTTTCACTTGTTGGGGGAAGGTCAGGGCACCCCTCTGAGTCCAAGGCAGGACACGGTGACTGCGACTCAGCCACAGCCAATGCCAGAAAGATGACTCAGAGTCTTAAATGGTGCCCTAGGTGTCAACAGGATAACCTCTAGGGCCTGCTCCTTCTACAAAGGCCAACCCAAGATGGTGTGCGTGGCTCAGAGGCTGTGAGGAAGGCGGGGACTGGAGTGGCAGTGTCAAGAGGGGTCTGGAGCCTCATTTCCTACCTACCATTAAAAAAGTCCCTCCCATTTTCCTGAAAGTGGCTAATGTAAGAACAGACAGGAGGAAGCCCCTTTGTGTTAATGACTCTCTCCTTAAGGAATGGTCCTCTGAGAAGTCTGTGCTGCGAGTGGGTACCTCGGTCACACACACCCCATCCCCAGGTAGCCTCTAGGGCCTTCTGCTTTCATTTTCCTTGAATGTACCTAGGAACAGGGGAGGAAAGTCTCTTATTGAAGTGCCTGAAACCCAGAGCTAGAGCTTCTAGAGACGCCGTTCTTCCCGACTCAGCTTGTCCAGCCTTTCCCCAGCGTTCTCTAGTTTCAAGCTCCAGCTTCTCAGAAAGAACTAAAGAACTTGCTGTTTGAATGCAGTAGAAATCAAGATCCAATCATCAAACGACAGCAAAAGGCAGAGCATGGCAGGGAGCAACGACTTGTTCTTTAACAGCCCGGATCAACTCTCCCCAAACCGACACACACACACACTTGTAGGGGACAGAGAGAGAGAAGCATGTTATTCTATTTTACTCATCAAAACAGTAATGCAAAAATAAAAACAGTAGACTATGAAAAGCTCAGGATCTCTCCCTAGGCTACTTACTGCAGGAGGGCCGACAGGTGAGACGGGAAGGATGGAAACAGGGACGTTTGTAGCTCCTACAACTAGGACACCTTAGGAATAGTATTGTAGCAATGATGACGGATGTGCCCTGCCAGGTTCATCCGGCTGCACCTTCCCGTAGCTGCCCAGCAAACGCGACTCTTCATGTGGTTTCTTGGTAGAGTGAGTTTGGCGCATCCTGTTAGCCGCTCTGGTTAATTAGGAATGAGTTACAGCTTTCCTCCTCCACCTTCAGTCTAGTCCCGGGGCTGAGAGTTCAGCTTGAGCCACGTGATCTTGAGGGTTGGCGTGGGGAGGGGGAAGCTTTTTTTTGACTCACTTTTTGGTCATATAATCTGCCATTTTAACAGTAAGATTTGCTTTATGGAAATCAATTCATTAATAAAAACTGTATTCAAGTTGCAATACCATTTCACAGTGAAATATTTTGAGTAAAATTTTGTTGCTAGGATAGTCATGGACAAGAGTCTAACAGCAAGATGTTTTTGATTATGTTAATAAATAAGACAATGCTACTGGAGTCTGGTGTCTCGGTCTAGAACCTTCTCGGTGAGTTGCAGAATTAACCACTTTTTCTTCATAGTCTTTACAGGAGACAACAGTTGTAAAAAGGTACTTGGAACAGGAGATTTTCTGCCTGGTTCAGCTCATGCCACATGTGTAATATAAAAGTTTAGAAAGCCACACCGAGGATGATAAGGGGAAGAATAAGTAGCAAATTTGTAAATTGTGCCTACATTTTTTCTGAGTTTTAAAAAATTAAATCTTAGATCCTGACTAGTCTGCATAGTTCGTTTTGGGTTAATGTTGGCTCTTTAATGAAATTAGTACTTTCTGAAATAAAAATATATTTGTGAAAATTAAAAACTACCTTTTTGGCATGAAAGATCTTAACGAAAACAGCAATTGTTACACTTACAAGTTGTTTTGGCAATGTAAACAAGCAAAAATGAAGAATTTGTTGATTGTTCAATCCTGCTGTGATTATTAGTTCTTATTTCATCTTTAGTTCTAGCAGACATCCTGTATTGAGTAAGGTCTCAATGATGATTGTCGTTAGCTAGTCATCAGTTGTGAATCAGAAGGTGAAATAGTAATCCCGTTAGGCCAGCTCGTTTAAAGGCTGGTTGCTTATTTGTTAGATTAGTTTTTTCTTTTTAAATCATTTGGTCCTTAGAGTTCTTTGCTGTTGTTTTTTCTGTTGAAAATTGAGATTGGTCAGCTTTGTGTGTATCCATGTGGATTTTGTGGCACATCACAATGATGTTTGATATACTTGTAATTTGATTACTTGTGTTTATGTTTGTAATTTTGTTCACAAAGCTAAACACTGCTTTTTTCCTTCTGTCCTGAGAGTGCGTAATGATGACAGCTTGTTTAAAATGGAGTATAAACACTGGCTTAATTTGCTAACTTATACTAACTTATAAAATATGTATACTAAATATGAATTAACATACATGTACATACACATTTCTTCCCTTATGACTCATTAGAAATTTCAGATCTTGGGATTTTGTAGGAAGTTCCAGGTAGCCAATAGTATAAAGAAAGTAGAGAGAAATATGCTTTCCAAGTGGGAAAACTGAACCACAGCAAGAATCCGTAACATTCTCATGACCATGCAAAACATTAAAAGAAGGCACGGTAAACATCTTCCTTGTCCTTGAGACTTGTTCCAAACATTGGACAGTACAATCTTCTTACCCTTTTCTCCAGCCTCCCAAGAGTACTGAAAGGAAACCACATCCTGGAGTAAGATCAGAAACGCAGCTGCTACAAAGTTATAGTCTAAGGGCACTTTTATTTCGACCCCTCTCTCCAAACAGAAATCCCTAAGAATCAAAGTAGATGATGTGTGTAATAGGCTACCAACAGCACAATTAATCAGAAAACTCTCGGAGGAGAAGAAAGCTTTCACTACAAATTACAAATACCAACAAAACATGAGAAGAAACCTCCCTTAACTTGGCAGTGTCAGGTCAAGGACAGGCAGCGGGAGGCTAGGTTTGGGTAAGCTATCTCTAAGCCACATCCCCTTCTCTCTTCTTAGGGACAATTTGTCAGGTCAGAAATGAGGGAATCATTTCTATACCGAGGGAGTCCCATGAGTCACTTTTCTATTCCCCATCTCTACTCAGGTATCATCTCCACAACCTGTCCATGAGGAATCCCGTTATGATTGAATGTACTATGGTTATTAACCAATGGGATCCCTCACCACGTTCCCTAGAATATGTGCAGTCTAATCCCATACTCAGCAAAGACAGGTAGCCGTACACCAACAATGCATTCTCCCCCTTCATATCGTAGAAGTGTCACTGAGAAGTGGTTTTCCACTAACAGACTACATCTTCCAGACCCCTTGCAAATTAGGTGTGGTCATAATACTGGATTTTGGAATGTGCAGCCTCCCATGAGTCTCCTTCCTCCATGTTCTTTCCCCTTCCCACCCAGCTGGAATGTGGACTCCTCCCTCCTCTACCCCAGACAGCCTTAGAAGTCACATGTCATAAATGGCAGGGCCTCTGATGTGACTCTACAGAGGGCCACCCTGCCATCCTGTTCCCCACCCAGTCTGTTATAGGATCAAGGGGGAAAAAGTCTACTGTGTTTGGGTTATTGCATATTTTTAGGTCTTTATGATATAGAAGCTAATCTACTTTAAGTAATACACATACATTTTCTGGGCACTAGTTGTTAATTACAGTTAGAGGTCTATAGGATGTGTGATTGAGTATGCCAAGACAGGATTATAACTTCACTTCCACAGAAGACAACGCAAAGTGGTCAGAACTGTCAGAATTTGGGGTCAATGTGGACAGAAGCAGAATCCTTTCCTCAGCCACTTGGGTAGATGGCCCAATTGGGATCTTCATTTATTATGTTTCAATTTATTAAGAGGTATGACATATGTACCACAAGCTACTGATTTTACCTTTATTTTATAGCTGATGAAAAAAAACAATTATCAACTATATCCTCCACCCAGCTTGGTTTGTTCCAGAAATCTTCATGCTTAGGAGGCAGCATCAGTTAAATCTCATAAAGTGCTCTTGTGGTTGGAAAGGGCAAAGTAAGATGCTCAGAAATAGGAGTTGAAGGTGTTAACTCTAGGACCCATTGCCATTTCTGTGGCATTTTCACTTCCATTGCTTTGGTACTTCTACCTCAGGCTTAGAGTTGAGTAAATCAGAAACTAACCCCAGGCATCTAACAATTGTTCTTTATTTTAAAACATGGCCATGAAAAGCCAAGGAAATGCAGAAGGAAGGCAGCACGAGGTCTTCTGAGCCAAGGTGGAAGTGCCTCTGGTCGGCAATTCCCACTGGTGTTACCATGACTCAACAGTCTGTTGCAATCTGTTGTGGAAAGGGGCAGAGTGACAGCTGGAATCCAAAGAAGTGTGTACAACCCAGAGCTCTCTCGGCTTTGCCAAAGGTCAAGGGCCCCCATGGGAGGGTCTTGCAACATATGTTCTGTTGAGCAAAGAGGTTGCAAACCAAGGAGTTATTGCAATAAATACCACGTGTGATGAACAAGGTTTGTAGGTTTAACTTTATTTTTTAAAAATGTTTGTCTTCCTCACTAGACAATCAACTCTATGAGGGCAGAGACTATGTCAGCACTGTCCTGCCAGCCCCCGGCACACAGTAGGTACTCAATAAATATATGCTAGAAGGATGGATGGAAGGATGGATGGAAGGATGGATTCTACCCAGCTCAAGTGTGGGTAGGAACATTCTCTGCTATAGAGGGAAGGAGGGAGAGAGAGAGAGAGAGAATGTAAAATAAAACACATAGATGCATATAATTTTTAGTGTTGAAAAGTGGGATTGAATTAGAACTAATAAGTCTTCTAGATAATTTCACTTCTTTCAATGCCCAAGCCAGTTTTCTATCACTTTGAAACCCAAAAGTAAATACCTTCCAAATGTTTGCTGTGCTGGTAGGAAATGCTTTAATGAAAATGCAGTCTCTAAGCTGCCATGGCATCATTAAGAGAAAGGGTATCATTCCAGGGCCAGACTCACAGGTGGCAGAGCACCGGCCGGCACCACTGCCCCAGTGGGCCTGCCTTCCAGTTCCTCCCTCCATCACTGCTCACTTCTTCCAGCTTCAAAGCGGAGTATGTAGTCACGTCCCAGTGGTAAGGAGCAGGAACTCTGACCAGCAAGAAGCTTGCAGTGGATGATATGAAGCAATAGTGTTGTACTGGCCACAGTGTGACTGCGTTTCACTCTCTGTTCTGACATTAGGAAGAATTTTATATTCTGGGCAAAGTCAACAATTTTTCCTTCAGTCACGTTACTCAAAGAATAAGCTGACTATAACCCAGCGGCACTTGTCCAAATTCCAGGACTCCGTTTATGACTATTCTGAGGCAAACATCTGCATATGCATTTGTCCTTCCATCCGGTCTACTCTTTGGGGTCCAGGTCCTTGGTCAGTCTCACGCCCAGTGCTTTCTGCCTCATTGCCCAGCGTCACGAAGCAAGCAGTACACAGGTGCAATAAGACATCCACCTGGCCACGATCTCAAGGATGGGGTCAGATTCAGTTGACCTGAACACACCCACTGAACATGTTCAAATGTCCCCATCCCACCCTACCCACATGAGATGGCTCCCGAGCCCTGAGGTCCGTATCCTAAGAACCTCAGTTGAGAAATCTCTCTGGCAGCTTCACTGTTGCTCAAGAGCCTGAGTATTGTAGCATCCTGGGGGCAGGTTGTCCCTAATGTTCTCCAGGTTCTTCACATCAGCCAGAATCCCATCTATGTTTGTTTCCAGCAAACGGAGATGGCCCCTTTGCCGGCGTGCCCTCTCTTCCAGCTCGGACATCAAGGGCCGCAGTTGGCTGTTGATCTGGGTCTTGGCTCGGAAAAGGTTTTGCTCCAGTAAGATCAGCCCCTCTTCATCCACACTGCCAGGCTTGTCTATTTCAGGGACAGGAGTTAACAGAGAAAAACTGTGGTTAGATCTCCTCAAACACATATGTGCCCTTCTGTACCCCTAACTAATTCTTGTTTCCACCTGCCCAGAGCAAATAGCATGTCTTGAATTTAAAAGGCTTATTTTAAATGAGAAATAATCTAGAAAATGCTCCAAGAGCACTAGCCTGGTTACTGGTTCAAGCTCAGTTCAAGACTCTGAGCTCTATAGCTCAGCAACATGAAGTTTTGATTTCTCCTTTCCTGTTAGGGTCAACAGTTTATGCTCTAAAAAGATGAAGACTGAAGGTCATAGTGGACCGAGCAGAATCCAAAGTGTCTGCCTAAAACAGATCACCCCTAGGATCAGAATCAACGCCAAAGTTTGCTTTCTGAGCCACCCTTGCTGTTTTCTATTAGAAGACCTTTAGACACTGGCGAGCTTCAGGGTTTATAGAGGCCAAGGTACGCTTTGCTCTTCAGAGGATGGATTCCAGCTGTTAGAAAATGATGTAAGACTTCCTTCTGGCCTCAAACCGTGGGAATCTGGCTAGATATGATTTCCAATATAAAATGTAATCACATTTGTGCAGGTATGTTTTACCCATAAACTATCTAAAACTAATGTCAGCATAAAGGGCGTCTGGACAGGCCCGCTTAGTTCCAATTGAGTGGTCCTTGGTCAAGTCAAACTCAAGGTGAAGCTGCCTCACGTACCTGCGCTGCAGTGACAGATAGTATTTGACTGTATGCACGTATTATACCCAGAACAATGAATCTGTTAAAGTTCCAGCACTCAAGAGTACACAGAGTAGAAACAACATCGTAACAAAAATGTGGACCCAACGGATCTGTCCTTCACCTGAGGGTAGGGAAGAGTGCAAGAATTTAGGGTTCTATGACATGCAGAGAAATTTAAATAAGCTTGGGAACAAAATAAGCATGTCTGTGAGGAAGTGGTGTGAGCTGTCAGAAAAGAACAGCGGCATTGGAGACAAAAAGACCTCAGTTTGAATCTCGCCTGCACAATTATGTCACCTGCGGGGGATTATTAAGCTCTCTAAGCCTCAGTTCTTTCCTTTGTGAAATAAAATAATGAAAATAAAACCCATCTCATAGGACTTTTATAAGACTTAAATGATGTTATATCATGAAGTCACCTGCCATAGTACCTGACAAACAGCAAACATTTACCAGTTCCCTCCTCCACCCTCCCTCTCCACTCACATGGTCCCTTTGAAGGCCCATTGGTTTCATGACCTTTTTTAAGAACACTAAAAAATGCTGCTAAAGTCTCAGCTGGGGAGGTTTTTTTTTTTTTTTTTTTTTTTTTCATCCTTAGAGGGTATTTTTCTCTTTGGGGCTCATTGGATCCCAAAGCAGACCCCTGAGCATAAGCACACAGGCAATACTGGTGTCTCAGGGTAACGATACACTCCACAGGGAAATCCGGTTTTAAAGTTGTTGTTCTACTGAACTGGAGAAGCAGAGCCAACCCTTTTTCTGATGTTGCTGGGATCTGTGAGCGAATCCCTAGTTCCACATGTGCTGGAGTCTAAGCTCAATAACACAGGCCAAAGGAGGGCTTGCTATCAGCTCTACCTAAATCCAGAATTTTAAGTAAAATCAGTTTTCTTGTGGGAGTGACTCTGTGGAGAAACCTGATTCTCTGCCCCACAGTGCTGTCAAATCTATTTTATCCTAAAATGTTGCAATATCTTGTGGACCACATTTCTTCTGGGTTATCTACCCAGGTAGCTCAAGTTTCTCCAACTGGTCACATCAAGATATAACTTTGGTTTGGGAAGGAACAAACAGCAAGTGATTTTTTTTTGTTTTTTTTTTTGAGACAAGAGTCTCACTCTGTTGCCCTGGGCTAGAGAGCAGTGGTGCCACCATAGCTCACAGCAACCTCAAACTCCTGGGCTCAAGGGATCCTTCTGCCTCAGTCTCCCTAGAAGCTGGGACGACAGGCATGCACCACCACACCCAGCTCATTTTTTTATTTTTTGTAGAGACGGGGTCTCACTCGTGCTCAGGCCGATCTTGAACTCCTGACCTCAAGCAGTCCTCCCTCCTTGGCTTCCCAAAGTGCCAGGATTTACAGGCGTGAGCCATTGAGCCCAGCCAGCAAGTGATTCTTGACCTCACGGCCTGGGAGAATCCTTCACCGCTTTCCCATCACTACTCTACTGCCTCAGAGCAGGCTCCGGCCCCTCTCCCCTCGATTATTTCAGTAACATCCTAAGTGGTCTCAACCTGCCTTCTGTCTAATCCTGCTTCAAGCTCTCCTCAACTCAGCTACGCTAGTGATCTTTCTGGAATATATACTGATGAATTTGTTACTCTGCTTAAAACTGCCCAATGCTTTCTCAGGATCAAGGCCAGACTCCATAGCGGGACACACAAGCTGTCTAGTCTTCTGGTAAGTTTCTTGGATACGCCCAGTTCTTTGACCCACAGACCTCCACCCCCAACTGCAATTGGTGCTCAGTGACCCATCTTAAACATGGTAAAACGGAGTCCACAAAATGTAAAGGAACCTCCCCAAAGTATCTGGGCCTGGAAACACACCAATCTCCTGCTATCCTTAAGGAAAGCTGAGATTCCCATCCATGGGGGCCAGGGGTAGGGGGTCTTCTGGGGAAAAGCCCTGGAGCGTGGGCTGGAAGGTTGTGGACACGCCACATACCCATCAGGTGGAGGATGCCATCCAACACGTCGAGTGTGTCTTGGATCGCAACTCCAGCATTCTTGGCTCTCGCGTCGACTCTCTGGGCTTCAGTAACCACCTGAGGGAAGAAAAGCACAGATTGGCTTGGAGAAGGCATTTTCTATATTGGCAGGTTTCGAGGCATTGCCCGTGGGAAGCGACAGGGACTCACCATCTGCACCGCGTCCACGTCCGCGTCCAACTCCAGCTCCTTCCTCGCCAGCTCTCCTTCCACTTCCCTCATCTCGCTCTTCAGAGTGGCCAGTCCCTTTTCCATGGCCAAGGCCCCATCTGCTGTCACATTGGCTTCCAAGTTCAGACTCCCTATCTCCTGGGAGGAGAAAAGGAGCCAGGGACGGAAGGAGAGAGAGGGGTGAGGCACAAAAATATCCCAAAGACAACAGCAGAAAAAATACAGCTGCAGTCAGGCCCTGATGGTGTCAGTTAGATGAACAATGAGAAAGTCAGACTCAGGGACACACCCTGCCCCAAGCTCTGCCTCAAACAAGCTAATTTGGGGGGTGTCTCTAGGGACTGGGGGTGTCAGCCCTGAGATCCTGTTTCCCTCTCAGTTCGATGCTCACTAAATGTTGAACACAATTAGGAACCCTTTGGGAAAAACCGGAGGACAAAAAACTCACATCATTCTCTGTCTCGTTCCTTTGCTGCTATGGTCTTTTGAATGACTTTACTAGGACTGATCCCTGAGACAGCTGAGTTTGGAATGCAGAGAATGAATGGGCTACAGCATTATTAATAAACTTTTGGTTTTGTAAGGACAGAGTTTATTAATATCTTTATCAATGAGCTATTATTAAGCACCAAATTGCAGGTGTCTCTATGCTAGAAGCTGTTATAAAGACAGACACATGAAATTGGTCTTAGCCCTCAAGGGACTTAAAATTACAAATTATTTTTGCAAGTTACCAAGTGGTCTAAAAGTGAGGCCAAATAGTCCAGATACCAAGAGTTCACTCTGCGCTTTTTAGAGTTGCACGAGCTTTCTAGAAGTTGTGCTTTATTAAGAGCTAAGAAGCTCCCTTCCAGCTGAGACACATCCTTCTATTGTAGCATTTAACATGTGGGTTGTAAGAGTAACTTGTCTGTTTCCCCCCATTGCATTGAATGCTCCTTGAGGAGAGGGGTTAGGTATTTCTTACTCTGCATCCCCCGCACCAAGCACGATGCTAGCACATTATGGAAGGAAAGAGAAAAATGAATACATGGAACTTAGACATAGGACACAGACTGAGACAAAGGATCTAGAACTCCAGAATTTCATAATCTAGAATCAAAACATTGATGATTGTTGCTACAGGTTAAATTGTAAAAGCTATGCTGAAGTCCTAAGAATATGACCTTATTTAAATAGAGGCTTGCTGCATATGTAATTAGGTACAATGAGGTCATACTGGAGCAGGTTGGGCCCCTCAGCCAATATGACTGGTGTCCTTCTAAGAAGAGATGGAGCCATCCAGGGAGAATGACACCACGTGACGACAAAAGCTCGAGGCTGCAGTGATGCAGCTGCAACCCAAGGCACACCAAGGATTGACGACCACCACCGGAAGCTAGGAAGAGGCAAGAGAGGCTTCTACCCAGGCTCCAGGGGAGCACAGCCCTGCTGACACCCTGCTTTTGGACTTCCAGCCTGCAGAACTATGAGAGAATAAATTTCTGTTTTTTGAAGCCACCCCGTTTGTGGTGTTTTGTTGTAGCAGCCCTAGGAATGTAATACAATAGTCTATATAAAAAATAAAAATCTTAGATGGTTTTTCTCATGGTGCTGTCCAAAAGGGAGATGAAAACAGGGGCTCTCGCACTCAGTTACAGTCCGTGAGTCACAGAGCAGGCAGCCGTGTGGCTCTGCAGCTCACGGGGGCCACAGCAGGACTCTGAGCCACAGGGGTCAAATGAACCCAGAGCTCTCCCTCCTTCCACACCACCCTTGCTTGGGGCTACTTGCACCAACTGCATCTCGACTTCTCTCTACCTGCTCGATCTCGCTGGAGATGCCCAGGGCCTCCCTTGCCGCCTTCTCTGCCCGCTGGGCGTCGGCAGCAGCACTGCCCAGGGCTGTTTCCGCTTGCTGGGTCTTGTCACTGGCGTCTTTAACCTTCTGGCTGATGTACGAGAGTCTCTTCATGGCCTCTTCAGCTTCTGCTTTTCTGTCTCCAACCTGCAGGTCAAACTCTGACATGACGAAAAGAAAAAAATGGTCACAACGATGACAGCAAACTTACAAAAGAGTGAGAGCGGCTGATGTTTTCAAGAAAAATTCCTGAAAGAGTGTTATTACCGACTGGGGCTTGGGGTGTGGGAAGTTGTGGCTGGGATTACTCTTTCTTAGCTGAGAGAAAGCATCTTAAAGGAGGCATGGAATGGGGCCATCATCAGTCCTTTGTGTAGAGAAACTGACAGCCAGCCTTCCCCGAGTCCCCAGCACTGCAGAGCCTTAAGCCCTAAGCTGCCAGTGACAAGAGCTGGCCTTTCGGGGGATGGGTAGAGAGGCACTTTCTGTGAAGAAAATCCCACGACTTTAGAAAAGTTTCTGTTTCGTTCTTTAGTGAAGAAATCTGAAATTTCACACAAATCTCTGCAAGGCATAAACCCAAATCTCTTGGAATCTAGATGCAGTGACAAAGGTTGCTCTGTCATCACCTCAAAGCAATTGTATCGGTTCCATGTTGGAACCAACCAGGCTACAAAAGAAAAGGAAAAATATCTAGACAGTAATGATGTGTTGAATCTGTGATAGACCTCAGAGATCACTTAGTTATACCTTTTCCCTTTGAAGAGGATGATATTAGGGTCTAGGAAGGCTATGTAACTTGCCTATGGTCACACAGCTCGCTCAACCTGGTCCAGTGGCCCAGCAGAGATCAGAACTCAGGCCTGCTGACAACTAGTTTAATTCTTTCCACTACATTAAACATTAATTAGATTTTTTTTCTTTAGAAAGATATTTACTAAGCATCTATTAATATTCTAATATACCTACCACTTAGAGAGATATATGAGGATTCAGAATAAATCAGTCAATCACTTTAAAAGTGACCTGAACCGTGAAATACTAACCTCTGAGATTCTTTAGGATGCTCTCAACTTCATAAAAGGTGGCATTGCCCATGCTCAGTGCTTCCTGTGCTCTGCTTTTAGCAAGATTGGCCCGGGAAAGCAGCTGATCTGATTTCTGTAAATAGGTAGACAGAATCAGATTAGAGGAAGTACATTCCTGCTGGCAAAATCATTCTGATATATTTCTCTTTCTGGTGATTCACCATAAAGTCTAGGGGTGCTGCAGCAAACTCCTTTAAAATCTGGGAAACAGCAAATTTTATAAGTCAACAACACATCCCGTACAAAGAACAGTCTCAAATTCTAGTCCACCATCAGGTACAAGAATAGTTTTGCAAATCATAATTTTAAACTCTAGATACTTCCTGAAGCCAAGCTCATAGACAAGAGTTAGACCAAAATTAAACCTAAGAGGCCTAGGACCTCTTCCTAGGTTTGAGGGCTGACTCAGTGAGTGCAGCTGCACTAATCACATCAAGATCTCTGCCTCTCAGTTACCTCCTCTCTAAGCAGTGACACCGTGACCTTCAGAGAGCTTTTGATCGTTCTTCTTGCCATATTGATTCACATGGTAGGCATTTAATACATGTTTATTGAATGAACAAACTAACAAAGGATACCTGTCTCCCATTCTTTCCATTCAGTAAGAGCTGCTGGGTTTCTTCTTCCCAGTTTCCCAGATTGCTGTGCACACGCTTGAACTCATCCATATGCCTGGTCACCAGGCTTGAGAGAGAATCAGCTTTTTGTTTGATCCTCTTTGCTTCCACCTGTGAGCCAAAGAAATGCATGAGTCTGACTTTCTGTTCACCAGTTACCACACCAGCCTTCTCAGGACCTGGCATCACTGTTTAAAAACAGCAACAGCCTTAAGAAGCCGAGAAAATAGTCACTAGCTATCCAGGCCCAAAGCCTAACAGGAATGAGGCAGTGTACCCAATGAAAGTCAGGCGGCAGGTCCCCCAAGTGTCAAATAGACTTTGTCTCTCTTCTTTTTTCTTTTTTAAAATTTTACATGTTAGTTTATATGTTCACAGGAACATATGTCCATAGGAATCATGAGTGTTTTTTGCTGTAGGTAACAAGCTGAATCTTCTTAATTTAATAAGTTTGGAATAGTTAAGGGAATTGAGGGCAGAAACAATGCAAAACTTTTAAGAACAAAAGATTTCTAAGTGGTTATACATAGAGATGTACTATGGGTTGACCCAAGTGTAAACATAAAACTTTATAATAATTTCCCACCGTTTTCAACAGTCCCATAAACCAGGGAAGAGATATAAAACTTCTAACCACTAATAGGTTCAGGATGGGCCAAGGCCTTTCCAGAGACTAGTATGGGGGTTTAAGAACAAGGAAATGGACAATGAGGAGGCTAAATACTCTTCCTACTCTAAAGCAAGAGAGGTTAAGGGGAAGAAACCCCCCAGAGCGGAAAGCATTTATGGCCCCTCTCCTGGACATCAAGCACACGGGCCAGATGCCCTCACCTGCAAGGACTGGTCGTTGACTCCCTGAAGCTGGGACACTGAATCCAGGAGGCGGAGGCTGTGTCGATAAGACCTATCCGCATCAATGTCGGTTTGCGTGGCCTCCCTTGACAGCTGCTGGGCCAGGGACTTGGTTTTCTCCAATCTACAGGGGGAGGGTAAAAAAAAAAAAAAATAGGACTTTGAGTATCCACCCTTTTAATGAAAGCCATAATTCATCCTGTTGCAGTTGGAATAACCAGAAGAACCAAACAAGGTAATGTGTCCGGCATGTGTCCTCCCCCACAATCTCAACATAAGCCTTTCAGTTTACACAGGTTGCGTTACAACAATTCAACCCCCGTTTCCCAATTTTGATAATAGAAACCTATTATCTTTAGATCTGCCACGCCATCAGATGGATTTACTCACACCCTTCAAATACCACAGAGGGTGACCGTACCTCCAAATACTGCAATGTCTCAATAAAAACATAAACTTTACTAGATCAACCGTTTCTTCTTCCAGTCTTAAAACTATCTGCTTCTCCCAAAATAACAGCCTAGCGTTAATAGGTTTTTAAAGAAACATGGCGCCCCGCGAGCACGGCTCGCACTAGACCCCGGGCGGATGCGGGGTCTGATGGTCCACGCGAGGACCCGTCGAGACGTACTTTCCCACAAGCCCTTGCGCCACGGCGCCATCTAGGCCGCCGCTTCCGCCTCCGTCGCTGCGAGCCTTGCTTGCCAGGGAGAGCGCTTGTTTGGAGTAGTCCTCAGTTTCCCTTGCCAGTCGCTCCATGTCACTGGCTGCCTCAACATGACTGAAAGGATTAAACACAAAGAATCAGAGTTGTCATAGCAAAGGGTTTCCTGTAGGCTGGTCAATGAGGGGCTAAGTAAGGGAACTGGTTTGGCTTAGGAAAACCTAACAGAATTGACCCCGGGTACATGGAATTAGAGGAACTACCAAGCAGCAGGTGTTCGGGAGAATCAGGCTCATGTCACGGACCTTGTGGTGATCTTTACTGTTTATGGCACGATCAGTGGAAGCCCAGAGGGGGTGGGGTGGAGACGGGTGATGAAACATTGCATCTGTAAGCTCTTTTCTGCAGGAAGAAGCTCCTACGTCTTATTATCTCCCAGGATCCGACCCCTGCTCAATTTCGCTGCGACTCTAAACTGGGCCACCACTAGGGGGACAGTGCCTGCCAATAAAAGTTCTCCAGGTGCTTTTGTACTCCTGGTTCTAGAAAGTGATTTAAAAGGGGGGAGGGGTTGACGAGGAGGCAGCTCATGCTACAAAAGCACAAGCCAGCCCTCTTCCGCTGACTGAATTCCACTTGGGATTAACAGAGCCTGCCACCCTGCTGAGCACTCGTGCTATGAGCAAACCTTGAGCAAACCTCTCAAAAAATGATAGGATTCATAGTTCCAGGCAAGGATAAAGGGAGCTGCCTGTTATCATTGGGGCCCTGCAGAGCCGGTTTCCAGGAGGAAGTCCCCCCTCTGCAGACGTAGCCCCCACATGCTAACAAACAACTTGTTGCTACTTGTTCCCAGGCCTGGTGTGGGAGCCTGGGAGTCCCTGAAAGCTGCGGAGCATTCTTTTCCAAGGGCTGATTCATTTCACGTGACCCGAGGAGTCACATCTGACATACACCAAAGCCATATTATGAGTCATAGGGAAACTGGGAGAAAAACACCCCCACCCCCAATTCCTGCCAAAGGACCCTGCAGTGGCCACTTGCATACACTAAAAGCCAGTGGTTAAAAACTGGCTTTAAGGTAGGGGATGGCCGCAAAGGAGCCTGGAAAGAATGAATATGGTGCTTGGGTCCTGAATACCCTGCAGTTTTAATCAAGTCTGGCCTTGCAGAGACAGCCTGAAGCAGAGGTGCCCTCTAATGCTGCTCACCTGTCTGCCAATCTTGTGGCCTCCTGAGCCAGACTTTTAAAGCCATTTGGCCCCGTGTAGTGCTCTGAGGGAGGAATGTTCTGTGGAAAAAGGAGACTTGGTTAAAGCTTTGCACTCAGCCATGGAGCCTAAGTAGGTGCAGCACCTGACCTGTCAGAACCACTTGTCATTAGCTACACAGGATTCTACACCCTGACACTTACCCAAGAGTCTCTGTTCACCATGATCATTCCATTAATAAGAGAAGTATGTATAGACAAGAACAAAGTAGAAACCCAAGTTCAAAAAAGGTCTGCATATAGATACAGAGGCATTTATAAATATACACATGTACATATTTTTATATACACATTTAAAGTTCAGTAGAATATACACCAAGTTTTAACAGTGGTTATTTAGTAGTAATGGAATCATAGGGAATTTTTACTTATTTTGTACATTTTCTACAATAAACATTTTTATGACAAGGGAAAAATCAATATGTATTATTTTTTAATGTGATTTCCTCATCATAGTATCTGATTATCTCCCAACTTTCTTTATTCATCTCCAACCCATCCACCTACATTAGTGTCACTATAGTCTTCTTAATTCAGAAATAGAAGTGTGTTCAATCAACTCTCCCTCTCCTATCACACCAAAAACTACATCATTAAGAAAATCATACTGGCAACAATTCTTTTCCATTTTCAAAACCCTGTATTTACTGGGCTCCTTCGTTCCTTTCTTCCTTCCCTTTTCATTCATTCATTCATTCATGCAGTATTCACCACAGCCACACACCGTGCGGTGGGCTAACAATGCAAATATGAGCAAAAGTAAACCCTGCCCTCTGGGGGTTAACAAGCTAGGAGATAGGCAGAAAGAAGGAAGGACAGGCAAGGCCAAGGTGAGGATGTGGTTAGAATAAATGAGTTAGGGAGAAGAACATAATGCAGTTCAATGGGCAATTGCAGGAGGCCGAAGACGTAAAGAATAGGTGTGACTGTTGCTAGGAAGAGAAGTCCAACTACCTGCCAGGGAGACCAGAGACAGAAAGTGAGCCGGTGAGAGCTGCAGGTGGGCCTCCCAACACAGCAGTGATTCTCAGTACCCCAACCTGGCAAAACCTACCGTGTTTTGCAAGGAAGCTTCACTTTCCGCCATGCTCACTCGCATCTGAGTGATGAGCCTGCGTGTGTCCTGAACTCGGTTCTGATACTGACTTCCCAGGGCCCGAACTCTTTCCACAGTCATCTTGAGGTCATCCAGGCGGTTCCGATAGCTGTTCTCTTGGCTCCTCATCTTGGCCAACTGGGGAGCGAGGGATCTACTAGCACCTGAACACAAATTAGGAAAGGGCGGATGAGCACTTTCCGGGTCAGTGTGGAGTTGTGAAACATAACAGAGGGTTGACTGGCTTATGGCAAAATGACAAAAATGTGCATGCAACTGTTCTTTTATCTCCATCATTCAGGTAGCAGGGGAACGTCACAAACAGTCCTTCTACCTCAGCCAGGGCTGGCTGGAGACACCTGATGAACTGATGTCCACAGAAGATTCTGTGACCTAGTGTAGCAATTCTCTCTAGGGCTATGAATTCTCTCCTGTCTAAAGAAGGAAGTTGGCGTCATCACCTTCTGAAATCTGGGCTTCTCTCAGGATGTCCCGGAGGGCCTGCTCAGCCTGCTGCATCCTGCCTTCCAGCTCCGTGTTGGGTATTGCTCCACCACCAGCCTGAGCCTTCGAAACCAGGGCCTCCAGGCTCTGAAGCTGCTGCACAAACTGATCCATCTGAAACCACACAGGAAAGAGGATCACAGGGAGGGTGGAGACAGCGGTCCAATACCAGGCACCCAGAGGATAACAGCTAAAAGCCCAGAAATGTTTGGCATGTCATGGTGGTTAAAAGTTTAAATTCTAGAGCTTAGATTCCTTGTGCTTGCATCCTGGCCCCAGTACTCACTAGCTGTATAAGCTTGGGCAAGTCACCATTTTTACCTGTGAAAATGGGATAATAAAAATAATAATACTACCTCCTAGAGTTATTACTTGGATCACATGAGTTAATAACTGTAAGGTGCTTAGATCAGTGCCTGGCACAAAGAAAGTGCTATAAAAGACTTGTTAAATAGATACATTTAAAAAGAACAGGTTGAGTTTGTTCTACATTTGGAGCTCTGTTTGGGCCTCTTCCTCCCCCACTCCTCATTCCAGAAAAATAATGGTTAATAATTAACAACATCAAGCTCATTCTTCTCTGGAATTCAAATGGGAAGTTTCTGGAGGCCATTCCCATTTGGAAAGCCTTGATACCTTCTAGACTACTCATATCTTTTATGTTTACGTTTTTTTTTTTTTTCATTTGTTTTACAAGAATATCTCTAGGAAAAAAAAATCTAGCTGGCAAGTGGCATATTATAGTGGAGAGCAGGGAGTTCAGCGTCAGGGGATGTGGGTGGGATTCCTGGTTCCACCTAGCCATGCCACTTTGGAAAGCTGCAAGTATTTTGAGATTTTGACCAGTGAAAACGGAGGTCAGAATACTTTTTCTTCCAACTCAACTAAGTTATCGTGAATACCAAATGAGATAATATTTGCAAAAGGGATTTTGAAAATGGCATATATAAGAACATAAACTTGAAGTATTATTATTAAACAGATTTTTTTTAAAATAAAGCTATTTTTAAAGAAAGAAATAGTAAGCTCCACTCTATCCCCAGGATATCAGGAGGGTCCTAGATTCATGATAGAACCACCCGAGTCAAGGGCACTTGAGGCTTTGATTCTGTGAGGTCAGAGGGTGGTAAGCAGAAGCGTGCATACCCGAATCTTCACTTGATTATAGCACGCTGGACAGCTGCTCAACGCTGCATGCTCACAGTTGAGGCCACCAAACCCTGGCTTGCAAACACAGCTGCCATCACTTCGACACTCTACAGGCTCTGAGCCCATGGGGTTGCAGTTGCAAGCTGGAAATAGGAGACAAATGGAGCATTTACATCAAACTAATCCCAGAAACTGGAGGTATAGCAAAGATACAAGGAAGAAGATTAAATCTCTAATGGCAGAGAATCCTTCTTTGCCCTTGTCAATGCATTTTTGTGTTGGAGTCATCTCCTAGCTATGTGCATCTTCAAGCACATTCCTGATACAGACAGGTCTTAGCAATCATCTGGCAGGTTTGTTTGGTGCACGTGGATGCAGAGCGATTACAACAGTCCAACCTTTCTGGCAGCATTCATTTTCTTCCTCCCGTTACACTGAAACCCTATTAGATATTCCATAGGCACTCTGGCTTTGTTCTCAAGGTGAATAACATTTCTTCCAGGCCTATGGATGTAGACATTTCCCTCTATTTTACAGATGAGGAATATGAGCTCAGAGAGGTTGAGTAATTTGCCCAAAGTCACACAGCAAGTAAATGCCAAGCTGCAATGGGAGCTTGGAAAGCACTAATATTCTTTTCTGTCTGGCCTGCTGCCTTGATGTAGGAAAAGCAGTAAGAAAACAGCACCTTCACTCATTCAATCAAATTGAGCACCTGCTATAAGCCAGGTTCTGTTTTAGGAGTTAAGTATGTAACAGGGGGTGAGACACTGCTCTGATGATCACAGTGATTCTCTGGGTTTTTCTATCTTCAGTGCTCATAAAACACTGATCACGTATCTAAGTGCACTGTCATTATTTGCACATATATTTGCGTGCCTTGGTTTTTAGCATATAAGCTCTAATTAGGAGCTGGGATGACTTATTCATTATTATGACTTCAGCATCTAGGTCCACACTGGGTACATGGGAGGCACTTGATAAAAGATAGTTGAGTGAAGAAATGTGTGGTCTAAAGCCAATGAAATCTCTATTAATATTCTAGAACTGTAGCTAGAATTATAGTTAGAACATACAGCTGGAATTATAGCGTTTACAGTGTGCTTTCTCATATCCACCACCTTGAGTTCAGTATTCATTCATATGACGAAACAGGCTCAGCGGGATTAATTGGCATAATCAGCGTAACGCAGTAGGTATGCTACAAAACTGGACTTGAACTCAGGACTGCTGGGTGTCACGTGGGCTCCTCTCTCCTGGGTGCTTTCCAGCACATCATAGCTAACCCGGAGGCTGGGGTCAGGGCCGGTCTGGCCCAGAAGTCCCCAAGGGACTTGTGCTCCTTGGTAGAAGCCTCAGCTTGCACAGGGTTCTCCGGCACATCCAGTTGGAGACTCTGGTGTGAATGGGAGGCTGGGAGCTCCCTGCAGATCTCTGGGCCTTCCAATCTGGGTCCCCAGAGTCACCCTGGGCCTTACGATAAGCAAGCTCCTGAGTCCTGGGCACCAGGGTCAGTTGGGGACTAAGGGGTGAGTCGCGGTGCAGGCCGGGTCCCCTAGAATATACCACAGGCGAAGGTTTGAAGGGACAGCCGGGCAGGAGGACCAGCGTGCACGTTCATGCTTTGATCCAAGGCCCTCGGGAACGTCCGCGAGAGCTGCTGCTTTGAAGCCCTCGGTCAGCAAAGCTCTCAACTCTTCCCTTTCTATACATCAATTCCGCAGACTTCCTGAGAGGGTCTCTTCAACTACTTTACAGCCACTCCCCTCCCACTTCAGTTTGTTCAGGCTTAGTCTCGAGTCATTTATTACTCTCCTGTCGCGGGTTTGGCAGCCACTTCCCTGCCCACCCGCCTTGGGATTGGGCACAGGATGTGACCCCGTTTTATCTCCTCTTTCACTTAGGAGTGTAAACCTGACCGTTTCCCCCTCTCCCACCCAGCTTTCGCCCAGCGCTGCCTTCCGCAGCCGGGAACCCGGCCTGAAGGTCTTCGAAAGGGGACAGTCCGGGCCACTCACGGGCCAGTGCGGTCAGACAACCAACGCAGCATCC
The DNA here is from genome assembly GCF_020740605.2 of Lemur catta. NCBI lineage: Eukaryota > Metazoa > Chordata > Mammalia > Primates > Lemuridae > Lemur > Lemur catta. The sequence goes on along the minus strand of NC_059150.1, from coordinate 19,076,951 downwards.
TATCAGCCGCCATGTCCCCTTGCTTACACGTGTACACGCCAGCAAGCTCACTCGTACACGGACACACACAGACACAACCTCTCTGGGCTGCAGTCCCACCTCGACACTTGTCCGCTGGGTTGGGAGCCAGCGGGTCCCCGAAGTAGCCTGCTTTGCACTGGTCGCAGTAGACGCCGGCCGTGTTGTGGATGCACTTCAGACACCTGCCCGTCAGCCGGTCACAGTTCCCGGAGGCACCGGGGTCCACGTTGTTGTTGCACTGACAGGGCTGACAAGGCCTCACTGGGCCACGTTCCCCAAAGGGATCCCCAAAGTAGCCATCTGCGCAGAGCTCACAGCGGGCACCTGGGAAGGGACAAATGGCCACACGCAGGTGTCATTCACTGGCAGCAAGACCAGATGCAGAGGCCTACATAGTGTGGCACCCTCGAGAAGAGCCAGGGAAATGTGCTTTCCCTGCGACACTAGAACAGCGCTCTCAGGAGCAGGTGCACGTGGCAGGCGCTGGCCCTGTCACCCCCTGGGCACCACAGTGTTCAGAACCGAGCGGCCCCACTGGAAGACTTGATTAGCTGCTTGGGGAAAAGCTAGCAGCTCCACAGAAGTGGTAAGATGCCACCCAGCTGCTGCTGAAGAATTAACTCTTCTTCTAGAAGAACAGACCAGCAGAGGGATAGGACATTTAAGAGGTCGCTAAGTTTTCCCTCTTTGGTTCATTAAAAAAAAAACAAAACTTAAATCATGTACCTGGTCTGAAAATGTTCTCTGCTAATTATAATACAAACCTCCCCAAACTGCTTTAGATGTTTCCTCCCGTAATTGTACACTCTGCCCTGCTCAATCCACTCCACCCCCTGGGCATTGCACGATCTGATCTTTCAGGTATTATCTCTAGAATGAGCACCTTTAGATTGACTCTCCGTAATTATAATTTCCTAGAAATTCTTTGGAATAGAAGCTATTTACATGAATTCATGACATCGGGACAGCAAGAAGCAGGTGGCAGAGCAGGCCCGGGGGCTTACCGGTGACCCCGGGGGGGCAGTTATTGCACACCACCTCCTCTGTCTCGGGCATCACCGAGCAGCTGAACCCATTGTGACAGGGGCACGGCTTGCAGCTGCGGGGGTCGTGTGGGTCATTGTAGAAGCCAATGGGGCAGTCGGCACACTCGATGTCAGGATTCTCATCCCCTGAATAACAGTCTCCTGGGAAGCAGAGGATGGAGGAGAGAAGTGAGCAAGGTTAGACAATCCATTTCCTTCCATACGGATGGTGCGTGAGGGTCAGACGGTGGAAAGGCAAAACCTTCCCCAAAGTGTCCGAGCACCGGCATTTACCCCTGCCCGGGTTCTAAATGCAAACACAGCTAAGACCGGAATCTCACCCTCACTCTCCCATGCTGAGTAGCCACGCTTCCTTTACTAGCCATAACTTAACGCTGTTCCCCTCCCGCCATGGCCCGACACCCTTTGTGGGCTCATTCAGGCACACTCATTTAGAACACTACCTGCCTTTGATCTCCCCACACAAGGCTTGCAATTTGACACCAGCTCCCCCACCCAGCACTGAACCATGACAGCCATTTCCTGTAACCCAGCACCCTTCTCACAACCTTGTGGCATTTCCATAATGAAAAGGATTGAGTGTGCTAAGGCGCCATGTCCATCCATCTTCCTGACTCCAGCCCTACCCTCCTAATCCTTCCCCGTCTCTGAAGGGAGGTCAGACATGGCCTTTCTTACACAGCTCTATCTCTGCCACAGGAGACCCCAATCACCAGGCTGCACCCCAGCCCACCTGGTCCAGGTACCATCTCACTCACCTGTGTCTGGGTCGCAGGCCCCTCCCCCTTGGCAGTTACATGGAATACAGGTGCCAAAAGGCCCCAGTCTGGCTGAATCTCTTTTGTAGCCAGAAGCACAGTCCTGGCAGAACTGACCCTTGTACCCAGCGGGACATACACAGTGCTCAACCCAGGGTGCTGGGGCTCCGGAGACAGGGCGGGCTGAGATCAGGGTCACATTGTCAATGTACCCAGTACCTGCAACAGGGAGAACAGGTCAGAAGAGCAGCAAGCGGTGAGGTCTAAGGATCTAAAGTCTGGCATCTCTTGGGATTTTATTTTTCTCAACTCCCTATCAAAGACAGGTGGTGTTCGCACATCACGCCACGTGGAGCCGTGTAGCAGTCCAGCAGCATGACCGAGCGCACAGGCTTTGGAGTCAGAAAACTCAAGGCGTAAATTCTGGCTCTGCCTTCATTAGCTGTGTGAATCAAGTCACCTAACCTCTCCATGACTGTGTTTTCTCAAGTGTACTAGAGAACTAACAGTGGATCTATCCCCTATGGTTGTCGTGAAAATTAAATGAGATAACACATATATGATAATGTACCCGGCATATAGTAAAGGCTTGATAAATTGTTAGTAAACACCTTTTCTATTTCCCGCTTTATTTGTGCATCAGTGACACGGAAACGGTGCATGCTAGCCATGCTTTCTTTTTGCATGGGTGCTAAAAAGCTTAAGGGACTCTTGTTAAATAATTCCATTTGGGATTAGGAGGACCCAACGTATGAAGCTCAAAGAAGGGGATTAATAGAATATATAATGTCCAAACATGGTAGCATCGAGTATAATCCCCAAACGAAAAGCGACTTAAGGAATAAATAGCACTGTGTTGTAGATGCCATTTCCCAGCTAAGGAAATGTGTCCATTTGTTGTAGATTATCTTTCTCAGATAATCAGCTTTAATCTAAACTCAGAGACGTTTAGCAAGGTAGCATCATTCACTCTTCATTGGTGCTGACCTCTTTTTAGAGAAACATTCCTTTTTTAAAAACTTCTAGGCTGTAAAAAATTTAGACTGAATTAGAGACTCTAAGTCAAAACCATCAACTAGTTTATCTGCTTGTTTGGAGACTGTTACCACCTTAGAGAGCTGAAATAAAGGAAACTCAAACCTAAGAAGAGAGAATCCATTTACTTACTGTATTCTCCATACGTAGCTCGGATCCGGAGGGCTGTGAGGTTCCGCAGTAACCTCCGATACTCAAAATAACTCAGCTGGGGGCTCCACTTACTGCTTGGATGCTCATTTAACCTGCATAATTTAAAACCAAAGCTGTAAAAATCTGACTCTTATCACTTCCCTTCCTGCTAGCTAAGCCCCTTCGCAGTCCTGCTTAGAGGGGGGCACAGGACAAGTAGCCACCTCCCCGTGGCTGTGAACTTGGAGCTTCCTCACTCCATGGGAGGGCAAACCCCCCAGGAAGTGATGGAGGGCATCCCAGTGTGGAAAGTCTAGATCCCTATAGGGGCCATGTCACCAGAAGCAAGGTTGGTCTCAAGCCCTTAGACACCACTTTCTGTTCTCAGCCATGCAAATCCTAATGTTAGAAACATCTGTGAGTTCCAGAAGTTCTGACCCTCAGGAGCTACCATGCATTTTTGGTTTTGTTTATTTAAATAATGTATTTGTTATCTGAGCCCATTACACTTGCTTTTTTCAAAAATCAGTGTCCACTTTCTACATTGTCTGTATCCAGTACTTCTTAATTTGGAACCATGCTCCTCACTGCATCGTATTGTCAGCCCCTGTGCTATTCTTTTAAATGTTGTTCTGTTTTTTACTGGAATATCTCTTCTTGGAACAACCCTATCCTTTTCGTTTCATTCACTGATTCGTTAAACAAAAGTTGACTGTGCACGTGGTTTAGGCTAGAAGCTGTGTCGGGCTGGAGGATGCAAAGACAGCCAGGGCAGTGAGGTGGGCAGACGAATGGTTATAATATAACACAATGCAGTGGGCCTATAACAAATGCAAGCACAGAATGCCACAGAAACTCTACCTGGGCTTCTGAGAAGGCTAATCCAAAGGAAGAACTTGTAAGCTGAGTCTCAAAGAGCAAGTTCACCAAGCCTAGAAGGTGGGAATGGTATTCCGGCAGGAGAGCTCCGTGTGTGCTGGGGTCTTCCTTTCTCTATTCCCCTCACCTCTGCCCTGGTTAGGCCCCCAACCGCCCTCACTTGAGCCACAGTGAAAGTGCTCGCATGGTCTAGTTAAGGACCCCACCCAAACTATCCTCCACACGGTACCCGTATTTGCACCCAGCCTTCATACCTGACTGTGACACTTTACAACTTACACTCTCTCAGTGGCTTGCCATCATTTTCCTGGCATGGACAAGATCTAAGCACCTTGACATGGCATACAAGGCCCACTATGACGAGTCCTTTTCCAACCTTTGCAAACTTATCTACCCATCTCCCCTATATATGCTATATTCCAGCCATAACAGCTTGCCAGTTCCCCCTAATATCATGCCTGTCCACACCACGCACAGTCACATGTGGAGGCTGCCCTTCTCTGACTTCTCTCCCTGGAGAAGCCCCATGTGCCTTTCTAATCTCAGCCCACTCGTTGCCTCCTCTGTGCAACTTCCCCTGACTCCTCCAGGCAGAATTAGGCCAATTCCAAGACCCCATGAACATGCACGACCACTCAAGAAATTGTCCTACTGTATTTCATTTCATTATTGACATGTTAGATATCCTACTATATCATGATTTCTTGGAGCGCAAAGACCATGCTCCATCCTTATTTCCCAGCCTCTAATGCAGTACTGAGCACTCGGTAGGCTCAGCTCCCTTCCCTGACCTCCCTGAATGCGCCACTGTCCCCGTGCTACAGGATCCCGTGCAACCCTGCACACACACCCAGCCGCCCAGGACCTCACTCCCACCTCCTCCTCCGCCCTCACTTCTCGGTGCAGTCCTCTCCCTGACTTCACGCTCTACTCATGCTCAACCACTTGGAATTTCCTAAATGCACAAAACTTCCTCAAGCGTATCATGTCCTGTGCCCCGTTAACCTTTCCCTCCTTTTCTCACTTTAGGGAGCTGCCCCTCACATCTGTCATGTCTTCCTGGGACGCTTTCCCGGATCAGTCCAGTGTGAGTCAGTCAAAACACCCGTGTCCACCTTGTCCCTCTCTGTCCCTTGACAAACTGCACTGTAATCTGTTTATTTTTCTTTTCCATTGGCCTGTCAGCTGTTCAAGGGAAGGAATCACGTCCTGTCTCAGCACAAAGCACCATGCCTGGTGCTCAGAAAAGCTTGTTGAGCGAATGAATGATGAGTGAATGAATGAACAAAGGAACTGAACTTCAGTCTCAGTTTGCTCTATTTGACCTACTTGGGGTCTCTCTTTTTACCTGAACGTGTAAGTCTTGGTGATCCCACAAGGCAGCGTCTTGCCAAGTGGCATCAAGGGAGCCGTGATCCGTAGACCAGCACCTTCCAGGATCACATCGTGGGCAGACGGGTGTCTGCCTCCTCTGTCCACGCGGTAGTCAAACGACAGGCTTTGCCCATAGCTCACCTGTTGATTCCCAAGAAATTTGGCTGTGAAACAGAGTTTTAAAAGATTGAGATCAGTAGTGAAGCTGGAGAGATAAACACATGTGCAAGTTGGCATTAATGTCAGCAATTTCTGTTGGAGTCCTATGTTCCCCTGTCCCAGCCACCCCACCAGAAGAGTCAGAACTGTCACTTTTGGCATAGCCACTGGTTACTGAAATGCTAAAAGGGCATCATTGTAAGACAATTCCATCTATTAGATGTTTTGTAGCATGGCCCTCATGACAGGCTATTAGGTAAGACCTCAGGAGCATCAGTAATGGTGCCACTTGTTATATAATGCTTGAGAGTTTACAGAATGCTTTCACAAACGCTATCACATTTGATGGCAATCATTCTTGGAGGTAAGTATTACTATTCCCACTTGCCAGTAGAGAAAACTGAAGTTTAGAGACATTAAGAGAACAACTTGCTCAGGAATCATATTAGCTAAGGACAGGAACTACGATCAGAATCTTAGCTGGAGTTTTTTCACTCAGGCACATATAACTGACTAATACATTTTTAACTTACAAAAGTTTGAAGCTTTAAGAAGTGCTTTGTTTTTGCATTTCCATTTGCTTCTCAATAGACCCCCAGATTTGACCACAGTCCTTGATTTGGTGGCAAACCTAGAAACGTCCCATTTGATTAAAGCAGGCACTTCAGCTGGGGTCTGACCTCCAGGACCCCATTCTGTTCCTCTGGGCCATGTCTTAGTGATGGCATCAAACTGGGCTCAAGCCCCACTGTCTTCCGGAGATACCGCTTCCTTGAACACTAAGTGATGCGGTTTCCACATTTTCTATCTTGCCTTCCTATAGTCCTACAAATTGGCTTCTACAGGAAAAATTATCCCTCACATACCAGGAGCCACAAAATAGACAGGGTCGGATCGGCGGGCTGAGCTAAACACGTCCTGATGGCGTGGCGACCACTGGAGCTTTGCAGGAGACCCATTTCTGTGGACGGCCTTCCAGCCATCAACATCTGGAACACAAATAAAACCAATGTGCACTCGAGACAAACCCTCATCATTTCGGGGTTAAATCAGGCAAGGCTTGCTTGCCAAAATGTCCTAGTGGTGAGTAGTAAGTGGGGTTTTTCTCAATCTTTCTACATTTGCATACGGCCCTTAAAATGCCCCATGTGCCTCTCTACTTGGATCTCAGCTTCACCCACTTCCACCCCGCAGCTTCCGGACTGCTCTCCTCTTTGAGTTTGGCTCTTGTGATAAGAAAGCAGGTTTTCATCTGTCTGTAACGTGCATTTTTATGTATTTACATAAATGGGGTCTGGCCTTGATGAGGTGAGAGGGTTCAGTACCTTTTAAGAGAAACCCAGATGTACAGTTGAAATAATATCACTTGCCAATATTTTTATAGTGCTCTGTAGCCTGGTAACTAATTTCACATACATGACTCATTTAATGCATGTGAAAGCAGCATTAGTAATGAACGTGAATGCCAGGAAGACTCATAAACTCCCCGATCCAAATGAGTACTTCTTCTGCGGCTTTGAAATAGATGGGGACGGGACATGCAGGGAGATAAAACGCTAATCTCTTTTTATTCTTGTAAGTTATTCCTACACTGGTGTGAGCTAACTGTTCAACTATAACTTGTTGAAGATTTCAGGGTACGCCTTATTGCCCTGCCAAAGCAATGAGCATTAAACACTGCAAGAGAATTGCTAAAGAATGAGGCAAGATGAGGTTTGTGTCTGTAAGCACAAACCCCTGGACCACGTGAAAAAGCAAAAGCCTAGAAAACTGAAGGCTTTACCTTGATGGAAGGTGGAGGTGATCTTGTGCACGCTGTAGTCCGCGGAGCTGTGGCAGCTGGCGGAATGCCCGTAGCAGAAGCACTGGGTGCAACCCTCAGGGTTCCTCCCGTCCAGATGATAGTAGCCGGGGCGACACCTGCGGTGGCATTGGAAATCAGGATGATGTTACGGGTTATTTTTTATTCCATATAGAGAACACGAGGATGGATTCAGCCTCTTTCTACCTTCTCTCCCACTGGGCCCTACTAATTCCCAGAGGGAGGAAATGCTGACTCTCATATGCCACCTCCACTCCCAGACCCCCTGACGGGCAAACACAGTCTCCAACACTCGCTCTCCCTCTGGTAGAACAGAGTCACGTTGGTCTGGGGGGAGTCTGAAAACTTAGTGATTCTCCATCCTCGGGGAGGAACTGAGTGGAGGTCAGGTGGGCAGGACAGGAAGGGGTGGGGCAGGCGTACGCAGAGCTGCCCGGTCCTGGAGCAAGTGCTTCATGGGGACACAAGAGGGGGACGTGGGGACCAAGAAAGGCAAGGCCCTGCCTCAGCACCACACAGCTATACTGACCCCTCCACAGACCACTAGGAGTCGGTCCCCATCCCTGCCCCTTGGACCTGGGCTCTGTCCCACACAGGAAACGGGCAGGAAAACATATGACACACACACACAAAAAAAGGATGGTTAGAGACACTCCCCAAAAGCGAAGTGCAGGCTTGCAGTCCACCCCTGCTCCCGTGACAACTGCCGGCGAGTTTTAGATGTTGGGGTCACGGAGAAGAGGGCAGGGGAATCTGGGGGGACTTGTGTTTCCTCTGTTCAAGTTAACTACCTCCTTTCACACGACGTAATGTTAGTTTTCCTAATCATTTATTTAGCACTTACATTGTGCCAGGCACCTTATGTATATACTCTCCGACAGAATCCTCCCTACCACCGTATGTGATGAGAATTATTATTTCCAATTTTCTTAGATGAGGTGACCAAGGCTGGAGAGGTTAAGAAACTTGCACAAGTATATGCAGCTGCTTAGTGGCTGCGGTGAGATTCAAACTGCTGTGCACCTGCCTCCAGATCACGTGGTCTAAGCCACCGGGCCATATGTTGGGGGCGTGTCCAACATACAGTGTCACGGAAACGCAGGCTAGCTGCGGTCAGCACATGCTTCAGAGAACAGTTGTAAATAAACAAGCACTGGTTTTTCTCCAAGAGCAAGGGTTAAAAAAAATTATTACGGTTTCTATGGAAAGGCAACCTGCAGATTAAAAGAGATTAAAAAACAAGGACAGGAGGGAGGGGAGGGGAGAGAAGAGAACAGAAGGGAAAGGAAGAGAATCAGGCAAAACCAAATGATAATGTTTAGGAATGTACCAGAGTAATAAATTATGAAGAAAAGCAAGAAAGTGATGACCATAAAAGTCAGAATAGTGGTCACTTCTAGGGAGGAGGGAAGGCATTGTCACTGGATGGCACATGTTTAGCAGAGGTCTGTTTCTTATTGGTGGTGACGACATTTGTTGTATGTGGCTTTCTAGTTCTGCGTTACATTTTGAAATTAAAAAGGCTTTCAACAAATGACGTCTCTTTTAAAACTTAAACTATGTTTCCCTGCCCTCACCTGGGCAGCAAGGAACCCCTGAAAACACAAGCCAGGAATGTATTTGGCATTTCCTCCGCCCAGGTATGAGCGATTGGCAGGGTGCCAAAGAACTGCTTTCTTACTTTTAAGGAAATGAGGAGGAAGCCTTTACCCCTGGGGCCAGCCTCATAGCCCTGCTCACAGCAACCTCAGGGAGGGAAGAGTTTTAAGTCTGAACAGTTTGTCCTTAAGGGAGGTCCTGCACCGGCACCTGAGGGGGGATGGCCCCTCACGGCTCCACCTGCCCCAGTGTGGCGCCACCCAAAGGCTCCTGCGTCGTCCCCAGGTCATGTGTGTGCATGTCACCACCAGCCCATCCCTGGGGCGGTCCCTTTGCTGTACGCCATGGTTATTTATGGCCATGTGCTCTGATATTCCCTCTTACAAGGATTTTCCCAACATGTCTAATTAGGCCAGGCCTTTCCTGGGACCAGCCTGAGTCACGTGACCTCATTACTGCATACCACCTTCCACAGAGCACCTGGGGTTCCGAGCCAGCTGGCGAGGGGAATCCCTGGGGCCCTGTGCCCCTGCCAAAGCACAAACAAAAGAAGGGGCCCAGAGCAGAGTATGGAGTCCACTGAGATTTGGGGGCTCAGTTGTGTTTTTTTTAAAGCCTAGTTTTTGAGGACAGAGAGCAGGAAGGTCCTCAACATTTGTTAAGTGTCCCTTTCCACAACTGCACTCAGAGGACTGATTTTCATGCTGGCTGCCAGGGGACTTTCTGCCGTCTGCAGGGTTCACACAGACCTATCACAGCGTTCTCCAGTGACAGCTGGCTTGCAGACACAGCGGCCTGAGTCACAGGGCCCCGCGATGCCAGCTGGGTCACAGTCACACTTGGAGTCTCTGGGAAAGAAGTAGAAGAAAATTAGGGATGTGTTTCCAAATGCTTCACAGCTATGCACATAAAGACCATCTGCTCCCAAGCAAACATCATTCTGCTGGGCAAGTCCTTCCTCGATGAGACTTCTGGCAATTCTTGTCCACGCGGCTCTTGCTCAGCCTTAAGGACTCACTTGTTTGTGCCAGGTGCAGCCCAGAGCATGGGCTGTGGGCAGCAGCCAGGCCACGAACTGCCTGCTTCCAACCCCTAACGTGAGGAGGGGTTTGCACCAGGACGGAAACCAAGTTTATCACTAAACTCTTTAGTTTACTGTGCTTGACTGTTGGATTCACTGACATTTTTAAACATTTTATCATTTGTTTCTCTGTTGTTAAATTCAATGATGTCTGCTTTTTATCATGATTGATTCCATGTATCTGCTATTTTAGTTCATTCAACTCTTTGTTTTGGGAATACCTTTATTGAGATAGAATTCATTTCCTATACCGTGCAATTCGCCCATTTAGAGTGTCCAATTTAATGGTTTTTAATCAATTCTCAATTTGTACAGCCATCGCTACAAATATTTTTTTCACAGATATTAATTTTAGAACATTTCCATCACTCCAAAAATAGAAACCCTCTGCCCTCTGGCAGTCATTCTCCGCCCCCTCCCAGTTTTCCTCCCGCTCCCCCCACCCCCACCGTCAGCCCCAGGCAGCCACCGGTCTACTTTCTTTCTCTATAGATTTGCCTATTCTAGACATTTTCTGTAAGTGGAACCATACCATATATGGTATTTTGTGATAGGCTTCTTTCACTTAGCGTAATGGTTTCAAGGTTCATCCATTACCGTACCACGCATGTACCAGCACACACATTCTTTGGATGGCTGGATAAAACTCTATAGTATGGATATAACACATTTTGTTCATTTTTAGCTATTATGAATAATGCTGCCATGAACATGTGTGTACAAGTTTTCGTGTGGATATACACATCTTCACTTCTCTTGGGCACCCACCTAGGAGTGGAATTGCTGGGTTTGATTGACTTTTTTGTTTTGGTGGCAAGACTTTCTCCATGAAGGTGTCATCACTTTCCTTTAATTCCGGCACAACCTCCCAGTTCTGGGCTTTGCTGTCTCTGTCACACCTTTTGCACACAATCGTGCGTCTGCCTCATGGGTGTCAACCCAAGTGTGTCAGCTCTTCCCTACTGATCTATTCTCCTCTGCCTGCCCTACAACCCACCCAAATCTTGCCCAAACCAGGAGTGCCCTTGGCTCCTGCCCTCCCGCGCCCAGTCAGACACCAGGTCCAGTCCCTCGGGCTCCTTCCCGTCGTAGCTCCCTCCACACTACCCATCTGGACTGTTCAAGAAACACACATTCCGCATCTACTGGGTGCCCAGAACTGGGGATACTAAGAGAAACAAGAAACAACCCCCATTCCCTAGTCCCCTGGGCGCGGCCTTCTGGCAAATGCTGCGCGGCCGACCTCTCTGCCCCCAGCCATGCAACACCCTGCCAGTCCCGCGTCTCTGCAGACTGGTTGTGTGGTTTATACTGTATACTCCCTCTTCTTCCAGAAAAGAATTTGAGGAGGGATACAGGATATTGCAAACTAAAGGTGATAAACGTTACGCAGGCAAATTCTTCTCACCCAGACTCACTGGAGTCAAAATGGGCCCCAGGTTGGAACTGGAAGGACTCTTGGCCTCCGTCCCGGTTCATCTAAAGGGAAGCCATTGTCATGGCGAAGAACCAAGAACATCAGGCAATTTACTTCAACTCTCGAGGTTTAAGTTTCTTATCTTTAATGATAAATAATCCTAACCTCTTAGGGTCATCGTGAGGACTAAATTAGACAGCCCACAGGAAGCACCCAAAACAGTGCATGGCGCACAAAAGGTGCTCTGGAAATGCAAGTGGTCGCTGCCATTATCTGAGTTAGCGGCAGCCGCGGCGGGTGCGCATGCTCACCGTAGTCTCTGGTCTCGGGTGCACCCAGCATCTGTGAGCATGTGGAAGCCTGGCAGACAGCGGTCACATCTGTCTCCTGTCACACCCGGTTTACAGCTGCACCGTCCAGAGTTGTCACATCGAGCGCTGAGGGATCCTGTAATCCACAAGGCGGGGAAAGGAAAGAAGAGAAGGAAATATTCACTTTATATGGCATCAGGAAGCAACTGTCACCCTATGGGAGCTGAATAAGCACTAAGTCATGACCACCCCCTGCTGCCTTTCACAATTATCCCCCAGCCCCTCCGTGCTCTTGCACCCCCCAGGGAAAGTTCCGACAGCGGAGGGTGTCTTCTCCAGGGGGAGAAGGGAAACTACTCATGACAGCACTTTTCTTTGCATATTTGCTCTGAGGTTGCCACTAGGTAGCATCTAGTCCACTGCTTTTTAAAAGACCGTCACATCCTCGTGATCTCAAGAAGGAACCTGTGCGGATGGGCCTTCCAGAGAGAGTCTGGATCAGAAAGCGAGCAAGGTTCTCCCTCATCTCTGGCAGGCAAGGGTCAGTGCTCAGAGGGTATGATTTTTTTTTTTTTTTTTTTTTTTTTTGAGACAGAGTCTTGCTCTGTTGCCCAGGCTAGAGTGCTGTGGCGTCAGCCTAGCTCACAGCAACCTCAAACTCCTGGGCTTAAGCGATCCTCCTGCCTCAGCCTCCAAGTAGCTGGGACTACAGGCATGCGCCACCATGCCCGGCTAATTTTTTTCTATATATATTTTTAGCTGTCCAGCTAATTTCTTTCTATTTGTAGTAGAGATGGGGTCTCGCTCTTGCTCAGGCTGGTCTCGAACTCCTGACCTCAAGCGATCCTCCCACCTCGGCCTCCCAGAGTGCTAGGATTACAGGTGTGAGCCACCGCACCCAGCCAAGGGTATGATTTTTAAGAGCACAGAAAAGCATAGTAACCAAGAATATTAACGCACACCTGCCTGGAGCAGTCGAAAGCCTTCCCTGCGGGGCATGGCCCAGGTGCGGGATGAGGGCCCTGCGCATCTTACCTGACTTGGGCACTAGGGTACTGCACTTGTCTTATGAGCCAGTTTTTTACAGCACACTCTTATCTGTATGTGGGTTTTCTCAGATTGTTGATGAAAAACGAGAGTTGCTCAGGGCAACAAAATGTGTCACTGTGGGATCCGCCCACTTCTCCCCACCTGCCTCCGCACACCCACTGCAGCCTCATCTTCCCTGCCCTGGACCCTGCCTTGCTCTGTCCTCCCTGCGTTCTCCATGGGCAAGCAGAGTGCTCTTTCCAAAACGTAACTCAGACCATCTAGTCCCCCGGTGGCTCCCTGCCCCAAGCAGAATAAAACGCAAGCTCCGTATCATGGCTGCAAGACCCCACCTCTCACCCTGTCTCCCACCCTCCTTCACCAGGTTGCAGCCACCCAGCTCCCCTCCCGGTTCCTGGAAAGTTCTAAGCTGCTCTCCTCAAGGGGTCTGCACTTGGGGCTCCCTCAGCCTGGAAAGCTCTTTCTGCAAACTCAGCACTAGGGTCTTGACTAAATAGTACTTCTTTTTTTTTTTTTTGAGACAGAGTCTCGCTTTGTTGCCCGGGCTAGAGTGAGTGCTGTGGCATCAGCCTAGCTCACAGCAACCTCAAACTCCTGGGCTCAAGCAATCCTCCTGCCTCAGCCTCCCGAGTAGCTGGGATTACAGGCATGCGCCACCATGCCCGGCTAATTTTTTCTATATATATTTTTAGTTGGCCATATGATTTCTTTCTATTTTTAGTAGAGACGTGGTCTCGCTCTTGCTCAGGCTGGTCTCCAACTCCTGATCTCGAGCGATCCTCCCACCTCGGCCTCCCAGAGTGCTAGGATTACAGGCGTGAGCCACCGGGCCTGGCCTAAATAGTACTTCTCGAGAGAAACTTTCTCTGACTCCTGTATCCAAAATACCCACCCCACCCGGTGCCCAGGCGACACAAAGGTGTCCCGAAATCTGCTGGATTAAAGTGTGGGTGCCAAGGAAGGGGACAGGGCTGGTGAGAAAGGGGCTGAGAGAAGCCAGAAGATGACAGGGAAGGCTAGCCAGGAATACCTCAGCTACTCTTTAATTTCCCTCTGCTGGCGGAATTAGAAAATAATCCACATGTCTGAAATATCTGCCGTAATTAGGCTATCCATAATCTACGAAGCCAAGAGAACACCAACCAGTCGCTACATGTTTGATTGCTTTTTAAGTGTGTTACTTTTCTGCGAACTTTTAATTCACTAGTAGAATTCAAATCAATAAAAGTAGTGGTTCTGTGCCTATATAAAGGCTTCTGTGCAGCATGTGGACAATAAAATAAATTAATTAGTCACATTCACAGTTAGAATCTGTGAACATTTCCATGCCAACTTTGCAAGGCTTAGAAGGGGCCTTCAATGTCCCTGATGATAGCGTCAATGACATTTTTGAGCACCAACTCCGTGTGAGAGACATTAAGTTAGGCACTTTATAGGTATTCACTCATGCTATCTAGTAGTGAATTAAAAGGTCGCAGCACAATAACAGATTCCTTTCTAGATAATAGGGAGCTCTCAGAGGTTTAGGCAGGCAATGACAAGACCAGACCCGCAGTTTGGAAAGACAAGTCTAGAACCATCTGCAGGATGGCTTAGAGAGGGCAAGACCAGCATGTACCCTCCTCCCGTGCTGTGACGGCCGGACTTAGAGGAGAATGGGTGGGAAGGGAAGGACAGAGCATTGTGAGAGCCACAGTGGATGTAGAATGAACAGATTCGGGCGAATCTTGGGTTACAGGTGATGAGGGAGAGGGGATCACACGGATGACACCCAGGTCCCCAGCGTGCACACCTAGCTGGACTGTGATGCTATTGACCAAACCAGAGAAGGCAAAAGCAGGAAGAGCCTCTCAGGCAGAATCTTCGAGAGAAGAAAATGAGTTTAGTTTTGGATTTAGGAATTTGAGTTTCTAGGGGAATACAAAGGGAGAAATGTTAATCTGGAGCTCGAGAAAGAGGCTGGGGATGAAGATCTAGAGGGGCCCTCAGCACCCAGGCTGAATAGGAAGCCACAGGAAGCACGTGATCACCCGGGAGATGACAGAGAGAGGAGCGGGAAGAAGACAGAGTTGGAGCCCCATCGACTACGGGTGGGCGGTCCGAGAGGAAGGAGTCGCATAACAGAGTCTAACCCAGCAGCCAGCAGAGGATGCCCAGGGAGGACAAGGGTTAGCGGAGGAGGTCAGCGGGAAGGCTTTCAGAGCCTAAGGCAAGAGAACGTTTAGACAAGATGAGAAGGAAATGAGGTTATTGGGGTTGGTGTTGTGAGCAGGTGGCTCATTGCACCATACATGGTCAGCAGACAGAGCGAAGAAGGAAAATTCCTTTTTGAATTATGCTCTGATAAGTAACATTAAAGTAGAAGAGGTCTCTCTGTGATGAAATTTGGGTTTGTTTTTTTTTTAAACATAAATGGGTGTCAATTTGGGGACCCAGAAATACACTTTTTTTCCATTCAAATTAATGATAATTACACTTTCAACTTCAGAAAACCCTTCCTGCAGTAGCTTCTCAGAAATGAATTATTCTTATAAGGTGGAAAAGACTGAAGTTTACTGTTGGGTTTGGCCCAAATAGCCAGAAGAGGTTATTCTCCAGAATGCTCTTCTCAGAGGTAGTAACCATCATCCCATGAAAAATAAGTATTCTGTGTTCAAAAGAGTGAGAAATGGTACGTACTAAATCTTTCAGAGACTTATAACATAATACACTCAGTAGGCACGAAGCTTAACTTTTTCATGCCAATGTCTCCAAACATTACTTGACACTCTTAGGGCACTATCTATTAGTATACTGAGGAACATAGCGTTCCATTGGACACAATCCAGAAAATACTGCTCTAGAGGAATCTAAGGGAAGTGGAAAGAGCCCAGGCTTTGAAGTCCAGCAGGTCTCCACTCAAACACCAGCTCTGGCACCTATTAGCTGTCTGTCCCTGGGCAAGTTGCATACTTATCACTTCTTTACACGAGGATAACAACATATGCATGGCAAGGCGGTTATAAGACTTTGAGTTAATATACACAAAGTGCCTAATTCAGTGTCTCACATACAGTAGGTGCTCAAACAATGTGTTTATACTACACTAATATATTATACCACACTAATATCCTATACTAGTATACAGTCATACATCGCATAATGACATTTTGGTCAACGAAGGACCGCATATGTGACAGTGGTTCCATAACATTTTCATGGAACTAAACAATTCCTATCACCTAGCGACACCATAGCCATCATAACATCATAGCACAGTTGCTTTGCTTTTGGATAACTTTACTGTAACCCAAGTGTACAGTGTTTGTAAAGTCCACAATAGTGGACAGTAACCTCCTAGGCCTTCACACTCATTCACCACTCACTCACGGACTCACCCAGAGCAGCTTCTAGTCCTGCAAGCTCCACTCATGGCGAGTACCCTATACAGGTGTACCAGTTTTTAGTCTTTCATATCGTGTGTTTGCTCTGCCTTTTCTATGTCTAGATATGTTTATACAAATACTCACTATTGTGTTATTATCACCTACAGTATTCAGTGCAGTAACACGCTGTACAGGTTTGTAGCCTAGGAGCAATAAGCCACACCATATGGCCTAAGCCTGGAGTAGGCTCTACCATCTTGCTTTGTCCAAGCACACTCTATCATGTTTCCACGGCCATGACATCGCCTAATGGCACACTGCTCACAGGGTATCCCTGCCTTTGAGCAACACATGGCTATGTGATCACTGAGGCTTTCTTCAAGCCCTGCAAAGTTGCATGGAGAAGGTCACAGGCTCTAACTGTGAATATGACTAATTTATTTCATGCTCCAAAACTTCTCAAGTAATAACAATGGGTTTTGAAAGTGTCTCACTAAGATAAAAACGCCTGTCCCCATTCCCACGTTATGAACTACACTTAGGGATTGTGAACAATGGGGTTTAAAGAATAGATGAAGAATGGCATCCTGTTTCAAGTTAGCATTCCAATAATCACTTTCAGGGCTTATATAGCTATAGTCTACGTGCATCTGAGGACTCAAGAAAGTATTAAAAAATCATCGACATTAATATTTAAACCAACAGAGTTTGCTTCCTTTCGAGAACGCTTTTAAAAATATATACACTTGCATGTAAAGACATGTTTTAAATAATAACTCATATGTTATAGTCTGAACAATACACTGTCAGCATCATAGATATGTAAAAAATAATAAAATTAAGAGAATAAGTCCAATATCACTGATGTCCACACAGACCTCAAGAATTTAGGTGTCATGGAGGGAAAAAACACGCACACAAACAGTGAATTTCAAAGTATCCGCAAAAGGTTATCAGGGCTTAGACATGTGGTTATAGGAGTTGAAGATAACTCAGCCCTGCTGCTGAGCTCACAGAGTCATCACCTAAAAATCAGCCTAGTTGCTGTATTTATGGGAAATTGATAAGTCTAAGATCTGTGACCACTTTGGGATTTATTAATGCCGTTGGCCTCTTTTGCCTTATCTGCAATGATGGCATTTTTTTGCAAGGCATGTTCTTCTGCATTTGACATTGAATAGGGAACCAATTCCCTTATCAAGTTATTATTTGAAAGTGAAAAACATCCTCTGGCTAATTGGGAGACTGATGTCACGTAGGAACTTAAACTTGTGCCACTGGTTTAGTGATCTATGCAGCTGACAGGTAGCTGGGGACAGTAGGTGGTGGGAACAGCCTCTGCCACTAACGTGTCACTCAGTCTGGGCAGGGCGGACCCTGAAGCTTCAGTTTCTTCATCTCTACAACGAGGGATGCAGGATGTGATAGCACGTACAGGTTGCCAGGCTGTTATGAGAACTGAGGAGGGCATCATCTAGGACAATGTTTTGGAAAAGTGGAAAGCATTAGTCAAATCTTAGGAAATAATATCTGCAAGTCTTTTCATGGACACCTAATTATCTGCCTGTGGGCATAGAAGGTTACCATTCTGATTTCTTTGTTCTTCCATATGGAGGAAATAAGAGAGCACTGTTCAGCGCTTGGTCAGAAGACATAGATTACAATTTAAGTTCTTGCAACCACTTGCTGGGAGACTTAGGCCGTTCATTAACTTTTCTAAATCTCAGTTTCCCCACAGTTAAAAAGTGCCTAGTCAGGAATGTTACTATAATAATAAAAAAATATGTTAATAGTTTTAGACCAAATATACGGCCTGTACAAGGCTTCTTTCTAAGCTGAAATGTATTTCAAAAAAGGCCAGTGTTCCAGAAGATTGGGACCCTGATCTCTTTTAATAAGAAAAACAACTACATCAACTAACAGTTTACTAAGTTGTCTACCATGTGCTTAACAAACATCATTTGATCTTTGTATTTTATCTGTGATGTAAACATCATGAACCTCCGGTCACACATGAGGACACTGGAGCAGGGGGAGGCTAAGGAACCTGCGCAGAGTGACCCCGTGGTGGTGGCAGTGCCAAGATTTGAACCCAGGCTGTCTGGCTCCATAGCCCACCACTGTACTCTATACCATGACCATTGACGTCACCAAACCTGGGCTCGAACGCTTGCTCTGTTCCTTTTCTTAGCTCTACAACTTTGGACAAATTTTTTCCCCTGCCCCTCTAAGTCTCTGTCACCTCTTTTATAAAATGGAAGAAGTAATAGCTCCCTCTTCATAAGGTTGTTTGTGAAGATGAATTAATTACTGGATGAGACACACCTAGAAAAGAGTCCGTGCGTAGTACATGTTAGCTATCATATAAGATATAAGTCGTTATTGTGCTGCACTACTTTCTTCCAGGCTGTTCACACTGAGTCTGGGAAATCTATTCCCCAAATAAAAAGAAAGAGCCAGGCGCACTATTGCTGGGTGAGCAGCAGCAGTAGAAACAGCAGGGAGAGCGCAGTGAATCCTTCACTGCAATCTCTCCTTGCTCGGTAACGGGCTGCTTGTCTACCGGGAGACTAACAACCTTGTCTTCAGGCCACACTTTCCAGCTGAGCCAGTTAAAACTTCTCATTTCTTTCTCACTGATCACTGTGCTGGGATGACCCAATTCCAGTGACTCACAATGAAGCTGCGTGACCTGCGGGCACAGGAGTTCTTCAGAGAGGTTAAACGCCCATTAAAATGGAATACTTTTGCTTTGAATTTTTCTTTATGAAGTTCTTTGATTCATAGGGGAAACTGTTAAATCCCAAAGCTTCTGATTCTACACCACAAAGCTAAGCAAATCTGACTCAAACTACATCACAACAGCAACCTAGGGGTCCCTTTCGGAGTGACTACTGCCACAGGGGTCCACACCACCACGGGATCACCCCATTTTTCTGTGAGGCTCCCAACCGACTCTACCAGCAACTCATAGCTACACCAAAATCTGCCCATTTTTAGATTCTTTCCTCTGCTGCGAGGAATTGGTTCCACGGACTACACTGAGTCATTGCCATGCAATAAGGCTACACCCTTTAAGTGGATTAATATTTATCATAGGATGCTATTAAACACTTCTAGCAAAGAGAGACAGATAACGCCAAAAAGATAATAGACAAGTCAGTAAAAAAAAAAAAAAACTCTATTTACAGAACAATCTCTCCCTCTTTTTATTTACTAACTTGTCTTTACTGTCTGCCCACAGTGACTACAGCACAGCGTAACTGTGTGCACAGCGAAGACCTGTGGTTCCATGAATATAGCACTGGGTGGGACACTTGCAAAAAGCCAAGTAGTTCTCCTATGAACCAGCCACCCCGTTAGGTGCTTCCTATTTGTTATTTTATTTTCTGTTGTTGACAACCCTATGAAAGACGCTAACCCTCCTCTTTACTTATCTGTCTCTTTTATTAGTACCACTTCATATTGCTAGCACCGAGCATAGCGTGAGAAACAGATCTTTCTAATCCTTTATTTTCTGAGAGGTTGATCAAAGGGATGGACATGGATAGGAAGAACTATCGCTGGAAAAGTGCAAGCTTCCTTTGTCCCTGGGTCAAAGACTGTCATCTACCTGGAAAAGTTAATAATGTGACTCCTGGTACTAGAATTCAAGCCCACGTGCCCTGAAGAACCCAGCTGGTTCCACCAACCCCAACTTAAGAGAAACATGTTCCCTTTCAGATTGAAATTGCCAAGAAGACCAGTGCTGGGTAGATTCCCAATTATTCCTGAAGTTGAACATCTCCCTCTCGGCCTGCTTGATTCCCTGCCTGCTCTTTCTCCCTCCCTCCTTCCTCCTCTTACCCCCTCCAGCTCCCCAGCCCCCTCTCCCTCGCCCTCTCCCCTTGTCTCAGCTACCTTTGGAGTTGCAGTTACAGGGCAAACAGCGATCTCGTTCTCTGTGCCGGTAAAAGCCTTCCTTGCACCTCTCGCAGTGAATGCCGGCAGTGTTGTCTTCACAGTCCAGGCAGCGGAGTCCCTTGCCTGTCTGTCTGTGAAGCTCCTGATCGAAGATGCATTTCCTGGACTTCCCATTGCAATCACAGGCTAGGGAGGAAGGGGGAAAGAAACCACTGTAAGAAAAAACAACTCAGGCAATTCTCTCTGGCGTCTTTTGTTATTATTAATAAAGATTATGCACCAGGTGCTCCATGTCCCTTGAAACTACTCCATGGAGTAAGGTCAGGCAGTGCAACCGCCGAGGTGGGGGTGTGGGGGCTCGCGCTGGCGGGTTGCTCCCTGGGAGAACACGGGTTCAGGGTTGCCAGGCTGTCCAATTCCTCAGAAGAAACCAAAAATCTTAAATTATGTTTTTATGTGAAAATTCCCGACTTAACTATCCGCAAGGAGTTCATTTTAAAACACTGAGCAAGTCTACGGGCTGGAGAAGACCTGAGGACCACCAGCTGTGGCCTCGGCACAGACATAGCAGTCAACATGCACAGCTGTCCCTCCAGTGACGGTCAAGAGAACCCATGAAGAACGACTTTTCCCAAGTGTCTAGGAAGTTCATCCTGCGCGTGTTCCAAAGAGACCCGTGTAGTGACTAACATCTCCATGTGGGACCTAAACAGCCAATGAGGCAACACGTGGAAATACTTAGCATGGTGCCCGGCACCCTGGAGACACTCAAAAAAAATGTTTCAGTCATGGTTTAGATGAGAAAAATCATGGACGTTGAGGTTAAAAGAATTGGATCCAATATCAGTTCTGCTATTTCCTGGGCAAGTCATTTCAGTGTTCTGAATCGTGTTTCTTCTTCTATTAATGCAGACCTCATCATCAGCCTCCCTGGACTGTAAGAGCACCCCCCGAGAGGAGAATATCCAGGTCTTTGCACGTGCTACTTCATCCCTCGCTCACAGGAGACAGGTATTTATTTCCTCAGAAGGGAAAAAGGCGGCTTGGAAAGGTTAGGCAGCTCCCCCCGGGGGAGACCTGGGATTTGAACTTCTGTCTGAAGCCAAAACCTACTTTCCTCCTGCTGCAAACACTGTCTCTCTCCACTGGCCAGGTAGCCACACTGAGAGCCTGTTTCTAGGGCCCTGGCTCAGCCAGAGTACTGACAACAACGTCAATACACGTGCCGACACATGCAGGCAGCTGTCCTCTGCGTGCCCTGTGTCAGGCTCTGAAGAAACAAAAGCGACAGCGTAAATCTAACGAACTTGCTAACTGCCTGCCTTACAATAATTTCTACTAATAAAACACTCTCTTGCTACTTTGGGTGCCATTTAACCTAGGGGAACTCCGCTAGTATCTATCCAAAGCCCACTCTGTCTCTGGGACTTCACATTCATCTGCTCAGTTAATTTTCACAGTTAACATTTTTAACATGGGTTTTATTATCTGCATCTAACAGATGGAAAAATCAATACTCAGAGAGGCTAGGTATCTCACCTAAAGTCACACAGCTAAGCGGCAAAGATATATAATTTGCTCCCAGGTCTGTCTGACTCCAAAGGCCTCACCTTTCCATGCCATTCTACTTCCCAAGCATTGAGTTTACCGTTGCCTGTAGGCATTCTTCTTACAAATCCCTAATACAGGGTCATTCAGCCTCTTCTTGAATCCTTCCTAATCTGTGAAATGCCCTGTCCCTCCTTAAACAACATCGGTTGTTACAACCAGTAACTTTTTTTTATGGTGTTTTAAATCTACCTCCATCACTATAATTTTCATCATGTGTTTTTGTACTTCCCTGGAAAACAATATACACTCAACACACACACACACACACACCCTTATTCTCTTTTCATTCTTATCTTTATTCAACAGACAGAAACTTCAGATGTTGTTTCACAGGGCCCTGCATCGGCCAAGCGTTTGGGTATCTGAAGATGACTACAGCATCTCCCTCCTTAGTCTTCTCCTGTTCAAGTGAAACTGGAGACCTGTCACCTCCAGGTCTTTCTGCCATTTCCCCTGTCATAATTTCTGAGTTCTTCTCGACTACCCTCTTAGGAACAAATTCTAATTGTCAATGTCCTTCTTAAAATGACCACTATTCAAGTGTAGTTTGAATAGCTCAGCTTACAACAGGACTCGATGTTTTTATTCCGTGATGAAGACTAACATTTCATTAAACTTACAGCATATGAAATGTGCACTCGATGCGAACACTCAGGGCTTTTGACAGAACTAGTGCCAAGCTGAGTCTTTCCCAACTAATTGCTTGTGAAACTGATTTTGTGGACAGATGTGCCACACAGCTGTCATGTGCTGTGAAATTCCTACCGAGTACACGGTTATGCAAGTACAAGGGCCAAATTCACCAGCCAAACAAGCTTTGTGAGGCTCCCCAACTAGATAACGCAGGGAGCCAATGTCCTCCTGCCCTGCATGCCTTTTGGAAGCAATCTCAAAAGAACTACAAATTTTCATTGTGCCTTTCTTATTCAGAACCTACTTTTTGCTGGTAATAATTAACTTCGTAAGGACAGCTCATGATGATATATTTATTCAGAGCAATCTTTTTTTTTTAAAGAAACAGGATCTTGCTCTGTTGCCCAAGCTGGCTGGAGTGCAGTAGAACAACCATACCTCACTGAAGCCTTGAACCCCTAGGCTCAAATGATTTTCCCACCTCAGCCTCCCATTCTTTAAGAGAGGGGTCTTGCTATGTTGCCAAGGCTGGTCTTGCACTCCCAGCCTCCAGCAATTCTCCCACCTTGGCCTTCCAAAGTGCTGAGATTACAGGCATGAACAACCATGCCCAGCCCAGACCAATCTTTTTAAAATAGACAAACTTGTTATAATCTTTATGTACCACTCCCCTCTTCTTCTGTCCTTTCTCCTTTAAAGCTCAATAGTATTGAAAAAAAAATGGATGTTCTTCCTTTAAATTCACAGCCTTCAATGGACTTGCATTACAGTTCCAGCGAGGGAGGTCCTTAGCCAGCATTTCCCACTCTAGAGTGTGCCCAGCAGGTTCCAAGCCTATTGCCAAAGTACCCCCCTTCTCTCTTAAATGGGTTTCCCTTAAAGCCAAGAGCTGTGCCCGCTAGAGTGGGGGGATGTATGGGCCTCCTCTCTGGGGAGTGCATTGGCCTTGTGTGTCTGCATTACATGAGAACTCCATGAAGACACTCTCTCTAGCCTTGCCTGCAGGATCTTAAGTTACCAAGCTGTACTGAGCTCACACAATTAACGGCACTGCGTTTAGCTCAATATTGAGTCTTCCACACATTCACACCAAGGGAATGAAGGAAGAACTTGTTCTAGGCTTATTTTGCATGGAATGATTCTTTTTGTCATTGATGTATTTGAAACACGGTCTCTTTCGAATTATCTCCCAAGGCCGGGCGTGGTGGCTTGTGCCTGTAATCCTCGCACTCTGGGAGGCCGAGGCGGGAGGATCACTAGAGGTCAGGAGTTCGAGACCAGCCTGAGCAAGAGCGAGACCCCATCTCTACTAAAAAATAGAAAGAAATGATCTGGACAGCTAAAAATATATGTAGAAAAATTAGCCGGGCATGGTGGCACATGCCTGTAGTCCCAGCTACTCGGGAGTCTGAGGCAGAAGGATTGCTTGAGCCCAGGAGTTTGAGGTTGCTGTGAGCGAGGCTGACTCCACAGCACTCTAGCCCAGGCAACAGAGTGAGACTCTGTCTCGAAACAACAACAACAACAAAAAAGGAATCCTCTTTCTTTCCAAGGTACCTCACTGATGGATTTTGTTTTACTGATTCTTACTCCTTTTTCCCCTTCCTCTTTCTGTCCCTGGTCTATGAGATGTATATTTATTTCATTCATTTAATAAACAACATCACTTGCATCTAACATGTAGGCTGTTCCGGGTGCCTGGACACACTGACTTCATGAGCCAGCAAAATTTCAAATAAGAGGGTTGCTAATGTTTTATTTCATCAATGAAGATATCAAATATGTATTTATTTAGTATCTATTTGGCTGTGTCTTATCACATTATCCATGTTTTCTTATTTCACCATGAACAGGCATGGGTCCAGGACCTGGCGTTAAGACATCACTGCATCAGAAAACACAGAAAACAAATCAGACTCGAACCCTGAACAAACCTGAAGCACTTCTAGGGTCTAGGGAACAAGACAGGCAGGTTTTTCTCCGTCTTTCACTGAACTCGGTTTCACCGGTGCTAGGTCCCATTCATCACTCTTCCTTGACTAGTCATTTGTACCAAACCAGGGGCACCTCTTTCAGGTTTCATCATCACCTCTCTGTCCCCTCACTCCAAATCCCCCAGGTCCTCGGCTCTGCCAGCCGGGGTTGTCTCCACAGCTAAAGGAATGAGATTCAGCAAGTTTACCTCCAGTCCTACATAAACACACCTGAAACCGAGTCATTTTCCTCCAATTTGCACCCATTTCTTTTTAAGTCTAGGAAAGCGTGGGTGGTAATTGTGTCTGACTACGCTGTACGCATCTTCTTTGGCACTTAAGCACTTATTATAATAATAACTATAATAGCACACCGTCGCTGACCCTCAAGGTGCTTCTTAGGAAGGCCACCAGGCAGCCAGACACGGGCTGACCCGCCCACCACCACCCACACTCACGGGAGACAGATCAAAGGAGCTGGAAGCCTCTTTGAACAACGGGCGGGCTGTGGAATCCCTTGGGCTCACTTCACAACACTCCCACCCCTCACTAAAACGCAGGACTCCGACAGGTCAGGACAGGAAGCAAAGGGGCAAAGGCTGTTCCCAAGCTTAGTCTTAGGAGAATGAAAGGAAACAGAAAATATTTCCTGGGGTTGTACTCGGGGCAAGGCCTTGGAATAATCACCATCAGTGGTGGCAGTTCATCACGACCTCATTTTAAATTTCCCATAAGAAATCTTCCCCTTTCGAGGCAAGCGATTACCAGAAATTATAATGACTTGGCATAAATATGATCACTTGTGTATAAGCAGATCCTCTTTCTATTGTTCTAAACTTATAGACACGCTCTGTGTTTCACCAAGGTGATCTGACTTCCATCTTTGTCCAATTTGTGAAATGATAGTGCTTTTTAGTGCTTTAACGGTAATAACAAAATTAGAAATCCAAACTCCTTTCAAAACTCTGCAGATCTGGCCCCTGCCAACCTCTCAAATCCTTCTCCCTTGTTCACTGGGCACCAACACACAGATTCTTGCAGGAGTTCTAGGATGCACCAAGCTCTTTCCCACCTCGGGCCTAAAGGAATTGCTACTTCCTAGCTCCTTCCTTTTTCTGGGGCTCTCTGCTTCTGCCCTCCCTAGATCCATTTTCCACAGAAACCTAGATCAGATTGTGACTTCCCCACTCTGCCCTTCAACAGCCTCTCCTGCCCCTGAATGCCCAGAGCACTTCGTCCTCACCTCCCACATTCTCTGCTGTGTCATCATTTGTGTGCATAATTTATTTCCTCTATAGCATTTCTCACTTCTGATGCCCACAGTACCTACCTAATATGGTGCTTGAAACTGTGATTGTTGGGTGGATGGGATGGAAGGATAGAAGGAAGGATGGATGGATGGATGGATGGATGGAAGGATGGATGGAAGGATGGATGAACGGATAGAAGGATGGATGGATGGATGGAAGGATGGATGGATGGATGGAAAGAAGAAGGAAGGAGGGAAGGAGAAAAGGAGGGAGAAATACAGGTAGTCTGACTCTAAGAAAAGCCAAACAAAAACCAGAACATACAGAAATCTTCCAGAAGTCCAGGGGCCCACCTTCAAATTTTCCCCACACAATACACAAAGTTTTCATTGTCTACATATATGGCATTCAGTACAAAAAAGCTAATGTTTCAACAACAACCAAAAATCCCTAGTGAGATGGGAACAGAAAGCATTGTGAGAGGAACGTGCTATTTTCAATTAGAAGGAGTGTGTGGACTTTCTTTAGGGTTGCTGCTCACACCAGATGAACTATTTCCGCTCCAGGCCTGTCTGCCCATCTGTGTTCTACGAGCCTGGGGCTGCCACGGCTCCCTGCCTGCATCTCCAAGGGCAGCAGGCCCAGGGCTGTGTGGGAGGAGGGGCAGAGACAAGGCAGGCTGGAGAGCATGAGATCAGTTTGCAGTGATCAGGCAGCCTTGACAGGTAGGCTACTTGGAGGGTGTGTGGGACGATGTCAGGAGCTAGGAATCTGGGCGTCATGTTTGAACCTGACAGTGTGTGCTGGTTGCTATTACGTAGAGCTTTGCTGCTCTTGCTAACATTTCAGCTGCTTAGTGCACTAAAACTGATTCAGTTAGACAGCAGCAAGTTTATATTAATATAATGTTACCTGTAATCTCTTGTGAATGAGTCCAAATGCAAACCATTTAAAGACGACACTCAATTCTCTTCCTTATTTGGAGGAAAGGTGTGTGCCCTATGCTTCCTTTCCTGCATTTGTGTCCCTCATTCCCTTTCTGAGACATCAAATCTTTTTCCTTCCCCTTCCTTTTTTTTTTTTTTTTTTTTTCTTTTTTGGTGAGACAGAGTCTCACTCTGTTGCCTGGGCCAGAGTACCATGGCGTCAGCCTAGCTCACAGCAACCCCAAACTGCTGGGCCCAAGGGATTCTCCTGCCTCAGCCTCCAGAGTAGCTGGGACTACAGTGTGCCACCATGCCTGGCTAATTTTTCTATTTTTAGTAGAGATGAGGTCTCACTCTTGCTCGGGCTGGTCTTGAACTCCTGAGCTCAAGTGTTCCTCCCACCTCGGCCTCCCAGAGTGCTAGGATTACAGGCGTGAGCCACCGCGCCCAGCCCTTCCTTCCTTTGGGAAACTCTCTTCCCTTAGATACTATGAAGCCACACTGCCAGGTGCCCTCCTGACTTCTGACCTTCCCCGCTCAAGCCTTTGCTGGCTCCTTCCTCAGCCCAGTGCTAACGCTGGCATTCCTCAAGACGCAGGCCTAACCCTCCACAGCTCCTCAGTCCGTAAGTCCCTCCTTGGGTGATCTCGGCCAAGGGAAGGGTTTCAGGAGCCATGAGAGGTGTTGACATCCCAAGACAGTTTCCTGGCCCAGACTCCACTCTTGACTGCAGGGCCTCATGCCCAGCCACCCACTTCCCACCTCCAGCTGGTTGTCTCAAAAGCTCTTTATACAAAATACGTTTAAAACCAAACTTGGGATGATCATGCCTTCAAATCAGAAAGCTGGAAGCCATCCTGACAGGTTCTTCATCTTTCTGACCTGCCTACTTTCCATTCAACACTGAATTTTATTGCTGTAACCCACGAAATATCTCAAATCCATCCAAGGCTGTCTCCACTGTGGCCATTCTAGACCAAACCCCGATGATCTCTTGCAGGCCACTAACTTCCTACTGAATTCCATGCCATTTCTCTTGCCTCCCTCTGCTTGGCAGACAGAAAATCTTTTCAAAATACAAATTTTATCAATACTTATTTGCTTAAGATTCTCTGCCACCTTTCCTTTCTTTTTAGGTTAAGCACCAGAATTCCTTAACATTGCCTACAAGGCCTACTGAGGTTTCATCCTATCTATTTTTACAGACTAATTTCACGTAACACTTCCCAGTGGGGCATCTTCATTTCTCTCCCATTCATTTCACTTATACTTCATTGCATATCTTCACTTCCTCTGTGCCTTAAAATTCTTGCTCTACAAAGGAAAATCATCATGGTGGGGGGAGGTGAGCTGGGCTACCAATCTCAACTAGGCCCCCTTTTGTTTGTTCAAAGAAGTTGCACAAAAAATTAAACCTTAATTTACCTTATTGGATATCATTCCCTCCTTCTGAGTCAAAGGACTGGTTTCACATAAACTGACAACCCTTTTACGCTCAAACATGGCAACTATCATCTCCGTGAAATCAGCTGTAATGAGGCTTTTCAATAAGAAGTATGAATGTAAATAGCTAGACTGAAAGTGGTGGATAAAATTTGAGTATACTCACTTCGAAAAAACCGGGCAAGCGTTGTTCCCAGTACTAAAGCCATTACTGAGAGTGTCCTTTATGTAGCAATCTATCCTAATGTATTTTTAAAATTATTTTCACCAAAGCTAAATAAATAAAATTACAAATATTCTAACTGTACACTACTTACAAAGTCTAAAGCAAGATACATCTGTCATCTATCAGTTTGGTATCAAAGGCATTGGAAGCTATGATCTGATCTGAAAAAAATCAAAGTCTTCACATCTGAGCTACCCAAGATGAAAAGATGAATGTTTTCATTATATTATACTTAACACGTGTTGATGAAAATGCTTATATGTATTTTTCTAGTTTTAAAACATCCTACATGGAATTTTTTTTCCTTCCAAGGTTTCATACATGTCTCAGCTTAGGTGAATTCTTTATGACAAAATCTGAACATTTCATCATTTACAGTGGCCTTGAACTTCATGGTTTCATGTGTGAATGTCAGCTTCCAGTTTCATCTTTTTAAGGAATGCCACAATGTATTTCCTAACTAGAACAAGAGAACTGAAATGATACTTCTCTCACTAAGAGTCTTTTAACTGAATTTAGTTTTCCCTCTCATGTTTTTCACAGCCACATTTTTTTTTTTTTCTTTTTGAGACAGAGTCTCGCTTTGTTGCCTGGGCTTGAGTGCCGTGGCGTCAGCCTCGTTCACAGCAACCTCACACTCCTGGGCTCCAGTGATTCTCCTGTCTCAGCCTCCCAAGTAGCTGGGACTACAGGCATGCGCCACCATGCCCAGCTAATTTTTTCTATATATATTTTTTTAGTTGTCCAGATAATTTCTTTCTATTTTTAGTAGAGACGGGGTCTGGCTCTTGCTCAGGCTGGTCTCGAACTCCTGACCTCGAGTGATCCTCCCACCTCGGCCTCCCAGAGTGCTAGGATTACAGGCGTGAGCCACCGCGCCCGGCCCACAGCCACATTTTAAGCCAAGGCAGCCAAGACCCACTGGTGCTGATCCATTTGCTTCCCAGGACATTTAAGTGTCTAAGCAGCATGAGCAATGCCGCGGCATGGAGTGCCAGGAAGAGAAGAACAACAGAGCTCAGTCCTCTAACCACACAAGCAGTTTTAAATGATAAAATACAGGTAAATCTTTTCAACTCCAAATAGTCCAAAGTCATCAAGAGTCAATGAAACTCAGAGCACCACAACTTCCTTTTGAATGATTATGGTTTAAGAAGAGACACCTGGCCAGGTGTGGTGGCTCATGCCTGTAATCCTAGCATTCTGGGAGGCCGAGGCAGGAGGATCGCTTGAGGTCAGGAGTTCGAGACCAGCCTGAGCAAGAGCGAAACCCCGTCTCTACTAAAAATAGAAAGAAATCATATGGACAGCTAAAAATATATATCTAGAAAAGTTAGCCGGGCATGGTGCCACATGCCTATAGTCCCAGCTACTCGGGAGGCTGAGGCAGAAGGACACTTGAGCCCAGGAGTTTGAGGTTGCTGTGAGCTAGGCTGATGCCACGGCACTCAATCTAGCCCGGGCAACAGAGTGAGAAAAAAAAAAAAAAAGAGGAGACACCTGTTTTCACTACGAGTTCATAGTACAACGTATCACAACCTGGGCTCGGGAACATGCATGTGGCCTGTAGGTGACTCAGCCTGGCGAGGACTGCACCAAGAGACCACACCTGGAGACGCCTTTCCCTGACACTCCACTGTGACACTGGGGCCCGGGCAGACAGTGGGGAGACAGAAAGAAAATCCCAGTGAACAGGAAAACTGGGGACACCAAGTTTTGTCTGCCTAGCAAAGGAGCTGAGGAGCCGAGGGCTCAGTCTGAGTGAATTCAAAAGTGAAAGGGAAGAGAAGGTTAAAACACAGGAGATACAGCGGGTACTTTGAAAGGCTTTACCACCACACAGCCGGTGTCAGCTGTAC
The DNA here is from genome assembly GCF_020740605.2 of Lemur catta. Lineage (NCBI taxonomy): Eukaryota > Metazoa > Chordata > Mammalia > Primates > Lemuridae > Lemur > Lemur catta. The sequence goes on along the minus strand of NC_059150.1, from coordinate 19,047,078 downwards.
TAGGAGACTCGGTAAGTGTCCACGGTAGGATCCTCTAGGAAGGCGCTCAGCCACCCACGTGTGAGTCCCCACCCTTCTGATCACAGATACAGAGATGTCTACATTTCTGTGAGGTCATCTATAAAGAAAAATATTCCAGTACAGAAAGGATATTTGACTGTTATTCAAAGAGCACAGTATCTTTTGAACACTTCCTATATGGCCTTGAAAAAGGTGTCATCTGTCCCTTTAAAAAGTAACTGAAATAAAGGAAATTAGAGAGTCTAAGGCAGCTAGAGGTAACACCTGAAGCCAAGAGGACCAAAAGGAGAGAAATCATGCATGAGGAGTCTGAATAAAGAAAAGTTAAAAAGGAACTTCTGGTTTGTACTGAAATGCTCCTTTGGAGATCATTGGAATATGATTTTTTTTTTCAGTCATTTAAATTTGTGTTTTGTTGGCTCCTTAAAAGAAAGTAACCTACTAAATCTTCCTCTTTAAATATATGATTGCTTTTATGAATGATATACTTTTGTACAAGAAGATAAGCCATGGATTTTTGCCATCACTACATCCCTTCACAAATATACAAGCATTTAGGGATGTGTGTGTGCTTACTTTGCACCATTATATAGTTCGCAGTTTTGACAAAAGAAAGATGCTATTACAATTCAGGTGCATTTGCAACTCTGGGAAAATATGTATAGAGTGCAAATTTATAGTATCTTCCTTAAAGATTATTTTCAGAAAAAAAAACTATCTGAAAAGGATAAATTAAAACTGTATTGGCCAGATGCAGTGGCTCACGCCTGTAATCCCAGTACTTTGGGAGGCCAAGGTGGGAGGATTGCTTGAGGCCAGGAGTGTGAGACCAGACTGGGCAACATAGTAAGACCCCATCTCCAAAAAATTTAAAAATTAGCTAAGCATGGTGGCGCATGCCTGTAGTCCCAGCTACTCGGGAGGCTGAGGTGGGAGGATTGCTTGAGTTCGGGAGTTTGAGGCTGCAGTGAGCTATGATCACACCATTGCACTTCAGCATGGGTGACAGAGCAAGACTCTGTCTCAAAAAACAAAACAAAACAAAAAACTGTATTGCCTGAATCCAGAAAAATGAATTAAATAGGCTCTTTATACATCCATAAAAAGAAGTAACCAATATTCCAAGAAGAAATCGGATCATGCAGACTCTGCCACAGAGTGGAACGACGTGCCGTGCATCTCAGTTGAACAAAATGCTGCTTCTCCACTATCACTTCCCATGCCAGGTTGGCTGGGGCCTCGTCCCCGGTCCCCGCAGATCTCAGCATGTGAAGAGCCCTCCCACCATGGTGGGACTACCCGGATAAGGAAGGAGTGGCAGCTTCAGATTCCTGTTAGACCCGCTGCTATTCCAAGTGCTAGTCTATGTGAAATGAGAAATGATCTCTCAACACTAGGAATCCTAACAAGAGCAAAATGGGTAGTGATCTGAAATAGCAGTAAGGATGTGTAAAGCTTATGTGGTCAATGTTCTGGCCGTGAAACTGACCCATTCCTGAAAGACACCAAGCCCTATATCAATAGTCTCTAGCAGGGAGAGAAAAATAACCTGTGGACACAACTATGTATGTATAGACATAAAATGTCAAAAGTCATTGAAGATCAATGACTGGTAAAACAGAAAGTTTTATCACCGTCCTATCAACTACCCTATTTTTTTAAACTAAGCCACTTGGTCAAGTCTAAACTGTGTGATAATATGACAACAGAGTGGAACAAAGAAAAGAGAAAATTGATGATTTGACTGTTTTCTTGTCAGTCTCTCACATACTAGAGCTGCGCTTGGTTTAACCTGTTGTTCTCTGACATTTTTAAAGGAAAGTTTACTATATTGATTCATACACACAAACAGATAGGAGACAGATGTCTCAACTAGAGATACAAGGGATGTTCTTACGATAGATCAAGATTCCGCCAAACCTAAAAATTAATTCAGATGAAAATTCGTAACAGTGAGAAATAAGCCAAGGAGTTATCTTGGAAAAAGAACATTAAAACAGCAAATGGAATCTGACTCTGTTACTAACTGCATGGCTCTGAACAAGGCAATCACTCTTCATGCCTCAATTTTCCTACCTATAAAAGGATTACACATGCCGGAGTTCAGCTCTGCCATGACCAACTGTGAGAATTCAGGCTGTTAATCTACCTCCCTGGATGTCATTTTCCTCATCTATAAAAGGAGAGGCCCTTGTGGAGAACCCCTGAGGTCCACTCTCATTTTAGTTCTATGATAATGAAATGAGAGAAAAAGCTGGTGAAATATTTGAAACTTTTTATAGGAAATGTCCCACATGAGTGCAGCCGAACATTTGGATAATCGTCCAATTTTAAAGTTAGTTGTGGGAAATGATTTGGCTGCATTATGATTTTTTTTCTAATGTGGAGACCCCTATTCTCACAATAAATAAAAATAAAATATGGGTCCAGCGCGGTGGCTCACACCTGTAATCCTAGCACTCTGGGAGGCCGAGGCAGGAGGATAGCTTGAGCTCAAGAGTTCGAGACCAGCCTGAGCAAGAGCAAGACCCCGTCTCTACTAAAAACAGAAAGAAATTAGCTGGACAACTAAAAATATATAGAAAAAATTAGCCAGGCATGGTGGCACATGCCTGTAGTCCCAGCTACTCGGGAGGCTGAGGCAGGAGGATTGCTTGAGCCCAGGAGTTTGAGTTTGCTGTGAGCTAGGCTGATGTCATGGCACTCTGGCCCAGGCAACAGAGTGAGACTCTGTCTAAAAAATAAAATAAAATAAATAAATAAATAAATAAAAATGAAATCTGGAAAAGACACAGTCAGAATTCTGTAAATGGTCTGCAAGCCCTGAAGAAGTCCTGGATACGTATACCTTTGACCAATTGAGCTCCACCTCTCCTCTGATACAACAGAAGTGAAAGGCTCGAGCCCTTATGTTGATCAGGGTTGGAGGAAGCAACCATTCTTTTCTATTTCCATAACAGTGACATAAAGAAGCACATGTTTGTTGGAGAGGCACATATTACAGACATACAGTCACCCACAGACACAGAAAAGACTTAGCCTTTGGCTTTGGATATGATTCAAACATTACATCATCCATCTGCGGATTATATTAGAACACAGCTCTGTAATGATTCAGTAATCTACTAAGTTTAATTTGTGACTACATTAGAGTATTCCAGAATCTATGGAGCTCTTATTTCTTTTTATTTTTTATTTTTTTTTAAGAGAGAGGGTCTTGCTCTGTCACCAAGGCTGGAGTGCAGTGGTGCTATCATAGCTCACTGCAGCCTTGAACTCCTGGGCTCAAGTGATTCTCCCACTTCACCCGCCCAGGTAGCTGGGACTACAGGCATGCACCGCCATGCCCACCTTGGAGCTCCTATTTCTACACTGGTCTGTAATAGATGATTCAAGTCCTATCCTTACAAACTTCTTCAAGAAAAAAAAAGTGTCAATATGGTTTAGCCACTAAGAACTTAAATGGGAAAAATATTCTCAGGGTTGCCTCAACACCTTAATTTTACACTCTTGCCTCCCCATAAACACTGATCACAAATCAACAATCTTTCTCAGCTTCTTGGACTAGTGGGGCTAAAATCAGTGGCTGCCCCCAGTTCAGGACACACAGAATTTAAGGCCACATAGGAATTTCCAGCTCATACACCAACCCAATTCTGTATTCTTGTTTACTATACATGCTTGGATATAAGGTGGAGGTTTTTATTTTTTCAAAATTATTCCTCAGTAAAAAAAAAAAAAGAAAAAAGGATCACATTTAAGTCCTTTCAAAATCTTGCATATTATAGGGTACGTTCTCAATTATCTTATTTTAAAAATAAAATATTGTTTGGGGAAGATATATTAAGCTGAAATGGCCTCAATCAATGTATTCGATACTTATCATTAAGAAAGAGGCCAAGTTATCTGATACAATTCTCATAGTGGTGCATTTCTCACAACTAGGAGTGCTGAAAGTTGTCATAAATAAGCCTTTGAGGATGATTATGCTGTGAAGATCCCAACGTACACTTAGGATAATTTTTATATCTTTTAAATGTTTTGAAAATGATGTATTTTCCAATGACAACATCCAAAACAGATTCAAATAGGACTTTATCTCAAGCTATCTAGTGAAGAAGAAACTATATTAAAGTGGCTTTAGGAATGACAAGTGAATGCTGAAAATGAATGAAAAGAGTCTGAATATAATTACCTTATGAAAGGTAATGAACAAATCCATACTTCTAAGTTAGTATATTATTTTATAAATTATATGACTTTAAAGGTATCTGTATAACTAATTTACTAAATTAAAATAAAGAGACCTTTGACTACTACATCTGTATTGCTAAATGTTTTCATGACGAAGTTGTCCAAATACTTTTTCGGGGGACGTGGGAAAGACCCTCCCATTGGGAAGTATGAGACCATCTTACCTGGGGTCATCTCATATTTGGGCCTGTTTCAGAGAGCAACAGATGTGCTGAATCTGTGTGTGATGAGGTCTGGGCCATGACAAAATGCACGGAGAAGGAACGATGAAATCTAATCGTAAAATTCCAACCTGCTTTGGGTTCCTTGTCAAGTATTCCACTTGTTTCCTTGGGTAAAGCTTGGGGCTCATTTCAACCTGAGCTGAAGGGCTCCTCATCACCTTTCTTGGGCTGATGAAAGGAGAGTAAAAAGGAGCCCCTTCAAAAACTTCACCACTGAAAAGTCAAGGCAAGGTACTAACATTCAGTACCGACAGGGCAGTTACTTGCAACCATAACAATAATATTGAGCACATACTGAGTGCTTACCAGGCATGGATTTACTATCCGCAGTTTAGAGATGCAGAAACTGAGGAACAGGTGAAGTAGCTCGCCCAAGTCCTACAGTGTAAATGTCCCACAGTGGTAAGTGATGGGGCGAGGGTTTGAACCCAGGCAGTCTTACTCCACAGCCCGCACTTGTATGCATGATGTTATACCATTGCAATGATTTAAATAACAGAATCCAGGAGAGAGCGTAAACATTTCCAGGGATCCTTTCTGCTATCCACAGCACCTCTCTTCCAAGATCAGGGCACAGGAAAAACCAAATTAGTGATCTATAATAATCTTGGATTCAGAATTCACCATTCTAGAAGAACAATTGCTTCAAAACTCACCTGCTGGCTGAATCCAGCAGTGTCATTGTAGACTTCATTCTTTTGTGTATATACATTTGGGTATCCGAATACCAGTTATTACTCCCCCGTTGTTGCAACTCTTCCTTTGGCTAACAAACACTCCCTTTTCTCCATCTCCTCTACCCCCTGTGCTCCATCCTTCATTGCTCCTCCATCTCCTTTTCAAGTGTTGACATTTCTACCTCTATATCCTAGGCAACCTCATCTGTGGTCAAGGCTTTGCTTTCTACCTATGGGCTCCCAAGTTGATATTTGAAATTTCTCTTCTAAACGTCAAAATCATAGTTCCAGCTGTTCACTGGGACCGTTGGACATGTCCACTTGCATCTCCAATTCAACATGTCCCCACAGGAACTCACTCCCTCCTCTCCACCCACTGCCCAACCTTGTCCCCAAACCTGATCTTCCTTTTATATCCTCACTTCCTGAAATGGCATCACTGTCTAACCAATCAAACCAACTTGAACCCTTGGATCCATCCTGGAGTCTTCCGTACCTCTCACAATTTTCCTGTACTCCCTAACATACCCACACTCATTGGATCAGCAAATTCTTTAGATTTTTACCTTCTAAATGCCTCTGTAATCTGTTTCCTCCCCCAAGATGAAAGCCTCCGTCGTTGCGCATTTGGATTACTACAAGGATCATTTATTTAATTGACTCTCCTAGCTCCACTCCGTCCTCCAAGCCCTTGAGTGCGACCTTTCTAAAACATGAATCCAAGCAAGCTCACTCCTGCTTACAGACCATCCAGAGCTCATTTTTGCCCAGAGAGCACAGTCTGTCACATAAAGCCCTTCACAACCAGATTGGTGGCTACATTTCCAGTCTCTTTCCTATCTCCTTCTCATTCCTTCTCTGGCCATGTCTCCCCTGTGAACTAAGACCCAGATTACTGGAGCTACTGCCATGTTCTCTCACACCAAGCTGTGAGCTGCCGAAGCGGAGCCTTCGTCTTTCTTACTGATCTTTGGACATCTGAGTTCACTATACCTGTATGTTGCCTCCAGACTTTTTAAAGAAATGGGGTTCCAGGCATTTTAAGATACTTTACAATAATCTTTCATCCTCTCAACAACTCCACAAGATTGTACAATACTATTACCTCCATTTAACAGATGAAGAAGCACACTCCAGGTTAGGAGTCACTAAAAAGGTCACTAAAAAGGAACTAGTAAGTGAATGAGCTAAAATTTAAAGCCAGGTCAGGCTGACCCTAAAGCCTGTGCTTTAGCTGAGACCAACCCGGAAAGTCTTGCTGCTTATACCTATTACCATAATTTCACCAGCAAGGGGACGACAGGAGGTGACATCCCTGCTTTCGGCTCTCATATATGTGCAGCTCACAGGACCCTCGGACCTGGTCACTGTGTCAGACGAGGCAGGTACCATACTTCCAGTCCATCCCAGCTTGATGGAAAAGCACGCACACTTTACCCTGACACTAAACTTTTCACATTCCCATTGGACCCCAAAATGAACCTCTTTGAAGAGGGAACATAAAACCTTAAGCAGTCTGTCTCCAAGGAAGGGGAAAACCTAGAAGTGAGCATGAACACTGCTTCTGATTTCATGGTCTAGACACAGAAGCTGGTCTGTCCTCTTAAGTCTGATTTTATTAAACTATTGATAGCAGCTTACATATTTATTTTGTGTTACCCAAGTGTGCTGAGAAACACATACACACTCAACTATAGCCAAGGAGAAAATTGCTTCAGTAATTACTTATCAAGTATAAAATATGTATCTTGTTCCCTTATGACTTTTATAATGTGGTCAAAAAAGCTCCAGTCTAAGAACCCCTGGATCAAGTGCCGGTTCTGTCTCTGCCAATAGCTGCCTGTATGGTCTGGAACAAAGACATTTCCATTTTCTCACTTTTTAAATCAAGGGATTCTAAGTAGTTGTTCTATAAGCAGTCTCTTTTATTCCTAATATTCAGGGACTAGTCTTACTTTTAGGGTGTTTTGTATTAGGCTAAGACTACTTATCCTAACCCTAAGGTAACCTGCCCTATAGGACCATTTTCACACTTTTTTTTACTGTTTTTTTACTTGTATATATTTAAGGTATACAATGTGATGTTTTGATACCATACATAGTGAAATCATTACTATAGTCAAGCAAATTAACATATCTATTATTTCACATAGTTACCCCTTTTTTTGGTGGCAATCATACCTGGTTCTTAAAAGCATAGTCAGAGATGATGGGTTGAAAGTTAATTCCAAGACTATTTTAGGAAAAAGGACTATAGCAATGCATTCAAACATGTGCTCAAATATTATTCATGCCATTCAAGTCCAATCCAGGCCAAACTACACAACAGTACTTGGAATGTCTGATATACTTCCATGCGCACATGAGCACCGTCTCACGCTCGGGCAGGCACATGTGTGAAAATGGCTCTTGGCCTTGATCTATTGACATGATTGTTAAAGTACCATTAGGTGCGGGATGCAATAAAAACATAAAAACTCAGGGTAATTATACAGGCAAGTATCGATAGAACTAAGCGACAAGAAAAACACCCGTTATGTGTTGTCATAGCTGACACATGCACGCAGTAAACAGTTGCTAGGTTCTCAGAAAGCTGTGTTGACATGAACTTAACTTCTCACACATGACAGCCACTCCGTGCCCCAGATAAGATCAAACGATACATCACACAGGTGCCCAATAAATGCCTGTTGAATGAAAATTACACGAAAATACTCTGAAAAGCAATGTTGGGCAAAAGTTGAGAGTTTTGCTAATACTCTCAAGGCTCGTTTTCCATCCCAAAGATTAAAACATGACTTATTGAAGAGGTTTCTTTTCGATCTTTGCATCGTTGCCAGTCATGGAAAACACTCCCAGCCAAATCTCTTAATAAAAACACGCTGGGAAAAGAATGCCTATACCAACATATTCCTGATTAAACAGGAACTCAAGAAGGAACATGTTTCAAGTAAGGGAGACCTGGTTTGGCACAACCCATCGGCTTCGCATAATGAAAACCAGACAGCTTTATACGCTATTAGTCTCATTTCAAGCCGATCTGGGGAGAAGCCCTGGACGGCGGCGGAGGAGGGAGCCCTGAAGAGGCTCTGGACGAAGTGGGCGTCCCCGGGGCTGCGTTCGGGCATGGGGGCTGCGGAGAGGCAAGCCCGCAGCCGACTCACCTTGCGTCCCGGCGGGGGCCCGCGCGGCCGGCGGCAGCAGCAGCAGCAGCAGCAGCGCGAGGCACAGGCCGCCGCCGAGCCGGGGCGCGGGCATGGCGGGGCGGGCCGGCTGCGACAGGAGTTCTCCCTCTGCGCTCCGCTGTGCCTGCCTGTGCCTCGATCGGGTGGTTTTATCGACTCTTCTACCTGACTCAGTCCTGCCAGGAAGAGAGCCCGCGTTTCGGGGTGTGACTCACCTGTGAATAAGGAGGACCCAGCCCTCGGGGGCAGACGCACACCGGGCTGCGGAGCGCGCCCCGGCCGCCAGGAGGGCGCACACCTGGCCGGGCCAAGGGCGTGGCTGCGGCCGGATCCTCCTCCCGGAACGGGCCACATCCCTCCCGTCCCGCCTGCCCTCCCAGGGTGGTCTGCGGCAGAACCCGCAGAGGTAGCTGCGGCGCCCAGCCTCAAGTACCCTAACTCAGAAACAAGCCCTCATCAGCTCTGGTCTAAAAGACATCAAGGAAGATGAATCAGTCCGAGAGTCATAACACAGTCCTCTCCACCCTCTGGCTTCGGGTCACCCTCTCTGTCAAATACAGCAACCTCATTCTTTCCCTCACAACCACCAGGCTGGACCAAGGGTTCCTCTCCTGGGTTCCCATCACTTCCTGATCTCCTGGACTAGCAACTCATTAAGTTACCTGTTGGTGGCCCAGCCTCCGTATGAAGACCCGGTGTCACTTTGTATTCCTAACAACTAGCACAGCTTCTAGCTTGCAGCTGGTGGTCAGTAAATGTTGGGTTGAATTGAATAAGGAAGAGGATCCAGAATCCGTGCTTTTTGTATCTTGGAGCCTACTTCTCACGCCATTCTCTATGGGCCCACTGGCAAATGCTCATTGACGCCAACTGTTATCATCCACTGTGCTAGGGGAAGTGAGTAATATCTAGAAAACTGCAGATCTTGGTGTAACCTATAGTGTCCCTACCCCTAAGGAGGCTGGTGGCAATAATTCAGAGAGGTGGCGGTCAAGAAGACTTTGTTTCCTGCTAAGAGATTTTAAAAAATTACCAGAGGTTTACATATACACAATCTGTCCCAAACAACCACTCCTTCTTCCCAGTTACCAAGATCCACAAAGGTCCCCAACAAAGAGCTGTTTGACTAAATGAATGAATGTTCTCTAGATTGTTCTATGGATGATAGCAACAAAAGATAACTAACAAACAATGTAAAACATATGTAATGTCACAGGCTGTAAGAACTTTATGCATGTCATGGAGACCAGTGTGGGCTGACTGGGATGGCCAGGAATGGCTTTGTACAGAACCAGGAGCATGAACCCGGGGTTAGGAAGAACTGGAATCGGAATGCAGTGCCCAGGAACCGCAGGGGCAGGACAGATCGCTGCAACCTAGCTAACACCTCCTCTAAAATACCCAACAACAAACAATGAGGAAGAGAAAGGAAACTCCCACTTCCTCATGCCAAGCTTGATTCTCTTCTACTCTGCCCAGGGTTCAAACAAATAGCATAAATACTCTTCTCCCTCAAAACTCAGAGTACCCAGTCACTGCTAACCTTTCAGTTCACAGAGACCAGGTTTTTAAATTTAGAATTTTCCCTCCCAGTAGTTGGTGCCTTGTGGAGGCTGAGATCCCGTCCCTGAGTCCCATCCGTGTGTGCAGTTCACCACAGTCCTGCAGGAATGGGAATAAGAACAAAATAAAGTCTTGGATGTAAACTTCATTTGAGTGCAGATAGCTATAGTTTATCATACCTCAAAAGTTGGAACAGATATTTTCATTTTCTATCACTTTTGGGCAGTGATAATATTATAATAATAGTGAGCACATATGTAATACTATTTGTCGATCTCTGTTGTAAAGCCCTTATAATGTATTAACCTTTTAATCTTCAAGACAACCCTATGAATTAGGCATACTATTAATTTCCCCCTTCTGCAGATGAGAAAATGCAGGCTTGAAAAAGGTCAAGTAACATGCTCAAAGTTACACTGCTAGTAAGTGGCTGTACAGAGCACCCTTGACTTAAGTAACTCTATCTTACAGAAAGACTCCATCTTGCATTTTAACAGGCATCATGTCAAGGGACCAGATGTTTACCTAATCAGTAGGGACTACACCCAACCAGACAAGGGTGTAACCAGACACACCCTTTACTATCAGTCCCAACCAGAGGACTCAAAGACATTAAGAAGAGCAGGATTTCACCAGTTTAACAACGCCATCTTACTGGAGACCATCCTACTGTCACTTGTCATCAGCACCCAGCATTTGCCCCTTGCAGGCTCTGTCCAAACCAAGGACTTTTCCTTGCAAGACGTTGACAACTGTCTGGATCAGCCCATGACACTCTCCTTGTCCATTTCACTCTTTGGACTGGTTTTCCATCCCTCCCCTTTTCTCTTGATGTTAAATGTTACTCTGATGTGAAAATTTTAATCTATAATTTATGTATTAAGTATACTATAGAATAGTACAGTATATAATACTATATATTATTTACAATATTAACTGACTCGTGGATTGGCTTGAGCCTGTGTGCCGGTGGCTATGACTACCGAGTGAACGGGTGGTGCTAAGGAGCATCGCCTCCTTGGGAACTCCATGTAGCGCTTGGCTTTTATGAATAAATAAGCACCAATAACAGTCTGATCTTGTAGAAAGACACAAATATACATGGATCTGGTTATATCTGACCTTGTGCTGCTTCAGACAGTAGCCACATCATGATCCAAAAGCAGGCAATCTGGTTCTACGATCCCTAAATTCTTTGTTAGGTCAGATTAAAAAGCATCATAAAAAAAGACAAATTCACAATACTAAATGAATCCAACAGGCATTCAAAGGTTATTTATTACAACTCAGCCAGATTGTAGACTATTGGCATATGTTGACAAACCCAAGTCACAGAGGACTCTGAACAAATATTTCTGAGTTTTCTAAGATGTTCGCTCCGAAAAAACCCCCAGAGAGCACCTGGACCAGGCTCAACCAATGGACAACAGGTTTCTGGGCACTAGACCAACCAGCAGCCACTTTTATGTGAATAGTACAGGATTTTAAACACTTTTAAAAATGTAAATGCCTTCAGGCAGGCACTCTCCAACTTTTCTCAGTTCCCACTTCTTTGCATTGGCTTCTGGGCTTTTTCCACACATCTAAAAATCCCGTCTGGCTCAGGCTTGAGAACCCTGCTCTGGCTTCATCCCTTACCTTGCTCAGGGATAACATCAACCCCCCTTTACCAGCTTCGGGATTCTTCTCCAGTGCATTGCTGGGGTTAAGAGTGCTCTAGTGGTCAGAGCTCTGGACCAGACTCCCAGGGCCAAATCTTGGCTTCACCATTCATCAAGGCAGATTACTTAGTTTTCTCTGATCCTCAATTTCTTCATCTGTAAAAAATGAGGGTAATAATAGAATACTTACCTAGTAGAGCTGTAGGGAAAATTAAATGAGTTAATGAAATATCTAGTGCTCAGAACAGCACCAAGCACACACTATGCACTGCACAGGTGTAGCTATAACAATAATTACTGTTATTGCAGTTATTATTATTATTATGACGGACTAAGCACCAGTTTTTCCTTGTTATAATTATTATTAATAACTAAAAGATGGAATTTTTCGCTTCCACCCTTCCACTAATTGATTATTGAATCATAATTGTAAACTTCTGTGGAACTGTTGGCCAAATCCAGGTTGACATCCAGATTACCGACCTTAACTTGGAAGTTGTTAATTAATTTGCTACATATCTGAAAATTTCTTTCACATACACATTTTCTTGCCCAATGTTTCAAGATTTTTGCATTTAAAACTTCACTTTAGGCCGGGCGCGGTGGCTCACGCCTGTAATCCTAGCAATCTGGGAGGCCGAGGCGGGAGGATCGCTTGAGGTCAGGAGTTCGAGACCAGCCTGAGCAAGAGCGAGACCCTGTCTCTACTAAAAATAGAAAGAAATTATCTGGCCAATTAAAATATATATAGAAAAAATTAGCCGGGCATGGTGGCGCATGCCTGTAGTCCCAGCTACTCGGGAGGCTGAGGCAGTAGAATCGCTTAAGCCCAGGAGTTTGAGGTTGCTGTGAGCTAGGCTGATGCCACGGCACTCACTCTAGCCAGGGCAACAAAGCGACACTCTGTCTCAAAAAAAACAAAAAAACAAAAAAAAAAACAAAACAAAAAAAGCTTCACTTTAAGGCAGGTTGGGATCTTCTATTTCCGGGAAAAGGTAAGAAGGATTCAAATATATTTTTAGGATTACCTTTAATTAACACATGCTTTTCAAAAGAGCAAGAAAAATCTATTTGCTTTTTCGAACGGCCCCAATAAATATATTTTTTCAAATCCAGACAAAAGTCAACTTGATACTACGTAGCAACAAAAAAGGAATAAACTACCGGCACATACACAACATGAATGAACCCCGAAGCATAGTGCTCAGTGAAAACAGCCAGACACAAAAGATCAGATTCTATGTGATCGCATTAATATAAAATTCTAGAAAAGGTGAAACTACAAGACAAAAAATCAGATCAGTGGTTCCCAGGGGTAGGGACAGTGCAATGAGGCATGAGGGTACTTTTGGGGGATTAAAGAAATATTCTGGCTGGGTGCAGTGGCTCACAGCTATAATCTCAGCACTTTGAGGGGGCTGAGGTGGGAGGATTGCTTGAGGCCAGGAGTTTGAAAACAGCCTGGGAAACATAGAAAAATCCCATCTCTACAAAAAATAAGAAAAATTAGCTGGGTATGGTGGTACACACCTGTAGCCCAGCTATTTGAGAGGCCAAGGTAGGAGGATTGCTTGAGCCCAGGAGTTTGAGGTTGCAGTGAGCTATGATGACACCACTGCACTCCAGCCTGGGCAACAGAGTGAGATTCTGACTCTAAAAGAAAAAAAAGGAAAAAATATGTATTCTAAAATATGATTGTGGCCAAAAGTAATCAAATTGTGTATTTAAAATCAGTAAATCTGACTGCATATAAATTAAACCTCAATAAACTTATATAAAAAAGAAAATCTCAACATTATCAAACCTATTTGATAATTATGATACTTCAATTCAAATGTGCTAACTTAAAACCACCACTGGAAACATGCCAGTGTCTACGTAAGCTGTGACAGAGCCACAAAATCATATAGCTCGGAGTCTAGTCCTGACATCTCTGCAGGTTCTAATTAGCTCTGAGCTGCCATCTCAGGCCTCGAGGCAGAGATACCACCCACGAATTGCAAGAGGACCCCTCTTTTGGAAACCAGTCTGTTTTGGCAATTTGCAAAAAGTAAGAGACACCTTTTTGAAATGTTTGCTTAGGGGCACAAATTTCAAACTCATCTTGGACTTTGATTCTAGAAAGTCAGCACTTATATTTTCATCTGATCCTCCCCGAAGTTGTCACATTCATCTAGAGTGTAAGCCCTGGTGTCAGCGGGGATAATGTTCTATACAGAGGTTCTCCATCCACAGTGCTGGGACATTCCCACAGGGTGTGGCCAGGAAGGCTGATGCCCTGGAAGTCCCCTTGCTTCGTTATTGCATTTGCAGCTCAGTCATTACCTAGGGGACTTTTCTTTGTACCGTGCCGTGTAAATCATTTCACAGAATGGTCATCTCTCCACCCCAACCCCCCAAATAGAATTACAAGTAACATGTTGATTTTTGCTTTGAATTCCATCATTACCTTAGTTAACTTTCAGAAGGAATGTTTGGCATGTCACCCGCTTTCAAACTCACTTATGATAACACTGAAGCACTGGCTGTTCACATGCCAGCAAAGACAGGGCTGTTAGTCCCAATTCCCTGCCCTTTAAAAAATCTCCCCAGAGAGCTGTAATTATGTCAGCATTCCCATTAAAAATTTAAATGTAAAATATAGCAATCGGGGAAAAAAAATTTTAACTTCTCTTTGTTCTTAATTGGTAAAGGAAAATGTCCATACATGGAAATGGTTCAGTGTTTCCTGGATCGTCTGGGTAAATTCTCTAAGGCTGGCTGGACTCCAGAAAACAATGTTCTCTAAAGCAAAACCCTGGCTGCGGTAGCAACCTTCCATTTCATGCAGAGAGATATATATGGCGTGCCCACAGCTAGTCTGCAGGGAGCGAGAGAGGCCAGACCAGAACTGAAGTAATGCCTTTATTTATTAAGGGGAGATGGTCTTTTTTCTATGTGGGAAATCAAAACACAAAGAAGAACTTCATTTGCATCCTGTTTGGTGTAGCTATTAAAGACAGAAATATTCAAACCAATGATTTGTTTAACAATACAAAAATTAGGAAGGAGCAGGGAAAAGGGGGACACATGCTTAGAAAAAGCGAAATAGACATAGAAAAAATAAAACACAGGTCAAAAGATTGTGAGAGAGGGACATGGGGTAGATTTCAAGGGTGTGTCAGCTGTTATATTCCCTTAGACTGAAATTTGTTTGTTCGCTCCTCTGTGAAATGTTGATTAGTAAATAAAACACTGCCCATGGTTCCTCAATCACACTTGTACTTGAACGACAGATATTCAGATATGAATGAGAGACGCAAAGCAGTGACAATTCTTCTGGATTGCAATGGTTGGGGTCAGAGCTGTATCACCTGCAGGCTTGACAAGAGAAGCTAGAAATGACAGGTGGCCATCCTTGGATCAGAGAGCCCACCCTTGTCTTTGCAAAGGAGAAATGAATCCAGGAAATAATGTTTCTAAAGACCCTTCTAAATTTATTAAATTTAAATCTGAATCTTTTCCACCTTCGGTAATTTACATTGTAAAGTCTGAAAAACTATATAGCATTTAGAGTCCAATCCTCTGCCTTCAGATAGGAAACTCTGCACGTATTTTAAATGTGTACTAATAATTTTGACAATTACAGTACTGACAGCCGAGGTGCAGTGAATATTGCACATGTGCCCAGCTCAGTGCTGGGAGCCCAGACGGGAATTATGAAGTTCATTTTCACCACCGCCCCACGAAGCAGGTGTTGTTATTATTCTCGTTTAGAGGTTACCCAGGCTCCCTCACAAATCCATGCCAATACTTCTCCCTAGAGTTATTATTCAACTACAATATAAAAACAAATTAAACCTCTCACTGAATAAACACACCCTTCTCCAAATAAAAAAAAAAGTTGAAGTTGGATCTTCAAATAAAACATGAAATGCCTAGTCCTTATAACATATTCCACATTCTGTAGTGACCTCTCTCCAGCATAAGCAATCATCAAGGTTTGGCTGTTAGAAGGTCATTTCCTTTCCGTATTACCTTTTGGTATTCCTCAGGCCCAATGACTTCTGGTTCTTATGCAACATCCTTTTATATCATCCAGTCAGCTCCTGCGTGGTTTTCTGGTGGTTTTGATACCTTAATCCAGATATAAGAGCACTTTATTAAGTAACTCAATTCTTGAACTCTTTAGAATAATTAGAAGTTATTTTCGGCACAGAAGAAAGAGTCGAGGAGTCTGAAAGAGCTCAAGAATTTCGTAGCTATAGCCCTGAAATCAGCTTTTCTAGGGGATGCTTACACAGAAATCCCCAAACATTCCTGGGTGGTTCTTTTGCAGGCAGCCTGCACATTGGATCTGACTTTAGTTTTTCCACTGCCCTGCAATTATGCAGAGAACTACAAATAATCACAGAAAAATCTAGAGACCCTCCTCACTAACCTAAAGATTTCTCAGAGCTTCAATATGTTTATTTAGATTAAGTAGGAGAATTAATTTAGTGATTCAGACAACTTAAACCAAAATGACACATTTGCCTCAACCCTCTAGCTATTTTGGGTGAATATATTTTAGGCCTGAATTCTTTGGACAAGTATTTCAATGCTCTGCTTTTTATTATATGAATACACAGCAAAACCAGGCTTAATTGCCATCACTTTAGCAAAGTTACTAGTACTTGCTATTATTTTCTTGTCTCAGGGTTTTCTATTAATAGAACCCTTGGAATGAACTTAGAAAATTTCAGCTAAAGCAGAATGTGACTACTTGGTTTAGCAGCAGAATTGTTTACATGGAACTGAATAAATCTTATGTGCCTCAAGTAATATAAAATGAATTACACCTCTGCTAAAAATTCTACATACACTTGGTTATATATTACTTGAGCTTTAGTTAGAAAATCGCCTTTTGAGTAAGATTTGGGGGTTTTGTTTAGTTGATTTGGTTTTTAGCTTTTAATCTTGCATTTTCTGTTCTTTAAAAAAAGAGGGTGATTCTAAGTCATCTGACCCTTCAAGGCCTGACGCAAAACTCGTCTTAAAAGAAATTGTCCCAATATCATCTGCGTTCTAATCTTTCCTGTAGGAATTTTCAGAAGCACTCTTATTAACTTGATAAATAAATTTATTTTAATAAAAATTAATTTAATGAGCTTCCTTTCGGAACCAGATCTTGCCTAACCAGTCAACCACACTGTTGATTTTTCCTCTGGGCCACAGACGGAGCTGAAAGAGTGATCTCATATAAGATGCCATGGTGACACAGACCAATGTCCCCTTTCACAGAACCAGGCTGCATTTGACAGAAGCACCAGAGGATGTTTTGGGAGTGGGCTGCTTCCATGACACTACCCTCAAATGTTTAGGAAAACAGTCTAAAATATCCAGATAGCTCCTAATTAACATACTGTGGACTTATCCAGAAATTTAACCAACTCTTTTAAATACCTATATTTTCTAGAAGTTTTTGGTCTGATATATAAAATAGACTTTCTTTTGTTATTTTACAAGGACCTCATCATTGTCACAGGTTCTAGTACTTTAGGATACGCTAATCCATTTTCCCATTCCAGTATGAGTTTATAAACTTTATCTATATGGCCCTTTGCCTTTCTGGCTGAGAAATCCCATTTTTAGACACTTTTTTTTTTTTTTTTTTGAAACAGAGTCTCACTTTGTTGCCTGGGCTAGAGTGAGTGCCGTGGCGTCAGCCTAGCTCACAGCAACCTCAAACTCCTGGGCTCAAGCGATCCTCCTGCCTCAGCCTCCCGAGTAGCTGGGACTACAGGCATGCGCCACCATGTCCGGCTAATTTTTTCTATATATATTTTAGTTGGCCAGATAATTTCTTTCTATTTTTAGTAGAGACGGGGTCTCGCTCTTGCTCAGGCTGGTCTTGAACTCCTGACCTCGAGCGATCCACCCGCCTCGGCCTCCCAGAGTGCTAGGATTACAGGTGTGAGCCACCGCGCCCGGCCTTTAGACACTTCTAATTGCCTGTCCTGGGGATGATATTGGTTGCTCTTCTTAGGAAGTTTCCAAACTTTCCCACGTCTTGACAAAGAGAGACCAGATTGTAAATGCTTCTTACATTTGGATAAACCACGGCTTGTATACTGGCAGCTTGTACAATGTTTTCTGATGGGAAGCTCCAGGTAGATGACTAGTAGCAGGTGCTAGCAGAGGAGGGTTCATAGGGCAGTGTTGGCAAAGTACTAAAAGCAGAACAGAGCTTCCCTTGCCAAGCCGTGCACCCTGGCACAGGCTGCATGCATCTAGAGGAAAGACAACTTTTCCCTAATTGGGCTGCCAAGAGAGTCTCCTTTTTGCTCTCTCCTTCATTGGCACATTTTCCAATTTGCAGAGAAGTGTCTGCCGAGCTGGCCTTGGCCCTGCCTCCAAAGCCATCAGCAGCAAACAGGAGCCAAAGGATCAGTCTTCAAGCCTTCTTGATTTTGTCTTCGATATAAAGCCGAGAATTCAGATCCCATCATTCAATCAATAATTTTAATTTGAATTATTTTTTCCTAAATATAATACCGGTTTTGATTGAATTTCACATTTCATCTTTCTGCTTACTCCAATTCTTGTGAGCTTTTCCAAAAAGTTTCTTTTCTCTGCATTGATTTGATATTCAGCACCAACTTCAGTGAGGTACCATCTGGAAGATTAAAACCATGTATTACGTGTTCCAGGTAATTTATAATCATTTTAGAAAACTTTGCTTACCATACCAGTTTTGGGGGGATAGCTTTTCTAGCACATGTTATTCCATCCAAAAACCTGCCCATTCATCTCTCTAAGCAGTTCCACATGTATAACAAAATATACCTCTGGTTCTAGGGTACTGAAAATTTTAAAATAATTCCTGGCATGGAAGTTTAGTAACTTTTTTGAATGTTCAAACAAACTAGTATCGTTTTATCTTATCGTTACACTTATTTATGCCCCCAAAGAGCCATTCTAGTGTGATCAGATGTTCTTTTCCCAGAAACCATGCTTCCTTTTCCAGAGTAAGTGGCTTGCCTACCTTTATGGAAGATTCTATCAGCCTAACTCACCTTTCTATACTCTTGCAGGCAGCACTATCCAGTGGAAATTTCTGTAGAGATGGAAATGTTCTATATTTGTGCTTCCTAATAGCATAGCCACTAGCTACATGTGTAATGCAATTGAGGAGCTAAATTTTTTGTTTGTTTGTTTGTTTGTTTTTGAGACAGAGTCTCACTTTGTTGCCCAGGCTAGAGTGAGTGCCGTGGCGTCAGCCTAGCTCACAGCAACCTCAAACTCCTGGGCTCAAGTGATCCTCCTGCCTCAGCCTCCTGAGTAGCTGGGACTACAGGCATGCGCCACCATGCCCGGCTAATTTTTTCTATATATATATTTTTTAGTTGGCCAGATAATTTTTATTTCTATTTTTTAGTAGAGACGGGGTCTCGCTCAGGCTGGTCTCAAACTCCTGACCTCGAGCGATCCACCTGCCTCGGCCTCCCAGAGGGCTAGGATTACAGGCGTGAGCCACCGTGCCCTGCCTCAAGGAGCTAAATTTTTAATTAATGAAATTAAATTTTAATTTGATTAGCCACTTGTGGCCAGTGACTACCATATTAGACAGTACAAGTCCAAGGCCTTCTGGTAACACTTTTCATCAATGGACATCACTCTAAGTACCTTCCTCTCTGTGATTGCCTGTAAGAAAATGTTGTATCTTATGGTCAGCAGTCCCATAATTTCACCCTCAGGTTCTTGCAAAATTAGTGAGTAGATAGAATCACTTCTCATGGGAAAAATCATTTTTGAAAGTAAATACATAATAATTTGTCATCTATTACAAGAAATTTTTTCTTATATGTTACCTAACTTTTCTGACCCTGAATTTCTATTGGCAAATATAACTTTTATATTAATAAGCTGCTGTAAGCTAGATGCCTGGAACTCAGGGGTAAGTGTCCTGCTCTGAGTTTTGGTTTTACCTTCTTGAGACTAACATTTGGAAAGTCACACACATTTTTGTTTCCACAATGGTAAATTAAGGCATTCACATTGCTATATTGGAAGAATATTCTGCGAGAAATGAAATGACTAGTGTTTGTAAAATACATATACCAGAAAAATGTGTTTAAAATTGCTTTCTAGGACACTTTTGAAAACTTACTCAGGTGTTGTAATCATCTACAAATGGAATTTACCTACAAAAACAGTCATCGCAATTACAGGTTTCAAATGTCATCTTTTTAAGGAAAATAATATGACATAAGAAAAAGGAAAGAAGTGGTTATAACCTGTCTTTTTTGGTGACTCTCACCTAAATTCTTCATATTTAAAAATCTGACAAACTTATTTTACTGAGATACTTTGATAAAGAATCATTTATGTCAGTAAGATATTTTGCTGTGCTCATTCTTTCATTTATGTGTTCATTTAACTTTTTTGATTATCTGCTATGACCAGGCAGGCATTGTGGTAGACACTTGATCAATAACACATCTCCACTCCATAATCCATGGAAAAGGATGGTAAGCCATGTGCTATAGAAACACATTTTCTAGGTATGAAGGGAAACAATGGAAAAGACATTATTATGACGTACAGTTTCAGGGTTTGTCCTGATAAAATAAGTTGCATTGAAAGAGAACAGTGAGTGAATTTGTTACTTCAATCTTTCTACTAAATGGCTATTCAACTGTTAGCTAAGACCATAAATGGGCTTGATGAACAGTAAAGGATGGGTAAATATCACAGTCTGTGGTGTTGCTGGGGACAGATGGCTTGTCAGACAGTCTGCAGGCCGGTGACATATCCAGTGGTCCCCATCTTTCTCATCTTTCTCAGAATAAAAGCCAAAGTCCTTCTGTGGCCTCTGAGGTTGTGTGTGGTATGTCATGTCCCACCTGTCCAACCCACCCTCTGCAGGTCTCTCTCTCATTCATTGTGCTCCAGCCGCTTTGGTCCTTCTGCTGTTTGTCAAACAAGGAAACATGCTCCACCTCAAAGCTCTTCCCCACCCGAGGATGGCTGTGATCAGATGCCCCCTCCCACCCTGCCCGATTACTCTCTATTCCTTTCCTTCGCTTTGTGTTTCTTCTCACTACTCATCATCATCCATCATAAGATTCATGTATTCATCATCTGTCTCCCACTACAGAACATGAGCTTCCCGATAGCAGGGACCTTGTAGTAGCAAGGCATAAAACAGGGCCTCTAAATAGGCCCTCAGTAATATCTTTTTGAATGAGTGAATGGTACATGTTTTGTACTTATTTTACAAGGCTGAAATCACCTCTCCATATCTCAGTTTGAACATTAATATAATGAGGGAAATTATATCTTATTAAATTACCTCCTAAGAATGTTAGGAAGATAATTAAACTATACAGATTTGACCTACTTGGAGGACAAAGAATTCTAAAACTCAAGTTCTCTTATTTTATTAAAATAATTCTAAAACTATATATTCATACAACTAAAATGAGTATAAAAGAATGGCAAACAGCTACAATAAGAATGGTGTAAGAAACAGTAAACCTCAGAATGAGATGATGCTTATGAAAAATGCTTTCTATGTTTGCAGCTTGAAGATTAAGAAGAGACCTGCGGGTAAGACCAAGGCTGTTAATGCGAGACAAGGAGAAAGTCCAAATCCTCAGTGCTGCTTTGTATCCATCTCTTTGGTCTCTTCACAGACCAAGTGTCCTCCAACCCAGATAGTCCATGGTTCCACAAATTAAAGGTTATTTAATCAAACCTTCTGCTATGGCTGGGCGTGGTGGCTCACACCTGTAATCCTAGCACTCCGGGAGGCCGAGGCAGGAGGATCACTCGAGGTCAGGAGTTTGAGACCAGCCTGAGCAAAAGTGAGACCCCATCTCTACTAAAAATAGAAAGAAATTATCTGGAAAACTAAAAATATATATAGAAAAAATTAGCCAGGCATGGTGGCACATGCCTGTAGTCTCAGCTACTTGGGACGCTGAGGCAGGAGGATCACTTGAGCCCAGGAGTTTGAGGTTGCTGTGAGCGAGGCTGACGCCATGGCATTCTAGCCTGGGCAACAGAGTAAGACTCTGTCTCAAAAAAAGAAACCAAAAAAACAACTTTTGCTATGGTTTGAAAGTTTGTCTCCTCCAAAACTCATGTTGAAATTTAATTGCCATTGTAACAGTATTAAAATGTAAACCGGTAAGAGGTTACTAGGCATTAATCTGCCCTCATGAGTGGTTTAATACCTTTGTAAAAAAGGGCTTCTGGCTGTGGGTTCTCTTTCTTGGCTCCTCTCCTCTTCTGCCACTTGAGGAAGTGTGTTCCTCCTTTCTGGAGGATACAGCATTCAAGGTGCCATCTTACAAGTGGAGACCCAGCCCTCACCAGACACCAAACCTGCTGGCGCCTTGATCTGGGACTTCCCAGCCTCCAGAACTGTGAGAAGTACATTTCTGTTCTTCATAAATCACCCAGTCTCAGGTATTCTGGTATAGTTGCACAAAACAAACTAAGACATCTTGTCTGTCCCATGGATGACCCACACTCACCAATCTAGGCAACTAAAAAAAGTCATAGTTGTTTTTATTTCCTATTTTTCACATTTACTTTTAATGATGGAAACGAAATATCATGGCGGCAGGTGTTAACTCATTTCAGTGTTTGCAAACTTTGACAGCCGTAAACTTGTTTTTAAATTCCCCATCAGCTAGGATACATCTATCTGCAAGTAACGGAAATCTCATCTCAGAGTGGTTTTCACAATAAGCACATTTGTAGCCTTACATATGGAAGATCCAGAGGTTGGGTGGAGGAAATAATTTTAAGTTATCCTGTAGTCCAGTGATAGCATCAAGGATACAAATTCTATCTTTCTCTTCCATCACCCAGAGCCCACATCATCTGCAGGGTCATTCCCCTTTAGTTGTGGACAGGTTACCAGCTGCAATCAAGGTTATGTGCTTCCTTACTCATGTGAGTAGAAGAGATCATACCCTTCTCCCCCAAACTGCAGACAAAAGCCTTTTCCCTTCCTGATTGGGCCCATCATATGCCTATTTCTAAACCTGTACATCACCAGAAAATCATTTGTGCTGACTGGTTTAACTGGGTCCCCTGATCACTGGCAAAAGGGACGAGATAGTTAGATTGGCTTAGGCCAAAGGTCAGCAAACTATGGCTGCAGGCCAAATCCTATTTGCTGCTGTTTTCGGGAAGTTTTATTAAAACACAGTCATGTTCTTTCTCTGCATATTGTCTATGACGACTACTTTTGCGCTAAAATGGCAGAGTTCAATAGTTGCAACAAAGACCATAAAAACCCAGAAACCTCAAATATTTACTATCTGGCCCTTGACAGAAAAAAATTTACCAACTCCTGGCTTAGGTAAACGTGGGGCCACTTTAGAGCTGTGTGTAATCCCGAAACTTTGATAATGCCACACAAAGCAGGAAAGTTTGGACTCCATTGTGGCTCTCCTCCCATGTGAACCTAAGGTTTTATTTTCTCTTGTTCTTTCCTAAGCAGAGCCGAAAAAGAAATGAACACACTAAGGCCAGAAGGAAAGCCTGTATTTTTGAAGTCTATTGATACGTCCTCATTTCGCTCTTCCAGATCTACTGGTATCGGTTCCTCACATTGAGCTGTGTTCCAACCTTGGCCGTGTGTCACTTTGCTGAATTATCTTCAAGTTACTTGTTAATTCCGTGGAACTGGACCACCCAAACCGGCTGCCAGATCTTCAAGCCACCGACAGCGTCAGATGGAATTCCCCAGAGTCCTGCTGCTGCAGTCTTACAAGAAACATCCCTAAAACCAGGGCTCTGCTTTGCAAGTGGTCACAGGCAGGACAGCTCCTGTCACGGTCACGTCATGATTTTCCAGGTGAGTGATTTCCTGCTCAAACAGCAATCTGACATTTCTTTCGAAAATAACTTTTGTTGTCTATTTTTATTGTAACAGAAACAATTCGTGTCCATTGTAGAAACATTAGAAACACAGATAACCAAAGGGAGAAGGAAAAAAAAAAAAACATTTTCACCATCCCACGCTCCCAGGGAACTTCGACAGCAAACAGCGTGTTCTGGAAGTGCAGTCTTCCCCCTAAACGGTCTGAACTAGCTTTGACTTTTCCAGCAGGAAGTCATGATGGAATATTTTATGTTTTTAGCCTCCTATAGTTATGAAGTTACTGAATGGATCTATTCTTTGACTAGCCTTCCTGAGGGTCTTTATTAAATTATGAACTTTCTATTTAAGGAAATGTACAGAAAAGGGCAGAGTTTGAGAAGTTGCTGTTTCAGGTAAGTTAATCTTATGCACCTCTTTTAGGGTCTTCTGTACATCGTTTGCAAACATGAAAGAGAACCTACTTTGCTTCGTTTGGACTGGTATATACAATTCCGTCTTATTTTGTAAATAAAAGGGAGCCAATCTTTCTGAAATATAGGGCTGGGAAAGTATGCTCAGCTCCAAATCCTCACTTAGGCACACCTGCGGGTTTACTCATGCTCATTATAGAAACCACTTGAAAAAGCCCCAAGGTTGGGTTGTTTCCAAGACTTCAGATGGGTATGACATTAGGTTTAGGGCTAGAATTGACTCTAGGTTGGGATTCGGGATCGCTCCAAGTCCCTGGGGGATCTGAGGGTAGGGTTGGGCCAGCTCTGTAATTAGAAGCCAGGCATCGCTGCAGAGAGGGTGCTTTTCCTGCCACAGCACCCACCCCCACCCGTTATTTCTCTATGGAGCCTACACGTACAGCTGACACCGTGGGTCATGATGAATTTGACCATTCATATCCTAAGGATAATTCCCATGAAGAGTACGAGCCCCTGAATGCCTGGAGGAGAAAAAGTGAATGGCGGAGGGAAGTACACAAATGATAGAGGTTCAAAGTGCACCAGCTCTGGGGCCCAGATGGTCTGAATTTGAATCCCAGCTCCACCCTTACGGGCAAAGTGATTTGGGGCAAGGTCCTTAGCTGCTCTAGGTCTCATTTTCTTTATGGACAAAATAATGCTAATAATAGTACCCACCTACTTCATAGTGTTGGTTGCTGTGAAGGCAAAAGGCAACACATGGGCTACAAACTTAGCACAATATACTACGTTAGCTCTTATCTTTTTGAGGGGAAGGGGTCCAGAAGGGGGAAGCCAGGTGCATTGCAACAGACTTCTCTTCCACGGAAGAACCCCGTACATATGGGGTTCCGACTACTCGGAACTGCCAACTCATCATCAGACTTTTGCATCAGAATGACTCCATGAGAGCCGGGGAGGAGGTTATCTTTCAGTAAGGTAATTTTTTTCTTAAATAGATTTTATTTCATTTTTTGAACAGCTATAGATTTACGTAAAATTGAGACTATAATACAGAGAATTCCCATCTCTTCCACAGTTTCCCCTGTTTTTAGCATCTTACATTTAGTTACCATTCATAAACCAATATTGGTACATTATTAACTAAAGTTAATACTCTATTCAGATTTTTTAACTTTTTTGCCTAACGTCCTTTTTCCGTTCCAGGATTCCATCCAGGACACCATATTACATTTGCTGTCATGTCTCCTGGGGCTTCTCGGGGATGTTACAGTTTCTTAGAATGTCAATGTTTTTGATGACCCTGATAGTTTTGAGGAGTAGCAGTCAGGAGTTTTGTAGAATGGATCTCGGTTGGGATTTGTCTGATGTTTTTCTCATCATTAGACGGGTTATGGGTTTTGGGGGAGAAGGACCACAAAGGTAACAGCCATTTTCCTTTCACTGTATCAAGAGTACATGCGATCACCCTGGCTCATCACTCCCGCACCTGACTGAGGTAGTGTTTGTCAGTTTCTCTGCTGTGACGTCACTCCCCGCCTTCCATACTGTTCTCTGGAAGGAAGTCACCATGAGCTGCCTACGCTTAAGGAATGGGAATTACCCTCCACCTCCTTCAGGACAGAACATCTACATAAATTATCTGGAATTCTTCTGTTTGGGAGATTTGTCGTTTCTCCTCAAGTAATTTTTCTAGTCTAGTCTTTGCCCGAATGAATTATTTTATTTTTCCTGAACACCACTGAAAAATAGTCTAAACCTAACTTCCCTCACATTGATGGAATTTTCTGCAACTAGGTATTGATATTTGGAATGTTGTTAAGCTGGGCTTGGGGGAAATAGGACAAAACCAAGATTTCTAAAATCTGACTTAATATTCTAGTTGAACATCACAATTGGCAGATCCAGAATTAGTAATTCCTTGCTAACCCTATACGGAAAGGCCTGAAAAGGAATAAGGAATTAAAAATAAAATGAGTGGGATGGTCAAAACCAATATAAATAAATTGCTGTGAGCCAAATGGAAAAGCATCCCTTGGCATGTTTGAACGGGTTACCTCGTCAGGCCCTGAAAATGAGCTTCCAGTGTTCCCGGGCTCGCTGTGGGCCTAGATCCCACCGCTCAAAAAGGAGGCTATCTCTACGCCTCTCCTAAAACACACCCATTTAGATTGATCTAGCATTCATATACTTTTAAAAATCACACACACACACCCCCAAACAATTTGAGAATAAAAGCCATGTCTTAGAATTAGAATAATGAGAATCAATTTACTGGGTAGCTGAAAATCCACTTGAACTTTTCCTTGGAGACATTCCTTGTAAAACTAAAAAGTGTATGTTTGGGGCTGTTCATTTGAAAGAAAATGGGGGAAGGTTATTGCTGGATTAGCCTGTAAGGTTTCTATGTCTGTTCGGTCAGATCAAACTGTAGCCACCACTGTCTTCATTCTACCAGGATATTGTTTTTTTCTCTGAAAGCAATTCTTAATTTGCTTCTAAAGCATGGACTTAGAGAAATAGACTAATGTTTGTACATTTCTGCAAAGTTCACCTCCAGACAGAAAGACCTCTAATGTGCCCGGCGTGTTCCTCACGCTCCTCCTTGGGCCGGGCACAGCCCAGTGGCAGCATTCCATGGCGCTGACACATCTCCTTGGAAACCCACCCATTGCACAGTGTATAGCAACCTGCATTCCCCGCTGGTGGAGGCCCCGGTCCTGTCTCATCCTGTTCTGCTGTGCTTTCACACACACCTGAGGACAGGCCTTCATTTTGCTCTGTTAATATTATCTTGGGCCATTAAAATGAGCAGAAGGAAAAAAAGCCCTTGAACAGCTCCAGTGTAATTGAGATGAAGATTCTTCAAAAGAGTGCCATGGTGTTTCAGCCTAGCTCACGGCAACCTCAAACTCCTGGGCTCAAGAGATCCTCCTGCCTCAGCCTCCCGACTAGCTGGGACTACAGGCATGTGCCACCATGCCCGGCTAATTCTTTCTATATATTTTTAGTTGTCCGATTAATTTCTTTCTATTTTTTAGTAGAGATGGGGTCTCGCTCTTGCTCAGGCTGGTCTTGAACTCCTGACCTCGAGTGATCCTCTCACCTCGGCCTCCCAGAGTGCTAGGATTACAGGCATGAGCCACCATGCCCAGCCTTGCCTTCATTAAATAGAAGAAGATATTGGGGTTGCATTTGGTTTCTGGCCAACTAAACTCCTGCTAACAGTTTTTTCTAAAATATGGCACTTTACTTTCCAGATTAGGCACATTCACACCTTCATTTAACAAATTAGATATCCTCACTGCATCACCCACATTTTCTGAAGCATGATTATTATCATCTTTCTGAAAGATTTTGGATCTTGTTCATTTCTTAACCATTATATTTATTTAGCACTATAGTTAATATAGATAGTATAGGTCTATATTTTTTTCTTACCCTTTGACCTTACTTGGAAATTTTGGGTCGTTCTTTGTCTTCTCTTTTTAAATGATATTATTGGTATGAGCTTATATTCTTGAGATATTTTCCTTCTTAATTAACTCAATTGCTAGGGGGGAAAAAATCCAGCCAAATTAAGTAAGGTTTTGATTAAGGTTTTATGAGTATGTGGTTTTCAAATTCTTTGCCCAGAGAGATACATGTAAAAGAATGCCCGTTTGCAGAATGCACATGGCAACCACAAAAGGAAATACAGTAATCTGATATTTGGTTAGAGTAAATCAAACATCCCTGTTTAAACTACTGGGCTTACAGAAATTACTCACGCCTACTTCATCAACCCCAAGTATGCATGCTAGGATTCATCCGGACTCGGACCCAGCCTTTTGCATCAAGGAGTCTCATCAAGTGTCCGTCATGTGTCGTGTGCAGGATGCAAAGAGCCGGGGCCTCTGTGAGTCACAGTGGATCATTCGTGGCCTCTGGGCTGCCAGCGAACAAAGATGTCATTAGGCTTCATTAGAGAAAGAAAAAGCTTCAGAACCATTTACTCAAGTGGCTTCAACTGAGACAGGATTGAAAGAGAAAGACAAGTGTGACTATTCAACCAGATACACTGTCTAGTACAACACACCCGACCTCAGCTACTCACTTCCGCGATCACGTCTAGATGGTGCCATTCCGAGTGGCCGTGCCTCTTCCGTAGCCTCAGTGTCAAACACCCAGTCTTGCAACACCACCTCTCTGATTTTTGAAGCTCAGACTTCAATAATACCTCAACCCACGGGGGCCTCCAATCCACTGAACCTGCCAACTTTGCATTTCTCCTGCCCTCTCCTGCCACCCCGGCCCCCTCGCCCATCGTCAATCCCCTCATCAGTCAGTAGAATCGTCCTTCGCACATACTGACGACTTACTGCCTCCCTTTGAATCCATGTTCATGAACTTCAAGGGGGTTCTTCATGCCACCTGGCCGTCAGACCCCATCTCCCCAGTCCCTTGCCTCTCCTGTGCTCCTCGAAGACTATTTCATACTCTCCCTCTGTCTTCACACCGTCCTCACCTCTTCCCCCATGTCACCCTCTGCTGATGGCCTATTTCCTAAGACCTGAGAAAACAGAAGCACTAGGAGGAGAAGCTCTGCCACACACACCTGCCGCCACATCCCGCGATCTGCCCCACCTCTACCTGCCCCCGCCACCTACTTCATCGGAGGCCAACAGAAGGGCTCATCACCCGCCCTAGGCAAGGACGGCACTCAGGGATTCTCCACCCACATCGTTCATTTTTCTGGATATTTTCTGCTTGCCTACAAACAGACCATTATTTTTCCCATCTTAAAAAAACCAAACAACTCCCTTGAACCCTAATGTTACACTTCAGCTTCTGCCCTACTTTTCTGTTCCCCTTTAGAATGATACAGAATAGTTGTCCATACTTGCTCTTCCCAGTTTCTTTCCTCCTAGTCTCTTTTGAAACAGCTGCAATTAGGTTTCAAGAACCTTCTGCAACCACTGCAATTAGGGGTGGACCTAATTAGATATCCATGTGGTTCCTGTCTTCGCTCAAACACCATTTCCTTAGTGAGGCTTTCTCTACCATCTTGTATAAATTTGCAAGCTCTCCTCAATGCCAAACACTTTCTCTCACCCTTCCCTGCTTTCTTTTCTTTTCTTTTTTTTTGGTACAGAGTCTCACTCTGTCACCCTGGGTAAAGTTCAGTGGCATCATCGTAGCTTAATGTAGCCTCAAACTCCCAGGCTCAAGGGATCCTCCTGCCTCAGCCTCCCGAGTAGCTGGGACTATAGGCACATGCCACCACACCAGCTAATTTTTCTATTTTCAGTAGAGACAGGGTCTTGCTCTTGCTCAGGCTGGTCTCCAACTCCTGTCCTCAAGCGATCCTCCCGCCTTGGCCTCCCAGAGTGCTAGGATTACAGGTGTGAGCCACCGTACCTGGCCTGCTTTGTTTTTCTTCATAGAACTTTCCACTGTACTAGACATTGGTGTGCCACCTCAGGGCTGTATAATGTGGTGGCTGAGATACAGGTAGGTCCTGGAGTCAGTTTGCCTGAGTCCAAGGCTTGGCTGTCGCTTAGGACATGATCTCTCTATTCTTCACTTTTCTCATCTATAGAATGAGAATAATAATAGCCAACAAATATTAAGCCAACCTCATCAGGTTGTTGGCTTAATATTTACCAAGTGCATAGAACAGTATTTGGACCATATTAAATGCTACATGGTGAGCTACACTGTTACATATTTCATCTATCTTTTGTTTATTATGCCTCCCCTGACCCCGCGAATCTAAGTTTCATAAGGGCAGGGATTTTTGTCTGTTCTGTACGCTGCTATAGCCCATCACGCTGGCCAGTGCCTCACACAGAGCTAGTTCTGTGTATTTGTAGAATGACAGGTCATTACACTCTTAGATGCTCAAGAGTTAGTGGGCCGGGCGCAGTGGCTCATGCCCGTAATCCTAGCACTCTGGGAGGCCGAGGCGGGAGGATTGCTTGAGTTCAGACCAGCCTGAGCAAGAGCGAGGCCCCATCTCTACTAAAAATAGAAAAAAAATCAGCCGCTAGAAATTTTCTTAATACAATGATATGGCTATGAACAGAAACCAGAGTTCCTCTGGTGCAGGTGTTGGCACTGGCCTAGATACATGTGTTAATCACTCACAGGGGGCAAGCCTCTCTCCTGGGTCACTGCAGAGAGTCACAGGAAAGACGCTCAGCACGCTAGGTGGGCATGCGCTGGTCCTACTGTAGTGCCAGATCAATGGCTACCAAAAATAATTTTTCTTTGATAAAAGAGAGCTAAACGGAAGTGTTCTGGTTGTAAACTGAGACTCCTCTCAGTGTTTTCTGACCAGAATATTCTTCATGGTGCCACTTAGGAGAGTGTACATCCACAGGGTACTCCAGGGCCCCAGAGACGTGGGACACTAGCACTCTGCACCATCACAGGGCTCCAGGAGAAAGACACAGAAGCGTAAGTTTAAGAATTTAGATCTTCGGTTCATTGGAATAATATCGTTTTGGTGGTTGTTGTCGTTTTGTTTTGCTTTAATCAGAATAAACCTAGCACCAAGTCCTGGCCATCAAATCGGAGTCTGTGTCCTCGCTGTTCAGTCTATGTGCCGTTCGGCACGGTGGCAGCTCGGAGCAGGCTCGGGCCTGAGAGCAACTCAACGCTGCTCTTCCTGGTATGTGATTCAGTGAGGACGGGGTTCCTAAAGAGAAGTGATCGTTAGGACTTGAGATTTGCCTCCTCCGTTCACTGCTGAGATTTCAAGGTTTAATGAGGAAGATAGTGAGTGAAGGCTCCGCCAAGCCACTCACAGCTGCCCAACGAACACGTGCCTCGGGCGCTCTTTTTGCCTTTGGCGAAAGTCTGATTCTGCAGCCTGTGGCCACATTCTGGGGGAGCCACGCCCGCCGTCGCCAGGCGGTGAGCACACCAAACAGGTTCGCCTGGCTAGACGGTGGCTGAGGTGTCTGCAGCGGGCGGGAAGTACAGTCATGCACACGCCCGATGACAGAGACACAGGCAGACACTGTGCCTTGCAGGAAGCCACTGCTGTGCTCTCCTCCGGCTTAAAAGAAAGGCAGTGACCACAGGGACGTGGATTCGCCGTGAGATGACCTCACGGGGCCCTTTCCAGCCCTGCACTTACCTTTGCATTTGTAATCGCTATATTCGATTTTTTTTGTAAGAGGACCTCCAAATTGTCCAAGCTTCAGGCCCCACAGAAAACTTAGTTGGCCACAACTACACTAAATTTTGTATACTGTTTCATGTACTTACCCATTTATGTGATCTACTCTGCAAGTTTGTGCCAGCTCCATTTGCAGGAAACACAGGCCAGGCTGAGGGACTTAGTCCCAGGTCACACAGCTAAATTGTCCACAAACTGTGGCCACTCGGTACAGCCTAAGGTTTAACTGAACTTGTTTTGATGTCTTTAGGCATATTTATTGGTTATCCTGATTTTAGATGCACGTCCCACATGAAATGATTTGCCTTTCGTATTTTATGTTCAGAACAAACTTGCCGCATCCTAGCATTAGATGACAGTGGTGAATCGCAGAGAGCCCAGGCCACCCTTCGCATCTGGTGGATAGGAATTGCTCATCAGATCTTGTGAGAAGTGGAGAAATTGATCAGGAACTAAAATACTTATATTCAAACATTTTAAAAATAGATTTGTCAGTCTTCCTCTACTTTTTAGGAAGGCTTTTGTACTACCTAAAAAAAACTAGATTAATTAACCAATTCAATGTTTATGGACTACTTAAGAGTATCTTAGTCGTTTTAAGAAGCTCAGAGAAGAGTTAACATTGATTGTCTCTAATCCTGTAATTAGCACAGACACATTCTGAATTTCTTTTTTCCTAATTCAAAGAGGCTGCAGTCTGTCTCCTAGCAAAGGTAGCTGGAAGTAAAGATGATGCCCGGTTGAGTGCCATATGCAGATTCATAGGACACACAAATAAGGAAGGTTAACACCGAGGGGAAATTGTTGAGAACCAGTACACTGGTTGTTAGTTATATTAGCATCAGAATCACCTGGGGGAGGGGGCTTGTTAAACATAGACTACCCCCATCCCTCCACTCCTGATTTCTCATTCAGTAGGTCTGGGGTGGGGTCCGAGAATGTGCATTTCTAAGAAATCCCAGGCAAGGCAGATGTTGCTGGGCCCGGGGCCCCACTTTGAGAACCACTGCTCTAGAGTCCACAATCCTGTGGGACATAAACTTTTACTTTGTTACCTATTCACTCCCCTAAAGTTCAGTACAAGAGCACAGTAAAGACCTCAATAGTTTTTGACAGCCCTTTCTTAGACTCTAACAAGACACCAATAGACTCTCCATGGTTTGGTAACTATGTTTGATGTCAACATGGCAAGATCTTTATCGTTTGGGCCCCGATTAATTACAAGGCACTTCTTAGAGCCTCACATAAGCAGTGAGAACTTGAAATAAACAACAGCGTGTTGTGATGACATTGGTCTTATGAGATGACAACATCATACTGCAAGAGTAGCCAACAATAATCAATCAAAACCTAGAACATGGAAAATGAGCACAGGAAGCATAAACGTTCTCCTTGGGTTTAGAGACCACAGGGCTGGGGTTCCAGAACATCTTCAGCACACAGAGAGGAATGGATGGGAGGAAAACCAGAAAAACTCAACTTCTCAGGGGCATATCATTGAATCTCTGTCCATGCATGTTCATATCTGGATCAATGTCCCCAAGCTCATTTCCAGATTATATTCTCCCCACCACAGCTAAAATTATACTCTCTCATACAAATACAACCTGTCCTTCAAAGACTTCCCACAATGAACAGTCCTGAGCATCCTGTGCTTTATTTTTTACCTCTATGCTCAATATTCCTATTTTATGAAAACACATCTTCCTTTGTTTCTGTTTGTACAGTAGTACCCCCTTATCTGTGGTTTTGCTTTCTGTGGTTTCAGTTAACCCAAGGTCAACCAAGTTTAAAAACATTAAATGGAAAATTCCAGAAAAACAATTCATAGGTTTTAAGTTGTGTGCTGTTCTGAGTAGTGTGATAAAATCTCATGCCATCCCACTCCGTCCCACCCAGGACATGAATCACCCCTTTGTCCAGCATATCCATGCTGTATATGTTACCTGCCCATTAGTCATGTAGCAACCATTGAAGTTATCAGATTAAAAAACATGGTATATATAGGGTTTGGTACTATTTGTGGTTTTAGGCATCTATTGTGGGTTCTGGAACATAGTATCAGCTGTGGATAAGGGGAAACTACTGTACTGTTTTACATGTTTTGTTTTTTCCTGCCTTCCCTACTTAAATAAGTTTATCAAAGTAGAAAGAATTGCCTTTGTCACAGTGTAAAACCCAGGAGTACCAGTACTAGGTAGGCTAAGAGCAATAGGTGCTCCAAAAACATTTGTCAATAATGCATAAAAAAAGACAATCATCTGTGGGAAGAGAAGAGGCCATGTCCCCTACGGCTAATTAGTCTAATGAATAATTTGCTTAAAAATTCAGCATCATTTTTGGGACTTTTCCCATCCATTTGGGCAACCAGGTTTTTGTTATTTTGGTTGCTCTTGGCTGTTGGCATTTTGAGAATTAGATAAACCTAATTTTGCTTCTTGTAGAAATAGCTGATTCTAGGACTAGAACAGGGAAAGTACAAGGTTAGCCTGAAATATCTTGATGTGCCAAAAGTAAGACAATGCTCAAAGAACGATGGGGATATATCAAAAGATCATAGGAGCCAGCTTTAAGATACTCCCATTGAAAGGCAATAATTAACAGAGTGAAGAGAAAACCTACAGAATGGGAGAACATACTTGAAAACTACACATCTGAAAAGGGGTTAATATCCAGAATATACAAGGAACTCAAACAATTCAATAGCAAACACAGTTGATCCTTGAACAACACAAGGGTTAGGAGTTCTGACCCCATGCACAGTTGAAAATCTGTAAATAACTTTTAACTCCCTAAAATTTTAACTACTAATAGCCTACTGTTGACCAGAACCCTTACCAAGAACATAAACAGTTGATTAACACATATTTTGTATGTTATGTGTATTACATACTCTATTCTTACAATAAAGTAAGCTAGAGAAAAGAAAATGTTATAAAGAAAATCAAGAGAGAGAAAAATACATTTATAGTATTGTGCTATTAAATTTATCAATATCATTAAGTTGACATCATCTGTTTATAAGACGAATCATCTGTCTACAGTGGTGGGCAACTAAGCTGCAGACCTCAATCTACGATAATATCAAGAATTCAAGTTTTTCATGTAATGTCATGACTTTGCGTCTTGGGAGCTCTTCCATCATCACCAGTGGCACTTCATATGGGTGCCATGGTGTTATTCAAGGTTTACAGTATTGCACTAAACACAATGAAAAATACATGAGAACAGTGAGAGATCACTATTTTCTGTGACAGACAATTTAACGGAGTGATGAACTGCTCACTCCGAGATGCTTAGCATCATACAGCGTTTTAACCATTTTAACCAGATACTGGCAACACCTGAGCTCACTGAAATAGCAACAGGAGGTGGCTATGAAATTATTACAGTACTATAGTATATACTATAGTTAATTTTGTGCAGTCATGATTTAATACTGTGTCTTCGTTTGTTTACATTTATCTTGACTGTAAATAGTGCCATGTATGGTCTGTGTTTGTGTGCAAGTAGTAATAAATTTTAACTTTTTATCATAGATTTTTATATATTTCGTGATAGTAAGTGATAAAATAGACCAGCATCTACATATATTTTGTGTATTCATGCATGCCTTTTTCCTAAAGTCTTCAGTATTTCTAGGCTATATGATTCGTCTGCAAATTTTTTCAAATTATTGTAAATCTCCAAAAACTTTTCCAATATATTTATTGAAAAAAATTTGCATATAAGTGGACCAGTACAGTCTAAACCTATGCTGTTCGAAAGTCAACTGTAGTCTGATCAAAAAATGGACCAAGGACTTGAATAGATATTTCTGAAAAGAGGACAAATAGCCAACAGGTACACGAAAAAGTGCTCAACACCACTAATCATAGGGAAATGGCGATAAAACCACAAGGAGATATCACTTCACCCCAATTAGAATGGCGATTATCAAAAAGACAAAAAATAACAAATGCTGTTGTGGATGTGGATAAAAGGGAATCCTTGTACACTGTTGGTGGAAATGTAAATTAGTATAGCCATTATGGAAAACAGTATGGAGGTTCCTAAAAAAATTAAAAACAGAACTACTATGTGATACAGCAATTCCTCTACTGGTTATTTATCCATCCAAAAAAAAAAAAAAACTGAAATCAGTATGTTGAAGAGATATCTGCACTCCCATGTTTATTGTGGCATTATGCACAATAGCCAAGATATAGAATCAACCTGAATGTCCAGCAATGGATGAATGGATATAGAAAATGTGGTATACAGAATATACACAATGGAATACTTCTTATCTATAAAAAAGAATGAAATTGTCATTTTTGGCAGTGTAGATGAACCAGGAGGACATTATGTTAGGCGAAATAAGCCAGGCACAGAAAGACAAATACCTCATGATCTCACTCATTTGTGGAATCTAAAAAAAGCTGATCTCATAGATGTACAGAGTAGAATAGTGGTTACCAGGGTCTGGAGAGGGTGTGGAGAGGGGATGATGGAGAGAGATTGGTCAATGGGTACAAGATTACAATACAGTTAGAAAGGATGAATCAGCTGACTATAGCAGAGTAGAGTGATTACAGTAAACAATGTTATAGTGTATATTTCTAACTAACTAGAAGACAGAATGCTGAATGTTCCCACCACAGAGAAATGATGAATGTTCGAGGTGATGAATATGCTAAATATCATGAGTTGATCTTGACACAATGTAAACATGTATCAAAAGATCACACTGTACCCCACAAATAGTGTACAATTATTATGTGTCAATTAAAAACAAAATTAAAAAGATATTCCCACTGGCCAAATAAAGGACAAGAACCAAAATAGATATCAAGAATGATATATTGTAACCCATTACATAAAATAGGACTTCATGAATCTAAAATAATATAGACAAATATGTAAGTAAATAAATAAGGGAGAAGGGAAAGCTCTACCCTCACGGTATGATGCCGATTCATAAATATGGGAAGAATGATGGATTAGAAAATCTCCATTTGGCAGCCATCATCAGTGGATACTAAAACAAGTGGATTAAAACGTGGGGAGTAACATTTTGTATGTATACGGTTTCAAAAACTTCTCACAGATACTTACTACAAGGATAACAGAGTAACTTTACGATGAAGAGACGTGGAAGACAACACCTTAACCAAATATCAAAGTTAGCATTGTCAGTAATGACTTATGTGCCTCTCGATTCATGTATTATCGAAAGGAACTCAGCATCACTTCTGTGATCTCATTACCAAAAGTGTATAACTTGAATCCAACCAAGAGAAAACGTCAGACAAACCAAAACTAGGAACATTCTTCAAAATAACTGCCTGTTCTTCAAAAATGTCAATGTTATGAAATAAAAGACAGACCAGGAACTGTTCCAGATGAAAGGAAACAAAGGAGACACGACAACTGAACACAACACATGATCTTGGATTTTCCTTCTGCTATAAAGGATATTATCAAGGCAAATGGTATATGAATTTTCTATGGCAGCTATAACAAATTACCTAAAACTTAGTGGCTTAAAAGGACACGGATTTATTATTTTATGGTTCTACAGGTTAGATGTCTGATAGGAACCTCCCTGAGCTAAAATCACAGCGTCAGCAGGGCTGCATTCTTTCTGGAGGCTCTAGGAGAAATCCATTCTCCTGCCTTCTCTAGCTTCTAGAGGCTGCCTGCATGCTTGGCTCCTGCCCTCCTCCTCCTCCTCCAAGCTGGGAATGGTGGGTCTAGTCCTCACACTGTCTTGCTCTGACCGCCTTTTCTGCCCCCCTCTTCCAATGATGAGAGCCTTTGTGATTACATTGGGCCC
The DNA here is from genome assembly GCF_020740605.2 of Lemur catta. Taxonomy (NCBI): domain Eukaryota; kingdom Metazoa; phylum Chordata; class Mammalia; order Primates; family Lemuridae; genus Lemur; species Lemur catta. Next base: position 19,010,231 of record NC_059150.1, on the reverse strand, counting down.
ACCCAGATAATCCAAGATAAACTCCCTATTTTAAGGCCAGCTAATTAACAATTTAATCATAGCAATAACCAAACACATTCACAGATTCTAAGGATTAAGAAGTGAACGTCTTTGAGGGGCCATTATTCTGCTTACCAGGCATAGTAAAATCTGAATACTGGCTGTGGATTAGATTAAAAAATTGTATCAATGTTACTTTCTTGATTTTAATAATTATACTACAGTCATGTAAGAAAGTTTTCTGTCTTTAGGGGATACACATTGACGTATTTATGGGTAAAGGGGCATCACCTCTGCAACTTAAAACAGTTCTCTCTCTCCTCCCTCTCACTTGTGAGAGCAACAGAAGGCTAAAAACAAATGTAGTAAAATATTAACAAGGAATCTGGGTAAAATAATCTGGGAAATTTTCTACTGCTCTGGCAATTTTTCTGTAAGTCTGAAATTATGTCATAATAAAAAATGTAAAAACTTAATCTAAGTAAATTTCCTATATCCGATAAATAACAAATTTGTGGCACATTATGAATGTGTTTATTCAGATGGATATTTTTAAATCTCCTTTTGAAACTTGAAGGATATTTTATTATGCTGTTTAATGACATTATTTGCAATCAACTGTGAATAAGTTTACAGTGGGAAGCTTGAGCATAATATAAAAGTAAAATAATTTTGGACTTCATACTTCTGTTGCCCCTGAGTACTAATGTTGAATATTCTCATTTTCTGTTCTAAAATCCAGTATGACCTTAAAGATGAGGCCTTAAAAAAGATGTTTCAAAGTAGGCAAAAGATTGTAGTTTTGTTAATAGTATTATACCAATGTTAATTTCTTATTTTTGATAAATGTACCACGATTATATCAGATGCTAATGCTGAGGAAAGCTGGGTGAAGGGTACATGGGAACTCTGTACTATCTTTATAACTCCTCTTCAAATTTGATTTATTTCAAAATAAAACATTTTCAAAAGTAAAAAAAAAGGTCTTCCATAAGAATAGAAAGCAATCTCATCATAAAAATGCTGTGACAAATACAACTTATTTAAAGAAGAAAATTACAAAATCTAATTAAAGTTATTAAAAAGCAAAAGGAAGCGGGAAATAGAAATGGCGCAAAAATATTGCAAAGAGAGTTCAATTTTAGGTGAGTTCTTCATTAGGCAAAATTGTTCGGGTGAACTGGCCTCATGTGCCTTATCCCCTGAGCCTAAGTAGGGGACAGAAAGGGAGGGAGAGACCAGGGCAGCAGGACAGGGGTGTGCAGCCCAGCCCACCTGAGGACAGTCCGGTTCCCAGGAATAATTCTGCCACTGAGTGGTTCCTTAATATTGGGAATGTTACTAATATATTTAAATCTTGCCTTGCTCCCTCCAAAAAAGGGATTTGAGACAGCTTTTAATAAAATGCAAGTATATTTTCTTCTTAGAAGGTAAATGTATCAAAATTATGAACGAGAATAAGACAATGAGCTGAAACAATGGTAAAGGCGGTGAACAGCAAACCATGCTCTGAACTCCCCCCTTGGTCAAAGGGAAACTCTCCTCGAATGAAGGGCAAATGAACGGAAATAATTACGAAGGTGCCTTTAAACATACAAGCTATCTTGACAGGGCCAGTCCTTCCTGAGTCCCTCAGAAACTTAAAAAGGGCAACCTAGCTGAAGCCGACGTGGCAAAACTCATCTCTCTGGCCAGGTCTGATCCTCTGTGTCAGCCCAACTGAGACGGCACAGAGAGCAGACTGTCTGAGCCAGGAGGATCAGCAAGTTCTAACACAAACCCCTCTGACCACGCTGAACATGTAATCATCAAAATCATAGCTGTGTCTCCTGAGCCTTTATCTTGGACGCTGTCTCAGCAAGCCAAGAACTTGTAATCCACACTCGGACAGCACATGTGCCCAGACGTTTCTGCTCATGGCTGAACTAGTGCTTACTCCGCACTAACCCAAACACAGAGACCACAGTCAGGGGGAGAGGAAAGCCCGTGGAAAAAGTAGCTGGGGTCCACTAACAGAGAAGAGTAAGGAAAATTAGCTTATGTATCCTGGAAGGCAGGCACTGAATATTCAGGAAGAAATTGCACTAGAAATTCTTGACACTAACAAAATTAACGTGGAACAAAATTTGATGGTTGTGTTTAGTTATGAAATGGCAAAGGATCTCAGTATTAGGGCAGACACCATGGGATGGGCCCGAAAAGTGTTGGTCTAAGGTTCAAGTAGGATTTTTTTGTTTTTAGCCATGGTGAAAAGGGTTATAGGAAGATGGAAGGAATGTCCTCATAGATATAGCCAGGCACATTCCATGGAGAATCACTTAAACTGACTTGGACTTACTCATGGGAACAATGATGTAATAAAAGACTACTTCTTGATCAAGGTCCTGGTGCTCAACTTTGATAGAAATAAACACAAACTATACTGAATTAATCATAAGTAGTACCTTTATCGCCTATATTAATTACAAGGCTTGCTAAAGTACACATGCAAACAGAACAGAACACCAAGTAATTGGTTGAAAGTTACTGGGATCATTTCCAACAGTTAAAGGAAAAAAAATGGAACTAATGCTACAACTTGGACTGGGCTACAGAGGGGTGTGGGTAAAACCCGCAGACACAAGTGTATAGCACTGGAGTGACAGGTGCGAGGCTGGGAGCCAGGGCAACGGGCCTGAAGACCAGATCGCACTAGCCGGCTGCTGACCACACAGCAGTGTGCGGTGTGTGCCGTGCCACTTGATGCAACACAGCGGCTTTGCTTATCTTCCTGCAAACAAGAGGCCAATGCATGCTTGGGTGGGAGTTTAAGGGAGTAGAATGCTGTTGGAAGGAGGCCAGAGAGTCATTGATAAGGATGTGTAAACCTCCCTCTCTGCTCACAGCAGGAAAAAGTAACAAGCGTGGGAGTACAGGTGGATGAGAAAGGCTGATTACCTTCACACCATTATACAACCTGAGTGACTACTGTATGCCTCCCATCCCTGAAGAAGTGAACACGAATAACATAGACCTTGATCTTGGAAGGGTGGGAGCGAAGTTGGGGCAAAAGAGGGGTAAGTGACACCTGAACAATAAACATGTGTCCAAGGGCCAATTTATTATAGAAGCCAGTGCATGGCTGGGAGGAGGGGTGGACTGGCCAATTTCAACAGAGGAGGTGACACTGTGACGTTAGGCTTTACTGTACTGGAGAGAAGAAATAAAGGACATTCAAGGCAGAGAGGAGTTAAAGCAAAGACATGGAGGTGTTGTAACATCTCAAGTGAGGTTTCTCGTATCTGAATTTCCAATCAGGGACTTTTGGCTTTTCATTGGACTTTGCTAAATATTTCCCCTTTCTTAAGCATGCATTTGATTTCTACTATTTATAATTTCATTCACTAGTGTGGAACAGGCATAGTCATTTTAGGAGACTCCATACAAATTATAAGGCACTATCGTTGATCACAGCTCTCTAGAACCAGTGGAGCCTCTGATAGCTTACTTCAAAGTTTCTTATTTCTTACTCTAGTCATGCTTTGTTTAACATGCTTAGTGTGAACAGGCAAAATTACCTATCATTTTAATTCTCGTTTGTTTCCATAAGCTATGGGCCTGGAGAGATTTGATCTCACTTTGGACCGAGTCCTTCCTTCTTCACTTTACAAAGTTATCACCTGCTTTCCTATGACCTTCCCGGGTGCCAGGGGTCTTCTTCAGGCATTGCATTTTGAGCTCAAAGGAAGTAGAGCAGGTGAGTTCAGACTTATTAAGGAGCTAGAATGTTTGTATAAAGAGTAAACGTCTGGGGATATTTTGAATCAGATGATGCTGGTAGCAACTTTTGAGAAATTGTTGTCTCTAAAATAACAGATGGAATAGGAGCAAAAATTAAAAATCCCACTCACCACTCTGACATAGTAACCATAAAGGAGATACAGTTGCATCTGAATGAGATCCAATATATGGAAGGAAACAGTCCTAGGTAAAGGTTAAGCACAGGGTGTGTAGGAAAGCTAGGCACTAGTGCCCTCTAAAGCTTCCTCTGAGGAAGTCTAACGAGAAGAGTTCAGGTTCTTTACAGGTACCACAGCTATAACAAACTACAAGACTGGAAAGGTGGCATGGAACCCACGGGGACCCAGGGCAATAAACAGGGCACTGAAGAGTAAAGGGAAGGCCTTTGTAGGACCAAAGCCTTCCTGCTTCCTCTGTAGCTCCAGTATGCCTCACCTGGTCTCAGGTCATTTCAGGGGGGTCCACCCTCCCGACCAGGTGGGGTGCAACTAGCTGCTTCTGGCCTGCTACTGCAGCACATTACTTAGGTTGCTTTTCATTCCATCGTAGGTTTGAGAGCTTCTCATCACCTGAAGAAACGATATTTAGCTGAAGACACATGCGTATTCAACGATGGAAAGACAACTTTTAACATGCATCTGCTAATTTAGAGGTCCAAATAATTTAAAAATAGTTCTAAGTTATCATTAATCAGGTATTGAGATTATGCTAGGGGTCTGGTAAACTACACCCCCGGCCCACCGCCTGCTTTTATAGATAGTTTGACTGGAATACAGCCACACTCATTTGTTCACGTATCATCCATGGCCGCTTCTGTGTGACTACAGCAGAGTTGAATAGTTAAGACAGAGAGTGTATGGCCTGCAAAACCTAAAATATTTACCATCTAACTCTTTACAGAAAAAGTTTGCAACTTCTGGCTATACTGAAGTGTCCCAATTTGAGAAAGGTAAAAAAACAAACAAAAACAAAAAAAGTATTGAACTGTTCACAAGAAAACAGTCACCCAAAGACGACATTATGAGCGGGTTTCCACTCACTACACCTTTTAAAACATCTTATGTCCCCAGTACCACATTCAGGCCACACCAAATATAAAGGGTTACAAATATTCAGATTTTATTATAAATAAAATACTGTTTTTCTTAAAACATAAAAAATGCCAAGTGTTGCATTTTATTAACCACCCTGGAAAGCAAGACCGTAGAGATTAAGGCAAACAGCTGAAGTGAAGGCACATGTAAAAGGGCCGTAGTTGGAATTCCAAAGAAACACTCCAGGGAAGAACAGCAGTAGATATTCCCTGCATCACCCAGCATTCTGCAGCAGCCATCCTGTCAGTTTCCTTACATAAAATACAGATAATGGAATTACACAATAATGGCTATATTGCAGGAGTGTAATTAAGGTATCATCTTATAAAGAACTTTTATTTTAAAAATAAAATTCTGTTTAAAAATATATCACACAGTTCAAGAAGGAGAAAAGCAAAAAAAAAAAAGAAAAAGAAAAAAGAAACCAAACCAAACCAAACCAAACCACCCCACTGTGGCCTGAGACTTGTTGGAGTGAACTTCATCCAAACTAGCTCGTAGCTTGGCCATCGATCTTCAGTCCTCTTCCTGCAACCTTGACGAAAATGCCTGTTAGGATGTGGCCACTTAACAAGAGGAACTAGCCAGGAAACATCAATGTGAAACATTGGCAAAAGCCATGTCTCCTGCGATAGCAGACGGGCCTGGGAGCAGCAGCAGAGCAAACGCTTAGGGGTCTGCCAAGTCAGAATGCTGCGGCAAGCTCTGGTGGCCCCAGCGAGATGGGAATGGCCAAGTGGGATCATCAGGAACTAAGTCACACCACCGCTCCCGGTCTGCCCGTCAGCAGCAGTGCTCCTGATGCCTTTAAAGTGCTCAGTCATAATGCACCCCTTATAAAACTGACCCATCCAACTCCATCCATTGCTAGAAAGGACATTTCTCACTCACTCCTGGCTAGACCACTAAAGGTGTCGAAGATCCTCCTCGGCAAAGTTTCCTAATACCCCCTTATCCTGCCAACTTGGCATCCCTGCTCTGCAACATCAAGAACAACATCGTGCTGCAGTCTTAGGGTCATCAGGACTGCCACGGAAGAGGCTCTGAGTCACCTCTTCACAGAGGCTGGGTGTGGAGGAAAACAAGTTGATACTGATGTTAGCAAATGAAGATGCTGCAAACACAAGGCAGAGAGCAAAGCAACGGGGAATAAATGCAGTCTAGAGAATTCTAGATGGAAGGGAAGGAGGTATTCAGATACACTGTGCCAGTGAAGAGGAAAAATTGAGCAAAGCAGTGGATAGACAGTGCCATTCTAGAAATAGGACCAAGTATATTTACATAAATTCCTTACTCTATAATCATGATAAACAAAACAAAAAAAACATTCACACAAAAATATAAATTTGAAATAATTAATAGCACCAGTGTGTCAGATAATAGTTTCTCCCCCCCGCCCCCTACACAAAGTACAAAGTTGCATAGTGTTAAAGGCTATATATGAATCTAAAAGGCAGGTTGGTAGGAGGAAGGGGGTGTGTGGCAGGGAACTGTCATACTGTGGTCTTAAAATAAAACCACAGAGCTGAGGATCAAAAGTTGAGAAGCCCACTAGGAAACTCCACATAAAAGTCTCCCCTCTGTACTTAGAGGGAAGGTTTAGGGTGGGTTCAAATCACAAAGTGCAGGGACTAGATGGCGTTGGCAGCTGGGTGAAATACTGAGTACAAGTATTTGCCACCAGGATTTGGCAAACAATGTGGGATTCTTTGAAGGATTTCTAGAAGATGGAAACATCAGAAGAAAACTAGAGCTAAGGGTCAAATATGTTTCCTCTCTCTCCGAGAGAAAAATGGACACAAGGGATCCTGACAGTACAAGCTGCATCTAAATTTTACCCCTTTGCTAGAAAAGACTAGGACAGGAGGCTTGTTTTTCTTTTGTTTTGTTTGTCAAGATCTTAGGGACCAACTGTTTTCTGCCAGATAACACTAGTTCCAAGACTAACCTAATAAAAACAGCTCTAAGAATTAGTTTGATTTTGAAAAGAAAACTTTAGTGGTTATCATATCCCTATTTCTTCTGTATGAGTTCCATTTGTAACAGTATCAAAAGATGTCTATTGGTGAGTACAAGCTGCCCATCCAGATTTAAATTATCAGCTGCCCAAAGATCTGAAAAAAAGTTTATCTTCCTAGTCAATTATTAATATACAAGAAAATCTTCAGCCTACTTCAGCCATGTTCACCTGGAGAATTTCATAAATAACTGTATCCTTACCCGTGGATGGCTCAGTGTCCTATACTCAAAATAGCTAAAACAACTGATGGATGGCTACCGACATTCTAAATGACCAATACCTTTGGCACAGGATGTTTATTTCCTTTTGCTTAGAAGGAAGAGGGGCAGGAGGTGTAGATGCAATTGCTTTATCCAGGGACTGGATATACTGGCCATCACAGCGCTACTGTTAGTAGCCAGACTTTTCCTTCATAGAAACAAGAGTGCTGAGACTGAGGAGGTTCTGCTGGTGTCGACGCGAGGGGAGGCCACTCGCTCTGCCCTGGCGTACGAGGGCTCGCGCGATGCGGTTAGGCCACCGTACAGTAGCGTAGGATGCCACGTCCTCACGCAAATGAGAAGGGTAAGTGTGGGTAAGGTAGCAACATGAGTGGAAGAGAGACTTTATTAGATAAAACCCTTTGTTCCCGATTCAGGGTGTTTAATTTGCTTCTCTTTAAACTTTGTGACTTTTCCTGGTTCAAAAGGACAGTGATGGAGAGCAGCAGAGAAGTGGGGGTCTGAAAAATGTAATCTTTGTGTCAAGGCACTCTGTGGCCTCGTGACTGCTCCCCCGTCAGGGGGACGCTGCCTTCCAGCCCTAGAGACGCTAGGGCTTTTCAATGGACGGGGTGTTGAAGCAGCCGGATGGTAAGGTCTTCTTGATGTCTTCCAGATTGCGAATGTCTTTCATGATCTCCTCGATGTCCCGGTTATAGTCCATGATGGCAGCCTCTTGCTTCCTGGCTTCATTCTCCAGGTCAGATACTTTCCTGTCAAGATCACTGACCTTCATTTCATCTTTGGCTTTGCTCAGAGTGCCTTCAATCTCATTTAGCTTGTTGAGGTCCACTGTGTCCAGCTGCCCTGTAGAGTCAGAACGTGCACAGAAAAGAGCAGATGCCATTCGGTAAGAATTACAACATAAACCCACAAGTACCTCCACTAGCCTCTAAGCCCAGCAGCTGCTTTCACGCAAAGGTGGCCCTGCAGATGGGACTTGGAGGTTGCTGATGTCATACGGGCACAAATAACGCATACTAAGTACAAATGCTGATCTAACCCAGCAAGGATGGGTCAGAGCATATAATTAATATAGGCCTGGATGTTTTTTTCTTAGACAATAGTCTTGCAGAATGTTTTCTAAATGTGCAGCTACTATGTTCTAGACCTTAAGGTTTACATTTGGTTTTGAAGGTCATCTGATAACATTTAATAAGCTTTTTCAGGTTTATATGTGAAATTTGTGTATTATTTTAGTGCCATCAAAAGATATAAAAATCTCTAAGATAGAACCTAAGCTCTCAGCTCTTAGACAGATTCAAGGCAAGCTGGGTTGGCTTGGGGGCTCACTTCCTACTTGAGGAGTCAGACGCCATATTAGGAGCCTTCCTATGAAAAATGGCCAAGGTCAAAATGCTGAAATAATTTCAGCAAAGCCTCATTGTAAGCTTAGCAAGAAAAAGAGGTTCTTTTGATATAAACTGCTTCCATAATAAACAAAAGCAGACACAACGAACAATACTTTGTGCATATTCTACTTGATTAAATTCTCACAAGACCATTTTATTAAATACATCAGTGATTCTCAGATGTTAATTAACGCCCCCAAGTTTGCATAGCCTATAGGCAACAAAGCAAAGATTCTAACCCAAGTCTAAGTCCAGCCCTTTCTTCCACAAAAAGCTCGCTCTTCTAGCTGACTTTCATTTTAAACCATCTGCTGGCACATAACTTACTATTCTTGACATTTGAGACAGACTTAATAAATAACCCCTCAACACCCCCCCACCCCCCTGCAGAAAATAAAACACACCTATCTTTAAAGGATAGCAAATTAAAATATAAAGCCTTGCTACAAACATTACTGGCTGGAGTACTGACACTTTATAATAGAATCTGGTGACAAAAGTACATTTGTCCTAAAATGAGGCCTGCACCCTATCAAACTGGATTAAAAGACGGTTTCAGTATGCTTATATTTCCTTGAAAAATCAAGGTTTTTCTCTTTTTTGGCATAAAAGCTTTCCCCTCTTCAGTTTGTCCTTTGGTTAGCAAATGGAAAGAATTCCAGGCAGTGAAGTTATGACCAGTTTTAAGTGTTCTTTTACTTTATCATTGAAATCTTTCACTTTAAATCTCTTAAAGATACTCTCTGCCAGCAGCAGGATGAGTTAAGAAAAATCACTATTTACTTGCACTATGATCCTGCACTGTAACTGAGCCACCCTGGCTGGAAATGCATCTTCAGAATATAAAAGCAAAGTCCTCAGACCACAGCGTTCTATTTAGGGCAGGGTCCACGGAACGCACCCACTAGGTACTTGTCAGATTAATACAACCCAAAGTTATGATTCAGGTTACGCTCCAAAAGTTGATGACTATAGCAGTATCTTAAAGGCTCCACCATGTAAGATGCACACTTATTTTATAAGGTATTTTTTAAATAAGAGCTAAAAGAAACATTATAATTTAACAGATGACTTAAAGTGATTTTAATAACCCTGTATTATCTGCTTTTCAGTCAACGATACTGTTATCAGATCCCAAGAACAGTACTAAGGATTCACAGACTGACTACAATGACTGGGGCTACTTACCCAGCTGCTCTAAGAGCTCATTAATCATGTTGAGGAGGCTGGTAACGGAGTTTTTGGCTTTTCTGGCATTGATCTCGGCTTCTTGAGCAGCCTGTGAAGCCTGGAAAAAGGATAAATGATATGAATGGTCTTTTTTTTTTTTTTTTTTTTGAGACAGAGTCTCATTCTGTTGCCCAGGCTAGACGTCAGCCTAGCTCACAGCAACCTCAAACTCCTGGGCTCAAGTGATCCTCCTGCCTCAGCCTCCCGAGTAGCTGGGACTACAGGCACATGCCATCAATGTCTGGCTAATTTTTCTATTTGTAGTAGAGATGGGGTCTCGCTCTTGCTCAGGCTGGAACTCCTGAGCTCAAGCAATCTTCCCACATTGGCCTCCCAGAGTGCTAGGATTACAGGTGTGAGCCACCACGCCCAGCTGATATAAATAGTCTTGACTACATATTTTCATCTTCTTTAAATAATTTTTTTCCCAATGAGCCCAAAAATCTAATTTCCAGGTGCTTTCCCCTTTTCCAACTCATGAAATTACAATCTCTCCCTGCAGGTTTTTGTTTTTTGGGGGCCATATTTTCATGTTGAGGAAGTTGCTATTTCTACTTAATGTAGTCATGAATAGGCAGTTCAAGATTATCTCCTTTTCTTTCTTTCTAAAGAATACATGTAAACTCCCCTCTTTTTGCAACCAGCCAGCCACAACCCCCTTCCACCAACACACATGCTCACTTATTGGGGCAATATGATTTAGATTTTAAAAACCAACCAAAGGTAAATACATCTGGGGAAATTCCATGAAACCTGAATACACTGTGTATGAGTCATAGGAAACAGCAACAGGAGAGGAAGTGTCTAAATATCAGAAAACAGATGCTCTCACAAATAAATCTAGTAGGGATATAAATGAGTGACTTTAAGCTCCCCAAGACATAATTATTTTTTCTAGTTTTGAGTTGAGATAATACAAAAATTTGGGGATCAAAACAATGTAAAAATTTTTAAAAGAAAAAGCAAGCAAAACAAACACCTTCACAAATAAAAGATTAATCTCTGTTCAAATCCCAGCTGTTCTTGAGCCCTCACAAGCTTGTCTGCAAGCGCGCTAGGAGAGGGAGGAAGGACTTCGCTAGGGCCTGCCAAGAGCAATGCTATTGCCCTGAGCCTGTGTCTCCAGCCTCCCCTTCCAGCAGCAACCACAAGTCTTCACTCTTTCAGTCAAAAAAACAAAAAAAAACAAAAAAAACACATTACAGACTCAAACAACACTGGCCAAATGCTGGCCTTTCAGAATGGATATAAATACGAGTGGGATAGCATACATGAGAGTGGTTTATTTCCTTAGAAGCTGTTTACCAAAAGTAACAAAAGATGGACCCTCTTTTCACCCTTTGAACTAAATCCATACTCTTTCTTGAAGCACATAAAAAAATATGTTCTTTTCTCTCTCAATAGGCTCTAAATCTAATGTTTCTACAACCATACTAAAAATGAAATCCATAGACCCTCAGCACATGTAAGAAATATCTATTTTTATTATGTGGCAATTTCCACTTGAGCCACACCATGCCACAGAAAATGAGGACAATCCAAACCTAACAACAACAAAATAATAAAATCAGGTGTTGCACAGGGATGCTTCCTGTTATCACTTCCCTAGATCGTTTTCTTTACTGAAAGTAACAGGCCTGATATTTCTCCTTCCCATCCCAAGGTGAAAATGACCCACAGGGAGGGGCCCTGATTTTTAGCAATAGTGAAAAATAGTCTCTTCCTTGCACTGAAAATGTGCCTGTAAACAACTGCATGTATACCATCACTGTGACACCAAACTGGGAAGGAATATTCCCATTTTGACTCCGCCAAAGTCTTTCCACAGCAAAACACAGCACAGAACAGAAAAACGAACCTTAGTTCTTCCTTGTGCCATGCATTCCCTAGTCAATTTTGTTATAAATGGTGTTATGTCTACACATTATCACATAAGGTGAAAAATCAGACTGGATGTAAGTGTGGTCTGCTTTGCTGGGGTGGTGGACAATGCTGTCTTCAAAAATTTCTTATATACAAGAAACTGGTCTTCCCCTCTAAGGAGCTAGTTGCTGGGAGAACAAGAATAAGAAGGAAATTAACTTTTCATTGTATCCCTTTTTGTTCCTTTTTCATTTTATACCATTTGTGAATTACTCATTCAAAAATATAAATACTTTTAGAATGTCCTAAAACCTCAAATGTGTTAATAGTGTTTTGCTTTTAACTGAGAGTTGCTTTGGGACAGGACAATTGTGCAAGAGAAACATCTGGCAGAAGATCCAAATTCTTTGTCTTCTATGTAAGCTACTAACCCAATTCTTGACCAGAAACTGTGATGAAAAACAGAAGTCAATACGAAAAAGACTCTTCTCAACAAGACGGGATCATTATTATCAAACACACTTCACTTTCTGTCACAAATACGCCCAAACCTCTTACCATCCCTGCCATCATCATATCCTGGTCAGCGTCATCTTGTTTTTTCTTCAGCTCTTTTTCTGCTTCCTGTAGCTGCTTCAGCATATTGTTCACCTCATTATCCAGATCTGTAACTTCTGCAAAAGTTCTATCAGCTTCTGCCTTGGTGCTGGTGGCATTCTAGGCACAAAATAAGTAAACTGCTAATTAAAAAAAGTCTTCCTTTTTCTAAAGTATACTCTTCTTTTATAATTATAATATGGCTCAAAAGTATAATCCACAAAGAATACATTGATTTATACTATTAATGACTGATATTATCATTTATTTGGGCTCTAAATACCAGTAATAAAAAATAACATTACTACCTAACATAATAGCATTTTGTATTTTATAAAGCACTTTTCACTTGTATCTTCTTCTTTAATCCTGGAAACTTCCTGTTCTTTTATTGCCATTTTTAGTGGAGGTCACACTGCTAGCAAGTTATAAACATTTAACAGTGTGCATCTTCCACCACATCGTATTGATCAGATGCTTTCACTGGGGATAAATTTTAAATTCAAAGTTAGCTTCATTCCTCTTGGCAATTCATCATGAGGTATAAAAAGACCACAAATCTGAAATATGAGTATTTTATAAAATGTAACTAATCCAAAAGCAAACTCTTCTAAAGAAACTAAAAATTATCTGTGACTCTCAAATACCTAATTATAGAATTGCTCTAATCTCTCCATTAAATAAAACAAATAGATTAATCTTGAAATAGGAAAAAGTCAGCCCCTCATTAAGATGAGTGTAAGGAAATCTAGCAGTGACAGCTACAGAAAGTACAGACTCACAGGAGGGGCCCAGATATGGCAGTATGCTTGCCTGAAGGGGGTTTGAAAGCTGTGTTGATAAGGCATTCTCCGTAATACTGAAAAAAATCATCAACTGTCCAGGTCAAAGAAGTATGTTTACTTAGGAAGAGTCTGATTTTTTGTGGGAAAGGGCTCTATAGCCCACTGAAGCCACCCTCCTTCCTGACAACTCACAGATTCCACACTGGGACACAGCAGAAATTTTAGAGTTAGAGGGCCTTTGTATTGATTCTCTGTCTTCAATGTGGTTATTTATATTATCTAACACCTAGTGTGGAAAAAAAAAAGAGTAAGTGTAGTTTAAGACAGTTTTACTGGAGTCAAGGAAAAAATCTGTGAGGGCTTCTGGAGTCTGGAAAGAACCTGCGAAGTGCCAGGGAGGCACGTGGGCAGAGCCGCTTTGGGGAAGAGGACAGTGCACACCTTCTGGACGGCACTTGCGATCCTCTCTGCCTCGTGGGCTTTCCTCTTGGCCTCCGTGGCATCCTCCGCTGCGTTGCCCAGAGCCAGCTGTGCCTCCTTCGTCTTCTCGTTGGCTTCGGCTATGGTCTGGTTGATGGCGGGAATCTTCCTCAGGGCCTCCTCCGCAGCCGTCTTGTTATCGTTCACGCGTCGGTCGAAATCTAAAACAAGTTCGAGGAATGCGTTTGAACTAAACTCCCAACGAGCAAAAGGGGAACCTTCTAGGGAGCTGTAACTGGATTTTTTCTATAAATAATGAAAGCCAGGGAAAACAATGGAAAACAGCTAGGGCTGAAGCTTGGAAGAGCAAAGTACACATCTCTACACAGAGGATTTCCCAGGAATCTCATATGAACATGTATCTGTTTCTGGAAAGAGAATTCTTACTTGAAAAACGTGTGTTAACACAGATCGCTAAGCATGCCATTATTACCACCTCAACCAGTATTAGAAGCTGCAATTTATTTAGCGTTTACTACATGTCAGGTACTAAGAGCTTTATGTCCCTGTGATGCACGCTGCATCACTGTCACAAGTGAGACAACTGAAGATCAAAGAGCTTAGATAATTTTTGAAGCAGGGATTCAAACCCGGGTCCCCTGATGCCAGAGCCCGTACTTTCAACCATTATCCTATAAAGTTTCCATATTTACACAACCTCTATCTTATCAGAAGTGAATCTAGGGCTACTCAGTGAACATTTCTACCTAGGATGAAAGAAAAAAGAGGTGCCACTGGCAAAGAAAATGGAATCCATTTACCAACATAAGTCAGCTAAATGGTATCTTGCTTATGTGAGTTACCCTAACGTAAGAAAATGTCTTTTATTTTATTTTATTTTTTTTGGTTTTCATACTGAAGTATGTAGGGATAAAATGACATGAGCTCTGGGATTTTCTTTGAAAAACGTCAGCACGAAAAAAGTAGGGTGTTGGGGATGTGGTAAAAACCCTGATTTGAAAAAAAACGCAATCACCCCAGTGGAGGAAACATACAAACTCACCCTCGTTATCTCAGCCTTTCATACCTTTCAGGTTGTTGAGAATGTCATTGGCTTCTTGTAAGGTATCCCGTCCCTTTTTAGCAGCTTCTTCAGCGAGAGCCTTGGCAGCATCGGCTCGGGCGAGGAGTTGGTCCGCGGTCTGCAGACACACGCACATCAGAGGACGGGCCCTCCAAAGCAAACCCCGTCTCTCTCCTCAAAGTTACCACCCTGAGACTTCCCGGCACACAGCGTGTGAGGCCCAGGCATAACGCAAAGACCCTCCTCCACGTGCTCTGTGGTCTGCTGCCTCTGTGACTGAGCTCTCACCGCAGACACAACTTACACCTGGACTGCTCCAAATGTTGCCTCAAGACAGGAAGCAAGCTGCAAATCAAACCAACCTGCTGTTCAGTCTTTCCTTTCTCCAGAAGGTTCTTTACTTCAAGTTCCTTCCCTCTCATGTCTTCTCTGAGGTCCTCATAATCTTTTAACTTCTGGTCAATCAGGCGGTCCAGATCCTCGGCTTCCTTCTTTATTTTATTTGCTTCATTCTGTAAACAGCAAGTTAAGATCACTACATTTTTTTTTTTAAGTTTTATTTTCTTCCACAAGAAATCTGGAAGAGAAGGATCACTACATTTTAGATAAAATGATTAAACTGATGAAGAGGTAGGCTTCAAAATTCTGTAACACTTAATACTCAATAGATATTTTTAAAAGAATACCACAGGGGAAGACTTTACGGACCTTCTTGAAAAAAAAAATTGAGGTACACTTTACACACAGTGAAATTCATAGCATTTACATTTACATGCAGTTTGATGAGGTTTTTTTTTTTTTGGAGACAGAATCTCACTCTGCTGCCCAGGCTAGAGTGCCCTGGCGTCAGCCTAGCTCACTGCAACCTCAAACTCCTGGGCTCAAGTGATCCTCCTGTCTCAGCCTCCCAAGTAGCTGGGACTACAGGCATGCACCACCATGCCTGGCTAATTTTTTCTATATATTTTTAGTTGTTCAGCTAATTTCTTTCTATTTTTAGTAGACATGGGGTCTCGCGCTCCTGATCTCAAGCGATCCTCCCGCCTTGGCAAGTTTGATGAGTTTTGACAAATCTATTTCCCTGCCAACACCCCAATGATGATACAGAACATTTCCATCACCCTAAGAAGCTTCCTTTATCCCCTTCCACTCAGTCTCCACCCCATCGTTCCAACACCTCAGCTGCCACTGTTCTGATTTTTATCATAAGTTATTAGTCTTGCCTATTTTCAAATTTGAAATATATATAGAATCAGACAGTATGTACATGTCTGAAGAGACCTAAACTTTTAGTGTAAAAATCAAGTCAGCAGCTCAGATATGGGACATGTACTCTGCTTTAAGTCATTCAAATATATAATTTGGATTTGTATTAAAGATTTAGGAGTGATTATTTATATCATTAAAGCAGTCTTTGCTATTTAATGTTTATAACCACAGGATTCTTTACCTTGGTAAGTTCTATTCATGTACATAAAACAGAACTCAGCTGTAGCAGTGAGTCAGCGGACGACAGAGGGGGGTGCGGGGCGGTCAGACGGCTCTGACGCCACAGAGGGGTGTCTGGGGCGGGGCTGAGCGTGCAGGCCGGGGGCCCTACCTCCAGGGCCTCTGAGTCCACGGGGGTCAGCTGGGCCACGCTGGCGTAGATCTCCACAGCTTTATCCCCGGCCCTCTTGGCCTCCTCGTGCACCCGGGCAGCTTGTTTCTCCAGATCCTGTGACATGTTCTTCGCTTGTTCATATCTAAGAACAAATGACGTGATTTAATGAATAACTTAGCTGCTTTCAGCATCTTAATGTTAACCAGATTCAATCTAGTTTACATCACTAAGACAACATTCCCAAAACCTCAAAGGAAATGCCACATTAAAATGCTCTCATTTTAATACCAACATGAAGCATAAATTTACATTTTATCTCATCACTTCTATTTATACTGTCTTATCATACACTTTCTTATTTCAGACACCCTTTAAAGATTTGTAGTTTAAGTTCATATGTTTTCTTTACCTACTCTACCATATTTTTTCTCTTTTTTCATTTATACAGAATTTTCACTATCATGGCCAGTCTTGCTACCATTCTCTGTAGTTACAGTAATTGAATCAAACAAAATCTCTGTGGCTCCATATCCCCGGCTCTAATTATTGTACCCTTCAAAAGCATGATCAACAAAGGAAATCTTACTGCATGAATGCATGCCCTGAATCCACCAGTGTTTAATTCTTCATTGAACCAGTGCTACCTACAAGACCATGTGAAGCACTGCAAGCCACTTTTAAATTATACTCACTTCCTATTAAGCTCTTCAATCTCAAATGCTGTTTGATTTTCTCCTGCCAGTGTCCTCAAAAGCAGATTGTAGGCTTCAGTTGATGTATCATTGGCTGTCTTTGCCACTCGTACGATGTCATCAGCTTCTTGTTTATGGCTATCCAAATAAAAGAAAAAATAAGCCATGAAATAGAACCATCTGAGAGAAAAAAAATAAAATTCAGATGATGCTTACTTTATTATATATACATATACCAATGTGGTCAGAGTTCTACAAATATTGGAATAACTCCAGTTTGGAATTCTGTGATCATTTCAGTGGGGCTGAGTTTACGAATAGCATTCTATAAACTGAGATAAGGCTATTTTCCAAGAAAATTAATGGTATAAAATTTATAGGGAAAATGTTTATAATTCTTCAGAAAAAAACATTTTTAAATACAATTATTTAAGAGTAATTTACATATAAAACCATGTGTGCTAGCAAGAATCATTTGTCTAGTCATAAACACAAATCCCAGGGCTAATCTTTATTAACAACAACCTGCTAGTCTAGTTCAGTGACTATATAGTCTTAGAACATCTTTGACTATTCAGATTTTTCACATGCAACCTGGCTACTGGTAGGAAAAGCAACTCAACACCAAATGGCAATGAACACGTCAAGAGGGTCCAGCCAAATAATGCATTTTAGCTGGGTAACTGCTAAGGCTTTTTCCACATCTGAAAATTCATATTACATTGTCACACTACGGTATGTGGCCATTCTTTTTGGTATGATAAACTTTCATTCAAAATCCTTGTATAGTCCATCAGAATTAATTTATCTCTAAGACCTAGTTTTCTTGGGAGCTTTCTATGACATGTTGAGCTACCTTCTTTTAATAAGAAAATCCAGCTATGAAACCATGAATGTTCTGTGAACTGGATTATATAGCTCACACGCTCACATTTATACAGAATAGAAAGAGACCACATGTTAAAGCAAGAGACCAACGTAATTGCTCTGGACACTGAGGCTAAAGTTCTAACCTCAGGCTTACTTAAGTCCCTATACCCACGAGGTCGACTAACTGTTTTACAAAGCATTCAACAAACACTTATTGAACACCTACTACATGCCAGGCACTGGGGTATTAGCAATGAATAAAACACACAAAAATGCCTGCCCCCATGCAGCCTACATTTTAGCAATTTTATTTTTAAAAATCTTTACAAGTAATGCCCTCTATAATTTAAAAGTCTTATAAAGAAATGACCTTATGCTTAATAGAAAAGTCTTTAAAAAAAATCAGGAATGAAAATGGTCTGTTTTCTTTGGCTGATTTTCAAATGGGTTAGTAAATGTTTTATATGGAGACTTGAAAATTAAACATTTTTGTTTAAAAAGTCCATTAGAAATATTTTTAAATTAATTAAATTCTACTGAGATTCTTAGAAATCTATTAACTTTGAAATTAAAAAAATAAAAATGTTATGGTTCTCTTAGAGATGTAAAAATATAATTTCTCTTCAAACCATCATATTCTAATGTTCAAAGTGAATATTCTAATTTCAAAGTATATAGTATCCATTAGGTAATTTCTTATTCCACACCCCACTCCCATCTTCCCATTCTCCTATGCGTGAGGGTTACAAAAAAAGCTCAGATTTCATCATTATGCAATATATCCATGTCTTAATAACAAATCTGCACATGTAACCCCAAATCTATAAAAAATTTTTAAAAAAGTAATTTCAAAGTAAAAGGAAGAAAGAGTACACATGGCTGATAACATTTCAGAAAAGAGAGCCAATCTTACAAAAGCAGGTTATGTGGCCTGTTTATGGTTTATGGGACAGACAACACACACGCACACCATAAGGCAAGCTACAACTTCACCATTAAACAGGGATCTGGAGGTTACCGTTCAGCAAGCTTTCGAGCCTCTTCTGCCAAAAGAGTCATGTTGTTTGGGTCCCCTGTAGACTCTGGCTGAGCAACTGACTGAAGAAGAAATACAGCACTTAGTCTCAAAGGACTGAATTATTAAAATTTAATACAGCAAGTGTTAAAACTAAGTTTTTACTAGTGTTAGAGGGCAAAAAGAATGCCTCTTTTCGGAGATCTTTACTTAGTATCAGTACCCTTGACTGCAGGTTATTTCTATTTTCAGTAAAGGATAAAGGAAGATTAAATTGCCTAGTACTCCAGAAGGAACAAAGCTAGAGAAAGAACCCATATGTCCCTTGTTTTTTTTTCCAGTTCATAACTGTTTCATGCCAACTACGAGCAACATGGCTTTCTTGCTCATATTTGGGGACAAATAAAAGACACAAGGAGTCAATTTAGCTGCAGCACTCCACCGCCAGTAACAGACTTGCCACAAATCGCTGAGGGACTCCCCCAGCCCCACCTCAGACCTTCACGATCACTCACCACGTTGGCAGCAGCGACCCTGGCTTTCTCAAGCTCTCTGGATGCAATTTCAATCAACTGTTCTGTGTTCTCAACTCGGGCACGTGCTTGTTCAGCCAAGTTTCCAGTCTCTTCAATGGTATTTCGGATATTCTGTAAACGACTGATTTGGCTGGACAGAGTGTTATTCACTCTCTGGAGGCGATCCATCAGATTTTGGTCTACATCTGAAATGGTATTACAGAACAAAGTCCGTAAATCATCTGAAGGGGACATAGCATCTCACATGAAATCTGAGGCATTTCTTTACTCTTCCAAACACAGCACCTTTCTGACAAGTTTTCCCTGAGCCCACCAGCAGAGCTGGTCAGTCTTTCCCCTGCCTGGCCGGATCCTCACTGTTACAGTCATCCCACTGTTCTCCAACCCTGTGCCTCTCTGTTCCACTTCACTGAGCTCCTCTTTCTTAATCATCACTGTATCAGCAGTCTTACACAGTGGCTGGCAAAGAGAAGACACGCAGGGAATGTTTAATGAAAGAAAGAAAGATTGTCCTTGATGTTCTAGCACATGCCAGATGTAATCAGGAATATATGATGTTGTTAAAAATGCTGCCAGGGCTGGGTGTGGTGGCTCATGCCTGTAATCCTAGCACTTTGGGAGGCCGAGGTGGGAGGATTGCTCGAGGCCAAGAGGTTGAGACCAGCCTGAGCAACCTGGTGAAACCCTATCTCTACAAAAAATAGAAAAATTAGCCAGGCATGATGTCATGTGCCTGTAGTCTCAGCTACTCGGGAGGCTGAGGCAGGAGGATCACCTGAGCCCAGGAGTTTGAGGTTGCAATGAGCTATGATGATGCCACTGCACTCTAGCCTGGGCAACAGAGCGAGACCCTGTCTCAAAAAAAAAAAAAAAAAAAAACAACAACAACAAAAAATACCCTGCCAGGCTCAGCCCCAAGAGCTAACCATTTTTCAAAACCTAGAAAAAACTAGGTTCAAAAGAGATATTAACATATGGCAAATTAAACTCATTTTGTATTTTAAACTAAAGGGACTTTTGCCACCCCCATGCTTCAGCATATCCACGTAATTTCTTTCAAACTGACCTTTGTTTTTGAATAGTTCTTCAAATTATTCTTTATTAATAATGCCCATTCGACTTAAACCTCATACTTGGATCCCAATAAATCAAAAGATAAATATAAGCCCGTCATTATTAAAAGTCTCACATGTCATGAGATTATAATACATAAAAATCGTTAAGTAAGTCCTATTCAAATTGACCAGTTCTTTTTTCAGCATGATGCCCAGTGTTGGGGTCTAAATTTTCCAAGGAATGTAAAAAAGATAAGAGGTCAAAGTTAAGACCAACACAGGTTTGGAAAACGGCACCTTGGAGGCAGGGCCATGAAATCCATGTGCAAAGGTGATGCAGTACACTACTCTTGCCTATAGCACTACTGTGCTATACACAGCGGTCCTGCCTGGAGGATTACTTAAGCAATTCCCTGATAATCTAAAGATTTTTAAGACAATACAAAGAATAAATACAAGCTTATAAATCATTTTAGATTTAGGAGGCCTAAGCAGCCAATGAGGTTATAGAAGCCTCTTCCTTTAGAGCTTCAAGAATGCAATAGACATTGACATCTCTGTCCAGTTCTTTAGAGAAACAGCATCAGCTGAAAAGAGGAGAGACAGATAACCTAGCTGGTAGGTTCACTTTAAATGCCTTCCAATTCCAAGTGTCTACTTGAAAGACCTAACTGCACCATATAATCTCCTTTCAAATCTGCAGAATAAACACAAGTTTAAACGACAAATGAATACTTAGGGATAGTCTTAAAAGATAAACCATTACGGAGACATTTTCATTCTTGGATACTTTGAACCTAAACAGGAAAGGTCAGCCAGGAACTCCATGACTCAGGTTTTAAGGGTCATGGATTTTAATCCCAGCCTCACTATGGTGCTCCCGGAGCTACCAGAAGCAGCAGCCCACGTGCTCCCCACTTTGAGGTGGCTCAAGGGGAGGTATGATGGCCATGGCTCCTATCAGAGCCTCCATCCAGCAGAATCACCTATTTGGGCACAGGAAAGTAGGTAGTAATTGTGGCCAAATGGAGCTATACGCAGCTAGGGCTGCGCCCAGATGTTCAGGGCTGAGACAGCTGCCAACGCTGGCTGACCTTCCTTTTTTGCCCCTCGCCCTAATCCCACTGCTGGTGGTGCCGGCACCAGTGATGTGTGCCAAACCCCAGCTCCTGGCTGGACTGATTGGTACTTAAGAATATAACCCCCACATTCCTTAATGTATACAGCAAGACATATGAATTTGTTGTTTCAAGACAATGCATTAATGGAAAAACATGTATGCCAAAAGTTGTTGCTGGAAAATGAACATTGTTAAAAAACTACTCTTGTTTATGTAGAACAGGAAAGGTTCTGCTTTTTAACATAGATTAAATTCTTCTTAATCTATGTTTAAGACTTAAGATGTAATCAGAACCAAAATAAAAACAAACACACAAGAACACCTAAAGTTAAAATAAGCTATTGACCTCTCATTTTTCTTTTCTTTTCTATTTTTTTTTTTTTTTTGAGACAGAATCTCATTCTGTTGCCCAGGTTAGAGTGCAGTGGCATCATCATAGCGCACTGCAACCTCAAACTCCTGGGCTCAAGCAATCCTCCTGCCTCAGCCTTCCGAGTAGCTGGGATTACAGGCATGCGCCACCATGCCCGGCTAATATTTTTATACATATGTTTTTAGTTGTCCAGCTAATTTTTTTCTATTTTTTTTAGTAGAGATGGGGTCTCTCTCTTGCTCAGGCTGGTCTCAAACTCCTGAGCTCAAACAATCCTCCCACCTTGGCCTCCCAGAGTGCTAGGATTATAGGCGTGAGCCACCATGCCCGGCCTCATTTTACTTTTTCAATTTCTAAAAATTAACCCTATGGAACAATTTCTAGACTCTCATATAAAAACCAAACAAACTGGCCAAAAACAGATACATCTAATTACTTCCTTTTCTACTTCAATACTTTTATAGAATCAAAATTCTACATATTAGAACTATTTACAACAAGCAATAAACAATGTATTTACTTTTTGTTCACCTATACTCTGAAAGGGAGACTTTTCTAAGTTAACTACAAATGGAAATAGATTCATAAACTCAATGGTGAAGTCAACCATTGCTGTCCCAAGTATACTAGTTTTAATGCACATTTACTACCTGTATCTGTGATCACTTTTATCTCAAGGATGGAAATCCCTAAAACAAAAGAGACTTCAGCCCCATGGTGGGCACTCTGACAGCTGGAAGAGTATCTTACTCATCTTTTCATTACTGGTGTTTAGCCCAATGCAATGCTCTCAATGCCGCTGATAGGTTCTTGGAAAACACAACTTTAAGCAAAATGATGTACTGTATAATGAGACCAATTTTACTATAGGTTAATCGATATAAACAGCAGCTAAGTTCCTACAGCATACAGGATGCCATTTCACTTGAAGTCGCAGTTATTTACTGACGATGTTAAATGAGGACTTACTGTACTACACTCAATAAGTGTAGAAAAGGACTTATCTAAGTTTAAAAGAAAACTTAATTCACTGAGTAAGAAATAAAAATAAATTTTTAAGTGATTTAAAAAGCAAGTAAATTATTTAATAATGTTTCTCATTTCAAAAATGAAAAATGACTTTCTAAGTCAATAAAGTATTTTAAAATAAACATACTGTTTTCTAAATCTTAAGTCACCCTCTTCTCTGCTTATCATCAGTCTCAGCAGATAATGTGCAGAGGACTGATTTAATTGCAATGGACCTTAAAAATGAACATAATATGTAAAACATATACTACTGTATAATGTTATCAGCACATTTGTTTGCTAATTAGAAAATTCACAAGTAGGCACTAATTTCTAATGTTTACTTTCACAAACACCAAGTGTTGTATATTCAACAGTTAACGGTTCAGTCAATAACTTGAAAACCACAATTTTCCCTTATGAGAATCCTTTCTAAGGAAATAATGCAGTGCATTAAATAAATTCATTTGCTAGTATGATGGAAAATCAAAGTTCAAATTTTCTACTTAAAATACTGCATACAAAAATGCATGCCTTTATTAATTTTTAAACGATTTTAAGACACCTTGTACTAGAACAGATTTATAAAATACTTGAAATTGTTGGAAAACCACCTTATGATTACTATATCGTAAAGCATTAAGAGTCAACAAACTGTTTTTAAAAATATTGAATTAAAATTGAAATAATTCATATTCAATGAGTAGTATAAAAATTAAGAAAGAATTTTATAAAATAATACTAATTAACCTTGAATTAGGAACCACATCTACAGACTGGCCCACCTCACGGACGCTCCCACCGTTCCCTCGTGTACCTTTGACATCCTGGGCCTCACGGAGGAGGTCCATAACTTCCCTCTCTGCTTCCTTCAGTCTATCCTCAAAGGCTTGATCTGTCACCATCTCTTCTCCAGTTCCCAGGTTTGCCATGAGACTCTCTAATTCCTGGAGCTTCACTCGATGATCCGCAACCTAAACATAACGAAGGAAGAAAAGGGAAGGTACGACACACAAGTACTCCTGAAGAACCCAATCCTACCCCCCGTCGGACTCACAGGGGCACTCTGTGACACGTAGGTCTATGCACTCCGTGTATGCCCACTTCTGAATAGATGACACGGGTAGTTTTTCTTTATTTCTCTGGCTTTAAAAGAAAACTCTCAGGACCATTCCTTTGACTTTAAACACTACATGCTGAGGATTCTTGAACTCTGACCTCTCCCTTGAGTGTCAGATTACCTTCTCGATACCTCCACTCAACCCTGTGATAGGTATCTCAAACCTAACATCCAAAATTATACCTCTCCATTCTCCCTGAGTAATCTCCATCTCAGTAAGGCCTCCAGCTACCTTAAGCAGAAAACCCATCCTTGATTTTTCTCTTTCCCTGTCCTGCCCCAAATACACACATTTATCCAACCCAATCGAGCCTTCCCCTTTTGCCCCATTGTTAACCATCATTCTTCGCATAGCACTCAGAATGCTCCTCTTAAAACATAAACTGGGCTGGGCGCGGTGGCTCATGCCTGTAATCCTAGCACTCTGGGTGCCCGAGATGGGTGGATTGTTTGAGCTCAGGAGTTTGAGACCAGCCTGAGTAAGAGCAAGACCCTGTCTCTACTAAAAAGAGAAAGAAATTAGCTGGACAACTAAAAATATATAGAAAAAATTAGCCGGGCATGGTGGCACATTCCTGTAGTCCCAGCTACTCAGGAGGCTGAGGCAGGAGGATTGCTTGAGCCCAGGAGTTTGAGGTTGCTGTGAGCTAGGCTGACACCACGACACTCTAGCCTGGGCAACAGAGTGAGACTGTCTCCAAAACAAAAAACAAACAAAGAAAAAAAACATAAACCGGACTTTGTAGCTTTTAAGAGTTTCTTCAATGCATTCCCACTGGATTTTGGATAAAGTCTAAACTCCTTGCTACGGTCAACATGGCCCTATATAACCTGTCCCTGCCAAACCCTCCATTCTCACTGCAGACCACGCCCTCCTCACTCAGCAGGCTCCTGCCACTGCCCAGCTTCCAGGCCTCTGAACACCATGTCCCTTCTGCCTGGAACAACTTTACTGTTACTTTTCACTTGGCTCACCCCTTCTTACCCTTAAGATCTCACCCTTAAATAAACTTCCTTAGAGAGGCCTTACATAAAAGTAGTTTCCCCCAGTGATTCTCCATTTCTATGCTTTCTGGCATTTACTTCAGTATTTCTCCTGTTTATATATTTCATTTTTATTATCTGCCTCCCAACTGGAACGCACATCTTTTCCTAAGAAGAGTGACCACATCTATCTTGTTTGCCATTTCTTCTCTAGAGCTTAGTGCACAGTAAATTTCCAGGCAACGTCTGCTGAATGAACGAACACATGCACTGTTGACAGCTTACCTTATCCTTTACCAGGCGGTAACAAGCTGGACATTCCTGGCAGCCAGGCCAAGAACGATTATAGAAATAGTTCTCTTCACATTGGTCACAGCGATTACCCACAAAGCCTTCCCTGCATTCACAGTGACCGTCATCTTTGCACTGGAGTGAAAGAGACCCCTCAGGATGACAGTCACAGGCTGCAGAACAAGGGGACAATAACACATAATAAGCAAAAGAAGGAAGAGTGCGTTTTATCTTAACTCAGTCTGATATCAATAAGCTGACTACACTGTCCCTGTAAGTACACATTTTTTTGAAAAACAGGTCTACTTATGAGATTTTAAATGGTTAAGTCTGATTAGTAGAGAAAACAGACATTTTTAAAGTAAAAATAAGCTTTAAAGTAAAATATGCATCCTCCTGGGGCATATTTCATGTTACCCAATGATTACAGAAGTTATTAAACTAATCAGTGCCTTTTTTATGCACTTTAAGAATTCACCTCTACCTTCTACCACCCCCACTGTTCAGTATTTCTCAAACGAACTAGAAAACCCAAATGCTAATGCTTCTTTTGCATTATTTTATACTTTGTTTACTCATTTTTTTCTCTGAACTGAGTCAACAATTTATGCTACATTCCACAGAAGAAATGAAGGAATTCAGAAAGCAAAAAACCAATCTGTTCTGAGGCCTAATTCCAGGCAATTGTTTATGCCAAGGAGAAGCAGATGTTTATGTGTAAGCGTATCAAAAGGGCCCCAAGGGTGGGAAGCAACTGCAGCCAGTAAGTCAACAAACACATTGTGAACAGAATCCTTCACTGTTTCATTATCTGCCCTAAGAATGTGATCAATTAAAGAGTTTCATTAAGCACAGTGGGAAAGCTCAGTAATCAAAGGGATACTTTTCTTTGGCAAAATAAAAGACTGAGAAAAGGAAGAATCAGAAACACTATAAAAGAAAACATAAATAAGGTGGTTGCAAAGAAACCAGAGAAGCACTTGATCAAAGTTTTAGAAAAAAATGGCATTCATTTGAATCAAGTATCCTCGATGACTTAGGTACAGACCTGACTATAAGCCAGGTGGCTAGACTGAGGCTGTCAAAGTCCTTTCTGGACTCACGATTCTAACTGGGATTAGGGGAGACTTAGGAGTCGTATGCCACCAACACCCCTTACGTTTGCAGCCTTCAGGTCCAAACCCAAAGTGGTTGACCTCGCAGCGCTCACAGTGCTGACCGGTGATGCCAGGCTGGCACTCACACTGGCCGTTGCGGATGTCACACTGCCCATTGGTGGAACCCAGAGCATGGCAGTCACACCTGAAAATGAACATAGGACATTTCTCAGGTAAAAAAACAGACTTGAAGCAAATTTTTTTTTTTTTCCCCAGCACAACACTGATGTAGTATGTACCAGAAAACTGTACGTTAAGGGTCATCAAGCCCCTGAGGTTCCAGTAATTTTCACGGGTGCCATTCAGAATCTCTTTTTCTAACCTACTGCTACCAGCGGCTCTCCAGCCTGGCACTATATCAACACTGACTAGCAGCTTTGAAAACAGGAATTCCCAGGCTGCAACCCTGGAGGGTTTGCTTCTAAGCACCTCAGAAAAGACCTGGTAGTCTGTATTTTTGAAATGCTGCTCAGGTGATTACCACACAGCTGGGGCCACTGTGCTCCACTCCCTTCTTCCATTAGCTTAATTCTAATCCTCCAGTGCTGCCCCTAGAGGATGCCTTGCCTACATTAGGCACTCAAATAATTTCTGAACAAAGTCAAGCCAACTCTATCAAGCACAACTTATAAAAACTCATTTCTTATAATACAAAATGCCAAGACTGCTTCCACCAAAGGCACCAGTGTCTCACCTCTCACAGCCCTGCCCGCTCTGCAGGTTGTAGAATCCAGGGTCGCAAGAGCCACAGTCCCGGCCAGTCACGTGAGGCAGACACTCACACTGCCCGGTCACGGGGTTGCAGCTGCTCTGCTGCTTCACCGTCCCGTACGGATTGCAGCTGCAGGCTACGGCAGGAAGACAGAGACAGCAAAAGACGCAAATTACCTGAGAGAAATACTAAAACATAAACAATTCAAATGCATTCTTTAGACTTGCGTCATCTAGTATGGTAGCCACTGGCCACACATGGCTACTGAGCATTTCGAATGTGGCTGGCTAGTCTGAACCGAGATATGCTATAAATGTGAGACATACACTGAATTCTGAAGACTTAGTGTGGGAAAAAGAACATATATTTTATTAATAATTTTTTATTGATTACTTTTTGAAGTAACATGTTGGATATACTAGCCTAAGTAGGCTAAGAATTAATTTCACCGTTTCTTTTTATGTTTTTAATGTGGTGACTAGAAAATTTTAAATTGTGTAAGTGATTTACACTAAATAAATATTTAAAGAGACACACATGACTTTGCAGAATAAAGGAATGTAAGCGTGACGGACTCTCATTGATGCTGCTCACCTCTGCATTTGTCTGCTGGATTGGGAGCCAGGGGATTTCCAAAAAACCCGTCTTTGCACCGGTCACAGTAGAAACCGGCGGTGTTGTAGATGCACTTCAGGCACTCTCCTGTCAAGCGGTTGCAGTTTCCCACTGCGTTGGGATCGATGTTGTCGTTGCACTGGCACAGGCGGCAAAGCCTCACAGGGCCATTCCTGCCGAGAGGGTCTCCAAAGTAGCCGTCATCACAGAGCTCACATCGCTTACCTGGGGATGACACAATCTGATGTTATGGAAGAAAGGTCTCAGACATTTCTGGAGCGGTACTACCACCGGTTAAAGACAGCTACTCTAATCATCAGATGCAAGATGGCATGGTGCAGCGGAGGGTGGATGCCTGGGCTGTAGCCCTGGCCCTGCGCCAGACCAGTGGAGTGACCCTGAGCACATCTCTATTTCCTCACTAGGAAGGAAGCACGTGGTCTGCCTACTTCACTTTAAACTGTTCTGACAATTAACCAAAATTATGTATTATAGGTGCTCTGTAAATAAATCAGGTCCAAGGTTCATAAACCTCTCCAGTCCCAAAGGATGGCACATTATATATGTTGTTTGGGCTGAGGACATTAAAAAGGATGAAGTGCCACTCTTACCACACCTGTATGTTTCCCATACAACAGGGTGTACAGGGTCAGCATCCTAAAATGCAAAGGGCACATGCTAATCCTTGTTGAGTAGTGTCAACTGGTACAGATTCAGAACATGATAGAAGAGAACTCAGAAATCAGCTGCCGCCAGCTTCTATTGCAGCTAAGAGAACAGAGAGGGTAAGAACTTTCCCACAACCAAGTAACTGACAGGAAGAGAGAGCTAGAATCAGGGCTCTTTCTACCACATTCAACTCACTGCTTCTCATCCTCCCTCTTCTACTTTCCCACCACTATTAGCTCAAGCTGAGCTCTTGCTATCTTTATAGCCTATAGGGCCTGAATTAGCCTAACATTTTTGGAGCATCAGAGATTTGTTCATTTATTCATTCAACAAATATTTTGTGAGCATTTACTATCTACCAGCACTGTTCTAGGTCATCAGGATGATGTGGACAAGCTGACATGGTTTCTGCTTATGCTGCAGTCGGTGGAGACCAATACACAGACATAAAAATAAACAAGATTTTTTCAGATAGGGATGAGCATAAAAAATTTAAACAAAACAGACCAACATGATAGAGGTGAGGGTGAAGGCTAATTTAGATTGGGTGGTTAGACAAAGTCTCTGTAAGAAAGAGACGTTAGGACATTGGGATGGCCATGGAAAGACAGAACAGAAACCAGCCATGATAATATCCAAGGGAAGAATGTTTCAGAAAAACAAGATGACCCACAGTAAGACTCAGTCCATGTAGGACCATGTAGGTCATAGTAAGGGATTTGGATTTAAATTTAAGTGACACAAGAAGCTATTAGAGGGTTTTAAAATACAAACACATTTTAAAAAAATGTATCTGAGGTACATTTTTAAAGGATTATTCTGGTTTCCATGTGGAGAACGGATCGTAAGGGAACAGTGAAGCAGGGAGACCAATGAGCAATTCTAGGTGAGAGACGACAGTGGTTTGAACCAGGGTGGTGGCAGTGGAGGTGGTGAAAAGCGGTCAGATCTGAGACAGAATCAGTAAGACCTGCTGACTGGTTGTTTTTGGGAAATGAAAGAAAGAAGAATCACGTACATGCCCTAGGGTCTTAGCCTGAGCAACCAGGTTAATGGTAGTACATTTACTGAGATGAACATGACTGGTGAAGGAACAGACTTGGGGTTGGAGAAAAAGGGAGGAAATCAAAAATTTACCTTGGATTTGCTTAAATTTGAGATTCCTTTCAGCTATTAATATGTGAATTAAGATCAAAGCAGGAAATAGTTGGCATATTCAAATTAGCATGACTTGGGGAAAGTTTACCAAAGGTACTATTTATAGGAGTATGGGCAGAATGTAGGGAAACCACCAGGAGAGTGCAGCAGCTGGGATAGCTCCATGACCGGGGCCTCAGCGGTGGATGGAGGGAGCACTTCCCAGAACCTAAGGCCAGAAGAGCTGTTTGGAGAAGGCCTACTGCAAGAGCTGAGGACTCTGACTTGGGGTTATCAACCCAGAGGACCCCACAGAAAGCGGGCCTTGGAAGAGATACTCTGCCCTCACCCTCCTTCTCTGGGATCTCCTATATGTGCCTCCTGCTGCCTGAACTCCAGTGGAGCCTGGCACCCAACGTAGCACACACACTTCTCATCAGAGCAGACAAAGGTGCACCGTGGATGCTGAGGGGCAAGCACGGGCTTCCAGCCCACCGCCCACGTGGAGGTGGCAGGTAGGCCGCTGGAGCTCAGGAGAGAGGGCAGGGCTGAAGACAGATTTTGCCACCACAGGCACAGCAAGGCTTTTGAAGTCTGAGGATGAGATTTTATCACCTAAAGGGAGACTGGAGATCAAGCTGACATGAGAGCTCTTGGATGAGAAACAGAGACAATCAAAGGATACCCAAAAGAAGAAAGTAGAAGGAAAACAAAGTGAAGTGTCATAGAAGGCATGAGGAGAAAATGTCTGGAGCAAGGGGAACAGAAGACAGAGTTGGGTATTGCAAAAGACTGGATAAGATGAGGACTGAGCTGAACAGCAAACGCAGTTGGGGTGGTGGAGTGGGGTGGAAATTAACAGGACATTGGAGAAGGTAAGAAGCCAGGGATCCTCCTGGTCTCTGGTGTAAACAGCAGCCAGACTCTCACCCAAGATCCACTCCAGGTTAGGACTAAAACAGGAGTTCAGTCGTGCTTTTCATCAGGTTATTTAGCTATTCTAGATATCCTTATTTTAAAAGTTTTAAACCTTTTGAATAAAACTAAAATCTGGTAGAAAAGCTAAAACAGAGAAACCTGGTAGCCTGTGAAATACTCACTCCAAAATACTCGTTGGCAGCTACAGCCAGTCTATGCCTTTGTTTTAAAGTCTAGGATCTAGGTTCAAATCCTGGCTATACCACTTACATGACTGGGCAAGTGAGATACTTTTTCTAGCCTTAGTTCTCCTTGTCTTCCCTCTCTCCACTGGGAGAGGCGTCCTCCTCTCTACTCCTTTAGCACTCGTGTGTACATTCTTTTACCTCAATTAACCACACTACATTAAAATTATCTGTTTCCCTTTATAATCTTATCCTCTGAAGAATAGGGACTTATCCCTTACTCATTTTATATTCCAAAAGACATGCACTCAAATTTATTGGAGGAAAAAAGAAAGTTATTACTACTTATTTCTGTTTTGAAGATTAAATTACATGTAAAGGCATACCATGCATAAAGATCTCAGTGGCTATCAGTATTTGTTCATAATTTTTGACAGTCTTATATATGAGGAACATCTTACCTCCTATCTGCAACTGCTATTCATTCATTTAGCAAACATTTATATTCATTCAACAAATACCCATACCTAACACTGTTCTGGGTGTTCTGGTTTAGCAAAAGTGAATAAAATAAAGTCCCTGCTCTTATGGTGCTTAAACCAAGGGAGGGGGAGTGGAGGGTGGAGAAGAAAAACAATAAACAAATGAATAAACATAAAAATGTTACCTGGTCAAAAAATGCCATGAAAAAACCAAAGCAGGATATGAGGATAAAGAGTGATGGCGTTTTTTTAATAGGGTCTGTGCTGTTTCTCATACAAACCTCTCTATACCCTAATTAACATCCTCAAGAATTACTACAGATCATTCCCTTGGAGCCAGGTGATAACTAACAAAACAAATATATTTCACTAGTCTTGTGTGAGAGACATCCGGATAGCAACTAGTACGTTTATAACATTTTCCAAGATCTCCTGTATTACGTTCTACCTTTCCATTAAGTATCCCAAATAGTCTCAATTCACCATTTGTATTATTTAATATAGACATAAGACTGTCACAACAATGCTTAACTGTTTCATTTTGCAGTTGAAGTCTGCCAATCAAACGAGAATGAGTAAAGGAATCTCTCACCAAAATGCTACATTAAGTACTTCTAAGAGTCAATACTGCAAATGGAAATGCCAACTGTGTGCTATGGCAACAGAGTAAGAGGCCCCAGTAATCTGGGGGAGCAAGGAGGGGAGGATTCATTGAGGAAAGCCTTCCTGTGCAAGTTGACGTTTCAACTCAAAGCTGCACAATCGACAGGAGTTGGCCAAAAGAAGTGAGGTTTGGGTAGGAGAAAGTAGGGAAAATCAGTCTAAAGAAAGAGAGCTGCCAAGAGCGGGCCAAAGAATCTGGCACATTTGAGGGACTAAAAAAAGCCCCAAAGGGCTGGAACAGAGAGCACGGGGGGGGCAAGGGTGGTCGGTAGGGAATAAGCCTGGAGAAGTCTGTCTGCGTGAGACTGCTGGGCCACTGTTCAACGAAAGTCAGGAAAGAGTCAGAAATATGAAATTCTATACTAATTTCCATTCCTTATTTTCTTGACTACCTTAAAAAAATGACTGACTGTGTCCTGCAATTCCTCTGTGCTTGGTGTGGGGTCAGTGGAGAGGTGGAACAGAGACGGAGCATTCTGATGTTTCCTAGTAATTAAAGGCTACTTTAATGAGATAAAAGCGATTCAGATTATTAGCTTGGTTTTGTTTCATTGTGGTTTTTTTTTACATTTATTTTCATGCTCTATAACAGTATCTTTTGAACAAGAAGCTTGTGTTGGAGTCAGAGTCTGTACAAGCAGCACAAGAACCTCTCCATTCAGAGGCAAAGTTAGAGAACAAAGGAGACGCTCTACCAGTGAGCTCCGGTCTCCTCAGTAAGTCAACACAGGCAGCCCTTTGAGCAGCTAGGAGAGACCTAGTTTTGCATTCTTACGAAAGAGAAAGAAACACAGAATGGGAATTGCCTATATGAAGCTACTAAAAATATATATATATATATATTCCCGACTAAATGTGATAGCCTCTGACACACTGAAAGGGCTATTTAGAGAAAGAATTTAAAGAATTAAAAAATTACCACTTTATATAAAGAATCCCAGGACAGCCCCTCAAACTAAAACTCAAGTTGTGGTTCCCATGAGAGAGAATACATTGTAGTGATCACTGTATCCCTGGAGCCGGGCTGCCTGGGTTGAAATCCTAGCTCGACCGATGTGCAGCCTTGCGGCCTTGAACAACTGATGTAATGTCCCTGTGCCTCAGTTTTCCTAGGTGTAACATGGGAAGAACAGCAGGACTTACCTCCTGAGGATCCATGACGCAGTACGTGTAAAGTGCTTAGAACAGTACCTGGCCATAAATACTCAACAGATGTTAGCTATTATTAGCTAACTGATATTCATTTTATGAATCCATAATTAATCATTTCCTATAAACTTTTGCCTATGAAACCCAGAATCACCAATAAACCAAACAAAAAATCCCCAGGTCTTTCTACAGGATGGAACACTGAAAGCAGATGAAGACAGCAGACCTACCAGTGGTGCCCGTAGGGCAGTTGGTGCACACCACCTCCTTTGTTTTGGGGACAACAGCACAACTTGAGCCCCCAGGACATGGACAGGGTTGGCAATCAGAGGAGGTACCCGTGGTTGAATCTCCATAGTAACCATCGCCACACTTCTCACAGTGGGGGCCAGCTGTGTTGTCTCTGCAGTTACAAACACCTATGTGGAGAGCAAGTATGAGAAAACAGGCGAGTGTCTAAATAAATGAGACAATGAGCATTTCCTACTCAACTGCAAACGAGAAGCTAGGTCCTGCAACCGCCAAAGATCACCTCACCTGTCTCAGGGTCACAGGTCTCACTGTGTCCATTGCAGGTACAAAGCACACACGGACTGTATGGTCCAAGACTCGGAGTTTCTCTTCTGTAACCTGAGAGGCACATCTCACAAAACTGCCCTCCATACCCCACTGGACAGGTACAGGACTCCACCCAGGTTGCAGGGACCCCAGGCCCGGGCCGAGCACTTGCCAGGGTGACATCATCCAAATATCCTGCACCTGTGGATGGCATGGAAAAGAGCGTCACTGAACTGGCTCTTGTTTTCCAAAATCTTGTGAAAAGTCAACAACGCTAAAAAGTAGCCAGACCCAAAATTCCAGAGAAAACCAGCCATTAGCTTAATTCATCCACGGGAGAAGGTAATAAGAAAATAACATTTAGAACAATCACGTGGTACTGGGTGCTAAGTATCTGGAGCAGTGGTACAGCAAACTTGTATTTTTATAAACACACACACATAGATTTGTCAGATTTTACAGTTCTCCCAGTCACCAACATGAAAATGAAAAGTGTTGGACAATCATTTGGGGCCAGAAGAGATATGAATAAGAGTGTAGGGGAAAAGAAGAGCTTAAGTCTACAGCCATTCAGCAGTGTTTCTGTTCTTTTGCCACACTACGCAATGACCAGAGTTCAAGGATGAGAAAGAAGGGAAAACACCTGTCAAAAGGTAATACTCAGGTTATATTGTTTTGCCCTCCATAAAACAGCACAAACAACTAAGTCCCAATAGCCAGGATGAGATTACTTTAAGTCTTCCCTTTCTAAAAGAGATTCTTTCTTTAATCTTGTTCCTACTCTAAAATTATAGTTTCTTTTCCTTCCCTATAGCCAAACTTCTTAAAAGAATATTCTTTACTTCTTTACCCTCAAATTACCTTTTAAAGCACTGCAATCTAACTTCAGTTTCAACACTTCTTAAAAAAAAAAAAAAAAACAACTCACCAATGACTCCTTAATCACCCTATCCAAAACCCAATGGTGCTGTTTTCCTAAACTTTTTAAATGTTATTCTTCCTTAAAATTCTTTTTCTTCCCTGGGTCTCAAGACATGGACCTTAACTATGTTTCCAGGATTCCATCCTCTTTCTCTTTCTTCTTTTGTATTTCCAAGTTAAAAAACTATTGCCCATATGTTGACAACTTTTTAAATCTAGCTCTCTAGTCCTAATGTCTTCCTAAGCCCCAGATCCGTATTTCTAACTACTTATAAGACATGTTCATCTGCATATTCATGCCGGCCTCTCCAAAGCCGACACATCCCAGCTGCTGATGCCACTCCAATGCCATGCCATCACTCTGATGTCACCTCCCCAAACAGCTGTAACTTAAGAAAAAGTTCCTCATTTTAAAAATTTTTTAAAGGACAATAATTTTAAATGCATATTTTTAAAAGCCTTGTTCACCTAAAATTATAACAAATGTTCGTTCAATAATTTATCATTTTTAATAATTTAGCCAATGGTTCAAAGGACTTGATAATTAAATAGCAGTAAATAAAAAGAAATGAAAATTAAGCAACTTGAGCCAGCAGAATTATAATTAGGCTTTTTAGAAAATCCATTTATATACAATGTAACCTCAATTAGCTTATTAATTATAGAACAATACTACCTACTAATGCTAGCAAATTTTCCCCAGGTCCTTAAAAGCAGTTAAAAAATGCAATGTTTTTTATATATAATTTCTGCATAATGTGGGAGTTTATACACTTCTCCATGTTATAGTATTTAGAGAGAGACTTCTGCATTGTTACACATCCTTCTCCCTAATCATCTTCTTAAACAACTCTCCTAAATTACATCACAACTTACTTCTCTCACTGTATGTCCCACGGATCTTGATAGAGGTCAAGTTGTTTAGGAGCTTCTGAAATTCAAAAGGGGTAAGGGTAGGTCTCCAAGGGTAATCTGTTGCTTCATGGAGCCTGGAAAGAAAGAAAGGGCCACAGTAACCTCTGTCAGGATACTTCTGGGTGTTGGGAAAACATTTCTTATTCACTAATGCCACCAATGATGCAATGCTCTGACAATCTAATCAAATCAAAAATGAGACTGTTGATTTGATAGTACAATTGGAAAACATAAAAGTAAACAAAGGAAGACTCCCTTTTACAATGTCACCATGATAACCCCGCAGTTTTTCTTTCACATATACCTGGAGGCCAGATAAGCTTAGATAAAAAAAACCACTTTCACAATGCTGGTCAAGTCTGATTTTACAAAGAAGGCTATCTTACCTGAAGACATACTTCACAGTGGTCTCACTGGGATAGGCATTGCCCTGAGCTATCAAGGGCACGGACACTCGTAAGCCAGCCCCCTCAAGCACAAGGTCTTCTGCAGAGAGGCGAGTATCTCGCCTGTCCACTCGAAAGGAGAAGGAGAGGTTCTGACCATAACTCAACACCTGCTTGCCCAGGAACTTTGCTGAAATGCAGACACATGGTGGGCAAGAATGTCAGAATGAGACTAACTGGAAGCACACAGTAAGTCAGACTGCTTTCTAGCCTTACTTACCAGGAGCAATGAAGTACCTAGGAAAGTAGCTATCCGAGATCACGGCGATATCCTGCCTCTCAGAGGACCACTCGAGAGATGCTTCAGAGCCATCCCTCTGTTCCACACGCCACCCATCCTCATCTGCAGGCAGAGAAGGGAAACAAGCACTGTTACACTGTGAACATCCTGAATTCAGGTCCTCTATATACCACAAAAATGTGTAAGACCACACACCTCGTATATAGAAAGTCACCAGTAGAAGTTTTTGAATAAATGAATCCTACAACAGTATCTATATATGCTATACCCCTCAAGCTGTATTTTACTTTGTTATTACTCATATAACATTTGTATGCACTATTCATTATGGTAAATTCTAAAACCATAAGCATGTTTTCATTAGATTAAAAGGCCCAATAAGAAAAATTATGCATATTAAATACCAAGAAGTAGTGCCACCATCAAAAAGCCCTCAAAGAGCTTCTGATTTTTTAAAAAATATATATATATTGTAAGTGTAGTCCCACAGTTCTAGGGGGTTGGGGGTTGAGGTCTAAATTACCAATCTGAAAGGTAGAGGAGACAGAATAAACACTGTAGCCGACGGCATTGGTACAGACAGAAGAATGCCCAAAGCAGAAGCAGGGTGTGCAACCCCTAGGATTAGATGACTCCAGATTAAAGTATCCAGGTTTGCATCTAAAGAAGATTAAGATACAAGCAGTTACTCTTTTTTACTTGAAATGTGATAACAGAGAAAACACAATGTAGGTAGAGAAAGAATGAGCTACCTCTCACAATTGAAGCCTTCGACATTGTCTTTGCAAACGCATCTTCCTGTTTCAACATTACATTCATCTGTGCTGCCGGAGGGATTACAGGAGCATGGCCTGCTCGATGGGAAGTGGAACAAACAGAGAAGACAGAAAAGAAATTCCACTCTTAAAGTCAAGCTTCTGTTTCATGTGCTGATTTTTAAAAACAAATACATATAGAACAAAATGAATCCTGTAGTCATTTTTATATTTGGATTTGGTTTCAGTCTAAGATTCTCACCGTTTAGATATTAAACCTCTGCTTACTCTCTGTACAAACCAAACCCCCATGGCTCATTATTATAGCTAGTCTCGAATCTTGCTGACAATTGTTACAGGAAAAATGTCCACATTGCTGCCAATACCCACAAGATCTATTATCATACATCGACTGTATATAATCTATAAAGTGTTCTTCTGGTTTTGCAAACATTTTACCTGCATCCTGCCTCAGTGAGAGAATGGAATCCAGGCTGGCAACGGTCACACTTGTCCCCCATCACTCCCGGCTTACAACTGCACCTGCCGTAACTATCACACTGTGTGCTCAGAGAACCTGAAATTCAAAGAGCTCATTGTCAACCACAGATCCAGCCAGATGTGAAAGTAAAACTAGTATGTTGAAGACAGACAACTGGTAACTAATTGTCTGAGAACCAATATGTAATCTCTAGGTGGTCACAGAGAGAATAAGGATCAAATTTAAAATCACAACTCTCTCAAAATCAAGCCCTTTTAAGCCATGATATTTTAACTTTCCAGACACACTCTAAGATGAATCTACTCATCAATGTTGAAAAACGCAAATCATTCTGCACCCAGCAGTACACTGCACACAAGACCAGTCACTCCTCCGTGGGCCAGCACAGCTCCTCACAGCCCATGACTAGAATTTACGTATACACAGGCCTGAACAACAAAAACAAAGGTCAAACTCTTGAAAAAGTAGAATCGGCTGGACTCAGAGTGCTGTGCATCTCTGGACACATGCTACCATACTGAGGATGGTTCCACCCTCTAAGAAGACTA
This sequence comes from Lemur catta, assembly GCF_020740605.2. NCBI lineage: Eukaryota > Metazoa > Chordata > Mammalia > Primates > Lemuridae > Lemur > Lemur catta. The sequence continues at coordinate 18,972,506 of NC_059150.1, read as the reverse complement.
GACTAAACAAAATCATTAACAAGGAAGAACTCACAAAACAGTTAACCTTTTACAGTCAAAGTTCAAATGGTCTCTATGATCCGGCTGCCAATTATTTACAGCACCCCCCCACCTCCACACTTTCCTGTACACCAGAAAATCATTTGAAAGTTAACTTCGCTAAAGAGAGTGGAGGGGTGAGGCAGATCCGGAATCACTCGTGTTACAATAATGTACACACCTCCACACATGGCTGTGCAAATAACAGGAAATAAAGCTTTATTTTCTGCAGGGTGAGGACACAGGCAACTCTTATTTTATCTTTCAATCCATTTTCCTGTCACTTACCAACAGGACTACAGTGGCATGGAGAGCAGGCTTCATTGTTCCCCAGGCGGAAGAAGTTCTCTCGGCACCTCTCACAGTTGGCGCCATCTGTGTTATCCCGGCAGTTGGTGCAGTGGCCACCGTGGCCAGTGGAACGGTACAGTTCAGGGTCAAAGTAGCACTCCTGTGATCGGCCATTGCAGTCACAGGCTGTCGGCCAAAACACGTGAGTAAAGTCAGATCTGTGGACCTTTAAGAACAGCATTTTAAAAGGCTCCAAGAAAACCAAACCATAATTTCCCACATCTCTGAGACAGACAGATGGTGGTAGAGTAAGAATGGCCACCAGATACACTGTTCATTAAGAACAAAAAACAAAACAACAGTATGTTAATAAAGAATTTATACAGCCAGATTATCAATTTACTAAAAAATGTTCATCCCTACAAAAAAGTAGCACCATCATAAAACATTACAAGGAATTCATGTACTTAGAAAACAATGTGCCTCCGGGTAGTGGTTCATATACAAGTAAAAGCCAAGTCAAATTACAATTTTCCTGAATCTTTCTCCTTCATTCAAGTATCAACTCCAAGAACAAGGTGCCATTTTACATGCACGCTTCAATTTAACTTAACTTCTTAGGCCTCATATGATTCAAATACATTAAGACACTAACTTTCAAAGTGCCAGATTACTTGCATGTCCAGACTGGGGTAACCTGAGAAACATGGGTTAAAATTAACGCCTCTGTAGATGGAAGACGAATTAAAGGGAAATCTAGATCTTCCAGATCCATCCATCTACTCGGGAGCCACAGTTCCACCTGGGTCACCTGTTAAGTGACTCTATTCCCTGCAGGGCACAACCATAATTTAAGAACAAGTATCGGTAGTCACAGAAATCCTTTACTATATTTATATTAAGATGATTTCCTCAGAATTATTGATTCTGCCCAAAATATAGACAGTATATGTAGAGCACTACATAAAAATTAAGTTTTATATGGGTTCAGACAGAGCAGGACATGTTATTTTTTAAATATTTGAATATATGTATTTTCTTTTGTTTTTTTCCTCTCTTATGATCACTTCTTCTATAGTACACTATTATAATAAAAACTTTTTAAAAAACTTGAGTTGCCGACACCAAAAATTAGAGTTTTGTCAAGCTAGTTGCACAGCGCCCTCTCCCTTCTTCATCAGCTACTTCTCCTCCCTCAGGCTGCCCTAGGTTGCCCTCCATCCCCCAGCTCAGCCCACCTGAGTGGTCTGATGCTGAGACTATGGAGCAGAACAACCCCCATGTCCACACCGTTCCAACCCACAGCTTAAAGCAGATGCTGCGCCTCCCTCCTTGATCGAAGGCAGCTGTAATTTTCTCTTCCCTAGCCCCACTGTCTTGACAATAATGTGCAGTTGCCACAACACCCAGAAACTTCACTGTTTGAGGTGACACAGTGCTGAAAGGACCAAGGAGAAAAGCAAATTGACTTGGTTCCTCATCAAAGTCCTTCAGCGACAGCACCCAGGTCATTTGCTAGTGGTAAGCTGGCAATGTTTGCTTTTTAGTAATTTCCTAGATAGACTCAAAATATGACATCATTAAGCAGAATACTTTTCAAGCACACATGTCTATTTAGATGCTACTATGTCTTAGGAGTATGTCATTTTTTTTTCTTTTACCAGCCTTTATCATACAGCTTCTAACACCGGATATTACAATTCAGTAATGGAATGCTCAAGCAAGTGCTTCCGAATGCTACAGGAGGCTGTAAATTTTATTTGCAAATCTCAGATTTGTTGAGGGAAAGAAAAAAATGAATAAGAAAATCTGATCCAGGTAGCTCAATGGAAATAATCATGAATAAAGATATTGGTCCATTCTCAAGGTTTCTGCCAATAATTTCTGCAAGTTCACAGTGTCTTCTTTCTTATTCCCTTTATTTTTAAGAGAGTACAATAAAGAATATTTGCAAGGACGTAAGAAACTTATAGCTGCTTTAAAAGTTTTATTGTTAAGTCCCTGGCAAATCCTGATTATCTGGTTCCTTTCTCCTGAGATTTCTTTATCTGTTCAGAATAAACCATGGCATTATGAAGGGATAAATAATGTATTATCTTTTTTGTTTTACCCTTTTCTAGAAATATCAGGACCTAATCTTCCTCCCAAAGTCACCCACCTCTCCATGGGGAGAGTGGGAAAATTCTCCTCATTGCACTCTTTCATAAGATAAAGGAAAAATAATTTTGAGAAACAATTTTTTGAATGGCAGTCTTAGCCTAGAACTCACCGTACTTGACACATGTTAATCAATGAGCTTGGCTGCCTGAGTAAATGAGTAGGAAGATTTTAAAGGGCAACAAACACAAGACTAGAGAAACTATATTCTAGAGTAGGCTACACTGGCCCAGGATTTGGATCTATGCAGATTTCCACACCTTGAAGATGCTGCTCTCAGTCTGGCATGTGTGTTCATGAAGGAAACACGAAACCAGCACAGTTTACATTTACAGCCAATTGCCTTCACCTATGATCTTCCTCTGACATGCATGCAATTTACTGTTTTACTCTCTCAAACTATGCAAAAAAGCATGGCCTTCCAGAGCTTTCTTTTCAAGGAAGAATAAAAGGAAGGCACCCATTCCTTCCTTTCACCCTAGGCAGTCCTTAGCACAACAGAGCAGACTGATGCCAAGGGGCACTCACGCAGGCATTCGCTGGCACTCTCAGCCGTTGCCCTCCTCCATGGCCGGTCATTGAAGAAAGGAAGACACTTTTCGCAGTCTACTCCGTATGTGTTGTGTTTGCAATTACACACCAGCTTGTCAAATTCGTTCTTCATACACTCGCTGGCATGTCCATTACATTTACACCTGGAGAGAGAAGAGACACTCCAAAGAATGGAACTACTGCAAAGACCCAGGAACGCATGCAGAAAAACTATGTACACAGAGAACTGAAAACAACCCAAGAACATTTTTGAGTTTTACCACTCAGATGTATAAACTCAGCAACTGAGCAAGATTAAGTAATGGCTGTTTGAATTTTCAGGGATGAAAAAAAATTAAACAAAAAGATAGCTTTATTTAACAAAGGATGGGGTATCAGCCAGATATGAGAAGAAAGTCCCTAATAATTTCTGGGGATATCCATAGGATCAATTCCTGGAGACAAACGTGTGTCAAGAGGCAGCAGAGTGTGGTGGTTTAGGAACGTGTGTGCTCTGAAGCCAGGCTGCCTAGGCTTGAAACCCTTCCCTGTCACTTACCAGTGTAACTCAAACTCTGTGCCTCACCCGTAAAACAGGAATGATGATAATGCCAATTTCATAGGGTTATTGGGAAGACCAAGGAGTTGTCTTGTGTGCTCAGGATTGCGCAGGCACGTAAGTCAATAAATGTCAGCAATTACCTGCCACAATGACGTTAAAGTATGCTAATCTAAAGGTGGTGAGACACATTAGCTACCCCACCACCATATGGGTGTCTAGTAGTCAGGTTATGTGTGAAGGATCCCCTCAGTGCAGGTATGACCATGAACTAAATAAGGCCTCATGGAAATTCCCACGGACGCTAACGTGCACTGTGTGCCCTGACATTTCTCTCACTTGCTTCCTTAAAGACAGCAATCCATTTCGTGGCTTCAACCACCTATTTAATACTACACTTAACCAGTTCAGAATCATCTGCTGGGCCAGGATGAGTCCCAAACTTAGATCTCCAGCTCTCATCCTTCTCCCAAGCTCTTATCTTTGCTGCATAATCTTAGATATCCCCCTAAAATTTTACCTGTCTACAACTACATTCATCATCTCTCCAAAAGTAGCTCATCTTCTTTATTTTGTTAATGGTACCACCATTCTTCTGATCATTAAACCTTAAAATCATCTTTCATTAAAGTTCTGAGAATTCTTCCTTCACAGTAAAATGCACCTATATGTCCCTTTCCATTCTGTTGTCACCAGAATAATGTCAGAGTTTTGTTGCCTAACACGTAGACTACCCAGCATCATAACAGGAATATAAATTCTCTTACTTGTACTCTCCTTTCACCCTGCTTACGCATTAATCTTCCTAACCCACTGTTTTGATATCACAGCCCTACTCCAAAAATGTCGCCTGATTTCTCATTAAAGTTCCCATCAACTTTTACTGAGCATCAATCCCATACCAAAAATAATACATGCAAAAATAATTTTTCTGCTCTTGAGACCTGAAAGTCTAATACAGGGAGGTAAGTCCAAGATTTTTAGCCTGTTGTCTAAGGTCTCTGCCCATCAAACTATCTTTCATATTTACAACTCTGCAAATTCATACAGAGATTTTCCTTAAGTAGGTTTATACTCTCCCATCTCTAAACTTTTCTTCATGACATGCCCGTCCCTCTTGCACCCAACCCAGACATCCTCCTTCCTTATGTAAATCCCACCTATTTTTCAAGACCCAGCTCAGATCCCATCTGCTTCCCTAGCCTGACAATTCTGTATCATTCTTGATATGTGACATCTTTTCTACTGCTGCTTGATCTTTTTATGTATAACATGTGACTACCAGTATTTTAATTTTCACATACTCACACATCAACTGCCCCATTCATTTGTAAGGTCCAAGACAGTCAGGGCTTCTCAGAAGGATATCAGTCTTATCCTCCTCAGTAACTTCACAGCTTTGCAGTTAAATGGTCAATAAGAATTCACTAAGTGTGTTGATTTGACAGTTTTGGAAAACCTAATTGCTTAGTTTCCAGAATAAGGAGAAGATCCGACAAGAAAAATATTCTAGGTTTTAGCCTATCTTTCCAGATACACATTCTCACTCACTAAGGACTGCCGCTCCTGCCCTTGGTAAAGAAAAAGTCTAACAACAGTATTAATACAGTTGTAAACAACTTGCTAATTCACTTCTACAACAAAGCTCCAATCACTTTTAAGGCTGATTCAATAGTTTACTTACCTGCCACCCACAGCGAAATCAGAGATAGCATAGTAATAGGACTTGAGAACTTTGGGGTCATTAAACACTTCATCTCCAAAAGTGTTTAGGCGATTGAGAGTCACTCTGATGTCAGTGGCAGTTACCCATTCCTGTCAGGAAGCAGAAACATAACAGAGAAGCAGAGGGACTGAAGATGAGAGACATAAACGTCACAAAATGTTCTAGTTACTGTATCATTTAACTTATGTCCCCTTCTAGCACTAAATCTATAATATTCAATGACTTCTTTAATTTCTTAATGTTTTTCTCCCCTTTAACTCTTCCCTTCTTTGATCTAAATTGTTACTTTACTACTCCAAGTCTCAGAAGCAAGAATAACACTAGTTTCTTCAAAAGGTGGTTGAGAGGCTTAAATGACACATATAATGCCTAGCATACATTAGGTCCCAGTACACACAGCCCGTCTCCCCCTCCTGCACCCACACTCACATCCAGACGGAAAACCAGCTCAGAGCTCACAGAGCAGCACACTTGCGTTAGATACGCTGGTCATGGCTACTCTGCACCACCTCTCCCTCCCTGCAGACCCACCACCGACAGATCTGGGGGAGGTACCCGAGTACACCGGCCTGAACCAATCAGATGCAGTCTGTTTGTCTGGACCCTTCCCAAACATCACCTTCTCTGTGACGTCTTCCCTGGCCACCCCATCTAAAATTGCCATCCCTCCCAACTCCCTATTTCCCTTTCCTGCTTTTTGTCTGTTTCCACATACACACCTGCCCCTCCCTCTTCACAACGTAAGCACCAGGAGCACAGGAAATTCTTGTCTGTTTTGTCCACTGTAGTTTCCCTTAGGGTTTAGTCTATAGTAGGTGTGCAAATAGTATTTGCTGAGTGAATGAATGAATTGGAAGAAACCACACCTGATCCAGCTGGTAGGTATACCATGATGGCAGAGGACAAGAATGGGGGTTGCACACTTTTTCCCCAGGTTTTATGAGATCTGAGCCCTTACAATAAATGCCCTTTCATGGAGATAATTTTAGCCAGATGATTACATGTATGGTAGACTGTTATAATGATCCCAGTGAATCATGTCTGCCAAAGTCCACACCCTGAGCAGGCCCTTTCCATGCTGACTCTAGGCTTGTGCTGTGACGGGTTTTCACCGAGGGAACATCGACAAATGCGACACAAGCAGAGGCCTGGTAAGTGCTTGTGCACAGGAACATGTCCGCCCTCACACGAAGAAGCCTGGCCCAGCCTCCTGAGGATGGAAGACCAGAGGCAGAGAGCTGACCTGCCAGGTGAGGGAACCCAGGCGCTAATACAGAATCGTGAGAAGTAAGAATCACGGTTTAGACCATTAAGTACTGGGGTGGTGTATTATGTACAACTACTCAAAGACACTGTTTCCATTTTAAGTCTTTCCTAGTGACTGCACGTCAGAATCGCCTTCAGAGACGAAAGCAACTGCAGAGGCACAGACATCTGTGTTTCCAGAAGGTTCCACCTGAGACCGGGAGGCACAACCTTGATTAAGAACCACTGCCTTAAACCACGCCAAACACCTGGCAGACAGAACAACATGGAGAGCTCATAAAAGCTCATCTTCACGCAGCCTCCAAGTATAATTAGAAAGGAGAAGAGACGATGATTTCACTGCATCCAAACTTGGAACTCCAATAACAACTCCCACTCAAGGCCACAACGGTAGGAATCTTTTGGTCGTCTGTAAATAGCTAATCATATCTCTGTTTTTAATGCTTATTATATCTTCTATAAGCTTCATCTTTATCACAGCTATCCTTGAATAAAAGCTTCTTAGAGGCTGAAGCTAAGCCATTTTTTTTCATAATGCGCATCTTAAGAAGGACAGAACATGGAGCTAGATTTTTTTGAATCCCAGTTCTGCCACTTAAAACTGTGTGATTTGGGGCAAATGATATCCTTTCTGGGCCTCTGATTCCTCATCTATAAAATATAGATAATAAAAGTATCTACCTTAAAGAGTTACCGTGAGGATTAAATGAGTTACTATATCTAAAGGGCATAAAACAGTGCTTGTCACATTATAGCATGCTATAGTAAGGACAATAATAAATGCTAATTATTACTATTATAGATCAATACATTACTCATATATAGTGAAACGAGGAACGGTCTCCCCCCCCATCTGGGAGATTGAAGCTTCTGGAAGGAGGCCGAGGGAGTGATGGGAAGAGAGGATGCCAGCCTCCCTCCTGCCTCTCCTCATTGTCAGATCAGCTAAAAGTCAAATCAGCTCAACCTCCTTGGCAACTGGGTACAGAGCCAGAGCTCTTATATCCAGAGACACATAATTAATGTTACTGCATAATGAAACCAACTGCCCAAATCTATGCAGGAATCTCATTAGTGTCTATAGCATAAGGGGCAGCAAACATCAGAATTCTTACAGATGGGGAAACTGCTCAAGCCAGACTGACCAGGTACACAGTTAGCGAAGGTGCCAGAAAACTACAGTTACAAAGTTGTTATCACTGCTCTTTCCTACTGACTATACTATTGCCTCTCCAGGACAGGAAAATATAATACAATAATTTGCTACAGGAAGAAACAAGACTGGCAAATGTTTGCTGGCTTACCAGTTTAAAGAGTATTTGTATTAACAGATCACCTCTCCCTGGGGCATTCAGTCTTCTGCTTTTTCACCTATCAAAATCAGCTATTCTTTATGCCATTTATTTTGAACATGCCTTTATCTCCATTACAAGAAACACATTTCTGAAAGGCCTTGGCAAACATACTCATTGCTCACCATAACCTCAGAGTTTACCGAGTGCTTTCACATTCATGACCTCCTGGCAACCTACAGAAATACAATGGAAGGCGGGAAATGGACCCACAGATAAATACATTCTCATCATTTGCCACTGTCCGAAACCATACAACCAAATTAGAAAAACAGCCCTTGAACATAATAATAAATTCCAGAGAGAAAGAACAAGAAGACAGAAAAGAAGAAAGCCCAGAAAAATGGGGGACTTCCTATCTAGAAATCACAACAGCTTTTCATAAAATGAACATAACATTCAAAAACCGCATCCAGTCTTCTTCGTCTCAATCAGCACAGGCTATTCCCCACTTAGATGTTGACTTCAGCCACATGACAGCAGCGTCTCCAATTCTGCGTTAATGTGCTGAGTGGGGCATGAGGCTCACTAGTTTTTCCACAGGAAAAGTTCACAGAAATCTGAGCAATACATAAAAATTCTACATGACGGCATATAAGGAATATGCATATAGAATTCATGAGAAAAAAGAAAGCTTTCATTCTTTCTATTGTTAAGCAGGGAATGGTTTCTATCATGATACTTCGGCACAATACCATGGGTTCCTAAATTAATATGCTGTCACTAACACACACCCTTTCAGGCAATGAGTCTTCATAATGGTTGGCAACAGTGCCAGACAAACCAGCCAAAATTCCCTTGTGTAATAATGAGGGAAGGTGGCATTCTTAAATATCTTGCTTCAATTGTTCCCACTTACTTATTTTAAAAAATACTTTTATTTTGTCAATTCAGGGAAGAGGTGTAAGAAAACGGGGTAGATTAGGCCAAAACATCCTCTTCAAAAAGTCAGAATCAAAATGTTTCAACCTCAAGTACACAGACTAAAGTTAAAATCATTCAACTTTTTAAAAAAATGTGTCAAGTTTACATCCCAGGATATATTGCAAGCCTGTAAGAAAATAAGAACAAACATCAACCAGGCAGTAGGAACAAAATTACTTTCTTTCACCTTGTAATAGCACACAGGAGAGCAGAACAAAATCCAGCTGTCGTGGTGCTGAAGTAGGTTCTACTCCGATCCCTCCGCTCGCAAGTGGGACTCCAGCCCTCTGCAGTGATCCTCCCGCACCTAGCATGCGGCAGAACTAACTGGCCCCAAGCCAACCAGGGGGAGCCTACCTGCAGCACGGGGCTGTTGTCAAAGTTGTAGGCGCTGGGCCTTCCTTCTAGGGTGGAAAAGGCCACGTTGCCCCCCGTCAGGGGAGAAATGTCACTGAATTCGTCAGTGCACAAGGCCTGCTGCTCGTCCCCTCCCGTCCTGATGAAGCCGCGGTTGGCCTTCGAGTAGGTGTTCTCGCAGGAGCCGCTGTAGTACTGGTAAGGAGTCCAGGGCCCGTCCTCCCTCGTGCGCTTGTAAATGGCAAAGCTTTCCGGGCGGCTGGTATGGAACTTGAGGCGTACATAGGTGATGTCAAAAGCTTTTCCTATGGGAAAAACACATCGAAATTCTTAAGTCATACGTATAAAGCAAAGAAACCTCCTCTTTTCCAAGTTTGGTTTGGAACTTAACGAAGAGGGTACAAATCACTTTGTACACATTAGACTAAGACGACTCCAGAACACACAACATATTGATTATGTCCAAAGGCTACTCTAAAACTGGAAACAGTGCGTATTTTCCCATAAAATGACAAATTACAGCTGGGTTCGTAAGTTGGCTCATAGAGGTCTGCTCATGACATGCACTGTTGAAATTTTGTTTGCAATGAAAACTGGTAGCATATATTAATACTGTACCTATACTATTAAATAAAACAAAAAATTTAATAAAAAGCACTTTTATTCTTAATGCTGGTACTTCAGCAAAAGCTTAACTAAAAGATACAAAAGCAAATATGTGCTGACCTTCCTAAGGGGTCTTCTGGGCACTTTCAAGCCTAAAAACTCATCCTTTATTAACTGTATTGTTACTACTGATGCAGGAAGAATATTATCAGTACTATTCTTTCACTTATCTACCAGGTTAAGAAACAGAAATTTGAGAAAGGGAAAAGGATGTGTCTGAGAGATGGAGTTAGAGAGTACAATAGGAAAGAAGAAAAAAATCTCCTTTAGTAGCTAGATGAGATAGGAAAAAAAAACAAGAAAAGGAGAAAGATTTAATAGAGGTTATGTTCGAATATGTTCAAAATAGAATATATAAGAAATGAGCTCTTATCAGGGAAGAAAAGGGAGGACTCAATGGCCCATCATCTCTCTGCAGGAAGAGTCACTGGGTCAGACACTTCCCTGCAATCACCAGAGCATGGTCTGGTCAGGATGGCTTGGCCGCTAGCCAACACGTCTTCAGGAGGGTAAAAGCAATCATGTGCATCTGTCTGTAAGCACCATTCATGCACACAGTGGGTCTTTCTATCTCTGACAAAATCTAGACTTGCTACTTCTCTGTTACAATGAAGATCACAGTTTGGTCGACAGGTATTTGGCTGGGCACACTGCATGCTCAGCCCTGTGCTATATATGTTGGGGGATAGGCTGCGTTGGACATAAGGGGTCCTTGCACTCAGAGGCTTACAGTTTTTCCCCCAAGTGAATTAACTCCTCAGGAAGAACCTACCTAACCCTCTTCCTCCAAAACCCACAGAACAGGAATTTCTGCACTCTCAGAAGTGTCGAGGAGAGACTTCTGCAGCTCTCCCAGTTCCCTGCACCCGTCCATGCCTTTGAGACAAGGAGTGATTACTCAGGTGTGGCCTTAGCCACCTCTCTGACTGGCTGCCTGCTCGAGTCCCCCCTCCTCTCCTGCACTCCTCAGTGTGAGACAGTAGCTCTGCCCCTGTGTGGGCCGGGCCTGCTGCGGATCTGGGGCCGAGTAGGTGAGGCCAACTCAGGGGGGAAAGGGCAGAAAGCCCACGTAAGCTGTGTCCAGACTACATTCCTCAACCCATTCTCCAACTGGATATGAGGAACCACATTAGACTATTTCTCAAATGGTCTAGATCTTAGAAAAGGTTTCATTAATTCTCCTCTATATACATGAAACACACTCATACATATACGATCTTGAAAAGCCATGTGGCATGATGGAAAGACACAGGACTGGGCATTTTGAGACCTGGGTTCAGGCTCTGGCACCTTCATTTACTAGCTACATGATTTCTGCTCCACAAGTTTCTCCTCTTTGACAATGGGAATAATTACGGCCCCACCTACCTCAAGAGCTGTTGGAAGGTCAAACCAAGATCTGCACATTCTCGGTTAATTATAAAACTCTACCTACAAATATAAGGCATTATTATAATAAAGTTTGTGAAAAAAATTCCTGAACTAGGATCCTGGATATCTTCACACTAAGGGTCTGACTGTACCAGGGACTACCTGGCACAGTTGCCAAAGGATACTATACTAATACAGATCTTCTACCTCAGGTGCAGTATACGTTTTGCCTGGACACAGGTCACACAAATGTGGTTTACACACCTCCTGTTAAAAGAATGACAATCTCTTGATTGTCTCAAAAATGTCAAGACCACCTCTGAATGAGGGTGGGGTTATGGTGCAGTATCTGTGGCATTCCAGAGACTCGCTATCTAAGACATTCCAGAATGCTAAACAATTTGATTTTACTCAGGAGTAGGTGGCTTGGGATGTTCAAAGGCTTACTCACTAATCTGTGGATTGCAGATTACTCTTGCTTTTCTACATTCTCTCTCGACCTCTCTGACATCTCATTGTTCTTTAGTAAACCAACCTGCAGCAGACTGGACCAAAGGAGTGAAGGTAAAATGGACCAGACCATCCTGTGTTCCAGACCAACATCTGCACTAGCCATGCTCTGACAGAAACGGCCGTATGTGGCCACTCTCCTTGAAGCCACATATGCAGAGCCATGGGTGACAAAAATGTCCAGAAGGCAATTTTGCAATAATATAATTAAACCCTGAAGCACCCTACTTTCCGGTGCTGGTCTGGCCTTATTGGCGCTGAGCCTCATTTTCAGAGCCGCACTTCTCATTCTAACCTAAAGCCACAGTTGGAAGAGGCAAAGGGGCTCTGTGGCAGTCTGCACAGAGGTTCACACCTCCTCACGGCAAGACAGCCCCGTGCACTGCCTCGGAGCTGCAGCCAGCCCCACAGTGGATACAGGCAACTGCAATTCCACGCAATGATTCTATGCCAGGGGAAAGGCATCACGCTTGGGGAACATGGAGGAAGGTCACCTAACCCAGATTTGCGAGGCCAAGAAATGCTTCCTAGAAGAAGTGGCATCTAAATCCAAGACGTGAGGAATGCTTAGAATTAGCTAAGCAAGCAGGGACCAGTCGTCCAGGCAGATGAAAGAGCACATATGCAAGCCCAGAGAACACAGAGGAGTGGTCACTGCAGGAGTCAGAGTCCCACAGGACAGCTGGAACTGGAGATGGTGGCTGGAGAGGAGGTAAATAGAGTAAAGCACGCCAGGCCCGAGGTCATGGGAAAGAGCAACTTCAACTCAGGGGCAATGGCCAGCCCCTGAAGGGTCTGCACCAGGAAACACACGATCAGACCCGATTTTTAGAAAGACCACTCTGGCCATGGTGTGGAGGTTAGGCTGGAAGGGGCAGGACTAAAGGCGGGGAGGTCAGGAAGATGCAGCAGGAATCCAGGAGATGACAGAGGCTGAACTAAGAACAGGGAATGGAGGGATGGAGGGAAATGACTGGATTTGAGTGAGGTGTGGGACGCTGGCATCAATGGTAACTGGGAAGCGGTAGAGTATGTGGGGGACTGGAGCCACTTCTGAAGGACCCCTATGCTTGTACCCTGTTATCACACTAATTCATGGTCAAAGATTCTTTTTCTCATTCCATGAGGTGTATGATTAAGTGTAACTCAGCTTTCTAGTTTAAAAACAGCCCAGTGCGGAGTAGTACCATCCACTGAAATGAGAGCAGAGGCAGTCAGGCAGGGTTGGAGGCAGAGGCAGGATGAGGAGATGAGTCCAACTGCAGATACACTAGTTGTGAGGTGTCTGCAGGGAGCTGGGTGTGAGCAGCCTGAAGGGCTGAGAGAGAACTCCGCTTCAGACAGAGACATCTGGGATTCACTAGCATGCAGATGGATGTGGAAGATTTGGGTATGGTTGAGACCAATGAGACGAGAGTGCTGCGTGAGAAGAGACTGACCTTTGAGATCACCCTGAGAAGCAGCAACCTCTGAGGCACACACAGAGCAAGACGAGATTGCAAAGGAGGCTGGGAAGGGGCAGCCGGGGAGGAGGGCAAGTAAGAGTACAAATACCACAGAAGCCAAGAAAAGAAGCTTTTGAGGAGGGAAGAATCAATGGTGTTAAAATCTGCTGGCAAAGTCAAGTTAGGTAATGATAAAGAAGTGTCCATGAGCTTCGAGCCACAAAGAGGTCACTGCTGCACTGAAAGCAGCCCCAGGGGCCAGACCCAGTGGCTGGCATCGAGGATGGACGGCAGGTAGACACAGTAGGCCACCTGCTATGACATCTGGCTAAAGTGGGGGAGGAGAAGAGGATACTTGGAGGAGATACAGGGCCAAGGAAATATTTCTCTATTTTTCCTTTTCATTTTTCAGATAGGAGAGATGACCGTGTATTAAATGCTGCTGTGCTCAAGTCAGAAGAGAGGGAAAGGCTGAAAATACAGGCTGGGAAACAAGACTGGGATTCAGGATTGGGTGGGAGACTGGCTCTACACAGGAGGAAACCTGCCTCCCTGCTTTCTGTCTGGGTGCAAATGCAAGTGACTTTGTGAGTTTTAAGGGATAGAAGCTGAAAGAGTTCTAATGACTTTTTTTTTTCTGTGTAGTGAAAATCAAGGGTACTTGAAAGGGTTAGGGGCAAAGCCAGTGAGGAAATGTGGCTGAGGACTATTCGAAGAGTGGGAAACTTTCTAACAGCCACTGCAGAGCCCAGCAAAGAGAGCTGACTGGGGAGAAGCAGGCTCACTGGGCAGACAGGCTGCTGAGGAGAGGGCAGGAGGCCAGGACTTTGCTCGGACATCTTTGTGGAGGTGTGGTTTTCTACAGCAGCGTTCAGCACCCCCTTTTACCAGGGTCATAAAAGGACAACAAGACAAGGGGACCGCAGGTTTTCAAGGAATTTTGAATCTAGTCCGGATAAATAAGGAAGCAAATACAGAAAATGGAATGGAGGGTCAAGGCATGAGGTATCTCTGTTACCCGGAATCAACTGTAACCATGGATAATCAAGAACTGGAAAACTAAGGAGCTTTTCATCCCATTAAACAGCTACAACTGAGAGCTACCATGTCTTCTCTCTTACCATACTTCCCCACTCTTCATCTGTCCATCCTTCTCCTCTCACAGTTAACAGAGTAAGAAGACACAGTTAATTGGTAGATGAAGATAAACAGGACCAGGGCTTCTGATTTCCAGTGCAGTCACACTACTGTATTGTTATCACGCAAGCAACAGTAGACAGTACGACTTTAAGGTAAAGCAGCCAAGCCAAACGATTAAGGAGATCGGTGAGTACAATCCTGGATACATTCCAGCCACTAGACTACTAGAACATCTTCCACTGCTCACCTCATGTTCATGCACATGAAGACTAACCATGGATATATACACCATCAAGAAAATATTTAGCTTCTGAATGTTCTACTGCCTCTCTCCCTCCCCCTGCCACATTCATCCATAAACAACAAGAGAAAATCCTCAAGTGCAGATGTTTAGAATGAAGCACACAAAATTAACTAATACTTCCTGCTCTGAATCCTGCAGTTCATGCTGGCTGAGGGACCGAGCGGGGGGGGGGGGGGGGGGGGGGGCGCAGCTCGACGATGAGAATCCAGCCTTTGTTCACGCAGGGCCAAGCCCAGGAATTCTGTGTAAGCCTCCTACGTGGTGAAGTATTTCTAATCTCCCTGAGTAGGGGGAGAAACTCTTCCTGTCTTAGAATTGGATTCAAGTACTGACTGCTGGGGAACATAAATGCTCCTCTGTTATGTGCAGCTCAGAATTCCATGAGGATCTTGTGAAACAACCCCCCTTACAGATCAGTAATGAATGACAATGGCCACACAGAATTTCATAAAATTTCAAAATGCCCTTCCATAGCTTGAATTATAATTGAAGAAGAAAACTAGTTCATTCTAACGTATCAAATCAGGAGTCACTGGTTCACTATTGTTCTGATGTGCTAACGCTTGGAAATCAGAAAACGTAAATGTTCTTCTTGAAGCCAGACTTGACCTTAGGAATATAAAACCTTAATAAAGTCGTAGCACAAAATCAATTAGAGATGGGGTGTGTTTGAGTAACTAAATGGGATTCTCCAAACAGTTAACACAAACAGTAGTCGCAGAAAGCAACTATTTGAAAACGTTTTCCGTTTTGTTAGCATAACTGCTGGCTGAAACAAGAGTTCCCAGGACAACATGTCCAGCTGCATACCAGCTGTTATTGTTCCACCTCAGCGGACAGATTGCACAAATAGAGCCTTACCAATTAAGACGACCCAGAGCCAAGTTAATACCGAATGTGGGATCCTCAAGCAGATTCAGACGGGCGATCAGAAAGCGCAAAGAGGAACCACCGAGCACATGCCGTGTGTATGTTGAAGTGATCTGAGTACAGTGGAGTCATTCCAGCTGCTGAAAAACTCAGTCCTGATTGCCTGCTGATGGGCTAATTTCTATTGACTGAAACTCACCCTCACAGTAGTTTGTTTTTAAAAACTTATTACCCTGTTCCTTTCCCCTAAATCTCAGTACTCCTTTTTCATGGCCTCTCCCTTGTCAATGAGCCAGATGCCAAAAGTACAATGGGACAATCCCATAGAGAGTACATTTAAATCAGCACAACTTACAAATGGGGACAAGTAACGTTTATAGCTTTGTACAAAATAGTAATTCTTCACTAAATTTATTATTAAAAATGCAAAAAAACTTACAATTTGAGAAAGCAACCCTTTTAAAAGAATGAATAAAAGCCTTCAATAGTCATGTTTCCCAAGTACATGCAATAAGCACTTCCTATTACACTTGTGCCGTTGTTAACGACAGGAAGAAATGGCCAAGATGGGCAGAGCTGGAATATGGAGTCTCAAGTCTTTGCTGCCACAGTAGAATGTAACACAGCACATGGATAAAAGAGAAGTAGAGATAATCGTTTTAGAATTTTGTTTAAGGCTAATACAATTCTATACCGAAGGCTATTTATAAAATAATAGCATGGCTATGACTATGGAGCTAAGAGGAAAACAAAAGTTTTGAAATAGATGGTATGATTTTGGGGAGATACCCCCATAATCTGGTATGGAAACTGGATTTTTCCACAAAGTATCAAATTTAAAGTTTAAACCAAAGAAGACAATTCTACTCTTTGCCTATCATCCCCAAAATACCACTTGGTGCTATCACTTAATAAGACCATGGCACTAACCTAGTATAGCAGTCCTCAAAAAATAAAATCTTTCTGTTTGCATTGCCCAACTCCAATATCCAAAAATGCCATATGCTCTTCAGCAAACTGAAGGGCCAAAACTGATTTGATTTAATGTGGTAATTAAATATGAGATCATAAGAGCCATTATGTGAATAGAGACAGAATTTTTAACTAAACACTAGAATGTCAACCATGCTTGGTGGGTGATTTTATATAGGTTCAAATCACTGTTAAAGGATACAGACATTTTCCATTATTAAAACATAAATTTATCCTAATCTGTGTATCTGCCATTTTATTTGATATCTTCACCAAAAGAGAAAAGATTCCAAGCCAAGAACTGGGGAATATGCTGCCTTCTTAACCCAAACCTCATGCTTACAAGACTCAATACCAGCCGTAATTCAGGCTAGTAGGTCACAGGTATGCCTGAAATCCTCGAGCTGGGCTAAAGAAAGGAATGAGACCAGCATCTACTCCCACTCAACCAAGCTGAGACAAAAAATCCACTCACTCTGCTGAGCAAAGTTCCAACTACAGTGAACTAACTGACATGTGGGATTTAATGGAGTCACATAAAGAAAGTAAACACGTTAATTATAACACTAAAGAAATAAGTAAAAAGGCAATGAAATATAAGCTATATAAATAAAACTCATTTTAAAAATGTACAATTGTTAAGATATGAAAAAGAAAAAGATACCAGAATCTTATGGGAAGCTGTATCTTGTTCTGGGATATTCATACACTACTGAGAACTGGCTATAGTTTGGCTTTCATCTGTAATAGAAGGGTGAAGAATAGTAAAAGAACAGTGAGAAGGCAATAATCTGATTGGAAGAAATAATGGCTAACATCTAGTCATAGTGGTTTAATAAGAGACGAAGATCAACACTAATAATCCCCCACACACAGTCGCAAAAAGTTAACCAATAGTATACTCTTATTTTCTTAACAACTCTATTTGTGAAGCAAATTTATATGAAAGTCCACTGTGACAAGCTATTGCAAATATTCTAATCCTTCATTTTGGCAGAATGCCTCTTACTTTGTGATTTAATTCCTAATAAACTTGGCCCCTAATTCTCCCAGATAATGTACTATTTGCATCTGTCCTCAAAAGAAGAAATTAACTACAGACCCCATCAGATATCTTAAATACTAAAATGGATTTCTCAGTTTTCACATTTGCTTAATTTCTTACACAGGCACTCAGTAGGTCAAGGTTAATAGCCACAACTGGTCTTGATAATTGCTCAAGTCCAAATTCTTCCATTCATTCAACAAACATTTACCGAACACCTACTCTGTGCCAGTCCCTGTTGTAGGCACTGGGACTACAGCACAGAATAAGACAAACAAGCTCCCAACCTTGTGGAACTTACAGTCCCATAGGGAGCACAGCTGGGTAAGAAATAGATTTAAAAAAATAATAAAAATAAAAATTCTGCATGTCAGAAGATAGTAAAGAACAAAGTGAGGACACAATGTTTGGGGGAAGCTTATATAATTCAGTGGTATATCAGAGATGACTTCGCTGACACCGATAAGGAGACATCTGAGCAGAGCCCCGAAGAAGTATAACATCTCTGGCCAAAAGCATTCCAGGAATGGCGAATGCAAATACCCTGAGGCAGGGGCATGCTGGCAAGTTCCAGGGAGTAGTGAGGAGGTCAGTGTGGCTGAAGTAGGATGAGTAATATGGAAAGTATCAGGAGATGAGGTCAGAAAGAAGAAAGGACTGCCCTCAAGAAGGGCCTCGTAGGCCACTGTAAGACTTGGTTTCTACTCTGAATGAGATGAAAAGCCATTAAAGAATTTTGTACAAGGGAATAACATGCTCTGACTAGTATTTTAAAAGGATTACTCCGGCTGATGTATTGACAAAAGACTATAGAGGGGACGACTGAGAAACAAGAAGACTAGATAGGGGGGTTTTGTAATAATCCAGGTAACAGATAATGGTAGCTTGGTCCAGGCTAGAAGTGGTGAGCAATGATCAGAGTCTGGTCATATTTTGAGGATGGAATGAATGAGTTTTACTGATAAATTGGATGACGTGGGGTGTAAGCTTTGGCTTAATGCAACTGGAAAGATGAAGGTGCCATTTACTGAAACAGGTGCTGGGATGGAAAGCAAGGAAACTGGAAGCTCAGTTTCAGATATAAGTTTGAGATGCTTACGAAACATCTGAGTGGAAATGCCAAGTTAGCAATTAAGATACGCAAGTCTGGAGTTCAGGGAGTAGTCCCAGCAGGAGAGAGAAATCTGGAAGTCATCAGCATATGGCTAGTATTCAAAGCCACGGGGTTAGATGAAAACAACCAGAGAGTGGATACAGATAGATGAGAGGTACTCAGACTGGGTCTTGGGACATACCAACTTTTAGAGATGGTGGAGATAGGGAGGACCCAGCAAAGGGGACTCAGGAGAAATAGCCACTGAGGTAGAAAGTTTCCAACAGAACAGAATTCCAGAAGCCAAATTCTAAAAACCCTTATCAAGAAGAAGAGAATGATCAACTAAGTCAAATACTCCTAAAAGGTTAAAAAAGATGGAAGACTGAGCATTGGCTACTGGATTTGGCAACCTGGAAGTCACTGTTGACCTTGACAAGTGGTTTGGTACAATTACAGGGATAAAAGCCAGAGAGAATGCTGGGCACAGGGGTTGGGGGAAGTGGAGGGGATTGAAGACAGCTAAAAAGGGCAATTTTCCAAGTAATTTTGCTATAAAGAAATGAGGTGGTGGCTGGAGGGGGAAAGAGGGGGTTCAAGAAGAAATTGCTTTTTAAGTTGGGAACATAGCATGTGTTACGTTGATGGGAATGATTCAATGTGGCAGCTGGATCTCCACTGAACTTTCTCTGGTGGTATTGATGGGTCTAAGAGAGCCACTTTGGTCCACAGCGAAACTCTGCAAAAATCTTGCCAAAGATTTCCAAAAGAGAGAAGGCATAATGGACATTCCAGGATCACTGTAAGTATCCAGGCTAAAAAGGGTTTTCTGCTACCCAAACACAGTTCAAAACCCACAGGGGCCCTGGAAGGCACCTTCCCATTACAGCCAGCCCAGGTCCATGCCTTCCTGCGACAGTAATTCCTACAATCTGGTTGTTTTGGTGCCAGACTGGCTGTTCGAATCAACCAGAGAGCTCTTGAAAAATGTAAGCTGTTGAGCCTTATCTCCACAAGTTCCATTTTGGTAGGTTTTGGGTGAGGCTCCAATATCTGCATTTTTTTAAAGCACCTTAGGCAATTTTTACGTACAATTACATTTGAGAAATACTTCCTTACTGTAAACTGTAAACTATTCTCCATCCTGGTTCGCACCCTTTAAAGGTTTAGGCAGAAAACGGCTTCTGACCTGGGTGCTCCGCTGTAGAATGAACTTCGTTAGGCTCTCCTGAGCGATTACTTTGACTTTCCTATGTCATGCATTTCAAGGTGAAATTTATTGCAAGTGTCAACTGTAGGCATGAGCAATGAACCAGAATAATAGCAGTCTATCTTCTATAAGACACATACAAGTGTTAAAGTCAACAGGGGCTACTTACTCCACATCCAAGGAAATTTTGGGGTGACTGGACCAGCTGAACCCAAACTCCCCAACATTTTTCTCCATGTCAATTTCCTCTGTCATCCAACTTGTATCCTCAAGGCCCAAATTCCCAGTCAAGTAGAAATATACATTTGATTTTTAGAAAACCTTCCTACTGCTGGGGATTTCACAGTGGTATCCTTTACAAGCAGATAATGGTCAAGATTCCCTATAAACCAAATTCCCCATCTCCTCTGGTGAATGTCTTTCCTTGCTGCCCCCAAGCCCTCAAATAACTACTAAAGATTAATAAAATGATACAGGACCACCAGCAATTCTCAATGATAAGGAAAAAGTCTGGAAGCAAAGAGTTAATTTCTGTTTCAGTACACTCAAAAAGATAAGAAAACACTTTTTCTTCTTTGTCTAGAAGCCTAGACTTGTTTAATCCCAGTCTGCGTCGCGTAGTGTTTGTATTTTCAAGGACGGTGTTACATTCTCTGAAAAGCATAGGAATATTTGCTTTTCAGAGAAGAAAATTTTAGGTATTCTTAAAATATATATAAAAAGAGAGCTTAAGAGCAAAGTGTCAGATGTTCATATAGATATTAGACGGGGGGAGGGTAGGAGAAAGAGAAGGGAAAGGAATAAGGAGAAGAGGGGAGAGAATGAGGCTGTGAAGAATACAGATTTGATATTCTAAATTTTAAATTATCTCACAATATGCACACCTAATCTATAGGGTGTGCTTTCTTTTTCATTTTAGAAACACTTCAAGGCACTGATCCCATTTCCTTCCAGACTCAAGCCTTAGGATACACATTCCGTAGTTCAGAATCTAAGACAGAGACGTTGGCAAACTATAACCACAGACAGAATCTAGCCCACCACCAATTTTTACAAACAAAGCTTTACTGAAACAAGGCCATGCACGTGTGTTTGCACATTGTCCGTGGCTGCTTTCTAGCTACAAGGACAGAGCTGAGCAATCGTGGAGGCACTGCACAGCTAGCAAAGCCTGAAATATTTACTATGTGGCCCTTTACAGAAAAAGTTTGGTGACCCCTCATCTAAGAAATCAAAGCTTAATATAAAAACCAAAGATTTCTATTAAAACCTCTTCTACTACCTCTCTTTTGCAAGGCATACTGATTTGAAATTTGGCCAGAGTAAATGAATTTTTATTCAATTGTCACAAGAAAAGCAGAAGGAAGTCTATTCAGAAATTTTATAAGGTTCAATTCAAATGCATTTGATACCTAGAATTACTTATTATTTCATAGAAAAAAAATGCACCTTTTTTTCTGGCAAATGAACAAGAAAAAGATTAGCAGGTAAAAAAGGTGAGGGGATGAAGACTTGATGCATTTCAAAAATCAAATCTGTAATAATATCCTTTAGCTCTTACACAGCTCACAAAAATGAACCAGTCAAGCAGAAAGACAAGGAAAACAACACTGATGGAAAAAGGGGCACCATTTCTCCAGTTTGCCCCTTCCCAAACCCACTTTAGTAGAGGTTTAATAAGCAACAGTTGCAGTGAAAGAAGGGAAACTGATTAATAAGTCAAATAGCAATTGTAGCTGGGACAGCAGGAAAAATGGCATGTTGAAAACTGCAAATAAAGTGGAAAATGCAAGCAGATCTCATTTAGATGTCTACAAGAACCTCCCTCCCTTGTCCTCTGGGTAGGAATTTAGTCCTTCATACAAGGCCTCCTTGTGCTTTTGCTCTTCTGAGCGGATGGACAATTTACATCATGAAAACATGCTGCCAGCTGGCACTTTCCACAAGCGACTGATTGTGAGCAGATGCCTTCATAAGATAAGTATAAACGAATACGCCCCCTTCTTCATTTTTCATTCATCCATGCTCTTTGCGGAGGAATGGAAATGCACTCTCTCTACACACTCTCCTTTAGAAACCAAAGTTTGTGTTCTTCACATCCTTTCATCTCTCACAGGCTGTGCTTGAACTTGCTATGGTGTTCCTGATTAAACTGTGCCCCCAACAAATACCTAAGATGTATGCAATCACCCTAGACTATACACAAATAATCTTGCACTCCTAGATGCATCTGCTTATTTTTTCTAATGACTGTTAAGAGACAAAATTACAATAAATTTAGTTTACAGATCTTAATTGACTTTTGTGATTCTAGAATTGGGCAGCATCTTATTCTGTAAAATAGAAGGAGCATTCTGATGAGCTGAGCCGATCAGAGGAAGTTGGTTATACAGACAAAAAAGGTTTCAGAAAAGCAGTGACAGAGAACAAAAAGCAGATTGGTTGTTTCAAAGTTACCTTCCTTACAGGATTAAAACAGAGAGAGACTTCCTTATCATGTCCAGGTAAACTGGACCCCTTTGGATTGTTTGTTGTGAATCTCCTGGTTTTTAAGAAAACTGGCCTGTTTCAGAGTTCAGTTTGATTACGTGGCACCTAGCACGAGTGACTCTATCGTGGTCCAGTCCAGTCTGCTGCGGCCGAGTGCAGGAGGCTGGCCCAAAACAATGGCCTCCCATAAATGTTAATTAATATGGCTTAGATTAAATACTGAATACTTCCCAGAATACCCTCAATTTAAAACATTTGATAATCTGCCTCAGTAAAGAATCAAAACTTTCAACTAGAAGTCAATCAAAATTATTGGGGTACTTAGTATTATAGATTTAACAGTTGTCTTTTAAATAAGCTTTCTTTTCTAGTTAAATCATCTTCCCTTTAATGCACATTATCATTTCAGAGACTTGTTTTAAATTTCTCTTCAATTGGAAGAGTTTGGCAGATAAATCTTAAATGTCCCTTTCCAGCAAGGAGAAAGTTTTTGGGATCACTCCCTGAATTGTTTTATAAATCATGTATATACCAGATTCAGTGAGGGTATGTTGAGGGGAAAGAGAAGGTCACCTGACAAATTATTTACACAGCATATTTTAGGTAGGTCAGATTCCCAGTACTTAAAAAACGTGGGCCCTTTTTATCTGCTTTTCGTTCTACACTGAGAGCAAACATTTAACAGTGATATCAGAAGAAATGTTCTTCAAATCCATTCTTTGCCATATTTCAAAGAGACAGCACTGCAGTTCTCCTCCACGGGAGTATTTCACATGCACCCACAATGGGACTTGTTCTACCTTTGTATTTACATTCTGGAGAACAGCCAAAGTCCTCTCTAGCTCTCTTTGATCTGATGCCAGAGACTTGGTATCCAACACCCACCTAGAAGAAATTCCCTTAGGAGCTCCATGACTAAAGAGTTAGGAAGGAAATGGAAAATATTCTATAAACCCACCCTATATTATAGCACTCTCCACCTTAAGAATCTGTGCAGGTTACCTGATCCAATGCAAACCCCTCAGGCATAATAGTTATTGCAAGGCGTCCATAAGTCCAAAAAATTGTGCTTCATTTTCTATCTCCAAACCATATCCTGAAACTCTCCAATGTAAACTGAAACCTCTACTCTAGCCTTGCCATCTTTATTACCAATAGACCATTTCTCACCTCTAAGTCACTCTCTTGCCTTCACTCCTTCCAAACTCTATCCATCTTTTCCAGGTTTAGTTCAAGTTTAGTTCCATGACACTTTCAACTTGTGTTATCATCTCTTCTGAACACACAGCACTTACTATCCAAAACCACATAATTTACTACTTGAGTATTTACTCTTGTGTTTCTTTGCCCCAGCAAGAGTTTAACTTATTCAAATGCAAGGAATCTATATTTTTGGTATCCTCTATGATAGTATTTTTCAAGCTTTTCTGACCATGAGACATAGTAAAAAGGATACTACATTGCAACCCTGAACACACACACACAACTCAGGTTTGATAAAACAATACTATCTATGATGCAATCTGATATGCTATTTTATGTTTCATTCCATTTGTTAGAAAATATTGATCACAGATCACCAAATTGATTTTGACATTAGGGAGTTGTAACCCACAATGTGAAATACACTATTCTACACTCCCCAGGGTACTGTTGTTGGCACAAAACAGGTGTTCAATAAATATCTGTTTATGGTAGGCTGACTCATCTACCACACAAAACAGGTTAGATTTCTATAATAAAATGATATGTTCTGGATACAGGCATAAAGCTTATGATGATGCCTTTCAAGACTTTCTTCCAGTTATTTTAATAACATGACAACATAAAAAAGAACCTTTGCTTATAGAAGCCTTTAACAAAATCAAATAAAAAACCTTTTTCCTAAAGCTAAATTGAAAAAATTCCATTAACCAACATGGCATCCCTAAGAGGGCTAGAAGCCTCCAGCCCTGTATACGTGGGACTAATCCCATATGTTCTCTTTAGCAGTTCTAGGTTTCCAGAAGAACTCTTTCAGCCATGAGTGTGTGATAAGCCTTCATGTAGTGGCAAGGATTTCCTCTCTGCGGGGTAGATGGACTGAGGCCCAGTGCTTGAGGTTAGATTTCTACTAAAGAGAAGACATCTGGGTATTTGCTGGGAAGCTCAGTTCTCCGGGTCTCATGATCCTGGCACTTTTTTCACGGTATGATATCAGTACCTGGAATTATCCTGTTTATTTTCTACATGTCTTATCTCCCTCTCCCTCCCTCCCTCTCTCTCTCTCTCTCACACACACACACACACCACACACGAAAGTAAGCTTTGAGGCCCAGGGCTCATCTAGTCCCCTGCTCCCCCTTCACTTTGAGGTATGCTTTTGTTGTTGTCTTACAGGGAGAGAAGTGCCTGACTTGCAAAATAAGCAGCAACCCAATAGGAGAAAACAAGTGATCCTAGATGAATCTGGTTTGTGCTTTGGTTCGTTCAGTCAATAATTCATTCATTTTACAAACATATCCCGAAATCTACTGCATGTCAGGCAGTAGGTTGAACACTGAAGATTCACAGATGAAATAAGAGTGTTTCCCTGCCCTAAAGGAATTCCATATGATAGACGAGTGAAGATACAAATAATGAAAATACAAAGCAAGAGAAGTAATACACTAGGGAATAAAGAGCAACCATACATCAATTTTCTCATCTGTAAAATAAAGAGTTTCACAAGATGAACTTTCAGGTATACGTCTAGCTCCGAAGAGTTTTATTCTACAATTTTACCTGTCAGGAACATTTCTGAGAATACCTCCCATCACTAGATCTTTTAAATGCTTTCCTTTCTTACAGTAATGTTCTAGAGGGATACTACAATGCCACAGGAATGGATTTCACAAAGATGAATAACATCAGAGACATGAAATAGCAGCTGGTTTCCAATCAAGCTCAGTTGTATACAGACAATTTTCCGAACCCCTACAAGGCTTTTGCCAATATTCTGTGCTCAGTTGAGTCCTATATGCCCAGCTGTAGGTAAACTCATATTGAATAATTTGCAACAAATAACATAAGTTAAGGTTCTATTTTAAAGATTAAAAATTTTCCAATGACTGGGGAGAAGGTTCTCAAATAGTTGTTTCCATGTTTGGATGAGGAAAAGATAACTCCTGGTTTCCATGTCCACAAAATGTGAAGCAGTTCACTCTGCAGGCTCTAAACAAAAAAATCAAACATCCCTATCCACATCTAGTCATGTGGGGCCAGTGACATGTAATGTGTTAGAATAAATTCTTCAGTAGCAAGAAAGAGTGGATTTTCTGCTCTTGCTTCTATAGAAAGAAAGCAAGCACATCTACTTGAAAAAGTAGATGTCTGAATCCCTTTGAAAATTAGTCCAATCTATAAAACAGTGGAACTAAACTGAACTCCCACCACTACTTGGCTCATGCATTCTTCCACAAGTTTGGAACAAAGACCCCATTGACTTACGCATGTAGGCGGATTAGAATTGCAATGCAGCCATGTAGCACATTACTGCACAGTGATTCCTCCCTGTGAAGCCAGGGCAGCCTTCTCTGGATTTGTCTCCCTGCTTTCCTTCTTTCCACAAAAATATAATTTCAAGTCTACTGTATAATACAGCTGTGTAATTTAGCATCAATCAGGCCTCTCCATATATTTTAAAATAGATACATGTATTCCATTGTCTATTTATTTGCCTGCTTATACTTAGTGCTGCTCCCACCTCTTCTTAGAGCCCCCATATTAGGCCAAACTAAGTGGACACAAATGTATGTTCAGGGTCAAACACTCCAAGTTCTTAAATGTCCAGTGAGAACCTCAAAAGAAAAATATTACTATGAAAAATGAAAGGTATATGAGAAGGAGAAAATGGGCTAAATGTCAGAAAACAAAAGCAAAAGGAAAATATGAAGCTAAAATAATTATCACCAATACTTCGTATCTTTAGAATTATAAAGCATGTTTTAAACTTTTTAACTGGCGTTTACTTTCTAATTTAATTCCCAAGCAGTATTAAGTGCCTACGGTAAAGGAGACTACAAGGACAAGCGTGTTCTCTGCCCTCGCAAAGTCACAATCCAGCGGAACCACCAATCAGAGTGCAACACAGAGCCGCATGTGCTAACTGTCAGGAAAGGCACAAGCAGGGCACACTGAGACCAAATAGATGATTTCATGAACTTTAAAAAAGCAACTGCTATCAAGTTTAGATTTCTTCTTCTGAATAAGTAATAAAACACAAGTGGAAGGGTTTGACTCAATGGACCAATATAACATATATCCTCTACTGCATTTTCTTTCAAGTACTTCTCTTGACGTCTTAATATATGAATTTTAAGAATATTCATACTGACTGAGTTAAATGCCTGGCATTGTCACTCTTAATGCCAGAATAAAAAAAGGAAGCATTGTAAGGAACCCACAGAGAACTTATGTGAATACACGTACAGATAAGGACAGAGAATAGTTCTAAATACCATATATGCCTGCACATAACGAAAGATTTTCTCCTCTAAATTGTCCATTCAGAAAGGGGAGAACTGCCTTATCTCCCAGTTCTTACAAAGCTTCCTATCTACTTCATTTTGACCACAAATTACTGTGGGGAAACCAAATGAGCTTGAAATGACCTCAAATAATACAAGTTTTGGAAGCTTACATAGGACACATAATGGAAAGGGTTTGGTTTTATCTTCTTTTGTTTTCTGAAGAGACAAAGAAATTAACCCAGATTTATGTAATCATTCCGGGGAGGTATGGCTTTAAAAATAAAAGTGCTGAATGTTATAAATAATAAGCTTTTTAAAGAATACTTTATAAGGCAGGAAAGTGGTTATATTAGGAAGATTCCACATATAAGCCAAAGTAATATTCCATAAAATGTAAACATGGGAAAACAATCTTAATCTTTATATGTGATTTAAAACATACAAATTAATAAATTCAATACTTTAAATACATATCTGATTATTTTCACCTATATCCCTAAAATTTTAACACAGCAGCAAAAATCTTTTTAAAAAATCTTCTAAAAGGGAAAATAATAAGTAGCCTATTACATATTCTTATATGTTAAATTTCATGTGATGATTCAAAAGAAACAAGATGGTAGCCCAAATGGGATTCTATGTGAGAATGACCAATATTTAAGTGAGCAATACCCATACCACAGCTTCGGTCCCAGGAAATACCAGCACACATCAGGTAGCATGTGGGTAGCAGGCTGCCACTCATCCAGGTATGACTCTTTCTGTTTCCAGATAATAGTTACAGGTCACCCAGACAGGACACCTTGCTTAAGACGCTTCCATCTCCTGGCCATTTTGCTCTTACTTTAAAAAAGGAAAATCAACTTTAAGGGCAGATTAATCATCATCAACACTGATCCAGTGGAATGAAAGAGCATCTGTACAGAGTAACAGTATGGAATCCACCCTTGACGGAAACAAAATAACATGGGTGGGGGGAACCCAACTTTTTTTCTCTTCTTTATCAGCCTTGGATCAATTCAAAAAATTATTTACCTTTCTTTTGCTTCCTCCAACTTCTCCCACCTGTACAAGTCATTGTAAGGGCCAAAAATGTTCAGAGTCAGTATCACAGCAGATACATGAGCATTTGATTAATTTCAAATGAGCTATGTTATCTAAGGCCACAGAACTCTTGCTCCACTGTATCACTAACAATACAAATGATGATACTGTCACATCAAGGTTGAGGCTGGTGGAACCTCACAGGAAACTACCATGACCTCAAAGAGTTTTGTACAAAGTCACAGTTCTCACTTCGACTTCCAGGACTGGGATATGGTTGCCATAGTCTGACACTAACCCTAGTAAACGCCAAATTAAGGCATCTTTAGAGGCCCAGACACATGCCTAAAAAAAAAAATATTTTCATTATCAATACTGATATAATGAATGAGCATCAATGCTATAATCACATTAACAACAAGACTGCATTTCCAGCAATGATTCTAAAACATAAGACAGTTTCTGGATGAGCTGTGGCAATTTGGAGGAATGAAAATGTGGGGAAATCCTTGACTTTCAACTCCCCTTTGTTAGGTACCCTCACCCACCCTATACACATGCGTATACACACACATATCTGTCATAAACCAGTCACCTCTCTTACCCTGGCCCTTCAAACTGCATGGTCTCTTGCCATAATGATATCCCCACAAGGAAGTGATGACTTAAATGAATTTAAACACCAATCTCTTTAGGATTCAAAAACATTACTACTCTTCTTCACTGCTGATGGGAACGCAAAATGGTACAGCCACTTTGGAAGACAGTTCAGCAGTTTCTTACAATACTAAACATATTCTTCCCATACAATTCAGCAATCACACTCTTTGGATTTGCCCAAATGAGTTGAAAACTTATGTCTGGCTCATGCCTGTAATCTTAGCCCTGTGGGAGGCTGAGGTGGGAGGATCACTTGAGGCCACAAGTTCAAGACTAGCCTAAGCAACATGGCAAGACCCTGACTCTACAAAAAAATAGAAAAAAATGAGCTGGGTGTGGTGGCACCTGTAGTCCCAGCTACTCAAGAGACTGAGGCAGGAGGTTCGCTTGAGCCCAGAAGTTCAAGGTTGCAGTCAGCTATAACGAGGCTACTGCACCCTAACCTGGACAACAGAGCGAGACCCACTGAGACCAATAAAACCAACTTACCTCCACACAAAAACCTGCACATGAATAGCAGTTTTATTCACAATTGCCAAAACTTGGAAGCAACCAATATATCCTTCAGTAAGTGAATGGATAAACTGCCGTACATCTGTACAACGGAACACTATTCAGTGATAAATAGAAATGAGCTATTAAGCCACAAAAAGACATAGAGGAATCTTAAATGTATTTTAGTAAATGAAAGAAGCTAATTTGAAAAGGCTATGTACTGTATGACTCCAACTATATGACGTTCTAAAAAAGGAAAAACTATGGAGACAGTAAATACCGTTTGTTGCCTTTAAACCACAGCATAAAAATGGGTTAAAATTACTCCATCTATATTAAAGGTTTAGTTTCCTCACCTTGGCTCCAGACTTTGGGATATGAGGATTCTATCTCATTAATTGAGTTTTTAGCCTGAAGCACATTTAAAAAAGCAATTACCATTACAATATCTTTCCAGTTAACACCTTATCTCCAGATGCAGAAAATGACAGGATCCATAACTAGTCAAGAATAAACAAATACAAAATTCCTATTATGAATAATCTTTCAGAACCAATATCTTTTATAAGTACACTAAACTGCACAAACACACACAAGAAAACAACAAGCAAAACACAACTTTTAAAGAATAAAAAAATAATGCCAGGGTTTAATAAATTTAAGAGAGAACTTATTGCCCCAAACATATGAGAGAGAAAGTTGGTAAGAGCTAGCCAACAGAAGCAGCACTGAGAACAAACCTGGCAGACAGGGGAGAGGGGACCGGAAAAGGGATTCTTGCAAGTAGTCAGCATCGTCTGCTACCATTAGTCTCTCCTGTCCAAGAAGACTCAACAGGACTACCTCTGAGATCACAAGGTAAAAAGAAAATGCTATGGAATTATTCTACCAGTACTTTAAAGGAACCCTCACTTCCCTAAGACTTTCAGCAAGAGTACATACTTTTCGAAAAAGGAGAAATGCACGGCCAAGTTAGGTTTGAGATTGTTTTCATTTTTTAAGGTCCCTTCTTCTGTTCTAAGTTAGACAAAAGCAACCCATATTGTTCTCCAAAGTATCTCTTAATTACACCAGTTGCCAAAATGAATTCTTGAAGCACAATCTTGGCTACTTCAAGAGACTGTAGTGAAAAGGCCAGTCACTAGGTAACAACTAAAATCAACAGGCCCTTCCTTAACTAGCTGGCCATAAAGTTATATTATTTTTCTGTGTCTAAATATTTAGTGCAAGGTATTAGTGAGGAAGGACATGCTAGGGTCTCTAAGAGGAAAGGTAAATTTTTTTTCTGCATAGGTACACATGTGTTGAATGCCAAGTGATTTTTCTATAAAAAATTTTTATCAAAGCTTCAGTAACCAGTGGTCAAGCCTGCAATGTTAGAGACTATATCCACATGATGAATTGGCAACTGAGATGGCAGAAAAGCATGGAAAGCAAGTGGCAGACTGATTTTGCGCTGATGCGGGATTAGACGAAGTATGTTCTGGGTACAGAGTCTCTTCCTAAAGGTCTACAAAGGTCCTAAAGTAGGATATGCTGAGTTTGAAGGCTGGTACGCAGCCATCACAGAACAAGGGAAGAGAGAAGTGGGGTTAACCACGCCTATGTTCCTACCCCAGCTGAGTTCCACTGTTGTCCTAGGCTAATGGACAGAGACGGCAAAGGATGACAAACAGTTATGGAAAACACTAATGGAGCAAAAAGTACAACTACTGAGGCGCTTTCCCTTATGTTTCTCATTTTTCATCAAAAAGTCCAAGATAGCACTCTCTTGTTCCTTACTGCTGAAAAATAAAAATTACAAAGCTCAATTAGACAAAATATCCTTCTTCCTACTTAGGGATAAAGGTAAATGAAAGGGAGTTGAAGGCATTAATATAAAGTGTGCCAAACAATCACACACACACAAAAAAAACTTGGAAAGCACACAGCCTTCTGAAGGGTGAATGGATTCTTCATTTCCATCCTTTTTTACCATTATGGAGCATATTTATGTATTTACTGTTGGAAAGGAGATGCTCAAGAAAGAAAATCTTACAGCTCACAGCTACAAGATCTGGTAAAATGAAGAACAAGGTTTTATGATCCATTACTATGACAGCTGCAGAAACATTTACAGAAATTGGCCAGACAACACGATGTTGAATCCACTGATTTCAAATGTACCAGTGTGCGAAGAGATTAAGAAACTGTTACTGTACTATCTCTTACTCTTCCTTTCCACACAGGAGGAGTTGAGAGTCACAAACGAAAACATTTCAAGTACCCAGAATGTGAGTATTTGTTTTTAAAGGAAATGAAGTTTTATAACTCTCCCAGGATATGAGACAGTTTTTTCCCACCAAATGCTTGTAGCTATTCATTCCAATCACTATACTACATAAACTAACACCATACCTAAAATGGGCTACCTCTAGATGGTTTAAATTCCCTACTTCTGGGGGAAGAGAGGGGGGAGTCCAGATCATTAGTATCCAAAATGATGAAACAAGGTGGTCCACTGGAATGTGTGGGAAGAAAATATTAAAAACACTCTATCTAGTTTTGATTCATCCTTCTAAACTTTGCATTTCCTATACTTGTAATATACATATTACCATGGCATATATGTGTAATACTTATAAATATAAATATTCAGGTATTACAGGAACATGCCAAGTAATATTTTACTAGTGTGCTCAATGAAAAACGTTTAGAGATTATGGGCCCAGACAGCAACTCAGAAGCCATACTTGTGAAGGGACTTAAACGTCAGATAGAACTTTGAGATAATCTGAGAGTTTACTTCCTAACTTTAACATCCTTTCATCCTGGCTCAAATGTGTAATTTAAATAACCCATCATGGAAAATATTTTCCATGAGACAAGAAAAATATAAGCAGTGGACAAATCTTGTTTCAGTACAGTTTTTTTAGTCTTAAAGTAGGACTGAGGTTGTGTTTGAATTTAGGAGGAAACAATTTTCATTTTAAAACTAAACAAGATAAAGGCCAACATGTACACGCTTAAAGCAGAGAGGAAAAGGTTTCAGTTATCTCTATTCAGTTAGCTAGTATTCAGGTAAAATTTCATTTTTCTTTCTTACAGCACTACATAGACAATTTCTGAGATTTTTTTTAATAGACTCCAATAAGATTGTGAATTAAAAGTATAAAACAGGCCAGATTGGAAAATATAACTTTTTCTAACTTATAAAGTCTCAAAATCCTGTGTAATAGAGGGAAAAGGTGTTCTATGTCCAGCTCTTTCATAAATACTCAGCCTCCTCTTCATTTATAAAACCTGCAGCTCAGGCTCAATAGTACTGTACAATTATATTGATACAGAAAATGTCCTCTCTTCTCTAGGTCCCTATGGGCTAGGGAAGACCAGAACTGACTCACATCCTGACAGTTTCAGCTTTACATCAGCGAAGAGCGGGAGAATGCTTCATAAACCATGCTTAAGTGGCTTTATTGCTTTTGTTTTCTATTAATGATCCAAGAGTGAACCACATACTGTACGGTAAACTTTTGTGATTTACTTTTTAGACAACAGCACTTGTTTTACACATGCAAATGGCATTCTTTGAATACTCAGCCTTTCCTAAGTTGTACGTTCATAAAACTTAAGAGCGTAAGAAGTGCTATTAAATTCATTACTTTTCTGCATAAAAATACTGTATGAACAACAAAAATCTATACATACTCAATGGCACTAACCTGTAAGTCTATAAAAGACATATGGCTCATGTAACTATGTATTCCACTTCAATGATTCCATAATTAATTTCAATTAAATTTCTCTTTAGAATAGAAAAATAAATACTTTACAATTCACTTTACGAAGCTAGTATAACTTTGATACCAAATCAGGTAGGGGCAGGATGAGTAAGAAAAATTACAGGCCAGTATCACTTGTGAATATACTAATAGATATAAAAATCCTGCAAATTAAATCCAGCAATATACTTTTTTTAGTTCTAGAAAACATAGTTGTTTTCTAATCTGTCACTTTTTTGTTTCCAGTTCCCCGAAAACATCTTCAAACTTGTCCTTTTCTTTGAGCATACTAAACACAGCTGTTTTACAGAATGTGTCTAATCAACTCTATACCTGAAATTTGGGTGTTTGCTTCTCCTATTATTTTGCTGGTTTTCTTTCATTATAGCCTGTTTTCTTTTATGTCTGCTTGTCTTTGACTATGTGTTGAACACTATTAAAAAACACATATATATTAATACATATATATAAAAATAATTTGAGGTTTGAGGCCTCGTATCTTCCTTCAAAAGAATGTTCAATTGCTTATACCAGGCACCTGGGAACAACATCAAACTGGCTCAGCCCTAATCCAAATTCAAGGCTTGAGTGCCCCATGGATTACCCAGGTGGTACACAAAGCAAGCTCCAAGTCTGTTCAGAGACCTAGCTGAAAGGCCTGGGAGGATTATCAGACCACCTATCTTTGAAAGGCTCTGAACTTTGACTCTGCCTCCCTTACACTATGAGGCTGCCAAAATCTTTGCAGCTCCTTCTTTCCGAATGAAAAATGAACGCAAGGCTTACTTCTGTGTTTCCTGCCTTTTCCTAGACTTATATCCAGAAATTCCTACCTATTTTGTTAGCTCTCTCAGATGTTTTTCTGCCCCTCAGAAAGACTGTCTAAAAAACCTAGCTAAATATCAGAGACAGAAGTAAGTTCTCTTTAGCAACATATAATAAAGATAATACATTATGCCCAAGTTGGGCTTATTCCAGGAATGCAGGGTTGGTTCAACTTTTAAACATATTAATGTTGAAACTTCTGTTTTTAACAACTTTTAAAATATGTTAATGCTATTTATCATCTTATAAATCAAAGAAAAATAATTTTATCATTTTAGTAGGCAAAGAAAAAGGATTTGACTAAATTCAGTATTATTTCATGATGCAAACTTCAGTAAACTAGAAATAAAAGAGAACTTCTTTAACCTAATAAGGAGTGTTGACCAAAAACAAGGACAACAACAAATTTTTAACAAAATCATGCTCAGTGGGGCAAGACGGATTCCCTTCAAAATGCAAAACAAAGATGCCCACCTCTTTGACATCATACTGGAGACCCTAGCCAATGTAATAGGAACAAAGAAGTAAAGAGTATTAGGACTAGAAGAACCGGTAAATAAGTTAAAAGATGCTGAGGCTCTTAAATCAATGGAATAAAATATAAAACCACAATGAGATACCACTTTAAACCTACCTGATAGGTAAAAATTAAAAGATCTCTCAAAATAAAATATTATCAAATTCATAAGCTAGTAGTGAGCTTTCCACCGTGTCATATATAAATGCAGGGCTCCACTGTGACCTCAGCTGGGTGTACTGCAGTACTATGCTGACACTAATCACCTGGACTTACTGCTAGACCTCTCAGGTTTAAGGCTCAGTCCTTCACAAGACTGCTCTTTCTTCAGATGCCAGCCACCCTTCAGGAGTCCCCAGGCCCTGCATTTCTGACCAACTGGCTATAAATTTGGGGGTTCCCACAATCCCCACAAGTACAAAAACTTGTACAACTCATAACTCAAGAAAGTGCCAAACATATGATTATAGCTTTATTATAAAGGACACAAATCAGGAATAGCCAAATGAACAAACATACAACAAGGTCTGAGAAGAACGGGTGAGGACACAGAGCTTTGTGCCCTCTCTTTATGGAATCTGGGTGTGTCACTGTCCTAGCACATCAATGTCACCCTCCCAGCACACCAACCAGGAAACTCCACCAAGCCTCAGTGTCAGACTTTTATCTGGGTTTCACTACATAACCATGACTAATTAAACTGTGGGCCATGTGACTGATCTCAATCTCCAGCTCCTATCTCCCTCCCCAGAGGTCAGGCTGGTTTAAAGTTCCAACCCTCTGATCACATGTTTGGGTCTTTGTGGTGAGCAGTCCCCAGGCTGAGGCTATCCGGGGACCCACCAGGAGCTACTGCATCCACATAACAAATGCACACCCGTCACTTAGAAAGTTGCAAAGGTTTCTCTGTCACAAAGCTCTGTGCCAGGAATCTGGGACGAAGATGAGACATGGTATTTATTATACCACATGTAGAATCACTTTAACATTCTAAATACTACAGTTTATACATGCTACACATTTACAAGATTGTGGAGGCTGACTTATATTTAATAATTTTATGGAATAAAAAATTTCACAAAGCAAATCACAGTTGAATATCTGGAGCATACCCAACTCATGCAAAAGTTAAGGACTGACTTTTACAAATCTCCATCATATGAAACGGGTATATCTCCTGTTTGCTCCATCCCTATACAGTCAGACAACACCTACGTTAAACTCTATTAAGTGGTATTTTTGGTTTGAAACTGCCTACATAATGCTTTTTTTAAGGTCTCAAATATGTTATTAATAACAAACTACACTTTTGATTCAAAATCAGGCATTTCATATTTAATGACCTAATAGACTCTTAAAGTCTTATGTAAGGAAGTGTTCTTCAGACAACCGTAAATGACATAAAGAGGAAGAACACAGGTCAGAAGTAGATTTAAAAAATAAAACTTCAGTTTCAATGCTATTAAAAGAAAACACCGAGCAATGATGCTACAATGATGTCCAGCTGACTCTGCCCTCTAATCTCCTATACCTAAAAGACATCCATTTATCACACCCACGTATATTCTCTCACAACTCTGAGTTTTAATAGTAATGTGGAAAAATTCTCTTCCACCATTTCCCAGCTTCAAGTGAGTCATTCACTCTAGAGGTGGCCACACCCATAAAGGGTCTTTGCAAAAGAAACACAGTGTTGAAAACCAGTGGAAGGAGATGCTCCTTGCTGTCAGCGCTAATGAAGCTGACCTCTAACGAAGCAGAGAAATAAACCACAGTTGGCCAGGGCCCTTGGAGTCTAAGACATTCAAAGAGCTGTCTGCAGACTTTGCAAGGACCACTTGAATTAAACGTCCCCATGCCTCACTGTCTTTGGAATGTGTTGTAACAAGATTTCATCTGCACTCAGAAGGCTCACTATGGTCACATTATCACAAACAATGCCCCAAAATAGCAGACTTAAAAGCCTTCAGAAAGTCAAACTACTTATGTACTATTATTTGTTCTTAGCTCCAAACTAAACAGCAGTTCCTTTCATTGATAAAAAGTAATTTTTTTCTATTTTAAAAAGCATAAAAAAATTCCCCATGGTCACCAAGACAGTTGAACCACGACTAGGACCAATGAACTTTTATTCTAAATATAGTTGATTCTTGTTTATGGTATTTATGTTTTATAACACTATATTAAAGACTACAGAACCCCTGTTCCAGTATTAGGTGCCTGCAAGCCTCTGGTCATAACATTTTCATCAATCAATACATAACCTTGTTTTATGTCTGCTTCATTTTAAAGACACTTTACTTAATATATATTGTTGATTCATTAACACTGAATTCATGGCCAACAGTACTATAAACTCATGCCTGAACAAAGTTTACCTAACACATAGTCTTATACTTAGGACAGCACTTCAGCACTATGCTTGGGGGTCATTTTAGGCAGTGAAATCACCAAGAAAAAGCATGAAAATGTGAAAAATAGAGCAAAATAGACTGAGAAGGGGATACTTATTTACAGTATGAGCTGAAACAAGAAAGCAGAGCATCACCTCCTTTGACTTCAGATGAGAACTTGCGTATTGGAGGACTCAAATTTTTCAGTGCTCTGTGTATGTTCCCAAATGACTGCAAAAATACCATAAATAATGATTTTCTGGTTACATATAAAGTTTGGTGAGTAGGCAAATTTGCAAATACCAAACCTGCAAATAATGAGAATGGACTATAGAGTGTCTACACATGTGCCTCAAAGAGCAGCTGCCACAGTTGTAGACTTGAGTCTTTCCAGTGTCCAGAAAAACAAAAATACAGACTGTACTAGGCTATTATTTTGAATTACAGATGTTATCTGGATACAATTTCAATTTTCAAGTGAGAAATCTCACAGGGTAATAGCTACAGAACACAGTATAAAGTATTTTCCTCCACCCACATGTAGACAAAACATCTACAACTGCACAATTCCAAGTTACTCACTATCTCCCTTCCTGCACCAATCACCAATTCCCTAAGTTGACCACACACACACACACACACACACACACACACACACATGCACGCACACGCGCACACACACACCCCTTTCAAATAGAGAGACGTTTCCTGGATCAGCCTTTTGTGGGATGAAAAAAACCCGACTTCCTGCCATACAAAAACGTGATTTCCTAACAGCAATCTTTAAAAGTACTGTTACTTTGTATAGCAACACAGCAGGTGGCAGGCTGTGATGAAACAGGAAATGAGAATAAATGTCTCCCCCACACACTTGCAGACCACCGCAGGGAACACACCAGCACACAATCCCACATCTTTATCATCCAACCAACCATCATCTGTAGGATTTCTCCTCCTTTTACTCACCCCTACCTTCTGCTCAGTTATCCTTACCACCTGTCCTGCAATTCTTTACATATCAACAGAAGACATTTGCCAAGGGTGACATTACAGTGGGGGAATGGAGAACTCCCACTGAATAATTTATGACCCCGATGAATTCATGTAGGGAAAAAAAAATCACTAAATTAAAAGCTTGTCATCTCCTTAAGCTAACAATATCTCAAGGAATAGTTAAACCCCTTTCTCCTAACCACTTCCAATGAGTAAGGTTTTCCTAATTATCAACTAGATATAGCATCTATTCCACCTATAGTTATAGAAATCTAGTAAGAGCTTTAATCTCACCACCCCAGAGATGAAAGTGGCCAAATAAAACAAATGGTGGTATACCCATGAGATCATGGCCCAGACAACAAAGGAAGAACACATACGCAAGAACACAACGCAAAACTGGAAACATCCCAGGAACATCTGGGCATCCACAAGGATCTCAATCATGTCATGTGACTTCTATGACAGGCCAAAGTGATGCTTAAGAGAGCCAGGACAACAGACGGGGCTCAGCTCTGAATCCTGTGCGTTAACTTAAAATCACAGCTGTTCTAAGGCTGGAAGGAATAGAAGAGTTCATACATCTAACTAACTCATCTATAGGCAAGGAAATAGGCCCAGAGATTAAATGATTTGCAAATATAACTACTGAATCGCAGATTGAACTTTAAGACTGGGTATTTACCTCATAAAGGGGCTATGGAAGGATGATTTATTAGGCAATAAAATTACCCAAGTTTTAGTAAATACAAATCTGGTCATTTCATTCCCTTGTTCAGAATCTTTCCATTATTTCCCAAAGCACTCTGGACTAACAAACCTCTATCATATGACATAAAAGATTTTCATGGCCAAATCTAAGAACCTCTCTTACCTAATTCCACACACACCCTACCATCCATCCCATTCATTCATCTGTCCACTCAATCATTCTTTGAGTAATTATTTACTAAGAGTCTGTGTGCTGGGCACTGTGCCATCCCAAACTGCTTAAAGTTACTCAACTGGGCCATTCTCTTTCCGGATTCAGTGCTTTTGCCCATGCCATCTACCTGGAATGCTCTCCCCATCTCTCTCTACTTCTACCCAGGATGATCCACTGGCTATCTGGAAAAGCACTCTAAAAGCAAAGTTAGGTTCCCCACGAAGCAGCACCAAGATTGACAAAGGAGACCTGCCATGGGGCACGGTGGCACTTAGCTGTGCCCTCAGACTCAAGAGTAACTAATGTTCTTCCTGCTGTTATCATCCAACTATGGCTTACCAGACCATCTGGGTTACATTTCTATCAATTGGGAGACTGTCTGCATTATATTTCTAACTCTCAAAACAATTCGGTGAATTATACATAGTCATCTTTAGAAGGAAGCATTCCCTGATACACTGGACACCCCACATCTCTCTCCAGGCTTTCTGTATAACGTATCTTCCTTGCCCTTTCCAAATCCCATTGAAACAAACAGAATATATACCTCCAGTTGGACTGTAATCTCCTTGAGAACAATGACTTGACTTTTACCTTTCCTAAATCTCCCACTGCACAAACACAGTAGGAGACTAGATTACATTTTTTAATAATTAGGTTTTATGTATCTTGATGAATAGCTGCCATCTGTCTTATTTGAACATGCATTAGCACAACTGTGATACTGAAACTCCATATTTATTGTTCCCATACATATTCAAGGCTGTTTTGAAAATATGGCAAGCAACACAAGTTAAAATGCATACAAGCCAAAAAAGAAATTCCATTTTCAATTTGGTACTAAGAAATCCAGTATTACCAGATACATTTTTAATCTAGCCCTTAAGCTTCTTGTAGGTTACCAGGAAACAGGCCTCAAGCTCCTCTCCCATTCTGCTATGGGAAGCTCAGGTTAATGGACTCCAATCCACTTATTTTTTAGGAGATTTACCAGAAGTAATAGTTTTAAATGGTTAAGTCTCCTTTTGCCATTCATTTTATCACAGCAGTACCCATGTGATGCACCCCCATAATGGATTTTCCAAAGTCCTCTCCATTATCGTGATATTCCCAATGATATAAATATTAAGGTCAATATTGACAAGCTACAGAAGTCACTAAGCAACTACAACAATAAAGAAATGCACAAAATACAATTTGCAGTTGTGTGGTTAACTTTAGGAGGCACACCAATCATTTTATTTAAATTAAAATAACTGCTTTAAAAATGCACTGACAAAAAAAGAGAATTCTAAACCAAACTGGAAAATCTTATAGACCAAAGGTTAAATTTTTATTTTTGAGCAAAACCCCAGAGCTAATCAGTAAGTCACCAATAGCTAGACAAGGTCCTAGGTATAAAATGTGTAAGAATATAACTTGCTTTAAAGCTTTTCTAGAAAATATTTCAACAAACACTGGTATCAAAACAAGAAATTAAGTTTGTGATGTACTTAGAATTACTTAACCATAATCCATGACTTCAGAAAAATTATATACCAATGACTAAAACACAACAAACCAAACTTACTGTCTCGACCCCTGTAGCAGATGCTTTTCAAGATACCTCACTTAACTGTCACGCAATCCTCTGAAGTCATAAGGTAATTTATTTAATTGTTTAATCATATAATTCTTTTTTTTTTGTTTTGTTTTGTTTTTTTTTGAGACAGAGTCTCGCTTTGTTGCCCGGGCTAGAGTGAGTGCCGTGGCATCAGCCTAGCTCACAGCAACCTCAAACTCCTGGGGTTCAGCGATCCTACTGCCTCAGCCTCCCAGGTAGCTGGGACTACAGGCATGTGCCACCATGCCTGGCTAATTTTTTTGCTATATATATTTTAGTTGGCCAGATGATTGCTTTCTATTTTTTTAGTAGAGACGGGGTCTCGCTTTTGCTCAGGCTGGTCTCAAACTCCTGACCTTGAGCAATCCACCTGCCTCGGCCTCCCAGAGTGCTAGGATTACAGGCCTGAGCCACCGTGCCCAGCCCATATAATTCTTTTTTTAAAAAAAAAAAGAACAGTAAAATTGAGAGATGCTAGCTTTTGATTCCATTTTTTCCTATGAACAGTACCAAGTATACTCAATAGTAGGTACAGTTGTATATGAGGCTGTAGTGCAAAAGACATAAAGGACAATCAAAAACTTTAAAATGCAATATAAATCTAAGTCTAGGCAAGGTGGCTAGGTCTAGGCTCACGCCTGTAATCCTAGCATTCTGGGAGGCCAAGGCGGGAGGATCGCTCGAGACCAGAAGTTCAAGAGTAGCCTGGGCAATATAGTGAGACCTCAACTCTAAAAGAAAAATAAATTAAGAATTAGCTGAGCACGGTGGCGCATGCATGTAGTCCTAGCTACTTGGGAGGCTGAAGCAGAAAGATCACTTGAGCCTAGGAGTCCAAGGCTGCAATGAGCTATGATCGCACCACTATACTCCAGCCTGAGCGACAGTGAGACCTTGTCTTTAAAAAAAGTAATAATAAAATAAGAAATTAAGTTATAAGATGAAACCAATGTAAGACTGAAACATAATCCTCAACCTTAAATTTAGCATACCAAATACAACAAATGTATATAACTGAACATTATTCTTACCTGTTTGATGTATTGGGAGTCTGATTTCATTGGCTAAAGGATTCTGTTAGTAAGAAAGCTTGAGAAGTGCTGTATGTAAAGAGTCAACCGGGATCATAGAAAAAGGCATGGGTTTCTCTCTGCCACTTCCCAGTTATGCAGTGAGACAAATTAATTGCCCAAAGGCTTAATTTCCTTAATAAAGTAGATTATTAATATTTACCTTATCAGATGCTATGAGCCTTCAATATAAATGATGTCTGTGAAGCCCAAGACTGGGACAGAATAGGCACTCATTAGTGCCATCCAGCCACTAGACTCCCTTCTGTGGCCTGTGTGTATTTACCTCAATACTAAATGCAAAAGAAAAATAGAATTTATCAATTAGTCCATGTATTTTTCAATGTACAAATTCTCAGAGCAAAACTGATTTCTGATTAGAATTCCTTATGATACTTTTTATAATCCATAAAAAAAAAGACCTTACAGGAATATCTCAAAGAAACACAAAACTTAAAAGATACAGGCATTAATAAAAGAGAAAAAAAATAAAGGTGCTGTTTTCCAAAAAGCACCGTCAACAACAACCATAACAAAACATCAGGAAGTCATGCTATAATGAGACTATAGGAACATCTTGTAAATGCCAAGGGAACTGACAAATTATTTCCCAAATTTCCTTCTGGGCTCACAGCCCAACAGAGATGAGCCTGGGTGGGAGGAGGAGGCAACACCACCAATAAAAAAATCTAAAGACAAAAATTACTATAGAAAGAACTTCTGTTCCTTTGAAAAATCAGAGTAGGGAGTTTAGAATTTAGGTGGAATATTTAGACACTAATATCAAAAGACTCAAATAGAAAGGACTTTACTTTTGAAGGGAGGAGGGCGTGGGGAACTCTGGCACACCAAAATGTGAGAAATCTCAAAGTGAACTAGTTTGCCAGAGTTTTGTGGTTTGTTGGCTGAAATGTCTCTTGCCTTTCTGATTGCTGTCACCCTAGTCCCAGCCCTCGTTAACTCACATCTGGATTGCTACAAGAACTTAACCTCTTATTCTAGGATCCAAACTTTTCCTCATTCCAAACCATCCAGCCACCAGACTAATAATCTATAACTCTGGTATTTAATCATGTTACCTCTCTGACAAAGAAACTAAAATAGATCCCTTTCATAACACATCTCAATTCTCCTGCTTCCTATTCAAAGCCTTCCATGAAGTGATCATACCTTCCTACCTCTAGTTTATACGAACTTATTTCTCCACACAAATCCTTCTTCCCAGTTAAACTGTCTCATTCTTCCCATCAAAATAACACTAATTTTGCATCGCTGTCTTTGCTCATGCTGCTACATTGACTTAGGACAGCATCTATATTTCTGCTTTTCACCGGTTCACTTGGTCACACAAGCATCTTGTGAGCAGCTACCATGTATCTGGCACCAAGCTGGTGCTAGGAATACAAAGATGACTAAGATCTCGTTCTTGCCTCCAGGGAATGTAACAATAATGAAATGAGTCGGACTCAGTTTAGTAACTGCTGTGACACTGTGTACAGGGTTCTATGGAAACACAATAGGGGTAGTGAGTCACCATAAGAGAAGAGATGGGGAGAACTTGGTCCAGGAGACTTCACAGAAGAAACGGGATTTGAATTGAGTCTTGAAGGATGACTCATGGGAGGCGGAGGGACAGGGTAAAGGGGCAATTGCTGTTTAAGATGAACATGAAAATGCAACCAAGGAACTGCAAGAGACTCAGCATAAGTAGAGTACAAGCAGCAAAGCGGGAAAGGTATACTCACAAAGGCTTAAACTTCTAGATACGTGATGAAGAGCCAAGGATGATTTTTAAGCAAACAGTGACATAATCAGATGAGGCCCTTAAAGCCTTGCTCTGGAAGGACTCTCCCTTCACAATCAATAGAGCCCCCCCTACTATCACAGTGTTCACACTTCCCTCCTTGCTCCCCTCCCCACTTCAGGTACCAGAATGATAACACCTGCCATCATGGACAGCTGCTATGTCCCCCACACCGTGCCAGACACTTCAGACATGTCATCTCATTTAATCCTTACATCTCTAAGATAAAGGAAATTAAGTATCTTGCCCTAATGTCACAGTTTGTAAGCGGTAGATGGCACTCAAACCTCCCCTCCCAAAATGCCACACATAATCCTACCCTGAATTGCACTCTCCTTGTCCTCTCACTGTTCCACATCCGTGTCCCCTCTATTTTACCTATATTGTAAATTGCTGCAGGACCCAGTTCTATGTCCATGGCTGCCATAAATTAGCTGTTGACTTACACTGAGCAAGTGACTTACCTGGGCTAGTGTCCTTAACTGAAATGAAGAAATTAGACTAGGTG
Source organism: Lemur catta (assembly GCF_020740605.2). Classification (NCBI taxonomy): domain Eukaryota; kingdom Metazoa; phylum Chordata; class Mammalia; order Primates; family Lemuridae; genus Lemur; species Lemur catta. Next base: position 18,929,100 of record NC_059150.1, on the reverse strand, counting down.
GTCTCTCAGATCACTTCTATTATCTCCTGCCACACAGTGTTATTAATACAAACCACAAATGCTGGTATGTAACAGGGCAAGAGGGCCAATCTAGTCTGGGAGGCCATGTGCCACCATAATGTAACTTATTAATGGCACATCCCTCAACATTTACTCAGAACATCACTCAAACCAGGAAGCCAAACCTGAGTTAACAATTTCAACCACAGTGAAGCCTCCCCCACTTATCTCTGAGTAGGTTTCTTAGTCTTCTAACACAGCCTCCTCTAAGCACGGACACTATGCTTGTGAAGACTTGAACTTGAGGCCACTTCACTACCAGACGATTCTGAGAAAAATATGTAAGTACTAGGCTTCAAGGAACACAATGAAAGCAATTACCTACGTTAAATGTCAAGTAAACTGAGACATATAACAAAAAGATCTGTCATATAATAGTTATCTATCAAAAGAGTCTTTTCTGAGACTTTTTTCTAAGGGAGAAAATTTAACATGTTATAAAATAGAACAATCTGTACTAATAGATATCACCTTACTTGAAGAGCCCTTGGCTACTCAGATTGCAGTTGATGGACTTTTCCTTTAAAAAAGATGTAAACATGTAGGTGGCTTTTTTGAGTTTTTTTCCTCCCTCATTAATCACCTTCTCTCACACTCCAGGGAAACCAAGTAGGTGGGCAAAAATTCCTAGATGTTTTCTGGAAGGTACTTAGAACACCCACAACCACAGACATAAGAAATATTTCAAGTCTCCATAAACAGTCTTAGGAGATAATTTGGTTAACAAGAAAGATGAGTATAGACAAAATATTTACATATTGAGACATATGAAGATAATACAGAAAAATGGGAAATATGTATAAGAACTAGAAAACTTAAACCTGAAATACTTTAACATGTGTTTTCTAATGATTCATTCACATATCAGACTCCCAAATCACAAAATTCATCACTATTCACTTCAATGAGCATTTTCTAGAGACAGAAAAAAATACGGATTTCTGTTATCAAATAACTGCAGAGAAGAAACAAGACCAGACTTAAATATACACCTGCCAAGCAAATTAAAATGATCACAGAGGAATCTTTATCACAAAAAACAATGTATTCATTTCAAGCAGACAGATGTAAAGATATACAAAATTACAAAGTACATCTTCGTAGTACACCAGTCTGGTGTATTTATTGTCCACTGGACAAGTCCCAGTGTCTTACAAGGCCTGACTTGAGCCCTCTTTATCCCTGAAGACTACTTCACACACCCCCTTACCCCCACTGATCTTGCCCGCCGCCCTCCCTCCCAGATTTCTCCAGTAACACCTATTTGGTGCTTAACCAGCCTTGTGAGGTGGCATACGGGACCTCAGAGACCTCAGAAGTCATTTAACCAACCACTTACATTTTATAGATGAGGAAACTGAGGTCCAGGGAGATAGTGACTGCCGGTGAATTTTAATTGATTAAAATTCAATCACCCCCAACATCCCTACGCTGTAGGTATGAAACACAACAATTGACCAAAAACTTGCATCCATTCAACCACACAATTTGCAGGCAGAAGATAAAATCCTTACATTGCCTCCGTCAGTAAACTCCCAAGAATTTACTACATTTAGAACACAAATGAAGCAGCCAACAGAGATGAACTTTTGGAAAACTACATCACAGACAAAAAATAAATATCCTCCCATGTTAAAAGAGAGAGAATGAGAGACAGCCTCTTTTTAGAAGGGTCAAATATACTCAATGACATAAACTAACGGTTTATTTTTAAAAAGAGATGAAGTCTGCTATTATTTGCCAAACAAGAGCAAATTCTTCTAGAGATGACTTTCAATTATGATTCAGTTACTTATGTTTTAAAATCCACATAAAAAATATGATATGTTTACTTAGGACACACAATATTTACCTAAGAAGAAAAAAAAAAGAAAATCTTCAATAGAGATTAAATAAGGGTGATACATATTTTCAACTTCCCAAGCCCACCAGTTTAGGCTACAGTTTGACAACAATTTTTTAATAAATTTCTATATAGTTTGAGATCATTTAGCAAGTTTCCAGAGAGACAGAAACCTGGTCAAACTGGAGACTGGCCTGCATCACGAAATCTGTCTACCCATCACAGATGACTAAGGGAGTGGTAAGAATTAGGGTTGACCAAATAATAAAGTCGCTGGCCGCATCAAGAAAGCTATGAGATGGACACCACTATGGCTCTGAAATACAAACCAACATACCTGCTGCTACCAAATACCTTTCCTGGGAGAGGATAAGGTGAGAGCACCGATCTGCATTTCTCTGAATCTGTCTCTTCTCAGATCTTGTGGGAAAACGACACTTTAGGAAGCTCAAGACCCAGTCCTTCAAGAGTTTTCCTGATCCCCAGGGTTTTTAACACCCTAGCAGGCTGTGAGCTCCCTGAAGGCACAGACTTTCTTATGAAGCTCACAGTCTTGGAAGCTTTGCCACAGTAGATGCTCAGTGAATGTATGATTATTAATTCTTATACTGGGATTTTTAAATAAAATAGAATTACTCATGTATTATACCTACCAACCAAAGTAAAACAGGTATAGCACTTCTGAGCAGGATGAAAACCCAGAAACAGCTCTCTGTCCTGTGAGGTACAGACCTGCATACATAATCTCCTACTTCTGGGCTTTTGGTGTTTGTTTTACAGGCTCAAAAACTGACACAGCGCACAGGGTAGTGGAGAGAGCACAAGACTAGAAGTGGGAAACCTGGTCTTAGGCAGTCGCTATCTCCCTGGACCTCAGTTTCCTCATCTGTAAAATGAAAGTGGTTGGTTAAATGACTTCTGAGGTCCCAGTATGCCACCTCACAGGGCTGGTTAAGCACCAAGTAGATGTTACTGGAAAAATCTGGGAGGGAGGGCAAGATCAAGGGGGGGCAAGGGGGGGTGTGAAGTAGTCTTCAAGGATAAAGAGGGCTCAAGTCAGGCCTTGTAAGACACTGGGACTTGTCCAGTGGACAATAAATACACCAGACTGGTGAGGCCACACAGGGAAGAAACGGAGACTGAGAGAGGGAGGAGCCCACACATCAGCCCTTAAGTATCAGAGAAAAGGAAAAGGAAGCAGAGGGTGGATGGACCACAAAGTAGATGCTGCACTGGCTGCTCTGTGTTCTCTATTTCATTTAATCCTTACAAGCCCATAAGGGAAGCACCACGGTTCACTCTTTATACCTGAGGAAATTAAGAAAACTTATATCTACGGACACCTGACACATGGCAGCAAGCAGCAGAAGAAAGGCTGGCCTGAGATGCACCTGCCCACGTTCTACCCACCGCACAACACTGCCCCTTCATGGCACTGGGCAGCCACGGAGAGGTCTGGGTCAGTATCAGTCAAGCCTTGCTAAAGAAAGAAGACTGGAATAAAAAAATACTACTTAATTCTCCTTCCACACACAAGAGATTTTTTTAATGCAACAGTGACTTTATAATATCTATCTTTTAAGAAGTGTTTCCAACTAGACTCCCAATTTTATTAAGCTCATTAAAAATCATCATTGATCGTATGTTTGCTTTATGCCAAATACCACATAAACACTATTAATGCATTTATTTCATTTAATCCCCACATCAATCCTACAAAGTAGGTGCTATTACTCCATTTTTATGAATGAGAAAACAGGCTTAAAGAGGCCCAGTCACCCTCAGCAAGCGTCGAGAACACAGGTGAGTCAATCCCCAGTAAATGGTTAAAAACATCTACCACCACATTTCACGACGATAAAGAGAGGACATCCAAGGTTCTCGCTAGTTGAAGGAGTAAGAAGGCAGAAGGGAAGACAGCACAGTGGACCACAAAGAACAAGGGACCTTGACAAGATGAGGCACTCACCTCCTGCCTGCTCCTCATCATCAGAAGGAGTTAAGTGGGAAAATCTCTAAGGTGGCTGTGGGTCTAGGAGTCTATGAAAAATCTTTAATCAGAGCCCAATATTCTACATTGAGTTTTGTAGTCCAGAGACAGCTTTGGTATCTAACATCAAGTAGACACTAAATTATTTATAAAATGTTCAATGTCTTTCAACTAAGAAAACTTCAAGCTGAGCGAAACTTTGGCATAACATTACTTACTTGTGATACATAAGGCAGGCTAATCTTGAACTCCTAAGCAACCACTCCATTACAGTATCAAAACATCTTATTTACCCCCTTGTCTATTCTCAACATAATCCTACAATATCAGTACCCTAGGGGCTGCGATGTGGCGTCTCTGCCAACAGAATACTGAAAATGATCCCCAAATTTTAGGAATGAGTAATAAGTATTAATAGTACCAGTCCCCCAAAATCATGAATGTTGGCCGGGCATGGTGGCTCACGCCTGTAATTCTAGCACTCTGGGAGGCCGAGGCGGGCGGATCGTTGGAGCTCAGGAGTTCGAGACCAGCCTGAGCAAGAGTGAGACCCCATCTCTACTAAAAACAGAAAGAAATTATATGGACAGCTAAAAATATATAGAAAAAATTAGCCGGGCATGGTGGTGCATGCCTGTAGTCCCAGCTACTCGGGAGGCTGAGGCAGGAGGATTGCTCGAGCCCAGGAGTTTGAGGTTGCTGTGAGCCAGGCTGATGCTACGGCACTCCAGCCTGGGCAACAGAGTGAGACTCTGTCTCAAAAAAAAAAAAAAAAAAAAATCATGAATGTTATAGCCACATTTTATAGTAGGAATTTTATTCTGAGAGGCAGAATCACAGGCAATTCAGAGAATGGGCTGTCGGACCAGACCCTGGAGTGCACATCCCAGCTCCCCACAGACAGGTGTGGGGCCCGTTTGCCCTGGCTTCCTCCTCTGTAAACTGGGAGAGCCTTCTGTCCTCACTAGGTTGTACTGAGGATTAAATCAACATAAGAAAGGCACTGAGGACCATGCCTAGCACATAGTAACTGCTCAAAAAATGTTACGAAGCACAGATACTAACGATGCCAATCCTGAAAAACACCCCAAAATCAACAACTTTAAAATGAAATTGGAGGTGATAAAGCTATTTAGAACAAAAACAAAACTAAATCTGCCTTGGTAGGCAGTACTGTGAGTTGAGGGAGCATTCTACAGAACACTAGTGATAATGCTTAGAAAAAAGCAACACTTGAGCAAAGACTACAGATCCCACCTACCTTACATTTCTTCCCAATAAAAAAATCCATCTTTTATACAGAAGTTTTTAATTATACAAGATCTTCATAAAATGTGAATGTTCTGATCAGATTCATCACCAATGCAGTCTAAGAACACCGATTCTGTCAGAAGAGTGATTAGCCTCAGAACCAGACCCTTACCATTCAAGCGTCTATTATGCAACTCAGTATTTTTCAAATAATTCATTAGTTTGAAGTGAAAAAAAATGTAAGACCAGCAAAAAAATAATTAAATTGAATAGAAAATAATAGAGTACTAGATTTGTTTTGAGATACTTGTTACAGTTATATGCATTTTCTAGGTGATAACATAAGATACATTTCTTATAATCAGCTTCATCAAAAATATCTGGGAAAACTGATCTCACTATTAAAAAGACGAAGGAAAGCAAGTTTTTCAGCAAACTTTGCAAGTTTTTACATTCAATGCACTGTAAAACCCTAACAAAAGATTTGATTTATAGCACTCTTGTCCCATAAATTCAAACAAATACATTCAGAAATGACTGATCTTTCTCTCCTTGGACAGGAAGCAGAATTACAGAGACCTCTGGCCAACACCGGCAAGAACAGAGTAATCATTGTGTGAGTCTCTTGCCTCATATACCTGTGTTTGCATAGGGGAAACCCAAATGCTCTCAAGACAATAATTTCTTGCATTCCCAGCCTCTCTGTGTATCACCCCTAGAAAACATTTGTGTAGCTTTTTTCAGTAAGGGGGAAGAAAATGCAAATACAGAAAAGGATTCTACTTAATCCAAATAATTCAATGCACCCTCTTATGTATTATGAATGAATAAGACCTCTGTCCTCAAGCTGCCTCTAATTCACTAAGGCCATAAGACACACACTCAAAAAGCCAAGCAGGCTGTGCTCAAGGTGAGGGAGACAGAGGGGCGTAAGTAGGAGGGATAAAGAAAGAAAAAATGAAGGAAAAGAAAGCAACTGAAATTAGTCTTTTATGAACAGAGTATCAATTAGCAAAGTTTGTGAGAACAAGGAGGACAACTGGAAAGTAGGGTACCTTTGAAGAAGGGATCATGAAGGAAAAGGGATGAAAATGATACAAAAATGGACAGGTAGCCAGTCAACACATGCAGGAAGAAGACGGGGGTTGAGCCTATGGTTACCCTGCTGTACCCTGTACCGGCAATGCAGAACACTCTGAGCTGCAACCAGGGGCTGTATACTTTCTTTGGCAGGTAATAAAAGGAATGACTTTTTTTTTTTTTTAATCAGAGAGACTAGCAGGAATCTATGGATACCAAAAATCAGAACATGGCTTGTTTTCTGCCGGTTACCCACCTTTATGGGTCTTCTTGAGATCATCTTGAACATGGGTGCCTGCACCTGTCTCCCATTCAGTAGACACACAAGGACACTGACCAGAAAAGAGTCTGCTCTCTCAGACACAAGATCCCTGTGATAGTAAGTTGGTTTGAAACTTCTGCCAAGCTTCAGTTCTCACTTAAAAATGCATAGCCTCAGGACACTTCTGGCTTCTCTCCCACTGTGCTCTAGTTAAAACTAAAGAGAAGTACAACTTCTGCTAGGCACAGGTTCTTTTAAACAACCATTCCGGGATGAAATACAGGCTGATTCCCCTTGGGAAAAAACAGCTTGGGCTCTCCAACTCAATAAACCCAGAGACTCAGTAACTGTTCCAATTATCTATTGCTACACAAGCTACTCCAAAGCTCAGTGGCTTAAAATAACCATGATTTTGAGAGTCAGAAATTTGGGAAGGGCTCAGTGGGGTGATTTTTCACTCCACATGGTACTGCCTAAAGTCACCTGGTGGTATTCAGCTGGCAGCTTGGCTGGTCATGCCTGGTACCGTGGTGGGGATGGATGAACGGCTGGACACATTGGGGAATACGCACCAGAGTGTCTGCCATGTCCTCTCAAGCATAGCAGTCTCAGGGCAGTTGGACTTCTACATGGCAGCTCAGGCTCCAAGAGACCAAGGAGGAAGCTGCTAATCCTCTCAAAGGCTAAGCCTGGACCTGCCATATCATCAGATCTGCCATCCCATATTGGTTAAAGCAGTCACAGGCCAGTCCACATACAAAGGGAGTGTCACAGCATTTGTGGTCATCTTTAATCCATCATTAAAACCAAAATCAGAGTTGTATCCTAGGTAGCCATGATTTGCTAACTACTGAATACTGGAAATTAAAAAGCTCAGATTAAAAAAATTAATTTGAAAGAAGGGGAAAGGCAGTTTCCAGAGCCATAGATATTCTCATAAACTGTTACTCAGACTTCAAGACTTAAAACACCTAAAGGCCTTAAAAATATTCATGTCTTTTAATTTAATAATTCCATCTTTAAGAATTTAATCTAAGAGGCTGGGCATGGTGGCTCACAACCGTAATCCTACCATTCTGGGAGGCCAAGGTGGGAAGACTGCTTGAGCTCAGGAGTTCAGGACCAGCCTAACCAAGAGGGCAACCCTGGTCTCTACAAAAAAAACAGAAAAATTAGCCAGGGTGGTGGTGAACACCTGTGGTCCCAGCTACTCAGGAGGCTGAGGCAGGAAGATGGCTTGAGCCCAGGAGTTTGAGGTTGCAGTGAGCTATGATGACGCCACTACACTCTACCCGGGGTGACACAGTGAGATTCTGTCTCAAAAAAAAAAAAAAAAAATTTAATCAATTTAATGTAAGTAAACAACCAGAAAGGTACATAAAGTTAGGTAAATATGTCAAAGAACCATTTACAATAGTCACAATGTAGAAGTAATCTATATTTCTAATAAGGGATGGGTTAAATATATTTAAACAAAAGAATCTTTTAAAAGAAGACTAAATATAATCAAGTTCACACTGAGAGCAAATGAGTAATAAAACCCTATGCAGCGTGATCAACAGCAACTTTGAAATCTGGTTGATAAAGATCAACTGGTAGGTAATACTGTCTTGAGTGGGAATGGCATTTTTAGCACATAAGATGCTAAGTATATTATGCAAGGAGATTGAATTCAAAAAAATAATGCACAGAAACACATGTAAAATATGCTACCCAGGACAGACTTGATTTACTATGGATACTGCCCAAACTGCTCCTGTTACATCCAGGTTAAAAAATAAATACCACAACTGACATAAAAGAAAGAAAGTCCAGAATGATTTTGTTGTTAATTTGGTAAGAATGAGAGATTATGGCATTTAAGAAGGTAAGAAACAAATTCCCTCACCAAGAAATAAAAACAAACATAAACAAATCCCAAACTGGAGAATATAGTTACTAAAAAAATCAAGAACATAGTTGATGTCCTTTTCAGATAAACTTAAAAAGTTAGATTTCTTTTACCACAATTATACAAATATTTAGAAAGTAAAACTTCTGCCATAACTTACTCTAATACCATAATTGCAATCAGACCGCTATTAAGACCTTTCCATTTCTATACATCTTCTCTACCTCTTGGGGTGGTTTAGATGCCACCAAGAAAAATATTACAAGGCTACTCACTGTTGAGACCCAAGAGCAGCTGTATATAAGAAATACGGAGATTTAGTGAGGAACCATGAAGAACTTGCTCTAAATTTAGTTTAATAAGGGCTGGAAAGCAGACTAGAAATATCAGCAAACAACGACGGAGATACAAAGAAATGTAAGATATAGTCCCTGACTACTATGTCTCCAGTTAGAGAGACAATATATACACCAAAAAGTTAATACAAGGTAGCACTTGGTTAAGATTCTGAATGGGGAAAGTGACACCTGGTATTTCAGAGGTGGCTTTGGCTTCCCGTGTACAACAGAGTGGAAGGGAGACACAGCACAGAGACAAGAGACAGCTTAGAGAACCACACGTGTAAGGGTGAGGTGTAAGGCAAGGATTCTCAACCCAACAGACTCGTGCCTCCTTCTATAATAAGGATTTCATAATGCCTCCCATTTACCCTCCCAGAATGAAACTCACAAATTATATCATCCACAACATATGTAACTTCCATGTGGGGTATGTGTGTAGCTCTAACTATAACGCAAAAATTAAAAGGACACACAGGCATTTCAATAGGTTACTACACTAGAAGGCATAACAAAGCCATCAGACTCTTGCACCTACTTATTTACCACATGTTCATATTTTTAAAAACAGCATTAGATATCATTCCGTACAAGGCCTATGAAGGGACAGAGGGACAGAGGGACACCTAGGTGGACACTGCAATAAAAATCAGTGTTAGAAAAGTAGTAACAGAACAGATTTACCTGTATGCTTTAAGATAAAGAGAAACATCACTTTAACTGAGTAGGTATAACATGTCAGGACAAATTACAGCGAAGTAAAGAACATGAGGACAATGATGTATCTCTGCCAGCTCTGTTGGCATGTTTCCTTGTAAAGTGTTTACTTACTCTTGGTGATTTCATTGCTCCATAAGGAAAAACAGGGTAGACACATTAGTAGTAATTCATGTTTAGGAAAAGCTGTGAAAGCAAGTTTTAAAATTTCAACTGGATATTATCAACACTTTTCTTTATATTTGATATTTTAGGCCAGGCACAGTGGCTGACGTCTGTAATCCCAGCACTTTGAGAACCCAAGGCAGGAGGGATTGCTTGGGGCCAGGAGTTCGGGACTAGTCTGGGCAAAATAGTGAGACTCCATCTCTACAAAAAATAGAAAAATTAGGCATGGTGGCACGTGCCTGTAGTCCCAGCTACTTGGGAGGCTGAGGCAGGAGAATCACTTGAGCCTAGGAGTTTGAGGTTGCAGTGAGCTATGATACCACTGCACTCTAGCCCAAGCAACAGACCAAGACCCTGTCTCAAAAAAAAAAAAAAAAGATATTTTAGAAAAAAGGTGCTAAATAAGAATATACAAATTCATACACAGATTCACTCTGATTGCTAGAAAAGCAGACTGATTTACACGTGTTATATGGGCAACTAGAATACCATGAGAGACATGCTGACAGAGATGTGGCTTTCCTAATTGGTAAACTAACTCTTGGTGAGGTCAAAACTATTTATTTACATGGTGGTTGTATTCATGGGAAATTATATCTAATAAAGTTATGCAAAAAAAAATCTTTGTTTACATGTAAAAACGAAGTTATGTTCCAGGCACAGATATTTATAATCGGGTTTTTTAATAGCACAAATGTCCTGTGAGAAATCCAAAAGTTGGGCAGGATTTGGGCAGTTCTTTGTTGTACGAGACTGCATGCCCTCCCCTGCCCCCTGTTCACTAAATGCCCCTGAGGGGACAGTACCACACTCCTTTGAGAACCACTTCTGTAGGGTTTACAGATAAATGATATATGGGGCCTATGTATCCCTAAAACTTAAAAGACTCATATCTATAACATTTTATATTGTACAAGTCAACATTTCAACAAAGTCCCATAGATTTACCACTCTTTGTTCTAAACCTTTTAAATTCAATCCCTTCTCAGATTATAAATACAATTTCAAAGTGTGTTAGACAATTTTAAAGAGAAGGAGAAAAAAGAGCATAAAGTACATGACCCACAGAAACGACATAAAAACTATAAAGACTGGCCTAAAACATCTCAGGAGCTTGACAAATTTGTCAAACTTTGTAATCAATTCAGTTAGAAGACCAAAACAAAACTCAAGTCCCTCTATCAATGCTTCCTGGAGTTGCCACTGGCTCAGTTTGCTTTGCTTTTAAAGGAAATAAATGTATTAATCAAATCCTCAGTGAATTTTATGAATAGCAATGTTGTAATGTTCCAAGTGACCACATACTGTGTCAAACAATAGAAACACCAATTAATCTGGTAGCTAATTTTACCAAAGAGGTGAATAATACCTGTACATTACTAAATTTTAGAGCTATTTTAATTCACTAAAACCTGTATCCAAAACATTTCGTAAAATGGTTTCATAGCAAAAGAAGTTAGAAACTAAGCTGGAAGAAGTATTGTATTAATACCATACCACTTTACAGAAAAAAAAAAACTGAAGTGGCTTATAAAAATAAACATTATGCAACAGAATAAAAAATAGCCTCCACAATTATAAAAGAAATAGAACTTAAAAACATTTCTCATCTATCAAATTACCAAAGCTCTGTAAAATCACAGTACTTAAGGGGGAATGTTTAAACAGATATTTTGTACATTGTTCTAATCAAAAGAAAAAATAAGTAGAAGAGCTAAGGATTGGTAAGGAGAAATAAAACTCATTATTTACAAATGATTGCCTACATACATTAATAAAACCTAAAAGAATGTAAAGACAAATTATTAGAATAAGAGAATTAAGCGAGTGGTCATATATAATACAAAAACAGTTACATTCTTATACACTAGTAACAAAGACTTAAAAGTGTAACTTAGAAAAAAATAATAATATTAAAATAGCAACAAAAAATAAAATGTACCCAGGAACAAATTCAACAGAAAAAGGGAAAGGCTTATGAGGAAAAAATTATTAACCATTATTGGAATTCATTAGAGAAGACCTAAATTATACCATGTCCACGGACAGAAAGACTCAATAAGGACAAGATGTCAATTCAACCCAAATGGATGTACAATGTAACGCAATTTCAATCAAGATATAAACAGTAGTTACTGAGGAACCTGATGACCTGATTCTAAAATTTATATGGAAGAGCAAAGGCCTAACTATAGCTAAGATATTTCTAAAATAGGAGAACACATTTGAAAGGAATTTATCCTAGCAGATAAAGACAAGGCACATAAATCAACCCCAGATAAACTTAAATGTGAAAGGCAAAACTTTACAAAATCTTTAAAATAAAATATAGGGGAAGGTTTCTTATATAAGACCCAAAAGAGCTAACTACCAGAAAAAAATACTGGTAAGTTTAATCACATTAAAATTAAAGAATTCTGTCCAAAAGATACCACAGATATCACGGAGAAAATAAAAAGGCAAACTGCACACTGGGTATATAGGAAAACATAACTGATCAAAGATCAGTATCCAGAATACACGAAAAATTCTACAAATCATTAAGAAACATGGGCTGGGCGCGGTGGCTCACGCCTGTAATCCTAGCAGTCTGGGAGGCCGAGGCAGGAGGATCACTTGAGATCAGGAGTTTGAGACCAGCCTGAGCAAGAGCGAGACCCCGTCTCTACTAAAAAACAGAAAGAAATTAACTGGACAACTAAAAATACATAGAAAAAAATTAGCCGGGCATGGTGGCACATGCCTGTAGTCCCAGCTACTTGGGAGGCTGAGACAGGAAGATCACTTGAGCCCAAGAGTTTGAGGTTGCTGTGAGCTAGGCTGACGCCATGGCACTCACTCTAGCCTGGGCAACAGAGTGAGACTCTGTCTCAAAAAAAAAAAGAAAAAGAAAAAGAAACATAGGGGAAAAACATAGACATTTTGTAGGACAGAAAATTTGAAAGACCAATAAACACATGAAAAGATACTCTCCTTTATAAATAAAAGCACTAAGATACAATTTTATACCACCAAATGATCAAAACTTAAAAGTTCTCACAATACCAAATGTGGATCAACGAGCCTATGAACATCGCTAGTGAACATCTAAACTGGTACAACCACTCTGGAAAACAATTTGCATCATTTCATAACACTGAAAAAACTCATATCATGACCCAGAAACCCAGTTAGAGAGGTTCCCCCACATAAGCATCAGGAGACATGAGTGAGAAGGCTCACAGCAGCATTATTCATAAAACAACAAAAAAAAAATCCATCAGCAGGATCATCAATCACTTAACTGTAGTATAATCTTATTAACTACACAGGAATGAAAATGAATGAATTACAGCTACACTTTAGAAATGCAGTATTGAGTAAAAGAAAAGCAAGTTGCCAATGACTACATATAGCATACCATTTTCATAAAGCTCAAAAACAAGCAATACATTGTTTAGGGATGATAAAACCATTTTCTTTTAAAAGCAAAAGATTAAAACACAAAATCCATGGTAGTGGATACCTGAGGTCGGGAAGACATGTTCCTGAAGTTACTCATCTACTTCCAAAGGAAGTTTTTACTTCTTTCTGTATCTCTGTGCACTAATACAGAATATATGCTGCACAATTATGTATTTTACCTTGTTTGGACCTGTAAGTACAAAACAACAATTCACACTGATCAACAACTGACCATTAAAAAAAAAAAAAAAAAAAAAAAAAACCCAAAATGATTCAATTTGTTACTGGTGAGCACTTGAAAAATTAGCCTAAGGAGACAATAGGATTTTGTCCCTGAGGAAGAATCCCTGGATTCCTTGGCAATCAGTATTATGAATTTACAAGGGAAGTATTCCATTGTAATAACCTTCTAACGACACGAAGAAGAAGGCTTCAGTGATCCTTTATTTTTTTTTTTAAAGCATTTAAACACCACCTTCACAGGACTTTACAGTAAGTAAAACAGAAACTCAGAAACTCTTAAAACTCTGAAACTCAGTGTGAGAAACTCCGCTATCCTAAAAAAAGAAAGGTATTTAACTTGGCATTGTGGATCCTGGAAAGGAAGACCAGGCTTCTTAAAAAGAAACAATTTTATGGTTGGTTTCAGCTATTTTCCTGTTCTTAAAAGAAAGTTCAACAGAACAAACAGGCAGGTCTTCTATCATTACTGTCCACAACGAGGATGTCTTAAATCTTGAGAAAACAGCTCTGTGGCCTTTCTCCAAAGATTAGTGAACACAGTTCTTTTAAAGACTCTTCCAAAGCCATAGTCTGGACATATGTGTTGAATTTAGCCTTATGCTTCGCTGTCAGTTTAGAATTGACTCTTCTGATTAACCAAAATAACCAAAGAATACTCGAATTTCACAAGTCAAGTACCTTACTCTAAATTACTGACCCAATGGTTTAAAACATGGCTCCTGTCCTCAATGAGCTAATATGGAAAAAAAAGATAACAGACTTCACACTGATTCCCAAAGAAGATGGTATGCTCAAGTACTAATGAATGACAGAATAAGCACTGCTATATCACACTTCTAGAATGTGGGGAAGAATTTATAGAAAAGGCAATTTCCTTCCAAAAGAAACCAAAAGGATAATTAAGATCATAGGACAACATGATATATTCTGGGCAAAGGGCTCTGTGTAAATAATGACAATGGGTTTGACTAAGGAAAAAAAAGATGTCAATTCAAGAAGACCACAATCTTTTAGAAAGCAAAAACCCTACAGGCAAGAGTAATCATTTATAACTGTTTACAAAGGCATCCTCAAAATTGAGTGATTAAAAATTTCTAAAAACACTAATTTATTAGGGATTTAAAAAAAAAACTGGACAGGAAGAATGTTGTGATAAGTAGGTAGGTAGGTAAAGTACAGAGAGAGAAAAAACACAGACAGCACAGAAATTATCTGTTTCTGAGAACAAGAATAACAACAGAATAACTTCCAATTCAAAAAGTATCTCAAATGAAAGGCTTTAACACAGCCAGGTTCCTAACGAAACTATTCATAGGCATTAGAAATGACACTGCTTTTTTACAAAAAACAATGAACTAATACCTCTAGAGGAACAGAAATACTTTTCTCTTAAAACAGGTAATTTTTTATTTTATTAGAATTCAACCAGTATTCCTTTTATTCAACATCTACGTAATGCTCTATTTGTAGTTCCAAATATTGTTACTATAATTACCCATCTACCTAAATTCTTAGAATAAATCTACTAAAATTCATCCTTTCAATGTCTGACAACAAAACATGACCCAGTGTGAGGCTATTGTAGCCTGTAATCAGCCCATTTCATGTGAATACATTTCAGTACAGAAACAGGCAAGTGTTTGTGGGTGGGTGGGGGCAGGTGTACCACTGAGGGTGTTACATGACATTCATTTTTACTAAATTTCCTATGATTTCATAAGTACCTCACTCCAAGTTGCTAACTTAAACAGTGGTTAAAATGGTTCCTGCCCTCCATGAGTTCACACTGAAGAAAAAGATAAGTACACATTTAAAAAGATTCCAGAACAAGACTGTATGTTGAGGTCAGCAAGCAGTATAAACAGTAAGCACTGTTTTATCACTTCTGGAATTCTCATTTCTAAAATGCATCTGGATTTTAAAACGGCTTTGATTCACCTGTCACAGCTGAAGGTAAACATGATCAGTACTGTCATGTAAATCAAGACAAGGCTCCTGTGTGGATGTGTCCTCCAAGACGGATCTGATCCGAGGCCCACAGTGTAAGTTTACAACATCAACACAGCCCGTGGGATCTCAGTGCCAACAGGACCAAGGCTGTGAAAACTGAAAAAGCCAAAGGATGAAATGAATTCTGCAAAGGGAGGGAGTGCAGGCCGCACAGTGAGAAGAGCAGGATGAGTATGCACCTCTTCGCTTCAGAGGCTCTTTTCCTGAAGAGCTAGAAGATGTCAGGGTCCACAGTGAACATGGCTGCTACTTTTTCTAGGCGCACTCCCTAAAACTGCTAGCCACAGAAGGGAAGAATTATTCCTCCAAAGAAGGCTCTCCAGAAAGACCAAAACTTGGGATTCTGCAGCCCAAAAGCTTGCAAGAACAACATAAGAGATTTTAGCATGACAAAGTTGTCTGCCAAAAATCCATTCTTCCCCTCTTGTCACTGTAATAGATTTGTAGCTGGGCACAAGGCCGCCCGGCTAGGCTCCATTTCCCAGCCTCTACTGTGTACATGGGGCGGCTGAGTGACTAAGCTCTCTCTGGTACAGAGGAGGTGTGCCACTTTGAGGTGTTAAGATTTTCAGGTCTTATATTTAGGACACACTCCTCAACAGTTTCTTCCCATCTGCAACACAGCTTCTACTATGCACATAAGGAAGACACCCTCAGGAATGGCAGATTATCATTGCCAAAGGCTCATGAGTCCCAGAATGTCTGTGGAGCAGAGCTACTCTGCTGCCCTGATCCACTTACCTCAGGACCATTACATGAAAGAGAAACAAACTTCAATGTTTTTAAAACTGCTTTAGTGCTGGGGCTCTTTGGTACAGTGGCTTAGTCTTTATTTAACAATGCTGCTGAGGAAATACCATGTACTAGTTATCCCATTCCACCCATCCAATTTCAAAAACCCTATCTAAAAGGTAAACTCCATCTTGGAAAAACCTAAACGAAATTGCCATTTCTCATGCTCATCTGCATTCTGTGGTCATAGCCTTGTACAACTAGAAATTCACTCATTCAGTAAACTTTTTTGAGCACCTACTGTCATATAAAAGGTATTCTGCTATACACTTTCAGGGATACAAAATTCAATGGGAGGGGGAAAAAAGCTAATGAAACCCTCCCTGGATCAGGGCCTCTGGACTACATGCTTTTTACCAAGAACTTAAGTTCAAGGTCTTCTTCTTTGCCCTATCTCCAGAACTTTGCAGTGCCTTTTGCATAACAGGCACTCAATACATATTCGTTAGATGAATGAATTCAGAAATCAATGAGTTTGTCTTGTCCTCCATGAACTCATCTAATGGGGGAAAGAAAAAACAACACAATATAGTAACCCTCACATCACAGGCATGCCATAGCTTACTGGATTTCAGAAATGAATGAATGCATGTCTGAACCTCAAACACCACGATGGCAAGTGCTATAGAGGGGCTGGAGGAATTAGAATGCGGAGTTGCAATTTGCCATGAGTTCTGAAGGATGATTAGGAGGCAGCCAAACAAACAAACAGAAAAGGAATCAAGAAAACATGCAGCAGCCATGTGGTGTGAACTTGTTCACCATGAATGGTTCACTATGACTGAACTATGGCCACAGGAATACAATGCACAGAACCAGCACTCCTTTGATTTGAATTCTATTGCTTCCATTACGTAAGCCTGGCACTGTACTCTTTTCTTTAGCATTGGCATCACCCCACTTGCTTAACACGCACTGCTGTGAAACCAGAGCTCCCCTTAACTCCCAGATTTAATTTTCACGTTTTAATCTAAAATCAGGATTTACTTGACTAGTTCAGGCAAGCCCTCTATCATATAATCAAAGAGTCTCAAGGTCAGAAGGTATCTTACAGGTCACCAGATAAATGTACTGGGAAGTCATTTATTTTGATCAGCTATAGTTACATCTCCTCTGCCATCACATGGAATTTCCCTCTTTCTCTCACAGCACTTGGGGTTTTGTCTCCATGTATTTGTTGACATACACATTCTTGCTCTTCCACTGGACTGTGTGCTCTTGAAGTGCAACCTACATTCTTCTTTATCTCATATTCCTCCAATGCTCAATAATCAAGGGTGCTGCATAAAGTTCCCTTTTAACCCAATCCAAGCAGCTCTCGCAGTCTCTGTCCAGTCCCCTCATATGCTCATCCCTGGGTACAGCCTCACTGTCACCGTTAGTCAAGATGAGCTGCTGCAGCCTCTTCCCTGAAGCCCACAGTCATGCCACAGGTAGAGCCTCCTTCCGGTTCTGAACAGCAATGATGCCCCATCGTATCTTTTGTTCATCTCCATTCCTTTACAGATTAGGCTTTAATACCCCCAAATGTTTAAAAAAAAAAAAATGGAGCAAGTTCTAAATAAACAATCCCACTTATAAACTACAAAATGTCTGTATTTCAGAAATCATCAAATTTCCCTACAGATGTTTTAAGCCTACAATCATCAGGGGCCTTTCCTGTCCCATCTTTTGTTCCTCTGACAAGGTTAGTGTGCTTCCTTCAGACTTCCTGTTTGAATAACCACACACTTGGGTGTTCAAACTCCCATGTGTCCATTATTCATCAAAAAAGGGACCTGAGGAAGTAACCAGGCGGCTGAACACAAAATGATGTATGAACAAAAACAGCTGTGTGTTAGCAGGAGGGACAGAAAGACAGCAGGGATCTAGGCAAGGCTGGGAATTTCAAAAACAAGTTCTCTTTAGTCAGGCATGGTTAAACGCCTGCTGATTCGTAGCAGGAGCTGCCCATTTCGTAATTGAAAATCTCTAGAGATGTGAATAAGTCTATTTTCAGTCACTTCCAGAGTCTCATCCCCAATACCACCCTTATCCATGGCCTCCCTCAAGGGGACAGAGTTGCCTTTCCCCTACAGAAATGTCAATACCAACTCAAAAGGTTTCACAACAAATTTAATACCTATTCTATTTCCCAATCCAAAAAGCAGATACGCCCTCCCTTCCCCAGGGGGCTCTGAAAGGAAAAACAGAGGAAAGCACAGACACCGACACCCAAGAACACTCAGAAAGCAGCATGGAAAACAAGCCAATACACTCCAAACATCTGGAAAGCATGTTAATTTCCAGAATCAGTCCATCTTGTTGATGGCCTGGATTCACCACCTATGTCTGTGCCAGGGCATGAGAGTTTTAAAGTAGACGTAAGTTTAAAACCAGAACCTTACTAGAGTCACCACAAAAGTGAATGACTCTCAAGTCCACCAGGAGTCAATACTAAGTTATTTCTTGGTGTGTGGCAAAAATGCTGGAAAAAAAAAAAAAAAACAATAAACAAACCAGCTTGAGCTTCTAAAGCAATCCCAAAAAAGTAAACAAATTTTATTACAGCTGCATTACAGATGTTCCCACAAACTTTCATAATCTGTAGAATTTTAAGAATTTACAGTCTCCAATAGATTTTCTATCCCATGAACTTATCTAAAATACTCACCATAAATTCAAAACTATGTGCAGAGCTGCTCCAAAAGTTAATCCAAGACACTCAAGCCTGCTGAACCCGACCCTTTTCCCATGGAGGGGCACTCACATGACCAGAGCAATTAAAGCACACCATTGCTCTTTTAGTTTCTAAAAGAGCAATTTTCACCCTTAGTCCTTTGTTTCTTCCCATCTCCAAAAGGAAAACACAATTTCAATGAAAATTCCAGGATGCTCATCTCTATTTAGCATTAAAAAAAAAAAATCTAAAAATCTAAAATCTCAAAACAGGTGGAGCCATCAGTCCTATCAGAATAAGGTATATGAGCAGTAGAAAGCACTGAAGAACAGCAGCACGGATGTTTACCTCGGGTTAGATAAACTGCTAACCCAAGGCAACCAAGGCAACCGCACCTACCCTAACTTCTTTGGTAAGAGATTAAATTAAACCAGGACCCATCCCTAAAACATGTTTTTATAGCTTAAACTTTCCTACATTTCTTCCCAACCCCAAAATTTGATGATTTTATTATTCTAGTTAGCCACATATTTTTAAAAGTCCAGTGGATGTCAACATTCCAGAAAACTGAGTCTAAATGTTGTAAGGAATAGGTTCAGAAAGCAGACTCAGTATCTTGATCTAATCATCTCATACTACCAAATTACTATAATTTATTCCTTACAGTTTTTGCTAATAAAACGATCATGGATCTTGAGAACATGTGGGCAGACCATTCCTGCCTTTTGCGCTTCCAGGGAGGAAAACATCACTTCCCAGTCCCTACC
The DNA here is from genome assembly GCF_020740605.2 of Lemur catta. Taxonomy (NCBI): domain Eukaryota; kingdom Metazoa; phylum Chordata; class Mammalia; order Primates; family Lemuridae; genus Lemur; species Lemur catta. The sequence goes on along the minus strand of NC_059150.1, from coordinate 18,909,585 downwards.
AGTGAAAACTCAAAAGAAAGCTGTTCATCTCACTTCACCATGCTGTCACTATCCCCTTTCTAGAAACTGTGAAGCTCTTCTCTTGGAAATTGTTAGGATTCTCTCATTCTCTCTGAAGAAAGTTGACGGGAAAGCCCTGAGAAAATATTTATGCTTCTATATTTTACCAACTGGAAAAAAAAAAAACCCAATTCAAGCATGGCGGGGAGCAAGGGGGCATTTTAAACCCAACCCAACACTCAGCCCTCCAGTGCAGCAGTGGATGCCATCCCACCCTTCCTCCCCCTCCTTAAGAAAAGAAATTGAGCATGAACATTTAAAAATCATCAGTGCCTAGTATGATGATGTAACCACAATGATCACAGAAATGCATATAATTTATAGAAAACATGTCTGTAAAGAAAGCAGAAAAAGCAGGGCAGTGATTCGGTAATACTTAGTACATTTAATCAGCCAACTACACTTGTAAAAGTCTAGTAAGAAGAGTTCTGACCTTTTTTTAAAGGTTTTTTTCTAGAAAAACCAATCCTAAAATCTTAAATTCTAGAAGCAGAGATAGAGTGTAGTGAGGGAGCAACATAAAATACATTATAAATATGTTTTCAATGGAAACTATGACCCCTTTCTTCAAAGATAAAGCAAAAATAATCATATATATGGTATTTAAGAAAATATATATATATAGTATTTAAGAATCTCCTGATTAAACCTTAGCTCAGCAACACTCTGAGGAAACTAAAGAGAAAAAAGGAGGGGGAAAGGGAGAGAGGGAGGGAGGGAGAGAGGGGGGGGGAGAGAGGGAGGAAGGGGGGGAGGGGGGAGGAAGGGGGGAGGGGGGGAGGGAGGGGTGGGGAGAGAGAGATTTATATATTTATAAATTCACACATGCAGAAGTCTAGGGGAATTGCATTATTTCTGAGCCTGAAAAATGGAAACAGTGACAAAGAAAGCTCCTGGCTCTACAGGAGTTATCTATACACCAATCAGTAAAAAGTGGGTTAGACCTATATAGTTAGCAAATTTGAATAACAACAAGGGGTGGGGGAATGACCTACCAAGCCAGAGTTAGCATTTACTTGGAGCAGAGGGAAAAGAGCTAGAACCTGGAGATAGACCATGCAGCCTTATCTTTAATGATGTCAGATAAAGTAAGCAACTAAATCAGCAATTCTCAACCACCAGAAAGGAGTCATGGGTAAGGTAGAAAGGAGATAAGGTAGCATTCCCCTGTATTAAGTAAATCACTGACCACCCTTCAGGAAATGGGGTAAGGTATACTTTTCCTATCAGTAGACACTGACAAAACCCAGGACCTCATTCTGAAATTCAATAAATTCCTTAGAAATTCCTAGAGGCATTAACAACTAAATATCATACAACTAGTCCAAGTATCCAAAACCTAAAATTCTTCCACTGAAAACAATCCTCTGTTCTTCACAAGTAAGTGTATAGCCCTTTTTAACAGAAGCAATCCAAATTCAGAGCTCCTCAACCAAGGTCTACCAGAGAAACAAGGCTTAGTTCTTTGGTTTGGGATACAGTGTTTTCACTTGACTCCCCAATTTAAGGTCTTTCTATAGTTCTCTATCACTTATCGGGTCTGACCTAACATGGCAGAGTGGCAGGAGCATAATCTATGCACCACAGCAGGTCTGGATTCCATCCTAAACTTAACCTGCACAACCTCAGGGAAGTCACCAGTCATACTGTTATTCCACAGGTGATAACAATAGTTCTCGAGAATTCAAAGAGGTAACCAAGAGGCACTCAACTAAAGGTAATTCATTTTCTTTTGCCACCCAGTTCCCAAGCTCCTCTCCTCCCCAGAGCCCACCCAGCAGCATGCCCTCATTACAATGTGAAGGGCCAATAATGCCTTCACCACTACCTGGTGACTTTTACATGTTTTTTCAAACAACTCATCCTTCCTGGAAAGTCCTCCACTCATGTCCATTACTTTTGAAACCCAAGAAGCTTTTCTTAGTTGACTTCAATCCACACTCTTCAAACTGCTCTGCAGGTACTCCCCTCAGCACTTTAAATAAAGTTCCAACTGAATTATTTTTCCTGTAGATGAATATTTTTGTCTTATCTCCTCAAACACAACACAAACAACCTCAGGACAAAGAAAGTGTCTTCAACATCTATCACAACTCACACACCCCCTATTTTGATGCTCCCCAGCTGCCTCACTTACAAAGACCTTTGTCCGCTGATTAGAATCACAATACAATAACCTCATCTCATTTTGAGTGACTACGTCTTTTCACTTTGTTGGAAATACTTCAGTTTCCTAATCTTCTCCAAGAAAGCCACACATTTCAAGCTTCACACTTCTTATTTCTAAAAGGCTCGGTAAGAGGAAGCCACCATTTAGTACATGTTAAGGAATGAAGATGGGTCTTCATAAGTAATTTGTGGAACATCTAGTTTTCACCACAGAAATTAAATAACAAGTTATATGAACACCAGACATTGCGACCAGAGCACATGCCATGCAGAGATATTGTTAAAGAATTCTAAGTCGGGCACCGTGGCTCACAACTGTAGTAATCCTAGCACTCTGGGAGGCCGAGGTAGGAGGATCCCTTGAGCTCAGGGGTTCCAGATCAACCTGAGCAAGAGCGAGACCCCATCTCGACTAAAAACAGAAAAATCAGCCAAGCGTCGTGTCCTGAGCCTGTAGTCCCAGCTACTTGGGAGGCTGAGGCAGAAGGATTGCTTGAGCCCAAGAGTTGGAGGTTTCTGTGAGCTAGGCTGATGTAGAACCTAGGGCAACAGAACAGAGAGTGTGTCTCAAAGAAAAAAGAAAAAAAGAAGAATTCTCTAAGCCTGCAGCAAAAACCACAAACTTACCATTTTACCACATCAAACCATGAAGCATCAACCAAAACCACTACCTGCTTAAAGGGAGGTGAGACAAGCAGACGGCTGCTCTTGGCTGCTCTTCCCGCAGGCTTCCCACGCTCCTCTTCCTGCAGCTTCCATGAGGCTTGCCTGAGTCCCTACAGGAGAGCACCTGGCAGGTACTTCATTTAAAGTGGGCTCATAACTCTATTAAAATCAGGTGTTTCACTTACTGGTTCACTAAACAAATATTTGTTAATGCCTACTAATGCCAGCAATGTCTGGTAAAGAGGAGAAAGATGGTAAGAGAAAAAAAATTTTTTTTGAGACAGAGTCTTGCTCTGTCACCCGGGCTAGAGTGCCATGGAGTTACCTAGCTCACAGTAACCTCCAACTCCTGGGGTCAGGCAATCCTCCTGCCTCAGTCTCCCAAGTAGCTGGGGCCACGGGCACACCCCACCATGCCCGGCTAATTTTTTCTATTTTTTAGTGGAGATGGGATCTCACTCTTGCTCAGGCTGATCTTGAACTCCTGACTTCAAGCAATCCTCCCACCCCATCCTCCCAAAAGATTATAGGCATGAGCCACCGTGCCCAGCCCGAGAAAATATATTTTAGATGATTAAGCCTGAAATTCTGTCCTTTCCAGACATGGTGGTGCACAAGTGCAGATCCAGCTACTCAGGAGACCGAGGCAGGAGGAGCCCTTAACCCCAGGAGGCTGCAGTGAGCTATGATGCTGCCACTGCACTCCAGCCTGAACAACACAGGGAGACCCTCTCTCTAAACAAACAAACAAACAGAAAAACAAAATCATTTATATATTATTTTGTACTATCATTCATTGAAAGTTTCTTTTTTTAATTTGAGGGATAATTAATACAATTGAAGCATACAAATATTAACTGTATAGCTATGAATTTTTACATATGTCACCCAGGTCAAGATATAGAACACAAAATCAGAACTATAAAGGAGAAGAGGAAAAGAGAACGGTCATTAACATGTCTCTAAAAACAGGCACCTGTTAACCATTCTGATTAGCAGAAAACTTTCCCTATACAGTACTGATTTATCATCATAAAACAAATTTATTAAGTCCCTAACTGTATCCAAGACCATGTACCAAATTCAAGAAATTAAAAAATGTGAAGGCTGATTTTGAGTTAATATTTCCACCAACTTTAAAACAAAAAGATTTGCATTCATTGAAGTACAGGAAAGAAAAAAAGACAAAACAAAAAAGAAGATAAAACAACAAACATCCAAAGAATAAAACAAAAACCTAAGGTTGCCTTCAATATAACAGGAAGCAGCCACACAGTTGGAAACAAAGAGTAAAAGAAGGGAGCTGAGGCAATACAACTCCTAAAGTTTTAAGAGAAACAAGGTAAATCACCTAATTTATCTCCCAGCTTTGCCACAAGGTTCCCTTCTCACAAGAGATCTGAGAGCACCATTGTCTAAGAAAGATAAATCTGCTTTATTTTATTTCATGAATATGTAGCTGTGCAGGGCACCACACTGACTGGACCCAGTTATTTTAGGCTGGCCCCCTGGAAGAGCACAGGCAAAGAAAAGCAGATGTACTTAATTAGTGCCAACCAGTCTGATGCAATACTCTAAAACCTCAGGGACATTTCTACAAATGAGTTTTCTGGTAACCCCTTTAGCAAGCTGTCAATTCTAGGCCGCAATGAGCAAACATCTAACTTTATCATTTTACAAGCAAGGATATGCTTGCAAATCCCAGCAGGACCCTCTTACACAAGTCTCAGAGCAAGCAACCAAGGCAAGGTAACAGAACAAGTGCACAATCCTACTGAAATTTTACCCTTCAAAACTGAGAACCGAAAATAAGAGACAACTTATTTTTCAAAATCTTCCAAGAAATGTTGAGCAGTAAAAATAAACAAACATCTCTGCTCTAAACTTTTGACACTTTTCCCTTAAACCCAAACAGAACATTGGTAGAGCTGTCAACTGAGCACAGCTGGACACAAGGACCAAGTAAAGAAGCATGTGTTGGTTCTGCTGGCTGTTGACTCTAGGCAGATCCATGATAACTGTTCATCTGCCTAACCACTTTAATGGGGGATACAGTGGGCTGAACTGCACTCTACACTTGCAATTCTTCACCATCCTAAAGAAAGGGCATACCCCAGTATGCCTATCTTCTAATTCTACTGATAATGAATTAATTAAACTAAAAATGATGCCATAAACAAATAAGCAAATAAGATACTTCATTGTAACCTTTCCCCTCAACTGCTTAATAAATCCCTTTAAGAATCTATTTTAACAATGAACATGCAAATATATATATATATTTTATTTATTAGAGACAGGGTCTCACTATGTTGCCCAGGCTGGAGTGCAGAGGCTATTCTTAGGCACAAGCATAGTATACTATAGCCTCAAACTCCTAGGCTCAAGCAATTCTCCTGCCTCACCCTTCCTAGTAGCTGAAACTACAGCTGAAACTACAATATATAAATATGTATATTTTAAATTTGTGTATGTCCATTTCTGAAGAAAAAATATAAATTAACATTAAAATTTCACAAATATATGTTCACATTTGAGAATTCATGGGCCGTTTTCTCATAAAATTTATCTAGGCTGGCTTCAAGTCATATAACAGTCGAATTTTTACCCAAAAAAGGTCATACATCTTTCCATTCCATATCAGTTCCTATAACTTAGTACTTTTTTAAAAAGTTCCAGAAATAACCACATACCGCATTTAACATTAGCTACTACAGTGGCAAATACCTCACAAAAATGGAGAGATGGCACTTATAAAAATAAACAAGCTCAAAAGTGTTGCTTTGAAGAATTTAATGTGCAATGTTCTAGACTTTTACAATTCAGGCATTTATTCCCTCACTCTACATATATTTATTGAACACTAGGCCAGAGAAGTCGCACTGGAGATAGGATGCCTCCAGCCTCCATCCAAATGGTCATTAAGCGAGTCCCTCCGTGCTTGCATCGCTCACTTAGGACTTATTACATAACACGAACATACTGCTCTGGAGCAGAGGTCTCCAAATTTGTGCTGTGAGGGCCAGACAGGAAATATTTCAGCCTTTTTGGGCTGGAACATATGGAGTCTGTCGCTATGACTCAACTCTGCCCTTGCAGTGCAAAAACAGCCACAGACAATGCATTATTAAATGGGCTAAACTGTGTCCAAATAAAACTTACCAGGTACTAAAATTTGAACTTTCATGTCATTTTCATGTCACAAATTCTTCTTGTGATTTGTTTCCAACCAATTAAAAATGTACAAACCGTTCTTCATTCATGGCCCATACAAAAATAGGTGGCAGGCCTGGGCTGGATTTGGCTGGGAGGGCTATAATTTCCCTACCCCCTGAGTCTAGAGACATAGGTCTCCACGTATAGACCTCATCTAAGCATGAGGTCAGGGCAGTGCCCCATGAGTCACTATACATCCAGGAATTTGCATGGTGCTAAGGGATAGCAAGCAATTAGCAACTATTAGTTATTCTTAATTGAACTAAAAGATGACCAAGTCCCATCCTGACCTTGCCTTCAAAGACCTCGTGGTCTAGAGGTAGAGAAACAGATAATCCTATGTGATAAGTGCTCCGATAGGTATGTACAGCGTAGTAGTAAGAGTGGGACACCTAATCCAGGCCAGGCATGGGGCAGAAAGAGGGGAGAGGAGGAGAGAGAGAGAAACTGGGGAAGGAGTTCTGAAGGTGCTGACATCTGGGAGAAGTGTTCCAAACCAAAGAACAGCCCTTTGGGCACGCTAAGTGACAAAAGATAAGCCTAAAGGCTAAAAAGGTCCAGATCCTTAAAGCACCTTGCACACCATGCCAAGGAGTTTGGACTCTATCCTAAAGGCTTGAGAAGCCACTACAGAATTTTTAGCTGGGTAATTAGGTTTGCATTTCAGAACCATCACTCAGTCTGAAGTATAGCTGCTAAATATAAGGGGGAAAACTGGAGGCAGAAAGACCACCAGTTGGCTAAGAGGGTGTTGCAGTAATTCAGGTGAAATTCAATGGGACCTACAGTAAGGCAGAGGCAAAGAGGATGGAAAGATAAGCATTCAAGAGACACAGTATCTGGATAAAGGAGGTAAGAGTGGAATCTTGGACAGATTATATTATGAATGGATTTCGGGAAAGAAAAGGGTGTAGTTACAGCTGCCCAGAACTGACCTGCCTCACAGCAGGGGATACTATCTGCTCAGCAAACATTATAATCTTTACTGATAAGAGCCTATCAAGCATGGTAATTTTTCAGAGAAGACTTGGGAAAAACTGGTTGAGAGCCTAAGTGTTAGACAGCAGTGTTCTTCACTGAGACAGGAATACCAAAAGAGCTTTGATTTGGGTGAGACAATAAGGAGTGAATTTTGGACATGGTCTCTGGACAACCCAAATTGACCATATGCAATAAGTCTTCAGGCCTGGAAAAGGAGCTGACTAGAAGCACAAATTAGAATTTGTAAATTTGCAAATCAAACTGCAAATAAAATCTTGAGATAAAGATGAGTTCATTCAGGGAAAGTGAATAGCATGGAACAAGGAATCCAGGAACATGAGCAAAAAGGAGCAGAGGAAAAAGAAAGAAAACCAAAGGAGCCTGGTATCTCTGACTCAGTGTATACATAAAATTTTACTTTAAAGTTCGTTTGGAATAAATTAGATATACTTTTGAGAGCTTTGTTAGAAAAGCTACAAGCTGCAGGGGCTAATCCAATCAACTGAGGAGGCAAAGACCTATTTCCACCATGACTTTTGGCAAATCACAACCTCAGGATACTCAACTTTGCCGTCACTGAGCTGTGAAAAATCTGATGATCAAATGGGGGCTTTATAAACTGTAAAATATTATACATTCACCCTTCATTTATCATTGTGATGCCATTACAACCGAGTGTGTAAATTCCATCTAATAGAGTATAAGCTTCTGAAGACAGGACCCTCAATCTTCTACATCTTTTTATCAGGTACAGTGGTATGTATTTCATAGGTATTTTAAAAATGTTTTTGGAATATGTGGCAGAAACATGAGAATGTATGCATGGGAGAAGGCATGCATAGAAAAAGGCAAACCCAATCATCTTCTTAAGATGATTTAGAACTGAAATGGTCAAACTTTATTCTTCCCACATATGTGACCAATGACAAATTAATGGGGTAAGGAGGATGCTTGATAGCCCCAGCTTCTTCCCTAAAGTGTAAATTCTTTTCTGAAATGCCCCGAGAATGGAGAAGGAATTTGCAGAAAAAGCAGTGAACTGTAGAAAAGGAAAACAGTCAAAAGCAACTTCATAAAACTGTGTGCAACAACTCCTGGCCATTAAAGAAGAGCTCCCTAACTTCTCAAGTTGAAACCTGCAAAATGTAAATCAGGCCTTTGTGAGACAAACTAAAATAGTGTCCCCTCAGGGTGCACAAATACCACAGTGAAGTCACCAGAGTGAGCTATTCCCTGACATAGTCAGAACCTACCATGCAAAGGGAAAAAAACTGCTATTTGTTCCATGTTAAATACATACACATTAAAAGACCAAACAGAATAAAAGACAATATCCTTATATATCAATTATTCTGATTTATGCAAATAAAAAGAATATTCAGATATAGATTTAAAAGATTTATTTAATCACTATTCATTCCTAAAGTTTATGAGGAGCTTAGAAACTAATCTGGTCTCAGTGTTAATTTTAGGAGTTCCATAAACTTTGATTGAGTTGGTTATATAAGCACTCTTCATTAATCTGATTGTTTTTAGAAAGAGGGAAAGCTACCTTTCTCCAAGATGAAGACCCTCTCTGCCAAGTTTCCATCCACAATGATTACCAAATTAGTTAAAGGGGGTGTTTCATAAAAGGCAAATCCTCAGCTACAATCTTACTTTCAACTACTCCAAGGATACTGATAAAACTTATTACGACTGATTATTATAAGACATGAAAGCCAAACTTTTTAACAGCAATTAAATAATCCATATAGAAGTTAGGAGAGAAGATCCAGAAATCAAAGGCAAAATAGCACTTCTTTATAGAGAAGAGTGCCTGGCTGAGATTTCCCGCCACAATAGACAGAAAGTACAGTTCTGGTTCCCACAGCAATTTTAACTCTTTATATCTGAGGATGCATGACACCTAGCACCCTGGATTACTGGATACCGTGCTTAAGACTTGGTTGCTTTCAGAAACAATGCTAATTTTCCTGGCTTTTGTACAGCAAGTGATGATACTGGTACAATGATCTAATCTGTACTTGCCATCTGTTAAAATATGCCTCAGCTCCCCCAAAAAGTACCAGTTAAAATGATCATATAATTTTACATATACATGTTATGCATGAAAATTTTCTGAAGAGTTACATAAGAAATTGAGAATGGTGGTCTCTAGGGCATGGAACTTATTAGCATCCAGAGATAAAGAGACTCACTTGTCATTATCCTTAATGTTTGAATCTACCATATCATGTTTCATTCTTATAATTTTAAAGTGATTATGATCAGTGCCAAAACATGTATGTGTCTTGTAACTACTTAAGTGTGATCTGACTTTGCTTATTTTAAAGTTTATTGTGTTAAGTTCAACATCAAAAGGAAGACTAGAAAAGTGGTGGCTAGACCCAGCTCTCTCACAGAGCTCATTTCCAGTTTCACATGCTCTGTAAGGGCAAAGCACAATATGCATCACTTGTTTAAGGGTATGTGAAATTTGAACTGGATGGGAGATTTAATAGATGCACAAAACAGTCATGGTACTTGAATTCATGGGAAATAGCCACAGCCCATGCAGTAACTAGAATTCACACGGTAACACATAAAGCTTTGCCTACTTGTCATAAATTGTGGATCATAACACACATGTATAGATATACCCTTATCATTAACAAGACGGGAAGACAGAGAGAGAGAAAGAACCATCAACCCCAACACACACAAATCCCTCCCTCCTTCCTCCACCACACGCAGTTTCCTCCAGGACATCATTTCTGATCCAAGAACAAGTACAATAAATCTAGTCAAGTTTTTATAAATTGTCTAAAAAGTTTAAAGTACATACTTTTACAGTTAATCACAATACGTCTATGAAAATAATTTTTTTAACTTACGAGTTCTAAACCCATAGCTTTATAAACTTCACTTAGCAAGAATATTACCAAAAACTGAGCAATTTTTCAGCAAAAACAAGTCTAAGCATGTAACATTTTTAGAATAAAAGAGTCGTGTTGGAGTCCTAACAAGGTGAACTCTAAGATCTCTTTTGACCTTTTAATCAACAAGACCCAAAGTTAATATATCTGCCTCCCGGTAGTAGCAACCTAACTTGACTGATACTGACTTACTCTACTGCATTAGCTTTGCAACAGAGAAGTAATCACTGACTAATCTATCTCTGCAATCACCAGAAATAACCTTCAGCTACATAGTGCCTACAACAGAAAACTGAGAGCCAAGATTGACAGCTCCACCTTTATCTAAATAAGAGATTGTTGTTTAGAAATTTTCAATTGAATCTAGGTACTCTGAGACATCAGGCAATGTCTTTTCTTTGAAAATTTAAAAATATGAAAATAAAATTGAAAATAAGACATCAAGAGTATTCAAACTTGAACACTGAAACTTTAGCAAGTTAAAATTTAAAGAAAAATACCTGGATATAAACTTCAAAAATAATTTTGCCAACTTAAAAAATACAACACTTAGAAGAAAATAGTTTAAGAGATTCCCCACAGATCTTAGGAAACTCTCTGGGTCTCTGGCAATGTCTTTAGAAAGGCACCTACCTCTTTAAGACACTACTACTTCTATATATTTCCATACCTTTAAAAAACTGAACTCAGTACAGTTTTCTACTTCAATCTCTAAAAAACAGGAGCCTCACGGTTTTATGAATTCATTTTCAAAAAGGTTTCACCTGCCTAATGACTTATCTACAAATAAAAAGGAATTCACTACAAAGGAGCTAAATATCACTGCTTTTCTAAAACTCATTCTACATACAGTAATTTAATTTCACTTTTCAAAGCACTTTTTGTAAATCATATTCTTTTTCCCCCCCTTTTATTTATTTATTTATTTATTTATTTTTTATTTCAGCTCATTACGGGGGTATGTAAGTCATATTCTTTCTCTGGAATCTCGACACCTATATGAAGTTTAGTGTACCAGAGAGCAGCGGAACGAAAAATACAAAATCATGATCAAAAGAATCATTTGCCCACAAAATGCTCCTTTCAAACATTCCCAAATAATGGTATTAACCTCATAGAACTACCCTGCTTTGACAGAAGAATGGCTTGGGGCAGTCTGTTCACTCTGGAAGTTCATTAGTACCAGCTACTGGTAAAATCAAGTCTCCCAGTGCAAGTGCTACAAATCAAATGTCAGTTTCTCACACACAGGTCTGTTAAACACAATAATGAAATCTGCTTACTTATGCATTTCAATGAACAAGAACTTACCTAGATCAAACATCATTTTTGATACTTTAAGATTCACAAATCCATCCTCATCCACCACCCTGCCACTGAGTTTTTTATACATCCCTTTCCTGATTTCTAAAGAATCACATATACATGTTTCTACACTTACTCTGAATTAAGCAAAAAGGAAGACAGTAGAAGAGAGCCTTTTACCCAGGGACAAAACTCTGCCCAGCAATTACAGTGAGTGCACTTCCTTTTGTTTTCTCTCTACCAGGATTAGCAGTGAAATAGCTATGTGGCTCTTAATTAAAGCTGAACAGCTCTGAAGAACAATAAATTTAAAAGTGAATTTCTATTTTAATTATACCTGGGCGATACAGGCGGTAGAGGCATTTGCTCCCCACAAACTCCATTAACACAACAGTGCAAACAGCAATCACCCTAAACCCAGGAGAGAAAGACTTCTAAACATTTTAAAGGCAAAAGTGTTTAAGGCGGACCTTCTTGTTCCAGATCCAAGAATGCGTTGTGATGGCCCGCTAGGAGAGAGAAAAATAAGGATGGAAGTTTCTGATTAACGCTTCAGGAGAAAGGGACCGAAATCCTAACAGCAGAAATGGCGAATAATCAGGGAGCGAGAATCCCGTAAAGTCAGAATAAGAAAGCAAAGAGAGATGCTAGCAGAGCATCTTGGCCCTCACGGGATGTTAAAAACTAGGTTTAAAAAGTTGGAGCAAGGAATTTGTGTGGCCCACGCCGGGGAGCAGAAAGCAGCATGTGGCTGTTTGGGCCCCTCAGGTGGGACCAGGGATGGAGACGGTCCGGGAGCTGGGCTGTTGGCGAGCAGTAGTAGGGGACAGGGCTGTCACCGCTTACCCAAGTGCAACGTGAGGTTGATGGAGTTGGGGTACTGCACCCCGGCCAGCATGGTCTGGCTTTGCCACCAGGTGGTGTCGGCCTGGTTGTTGTAGTCGGTCAGGAAGGCAGCCCCGTGCTGCAGGTGGGGCTGCCCGGCGTCGCACAGGTGACAGGACTTGGTGACCCCGGTCACCCCGGTCTGCACACAGTACTCCTCAGGCGGAGTCCCACACGTGTTGGTGGCCACCACGGTCACGTTGAAGGCGGCGTTGACGAACTCAGGCATGCAGCGCTGCGGCCGCCCGCCCTCGTCCGCGCACTCGTCCATGGCCGCCCGGGCACAGCGCGCCGCGGCGGCCGCCAGCACGACCAGCACGGGCCACAGCCGGCCCCGCCGGCCGCCCCTCATCCCGCCGCCCGCGCGCTGGGCCGCGGCGAAGGCACGGGCGCCGGCGCGCTCCCCTCGCCCGGGGCGTCCCCGGAGGCCGCGCCGCGGCTGCGCCTGGGGGCCGGGGCCGCACTCTGGGGCGGCGGCTCGCGCCGGGGACGCTGGCGGGGGCGCTCCTGGCGAGAACCGCGCGGCTCGCTAACCACTGCCCCGCGCCGCCCTCGCCGCCCTGCACACAGCCCGCTCTCGGCGCCGACCCCCGACTTCCTCGCGCGTGCCCGAGCGCGCGCCCCCGCGGGGAAGGAGCAGTGGGTGGGGTCGGCAGGGTGGGGTCTGGGCGAGGAGAAAGCCCAACCCCGGCCTCGGCCCAGCGGCTCCCGCGGCCCCCGTAGCTGCGCCCCAGCCCTCCGCGCCCCGTGGACTGCGCGTCCGCCCCGGCGACTCCAGGCGGGGGCGTCTCGCGCTCGGGCCCGCGGCGCGCGACCGGCGGGGAGGGGGAAGGGGGAGGGGGAAGGGGGCGGGGAGGGCGGTGGGGCGGTGCATGCCGGGAGGGAAGGGGAGGCTCGCGGAGCCCCGACTCCCAGCGCCGGGGTCTCGGGCTCCGCGTCCCCGGAAGGCTCCGGGTGGGGGAGGGGGTCACGGAGGGGCCTTAAAGGGGCGACGCCGGCCAGTGAGGTCGCTCGGGCTCGGGGGCTCGGGCCAACGTGGGCGGCGGCAGGAGGGTCCCCGCCCGGCCAGGTGTCGGTCCTGGGTGACCCGAGGGACCCCCCTCCGGCCCCCTGCGAGGAGAGGTCCCGGGGCGTCGATGGGGCCGACACGGTCCCTGGAGAGTAAAGGGCCTGGTTGCAGCATCAGAATGAATTTCGTGAAGCGATTTCCTGCCCGTTAATTAAAGTGTAACCGGTCGTTTAACCGGGGCGAGGAAGGAAGTGAAAGGCCGGGAATGGAATGACATTTTTCCCCTGGGTACGCAGCCGCGCTGCGGAATGCTTCCTCTGCGGTGCCTGTGTGCTCCGGCTTGCCTTTAAAAGACTCGAAATTATCTGGATTCTGACATCCTCCTTTTCGGGCCTGCTGAGTCACGGAATATTCTCAGTGCCAGGATGACTCAGTTCACGGAACCTGAGCCAGAAGATCATGAGTTTTGGTCCCAGATCAGAACCTGGGCACGTCCCCAGTGCTGGTACGCGGGCGAAGCCCGGGGCCCGCGGGGCGCTGCGGTTTGTAAACCTTTGCAGCCTCCAAGCAAAGGGGATGCGCAAAGCCGATGAGACAGGAGACGGATTTGGGTTTTGTTTTGTTTTGTTTTTTAACTTTTTAGGACCTTAATGATAAAATACACGACAGAAACAAAACAACACGTACTTGGTTTTTGCCTCAGTAGTCCCGCCGAGATAGGAATAGTGGGAATCTAAATCAATGAAATAAATAAATGTCAGGTGACTGTGGTTAGGGTCAGTGTTAGCCCCAGAACTTCTAACCTGGAGGGCCTTAAGGATTTTGGTTGGATGAAGGAAGGGAGGGTTACCTGGGAACTTGTTACATTGCTGAGCTTATTTAGCAAGCACGTGGATCATTGTTGGTTTATTTGCTGAGATGGGCGGAGATTATGCATGGCTAAAGGTCTCTAAGCCCTCACTTGTTGGCACCTTCCCTTTGGGAGAATAAAGTTATGGGGACTATAATAAGGTTTTAATTCTTTCATATTTGAGTTGAAGCAAAATTAATATATTCATTTATACCTAGGTGGGATGGTATTGTCTCTCAGTCCTTCGTTGTACTTGAGAACAATTGAGGGCATATAGGACAGAGATAAGGATGTTAGTTGTAAATAAAGTTACAGATATTTATAAGTATGTTTATTTCTATTTTAATAAATATATTAATGCATTTGCCTGATTATAAATTTTCAGTACTTCATTAGATATTGGCAAACCAAAGGGTAGGTCTCTTTATGTTTCCCACCAACAGTCAAAACAGATAAGGTAAGGAGACCCCAAAGGCTGCAAAATTAACATAAATATTTGTCTTTGCCACTGCTCCCTTTTGGGTCCAAGATTAACTTCAAATTATTACTTATAGAAATGTACCCATAATTTAATTACCAGAACCTATCTGATATTTGTAGAGCACATAAAGATACCTTGAATTAATCTCTAAATTCTTTTGCTCCTGGGAATGTGTTACACTGACAAGGAAGTATTTATTTTGAAGAAAGGTAAAGTATAACCAGCCAATGTGCTTAATGATAAAAATTTGGCTCCATTGTTTGGATCTTGATTCAAACAAACCGAAGTTTCAAACAAAAAATTTAAGGCAATTTGGAAAATTTGAACACTAACTAGATATTTGATGATATGAACAAATTAAGTATTTTAGGTACCTGGAGATGCCACAGTTGACTAAAAAAAAAAGTAAAGGTGGGGGTTTGGGGGGGCAAGGGCAATATATATAACCTGAACTTTTGTACCCCCATAATGAGCTGAAATTAAAAAAAAAATGTTCTTCAAAGTGCATCCCTTTCCCCCATGCCCAGAAAACTGTTGTAAAATCAGTAAAGATAAAAAGCATAATACATCAAAAAAAAAAGTAAAGGTGTAGTTTAATAAAGGGGGGGGCAGGCGCAATGGCCTGTAATGCTAGCACTCTGGGAGGCCAGGCAGGGGGAGGATCGGTTGAGCTCAGGAGTTCAAGACCAGCCTGAGCAAGAGCAAGACCCCCGTCTCTACTAAAAAAAAAAAAATAGAAAGAAATTAGCTGGACAACTAACAATATATATAGAAAAAATTAGCCGGGCATGGTGGCACATGCCTGTAGTCCCAGCTACTCAGGAGGCTGAGGCAGGAGGATTGCTTGAGCCCAGGAGTTTGACGTTGCTGTGAGCTAGGCTGACGCCACGGCACAGGCAACAGAGTGAGATTCTGTGGCAAAAATAAACAAATAAATAAAATCAAAAAAGGGGGGGATGTGTGTGAGATTTTCTTTTACTGCAATTTACTGTGTTTTCAAAAAATTCTGGAGCCTTTTTAACACATGTTCTTAAGTGCTTGGAAACTCTGTTATCTACTAAACAGACATGGTGCTTAGAAGAATAATGTGGACATACAGGAAACGTTGGATTCAGGTCCCTCAAAAGATAATTTTAGTGCCCAATCATTAGTGCCTCTATGCAAGAAAGGCAGGTTGAGGGGATATAGTTCTTTATTGTACAGGTGAGAGAGTGCCAAAAAAATTTTAAACCCCATTTAGAACTCCAGAGAAAAGAGATTTCTCCCTATCAGGATCTATATAAATAATTTCAAGAAAGGATGCTGAATGACCTGGCTTTGGTCACCTGGCGTACGCACCACTAGCCAGGTGAATACAATAACATAATTGGCAGTCCACCAGAAAACTATGGAGTTTGGGAACAGCTATGCAAAGGAAAGGTTGCTGTCGCTAGAATGGGGCAGGTTACAAGGCAGGAAAAAAAAAAAACCAACAACAGATGTCTACTACATCAGTATTTAGAATGTGATATAATTAGAAAAATAATTTAAAAGTGTGTTTTGACCTTTCAAGATTGCACCTTTGTCCTTTTTTTCCTCTTATAATCACCAATGTGTTTATTTTTCCATTCTTTAGTCTTTCTGACCTCACTTCCCTGTATTCTTCCCAAGCCTGAGTGCCACTATCCTATATACTTTATCTTTTATATTTAGAAATGCAACTTAAAATAGTAATTACTACTAATAACATAACAATGTCAGCCTATGTTTACATACTATTTTACACTTTTCAAAATTACACTGAAGCAGGGAGTGTTATCACCTATCTAGAGGTGAAGAGACTAAGACTCAAAGAGCTTAAGTAACCTCTGTAGACTAGTAGGAAGCAAAGTCAGGATGAGAGCCTGCTCTTTCTGGCTCCCTGTCCAGTGCTCTTTCCTTTTCTGTTGTGTCCAGGTCATGATAGGGAAGGGGGTAAAGGAAAAGCTATCTCACATTCCAAGGTTTTTAGGTTATCAAATAAGAATTTAAAAGTAGGGGAAAATTAATGTGATACCAGAAGAGAATGACAATATCCCCCTTCAAAGTTACAGTGACTACACATGATACTTTGTGTTAGGCTTATAGATCCTGCCTGGGTCCTTGGTACAAATCCAAGCATAACAAGATAAGATATCTTTTGTGGCTTTGCTCAGGTAAAGACAGGATTCCTCTTGTATGAGGTAAAACCCTTTCTTCCCACTCAGCCCCATGCACCCAATTCCTTTTTTTTTTTTTTCAGAATTGTCCAAACTCCTTTGTATTTTAAATATTTTTAAATGTTTTAAATTGACACATAATAATTATACATCTTTATAAGGTACGTAGTGATGCTTTGATACATACAATGTATACTGATCAAATCCAGGTACTTTGCATATCTGTCACCTCAAACATTTATCATTTCTTTGTGTTAAGAATATTCAATGTCCTCTCTTCTAGCTATTTGAAAATATATAATAAATTATTGTTTACTATTGCCTACAGTGCTGTCTAGAACTCGAGAACTTATTCCTCTTATATAGCTGTAATTTTATATCCTTTAACTAACTTCTCTCTCTAGCTCCTCCGGTTACCCTTCCTAGCTTCTAGTAACTACTATTCTACTCTCTACTTCTTTGAGATCAACTTTTTTAGCTTTCTCATATGAGTGAGAACATGCAGTATTTATCTTTCTTTTCCTGTCTTATTTCACGTAACATAATGTCCTCCAGGTTCATCCATGTTGCTGTGAATGACGGGATTTCATTTTTATGGATGAATAGTATTCCATTGTGTATATATGCCACATTTTCTTTATCCATTCATCTGTTGATAAACACTTAGGTTGATTCCATATCTTGGCTGTTGTGAATAGTGCTACAATAAACATGGGAGACAGACATCTCTTTGATGCATTGATTCCCTTTCCTTTGAATATATACCTAATAATGGGATTGCTGGATCATATGGTAGTTCTATCTGTAGTTTTTCGAGGAGCTTCCATGCTGTTCTCCATAATGACTGTACTACTTTACGTTCCCACCAACAGTATTTAAGAGTTTCCTTTTCTCTGCCCATGCACCCAATTCAAGCCATCTTTATATTGTGATACTAGTTTTCAGTGGAAGAGAAAATAAGGACACATGTCACAATTCATAAGATTTAAACCAGAACTTTATTTATTACAATATACAAGCACAATAAAAAAGAAAGTATTTCCAAAAATGAGTAGCAAAGCCAAATCTCACCCCCACTCAAAATCTTCCCATGAAGAGAAGAGAGAACTGAGAACTTCAGTTTTTTGTTTTTCGGTTTTTGGGTTTTTTTTTTGTTTTTTTTTTTGGAGACAGAGTCTCACACCATTGCCCAACTCCAACTAGGGTGCAGTGGCATCATCACAGCTTACTGCAATCTCAAACTCCTGGGCTCAGGCTCAGCCTCCTGAGTAGCTGGAACTACAGGCTCCTGCCACCATGGCCAGCTATTTTTTTCTATTTTTAGTAGAGATGGGGTCTTGCTCTTGCTCAGATTGGTCTTGAACTCCTAAACTCAAGCAATCCTCCTGCTTCATCTTCCCAGAATGCTAGGATTCAGGCATGAGCCACCATATCCAGCCAAGAACTTCACATCTTAAAATTTTATTATTCTATTAACCAGACATGAACTTATAGGGAATAGGGAGATAAACCTCTACAGGGAGATAAATTCCCGCTATAGAGAATAGAGAGATAAATAATTTTTTATATGAAGATGACATGGTTTTATCGTGGGAACTCAGAACATCCTTGCCAAGTTGTTGACCCTAATAAGGTCAACCAGTTACTGTTAGAAAGAAAGTAATTCTTTTAAAACCAAAATTATTATTGTTGGTAGTTTTCCCTAACCTTTAATTGCCTTATAGTTTATTACCTCATTCCATTACGTAGGTATATATTGCAACAGGGGTTTTTGGAGGATATGCCTGGATATTATATTGTTCAAAATTAGAAGTTCACAGCTCTTTGAGTGGGATATTTACGGGGCTGTGGTGGGAGGTTATAACCAGCTTTAAATTTTTTCCAGCTGAAAGTATTATGGTTCTGGAACAGAACTCAAGGACCTCCATCTCCAGTGTATATGTGCATTTGAAGAAATAGTAATGACTTTTTCCTCCCACCCAAATTTTATTTATTGTAATAACTAAACTAAAACATGACTTAAAAACATTTTATCCATAATTCTACTGCATTAAAATGACTTTTTCATTTATCAGAATTCCCTTTCTAATTCCTTGATTACCAATTGGACTGGCCTCCTTTTCATATATTTATTAGCCATTTGGGTATCCTCTTTTGTGCCATTTTATGTTTTTACTATTTTTTCTATTATCTTTTCTTAATAATTTGTAGGAATTCTTTATACATTTTGGTTACAGGCCCCTTTTCTGATTCTATTTGTTGCAAATATCTTCTTTCACTGTGTGGTTTGCTTTTTACCTCTTAATAGTGTCTCTCCTAAAACTTTTACTATGTAAAAATTCAAATATAAACCAAAGTAGGGAGAATTATGCAATGAAACCCCAGCTTCAAAAAAGACGCATGACAAATCTTGTCTCAGCTATATACTCCCTCACTTCTCCCCCATCTTACTTCAAATTATTTTAAAACAAAATCACAAATGTTATACCATTTCATTTAATGATGTCCTGACATGAAAAGAAATTCTTCATTTTAATGTAATCCAATTATGAACTCTAAGATTAGTGCTGTTTGTATATTCATTTAAGAAATCTTTAAGGTCATTAATGTGTTCTCCTATGTGACTTGGAAATTTTACTTTTGTGTTTCCCATTTAAATCTTTAATTCAGCTAGAATTTATTTTTGTGTATGGTGTGAGGTAGAGGTCAAGAGATATTCTTCCATATGGCTACCTGTTACCAAATCACCATTTTTAAAAAGACTATTCTTTCCCCCACTACTCTACAGTGTGACCTTTTGTCACCAATCAAGTGCTTTAGTGGTCTGTTTCAGCTATTTGTGTTTTGCTTCATTGTAGCTTTACAATAGTTTTGATATCCAGTAGTATAGGTCCTCCAACAATATTTTTTTATTCAAGACCATTTTGGCTCTTTGCATTTCCATGTAATTTTAGAATTTTAGAATTGGCTTGTCAATTTCCACCAAAGGAAAAAAAAAACTACCCAGAATTTTGCTTGTGATTGCATTTAATTCATATATTAATTTGGAAGAAGTAACTTTCATACAATATTGAGTCTTCTGTCCTTTAATATATCTCTTCATTTACTCAGAGAATCTTTAGATTCCCTTGATAATCTTGTATAGTTTGCTGTATATGACCTTGCACATCTTTCATTAACTGTTTTGCCAGGTATTTGCTTTTTTTAAAATCTTACTGTTTGTTACTAGAATATAAAAACACAATTGATTTTTTCATATTGGTCTTGTATCTAACTATTCAACAACCTTACAAAAATCATATGTTAACTAGAGTCAGTGCTCTTACCCACTATGTCTAACAATAACAAATACTCATTTGGAGCTTTCCATGTAGCAATGACATTTTAAGTGCTCAGTATATATTAACTCATCTAATCTTTGCAATAATTCTGTGAGATATATATTTTTAGTGTCATCTGATTTTATAGATGAGGAAACAGAGGCTTAAGGAGATTCATTCAGTATTGTACTCAAGATCATGGTGAGTGAGTGGTAGAGCTGAGATTCAGACACAGGCAGTCTGGCTGCAGAGCCTTCATCTTCACTGTTATGTAACACTGCCTCTCAAACTGTATGGATTTGTCAAAGACATGGCAAGTGTCAAACACCAGTTCACGTGTATGTTATCATATCATCATTTGCAAATTAACATTCACCTAGGTTTGATAATTACATCAGAAATAATGAGACATTTATTTCTGAATGGATGTTTTGCTGATAAATAAGATCCTCATAAAGTTTTTTCAAATTTTTAAAATTTAAAAACATACTTTATAGACATAGAAATACTCTGTAAACAATAATGTTGATAAATATCATTACACAAAAATATACATCATATTCTTAGTTCATGTTCTGTGACAAAAAGAAATGACTGTTATAGATAAGATCAGCTGAGAAAAAGAAACATTCCATTTACTTTATGTACACAGATTATTTCTTCCAGGGCTACAACCTGAATTATTAAAGTTAAAAGTTAAACTTTAATGTTAAACCACTCAAGGACTTCATAAATATCCTGTAGAGGCAAAGTTTGCTCAGTGTTAGTCCCACATGACGGGGAAAAGAGTCCGTCTTCATCCACGTCCAGAGACAGGGCTGCCTCATAACCAAGTAAGCCTAATGGCAGCAAAGCCAAACAATCCTCTTTCTACACATCACATTCTTAAAACCGTCCAGTAAATTATATAGTAATTGAAGCCTTTAAACTGTAACGGAAAACTCTTACTTTTAATTGTTAGTGGGCCAATTTCAGGTATAGAACTTTAAATCCTTTATCCAATCATTTAAGACTGAAGTAATGAGAGTTTTCTACTAACCTTTGACCATTGTTCATTATAACTATATTCATTTGTTAACCACACAGGATATGCTTTTCCAAAGCAAGAATTATCATTGACTCAAACCGATTTTATGGGAAAGTCATTCCAGGAAGTAATTTGACATCAGAAAATTCACTAAATACAAGAACGACATTTTCATTCAAAGAGCTGGATGGATTTTTGGATGTCCAGTTTAAACAAGCATCAGTAGAATTTTTCTGGCATAAGGCGCTTCTTGTCTTATTTTTAACAGCATCTGGACATTTGTGCTAATGGAAGCATTGATTACTTATTCTGGAATGAGTTGTGGAAACGACAGTCTAAATAGAAAAGTCCTCTGTGATGTCATTGCAGTTTTAGCAAACAAAACAACCCAGTCTATAAAGCAGGAATTCAATATAATTGCTACATAAGGCAATAAACAAAAAGTATCTTGCAGGTTTTGAAACCTTGAGAGGAAAAGGAAAATAACCATCTGCAAACAAGTCTTCTTGTGTCATAAAATAAAGAGTCCATAGGCACTTAGCAAGGTCAAAACAAATTGCTAAAGTTCGGAAAATAAAAACCAGCAGAATATTTTTTTTAAAGGTAACATCTTCTGGAAATTGGCACCACAGCAACTCCCAACAGCCAGAAGTACTTCAAGGAAACAAAAAAACCCACAACTTTAAATTATTGTTATACACTGAATGTTTGTGTCCTCCCCAAATTTACATATTGAAGCTCTAACTCCCAATGTGATAGTATTTGGAGATGGAGCTTTTGGGTGTTAATTAGGGTTAGATGAGTTCATGAGGAAGGGGCCCTATTCTGATGAGATTAGTGCCCTTGTAAGAAGAGATACCAGAGAGCTTCTCTCTCCACCGTGTGAGGTTACAGTGAAAGGGCAGCTGTCTGCAAACCAGGAAGAGAGTCCTCACCGGAACCCAGTTGGCTGGCATCCTGATCTTAGACTTCCAGCCTCCAGAACTGTGAGAAAATAAATTTCTGTTGTTTAAGCCACCCAGTCTATGGTATTTGTTATGGCAGCCCTAACTGACCAATAAAATTGTTTAACGCTACTTTCCAGATTTCAGTGGACACAAAATGAACCTGCTACATCTCAGAGACTGTGACCCTTTTTATGTACTAAAAATGAGTCTGCTTTTTTCCTTAATCAGTATGGAACTTAAAAGTGGGAGCAAATTGTATCTTAAAATGCCAAAGTTTGTCACAACCTGATAATCACTGCCCTCTAAAATATACCGATAAAAGTAGCTCCTTAGTAACTCAGTGAAACTCAAGTAATCAATCACAACAACAAAATGCTAAAATCCTGTGTGCCTATAACTCTAAGGTGTGCTTCAGCTCTGAAATCTTGTGATTTTTAGATATTTGAAGTTTAATTTTAATAACTGTAAGAATGGATTTTCTTTGCCCAGCATGTATGACATTTGAATATTTTCGTAGAGGTAAGGTGTATGAACTAAGAATAGTACTTTCCCCTCCTTTTATGTCTGGGATCATTCTAAGCAACAGAATAGCTTTTAATTCTGAAATACTGCAATATTTCTTATGCTGGAAGTTCCTTCTTAAGAAACTCATTATGAAAACAACATATCGGTGTCTGTTGAGTGCATGAAAGAATCATTGTCATCAGGCTGTTCTCTTGATCAGTCTTATCCCCTCATCAGAGATATATAATTACACAGCCCCACAGAAGCTGCAGAAAATGGAGTGTGCTTCCCACTACTACTAATGCAGAACTGCCAAAGAAAGAGTCCCTCTTAGCACAGGCAGAGCAGGGCAATGACCAGTGACACACAAAGAATAAATGTGCATGTCTGCCTGATTTCATTCCTACACTATGTTTCTTATCCTCCAGATCACGTGAAGTTAAAGACTAAGATTTTGTTTTGCTTTGTTTTAAATGTTGATATCAATGAGAGGTGAGAGGGAGGTTGTAAGAAAAAAAAAAGAAAGATAAATTAGATCTTAATATTAACTTATTTCTAATGAATAAATGCAGTTTACCTGGGATAGTGAGGGTTTTCAATAAATTCAAAAGAACCTTAGAGAAACTTAATTTTCTTCTCCATTTTTGTTTTTAAGGTGTGTTACATATAACAAGAGTCCATTGAATATGATTGACTGAGTTGTTAGAAAAAAATCCCTCTTGGGACAGAACCCAACAAAACCGAGACAGTAAACACCAAGCATCTTGTACCTTCGACTCAAGCCCTGGGAGCCAGCCCCAGAGTAAATTTCTACCTGAGGCAAAGCCAGGATCCATTCCAATATCTGTCTTCTGAGCATTTCTCCCATCCATCTGTCACTCTTATAAGCCAATCTTTGCCAATCCTTCAATCACTAAGTGATCGCTGTGTGCAAAACACAATGCTAGGCACCTGGACGTTAAGGGTGTGAGGAGAGGCAAGAGCTCATGGTTTCAATTCCAGGGGAACTTATAATTCAGTCAAGAAGATAAGAGCATATAAATGTAAAAAATATTCAAGCACATTTACAAAATAACATAAAATTTTAAATGATGTTATGTAACTCAAATGTATAAGTGAATAAGAATTTATATGCAAAGAGCCTCCTTCCCCAATAAATGAATGAATAAATGAGCCATGAATTCAAATTTTATTGGTTGCAAGGGCTGTGGGCTGACACGAAGGAAGGGAAAGAATATTGCTAATAAAAACACATCCTGATAAAATTATTTCAGAATGTATTGAAAAATTCATATTTGCTTAAAGATATGTGGTTACTTATCTATTCAATAAACACCTATTGAGTACATACAATTTTCCAGGCTCATTCAACAAATACTTATTTATTGCCTGTTATGTGTCAGAAGCTGGAAAGATAGCAATGAACAGGCAAGATAGGCCTATGCCACAAACACACATGAAATCTAACACGGAGGACCAAAATTTAAATACGCAATTATAATAAAGTAAAATGGCATATGATACAAGAAATAGAGAGGCTTCTGGAAATGATCTAAGGGAATATTACATATTAAATAACTAGGAATTATTTAAACATGGAAGTAATATGATAATATTTGCACTTTTTAAAACACATTTCTCTTGTTGCAAGAGAACAAAGAATCACAAAGGAGTAATAGAGGAAGGCCATTTAGAAAGCTGGTGGCCACCATCCCAGCAAGAGATAGAAAGTGATGGATGAGAGAACGGAGAAATATGGCAAACTCTAGACACTTAGGAGGTAGAAAAAGAATCTCCTAGGTATTTCTTTAGAAGTGTAGGGAAACAGTAAGAAAGACACTTCTGTATTCTGGATTGAGTGACTGTATTAATGGTGATGTCATTTACTGAGACAGGAAACACTGGAAGGAGAACAGATTAGGAGATCAAGTTTGAGGATGCTGAGTCCAGTTTTCAATAAGTTCAATTTTGGCCATAACACTATATCAGATGCAAAATAAGCCATAGTGTTTGACCTTGAGGGTGAACTGTATAGGGGAATAATATACATTATTGTAATTTAATATAATAAAGGGCTACATAGAGATATGTAGCATGTTGAGTTATGCAGGGTAGGTGAGTTTACACTGTGATAGCAAATAAATCTCAAAGCTCAGTGACTTAGCCAACAAAAGCTTATTTTTTGCTTCTGTGAAATCTCATGCAGGTTCAGAGGACTTTCTAGAGCAGCACCCGCCATGGGTATGTTTATGCCATTGCCAGCTTGTGGTTTTGCCATCTCAGCACAAGACCTTTATAGCTGTCAACAGGAGAAGAGAGAGTTGGAGGGTCATGTGCCAACTCTTAAGGGCTTTAGACCAGAAGTGGTACATCTCACTTCCACGTACAGCCCTTTGTCCAGAAGAAGTCACATGACCTTACTTCATCGGAAAGGATAAGGGAAATGTGCACTATCAAGAAGCTATCCAGTGAGGAGCAAGATCTCTGCCATGGATATGAAATAGAAGTGGTTAATTATATGAGGGAGCCCAGACATCCTTCACAGAGAGGCCACGTTTGTGCTGGGATTTGAAGACTGCCTTAGGAGTTGGGATGAAGACAGAGGAAGGACTCTGCAAGCTAAGGGAACATTATGTGCAAAGACACTGAAGCGTGAAAGAGCTGAAGACGTTGGAGATATCTGGGGAATGGCGAGAAGAAATTGGCAGTTAGAGTAGAGGGTTTTCAGGGAAGTATTAATAGAAGAAAATCAGGGGATGATAAAGATTGAGGAGGGCATAAATATACGAAGGAGGTTGTATTCTGATCTATAGGTGAGGGTGAGCCACTGGTAATTGTTAAGTAAATAAATAACTTTATCAGAGGCAGTAAAACCATCTAGGAGACTTTCATATAGTCCAGGAGAGAGGTGGAGGTCAACTTTTAGAAGAAGCAATGGAGATTATAATAGATGTACTACACATGTAGATATAGTAGAATATAAGTAGATATAGTGAATATCTACTTATTCACTATATATGGCATTTTGTCATATGGCATACGGGGATATGGACATATGAGGAAAACAACTGACATATGAGCATGAGAGAAAAGGAGCTGTGGAAAATGAATTTGAGGTTTCGAGCTTGGTTGGGTCTATGGATGGTGAAGCCATTAACAGAGGTAGAGAAAACAGTCGCTAGAATAGATTTAAGAGTAAAAATAACTGTTTCTACAGTTAGAAATTCAAGTCTCTTGGATCATCCTTTGTTGAAGTTTGTTTACCAAGAACTAATCCATAACTATGTTGTAATAATATTTTTCTTAAAAAAGATCCTTGTCTACGGGAACACTGGAAGAGTAGACTTTGTTATTAGCTAAAAAACACCTCCTTTCTTTGAGTCCTAGCCCAGTTTCTCTTACCTACTGGATCAGATGTTCTCGGAGCATGGAAGCATCTGGAGCAACCACATTTCCTTACTGAAGCCAAAACAAGTTAACTCATCTGTGGCTTATCTCATATCCGCCCTGTAGATCTCATGGGAGGATATAGCCCTTATTACTAAAATAATGTGCAGAAAACAAAAATAGCATGCAAAGAAGTTTCTGAATATAATCTTTATAGTTGATTTTCAAAATAACTCACTTATATAAAGTTAACATAAATTAATGTTTTATGTTTAAATACTGCTTGGTTTTGGGAAGTATCTTTGTCATGATTTTTTTGATATTCTTATGGGCACTAATTTAATTTGGGGGAATCTTTCTCAAAATAAAAAAAGAAACTCCTAGATTCTGTTTTTTCTCTCCTACTGACTGACTTTGTATCTTGTAGTTAGGCCACATGACCTTTTGACAATTAAGCCCTTGATTGTGAAACAGAGATAATAATGTTTAACTCTCTTACAAGAATAGTATTGTGACTTATTCAATCAAAGGCTTTAAAACACTATTGTGCCCTTAGGTGGAATGTATTCATAAATACTAATTTTGAGTAATTACTGCTATTTTTTTTGACTATAATAATTTCTTGAGTCTTTATATTTAATGATCCTCTATTATTTGCTAGGTGCTGAAGATAAAAACAGAAATAATACATGACTCTTACCTGCAAAAAATTCTCCATTTTAGTAGAAAAGATAAACAGTAAGATCAAAAGGTCAACATAATGAAGCACAATTCCATGAATGGTCAAGTGAATCACTAGAAGAAAAAAATGAAAGAAAAAAAACCAGAGAGATGTTACCTAGCAAATTATTTGCGGCAAGGCATGTTTTTTAACTTAGTATCTTATTTCTCAAAAGAACGTGGTTAAGAGACTTGGCCCTGGATCCAGACCATTTGTATTTAATTACTGGTACAAGCTTCTTAGTCACTTAATGCCTCAGTTTCTTCATCTGCAAAATGGGAATACACAGCAACATGTGATAGAGTGGTTGAGGACTAAACAAGTTATACATGTAAAGTATTACACTTCAAAGTAATTGGCACTTATTAAGCATCCAGTAACTATAAGCTATTATTATTTATTATTATCTGCCACAACTCTTGACACAATGTTCTGCACATAGTAAATACATGCCGTTTGAATTAAATTAGCAGATACTTAGGCATAATCCAGAATTTGATATTCTATTAATATCTACTTAAATGTCACTATTATTGACAAAAATATATACAAAGTCTGGAAAGATTGCACCTTAAAGAGAAATGAAGAAAGAGATAAAAACTAAGTGTGGGCCATGAAAAAAATTCTGCAGAACAATGGGAAAGGAACAGTATTTTTAAAATGCATGTGAGTAGGAACAATGCCAGTCTTATAGCCCCCACACCTACCTAATGTCCAGCACATGGTAGATTCCCCATAAATTTTTGTTGACTGACAATCCATCAGAAGGGGGTGGGGTGGAATATACTTCGGAAAATCATTGAGAACATTATTCAGAAGAAAAAACATTTTTTTTGGCCCCCTCCATAAAATGCCAGAAGACATATCCACTATGAAATAGTATCAGAAAACCATAATGAAAAAAGAATGGGACATTGGTTGTCCAAGTACCTAGTGATAAAAACACTTAAATTACCACCTGTGATTACTTTGAAGGAAGTGCCTACTAAAGGCAAGGCCTTAGCAGATGTTGTATCCTCTGCTTATGGAGGAGAACAAGGAGTCAAAAACTGTTCAGGTAGGCTGGCTATTTCTAAGTGCTAATTTATCACCCAACTCTCCACCCCCCACAGACAAATCTCTATATAACTAGTTGAACAAGTGGACCTGCTCAGTGGGTGTCAGTCAACCTTTTTCTCCAGCCCTCTAATGGATTAGCTCAAGTACAAATTAGCTATGATGGCAGGAGTGGAGACCACGTATAAGCTCTGCAAGATGAACTTTCCCTTATCGAAGCTAATTTCATGATTGCTACTGCTAAGTACCTGCACAGGGTAGGTTACAGATTAGGCTGAAAATACAGTGGTTTGAACAAGGCAAAAGTAATATGAATTCAGTGTATTTTGCTCTCTTATGAAAATCTCCGTAGGGAATCCAGGGTAATTTGACAGCTCCAGAGTTCTGAGGATCCAGAGTCTTTCCTGCTTGCCTTCCTGCCATTTTCAAAATGCAGCTTTCATCTCATGGTTGATGGCAGCTACTCCAGCTCGCCCAATCAGGTCTACATGTTAGCTAGCCGAAATCAAGAAAATAGGAAGGAGGAGCTCATGACTTCCCTTTAAAAGCATGAACTAGAGATCACACACCCTATTTGCCAGAATTTAATTTGCCATGTCAAACTGCAATGGAGGCTTGGAAATGTTGTCTTTATTTTGAGCAGCCACGTGGCAGCTAAAAAAACTTTACTATTGTATAATCAAGAACGAACGTGGGACAGTTGTGCCCATCAATTCCAAGTGCTGCAGAACCCAACAGTGAGACCTTGAAATGGCACACCCTCAGGAGCCCCGCAGGTAACATATCCACTGTGGTGAAGGTGAAGGTAAACATTTATTCTAAATATGCATGTCCCTTTACTACTTACCATGCTCCTGCTAGCAATACTACCTATGAGTTTACTGAATATCTTAATCTCCATCATGGTATATCATACAACATTGCTTCTGTCTAAATAATTCATTTTATAGCAAAAGAAGCAAGACTGACCTGATACTATTGAGATATGCTTATCTCATCGCATACTTATTTCCCTAAAGCAGCTAATCTTACAGAATAGCAAATGCGTGCTTAAGATTTGGTTATCTCCAAGCTGGGAGATAATATCTTTTAAGCTTATAGTATTTGCTCCTAAACAGTGATCAGTATATGATGTGGTTTTTCCCATAGCCAGAATATCTGGTTCCAGGAACCAGAGTGGTGGGGGGCATGCCTCATTGTTATACCTAATGATCCACTTGCAAAATTTTGCCTCCTACCCCCGCAACTCTAGGCTCTGCTGGTTTAGAAGTTTTAGTGCCCAAAAGGAAAATGTTCCTACCAATGGTTCCATCCTACCAATGGTTACTTTAGGTTCCCACCTGGCCATTTTGGCCTCTTCATACCACTGGACTATAGACAAATGGGGGAGTGAGTATGTTGGCTGAGAAGATTGATTACAATTATCACACATTGAACCAGGGAAGAGTATGTCTAGAACCCAGGGATTCCACTGGCATGTCAAATACAGAACAAAGAACTTTTTCCTAAATCATTTGAGAGTAAAGTTGCTAGCTTGATGCCCCATAACTTGGAATACTCTGCGAGTTCATAACTACAGTACAACAATCAAATCAAAATCAAGAAATTAATACTTAAAATCTCTTTTATAGACAATGGATTCAGTCTAGAATTACCTATTAAATTTACTTGCGATGTCTCTTAAGGTTCCTTCAGTACCAAATAGTTCCTCAGTCTTTCCCTGACTTTCATGACCTTAATAATTTTGAGAATTATTGGGAAGTTATTTTGTAGAATGTCCTTCAATTTAGATTTGCCCGAGATTTCTTCACAAGTTCAGGTGTTGTATCTTTATCAGCAACATCACAGAAGTAATGCTCTGTTCTTCCCATTTCTTCTAATCAGAGAGCAGAGAATTTTAATTTGTTCCATTTAACTCTGATCACTTGATCAAGGTGATATTTGTCAGGCTTCATCACTTTATAGTTACTCTTTTTTCCTTTTATTGTTAATAAATATTGATAAAGAGGTACTTTGAACTATGTAAAGTTTCATCAAACATTTCAACTTATTCATTTATTAATTTATTTTAGTATGGACTCATGGAGTCACAACCATTGTTTATTTGTTGTTCAGATAGTCCTCATTTTGGCCAATGGAAACTTCCTTCAAATTGGTTTCTGTGTCCCTTTGACATGTCCCCATCATTTTGGGAATTTCTTTTGTCTCTGGCACAATAAAATGTTCCAGGCTCATCTGGTGCTCTCCCTGCACCAACCTTGGAACCAGCCATTTTTATAAGGAGTCCTAATTCCCTTCACTGGAGAGTGGTATTTAGGAGCCAACCTCCGGACTCTTGGTGTGCTCCTTACTATTGAGGAATTGCTGTGCTCCAGGACACAATTGGGAAATGCATGTATGTTATATATACATGTATTTCTATATGTACCTATAAATACTGAAATCTATGAGTTCACATCAATACCTCTGATTCCAGTACAACACAAATGTTCGTTCTAATTTTCTCCCTTTGCCTATCTGTAACTCCCTTCTCTTACCATGAGGAACCTGGCACCCATCCATCGCCATTAATATATTTTGTTATGTGGCTGATCCCCTGTTATGTAACCATTCTCCCATTGTCTCTACTCTCATGTTTACCTTGTTCAGGGAATAGCAATAAAGCCAATATAGCAGGATTGGAGGGAACAAGAGGGAAAGTTGTTGAAGATGAAATAAGCCTTATATCACCAGTATCCTAATATTAAATTTTTGTTCTGATTCCAACATAAAGCAGAATGCGTATTATATAAATGTTAGTTAAATTTAACCTCAATGAAGGTTGATTTTATACATGGACTTCATCTCCACACATGTACATTTTTTCTCTGTATTTTGTCTTTTGAATTATTTTTCTTATTCATCTTTGTATGTTTCATAATACATAGCAGGTACCCCATACATTTTTAAAATGACTTAATTAAAATTTTTAATTTAAAAACCTAATAGGCCTGGCGCGGTGGCTCACGCCTGTAATCCTAGCACTCCGGGAGGCCGAGGCGGGTGAATCGCTCGAGGTCAGGAGTTTGAGACCAGCCTGAGCAAGAGCAAGACCCCCGTCTCTACTAAAAATAGAAAGAAATGACCTGGACAGCTAAAAATCTTTAAAAATAAATAAATAAATAAATAAATAAAAACTTAATAAATTTGTTTTAAAAGCACAATTGAATATTTTAATTTTCTAAGTAGGTATTGATTGAATTTTTTCATAAAGGAAATAATGATTTGCCATATTTCAGAGGAAACTGGCTTATTTTTATATATTCTTAAGGTTTTCTTTTTTAAACATTCTATTGTTTTAAATATGTAGCTTAGACTATTAAAAATAACATTTCCTTCCCCTAAATACCAACATATTTATTTTTTCCTACTTGGCAAACCTTGATTTGAGGCTTCCAAAGTTTACAATAGAACTAAAACCAACCTACAACATTCCCAAGAATTAAAATTAACACACACTTTACTGCATTCATATTTTGGGGCCTCTTTTAAGAACTTTGTAATATCTTTTTAATACTATAACATAGTGAGAAAAGGTATTTTGTAGACTATAGCAATAGGGTCCAGTCAGGAAATGGAAACCATGCTAAGACTTATGAAGACAGAGACTTTCATACAACGAATTGGTTCTGTAGGTGACAGGGGAACTGAGAAGCCTCACTATATCTTCAGAGATAGTGTAGCAACCCAGGTACTCGCAGGAGCAACATAATGGGGAACTGTTCCCAGAGCCTGGAGGCCAGGGCACAGCAGGGGGCTAGCACCCCGTAGGGATTGCCCAGTGGGTGCTAGGGATGTCCCCTAGGAGCTGCAGCTACAAAGAAGGCACAGTGACTACTGGAGATATCACCTGAAATAGAGTAAGAAAGAGAAAAATACCTTAGTGTCTCCATCTTTCCTACCTTCTAATCTTTTGCCAGTGCCTCCCATTTGGATGAACCTGAGCAGCTAGCAAGGGATTCTGGGAAATGCAATTCTCTGCGACACAGAACTGACCAGGGGAATGGAGAGAAATGGAGACGAGAACAACGGGCAAATGTGGCAACTAACAAGTAACTTTTGCCTGTGCATCTTTTTCACATCTTGTGTAGGACATCCTCATTTGTTTTTTAATCCTCTCATCTACATGAAAATTATAAGGCCCATGGGGTGAGGAAGAAAGTGCCAACATGTATTATCTATGTCAAACACCAGGCAAGAGGCATAAGTTAAATGACCTTTCACCTATAGACAAGTTATGAATTAAGGAGCCCTGGAATAGATGAAAAACCTTCTCAACATTTTTATGTTTGTATGAAGAAGGACAAAGGACCTTTTTCCAGCCTGCCTCTTGAACTAGATTTTTCAAAATTGAAATAATTCATTTTCTACTGGAGAAATACTACATATGGTAGCAGTCCTTGGATTTAAAACTCCAAATTAGTTCCTGGAGAAATAAAGCAGCAATGTCTTTTCTAAGAATTTTATTTAGCTTCATGAAATCTTTTTCCTCTTCCCAATCCTTACAGTGCTCCCAATACTGAGGAAATTAAAAGTAGCTCCCTCTCAAAGCATGGGAGACTCATGACTCTGCCCTTCTTTGCAAACAATATTTTGTAAATTATGCTAATTTTAGGAAATTCTGAAATAACAAAAACACCCAAAGAAAATAAAATAACTAGTAATCCCACCATAGTCAGCCTCTATTAATATGTTGAGATATGGCTGTCCAATGTCTTTTATATTTATAGATTATATTTTTAAAAATTTGAGGCAATCTATACTTACTTTTTTGTAGCCACCAATTTCTACTTCATAATAGATCAACAAATTTTTATGTGATAAAATACTTTCCTACAACATGGAAAAGTAGGTGGACTTTATAGACTATTGCTTAGACAGTCCAGGTAAAAGATTATATTTAAATTAACTTACTAATATATTGTGACCAAATATTTGGTGGATATATATTGCCAAAGAGACTTTTCCTTTGGTTTTAGAATGGTCCCTTAGTTTTAGAATCTGCCTAAAAAAGTAAGGAACTTTATCTCTTAATAGCTTTTTAGAACTACTGGGTTCTAAGTGCCTGTTCACTTTGTCTAAGTGTCTGCTCACCAGTCCTACACTGGACTGAACACACCATGGGAGCAACAGAAACATTGCGCTAATGTAGCTCAGTTCCTAGTACAAATCCCTAGAATAAATGAAGTATTCAATAAATATTTACTGAAGAATAAATAAAGCATTTCATTGATGTCATTGCCAGAAAGTGAATCAACAACTGAGTTCTTATCATGTGCCTAGTATTACACTAGATACTGGGGATGGGAGTAGGAATGGGGAAACAAAAGAAATACAGTTAGAGTACAACATAACTGGAAAGACAAAATGAATGCAGATATAAAATAAGTAAATAAAAATAATGGGGTATTTCATTAAGTTTTACCCAATATGCTAAATTTTCCATTATATTCAACAAGTATTTACAGAATTCCAAGTTCTAATAATGTCGTTTCTCAGTTTTTCATATAGCCTACGTGTTATTCCATTTGTATTTATTCACTTAAAAGTATATTTTCTGCCTTCCAAAAATCTGGATTAACTTGTATGATTTGTTCACTGAGTATAAGTCATGGCATATTAAACCCATTTCCTTTTCTGTAGAATTACTAAGTTGATTGATTATAAGAATGGTATAGACATAATGATTTTTTTTCTTTAAGGCATTTGGCACTCACAGAAAATATTCTAGTGAATAAGATGGTTGAAAAGTAGGAGTGACAATAAATGTTAGGTGGATTTATATCTAGTTGAAGAATGTGCCCAAACATGTGATTAATGGCTTTGGAACAAGCTTGGAAAAATCTGTCATGGACTTCCACAAGAATCTATACAAGGCACTTTACCATTCAATAATCTTTATAAGTGTCCCTAAAAATTTGGAGAAATGTGTGTCACACATTCCTATAGACTGTGTTTCAGATAACACAGTCTACAGGGATAACAAAAATCTAGTGTTAAAGTGATTTCAATAGTCTGGAATGTTAACCTAAATTTTTAAAAAAGAAATTTAATGGTTATAAATATAAAGTTTCCTTGGTTTTTTTGTTTTTGTTTTGTTTTGTTTGAGATAGGGTCTTGCTCTGTCACCCAGGATAGAGTGCAATGGCATCATCATAGCTAACTGCAACGTCAAACTCCTGAGCTCAGGCGATCTTCCTCCCTCAACCTCCTTTGTAGCTGGGACTAGAGGCATACGCCACCATGCCTGCCTGGCTAATTTTCCTATTTTTTTGGTAGAGATGGGGTCTCACTCTTACTCAGACTAGTCTTGAAATCCTGGCCTCAAGCAGTTCTCCTGCCTCAGCCTCCCAAAGTGCTAGGAATACAGGCATGAGCCATGGCACCTGGCAAAGTTCCATGATTTTGTCTAAAAATAACTCATACCCCCATACACTGGGGAAGACCTGGCTTGATAGAGACTAGGAAAAAAAAACTAGGAATGTTTAGCCAGTAGAAAAAAAATTTTTAAATAAGAGGGAATATGACAGACACACTAATACATTTTAAATGATGCATTAGAAAAGAGGGAAAATAATTTGTTCTCAGTTGTTTTAGAGACTAATACTAGAACTAAGAAACTGATGAGAAAATGGGTGGGTTTTGTTGTTATTGTTGTTATTCAAAGTAATAAGACATTACCTAATAATTACAGCCATCCTAAAATAGAGTAGACTGGCTTGAGTGTAACTACCTTTCCTTCCTGAATGTATTTAAGCAGAAGTTGAATGACCATTTATGAGAGAGACTAAAAGTTTTAACTGTATCTTGTATAAAATTGGCTTAGATACATATAGTCTCTGTCAACCCTAATGTTTAACTATTAAGCATCATTGAATAAAGCATTTTCCCACATGTGGTAATATTATTGCTTGGTCAAACAAACTGATTTAAAGAGTAAGTTTCCAGTGCTATAAGACTGTGTAGGATCAAGAGCTATGAAGAGGGAAAAAAAGCCATTGTCTGCCATTTAGAGGTGTTTTTCTCCTTGATATGATTGTCAGTTCTAAAAGTGGAAGCAGCAGCCCAAATGGTGCAAAGCTTAGAAGAATTTTTGCAATCTCATGGTACAAGGAGGACAAAAGCTGGAGTCCTGGACTCAATAAGGAGGAGAAACCCTGGTTAAAAACTAGGCTTTTCAATGGGATTCTAAAGAGATGTACTCTAGAAGTAAAAGTAAGCCAGGAAGAGACCAACCATCACAAAGACTGAAGCCAAGCATTGAATAACCCTAAATCCTGAATGAATTAAACTGATCTTCCCTGGCCTAGCTGCTTGTCAGAGCAAAAGAACATCTCCTGTGGAAAAAAGATAATATCATCCATAGTCTCAAATTCTCTCTAAAATTTTTCATACACAATATTTGGCACTCAATCAAAAATAGCCAGACATATAAGCCAAGAGAGGTAAGCTGACATTTGAGGCTGCTATCGCCTGTATGCAACTGTTGATTATGAAAACCAAAGTAAGAACTAAAAGGCTTCCCCAAATAAGAAATAAAAACAATACTAAGGAATTCTCAGAATACTAGATATTTAGTATAGTTAATAAATTATAATTAATATGCTCAAGGAACAAAATAACAAGATGGAGAAATCTGACAGAGAGCTAAAAATTAAATATAAAGAATCAACTGGAAATTCTAGAATTAAAAAAAAGCCCCTGAAATTAAGAATTCAAAGGATGAATTTAACAACAGAAAAATAGGTGTAGAGAGAATTAGTGAACAGGAATATAGGTCAGAAGGAAACAAACAGATTGAAGATGGACAGATTAAAAGAGGGAAAATATCAAAATGAGCATAATAAACATACATGACTCACTGAAAAAGCCTCACTTACATATTTGTGGAGATTCAGAAGGACAAGATGGAGAGAGAAAATGGGCAGATGCAATATTTAAAGAGTTGATGGCTGAGGATTTCCCAAAACCAATGAAAAAAATTAAGCCACAGGTATGAGAACCCTGAACAGGAAAAATACAAGGAAAATCACACCTAAGCATATTATAGTATAACTGCTAAATTTCAAAATCCAAAGGGAAAAATTGTAAAAGAAATAAAATAAACCCACATACTTGCATAATATGACTATTGACTCACAACAGAAACAATGGAGGCCATAAAACAATGGAATCATATCTTCAAAGTGATGGGGGAAAAACCTGCCAACCTAGACTTCCATATCCATAAAATATCCTTTAAAATAAATATCAAATAAGAACTTTTTTTCAGACATAAAAAAACAAGAAACCAGCAGATAGTATTGTTTCAGAAGAAAAAATGATCTAAGATAGAAACTTAGAAATGAGGGAACAAACTATAAGCAATGGAAAGGGTAAATGTTTTGAAAAATATAAATCAATATATTGACTGTATGAAATAATAATAATGCCTTGAGGGGTTTAAAAATATATCCAGAATTAAATTATATAATGACAATAGCACGTAGGGCAGTAAGAAGGAAAATGTAGACCAAGTGTTCTAAGGTTTTCCATTATACAGGAAGAAGTAAAAGTGATCATTTGACTTAGAATTTAAAAGGTCAATAATGGCTCATCATCACTAATCATGAGGGAAATGCAAATCAGAACCACAATGAAATACCAATTCACATCCATTAGAATGACTATTATAAAAATAAAAACAAAGACAAAAACCAGAAAATAACAAGTGCTGATGAGGATGTGGAGAAATTGGAATCCTATGCATTGTTGGTGGAAATATAAAATGGTACAGTCACTATGAAAAACAGTATAGAGGATCCACAAAAAATTAAACATAGAGTTTTTCCACTTCGAGGTATGTAACCAAAAGAATTAAAAACAGGGACTCAAAAAGATATTTGTACATGCATGTTCATAGCAAGATTATTGACAGCAGCCAAAAGGTGGAAAGAACCTAAATGTCCACAACAGATAAATGGATTAAAAATGTGGTCTAAACATACAATGGAATATTATTCAGCTTTAAAAAGGAAAGAAATTCTGACACATGCTACAATGTGGATAACCCTTGAAGACATTATGGTAAGTGAAATAAGCCAGCCACAAAAGGAGATATATACTGTATGATTCCACATACAGATAGAGAGTTATGTTTAATTGGTACAGAATTTCAGATTGAGAAGATGAAAAATTCTGTAGATAGATGGTGGTGATGGTAGTTCAACAGTGTGAATGTACTTAATGTCACTGAACTGTACTCTTAAAAATGTTTAAAATGGTAAATTTTATGTTATGTGTATTTTACAATAAAAAAATTTTTTTAGAAACTCAGCACTACAGGTTGAAATCTCTAGTACAACCACTAGAAGAATAGTAAAAGAATGTACAACCAGCAAGCTATTTGAGGGGAAAAATCAAATTAAAAATAATTCATTTTTACATGTCTATGTGTAATGCAATAAAAAGTTATTAATAAAAATATATTCAGGTAAAGATTGTGTTAGGGATTGAGATTGTGTGTGATTTGTTGGCCTCTGTTTTCCAAATTTCCTGTACTATGACTATCAGCTTATAACACACTGCTTTGTCATAAAACCATCTCTGTATACAAAAAATTATGCTTAAAAAAGTTACTGTTTAAAGTAGAGATCAGATCTGAGATATTTGTGAGACAATTTTTAAAAGAATCACTAAGGGAAGCATCACTAGCTTCAATCAACCTAGAAACCTTTCAGAACAGAATATCTCTGTTTTTCCTAATCATGGTTTGGCATGTACTTCATTATTCATATGTAAGTTGTACTTAGGCATTTTAGATAAAAATTAGACATTTTAGATAAAAAGTAGATAACTCATCTGGGTAATTTACTCATAATATGTTCACTTCCTACAGGAGCTTAGCCAATATCTGATCAGTACTAGGATGAAAATTAAGCCCATGTGTAAGCACATTAGGTACAAAAGGGCAAGTTCCTGTCTGGTCTAGTATGAATTCTCTGTTCGTTTTTAGTTGCAACACAAATGTTCAGTCTGTTCCAGAACAAATCCTTCTCTGTAGAAAAGCATGTTGTTAATTCCCCTCTAAAGACTGAAAATGACAATGAGCCATTACAGATGATTTAAGAGTGTAGCATTTTATGGTCTTTTTTCTCTCCTCAATCTAATTCATTTCTCTTCTAATAATTATGTTTTGATTTCACTTAAAAACTGTCTTCTTTTACTTGCTCAAATGTCTATATCAAAATTTACTTTAATGCTATAGTAGTTCAAATTATGAAGCATAGGAGAAGATAGATCAACGGAACAGAATAGAAAAACAAAAACAGATTCATGACTGGGAACTTGGTATACAATGGAAAAATCTGTGTAAATTAATGGGACAAATGATGACTACTCAATAACTTGTCTTGAGGCAATTGGATAATTAATGTATTTTAAAAAGTTACTATACTACATCTCTACTTCAAATCTTACAAAAAGGTCAGTTCCAGATGGATTGAAGATTTAAATATGAAGGGTAAAACCTTAAAACATTTAGAAGAAAATATAGAAGAAAATCTTTATGACTGCAGAAGGGACAGATTTACTTAAACAAGACTTATAAATCACAAAGGAAAATACTGATAAATTGAAATATATGAAAATTTAAAATATCTGTATGACAAAAGACATCATAAACAAAGGTAAAATACAAGTGACAGCCTCAGAGAAGATATTTGCAACATATCTGACTAATCTGTGAAATTAGTCATACCTTAGTCTGCCTAATATCTGAAAACAAACCATGCAATAGAAAATTAGGCCAAATATATGAATAGCCAACTCATAAAAAAGGAAATTAAATGATCAATAAGAAAGGTGATCAATCTCATTAGTAGAGTCATGTGCTCCATAATGATGTTCTGTTCAACAATGAACCTCATATACGATGTTGGTCTCATAAGATTATAATGGAACTGAAAATTTTCTATTGCCTAGTGACATTGCAGCTGTCCTGACTTCACAGCCATTGTAACTTCTAGCACAGTGCATTACTTATGTGGTTGTAGTGATGTTGGTGTAAACAAACCTACTGCGCTACCAGTCACATAAAAGTGTAGCACATATAATTATGTACAGTATATAATACTTGATAATGGTAATAAGCAACCATATTACTGGTTTATGTATTTACCATACTATACTTTTTATCATTATTTTAGAGTGCTCCTCTACTTACTAAAAAAAATGTTGCTGAGCATGGTGTCTTGCACCTGTAGTTCCAGCCACTCAAGAGGCTGAGGTGGAAGGATCACTTGAGGCCAGGAGTGGAGTTTGAGGCTAATAAAACAAAACAAGCAAACAAAAGTGAACTGTAAAACAGCCTCAGGCAAGTCCTTCAGGAGGTATTCCAGAAGCAAACATTGTGATCACAGGAGATGACAGCTCCATGCGTGTCATTGCCTGTCAAGACCTTCCACTGGGACGAGCCCTGGAGGTGGAAGACAGTGATATTGATCATCCTGACCCTGTGTCGGCCTAGGCTAATTGGTGAGTTTTTGTCTTAGTTTTTAACAAAAAGACCTTAAAAAGTTTAAAAAAATAATTAAAATAGAAAAAAGCTTATAGAATAAAGATTTAAAGAAAGAAAATATTTTTTGAACAGCTATACAATATATTTGTGTTTTAAGCTAAGCGTTATTATAAAGAGTCAAAAAGTTTAAAAAATTTAAAAGTTTATAAAGTGAGAAAGTTACAGTAAGCTAAGGTTAATTTATTATTAAAGGAAAAAATATTTTTAAATAAATTTAGTGTAGCCTTAAGTGTACAGTGTTTATAACGCCTACAGGAATGTCCTAGGCCTTCACATTCACTCACTGACTCACCCAGAGCAGCTTCCAGTCCTGCAAGCTCCATTTATGGTAAGTGCCCTATGCAGGGGTACCATTTTTTATCTTTTATGCTGTATTTTTTATTGTATCTTTTCTATGTTTAGATATGGTTAGCTATACAAATATCATTGTGTTACAGTTGCCTACAGGATTCAGTATAGTAACATGCTGTACAGGTTTGTAGCCTAGAAGCAATACGCTACAGTACATAGCCTAGGCATATAGTCGGCTAGATTTGTGTGAGTGCACTCTATGATGTTCACACATCGATGAAATCGCCTAACGGTTCATTTCTCAGAATGTATCCCTGTTAAGTGACACAACTGTAATTAGGGAAATGCAAATTAAAGCAATAACAAAGTGAACATTCTCCAAGCTGGGTGGGCCAAGGAAGCTTTCACTTAATACTTTGCTTTTGGTATACTCCACCCTCACCTGGGCCTTGTGTCCCCAAGTTCAAAATTCCATTGTTATTTCTTTATCTTTTGTGCTTATGGATTTATGTCTTTAAAGTTCATACATGTAGGTATATATTTTTCTGTCACTCTTGTTTGGGAGGAAGCAGTTATAAAAGTACATTTAATCATGTACTATTTTAACAAATTAAACTAATTTATTTTTTTATAATTAATCTTTACCCCTAAATCAAGTTCCCTTTAAATATAAAATTGATTGCAACATAACCACAA
The DNA here is from genome assembly GCF_020740605.2 of Lemur catta. NCBI lineage: Eukaryota > Metazoa > Chordata > Mammalia > Primates > Lemuridae > Lemur > Lemur catta. The sequence goes on along the minus strand of NC_059150.1, from coordinate 18,869,323 downwards.
TACCCTATCACATATAAAAACACTTACTTATTTCTGAATACTTAATATTATAAGTATAATATTATAAGTTAGTATTCAAATTTCCAATTATCTCAAACATTTCTTAGAAAACTTTTATAAGGTCTACATATTGGGACTGGTTAAGAGATCTTTTAAATCTCTTTGAATCCATTGATTCTCCCTCCATTTCTTATTTTTCCTTTGCCATTAATAGTTTGTAATTGTTTTTGTTGAAAAAACCGAGTTGTCTGTTAGAATTTTCAAAAGTGTGGATTTTGCAGATTGCATCCTTGTGGTGTAGGTTCAGATATTCCTCTATCCTCTGAATTTCCTGTAAATTGGCAGTTGGATCTAGAGGCTTGATCAAATTCAGGTTCAATTTCTTTTGGCTGGAAATCACAGGAGGTTTGTGTTCTTCAGTCAGGAGGCGCATAGTATGAGAATCTCTTTTGTGATGTTAGCAGCAGTTGATGGGCAATGCTAAACCTGTTAATTTATTACAAATTGAAAAATTGTCATGTTTTCTTATTTTTTCTTCTTTTATTATCTGGAATACCGTAAAGAGAAACTTCATTCGCTGTTTGAATACTGAATAGTAGTAGTTTATATAAGAAAAGCAGAATTAGCATGTTTGATGTGTTTTTCAATCCATTGCAGTCATTATACTTATTGATGCTCAAACCTTCCCGTCTTTGCCAGTGGAAACTCTTCAATTTAGCTTCTGTGTTCTTTTGACACTCTAGCAATCCCAAAGCTTCTTTGCAGTCTAAGACAAGATTTTCTAGCCTTGTCCTGTATGTTCCCTTTCTCATACCTGAAACCAGCCCTTTTTCCATTCTGATAAGAAATGGTATTTGGAGACCACAGTTTGGATAAGCAATAAGCAATGCTTATGGTTGCCGGATTGGTCAATACATTTATGCCTATTCAGAAGACAGAGCTAAAAGGATGTTTTCATTTATTAATCATGCTTCCCCTTCCTTAAAGACTTCCAGTAGTCTTCCAAACCCTTTACCCTTGCCTATAAGAACCCATAGGTACACTTTTACAAAAAATCCATTAGTTGGTCAAGAAATCAATTTAGTGGGTAATGATCAGCATTTAAAACTGAAATCATAGAACAGAATAGAAAATATCCTAGGCATTACACATAAGGGTAGGATTTTGTGTGTGTAAACATTTTATTTTATTTGAATACTGAGTGAGATGTAAAACACATTCCCACTGTGAGCCATGGTCAAAACATCTTGAGACAAGCTGCTGTACACAATCTATACCCACCTATCTGTCCAACCTCATCTCGTGCCACCTTCCCCTGGCTCTGACGCTTAGTCACACAGAGCTTCTGTTCTCATACAGCAGCCACGCTCTGCCTTGCAGGGCCTTGGCACGTGACAGCAGCGTCTGCCTGCGATGCTTCTCCTACCAGGTTCCCCACGGGTGGCTTCTTTGCATCTTTAGGGTCTCAGGTTAAAAGTTCCCAACCAGACAGAGCTTGTCTGACCACCATATTGATTTAGTTTCCCTTTGTTATTTTCTGTCTCAGCACCCTCTCTATTTCCTTCATAACGCGAATCACAATTGGTAAAAATATATTTTTGTAGTCTGCCTCCTCCCTAAGAACATAAGCTCCGTGAGAGCAGAGGCCTTGTCGGTCTTCTTGCTGCGTTAGCCCAGCGTCTTGCAAACTCAGCCCCGTTCCAGTTCCTGAGAACCTCATAGTTGTGAATAAGACTTACATCACATTCCCAGATATGCCAACGTGAATAATTTATTATTATTTGTAAAATATTCATCAGCCTTGACAGCAGATGTATATTGTAGTTATAGCGGCAAATCTCCATAAAGTCCTGTCTGGCTCAATTTATCTTGTTACTTTGCTTCCTTAATTGGAGAATGTTTGATGGTGGCTTCCGTCCGAAATGCCATTAAAGCCTTGTTTAAAATTCCCTCTAACTTCTTAGCCTGGCCACACAGCACTGATCAAAAGTTCAGTCTTGAGGAAATAAAGCAATCCCTTTTTCTTGGCTTGGGGTCCACCTGAACAGCCACCAACGGTCTCTTTGTTTGGTTGGGTGGGTCCCGCTGTATGAATGAATAGCCCCTTCTCCAACAAACAATTGCGTAGAGCAGGGCCACTAACCCGTTGAGAAGTGTTAATCTCCCTGCAGGTAATTATTTCCAGAAACATAACAACTATTGGAATGTTTTGATTCCTACTGTTTGTTAGAAATTTAACAAACTTAATACATTTTATAAACCGTTTAAAGATTTTATAGTTTTCTGCTACAAACTTTTTAATTTCAAAAATCATGGTTTTCATATTGAAATTCTAAAAGTCATAAACTTTTTTTCCTAGAAATTACTACGAATTTGTAGTTTAGGACCTAATAGCCTGATTTTATTCATAAGTTTAATTCACCTTTTAACCCTTAAATCAAACACAGGGACTGATATATTGATCAAATGTGTAGTTTGCCACTAACACTTTTACTTCTCCAACTGAAGTGACTTGTCAAATCTACAAAGAGGCACTGCTATGACCTGCAAATGTTTACTTCAAGAAGTTAAACATCCGACTTTGGGTAAGGGTTAATTAACAGTCTATTGCTAATAGCTTGCTGACAAAGGCAACCCTATTCCGTGTCTTTTTAAAAAACACCCCTTAGCTACTGCCACTTAATGGCAAAAAACGCAAAAAACAAAAACCAAAGCACGCCTTGCCCTCAATTGTCCATAGAAATCATGGGGTCCTTAAAAACCAAAAGTAAACTTTAGAATGAGAAAAATAACTTCTAAACTTGGTCTTTCTCCAAAATTACAGTTGCAAGTAAAGTCAACTGAGGCTCCTCCCCGACACCTCCTTGTGAATCGGAACATGTGTGTGCTGGTGAGGAACGATTTAGCCCTATCCAAAAAATACCAGGACCATTCTCCATTGTTGACTGTGTTTACCTTCTGGATAGAAAGGACTTCTAAAGAGTATTCATGCTTCTGTCTCTCTTAGGATCTGGACCTTTGTTCACAGATACCGCTGAGCATGGGGGGACTTAGGTTGAATTTTAAATACTGAAAAGGCATGATTAGATTTATCTTTTTATCTAAAATATGCCATTTGAAAATACTATTGCAGTTTCATACATCTCATGGTGCCTTGAATTTATCCCAGTCCATTTTTAGGCAAGATATCTTTGGTAAACTGATTTAGTTTTTAAAGCCTTCTAAGAGTTCAGATTTAAAAAAAAAAAAAAAGAAGAAGAAGAAGGGAACAAAAAACCCCAGCAGCTTGTCATTAATGTTGCTATTATTTAGCTACCAAACTTTCGTATTGGATGGGACTCTTTTCATTCCTTTGCTGTATCTGTTAATTTCCAATTAAAGGCCTGAACTGCATCGGGATTCTCAGCTGGTCTTCAGTTTCACTTCTGGTGATGAGCAAAATACATCTGTTGAACCGTCCTGGCTTCCAGCACTGATCTAGGGCAGCCTTAGCACTCTCGTGAGGTATGCAGTGTCTAATATTATACCACGATGACATTAGGCGGAAGTAGCCTCCAGGAATAGGTTTCCTGATTGGTAACATTTCAGTTTGATATTTCCATTTCCATTATATAATTACATAATTTAATTTTAAAATTACATAAGCAAATAAAATAAGAGTGAAAGGGAAGAAAAGTGTTTCTGTAAGAACTAAGTTGAATGCCTTAGAAATGTTAGATCGATTAAATCACTACAACTTGCTTAATTGTCAAATTAGATACATATAACTGACATACAAAGGTCTGAGAACAAACCCTCAAGCATCATGGAGTAGCCACCTACCCGTAAGAGTTAATGCTACAGGCATCGGGTAACTTAGATAGGTAGAGATCATTGAGAAAGAGTATACTTTAATGTTAACTTAAGCCATTTCTATGATATTCTTTATTTTAAAAATATATCATGGGTGTGATAAAGTGTGCCAAAGAAATACAATCGAACAAATGAAATAAGAGAGGTTGACGAACAGCTTAACAATAATGATAATAATAAAAGTGGCAACAAAACACCCCAAAGAAAATGCCATATCACTTTATCTATTTATTTTATTTTAAAGACAGGGTCTGACCACTTTGCCCAGGCTGGTCTCAAACTCCTGGGCTCAAGCCAGGCCTTCCAAAGTGCTGAGATTACAGGCAGGAGCCACCAAGTCCATTTCTTACTTCTGGGCTTTTGTGCAAAGGGCTCCATTCCTGCTTGGAATGCTCCCTTCCTCTCCCTACCTCCAAGATTTGCCCGTCAAATTTATATTCTTTATTTAAAGCATAGCTCAAACCTGACATACTCCAAAACGTCTCACAAGGTTCCTGTAGAAAAGAATCCCCCATAATATTTTGTGTGTACCAATATTGCACACTTATTGCCATCTTTTTTGTATCATAGTCACAGATGTTTGCATGGGATAAAAAAAGTTTAGCAGGAGAAAAGGCTAGAAAAGGAAGCATGGACCAAATTGTGGAGTGTTTTAAGAGCTAGTCTGAAGAAAGGCACCTCATTATGAATGCAATGAAATCGTCAATGCTTTTGTACCAGGGGAGATCCAACCTATCCCAAAACATTCTATCTCAAATCATTCCATTTCTTCTAGTCCATTAGTTACCCTCTGACTCTAAGCTCTTTGGAAAGATCAACTTTTCAAGTCTGCAAGATAAAATTAATGTATTTATAAGACAAATTGGAACCTGCTATGAACTGGCCTTGGCTGGAGTTTTCTAATTCCCCATTCCCCTCAGCTTCCCTGAGCTGCCCAAAGGTGGTTTTTACTATCTCAACAGGCAAAAGCCAGTTAAAACTATTCAGTGATTCAAGTTTTTCAGCATTTACAAGGCAAAGGCAGGGCTGCTCTCCTCATTCGCCTCTCTACCAGCATGTTTCTTTCCTCCTGCTCACCCTCTCTGAAACCAAAGAGAATGGTAAGGAGAAACTGAGTTTAGATCAAGCAGTTCCTTATCTAAAATGTAGCTAGCTTCCCCTTTCCTTAATGTTAGATATGTTCCCTCCAGCAACAAATCCACAGGGAAAAAAAAGATGGGTGAGAGATTCCCTGGAACACTGCTTGTTCACGTATGTTCCCTTGGGCCCTAAGTCCCTCAGCCAGCCCAGATCTGGCAGGAATCCCAGGTCAGTCCAGGGCTCCAGCACCTCTCACCCAGTAGTAACTCTTTCTCAGTGAGAGTCTTCCAAACCTGCAGCCAGTGGGTCGACTTATGGAATATGTCCACATACTTATGGCTTAGACTTTTAAAACATATGAAATGAATCTGAGTCAAAGAGTATTCCAAAACAAATAGGATTTGGAATTCCGAGAGAACAAACATAACCATTGTTTAAGCCTTGGTGAGTGTGACTCTGCGCAAGTCCATGCTCCATCAATTTGGTTCTATGACTCTCAGCCAAAATACAAAACTCACTTGTTCTATGGAATATCTGGTTGCTTTACTAGTATTTGTAATATAAACAATTATCATTATTATTATTTTTTTAGAGCATAGAGATTTTATTGGCCCGTATAACTGAAGAGTCTAGAAGGAATTCCAAGCGTTGGGTACAGCGGGATCAGGGGTCTGGTTTTCCTTCTTTCTGTCCTTATCCATGTTGGCTTTGTACCCAGGTTGGCTTCCCTCCTGGTTGCAAGAGGGCTCTCGGTAGCAGGGCTGCTCACTGGAAAATGATCTTATGATTTCACTGTAGATTTAATGGATTGTTTTACTTTCTTCAAAATCCAGCAGGTGCTACATTACACAAAGGCAGGGTCTTTGACAAATGGTTCTTCAAAGTATCAAAGTGCAAAGCACCAAACTGCTGGGGCTGGGCAAGGGGTAAGTGTTAAGGCCTCACGGTGCTCTGGCTGTCCTCATTGGCCAAGCCCATATGGTCTCTTCAAGCAGGACAGCCCTGCTGGTCAGACGTCAGGGCGGAACCCAGGCCTTTGCTTCACTGGGAGCCCTGGCACACAGGGCTAAGCCTTCTTGCATTGCCACTTTGCACATTTTCTTCAGAGTCCCTCTGTTATTGTTTATTTTTAGGGGATTTGGAAAATGAAGCAATGGATGCAGTGAAATATTAAGGCCAATTTCTGTGGACATAGAGGAAGCCTAAAACACATAGTGGAAAAAGAGTTTTTTAATGTATCATTTTCTATTTATTATTATATTTTCGTATGCAACAGGATGTTCTATTTTTAACACAATTGTTAGGAAAATGAGCTAATTTGTATAATGGCCTAAAATGGCATTGCAGACATTTTCTCTGTGCATAGCCTGTATTTTTTTGGTGTGTGGGTGCACATACATGTGCAGACTCTATGTCTGTTGGGGGGATGGAAAGGTAGTCAGAGAAGTGAGAATTTGGTTCTCCCACTGAGCTAAGCAGCAGGTAATGTAAACTAAGCATGGTTTTAAGCTCTTTATACACATTATCTCACTTAATTCTGTGCCCAGTGATCGAAGTTCTATTATTATTCCCATTCAGAGAGGAAGAAGCTGAAGTTCAGAAGGGAAAATAAATTTCTCAACATTGCCTGGCTAGAAAGCGGTGGGCGGGGCTCTGCACCCATACAGTCTGTCTCCAAAGCCTGAGGACTAATCCACTAGCCTGCGCTGGCTTCCACAGTTCTTTGCCCTGAAACGTACTGTCTGATGTTCCCTTGTAATACAACAAAAGATGTCAAAGACCTCTACAAGTGTCCTCTGAAAAGCCTTTTCTCTGGGAATTCCATAGGCTTATGGTTCAGCATCAAGAATAGAAGAGTTTGTCCAAGGCTTTTTCCCCCCAGGAAACATTTCATATCCTCTAGTATGACGACCCTCTTCCCTTTTCCTATAGTTCAATAGGTTTCCAAACTTAGACAAAAAGCTACTATGAATCTTTAAAATATATTTTTCTGATTGTGAAAGAAATACATACAAATTGGAAACTTTTTTAAAAAGATAACACAAAAATATGTGAAGAACCACATAAAAATCCCCTAAAGCTCCTGAGATAATAGCTGCTAACATTTTTGTGCATTTTCTTTCAGCACATTGTATCTCGTTCAATTTGTTCAATTTTGTTCAATTGTGTTTTGTTCATACATGGTTATGTGGTGAACATTTTCCCATAATTCTGGAGGGCAAAAACTGTGTGTCTCTTGATTAATTTTTTATTTCCAGGACCTAGCACAGTACCTGGCAAATAACAATTAGCACCTAATTAGTAATATATAATAACTATTTGTTGAACGAATGACTAATATTATATGTTCTTCCAAAACTTTTTAAAAAGCCACAGAATTATGAATCTAAGAAATAAAATGTAACTGTGAAATCATATTAAGATAGTGCATAACTCATGTTCAGAGGTTTTACCAGGGCGAAAGGCAAAGTAGTATAACAGAAAGAACTCTGGGGCAGGAGGCCAGGGAGCAGGCTCCAGCGGAGCTCAGCCATTGTATTCTTAACACCTGGGTTTCCTCATTTGCGATATGAAGGGGCTGATTGGACTGCTTGCTAAGATTCCCGTCTATTTTCATACTATAACATTTTTTTCTTTGAAAGGGTGTTATTTTTAAAAAGATACAGAAGTGGCATATAAATATATTTTATTTTAAAGCATTTAAGTAACATAGAATCATATAGGGTAAAAAATGAGATTCCCCTTTTGCAACCACCCACCTCCCAGCACCCTTTTCCTCCCCAAATACCAAAACTGGTACAATCTGTTGCCTGTATATTCTTCCATCTTGTTTCTGTGTTTGCATATATGTCCAAATACAAACGTGTAATTAAAAAAAAAACCCTGTCATCATATTATATGCACTACTCTGAGAATTGCTTCTCCCCACTCCCCATTTCCTCACAATATGTTTTTGGGGCTCTTTCTAAGTCAGAGCATCTAGACTGACTTCATTTTGATAACATGAATGTATCATTGATTATTTAACTATTCCACTAGCAACAGACATAGGTTGTTTCCAGTTTTACACTGTTGTAAACAATGCTGCAACAGATATCCTTGTCCTGCATAGCACAGTGGTTACGAGGATAAACTTTGGGATCAGGCTGCCTGCACTGTGAATCCTGACTTCACCACTTCACAGCTGTTACTTGTCTGCTCCTTAGTTTCCTCACCAGTAAAATGGAGATTGCCACACCATTTGCAGAATTAAATAAAACAACATATGTAAAGTTTTCGAACTGTGCCTGGCCCATAGTAAGTGTTAAGTGCTATTATCATCATGATTATAATTATTATAAATAGCATTTTTGTGCACATGTGCAAGCCATTTCTGGAGAACTGATTTCTAGAGATGGAATCGCTGGGTCGAAGTTATGCACATTTAAAATTTTGAATGTTTTGCCAAATTGCCTTCCTAAAGGGCTTTAACAATTTCTACTTCCATCAGCAGTGGTTGAGAGTGCCTGGTGTCTTACAATCTCCATATCCCAAATTTACTATAAATTTTAAGTGTTTTCCCTATTATCAGATATCTATGCACTTTTCAAAATTGTAGGCTAGTTTACTGTTGTCATTCTTCGTGTCCTTTACTATCAAAATTGAAGTATACGATCTCTGATAGTCATTATATGAAGACAAGTTTGGGCCACTAGCTTTTAACCAGGGTGGCTTTGGTCACAGGTTTTAGGTTGTCCCTTGCCCGTATCCTCTATCGCCTCTCCTTAGAGGAGTTCCTGTGCCCTTCTACATGTATGGTGATTCTTTTATTCTGTGTGGTTTATGTAAAATAAAATTAAAGTCCTGCATTTTCCTCAAAAGGAGCTAAAAACAAAAGCAGAACACAAAAGTATCGGGAGGTCAGCACACATTGTCAAAGGCGGAGGATTTAGCAGCACATCGTGTCTGAGGTTAAAGGCGTGTTAGGCATCAGGGAAATGTGTCTGAGCTTGTCTTTTGCAAGGCGCTGTGCTCGGCTTCCCGGTCGGGGTCTGAGCGGCTACAGGAACGCCGCAGGCTCCACCCAGCCCTCTGGGACGGGCCCTGCGACAGCCCGAAAGCTCTCCGGTGCCCTCCTCTGGCCAAAGTCAGGAACTACATGCTTCAGGGAGCTGTACTCAAATGTCATCTTATGGGCAAGACCTCCCCTCCCTACTCTGTAAAAATTGTCTCCCCAGCCCCATTCTCCCAAGCTTCCTCATCCCTGCTCTGCCCATCTCTCTCCATATTTTATCGTTTTCCATAACACTTAACTATCATTTATCATACTATAAATTTTACTTTTTAAAATTGAGGTATCATTCACATACCATATAATTCACCCATTTAAAGCATATAAGTCAAAGATTTTAGTTCTCAAAATTGTACAGCCATCATCACAATCAATTATAGTACATTCTCATCAGCCCCAAAAGAAACCCTGGACTCATTAGTGGTCAGATCCTATTTCCCCTCAAATTCTGCCCTTCCTTCTCCACCCTCCGCCAGTCCTCGGCAGCCACTGATCTACTATCTGTCTCTATAGATTTGCCTATTCTGGGCATTTTATATAAATGGAATCATATGCAGGTTTTTCGACTACATGGCTATACCACATTTTGTTTATCCATTTATTGGTGAGTGGACATTTAGGTTTTCACTTTGGGCTATGATAAATAGTTCTGCTATGGAACACTCATGTACAAGTTTTGGGGTAGATATATATTTTTATTTCCCTGACAATTTTTACTTTAAAACAAATCATATTTAAGCTGGCCACAGTGGCTCATGCCTGTAATCCCAGCACTTCGTGAGGCCAAAGCAGGAGGATCACTTGAGGCCAGGAGTTCAAGATCAGCTTGGGCAACATAGCTAGACCCTCTACAGAAAGTTTAAAAATTTAGCCCTTCATAGTGGTGTGTGCCTGTAGTCCCAGCTACTTGTAAGGATGAGGCAAGAGGCTCGCTTGAGCCCAGAAGTTCGAGGCTGTAGTGAGCTATGATGAAGATACTGCATTCCAGCCTGGGTGACAGAGTGAGACCCTGTCTCTCTAAAAAAAAAAAAAAAGACAGAAAGAAAGGAATAAAAGAAAAGAAAAAAAATCCTGTTTATTGTCTGTGTCTAGTGCCAGCACTAAATACTATGTCAGCACAGAGCAGGTGCTTGGTACATATCTGTAAAATCAATTAACTGTTCTCCTCTCTCCCTGTTCAAGTTTTCTGCTGCTGAGAGCCTTCAGTTCCTCTTAATTCTGGTCCCAACTTTTTACCTAAAGCCAGCTTAGTGGTCATCATCAGGATAAAGGGAAGGTGGACCCTCCAGGTCACCGCTGTCTCTCCAGCACATCCCCCATTCTGTTCTAGCCCCTATTATACTTCTATTCTCATATCAGGTAAATCTGCTTTGCTCCCAACCCCAAGTCTCTATTCTAGATAATAATGAAATACCAAGTAAACTCTGAGTCTGGGTGGATCCCTGAAAGGTCAGTGACTCTTATCTATTTTTTGTTTTGCCTTGGGCCAGCTGTTATTTCTTATCAGTGTTTTGCTCTTTTCTTCTAAAAGAAAAAAAGATCTCAAAAAGGAGATATATGCTCAGGGATTTCAGGGTTGAAAGAATTTATGAGCCTACTTTCTGCTTCACAGTGAACCAGGAAGAAAAGAAGTTTTGATCAGAAATATTTTTCTGGTAGAAAATAATGAGTTATCATTTTAAAATAAGCATTTTTAACTTAGATCATTTGTATGTGGGTTTAACCCAGAGCTTCCCCAGATAGCCCAACCCAGAGATCAACAGCACACAAATATTCACACTGATTTATAGGACTTAGCACACATCCACTGAGAGCCCACAGTGTGACAGCTCTGTGTTAAATAAGCTCCGCAGTGGACAGAACAGAGGAGCAGAACTTGATCCTTGCATCAAGGAGGTAACAACCTGAGGGTGCGGTGGGGGGCAGAGAATGACAAATATACATTTCAGCCCAAAAGTTGGAAAAGAACATTTTCTGTACACCTATTTAAGAATGTACAATTCTTAAAACTTTCACCGGTTCGATGTTAGGCATTGTGTTAAGTACTGGGGATAAACAATAATGGGAATAATGTGAATATTACTGTCCCTGTACTTGAAGTGCTTCCAGTGCAGTATAATAGTGAGCAGAAAGTACTTTGAGAACACGGAGGAGGGAAAATTTAGTTTTGACTCGGGCCATGTATTGGAACCTGACCTAGAAAATTTTTGACAGGTGGAGACAAGTAGGAAGGACATTCCAGGTGAAGAAAACAGCATGAGCAAGCTAAAACAATGGCTCCTGGCCAGATCCTTAGGAATAAGCGATAAAGAAAGATGCCCAGGACCTTAGAATTCTCAAATTCAATCTGCCACAGTCAAGCATCACATTCAAAGTCCTTGTGAGAGATAAGACCAGGAGGCTTGGGCCACAAAAACCCAATGTGGAAACGAGTCTATGCATGCAGGACCAAAGACTCTCTTGCTGCTCTTCAGCAGGCCCCAGCCCCAGTGCCCACACAAGCCTGACAGCATCCTCACCTTTCTTTCTTTTCTTTCTTTTTTTTTCCAGACAGAGTCTCCCTCTGCTCTCCAGGCCAGAGTGCCATGGCATCATCATCACTCACAGCAACCTCAAACTCCCTGGCTCAAGCCATCTTCCTGCCTCAGCCTCCCAAATAGCTGGGACTACAGGCACACACTACCACGCCCAGCTAATTTTTTCTATTTTTAGTAGAGATGGGGTCTTGCTCTTGCTCAGGCTGGTCTTGAACTCCTGGCCTCGAGCAATCCTCCCACCTCAGCCTCCCAGAGTGCAGCATCCTCCCCTGTCTACCCATGCCCCAACTCAACTATCAAGCTTATGCATCTTAACCCTGCAATGGCAAAGAAGAATCAATTCAAGGAAAAGCTTACAAGGAAAAAGAGGGGAAATGAATTTTCCCCCCTAATATATAGAGCAGAACAGGCATCATGTAGCACACAAGACCTTGCTAGTTAGAATCATTAATCAAATGTGAGAATTGCTCTAATTGCTGTGAGAAAGCACAGACTGATTGGACATTGATGCGGGGCCTTATGCTGTGTCAGGCACTATGCTAGACGTTGAGTTGCGTAACCTCATTACCACAACACCGTTATGTACGTTGCATTTTACAGAGAGGGAAACCAAGGCCTTAGAGAAGGGAAACTTGCAGTTACACCGTAGCCAAGCCATTGACCCTAGGCAGGCTAGCGAGAGTTCATGCTCTTAATCATTCATTGTAAGATGCAAAGAAATGAACTGAGAGAAAGGACTAGAGGAAAGGAGAGTTCAGTCACGAGTCCAATGAGACCAGCTATATGGATGCTCAAACTTTTCAAGTCCTTAAGTCACTTGAAAGTGTCCACCCTTAAGTCACTCGGATCCCAACCTAAGGGATCGGGTGACTAACACTGTGTAGTCTAGTGTAGTTGCCTAATTTTCTGCCAAGCTAAGACGAATTGACTTCCAGACAATAGTCTCGAACGTTGGAACTAACCCTGGCTTCTAGGCCAAGAGCTCAGATGAGTCGGCATCAAGTTCACTCTTGTAGAGTTGTATTCTATCTTACACCCCGGTTCTGATAACTGCACCTAGTGGATGCTGTGCTGTGCTGTCCCAATCTCCCTTTTAGGACCAAGCATTCACTCTCCCAGGTGCTGGCAGAGTTGGCAGCTGAAGACACATGGCTGAAGCCCTGTCTGGGAGTTACCTTCAGCCAAAGAGATCTGCCACAATCAGGGGTATGCGGCAGCCCATATCCGGTGACTGGCAGATGTAGAGATGCAAAGCCCACCCCCCTGCTTTAGTGTAGGACAACGCTGAAGGAATGGCTTCAGCAGGAATGGCTGAGGGCTGTGTCACAAATGCTTTACACTTCAACAACCATGGCTGGGCGCAGTGGCTCACGCCTGTAATCCTAGCACTCTGGGAGGCCGAGGCGGGAGGATCGCTTGAGGTCAGGAGTTCGAGACCAGCCTGAGCAAGAGCGAGACCCCATCTCTACTAAAAATAGAAAGAAATGATCTGGACAGCTAAAAATATATATAGAAAAAAGTTAGCCGGGCATGGAGGCACATGCCTGTAGTCTCAGCTACTCGGGAGGCTGAAGCAGGAGGATCGCTTGAGCTCAGGAGTTTGAGGTTGCTGTGAGCTAGGCTGACGCCACGGCACTCTAGCCTGGGCAACAGAGCGAGACTCTGTCTCAAAAACAACAACAACAACAACAACAACAACAACAAAAAACAACCAGTAACTCTCTGCTCATTCTTGGTTCCCTATCCCTTCCAGGTGTCATTCTCAAAAGCACTTTCCCAAAACCTCTTTCTGCAAATTCTTGCTTCAGAGTCTGTTTCCTAGGAAACTCAACCCAAGACAGGTGGTATGGAAACAGACTATAAGATAATATTTTGGAGCTGGCTCACCTGCTAGTCTGCTGTGAATGAGGACACTGGGCTATTGGAGGTAGAATACCAGTAGCTGCTAGCATGCTATGCAGATGCAATTATTAAAATTTTATAGTCAGTGAAAGGGAAGGAAATGCACCGGTGGTATAATAGCTCAGGAGTTTGAGAAGTTTTGTGGAAGTAGTAATTACAAGGACTATGGAATCAAATGTCTCTTGCTGGGTCTTATTAATTTATTGACAAAAAGACAAAAAAAAGGTGGAGGTGATTAATTACCAATTTAAGGTGAACTGTGAAAGCCAGAAGGCCTTCACTGTAACACATAAAAAGACTCTCATTTCCTGCTGGAGGGCAGAAAAAACAGTTCCCGGTTTTTATAAGGTTAATGGAGTTTCAGAGAAAGTTGAGTTCTTAGCCTGAGCAGGACTGCTACGCCAAAGTCAGGTCCTGATGGGGAAGGGGTGAGATCCTGAGATGCGATGGGGACATCTTGGTTGATGCACTTGAAGGTATTGAATCCCCAGATTCCTCTGAACCCTCTGGGCTCACTTCTCCCCATTAAAGGCTAGAGTCCCTCGTGCTTGAAGACGACACATAGGCTTCTGCTTCGGAAGACGACATGCACCACTTCTGAGGACCCACCCCTGCCCACTAGCCCAATAAATAAATAGGGTTAATATGCAACACAACCCAGCCAGGGAACTGCTGCGTTGGCTAAGGGAGGAAAAGGACTAGACATTGAAGGAGATGGTCAACATGTACGGGCAGGTGCTCGGATAGTTTATATGGGAATGTTTACCCTATTCCACCCCCATTCCGCCCGGCCTTAGATGCCTATAGCTTACTTCTCTTTTAAAACTCAGCCAAGCTGGGAAGTTAATCTGCTAACGGAAGTGGAAATTAATACATCCTTTGTGGGAAACAATTCGGTAGTACTGAGGGCCTTAAAATGTTTATATATCTTGACTCAATCCCATTTTCCCCTAGGGAAAAGTCTGATATATATAGGCAAAAAATCTTATGCATATATATTCAAAATGGTTTATTTGATATTATAAAAATTAATGTAACCTAAACACTTGAAAATATAGGGTTGTACAAATCACATCCATACAAAAAATTGTATGCTATTGAAAATTATGTGTTTATAAGTAATTTGTAATTATATGAAAATGCTTATACTCTTTAGAAAAACAAAGTTTAAAACCTAATATGATTTAAACTTTGTAAAATGTAATAGGAAAAAATATTGAAAGAAAATATACCAAAATCTAATAGTAGTTATGGCAAAGCATTGGAAGTACAGCTGATTTAGGCTTTCTTCTTTCTTATACTTTTCTGTATTGTCCAAACTGGCTCAGGATGTGGACACTGCTTTCAAAATTAATAAAAGGCAATAAAAGTTATTTTTTAAAAGACTCGGCTTAAGTATAAATTCTTCTGGGAAGAAAAGTCCCTTTCTTCCACAATGTATATTTAAAAATATGCGTATATACACAATATATGTTTGTTATTTATATATAAATAAAATCATGGTCCTTATCAAACATAATCATTTATTGACTCATCTGTACCCTTCACTAGGAATAATGAGGGCAAGAATTTTGTCTTTTATCTCTATAACTTTGGCATCTATGCATTGCCTGGCACATAATAGGTTCCTAACAAATATTTGTTTGCTTTTTGGGAGAGAGGGGGCTGTTGTTTTTTAACTTTGTGCCAGGACAGGTGATCTTTATTTTTGCTAACCTAAGAATTTAAAAACCCACAATTTAGGCTGGACGTGGTGGCTCACACCTGTAATCCTAGCACTCTGGGAGGCCGAGGCGGGCGGATCCTTTGAGCTCAGGAGTTGAGACCAGCCTGAGCAAGAGTGAGACCCTCGTCTCTACTAAAAAAAATAGAAAGAAATTATATGGACAGCTAAAAATATATATAGAAAAAATTAGCCGGGCATGGTGGCGCATGCCTGTAGTCCCAGCTACTCGGGAGGCTGAGGCAGGAGGATCCCTTGAGCCCAGGAGTTTGAGGTTGCTGTGAGCTAGGCTGACGCCACGGCACTCTAGCTCAGGCAACAGAGCGAGACTCTGTCTCACAAAAAAAAAAAAAAAGAAAAAAAAGAAAACCCCACAATTTAGTAAAAACAAACTTTTTTGAAGAAACACGAGAGCAATAGTTTTTAGTTTTGGTAAGTGAAATCTGGATAGTTAGGTATCATTTTTAAACAAAGTCCAGAACTCTTGACAAAGGGAATAAACTAAGAATAGAGCCAAAAACATGATGAATGTTGTAATTATTCCCTGAACTACGGTAACATGATATTAATACTAATATGTTCCTCAAAACAAACTCGGAATTTCACACAGTGTCCTTCCAGATGAGCGTGACGGAAGGCAGGTGTTTCCCCAAAGCTGTCCTCCTGGGGAGCTGCCAGCCCGCGGCAGTGTCTCGCAGCCAGATGGAAAACCAGCTCACTCCGGCTGGCTCGGGGCAGGCCCAGCAGCGAGACCCCAGGCGGGAGCGGTCTCCGCTGCGCCCCGCAACGCCCTCTCCGGAGCAGACTTTACTGTGAAAACGTTCGCAGTTCGCACTCTGCACTCCCGGCTGGAGGTTTGCATCCCGTTTAGCAGTTACATAATATGATCGTTCGCGTGAGAATTTTGAGACAAGAAAACAGACTGCACTGTCCTTGCTGTTACCACATCATGGCAAAAAGCGAGCGTCCTGTTTAATTCAAATGTAAAGGGAACCTTATTCGGGGAACCGTGTAAATAGGGACGGGTAAGAGCGAGGTCGCTGGCTTTGTCACTAGCCTTTCCCCTAGGGACCCCCAGAGGGTTCCGGTTACTACCACCTACCAGTACGAAAATAAATTCTCATACACATTTGCATACACATCGGGTTGTGTCTGAGCAACTACGTGTGTGTAGGGGGCAGGTGGCGCATTTGCTAGGTCCTGATGGCCCGGAGGGTGACTCACGACCACCCCGCAACCCGGGCGGGCCCTGAGGAAACACCTCCCTGGGGACGGGGTTCCGTCGCCGGATGGTGCTAAGGAGAAAGGGACGGGGTCAGAGCTGGCACCGGCTGCTGTGGCCACCCCGCCCTGCCTGCCCACACCGTCCCGAGCCCGGGCGCCCCGCCGGGTTCCGCTCGGCTCTGCACGTCCCCCCCCCGCCGCGACACGCAGCTGCGGGACCCCCACTTCGCCCCCCACCCCGCGCTCGTGCGGGCCCCGCGGGCGCAGCGCGGGAAACGCGGCCAACGGCCACCGGGCGCCACCGAGATGGCGTCGGGGGCCAGGGCTGCGGTACCTGCGGACGCGCTCCGAGCCGCCAGCCCCGGCAGGGGGGGCGACAAGGTCGTCTCCGCGTACCCCGGGGACGCGGCGGCGGCGGCGGCCCCGAGGAGCACCGCGTCGCGGGTGCGGTCGGTGGTGGCCTCGCCCCGCCCGGCGAAGGCGACGGCGGCCCGGCGGCGGCGGGACTCGGGGGCCGACGGTCCGGGCGAGGCGGCCGAGCGGGAGGAAGAGGAGCCCCTTCTCCCCGCGCCCGAGGAGGAGGAGGCGCAGCCCCTGCCCGCCATCTGCGTGTCCCCCATGAGGGGCATGTGGCGGGACGAGAAGGTGGCGCTGTACTGCGACTTGGTGCTGCAGGGCTGTAAGGTGGGCAGAAGGGGAAGGAGGAAAACGGATCCGATCCAGCCCGGGGCCTGCGGGAGCGGCACTGCGGTGGAGGCCGATCTCCTCTCAGGGCGACGGGGATACAAAGGGCGCAAAGAAAAGCCGCCTTTGAAAAAATCAAATTGATTCAACATTTAGACAGAACTTTCACCTTATTAGCGGTACCCAGATCCTATCCTGGAGGAGTTCAGATTAGGCCTGATAAAGTGTTTTCTGAGAGCTCCTAAAAGATGAAGATATGTAGGCTTTTCTCATTGCCCAGGCATGCATCTTAGTATTTTTATTTAACAATTTGTGCCCAAACATAAGGGTAAGATTACTTAGCCTTGACTTTTACACTAGAATGCTAGAAATGTTTACACTTTTTTTTTTTTTTTTTGAGACAGAGTCTCTCTCTGTTGCCCAGGCTAGAGTGAGTGCCGTGGCATCAGCCTAGCTCACAGCAACCTCAAACTCCTGGGCTCAAGCGATACTCCTGCCTCCCAAGTAGCTGGGACTACAGGCATGCGCCACCGTGCCCAGCTAATTTTTTCTATATATATGTTTAGTTGGCCAGATCATTTCTTTCTATTTTTAGTAGAGACGGGGTCTGGCTCTTGCTCAGGCTGTTCTCGAACTCCTGACCTCCAGCGATCCTCCCGCCTCGGCCTCCCAGAGTGCTAGGGTTACAGGCGTGAGCCACCGCGCCCGGCCTGTTTACACTTTAAGAGTGGTTCCCAGAAGGCAATCTAGGATGTGGCATGATGTTTTGTATTAAAAATACCTATTAACACTGAATAAAGCAAATATTGCATTTTTCTAACCTATTTTTTTTAAGTTATAGCAGAAGAATTTGTGTAAAAGGATATTCATTACAGTGATATTTACAAACAAAATAAAACTAGAAACTAAATTTCCAACAGGGGCAGTGAAAGATTTATTATAGTGGCTTCATATAGTGGAAAACCATGCAGCTGTAAAAATCATGTTTTCAAGAACTATAGATTTGCTTATGCTATAATTAAGTTTGTTTTTTTTTTTTTTTGGAGACAGAGTCTAGCTCTTTGCCCAGGCTAGAGTGCTGTGGCATCAGCCTAGCTCACAGCCACCTCAAACTCCTGAGCTCAAGCAATCCTCCTGCCTCAGCCTCTCAAGTAGCTGGGACTATAGGCATGTGCCACCATGCCCGGCTAATTTTTTCTATATATTTTCAGTTGTCCAGCTAATTTCTTCCTACTTTTAGTAGAGACGGGGTCTCGCTCTTGCTCAGGCTGGTCTCGAACTCCTGAGCTCAAAGGATCCACCCGCCTCAGCCTCCCAGAGTGCTAGGATTACAGGCAGCTATAATTAAGTTAAAAAAAAAAAAAACCCAGGAGACAAAACAAAACATGATCCATATGTATGGATAAATATATGCATAGAAAAAATACTGGAAGGGAATATACCAAAATATCAACAATGGTTATCTCTGGGTGCCAGGATTAGGGAGGATTTTTTTTTCTTTATATTTTCTGTCTATTAATATTCTCCCAAGGTTTACCATATTTTATAATCAGAAGACAATTTTATTTTTAAAAATACTATCTTGGCCAGGCATGGTGGCTCGCACCTGTAATCCCAGCACTTTGGGAAACTGAGATGGGAGGATCACTTGAGATTAGGAGTTCAGGAGCAGACTGGGCAACATAGTGAGACCCCCATTGCTACAAAAAGTAAAATGAAAAACTACCCAGGCATGGTGGTGTGCTCCTGCAGTCCCATCTACTCTAGAGGCTGATACAGGAGGATCGTTTGAACCCAGTAATTTGAGGTTACAGTAAGCTATGTTCCCGTCCCTGCACTCCAGCTTGGATGACAGAGACAGAGTGAGACTGACTCTAAAAACAAAAACAAAACAACAAAAAACCCACCATATCCATAAAACTAGGACAGTATTTAATGACCAACCTACATCTGATACTGAGGGTTGGAGAAAACCAGGTCTGTCATAGGCAATGGAAAAATGTTTATATAATTTTTGTGTCAATCAGACAGTATCGAATGGCTGAGTTTCATAATAGCTAGATTATCATTAAGAGGTAGCTGAATTTAAACTAAAAAATCAAATGGGCAAATATTGAATGCTTAATATCCTCATTTATTTTATAGGACAGAGTGCGATTTTAAATTTTAACAAACCAAATATGTTTTAAATAGGTCATTACACCTTTAAAGTTCAGAAAAAATAACTACCTGTTTTTTAATATGGTAATTACTTTGTTTTTAATTTGTATAATTATGTTTTTTCTGCTCAGTGGACTAATAAATTACGTGATGTAAATAAATAGATGTCTCATCTCTGAATTACTGTATTGAGTGAATAGATCTCTTTAAGTTTATTTTAATTTTTTAATGTTTATGATATTTTTCCATTAAATATAGTTTTAGTTAAAATCTATAATTTTCCAAGTTTTCCATTATTTAAGGCCATATTGGTTCCATTTAAAATAGAAATCAGTAAAAGTAACTATAAGTCTATAATTTCACACATTCATACATGTACCTTTTTTCTTCTGTTAGGCAGAAGATGCTGATGAAGCTATGAGTAAATACCTATCAGAAAAATTAAAGTTGAAAGACAAATGGTTTGGAGTCTGGAAAACTAATCCCGAATTATTCTTTGTGAAATATGAAGAAACTTCTATACCTTTTGTTGGTATACTGGTTGAGGTAAATAAATTTTATTTGATCTTTGTTCTGTTTGAATGAAATTATTAGTTTTTCTAAAGACTGAAATATGTACCTGAGGCGGCAGGTTCCCCACCCCTCTCTGAAAATGAAGATGGAGCTGAGAAGGAAGAACTGCTTGAAAGGCTGTTTAAGGAACAGCGGCTTCCAGGAAGACGGAGTAGACCTACTTTTCCATATTCCTCTCATTAAGTACAGCTAAACACCCTGCATTATGTATGTAAAACAAACATAAGACAATTCTGAAAGATGGATAGAGGGCAGATTGATTAGGGACCTCATGACCCAAGGAACAACAAGGTAGTAAGTTTCCTGGGCTTTCTTTTTGCTTCATATATCCTAGACTGGGTACTAGAGGAGCCAACCTCCAGTTAACCTAGCTAACCTGGAAACACCAACAGGTGTAGACTGAAAAAAAAAAAAAAAAAAAAAAAAAGCAGAGGCAGACAGGAGGAAAATTAGTGATCTTGAAGACAGAAAAATAGAAATTATCAAATTCAAAAACCAGAGAGAAAATAGACTGAAAAAAAAAAAAAAAGAACAGAACATCAGGGACATGTTGGACTATATAGCAAAAGACATAACATTCATGTCTTCAGAATCTCCAAAGGAGAGAAGAAACCAAATGGGGCTGCAAAAAAGTCAAGTAAGTAATGGCTGAAAATTTCCTAAATTTGGCAAGAGGTATAAACCTACAGATGTAGAAAGCCAACTTGAAAAGCATGGTTAAGGGTGGATGTACCCCAGTGAGGGAAAGGGAATTAAGTGAAAGTTTACTGGTACTGAATGTTGGGATCCTCCATCTTCTACCCCAACTCTGCTTCTAAAACACAGGCAGCTAAGGCATATCCCTCCAGGAATAAGATTGGGGAGACTTTTGTATGATCAGATCAAAAGAAAAGACCTAATGATACTGACAGATGGTGTTCCCATGGAAAGAGCCTGGGAAGATCATCCTACAGTGAAGCCCACGGTGGATTTGTTTCACCCATATACACAGACCTTCCAAAATCACCTTTTTGGTGTTCTACTCTTAAATATAAGCAGACATATTTGGGTCAACAGACATTTGGGGAAACTCTACTATCAAAGCAGTGGTCAAAACCAGCATAAAAGAAGACATTTGGAAGGAACAGAGATGATGGGGAGAAGAAAAAAATATACACAAATATACTTAAAAACCTCTTAATAGTCTCAGAAGGAAAAGACAGAAAACATCCACAAAACAAGAACTGGAACCTATATTATGGGAGCATTCCAAGAAAGAAAGAACTTTTGGAAATTAAAAATATGATAGCAGAAATTAAAAACTAAATCGCAGGATTAGAAGCATTGAAAGATAATGTTGAGTAAATCTCCCAAAAGTAGGGCTAAAGAACTAAGAAATGGAAAGGAAAAAAGGAAAGAATTAGGGGATCTTGTTTAACATCTAAATAAACATTGGGGGTGGGAGGAGAAGGGGAGAGAGGGAGAGGAGGAGGGAGGGGAGGGGGAGAGAGGGGCAGGGGATGGGGAGGACTTGGTGGCAAGAACAACAGCAGAAAGCAAATTGTCAGATTGTGAAAGTTACCCAGAACCAAAGAACATGAACTTCTAGACTGAAAGGGCCCAGTTAGTATCCAGCACATAGTGAAATTTGGGACTACTAGGGCCAAAGAGAAGGTTCAGGAAGATTCCAGAGAGAAAAAAAAAGATTCATGTAAAGAATCAAGAGGCATAATGGGCCAGGCGCGGTGGCTCACGCCTGTAATCCTAGCACTCTGGGAGGCCAAGGCGGGTGGAACACTTGAGGTCAGGAGTTCGAGACCAGCCTGAGCAAGAGCGAGACCTCGTCTCCACTAAAAATAGAAAGAAATTAGCTGGACAACTAAAAATATATATAGAAAAAATTCGACGGGCATGGTGGCACATGCCTGTAGTCCCAGCTACTTGGGAGGCTGAGGCAGAAGGATTGCTTGAGCCCAGGAGTTTGAGGTTGCTGTGAGCTAGGCTGACGCCATGGCACTCTGCCCGGGCAACAGAGACTCTGTCTCAAAAAAAAAAAAAAAAAAAGACGTAGGATTTGAAAAACTATTGATATTTTATTTAATATTGATCTATGATTATTCTATATGTTGACTGTTAGAGAAGTCATAAAAAATTTAAAAGAAGAAATCTTATAATTAGCTCATATATTAGAAAGAAATACTTGTGGTTTACTTACATTTATAATTACATATCTCATCATATTTATCTTAGGTAACTTGTAAACCAAGCCAAAACTCATCATCTTGTTTCAAAGTTACTGTTTCTGTTGCTGAGCCCTTTTCTTCTAACATTGCAAATATTTCAAGAGATTTGGTTGATGAGATACTGGAGGAAATGGAGCACAGTGTGCCTCTCTTGGAAGTGTATCCTGTTGAGGGACAAGATGCTGATATACGTGATATTGCTCTGGCCTTGGAAGTTGTAAGGTATTAGGGCCCTTTTACCTCTGAAAATTAAAATAATCACATTCAAAAGTTAATGTGTAAGTTTTGCTCACATAAGCACTTTATAAATATTTATTAATTTAATTTTTACTCACTGCTGGATTAAGTGTGTCCATTTTAAATTAACATATTTGTCTCAGTTGTAGGAGGCATGTTAAAAAAACAACAAAACACTATATTGTATTTGTAACTCTTTTAGTTGCAAAATTGCAGAATTACTCTATATAGGTAATGAAAAGTTTGTCATTTTTTGATCTTGCATTTTACAAAAATTGAATCAAACAAATTCTAGAAATAAGTAGCATTAACTTCTGTTCACACTTAAGCATCTTAAATATATTAGAATTCATTTTTCACATTTAAGGGCATTACAAATACTAGATATCATCATCCACATTACGATTGCTTCTTGTAAGTTAATACAATTTGAGGGAAGCTATCCATAAACAAGATACAGAATATGTTATGGCATGTTTTTTGTTTTTCTAATGCTTTTTCCCCTCCCAACAAATTTGGTTGTCTTTTACATATTATTTCTTTGTTGAACAAAATCATAATGAAAATCTATGAAATTTAGAGTCTTGGTCTTATAATCCCACTTCCAGAAACATTATCTTCTTATTTGCAGTAACCTAAAATAGAATCCAGACCATCTCATATTTAAAGTTTTACCTTTTATTTTACTTCACTGGAAGGTCATTTAAAAATATGTTTCTTAAGAATTAAGATTCATGTAGAGAATTAAGACATCAGAATATCTTTTTAATTTGAAACAGTAGTGGCTGGTTTTGATTACTATCATCTTCATTTGTTTTATTGTAGGTTTTTTTATGACTTTCTTTGGAGAGACTGGGATGATGAAGAAAGTTGTGAGAATTATACTGCTCTTATTGAAGAAAGAATTAATTTGTAAGTATAGTCTAGAAAAGTACTCAGCACCTTATAAAAGATAATGATTATAATTGTATTGATACTTTTCAGGTGGTGTGAAATACAGGATGGAACAATACCTGGTCCTATTGCACAACGTTTTAAAAAAACTCTGGAGAAGTATAAAAGCAAGCGTGTGGAGCTCATTGAGTATCAGAGCAATATTAAAGAAGATCCATCTGCCGCAGAGGCTGTTGAATGCTGGAAAAAATACTACGAGATAGTAATGCTCTGTGGATTACTGAAAATGTGGGAAGAC
Organism: Lemur catta; assembly: GCF_020740605.2. Lineage (NCBI taxonomy): Eukaryota > Metazoa > Chordata > Mammalia > Primates > Lemuridae > Lemur > Lemur catta. Next base: position 18,845,886 of record NC_059150.1, on the reverse strand, counting down.
TTACGCCTCCGGTAATTGCTCTATTTTAAATAGAAACAAAAGATTACATGGTCATTGTTTTCTCATAGCACTTGTCATAAATGTTGCTCTGATTAAAGTGGATTATAAAATCAGATGTCTAACTTTTGAGGTAAGAACAAGGTACAATTATCAGTATTGGAAAATTATTTTTATATTAGCTGAATTCGCTGAAATCTTTTTTTTTGTTACAAAAAAAATCTCAGTCCAGTCCTTTCCTTATCTTTCATCTTTACCTTTTTTGGATTGTAGCCAAAGCATAAGAAAGGAGGAGGTGGATCTCCTCTACTTACAATATGTGAATTAAATAAGAGAAACTAGTTTCTGGCTGACTAGTTTGGCTGCCTTATAATTTCAGCTTTTCTAACCAATATAAGTTGATAAGTTGTTTTTGATGATAAGTAAAACAATGTAGATTTAACCAGCATCATTCTCTAGAACACTTAAAAATGCATCAGAATATTTTTATAGGACTATGCACTGAAGAAATTATGTATTTCTCTGTTTTATGTATGGGGAAAGAGGAATTCTTGCTCTTGGTCCCAAAATTGATTGAAAATTGTACGTGGAGCCAAAAGATTCTGACTATTTCACACTAAACTGTTTAACCCTTGTCTTGGTTCCACCTATTCTTTGCCCTTAGGAATTCTGAGCCAGTTTTTACTTATCTAACAATTTATGCTAGCATCATTTTTTTCTTTTTGTATTTTCCTCCAAATTTGACATACTTTTTTGATTACTCAGAATCTCATTCTAGTGACTATTTCTGATGTTTCATTATTATTGGGATTGCTATGGTAAACCCTAAGATTACTTTGGGAAACCAATATAGATAAGAGTTTTAAAATCCACTTATTTAGAAACCCACAGATTCAACACTAGTTGATTGGATGTATTGTAAAGTTGGGGTGGCTGAGGCAGTGGCTGTAGTGGGTTGCATGCAGATTTCCATGTACAATCTATTAAAATGAAAAGATCTTAGAGTTTAAGGGTTTAAACACACAGTTATCTAAAAGATCGTAATCATTATATTGCTCTCAAGTTGCTCATTGCTCTCAAGGAACTTATAATGATTTGTTAACGTAGGTTCATCAGTTATAACAAATGTGCCACTCTGGTGCCAGATATTGATAGTGGAGAAGGTTACATGTGTGAGAACAAGGGGTATATGGGAACTCTCTGTACCTTTTGCTCAGTTTTGCTATGAATCTAAAACTGCTCTAAAAAATAAAGTCTATTAAAAAAATTCCAAGAAAGAGAAATCTACAATGGCAGAAAGCAGGTCAGTGTTTACCTGGGAGTGAGTGTGGAGGACTGACTGCAAAGCTGCATGAGGTGAGTTATCAGGGTGATGGAAATTTCCTGTATCTTCTTTATTGTGATTGAGTTAATAGAGTATATACACTTGTGAAACTCATGGAAGAGTTCACTTGAAGTGAGTCCCTTTTATGTAAATTATACCTAGATATGATTGGTTTTTTTTAAAAAAAACTAAAACTTAGATATACCTTTGATTTTACAACAGGGAGAGCATTATGAACTACTGTGGTTTCCTGAATGTTTAGGATGCTTTACTCTTGGAGCAGCTAGTTATCTGGCATACGGCAAAAGAAAAAAAATATATGAGTGGTTCTGTATTTCTCAAGATCAAAACCACTTGCTTAAATAGGTATAAAAATGTTGAGTAGGTTTGATTTTGAAACATTTAATGAGATTTTTGGAGGACACTACTAATATGTTCAACTTCAAATTTTAGTAACTTGCATGGAAAATTGTTAGAAACAGCTTCCTGAAACCTTAAACTTCACAAAGTATTTGCTAATTGAGATATAGCTCAAAGATACTGGTATTAAAGCTGCATCCCCTTAGCATCAAGCAATAATCAGAGTGCTGCAAAGAACCCAAAGGATTATATATAGGAGATTGTTGATAAATCTATATCTGCTGGAAAAGGAGTGTTTCTTTTGGCTCCACAGTAATGATTAAAGTCAACAATTATACTGAAGATTTTTTCTCTGACTTTCTTTTGGGGATACTTATGGTTAAGAGACCAGAAACAGGAAGCGTAAAGAAAAGCAGAAAGAAGAGAAAGAATGGAATTAATTAGAAGTGCTGAATAGCAAACAATATAAAAACAACTGAGAGAGAAGCTAGAATAGTTCTGGGAGGCCAACAGCCAGCTATTTTATGGAGACCATATTCTTTGAAACAAAAGGATGTTATTAATAATTGAAATAATGTCTAAATTTAGGCATGTCTTCAAACATTCTTATGCCTCACTATCACAGACATAACCCATTTCTGTTTAATGTGATTCTACAACGCAGTGAACTGTGAAAGTACAATCAGGAAATTTTTCCATTGTGTTGGAAGGGTGAGGTGGCTGAGGCAATGTCTGTCGTGGGTACATGCAGATTTCCAGGGGTACAATCCATTGAAATGAAAAGATTTAGAGTTTAAGGGTTTAAACACAGTTATCTGAAAGATCTAATTACTATATTGCTCTCCAGTTGCTCATTGCTCTCAGTGAGGTTACAATTAATGAAACCTATTTCTCCAAGATGCTTAGTACCAAGCTTTTACTTAGTAAGAAAGGATAGGTTGAGTCTTTTTCATGTTAATTTAATTTCAACTAAATGTTTTCAACTGTAGAGTTCATGGACCTTTCTTTCCAAGAATTCTGAGGCGCAGGAAAGGGAAAAGAGACTTTGGAAAGACCATAACACATATTGTAGCGAGAGTGATGACTACTGAAATGGTAAGAAATATACTCTGTTCTTCTTTGTTCACTTCAGTTTTACGTGCATATACTCAGAAAAGAATCTCCCTAAAGACAGAGACCTTGTCTGATTCATTTATGTCTTAGAAGTGCTGAATAGCAAGTAATGTAAAAACAACTGAGAGAGAAGCTAGAACAGTTCTGGAAGGCCAATCCAACTGTTTTATGGAGACCCATACACTTTGAAACAAAACAATCTGTTCTTAACAACTGAAATAGTACCTCAAATTAGGCTTGTATGTTTGAGGACATGCCTCAAACACACAATACGTACCAAGTAAATTAATATTGACAACTATTTAGTGAGTGCTAACTTTGTTGCAAGGTACTATGGTGAGAATGAGACTCAGATGCGAGAAAGACTGCATTTAGGGGAGATACAGTGTTAAACAAGACCCACAGTCTTGCTTCTTCATACATCCAACAAATTTCAAGTATGGTGGAGATATGGGCAAGTAAATAGGCAATTCCAACTGCAACACAGAATGACAAATGCTATGACAGGGGTATGGATAGGGTGCATGTAGGGTGGGTACATGAGACCGAATTAGGAACCAGGCAATCCCAGCTAAAAGAAGTAACTCAGCTGAAACCTAAAGGATGAATATAAATTTAGCCAGCCCCAAAAGCAAAAAATGTTCTAAGCCAAAGAGTAGATATTTCTATCTCATTTGACCTCGCAGTAGCATTCACAGCTCTCTCACTGAAATATTTGCTTTCCTCGATTTATGTCAGTATACTTTCCTGGTTTGCATTCTCGCTAGTTCCTTTTTTTTTTCTCATGTCCTCGAAATGCCTGGTACTGGTCTTTTCTCTGTACTACATTATCCCTAAGCCATTTAGCTAATCCTCTCCCATAACATGGTTTCCATGTACAGGTACTTATCCAATCTTTATGTCCACAGCCCAGACTTTTGTTCTAAGCCCCAACCCTCTATGTCCAGCTACCTATTGCTCATCACCACTGGATTGTCTCACATTGACTTGCTTACATGCTAGAGTTCTCTGTTTCAGTAAATGGCAGCACTGTCTACCTGGTTGCTAATTACACATTTCTGGGAGTTTTCTTAATCATATCCCTCATCACCTTCAGGCATCACTTTTCTCTCTCACTAAACCTGCATCTTGGATATGCCATGCTGTTTCCTCTGCCTGATGAGCCCCTGCTCATCCTTCTGGTCAATTGAAATATTATTTCCACAGAAAAAGGCCTTCTCAACCTTTCAGAGTACATTAGGCTGCAATATACAATGATAGCATCCCACAGTTTCTTTATTGTCACTTTCCCTTATCATGAGTGTATTTAATACTTTTTGTGGCTATCTATTGAATGTCTGTCTCTTTCACTAGAATATGAGCTTCTTTTTTTTTTTTTTTTTTTTTTTTTTGAGACAGAGTCTCACTCTGTTGCCCGGGCTAGAGTGCTGTGGCATCAGCCTAGCTCACAGCAACCTCAAACTCCTGGGCTCAAACAATCCTTCTGCCTCAGACTCCTGAGTAGCTGGGATTACAGGTATGCGCCACCATGCCCGGCTAATTTTTTCTATATATTTTTAGTTGTCCAGCTAATTTCTTTCTGTTTTTAGTAGAGATGGGGGTCTCACTCTGCTCAGGCTGGTCTCAAACTTCTGAGCTCAAAGGATCCACCCGCCTTGGCCTCCCACAGTGCTAGGATTACAGGTGTGAGCCACCGTGCCTGGCCCCTACTTTCATTTCTAATGTTAGTTATTTGTGTCTTCTCTCTTTTTTCTTAGTCAGTTTATCTAAAGTTTTGTCAATTTTGTTGTTCAAAGAATCAACTTTTGATTTTGTATTTTGTTTGCTTTCTATTTCACTGATATCTTCCCTAATGTTTATTATTTCTTTTCCTCTGCTGGCTTCAAGTTTAGTTTGCTCTTCTTTTTTCTAATTCCTTAAGATGTAAAGTTAGATTGTTGATTTCAGATCTTATGGTATGTAGGCATTTACTGCTATAAATTTCCCTCTGAGCTCTGCTTCTGCTGCATCCAACAATGTTTTCATTTTAATTAATCTCAGAGTATTTTCTAATTTTCCTTGTGTTTTTGTCTTTGACTCAATGGTTGCTTAAGGGTGTGTTGTTTAATTTCCACATATTCCTGAATTTCCAGTCTTCTTTCTGTTCTTGATTTCTACTTTAATCCCACTGTGGCTAGAGAATATATATTTATTGAGATTTGTTTTGTGGCCTAATATATGCTGTATCCTGCAGAATGCTCCATATGCATTTCAGAAGCATGTGTATTATTTGTGGGCGGGGTCTATATACGTGTCTTTGGTCTGGTTGGATTATTGTGTTGTTTAAGTCCTCTATTTCCTTATTGATCTTCTGTCTAGATGTTCTAGTTATTACTGAAAGTATGGTATAGAATTCTCCAACTATGGTAGAACCATTTTTTCCCTTCAATTCTGTCACTATTCATGTATTTTGGGGCCTTGTTTGGTAAGTATATGCTTATTGTTATATCTTCTTGATGAATTAACTCTTTTGTCAAGATATAATGTCCTTCTTTGTCTCTAGCAACAAATTTTATTAAAGTCTATTTTGTCTAGTATTAGTATAGCCATGCCTGTTCTCTTTTTGTTACTATTTGTACAGAATATCTTTTTCTATCCTTTGACGATTAACCTATTTGTGTCTTGGATCTAAAGTGAGTCTCTTGTAACACCATATATTTGGATTATTTTTCTTTATCCTTTCTACTATTCTTTATCTTTTAGTTGGTGATCTTAATCCATTTACATTTTAAGTGATTACTGATAAGGAAGAACTTACTTCTACCATTCTGCTATTTGTTTTCTCTATGTCATATCTTTTTTTGTTATTCACTTCCTTCAGTACTGCTTTCTTTTGTGTTTGATGATTTTTTTCTAGTGTACCCTTTTGATTCAGTCTCATTTGCTTTTTGTATATTTTTAGTTATATTTTTGGTAGTTGCCAACACAATTATAATTTATATCCTAAATTAATAACAATCTGGTTTAAATTTATACCAACTTAGCTTTAATAGCATATAGCTCCATCTCCCCCTTTATGTTATCATTGTCACAAATTACATTTTTGTACATTGGCCATTACATGTGGATTTATAATTATTATTTATGCATTGTTCTTTTAAGTTATGTAGGAAACAAAAAAAGAAATTACAAACCAAGAATACATCAATACTGGTTTTATCTTTACCCATGTAGTTACCTTTACCAGAATTCTTTATTTCTTCATATGGCTTAGAGTTACTCTCTATTGTCCATTTCATTGTAGTCTGAAGGACTCCCTTTAGCATTTCTTGAAGGTAGGTCCAGTTTTTGTTTATCTTCATTTTTAAAAGGATAGTTTTGCTGGATATAGAATTTGTGATTGACAATTATTTTCTTTAAGCACTTTAAATATACCATCCCACTGCTTTCTGGCTTCCATGATTTCTGAAGAGAAATCAGTTGTTAATCTTATTAAAGATCACTTATACTTAATGAATTGCTTCTTTCTTGCTGCTTTTAAAATTCTCTTTGTCTTTGTCTTTCAATTATTTGATCATAATATATCCTTGTGTTTATCCTATTTAGAACCCATCAAGCTTCTTGGACATGTAGATTCATGTATTTCATGAAATTTGGGAAGTTTCCAGCCATTATTTTTTCAAATATTCTTTCTATTCCTTTCTCTCTTTCCTGTCTTTCTGAGACTCCCTTAATAGGTATATTGGTACGCTTAACGGTATCCCACTGAGCCCTTTGGCTCTATTCATTTTTCTTCATGCATGCTTTTTTTCTTCCTGCTTTTCAGACTGGATAGTTTCTATTGTCCTAGCATCAAGATTGCTGATTCTTTCTTTTGCCTGCTTAAATCTGCTGTTGTGAATTTTTAAATTTCAGCTATTATACTTTTCAGTTACAGAATTTCTATTTGGTTCCTTTTAACTTCTTTATTGATATTCTCTGTTTGTTCACACATTGTTCTCTTGGTTTCCTCTAGTTCTTTTTCCATGGTTTCCTATACCTCTTTGAGCAAATTCAAGACAGTTGATTTAAAGTCTTTGTCAGGTAAGTCCAAAGTCTTGTCTGGGCTTCCTTAGGATAGCTTCTGTCAATTATTTTTTTTTTCCCGTGAATGGGTCATAGTTTCCTAATTCTTTATATGCCTTGTAATTTTTTGTTGAAAATTGGACATTTTGGATATTATAATGTGGTAAGTCTGGAAATTGGATTCTACCCCCTCCCCAGGGTTTGTATTATTTCTTGAGGACTGCAGCTGTCTGTTTAATGACTTTTCCAAACTACTTTTGCAAAGGCTGTATTCCTTTTTTTTGGTGGCAGCTGAAGTCTCTGTTATGTTATCTCAGCAGTTACCTGACAGAGAGAGATTTCCTTAAATGCTGACAGCTAAAAAGAAAAATAAAACTCTCCAGTCTTTGCAGATTGTCTCTGAGCTGAGGCATTCCTTCAAAGCTAAGCTGGGCTGCCTAAAACTGCCTCAGCTTTCACCCAAAGATCAGGGCCAAAGATCAGCCAACAGTGCAAGCATAGGGTCTTCTCAGGTCTCTTTTGAGCATGCATCCAGCCCTGGGCATGTGCATTTCACTGCAGGTTCTCCAGTATATGAGGTCATCCTTATAAGCCTTTATTCCTCCAAGAACCTTCCTCCTCAGCCTCCTACTTTGAGGGCTTTTGTGTTGCCTCTTGCCCCAGGCAGCTATGGGGCAAAAGCAAAATCACTCTAACTTGAGGGATGAAACAAAGGTCTGCTTCTTTGCCAGTCCTTCAGAGAACTACCAGACATGTCAGTATGCCAACCACAATATTTTAAGAACAAAGCTCATATTGTACCCCACCCCAACCCCTGCTGGTACCAGTGAGCTACACTAAGAATGTGGACTGCCATCCCCACTGCTGCTGCAGATCTGGGGAGGGGGGCGTGGTGGATGGGTAAGCAAAAAAATGCCACAATGCTTTCTTACTGAATTTTAGTGGCTTCTTTATTAAGAACTCCCTTCATTGTTGTGTTTGATTAGATTCCAGAGTTCCAAAAAGTTGATTCTGTCAGTTTTTGCCACCCTAATGTTTGCTTCAGTGAAAGAGCCAATTCTTGCGGATCTCTACTCCACCATTTCTGTGACATCACCTCTTTCTTGTATCTTTAATCTCTCCTCTCTATTCTCTCCTTTCTAAATATATTGAGACATGCTCAATTCTGTTCTCTCTTAAATAACAAAACTATATCTACCCTAAACACTACATTTCTATTTCTTTCCTTGCTGAACAAAACTGCTTGAAATATTTGTCTGCACTTATCTCTACTTCTTTCACTGTGATCTGGCTTCTGCCTCCAGGATGCCACTGAAAATGCTATTGTGGTCATGTAGAACCTCCCTCTGGCCAAATGCAGTAGATACAACTCAGAGATTTCCATCTGTTTTATTTCAATAGATTTAGGAGGTACAAGTGTTTTTTGATACATGAATGAATTGTATAATGCTAAAGTGTCTTTGAGTAGCCTTTAACACTATCTACTACAGTGTCCCTCAGTATAAATGCGGGATTGGTTCCAGGAGCACTCACATATACCCATATCCACACAAACTCAAGTCCTGCAGTTGACCCTGTGGAACCTGTGTATAGAAAACATTTGCTCTCCCTATACACAGATTTTGCATTCACTGAATACTGTATTTTGATCTATATTTGGCTGAAAAAAAAATCCACCTGTAAGTGGACCCACACAGTTCAAACCCATGTAGTTGAAGGGTCAACTCTACTTCCTTCTTCCATGATATCTCAGTCTCCTGATTTTCTTACCACTTCTTTGGCCATTCCTGTTTTCTTCTTTGTATGAGCTTGTGTTTCTGCCTGTTTGTTAAATGTTGTTCCTCAGTGTTCTGTCCTAGGACGAGATCTTTCCCTCTTGACACGTTCTTGTACCTAATCTCAACCATTCCTGTGCTTGATGTGGGAAAGGTGATGTAATGAAAAAATCAGAGTAGAATTCAAATTCAAAGCTATATACGGTATATGGTATGATATATTAGAATATGAATATATGCATGGGAAAAATACTACAAGGAAATATCTATAAACAGATGTTTTATTTAGGTAAGAATTTACAAGTTAATTTTTTTCATTTTTGTTATGCTTTCTTTCATTTTCTATGTTTTTTTTTATAACAAACAAATACCACTTTTATAATAGAAAAAAAGACATATGGATGGTAATGCCATTTCCATTGGAATAAAAGAATAATAGGCATTTTTTCCAGAATATACTTTTAGTTTCCAAATTTTATATTTAAAGTCTTTCACTCTTCATCACACTAATCTCTCCCCTTTTCTACTCCCAATTCAAATTCTTGGTACTATTTGTTTTTAGCTCTAGAATCTTTAATATATAAAATTTTGTTGATTTATCAAAATTTGGAGGTCCCCCTGAGGTAAAGGAAACAAAGTAGTACATAGGGACGAGCAGGGGGCTGGGGTCAGACAGACCTAGATCTAAAGTTTGGCTTCGCTGCTCCTAACTCTGTGTCACTGAGCAATTCATTTAATCTTGCTGAACTTCAATTTCCTTAATCTTATAGCAGGGATCATAACACTTATCTCAAAGAACTATTAGGAGGCTTAGCGGGTAAATATGGCACACAGCTTATATCCAGTGTTTAATAGCTATAAAATTATTAGCAATTATAATGAAAATTTCATTTCATCATTACCTTAATTGATGGACTGATACTTTGAGCATTTAATAAACAAATACTGTATAGGTAAGTCTTTTGGGAAAAGCACTTGTCCGATAAGTAACATTAAAATGACATGTTTCAGTTTAACCTATTGTTGAAAGTACGCTGTTTTATTTCTTCTTTTTAGGTAAAGGATTTATCTTCAGACACACTTCTCCAACAGCATGATGATTTGGATTTGGCTTTGGAGAGTTGTTACAGTGGAGATACAGTAGTTATTTTTCCAGGAGAATATCAAGCTGCAAATCTTGCTTTATTGACCGATGACATCATTATAAAGGGTTAGCAGGGCATCTTTTGCAGTTTTTTAGTAACAATCTATACTGGACAAAATGTGTGTTATAAACATGCTTAATGGAATTACTAGAAATTAGAATAGAGTTTATGTCTCACAAAAATCTTTTATGTGCCTTTTACAATTAACACCTGTTTATCCTATTTTCTATTATAATGCTCCATTCATATCATTACCAAAACTACCTTTTTTTATCTCTACTGCTCTTCATACTTAGCAAGAAAACCTAGATATAAGACTGTATTAAAATATATTCACCATTTTCTCAAAAAGGCAAATTCACATGCTAACTTACTAAAATAGAAGTAGAAAAGCAGAGTTTACTAAATTTCTTTTATGGTTCTGAACATATTTAGTAACTTTCTACACTTTTAACTTTGAAGTAATGGTATCCCCATTGTCTGACTCCCCCCAAAAGAACAGTTGACTTAAACTTACTTATCAATTAGAAAATCAAGCAAAATTTCACTATATTTTGATGATTGTAATCAATAGTATTTTGCTGAATTATTATGGGTAATAAGGATCAAATATGTAATTTAAAAAATTTACAGCCTTCTTGAGAATCCAACTCCTTATTTCTGGGTTGATGTTAAATTTATTTATAGATAATTGCTTTGACTACTACTCTAGAGCAAAATCACAGCTACTATTAATCTAATTAGTTAAGTTAATTCAAGAGTTTCTGCCAGTCTTTTTAAGTTATGGCAATTAATTATGGCTTTGAAACCAGATTAGGGGTATGGTATATTTTTTTATCTGAGACACTTTGTACACGACTCCTGATTATAAGATTTAGGGAAATATACTACTCAGGAGACTGGGGCTAGAGGATCGATCTCTGGAGCCCAAGAGTTTGAGGCCAGCATAGGCAACACAGCAAGATCCCATTTCTTAACAAACAAACAAACAAAAAAGATACAGGGAAATATATAGTTGAATAAATACCACTGGTACATTCAGATTGATTATAAAGTCAGAGTTTTCCTATCGTGGGATCAAAATAGGGACAAAAGACTACATTATAGTTAAGTAACTACTTAGTTAACAACTGAATAATTATGTATATTATTTGTTAAAAATATGTGACAGGAAAAATTTAGTAATAGCAAGTATTATTAAATGACTAAAGGCCTTTAAAATTTAGGATTACTGATTTAATTATGTATTTTTATCTCTATGATTCAGGAGTTGGAAAGAGAGAGGAAATTTTGATCACTTCTGAACCTTCCCATGACAGTTTTGTGGTGTCCAAAGCTGCCAATGTGAAACTGATGCATCTATCTCTGATACAACAAGGGACGGTTGATGGTATCGTGGTGGTGGAGTCTGGCCACCTGACTCTAGAAAACTGTGTATTAAAATGTGAAGGAACAGGAGTGTGTGTTCTTACCGGGGCTGCTTTGACAATTACAGACAGTGAAATAACTGGTGCCCAGGTATTTCATTCTATAAAAAGTATGGCTTTATATGACTATAGATAACAACTTTGAGTTATGAGAAACAACTTTCTCTTCTGTTTTTTTAAATTATTACTATTTCAAAATATTAAGGGGTACAAAAGTTTTTGTTACATGGATACACTCTCTAATGCTGAAGTCAGGGCTTGCAGTGTGCCCACCCCAGGACAGTGTTCACTGTATCCAGTAGGTAAGTTTTTATCCTTCACTCCCCTCCCACCCTCCCCCCTTCTGAGTTTCCAATGTCCTTTACATCTTTTTGTGCCCATGTCTGTCCACTGTTTAGCTCCCACTTACTGAGAACATGTGTTTGTTTTTCCATTCCTGAGTTACTTCACTCAGGATAATGGTCTCCAGTTCCATCTAGGTTGCTGCAAATGACATTGTTTTATTCCTTTTTATGTCTGAATAGTACTCCATGGTATATCTATCTATCTATCTATAGCTATATCTATATGTCACATTTTCTTTATCCACCCATGCATTGATGAGCATTTAGGTTGATTCCATATTTTTTCAATTGTGAATTGTACTGTGATAAACATTCGAGTGCAGGTGTCTTTTTGATAAAATGATTTCTTTTCCTTTGGGTTGAGTGATCTTATATACAAATGAAGGGTAACAGTTTCTTCATCTTTGAATTGACTTATAATTAAACTTTGAAACTGGCAGAAATCAACAAAATGAGGACAAGTAGGAGAGAGTCATAGTACACTTAGGAAAAGTAAACTGCCCAGGTCCAAAGTAAAGAATTATTATCTTAAAGTGTGGTTTTGAAAGAATCTGGAAATCAGTGGCTATAAAACCAATCGTGAGTCAGTTATTTGATGGTTTATTTGAAGAGAAGTAAGTATTTATAAGCTATTTACATTACTGTTAGGTATTGTGATTCGTTCTGACAGCTTCTAAATAATCAGGACATAGAAAAAAACTTGAGTCTTCTGATAACAACCCCAAGTCCTTCAGTGGAAGGACTGAAGAGTTGAATGAAAGGATTAAAGGAAGTAGAAAAACAAGAACATCCTTTTAAGGAATGACTTTTTCTTAATTCCAGTAAAATGAGGAAATATACTTTAGTAGCATCATGAGATTTACAGTAAATATAAATTTTTATGACTATTAAAACAATTGCCTAAAGTGGTTTTGGACTCTTTTCTAAAGAATTCATTGGGTGAAAGAGTAAGACTGTATGACCTCAACCTTCCTTCTAGATTAATGATTCTCTAAAAGATATTTTGTTTTCACCATTTTTAAATATTATCTCTGCAATAAATTGTTGCATGCATTATCATGTATTTTCATGTAACTTAGCATTTAGCTTGCTAATATAGATAGAATTACAATTTTCAATTTTAAAGAAAATTTGAGGCTAGGCACAGTGGCTCATACCTGTAATCCCAGCACTTTGGGAGGCTGAGGCTGGAGGAGACCAGGAGTTAAGACCAGCCTGGGCAACAAAATGAGACCTCCGTCTCTACAAAAAATAAAAAAATTAACCAGGCATGGTGGTGCATGCCTGTAGTCCTACCTGCTTGTGAGGCTGAGACAGGAGGATCTCTGGAGCCCAGGAGTTTGAGGATGCAGTGAGCTATGATCACGCCACTGCACTGTAGCCTGAGTGACGGAGACAGGGGAAGACCATGTCTCTAAAAAAAAAAAAAGAGAGAAAATTTTGGAGAGGGATTTGTGTATGTGTTTTGTAAATAACTTTATTTGCTTTTAATTTACAGGGTGCTGGTGTTGAACTGTATCCTGGGAGCATAGCCATTTTGGAAAGAAATGAAATTCATCACTGTAATAACCTCAGAACTAGTGACAGTTCGAAAAGCACCTTAGGTGGAGTTAATATGAAGGTATTCTCTTATTTCTTAATGTAGAATTGTTATAAGAATTGTAAGTAATTATTATATAAGTGTTAAAATATTAGTTTTAGTCTTAAAATTTAGTTTAAATGTTATTGATTTGGAAAAGGATAGTACAAGTAATAATTAAAATATAGTTAAATGATGACTGATGGGAAACAAGTTTAGCCTTATAATTTAATAATTATTCAATAATTTCAACTTAAACTCAGCAAATAACTTTAAGTTTGAGCAAGTGGATAGGATTTGCTGTTATGAAAATATTTTAGATTTTACATTGATCAGATCTGTAATACATATTGGAAAGTAAACCAAATTAAGAGAATAACAACATATTAGGAAACACTTTGTCTTACTTTCAAAGTTGTGTAAAATGATTTAAGCTAATCAATTAAAACATTAATAGCAATAATGTGCAGGTGAAATGTCTTCCCATTCCTTTCTGCTTCTATAAATCCTGTCTTTCTAGGTCCCTCTCTAGGCTTTTGCAGTTAATGAAGTCTTATGTTTATGAAGTTTCTTCCTAGAACTCTACATTCTAATTCTTTGTTTTATGAATGTACATTTTATCTCCTGGAATAGATTATAAATTACTTAAGGGCAGGAATTATATACTACTAGTAGGCCACCCAGCATGATTTTGGACACAAAGTCAGATCATTGGTTGGAAAAAGGTACAAATGGTAAATGGGGGCAATTTTGAAATTTTTGATTTTTCTTAAACATTTTTTTCTGTTCTTAAGTATTTCTCAAACTTTCAGTGGTTCTCAAATACTAGCATGCATCAGAATCCCTCTTGCCGAGGTCCACCCGATTTCTGATTCAGTAGGTCTGGGGTAAAGCCTGAGAGTTTGTTCCAGTAGGTTCCCAGGTGATGCTGATACTGCTGGGGAACTCACACTTTAAGAACCACGTTCTTGCTACCCAGCAATGAGCCACGGACCAGCAGCATTGGCATCACCTGGCCGCTTGTTAGAAATGCAGTCTCGAGCCTTACCTCAGACCTACTGAGCACAATCTGATTTTTAGCAAGATCCTCAGGTGATTTATGTATACATTAAAGTTTAATAAGCATGGTTCATAAAAACCTGACAAGATCCTGGCCCCTGCGTTCTCCAACCTCATTTCCTTCCACTTCTCTCATGCATTATATTCAAGCCACGGTGGCTTTGTTTTCCCAGAAATTAACCTTATGTGGCTGTTGTTACCTTTACCTGAAACACTTTCTGTAGACCTTAAAGTGGCTGCTACCTCATTATTTATATCTGAATGTAATTGTCCCTCTTCAAAGAAACTGTTACTATAAAGAACACTCTAGTGTTGGGGAACCCCTCCCCACCCAGTCATGCTATCACATTGCCCTATTTTATGTTCTCCACATCACATATTATTTGAAATTATTTTTTATGTTTATCTTGTTACATTATAAAAGCTCAACTGCATGGGCTATTGCTGTATCCCCATCTAGAATTAGTTATTTTTATCAATAACTGATAAAAATAAATTGAAAACTTCATTTAATATTTTCTCATTATTTTTGTAGTTAATATTACATTAATCACTGTCCAGAAAATAGTATATGTTCAAAACTGAGTCTCAGTTATTTTAAAAAGAACACTGTAACCCAAGAAAAAGTTCTAGAGTAATTTTATATGTTCATTACTTCATTTTTTTAATAAAAATTATTGAAAAACTAAATTTCCTCAAATAATTTAACAGGTTCTTCCAGCTCCCAAACTGAAGATGACTAATAATCATATTTACAACAACAACGGCTATGGAGTGAGCATTCTTCAACCAACTGAACAGTTTTTTATTGTAGCAGAAGAAGCTTTGAACAAAGGAGCTGCTTCAGGAGATAAAAAAGATGATAAAATGCTCTCCAAAGTAATGCAAAATCTGAATCTGGAAATGAATAATAATAAGATAGAAGCAAATTTAAAGGGGGATATCAGAATAGTCACAAGTTAAAGCATTTGGATTAACGTTAAAAGTTTTATATTTCAGAAGTTTGTTTAATAAATACTTCTCATATCCCACTGAAATGGTAGTTTAAATTGAAAGCTTATTTAATTAAAATACTTAAGCATTTTAATACTTTCATTGAATTATTTAACATATCTTTATTTATTTTTTTGAGACAGTCTTTTATACTACATGTAATAGGGCAATCTCCAAATATCAAAGGTATACAAACACAGTTTTTAAAAACTTTCCTATCTTCTGTACAGTCATTCAAATCTAAACCTTTTATATAAGTATGGTGGAATTCAGGAACCCTTTTCTCAGTCAAAATCAAAATTCATGTCAGTTTCCATCCAATTGGAAATTCCATTTCTGGTTTTATTATTCTCCTGTACCCAATCTGCTTCCAGATTCAGAGGGAGGGAAATTGCCATTCAAGTATGTGCTTGGCAACAGTTGACATTTTCTTTCTAGTTGTCTGGGCTGACCCTGAGGTGGAACAACTGTTCATGTTCTCCTGATCTGTTCTTACGATGTAGAGATGATGTCCACACGGTTTGGAACGCAGCTTCATGCTCCAGGAGATCCCATCCAATTGTAGCTGCTTGCTTGAGGATACAGTGCCCACATTCTCTTGACACAGAGAGCTCTGCAGCATGGCTTCTGGTAACTGACACAAGCTTTTTCTTCCAGTTAACTTTTGAGCACTCTCTGGGACCAAAGGAGATTGTCAATTTCCTTTCACACCATAGCTCCAAAGGAAGCAGCTGTGTTGTCACTGCCAAAACCCCCAAGCTTGCAAGTGCAGTAAAGATGCCAACCATGTAAGCTGCCAACCACAGACAGCACAAATCAGGGCCACTTTCATCCCTATCTGAACTGCTAAAAGGCCAGACCCAATTGTCAGTACCAACTTACTACAACCCCAAACCCCAGTGTATGTTTGGTGGGAAAAGAGGTGGTAAGCAGAAACACTACTACACATTTCCACGTTTTTCCCCTAAATTCTCTCCCCATTTCCAGCACTTTTCATTTCCTGAATGGGAGGTGCATAATCAGCTCTCATTTTGGAAGAACTTTCCAGTCACTTCATACCTGTCACAACATCCTTTAAATTGAACATTGTCTTTGTTCTAGGCAGACTGTAGGGGAATGGTTAAGAAAGGAAACAACACAGTGGTTGACGCCTCAAGGTAGTAAAGAAGACATGTCCATGTGTCAAATACCTGCCCTCTGCCTCCAAATTCTAAATTTTATGCATTAGCAAAGCTTTACTAACCTTTGTTCTTCACCTAAATATAATTTTTTAATTACATGGATTATATTGACTTTAATTTTTATAACAGAAACTAACATAGGAAATGTTGACGTTGGTCTTATATTTTTCAAAGACAGGGCTTGGGAGAAAGCAAAAATGTTTAGCCTTACTAGGTCAAAATAGATTTGGTCGCAGAGGTCATGTGACTTATGCACTAGCCAATATTTACTGCAAGAGCAGCAATTCAATTCCAAGGCTATTCTTTTTTTTTTTTGAGCCTCAAGTATTTACTTATACATCCAGTATCCTGTACCAATCAATACCACATAATCAACATTTGCCAGTTTGAACAAAGAACCATCCTCATTAGTAACAGAAATCCTCACATTTCACTTTTGCTTTTAGTTTTTACTTTAAAGTTGTAAATAGAGTTCTCTCCCCTTTCTTGATAAAAATATGTTTTCTCTCCATTATTTCAATCTAATACTGTGTAAAAGCTATCAGCTTCTTCAAGGAGGTGCCCACTGTAGGCAGGATATTCCAGCAACACTTAAATAAAATAAAAGTTTTCTGTTTTTTTTCAAGGCTACTAATTCTATTATAAGTAATATCACCTGGTATACTTTTGAAACAGAGTACAAATTTCCCTCTGATGTTAAAATGAACAGATGTTACTAGCACTAAAATTATTCTAACATGTAAGATCAACAATCAACTACACAGCCAGTATTCAGTGTAGTACTTTATTTTCTATTGTATTAAACAAAAGCCAAGAAAATATCAAGTTAATTTTAAAGGCAAATCTTTACTCCTTAAAGAAAAAATACAAACTGTGGTGTTTTTTTAATAATTATTATATTTTACATAATATAAACAAAACACTAATGCAGCTACACACTTGGTTTCCTTAAACTACAATGAACCACAGAAGGGGTGGGAAATGGGTTTATTTTCTGGCAGCAAATAAACAACTTGGGAAAACAAATAGCATGCTTTCCTTTTTTTTTTAATGGTCTGTGCACAGGCACTGACATAACCAAGCTTTAGTAACCACCACCTCCTCTTCCTTGTCCAAAGTAGCCACTTCCATAGCCACCCCTGCCAGCTCCTCGCTGGAATGCCCCGGATCCTCTGTAGCCTCCACTAGACCCTCTGTAGTCTCCTCCAGAGCTGCCTCTATAGCCACCTCGGGAACCTCCTCTAAAACCTCCACCGCCTCCCCCATATCCTCCCCGATAGGAGTTGGAGCTGCCACCATAGCCCCCGCTGCCATAGCCCCCGCTGCCATAGCCCCCACTGCCATAGCCACTGCCGTATCCTCCACCACCATAACCAGAACCTCCTCTTCTATATCCACTTCCATTGTCATAGCGGGCCATCTTGGGAGGACGTGGACCATCTCCATACCTAGGAAAAGCACAAAACCACCACTTTAACAAAACAGTCTTAATACTTCTCAACTACTCACCAAATGCACACATTTAGTGATAATTTAAAATTTAGAGAAGGAACCCAAACACACAAATACAAATTGAAATGAAATTGATCTGCTGTTCCAAAACAGACAAAAGTCATCAACTGTGTGAACATCTGTTTTTCTAAAATTCTTTCTGGTTCAATCTCAAGGGCTTTGTGTTTTGGCAGTATGTCCTCACAATTTAAAGATAGTCCTTTTTTTTTTTGCTCTGTTCAATAGTAAGAAATCAAGAACTAAATAACTTTAGGAAGAGGTTCCTAGAGCTGGCAATAAACTATTTGGTCTTTATTAACAAATATTTTCCTACATTAACTCTGAAATGTTTCTGTAAAATGTCTGAGTTAATCTGTTCATGCCTCAATCTGTCATGTGGCAAACAAATAAAATGAGGGCTAATGAAAAATCGCAGTAATCAAGATGTCCCACCTGTAACTCTAATTCAACACACCACCCCCCCAAACTGTTTATTCCTCCTGTGCAATTTTTTTTAGAGACTAGCGCTACCAATTCAGCAGCTGCCCATGTCAGAAATACAAACGTGATCTATCTTCCTCCCTTTATTGTACTGCTACTCCATTTTAATATCTACCACCAATTTCTATCGAATGTACTGCAAACCTGTCGATTAGTCACCTCCTCTCACTGTATTTTGGGCCACCATCATATTTATACATCCTAAACTCTTATATTTATCCCATCCTTTCTAGTCTATGGACTTTTGTCCCTCAAAGAAGTAGATTATATGTAAATACTCCTTGCTCACCACCCCACCTGCCAAAAATGATCTCTCTTCTCCTAAATATCCATAAGCACTTAATTTGTATCTGCCCATGAAATTTATTTCCTCTTTGTTTTTGAAGATTCCTCTTCACATCTGGCTAGCTGGGAAGACCTCAGTAAGGCATAAAAAGACCACTGGTTCAAAAGCCATGTTGCCTAGGTTTGAATCCAACTCTACCAGTTAACTAGCTGAATGACTTTGAGTCTTATCTGTGCCCAATTTCCTTATCACATTAAAGGTGACAAGCTGGGTACTGTGGTGTGAACCTGTAATCCCAGCTACTCAGGAGGCCAAGGCGGGAGGAGCACTTGAGGCCAGGAGTTGGAGACCAGCCTGAGCCACATAGCAAGACCCTTTCTTTTAAAAAAACGAAACAAACAAAAAAATCCAATAAAACCCAACTTAAGCCAGGCATGGTACCATCCACCTATAATCCCAGATACTCCAGAGGGGGAGGCTGAGGCAGGAGGATCGCTCAAGCTCAGGAGTTTGAGGCTGAAGTGAGCTACGATTATGCCACTGCAGTCCAGCATGGGCTACAGAGTGAGTCACTGTCTCTTAAAAAAAAAGAGGGTGGAGGTGGGTGGGATAATGATCTATCTACCTATCTCATAGATAGAGCAAATGCAATAAATGATTCTTGATGAGCAGATTAAAGG
The DNA here is from genome assembly GCF_020740605.2 of Lemur catta. Taxonomy (NCBI): domain Eukaryota; kingdom Metazoa; phylum Chordata; class Mammalia; order Primates; family Lemuridae; genus Lemur; species Lemur catta. Next base: position 18,826,587 of record NC_059150.1, on the reverse strand, counting down.
ACATTTTTGGATAACTATAACAATTTTAATACATTAGTATATTAAATAGTACTATTGTAATACTTAAATTGTGGCCAAAGGAAAAAAAACCTGAAGCAAGTATTTTAAGAAGAGAAATTTCATACTTCTTAAGATAAACCTTGGTTTTCATTTCATGAAGAAGCAATGCAACCCGTCATCAACACTTTTTGTTTAGAGGTGTCAAAACAGTACCATAGAAAGAGGATCATTTGAGCTCTGTCACTTTCCTGTCATGTGACCCACTCTGAACTATGTATGTATTTTTAAGGTCCCTTTCTATCACAAACATGCACTGATATAGTAGGTAGATTGTTACAGAGACAAACAAAAGTAAATAACATTCTTTAGTTCTGAATGTGCATTAGTGAGGACTTAATTCCATTATTTATTGTTTGTCTAGAATTTTAACTGAAACAATGTGGCCTCTATCAACTAACTTTGGGAATTCTAGACCTACATATGATTTCTATCCTCTGCTTGGTTCAAAGAGAAGTTAATATGGTACTCACCGTACGTTACTAATCATAAGGTTGATACCAGCAGCTGAAGGCCTAGAGATTTGGCGGATTGTGTTCAGCATACGTTCATTTACAGGGTCCAACTGGCTGATGATAGAAGGTTGTTTAGTTACTTCAACAACCAGAGCCTCCATGGCTGCCCGGAGAGCAGTGATGCAGGCAGCAGCTTCATGTGATATTTGCAGTTTGATCCTAAGATGGAGAAAAACAATAAAAAATAAGAGAGGGAGCACATGCAGAAAAAGACATTTCTCAACTTCACACACGGCAAGTCATGGAATAAATTTAACTTTTTACAAGTACCAATGCTTTAAACTACTATAATGCCCCCAGACTTAGGCAAACACAGATCTGTACTAATCTCTCAAAATCCACTACTAGCTATTAAGAGGAGTCTTAAACCATCGAGTCTATCAAGCCAAATAAAACATAATAATACAGATCACTCAGACTCCAATAAAGAATGAAATGAGAGATTCAGAATGCTGGAGTTGGCTTTTAAAAACATGGGTGAGCCTATTGACTGTCCATTAAACTCTACTCCAATCTTGCCCGGTGCTCACCACTAGCTTCTAATCAACGTATATAGTATGTGAAAGAGGTACTCAAGCTCCAACTCCAATCAGATTCTCATTCATAGTGGTAGACATGGCCTGAGTTCCTAATGTATTTGCTACTACTGGTATTGTCAATTTAAAAACGTAGTTTATGATGAAACATACTATCAAGATTTACTACTCCCCAAGAAAAGATAATGTTATCTGAACCATCAGATTCTGCCATGTTTGTTTCACAAATTAAGTTCGATTAGCAGCTGATTTCTGTCACATCTCAACTCTAAGAATTCGGTTTGGAGTTCACATCTGAAAATCCATACCAGTCATCTACAAGCACAATCTGCCCATCAGATTGGACTTTCTTGGAAGCAAAAAGCAGCAACTGCAGGGGGGTGACTAAGGTCATGCCTTTAGCAGAGATGGCTCGGGTTCGAATCTGCAAATGGAGAAAAAGGTAAGAGGAAATACTTGACATTCCAAATGCCAAATATTGCTTTATAATGACAATAAACTATGCCATGAAAATTAAAACTCATGTTCTCAAATGATTTTAAAGACAACATGGAATGTCAATGTAAACATTTCTAAACTAATCTTTCTTACCTTTTCACCAAATACAAAGAAGGGAGATGGGTACTTCATGTCTTGGCTACTAAAAGGACAATTAACAGATGACTTGTGGATGAGTGCATTACGCCCTTCAGTAGTGAGAATCTTTCTTTTTTCCTTATGATAACATACATTGGGGTACACACCAAAAGCCAGGAGAGAGATAACAACATCCAAATTATTATCTGGTCCAGTGTTGGTAAACACTTGTGTCAATAAACAGTCTGTTAAGAGGAATGGGGTGGAAAAAAAAAATCAGGTAACTGACTACTGATCTTCAAATCACATCCAAACTATTTACCAGAATTCGGAGAACTGACTCCTTGCCCAACCCCTCTTTTCAAATAACCTGTCTATAAAACCTTCTCTCTTCTCAGAACCCTTCCACCTACCTAGATTAAGTTCAAGGAGAAATTTTGCTAAGTCTCCACAATAAGAAAACTAAAATGTCTGTATTCTCTATAAAATCAACCATAATATAAACTTAGGGTGATTACTTTTAAAAACCCCGCATCAGCCATCTACTGTCAGAATAAGAGCTAGATTGATAGGATCACAAAGTACTTATCTGCTATTCTAAAATAGCTGTTACTAGTAGAGAAGATGGAGTGACAATCTAAGAGGACACCCACTGGAATGAAGGCTGATGATTTCACCTAGACTACACTTTGAGTATTTTACCACTGACTGGAAAGCATGCAAAGGGAAGTGCTAAGAGCACAGATACAATTTGTTCTAGAAAAACCTGTGTTCTAGTCTTACAACTTCCTAATTGAATATGGACAACTAATTTACATTTCGGTGTCAGTTTCATTACCTATAATATGGAGCAATAATATCTGCATCTTGGAACTGCTGTAAAGATTCTAGCATATAAAAAAGGCTCTTTCCCTTTCTTTTGATTTTGAGAAAATTAAAAATTCAGTTACCTTACAACTACTTTGTTTAGTTATTTAGATTATAGCCTTTAAATATTTACCACCTTGCCCAACTAACTTCTAAAGACGTCCTATTTTGGTTATGCATTCTAGTTCTCAATGTTTTAGAAAATAATTCTGTCCCTTAACCTAGTTGGAAAAGTACTATGGCTTAACTTTGTATCAAGGGAAAGAGGAGCTGATTATTATTTCTACATCATATAACACAAGGTCCTCTGTAATCATCTGTATACCAAGTTTAACTTAAAGCCATTTAAAATTTAATGTGGTAGAATTTACTTCAAGTCTGAAAATGAACATACGGGCTAACCGATAAATCACTTCTCAAACTATTTGAGGTTATTCAACAAATTCCTCATTCTGATAGCTACAGAAGTGTTCACAAGATAAAAAAATTAAAAAAAACCTTCTCTTGATGGAAACCAGCACAATTCTTGTAACATTTATCATCTACGTACTCATTACATTTACTTTCATTGCCTTTCAGCAACATAGCCTTTTCCTTCTTTTCTTTAAAGACTGGATTATTACAATATGAAAAACTGGTGATCACCACAGTTCCAAGAACTAAGAATAGCCGAGAACATACAAAAAGCAAAGGGTCTAAAGTTTGAAGCTAAAATACATTGTGCTGTCAATTTGCATGTACTATATAAATGTCACTTCCAGATATATCTTAAGAATGGGAAAGTCTTACCTTCCGGAAATCCAGAATTAATCAGAATCTCTTTGAGCTGAACCTTGGCTTCCCAAGTCATTCTTAGTGTAGCCATATTGAGTCTTTTGTGCTCACAAAAACGTATCTCTGCTTCTTCTCCACCCATTCTAAAATTAAGTGGTGTAAGAATCATTCTCAGTGACTAAAGGACTAGATACAGATTAGAAACTAAAGACAGTTCACCCAAATTTTATAATAACTCTCTTTCAAACCCATACCTAGCATCATCCCAGGCTTGGAATACTGATAAAAGGGCTACATGATCAGAAAATCTGTTCCCAGCAAAATTTCGATGGATATAGCCCAGCCGTTTTCCTTCACTGATGAAAGGCTCTGGAAAGCAGGTAGCAGCAGAAATGGTACAGACAGCATCTCCCACACTGAAACACACACAAACAGTTAAATTTAGACTAGTTTATAATCTTGTTGCCAGCAGCTCGGGCAGTACCATCAATTGTGGATCAGATCTGTATTGACTATGATACTGCTTTTATTAGCAATGAAATTGGCTTAGCAAAAAATATTACAGTCTCTCTCCAGAAGAAAGGGGAAAAAACAATGAGCTATGACATTAATGGCTACAATTTACCATAAATTATGACCAAGTATTCTATCTTTCCTTTCTTATTCTCTCTTCCCCATCATACCAAATCCCTTAATCTTCAAAACTTTCCGATAAAATATATCTTTTCCTAATGCTATTCTTTCAAGAGACAACTATTAGTTTATTAAATATGAAACGCCCGATTTCAAATCAAAAGTGTAGCTTATTATATCTCAAACAAGAAGCAGTACAATTAAAGTATTGCCTAAACTATCAACACAGTTTTGCCATCTTAATAGTAGCTTGTTTATGCCATCAGCAGCAAAGAAACCTGGAGAGCGAGTGGTGATGAAATCGTGAAAGGCATTTTCCCGTTTATTGAGAATTGACTATTTTTCCTTGCAAGAAGTGGTCCAAAGCCTAAAAGAAGTGAATATGATGGATGACAGAGAGTTTCCAAGGTCCAGCTGCTGTAGTTTGAGCAGCATTGCTTGCGCGACAAGTGGTAGAGCGTTGTCTTGCAGGATTGGACTGTCTCTACTGGCTAATCTTGGCTGCTTAATTGCAAACATCCTCCTCATTTCGTCCAATTGGTTGCAGTAGACATTTGCTATAATTGACTGATCAGGTTTCATAAAGCCTGTGGTGGACCACCAAAGAGACACCATTAGCTTTTTTTGATGAATATTCGATTTTAGACTGTGTTTCTGCACTTCATCTTTATCCAACCATTGTGTCGAATGCTTGCAATTGTCAGAAGGAATCCATTTTCATCACATGTAATATGGCGTAGAAATGGTTTGCTTTTATGTCATGACAGCAAAGAAAGGCAAGCTTTGAGGCGACTGTTCTTCTGATGCTTGTTTAATTCATGCAGTACCCATCTATCCAGCTTCTTTACCTTGCTGGTTTGTTTCAAATGTTCCAATACGATTGGAATAGTAACGCCCAACCTTGCTATTAAATCATGCATAGGTTGGTTGAGATGGATTTGCTTCCACTACAGCTTTCAGCTCATTATACACCTTGGTCTCAGGTTGTCCACGTGGCTCATTTTCAAGATGAAAACCACCAGAATGGAACTTCTCAAACCATCGATGCACTGGGTGTTCATTAGCCACATCCTTCCCAAACACTTCATTGATATTTTTAGCTGTCTGTGCTGCACTGGTTCCATGATGGAATTCATATTCAAAAGTAACATGAATTTTTGACTTCTTATCTATGATTTCACAAGAATTGCTCCAAAAAAAATTTGAAAGATTATTGCAAGCCAAAACATGCCATGTGGAAGACTGAGGATATACTTTCACAATAAACATAAAACACTAAGTGTCAAAGTGAAATGTCAGAAATATCAAACGTCAAACTTAGTACCTTAAGGAAATCAGACATTTCATACTTAAAAACCTAAAAATCTCCTGGGAGCAACTGCTCCTCTCTTTTGAGACATCAGTGTTGTTTCCCGCAAGTTGGGCCTGGATGTCCATCTACTAGAACTGTTCATTTTTCTCATTTCATACTTCTTTCAGTATCTAGATATGTCACTTTAATTAAGAATATTTAGTTTTAGATTCTATCTGAGCACACCCTGCTTTAATGAGAAGATTCTGAAACTATTATACCACTTAACTACCAGCAAAAAAATAAAGCACTTACTAGAAAATACACCCCATTATCATCATTTTGCCAAGACGAGGCTCAATGGGGAGTTTAGCCAGGATTCGTCCCAGAGGAGTCAACTCATCATTGGCATCTAATGCATCAAGCTCTGTGGGGAGATATTTGTGAGTAGAAACAGTAATGAACACTCCTTTAACTAGGCAAAGATGAAATATTATTTTTGTAGATTAAGGTTAGGACAATGCACTTACGATTTAATCATTTGTCAAGCCAACTCCTAGCTAGCACCATGCCCATAGCCAATAGTTCTTTTCACTCAAATATAGAATAAAACCAAATTCTGGAGCACCTAACATGAAGGTACTAGACCTAGGCCCTATAGGTTGTAAAGACGAATACAGTCCACAAGAAGCTTACACATACAATAATAATTATAATAGTAGCATAATTATTAACATGCCGTAAGTATGACACCAATTGGTTGATGATTTTTAGAGAAAAAAGTGAAATGTGGAAAAGTCTGAATAGCAGGTGAATGTCAGATTTAAAATTTAAATTCAGATCCATTTAGTGCCAATATCCTTATTTTTCCTCACTATACTGTTTCTGTAGCAAGCATAAAGAAAATATAAATGTTCTAAGAGATGCATACAAAATACTGTGGGTATCATGATTCATGTTCTGATCTTTAAGTATTGGTTAAGAGATGATTTCTTGCCTTTTTTTAAAGTTTTTTTTTCAAAATAACACTCACATTATCCCTGCCTTCTCTCATTGTTCATTGTAATAGTGACCATTCAAGTACCTAAGTTAACACTGGAAGCCTTACTATCACAGCCCTGTTGCCTATACCTTCACCCTGATTCACTTGTTAAGTGTTATCTGTCAGGACAAGGCAGATGGCATAATTAACATCTGTGTTAAGTACATCTGTACTTTTAAGTACCTCTAAGAGTGTGCTCTGCTTCAATCACAGCATCCAAAGGTGGAGGTTCAATTGCTTTGGCCAGGAATTGGCCAATTCCTCCCAGACGCAGAAGTTTTATGCTCAAAGCAATTTCATGCAATGGTGTTCGGAACATCTCTGGTGTCATGTGGGTTTCGAGTCTAAGAAAAAAGAAGCTTAAAATAACCATCCTCCTTGTATACACACAGATGTTAGTTTAATAAAATCTTTGCCAAACGATAATCATGGATATGCAGCTGCCCTTTCCTTAGCCTTCTATTTTACAATTATCACAGAACCTTTTATCATTTACTACAAACACTCTCTCTGAACAAGATTTAACCTGAGTAGTAGTTTCTGACTTTACCCTTACAGCTTGACGGCATTTATAGCTGAGTAAAAGATAATGAAAAATTACCCAAAATTTCTGATGTTATTACCTCCCTATGGCTTTTCCAGGTCTTGCCTGTTAACAAACATGGGTTAAAAATGATAGTAAGATTTTTTGCTAGAGAAAGGGCTAATACTAACACTTCCTGCAACCTCCTCACCTTCCTAGTCCATATAATTTTAGTGCCAGGGAAAGAATCACACAAGCTCATCTAACGCTTTAAAATTCTAATGAGTTATCACTACAAGTTGAATATCTCTAATCAAAAAATCATCAATGCTCCAAAATCTAAAATTTTTTGAGTACAGACATGATGCTCAAAGGAAATGCTCATTGGAGCATTTTGGAGTTCAGATTTTCAGATTAGAGATGCTCAACTGGTTAAGTATTTAATATAATGCAAATACTCCAAAATCCAAAATCCAAAATCCAGAAACACTTCTGGTCTCAAGCATTTTAGATAAGGGATACTCAACTTGTATAAATTAACAATGATAACAGTAAACATTTACCAAGAAGAGCATACTATGTGCCAGGCATTGTTCTAAGTATTTTACATTGTTAGCTCATTTAATTCTCACGCGAACCCTATGGGTTATTATTTACTATCTTCCTTTTACAAATAAGGAAACCAGAGAGGTTAAAGCAACTTAATCTGATTTTATAGAATGGGTCACAACAGATGCCAAATGTTTAAGGTTATGCAATATATTAGGCACAAACAGTATTATAATAAAATCCAAGTCTCTATATTTCTAATTCAGGCTTATTTTCTAAAAGCCATCCATGAGAAACATTCATGAGAAACATTTACATGTGATTCCAACACTGCTGGCAAGACTTTTACATCAACACCCACAGCATATCTGTTCCTTACCCTACACAGAAAAGAATAAAATTCCTTATTAAAACCCAATTCACTAATTAGTAATTAATTCACCAATTAAGTAAATGTTAAAAAGTACTTGTTTTTTTAGTTCAAGGGACAATCTAATGTTTAAAAAGAACTAGGCCGGATGCGGTGGCTCATGCCTGTTATCCTAGCACTCTGGGAGGCCGAGACGGGTGGATGTTTGAGCTCAGGAGTTTGAGACCAGCCTGAGCAAGAGCGAGACCCCATTTCTACTAAAAATAGAAAGAAATTAGCTGGACAACTAAAAATATACAGAAAAAATTAGCCGGGCCTGGTGGCGCATGCCTGTAGTCCCAGCTACTTGGGAGACTGAGGCAGGAGGATTGCTTGAGCCCAGAGTTTGAGGTTGCTGTGAGCTAGGCTGATGCCACGGCACTCTAGCCTGGGCAACAAAGCGAGACTCTGTCTCAAAAAAAAAAAAAAAAAAAAAAAAAAAACAACCTAGATGTCCTCCAAATGTTGTAGTCACTCTCCTAACTTCTGATGCTCAAATAAACCTATACTTTTAATCAACAGGGAGCCATGTTACCAGTATAAAAGCAAATCAAAGAGTTTTTTTTCTTCAGCATATTATATATACCTTGTCACTACAACTAGCCTGTCCTATAATATTTTATTGCGATAAACACATATGTGCAAAACCCCAACTCTACCTTTATTATCAATTGGTTAAAGGTAATGTACACTACACAAATCTCCACAAATATAACCAAAAACTATTTTTAAAGAGACAGGGTCTTGCCAAGGCTGGAATGCAGTGCTCACTGTAACCTTGAACTCCCAGGCTCAAGCGATTCTCCCACCTCAGCCTCCCAAGTAGCTGGGACTACATGCATGTGCCACCATGCCCAGATAATTAAAAAAAAAAAAAAAATTTTTTTTTTTTTTAATAGAGACAAGGTCTTGCTGTATTGCCCAGGCTGGTCTCAAACTACTGGCCTCAAGTGAGTGTCCTGCCTTGGCCTCCCAAAGTGCTGGGAGTATAGGTGTGAGCGACTGAACCCAGGCTAAAACCATGGTAAATCTGTAATTCAGAGAGATAAGGATATTTTTAGCCAGTAAGTTCCATCCACAAACATTCCCAAAAAGGCCCTGGGGTATAAATGGAAATGGACAAAGAATTAAGAGACTTAGATATGGTAAGAATTACATGAGACAAATGATGTAACACTAGAAAAAGACATACTCTATAAATACCAAAGTACTGTAATTTTAACCTCTATTTTTCAGAAAGTTAACACCATTCCATAAGTATCAGTATTCCCAAAGTGTCAAACGGATGTGGAGCCAAAATAATGTCCATATATCTTACTTTTTAAAAGGTTATTAGTTAAGTAAACTGGTATCAGACATGCGACCATCAATAATTTCTGGTGTCGCTCTCTTCTCTTCATTCTTTCATTTCAATCTCTGTATCCAACCTAAATTCTCCCCAATACACTTAACTGGAGGCCTTTATGTGCCGAGTTCATTAAGTTCATGGCTGGGAGATGGAGAGGATCAGGACGGCACACAGCAAGGATACATAAAGGGTTAAAAAAAAATCTTCAATCTTTATTCAAGAATTGGTTTTACCTCTCAAAACGAGCCCGGCTGCAGAGGTGAAAGCAGAATCCAGGCCTTACCCGGCCAGCTCGCCCTTTCCGCTGCTCAAGGTTTGTTTTGGATGCCCAAACTGTAGCATAGTTGGTCATATTATTGTGAGCAGTGAACAGTTTCACTTTCTGCCTACATAGGAAAGAGCGGTTAATTCTAAGACTCGTATGTACTACCAATAACTATCATACATCCACTAAGTGGTGGATGCCTTCTAGAAAGTCATGCCTACTTGTGATGTCTATTGGTGCAAAATAAGAATCAGCAATTTGATTGCATACTTCCAGGTGCCTACCTACTAAAAGGCAATGTAATATAAATGTGCAACTTACCAGCTTGATTGCCTTGGTCAAGTTACATAACATCCTTTCTGTGCCTCATCCCCCTCATCTGAATGAGTACAATACTACTATCTACCTTACAGGGTTTTTATTTGTAAACATTAAGTGAATTAATAAATGTAAAGCATTTAAATGGAATCTGGAACATACATGGAAGTAAGTGATAATTAAAGTTTAGTGTAAACTTTTAGGATATCTATGATCTAAAGATCATATGCTGAACTAGAATATGTGGCACATCTCATACAATACACCTTATCAAGTGGTGCCTGCACGGTCCTTTTGAACCATTTAACAACCTCAAATTCCTTCAACATCACCCCTAGGAAATTGCTACTAAATGATTAAGACTGGCACAGAATGCTATTCACCATTCCCTAAAATGGGCATTGGTAAATTGTTTTAACTTGTCAGGACAGACTGAGGGACTACACAGAGAAGACATAGGGCACAAGTTGGCCAGATATAACCTCTCTGTGCATCAATTACCATATACACATAATGACTCTTGGTGTATTTCCCAGGCTTATCTCATAGCAAATATGAAGTCCTTTAATTCTTAAAGAAGTGTCCTTCAGATAGGATATGTGTCACGTGCTAAACACCAGTCGTCTTTATATACCAAACAGCATGCTAGTATATGGCAATGGTCAATGGAAACACCCAAAGGGAAATAACCCCAAACACCAGCAGACAAGAGCAATGGGAAGTAGTCAGAAGTTAAAGTATTAAACTTTGTCACTTTCTACCATGTAAATGATTTGTGATGAGAAACAAGAATTACTCAACACTGCCAATCACCTATAACCCTATACAGATGCACAACAATTCTGAAGGTGTAAGAACACAGGAGTTTAAAAATAAGGTATTTCTGATTCCGTTAGCTGATAAGTAGTTTCCAGGTGATAACACTGCAACAGGTAAATAGGTTCCCTGGGAACTTACTTGCAGGAGTCAATGACATAAACAACATCATTTATGGTAATGCTTGTTTCAGCAATATTTGTGGACAAAATAACCTGTAAAGAAGAAAAATTACACTTCAGAAAAATGTTCCTATTATATACTTGAAAGGATTGATATTTGTTATGTATGTTAACAAATGACAAGAGAATTTGAAGAGTCTTAAAAAAAGACGCATTGCCCATTGACTGGATAATTAAAAACCTACTAAGCTCAGGGAGACTTTTCCCTCCTCACTTTAAAAGGGTTATAATTTTGGGGGGAGCTCTTTGAAGGCCTGTAACCTTTGCTTGGTATCTATGTCACTTCCAACCCCATCACTGTGATGTTTAATATTCACCTTAGTTACTCCAACAGGTACTGGATCAAATACTTTGCGTTGTTCCTCTCGAGGAATCTGAGAATGCAGAGGTAGAATCTGATACCTGTGGGTTCCTACAACAATACAAAATGATTAAGGACTGCAAATAGGAGCTGGTTTAAAATTGCTCTCCATCACAGACATTTTTATTCAAAAGCAGAGATAACGCTAAATTTTCTCTTTTCACATATGGGTTAGGGTGTAAGCAAAAACATTCATTTTTCGCTTTCAAATACACAAGAATTCAAAGACTCATACCAAAATGTGGATTCATTTCCAAATGCTTCTGCATAGTATAAATCAAATTCCAGCCAGGCAAAAAAACCAACACAGCTCCAGGAACATTAAGGGTTTCAATGTACTGAAGTAGAGCTTCAATGAGTTCAAAAGGAGTTTCCTTTTCATTCATTTGAGACATGCTAATCCTTGTTTCTGGACCATATTCATCACCACAGATCAGGTTGCAATTTGCCTGCAAAAAATAGGGGGACATATTTTGGGCTGTCTCAATTACTACAGCTCATGAGATAAGTCTTCCAGATTTGTTCTTTATGTTCAAATGACATCTAATGTTGTTATTAATTCTAGCTGACCAGTCATATGCTAGCATATAGAAGAAATTTAATTTCCAAAACACGTAGACTCTAATGCCAATACAATGATTTTTTTTACTAATATTTCCCCTAGGACATGACTAATACTCAAGGACAAACTTTGAAATTTCACACTGAAACCTTTAACAGCACTTTCCACTGGGTATAGTTTTTTCTCATAACTATTTTTTTTGAGACAGTGTGTTACTCTGTCACCCCAGGTAGAATGCAGTGGCATCATCACAGCTCACCACAACCTCAAGCGATGCTCCTACCTCAGCCGTCCGTGTAGCTGGGACTACAGGTGCCATGCCATGATGGCTGGCTAATTTTTCTATTTTTAATAGAGACGGGGTGTCTCACTCTTGCTCAGGCTGGTCTCAAACTCCCGACCTCAAGCGATCTTCTCGCCTTGGCCTCCCAGAGTGCTAGGATTAGAGGCATGAGCTACCATGCCTGGCCTCTCATAACTATTAACTCTTGGTTTTATGAAATTATTTTCCTTGCTGATTAACAAACTGCTCCTAATAATAATCTTTGATCACCTTCATCTATTTCTGATATAATGTGGTCCATATTTTCCAGAAAGTCTACATTAGAATCAACGATGAACCATGACTTCAGTAACGAGAAAACAAAGGTACTGCAATTGGTCTTTTTCCCCCTGCTAAACTTTCTCATTTGCTATTCATTTATATCCTCAAATCTTCAGATTAAAAATATCTAATCTCAGGTTTTCTATCAAATTCTGCATTGCTGGCTGTTTTACAGTATTCACTCTATTCAAGTTTCCAGATACAGGACCCATTTTTATACTATCATTTATCCAACTCTCAGGTACTACAAAATAAGTAAGGGTCTCTTCTGTTTCTTCCTAACAAATTTCTCATTCTTCCCTGATTTAATACTCTCTCTACCTGATAATGTCATTCACCATATATCCTTTTTTACCTAAAACTATACCTGCTTCTTAAGCTTTCTTGTACATACAGATCACCTGGGGATCTTATAAAATATAGATTCTTAATTCAGTAGATCTGGAGTAGGGTACAACATTCTGCATTTCCACCAGTTTCCCAGGTGCTGTGGCCACAGAAAACACTTCTCAGTAGCAAAACCTTATAAAATGGAGTTGTCTCTAACCATGTATGACCTTTAAAACATCTCACTCTTTCTTCTTTTTTTTTGATCGTTATGTCAAAGATAACTTAATTCATGGTAGAAAAGAGCTTGTCACTGAACCTGGAATTCCTTGGAGTGAAATACATCAACTAATGCAAAACAGACATTATATTAATAGTTTTTGTTACATTTTCTGTAACGCTAACTCATTGCATGTTTTTACTAAAATCATTCCCTTCTCTCCATGAACAATTTGCCCATATGAAAATTCTTCATGAAATTCCACTCACATCATCATCCTCACCACCATCATCATCCTTATCTTTCTTCTTCTTGTCTGTCGGTGGAGGAACAAAGTGGGTCATCTGAATGCAATCTTCCAAAAAATATTCTGCCGGGGACAATCCAGTCAGGTAAGTACTATCAACTTTCAGTATGGAGCAGTCTTAAAATCATTTACCAATTCCTACTTCAAAATTACCTCAATTCCCTTCAATCTGATACTTCGCAACTGTCAAGAAATTCCAGTAGCAATAACCCTTTTTTCCCTAATCAAATTCACTGTTTTCCTCTCTTAGACCTTAAAAGGAGGGTAAGGCATCTATACCTGTTCCCACAAAGCCAGTAGGGCTATTCCTTGTGTACAATATTCAACCAAACACTTATAGAATGCCCACTGTACACAAGCACTATGTTGTACACTACCACGGTGTGGAAGTTTATACATGGAAAGAAATAACTTTAATATAACAATATACCTTAGAACATCCTACCTCTATCAGGATGCACACCTAAAATGGGTTCCTTTTAGTTGTTTCTGAAGAAGGATCTCAATGCAAACACTGGAAGATCTGCCAACCAACTATGCCTCAGATTCTCTGATGGGCCCAGAATGTTTCAATAATCTAAATACTTCCCCTCTAAGAACCCCAAAGTGTCATTCTCATCACATATTATGGGTACATTCTATCAATATGACTTATTCCTAATGTTACACTTGATCATCTGAGGTAGTGCTGCCAAGTTTCTCCAATGTAAAGTTACTCTTTTCTGTCCCCTTTCCATATTGTACTCTTTAGAAGGAAGTTATTAAGCACAGCCCACTCAAGGGAGAGGGAGTTAAGTCCCACTTATTTTAGGGAGAAGGATATCATCTAAAAAAATTATTTGTAATTCTTCTGTTCTAAGAGATTTATGTTATTCTCCTTTATTTATTCAATCACTTATTTTTATGAGTATAGATTCACAGATATTTTACATTTTGGATCTAATCTAATCCTATGTTATTTTTTTGCTCAAACTATTCTAGCTTTGGCCATTGGGAGCTCCTTCAGGTTAGCCCCTGTGTTCCTTTATCCCCGTCATTGTGGGCTTCTTTTAAGCATTTCCTTACTTTAAGGCACAAGATGTTCCAGGCTCATTTTGTATATTCCTTGCCTCAGTCCTAGCATCAGCCATCTCCAGGGATGTCTGGTTCCTTTAACTGGAGAATGGTATCAGAAACAAGATTTGGGTGCTGGGCATGTGCTACTGGGGTGTCACTGCTTCTATGCCCACTCAGGAGACAGAGGCAGGAAAAATGTGTGTACACTAACACATGTATCCACACCTATCTATAATTATATCTATACCTGTCCATGTATCCATATTTAGCTAAACACAAGTTCATACTGAAGTCTGCCACTACAATCTAGTACCATATGGTTCATTCTAGCCTTCTCCCTATGTATCTGTAACTTTTCACTCTAGTAGTAAAAAACTTGGCTCCCACAATCTGTCATTCATTCGTTCTTTCAATCCTAGTACACATGTATAGCAGAGCTTTAGAATTACTAACCCGAACCCCTATGGAACATATTGGCTTTTATTTCAGAATTACCCTTACTTTTGAATTTCAGAAATTAGCACCCCGGCATAGCCATTCATCATTTACCAACCTACACTGCTAATCTCTTAAGTTTATTTTCAAGCCACAATTAGACTGTGCCATAATTCATTTATTTCAACAAAGCTACCAGATGACTGTCCTAGAAAATGGTGATGACAAAAATCTCCTAAAGAAACTAAACAAGCTCTTATCAGAAATACTTAACCTTGAAATACTTCTCTTAATCTCATTTCAAAATCTGCTTGCTCTGAGAATTCTCTGGTTAATCTGACCCTGGCTGCTTAAAACTTAATAGTTTATTTCCCATGAACATCTACAGACCATAGTGACTTATATGTCTGTAAGTCATATAAGTCTTTAATTTTTAAAATTATAATTTTAATTATATTATAAACTTAAATTTATAAATATAAATTGTTATTTTAAAAATTAAGTTTATTGTAAGTAAAGACCTGGAAACTTACTGGGTATGTAAATTCAAGTAGTGAATTAAACCACAGAGGCCAAACTAAAATAACAGGCAAGAAACTCCCCAAGAATGTTATGATGCATTTGATACTCTAATTTGGCCTGCATTTTAAATATCCTTTCAACTGTAACTCCAATCTTCGGGATTTAAAAATCCAAACCCTACTGCACAAAAGATGTTCACCCTCCTACCCCTGCCCCACAATATTTACCTTGAACTGGGTAAGTCCTCCCATAAACTTCGATGATGGGGCAATTGAAGAAATATTCACAAAACATGCTGGTATCAATAGTAGCAGACATAAGAACAATGCGAACTTCAGGATAAGCTTGAACTACATCACGCAGTACTACCAAAAGGAAGTCAGTCTATAAAAACCAAAAAAACAAATTTTAAAAAATTGCATTAAAAGTTTGTGTGATATACCTAAAAGGTTTTTTGTGTTATAAAGCCACAAGCCATCAGTGAAATTCAGTTTCTTATATGGCTTGTAGAAGAAGTGCAAGAAACAAAGGGTTACAGTGGGATGCGGTAACAGAATCCTTAAAAACAGTTGTAACCTAGTAACTGCAGGAATTAGAAATGTGTACTATTTGGGTAGGGGAAGGGGAGGAAAAAAATTTATCAATGAGAGCAAAGAAGTCATCTCAAATTTTTCAGTGAAATTTAAATTTGTGGGCACACTTTAGCACATGCCTTACATCTGGCTATATTTTAAAATTTTACTTATTCTTAACTTTATGGGAATGTATATTTTATGTTATCTTTTGGGATTTTCTTTTTCACATACTATAACATTGATAAGATTCATCCATACATTATTATAGTCATTCTGTCTGTTGACTGTTTAATATTCTTGTATGTGAGTATATCAGTTAATTCACTTACTCTTGGCAGGTATTTGGATTGTTTCCAGGATTTTATTAATGCTAATGTGAACATTTGCTATTCTGAACATACTTCTTCATGTCTCCTGCTATTCTTGCCCAAGTATCTGTGGGTAAAAGTGTGGGTATGGAATGGCTGAGCTATACGGTATGTAAATGTTGAACTTCAGGAGATAATACTAAACTATATTCCTAAGTGGTTCCATTATTTATATATCTCCATGAAAAATGGATAAGAGATCCTGCCAATCCACATGCTCGCCAATACTCAGTATTGTCACTTAAATTTTATTAATCAAATGGACATAAAGCAGTACCTTACTGTGGTTTTGATCTGTACTTTCTTATTCCCCAATGAGACTGACTACCTCCATATGTTTATTAGTCAAATATTTTTAAGTATATTTTGTATAAGTATATTTTGCTCAGTTTTCTACTGAGTTGTCTGAACTTTTCTTACTGATTTGTAGGAATTGTTTATATATTTATATACCAATGTACTGAAATCTTCTAGCTTGTGGCTTTCCTTAAAGTATCTTTTGAATGAATAAATGATCTTAATTTTAATATAAACAAATATATAGATCTCTTACTTCAACGTTAGTACATTTTGTGTCTTAAGAAATCCTTTCATAAGGTCTAGAACTATGCTGCCCTACTACAGTAGCTATTAGCCACATGTGCCTATCTATACTAAGCACGTGCAATGTGACTAATCCGAACTGAGATGTGCTTTAAGTGTAAAATATATACCAGATTGTGAAGACTTCATGTGAAAAAAAAGAATGTAAAATAGCTCATTAATATATTTTAAAAATATTAATATTTTCTGAGTTAAAAAATATATTAAAGTTAGTACCTCTGGTTTCTTTTTACCTTTTTGAATGTATTACTAGAAAATTTAAAATTATCTTTGTGGTTGACATTATATTTCTATTGGACAGCACTGGCTAGAAGATGTTTATATTTTCTACTTGAAAGTTTGAGGACTCTTGTGTATCAACACATGTAAAGTTCTCAATCTATCTTAAGTTGATTTTTGTATTTGGTTATGAGGCAGGGATCCAATTTCAACTACTTCCTTAGGGATGGTCATTTCTTTCCGGTTCCATTTACTGAATATAGCCCATTTCCTTTCTCACTGACATGCCACCACTGTCTTAAACTAAAGCTGCATACAAAATTTAACACAAAATCTGCTTCTGTACCCTACATTATTCCATCAAAGTGACAACCCATGTATCACAGTCTCAATTATTATAGTTTCAAAACCCTCCGTTCTACTCTTCTTCAGAAGTAGTGGCTATTTTTGACCACAAATCTTTAAGTATTTATAATCAGCTTATCAAGTTCTATGGAAAACCCTGCTAGGATTTTGACAGAATTGCATTCAAACTGTGGATCAACCTGCGAAGAATTGATACTTATATGATATTAAGTTCTTCTATCCATGAACAACAGTGTTCTGTTCTTTTTTACTGCTTCATAATAATAATCTATTTCTCCTGTAGAGGTCTTGCATGTCTTTTTGTTGAATTTATTCTTAGGAACTGGACATTTTGACTATTGCAATGGTATTTTCTTTTTAGTTATTTTCTAGCTATTTGTATAAAAATATAAAGAATGAAATTGACTTCTGTATATTAACCTTTTATCTTTAACAACTATATGTTATAGTCTCCTACTATTTGCAATAATTCGTAAGTGCCTTTGGGTTTTCTATGTAAAGTGACAAAATTATGTAAGATTTATCTGAAAGAGAACGTAAGTTTCTGCAAAGGCTTTTTTTCATTTTTCACTGTGAATGGCCCATTATTATAGACCTGACAATCTTTTAAGAAAAGCGTATTTTGTTAGGAAAATATTAATGATGATCCATATTATTTCAGTATTTGGAGTAATTTAAACCCTAAGAACACTGGTATATCAACAAGCAAGTAAAGATAAATCCAAACATTTAATTTAAGTCAATTAGGAAAAAAGACAAAGCTTCCAAGCAATTATGAATAACAAAAACAGCAAAAATTTTATCCTACTAAATAGATGGATTTCTGATTTTAAAAGCCATGATGAACCATCCAAACTATTTTTACTTGCTTTAGATTAACAAAGGTCAAAGTTCTACCAAAACTAAAGATGATTAACTACAATAGCTATAAAAATTTCTGAAGAGGAGTAATTCCAAAGAATGTTTTGAGTCATAACAGCTTGGTGACAGTTTGAATGAACATACTGTCGATGTACTGACACCTTTGAAAGAGACTTATACTTGGCTTGGATATAATAATACAATCATATAGTAAGTTAATTTTATATAGGTTTTGCTAAGGACCAAAAATGGGAGGGATGGAAAGTATACTCTAGACTGTTCCTAACTGTGGCATGATTATCACTAACATCTGAAAGGATCAGAGCTGCAAACATCCAAAAAGACCACCCCATCGTTAATTATGTAACATAAAAATTGTAAAATTTATCACAAACTTCCAATTCAAAGAAAAACTAATCAATATAAAAATTCCATCAATTATTCAGTCATAAATTAGTTCAGTTGCTGAATTATGCCAGTTGTTACTGATCACTGCAGTTATACATTATAATAAAAAGTCCTTACTTTTAGAATGCTTTCTGAGGGTTTAATAAAGGTGAAAAAAAAGGTTGAATGGTTTCACTAAAGAAAGGTGTTCAACATCTTAGTAACCGAAGTTCATTGTTTTGATAGAAGATAAATAATATAAAGCAGTGGGGAAAGGGAAAATAAAGCAAAGACATTCTACTTTGATTTCTCTCTATTTAGAAATAGCATCAGTAGTACCTTACCATAACTCTTCAAGTTACTTACATTAATGTCTCTTTCATGTATTTCATCTACAATTACATGACTGATTCCGCGAATGCCTGCTTCTAATTTTCTTAGGAGCACACCTTGGAAAGAAAATCAGAGCAACAACTAGAGATGTGTTCCTATGTTAATTAGAGAAAAGTAGAGAAGTGTACAGAAAAGTTCAAAGAAGCAAATTTCTAGACAATCAACTATATTTCAATTAACATAACCCCAGGATCATTTTAGGAAAAATCACTTGTATATTTAAAGTATTAAAAAGGTGATAGTTTACTATAAAAATATATTTGTTTTTCATTGATTTCATTTTCTCTAAGCTACAACTACCAGCAGGTACATCATGCTCTCCATGAAGAAAAAAATACCAAAAGCTCTATTTAAACAAAAATTCTGAGACTGGATCATTATTTTTAGCCATTCTGGTCTGTTACCAAGCTTTTTCACAAACACCACAATATAAACACTAAATGAAAGATCAAAACACATTACTGACCTACAGTACAAAACATTATACTGGCATGAGGACGGGGAAGTATAGACTCAAATCGAACACTGTAGCCACAGCTTTTTCCAGGTTCTTCTCCTCTCTCATAAGCAACTCGTTCTGCCACAGAAACCGCACTGATTCTTCTAGGCTGAGACAAGAAAAAGGAAGTGATTTAAAAACCCCCCATAAAATTACAGTTACACTTGTTTATTAGAGTACTTAGATTATTGTAGTCAATCTGTCCTACTGTCAGCTAACAGTTAATGACATTTAGTAAGCTCCAAAATTTATTTTTTAAAAATCAGGACAAAAATATTACTATTTAATTTTATGGCAAACACTTTAAAAAGGCTGTTTTTCATCTTGTATATAAAGCAATTTTATGGTTTTTATAGATAATAAAATCTTTGTCACTGGCTCCAACTTTTTTTTTTTTTTTTTTTTGAGACAAGGTCTAGCTCTACTGCCGGAGCTAGAGTGCAGTGGCACAACCATAGCTCACTGTAACATCAAACTCCCCTGGCTCAAGGGATCCTCCTGCCTCAGCCTCCAGAGTAGCTAGAACTACAGGCACATGCCACCAAGCCCAGCTAATTTTTCTATTTTTTGGAGAGACAGGGTCTCACTATGTTGCTTAGACTTGTCTTGGACTGCTGGCTCCAAATGATCCTCATGCCTCAGCCTCTCAAAGTGCTAGGATTACATGAGTGAGTCACTGTGCCTGGCCCCAATTCTATGCAGAGTGAACTTCCATTAGGGAAGGGGGCACAACCACACACACAAGGGGCTTGCTTTTGTACCTGCCTACTACACTAAAAACACACTTTTAGAAAATCATTTAACGAAGACATACAGAAATCAGGAAGATGAACTGCCTTCTTTGCCATATGTACTGTGACCATGTTTCATTCACTTATTAACTCAATAAAAAACTCATTGCACTTCTGCATCAGATACCACAGAAGGTGCTAGAGACAAGAAACTCAGTGAAATCACTCCTGTTTTTTGATGAGCTTACACAGCCAGGAAAACTGAATGTACATTATTGTTTCCAGCAATAAATCTGCAGAACCCTTAAGAGGAATGCTATAGGTTAATGTTTTAAGTGTTGGACCTTGATTTTTATGAAAAATTTTTTGTAGTGTTCCGTATCTTCTAAGTACACAATCTTTACTTGGTAGATACTACAGCTATTATGACACACTTAAGGTATCGCTACAGAGGTACATACAAATTTATGGACTGAATGCTTTTAAGTTGCCTTGGATTTTTGTCAAAAAGTTCCTGCCGACAGGGTGGATTTTATTATTTTGTTTTCTCCTTGCTGGAGAAAGCTTTTTCTGAGTTTCATATTTACTTTAAGTACCTATATGATATCCCATGTTATGACATGACTAGGAAACCAGAGGCTGTTACAATCTTTAACAAATTGAAAATAAAGAAACTCAACAACTTCACTAGAGCTACCAGTATCTTTTGAACTAATGTAAAACATGATTTATTTCCTATATTCTTAACATAAGAGTCCTTTAGGGTATGGAGCTAGTAACAAATACAAGTGTATAATTACCTAGTTCATATTTATTCTGCCCATAAACATAACAGATTGAAAGATGCCTTGAACATACTGCATATAATTTTCCTTACTAATTGTGTCTGGTTTACAGCAAGAAGAAAAGCAGCAAAAAATCTTTTAATTCTTAACTATGACTCTTAGCTCATTATAAATACTCCCAGGATAGGCATTTTGTGTGGGATAGCACCACAGCTTAATGTGAAAGGGTATTAATGAATGTCTAAACACTTCTCAGATTGCATGACAGCTGTACCCTATGAAGTTGCTCTGCTTATGCCTTAACCAACCCCTCCATTTTCCCTTAATCTTTTGTGCTTCAATATTTATTTTATATACTGTCTCACAGTGAATAAATACAAGGCTCATAGGTAAAACATCTATCTACACCTGCAGAGTGACTTTTCCATATGACTTAACTATTCCTCTCTTAACTATTCTATAGAATACAGAAATATTCTATATTCCTCCAATATTTAAAGAATCAACACTGTAGAGACTTCCAGAATAATAAAAAAATTTTTTTTTTTGACACAGAGTCTCGCTCTGTTGCCCAGGCTAGAGTGCCGTGGCGTCAGCCTAGCTCACAGCAACCTCAAACTCCTTGGCTCGAGCAATCCTCCTGCCTCAGCCTCCCGAGTAGCTGGGACTACAGGTATACGCCACCATGACCAGCTAATTTACTCTCTATATATTTTTACTTGTCCAGATAATTACTTTCTATTTTTAGTAGAGATGGGGTCTCGCTCTTGCTCAGGCTAGTCTCGAAATCCTGACCCTTGAGCGATCCTCCCGCCTCAGCCTCCCAGAGTGCTAGGATTACAGGCATGAGCCACCACACCTGGCCCAGAATAATTATTAACATTTGTGTAACAATAAAAACCATGGCTACACATACTATCTTACTTGTGCTTCAGAACAGTAAGATCTTCTTTTTCCCATGTCAACAGATAAAAACACAAGCCCAGAGAGGTTATTTCACCTAAAGTCATATAAATGACTTAAAACTTACATTCAAATATTCTTTACTCCCAATCTAATCTTTTCTCCAATTATTCTGCCTTTACTGTTATAATTTTATGCTGCATGTGATTAAATATGTTAAAAATAACACAATAACTGACTTAGAAACCACGGGATGAAAACAAGGAATAACGGTCTTAAGTCATTCCAACAGAATAGTTCAAACTGTCCACCATATTGAGATGGTAATTTTCATTACATATATCTGCTGTTCTCATTTTCTTTTTAAAAATTATTTAAAAAATTTTTAATTTCCAATATATTAAAGGTACCAATGTTTGTTACATGGATAGCTTTATAATGCTTTAGTTAGGGCTGTAAGTGTGCCCATCACCCGAATAGTGTTCATTGTTTCTGTCTGGTAGGTTTTTACCCTTCCCCTATAAGATTCTCTATAGAATCTTATTACTCTTGCCTGGAGTCCAGCCCCAGTAGTAGGTAGTTTAAAGTGATAACTTCTTCCTCACACTTCTGTGTAGTTTATAAATTAACTGAAACAGCTAATATTTACTGAATGCTGACTGATATTAGTATGTACCAGATACCGGGGAACACTTTTCATACCATAGGAAGTTGAAGACCTCTCTCCCAAATGGTTCTTTAAGTAGCATTCTAGGCACCACACTTTTGATGTATACCTCTTGACATTTATTTACCCAGAACTACCAAAATTTCTTCTATGTCAGGGATCTCTAACTGATGGGACTCTCCAATTGAAGTTCTAAAAGGCAGCAACTTGGATCCTCTTTTTTTCTCACCAGAGTAATAGAACTAGGCCACAACAAAATATTTCGAGATTCCTAAGGCGTTAGATATTACATAACATATCGGGCTCCACCACCACTATTTTCTAAGTTTATTTTTTTTTGAGGGAAAGCTGTATCCTGAAATGATGGCACTATGGGGTGGGTATAGGAGTAATATTTACAGATAATATTAATTTAACATGCTTGATTTATATCCTAATAATTAATAATTTATCTCTTTCAAACAACTTTAAAGTCAAAAGATAACTATTTCCTATTTTAAAATTTTCTGCATGTAGCCCAGGAAGTTTTAAGTGGCTTGGGTATGCAGAGTCAAGGCAGAATTCAGTGAGTTTGCTTGGGAATTTACACTAAGCCTGGTGATAAGGTTAAGAGTCATAATTTGAGCTACTTGTTCTGTTTTATCCTAGCCCGTTAAGTCTAAACTTGTGCTCTGTGACTTGAGATAATACACTTAAACCAGAAACATAAAAAACTTTCTAATACTTTATGACTTCAACTGGCATCCTACAGATGCCTACAAGTGGAAGAAAAGGAAAAATGATACAACAGTGACATTACTATAAAAATTACCAATGCTATCTCAGACTGAATTAACAGAAGTACTATATAATATCTGAAATATTAAAAAACTATTCTATAATGACCCAATCAGCATGCTCAGGCCTACCTTTTGTATCACAGGTAGGATGCCAATGCATTTGAATGTGGTTAATGGGATCCTAGACTTGTCTCATTTTCATGGCTTAACTATGGATGTTTATAGTTAAGACTTATGAACTGTTAAGTTCATACTATACAGGTTTTTAAATTTTTGAAGACTTGTTATAGGTAAGAGGTATCAGAGACTGATCAGGGGGCAAACACTAGGACAAAAAGATGGAAGCCACAAAATGTAGATACAATTATAGTTACGTATCATTCTTCCAAAATTAGAAGACACAGGCTTGCAAAAGTAATACATTTTCATGCCACTGGAAATTTTTAAGCAGAAGTTAGATAACCACCTATTATGAACACTCCACCGTGGGTAGGAAAATGGAGTAATTCTCTGAAAATGTTTTCCAATTCCAGGATTCTACCATTTTATAAAGGAATAAAGGAAGTCTACTGGATAAATGAAAGCTGTTTTCATACTCCTTAAAAGAAGCAGAATAACATCTGACCCACTATTTCACCCTGCAGCTCACTGCTATACATTTATTAAGTCTATATATAGAAACCTGTGCATTTTACAAATGAAACTACTGGAAATGTCTAAATTATTTGCGATAGGGCACAAGTTAGTAAGCAGATAATACAAAACTGAAGACCACAACACAAAAGCCATTTTGCCTTGCTTGAACAACTCAGCTTTGGTAAGTTAGATAAGTAGTGAAAAGACTTTTCTCACTTGGCCAGGAATTGGTTTTATCCTACTTGTGATATGCAGACAACTTCTGACTGAGAACACCTGTCTTTAAGTCATTTGTTAAATTCTGCATTTCTGCCTATATGCCTAAACTGCTTCTAACGTTAAAAACGGATAGCTGTAGTGAACAGGAAGGGCTGAGCGGAGCTCAAGGTTTCTCTTCTGTAAAACGGTGCCCTCTTGAACATATTTCTCCTAAAAGATCAGGTAAGGATTAACAGCAAGGATATTTTATTCAATCATGGTACTTGGGGTTGGAACATTCACTGTAAGACAAAGGATTCAGTCAGTTTTGGGAGTGAGAAGGGAAATCAGAGATAATTTTGAGAAAAAGGAGTGAGGGATCTTTTCCCAGAAAAATGTGGATTATATTTTTTCAAGCCTAAACTGCCATCAACCTTGCAACATTGATTCCTTCAGTAATTTTTCAGGCTAAAAACCTCAACTCTCACATAAAATACAAATACCAAGTATAAAACTGTGTCTCTATTTCAGAAATGTTAAAAAAAATGTTTCAGAAATAGGCTATGTAGATGTAAATGAACATTTTTTGTTATTTCAACATTCATGATCCACCTCTAAGTATCAGTAATACGCCCCAGGTTAAGAATCTCTAATTCAAGAACTGAATCTGCCTGAGAGGTAGTATCTATCTGCAACGCTCTCCTTTCAAGAGCCAGAAGTACAGGTTTAGAGCTGATAGAACTGCTTAACCTGAGAATGCTTGAAAGAGCTAATTACTTCTTCTCTAAGTACTGGGACAAATTTGAGGGCCTTGCCTATTGCTAGTAAGGTAATACATTAGTTAAAAGGAAAACTCCTGAAGGCAGGTTGCTTGGTTTTGAATCCTAGTTCTACCACCTTCTCCATGCCTTAATTGAAGAAATACTAAATAATGTTCAGATCTCAGGGTCATTATGAACTTCAAATGAGTTGGGGGGGTGGGGGGAGCAACTGTTTACAACAGATTCTGGCATACAATAAGCATTCAGTATAAGTTAACCATTACATATTTTGCCGGCTTCCCTATTCTGGCTCAGACTGGTTTTTACTCAATATTAAGGTAGTAAGAGAGATGACCAAAATTTGTTTGTGAACTTGAGAAAGAATTCTCAATCTTGAGTTTGATTCTAGGCCCAAAGACTCCCTTTAGCTCAGATAAAAAGAATCCCCTACATGGTCCAATTTAGTTTACCAGTCAGTGTAGGACACTGGAGATTAGAAAAGACATATATTCTTCCTATTAATTTACTTTTTAAATTTAAAGGGTCTAACACTTCAACGATCTCAGAATCTTATGTGACTACAAAGGGAAGATGATCAAGGAAAAGAATTAGGAATAGTCAGGCCTCTAGGTATTTCCATCTCTCAAACTCTATCCACACTGGCCACACACCTCATAGTTGGTTTGCTACTTACCTGAGTTACTACAATATTACACTCTGCTGCTCGGTCATTCTGGATAAAGTCATCTAGAATAAACTGGGGAACCTGTGTGGTTTTACCACATCCAGTAGCTCCTCGGATAATGACAACTGAATTGTGACTAATTGCTTCCAGGATCTCACTTTCAAATTTCTTCACAGGCAATAACTCTCTCTCCTGTAAGATCTGCATTAGAAAAGTTACACCTTAGTCAAAATTTCTATCAACATATGCATTAGTGTCTTAATCCTTAAACACACACACACACACACACACACACACACACACACACACAGCCCGTCATCTCCACAGAAACTTATTCCTTTCTACCAGCTTAGTACTCAAAATATTTTTTCATAAAGAGTGTATATATTCATGTTTCTAATAGAACTGCTTCTCTTTTCACTAAATTTCTGAAGAATTTATCTTGTGGTCCTGTTTATACCTTTATTTTTGTTCTCCCTAAACATTTCACATGCATTCCTTTCTTTTAACATTGTTTTTTATTTGAGAAATACTAAAAAACAACAAAAAGTTATTATCCCAAATCTCTCTACTTTCATTAAATTACATTAAGAAGTGAAATTTTCTCCTAGGCCCTCAACTCATAGCAACTACCCTCAAACTAGGATTAGCAGTTTGTTACATATCTTTGATCTACCCTCCTAAAAAGCGTAAAATTTATTATTCATTGCTCTTCCCCCATACCTAGAACACTCTGAAGCTCTGGAAACCATATATTTAAATATTTCATAGACTTACTGCTTGCAAATCATGATCCTGTTCCAGCTGGTACATTAATTCACTCTTGAGGTCCATGCTTATTTGTTCTGGAGTAGCCTATACAATGACAATGCAATATAGTCAAACAAAGGCAGATAACTCAGCTTCAAATGAAATCCATTTTTTATCTAGACATACTAATGAAGTATCTTCAAGAGTAAAACACTAGAGTCTGATCTCTAAAAACAATGCTGCACTCACGTAAGCAAGGGGTCCCTCGTCAATGTTGCTACTAGTCCAAGGATTCCAGTTGGATTGTGGAGGTGACCAAGGAACCACACCCACTTGGTTTTGTCGCTGAGATGGTTCAAAGTGAGCCAATTTGCCAATGTTGAGTACAACCGGCACAGAAGGATCAGCAGGCTATTAAAAATAACAAAATTAAAAAAAAAAAAAAGAATATGAGTCGCTTGTCTGATGAGAGAAGTTCTAAACAAAAGTGAACTTAACTATATATGCTTACTGGGGGCACAATCTCAAGATTTAGCTCTTGAATGACGTTTTGCAGCTGATGCTCTAAATCTTGAGAAAGATTAACGTTGTAAGGTTCCACCTACAGAGAAAGGATGACCATGAATATCACATAACACACATATGAACATTACTCAAATTTATTACAGTGGTGCTAAGAGTATGTAGCTGACACTAACGGACAATATTCCTAAACCAATAATCAGTTTCCTTTGGTGAGAGAATTACTACTTTAGTGATTAAATATTTACTCATTGTAAATATGCAGTATGAACACAGCATCACACCAGACACAGAGATGATTAGTAGGGCCATTTTCATTTCTTGAGGTAAGATGCCTAGAACTACATATTTATTACACTTCCTTAGCCAACTAGTAAAAAAAGCTAAATGAAATCTTAAAATCTTACTGGACTAGTAAGTCTAAAAACTCACTGTCTCTCCTTCTTTCTTCTTTGTAAGTCCAGAGTAACCTTCTATCACTCCAAGATGGTAGAGTTGTCTGACAAGTGACAGGGCACAGGACTGTGCTGCTAATTTCTTATTTGATCCATGTTCTCGTGCAAAAATCCCTACAATGTAAGGTCAGGATTACCAAAGACAGAAGGATAATCACCTGAGTAAAGAAACATCATAAGCAACTAGGCACTTAGGTACAAAAGCCCTAAAATACAGTGTATGCATGGGTTCTACTTCCTTTTCATTCAACCAGCCAACCAAAAGCAATACCATAACAGCTTATTAACTAAACAACCAACAATTTTGATTATAGGCTGATACTAAGACACACATACAAATCAACATTATTAAAGCAAATAACCTATTTCAACAAAGCTATCATTGTTAATATAATTTAGCATTAAAACAGGGGAAGAAAACAAGAGTTTAACTTTTGAAAAGTAAGAGTCAAAAAACAAACCAAAGATATGGTGTCCGAATGGTTACCTAGAGCAGTGGTCAGGAAATAACTTCAATTAATAAATATTAATACGTTAGGCTTTGCAGGCCATATAGCTGTCACAACTATTGAACTCTTTAATGTGTGAAAGCAGCCACTGACAATACTTAAACTAGGGTTTGACAAACTACAGACCTGGGAACTAAGAATGGATTTTATGTTTTTCAAGAGTTGTAAAAATAAAACGAAAATAACAATGTGTGATATATGTGACCTGGAAAGCTTCTACTATCTAGTCCTTTACCGAAAAAAGTTTGCTGTCCCCTGACATAAATGGATGAGTGTAGCTATGTTCCAGTAAAGCTATAAAAATAGGCAGTGGACTAGACTTGGCCAGAGGGCTACAGTTTGCTGAGTCCAGCATTAAATTGAAGCTAACAGTTACACATACTCTTAAAGAAAATTCTAATAGAAAGTTTCCTCTCCTCCAGAATCATTCAGCTTTAGAACACATGACTATAAAGCAAGGAAGGGGTAAAAAGATACCTTTCTGCCTAACTAGCATAGTCAAATTAATTCTGATGATAGGATCAGTGGGCTGACAAAGTTAGCCTGCCTTTCTCGAACTCTAATTCCTTATTATCCCCCATCCACTCAAAATAACTTATTTTTCAAGTCTAGGATAAGTAATTCAACATCATCTCCTGAAGAATCAATCATTCAATGGTTTGATTCTAGCAGGAAAGTCATTCATCTGCTAAGTTTAAATCATTAATGTAAGTTGTAGAAATCTCAAGCTGGAAAGAACCTTAAGTCATTTCTCTCAATCTGCAGAGAAGCAAACTGAGCTCCAGTGATATAAGGTGTCGATCTATTCAAGGTCACAAAACTTGTTAGTAACAAAACCAGGTACACAGGGCTACTTCCTTATCTTTTAAGCATAACACACGGCTTGCTTTAAACTTACTGCCTAAGAATAAAGAATACAGGGCATCATATCTGAGCCTTTTTACTTTCTCAATGAATAACCCCAATCTATTCCTTAAGTGTTTCCTCAGGGTAATTAACTCACATTTAACTTCTTTATGACTCAAATGCTATATAGCCACTTTTAGGCATCTAAACCTATTATGTGATGTATTCCTTTCTAAATTTCACCTTAGCTTAGTTTTCACCTGAACTGAAAGGATACTTTTATATACAAAGTTGAAAAAATGTTTTAAAGTTCTCTGATTAGTGTGCTCATCTTTAAAAATGAAAAAACAAAGTTCTTTGACACTGGCAGACTCCTAATCATCCTACCATTTATCTTACCTTTGAAATATTACACTAGCATGATCTTTTTACACATGCAAACTGGGAGATTAGGCTGCTAGTTAATATAATTACTAATATTCTAAGATATACCCTAGATGCTATCTTATGTTCTTTCAATAATAATAGTTTATATATATGTGGCTCAAGACCTTAATGGGATGATTCCTCCTTTATAAAAAGACTTAGAACATCAGGGAAGCAGTAACACTTACTTCTGCCCAGCTGCTTGATATAAACGGTCATTTCTGCAATAAAGCTCCTGTAACAACATATACAAACAAGGTTAGGAATTTCACTGTTAGAAATTACTAAATCCAGGTCTCCCATGTCAGGCAGGCTTTCCAACTGTTTAAGCAAATCATAGCAAAAAAACAAAAACAAAACAAAAAACAAAAAACCACTATAAACATTTCTGTCCAATCCTAGAACAAATGAAGTATGTAAACTTCAAATAATATAACAACATGGCATGAGACAAATATAATCAAAGTTGATGAGCCAATTGTTCATGAAAGGAAAATGTTAGGGCTTTAGATTCTATATGTACTTACTCTTATTCCAAAGGTTAGAGTATGAATAGCTAGAATACATTGAACGAAAAGAAATTTTCCACTTAGCTTGGAGCCAAAAAATAAAGTAGGCCCAAAACTCTCTGTCTGTAGGCCCCACCCATGAATGACTGCAATCTCTTAAAATAAGCTAATATATGCAAACTCACACATGTACCTACAAACACTTTGTGCATATCACTGATTGCTGAGGCACAGTTCTCACGTCTGCCTGCAGTTGGAAGCAGCCTTTGATAACAAAAAATTAAGCCTACTTATATCACATTTATTTAAATCAGGTCCTAGAGAACAAAACACTTGTTCTAACATGATAGCTAAAACTGCTAGCAGATTTTCTAGGGAATGAATTTAGGTTTTAGCAAGGAAAAAACTGTCCTTTGAAAACTATGCATTCTGGTCCTTCCACTGCTCAGGTACATTCTAACCTTAACTTTGTGCTGTAAATAAAAGATTAGGTTAGGCTTAAGAAAAAAAATGTTAGACTCCTTCCTATACCTCTTGTGAACTGACCTTTAGGCACAGCGGCTTCAGGGGTCAAAGCCCACTGGCTTTCAGGGGAACAACATCCACCCTCTCATTAAAGACACCGATGCCAGTATGTTTCTCAGCCAGGCTTAAAGTCAGCACTCAATCTCATTCTCCTCCACCTAGGGGGAACAGCGACACCAGAAATCAGTTTACAATAGTTTCCCATGTGATTGCTTAGTTCAGCCTAAGCAGCAGCACATGTGTATATGAACACAGACCTCTGGTGTTGCTGTCTGTTATGCCTTTAAATAAAGGACATACGTGGAGCAATGCTGTCCTAGCTCCCCCAACTATCTTTGCCTCCCACATTTTCATGTCCTGAATTCTTCACTTCTTTGTATCGGAAACCAGTGATAAGATACCGATAACAAAAATTATTTGCAACCATGAGCTTCAGGCACACTTAGGTATCTTATTGTTA
The DNA here is from genome assembly GCF_020740605.2 of Lemur catta. NCBI lineage: Eukaryota > Metazoa > Chordata > Mammalia > Primates > Lemuridae > Lemur > Lemur catta. The sequence continues at coordinate 18,796,074 of NC_059150.1, read as the reverse complement.
AAGGCACCAAGTGCTACTAAGCCCAATCAGTTCAGAAGGACAAAATATTAAAGAAAACAGATCAACAACAAATATCTTTCCTATACCACCCGAGGGTCTGAAAAAGTCTGACACCAGAAATAAAATATTTGAGAATTCAGGATTGAATAAAACAGTGGGAAGCAGGGAAACCATGCTCTTAACATCATTTTGACCATGGTGACCAAGTTTTATTTTAGTAATAATTATTTTAGGATTGCTAGATGCATCCAAGGGAGAATACTTTGACTTTCAAGGCAAGTATGTTTAATGCATTTTGGACAATTTTTTCATATAATTGGAGACAACAAACTGAAATCATTCAGAAGGTTCCATTACAACCTCCCTTCCCTTCCAATAAAAATATAGTGTCCCCTAGAAGAGTCTAATCCATATGAGCCTTCCTGGGAGTAATAATTACTACACCCTGGAATGCTCTCAGGAAGAACAGCAAGCAGGCTGAGAAACATACTGTCACTGTTAAAACAAACCCCCCTTTTGTTCAGTTTTATAAATTTAACAGAAAAAAGTATGCTAATTTAACCCACATACAAAGACTGAGGCTGGCCCTCTTCATCTTTACAGCAAGCCCTTATATTTCAACAGGACCCTTTGAGAGCTGGCAACTTTCAAAGCTGAAATGAAATCTGGATCTAGAGGCAATACAATCTACCTCTCAGACTCTGAAGCTTAAGTGTCTAACTTGACCCATTAAAGAAACAGTAATTAGAACTGCCTCTAACAATAATAACAAGAGTGAACAAAATCACCACCTCTGGCTGGATTTTGAGTCAATTATGGTCAAACCACTACTTGCAGCTATGACTTCTGCCTCTCAGATACAAGTGAGAACCTTAAAAGTCTAGCATCATAAGTAACAGATTTTTGCTGAACTTCTTACACTGTACTGTTAAGATCACACTTAGAAGTGAAAACCACAGAAACAGCACATTACAAATCAATGGCAAGTCTTGTGCAAAGTAATATATCTTCTTTTCCCAATTCACTTCTAATCCACACAATGAACCAGATAATGTACAAAAATACAACACATTCAGCAATGACTATCCAAAACCACCTCAATTTACTAGAGAAGAAAGCAAAACAAGCAAACCTGTTGTGATCAGGACCCACTTGGGTGTACTTATATTCTCCTTGAATCTTTTCTTTTTGGAAATATTGGTTTAGGCGAGCCTTAGCATTTTCCAAGGTCCAGTTTCCATGAAGCCCAGCATTTAAATCCACTTCTTCTGACTCCAGAGTCTGTGGAATCAATGATAATTAAATTTGGCTGTAATAATTTCATTAGTTATATATACAATAAGGTACAGAAATTCATAATACCTTCTTTGTATCATCCTTTATAATGCAAAAGGTGTTTTTAATGTTTCTAGTCCTAGTGGAAACTGAAATCAGAATTAGTTTTTATTGGCGGGGCACGGTGGCTCACGCCTATAATCCTAGCACTCTGGGAGGCCGAGGTGGGAGGATCGTTTGAGCTCAGGAGTTCGAGACCAGTCTGAGCAAGAGCGAGACCCCATCTCTACTAAACATTGAAAGAAATTATATGGGCAACTACAAGTATATATAGAAAAAACTAGCCGGGCATGGTGGCACATGCCTGTAGTCCCACTCCTTGGGAGGCTGAGGCAGGAGGATCGCTTGAGCCCAGGAGTTTGAGGTTACTGTGAGCTAAGCTGACGCCACAGCACTCTAGTCTGGGCAACAGAGTAAGACTCTGTCTAAAAAAAAAAAAAAAAAAAAAAAAAAAAATTACTTTTTACTGCATCTGAAAGCCCTACTCTATAAACAAGCTATTAGTTAATATACTAATGCTGTTATTAGTATATTAATACTAATTAGTAGATTAGTAGTTATTAGTATATATTAATAAACAAGCTATTGGTTAATATGCTAATACTACACTGTTTAAATTATTCCTGAGGAAAAAAAACTCACTTTTTTGTGCTTGTTCTAACACTCTAAATACATTACATGAAAAAATAAGCCATACTATCAAGACACTTTTACTGTAAGTGCTCATGAAATGAAGTTTCCTGAGAAAATTACATTTCCTATAAAGCAGATGAGGAGACCTTTTATTACCACCAGGAAAAAACACCTTTTTCATGGGCAATTTGAATGGCCAGATTTAATGGGTAGGTTAGGTTTACAGTGACTTGTTTGAACAAGAAGTCTCATATAACCATTTAAAAGCAACAGCAAATTACTAACTTGTGCCTATTTTACACTTTGCTGTGAACTAAGTCCCAAATCACTTTCCCAGAGGTGTAACACAGCATGCTAGCTTACCGCTTGTGCTTCTTGTTCTTCCTTTTTTGAGTAGTAATCCTTCAAGTTGGCTCCCCGGTCCCAGGTGGGCCCAGGAACACCATAGCCAGAGGCTCCAATTCCAGAATTATTTTCTGTTAAAGAAAGAAAATGATTGTTCCCTTAATGAATCAAACTGTAGAAAAATCCTAAATATTTTAAAGAATTATCCTAATTCAGATTTTGGCCCTGCATGTTTAGAAGTCCACAGTTTCACTTATTCAGAAAGAGGCCAAAAGTGTCCATGATTTACTTAAAAAGGGTTTTATCACTATAGTATAGGTCTAAATTGCAAATTGCAAGGCTGATACACAGTGGAAAGCTTCCTCATTAGTGAACAACAATTAAGTGACCAACAACCCAGCATATATTGTCAATGTAGCTTTGTTTTAACTTGTTACATGTGAAACAACAGATTAAGCAATAACACTATTTCTTTCCTAAATATGACCCTGAAAAGAAAGCTAACTGCTAGGACTGATGATGGAATAAGGAGAAGCTGAAGAGGTGAAAGGAAGTGATGACTCTTGATGAGAAAGCAGAATAACTAAAAGCAGCAGTTATCACTGACTGATCATTAGCCCCACTAAATTATGTGCAATTTTAAAAATTTACTCCCTAAGACAGTTACATGACGTAGATACTACTGCTATTTCATAAGGATCTCAGACTTAAGCAATTTGGCCAAAATCTTACAGTAGATATCCCAATGAAAGTTTTAACTACACACTAAGTCCTCACTTAAGGTTGTTGAAGGTTCTTGGAAACTGCAAGTGAAACCACGTATAATGAAACCAATTTTTTTCTCATCAATATTATAACAAAACTATGTTGAAGGAAACAAAGTTATTCAGGGATCCACTGTACATTTCACTTAAATTCAGTTTCCAAGAACCTACCAAAGGAGGACTTAACTATATACAGAATTCAGCAACGACTTGCATCCATAGGTAAATAAACAAGTCTACAATACATTTGGTAGGAATAAGTTAGAGACAAGAAAAGGCAATCATAAGACCCTTTAACCAAATGTTCTAACCTGTGCAAAATTTATTCAGAGATAAAAATTTAGTAAAAGCTAATCAGCCAAGAATTATGCTGTGATACAATTTCTAAGAAAAATTAAATGATCTGATGGTGGTACGTGCAAATTTATGAAGACCTTGTATTGTCTCTATTAACTTCAATAGCTTTACTGTAGTTATTCTTTCTATCCTAAATGAGAAAGACATGGTGACCAACATTGTGTATAAATGCATTCAAGTCCCTTACCTGCCTTGAGAGCCAGATGGGGAGGAAGAGGTCCTCCCATGGTTGTGGGTAAACCTCCTCCAGCATTTGCTGTGTCAGGTATATCAGTAAGTGGGGGTGGTGGAGACGTTATCTGCAAGAGAAAAGGTCAAGGCAGTGTCAGTGCTTTTGCCTTCACAGGGACCAGTAAATTCTTTTAATACTTAAAGGAGACCCATGTGTCACACTTTCTTTCCTCACAATACCACCAACTTTGTTTTTAGTGATTCTGAAACTATTCAGTTCTAATTTCAGGCAGAAAAAGATAAGGGCAGTAAAAATTACTCATAATCCTATAACTGGAAATTACACACATATATGTAATATGCACCCAAACATAAAATTTTTCCACAAAAAGTATGATCAGTTTATACTGTATAGTTAACTTACTTCATCCACTTAGTATCTTCATGAATGCATTCAACATAAAACAAGTATCTTTTAGGCATTTCCACATGCTACACATTGTTCTGGGTGCTAAGGATACAACAATAAACAAGACAGACACGTTCTGTCCTCACAGAGCTAAATTCTAATAAGAAGAACTATACAATACATGAAGAAATGCATAGTATGTCAAGTGGTGATAAATACTATAAAAAAATAAAGTAGTAAAGAAAAGTAGGGACTGCGAGAGGTCACTATTCTAAATAAAGTGAATAGGGAAAGTTGCTCTCATAAGGAGACGTTTTAGAAAAGACATGAGGCAGGCAAGGAGCTAACCAAGAGAGTATCTGAGGGAAGAGCATCCCAGAAAGAGGGAATGTCAAGTTCCAAGACAAATGTACAATATTTTATGAACATCTTCTACTTTAAATATTGATCAACAAGAATTTTAATGACTTGCTACTCCACTTTATGGATATACTATACATAACATGCCATACCATGTTGATGAACATTTAGACTGTCATCAACTTTTAACAAATTAGAAAACAGCATTGCCATAAACTCTTTGTACTTTGGCATATTTCCTTTAGGAAAATTTCATGAAAGTTAAATTCCTGGGTTAAAAGACATCAACATTTTAAAAAGCATCATAGTGCCCCATGGAAAGCTCAGTGACTTAAATACACCAGCACTACATATGAGAACCTATTTCTCTACATCTTCTCCAATTCTGGGCATTATAGTATGCACTTTACATCTTTACCAACATTAGGTCTGCTTTTTGTTAAAGCAACCTATTGTTTCAATTTATGTTCTCTTTGCTCATTATTCTATCTGGAGATTCATTGACCTCATTAATTTCTAAGACTTTAATATTTTGTGCTATTTACCTTTTGCCAAACAAGTTGCAATTTGTCCTTTTCAACTTTGTTAATGCTACATATTGCCCTAGGAAGGTATTGTTTGTTTTGTTTCTATAGTTAAATCTAGTTTCTGCCTTTGGATTCTCCGTAAAATAGCCTGTCCTATCCCTAACACCGGTTTTGCATTATATTTTAATATATGTTGGTTTCTTTTCATTTTGGAGCTAGTATCATGCAAATTCAATTACTGTAATCTTAAAATAATTAAAATTATTTATTAATGTGTGGTAGGATTAGATAGTCCTCCTTTTAAATTTCAAATTCTTGGTTAGTCCTCAACAATTATTTTTCCTAATCTTGTCTAATTCCCAAATAATATGTTAAACTTACACAATTTACTCAGAGAACTTCCTTACAATGAAGTGACATCTTACAATAACGCAACCTTTCATCCAGAAATATGGTATGGCTCTAAATTTCGTCAAGTCTTCTATCTGTTGAGACAATTCTCCATGGATATCTTGTGTTTCTCTAACTCTTATCTAGATATTTTTTCTCTAACTCTTGTCTAGGTATCTTTTCAAGGATGTCTGAATAGCAAATAACCTTGAAAGATAAGAGATATCTTCCTCCATGGTAGAAGGAAGATTTGTTTCCTAAACAGGATAATAACTATGGGTGGCAGGATTCCCAGAAGCCCCCTTTTAAGATTGGGGGCTTCCTAAGCTCAAAATTCCTAAGCTGTGATACAAACTCACTGTCCTTAGCACCCATTGGGGCCCATTCCACATTGTTATCAAGAGACGTGGAGACAAAGGGAAGGGAACAGATGCAAACATGAAGCTCACTATGTTGTCAGTAATAACATCCTTTGTCTCAGATTCAGGAGTCTTGTGTCTTCCACCAGCATCTATGAAATGGTGGCAGACTATATAGTTAGCTCGCAAGTAGACCCTGGAGTTTTTGACACTATCCTTCAGTAAAAATCTGTTGTATTGTTCTCATAGGTCCTACAAATTATACATTAAGTTCTTTATATAATAGTTTTTATTACTATCATTAACAGGCTATTTTTCCAACTAAATTCTTCATAATATTTACACCTCATTTATTTTTCTTCTCATACTATCTCTCTCTCTTCTTTTCTTTCTTGACTGAGTAATGGTGGTGATAGTGGACACCCTGGTCTTAACTTCAGAGGAAATTCCCTAGAGCAGTGCATCTCAAACTATCTGCAAGGAAGAACCAGCTGAGTTTTTTCACCCTAATGCACTGGGAACATTTTTGTAAAACATACGAAAAAGAATTGCTAGAAATATGAAATAGATACACAAAATACATGCCCCAGGTTTTCTAATTCCCAGATTCAACAAAAATAAAACTGCTGTCACAAGTGTTTCTAAATGTTTACTCATTTCTGTTTTAACCACCTTCACACTGTAAAATTTTGAGCAGCACTGCTCTGGTGCTTATTTTTGGTACAGTCTTTACCATTAATTTTATCTACTTATTTATTTTTATTTCAAAATATTAATTACGGGGGTACAAGTACTTTCATTACATGGATAGCTTGTATTATATAATACATAAGTCAGGGCTTTTGGTGTGCTCATCACCAGAGGAGTGTTCACTGTACCCAATATATGTTTTTAATCCCATATCCAGCCTCCACCCTCCCCCATTCTTGGTTTCTCACATCCTTTATATACTATTGATTTTAGATGATATCTTTTAGCATGTCAAGGAAGTATTTTTCTACTCCATTTCTTAAGTACTTCATTGGTAGCCAAGTGTTTGATTTTATCAAATGCTTTTTTAAAGCCTTTATTAAGATGATCAGAAGATATTTTTCTCTTATATACTCCTTGATATGGTGTATTAAGAAAGTTTCATTAGAGGGTATTGCTTCAGATGTGGTGAAGGTGTTATACAAGATACGATGTATACATCATATTACTTTCCTAAATTATGAAAAATTCTGAATTCTCAAACCCTTCCAACCAGATGGGTTTTAGATAAAGGACTGAGGATCTGTATTATTTACTTTTTTCTTAACTAGATGCAATGGATTATTTTATTTTGAAAAGAACATTTTAAAAATCTTACTGATCACTTTTACTTTCAAATTCAGCAATTTCTGATTTTACCTTTACTTTTTCCCATTTTATTTTTGAGTTGAAAGCTTATTAGTCCATTCATTTAAAAAGCTTTCTAGGCCGGGCGCCGTGGCTCACACCTGTAATCCTAGCCCTCTGGGAGGCCAAGGCGGGTGGATCACTCGAGGTCAGGAGTTCAAGACCTGCCTGAGCAAGACCCCGTCTCTATTAAAAAAATAGAAATAAATTATCTGGACAACTAAAAATATATATATATAAAAAGAAATTAGCCGGGCATGGTGGCACATGCCTGTAGTCCCAGCTACTTGGGAGGCTGAGGCAGTAGGATTGCTTAAGCCCAGGAGTTTGAGGTTGCTGTGAGCTAGGCTGACGCCACGGCACTCACTCTAGCCCGGGCAACAGAGCGAGACTGTCTAAAAAAAAAAAAAAGCTTTCTTGTATCACAGTGAAAATATTTAATGTTCTTTTGAATAAATGACTGTTCCTCTGATCACTCTAGAGTTTTGACAGACACTGTTATCGAAACAGTCTATAACCATAATTTAAAATTTCCACTTAGATGTAAGTGTTCAAATTTCCAAAAACTAAGAGTTTTTTGGGTCACTCTCTTACTTTTTCACATTACCACTTTGCTTTTGCCAATATATACACTAGCACTTCTAAAGCTAGGTGGACTATAACATTGTGAACTGATTGTCTTTTCTGGTTCTTTAAAGTTTATTTTGGTATTAATATTGCTATTCCTATTTTATTTTGTACTGCATTTGCCTAATACAGCTTTACCCTTGCCTTTATTTTCAATCTTTCTGTATACTCTCCATTTTATACAGATAGTGCTCCTCCAAGGTTGGAGATATGGAAGCAAAATAGGAAAAATTCAGTGGGCAGTACTGGTGCCACGATGCTAATTTTCTTTATCTTTCTGCCACCTTTGCCCACCCCAGGGCCACAATTCCTGTCCACCTCGCTCTTTACCTATACCAGTAAGAGAAAAATTCTTAACCCAAGAGAACTGAGGTGTTTGAGTGGGACAATTTGAGTGGGAGGTTTTCCTTTTACAACATTTCATAAGCAATTAAAATATAGGGGTAAAACAGAGTTTTAAAAAATTTCAGAGTGCATAACCTTGGTTCTGCCTGAGGAAGAAGATTTAGTAATCTGGGAAAATGTTTATGTTTCTTAAAAAAAGGTTATGAGATAGTTTATGCAATACATATATATACACACACACCCCCCACTATATCACATTAAAATACACGTTTAAATACAGAAAAAATATATAGATTTTAGCAACACTGGAAACATCACAGTTCATATTTTTTCTTTATAATCTTTTTGTTTGCCAAAATTTCTGCAGTATGTATTCCTCTGTAAAAATGATGGCCTTTTAATTGTTAACGAATATATAGTTAGCAAAACATGAACTACTGATAGGTAAGTGAATGAACAATTCAAAGTTGTAAATACAGTAATATCTCAGTATTTGACGCAGATTGGTTGCAGGCCACCCCCAGCAAAATCTGCACATACTCAAGTCCCACAGTTAACCCGGTGGAACTGTGTAAGAAAAATTGGCTCTCTGTACATGCAGGTTTCATATCCTAAGAATAATGTATTTTCAATTTGCATTTGGTTGAGAAAAATCTGTGTATAAGCAGACCCACACAGTTCAAACCTGTGTTGCTCAAGGATCATCTATAGTTAACATTTTGAAGAAATGTCTCACTCGTTAATAAAGAAATGCAAATTAAAATAATAAAGTATCATTTATCTTTAAGACTACCCAAACTAGTAAATCTATTAATACAGGCATTCTGATAACACTGAAATGTTAATGGTTGAGGCATTCTGATGATACTGTAACGTTCCATTAAGAAATTGTAGCAGTCAATAACACTGACAGATTAAAGTAACCAACCCACTGCCTAAAACCAGTGACAAAGCTGGTTCACTATTTCTGAGGGCACATTGTTCTCATGTATAAATCAAACAAAATACCCATCAAAAACCAAATGGGTTTTATCCAAAAAAAGAAAGGCCAGGAAAATGGCTCACTATAAATAATGTAAAAATTCAAGCTTACAAAAGGAGAAAACTTATACAGGGAAGTCTTAAGGAATCTCACCATAAGTTACCTGAAAAAAAATGCCTATTTATTTAAAGCTAATCTATTGGGACTAAAGATCTTATTCAAGATGAACTGTACAGCTCTCCCTGTCAGGTAAAATCAAAAGATTAATTATGATTTAGCCTAGCTAAAAGTATTGATGTATTCATTACAAAAAGACGTGAGAACCTGACAGAATGCCTAAGTTTACATTACACAATGGTATTATGTATAGAATGCTTATATACTTAAGGATATGGTTCCCAACCCTATCAAGTGAGAAGATGAAAATAAAGGAGCAGCCAGAGAGAAACAAAGATAATAATCAAGGAAATCCAGTGCTAGAGAAGACATAAGAGCGTGTTGAGATGGAAGATATGAGCAATATGGACAAATGCTGATAAAGTTAAAAAAAAAAAAAAAAGGCGGTGGGGGAAAACCCAGACTTCACCACTATAAAACATAGAGGGCTGACTGCAAAGTATCCAGCCATGTAACCTTTCTCATTATATTAACAGTGACTGGATACTTTCTGGACAGCCCTCATACACCTGTAACGGAATTCAACTTGTACCTCTTAAACCTATTAAAAAAAACCAAAAAATAAGGGGAAAGTGTCCATTTTACATTGTGAAAAATTTTTTTGGTATGGCAGAAAGCACAAGCAAATAAAGACGTAATGGGCAAACTGAGAAAAAAATATTTGTAACATAATCACAGATAAAAGGTTAACATTGCTAATATGAAAGTTTGTTTGGAAAGTATCCGGCCACTGTTAATATAATGAGACTAGTTACATGGCTGCATACTTTCCAGACAGACCTCCTGTATGAATAACTTAAAAAGACCAAGAATCCAACAAAAAAGGGATAAGATATACAAACAGGCAGTTCATAGAAAAAGACATGCAAATAATCCTACATGCCAAAAGATGTTCAACTCATAGTTTTAAAAATGCAAATTAAAAGAACACTGAGATATCACACACTGATAAAAATACACTAGTGGCAAAATTACAGACCAAGGTTTGTCGACCTCGACACCACTAGCACAGCACTGACATTTTGGCCAGATAATTGTTGTCATGGGCTGTCCTGAACACCACAGGATGTTTAGTAGCATCCCTGGCCTCTAAGCACTAGCTGCCATCAGCACACGTCCTCCTCCAAGTCCTGATAGTCAAAAACATCCCCACCAGGGTCCAAATTTGGATTGATTTCTGTACTGCTACCTGTTTTGATACAAACTTCCTTTTAAAATGTGCCTAGCTTACCAAAATTAACAAAGGGGGCAAAAAAAGACTTTAAAAAACTTTGAGGCAAAATTAAACAGATACCTACAACATAAGAGAAACGGAAAATTGGATAGAGATAACTTGTTTCATGTAAATCTAATAGTACCTGTAATTTTTTTCTGCTTAGAATCTAAAGATTTGTTTAGAACTTATTTAAAAATAACAGACTAAAGACTGCTTATGATAAAATCATGTCTCTCACACTTGAGGCAGTGGTAAACAGATGTGGATTATTATGTGTCACTTTAAACTGTAGGAGTTTTGTCTCTGAATACCTTCTCTGTTGGGGGAAAAACACATTCACTGAACCACTCATGACACATCGTAGGTCACTGACAATGTATAAACTAATTGTTGGTTTGCTATTTACATAAATATCAATTTAGCATGCTTTAACTTTGCACATTAATATTATAGGGAGGCAACTGGTTTTCTTATTAGTCTTGTGGGTTTTCTGTTCAAAAAAATTCATGACATCTGTTTACATTTACGTTCTCAAACCTAGAATGTGTATATTTACAAATGTATGTTATCATTCCTAGGTACTAATTTGTAGGTGTCTTTACATATTTCAACATACAAACTGTAACATTCTATAGTGTGCTCTCAAAGTGTGTTTAGCTCATCTGAATATACCCACACTGTTAAAGGACTCAACATTAATCATTAAAACATTAAAAAAAATCTCCAGGTATTGTCAAATGTCCCCTGGAGGGCAAAGTTTATGAAACAATCAGAAAAATCTAAACATTAATTGGATATTTGATGATATTAAGATACATACTTTTAGGTTTGATAATGGTATTGTTATGTTTGAGAAAAGGAGTTTTTAGATACAAATGGAAATATTAACAAATGAATGATATTAGGTTGGTGCAAAAGTAATTGCGGTCTCCGACCCTGAATTTTAAATCATTGTAACTAGGCTCGAACATACCTTTATTAATTAAAATAGGAACCACTACAATCAACACATTTTTGCCAACAAGAATGTTTATTCCTGTAGCATAAAAATCCCCGCTTCAAAGGATTTGACGAACTCTTGCAAAGCATTTTCTGCCTCTTGCTGGTTGTGGAAGCGTTTTTCCTGCAAAAAGTTGTTGAGGTGCTTGAAGAAGTGGTAGTCGGTTGGCGAGAGGCCAGGTGAATATGGCGGATGAGGCAAAACTTACGTAGCCCAATTTCTTCAACTTTTGAAGAGTTGGTCATGTGACATGTGGTCAGGAATTGTTATGGAGAAGAATTGGGCCCTTTCCATTGACCAATGCTGGCTGCAGGTGTTGCAATTTTTGATGCATCTCATTGATTTGCTGAGGATACTTTTCAGATGTAATGGAAAGTTGTCGTGGATGAGACCTGCAGCAGACCACCGAACAGTGACCATGACCTTTTGTTGGTGCAAGTTTGGCTTTGGGAAGTGCTTAGGAGCTGTTTCTGGGTCCAACTGTTAAGCTAGTTGTCACTGGTTGCTGTATAAAATCCACTTTTCCTCGTACGTCACAATCCAATCAAGAAATGGTTCATTGCTGTTTTGTACAATAAGAGAAGACACGTCAAAATGACAATCTGATTTTGTGGTCAACTCATGAGGTACCCACATTTCAAGTTTTCTCATCTTTCCAATTTGATTCAAATGCCAAATGACCAAATAGAATGGTTGATGTTGAGTTCTTCAGCAAATTCTCGTGTAGCGGTAAGAGGTTCAGCTGTGATGATTGTTCTCTCAATGGTTGTTGTCAACTTCAGATGGCCAGCCACTGTGCCCCTCATTTCCAAGGCCTTTGTTTCCTTTGCAAAACTTCTTGAATCACTACTGCAACATACATTTGTTAGCAGTTCCCCGGGCCAAATGCATTGTTGTGGTTGTGAGTTGCCTCCAACATCAAAAGTAACTGCAATTACTTTTGCACCAAATTAAATATTTGCAATCTGCTCCAAGATAACTTAAGGAAGGGAAGTAGACAGTAGAGATGAATCAAGTTTGGCCATGTTAAAAAGTGTTGCAGCCAGATGATGGGAATACAGGGGTTCATTCATTATAATAGTCTTACTTTTATACATACCTGAAACTATCCATTGCAAAACAAATTTTAAAGTGTCCTTTGCATAGGTCACTTTCAGGAAATGTAATTTATAGAGTAAAAGAGCAAGCACCAGATGAAGTGATAGGAACAAGGATTTGCCTGGGATAAGGAGGTAAGATAAAGATGGTAGCTAAAAGTAGAAATAGGCTGTTACAATTTTTTCCCCCAAATTTACCCATTCATTATTCATTCAACCAAAAAACATTTAAGTGCCTGCTATAGACCAGGAATCATACCAGATACCAGGGACACAGTAACAAACTAAAAATATTAATAGACAAAAAATCCCTACCCTCATGAACTTACATTCTAATACAAGGATCCAGGAAACAAAAATAAATTAGGTTAGAATGGGTTTCTCACCTTGGCACAACTGACGTTTTAGGTTTTAGGCTGGATGATTCTTTGTTGTATAGGAGGCTGTGATGTGCACTGCAGAATATTAGCAGCCATCTCCACCCTCTACCTACTAGATGGCAGTGGCCTCCTCCAGTTATAACAAAAATGTCTCTATATATTGCCAAATGTCCCCAGGGGACAAAATGGTCTCCAGTTGAGAAGCAATGGGTTAAAAGTTACTAAATGCTATGAAGAAAAATGAAGCAGTGAAGGTAGATAAAAAGTGGTGTAGGGTGGCAATGAATTTACAATTTTAAATAGGATGGCTGGGGAAGAGTCCTCCAGGCAGAAGAAACAGTTAAGTACAGAAGTTTTGAAGCATGTTCGAGCAACTATAAGGCCAGTATAGCTTGAACAGAGGGGGCAAGGGAGAAAGTAGGAAATGCATAGTCAGGGCATTTAATGGGCAAGATTGCTAGGGACAGAAAAACAAGTGAGAGGTAATGGGAATCAGAAAAACAGAAAGCAGAAAGCAGTTATAGAAAAACAATAAAGGAGGAAATGGTTGCAGAACAATAAAAAGAGGGAACAGTTATTTCAGTTTTAAACAATGGGGTAATTAGGCCATGGAATACTGATCACCAGTCAGAGAATGGGAAAACACCATAAACAATTATGGAACTTTCCCCATCACATATATACTAGAAAGAATTACTGGAACGTAACCTTTAAGTCATGTCTATACCAGGAAAGAACTCAGTCCCCAAAGCAGTGACGTACAATTAATAATTATAACTAAACATAAACCATATAAAAAGAAAAACACAGAGGTAGATAGGGTCTTCTTCACTCGAAAGGAAACGTCTTTTGCTTTGCACCCTTAAATTTTCCTGACAGTAAATTTTTCATGCAATTTTGCTGAGTGTTTGTCATCTCTCTCTCTTGCAGGCCAAGGCTTATGATTCTTCCAAGCCCAGAGCCCAAGAACTGGGGCAACACCTCAGAGTCCAGCCATGGACTGAATAGAACCGTGACAAGATATGAGCATGCTAAAATGCTAATGAAAAAATTAAAGTAGGGAATTGCTTCTGGTACAGCTAACTAAGTTCCTACTGCAGATAACAAACTTTAGGACAAAATTTCAAAACACCCCCCACAACTATCTATATTCAGGCAATAAAGGGTGAACAAAAACAGGCAGATTCTAAAGGAAAGCTAAAATAGGGAAGCAGGGAATATCAAGGGTCTAATTTCTATTTATGGAGGCTTTTAGCCTGAGTGGACTAATCAGAGAATGAGCCGTTTAGAAAAACCAAAGCTGCTAGAAAGTGAGGAGGGAATCCTGAAAAGGAAAGAGCCAGGAAGGAGAGCCCCATATTGTGCGTACTCTGCCCAAATCTTTGGCTAACGCCCGATCCACACATGTATAAGACAGACTCCAAGCCGCCTAGCAAAGGATCAGAAAATTAAAGTGAGATCGAACACCCAAAAGACAGCATTTGCAGTTTGAGCCCAATTAACTTAATTGTCTGATAAAAAACAACAAAATCAATATTCTTTGTAGGAATATAATATTACTCAAGTCTCCACAACATAACATTCCAATGCCCAAAATTACCTGACAGAGGAAAATAAGATCCAATCTCAAGAAAAAAAAAAATACAAGAAACAGAGTCCAACCCTGAGATGATTCAGATGTTAGAATTAGCAGGCAAGGATTTTAAAGCAGATATCAGAACTACACTCCATGACATAAAGGAAATCCATATTCATATTATGAACATGTGCTTATAATAAATGAAAAGAAATGCCATTAAAGAAATAAAATCTATAAAAAAAAAGAGCAAGTTGGAAATTCTAAAAGTGAAAACAACAGTATCTGAATGAAATAAGTTCACCGGATGGACTTACCAGTAAAATGAATTTGACAGAAAACTATCAGTGAATCTGAAGATAATCAATAGCAATTATTCTACTTGAAGAACAGATAAAAGAAAAAAAGAAGAAAAATGAAGACAGTTGCAGGGACCTATGGGATATCAAAAAGCTTAACCCAGGAAGAGAAGAAAAAAACGAAAACAGAAGAAATACCTTAACAAATAATACCCAAAAGTCTCCCAAATTTGGTGAAATATGTAAATTTATGGATTCAAGAATCTCAACAGGCCGGGTGAGGTGGCTCACGCCTGTAATCTTAGGACTCTGGGAGGCCCAGGCGGGAGGATTGCTCAAGGTCAGCAGTTCGAGACCAGCCTGAGCAAGAGTGAGACCCCCGTCTATACTAAAAATATAGAAAGAAATTAGCCAGACAACTAAAAATATATAGAAAAAATTAGCCGGGCATGGTGGCACATGTCTGTAGTACCAGCTACTTGGGAGGCTGAGGCTGAGGCAGAAGGATTGTTTGAGCCCAGGAGTTTGAGGTTGGCTGTGAGTTAGGCTGACGCCACAGCACTCTAGCCCAGGCAACAGAGTAAGACTCTGTCTCAAAAACAAAAAACAAACAAACAAAAAAAAAGAATCTCAGCAAACCCCAAGCAAGGTAAGTACAAAGAAAACCACACCCAGTCACACCACAAACTCTAAAAACCAATTATGAAAAAAAAGATCTTAAAAACAGCCTGAGAAAGCCGAGACATTACATATGGGGGAAAATGATTGGATTACAACTCACTTCCCATAGAAAACAATGGAAGGAGACAATGCCACATTATCTTCAAAGTGCTGTGTGAGGTGGTAAAAAGTATTTGTGATCTTTGAGCCCATTTCCTGGCACACAACACCTAAAATCCTTAGAATTTCCAAAGTGGAGTCTTTCTGTATGCTAATGAGTTGACTGGACAGCCTCTAGGTAGCTTCAGAATGGGGGCTGGTATGCTGGAGAAAGACCTAGGCATGATTAGAGGGTTTAGACTTTCAGCCCCACCTGTCAACCTCCAAGAGGGGCTGAGCGCTAAGCCGATCACAAATGCCCGATGATTTAATCAATCATGCTTATGTAAGGAAGCTTCCATAAAAACCCAAAGGACAGGGTAAAGAGAGCTTATGGACAGCTTAATACATAAAGGTTCCCAGAGGATGGCAGGTCCAGGCAAGGTACAGCAGCTCTGTGTCCCTTTCCCCATACCTTGCCTTATGTATCTCTTCATCTATATCGTTTATAATATCCTTTTATAATAAACCGGTAAACAGAGGTAAGTTTCCCTGAGTTTCGTGAGCCACTGTAGCGTATTAAACCCAAAGAGGGGGTCGTGAGAACCCCAACTTGAAGTTGGTCAGTCATAAGTTCCTGAGGCCCAGACTTGCAATGGGTGTCTGAAGGGGGTGTAGTCTTGTGGGAATAAGCTCTCAACCTGTGGGATCTGAGGCTATCTCCAGATACATAGGTCAGAATTGAATTGGAGAACACCCAGATGGTGTCTGCTACAGAAGTGATTGCTTGCTTGGTGTGTGGGGAAAAATTTCCACACATATAGTCACAAAAGTATTCTGTTGACTGTTGTGATGTGAAAGCGGAGGAAAAACAGTTTTTTACACTCACATGCTGAAAGAAAAAAAAAAAACCCTGGCACCCCAGAATTCTATATCCAATGAAAATACTCTTCAAGAACAGTGAAATAGGCCAGATGTGGTGGCTCATGCCAGTAATCCTAGTACTCTGGGAGGCCGAGGTAGGAGGATTAGCTCAGAGAAAACAAGTTGCCAAGGTTCACTATGGAACATATTTGAAAACAATGAAAAATTATAACCCTGGGTGTCTCCACACTTACTGGGTTTGCATGTAACCTTACAACACACATTTCAAGTGGTTGGCCATAAGTACTTACCCCAATAGCTGGAACTTCTTCACTCTTTATTTCATTTATTCGCACCAAATAGTTAACAAAATCTCTGGCAGCATTGCTCTGCGCATCTTTTTTATTGGTGGAATTGCCCATGCCAGTGTAATTATACCCTTCCACCTGAACCTGTAACAGTCAAGAAAAAAATGTATTAAGAGAGTCACATGGGTAATTCTGGGATTTTAAAAATTCATAATTCAATAGTCCATTATGAGATAATGAACAGCTAACTTTTGGAGATACATACACTCTATAAATACACTGAAAATAACACACCTAAAACAATTCACGGGCTACCTAAAGAAAAAATTCGAATTGTCCAGTGTTAAGCTAATCCAAAAATAAGAATATTATTATAAGTGGCTCAGATATTCTCTTCTCATAAACAGAATATACACACTAAAATCTGATTTTATAATATCCAAGAACAAACTCTCCATTTGTATGTAAGCACTTTGCTTTGAAGCAAACAAGAATTGCTCTACTTTCTAAAGCCATTAGTAAAAATCCAAACAGCTGATCCAACTTTTCTGATCCTCACTACTTGTACAGAGAAAGCGGAGGAAGATACAGGTTCTAATAAGAATAATTTACCTATCAGATTGTTTTAAAAGTAATGTTCATTTGAAAATGATTTATAATGAATTAGTAGCAGTCAAGTCACAGTAAAGAGCTACTCTTTCCAAATGTGCAACACATTAACATTTCCAAACACAAAACATTCTTCTTTTAATCCTAAAATAAGCCACATAAATCACATAAATATAAACTGTATTCATTAGTACCTCACACATGAATTTCTGCCTGTTTTTGTTCCCCACTGCTCTAATTTCATAGGATGGAGACAACTTCCTTTTGCCACACCAGGCATATAGAAAATTTTTGACGTCACCCATGATTCAGGTGTCTTCTTTAGATCTAAGAAAACAAAAGTTAAAAACAGTATTATTTATAATAGCAAAAACTGAAAATAACTAATTCCTGGAAATTGTTGAAAGTATAGGTTAAATACACGATAGTTTGTCATGCTGCTATTAAACCTGCCTATAAAGAAATTTTAATTACATAATTCGAAAGTTTGTGACATGTAAAAAAAAAAAAGAAAAAACTGTATGATTTAAATGACATAAAAACATATGCATAAATCAAGACTGGAAATATCTCCCAAAATGGTTACCTTTGGAACCTATGAGTGATTTTTATCTTTTCTTAAAAAATATTTTATGTGATGTCCTACATTCTACAATGGGTACCTTACATATTTTAACTCATTTACTCCTCACAACAATGGCAGATATGATAGATACTATTGTTATTGCCTTTTTACAGGGGAAGAAACTAAGGCTTCGAAGGTTTAAGATCTTTTCCAAGCCACCCACAACGGAGGCCTAAATTCAAATTCAAACTCCTATGTTAAGAAATGGTTATCAAGCCTGGCATGGTGGCTCACCCCTGTAATCCTAACATTCTGGGAGGCCAAGGCAGTAGGTTCACTTAAGCTCAGCAGTCTGAGGTTGTAGTGAGCTATGATGATGCCACTGCACTCTAGCCCAGGCAACAGAGACTGTCTCCAAAAAAAAAAAAAAAAGGTCATCACTCTGAGTGGATCAATCAATAAGCTAAAATCCAATGGTTTATTCTCATACTAATTATGACTGCTAGCAGACTGTCCTCAAATGTGTAACTGATGTATTAGTAAGCCCAATTACATTAAGCATTCGGTTCTTGAACTGAAGACACTAACCTATTAAATGTTTTATGCCAAATCTCTCCTTTTGGCCTTAATATCCTCAAATTTTAATGAATAACAAGTTTTCTTTAAGTGCAACATACCATACTTCTTGGCACTCCCCCAATAACCCAGTCCTTAAAATACCAAAAAATACAGTTTATGAGTCTAAGAATAAGCAAGATATTTGATACCAAATTTAGAATCAGAGAAAATATACTATGAATTTAGTCTGCTGTAGGAAGAAATTCCATTACTAACATCAAACCTGTCTTTTCTTCATGTTTAGTGCATTTTGTTAGCACCTACATCTGTTATCAAACTGGATCCTAGTATAAACTTGTTAAATTTATCGTGTAGCCCAAGTCTAACTGTCGTCAGTCATTTGAAGGGACTATCCTATTAATGGAAAAGCTGAAGATACCTATCTGCAAATTCCACCCCTAAATAATTAATTTAAAAAACAAGCCCTCAGGGTGAATGAGTAACATAAAATATAAAGAAACTATGCTATCAAATTCCTTTCTCCCCAGTCTCATCCAACTCCATAAATTTCAATACCAACTCTATGCTAATGATGCTCAAATATATATTGCAAGTTCAGTCCTTTGTCCTTAAGCTCCAAAATCAAGTTCAGCCAACTGTGACACTAACACGCCCATCTGCATGCTACCTTGGCATCCCAGTCAAAACGGAATTTTAAATTTCCTCCCAAACCTGTTCAACCCCTAACCCTACATTCCCATCTCCATGAACGGCACGGCCAAGTTACTCAGGTCACAACTTGAGAGTCATCCACTCCCTGAAGATGCTCTACAGCCATCCCCTGTAGAGCCCCTGCTGCGTGCCAGACAGTATCCCTAGTGGATCACCTACATGATCTATTTCACTTAACCCTTACAACAGTATAGATAAGAATCCTCACTATCCCTTTACAGAGGAGGAAACTGAGACAAATAACTTACCCCACAAGACAGAGCTCCTAATTGGAGGAGCCAGAATCCCAAGCAAGATCTACTACCCTCCACCACTCTGCAATTGTCTCCAATCCATTCGCTTCTCTCCATCTCTCGTCACCACTACTGCACACCTGGACTAGTGCGATAATGTCCTACGTGGTGTCCCCGTCTCCGCTCTCGCCACCCTAACACCCATCCTTCTCCCCACACTCCAGCCACACGGCCTTCTTTCAGCTCCTGTCCCGTCTCTGGCCCTAGGCGACACCTAGCTAATCCTTTCTGCCTCGGCAGCTGACGCATTCTCGCCCGAGGGCCGAGGTGGCAGCTCGACGCCCCTCTCAACCCGCCAAGGCGGCGCTCTCCCAGGGTACTTTCACTCCCGTCTCCTGCCAACACCTGCAGCCATTATTTCCCCAAGGCCCCGCACCCAACCCCCACTCCCGACCGCCACCTCCGAGGGAGGCGCAAGGACTGCGCCTAACCTGCCTCCCGCTCCCGCCCCAGGGCCGGCAGGGCGGCCGCAGATATTTGTGACAGGACTAAATGACGGGCCGCAGGAGGGTCAGCGCCCCGCCGGCGACCACCACACGCGGCCCACCCCCCTCACCTCAGCGGCCGCGGCGCCGCGGGCGTACGCGGGCCGGAGGAGGAAGCGGGCTGTGGCTGTTCTGGGGACAGCGGGGGGAAAGGCTGGGGGCCTCTGGGGACCGCCGGGGGCGCGGGTAGCGCCAGCGCGCCGCGACGACCCGCACACGCAACCGCAATCTGGGCCCCGGCGGCGGCTCGCCCCTTCCCCCACCCGCCGCCGCCCGCGCTTCACAACAAAGCCGGCTGCAGAGCCGTGGCCCACGCCTCCTGCCGCCCCTCACGGCGGCCAAATCGTCCCTCCCTTACCGGCCTCCGCTTCCTGGTGCCAGAGAGCACAGCCCTCTTAGGACCGTCCGAGGCTCCGGCCTTCCACAGAGACAACGCAGAAGCGCCCGGTAACTCGCGTGGAGGCAGCGGCGAAATGGCTCCGGCCGCAGCGCGAGAAGTGCGGGCGGGGGAGGAGGGTGTGTATGCGCGTACGCATGCGCAGAAGGCGAGGGGGTGGGGCGAAGGCGTTCGGGTGGAGGGGGCGGGGCGAAGGCGTTCGGGCGGAGGGGGCGGGGCTCAGCAAGCGCGCCGCACCTTGCATGGCGTCGCCTAGGAGATCCCTGCACCCGGGTCCCGCCGCTTGGGGTAAGGCGCTACCGGCTTGTGGGCGTTTTAGGAAGTTGAGGGCCTGTAGCGTTTAGATGCAGCAAAATGGTTCGCAGCTTCTGTCATAGGGATCTCTGGTGAAAGGAGGTATCCTTGGAAGACGGAACTGGAAATCTTGCTAACTTAGTAGGGTTGCTGAGATAATTAAATGAGATGGCATGTGAGGGGAAGCTTAGTTCAGTACCTGCCACGTAGCAGGTGTTCAATTTCAATTGGCGTTGTTATGTAGTGATTCAGATATTCTGAACGTCAATGTCTTTTGAAAGAAATAAGCTCTGTGAAGGCAGGGACTCCTACCTGGCTAACGCAGGTCATTCACTCCAGGGCCTGGACCATTGTAAATGCTCAGTAAACTAGTTCAATGCGTGAATAAAACCTGCAAGGCTGGTTTTATTATTATTATTAAATTGGATGCAATTGTGTTTTCCAAGGCTTTGGAATAATTTGTATTCTCATCACTTAAATTTTGAACTCTAGTGCCTCCCACGAAGGCAACGATACAAAACATTTCAGCCGGGCACGGTGGCTCACGCCTGTAATCCTAGCACTCTGGGAGGCCGAGGCGGGAGGATCGCTTGGGGTCAGGAGTTTGAGACAAGCCAGAGCAAGAGTGAGATCCCATCTCTACCAAAATTAGAAAACAAATTAACCGGGCAACTAGAAACAGAGAAAATTAGCTGGGTTAGGCTGACGCCATGGCACTCTAGCCTGGGCACCAGAGCAAGACTGTCTAAGAAAAAAAAAGGAAAACAAAAAACAAGTTGGGGTTGTTTCAGAGACTTCAGACTAATCACTTATCTGTTATATCTATCTATCCTTATTTTCCACCGCCTTCATTATGTTTTTCCTAACCCTTCTAGCTCATAGTGATCAATCCCTTTACTCTTAATCTCTTACTCTTAAAATCAGAACAACACAGTTAAGCATTTACTCATTCTTTTATTTTTTTCCTGTGATTGCTCTTTAATTAAGAGTCAAATCATTTGAGGGAAAGACCATAATGTTTTTGTACTCTTCAGGGTGCTGCAAGCAGTAGGTGCCTAAGAGACATTACAACTGATACCAAAGAAATACAAGAAATACAAAGGATCATTAGAGATTATTACAAACAACCTTATGCCAACAAATTGGAAAACCTAAGATGAATGGATAAATTCCTGGACACATACAACCTACCAAAAGTGAATGAACCAAGAAGAAATAGAAAACTTGAACGGACTAATTATGAGAAGTGAGAGTGAATCAGTAATAAAAAGTCTCCCATTAAAGAAAAGCCCAGGACTTGATGGCTTCACTGCTGAAATCTACCAGACATTTAAAGAACTAATACCAATTTTTTTCAAACTATTCCAGAAAATTGAAGGGGAGGGCATTCTTCCAAACTCATTCTATGAGGCCAGCATTACCCTGATACCAAAACCAGACAACAACAATAAAAGAAAACTATAGGCCAATATCCCTGGTGAACATAGATGCAAAATCCTTAACAAAATGCTAAAAAACTGAATCCAGCAGCACATTAAAAAGATCATTCACCATGATCAAGTGTGATTTATCCCAGGGATACAAGGATGGTTCAATATATGCAAATCAATAAATGTGATACATCACATCAACAGAATAAAGGACAAAGACCATATGATCATCTCAATAGATGCACAAAAAGCATTTAATAAACGCCAACATCCCTTCATGATAAAAACTCTCAACAAACTAGATATAGAAGGAGTGTACTTCAACAAGATAAAGGCCATATATGAAAAACCCACAGCTAACATTATACTGAATGGGGAAAAGCTAAAAGCTTTTCCTCTAAGAACTGGAG
Organism: Lemur catta; assembly: GCF_020740605.2. Classification (NCBI taxonomy): domain Eukaryota; kingdom Metazoa; phylum Chordata; class Mammalia; order Primates; family Lemuridae; genus Lemur; species Lemur catta. Next base: position 18,773,644 of record NC_059150.1, on the reverse strand, counting down.
CAAGACAAGCATGCTCACTCTCACCACTCTTATCAGGAGCAGGTGCCCGATAGTTATTAATGATAAGGGAGACTCAACTAGTAAATGTAGTAGATAACAAACACAACAAAAGTATCAACAAATTAAGTGTAAATAAATTGTTCAGAAGTGGATCTTTAGCTTTCAAGAATTAAGGAGAATTTTGTTATTGAGTTGGTCCTTAATTTAGGCTTTGCACCTGAGACCTAGAGTCCCCTGGGAATTGGGTCCCATGACTAGCATTACCTTTGTAGGTTGCTCCTAGCAACTAGCAGCCTCTAAGATCTTCTGTTTCCATTTGCAGATGAAGCTTCAAAACATGCTCCAGAAGTACAGAAAGAGGACAGATTTCAATACAACTATTACCTGTTTTCAGTAGATGACTATCTAGGAGACTTCAGAGATTAGCAATGCAGGACAGAGCAGGGTAGGATTTTTTTTTAAGCTTTTTTTCTTTTCTTTCTTTCTTTCTTTTTTTTTTTTTTTTTGAGACAGAGGTCTCACTCTGTTGCCTGGGCTAGAGTGCCATGGTGTCAGCCTAGCTCATAACAACGTCAAACTCCTGGGCTCAAGCAATCCTCCTGTCTCAGCCTCCTGAGTAGCTGGGACTACAGGCATGCACCACTATGCCCACCTAATTTTTCTATATATATTTTAGCTGTCCATATAATTTCTTTCTATTTTTAGTAGAGATGGGGTCTTGCTCCTGCTCAGGCTGGCCTCGAATTCCTGAGCTCAAACAATCCGCCCGTCTCGGCATCCCAGAGTGCTAGGATTAGAGGCATGAGCCACCGCACCTGGCTTTTTTTTAAAGCTTTATAGGAAAATAGGTACCCATCTTCCTACCTAAGAATTTGACCAAAATTCTTCATGATAATGACCACATAATGAATGGTCTGTTTCAACTGGACTACTTAACATTTCACATTTACTTTTTGGGCTAGAAATAACTGATGAAAGAGTTGACTTAGTTTCTGAGATTGGTGGAAAATAAAGAATATAAAGATATATCTTAAATTCAATCTGTGAACTGTATGGGGGGACTGACAAAGTTTTTTGTGTCATTTATTACTTCTGCCAATCCAACAGACTGAGGCAAAGTGTCTGACAAAGAGGATGGGATGGTTATAACAGATACCTAAAGTTGAAATGGATGATGAGAAATGGGGATGTTTTGGTTCATCTCTCTTCCTCTGTTCCTCAAATAAGCAAAAGGTGAAGGGTTGGGAGATGGAATATGAATGCCTGGTACCAGAACTAGGATTTAAGCAGGTTGTGATGTCTTGAGAAGGCCAGTGTTGGTGACGTTTGAGCCCACTCAGAGGCTTTTGAACACCACTTCATAGGAGTAGAAGAATACAGTATGTACTGTTTTGTGTCTGGCCTATTTCATGCAACATAATATTTTTGATATTTACCCATGTTGGTAGATGTAACAGTACTTCTTTTTATTGATGTACAGTACTCTATTTTATGAATATTCCACAATTTATTTATCCATTTTCCTGTTGATGGACATTTGGGTTATTTCTAGTTTTGGCTAACATGAATAGAACTGCTATGAACATTCTTACTGGTCTTTGGTCCCTCTGAGTTTTTTTTCTTCCTTCCTTTCTCCTCACCACCCCCCTCTGCCTTTTAACTGCTTGAAGTATTGGGATTGTGAAATAAAGTTCAGTATCTGGCATATACCACATTTGTACTTCTTTTTCCTAAAAAAGAAACAAACACGGCATCTGAAAATTACCTTGCATTCATTGTGCCCAGATTATGGTTGAAACCTGAGGCCCCACCAAAAGCAAGAAAGGTGGAAAGCTGTACAGATAATGGGATCTGGGGTGAACTGCAGTGACCAGTATTTCCAAGAGCACAAAAAGTGATAAGCCACTCCTCAGGAACAAAATGTACTAACCCAGAACATCCCAGAAAGGATGCACATTTCACTCACAAGGCATTTTTCTTTTTAAACAACAAAACACAAAGCTGATCAGAGGTAGACTTTGGATTATTTTCTAAGATTTAGTTTGTTGTTGTTGTTGTTGTTTAATTTTAATTTTTTTTTTTTTTTTTTGAGACAGAGTCTTACTCTGTTGCCCGGGCTAGAGTGCCATGGCGTCAGCCTAGCTCACAGCAACCTCAAACTCCTGGGCTCAAGTGATCCTCCTGCCTCAGCCTCCCAGGTAGCTGGGACTACAGGCATGTGCCACCATGCCCGGCTAATTTTTTCTATGTATATTTTTAGTTGTCCAGCTAATTTCTTTCTATTTTTAGTAGAGATGGGGTCTCGCTCTTGCTCAGGCTGGTTTCAAACTCCTGAGCTCAAACGATCCACCCGCCTTGGCCTCCCAGAGTGCTAGGCTTACAGGTGTGAGCCACCGTGCCCAGCCTAAGATTTAGTTTTAAATGTGTTAGTACAATGCAGTTACATGGCTCAAAGCCCATGGCTTTGATATAACATTAGGTTCCAATTTAATATGACAGACACAAAGAAATATGCTGTAGAGTAGAATTGTGGGTGCCTACTTACTAACTGAACAAACAATACAGAGTTGGAAAAAATAAGAACAGGGCATGAAAGGTGCTAACTGCAGCCAATACAATATTTTAAAACAAAAGAAAAGTGATTTTTTAAAAAGTGGAATTAATAATGGTACTGACAATGGGTTACAGTTTAAAGGGCTGATGACTGTTTTAATGCAATGAATACCAGAGATGAAGTATATAATTTGGATTCCAGCAGAAATGATGGTCTAGATGTTAAAGATAAAGAATAAAACCTATCAGATACCTTTAAAATGATTTTCTTTCATGTTACACAGTTATAGTATTCATTGAAATGCCAATTTCTATCAAAATTCATATTTTTTTATTGCTTGTTATACACCAGTATGTATGTACCATATGTATCAGTGAATATTTGTCTTTTTTACAAGCAAGCATAGCATTGATTCTGGAGATCTGGTCAAACTGTGAAGTCAAAGCTGAGACTATTGCGTTAGGAAAAGGACAATACTAATTAGGAGTAATAGCAACCTGAAGACCTGCTAGATCTGTGACTATTGCTTGGCACTCTTATTAATGGATGCTTTAGATGTGCCCATTCACTCAAGCCCTAAGGGTGGATCATTTTGTTTCACCCTGTCTAAGGACACCCAAGAGTGTAGTATGTGGTATTTGTACTACTTCCTTCTACCTCAGGCAGGGTGACCTTAAATAAGGCAAACTAGTCTTGGACTGTAGACCATCCTGAGATGTTGACGCATTTGCCCACTTATGGGAACCTATTTCTAGAACCTCAAAGATACCCTTGTTTTGTATGCTTGCTGATGGGTGAGAAAGGTCACATCAAAGGTTGGCATTTGCAAAAACTTCTGTGCCTACAGGGCCTAACCCAACATCTGGCTCAAACATGGGACCCTGACATTTATTAAGGTTATTATAGCGGCTGTGTAGAAAATATATTAGAGGTAAACACTTGATTGATGTACAGTCTTCTAAGGTGGTCCATCTGGCATAGAACTTGAATCCCCCTTGTAACTGGCATTCGGATAGAGGTAGCAAGTCCTGCTGGATATAGTTCTGTATGTATTTTGTAGAATCCATTGCATCATGTTTACTAATTGTGTGATTAAGTTTGAAGAAAATCCTTTAAGGTTTTTCTTTTGGTTGTCTAACTTAAAATGTTACAGTATTCTATGTATCAAATGATTTCCTGAGTCACCAAGGGGGCTGACAGAGAAACCATGATTTGGGTCCGTTATTTTGTCCACCCAAGTAGCCATTTCTCAGCCCCAGAAACCCTACCTAGGGCTTAGCTCTGCTATTTGCATGATTTGGGTTCCAAGTTTCCTTCTTACTTCCACCGAAGGAAACTGGGGGTTGAGTAAGCATATGATAAGGGAATGGTTAAATGGGCTAGATGTGTTGTTTACTTGATGTGATAGGCTTGTAAATCCCATTCCATTTCCCTATATGAAAAGCCTCAGAAAGTCCCTCAGCCCAGCCTCCTCCTAGACATCAGCTTCCTACAAGCAGGAATTTTCTGTGCTCTGCAGATGATGACAAACAAAGAGGACATTTCTCTCAAATTGTGGCAAACAGCCTTTCTGGGAAAGTATGTGCATTACTCCTGCCCAGCCCACCCACATGGCATTTTACTATGTGTATGAATAAACTCAAGAGAGACCCTAAGTAAAACCAATCCCTAAAATCACTTTGTCCCTAATGGACTGACTTCAGATTTCTATCTTGAAACAAAGAGGTGAAAAATCTGCCTTTAGTATACTGTTGAATGAAATATTTCACGTGCTATTACTTTAGTTTTAACATTAAAAATAATTTAGAGATAGATTTCAAAGGAAACAGTAAGTTCATAATATTCCAAAATTTTACTTGTTAAAGGCAATATTAATGGCCTACTGCCAAATAATATTCATTACTTAAGCAGTTACATGTTAAAATATGTAGAGCTAAACTCAGCCCTGGTCATTTTGTAATCATCATATTTCTCTTCATGTTCACAAGATCTCATTAACCATCTTAAAAATCCTCTAAGTATTGACCTCACAAGAGCAAAAATAAAAAAATAGTTCTTTGCTTAGTGGATACCCAAAATTAATTTTAAAAATTAAATTTGGCTTTAGTATCACTAAGTAAAGGTATCACATCCTTAGAGCCCAATACTAATAAAAACCTCACTTTTCTTCTTTCAGGAAATTAATAGCTATAAAGGCAAAAACGGGGGTAAGGAGATAAATATAACAACTTTTAACTAGCTGACCAATTAAAGAGAGGGTTAACAAAGATAATCGAAGCCCACTGATAATTTCAAATTTACATTTTCAAAAAGTTTCATTTTTCATTTGAAGAGATAAAAAATAAGGAGAAAACTGATGTGAATTTCAAATCTTTTCCTCTGCTAATAAGCAAAACAATTAGAGACAAAATGAAAACAAAATCTTAGGTAATTAATAGACTGGATAAGTTTAAAATCACTAAAAGTTGACTGTCGACACACTTTGATATTAGAAAGCATACACCAAGGTTTGTTAGAAGGGAGATTAAACAGCTGGTGATATATTACAGAAAAAGAAAGGAGTAAAGGAGATATGTAGAGAAAGCTGTGAGTTCTTTGGGTCCTCTCCAAATCTTCTATCACTAAAGGAAAGTAGCTGCTTGGAAACGTGACAGGGAAATATCATAACAGTAGCTCCTGGGTTTATCACAGAAGGGAAACTGGCCTTTGATTCCAATAATTTAGGGCACTGGGGGCAGGGGGTAGGGGAGACTCTATCTTCTCAGAAGAGGGAGGGAAAGTTTGTGGTACCCAGAGCAAGAGCCCTTTCGTTCTTTGAAACTTTGACCTTTGGGAAGTTCTCTGTATAGCAAGAAGTGGAGACTTAAATTCATCTTTGGGGACAGCCTTTCTTTCCTTATGAGAAAGCTACCCTAAAGGGTCCTTTAGTTATAGGAACTGAAGCAAGTCCTCATCTGACCCAATGTTTTTGGGGAAAACTGTGATGGCATAAATATTCTGAAAGCATCTGTTCTAGGGCCAGACAGAGCAGCCAGATGAGCTGGTGTGTCAGTAGTTGTCCATAGTTGGGCCATGTTGTCATTTGCTAGTAAAGTGCCTGTCTAAATGCAGTAGCTCAGAGTTTTCTTAGCTTCCAAATGAATATTTATTAAAATGAAAGTACAGTATAGTGGTTTAAAATTAGAAAACTTTAAAATAGGATTAAGAACCAGAAATCAAGATAATGGGAGCTCACAAAGGCAGATAGAATCAATCAATTACGATTTTCCTCTCAACTCCATTTCATTCACATAAATAGAAATTTCTCTATAAAAATTTTGTGAAATGAATGACTCCTTCTAGAGCCTTTGCCCTTTCACAAAATAAAACTTTTTTAGGCTCAGAGTAGGTACTTCAGTACTTGTTGATTGATGTGAGTTTATTTCAAGTTATCTACAATATCCCTGAGAAAAGAATGCTCTATTTAATGTGGATTATGTTTCGATGTACACACCCTGATTTAACAGTGAGGCACTAGCTACAGGCTTCCAAGTTCCTGTCCTTCAAGCTAGTGAAAGAAAGGAAATTCAGGCTCTTCAGTTTAGCCTCTGCATTATCAGTAAACTCCCTGGAGGCCTTCTGCAGTGGAAGCCGGGGTGGGCCCATTGGAATCCCGGACACCAGAGTCATGATGGCTTTGGTCTGTGATACTCCAAAACCTAGACAGGAAAAATAAATGAGGAAATGTGACTGGTACCATCCACTTCCCTACAAACATCCCAAAGAAAAGATCATATGCTAACAGCGACTACTATGATAGGATAAGGTGAAGATACAAGACAGGAATATTTACAGTCAACATGATAGACTGAGCAGACATAAGAAATCCCTTTTTCTGTGTCAAACACATAAGAATGCTGGAAAATATTTACAAATTGACAAACTGTAAAACAAAACAAAGGCTCAAAGTCAATCTTAAAACCAAGGAGGCACCAAACGTGTCAGGAATAAAGAGGCCAGAGGGGCAAGGAAGAGCTAAAGCCAAACAGCCCTTAAGGATAATCTGATTTAGGAATATACTGTGGTTGATCAAATGATGTTGGACTTCATTGCTAGGATAGAATTTAGTTCAAGGTCATTTAAGAAGCCCTTGGGAAACGCACCACTTAAGGTGGCTAATGACTCAATGCCGCTGTTTCAGTGCTAGTGTTAGGAAGCTGGCACAAGAAGGGAGGATGAAGGCTTGGGTCTATGCATGGTGAGAAGCTGGAATTAAACCCCCTGTATAAAACTGGTAGCCAGCCTTCCTCGAAAAGCAACTGAGAAAACCCCAGCCCACTGGTCTGGGGATAGAAAGACAAGGAACCTTGACTTCTGCCAGGGCTGGGGATGGAAAAAGACCTCATGAAAGAAATCCCAAGCCTGTGCCACAGGTGAATGCTGGATCCAAATTTGCATCGTGCACTTGGTATAGGCACCAGACTATGAAATTAACTTCAAGACTGGTTAGAACTGGTGGAACTAAAGTGTCCCAGCAGAGGCAAATGCAAACCCACTTGATAGGGTACCTGACAACTTAAGGTATAATGGATTACCCAGAAAACAGCAGTCTCAAAAGCTAAGAGCTCAGAGTTAAAAGTTACAAAGCCCATGAGAAAACAAAGCAGCATGAGAGCCAGCATCTGCACAGATGACAAAATTCACATCCTGAGAGCAGGTGACAGAAAATTCTGAAAGAGACTTCACAGAGATAAAAGAAGGAATAGACACCATAGGCTAAGAGAAGGATACACACATAAAAAACATTTAAATTTTTTTTAAAAAGCCAAAAGGAAATAGTGAAAATAAAAAATATATATTCAGGGAAATTAAACTGTAGAAAACATAGCTAAAGAAAGAATTAGTGATTTTTGAAGGTAGATCTAAGGAAATAATCTAGAACACAGCCCAGAAACACATGTTAAATATTAAAAATTAAGATACAGATTTGAGAAGATCCAAAATATTATCTAATATGCTTTCAGAATGAGAGACTTGAATGAATGTACTCAAGACAATATTCACAGATAACAGCAGAAAATTTTTCAGAGCTGAAGAAAGCCTTCAGATTGAAGAAGCAGATGAAAAAGCAGGCAGACTGTTAATATGTAAAAAACATAACTAATAATTACCCATCACAATCCTCAATCCCCATCTTCTAAAATATCTGTGATTGGTTTTCTTATCTTGCTTATTGCTTTTGGATTCAAGATAGAAGAAGTAACTTTCTTTTGCTAAGTTAATTTACTTAGTTACAACAACTGAGCATGGGGAAGGAAAATACTAGCATGGCTAAATATACAGTAGTCTTCCCTTACCCACGGTTTCACTTTCTACAGTTTCAGTTACCTGTGGTCAAGTGTGGTCCGAAAATAGTAAGATATTTTGAGAGAGTGAGAAAGCGAAAGAGCAAGACAGAGATCATATTCATAGAAATTTTATTATAGTATATTGTTATAATTATTCTATTTTTTTGTTAGTAATTGTTAATTTCTTACTGTGTCTAATTTATAAATTATACTTTATCACAGGTATGTGTGTATATGGAAAAAACCAACTATATATAGGGTTCAGTACTAACCACAGTTACAGGCCTCCCCTGGAGGGTCTTAGAACATATCCTCCACTGATAAGGGGGTACTGCTGTACACAGGCAAACTCTTAGTTCTTTTAAAATTTTAATAGTTCAATATCTATTTTAATGTTCTTTAGTGACATACAACTGTCACACCAAACCCACAATTTTGCAGAAAGTGTTGCTTAGGACAAGGGAATAATAATAGGTCATCCATAGCACTGGTAGCAAACAAATAGGACCAAAATCATGAAAGTGAAAAGCAAATGGAAACATTTTCTTGGAAGGGTTAAGAGAGCTAGTTGAGAAGGCTGTGAGAAAGACAGCATAACACAGAATAGGTGCTTGGGGAGAGGGAGGAATTGCCAGGTTGAGGCAGAAGGGCTGTGGCAGGGAGGTGGGAGGTCTGCCAAGAATCAACTTAAAACTTTTCCTGCACTGACCCAGGTTCAATTGGCCCAAGGACCAATCTCTTGCAGAAGAGGAGTGAATGGTGGCATTTGTCATGGAGTAAGATTTAAGAGACTCTGGAGAGTTTCCTCTACTCAAATTCACTGTTATTCCCCCCACCATCTCCCAATTTTACTTTGTCATATTATCCAAACCCCCATCCATTTGAGCTTACTTTTGTTAATAAACTCTTTTCATATTGTAAATACCCTTGGGAGAGCTGTCAGTCATTCACAATTTAGTAAGATCTGTATTTAGACTGCCTTCCCGTAAGCACTTTAGGCTGAAGTCAGACACAGTGAGGTTAGTAGAATTTTAATAAGCAGAGTCAAGTAAAGGGAGGGAGTGCTGACAGTGTAGGAGAGAAGGAGTAGAAAATGTGGCATGTGTGCTAAAATGGAGGAGAGAGATTTATAGAAGCCCCCCAAAGACCTTCCAACTGGGTTTACTTCACCATTTTATATGTGTGGCCCTGAAGGTTAATGCTGGAAACAGAGCACTGCTGGCAACAGACCATTAAAAGGCGTTCTTGCTGAACCCTCAGAGAAAGTGATGGTGTTCCACTCTCCAGCAGCAAAGCAGAAAACAGACACGGCACTTACCTAGTTTGACCACAAAGTTGATAAATCTCTGGATACAAAACTAGAAAGAAACAAACAGATCTGTAGTCAGCATTACTCAACTGTGAAAACAATATAAAGAATTTAGAAGTCAAATTACAGAAACCCTAAAAAGTCCACACACCTTAGTTTTCTGAAGGTCTGTTAGAGTGGAGAAAAATGGCCAAGTGAGGATGGTCAGGACCCATCCAGGGTAAGGTAGGATCTTTTCATACGTGCAGACTCTACAGAATGGGCTGTGCAGAAACAACACTCCAGGGATGGAACCGTACGAGACAGTATTAAGGGGGACGTGCCCTTATCCATCTAGCTTGTGAAGGTAAACTCATCAGCTAGTGCGGTGGCTTTCAGACTGGGTTACACAGAGCTCTGGGGTACCTTATAGATGCCTAAGGGGCATTTGGCCAAAGCTAAGATTTACGGGAATCAATTTCTAGATCGTTCCATTGAGTGCTATTTTCTAAAATTGATCAGCATAAGAATTTGCATGTAATGGAGGTACAGATTGTCCTTTTCTATTTCCACTTTCTTCCACAGTCCTTCTTTTCCTGCTTTTGAAAAAAATAAGACATACCTCCAATATCACTGCCTTGGGATGCCTCTGAGGCGCCCACTAAAGGATGCTTTGCACTTCTGCTCCTTCATCTCTGACTTCCCTGCCGGCAGCCTGTCCTGTTCAAAAAGATCCCACATCTGAGCTCTATCGGGACCAAGCACTTGCTCCGATCTTGCTACAGCCTTCCATTCCTACTTATTTTCCTGGGATACTCCTTTCAGCCACTTATACCATTCTGAAAATCTCTTTGTCTCGTAGCCCTCAAAAGTCTTCTGCTTGTGCCTACTCTATTTCCTTCCACCTTATTCCATTTACACTTAAGAACCAGCTGTTGAGACTGGTTCTGCCCTTTAGTGAGGCCCTTCTTTACCTGGACAGCTGGTCTGCCCTCAACGTAACATTAACAGCAGCCACCGTTTCCTCTGGGGTCTTCCCTGTAACATATCAGCGCCTGCTGCTTTTCTCTCCCTCTTTCAAAGCCAGATCCTTGTGGATCACCCATTAGGCTCTCGTTTCCTGCCTGGTGGATGTTTCCAGTTCTCAGCACATTTCTAGGGTGATCAGGACTGACCTGCCCTGACTTTGGATTATGCCTTTTCCATTTTAGGTTACCAGCTTCACAGCTTCCTCTGTTCTCTGATGACTCAGGTGTGAGGTCCTCAAGGGGATGGCATGTGATCATTTTCCAAGAAATCTATGACCATTATTTTACAATCACAGAAGTACTTTGAAGAGAGAGTAAAAATAAGATCCTTTCTAGGAGGAACAAAGAGGAGCCTTCCCATATGTGGCCTGTGCTGATTAGACATGTAGGGAACTTGGACAATGGGGACAGGTTTGGTTTTAAACAAGAAAAAGTAAGAAACAGAAGAAAGGTAAAGAAAGAAGTGGCTTGACAATTTTAATGAGGACAGGTGTGGTATAAATGCTGATGAGAGAGAGAGAGGAAAAAAGAATCTTTTCCCCCCCCTGGATAGCTAGGCTGGGTGGGAGGAGGGGGAAGAAAAAAGGCTATGATTTATGGGAAGGGAAGAAGAAGTTTACCTGATAGTTCAGGGCTACAGAGAAGTCCTTCCGTTCAAAAGCCTCCAACATCTGGTTAGTCTTTTTTCCCAAGTAGTTATAGGTACTGGCAGGACAACAGAAAATGCTGCAGGTTCAATAACTCAACAGGGAAGGTCCAGATCTTCAAACCTTTTTATTGTTTAAAAGGGAAAAAACATGCCCAGATCTCCTAGAAGTCTGTTTTTGGGTTCTAATCTATTAGGGGATCAGATTGTATTCAGTTCTGAGTCTTCCAATACTAAGCAGTGCTGCAGAGAACACAAAAGGGGATAAAGGAAGAAAAAATGGGAAAAGGATAAAATTAGAAAGAAAAAGTGAGAGACAGAGGTATAATGAGTAGGGAGTGTTTGAGGCCAACACCTGCCCTGTGGCACACACAGAGCACAATGCCAGGTAAGAACTGTAGATAAAATGTAGCATCTGCCCCTCTCTGTAGCTGGAAGAAAGTAAAAAACAAAAATAAAAAAACAAATAAAAACCAAAAATAAAAATGTAGCATCTGAGGTAAGTCTTAAAAACCTTATGCTGAGAAACTGCGTGAATGGAGCCATGGTAAAAAAGGGGAAATCTCAACAAATTATTTACATTCTTTATCAACTCATACATCACTTAGAGATTAGTTTATACATAATAACATTAATAATGATGATAATAGTGAAATGAGGGACCATTTATTAAGTGACTGTTTTATTACAGGTGCTTGACACAAATCATGTCTAATCCTCTCAAAGCCCTGCGAGGCAGGCCTAGTTTCTAATTTGCTCAAAAAAGGGCTGCAGAGTTGCCACGAAGGCTTTCCATCACTTCATGCTGCCTTCCAGGACAATTCAATAAAAATGAAGGTGAGAATCGTTATTTGATCTGATAAAATGTTCTCACAGACTTAAGAAAAAAACTTCTAACTCTACTAATAAAGACAAATATCTTAGACTCATCACTGAATTCTTAGAGAAACCAGCAAGGTCGAAGTTTATAGAAATTCATAATAAGGACACTTTCCCAATTTCTTTAAAGGAGAAACAAAAGTAAGTCAAATGGCTTCTCACATAGTAAGTATCAGAAAGTATGTTTATCTGATGTCCCAAGAACAGAAATGTCGCTGGTCCTTGTATATGTCGACCCTGGGTCAACAGCAAGGGATTCCAGGAATGTGATGCTCACATTATCTTCTGGTAATAAAATAGGGAAGAATAATGTCTGAGGAGTTTCGAGTACTAAAATTTGAATCCCAGTGGTCTTTGGTGTATCCTAAGTTAGACAGGAAAGTGATTATAATTAAGAAGAAATGAAGTTTAACCAAATGTACTTTGCTCAGAGACTATGTTGACAGAATTAAAATGCCTAGCCAGGGCTGGGCGTGGTGGCTCACTCCTGTAATCCTAACACTCTGGGAGGCTGAGGCAGGAGGATCACTTGAGGTCAGGAGTTCAGGACCAGCCTGAGTAACAGTGAGACCCCGTCTCTACTAAAAATAGAAAGAAATTAGCTGGACAACTAAAAATATTTATAGAAAAAATAAGCCGGGCATGGTGGCACATGCCTGTAGTCCCAACTACTTGGGAGGCTGAGACAGTAGGATCGCTTGAGCCCAGGAGTTTGAGGTTGCTGTGAGCTAGGCTGATGCCACGGCACTCTAGCCTGGGCAACAGAGTAAGACTCTGTCTCTAAATAAATAAATAAATAAATAAAAATAAAATGCCTAGCCAGGAGGCCAAAAAACAGGAGTGAAAAAAGTAAGAATTCCCAGGGAAAAAAAGGTTCTATTCAGGCTTCCTTGGTAGAAACCTCCCTGTAGTTATGATGGATGCCATAGGCCATCTTGGCGTGGTGAACAAGCCATTAAGATTATCAAGCTCTACGGCTCTTCTTCAAAGCCATGCTCACCAAGATATGTCATGAATGTTACTTTGCTTCCCTGCTACTTTTCCTACAGTGAAGAAATGTACTTTCAGTTAATGTAAACATTTCAATCAATCTCCTTGCAAGCATATTCTGATGAATTAGGTTAATATGTGCAATGGATATGCTAATTGAATTGCCTGCCTTCTGAGTAGCGAATGGGCCACGTGATTCTGGTTTCCTGTCCACGGCTGATTGGACCTGCGGTGGACACTTGACTAGGCAGTACTATCTAACGATAACCTGAGATGCCACGCTTGGGCAGCCAGACTGGCCATGTGCATGTTGAAGCAGAGAATGCCCATCTGGAGAGAGAGAAAGGGAAGATAAATAAAGAGAAGTGTAGAGAGATGCAGAGGTGAGAGTCTCCGGGAGACCACAGATGGAGGACGATCTGCCTTGGCTGTTGAGAGCTTTGCAGTTCCCAGTTTTCATCGTCTCCGAAGCCTGGTTGCGGTTCCTCCTCTTGGGTTCCATGTAATTTCCCAGTATTTTATAATAACTTGTCTTCTTTTACATAAGCTTCTTTGAATAGGTTTCTGTTATTTGTAACCAAATAATTCCTGACAAAGACAGTGTGAGTCTATCCTTGCGAAAATGATCACTAGGGTATAGCACCAAGGGTCAGATTCTGTTAAGTTACAGGCCCTGTGCATGCTCTCAGCTCATGTGCTCATGTGTCTTACCTCTAACTGCAACAGATGCTTCTAAACAACAATGACTAAGTTTCTAATAAACTGCTAAGCCCTACATAATTCCCTTTTACTGGAAGAAGGTTGGAAAGAAAGGTAAGTTCTATTGGACAGGATGTACATGCAAGAAGTATAGCTACTCTGGTGATGAATGCCTAATGGGGGACTTTAAATTTATAACCATTGGGAAAATGAGTCATGCTTACCTGCCCACTGCTCCAGTTGCTCCCATCACCAGAGCACTCAACAGTTGCTAATCAGAAACAGACAAGGAGTATTCACTTTTATGAAAAAAAGAAAGGGAAGAACAACTACGTAAGTTGTTTTAGAGAGCAACTGACCTGCTGCAAGATGCTAGGGGCCAACTTACCTCATCCACCCCAAAAAGGAAAGCAAACTGCCGCTGGCGATTCTGATCCACACATTGCCCGAAGTCTAAGAGATCTGTGTCACTGAATTTCAGCCCTTGGAAGGTGGGGATCTTGTCCTGAATCCCATCCAACAACTCCTCTGCACGAACTGCTCGAAACAATAAATTCCTCATTAATCTGCATGGCTCTGGGAAGTACAGAATAACATCTCAGACAGCCCCACATCTGCACTGAGCTGCCACAAGCTGTTGTTAGCTGGAGCTGACTGCAGACTGGGCATAATCACTTGTCCCCTCGTCCCTGCCTAGTAGCTCCTATGCACTTGTCAAATAATAATCCTAAATTTTCCTTTCCTTAAAGACAGTAGATGGACATTTGTGATAGTGTGAATATATACTTGGTCTGAGCCCTTGGTTCCTGAGACAGAGCTCCTAAAACCCTTGTAGATATCGGTGCTAGGAAAATATTTTGTTTTGATATTTGGTCTTTGACTCTGGTTCCTTTTTTTTGGAGACAGAGTCTCACTCTGTTGCCCGGGCTGGAGTGTCATGGCATCAGCCTAGCTCACAGCAACCTCAAACTCCTGGGCTCAAGCAATCCTATTGCCTCAGCCTCCCGAGTAGCTGGGACTACAGGCATGTGCCACCATGCTTGGCTAATTTATATATATATATACATATATATATATATATACACATATATATATATATTAGCTGTCCAGCTAATTTCTTTCTATTTTTTGTTTTTCAGTAGAGACGGGGGTCTCACTCTTCTTCAGGCTGGTCTTGAACTCCTGAGCTCAAACAATCCACCTGCCTCGGCCTCCCAGAGTGCTAGGATTATAGGTGTGAGCCACCATGCCCAGTCTCCATTTTTTCTTTTATGGAATTTAGAATAGAATGTGATTTAAAAAATAATCTGTTAAGAACTTTCCTCTAATCGTAAAAATCTTCTCATTGAAGAAATACAGCAGTCGTAGAGCCAGAAGAGCCAGAAGAAAAGCCAGAAGCGATCAGAGTACCTTCCTATGTGTTTGGCACTGAGAATACAATAGGTACAAGGTAGACATGACCCTGTCCTAATGGGGCTTACAGCCTCGTGTCTTCTCATATAAGAAGTGCAGGTGTGTGTGACAGTGGTACAGGTATCTGTTATAAGTGCCTAAAGGTCACCTCTTCCCTCATATTTACCAATTTCCGTTATAAGGTGTTGTGAATGACTGATAAGGGCTGGGATATTACAATGATATTTGGAAGCGATTGGAACTGCCTAGTCAACACCCAGTTGTGCTTTTGTGGCACAGTATAGGGTGGGAGGGAGTGGGAGTTTCTTAGTGAAATAGGGTAAGATGTGAGAGGGGGAAGGAAAGAAATATCAAAAGTAGCAGCACTTACTCTTTATCCCTGTCAAGGCAGGAATGTGATAGTAGTAAAATGGCAATGCCGGAGCAGCAGCAGCCACCTCCTTTAGGAAATTAATCAGGACATCTGAAAGAACACCAGGAACAGTCATAGTGTGAACAAGTATAAAAAACAGTGGCTTTCCCCAGTAAAAAAACAAATCATGGATGAAATGCAACCGTCCTCAGAAGCTGAAAATTCTTGACCTCTCTTACCATCCCTGATATTGCTACCACAATGTTTTTGCAACTTACTTCCTTCAAAATTTTATTTTCCCTTCTGTAGAAAGGTCAGAATAAGATGATTATTTTCCTGTCATACTAAACTACTATTAAAAATTGATGCAAACCTTCCCACATATTAAGAGATAATCATGAAATACTCTTACAAAAACCAGAAGCCCATTAGATAGGACTCTTGTCCTCTTACCCCAGAAGGGCTAAGTGTGGACAGTAAGCAACAGGGACTAGTATGGAATCAATAGCATCAGAGTAATCAGGTTGTAACAGAGAAAGTTCTACAACAAAAAGACAAACAATGTCTGCTTCAAGAGAGAAGTTGTAAGAGTAGTGGCACATTTCACATAAATCCAACCAGAGTTTGGTACTTTTTCCTTTGGGGAGAAATCCAGATACATCAGAAGAGAGTGCACTCTGGTTTATTGAGGAAGTGAGATTTCCTACTTTCCAATGTGCATTTTAATTGCAACATTACTGCAGATGACAATTATTTTGAATGCCACTGGATAGTGAGAGAGAGAATTTTACGTACTTCATCCACATACAGTGATTATACATTTGGTCTATGATAAATATTTCTGACAAATTATTACATCTAATTCATTATTCCTCCTTTGTACATCTTTTAGGAAGAGTATTCATGTAAAAGTTTGTAAAACCACATGAAAAAACTCAAAAAAATGTTCATTTTAAATTCCCAAATTAGCAATATTTAAATTACCTATCTACATTAACAACTCTTTTCTATCTACCAACAATAGGTGGTATTTCATGATGATTTTGACCTATTATACATTTAGTGATGGATTTATTTAACCATGTATGCAAATGACGTCTCGTCCGTTGTTATACTTTTAAAATTTGTATTTCTGTTTTTGCTAATCAAAGGGATTGAAAAGACTCAGTATACTTGGACACCATAAAAAGTTTCCACAAAGAAAGCAGTGGAGAAGGGGAAAGCAATACTTTAATATTTTAGAAGACAATGAATATTGCCGCAAAATCTCTTCAAATTCAGCATTCATTCAACCTTGACTAGGATATGTAGTCTCAAAATTACCCGTCACTTATACTCCTCTCTTTCGAGAAAAACAGTCCCATGCTTTGCCATGTGACTCCGACATCCTATGCTAGTGACTAGACCAGGCGTGCACTCCTCACCAAAACACAGGCACCTACAGAATGGCCAGGGCTCAGTGGGTGACCCAATCAGATTACTTGGCAAAATAATTGAAGTGCTTTACTGCAGTCTCTTCTCTGGATCCAGGGAGAACAAATATTCTGGAGAACCATTGTACCATTGCAACTTTAGGCCTCCAGTCTGTAGGACTTTGCTTTTGTGAATTAAATACAGCCATTTTGAATGGAGGCAAGAAGTAGTAGACCATGGGAGGCACTGTACATTTAGACCTATCTACTTACCTTTATTCCATGGCTTGAGAAAGAAAGGTGCAATGACAGCAATGCCATCAGCTCCTATTTCTGCTGCATGTTGGGCCTTTAAAGGAAGAGAGAAGACCGTACAGGAATAAGTGATTTATTACAGTCACCTACAGCTTAAATACTAGAGTTCAGTAACAAGTTCTTTAAATCTGCCAGCTGATACACCACTGGAGAGTGGGAAAATGAGCCAAATTCAATGATAAATGTCATTGCCAGGAAAATCCCAGGTTGCAAAGTAGAGATCCCTGGTGATGGTGAGCTGTGCATTCAATCTCATACTTCTTCACATTTTTGTCGGTACAAAAAAACCTTGCTAAGGAGACAAGCAGTTCATTCTGATAAGTGGTAACTGTTCATAGAGATGCCTGCTGATGTAATTTCTCTTCTGCTATTTGGCCTACTGGATGACACTGTCTTTTCTGTCCAATGACATGATAGCCATATTTTAAAATTTCTATTACAGATTGTACACAGTTGAGAAAGGTTGAGAAGAAAAGGATTATATACATCACAGAAGGTACTTTGTACCATGGTTCTTACATTTTCTCAAATTCTTCCAGGAAGAGATTAATATTTCCTCTCATTGGACCCTTATAATTCTGTCTGTCTCACATAGAGTACCTAAACCTACCACACTATAAGACAGTCGTGTACGATGACTGTCCTCCAACTAGAGTGTGAGTTCCCTGAGGGTAGGGGTTAGATCTTGTTCCCTCGAGTCCAGGTCAATCATGGTGGAGGGCACATAGCAGGGACTCAGTAGATGCTTGTTGATTGTTTCAGAACATGCCCCACTACCTAAAAGTGGAAAAGGGCTTCCTTCTGAGACTTTAACTTAAAATATTTGTATTTACAGAGGTGATTAGCTTTCTGAAGAAGTAAACTGCGACAGTTAAAAAGAGAATATTGGGATACAGCCTAAAGACCAAGCAAGATACTGTGTACAATTTCATTAACAGAGAATCAGAATGTGATATAGTTGAATCATTTGTTTAGTCCCTGTTTAAGAAAAGAGTAAAAGGGTAACCTTAGCTGAAAGTAAGGAAGAGGGAAACACCCGAGAGAGCTGATAGCAGTGTTCATTCAAGCATCATCCAATGGAGAGCAATGGCTATTCAGACGCCAAGGTTATTGTCTCCTTGGCAACACTATCCCGATTAAGGATAAGATCATCCTTTTACCAGATTATCTCTATTCCTAGATTACCTCCATACTATTCTAGTGTTTAGCTCAATGAATAACACAGCCTTTCATGTAGTGACATGACATTATTTTGAAATTAACATTACATGTTGGAAAAGAAAG
Source organism: Lemur catta (assembly GCF_020740605.2). Classification (NCBI taxonomy): domain Eukaryota; kingdom Metazoa; phylum Chordata; class Mammalia; order Primates; family Lemuridae; genus Lemur; species Lemur catta. The sequence continues at coordinate 18,755,457 of NC_059150.1, read as the reverse complement.
CAATTGAAAAGAGAAGAAAAAGAAAAAATATTTCCCACACCATGCTACCTTAGTTGAAAGACCTTTTGTAAGAAGAGGAAATCAAGTATAAGAAGAATAAATCAAGTCTCAAGTTCTGATTCCAGGCTTATTATGTGTGGTAATATGTGTTCCCTTGTGGCTTGCCTAAAAGCACTGAATTGCAATTTTGTAAGTATATATTATACATCCCATTTCAAAATCCAAACAATAGGAAAAATCATCAGACAAAACCCATCAAGATGATATTGGGCTAGATTAATTCATTTTAATCTTTGGAGTTAGAATCTAAATTCTGGAAACATGGTTAATTTGTAGCAGTCCAGGTATTAGACCTTCTGATGAACAATTCTAAACATCTTCCTGCTTTCTTTTCTTAACCAATTCACCCAGGCCTCAAAATTAATGCATCATCTGCTTTTCTGTCAGCAACTTTAACTCCTTCCTCCCTTGCTTTTTTTATCACCTAACCTGCTAATCCCTAAACCTAGAACAATCCAATTTGCCTGCATTCTTGTTCATATGTTCTGGCTGAAGAGTGTACCTAGAAAAAAAATTCCACAACTGTGTTGAATGGTGGTATGACAAATTTATGACTTACAACTTTAGTTAGTTTTCGGCACCACTGAGCAACCTTTTGTGTTTCAGCTCCCTCTCGCTTTCTCCAAGGCAGCAATGAGCAACATTTACTACTCTTCAAGCCTTTACTCTTTTATCTCCTTTGTGTCCAGCAGATGGCCCTGCCTTCTACTTCCCAGAGAAAACTGAAGTTGGATCAAGTTCTGCAAGTTTCTCCTTACCTGCAAACTTAGCTACATCTATATCCACCCTTAGAGGAAGATGCCTTGTCTCCTATCCTACAGTAGTCATCACCCTGACTTGCAGCTCTTCCTTTGAGACTCAGTGAATCCCTGAAGTTCCACACCATATTTTTTCAGGTACAACATTCACCACATAGCAAACATGGTACTGATTTTAACTTTAGCCTAAAAATGGAGGTCTCTTGAGTGGTCTCTCCCAGACAGAGCTGCATACATACCAGCTCTTGTGACTCCTTCAAGCTCAGTGCTCCTACGTGAATTACCACCTGATCCAGCCTGCAAAAGGGAAAACACTGCTGCATTACTTGAAGTTTGGAGGAACACAGAAGGGCCGCACTATCCTGGTTTGTGTTGGGTTTAGCAGTTAGCTGATGCGTTTTTAATCTCAGTCTCAAGACTATTAAATTCTAGAGTGATCTATCTAAAAATTAATCTAATTAAAGGGCTTATGGTGATCTTTTTAACGTAGGCCACCAGTATCAAAGTCTAGTCATGTTACTGAGAGGTTAGCTGTGATTTGAAAGCGCCCACGATGATTCTGATTCCACAGTAGAGAAGATTCAACCCCACAGAAGGTCTTTAAAGACAAAGTTATGATTGTATTCCATTTCCTCCTTACTGTAGGAGTTCAGCCATTCCTGCAAGGACTTAGTTTAGAGCCAGTGGGAAGATGGTATGTTTATATAGTATCATGGAGGTTTCAAACTGCCAGCAGCAGAAGTATATATGAAAAACTGTTGAATATGCACAGAAATGAGATTCATCTCTCATGAAGTTAGAGGCAGAGGATCCCAGGGATAATTTAGTCCACGCCCATTATCTTACAGGTGAGTACACTGAGGTCTGTAGAAATTAGTCTTAAAAACACCTACCTCTAGGCTGTGATGAAAGACATAAAACTTAAAAGCCAGTTCTAATGGAAATAAGTGATTTGGTTTAATAATGTTGAGAATCAATAATTTATGTGTCAGACCTTACATATGGTTTTTGTAAATAAATGATATTGCATATATTTATGTAACAGTGCTTTGCATATATCTGGCACTGGCTAAATCTTGTTGACTTAGATCAAATGTAAATTTTAAAAAATCAAGATACCAGTGGTGAATCCAGCCCTCTTTTTCCAGTCTGGAAAAAAATCTGATTGGGAGGTGGTGCAATGCAGAGGTTAAGAACTTACATGCTAGAGTTTGACAGTCCTGAGCTTGAATCACGACTCTGTTACTGACTAGCTGTGAACCTCTCAGGAAGGCCCTTAGCCTCTATATGCCGCAGTTTCTTGGGATAATTCAGATAATAATAGTACCTGCCTCACAGGGCTGATGTAAGGATCACATGAGTTCATACATGTGAAACACAGCACAGGATGTGATACACAGTAAATGCTTAATAAATATTAGCAGTTTTCACTGTTAAACCTAAAGAATAGAGCCTTAGAAAGATGTAAAATATAGACAACAGCAAAGATAGGAATCATTAGGGATTTAAAAAAATATGTCCACGGACTAGAATTTAAGGTTCAACAAAGCAGTAGAATTTTACTTATTTATTTATTTATTTACACAGGGTCTTGTTCTGTCACCCAGGCTGGAGTACAGTGGTACGATCATAGCTTACTGCAGCCTCAAACTCCTGGGCTCAAACCATGCACCTGGCTCAGCCTTCCAAGTAGCTAGGATAACAGGCATGCACTACCATACCCACCTAATTTTTAAAAATTTTTTTCCCAGAGACGAGTTCTCACTACATTGCTCAGGCTGGTCTGGAACTCAAGCAACACTCCTGCCTCAGCCTCCCAAAGGGCTGGAATTAAAGGCATGAGCCACCATGCCCAGCCAAGCAGTAGAATTTAAAAGCAGTGTTCAAGTATTGATTAACCAGTTACTGCTTTTAAATTCTACTGCTTGGCTGGGCATGGTGGCTCATGCCTTTAATTCCAGCCCTTTGGAAGGTTCTGGATGTTCACTCTGAGACCCCTGTGTTCATTTCTTGGGGTGTACCATGTGCCTCTCTGGGGCGAGGCCACAGTTGGGCTGGTCTTATCAGGTAGGATTAATACAGCTCAGCTGTGACTCCAGTCACCCCAGTGAGTCTTCTGAGGGACTCTGAATGGCACATACAGTGTCCTCATGAGATGGAGATGCCACATGAGTCCTTCAGTGATTCTTGGCTTGCCATGGTAAAATGGGACCTAGCTGGGAAGTGACATGATCAGTTTTGTATTTTTAAAGGAGAACAGAAGACTTCTGAATGGAGAAAGGAAGGCCGACCCACCTGTTTTGCTGTCACCAGCTGTTTCATTGCATGACCTCCTTAAGCTTTTCATGACGCCTTTCTCCCGGCTCAGGTGAGACCAATCATCCATTGGCTCCTCCTCTCCCCCCGGGCTGCTAGGCACCTGCTACCCCTGTTAGGCTTTAATACAAATTTGCCAGTAATTTCCCAGTTCAGGAAGTGGCTCCAATGAGCCTTCTGGCCATCACGATTCATTTCCCTTTCCCATTCTCTGCAGTGGCTACTCCAAATCTTGAATATTCCTGTCCAGCTGTAAATTCCACCCAACTCCTTGTTCTGGGTAGATGTCCTAGATTCCCAGATACGAAAGATAAAGATTTCACACACAGACTCCTTTACTTTCCTCGTCTCCACCTGTGTCCTTAGCCATATCGCCATCTATGACTCTCCTCCCAGCTTCTTTGCTGTCTTCTAAAGCTACTCTGTCTGCTTTGGGGCATACAGACAGACCCTGAATTATGATAGTTTGACTTTACAATGGTGCAAAAGTGACAAGTATTTGGCACATCCCCCAACTTATGATGGGATTATGTCCCAATAAACCCATCGTAAATTGGAATTACCAGAAGTCAAATTCATTTATGATGGGTTTATAGGGAGGTAACCCCATAGTAAATCAAGGAGCATCTGCATTTCTAACCCCCCTCTGAGACCTTCCATCAAAGGTATCAGTTCGCCACTTTTTCCTGTATCTTTAATCTCTTCCCCTAGGGCAGTGTCCTTTCAGCATAGAAACATGCTCAAGACTTCCCACTTTAAGAGAAAGAAACTACCCTCCTTTCACTCTTATCTCTTCCTCCCTAACCTACTATTCCATCTCCCCTTCCCTTCACCAGAAAACTTTTTGTGAGAATAAGCTGCATCCACAGACCCCAATTCCTCGAGTCTGCTGCATTCCATAGCTCACTGCAGTCTGCCTTCTCTGCCACAACCCCACTGGCCGTGCTCTCTCTGAGGCCATTGGTGACTTCCTATGTGTCAAGCCAAGTGGTCCTCTCAGTCTTTTTCACCTACTGACTTTCACGGCATCTAATAATTATTATAACAAATGTTAAAACGAACACAGCAGCTACTGCAAATAGTTATAACAAATTCTTATATAGCACTTAATATTATGTTCCGGGCACTGTTCTAATTCTCACCACAACCCTGTAAGATAGGTACTATTATTATTCCTATTTTGCAAATGAAGCACAGAGAGGTTAGGTGACGTGCCTGCATTCCCAGCGCTAATAGGAGGAAGAGCTGGGACCCAAACTCAGGCATCCTGGCGCCATAATCCCTCTGCACTGCCTGCCATCTTACATTGACGCCCTCTGAAATCATTCTCTTCCCTGGCTGACAGGACGCACTCCTGACCTCCCTCCTGCCCTTTGAGGGCTTTCTGTCCCTGCCCACTTCCCTGTCACTCATCATTTCTGGTGCTCTTCCTAATGTTTATCCTTAGCCTTCCTCTATGCTCACCCTGCCCATGATCTTTAATCTTTTTGAACCATGGAGCTGACAAAATTAGCTGAATGCTGACGATCACCAGAAAATGCTTACGTGGATACGCACTCAAACTTGGCGCATAATTTCAGAGTCCTCCACGTGCTCTGAAGCTATTTCAGGATTCCCAAGGAGGCCATGGGCTTCACACTGACAACTTCTACCCCAGGCTCACCTGAAACTTACCTCTAATCTTTTGCCTCCACTTAAGGCAACATCAATCACTCCCTTCTTGTTTATACATTCATCAGAAGGGGCAGAGTGTTAGTTTTCACAATCTAACATCCCCACTGGATGGTAAGCAACCTGAGGGCACAGGCCCTACTGGTGCCTAGCACAACACATAACTCGTAACAACGTCATAGACAGTAAATAAAACTTGGTCAATTGGATGTGTTTATGGAAATGATGCTGTTCTGTTTTACCATGGCATGATCTGGATGTTACAACAAAAATATAGCACTGTGTGGAAGTTTAGGGGATAGAGACAGTCCCCCAATGGCACAAAGGGAAGCAGCGTAAAAGAGCACGTTGAGTCACATGCACAGAGAAGACCTGTAAGGAGAGCCAGGGGCTGACCCCGAGATCAGGGACTCACCCTGAGAAGGGGTGTGAGTGCTCCATGGAGGAGCCAGGGGCCCATCAGAGTCAGTCGCCCTCACCCCCTCTTATCCTCCAGCCTGAGGACAGGTAACCCTGAGGGGATCGGCCTTGAAGAGAGGTAAGAGGTAGTGTCTGATGGAACCTCTGGGAGCCAGGTGTGCCTTGCAGGTTGGCTGCCCTTCCACACAGAGGAGAAGGGCAATCCTCACTGAGAAGCCAGGATCCTCGGGGCTCTGCTCATCTGCCCACCCGCTGGCCTCGAGCCCCGGCTCTGACCACAGGCAGGGAGGCCGTGTCACCTGGGGAAGAGGCTCACTCAATACAGCTCTTGCCAATGGGTGTTTTTGTCCTGGTGAGGCCACTCACTTGTTCCTCCCTTTTGTCACCCACTCCTCGGCAACCCGGCGACGCTCTGAGATGCTCAGGGACAGGCCTTCTCCGGTTGTGCCATTCACTGTTCCAAACAAAGAGTCAGTCAGTGGGACAAACTAGTACCTTCTGCTCCTCCAAGTCTGGAAGTGCAGGGTCAGAAACCCCTGCTTAAGAGGAAGGGACACAGGGAAATATCAGAGGATAGAATGGGGAGGCGAAAATGCTGTGTTTCCATTTGCACTTCACACTCTATCTTTTTTGCACCTTCACCTTGTCAAAAGCAGTAGGAAAGTTAGTTGTGGCTTGTAATTACAGATCTGTCCTTGCCTTCGGGGACAGATAGCAAATATTTTGAATGGAGACAGAGATAACTGCCCACATTTTGGGCCAATCTCCAAACACACCACCCAGTTCTCTATCTGGGTGTGGATGGCAGGAAAATCAACAGCATCTAGTACTGGGATGTCAAGGAGCTGTCAGTGGGAGTTACACAAGGTGAGCACTTTTGTACACACGGATCTCAAACTACCTCCGTCCACAGTTGGACATGATGGTAGTGCTTGTGTTTTTAATGACACTTCATAAATGAGCACAAAGGATATGAATATTTCTTACACCAAGCACTCTCAGATACTCATTTATTCTAATAACCCAGAAAAGTAGAAATTATTATTCTCATTTACAAATGATAATATGAGGCCTGAAACACTAAATAGTTTAAGTTTGAATCCAGAGCTGTGTGATTCCAAAGCACGTCCTCTTTCTTCTTTCTCTTCTATTACAATCATCTCTTAATGGATCACAGTAATATGCCAATGGCAGCAGGAGACATTACTGAGCCTCATGCATATGGCAGCACTTCATGTCTCTAAGCACAGAGCACTGGGTTGGAGGCAGCAAGGGGGAGTGATAGTGTTTCTATCACTCTGGGGGCTCAAGTATGCTCCAGCTGTGGGGATGGTTCCCTCTTCCTCCCTATACCCAGGGGAGACTTGCAGCCCTTTAAGGAGTAAGAGTCTGCCTTCCCACTATGGCTCGGAGCTGTAGAGAGACACTGAGTGGTTCTGCAATCAGGTCTTGGTTGGACATGCAGCCCAGGACACCTTTTCACGTGCGTTTTAACGTGCTCTGATTATGACCATGGTACCTCCAGCACTGCAGGGCTCCTGTAGGTAGAGCAGCAGCTCAGAGCCAACGTGTGATGTCCTCAGAACGGTCAGCTTAATTGCAGATTAAGTATGGTTGTCAGGCTTATCATGTTCAAGGTATCCAGACCTTGAACATGATAAGCCTGAAATAAATGGGGATAACTGCTAGTCCTGTGAATCCATTGTGTGCCGCATTAGGGTCTTTCATCCATTCACAATTTGAAAGCTTTGAAAGGTCAGGCAAAGACAGAATAAAGCCCAATCTTTTTTTTTTTTTTTTTTTTTGAGACAAGGTCTTGCTCTGTTGCCCAGGCTAAGAGTGCAGTGGTGTCATTGTAGCTCAATGCAAGCTCAGACTCACAGGCTCAAGTGGTCCTCCTGCCTCAGACTCCTAAGTAACTGGGACTATAGGTGTAGGCCACCACACCCAGCTATTCTCTTTTTTGTAGAGATGGGGTCTCACTATGTTGCTCAGGCTGGTCTTGAATTGGCCTCAAGGGATCCCTCTGCCTCAGCCTCCCAAAGCGTTAGGATTACAGCCCTGAGCCACCACGACTGGCCAGAACAGAACCCATTGTTAAGAGAGAGAAGAGGGTTTAGTCCTTACTTAAGAGGGTTTGGTTGTTACTTTAGCACTTCTTGGCTGAATGGCCTATGGCAACCTAAAGAGTTTATCTGAGTTATAGATTTTCATCTCTGCATGGAGGTAAAGACAATACCTTATCTGTGGGCATATTCTCAGATGTGATAATCTCTTGAGGTGCTTTGTAGGTCTAATACTGGTGAGTCTACAAATTCACAAATTTTAGTTAGCTTAGCCAGGCTTCATCGTAACCTGTGACACAATGTCTGACCTCTTGGCTAGTAACCAGGTGAGACCTACATTCTAAGGACTGAGCTAGAGACATGCAGAGAAAGCCCCAAAGGTGACTTACCAAAAACGTTCTTCACTCCCTGTTCTTTCACAAGATAATCCACATACTGACCAATTACTGAAAAGTTGATTTCTCTAAAAGACACAGGAAAAATCGGAAAGAATACATATTTAGTCTTTTTTAAAGATTCTTCAGCTAATCCCCAGGTGTATAAACTGCCCTCTCATTAGTAGTTATTGAAAACCTACTTAGTTTGTGAAATGCTTAGCTTGCTCCGAATAATGCCTGGGTTGTTTTTGTTTTTGTTTTCCTGGATTTAGTGATTACTCAGCCACATGGGCCTCACTTAAATGAGAAAAACACTACTATTTATGAACAGAGGGTTTACTTTTAAACCTCATCACAAACAATATTTTAAAAGTAGTTATCTAATTATATTTTGCCTGTTTTGGGGAAGATTGATGGGGGCATGGTTAATTGAGAACTTTATGTTTTCCAATTGCTGAGAAACAATTGTTTCTTAGGCTTACAGGATAGGAAAATTCAGTCTTAATAATTTAAGAATTTTAGCACTTAATATCTATGACAATCCCAGGCCCCACACAGCCCTACCCAGCCAGAATCTGCATTTTAACAATATCCTCCCCCTCCGTAATCTGCATGCATTCTGCAGTTTGAGGCGCCCCGACCTTGTAAGCATCTGATGGTTAAGGTTAAGGGCTCTTAAAATCATCATGATTTTAAAATCCAGAAACTGACTCACACACAAATTGCATTAAGCAACCTGTCCTCAGTCAAAATGCAGGTGGGGAGGATGGGTGATGGAGAGTGAACTCTGAAGGAAAACTGGGCCGCCAGTCTGGGTTAAACGTTGCAGAACCCACTGCCAAGAACACAAAGTACTGGTTGGCTGCCATCAGCACTTCCGTCAGTGGGTCCAGTGGGTCCGGAGAATCCTAATTGTAGCCTTATTAACATTCTTTTCATCTTTACATACTGTATTTCTCAAACAACAAAAATAAAACAAAAAAAATCTGATGCATCTAGGAAACAAAGACATCAAAGGGCCTTTGTCAAAAGGACTAGGAACAAGAAGAGACAGAACAGAAAACAGCTGACTCTGAGACTAAAGGGAAAGATACTAAACACAAAGAATGCATAGGCGATCACTGCCCGCAACAGTGCTCCCAGAAAAGACAGCCAGTGGGCCTGAGCCTGCCACTGGGAAAATGTGTGCTTTGATGCAGTTATGCGGCCTCCAAGGGGTGCAAACCACTTTCTTTACGGCTCATGCCCCATATCCTAACACTGCCCCTTCCTGCCCTCGTCTGTCCCGGGCACACAAGTGCTCAACAAAGGCTGGATGAAGAAGTGGTGATGTGGGAACTGACCATGACAAAATCATCACAATCTCTACATTTACAAACAGCTTAGCACCACACTTGCATGATGTTTTGAAATGTTGCGATTACTTTACTTTTGGAGACAGTCTCACTCTGTCACCGGGCTAAAGTCCAATGGTGTCATCGTAGCTCACAGCAACTTTAAACTACAGGGCTCAAGCACTCCTCCTGCCTCAGCCTTGCAAGTATCTGGAGCTACAGGCACGCACCACCACACCCAGCTAATTTTTCCACTAATACTTTTAGTAGAGACAGGTCTCACTCTTGCTCAGGCTGGTCTCAAACTCCTGAGCTCAAGCTATCCTCCTGCCTCAGCCTCCCAGAGTGCTGGGATTACAGGTGTGAGCCATTGTGCCCGGCCTTCACTATTACTTAATCGAGTAAAGGAAATAATGTATATAATGAAAATAAAGAGGAAAATATAATAAAGGCTATGACTGAGTCAAAAGTTAAGTATATAGGGGTTCAGAAGAGGGACTGATAAATTACAGTTAGGGAGGCTGGGAAGGAGACATCAAGGAGCTGGATTTGGAAGAATAAATAGGACAAGACCTTATGATCCTCCTTCCTGCTGACATTCTTGAGATGTGCTATTTGTCTGGCCCTATTCTGGTATCCTCTTCTTTCTAGAAAGGTGGCTGCACGCTTAGGCAGATCTAGGCCGCGATGTGGCACTGGAGGCTCCTTCTTTCCTCAGTGAACCTCACACTGTTTCGTGGCCTCAGTGGGTTGGGCTTCCGCCTACACTTACTCCGTCCCCTGTCACACTCCCTCAAGCCTTGCTGGGCACAAGCTACCCATTTGACAATCTCACTCAGGTTGGGGGTGATGCATTATCCATCCCTGTAATAAAGGAGAAAGCAGCTTGCTGCTGCTTATAAAATGCCCCTAACCTACAGGAATGACAATTATTGTAGAGTCTGGGGAGTAGTGGCAGAGTCAACCAGAAAATGTCCTTGGACTTAAGGCCTTTTGGAACTACCAAATATCCTTAGAGAGATCAAAGCTTGAAAAGGGGCAACCTCTACATGTATTGTTTGACTTTCACAATATCAAATTTTCTTTTCTTGTTAAAAAAAAAAAAACCAACAACCTTATTTGAAAAGCCAGAATATGCGACCACACCAGGGCTACATTTCTGCATAGCCAGAAAGAGCAGTGATCCCTTTTAGAGGCCCCGATGCTCCCCAGGCGTTTCGGATCCCTGCCTGACTTTGCAGCCCTGGACCGAGATGCTCAGCAGCTCCAGGCACGAGTGGCCTGGTGGAAGCATCCAGAGCTGCTATTGTATTTGTTACAGAGGTCCCCAAAATGGCAGGGTTAGGTGGCAACCTGATAATTCTCTTTGGGGACTTTGCTCCCACCCTACTCTACCTTCTCCTGGTACCTAGGTCCATTTTCATCTCTGGAGGCCACTAGCAATTATGAGGAAGTCACTAGAGAGAATGGGAACGAGACTGGATTGTTCTCCCCACCTCCTGGGTGTTTGGAACTCAGTGCTCACAGAAGTGAGAGGTGACACAAGTCAGGCATCTTTTCTTCCTCTGTGAGCCCCCAGAACACATCTAACCACTGGGCCACCTCAGGGGAGAATGGCCCAGAACCAAATTCCACGCTTACTACAGTCATTCTCATACTTAACGCCTGTTTAATGTTTTAATTTCAATTCCCTGGGTTCAGATTATTTGCCTTGGGTGTATGATTTTTTTTTCTTAGAGATAGGGTCTTGCTATGTTGCCCAGGCTGGTCTCAAGTGATCCTCCCACCTCAACCTCTTAAGTAGCTGAGACCACAGGCATGTACCACCATGCCCCTTGATTTTTTAAGAAATAAAAGTACTTAATTTTTTTTCTATTACAGAAGCTATATGTTTATTTTAGAAAGTACATACAATAAAAAAGAAAACAAAACCCACTCAGGATCTCTTTGGCAATGATTCCTAGTTTGATATTTTTCTATTTCTGAATACACAATGTATTATTTTCTTATCTATGTAGCCATATTATACATAGTTTTATATTTTTTAATTTAGCATTCTGAATTAAACATTTTCCCACATTTTTAGATATTCTATTACTATATTGTCTATATAACATTCCATTCATAGATGAACATCATAAATTTATCTAATCTTCTATTCTTTCTTAGACATGTAGTTTATCCAAACTATATCATAGGAGGAAACTCATATTGTTTTTTAATCACAAGTTGAGGTCCAGAGTGGGTGAATTAGGAAACTTCATGTAGACTCTACTATTCTTCGCTTAGGGTCTAAGGATAATAGAATTTTTCCAAAGTGGCTTTTCAGAGAGAGAGCCCTATTGCTGTCTGTTCCCTCTCCAGGTGCATGACACATCGTCAGAGATTTTCACTTTACTTGAGAACACAGAATCCACAGGACAGGCAACTGGCATCATGTGGTATGCATGTCAGGAAATCTGACTTTCCACGTTCTTTTGCCTCTTAAACAACTCTCAGCATTCAAAATCAGATACAAGTTATATATGCTTTTGACAAAATAACCGTTTGGTTACTTCAAAACTCCTTCAGCAGACAAGCAGGCAGGGACTCAACTGCCCACCCTGTCGGAGGTAGAAAATGTTCTGTCCTGGGAGTCTCGGTAGACTCCCAGACACTGTTAAAAAGACAGTAATTTATGCCACTCCAAATGCAGCAGGCCAGGCCCTTTCTCACTGGAGTAACAACTTTGTTTTTTACCAAAGGCTGTTGTAAAGATTTTCCTCCTAAAGCCAAGCACATTTGAGGGGGGGAAAAAACCTGTTTTTCTTGACTTTCTGGCCAATCTGAAGTGGACTTTCTATTCTAACGACTGCACTTGCCTAAAGGAAAAAGCGACTTCTTGCAACAACTAAGGAAAACAAAAGTTTTTAATTTCAATGTACAAGAAGGTGAGGGATGGGTAGATAAAGATCTCCCTTTCTAGCTATGTGGTTTAGGGCATGTCTGGTTGCCTTTAGGATCTTAGTTTCTTCAACTGCAAAAGTAGCTGTAACAGCTCTCTCAAGGAGCTGCGGTCAAGATTAAGCTGGAACATAGATGCAAACGCCCAGCATGACGACAGACAGCACTTAGTGTTAGCTCCCTTTCCTCCTTTTCCTTGCCCATCAGCACCAGTCATGCCTGTAGTAAACTCGCTTATGAAATAAAATTTACCATAACCATGCTAGATGCTGAAGATGCAAAGATAAATACGATACATGCTAATCCTTGTATGTTGTCTGGCATTCAACAAAGACCTGTTGAATAAAGCTAAGCAGCTCGAAGACTGCTGGAAGAAGTAGGCAAGTAACAAAATGTTATTGTAATAATTATTATCAACAAATAATTTTGACGCAATGCAAAAAGGCTGCTGTGAGATCACACAGGAAGGACCCTCTAACTTTCTTTTTTAATGGGAAAAGGGGAAGAATTACCAGAGGATGGTTTTGATGGATGAACAGAAGTGTTCAAGTTGAGTAAGAAAGAATAGGGTGGTGGCAGAAAAGGGCAGAGGAAACAATGTGTGGAGGCACAGAGGGAAGAGAGGGTATGGAGTGTTTGGGAAAACAGAAGTGAAGCAGGAAAGGCAGATTGTGAAGGACTTCCTCTGCCATCCCAGGGAATCTGGGCGTTCATCTTTAGATCAGTTCATGTCAGACTTTAATGTGCTAAAGAACCATCTGGGGATACCCTGTTGAAATGCAGGCTCTGATTCAGTGGTATATGGTAGGGCCTGAGATTCTGCATTTCTGCCAAGTTCCCATGTGACGTTGGAGCAACTGATCCATGGACCATGCAGTGAGTAGCAGGGCTTGGACAAGAGGGAGTCAACAGAGGTTCCTAAAGAGGAGAGTGGCATGGTCAGATTTATTACTTAGGGTTAGGGTTAGGGTTGTCGCTGGGCTACAGTGTGGAAGATGGACTAGAGTTACAGGTACTTTATACATTCTTATTTAATGGTGATCACCACACTATCCCTAACGACATAGCACCAGAGGACTGCAGACTCTTAGAGTTGGAATGGGTCTTAGAGATAACGTGGTTGAACTCTCTTTCTTTACAGAATATGAAAGAGCACTCTCAAAGGTGACAAGACCTCCCCAGGGTGAGACAGCTAGTTCGTAGCAAAGCTGGGGGTCAAGGACCCACATACTTTAAGATCCATTCAACCATGTTCTTTCTGGCAACTTCTCTACTCCAGAACATCAACTTATATTCAGAGAGCTGAATCATGAATATTCATTGGAATTAAGAAGAAAAAAGGGCCGGGCGCGGCGGCTCACGCCTGTAATCCTAGCACTCTGGGAGGCCGAGGCGGGTGGATTGCCCGAGGTCGGGAGTTCGAGACCAGCTTGAGCAAGAGTGAGACCCCGTCTCTACTAAAAATAGAAAGAAATGATCTGGCCAACTAAAAATATATATATATAAAAAAATTAGCCAGGCATGGTGGTGCATGCCTGTAGTCCCAGCTACTTGGGAGGCTGAGGCAGTAGGATGGCTTAAGCCCAGGAGTTTGAGGTTGCTGTGAGCTAGGCTGATGTCACGGCACTCACTCTAGCCTGGGCAACAGAGTGAGACTCTGTCTCAAAAAAAAAAAAAGAAGAAAAAAGGATGCAAGGGAATAGGCCTTGTTCAGCCACTCTGAATTATGGTGGCTGTGGTATACTGTACAAGCCAGGTTACGAAGTGGCAGGTCACATGGCAGTATTTCCTGGTATTAGATGCCATGTGTTCCTTCCTTCCTCCCGTGTCTTAGAAACATGCCAGAAGTACAGATTCCCTTGTGGGTAAGTACGTAAATGCCTACCTGCTCTTGGTGGGTTTCCAAAACTGCTTTGTACCTACAGGAATGTTTGATGGAGCAGGTGGTGGGAGAAAAGGCAACTAACATAGCTTGCATACCTACTATGCTATATGCGGACATGCACTACTTAATCTAATCTAATTTAATTCTTACAAGGCCTCTACAAAGAATGCATTCTTATTTTGATTTCACACCTCAGAAAAGTGAGGCTCCTAGAAAAGGGAATTGATGAAAAAATAGTGAAATGGTGAAAATAGAGAAAATAGTGAAATGGAGGCAGTGGGGCCAGAGGTATTTGGAAAATGGAAAAAGATTCAGAAAAGCAGATTCAGTTTAGTTATCTCCAATGGATGGGGCCTGGCATTCCAGGAAAACAGAAGAATAGGGAGGAAGAACACACTGACACCCTCAGTGGGTCCTAGATGAACAAATAAGAGTTTAAGAAGCCACTTCCAGGCTAAGAGGGGTCTTGTTAAAAGGTTAAAGTAGCATGGGGCAGATGTAGTGTTTTTGTGCTTAGGGACAGGCTCTCACTCTGTAACAGGAAGTAAATCCTGCCTACTCATGCCATCACATGTCTCCTGTTTTATCTCTCCAACAAGTGGCTGATGCATTGAGAAACAGCTGATTTCAGCCTTTCTTAGAACTTGTGGAAAGGCAGACATAACAGGAAAAAAAAAATGTTTTTAACCAGCTCAGTAATCTAAATGCCATCTCAGCAAGTCTTACTGAGGCCCAGTGAGGATGTGATTTTTCATGAATCTTAGGAGGTGTTCGTCTTGGACTCCAGTGATCTAAGGGAGACTTGTGATGTGGGCAACTCTGAATGAGAATACTAGAAGTCATAAGAAATTTCATCTACTTTAAAGGGGTAGGGTTAAGATTTACAAATTCAGCAACAGATGACCAAAAAAAGAGAAGTCCTTTTAAAAGGTATCTTAAATACCCCATCTTCCATTTACCTCTGTCTTATGCCATAATAGCAGGTCAAACTTATTGACCTCAGTGCATATTGACCCTGTACTAAGCACTGTTGTATGGATTAGCTCATTTAACACTCATAATTCATGATGTAGGAAGGATTATTATTATATTTTACAGAGGAAGAAAGGAGATGCTTAAAGCAGCCAGCATTCTGTTTCGGCAGTCTGACTCCTCTGACAGGTTAAAAACATTTAGCTCCCGGAGGTGGCTGCATCCCCTTTCTGTCAGTGGCAGCATTCAAGGAGGGGTTGTGCACCGTGCGCGGCCACCTACGGCACATGGCCATAATCTGAGGGGGCCAGCACAGGGGCTGCCATAGTATTCATCTGAAGCCAAAATACTTGCCTGGGTAATGATTACTCAACAACCATCTGTTGTTACTTCCCAGCACCCAACACGTAATCAACGTTGAAATGAGGCTATAAACGTGACTAAGGGGTCTAACCTTGCAGATACCCTCCCACTTTCCATGAATGGCCTGGGGGGGAGTCATGCAGATGTCTAGGGACAGGATCCCGAGAGGGACCAGGACAGTGCTCAGTATCAAATCATGCTGAAATGGGATTCTCCTCATCCACTTCTATGGGTCACATCTGGGAAACCCAGGGCTGTGGTGAATTCACTTTGTGGAGCTACACAGGGAGAAAGGCAAGCTGCCATTTCTCACCTCCTCCCTGTCGCTCTGCGACACAGTGCTGCTCTGACTTGGGGGAGTCAGAGACAGTTCAGAAGGGTGACTGACAGAAGCTGCCATTTGGCAACAGTACCCCAGAGGTGCAGAGTCTTAAGTGACTGTCACTGCAGAGAACGTCTGTCCTTTTCAGTTGAATGAGAACAGATCCCTTCATGGCCCCAAATGATAGTTACCCATTCTCAGTCATCGGCGTGATGGTTGCGGCAACAAGACCCTGAAGTTTCTTCTTTGGGGAGGCCATTGAGCTGCCGGCAAGTCTGGAAAACATACAACATCATTTCTCTCTTTCTTCAAGGAATGTGGATTAATGATAAAACTCCTAGGCAAAGTCCATTTCTAGTTTTAGAACTGTAAAATGTGATTACAAGTACACAAACACACAGAGCAAGTAAAAGAAGATAAAATTCCAGAGCTTAATTCTACGGGGGAGAAAACTTTAAGACAGGAGAGGGTAGACCTGGCAAAATACTACGTAGAAGGACTCTCGTTTTATTATATACATGATAGAGGCAATCTGAAACCTCAAAGGGTAGCGGGAACAACAGCAGTCTCAAGACAGAGCTTGAACCTAACTCAGGTAAGTCAAATATAAAAAGAATTACAGGCATCCCTTAGTGAGGGCAGGGGATTGGTTCCAGGACACTCTGCCACCCCCCACCACTTGCCCCCCCCATCCCCACATATACCAAAAATCTACACATGCTCAAGTGTCACAGTGGCCCCCTCCCATGCAGGGGGTTTTCACCCCACAAATACTGCATTTTCTTTTTTAGAGAGGTGGGGTCTCGCTCTGTTGCCCAGGCTGGAATGCAGTGGCATGATCATAGCTCACTGCAGCCTCGAATTCCTGGGTTTAGGGATCCTCTCGTTTCAGCCTTCAGATAGCTGGGACTATAGGCATGTACCACTACAGCTTGCTAATTTTTTTCTTTTTAGAGATAGGGGTCTTGCTATGTTGTTCAGGCTGGTCTCGAGCTACTGGCCTCAAGCAATCCTCCTGGCATTACAAGCATGGACCACTGTGCCCAGATGAACAATTTGGTTGGAAAAAATCATGTAAGGGAACCCATGCAGTTCAAACCCATGTTATTCAAGAGTCAACTATACTATTACTGAAATTAAAATATGGTTATAAAAAAAGAATATTCTTTTCTCTTTCCATAGCTTCATTCTTTTTAGTTAGAATCGCACCGAAAACCAGCACCTAAACTCTTTACAGTTTCACTGTGATTTACATAACTATCTTCAGATTTACCTAACTATCCTCTCATATCCTAATTTTTCCCAGTTTTGCCCAGTTTTCCTGGCTCTAGTTAACCACGTAAACTGCGTATTCACCTCTCTCTTCCCCACTAGAGCAGGCTCCCGGAAGAAGGAATGTTTCATTAGCCTTTGCCTTCCCTGCATTGAGCCCTCTGATTGATGCCTGGTGTTCAGTTGGGAAGTGAAGAATGTGGGTGATTGAATGAGATGTTTAGACTGTGGCTGGATGGTGACTTCCCCAGACAGGAAGCTCACTGCTCAAAGAGTCAACCCACACCACTCATTTGGGGCCAGAGGCTCCCTTACTACCTGGCAGAGAGTGCACCTATCCATAATCAGTGTGTAAAAGATCCAACATAGGCAACAAGAGGCAACAGAGCAGAGTGGTTAACAGCCGGGGTTTCACAGGCAGACCGCCTGGCTCAACTCCCAGCTCTGACACTTGCTAGGTATAGAAGCATTATTATTTTGGGGACTGTAAGACATAAAAAGCCACATATGCATTTCAAAGCCACAAATGCAATGTCTAACAGTTGAAGAAGAAAATAAAATATCATCAGATAGTATTTGATGGCAATTCTACAAAAGACAGTGGGCTTACTAGCAAATACAACGATGTCTATAGGTGATAGACAAGAGGGGTTATGTTATAGTTCTGACATCGCTGGCACATCTAAAACTCAATGCCCACTATACTTAAATTCGACCCACGTGAAGTAGTACTTAATTATGAGCTATCTCATTTTGTTTGCCCTTATAACTGTTAATCTCATCTCTCCAAACAGGAGAATAAATTTCTGAAGTACAGAGACCATATCATCTTCTACTCTTTCTGTGTCCTCCAAGAGGCCTGGCTCAGATGAGCCCTTTTTGTGGAAAGCACACACGATACCTCCCCTTGCAAACAGACACGTTTCCACTTGCTCCTGAAATTAAGCCCAAATCCTACCTGTGGCTTTGTACGATATTGAAGGGCAATAAAGGGGAGCCTTACTAGAGCTATAGGATACTACAATTTCTCTGATTTTTTCCTAGTTCAAATATGAAGGCCGGGCGCGGTGGCTCACGCCTGTAATCCTAGCTCTGGGAGGCCGAGGCGGGTGGATCGCTCGAGGTCAGGAGTTCGAGACCAGCCTGAGCAAGAGTGAGACCCCGTCTCTACTAAAAATAGAAAAGAAATTATCTGGCCAACTAAAAATATATATACAAAAAAATTAGCCGGGCATGGTGGCTCATGCCTGTAGTCCCAGCTACTAGGGAGGCTGAGGCAGTAGGGTCGCTTAAGCCCAGGAGTCTGAGGTTGCTGTGAGCTAGGCTGATGCCACGGCACTCACTCTAGCCTGGGCAACAAAGTGAGACTCTGTCTCAAAAAAAAAAAAAAAAAAAAAAAAATATGAGACTAAAAGTTTAGAAAGAGGAGTGTAATCACCTGGCCCTTGGGGAAAACACAAGATGAGAAATCGTAACAGGTAGCTCTAATCTGTGGACTTCCTACGACCACCTTCATTACAATGGGCAGGCCTTAGCCTCTGAGCCCTAGAGGCCAATAACATAGGCCCTGTCTCCCCAGAGGAATGTCTGAGCATCACGAGATGGATGCTATGTCTGCTATACATCTTCACCTGGCACTCCTACAAATATGTCCACTCAAGATACCCAAAGGGAACCTGCCATCTCATCCTCTAAATCTGCGGTCAAAGCTTCATCTACACAGCCGGTCCCCATCGCTCGCATCACCACCAGAGCTCCGCCTCCCCACAACCCCTGTCTCTCATCACCCCCCACCTGCGGGAAAACTGTCTTCCATGAAACTGGTTCCTGCTGCCAAAAAGGTTGGAGACAGCTACTCTGAATGATGTCCTCTTCTGTTCCTTACTGTGAGGGGTGAGAGGACCAGCTCTGGAGTCAGGCCTCATGGGTCTGCATCCCGGCTCCACCGCTTACCAGCTGGGTGACCTTAGGCCTGTTACTTGACCTCTCTGTGCTTCAGTTTCCCCTTCTGTAAATGAGGATAATAGTAATCGTATTTCATAGGGTTGTTGAGAGAATTAGATGAATTAATTCATGTAAAATAATTAACAACAGTGCCAGGCACAGAGTACATATTCAGTGCCCTGCATGAAGTCTTGTGTGATGGGTATAGGACGGTCAGAGTATAATTCCCTTATTGGCATCATTTTCCCAGTCATCGCCACTCTACTGGTGCTTCCTCCCCAACCCTTACTACTCATGTCTATTCAGGGGTGAAGTCATTTCAATTCTGTTATCTTCTTCCCTGGCAAGCCTTCCTTTCCCCCTTACTGCTACAACTCGCCTCTTATCTAGACCAATGGGCACTACCCCAAGTCCACGGGGCCCAAGAAGGTTCAACTGATAAGTCCTGAGTGCTTGAGTCAGCATTAAAAGTCTCCTAAATCAAACAGTACTAGGCTGTTCAGGCTAAATAGATTCCCGTTTTTTTCTTGTGCTTTTGGCTGCATTTATTTCATACTTTGGGTAGTAACGCTGATATTTTTAGCATATGGTCAGAGGCTCAGAGTGGCAGTTTTATGTGTGTCTTTGATGGAAAGAAATCAAATTAATTACCACTTAAATACAGTTTGATTAGTTAAAAAATTCAAATCATGGGGCCCATGGGAGTGTAGGATGGGGGTTGGGAATCACTGTCCTAACCCCCACTCTCCCTTCCTGCTTCAATCCACACAAACTGACAGATTAATCCTCCAGTAACACTGGCGTTTCTGGTTTTTGTCTTTGCCTTGTTCAGAAAATGCCAGTAGGATAAATACCTAACTCTCTGGCCTGGGTCTCTATTCAAATCTTCATGCCTGTAGTGCACTTGCCCAGTTGAACTAACTGTTCCTATTGCTCCTGCCTACCATGCACTGGCTGCTTTGTTCCCTCAGCCTAGGCAACTTTTCTTTTTCTTTTTTGAGACAGAGTCTCACTCTGTTGCCCGGGCTAGAGTGCCATGGCGTCAGGCTAGCTCATAGCAACCTCAAGCTCCTGGGCTCAAGCAATCCTTCTGCCTCAGCCTCCCAAGTAGCTGGGACTACAGGCATGTGCCACCATGCCCGGCTAATTTTTTCTATATATTTTTAGTTGTCCAGCTAATTTCTTTCTATTTTTAGTAGAGACAGGCGTCTCACTCTTGCTCAGGATGGTCTTGAACTCCTGACCTTGAGCTATCCTCCCGCCTCGGCCTCCCAGAGTGCTGGGATTACAGGCTGAGCCACCACACCCAGCCCTAGGCAACTTTTAAAACTCACTTTCAAATCCAGGGAATTCCTTGATTCCCCAAACTGAATATAATTTCTTAAACCCTCAGATTGATTGCCCAAACACTTGGTTTTCATAAAAGGTCAATACATTAAATAAATAGTAAAGTTTGCTGGCTTTGTGAACTGTGAAACTCCTATAGGAAGACATGGGATAAATGATCTCAACAACTTTAACAGAGAATGACCAATGTTTTTAAAATTCGAGTTTTAAATAAACGGGAATGTTATGCTTTTGAAATTCTTTATAGTTTGTATCAAAAGCAAATGGTTAAAATGATGTTCTCCAGCCTAAGGCTTTAATGTGCATTTAGAATGTTATTACTGAAACACTGGGGAGGAGGTATTACTTTTGAAATCTTATACCTCCATCCACATATAAGAACAATGTGTGCAATGAATTAAAGCTGTCTAAATTAAATTATTTTTAAAAGGGCAAAGTTTAAAAGTCGGGATGAGCAGAGGGAAATAAAAGGAGAGGGAGAGGGAGGGAGAGAATGTAGCCCTGGACAAGGAGAATGACTTGAGAGAGAACTACTTGGAGAAGAGGAAATAGAAATAGAGACACAAAAACAAAACAAAAAAGCAGGAATTAACAACCAATTTCTGTTAAAATTAAGGGTTGTGTGTTAGATTTAATCATTAAGCTCCCTTCCGCTCAATAGTTAACTCCGATCATTCTGAGAAAGGGGTCTTTGGAGACTCGGCGGCTATGCGGTCGGCAAAGAATCCACGGGAGTGGGTCTCTCTGACACTGTCCCGTGCGGACACTTGCCCCAGGCCGCGGGGGTGTCGCACTCAACCTCCTCCAGCTCCGTTTCCCAGCGTATCTACCTCCCCCGTTACCTCCGGGTCGTCACCATCTCACCCACCCCGAGGAAAGGCCCCTGCGCCCCTCTGCCCGCTGCCCGGGTGGTCCGGCTGTCCGCGTCGGTCGGTGCGCTCGCCCGGGCCGCCGCTGCGCTCGGCCACCCCCGGGCGCCCTTTATCGCCGCGGCCGCCGGGCCCAGGACCACGTGCCGCCGCGCCCGGGGAGCCTGGGGATTGTAGTTCGGCGCTTCCACCCAGGGCGTGCGCAGAGCCTCCGGCCCGGAGCTCCGCGACGTTTGCAAACCTGCAGGTTACTCCTCCCGGTGTTGCCCGCACGGAGTGGGCGCGGCGCCCCGGCTCTCCGGGGGTTGCAGCATCCGAGCTTGCAGCCCGGCGCCCGGGAGCGCGCGGCTTACCCGCGCCACCCGCGTCCAGACCTCTCCCGCCGCCCGTCCTGCACAGCCGTCCTTTCCGCTTGCTGTCGCTGCGGGGCCCGTCCCCGTCTTAGCTTTCCTTCTCTTGCCCAGGGCCCTGCAGTGCCGCGTGTCTCGTGGTCCTGGGTTGTGAGGTTGGGGCTTTAGCCCCAGAGGCGTGTTGAGAACTCTGGTTCGGCTGTCTCCGTGCCGTCGCCGCTACCCAGCCCTGCAGGCTCTCGTGTTAGAGAGATGTGCGGATTTTAAAGTGGATTAGCTATTGTGAACTAAAATAAAATTTTAAGGCTCACCACCACCCCCCGGACCGGCTGACTAAATGGACCCCCTGGTGGCCAAAGGAATATCCTAAAACTAAATTGCCTGCCAGGAGGAAGGAGGTCAGACGTGCCTTACCTTGTCCCCCTCCCTTCTTGAGGACGTCCTTTGTAACCCATTAACAGGCCTAAGGGTATGCAAGACAAACCTGCAAGTCCTCAATTTACACAACAAATATATGCTGATGGCTTATCTCTGATAAACAGAAACTATGTTAAAACATTCCAAGCCTTTAGACAAAGCTTCATGTCTTTAACCAATTACAAGCCAAAGAATCTTTAAACCCACCTTGGAGATGGCCCACCTTTCCAGGCCAAACCAATGTACGCCTCCCACATATTAATTTATGACTTTAGCTGTAACCGCTGTCTCCCTGAAATGTGTAAAATCAAACTGTAACCCAACCATATCGAGTCCACTTGCTCAAGGCTTCTTGGGCGTGGCTCGGGGTCATGGTCCTCAAATTTGGCTCAGAGTAAATCTCTTTAAAATTATTTTACAGAGTTTGGCTTTTTTTTCCACTGACACTATCAACACAGGAGCTTTTCTGTCATTTTTTTGGAGAATAATTATTTTAACCAAAATGTCTCTATTCACAAGAATATCAAGAGTCTATTTTCTGAGATCTTCCACTATGTTAATAAACCAACAACAGAGCCAATAGACAAGTCCTCCACTTTCTATTGCTGATGTGATTCAACCTCAATTTTGCATAAAAGGCGATGGCTGATGCTTATTATTTCATTTAAAGAAAATAAATTTTCCAAAGGGCTTTCTAGTTTGCAAAGTGCTTTGAAATGTATTATAATAGTTCTTTGATTGCACACAGCACCAGAGATAAGAGCTAATAATTATAAGTACTGTATTCAGTGCTTATTCTGCCTGGGTCATTCTATCTTAGCTATTTTAACATTTAATTCACAAAATAATCCCATTGGTGGGTCCTATTTTTAAATAATTTATATATTACAGATGAGGAAGCATCATTCCATTTTACAGATCAGAAACAGAGGTTCAAAGAGCTTAAGTAATTTGTCAAAGGCCATAGAGCTGGTGAGAGACAGCTGTGGTTTGATTTCAAGTTGTCTGGGAGCTTGTGGTTTTAACGACTACTTTATGTCATCCTGCAGAGAAAAAGGGGGGAGGGAGAAAGAAAGAGAAAAAGAAAAAGTCCAAGTTACATGAAACAAGTTCTCCTAAGGATATATATAGTATAGATTGTTTGTTTGGTTGGTTTTTTGTAATGTTAACAAGAATATTATATCTTAATGGGACAATGTAAGTATTTGTTTTTCAAAGTCACACTTAAATATAAGCAAAATATTTCAATACCCCAAATGTACAGGTGGTTAGGCTTAATATTGTCAACCAATAAATCAATATTCTGAATGCATAAACAAACTTCTGTTTGTATAAATAATGTAGTGCAAAGCAATTCCTTATAATAACATGTTAGGGCTTGCTAAGAAGTAAATACTAGGATGGGATTGGGTGTGCAAGAGATTTACCGAGAGAGGGAGCCAGAGAAGGCAGGAATAGCCTTGCACTATGATGCAGGGCTGACACTTGTGGAAGGGGAGATGGAAGGAAGGAGGTTAGGGTAGGAGTCTCATGGGAATGGGGTGGGGATGCATCACAATATCCACTCTATGCCCTTAAGAAACTCAGAGCCGGTACTGTGAAGTGTGGGGGAGACACGGATCTTTAACAATATGGTAAGTGCACTAATAGACCTGCACAGAGACGGTATAGGAACACTGAGGGGGACTCTAATCTGGGCTGAGGGGTGTCACGTGTGCCTGTGTGTGTGTGTGTGTGTGTGTGTGTGTGAGAGAGAGAGAGAGACAAAGCAAGAAAGTGTTTTAGAAAGGTCTTTCTGGGGGAGGTTACAGCCAAACTAAGTCTCAGACCGTGAGTAGGGCTTAATAAAAGGTGAGGCAGTAAGAAGTTCAGTACCAGACTGCAGTCCTTGAACCCTTTTCTAAGTGGTAGGACTGTGACATTTCTTCTATTATTATCTGGTATTATTTAATCATCACTATTTAACTTATCATGCTTTTATTTCTTGCCCCCAACTCTACTGCAAGTGTTCAAGACAGGCACCATGTCCTATTCCTTTTTCTCACAGTGCAGAGTGTAGTGCCTACCTGTCTGGAAACAGATAGAGGGTAGGATTTGGAGATATCATTCCCTTCAACTATCCTTTGTTTAAAAAAATATATCGGCATCTCACAACAGATTTTGTTCACTACGATTCAAGTTTGAAACACACTGATGTAGGGGAAAGAGCTTGGAGGATATGGTGTAGTGACATTGGTCAGACCAGCCACATGTTCCACCCTTGGAGCAGGAAGTGGAGCCCCATCACAGGCTTCTGAACTGTGTGTGAGGGGTGGCCCCTCAGAACGGTTCCCTACCGGCTGGTAAGGATGCCTTTGCCAGAAAAGAGGAAATGAATTTCCAACAGCTGAAACACTGTCACTTTGGTAAATACCCATAAAGGAAGGACTCCTAAGTTGGATCTTGAAGTGTTGCTATTCATTGCAGACCAGTAAAAGATCTGTCCGTAGGTGAGCAAGAGTCTTTTCCATTCAGTGTAAAGAGCATGTAACCAGGTCATTCGCATGAGAGTGACTTCTGGAAATTCTGGCTTGTATGGGTATGTCAGCGGGGCTGGTGGAAAAGGCAGGGTTTATTTTTGCATCAAAGTCCAGAGATCTTCAGAGAAGGGAATAGGCCAAGAATAGAAGTTAGACTGATACTGCTGGCCCCAGAACAAAATCCCTTGTCCTTTAGGGTTTATCCTCTGAGGGTGAGTGCCAACTATTAGAGGGATATCTCTTGAGAGAGGAAAAATCCTGCACATAAGCTTGCTTTTAGAGAACTGTTTGGGGTCCCAGGAAGGGGCAGTTTTGAGGGCAGTATAGTACAGCCATGCTCAACTGTCTCCTGGATTAGCCCTTCCGTGAACACACACTGGGTTCTTAAGGAGAAAGGGCTAGAAGGAAAAAATGAGTTGAACAGAAGAGATATATTTCCATATTTGGTGTTCTTAACCTGGGATCTGTGATTCCAGATGTTTTTTAATAACAGCCTTATTGAGATATAATTCACATACTATACAATTCACCTATTTTAAGTGTACAGTAGTTCAATAGTCTTTAGTATATTCAGAGTTGTGCAACCATTGTCACAATCAATTTTAGAACATTTTCATCACCCCCCAAGAAAAACCCACAGCCATTAGCAGTCACTCCCTTTTACATTCCCCCTTTTCACCCCCCAGCCCTAAGCAACCACTAGTCTTCTATTTCTATAGATTTGCCTATTCTGGACATTTCATATAAATGGAATTATACACCATGTGGTCTTTTGCGTCTGTCTTATTTCATTTTGTATAATGTCTTCAAGGTTTACCCATATCGTAGCATGAATCAGTATTTCATTCTGTTTTATAGACAAATAATATTCCATTTGTGGCTATACCGTATTTTATTTATTCATTCATCAGTTGATAGACATTTGTGTTTTTTCCACTTTTTAGCTATTACAAATAACGTTGCTGTTGTGGCTTCAGATTTTAAACCTCCTGGAATTTCATGGCATTCTTTTTTTTGGGTGGAGTTAGTTTATAGCATTCTGGTCTCTGTTGAGTTCCTCAGAAATGCCAAGCTCTTACCAAGACTGGGGCTTTTGCATGGGCCCAGGATGCTTTTCACCCGGCTGACTTCTACTTATCCTTCAGATCTTGGCTCAAATACAACCTTCCCACGAGGACCTCACTCATATCCTCCCAATCTACGTGACACCCTCCTCCTAACACCCAGTGAACACGCCTTTCTGAGCACAACTTATTTGTGTGTTTCTAGTCTGTTTTTTTCCTTTCCATGTGACCATATAGTGCCTGCGCTCCATATACGGTTGAAGTAGAATGGTGCGCAGAGGGGATGTTGATCACTGAGAGCAGTGTGCGAGGTCTGTGCCTGGACAGAGACTTTAGCACTGATGGGACGAGGGTTCCTCCCTGTTGATTGGGGTGAATACAACAGTGGGGACCCTCCAGGCCAAGAGGGACAGTGTGACACAAAAAGTGGGAAATCAGGGAGCACCTGAGGACATGCTATGGATGAAGAGGACCATAATGTCTCCTAGACAGCTAGAGGGAGAGATTCCTGGCATGGATTCAATCTGGGGAAAGTTGCCTCATTGCCGAGTTGGTGACCCTCCTCTTCCTGAATTGTATCTCTAGACTGATGTGGCCAGTGGGTAGCGTGGTCACCACCTAAAAATGGAGAAAACCTTTGAAAATATGGACCTCGTATGACTATTAGCAAGGAGAACACTGAGGGTACCATAGGTTGTAAACAGAAGAGAAAGTTAATAATGTTCATTTTATATGGCAGAGCTTCTTTGACAATATTCAAATAATTGCAGAGGCAAAACTTCCTCTTGAAGGATGTTCAGCCAATATTAGCTATTGCGTACATGAACATCAGACCTTTGGGTAGCACACAGGTAAGTTATTAATATATTCTACTTGTGACAATACTATAAAAGGTTCCCCAGAGATCTGAAAGCGTGATGAGCATGTCTTCTGAAAGTGTCCCAAATCTCAGTAGCTGTTTATATTGTAAATAAGGTAAGAAACTCACCACTAGGTGACAGTCTACCAGCAGAAATTGTTTTCTCTTTTATGAATCTTTTCTAGACTGAAAGTTTTTAGGACTATCAGGAAACAAAAAAAATATTAGGTAATATTTTTCTGTTCTCATTTCCTTGTCCTCCTCCTCCAAAAACCTATGCAGTTTACATCTTCAATTTTAAATGTTCTTCAATCTGTCTCTTTCTCTCTCTCTCTCTCATTAATACTGAAATTTAAAAAAAAGATGTATAGAAACATAGAAATTAGACGTGGAAAATTGATTCCACCTCCTAAATGCTGGTTATTTGGGTTTGGAAGATAAACTTTGTCTATATGAAAAGTGTACTAGGTGGTCTTGACTTTTTGATATGTAAAGTATACTTAAAAATCATATTTAAGTTTATAAGTATTTTCTCTCTCATAAATAAAACTCCATGCTTCCTTCAGCAATTGAGGTAAAGATGGGACAATTAGGAGAAATATATTTTAGCTCTTTTATGAAGAACTTCATTTTCTGTCCCTTTTGAATGAAGGAAAAACTCCCTGGAAAAAATTCAGTGAGGTAAGCGAAATTGAAATTTAACTTGCTTCCACCCAAGGCTGGTATGATTCTGGGTAACTGCTGAATTTAGGTGCTAATAATCTGGGCTCTGGGAGGCTAAGGTCTCTTCTGGGCAGATTTGGTTGATCTTGTTCCTCCTTATTTCTCCTGCCTAAGCCTTCAAGATATTGTTAGCCTGGATGAGGGTGCTCAGATATCAGCTTTCAGAGTCATTTCCCTGGTCTCTTCCGATGGCTAGATTCATCAGGGCCTAATGGAAACCTCCCAGTGGTTATTCCAAAGTCTCCTTCTTAATTCCTGCACTCCATTTCTCAGATTAGGTGTCTTAGCTATAGCCTAAATTATGTTATCTCCAAAAGAAAAACATACAATCTATATTTAGCCATTCATTTAAAAGTGGACCAAGTAGGTGCAAAGAAAGCAAAATGCAAAGCAATATTTATTCAACTTATCCATTTGTATTAAAAGGAAAAAAAGAGGTATGTGTAGGGATATACCTCTATAGGCATAAATATTTCTGGAAGGATACCAGTGATGTTCAAAATATTTAACAGCTGGTTCAGCATTGCCAGAGAGCAGACAGGGATGGATGCTGGCTTTAGAGCTGGAGGGATCTCGAATGTCCCCTAATATCTATGCTTTGATCCTTTAGTGATGAATCAAAACTCTGGGAGCAGCACCCCAGGGGCTTGGAGGAGTGGCTACTTACCAACCTGTAGGAAAGTACTGAAATATTTTAACAGCCATGCGGGCCCGTACTGGTGCACGCCAAGCAGCTACCAACCACTTCTCTGGGAAAGGGCTGGTGGGACTTGTTTTTCAGTGTGCCCTTCAGTACTGTTTGAAATGGTTTCTTGTTTAAATTCTATTTATCTATGTGCATGTAGGTAGAATTTCATTTTGTTTAGCATAGGGGATGTCTTATTTTTAGAATTTGGTTCTGGACACTTTTGTCTAATTATTTGACTTCAGTCTGTCTCCAGCTTCAGGGTCGTTTCCTTTAGTTCCATCTTGCTGGGTCCCCCACCGACAGCTCTCCTTAAGCTCCTCTGCTCGTGGGGAAGGAGAGGCCCGGCTGAATTCCCTCTCACCATTACTCAGTCCTCTTAAACCCCAGTGTTCGTGTCTGTATCTCTTTTTGTCATAACTCTCAGTGCCTTGGCTCATGCCTCCACCTGCCCAGTGCAGAACCGCCTCTCCCTCCAGGTATCCCCATTCTTTGTGGGAGGTATAATACGGTGGTACCTCCAATGTGCTCCCTCCCATTCCTTCCTGTTCTTCCACTTTGAGCTCCATGTTGAGTTCTCCTGTTGTTAGGCCACTGGGGGGCAGGCAGTGTCTCATCTCAGCCACTCTCCACCAAGGCTGCCTTTTCCCCATGCTGCCAAGGCCATCAGCCACACTGTCCCTGATACTGTGAGAGAAGCCCCTTTTCTTCCACTGTGCCTCACATTTTTTCACCTGGGCCCCCAAACAGCCTGACTTGTGTCTACTGTCTGCCTGAGCCCCTTTCCTCTCTAGCCACATGCAGGTTCTCTTTTTGCCGGGCTCTGGCATGAATCTATGGAACCAGTTGGGGACAGACCATCTTTTCCTTCTCATTTCCCCACCCACCCCAAGGCTGCACTTTCTCATCCTCCTTTTCCCACCCAAGATAGCCACAAAACCGTCTTGAAGCTTACCCCTCCCTTCAGGCTAATCAGTGCCTGCAGCCAGCTTAACTGCTCCCTTAGGTTTATCAGACAAAAGTGCCACTTTGAGGTGAGCACACTGGGCTCAAACTGATACTCTGGCCACGCATATTCTGTTCACACTTATCTCACTGTGGGGTAAGAGTCTGTGGACATACCTGCTCCCTCAGTTGGACGGTGGGATCCTTGAATGTGAGTTTCTAACTATGTGGTAGTCACCGTTGGAGCTCCAGCATGCGGTCCCCTGCCTGTTACACAGCTGACCTTGATAAATATTTTTGAAAGAATAAATGAACACAGCCAATTAGCATAGATAGGCCAAAAGAAACAGCTCATCTTTGCCAAAGGGAAACTCAGGCAACACATGCAGGGGGAGAGAAGCAGTTCTTAAAGGGAGTCTTCAATCTTACAAAGTAACCGTGCAAAGCTCTCTAGGACCCTTGGCTCCTCAGGGTGGAGAAGAGCCAGGGTCAGAGCAGCACTTCCAGGAGAGGCTTAATTGATCTATTTTTGAGAGGATAACACGTTGAACAACTATTTGACTAGTTACATTTTATTGTGTACCTGCCAGGTGAATAAACAAGGACAAAAATACAAAGGATACCCTATGGCAAAACATATTGATCAGCAGGGGAAAAAGCAGATGACACTCAGGGATAGAACATTTTATTTGTGTCCTCCCAAATTCGGAGCAGTAAGGTTAACCCAATGCTGTGTTCACCTAGATGTTTATAGCACAGGTGAAAGGGACAGACTGAGGCATGGATTTGTTAAGGCTGTGTACTGGGTGTTTCTGTTTTTATTAATTTACTAGGAGTCAGTCCGATGTCACGTGGTAGACCACTACGTGTAAATGATTCAACCAGGAAAGGTAAACTGTGTAACTCTATCTGCCTCTTGTCCCCACGTACTGAGAAGCAAACCCTGAATCACAGCCTGTGGAGAAGCCCTCCAGGCGGCATGTGAGACAAATGGAGCCATTAATTATCTTTATTATGGTAATAATAATGCTTAACACTTACTTGAAGGCATGATGGTTGCAGAAATTGGGAAAAATAAGAATACTCCAGCGAACCGAGCTCATGTTCAGTGGCAATATCACAAATAACCACAGTCATTGGAATAATTTCAGAGATGAGGAATCCTGGTTTCAGAGAGAGACAGAGACAGAGAGAGATTAACCAATTTGTGGACGATCACACAGCTGGTGAGAAGTCTCTGTAATTCCAGAGCATGATTTCTTTCCTCTACACAGCAGTGCCTCCCCGATTGGAGAATATTATAAATATTAAGATGAAAAACATGACTTCCTGTGATTTTAAAAACAGTATTGTCTGGTCACTTGTTCTGGTTTCCCTGTTCTACATGCAGTCATGCACTCAAATGTTTTGGTCACTGCTGGACTGCATATACGACAATAATCCCGTATGATTTATTAATATCTTGGAGCTGAAAAATTCCCATTGCCTAGAGATGTTGTAGCCATTCTAACTTTGTAGCACAGTGCATCACTCCTGTGTTTGTGGTGATTCTGATGCAAACTAACTTGCACTACCAGTCATATGAAAGCTTAGTGCATACAATTATGTACAGTACATAATACTTGACAATAATAACACATGACTATGTTCCCGGTTTATGTATCTACTATACTCTACTTTTCATCATTATTTTAGAGTGTACTCCTACTTATTTTAAAACAGTTAACCATAAAACAACCTCAGGCAGGTCCTTCAGGAGATATTCCAGAAGAAGGCATTGTTATCATAGGAGATGACAGCTCCGTGTGTTATTGCCCCTGAAGACCTTCCAGTGGGACAAGATATGGAGGTAGAAGACAGTGATATTGATGATCCTGACCCTATTATAGGCCTAGGTTAATATGTGTGGTTGTGTCTCAGTTTTTAAAAAAACATTTCAAAAGTAAGAAAAAAATTAAAAATGGGTAAAAGCTTACAGAAATAAAGATATAAAGAAGAAATATTTTTTATAGCTGTACAATGTGTGTTTTAAGCTGTTATGATAAAAATTTAAAACAAAAAGTTTATAAAGTAAAAAAGTTACAGTAAGGTAAGGTTAATTTATTATTGAAGATAAGAAATATTTTAAAATAAACTTCGTGCACAGTGTTTATAAAGTCTACAGGAATGTGTACAGGAATGTCCTAGGCCTTCGCATTCACTCACCACTCACTCACTGACTCACCCAGAGCAACTTCCAGTCCTGCAAGCTCCGTTCATGGTAAGTGCCCTATGTTGGTGTACTATTTAATATTTTTAATCTTTCATACTGTATTTTTACTGTACCTTTTCTATGTCTAGATACACAAATATGTACTATGGTGTTACAGTTGCCTGCAGTATTCAGTACAATAACATGCCGTACAGGTTTATAGCCTGGGAGCAGTAGGTGATACCATATGGCTTAGGTGTACAGTAGGCTACATCATCTAAGTTTGTGTGGGTATTCTCTACGATCTTCACACAATGACAAAATTGCCTAATGAAGCATTTCTTAGAACGTCTCCCTGTTGTTAAATGATGCCTGATTATATACAGAAAAGCTTTGGTACAGAGAAACAAAATGACTGGCTGGGCAACAAAGCAGGTTGGACTGAAGGCTGGGATGACCTGGTGCCCGCATCTCTGGCTACCCAGCAGCTGATCTATTTCCTACTCTAGGTTCCAGATAACTCAGCCTGCTTGAAACCCATCAGAAAGAAAACCAACCAACCCATTTCCCGACCCACTCCCCCACCACCAACCAATAAACCCACCAGCATCTGCTGGAGGTCTGCTTGGTTGTGCCTGACACCATGTCTGGTGCTGCGGGGAACGGCAAAGCAGGACCAGACAGGGTCCCCGCCACCCCGATGCTTGTAATCTAGTTGGAAAGATACGACAAAAATACATGACACAATTACAGATCTGACAGAATGTAATAAAGTGCTAAATTGTGTGGTACAGACAATTAGAGAAGAAGACAGTATATAATAAAGTGCTAATTGTGTGGTGCAGACAATAAGTATAATAGGAGTTCAGTGAAGGGATGGATGAGTGTGGGCTGCAGTCTTCAGGGAAGGCTTCTCATCATGTCAGTGCTGCCGTGTTTATCCGGGGCATGATGGGAAATGGAATATGAAATAGAAGATGGATTAAGAGCAGAATAATGGTGCCGTACCGTGGTATCTCTTCTCAGTCTGGATGAGGACAGAAAGAGAAAGAGTCCTTTGAGAGGTAGCATTCTCCACTAAAAAAAAAAAAAATCCAATAGAGAAATATTAATATCCTATTTTCTTTGCTAGTTGCATTAAAGAAAATTTCCACAGACACTTAAAATCCTATTTTAAACTAAATAATGTTTCAAACGTACTAGGAGAGCTCACTGTTTAA
Organism: Lemur catta; assembly: GCF_020740605.2. Classification (NCBI taxonomy): domain Eukaryota; kingdom Metazoa; phylum Chordata; class Mammalia; order Primates; family Lemuridae; genus Lemur; species Lemur catta. The sequence goes on along the minus strand of NC_059150.1, from coordinate 18,723,565 downwards.
AGGAGCCATGTTGTAGGTCTTTTTCTTAAATGAAGAATACTTTTGCATTATAGATAATCACTTAGTTTATCTTTATACAAAATTCCTCAAAGCAAATAGTAAATAGGTACTCTCATATATGGCTGGTGGGACCGCTAAACGTTTTGCAAGGTAATTTGGCGATGTGTGCCTAAAACCTTGACAATGTGCATATTCTTCAGCCTGTCAGTTTCACTTCTGGGAATTTATCCCAAGGACACAATAATCATGGCTGATTGCAAGACAAACTTTTCTACAAGGATAATGAGCACAGAGTTAAGAGAAACTGGGGACAATTTAAATGCTCCCAAAGAAAGGACTGATGAAATAAACACGTATTTGTAAAATGGAATGTATAGTCACTAAAATGGTACTGTAGAAAAATATTTAAAGAATATTTTTATGGTGGAAAATGTTTACAATACATGGGTAAATAAAAAAAGCAAATTCTAAAACGTGTAGAGTATGATTCCATTTTGGTTACAAATGTGTTGTATGAAGAAAAACATGTATTACTCGCAGAAATATATCTGAGTGGTGAGGTGATAAGTGATTTTCACTTCTTTAGGCTTTTGTGAAATTTCCAAGTGTTTTCCAAGTCACATGTTTTTGTTTTGTTTGTTTGTTTTAGAGATGGGGTCTCACTCAGGCTGGAGTACAGTAGTATGGTCAGAGCTCACTACAGCCTTGCACTCCTGGGCTCAAATGATCTTTCCCTCTCAGCCTCCCAAGTAGCTGGGACTACAGGTGCATGCCACCACCCCTGGCTAATTAAAAAACATTGTTTTAGAGACAGGGTCTCACTATGTTGCCCAGTCTAGTCTTAAATTCTGAGCCTCAAGCAATCCTCCTGTCTTAGCCTACCAAAGTGCTGGTATTACAGGCATGAGCCACCATGTCTGGCTTCCATGCTACATGGTATATTTTGTAATAAAACATATATTAAAATCCTACAGTTCTCTGATTTAATTTGTTTTGAAAGTTTGGGTAGTCATGATTTAGACTGTCATCCAGTGAGTTTTCTTAGAGGCGGTTAGACCTAGAGGGAGTCATCCTAGAGGGAATCCTAGAAGGAGTTAGAGTGAAAGAGCTCATGGAACAAGTAAGTTCTGGGCCCAGAGACTCGTGTCAGAAGCATTATGCCATTCTCTTTTGAATTATAAATAATTCCTATCAGCAGAATGTATACTTTCTTTCTTTAGACTCATATCCACGTGGGAGCTGTTTGGGAGGAATGCATACTCTTTAAGGCTTATACAACAAGAATTTTTAGCAGCAGAGCCTACCTAAGGGGGCGGAAAGCCCAGGGCATGGATCAATTTTTAAGACATCTGGAATAATAATAATAATAATAAAAAAAAAACGTAAATGTGCTGAAATAGAGTTTCAAAAATGGTGGTACATTGTAAATCTTGAACAAATTGTTAGCTTTAACATACAGAATATAAGAACAGAAAGTAAAACTTCGTTGTGAGATTATGTTGAAGGCTTAAATTTGAGATCTTTGGTGAGATGTGGGGTCCAGGCCAAATTAGGCCCTGCCTGGAAACCATGCAGAAGATGTGGAATTATTGAAAAAAATCAGAAAATATGTAGAGAGGATTTTCGAGTTTTCGGTCCAGGGGATTTTCCACATCTAAAGTGAAAACAAAATAACCTCTTTCTGTTCCGAGAACTTCATTTACAATAGAACCGTTTTGGAATGGGCCTTTGTCTGAAACATTTCAGTACAATCCCACTTTATTTTCTCATCCTATGACTCGGTTCTTCCATGTCCTAGGTTTTGACTAATTTAAGGTTTTAAAATAAACATGTTTCAACCCCTTCTAGTTAATAATTTTCTATTTTAACATCATCAGCTAGTTTCTCATCTGGTGAAAATAAAATGCAGCAGGTCAGAATTTACTTCCTTTCCTATACGCAAAGAACATAGAGGAAATCCTTGGAGACCACAGACTTATAAACGACAGACCTTTATTTCTCACAGTTCTGGGGGCTGGAAATCTTAGATCAAGGTGTCAATAGATTTGGTGTCTGGCGAGGGTCCTCTTCCCGGTTCGTAGATGGCAGTCTTGTTGCTGTGTCGCATGGCCAAAGGGGCAAGGGAGTGTGCCAGGCTCTCTTTCATATGTTCACTAATTCTTAATCGTCTACCAAAGTCCCCACCTCCTAGTACCATCACATTGGGGATTAGGATTTCAACCTATCAATTTTTGGGGGACAGAAACATTCAGCCTATTGCAAGTATTGCTTAAAAGTCAGAGGCATAACAGGATAAAATGAAAGAATATTTTATCATAAAAAAGACCAGGTTTATTTGAAAAAGAACCAAATAGAAAGTGTAGGGATTAAAAATATATTTGTTGACATTAAAAATTCAAAGGGATGTGAGACATCTGAAGAGAACAAGTGACATGGAAGAAAGAACTAAGTCAATCACCCAGAATGCAGGACGGAGGAGTCGTGAGATAGAAAACTACGATGTAAATAGGAGACGTGGAATTTAGAATGAGAAAGTCACATGTGTACTCACACACACAAACACACACACACATATTGTTTCATCTCACCAATCCCATGGCTAGAGTCACCCCAAAAGCGGCAGCCAGGGAGTTCCCACAAGTGAGTGCCCCAAACTGTCCCGAGATGGGGCTGGTTAGAATTCCAAAGAAGCACTAAATGCCCGGCTGATCAATCCAAAGTATTTAACAGGGAACTTAGGGGCAGAGTGGGCTGAAGCATCCTTACCAGGGACAGTGAGAGGAAAGGGATGTTCTACTTAGGTGTGACCCCAGTGAGGGGGTCAGGGTAGGGAGTTTATATGAAGGTTTAGGAATTTGGCTCAGGGGCAGGGCCATTTTCTTTCTAATAAACCTAGATACCTTTATCATTGCCTGGAAATTTCAAGGCCTGGGTTTACGTTCAATCCTGCTGAGAAAAATCTGCAGCTGGCTGGGTCACAAGTGGTCAAGGCATTCTGTGATTTTAGATCAGGACATAAGAAAGAAAGTAGGGGTGGGTGGGGTGCATACAGGGGGATGCTACACATATATATTGAGGAAGAAATAAGGAGAGGAGAAAGTAGAGAGAACAGGGATACAATTGTTAAGATATAATAGAAGTTGCTAAAAAACAAAAGACTCTAAAATATAGAGGCTTAAACGAGATAGAAATTTATCTGTTTCTCAGGTAACAGTCCAGATGACGAGGGCTGGTGGAGTGGCTCTGTTCTTCTCAATTTGTAGCTTCTATTTTAGGATCCAACATGCCTACTTGAGCTCTGGCCCTCAGGTCTGCATCCCAGGCAGGAGTGGGGTGGGAGAAGTTTGCAAGGAAGGCAAAAGGGGCATGCATGCCCATCTTTTAAAAATACTTTCCAGAAAACACACATATCCCTTCTCATATTACAAAGCCATTAGAGGGCAAGATTCCATCTATGTTCCCAGAAAAAAAAAAAAAAAACATAGATAGTTCTATTCTTAAAGGAAATAGATGTATTGCCAGTTTATCCTACAGAGGTGAGGCAATATTAGAGGAGATCATGACTGAAAGTTTTCCAGAACTGATGAAAGACAAGAGTCCTAAAAATGAAAATCAGGACATGTCCCAAGCAAGATATATTTAAATTAAAAACCCCTCACATTGGGCTAATATTGCAGCCTATCAAAGTAAAATAAAAATATTAAAAATAACTAGAGAAAAAAACAGGTTATCCATGAAAGGAAGATCAATAGCAAACTTCTTAGCCGCAACTGAGACAAGAAAACAACAAAATAATGTCTTGAAAGAGTTGGTGAAAAATAATTTTCAACCTATAATCTATATCCAACAAAACTATCATTCAAGAATGAGAAAAAAAATAAAGAAATTTTCTGAAAAATAATTTAAAAAATAGACCCTTGCTGAAAGAATTATTAAAGGATATAATTCAGTAAGATGAAAACTGAATACAGAAAGAAAGTATGGGATACAAGAAACAATGGTAATCTCTTCTCCATATAATATTCTGGAACCCAAATGCACTTAAAAATGATCTTAAAATATATAGAGCAAATGTGATAGGATTATGAGGATAAAAAGTGTCATGGAAAGCACCTCAGATTACAAATCAGAAGATTTGGGTTGTTGGAAGTTTTTTTTTTATTACTGCTTCAATCTCACTGCTCATTACCGATCTGTTCAGGAGTTCTACTTCTTCCTAACTGAGTCTTGGGAGGTTGTGTGTTTCCAGGAATTTGTTCCTTTCCTCTACATTTTCTAGTTTAGGTGTATAGAGATTTCCATACTATGCAGGGATGATATTTTGTACTTCTGTAGTATCAGTTGTAATACCTCCTTTTTCATTTCTGATTGAGTTTATTTGGATCCTTTCTCTTCCATTCTTGGTTCATCTAGCAGGAGGTCTATTGACTTTATCTTTTCAAAGAATGAATTTTTTTTCATTTATCCTTTGTATTTAAAAAAAATATTTTCCATTTCATTTAGTTCTGCTGTAATCTTTGTTATTTCATTTCTTTTGCTGGCTTTGGGTTTGGTTTGCTCTTCCTTTCCTAGTTCATTGAGATGTGACATTAGGTTGGCAATTTGTGATCTTTCTGTCTTTTTGGTGTAGGCATTTAAGGCTATGAATTTTCCCCTTAGGACTGCTTTTGCTGAATCCCATAGATTTTGATAGCTTGTGTCCCCTTTGTCATTCAGTTTGAGGAATCTTTTGATTTCCATCTTAATTTCATTGTTGACCCAATAATCATTCAGCAGCAGGTTTTTTAATTTCTATGACTTTGTGTAGATTTCAGTATTTCTCTTGTAATTGATTCCTAGTTTTATTCCACTGTGGTCTGAGAAGATACATGGTATGATTTTAATTTCTTAAAATTTTTTGAGACATGTTTTATGGCCTAAAATATGATCAATCTTGGCAAATGTCTCATGTGCTAATGAGAAGAAAGTATATTCAGTAGTTTGGGGATAGAATGTTCTGTAAATGTCTGTTAGGTCCTTTTGTTCTAGAGACCTGTTTAAGTCCAGTGTTTCTTTCTTTATTTTCTGCTTCGATGATCCAACTCTGTCGGTGGGGTGTTGAAGTCCATGGCAATTATGATGCTACTGTTTATCTCTTTGCTTAGATCTAGTAGAATTTGCTTTATGAATCTGGGAGCTTCTGTGTTAGGTGCATAAATATTTAGGATTGTTATGTCTTCTTATTGAATCGCTCCATTTACCATTATATAATGGCCATCTTTGTCTTTCTTTACCATTGTTGATTTAAAGTCAATTTTATCTGATATGAGAATGGCTACACCTGCTCTCTTTGGTTTATGTTTACATGGAATAATTTTTCTCAGCCCTTCACCTTGAGTCTGTGTGAGTCCTTGTGGGTTAGATGTGTTTCCTGGAGACAGCAGATATTTGGGTTGTATTTTTTCATCCATTCAGCCAGCCTATGTCTTTTGAGTGGGGCATTCAGATGGTTAACGCTGAATGATAGATTTGAATGTGGGATGCCGTTCTGTTTATCGTGTTGGGTAGTACTTTATTACTTTGTTTTACCTCTTGTGCTGTTGTTTTATATGAGCTGTGAGTTTTAGCTTTTGGGTGATTTCACACTGGTGGGTATCTACTGTGCTGATCCATATATAGTATTTCCTGCAGGGCAGTTCTGGTCATGACAAATTCCCTCAGGGTTTTCTTGTCTGGAAAAGTTTTTATTTCTTCTTCATATATGAAACTCGGTTTTTCAGGACACAGAATTCTAGGCTGGCAGTTGTTCTGCTTAAGAACACTGAAGATGGGGTCCAATCTCTTCTGGCTTGTAAGGTCTCTGCTGAGAAGTCTGCATTTATCCTGATGGATTTTCCTTCATAAGTTATTTGATGTTTTCGCCTCATAGCTCACAGGAGTGCCTTCTTCGTGTTGACTTTGGTCAGTTTGATGGCTATATGTGTTGGTGATTCCCTCTTTGCAATGAATCTCCCAGGTGTTTGTTGAGCTTCTTGTATATGGATGTCTAAATCTCTAGTAAGACCAGCGAAGTTTTCCTCAATTATTTCCTCAAATAGATTTTCCAGACCTTGTACTTTTTCTTCTTCATCCTCAGAGATGCCTGTGATTCTTATATTTGGCCATTTTACATAATCCTGTATTTCTTTAGTCTTTGTTTATTCCTCTTGATTTTTTTTGTTCTTTATTATTGACTGACTGGCTTAATTTAAAAAAGTTGTCTTCAAGCTCTGAAATTCTTTCTTCTGCCTGGTCTAGCTATTCTCAAAGCTTTCAATTGTGTTTTGTATTTCCATAAATGAATTTTTCATTTCCATAAGTTCTATTTGTTTTTTTTTTAATATATCTATCTCTTTATTAAAATCTTCATTCATTTCCTGAATTGTTTTTCCGGTTCCTTTGAGTTGGCTTTCTGGTTTTCCATTTCCTCTTGGATTTAACTGAAGTTGCTTATAATCTATATTTGGAATTCTTTATCTGTCATTTCAATATTTTCATTTTGGTTGGGATCCATTACTAGAGAGCTGATGTGCTCCTTTGGGGGTGTCCTTTCAACTATAATTTTTCATACTTCCAGAGTTCTTGTGCTGATTTCTTCTCACCTGGAGGGGCTGTTGCTTCTTGTTTTTGGATTTTCTTTTGTTTATATGGGGCTTTTTTTCCTCCCTCACTCTTAAGGGTATCCCTGTAGCATATGTTGGGTAAGGACTTTTGGCTTTGCTTGTGGATGCTTTGATGGGGGTCTAGGCTCTGGACGGATACCTTGGTTATAGATATCCTTAGTGTGATGTTTTTCTCAGTTGTAAGTTGTTTGTAGGCTATAATGGTGGTGCGCTAAGTGTGTGGGCAGATGCCCTGTCTCTTGTTGATGAGGGAAGATGGAGGTCTTTGAAATACTTTCTCTTTCCCCAGCCCTTTGGTCTTCTTAACAGTACAAATTATATTGGGATGCCCAGTTTAATCTCTGAGACAGTAGGTGGTGCTTGTGGGTAAGAATCAGCCATACCCTACATGATTGAGTCAGTAAATGCTATAAAAGGCAGTATAAGTTGTCCTCCCTGCTAGTAGGTGGAGCTTGCTAGAAGGAACAAGCTGCATTATTGTTTTTGGGACCCGTGACTGGCTCTAGCCCCTCAGGAGAAGCACTCAAATTCCCCAGGTGGTGGGTGGGCCCTGGAGCTCCCAGGGGACTCCTTATTCTCCACCACAGCAGAAATTGCTGGAGGAGTGAGGCTGGGTGGGGCTGGGTCAGGTGAGCTTGCCTTCAGTCTCCACAAAGTTGAATACAAAAGCTGTCTTGTCAGGGGTCAAGGATCTACTCCCAGGCTGCTGGGGAAAGCCACCAGGGAGGGGCTAAAGTGGCCCCACCAAAGTGGAATGTCTGCTCATGGGGCAGGGGCCATCTGGGATTCACAGTCTGGCTGTTGGGAGTGGGTTTCACTCTTCTCCCTCCTTTCTTGCCCTTAAGTCTCTTTCCTGTGTCAGGCTGCAGGCAGGAACTCAAACCAGTTGAGCTCACTAGCAATGATGCTGTGGGCTGGGTGCTTCCCTGTCCAGGATCTTGCCCCAGGCTGAGAGCACAGCTTTCCTGTGGCAGGAGGGGTGCCCTGTGAGTGCACAGACCTACACTGTATTCTGCTCTCAGTTTTGTCCATGCAGTCTCCTCACTTCCTGAGGTTAGTTCACAAATCTCCCCTCCATGCCACTGAGCAAGATGACTGAGTCCTGAGGGTATGGGATCTGGCCTGTGGGCCTGTCCCCAGGTTCCCCAAATTTAATCCCTGACTGTGCCAAGGGGAGACATGCTGGTCTCAAGTTGCCCGTGAAGTGCTCAAGCAGGCTTAATGTCCCTCTGCTTCGGAGTATGCCCTGTTCTGCTGGAGCAGCCAGGTGAGCAGCACCAGGAGGGCCAGTAGGCAGGGAGCTCACAGTTTGAACACCCTTTTGTCTGCTGTAGGTCTTTAAGGGGAAAAGCATGAGCCCCACTCTCTCTGAAATCCTTGATATAGTGGATGTGCCAACATTGGGGGAGCAGCTGCTCCTGAGAATCTCAGTTCAATGGTCCCTTGGGACACCCATGCCTCTTGGCAGCAGTGGGTGGGGGAAGAGAGAGGGAGGAGAAGAGTCCGAATGGAGGCGAATTAGACTCTGGTTCTCTCTGTCCCTCTCCTTGGAATGCAGCCCACCCAGAATGTCCAAGCTCTGCAGTCATGCAGATCCCCTGGGACCCGCTGGCCCCTGTGGCTACTGCAGTCTGGGCCAGAGTTGAGAAATGTTTGTGTGGGAACGAGCAACACAAAAACTTAGGGGCTCAAGCTCCCTGGGGAGGACAAAGGCACACAATGGGTGGAGAAATAGTATGGTGCCCACCATCTTGGCTCGGGTCTGTGGTGATGGGAAATGACCCTGAGGGGGCTGGCAACTTGGTGCTTTGTCCTCAAGAAGCTCCTAGTTCCCTGGCAGAAGCAGCTTTTGGGCTCATAAACATTTCCAGCAGCTCAGGAGCCTGCTGACTACCAGAGGTGTGAGGGAGGGAGACGCAGAATCCCCGACTACCCTTCCCACAGGGTTCCAAGCCTCTCAGGAGTTGATCTCTGCCAATAACTTGCTCCTTCTTGTTCTGCTCCGCAGCCTTTTCCCATGGAATCTCTGGTAAGTTCTGGCACTTTCCCCTCAGAATTACACCTAATCTATGGTTTTTTTTCACCTAAAACTTTTCCTTCTTTCTGAGACAATCTGGTGACTGATGTCTCTAGTCAGCCATCTTCCTCCCATCAGAAGATTTGGGTTGTGGCCTCCACTTTGACATTTTATTACTAAGAGCTTGAGATTAGACTAGATACTTCTATATACTAACTTAAAAACAAAAAACTCAACTCCTACGCTCATTAGTTTTATGACCTTATAGTATATGCTATCTGGTTTAGAGTGTGGGCTTTGGATTATGGCAGTCCTTGTTCAAATTCTTGTTTTGTTATTGACTACCTTTGTGACCTTGAGCAATTTAACCTCTCAAAGCATCAGTTTCCACATCTGAGAAATAGGAAATATAAATGTATTAGAGTTCTTGGCTCCAAACAACAGAAGTTGATTCTTGTTGCATAAAGAGAGAAGCATTTTATTTAAAAAAATATTGGGTGGATCACAGAACAGTTGGGTGAACTAGAAAACTGGGCTTGAGAATAAGCCCTGAGGAACAATATCCCAAACCCAGCCATAGATTTAATGAAAAACAGCTGCTGCTCCACAGACCCTACTTTTATGTCACAAATATCCCATTGTAATTCCTGGGACACAGCTACCACAAAAAGCAAAACAAAATAATAATAATAACAACAAAAAAAACCCCAGACACCTCTGCTTCCCGCTCACTAGAAAAGATGCAAAGACAGAAGGTCTATGCAGAGCCACTTTCCTCTTGTTGCTTCCTTCTGAATCAAAATCTTATGATGGTACGAAGATGTCTTTGATTGGCAGCAACTAATTCATGTGCCTAAATCCTAGCTGCAAGGGAGGCTAGAAATTTGCATTCTGACTCCTATGTTGGAGTGATAGTTACTCATACTTTGGATATTTCCCCAAATATAGAGAGAAGATTCAGCAGAGGAAAGGCTGCCATGAATAGAATAGATGCCCACTATAATAGCAATAATAATGTCTGCTATTTAGAATTTAAACTCCCTCCTAGGCTTGGAGAATCCACCATTTTGTGAGTCTTGTTAGAAGAAGGATCTTCTCACAGCAGAAGTGACAAAACACCAGTTATTTGTTCACTTAAAACCCTGCCAGTTAGAGTTTGAACATGAGACCTCAACTTGATTAACCAGATGTTCTTGTCCTGAGCTTTATGACTATAAGAGTGAAGCAAAGAAGCTGGGATGGTTTGAGAGCCATCCTATGGGCAGCAGTACTAATGACCATGACAGTCAGCATCTAATGTCCAGTAGCAATAATGACGATAGGGTCAGAGTTCAGCAGCTCTTGTTATCACATGAGCATTTTCTTCCTCATCTGAAATTGGATGGACCTTACTTTTGAGTGTGTGTATAAGGACTAAATGAGAACTTCATGTAAGAAAGCCCTGAGAAACATCAAGCACCTTATACACGCAAGGTGTTACCTTCTTCCCCTGTCACAAGCACCAGCCTTGGGAACATATCATAGTGTCCAGAGTTCCAGAAGAAAAGGAACAGTCCATTTAAACTATAAGAAAACAAATAAAATACGTAAGAGGAAACACATATGGCCACAATGTATTGTGAGGTTATAAAGGAAACACTCCATTAGCTCACTGGAATAAATGACAGCCAAGAACAAATTTTCATTCCATCCCTGTCCCCTAGTTTAACAAGTTGGTTGTTCATCGTTACATTACCCTCAATGTGCAACTGAGATATTTGAATTTCAGCTGCAGTATGACTTTTGAATATATTCATTTGAGGCTATTGATAAGGCTGATTCAAATTCTCTGGCATATTACAGTTATTCTTAGTTATAAAACAAAACAAAAACCAACTCAAGACACTTCATTGCCGGATTCTCATGTGGTAGAAATATGCAGTTGACATACCACAGTTTTTTGTTTTTGTTTTTATTTTTTCTCTATCCTAATAGTGCTGTGTCTTTGCAATAGTCCTTATCTAATATTTATGTATGTGGTAAAGCTTCCTTTTTGTTGCATTTGGAGTGGGGAGTGATGATTGGGGGAATCTTGAGTCCTTTGGACCTCAGTTAGTGGTGTGTTGATAAGCAAATTCCTTAAATCAGGAAAAAAACTCCCCGATTTATAGCATTTGTCAATCACTTTGTTGCAAACACTTCTACCATGGCCAACTTCCAGTTACCAATGTGGTGCCACCAAATGTGGAGTTGGCAAGAGATGAGCACAGTCAGCGTTTGCTAGCTGAGGGCAGACAGTTTCAGCGGCACACCACTGGCAGTTTGTATCTTTAATATTTGATCTCAAGAAAACTTCACATAGGACATAATTCACATTGTGGAGCTGTATGTGTTTCAAAGCTATAGTGCTCCCCCTAAGCAGACTTCTAATACAAAGTTTTGTCTCGTGAAAACCTTCAAACTTGTTGTCCCCCCTCAATTCTTAAGAACTTGCTAATTTAAAGGAAAAGGAGGCAGAGACATCCCATTCAGGCTCAAGTAGAGAAAGTAGAGACGTCTCTGTTCAGGGTGGGAACTCTTTCTGTGAGTTCCTGTACGAAGGGCCTTTTCCAGCTACATGGAATCATTCCTTGCATTTCTATGGCACTTTTATAGTTTTCTTTGTTTGATCGTTCCTGTTAAAGATGAGAAAGTAAGCTCATCAAATGGAACAGCTGCGATTTGATTCTTTGGGTCCCAAATCTGGTGCTTTCCCTGCTGCTCGGCACTGCCCTCCCGAGGTGGGCGGAGCCTTCCCTGGCGGCCCTCTCCCAATCCAACTCAGTCGGACCGGATGTTTTCTTTTTACTGCCAGGAAGTTCCTTATTTCATCATCCCTTTCTGACTTTCACAGGGAGAAGTTCCCTTGGCCTTCACTGGACTTGCTATTTTCAGTGTCTCCTTGGATCACATTCCTGCCAAGGCCCTTCTCCGCTTTCAGATTGACTCAGACTAACCACTCGCAGATGTCTTCTGGGAGCTGTGACATGTCCCATGTCCCAGCAATGCTGGAGGGATGCAGTGCTTGAGAGCTGCCTAAGGAAATGGTAAGGTTCCTCTCTACAGGTGACACATGCTGGCCAAGACACCCTGCCACCAGCAATGACATTTACTCACTCTATTAACAGTTCTAATAGTGAATGGTTGTGATACCAGCGATTGTCATACAGGCTTTGAGAGAGCCAAAACCTCACCTCACTTGGTTTGGGAAGCAACTATAGCAACAGCCACCACTCAACAGTTTCATACAAGGAGGGTAAAATATTGACTGCATGGGAAGCTTGAAAAGCTTAAATAGCGTTTATTAATAATTAATGCATTCGTACATTAACCAAACATTTATCGTGCATCTGCCATGTTCACGGCTCTCTTTTAAAGCCTGAAGACTCTAAGGGTGAAACGACTGACTTCACATTTCTCATACTTTTGCACAGTGGCAGGGCAGATGTACACACCGGCAGTTGTAACTGTATGTGACATGTGCTACAGTGGGGATGAGTGTGAGCACAGAGGAGGAAGTGTGTAACTCTGCCCAGAGGAATGAAAGAAACTTAACAAGGTTCTTTGAAGGTTTCTGTGAAGCTGGTGCTAGGACTTGAAGGACAATAATGACACCAGTTGCATAATACTTTATGTGCCAAGAACTGTCGTATACATTTTCCAAATATTAACCTATTTAAGTTTTCAAAAACCATATGAAGTTGGTATATTCTTCATCCCTATAGTAAGCCCGAGTCACAGAGAAGTTAAATAACTTGGCCAATGTCAATCAGCCTGGGAGATGTGGAGCTGGGGTTTGAACCCAACTACTAACCTCTGTACTCTGCTACTATGACTGGCTGGGGTTCAGGGAAGGGGTGGAGTGGGAGGGGTGGAGGACATTCCAGGCTGAGGAAACAGTATGAGAAAAAGCCCAAAGATGTGAGAAAATATGGCATGTATGTGGTTTTTGTTTTGAATTTCAGTGGGAAGAAAACATAGAGGCATTGATCATACATACATGCATTATTTTTCTTTCATCACAGAAATTCTTCTGGAGAATATTTGGAAAGTGACTTATCAACACCATTTCTTGAAATTGGAGTGTTTTCAAATGGCTGCTGTCCAACTGGTCATCCTGTTGAGTTGTTGGCTGAGGGTTATTTTAAATATATCCCCAGAAGGAAGACTATAAACTTCTTGATTTCCCATGATTCTTGGAATTAATTTATTCTAATGCTGCTTGAAGCCAAAATGGCAAGATTGATTCCCACAGAGGATAGCATTTCCAGGAGGAAATTCTTTGGCATAACCACAAAGTGGATTCCTGATCATGGCCAGAGTTCTTGCCAATGTCAATTATAGGTCACCAAGTACAATGGCATTTGTGACTTCATGTGGTACCTTGCTACTGTTCCAGGGTATGTGAAAAGTACCCGATGTATGTGCTTTAGCAGCAAAAACAAAGGGTGGCAGATTTCAGCCCCTAGAATAGTACCTAAATGGAAAATAACCTGGCTAATTCCATATTTCTTGCATAATTTTTTGCTCTTAATGGACTGGAGGGTTAGTCATTCATTCATTCATTAAGCATTTTCCAAGTGCCTACTATATAAAATCTAGTAATAACATTTAAAGTTTAATAGAGAACTTACTATGTGACAGCTACTGTGTTAAGCACATTAAAATTAACACAGTTAATCCTCACAATAACCTGATGAAGTAAGAATAACATCCCCAGATGAGAAAACAGAGGAATTAGGAAACTTGCTCCGCATCACATGGCTGATTGAGCTGGCAGAGCTTGGGGTCCATCCCAGACCAGCCTTAGTCCAGAACCTGTGCTCTCAACTGCTGTCCCGTGTTATCTCGTTATGTACAAGGTTCTGAAGTAGGCCTGGTTACGGACACAAACAACAAACCATAATCAAGTCCGAATGAAACAGGTGCAGAGCACCAGTTCTTAGCCTTTGCCCGATGAAACACAGGCCAGCTGATATGCTTGCACAAGATGCATTCTATGGGACAGTCCCAGCATTGTCATGCCCCAGGAAAGCATATTGGAGAGCCTGTAAGAGTGACATTATTATAGGAATGACACTATTATGGGAATGACATTGAATCAGTACTCATTTATAAAAGTGATAAATCCTTTGCACAGTTTTGTACAAGAGAATGGTGTGCATGAATCTTAGGACACAAATGAAGGTATCCAAGAAATAAAACATTTCCTTTGTTTCTATAAATCAACTTAATTTGGCTCTGGATACCCATCCTTTTGGGCTGGCAGGAAGTTTGATCTCTGTCATTCTGGGCGAATGTCCCACATGCCCGTGAACTTGCACCAAGATCTGAGGTCTTCTGCAGGGCCAGTATGTTGTGTTGGACAATTATCTACACTGGCTCCACTGAGACTGTTGCTGTCTTTCATACACAGGACCCTTTGGGCCCTTGGAGATCTGAAACCTTATGAGGAAACTGGGTGGCCTGGGCCCAGAACCCAGCTCCCCAGCTTTTATAAGGCTGTATGTGGCCTTTTCCTCCAAGGTACCTAGGTCTCTCTTCCCTCTAACCTTGGGCCTTTCCTTTTTCTCAGAGGAAAATCCTTTCCCCTCTTAGTCTCTGAGGCACTTTCCTCTCATCAAACCCTATTCTCCTTAATGGGTTTTGCTCTTTGGAAAAAAGAAAGCAAGCCATGAAGTAAGAAGTATCTTTTCTGCTTTCTTTCTTGCTACTAACTTCTTGCGAAGCAATTAAGCAAAAATCTACTTGAATTGGGAGAGGAAAATAGTAACAAAAATAATAACAATTGGTCTTTAGAGTGGAATTCAGCTGGAAACATATCCTTCATTTCTTCTTATTCTTTCCCTCCTTTCCCTCTGATTTTCTTTTTTCTTTTTCTTTTCTTTGTTTTCTTTTTTGAGATGGGGTCTTGTTCTGTCAAGGCTGGAGTGCAGTGGCCTCATCATAGCTCACTGCAGCCTCAAAATTCTGGGCTCAAGCAATCCTCCTGCCTCAGCCTCCAGAGTAGCTGGGACTACAGGTCCACAGCACTGTGTTCCTCCTTCTTCTTTACAAAATGTAAATAACCCTGTTGTTAGTTATAAAATATGCCATTGATCAACTTAACAGTAAAAATAACTGCAGTTTGGTATACATTTTTCAGTCTTTATTTATTTATTTTTTTTACCATGTATATGTTTAACAATATTCGAGAAATATTTGTTGAATGCTTACTATGCCTTGCAAGGAGTTTGGATTTTATTTGTGTCAAACTGATGGAGAATTTTCAGGCTATAACCTGATCCTCTTTATATGTTTTAAAGATCTCAATGACTGCCCCATGGAGAGTGGATTATAAGGACAAGAAACTCTTACAGTGGTCCAGATATGAGATGATATTGAGGTAGAGCAGGAGTCATGGGGGTGGAGAGATGAGCAGGGACTCTGGATCCGGCTGGGAGGGCAAGCAGACAGGACTGGCTGGGGACTGGGCACAGAGGTAATGGGCAGTGAGGAGCTGAAGATGTTTCTAGGTTGGGGCTTGAAACTTTGTGGATCGTGGTGCCATCTACAAAGACGGGAAAGGTTAGGGGAGGGTGATGTCCTTAATTTCTTAAAACTGTCCTCTAGGAGAGACCTCCTAGGGCCGAGTGGTGAATCTTCGGGGTGAGGCACACATGATCCAATGGGCTGCAGGAAAAACATTTAAAACTTCGATTTAAACTTGTTTTTCTTCTTGTCCTTTTAAATTTACATTTCTGTATATGCCTTATAATATGCATATCAGTACAATTTTATATATATACACACAAATATGGATACCATTTATAAGTAAATAAGAATGACTGAATTAAGGAATGAGTAAACTGAGAGTTGTGGCAGATGGCTAGCTTTTCACCAAAATCCGTCCTTTATTCCAGAATATACAATTTTAGATGCTGATATGCTGCTGCCCAGCCGGAGGCAACTTTTCCCAGATCCTTTGCATGTGGTTGTGACCAGTTCTCCCCGATGAGACGTGACTGGAAGTCAGTTCTGGACCAAGACTTTTGAGAAGCAAGCATGTGTCCTCTGCTCTCCTTCCCCATCTGCTGGCTTGGATACAGAAGCTGGCCAGGCCCTGGGGATGCTGGAGGCCTGAGTTGGAAGGAACCTTCATCCCCGAAAGGCTGGGAGGGAGCTGTGCATTTACCAGGAGCATCCACCTCATGCTATTATGTGAGCAAGAAATAAACTTCTGTGTATTTCATTCATTATACATGTGTAGGTCTCTTTTTGTTACAACAGCCCGGCATACAGGGAGCATGCTTACCATTTTACTATTGTCTGAGCGCATATATAGATTATTCGGAGAACCCTGGTTTAAGCACTTCCCAAATGCAAATAAAATAGGGTTGTCTTGTCAGACTCGGGACAGCGGCCCACCATTTCTAAGCCATCTATTCATGTAATGAAAAGCTATAATTATCATGGAATGGTGTTTAAGCTAGCTGAGTTTTATTTTTGCAACCCTGAAAATAGTGAAATTTTTAGGAAGACTCACACATTTACATTACCGTTAATTACAAAAAATGACTAGCCTTATTGGCAATCCAAAGGTCAACTTAGAAAATGTGGAAATATTTGATGAACATTATAGGAAAACATCAGTGAAATTCAGCAAGATGGAATTATTTGTTTGACACAGATTGTATTCACATTTGCAACTACTTTAACATCCTCAGACTTTAGCTTAAATTGTCGTCTTTCAAGGCCCAAGGATTTTTAAAATCCAAGTGTTTCCAGGTACCTTTGTAAATTAAATAAGAGTTTACTGCATTGCCCCTTCCTTCCTCGCTGGGGTTTAGATGGTGAGTCACAAAGCCTTCCTTAGAGCATTTAGCTTAAAGAAGGAATAGAATGGTGCACCAAGGCAATGTTTCTGAAAGCTGAGATCAACAGGCCATGATTAACGTCAGCTTGCAGTTATATTGGCTGAGAATGTCACGCCAACACCTTGTAAACCCCGCAAGATGATGGGTATCTTACTATTATCCCTACTGCTCTCCAGAAGTTACCAGCAGAAAAGCAAAATGGGGAAAGGTCAGAACTCCCAGAGATTCCAAAATTTTCTTTGCAGCAATCAGTAGTAAAGGCTGGGGTGTCAGTTATGGATGAATCACTGGGCATTTGTGTGGTGCAGGGAGGAGGGTCAGAGCCTCAGCACTCTAACCAGGGCAGCGGGAGCAGCTGGACAGAGGGTCGAGCAACGTGTTAAGAGGGATCGTGTTGCAGCTCCATTCATCATTCTAACCTGAGAAATAAATTAGCCACTTGCTGTTGAGGGAGAACTCATTGTCAGTAGTAGGGAACCACAATTCTGTGGCCCTCACTCACTGTGAAGGAATGAATGGTTACAGGGAAGAGAACTCCTGCTTGGGTTCTGGAGTGAGTGTAAGAGTTCTGGCCTCACAGAACTGGGAGGGGCTGTCTGGGTGGGGGTCCAGGGATGGATTCCTAGGGAAGCAGAAGGGTTGCCCTCGAATCCACCGTCTTGGGCCTTGATGCTAATTTCCCTCCTCTCTCCCTCCCTCTCCTTTCTGCTAGTAAGTGAGCTAAGAAAAAAAAAATTCTGAAACCTGCTGTTTTATTTTTCACTCAAGAAACTGATTAATGAAGGCTGCTGGGTTTAATCAATGGTTGTCTATTTCAGCTTAGACAACACTATTATATTTGGGGGAGTGGAAAAAATATTGGCAATCATTCACCTTGTGGAGAGCTGGATTATTTTGCAAGTGGTTAAAGGAATAGACTTTGGCATTAAAGAAGCCTGGGTTAGGATATGTGTTCCTCCACCTGGGACAGGATATTTAATAGCTGTGTGACCTTGAACGGTTATCTCACTTCACATGGCCCTTGGTCCCCTCACTCAGGAAATGGTGGTAATGATAGTACTTGCCTCTTTTTGTTTTTGAGACAGAATTTTGCTTTGTTGCCCAGGCTAGAGTGCCGTGGCTAGAGTGTTGTGAGCCTAGCTCACAACAACCTCAGACTCCTGGGCTCAAGCTATCCTCCTGCCTCAGGCTCCCGAGTAGCTGGGACTACAGGTGTGTGCTGCCACACCTGGCTAATTTTTCGATTTTTTGTAGAGACAGGGTCTCACTCTTGCTCAGTCTGGTCTCGAACTCTTGAGCTCAAGCAATCCTCCCACCTTGGCCTCCCAGAGTGCTAGGATTACAGGCATGAGCCACTGTGCCTGGCCAGGTACTTGCCTCTTAGGTTTGTTATGGAAACTGGGCAAGAGCCTCACATATAGTAAATGTAGGGCAAATGTTTACCTCTCTCCATTACCTACATTTCTTTTCTCCTTTCATCTTTTCAAAAGTAAGATAGAGCATGTGTTTGTTTATGAGACCATCGGTTTTGAGCCCCTGCTCCAGCTTAAATTTCCTGCTGAGTATTTCCTGAACTTCTACTCATCATTATTGTACCTGGAGAGTGAACATCACTCCTATTCATTTCTGTCTGGAGCATCCCCTCTCTTTTTTGCCTTAGGAAGCTAAATATGAACAGATAATGAAGGGAAGTTTGCTTTAATTTCCTGCAGAGAAGCTGTGGAGTAGTATTTTGAATACTTATCGTGTGTTGAACCTGGTCAATGTTAGGCAACAGTATGTAGGTTGTACAAAAGTGCCATCTCTGTCTCAGGACTAGGTAATCAAAATGAGTAAGATAGGTCACATAGTGCACAAGGTCAGCTTTGTGTTTACGGACCAGGTGCACTAATATCCTAGACATCGTATTTGATTTATATGAACTTCATTGAAGCTCTGCACTACTTTAACCTCTTGTAGCCTGACTACTCTCTGTATCTGGAAAACAGGGAGAAATCAGCCAGTGTTTAGTCCAAGAAGAAGAAACTACTCCAGGTATTTTAAATAGAAGGGAGATTAATATAGGAGGTTAGATGCTTAGAAAATTGTTGGAAGAGTTAAAAGGAATGGGCTCTAGGCTGGCTGGAGCTAAGAATGGCTCCTAGAATATTTCAGAACTGACCCGCAATTGAAAATGACTACTTGTGCCCCAATTAGGAAGGACAGTAAAAGGCTGGAACCATTAACTTTAAAACACAGTGGTGCAGCTATGATCTGGAGCTCAGAAAGACAGCATCAAGAGGCGACCACGGCTCCTTCCCCAAACTGTCTGGGCAGTGGAGTGTGGAGTCCAGTGACCTCCACCACCCAACCTCCTCTCAACACCCATGGAGACAGAGTGGACGCTGACAACACAGAAATCTTCCCTGCCCGTAGAAAACAGCAAACGCAGCAGGAAGACGGCTTCTGCCCCATTTCCACCTTTTAAATCTCCGATGAGTGCATCTAATTGGTAGAACCTAAGTCATAGCCAGTCCCCTGACTAGATTCCAGAAAATGGAGCTTTTTGTTCCCAACCTCTGCAGCACTGGAAGGTACCCCGGAAATAGATGACAACGCATCTGAGCGTGATCAACCAGAGCCCGCACGCCACCCCACCTGAGTCTCATTGTCGCTAATTCAACCACATACGTTCAGCAAAGCCAAACCAATTCATGGAGGCGGAGAGAGAGAGAGAGAGATTTAAACACGGGGCAATTCTGTTGAACATTCCACTCCAGGAGTGAGCATCGGATGTGGAGTGAGTGTGAGATGGAGACGTGAGTCTTGTGTTTCCTCAGCTGACTCGGTTCCTAGGCTCCTCTCGCAGCAGGAGCATCCTGCCTGAGCCTGCACGCTCTCAGCGAGTGAGTAGATCAGCTAGAGTCCTATCTCCTTCACAGCCTGGCCCCAACGTAAGGCCAGACCCCTTTGTGTTTATAAGATAACATGGTAAACACACAGAATACTCTAGGAGGGTAATTAAAAAAAAATTTTTTTTTAATGATTTTTTGCCTCCTTGGCTGAAATTCTAGACCCTTCTCCCCGACCCTCCCGTAAGATCTGGTTACATTGAGAATTCAGTGAGACTCAAATCAAAGGAGTAGTCATGTGAAAGGATGTTGCAAACTGTCAAGTCCCACATAATATCAGGTGTTATTATCATACGCAATGCCTTACATGTAATGGGTACTTTTAACACTTTGCCAAATGTTATCATGTTTTCTCTTTCTCTTCGAATAATGCATATATTAACATATATATTTTTTCTGAATCACTTGACAAATTTCAGAAATTATGCCCCTTTGTTCCTAAATACTTCAGTGTATATTTTCTTTTTCTTTTTGAAAGACAGAGCCTCACTCTGTTGCCCAGGCTGGAGTGCACTGGCACAATCATAGCTCACTGCAGCCTCGAACTCCTGGGCTCAAGCCATCCTTCTGGCTCAGCCTCCTGAGTAGCTGGGACTACAGGCCTGGCTAATTTTTTCTATTTTTTGTAGAGACAGGATCTCTCTGTGTTGCTTAGGCTGGTCTCAAACACCTGACCTCAAGTGATCCTCCTGCCCCAGCCTCCCGAAGTGCTGGGATTACAGGTGTGAGCCACTGTGCCTGGCTTCAGTGTATATTTTCTAAGAATATTTATTCAAAGTATTTAACATTGATATACCATTATTTAATGTACAGACCTTACATTTTCTAGTTGTTTCCATAATTTTTTTATAGTAATGCTTTTTTTCCATCCAGGATCCAACCCAGAATCATACATCTGAAAGGTTTTTCTGGACTTTCTTTGATTTTCATGACCTTGACATTTTTGAAGAATTCAGGCCAGTTATTTTTAATAATGTCATTCAAATTGGGTTTTGTCCAATATTTCCTCATAATTAGAGTCAGATTATGCAATTCTGGCAGGAATATGAAATAAGTGGTTAATGTTTCTTGAGCTAAATAAAAAAACACAACCCAAGGTGGTTTCACTAAGCGGTAGTTTAAAGATCACTGGACAGAGTCAGTCCAACATAGAAGCCAAAAGACTAGACCCAGTTCTACCATTAACCATGTGATACTGAGTTACAATAATAAAAATAATGGTGATGATAATAGTAATACTAATGACTTTAGCAATATGAAAGTGCTTTGATAAGCACTATCTCATACACTCCTTCAACTACCTGTCTCATGAGGTAAAAATGATTCTTACTCCATGGATGAGGTAACTGAGACCCGGGAAGCTCCAATGTCTTGCCCAAGGTCACATAGGTATAAAGTGGCAGAGCCAGAGGTCAAACCCAGGTCCCAGTCGCTAGAGCGGAAGTCACCGTGCCCTGTTGGGAATTCATCTTTAAAAGGAGATGCGTGAATACAAAGAAATGCATGGGGTAGTGTTTCCTACATTCTGGTTTTGACTGAGCAGTAAAAATAACTTTAAAAATCATGGAACAAACACAAGGCTTATAATACTTTATACCACCAAGTAAGGATATTAAAGTACAAATATGAAATGTTATCTGACATCAGTACTGATTCATAAAAGAAAGGACATTTTAATATAAAAACTAGGAAAGTCATAATCTCAGAAAAGAAAAGAATATCCTTTGAAATTGGATGTATTTAATGTTAGTTTTGTAGCATACTCGATACCTTGTCATTAATTTTCTTGCTTCGCTGGGGCCACGTGAAAGATCTGCCCAGAGAAGCCCTGGTCTGTGGCCTGGCACTTGGGGGACAATGCAGTGTCGTGTCTTCCTGCTCTAGTGTCCAGGGGCTTTTTCTAAATGACTGAGGTATGTGGGCAGGGAAAGAAACAATGCACAACGAGGTAGAGCAGCCTTGGACTGGGGAGGGGAATGTTTATTTTGTTCACTCTTGCAAATTATTGAGTATCTTTGATTTCTCTTCCTCCTTACTTCATAGTTCCTTATTCTCTACTTCCTGCCCTCTGTGTACTTCTACTGTCTTATGTTTTTAAAAAACACCTTTTCAGTGTCTCGTCTCTTGCTCCTCTGCTCCTCAGTCCTCATTTCAAGAAACGAGGAAGAGCTGGCAGGAGATCAAATACAGCATCATCGTTTGGGTACGGTAGGAATGGAATATCACTTGTTCATGCCTGAGGGCTCAGGGTAGAAAGTTCCAGAAGAAGCTTCTGTCAGTTAAGTTGGACACCCATCCTGGCACAGAGGCATCTACAAAAAATTTTTTCTGTGTGTGATTTCTATTCATTAGGTAACCATATCTTGAAGTGGCTCTAATAACTCCCATAATTTCAAAATAGTGATGATTGTAAATAATATTTTACAACATTACATCAACTATAACGTGATATTAAAATAGCTGTGATTATTATAGGTGACAAAATTATAGGTACTGTTGCTACTGCTGAAGTGTGAAACCTACAGTCATAATTGAAGGAAAGATACAATTGTCGTTAAAGATGAGTGAAAATCAAGATGTATTGTTCCCATCCAAGCTCATAGATTTCTAGACTTCTATCCATAGGTCCCTTGGTGGGTTGGTAGGGGG
Organism: Lemur catta; assembly: GCF_020740605.2. NCBI lineage: Eukaryota > Metazoa > Chordata > Mammalia > Primates > Lemuridae > Lemur > Lemur catta. Next base: position 18,701,493 of record NC_059150.1, on the reverse strand, counting down.
CAGGGGGGGCGGGAATCTGAGGACCTCAGATTAAAAACCCTGATTTAAAAAACATTTTAAAGTATAGACTTTAAAAAAGTCTATACTCCCTGCCTACTTTCTTATCTTCCATTCATGTCTCAATTTTATGATCTCTCAGACATCTAACTGTGCCTAAGGGTAAGCAACCGTTTGTAATTTGATTTTTACCTGCATGGCCCTGGGTCATAGTTCTCATCAAAGTCACCAACGTTGCCCAAAATTTGAAGGACCTTCTCCCATCTCTGTATTACTCCATCCCTGTGCAAGCTTCAACATCAAACCATTCCTTCCTTGGAACTTTCTCCTTCCTAGACTTCTAGAAGCGATATCCTTCTTCACGCTGCGACACAGTGGCTTTAAGCTCTCATAGTGGTGGGTTCACAAGGGGATCTTTCTCAAAACACAGGGCCGGAGCTCTGTCCTCTAGGTATTCTGAGCGAGAAGGTTTGGGGTGGGGTCCAGGTATTGGTTTAACGCTTCGAAAGTAATTCCAAAGTGTGCCAACTGAGAATTACTGCCTTGGTGATTTATGAACGCTGGATATATATTTTGCACCCAGAGCTATAATTCTCCTCCTCATCATAATAGCCATTGACTTAGGTATTTTTTCCTCTCACTGAGTTTCAAAAGCACGGCTCTCATTTCATCTTTTCTTGGCTTCCTTTCCCACTTTAAAAGTAAAAAGAAAACAATTACCAAAACTCTACCGCCTTCAACAAGGAGGTGTATATATTAATGTTTGCAATGCCTGGAATCACATGTATTTCATAGAAATAAAAATCATACTTTCTTTATTTTGGAAGCAGGTAGGGAGAAGGCAGAGGTAGACTATAAATTCCAGGGACGGTTTTTAAACTGCTAATTCATTGGCAGTGAGCAGCAGTCTTAGTCCATGTGTGAGGATGTGAGACAAGCAGGAAATGCCTGCAGGTGTGAGTTTATAGCTAGCGGATCTAGACAGCAGAGCCTGGTCATGGAATCTTAAAGAGACATTGACTCTGAAAGCTGGAGGGAACCTTGGGGTCCTCCATCTCCATCCTTGATCCCGCACTTGAATCCCTGTAATCACAGCCAGTCAGGGCCACACTGTGACTTTCCTGGGCCCCAGGCACTCTTGCTTTTTTAGGCCCCTAGCTCCATAAAAATATTTAACATTGTGTTTTATGACTGGAGTGGTATAAAATCAACTATAATTCAGGCTTGACTTATTATTATATATTCATTAGCATTATATTTATTTTTTTTCTGATTTAAAAAAAATTAAAATTTTAGGGGACCCCCAAAAGAATCCCAAGCTCTTACGCACCTGCCTCCTGTGCCTAATGGAGAAGTTGGCCTTGGCTTTGGAGAAGAGATGAGCAATCTTTTGAGGCAGCCCATGTATCTCCATTTAAAGATCATTTTAATTGATAGGAAGGTCTTTCTTACTTTGAGCTGGTTTCCTTTTTATTTTTAAAACTTCTATCCTTTTTTTTCTAGTTCTTTTCCCTACAGACAGTCTATTCCCTTTTTCTCATGTCCCGTGTACTAGAGCCTGGCTTTTCAGAGTGTGGCTGTTGACCAAAATCATTGACATCCTGGAGGTTGGGTAGCCCTGTAGAATCTCGGGTGTCACCCTGCACCTACTGGATCAGAATCTGCATTTTGACAAGCTCCCCAAGTAATTCATATTGATATGAAAGCTGGAGAATCACTGTACTGGGAAGAATAATAATTGCAAACATTTATTGTGTGCTACTCTACGCTGGCCATCATTTTATGTGCTTTATGTGGATTGTCTAATTAATCCTTTCAACAGTCTTATTTATTTTCCCCATCTTACAGATGAGTGAATTGAAGCATGAAGAAGCCAAATGACTTGCCCAAGGTTTATCCAGTGAGGACATGGTGTACGGGAATCCAAACCAGGCGGTGTGACTCCAGGATTTGTGCTCTTCCATCTCTGCGCTGGTCTGCCCGTCCTCCCGTGCCCTTCTGCTTTGAGGAGAAGTTGCTGCTATTCAGCTCACAGCCCAGATTACCAGGGTGGGAGCAATGTTTTCACACCACTTAACCCCACCCTCTTGTTAAAGCTGATTGGACGACAGGTGGATCCCCCATCCATGGCAATCCATAGCTATCCATAGCTATTCTGCAACCTATCACTCAGGTGGTCTGCTGAAAAAATAGTAAGCCAAGCCACCTGGACTCTCAATGATATTTAAATGGAGAAACTTGGAAAGAATCTACTAGTTGTTAAGGAGCCGGAAGGAGCGGATGGGTGGACTGTAGATGAGGCATGTTCAAAATGACTTATCTATGATAAAGGCATTTATTAAAGATACTGTTACTCTAGTATCTATAGCGCCTTCACTCCAAATCCACTCTCCCACTCATTGCTCCAGGACTTCCAAGCCCATGATGGCGACATCTTTTGAATTTCTCTGGGAGTCCTTTTATTGTACCATGAGAAGCCCTACAACAATCTCACTTTACTTGTGCTAGCTCAAATGGGTTTCTCTTTGTTATAAATGCCAAACTTTGGGAACACACATTCCCATATTTAAAAGCACCCGTGCATCTCCCTGAGCTAACCCTTCTCCAAGGGAGTCTTGCAGTTCTTTCCGTGAATCCTCCTGTCATGTGTGTCCTGATCTCACTCCCTCCCTTGGTCCCTCCTCTCTGGCCCATACTGTTGTGTCCTTCGGAAATGGACTAAACTGCAATTGGAAACTACTCGTGTGGAGCAATTTGATGGCTAAAGAGTGGGCCTACCAGCCTCAAAATTTCTTCCTTAGCATCTGGCAAGACTCTTCCCTGGAGCCTTAAAATTGGTTCTGTTCACAAGAGGGGCACACTGGCTGGGGTTATGACTGAGGGCAAGGCCCCGTGCAAATGGGTAGGCCCCTTGGAGGAAAGCAGCGGAAATCAGGGGTGGGGAGAAAGGACAGAAGGGGTTTTTTCCCAAGCCTGCCCTGGCTTGAAGGCATTTCAAAGGAGAAACCCCTGGTGGAAGAATGTGTCTCCCAGACTCCGGGGGACGAACGGTGTGAACACTGGCAGACGACTAGCTCGTAGCAGTGGAGAGGAACTCCGGCCCATTCCCCCTGTGGTTGTCGTGTTCAGGTCAGTACTAACTTTAGTCCTGCAGTCCTCGAATGGGGACAGTCCACTAGTGGATTAAATCCTCCTTAAATGACTAAGAAGCTTTTAGCCGGAGATCAGAAGAAAGGGAAGGAAATTATTTCACCTCTTCTCTGCCTGGTGCGTGATGACTTCCGGGGAAGCCGTTCTCCAGCGTCTTGCAGTATAATAACACTTTCTATTCATATAGCACTGATGTCCCAGGAGCTGCGAGTTCTCCACAAGCGTTTTATCAGCTCATTTCACCTGGGGGCCCTGGGCGGGAGGGAGGAAGCAAGGACAGCATTTGCTTTATTTTCTTCCTGGCAGCCACTCTTTCAGCTGAGACCTCTGCCCCTCTGAGAGGCCCAAAACTTTCTCGTGGTGTAAATAGGCTTACAGTATTGTCCTTCTGCTGGCTTAATGCTGAGTGTCCAACGACATACCACTAGGTAGTAATCCTCATTTCATCATTTATTTGCCTCGTTTCAACGTGGGATAGATACATTCAGTTTGGAGAAACTGAGGCCCAGAGGGGCTATGCAGGGTGACCAAGTTCTCAGGCCAGGCCATGGGCGAGTCTGAAGCAAGTGGTATCAGATGTTCAGCTGCCAGCACGTCCCTCTATCTTTTTCCTGCCTGCAGTGAGCAGGGGGCAGGTGACTGTGACTCTCTTAATCTGAGGAAATTTGTCGTGCAGCAAGCTGAGGATCAAAGGCACGTACGCTCGAGCCAGAAGCCCTGACCCCAAGCTGGTTGGCATCTCTGAGACGTGGCCCTCTTTGGACCCACATCCTGTGTGGTGCTCACCAGATCATGCTGCCTCTCTGGAACGTGAATATTTCCGAAAGGCTCTGAAGGGCCTTTCAAATGGCGCTGGGACATAAATAGCTTTCGCAGAAGGATGTTGCCTCAGTGATGCGATGACCGAAGCGGCAGCACTTTGAATTAGCTGCAATCTGGTGCTCGGGGTAATGGAGTGATGGTAAATGAACATTATTACATTTTTACCCTGTGAATGAGTCCTTAATAAAAAAGACAAATGGCTTCCAGGTGTCTTGCCACAGATTTCAGCAACTGAGTCACTCGAGCTGGATGGAAGAACAAGAGACAGCATAGAATCTTCTCGTGATTCAGCGGCCGCCAACTTGGACTGTCCCCAGTTCCAACTTTAGCATCTTTCTTTAGTCACTCTCCCGCACAGTCAGCTCCCTTGTGTGGATGCACAATAGGAGGAAATTCTAATGAAGGGGACAAAGCTGCCACTGTCCCATCTGACCAAACAGAGACAACAGGCTGCCCACGCCAGGAAATGCCGTTCCTGAGAGGAACCACCTGCGGCTGGCGCATGGCAGGGTCTTGAGTTCCTGGCTGTCCCCAAGCAGGGCTGACTTGATGCGCTGACTCCTGTGGTTGCCAAGGATGTGAGGTAATCCCTCAGGAATGTCCCCATCAGGTGGCCTGTGCCGTGATGGCAGGAGGCAGGATGGAGCAGAGAGAGTAATGGCTTTTACATCTTGTCTCTGTCATTAACTATGTGACATTAGGAGGGCTAGGATCTCTCTGGGTCTTAGTTTTCTCCTCGGTGGGGTTAACAACCAAGAAAGATTTGGGCAAGAAACAGATGAGAAACTCAAATGCCTCTGGGGACCAGACAGGTGATATAAATGAATAGATTGTCTGGGTGTAAGACAACAGGGAACTAGAGAATCAATACCTTGCCTAAAAGGTATTCAAATAAAAAAATACCAGAACCCCATAATGTAGGCCAAATACAATGCCAGGGGCCTGAACTGGTCTGATGGCTAGAGTTTCCAGCCTGTTCTGGAAGGTTGCTCCTAGTTTTAATGATCCAGCCTTTATCTGGAAGCATCTATTCTTAAATATCAGAATTCTTAATTCAATTCTATATGGAATATATCTTTTTGAATGTGAGCAAGAACAGGTATCTAATGCTGGGAAGAAAATTCAGGGGAAATGTAGACCAGTACAGGCTTTTATAGGCTAAACCATAGCAAAAATCATTGACTGGAAGTTATTGGTTAGAACAATATATGAAATATAGGTGGTAGGATGTGACTCAGAGGTCATTTGAGTTCTTCAGAGCCATAGCTCTGGGAAGACAGGGAAAATGAATCCCTTTTTATCATACATTCCTCCTGTTCAGAGCTTAATTATCTTCCATTTGATTTGTACATAGGCCCACGTGCAGGGACTGTGTCTGTCCTATTAAACACTACATGACCCTGTTGCTTGACACTTAACAGGGGCTCAATAAATATATGATGAAAGAATGATTACATGAAAATAGTAGTAGGCCCTAGGTCTCAGTCTTTTCTCTTTTAAATCACCCAATAAGCTGCTGATTGCATAATTCATTTTAAAAGCATAGAAGTAATCATGCCAATTCTTTGCTCAAAACCTTCCAAAGACTGAGCATTGCCTACTCAACAAATTTCAAACTTCTTAGCATGGTCTTCATTTCCCTCCATGTTCTGATTTCTTCTTGTTTAGTTCTATCTCCAAATGACATTGTTCTTCCACTCCCCGTATGGTATAGGCCAGCTTGAGTATTTGTTCTTCAAACAAGTTCTATTATTTTCATGGCATTCCCTCTGTAATGCCCATCCCTTCCATCAAAACATCATCCATCCTTCAAGATGCAAATGTCTGCTCTCCGGGAAACCTTTCTTTATTTTGAAGCCAAATCAGAAATAATTTCTTTCTTCTGTGCTCTTTCTGCATATTTCAGTTATAGTGAGTATCACATTCTGCCTTGAGTTATAGCTATTTATTTATGTATCCAGGTCCTCTAGTTAGTAAACTTGTTAAAATCGCAGACAATTAATTGTTCTTCTTATTCTATTTCATAAACATGAAGGCATTCCATGCATTTATGTTAAATGGTAAAACTAAAAAGTCTCTATTAGCTGTTTTTACTGATGAAGGAATTTTGGGGGGCTATCAGTCCACAGTTAGAGGAACTCACAAACAGGTGAGCCTAGTGAAAGAATAAGAGACTCCAAGGAAAAAGTGTCACCTTTTAAGACTGAATTTTATAAAAATGTACAGAAAACCTTCAGAAGCAATCCAGCCTAAGATATAGGGAATAGTTTGCCAGTGGGATTAAGTATCTTCCTATTAATTATAAAGAAAAATCATCTGTAAAGTTTGGGACCTGAACTATTGTTGATGTAAAAGATGGGTGGTGTTACAATGACAAGTGCCGGGGAAGGGTGTTGGTCTGCATGAACTTGGAGATAGTTCACGGAAACTGTGACCATATCTTTATTGTTGTCCAGAAAAGAGGGCAGGCTGTTCTCACTGACAGGTCCCAGTACTTTAGACAGAGCAAAAAGAGGCAATTTATTAGGCCTCATAGCCCAAGAGAAAGAGCCTCTAAACATATCCCACACCCTGTGTTCTAATTCTGCATACACTGAGCAATTTTCTGATCTATAATTTATTAGTTACTACTAATGAGCATCTACTATGTGCCTGGCCCTGTTTAGTGCATTGTATGGGTAGTATCTTACCTAAATTTTCACAACAATCTTTTGAGGTTGGTATTAAAAGCCCCATTTGGAGATGAGGAAAGACTGAGGGTGGTTAAGGTAATTTCCTCAGTCATTCATCAGAAAATGGTAGAGCTGAAGATTCGGTGCAATCTCCATCAAAATACCAAGAACATTCTTCATAGAAATGGAAAAAATAAAATCCTGAAATTCCTGTGGAATCACAAAGGACCCCAAATAGCCAAAGCAATCTTGAGGAAAAAGAACAGAACTGGAGACGTCACACTGCCTGATTTCAAAGTATACTACCTAGCTATGGTACTGGTATAAAAACAGACACATAGACCAACAGGACAGAATAGAGAGCCCAGAAATAAATCCATACATTTACCACCAACTGATTTTTGAAAAAAGGTACCAAGAGCACACAATGGGGAAAAGACAGTCTCTTCAATAAATGGTGTTGGAAAAACTGGATAGCCACATGCAGAATAAACTTAGACCCTATCTCTCACCATATATAAAAATTAACTCAAAATGGATTGAAGAATTAAATGTAAAACCTGAAAGTATGAAAGCACTGGAAGAAAATATAGGAGAAGTATTTCAAGACAGTGGTCTTGGCAAGTATTTTTTGGATAAGACCTCAAAAACACAGCTAACAAATGCAAAAATGGACAAATGGGATTACATCAAATTAAAAAGCTTCTACACAGCAAAAGAATTAACAGAAGAAAAGACAACCTACAGAATGGAGGGAAATATTTGCAAACTAAACATCTGAGAAGGGTTTAATATTCAAAATATATAAGGAACTCAATAGCAAAAACCAACCAAAACAAAACAAAACCTAACCCAATTAAAAAAATAGGCAAAAGACCTGACTAGATATTTCTCAAAAGAAGACATACAATGGCCAATAGGTATATGAAAAAATGCTCAACATCACTAATTGTCAGGGAAATGCAAATTGAAACCACAAATGAGATATCACCTCACCCCAGTTAGAATGACCATTATCAAAAAGACAAAAGATAACAAATGCTGACAAGGATGTGGAGAAAAAAGAAGCCTTATACACTGTTGGTGGGAATGTAAATTAGTGGAGCCATTATGGAAAACAGTATGAAGGTTCCTCAAAAAATTAAAAATAAAACTACCACATGATCCAGAAATCCCACTACTGGGCATATATCCAACGAAAATGAAATCAATATGTCAAAGAGATACCTACACTCTCATGTTTATCACAGCACTGTTCACAATAGCCAAGATATGAAATCAACCTAACTGCCCATCAAGGATGAATAGATAGAATGTGGCATATAAACAGAATGAAATACTATTCAGCCATAAAAAAGAATGAAATCCTGCCATTTTCAACAACCTGGATAAACCTGGAGGACATCATGTTAGGTGAAACAAGCTAGGCACAGAAAGGCAAACTGCCTGACTGTGTTCATGAGGCATCTATAAAAGTTGATCACATAGAAACAGAGAGCAGAATGGTGGTTACCCCGGGTGGGGGTGGTAAGGGGAGTGGGGGATGGGGAGATGCTGGCCACAGTGAGGTAGGAAGAATAAATTTCTAGAGATCTATTATACAGGAAGGTGACTATAGTTAATGATGATACATTATATTCTTGAAAAATGTAACGAAAGTGGATGTTATATGCTCTTATCATAAAAAAAACGGTAACTAGTTGAGGGAATGCATTTGTTAACTAGCTAGATGTAACCATTTCACAATGTATATGTACTTAAAAACATCATGTTGCACCCAAAAAAACCATATAATGTTATCTGTCAATTTTTTAAAAATTAAAAAAAACAGAAAATACCAAATAAATAAATAAAAATTAAAAAGAGCCAGGAAAAGATAAAAGAAGAAACAAACAAAAAAGAAAATGGTAGAGCTGTGATTTAAACACGGCTTGGACTAAATTTCAATACTTGCTTTCTTTTCTGCATGCTGTTGCCTATTGGAAGGCACCTGCTTGATGCCTCTTGCTTGTTCCATTCTTGGGCCAGAGATGTCTCCCTGGCTGGAAATTAAGTAGTGGCCACCGTTGGTGGGATCCACGCCCCCCAAACTGGCTCACTTCTCAGTGAAATGGTTATTGTGTTTGCAAGGACAGGATGGAAACAGATTAGACTTTAAACTGCAATATACTCATTAAGACCGAGTTTCTGTGGCTCTGACAAAAATAGGCTGTGAGTTCTACCCCCTATATTACAGCACTGATTAACCACGGGAAGGACTTGGGAAAACACAAAACATTCTTTGTGTGTCATCTTGAAACGGGAAGCACACTGAAATTTACTTTTTCTCCTTTAAGCTCCAACTTAAATGGATAAAAGTAGCTTGGTATTATTGCTTTTGTTTTCACAGCTGCCCGCAGAGCTCTGGCTCTTCCCATTCAATTCACGATACTCTTGGTTGAAATTACATGTGTCTAAAGATAGGAGATACAGGTCAGAGCTCCTAACTGGATATTGTCCTTGGTTGAAATGGAATATATTTATTTGAGCTCAAAGGAGTTCCTGACCACAAATGAATGTGAAAAATCTACAGAACTTCTAAGTTGGGAATTTTTCATTTCTATGCTCTTGACAACATTATATACATTGTGTTTTCATTTAAAATATCATTTTAGCAATTAACAGAAGGCCTCTATAGCCCATTTTTCATTTGAAACACATTGGGAAGTTTCACCGTTAAATGCCCGTATTGCAGGTTTGTGCTGAGGGATAGAAATGAATTGGTGGATGATCAGAAAGGTGGTAGCAGGGGTGGCAGTTGTGTGCCAGTCATGTGGCAGTTGTGTGGGTGTATCTTGGAGAAGGTTTCTAAAAACCTAGCTGTGAGATGGCTTGGGGGCTGCTTAGCCCAGGAGAGAATTTCTAGACAGACAGGCAAGGGGTCTTCAGATATTTGAGGGACACTTGCACTGGACGGGAAGAAATAGGCTTCCTTTCTTTTACCCTAGAGGGCAGAGCTTGGACTAAAAAAGGTCAGTGCAGGGAGAGAGTCATGTACATGCGGGAGAAATCTTTAGGATGCTTGGGGAATTTATTAGAAAAAAACATATTTGAACATCAAAGATGTTTGCAATTATGGTGGGGGCTGTGTCAAGTAATGATGTTTTTCCTATCTCTGGGGTGCATTGAAGCCAGGGAATCTATGGCAGGGAGTTCAGCACTGAGTAAGAGGTTATACCCAATGACCTAAAGTTCCATTCCAATTCTAAGAACTCCTTTCATAGTTTAACTTATACTCTCATGTCAGTTGCTCTTATACAAATGGTTTAACAATGTTTATTGGAGAAGAATGTATCTATGCATTAGAATCTTGCTGGTTTAATATAATTGAAGGGGGAAGCCAGTTTGGTTGGCGAAGTCAATTATGAAATGATTGTAAATAATGAAAGGCTATTTTACTAATTTCAAGTCCATGGATACATGGAATTATGTCTACCAAAGTTGCCTGATCAAGGTCCTGCTTTAATGAGTTAGAGCATGATTTGTAATCAACATATCAGAGTACCAGGCTTACTGGCCTTTGCTTAGATCAGAGCAAAATCATTTCTAATTCATAGTGTCTGAAAACAGTTGATTCTCTTAAGTAAATAAATAGGCCCTTCAGAATTTCATTTTAAATGTTTATTTGTTCTGCCAAACTCAGTTCCTTTTTTCTGTTGATAGGGCAAGGGAAGCTTCTGTTCAACACCTGTCAAAATGTCACAATTAAAAAACCAAGCAAAAGCACACCATGAATAAATGAGATTTTTTGCTGTATTTTGGCCAGACCAATTCTCTGTCTCCCAGAATGAGTGTTAGATTGTTCAAAACTCATGGAAAGAAACTTTTCTGGAGGGCTATTTATAGCTAGAGGATGTGGCAAAGAATTGGATTTAACAATTCATTCATTCATCAAAATTTCATGTTCCAAAGACCATATATTAATGATTTCATTTATATGAAATGTTCAGAATAGGCAAATCTATAGAGACAAAGTAGATGAGTGGTTGTCTAAGGCTAGGGTGGGAAGTGGTAGGGTGACTTAAAGGGACATGTGGAGTGACTGCTAATGGGTATGGCTTTCTTTCTGGGGTGACAAAAATGTTCTAAAATTGATTGTGGTAATGACTGGACAACTCTGAATACAGTTATGTGTGGCTTAACATAGGAATATGTTCTGAGAAATGCATACTTAGGTGATTTCATCTTTGTGGGAACATCAGAGAGTGTACTTGCCCAAATCTAGGGGGTATAGCCCATGACACACCTAGGCTGTGTGGTATAGCCCGTCGCTCCTGGGCTACAAGCCTGCACACCATGTTACTGTACTGGATACTGTAGGCAGTTGCAACAGCAGTATTTGTGTCTCTAAATGTATCTAAACATAGAAAGGTGACATGTTGTGCTACAATGTTACAATGGCTATGGTGTCACTAGGCAATAGGGAGTTTTCAGCTGCACTATAAACTTACAGAACCGCAGTTTTATATGCGATTCTTCATTAACCAGATATCATCATGCAGCACAACTGTATACTAAAAGCCATTGAATTGTACATTTTAAAAAGGTGAACTGTATGGTATGTGAATTATATCTCAAGAATTACTGAGTATGTGTTATAAGTCAGGAACTGTTCTAGACACTGGAACTATAGTGTAGAAGAAGACAAAGTCCCGGCTCTCACAGAGCTCACGTTCCAGTGGGGGAGTGAGATAAAAAATGTGAACAAGCATATAAAAACATAGTTTTAGGGAGAGGTAGCACTCTGAAGAAAAATAAAGCAGGATAAGGAAATGGAGAGTTATATGGGTGTGTATGCATATATGTATATGTGTGTATGTGTATGGGTATGTGTGTATAGCACGCCTATATGTACACATGTGTGTATTATGTGCATATATGTATACATGTTTATGTACGTGCATTGTGTGTACACACAATATGTTTTCTATTTTAGATATGGTGAGTAGAGAGGCCCTCTGGGCAGTGTAACTTTTCAGCAAAGATCTGAATGAAATGAAGGAATTAGCCATTGAGATAACTGGGGTAAGTACCTTTCAAGCAGTACAAAGACCCTGAGACAGGAATATTTTGGTCCGTTCAACCAAGAAGAAGGATAGAGAGCTAGTAGGAAATGAAGCTGCAGAGGTTGATAGGGATCATATTCTGTGGGTAATAAGCATGATAATATCTATGAATTATTTTAAGAGTTCAGTCTTAGCATTGATAATCACCACTAACTTTGCATGACATACTGCACAGTACCTGAGTCCTTTTCACAGCACTAATTTTTTTTTTTTGAGACGTCTCACTCTGTCACCACAGCTAGAGAGAAGTGGTGTCATCATAGCTCACTGCAACATAAACTCGTGGGCTCAGGCAATCCTCCCACCTCAGCCTCCTGAGTAGGTGGGACTATAGGTACATGCCACTGCACCTTGCTAATTTTTCAATTTTTTTGTAGAGGTGGGGTCTTGCTATGTTGTTTAGGCTGGTCTTGAACTTCTGGCCTCAAGTGATCCTCCCACCTTGGCCTCCCAAAGTGCTGGGATTACAGGTGTGAGCCACTGCACCTAGCCACAACACTATCTTGTTTGATGCTCACAATAATGCTAAGAATTGCTATTAGTTTTCTTAGTCTATATATAAGGAAAATGTAGGAAATTGTCCACAATTCTCTCTGCTCCATGAGTCCATGACCCACTTTAGGACATGGCCTAAGTCTGATGACCTTGTTTCCTCAAATCCTAAGTTAGTATGTTGTGCAAGACATAGGCCTAATAAATGTTTATTCAGTTGACTTCTTTGAGGTCACAAAGTGAGTGGACAACCTAGCCAGGACTTCAGTTCTTGTCATCTCACTTCAACTCCCATGCTGTTTGCACTGACTCACAAGGTCATGTTGCTTTTCTCTTTGAGTCATGGAATGATGAGGATGACGGGGTCTTCAGGGGTCATCTTCCCAGTAGGTTGGCACTAAAATCCTGGAAGGCCTGTGGGTGTTTACATAGTTTTCCAGGATTCTGCTGAACGAGATTGATCAGCCTCTCTTGTTATGTAATCCCACTTTAACTGAATAATAAGTTTTTCTTAGTAAACTCCATTAGGTGACTTTAAAATATGTATTTTTTATCCTTTGATTCTTTTACTTGGGTAATCTTCATCTTTGCCTTAACATCCAGGCTCCTTCTTAGCAAATCCTACCATCTTTCACCTTTTAACTACATAAAAAAGTAATTAATAACATGAGTTCAAATCCTGAAATAAGTTCAAATCCTAGCCCTGCTCTCAATAGATGGAAGACCTTTGATAGTCACCTTGAGCCTCAGTTTTTCTTATCTGTAAAATGGAGATAATAATATTATTGATCTCATAGGGCTATTTTGAAAGTTAGATTTGTCTGTACAGGGTTCCGCACAAAGCCCAGAACAGAGTAAGCATCAGTAGACCTCAGCTATTACTAGATAGCATGCTTCTGCCCCGCTCTCTGGTAGCACTTACTGTAGGACGGTGGCTAGGAAGGCAAGAAGTAAGATAATTGCTAGTCAGTGCTTCTCAGTACACAGCATTTAGGACTCTATTATAGCAGGGCAGTTGGGTGGTCAAAATATATCCTGGGATTGGAACGCAACATGTGCACAGATGGAAACTAGGGTTCATTAACTCCTGAGTGTTCTACCCTGGAGTTAAGGGGTGCTGGTGGTGATTGCTGAATCTCCCTAAGTGCACACTATTCCTTATGAATCTCTGTGTCTGTTACTAAACTCCCCAATTGGAGGCTACTTTTACCAGGTGATGATAAAATTTGGGGATTGGAGCTGGAGTGGGGAATGTGTGATTCAGGAAAACTATGGATGAGAATGAAAAGTCATTGGGAAAATGCCATTTGCTCCTCTTCCCTTGCTTAGATTGTGGAAGAGGCAGCTCTCTCTGGTCTCCACTGCCGGGGTGTTGTCACTGTGGCATGATCGTGGCTGTTGCCAGGTAACTGCGAGCGCAAGGGCTTCTGGGCTGGCTGCTGGCGGCTGGGGGAGTGGGAGGAGGTGCGAGGAGGCCAAAGCCAAGGCCAAAAGGATTGGAAAAGCTGTGCACGCACATCTAGGCTTATATAAGAGGGGAGGCCTGAAAACATGGAGATAACAAGGAAATCCTAAAAAAAAAAAAAAAAAAAAAGCCAGTAAATATTTAATACTTTGGAAAAGAAATGAATGATTTCTTTTGTTCTTCTCTTTTTCCTTTTTTCTTTTTTGAGACAGGGTCTCACTCTGTCGCTGAGGCTGGAGTGCACTGGTGTGATCATAGCTCACTGCAGCCTCCTGGCCTCAAGCCATCCTCCCACCTCAGCCTCCCAAAGTGCAAGGGTTACAGGCATGAGCCACTACACCTGGCCACTTTCTCCTCTTAAAGGAAACCTTAATTCCTCACAAATTCCAGAAAATGTATGTGTATGTGACTGCTGTGTGCCTTTAAAACCTTCATCCAAAGGACATCAGTTTTCCATCTCAGTACTCAAGGTCAAGTGCCCCAGTGACATTTACTGTCAGTGTTAGGGAGAAAATATATTATCAAACCATGCAAAGCCCTTCAGAAAGCTGTCTTTTGGGTTCTTTTTCTCTCTTGCATTAAGCACTGATTCTCTTCCTATGTGAGCAGCAGCACACTGACCCTAGAAAAAGAGCAGAAAGTGAAGACAATCCGCAGCTAACTGTAACCAGCGCCTTTCATTGTTCATCTGAAAGCCGATTATCTCCTAGCACACGTGTCGGGAAATAATCCATGTTGCAATGGCCAGAAACCATGACTGTCAGCTGGAAGGGCCCTGGGAGATGACCCAATAGGATTCTTTCTATCAGGGATGAGGAGAGACCAGAAGTTAAGTGCTCATCAAGTTCAGGGATGAGACTGCAGATCAAACTTTCATTGAGAAAAAGAGAATGTGTCCTTTGTTCTCTATCTTCCATATCTCACCATCAGCCTTCAGCCTCTTGCCCCACAAAATGTTTCTGGAAATGTACCCTCAGCTCTCCGCATGATTTGGCCTCTTCACTCTGCCCTGGCCGCTAACTGGTCCTGCCATCAGTCTCTGAGCTGTTTCCCAGCCTCGTACTTGACTTCAAGATCTTTATTGGTTTACTCTTGTTAAGTGATGATATCATCTCTCTCCGCCAATAAATGTTTCACTGACTGTAGCTAAAACAATTTGGTTTTATTTCTTTATTCCTTCATTTTCTGACTCCGTACTTTCTATTACTTACAGGATTGGCCATAAAAAGGGTACCCAGAGTATAGCCGGTGTGATCTATAGATATAAAAGAGTTCACTGTTAGATGCTTTGCATTTTTTATAACACCAAATAATTGACCTTAGAGAAACCATAATTTCATTAAAAAATCTAATGATAAGTCTAAAATACATTTAATGCTATTTTATTGTAACATATATATTTTCTTAAGGTCCATGAAAATCATATAGGCTACTATTTATTGAGCATTTGCTATCTGCCAGATCCTGAACTAGGTGCTTTGCATTTGTCATTTTATTAAATATTATAAAAAATACAATTGGGAAAGTGTCATTGTCTCCATCTAACACAAGTGGAAACAAAGGCTCAGAGAAGTTAAACAACTTGCTTCAGGTTGCCCAGTAAGTGAGCTTTTTCTAACTCTGTAGCTTAAAGTTGCCCAGTAAGTAGGCTTTTCCTAACTCATGTTATGGTATCAGGTTGTCTCCATTCATTACTAAAATAGTTTCGGCTCAATTGTCATCTTAGATGTGAATACAATATAATGAATTAGCATTTTATGAGCCTTCAGAACAGCTGTAGTTAGTTATCTGTTACTGGGTAGCAAATTATGCCGACACTTAGTTGCTTAGAAAAAGCATTTATTTTTTCACAGTTTCTGTGGATGAAGAATCTGGGCGTGGTTTAAGTGGGTTCCCTGGCTTAGGGTCTGTCACGAGGCTGTCACCAGGGCTGCAGCTGGGCTGCAGTTGCTTCAGGGCTGGGCTGGCCAAGGATCTGCTCCCAAGTTCTTTCCTGTGGCTGTCGCAGGCCTCAGTTCCACGCATGCTGTTCCACTGAGATCCTCAGATCCTCCCTGGTTGTGGCCAGGAGCTGCCTGTCGTGGGCTGAACGGTGGCCCTCAAAGACATGAGGCCCTAATTTCAGGAATCTGTGAATGTTATCTGATATGGTAAAGTTAAAATTCTTTTTTAGTTGTGGTAAAATACACAGAAAATTTGCTGTGATAAAGTTTTTACCTATGAGATTACATTACAACTTTTGGTATGAGATTATCCTGGACTCTCTGGGCAGGCCCCTTAAGGCCATCAAAAGTGTCCCCATGAGAGAGAGGCAGAGGGAGAGTAGACACAGAGAGGAGGCAACATGACCACAGAGGCAGAGACTGGAGGGACGCAGCTGCGAGTGAACGGATGTGGCAGCCACCAGAAGCTGAAAGAGGCTGGAACAGACTCTTCCCTTAGCCTCCAGAGGAAGCACAGCCCTGCCGACACCTTGACTTTGGCCCAGTGAAACTGATTTCGAACTCGTAGCTTCCAGAACTGAGAGAATAACTTTCTGTTGTTTCAAGCCACCAACGTTATGGTAATTTGTTATAGCAGCAACAGGAAATAATATTCTGCCCTTAGTCCCTTGCCACGTGGGCCTCTCTCTGGGGCATCTCTCAGCATGGCAGCCGGGCTCGCGAGTGAGCAAACACCTTGAACCAGAGCAAGGTGGAAGTCAGCTTTAGAACCTAATCTCAGCGGTGACATCCCATCACTTCTGCTGATTCTGTAAGTCAGAAGCAAGTCACTAGGTTCAGCCCACATGGCAGGGGAGGGTATTACACAAGGGCACAGGTGCCAGGAGGCAGGGGTCACCAAGGGCAATCTAGGAAGCCGTCTACACAGCAGCCTACAATATCTGGTGTGAAATAAGGGGAAACCAGAAAGAAATTGTAGCTAGGCTCCTGCTGAGGGTTTTTTGCCTGGGCTTGGTTAATGAACCAGGTAGAGGCAGCGTTCATCTGGAGGACTCTCGTTAGGAATAACCTTATTTTTTATAGGATCCATTCTGATTCACTTCACTTCGCTGGAAGGAGTCCAATCCCATAACCTCTCACTCTCTTTTTTACACCAAGCTTAAATCTCATCTCTTTCACATACAACATAGTGAATTAGCATTTTGTGATTAAGTGAAAGTTTTATATAGATCCTCAGTACTCTACATAATAAACACATGACCTTTATCTTCTCTGAAAGAGGAGGAAAACCGAAAGGACCCTCTACAGAAATATTCCCTGTAGAGCTGACATATGTGGTTTATTGATAGTCATCCACGAGGCAATGATTTTGTTGCTGGGTTTATGCTGAAGCGAATGGATTGTTGCCTTAAGCCCTATGCATCTGGAAAGGTGCAGTCCCGGGCCCAGGGGAACTGATGGAGCTAATCTTCAGATCCGCGTCCTCTGCCCTTCCCTCTCCTCTGTACTGGCGTCCTGCTGCTGTCCCAGGGCTATTCGCCATGGCACAGGTTCCCACATCTCCTACTGGCTTGTGGTCTTGTGTCCCAGGGTTTCTTGAAGTGTGTTTTGCTGACCCACTAAATCCTAATCACCCAAAGAGCTTGATAAAAATGCAGATTTCTGGGCTCAACCAATTCTACTAAATCCACTCAGTCTGGTATGGGACCCAGAAATCTATCTTTTAAATAAGTTTCCTAGGTGATTCCTATGCAAAATAAAGACTAAGAACTCTGACCTAAATGCTAGTTCCTGCTCAAGCAATTTTCATAGCTAACTAGTATTTGTGAAGGCCAGCTATCTGCTCTCCGATATTCATGTTTTAGCAGTTGCTTTTGGGGGATAGTTCCTTAATCCAGTGATTCCCAGTTAGTGGCAATTGCACTACTGATGGTAGGCAAAATGATTTTAGATGTTACATATGTAACCATTTAAAATGATAATGGTGGTGTTATTTTCAGGATAACTTTCTATTTATGGCAAATCACATTGGTTTTACTGTTTGATCGTGATACAGTTTCTTTAATAAGTGTATTTTTGTAAAAAAAAAAAGGAGGGGGAGTTTATCTGAAGAAAATATATTAAATAAGCAGTAGTGTAGGTGATGTACAGATATGGCAAAAACAATGACAGGCATAATCAAATAACTGAAGTTTGGAAAACATCGTCCTTACCCAAAGGAAGGCTCTCCGTGGACTTCAGGCATCATGATAGAAAGTGGAGGGGACATTGTGGGGCAGAAGACACCGCACAGATCGTTGAGGTTGTGGCCTGTGCCTCTGTGTGGGCAGGCCCTGCTGATCAGTCCCATCATGAGCCAGAGGAGCAGATGAACTGTGCCTTTGGATGTGTCTCTCGTGAATATAGAGAAGAAAGGGCCAGAGCCGTAAATAACCAGAGACCAGTGCAATCAGGCTGTGCAGAGGCACAAACTCGCTCAATGCCAGGACTGGTTCTTGGCAGAGCTGTAATGAAGAAGCAGCCCTGCCCTGCCTCCTTCCACCGGGGTCCTCTCTCTGTCCCTGGCACAGCCTCCCGCTGCTCTTTTCTTCCGTCCCCCTCTCTCCCCTTCCTCCGTTCCACCCTAATCCCATCAGATTTTGCTCTCAGAGCTTCCAGTTTTTTCAGAGCTGGAAATGACCCGTGTTATTCCGAAACATTGACCTTCGAGTTCTGTCGGGCTGAAGCATTCTACCACAAAAGTTAATGAATGGCTATCTTTAACCCTTTTTGTTCTTAATTTTTAGTGTTCCCAATATCAGATATTCTTTTAAAAATATAGCAATGACTTTTCTTTAAAGATGATTGTAATGCTCTATAAATAATTTAATAAGACATATGTGAAAACATATGGATGTTTTTGAAAATTTGATTCATCATACAATATATCCAATACGTGATTCTTCCTATTTAGAATTTGACTACCCTTTTGAGATCTTAGGACTGCACTGCCCAGTACGGTAGCCTCCAGCCACGTGGGGCCATCGAGTACTTGGAATGGGGCTAGTCTGAACTGAGATGGATTGTCAGTGTAAAATACACATTGAATTTCAGAAATGTGGTATAAAAATGACAATGCAAAATATATTATCGATAACTTCAAATATTGATTGTATGTTGAAATGATAATATTTTGGTTATACTGTATTAAAATATACTATAACAATTAATGTCACCTGTTTCTTTTTACCTGTTTTGATGTAGCTATTAGGAAATTTAAAATTACCTACATGGCTCACATTATACTTCTATGAACAGTATTGCCTCAGAAAATATGAAGTTCAGCTGACAGTAATTGCTGACCGGTTATTGACTAGACGCTAAGTGATCAGAGGGTCTGAACCTCCCAACATCCTCCTCCTGCTGACAACACAAAGTTATAACTCCCTGGTTCTTCACTTGGATATTTAGGTCAATTCCCTCACCTCCTTTGTTAATATTAGTAGATTCTATTATAGGAAGGTTGTCTTGGTCAAGCCTTATTTTTACAAAATTGTATCTTATAATGAGACAACATAAAAAATGCACAAAAAGTATTAGGATCAGCTATAAAGTCAAAGAAGGACATAGGAATATTAGGGTCTTGAAAATATGCTTACAACAATCCCAAGATACTTTAATTATTTTTTCTATAGTTTATTGATGAGAATCTTCTAATCTTTAAACTGGACAAGTATTCCCATCTTTTCAGGTAGAGTGTTTTCTCATAAAGCTGTTTTCTGCTCCTGCTACCATATGCTGTGCACTGAAAATCATAACCATCATCCTTATGATTGAGTTCTTTAGCTTCCAGTCAATGAATACCCACCCAGGAACACAGAGGATCGGATCCTATTGTGACCGACCTGCTTTTCCTTTACCCACATCTGAAGTCAAATAATTTGGTATCTAGGGTTGCATATTTTGGCTATGCCATTAAACAGAATATAATTGATTTTAAGGGTCTTGGTTAGCCTGTCAGTTTTATGCCTGCACATACTCCTTTTTTAGTTTTTTGGTAAAGACAGTCTCTTTATGTTGCCCAGGCTGGTCTTGAACTCCTGGCTCAAGTGATCCTTGCATGTTGGCCTCCCAAAGTGCTGGGGTTATAGGCATAAGCCACTGTGCCTGGTTAATATTCCTGGTTTTGTTGGAGAGTGTAGATAAACACTGGAGGTGGATCTGCATGTGTCTCCCTTCTGTACTCCTCGCCTTGGACCCTGGCTTGTCCTTGACATCATCCTTGTCTCTATTTGCTTTGCTTCCTCAATCTTCAAGCTGTTCCCACCTCCTGGTCCTCCAGTGTGGCATCAGATTTGAGACATGAGTGACAGCCACTTCAAGGCATTGTTCCAGTCCAGTCCTGGCACTAGTTTATGCCTGGGCCCAAATTCCAGTCCTCGCTTAGCTCCTACCTGCAGGCTGTATTCATCCTACCCTGTCGAAATTTCTCATTCATTTGATACATGATGCTCCTTGTCAGCTAACAAATTCCAGCAGTCAACAAAACCAATGAACATGTAATAAAAGGACATTAAAATGCAGCATCATAATCTCTGCAACCCTTTGTAAATTCCCCCCGGTAATTACTTTCCTGGAATATCGAGCATGGCATATCATTTCTCATTCAACACATCTGAATATCTAAAACACAGGACAAATAATCTTGCCACAGAATTGTGTTAAGATTCAATTAACAGAAATAACTTTATAATGCATGTATCAGACACTATGAGGAGTAACTGCCTATAAACACAGCATTTGTGTTAGTATATCTGAGTATCCTCTTTTGGCAAGTCCATTCATCTCACTCAGAACCTCTGATATTTAAATGTTTCTTTAGAGAAGACTATGAAACCACGAAGTGCACTTGCTTCTGTTCAGGCTTCCTATATGTTCTATGCATTAGATGTTTTTAGTTTCCCAGAGCAATCATTTAACTTGGCTGCATTAAGCTGTGATGGCTTAGCTTTGTGATTTCTGGAAAGCCATGATAGCATTTGGCTGTCTAGCCAGGACTCTACCTGAGGCATGTGCCACGAGAAAGCATCTTCACAGTAGCCAGGGTAAAGGACCCTTGATTCTTTGCACTGTGGCTGCCATCTGGCTTTTGTGCTCGGAGAATCCCCCAGGGGCTGTTACTCAATCAGTCCTACTATAGCAAATCCTTGTTTGTCAATCATTATCAACAGAACATATTCAGTTTCTAACAATAAAATTATTTCTAGCCCAGATACGTCCCAATGACCATTATAACTCTTAAGTTTTCTGCCCCCTGGATAAGTCTGAAAAACCTTTTGCTGAAGCCATATCCTCTCCTGAGAGATTATGGCCAAAGAATTTAAATTCTATTGATGAAATGGTAACGTTGGCCAGCAGGAGAAAGAATTTCTCAGACTCTTAAAATCCTGCCATCTAGTTGTTTCCTTGCTTGCTCGTTGCTCATTTATTCATTCAACAAATATTTATTTAGTGCTTACTATTGGACAGGTTCTGTTTGAGGCACTGGGAATGTAGGTACCTAGAAGATGACTCAGCATTAAGGGCAGCCTGGTATTGCTACAGTGGGGGAGGGGGGGTGTTTGTGTATGAAAGAGACAGAGGGAGAGAGAAAAAGAGAGAGATATTGCTCTGTAAATCTTATAGCAAAATTTCCCCCAAATTTCTTTGAAGATGGAATTCGTAGTTTTCACAGAACATCAGTTAACGTCCTGGGAGTGTAGTTTTGGAAAACACCCAGTCAGTCACCAGCGCCGGTTCTTTCTACAGTCTTGGGTATCTATTCCTTTTTACCCCCACTGCCAGTAACCTGGTCCCACGCTTTATTGGCTCATGCCTGGGCCATTGCAATAATTTTCCAACTGGTTTTCCAGACTCGGTATCTCCCAGTGTGATCCATCCTCCATACTCTGCTAAATACTGGCAGCCTTTTATTGAGCAATCTGCTTTGGTTGGAACCAAGGCTCGGAGACACAAGCTGCCACAAACAAGATCACAAGGTAATAAGTGGCAGTGATGAGAATTCTATTATACTGGTATTTTTGAAACGGATTTGTAGAAGCCTGAGGTCTAAGTACATTCTCAGGTACTCTCTGAGGATTTGTAAGTTTTGTGTTTTCGTTTAAATCACAATCCATTGCCCAAGAGCATGTTCTAACTGCCTGAAAGACAGGATGGAGTGTCAGTGTGTTGTGCTCATCGTAATGTCGAGACCAAGGAATGTTACACTGGTTGGGACGGGCTTTTGAGAAAAAAGCAGATTGAGGATTTTGTCAGCAGTATTTTCAAGAATCTTGATCTGAAAAAAGACTTTTCCACCTTTTTTTAATCTCTAAGGAAACCCACTATAATTGATGGGTTTACCCTGTTGCCTTCGGGCAGGTTGGGTGCAGATTTAGGTGATACAAGGCTTGGGGAATAGGTAAAGGAGAATTAATTTACTGTCAGTAAATGAGAAATAGGACGGGATCCAGCTGCCAATCGCAGTCAACCAACAAGCAGCACGTTGGAGAAATTAGAAATACCAGTGCAGAGCCCAGTCCATTTGCATAGCTAAGTTTGTACGGCCAAAAGGTGCAGGATTATTGGGCTAATTTCTATTTAAGTTCTCTAGAGGCTGCAGATGCTTTTTTGAGCGTTGGAAGGGGTTGTCTTGTGGTGAGCAGACTAGTGCCTGTGCTTGGGAATGAAATGACAATTAAAGATGCTTGGGAGTTTTTAGGGGCAAGTCAAGGGTTGAGGACAAGAGGATAGAATGCAGGTTCGAGCAACTCTTTTCCTCCGCAAACCTGCCACTGGTGGACGTCTCTGCAGCAGGGAGCAGGGAGGGTTCTCTAACCCTTTCATCTTTCAGTGCAATGCAGTGATTTTCCAATATGGGCCAGGAGATGGGTTACATCAGAATTGCTTACAGTGCTGGTTAAAAATGCAGCTTTCTGGGGCTGAATCAGAATCTCTGAATTTCAGGGACTAACAGGGGTCAGTTGTAGTGTTCCAGAAACTTCGTAAGCATGTTAAACTGCGATCTACTGGTTTAAGGACTTTTTCTTCAAGATAGGAGGCAAGTTGCTGAAAGGGGTCTAGAAATTTTCTTTTTTAAACCTGGCTGAACCCTTTGCCAGACAAGGAGATTCCTCTTAGTGTGGTGGATGGGGGTCCCTGTTTTAAAATTTACTACTGCACTGTGTGGGCTAAGCATTGCTTTACTCAACCAATTCTCTTTTGAAATATAAATCCCTCTAGGAGAGACAACCCACTAAGTCTTTATGAGTTAGGGTGAATGCGTTTCTCACAGATAGCAGAAGAGATCTGGGCTCCTTAGTAAGTGACGGTTGAAGACTGCTCAAATTAAGGAAAAGATATTAAAAGAAAGGGTAGGGGAATGGATTTCAAACTTCTTGGACTTGCTGGTTTGTTCTACCTCCAAGGCCCTTTGCTTATTACCTCCACCATCTTTTCCAAACCTGATCCTTAGATGCTGTTGCCCTCAAGTCGGGGAAACTCTTCCTCACCAGCCCCTTTTGAATGTATGTGGAATTTTGCCTAAACAAGGTCTGCCAAACCTGGCCCATGATATTTTTAGTATCTCCTTTGCATATGTGCCCTGAGGAAGTGGGATCCTCCCTGCGTTCTTTCTTCTGATGAATATTTGATTGGCAACCTTAAAATTTTTCTTTGTGTTCAAATTATAAACTCACTGCAAGCACAAGGCACCTTTCACAGTCTCTTAAACTACATGTCAATATGTGTTCTTGTAGAGCTATAATTACCTATTATTTCGTAGCTTTCTGAATTAAATATTCATTAAACAAAAGCTGAAAATGGTACTAAATCTATACAGAAATTTTAATACGTAAAAGTTACTAATCAGTATATTAATATACCTTCCTCAGGGTTCACTTAGGTGGCGAGGAAGGACACTATACTTTTTGATAATGCTTTTTTTTTTTTAAAAAAAAAAAATCCATTCACATTTACAGAATAATGCACATTTTCATAGAATTAATGACTTATTATGCGACTGAAGGAGTCACTAAATGTAAATGAGAAATAATTTCACTGTACTATCTTTGGAGAAAGGATGTGATTTCTAAATAAAAATGGAAGTTCCCACTTTCGCCATTCATTGGTTACCATCACTAGCGGAAGGGAGGATATTGGGGAGACAGGGGCAGGAGAGCTGCCCTCTAACGTGAGGAGCATGAAAGAAACCTGTCCGCACTCACCAGCCCAGACTCCTCCCCTGCACCCCGAGGTGCTCTGGGGTGAGGAGAGCTGCAGTAACAACGTCTTTACCATCCATGCAGACATAAGCATTCTATGAAAAAAAGTCTCTAATATAGTCAATCAGCCATTTCATTTCAAAATTTTTATCTAGATAATAAATGAAATTTGCATTAAAAAAAAAGATTATGCAGAAAGCCTTATAAAAGAAGCAAATGTCTTGCCTTACCGAATTTCTACTGGCCAGAGGCAGCTATCTTCACCTGACTCTGTTTTTGGTGTTTTTGGTAGTTACCTTTCTATTTCGAAATAATATACTTGTGCTGCTAATTTTTGATGGATTATTTTAGGATACTATTGATTCTCCCTTATGAAATATGAATATTATGCTAGTCTCTTCCTTTTCTAATTTTTAATGCAATTATTGTTAGTTCTTCTGTTGATTTCCCTCATTGAATCTTTAAAGAATATCATTAAGTCTCCATTTTCTGTTTCATCAACTTTAAACCTTCCTTCTTAATATTCCATCATTTAGATAAGGACTTTAGCACACTGACTCTTCCTTCACTTTTTCTCCCTCCCTTTTAGCTCCATGAACTTTCTGCTTTTGGACTTCATTGACATTATCCATATTGCTCAATGTTTATCCTTACACTAAACTTCTTTTACCTGTGCTAGCTAGAGTGGGTCTCTGTTCTTCAGAATCTCAAGAGTTCATACGAAAATGATTTGGATCATATTATTTATATAATTAAATATCTTGTATTCTTATGTACTCTGATGCTATCCTGAGAAATTTCCTGTATCTTTATTTTTTAGACTATCGATCTTCATGGTTGTATGTTGTTCTATTATATTAGAGATGTGTTGAAGATTGGCTTTGGGATTTAGCCAAAATATGCTATTCAGCTTTGGTTCAGGCTTAGTCTTTGGAAACCCAGATAGATCAATGCCTGCTTCAATATCATTTCCAACATTCTGAACTTGAGTGTGAGCAGTGATTGTGTAATCATTTAGTTTACCATCATGGAATATCAGCGTAATGATATCTGTAAAATGAATGCATCATGTTGTTCATATTTGTTGTTAGAGGATCAGAATATTGGGATATTCAAATATAGGTAAGCTTTATTCAAGATGTGACTTGGAATAAAAATTCTCTTTATATGTGCTTTATTTACTTAAATCTCTTGGTCAAATGAAGTATAAGCATATTTATTATTGCAAGAGTAAAATTCTGTACTAATTAACATGATTGTGAAACTATTAATTTTATACATAAAATTTCAAGAACTTTCAGATAATAAATAGGGAAGGAATGCAGATTAATATGCATGATAAGAAAATACATTAGCTAGATTACTTAAGGAGAAACTGTATACTTTTTGATATATATAACATAAATATAAAATATTTATAACATTAAATTTATTATAATACAAAGTAGAGAAATACAGAATAGATGACATAATTCTAATCTTTATAGAATTATTTGGAGTTCTAAAATTAATAACATTAAGCAAAATAACCTGTAAGAACTGTATTTAGTTTTTATAATAGTTATCTAATTCCATTTAGGTCATGAGTCATCCAAGAAAAGGTTCTATTTGGAAATTCTTCACATTTTATGAGAATGAATAAAGAGCAGAATGTCAGTTTTACTCCCTTGAAATGTCATGAAGAGAAAAACTCCAAATCATAAAAAACAAAATTCATCATAAACTGTCTTCAATCCAGACATATTATAAGCCAATCCTTAAATTATACTGATTATGTGCCAGGCACTGTTTTACATGTTCTCTCTATATTAACTCATTTAATTCTCCCAGTAGACCCACGAGCTGTGGCTATTATTAGCTCATTCTACAGATGAAGAGCTAAGGCACAGAGAGATTAAGGTATTTATCCATGATCACACAGCTTGGAAGGGGTAGAGCAGGATTTGAACCCAGGCAGCCTGACTCAAGTGCATGGTCTTAACCATGGTACGATCTCTTAAATGAGATATACCTAGAACATGCTTGGGCGGAGTTCCTGACCTGTGGTTAGCATCCATTAAAAGCTCTTATCATCAGTTGCTGGAATGGGGTGGGGAATGTTGGAATGAGAGAGGGAGGAGCTAATGAGTTATTTCTTTCCCACTGTCCCAGCTTCTGGAGGGTGTACATGGGCCCACGAGGCCAAGAAGCCAGCTGTGGCCAGGAAGGTCCAAGATAACAAAAGCCTGGATCAAAAGCCTTATGGCTGTCATGGCTACAGGGCTCCTCGAGGCCAGTGACCTGCTGCAAGGCACAGGCAGCTATGGCTGGGTTCCATCATGGGTTTTCCTGCTCACTTTGTAAGACTGTCCATGAGGATGACTGCAACTTTCCAGTTTCATTAACATCAGGTGCATTACTTTTTAGCTTTGCTTGGGAGGACTGTGGTGGAATGGCACCTTATCAGAGCTTGGGGGCTGCATAGACCTATCTCCACCCCTAGAGGAAAGAGGGTTACCTAGGGTTGCTTAGAGGATACTTGTAAGTATTCTACAGAGAACAGTTTAGTAAAGCCCAATGCAGTTTTCTTTAAAACAAGGAAGTTTTGGAAACCTGAGGATTTTTCTGGGTTTAGCATCACATAGGCATTAGCGAAATTCTTTCCCAAGGGCAATCAGTGCCAGTTTACTGCAATTAACTAAGAATTGCAAACTGCAAACTGCTGAGAAACCACTGAGTAGGAGGACTGAGCCCAGATGTTAAAGATCCAGAGGAAATTTAAGCAGTGCTAATAGCAGTTGTGGAAGCTGAGACAGCTGCTTTACTTATGCCTAAGTGTTCATAACTTATTAACCATCTTCTCTATATTACATCCTTTGAAATGCGTGCAAATGTTAGTTACTCATGAATTGTTAACATTTACATTTTGTTCCTTTAATGGGGTTATGCTTTGTTTATTTTTAAAGCCCAATTAACGTATCTTCCTTTTGCCTGTAACTGGGGGAAGCCTGGTTTACTGAGTCACATTGCTGTAATCTCAGGCAACACAAGGGTGGCTGAGCCCATCTAAATTCTAGGCATAGAATTTAGTAGAAAACACATTCCCTCTAGAATACCAAGAATACCAGCCTTACAAACTCAAACCTATATAACAGTGGCATGTAGCACCAAGTTTCGTTTTTAGGTCCTCCTCCAACAGCAGTTAGTTACAGCACCTCTTCATATGAAGTAGCTCTTGGATTTCTGTCCCATAACTCACCCTTGTTCACCCTTGCTCCTGTCCCCATGTCCCCCTCTGGCATGTTCTTTCTCAGGCCCCTGATGGATGGCTCGCTGGCCTTGCTAATTTTGAAACTGTGGGAAAAGGTTCAGACGTTCTTCTTGGTATCAGAAGTGTATACAGAAGCATTGAGACACATCCAGTCTGGTCTACAGGAAGTACGCGGCAGTCCTGCAGGGAGTATTGTGGGCATCTGCTATATTTTGGGGTCTATTTTAGCAAGTAACTTCATGGCACACTTCTGTAATGTTAAACAAAATTATGGGAGGCCATTGTTTTGGACTGAGCTTGTGCTCTAGGACCCAACAGATCAAACCAAACCAAAGTGGAGTCACTTATGCTAAATGCCACGTAATCAAACTGAAACCTTAAGGAAGCAGATAGAGCCCCAAACAGACCAGTTTTTTTTCTCCTGAAAACAGGAGATTCCAGCATAATGAAGTCCTGCCTGCTCTCACCCTGAAGTAATCTGGTGTTGACCAACCAGGTTTTTTTCCCCTTGATTGTTCTGTTTCCACCTTATAAAACCCGCTGTTCTGCAATTCCCAGTGGTATTTGAAACCAAATGAGTCCATTTATAATGGTAACAGAGTGATGTGAATACCAAAAGGGGGGAATTGTTAATTTAAATCTGGCCTAAAATAGCCTCCATACATATTTTAAGTTCGGCTTAAAGATTTCTCCGTACACAGTGAACTGTAACCCAGCTGGACGTGTAAACAGACTGTAACCCACTCTTGTAACAAATAGCCAAAAGTCTCAGCCAATCACAGCAGCCATACTGCAACCACTCATAGGTGACCAACTGTTCAAATAAGGCCAACGCCAAGCTGTAACCGATTCTGCTGTTTCTGGACCTCACTTTCGTCTTCCGTGTGTCACTTTGCTTTTTCTGTCCATAAATGTTATCCAACCATGTGGCAGCCCCAAAGTTATTCTGAACCTATTCTGGTTCTGGGGGCTGCCTGATTCTCTTTGCTCAATTACACTCTGTTAAATTTAATTTGTCTAAAGTTTTTTTCTTAACAATAATACTTTTAACATGCAGACTCATCAATGATTCTGAGTAAAGTGTAAATTAATCTGAAATTAAGATATACAAAGGAACAATTTTGATGCATTTTAAAAACTGCTGCCATGATACCCGGAGCAGCGCTGTTTTTGGGGTAGGCAGCCTCCAAGACGGCCCCCAAGGACCCAGGCTTCCTGGTTTTCACACTTGTGTCTAGGTCCCTTCTACACTGTTCCAGAGTTGGTCTGTGGGACCAGTAGCACAGCACGCAAGTAATGGTGTGTCACTTTTGAGATGAGATTGCAAAAAGATTGTAGCTTCTGTCTTGGGCACTCTCTTACTCCCTTGCTTATTCATTCTCTCTCTCTCTCTTTCTATCTCTGTCTCTCTTAAATCACTGCTCTGGGTGAAGCTAGCTTCCTTGTCATGAAGAAACTCAGGCAGCCTATGGAGCCAGGCCCGTGTAGTGAGGAACTGAGGCTTCCCCCCAATAGCCAGAGAGGAACCGAGGCCTCCAACAGCTTTGTGAGTGAGCTTGGAGGCAGATTCTCCAGCCCCAGTGGAGCCTAGAGATGAGTGAAGGCCTTACTGACAGCTGGGTGACAGCTTGTGAGACCCTGGGCCAGACACATCCAGCTAAGCCGCTCCTGGATTCCTCAGAAAACATGACGTGAGATAACACGTGTTTATTGTTTTAAAATGCTAAGTTTTTGGGTATTTGGTTGAATAGTGTCCTCTCCCAAAATGTATATATACCCGGAACCTCAAAATGTGGACTTATTTGGAAATAGAGTCTTTGAAGATGTCATTAGTCAAGATGAGGTCCCACTGGAATAGGATGAGTCCCTTAATCCAGTGACTGGTGTCCTTATTTTTTTTTTTTTTTGAGACAGAGTCCCACTCTGTTGCCTGGGCTAGAGTGAGTGCTGTGGCGTCAGCCTAGCTCACAGCAACCTCAAACTCCTAGGGCTTAAGGGATCCTCCTGCCTCAGCCTCCCAAGTAGCTGGGACTACAGGCATGCGCCACCATGCCCGGCTAATTTTTTCTACATATTTTTAGTTGGCCAGATATTTTCTTTCTATTTTTACTAGAGACGAGGTCTCACTCTTGCTCAGGCTGGTCTCAAACTCCTGACCTGGAGCGATCCTTCTGCCTCGGCCTCCCAGAGTGCTGGGATTACAGGCGTGAGCCACCGCGCCCGGCCTTGGTGTCCTTATTAAAAGAAGACAAGACACAGACACAGGCAAGAAGGCCAACAGCAGTGGAGACTGGAGTGATGCAGCTGCAAGCCAAGGAGCACCAAGGGCTGCCGGGAGCCACCGGCCGCTGGGACAGAGGCAGGAGGGAGCGTGGCCCTGCGAACATACTGATTTCAGACTTCTGGCCTCCCAAACTGCTAGAGAATAAGTTTCTGTTGCTCTCAGCCACCCATTTTGTGGTCACTGGTTGTGGCAGCCCTAGGAAGCTAATGCAGAGTAACTTGTGAGGCAGCAACGGATAGCAAATGCAATTAGGTAACCAAATTACTCCTTTGCAATATTCATTGACTTTTCAAGTATTAAGTATGTTAAAAAAAATGTTTCTTCAGGCCATTTTTCTTTTTCTTTTGCAATTTTGCAAAATTTTGTCTGGAACTACCTTTCTCATCAGGACGAGAGGGACCAGATATGCTAAAGCATCATACTAAGACATGGGGTGCATAAAGCATGTGACTTAGAACCTGCGGTGCTAAGGGTCTATGCCCTGCACACAGCAACTCTGGTATGTTTGATTTTGCCTGTCTCCATCATGGAGGGAGGAAAAAACATGTACCGGTGCTTTCATAATTTTATGTACTATGTTAAGAATGTACATTTTGTCTAGACATTTTGACTAGATATTAATGAAACCAAATTCTCTGCTTGGAATTTTATGTATATGTGATTGGAAGAATTTTCCATAGACGAGCTTCTGACTCAGTGAGCTTCAAACTTCCTTCTCCCCCACTGCCCACATACTCCCAGGGCTGCTCATTTTCATGTCATCCTATGAACCCTGGCCCTGCATCTTGGTGTCGTGAGGCTGAATGAGTCAGCACGGTGGGCGATGGGAGTGTTCCTGGAAACGATTTCCATGCAAGCATGGCTAGAAATGACTTAATGTACACAAAAATGAATAATAGACCCTTAGAGAAGCTCAAAGTAAATAGCCCTTACTCAGCTTACCCTTAGCAGTTACCTAAAACGCTCTTTCCCTGGGAAAGCAGCACTGTCCTCTCTCTGGCATTATTGGCTCTGGAATGATGGAAGCACAGTGGTCCCAACTGTGAAGAAATCCTGCCGGACAATGATGCACACTCAAGAAAAGCAGGATTGAGATGAATATTTTTGGGAGAAAGAGATAGATAGATATTCATTTCTGATCCAGTTGTGACCGAAACCAAATTTAGCTTTTCGGTTCCATGAGCCAATACATTCTCTGTCCCCTGTTTGTGCTTAACTGAACTTGAATCATCTTTTGCTCTCTTTTTCCCTCTGGCATCCAACTCCTAGAACCTTGCACGTGATAGACATTACATAAATATTTGTTGAATGAATAAATAAATTGGAGTTTTGTCATTTTAAAGCAAAGAAACCTTACTAAATCAGGGAGATTAAAATTATATATATATGTGTACACATATACATTATATATAATATAATCTAAAATTATAATCAAGGTAACATTGAAGTGCGGCAGACCAGGTGCTAGAGGTAGGATAGTGACAAGCACACAAATGTTAAATAGAGAGGGAGCACATTATAAGCAAAGACCTAGCAGGAAGAATGCACTGGGCATGCTCAGAACATGGAAGTGCAGTGGGCCTGTGGAATGGAGGTGGCGGGTTACTGAAGGAGGTTAATGAGGTTAATGCTGAGTAAGCAGAGTTAGCCCATCTCTGGGAGCTCTGAATACCCAGTTGAAGAACTTAGAATTTATTTGGTAGCCAGTGGAGAACCAGTGGATGATTTTGAGCAGAGATGTGAGATATTATCCCTCCCACGGATAATTTCATTTTAACAGAAAACTCAAAGCTTCTACCTAAAGGGATAAACTCTTACATGGTAGAAATTTGGGGTCATAAAGTAGGTTAGTGAAGATGTTTGTGCAAGAATTTTCAAATTACACCACATAGTCCACGGCTATTTTATGACTGGTCATTTTCCTATGATAATCTGGGGCTAATCCAGTCATTTCTGTAAAACCTATTTGTAACTTTTGCTACTCAAAACTAGAACTATGAACGCCTAAGGGGAGATAAAGGAAAGAAAAACAAGAAAAACTAAGAAACGGGTTTTAAAAAAGTCTTCAGGTATATTTTATCTTTTGGAAAAGATTAGAATGATGAATAAAATATTTAAGCTAAGTTCTCAGCAATGATAAAGTGATCAGATGATTTAGAAGAGAAACATCTTTTAAACATTTTTCTGAAGAAACAGAAATTGGGTGAATAGCTCAGAAACTAAGGCCAATTATGCAAACTGGTTGGAGTCTAGGGTAAGTAAAATGGATTAGACTGAAAAAAAATAGGGTGTGGCCAAATGAGATAGGAAGCTTGCAAAAGAAAATGATAATTTTATGAAGAATCCAAGTTATAGTATGTGACATATTTTACTCTTAGCTAACAAAAGTGACTATAAATGGTACAAACATATTACCTATATTTTGATTGCTTTTCTTCTCTTCCCAATCTATACAAATAAAAAACAGGATTTTCCTTTTCATTTTGAAAATTTCCAGAAATTTCTTGTTTCTGGTCTCAAGGTATCCTCCTATTTCTCCTGCATTTGCATTAATTTTCTTCTTTTTTTTATGGTATCCTTTCTATAAATGCATTTATTACTTATAAGTAAATTTTTAGCAAGAGTCTAGAAGAGTCTAAAATTTTACTTTCCTCTCACTTAAAATTGTTTTTCTTGTTTTGATTCCTGTGATAGAGGAAAAATGACCATGAGTGTTAATACTCCTTTACCAGGAGGAAGGACAGTTGGTGCTGCTTAGCTCCTGGCCTTTGTGGCTAGAGAAGGCACAGGACTAGACATGACAATGAGAGACCCGGACCGATTGGGGATGAGCCCCTGAGATAAGAAAGAAACTGGGGCAGCATGAGGAGAGCACACCTCCATTAGTCTCTGATGGGGGTAGTTGGGGTAGGTAAGCATGATTTTTAAGAGCAATTTGAAGAAGCTGTTTATTTGGGATAAAAGGTGTCACATCCACCTCTGAATCTTTTGGACATTTCCATAAAAATGTCCCATTTCCATCTGATGCTATTATAGTCAGATTTGTGAATGTGCATGTGTTTTTCTAATTTGTCAATGTGTTCAGACTGGATTCAAGGTGAGAAGACAGTTCCTTAAGATGGCCCAGTTTTATTTGGGTTACTTTTTTTTTTTTTTTGTAAAGCATACATATTATGGCTAATAAAACTATAAAAAGAAAACTTTCTATAAAAGAGGGTCAAGACAACAGCCAGAAAACAGTATTTTTGTTCTCTTGTCCCTCTTCAATTTTTTTCATATTGTTCCAGGGTTTCTGACTCTATGTTGCTTAACATGTGCTCATTAACTCGTCCTCTCAACTGTCATGTGGAGCCCACCGGTGTTCTCCTGAGGTCACTGCAATATCGTGGACACTGTCATGTCTGAGTCACCCACTCAAGGCTCCATGGCTGGAGTCCACCAGGGTGCAGCTGATTCAGTAAATGCAGCTAATGCCAACTGGAGGTGTTGCCCCCACTGCCTTGTGAAGATGTTTCAAATGCCTCTGAGAATGTCATGGTGCTGCCCACATTTGATACCTTGGCATTTCTCTTTGCAGATGCACATGTTGGTTGTCCACTGCTCCAACTGCTGAGTCCATTCTGTTCCTTTGGGTTCTACCTTAGTCCTGTCTCTCTGGGACTCAGATGTAAGTTCATGGTTGTAGGACACGCTGGGACACAGAGCCTAGGTTGCCTCAGAAATACTCCTTAACACTTTTCCTTGGCACCTTTCCTAGATGTCTCAACCCTCTCTTACCTTAGGCCACACTCTGTCCCAGGAGGTGCTTTGGCCCCTCATGTGAAGCTCATCACACCCTTGGTCATGCTTAGACCTGTCTACATCTCATACCCAACAAAAATTCCAGCTTGACAAAAGAGATGAACTCGTGTCTGTTATTTAAATATCCATTCATTTTTTTCTTCATTCATTCAGTGTATTTAATTAGTAACTACTGTATGCCAGAGACTGTTCTAGGGACTGAGGTCATACCAATGACCAAGACAGACAAAACTCTTCTCTTCTTGGAGTTTACCTTCTTATGTGAGAGACAGACAGTTAAAAAGCAAACTGACATTGTAGTTTTAGACAGTGGTAGTTTCTCTGAAGAAAATACATCAGGGGAGGGAATCAAGGGGACTGTGGGTACAGAGTGGGGGACACTCTTTCAGATAGGGAGAACAATTAGGACAGGCTTCTTTGAGACTCTGAAACATCAGACTTTTAGTTCTTTTAATTGCAGGTAAGTTCCTTCTGGGATTTCATTGATAAAATGAGCTGGAGAGCTCATTCTATCTGTGTACTGAGGTTAGATGCGTCATCTTATTTCAACAATTTCAGTTCAGACATTGGCGTGTGAAGAGAAGGAGATGCTCTGTTGGTTTCAGGGAGAAAATTGAGCCTGACTCTTTTCCACAGGGAAGTGATTGATGTTTCCAGTAACCTCTTCTTCCTCCCCATCCTTCCCCCAATCTTAGTTTTCTCCTTCTGTTGAAATTGAAGATGAGGACGATTTTCACTTTCTTATAACAGGACATAGTATGTCTTTCATTTAACGGCATAATGCAGCAGGTTATTCAAATTAAAAAATGAAATGTACAAGGCATTTTCTCAGAGCTTGTTCAGTCTTCCTAACTATTCTGTGAGGCTCTAGTTTTATAGATGAGTGTCCTAGGTCACGGAGCTAGTAATGTTAATGAGAGCCTCTCATGTTGACTGCCTACTGAGTGCCAGCGACAGGGTAAAGTATTTTACCACATGTTTGTTCCAAATTTCCTGTGAGACAAGTGTTAGGATGTTCACTATACCTTAGAGGAAGTTGAGGTCGGACAGACTTGCCAAGTCACACGCCAAGTCACACAAGCACTAAGCATAATCTCCTGCCTGATCCCAAAGTACGCTCACTTTCCACCAAACTGTGATATTCTCAAGGTGAATCCAGGGAGTGGCGTTTGCATTTGACCCTGGATGAGGATCTGAGGCTCAGATGAGCGGCAGGGCCAGAATTCAAACTCAGGTCCCCAAACTACATTGTAGCTAAGAGCCTGGACCGTGGGAGTCACACTGATCGAGGTTTAAATCCAGGCTACAGAACTTACTAGCAGTGTGACTATGGACAATTTCTATAGCCTTTCTGATTTTCAATTTTCTGATCTATTAAGCAGGCATAATAAACACCTACCTCAAAGGATCATTTGGAGAGTTAAAAATGTATAGATTTGGCCCTCATATCTGGGGGTTCCTGGATTTGCAGATCCCACCAATTGCAGATGGAAAATACTCGAGGAAAAAAACCAATAAAAAATAACAATACAACAATAAAAAATAATACAAATTTTAAAAATACAGTGTAACAACTATTTACATGGCATTTACATTGTATTAGGTATTATAAGCAATCTAGAGATGATTTAAAGTATATGGCAGGATATTGGCAGATTATACTCAAATACTGCACCATTTTATATAAAGGGAGTTGAGCATCCATGGATTTTGGCATCAGGATTCCTAGAATCAAATCCTCCTTGGATACCGAGGGACCACTATACTCTGTTCTTAGAGCAATTTTTGGTGCATACAAAGCTCTCAATACATTCTAGCTAGTATTACTCTATTTTGCTGTGGCAGACCCTGACATAGCTAGCCTGCAGCCATCCTGCTTCTTGCTAAGAAAAGCATGATTCTTCACAGCTCTCAGGCACCCAAGACACCTGCTGGGCTCGGCCCCCTTCCCTCCCCGGTAGGTGGATCATGATTGGTCTAAGTCAGAGCTTCTGAAAACATGGTCTTGGGATAAGCAGCATCAACAACATCCGGGATCTTATTCCGTATGCAAATTTGTAGGCTCCACCTCACCCTGAATCAAAAACTCTGGAGGTAGAGC
Source organism: Lemur catta (assembly GCF_020740605.2). Lineage (NCBI taxonomy): Eukaryota > Metazoa > Chordata > Mammalia > Primates > Lemuridae > Lemur > Lemur catta. Next base: position 18,666,171 of record NC_059150.1, on the reverse strand, counting down.
CCAGCAATCTGGGTGACTCTGGGTCACTTCTGGGTTACTCCAATATGGGCTGAAGTTTGGAAACTGATGATCTAAACCAGCCATGATAATCTTATTCCCCTTTCCAATAATTGGGGTAAGCATGGACACAAGACCCAATCTTGGCCTATAGGACCTGAGAAGAAGTCAGAGCGGGGTGCTAGGGATTTCTTTGCTAATTTCAAGAGGTGCTCGAGAGTAACTGCCTTATTTGCAGGGTGCTATTTGTTGTGTAAGTGACACCTGGACTTTGAAACTGAAGAGAAAGATGTTTTCTAAGAAGGGCAGAACATATATTTAGAAAGTACCCAGGTATTTGTGGATACTGCTGAGAGGCTGAATAAGCAACCTCCAGACCTCCTCTTATGTGCTGTAATAAATATTACTGGTGGTTAAGCCACTCTCAGTAGGTTTCTTGTTTGCAGCTGAAAGCAAACTCACTGAAAATCCCGTACAACAGTTGTCTCCTATGTAAATCAGTGCTCTTTGGAATGTTGAAAGATTATGGTGCATTGAAAATGTGGGCTTTAATCACACTAATTATTTATTTTCATTGTCTCTCTATATTGGTGGTGGAGGGGTAAAGCATCCATTTTCTTTTTCCTTTAGACTCTGAATGAGCCAAAATAAATGCCAAACATTTGGATGAAGAGACACTCAGTTATGTATCCAAATGATCTGGATATTTGGCTTCTGAAAATGACACATCTGGAGCATGAAGCAATGTTTTCACTTTCCAGTTATATTTTGGTGTTATAGGAAAACCATTATTACAACCAGGAAGAAAAGATTTATGTAAAAAATAGGATCACCCTGGAACATCACTAGCAAAGCTGCTCATACAGTAATTCATTCACTCAATTTTTCCTCATTCAAAAGAATTGAGTATCTACCATGTGCGTGACATTGTGTTTTGGGGGTGTAATTATGACTTCGTATGTGAACATGACTTCATAGACTTAAAGACAGTCTTTCTTCCAGGACCATACAGTTTAGTGTTGTGCAGTTGGGGTAATAAAATGAGTTGACATACTTGAGCGTGGTAAGGCGTTCGTGGGGGCATGAGGAAGGCTGCTGCCATTCATTTAGTCATTCAACACATATTCATGGTATGTTTAAGGATGCCAGATGGTTTTTCAGGCTTTGGGGCTACAGAGATAAGCATGGCCAGCCGTGGTCCCTACTCTCATGGATCTTGTAGCCTAATGGGAAAGAGAGACATGAATGCATAAATATGCCAATAAACATACAATATAAATTCAGATAACATTATGAAAGAAAAGGACAGTGTGCTATCAGAGGGAGTAATTGGGTGATGCCATTGACTGTGGGGGGTCAGGAAAGAGCTGTTTGAGGATGTGACATTTAAGCTGAAACCTGTAGGGTGAGTGGGAGTGAGTGAGATTAAGTTTGGGGGGATGAGGGGGAGGAAAGGTTAGAAAAGTCTTCTTATAGGAAGTGGCATTTGAGTTGAGTCTTAGAAGTCAAACTGGTGTGGTAGAAAATGTCTATATATGTGCACATAAAGAAGGCTGTAAGGAATACACCAAAATGCTAACAGGATTTTGTGTCTGGTAATGGCATTATGCATACTTTTAATTTTCTTGTTTCTGTTTTCTTTATTTAGTGTACTTCCTGTGTGCTTCTTTTGTAATAAAATAGTTATTTAAGGTATTCATAAAAGAGATAAATGGGTGTTTTTCAAACAGGCAGTGATGGGGTCGGGGTTGGGGTGCACATGTATCTGGGAGAGGTAGTGTTTCTAGGCGAAGTCAATGGCTTGGGCAGCAGCTCGAGTGTTTAAATAACTGCTAGTTATGAACAGCTTCTTATAAGCACAGTACGACCGTTGTGGGGGGCGGGGAGGGGGGGGACGAAAGATGAGACGGGAAAGCAGGCGAGAGATCAGAGCAGGGAGGCCCCTGGGTCATCAGGAAGGGCTTTAGGTTTATCCCGTCGTCATGGGGAGGCAGGTAACCAGACTTGTGTTTTAGAGACACCCCCCTGGTGACAGTGTGGAGATACATGGGGCAATGGCAGCTATTAAGGTGAGCAACGCTGGGCAGGGTGATGTTGCTTTTTTAAAGCAGTTATGTATATTCAAGGGAGTGACCTGGGATTTCTTCTTAGTTATTCTCCATGGCTTGTTTGGGGACAAGTAATTTGGCAATTCTTATCTGTGTAGACCACTGTGGCTGACTTCACTGATTAAGATACTAAATTCAAATGATTCATTTGACCTGTCTGATGCCAAATAAGTAGGTGGGTGCAATTCTTTGTGTTTCAGCTGTGTGTTTTAGCGTGCTACAGCCTCAGTGGCCCCTTTACTGCCAGGAGTCTTATGTGGATTTTACGAGGAAGAGAGCTCCTGTTCTTTCCTACCTTAGTAAGAGATCAGAATGAGGTAACATCTGTAAGAACAATTGATTTCCGTAGATACAAATGCCACTGAAATATAAACTGCCAAAATTATTTGCTCTGATATTGAATTTTTGTGCAGGTTTTAATTTTATCTGTTCATTTCAACCGAATCTGAGATCTCCATGACTACAATAGAAGAGCAGAAGGAACAGAAGAATACTTCTGTGTTGGAATTGTTTATTGTAAAATGTGAATATTTAAAAGATGCCCACATTTTTAAAAGGTGTAAATGCTGTTCATATGGTCTCCAAGCCAGAGACATTTTTATGCTCCAGCCCTGCGTGATATGTGAGCACACTGGAAAGACATATCAGCAAGGACTCTAGAAACAGACTAAAAAGATAGCTAGCTGGGTTTTATGGCTGAATTCAGACAGAACAAGATGTGTTTATTTACTAAGCCTCGAGGGCAGGGCCTGGGCTCCGTGTGACCTGAGTGTTGAGGTCCAGTGTGGCCATGGATTGACGTTTGAGTCGCTGTATGAGTTTACATTCTGAATGTCTGAGTAAAACTTCGGGAAGAATTGTTGCATTTTCATGGGTCCTTCATGCACGTATAACTAGCCTGCTTAGCATGACTAGGGAAATGATGATGAGTTCAGCACCCTTTTCCCAGAGGCAATGAGTGTGTTTGAGGCTTTGGAGTTAGATTTGAATTCTAGCTCTGCCACTTCCTATCTGTGGGACTTAGATTTCCTACCTGTAAAATGGGAGTAACAAAGTCCACCTGGCGGGGTTACTGTATGGGGGTAAATAAGAGACTATTTATGAAGTTCCTGGCATTTAATAAGCTCTCAAAATTTGTTGCCCCCCTGTTGTTATTATTCACACTCTGGCACTCGAGACAGCTATGCACGCAACTGCTCAAGAGTTCTAATTTCTAAATCACATCAATTAGAAGCCCCAGGGTGGTGGAAAGCAAAGGAGGGCAAGAGGGATTGACATGGTGGGTAGATCAAGTTAGGTTTTCCTGGTGTTCCAGGAGCTGAGATCCCAGGCCCTGTGAAGCATCCAGAGATTTTTTTTGAGCTTAGCCAGTGTCTGGGACCAACACATTCCTGGCTGTCAGTGCAGGTGCCAAGCGCCTGGCCTCCCCGCGGACAGAGGTCAAGGCAACGCCAGAGTGCAGCCATATCACTTAGCTGGATGGTTCCACGGCTGGAGATGGGGGTAATGCTGGCTGACCCTGGTCCACTGAGTCGCCATCTCAATGTTTGTCACTGGTGTGCGTCCCCAGCCACTTATGAGTCCTCCTTTCCTCCCTCCTGGGTCTTGTCCTAGTCAGGTGCTCTGCTTCCAGTCAGGTACTCAGCCTGTGTCCTATTTTGGTTCTCCGCTTAAGGAGAGCAAACCTTCGTAAGGGTAAAGGATTTGCTGACAAGGTGGGACCTGTGTCATTTTGAAAAGGACTCTTGGAAACTGGAAGAATGACATTTTAACGGCAGAATGGCAGACAACAGGTTGACATTTGGGGCCAGGGGGCTCTGTCTGGCACTTGTGATTGGGATACGTCATGAGGCAGTGGCTGCACTGTCTACTTAGAAGGCCAATCCTTGCCAGAAAGTGTTTTTAACTGTCACCTGAAGCAGGAAAATAGTCAGGTTCCATATAGGAGGTACTGATTCATCATCTGTTCACTTCCAGTCTGATGCATTTTGGGCTGACAGTGACTTTATTTGCAGAGCCAGGTGCTTGTGTGAGCCACTCCTCAGGCCTCACTCACCTGCCCAGCTCTGGGATTTCATGCAAAGGGGTGTTCCCTGCCAGTGTCTTTGCATTTCTTGCCCTGGGACCCACACCCGTGGTTGCCTTAAAGATGCCTCTGGCTCCCTAATGCTTGTTGCTTTGCACTGCCAGGAAGGTGTTTGGGAAAGGTGCAGGGAAGCACCAAAAATACTCTATGAACATGGAAAATGCTGTAATGGGAGGTTTCTTTTCAGAGACTTTGTTGAATTCCATGACAATGTGGAAATAATATTACTACTATCTATGTTTTTTGATCACTTTCTGTTTTTTAGGCTACTGTGTTAAGCACTTTGCATGATGTATCGAATGCCTGTTGTTTTTGCTTTTCCTGCATTCCTCCTCATCTCCTAGCAGCAGCACCTTGATTTTCCTTTTGGGACCCAGCCATTCCCCATTGCATGAAATCTCTGGCGGCCTTTTATTTCATTTTCTTCCTTTTTGCCTTATTGGTGGGGGAGGGATTCTTGCCAGCCACGGGGACGGCTGGACACATGGCCCCCTGACACCGGGCAGATGAGGTCATCAGTATCTTATTAGTCACATGTACTCACAGACAGGGGGAGGAAGACACCACAGGTCACAGAGGGCCACAGGGGGGTTGTGCTTGGGAATAAAGTGAACAAGCAGGGGCTGTGGGAGACAGATTTTGTAGTAGCAAGAGGGTGGGGTGTCCCATTGCCATATGAGGATGTGATGGGTTGTTTGCGTAATTCCACAGGCCAACAGGAACTGAAACCCACTACTAAGGAGTACGCTGGGATTGCACATTGTTCATCTGGTAGGGAGTGTTGTTTGGCTAGGGAGCAGACGAGGAGGGAAAGTTAAAGTCGGGTCCTTCGAGGCCTTCCTCATTTTCCCCAGATGTCAAGGCACACATAATGTCAGGCCATGATTTTAGTCCTCCTACCACTCCCGTAAATCAAAGTTCTGTGCCCTCCATAGGTAAAGAGGATGGATGTATGACCTATACGAGACCAGTCAGCCTCTCTCACTTAGAAATATGAAATTGAGTTGAATGAAACAGGACGGAAAAATGATTGGAACTGACTAATTCTGATATGACTGCCCTGAAGAAATTGTTCATTCCTCTAACCCAGATTCTTGGGGCTTCCCTGGTCCCTGCTTTTTCTGGGGCCTGGGTATTTAGTTTTTTTCTCGTGGGCCAGGGAACTATTTCATTGCTTATGTTGCCCAGAGTTAGATTCTGTTGCTGGCAACCAAGAACTATAACTGTTTCGCATTTATTTGACATAATGACCCTAAGGGAGAGGTAATTCTTACTCTCCTTATTTTACAGATGAAGAAACTAAGGCAAAGGGACGCTGAGATTTCTCATATTCATGAAAGTAGTAAAAGGCAGTGGGGAGAGTTGAAAAATAAGAATTAGGTTGGCAATAGTTCACAACTGTGCATGTTTTTCTTAAAGACAGGGAATAGAGGTAGCTTTTCAGAACTCTAAATGTCACCTAGGCAGGGGAGTGCCAGTGAGAAATAGTACCATCCAGTGATAACACCTGGCACACCCCTTGGTATGTGCCCATCCTGTCTTTGGCCCTATGGGGTCACTTATGGTTCATGAGGAGTTAAGGAAACTCAGACCCTGAGTTCTAAAGATGATGAGAGGTGAGGTGTCACGTTGACGTCGAGACCATAATTGGAGAGAGAAAGGTCATCATCTCCAATGGCTCTGAAGAGGTTGAGCCAAGAGAATTCTGCTCCATGTGGGAATGGGAAGGCTGTGTGTATGTGTGTGTGTGTGTTTGTGTATGTGTTTGTGTGTGAGACAGAGAGAGAGAGAGAGAGAGAGAGAGAGAGGGAACGTGTATACGTGCATGTACTTCATATCTCAGATGAGTCTTTTCTGTCAATAAGCACTTACGTCTGGACTTTGGTGAGCAAAGACAGAGGTGCCAAAGAGAGCAAAACTAGTTAGAGTAGAAATTATGAGACTCGAGATTTTCCCATTAAGAAATAAGACTGGGCCGGGCGCGGTGGGTCACACCTGTAATCCTAGCACTCTGGGAGGCCACGGCGGGAGGATCGCTCAAGGTCAGGAGTTTGAGACTAGCCTGAGCAAGAGCAAGACCCCGTCTCTACTAAAAAGAGAAAGAAATTAGCCACACAACTAAAAATAGAAAAAATTAGCCGGGCATGGTGGTGCATGCCTGGAGTCCCAGCTACTCGGGAGGCTGAGGCAGGAGGATCGCTTGAGCCCAGGAGTTTGAGGTTGCTGTGAGCTAGGCTGATGCCACGGCACTCTAGCCGGGGTGACAGAGCAAGACTCTGTCTCAAAAAAAAAAAAAAAGAAAGAAAAGAAATAAGACCCATAAAATTGGGAAAGTGAAAAAACATTAGACGGTGCTCTAAAAGGGATAAAACAAAAACGAAACCCCACACACACATAAAAGCACATCTGCAGAAGAAGAAAGAAAACCTGGAAGGAAAAGCCACTAGAACCCAAGAGAGAAATGAAGAGAAGAGGTGTGTGGAAAGTGAGAAAAGGCACTTGGGTGAAGCCGCTCTTTCCAGGCCGAAGGCCGTCCGCTGTCTCAGCGTCCTGCCCCGGTGATGCTTCCACTCTTCCTCTCTTCTGCCCACTTAGAGCTGCCCAGAGCATCCTGCGTCACTGAGCAGACGTTGACAGCAGCAGTGCCTCCCTGGATGTTCGGAGGTCACCACTTCATGCCTGTGGCTGAAGAGGAAGTGGCTGCCTGCTGCCACTGCAGCCCTGGGGCGTGCGGCGAGATCTGGCGCTAGCCTGAGTCCTGTTCCCCGTGAGACCCACACTTGCTCCCCAGACTTTGAAGTCTGTGGCTCTTGGCTGGGTCTGAGGGCCTCGGTGCAGAAGGACACAGTCAGCCCGGGTCTGGGAGCCAGCCTGGTGGCAGGGGGGACGGAGCCGCGCTAAGGCACGCAGAGCTAAAATTATCCTGTCCTTGTTTCTGCCGCTGAAAGACAGACTGGGAAAGTCATGGGTGCGATGCTGTCAGTCCATTGATGGCTTCGCACCCTTGTCGGAGCCACTGCTTCAGTTCAAGGGTGTGGGGAGCCCGGGGGCACCTCTGCTTCTCAGCGCAGGTGACAGCAGCTCTGAGCCAGCTCTGCCACTCCTTCAAGGACACCGCAGGGCCAGGCTGGGGTTTCCTTTCTGCTGCCACCTGGGAGGTAGTAAGGGGGCAGATTGTTTTGTCAGTCTGAGTGGAAACATACACAGGGAGGCAGGCCTTTTCCAGCTGAGTCTGTGGGCGACTAGCGCTTCTTCCCAAGGGTGGCTGCTGCTCAACCTACTGGTTCAGACCTTGGAGTCGGACGGCCTTGGTTGAATTCCAGCCCTACTGCTTACAAGCCACAGGATGGTGGCCTGTTACTTAACTCCTTCCTCTAAGCCTCAGTTTTATCATCCGTGCATCGACAAACTTACTTCATGGGTTGTTGCGATGATCCAAAGAAATAATGACCATAAAAAGCTCAGCATATGTTGGCATATAGAAAGTACCTAGTAAACGTGATTTATTGATTATCATGATTGACTAAATAGCTGTCTTAGAGCTCTCTGCCCCTGGACTTTTCTTGGCCACGCCACGGAGATCATCTGGCCCCAAATGAGGGGGTTATTGGAATGATTTTCCTAGTGGTGGTCAGAGGGGCAGGAAAAGAAGTAAGAATGATTTGACAAATACTAAAATAAAATCTGGATGACTCAGGCGCATCCTACCCTGCTTTATACTTGGATTTGAACTTCTAGGTTCAAAGCCAAGCTCCAATGGTCAATGTTCTTAGAAAGCTGGCTCGAACCACAGTTGGCTGCAGTGTTCTTAGCGGGCAGGAGGCCACGTTCCCCAGCTGCACCGGCTCTGAGCAAAGCAAAGTACCAAAGGTCGGCTTTGCCTCGCTGGCCTCCTTCCTTGAGGCCCCTTTTATAATAGTAGTGTCTGCTCAGGCGTGATCTTCTTGTTCCTGTCAATACCTGGTTTTAGAAAAGGATCCAAAATGAATTCATACGGAGGTATAAATGATTGACAGCCTAAAGTGCTACCTCTTCGGGGAATGTAGATTTTTATATAAAATAATGTACTTCCACAGTCAGTTTTAAGAGAGCCCACAGGCAGGGAAGGCATTCTGGGGGGAGCAGCATCGGGTCTTCCTACCTGGGTGGTTAATTACCTGCCCTGTCCTGGTCTTCAAAGCTCTCCTCTGTAGCTCAGTCCTAGCAGGTGGCGGGACTAGCAGCACCAGTTGAACACATGTATCTCCTAATTGTCCTGGTTTATAAGACGCATCTCCAAAAAGTATTTTGGGGATACGGGGGAACTGAATCTGGCCCAGAGGGGAGGGCCTGTTGCTCCAATGTCCTCTTCTCCACACCCCCTACTTGCTCCCAAAACTCTTCGTTCATGGGAGAAGCTATGGAAGTAGGCCGCTGCCGCCTCCCTTGCCGAGTTGGGACCAGAGCCATTTCTGGGAACGTGAAACCCGTTACAAGAATTGGAAGGGACCGACAACTCTCCTATACACAGTCTTGTTGAAAAAGGAACTTCCTCCTACATATTCCTTGTCTTTTTATTTATGTTGCTGTTTGCTTGTGCATGATGCAAATATTTACTGTTATTGTGGTATTGATGCAGAAAGTATTATAGGATCATTCCAAAGGCTTTCTGTTCACGCTCGCCCACACCAATGCTGTATGTTCTAGGTAAAGTAGCTTTTATTTTTTTAACTGTTGTGATTGTTAATTTTATGTGTCACAATGACTGGGCTAAGGGATGTCCAGATAGCTGGCAAAACATCACTTCTGCGTGTGACTGAAGGTGTTCTGGAGGAGATCGGCGTGAATCTGTAGACTGTATAAAGATTTCCCTCACCAAAGGCGGCTGGACATCATCTGACCTCTGAAACTGATTTCATAGATCACAACTGGCAGTTAGGAGGCCAGGACTTAATGTTCACACGTGGCTTGCACACGTACGGATGGGCACGTGTGGTGTGAGTACCTCTGACGACAGTGCTCATGGTGACAATGTTGGCCATGGGTAAGCCTGGCTAGAGGCGTCTTGTGTGAACTCTTCACTCATCCCTAGCATGAGGCCCCCTCCCAGCAACATGTCAAGGACACCTTGGGCCGGACGTGGTCTTGCCAGGACTGGGGGCAGTGAGGGTGGATCTGGATTCACACCCAGCAAGTGACACATGCGTAATCCACATCATCAATTCCTCTTTCCATGGTGGAAGTGGCAGAGAGGGAGTGAGAAGGAACCAGTGGCAGGGGAGAGGCTGTGTGAGGGGCTGGTACTGTGGAGCCACACTTTTGTCCCCCTCTGCATGTGGGGCCAAGCTGGCCTCCGCCTTTCCTGCTTTTTCCAAGTTGCCACATTTTTCTTCTGTGGAGGACTGAATTCGGGAGGGCTCCTGGCCCCGGAGGGGTAATGTAATGCAGCTTCCAGGCATGGAGATCAACCAACAGAAAGACTTGTGTTAGGGCTTGGTTTAACTGAGGACAATGACAGACGTTGAGTATCTGCTTCCTCAGTGATCCATCCTCCATACATTCAGACAGGTGCTCTCAAGCTGCAACCTCTCCCACCCATAAACTCTCTTGCACCCTGGGAAGTGACTCCTTTGCTATTTTATACAAGCTGAGAAACTTATCTTTTATACAAGTGGGGAAACACAGAAAATTGCAGTTATGGTTATTGGAGGAATCACTATTTATCTGAGTCCCATTGAATCAAAAGCCACCTGGGCCGTGTGAATATTTGGGTTAAAAACAGTGCTATGTGGGCTTATAGTAAAGCTGTAGTGAAATCTTAATTGTATAAATGTGAAGTTTTTATGTACTGTCTTCCTAAGAAGATGGCAAACTTCTTCAGGGAAGAAACTATCGTATTCCTACTTTATATCTCCTGCAAAATCAAGTGCCTTGCTGTACTATCTGTTGACGTTCAGTAAATATTTGTTAAATGAATAATACAATTTGTGGTTTAACTCCTACAAATCTTCATCTCGAACCAGCTTTTCACAACACTCAGCCCACTCCACGTTGCCTCTCCCTGACTTCCAGTCAATGTGTGCTGAGGGAATGCAAATCAAATGTAATTAGGAAGGTGAATCTACTTTGAAATGCACTTGTATAAACAAATGTAGGCCAAAGGCAAATTTAAATGATTTTCAAAATTGTCTGTGGTTATTATCCTTGACCCTGTGCTGGCCCAATTTTTATAGATAATCAGGTTATAATTGATATTGGTTCTGCATTTCCATTTTAGAACAGAGGAGAGGGTGAAAGAGGTCTGAGAGCATGGATTAGGAGAAAATAAAGTCACAAAAACCCTGATGTTGTGATGAGTTGAAGACACAAAAACAAAAAGATATTATTTTTCTTAGCTGAGGTCTATGTAAATGAAATTTCCCTTTAGGGCACCACCCCACAAGCTCCAATTCTAGTCACTGTCTCATCAGGTTAATTCGGAATTGGGGGTGTTGTGTGGGGGACAGGTAGGTTTTGTGGGTCAGAACAGTTTGTTAATCAAATTAGTATAAGCTCTATTTTCCTGGTTCCCAGGGAAGGTTCTGGTTTACAGCTTTTGCTCCCACACAAACATCTCTCCCCAAAATTTGGCTTGCAGGAGAAAATGTCCCTTTCCCTTCAGAGGACATGTGCAGGGAATTAGTAGAGGGTAAAGAATCTTTGCAAAATTTAGGCCAGGGCACTGGCTTGGAATTGCTTACACAACAGTACTGTCCACAACTATCTATCTTCACCAGCACTGCAGAGTACGTGGCCCACAACAGGTACTCAGAGAGCATAACTTGCTGGATGAATGATTGGGTGAGTGCGTGAATGAACTTGCTGGGAGCAATCACAGTGTTCCTTTCCTTACCTTTTGTCATTGCTCGCACATTACAATGACCCATTATACTTCCCTGTGGAGGAGAGGGCTTGCTGGGGCATATACTTGCGGTTAGGTGCACTGTGAATGTAAGTATGGTAGGTGGGGACCTATTTGGTCTAAATCAAAAGCAAAAGTTTTTTGTGTCTTTCAAAATATTGGATGATCTCCCAATGACCTGTGCCTTTGACCTGGCCTACAATTTCCATCATTATGATCACTTAGGAGTTAGATAACAATGTGAAGAACTGAATTTCTTTAAAAAGTCATGGCTAAATTTAATTTTTATATATTCAGGAAGTCATGGATAATGTAAATAAAGTTGGATCTTTAACCTCTCCCATTAGTTTATCAGGTTAGCCGATTGATCCCTTTGTCAACAAGTATATGACCTACAACACTAGTATTTTTAAAACAGAAAGCTTAGCAGCGAGGAGGGAAGTTCTGAGGGTAGGTGGCAGTTCAAGGATTTCAGCTCCAAGACTGACTGGGTCCCCGAGGGGAGTCCCCTTTGCCTCTGCCTAGTTAGACAGGGGTCCTGCTGCCCAATTTCACCCAGGCCCGGCACCATCCCTAGCTGGACAGCAAGATCCTTTGTGAGTAGCATTCAGTTTTCCAGGCTGCTGGACGCAATGCTGCATCTAAAACAGTAACCTTGAGATCAGCCTTGTCATCTTAGCTTCTCCCAGTAGTGGCTGCCTCTGATGTAAGAGCTCTAAAATCCTCCTTTATGGTACACTTTAAGGGACAAAAGTTGCATTTGTCCCAAAGGAAAATTGGACATGGGTACGGCCCAAGGGAGTGGATGACTCTGGTCTGCCTTTTCCTCTGAGTCAGACACCTTGCTAGCTGATGCGGTTTCCTAAAATGCTGTTGTTACAGTGTCTTGATTCTGCTCAAAGGCATCCAACGGTTGCCAATTATCCACTGACTCAAATCCCCACTATTCCACCCCATGTCACCAGTTTCACTTATTTGCCTCATTTGGGACAGAGCTACAGGTGGGCAAAGAATAGGACCTAAATGTCAAGTCTGACACATTTAATATGTCTGTAAGAAAACAAGACAAACGTGGGGTAAATTTATATGATGAATTTATTACAGTAATTCATGATATATGTAATTCATTCACTAAAATTGGAAAGCTTGGAAAGAATATCGGACTGGGAGTTGGAAAACTTGAACTTGAATCCCAGTTCTTCTATATTATTCACTATAAATCCTTAGATAATTAGCTTTTTTCTGATGTCTCCATATCCCCCTAGGTAAGTAGTCCATCGGAGTGTGGTGATCAAATTAGACGATTGTAAAGAGTGCTTTTGAATACAAAATATCAAATTCAAAGCACTTTAAAATATAAAATTTAATCTGTTAAAAATTAGAGATTGCATTAATTTTTAAGTAAAGTGCTATTTCAGTTTTGTGTACTTAATAAGATGTGAAATCTAACAAAAAGCATTTGGTCTTTCTAAGACACCCACGACTTCCAGCAACTCTGCTATGTCACGAGGGCTATAGACATTAGAGGATGGAAGACCCAGCCTGCATCCTCTGTGGCCAGGGTCAGCCGGGGTGTCATCTGGAATACCACCCTGGCTGGGCACTTCCTTTCTCTTGAAAGAGAAGCCAAGAAGAGTGATTCTCTTGGTTACATTCTAGGGGAGGAATGCTGAGGCGTCAGATTGATGTGCTCATTGAAATACACAGGAACAAAGTAACCCACTGAGTTGTAGTGTGCGTGTGTGTGTGTGTGTGTGTGTGGGGGGGGAGTATTTTGGGGGTCAGGGTAGGGTGAATGGTTACACCTGCTTCCTTCCATTTTGCAGGGCAAATGGCTTGAGCTGCTGCCCAGCAACAGCAGTTTCATAAAAGCCTTTGAGAGTAGCTTTGAAAATGTGTCAGCCAATAGCCGGGCGGGACCCAGCCTAACAGCTGAGGGACCCCCCTCCCCCTAGTGGGAGCAGAGAATTGGGAAGGAGCAGATGGAGGCCCTTGGCCCCTTGCTGGCCTCTTGGGCACATTGTTATGCACCCGGGACTCTGACACTGAGACCCAGACGGGTTCATCACAGGTGTCGCCCTTGGTCCAAAGCTGGGGAAGGCGTCTTTAGGAGCCTCTCTGCAGTCTCCTCTGCGGGGTGTGAGGTGCTGGATCTTATTCAGGGCAGACGCGCTGTCAGGGTTCGCTCTCCTGTAAAATTTGCCTTGAATCTTCTCCTGTGCCATTAATCAAGCGGCTAAACCGAGCCCGCACGGCTGGAGCACCGCGTTCATTATAGTCCCAGAGGGATCCCTTTCTTTAGCTCTCAAAACTCCTGGTTCCAGGAATAGAGATCTCTGTCCTGCCAGGAAGGCCCCAGGCCAGCAGCACATTGCAGGCCACTCCAGGGGCTTTCCTGCACTCCTCCCTGGGATTAGAAAGCCCCACTGCAATTCCCAGGGCTCTGGCAATCCCGCGGGATCCCTAAGGTCCCTGCAGCAACGAAGCAGGTTTTTGGGAGCCACGGCACAGGGAGAAGAGCCTCCAACAGGGATCTGTGTGGAAGTTTCTGAGGACACAGCCATATGGCACGTGTCTAGCCTGTTCTGTAAAACATTTTCCACTTTCCCTGCGGTAAGTGTCATTTCCCAGGCGCTGAGAGCTTGGAAAGTCCCGGGCCTGCTTCTTTTGGCTCTGTGCTATTGGGGCCTGGGTCCCTGAGCTAATCTTTGTCCCCAGGAAGATGGGAGGAGGTGTCTGTCTGCAGAAGCCCACCTCCTCCTCTCTCCACTCTGCCCTCACGCACACACATGAAAGCCCCTTCTTTGATTTCTAAATACAGAGCCTTGCTGAGAAACACCTGTTCAGTCACGGCTCCCCTTTCATCTTTAATCTCAGATAGAATAAATGAAATGAATGTAGCCCTGCCTCGATGATGATACAAAAACTCCATCCCAGGGATGGAGGTGTGCAGGGTGATGAAATTACAGCAGGAGAGGCAGCTTTTAATATGAAAAGATGAATCAAAATGCGCAAGTCATAACTCTGTCTATGCAGTAACCTATCTTCTGCCTAAACCTTTTCAGAATCATAAAAACAGTCTAATTTCTCCCGAATAAATAGTTTTATGTCTCTCTAGGCTCTCTTTTTCACAGACATACATACAGTATGTCTCTGAGCACTCACATAGACATTCATTACAGAGATGTGTGCCCACAGTTACAAACACATTGTTCTAATTGCCCTTGTTCTAATTCATACAGTGAATTCTGTGCCTAAGAAGTAAGAATGATTTCAAGGTTAAAAAAATAATGGTAAGTACCTGACTTTATCTGGGACGACTGTGCCCTTTTCTTTGTCAGGACTGGTAAAAATTTTGAACATTGCAAAAGAAATATGTTCAGTAGCAAATACACCCTTACCTCAAGAATATTGCTGCATTTTCTTCACCCATAAGAAAGCAAAAGTCTTGGGGAAAGGGATATGGGGGGGCAGGGAATAAACACCCGGGAGGTACTTTAGGTTGCTTCTAGGACTTTGTGGAATCCTTTTTTTTGGCTTCCAGAGAAAACGGATTATTTTTCTTTGAAAAAATTTCAAGTAGAAAATAATAATAAATTATCGAGTATTTCCATGTGGCAGATATTACTGTAAGTGTACAAATATCAACTGATTTATGAGCCCTGTTTTATGGATACAAAAACTGAGGCACAGCAGGACTGTCACTTGCCTGAGGTCCTAGCACTTTTAAATGGTGGAGCTGGGACTCAAACCCCGGCAGTCTGGCTCTCGAGCCTGCCCCCTGAACTACTGCGATGGACACAATAAAACAGACCAACCAAAGAAAGAAACGAACCAGACGAGGACCAGATGATGTCGGCTCCTTTTTAAAAGCTGTCAACCAGTTTGTAGATTTTGCATGGCTTTGGCTGCTTCCTGCTCCCTGATTTTACCTTTTCCTCCATGCTACCTCCAGCGGCCACTGTGCTGGCAGTAGCCAGGGAAGGCAGGCACAGGGGAGCTCAAATCCATTCACTTTCAATGATCACCATGCTAGTAAGTGTCAGGTGAGGAAGATGATCAGTTATTTGTGTCATTCTCCCCAGTATTGCAAGTATTACCCCTAATTCCCCGAATTGAAGACATCGACACACTGAAGCTTTTGGAAGCCCTACCAGTTCCCATGGCCACACTTTCTCCCGGTTCTGTTTGAAGCATTCTAATAAGCACTCAGTTGGCATTTGGCAATGAAGAGTGGGGGCCCACTGCAGTTCTAAGATGCCATTAATTGAACAATAAATTATGTTTTTGGTACAGCTTTACTTTTGGTGGAGGATTGGCAGGGGTGAGGGGTAGGCACCAACCTTATTACATTATAGATACACACTGATTATAAGATGTCTTGGCTATAGAAATGTGAAAATGTGGGGAAAAAGTGTTTTAGAATTGAGAAAATATAGTATTTTATTTCTGTCTTTCAACAAGAATTGAGCCTTGTTACGGCAGCATTTTGTAAGGGTTCATCTTATGTGGTCTGCCCTCTCTGGGTATCAGAATTTTGATTACAGTTGTCAGCCGGAGTTCAGCCTGGTTCAGATGTCTATTTTTAACAATAGCTGAAGGGGTTCTTTTTTTTTCAAGACAAGAGAAAGATTACTTAAGAATAAGGGAACTGACTCAAGGATGGGGTCTGAGATTCCTTCTTGTTAGGAAGGGGCTGGCTTCAGGATTGCCCCCTAATGGGCCGGAAATTGAGTAGAGATTCTCACCTGAGGTACCAGGGTTGGAAATGTCAGAGAGACGAGCCAGGTTTGACATTACCAGAGAAAGCTGAGAGTTTCAAATTCTAGAAATAAATTCAAGTAGTAGGACTGTGGTAGATCCATCATACAAATGGCCCCAACGTTCTCTCTCTCCCCATAGCCATGCCTTTGTATTATGACTTTGCAACTTTTCTCATCAAGATGTAAAGTCTGCTTTTCTACCTCTTGAACCTGGGCTGGCTTTATGGCTTGGTTTAGCTGGTAAAATGTAGCAGAGTGGGGTTGTGTCAGTTCCAAACCTGGGCTTCAAGAGGTCTTTGCGCTTCTGCGGTTTCTCTTGGGACTCCTACCTCTGCTATTAAAAAACAAACAAACAAAAACAAAAAAAACCAACACCTTGGCTAGACAGACAGATGATGAGAAGCACGTGGCCCAGCCACCCCTATCATAATAGCCAACAGACAGCCAAAGCCGGGCTGTGAGTGAGACCTGTCTAGACTAGCCAGGCTCAGTTGATCCACTAGCCGACTTCAGGTTCATGAACTGGCTCAGCAAAGATCAGCCCAGCTTGGCCCACGTCAGCAGAATCAGCTAAATGACTAAGAGATACATGACCAATAGCAAATGGTGATTATTTTAAGCCATTAAGTTTTTGAGTGGTTTTGTTACACAGCAATAGCTAACTGGTACAAAGACAGGATTGAAATCAGGGCACCACACCCACGGGTTTAAAGTCAGACAGAGACTAGGTTTGGAAAACAGTAGTTCAGAAGCAAAAGAGGGTCATTGTTGAGATTAGCTTTGGGATATCTATGAGTTGAGTAGTTGGTGAATTGGATGGCTTCTGACAGAGAAACAGACAGAGTGGGGAGAATGAGAACTAGAGAAGAAACCAAGATTGTTTCTTTCGTTCACGGGAGTAGCCCTAGCAATGGTATCCTTAGCACAATGCCTGGCCCATAGGAGATGCTAAGTAAATATAAGTTGACTGAATTAATAAATAAATTCTCTCCCTGGTGGCAGGTTCATTCATTCATTCATTCATTCATTCATTCATTCATCTTTTTAACAAAATTTCTTTTGAGTACTATATATGGATGCAGAAACTCCTAAGTGGGAAGATATAGGTGCAGGATTCTGTGGAAGTTTTGAAATTCCACATCTACCAGACACAGAATGTATGTAACTAAACATTTATCTTAAGCATTGCATGTGTACATCAGACTGTAGTGTACCTCCAGCCTCTCATATCTAAAGACTAGGTGAATGACACAGTTGGTGTGGGCTAGGAAATGTCTCTTGTGTTTTTATTATCCCACGTGCTTCTTCATTGCCTATTGACCACTTCTGTATCCCAGGCCATTCACACAAGATATTAGTTTGAGTTGGAGGAGATGCTTTCTTAAATAGCTACTTAAGAGCAATTGTAGAGCCAGGCATGGTGGGGCATTCACCTGTAGTCCCAGCTACTCCAGAGGGTGAGATAGTAGGATAGCTTGAGCTAGGAGTTTTGGATCCAGCCTGGGTAACATAGTGAGAACCTATTTCTTAAAAAAAAAAAAAAAAAGAGTGATTGTAGGTAGTTTTGTAGTTACTTGAAATTTGGACTTGGCCCACAGAGTTCCCCTCAATAGGATTCCTGAGCTCCAATAGCTATGAGGTTCTGAGTGTGCCAAAATGAGGGAAGTTTTGCTTTCCTTCAAAGTGCTCTGCAAAATGTAAGTTGTGGCTATTTATTACAACATATATATTTTTGCAGCACTGAAAACTTATCTCACTTAGATCTGTTCCAGTGGGAGGAGGGGTCAAAGCCCGCTCCAGCGTAGGTTTCCAGAGTCAACATGAAAAAAGACTAACTCCTATAGCAGAAGTTATGAATGCTGAGATATTTCTTAGATGTTCTAATCAAACACCTTTCCTGGTTGTGGTTCTTTGGGATTCCAGGTAATTGTTTCACGTATTCAATGATGTAGGCCAGTGGTTCCCAAATACAGTCTATCTATAGGTGCCAAAGATAAAGTCATCACTGACCACAAAAAAACAAGAGAATAAAACAACACAATGTAGTATGTTTGTGTGTGCACATACACATACATGTGCATATGCACGTGTATGTGTGTAAATATTTCTCCATAGCAGTTTCTATATAGTGAAAGCTTTATGTGGGTGCAAGGTTGCCCGCTGTGCCTTTGTGGAAAGAATTATCCTTCATTCTGAGATTATGTTGTTCATCCTTTTTTGGGGCATTAAAATTATCTTTCTTTTATAAAATGATGGCAATAGCAGATAACCTTTTTTTTTTTTTTTTTTAGAAACAAGGTCTTACTCTAGAGATGGGGTCTTGCCCTGTCATCCAGGCTGCAGTGCAGTGGCCCAAACATAGTTCACTGCAGCGTCAAACTCTTGAGCTTGAAAGATCCTTCCACCTCAGCCTCCCAAGAGGGTAGGACTACTGGCATGGACCACCTTGCCCAGATAATTTTTTAAAAAACATTTTTTTAAGAAGCAGGGTCTTGCTATATTGTCCAGGCTGGTCTCAAACTGGTGACTTCAAGCCATCTTCCTGTCTCAGCCTCCCAAAGTGCTTACAGGCGTGAGCTGCCGCACCCAGCCATAACCATTTTTTAATGTTCTTATTTAGAAAAGTAAAAGATTAAGGACCCTGTGGTTGCTGCATGGAAATTTTAAAAACTTTTACTAGGTCATGATTTATAAGTCTAGAAGTCCCTGAAAAGCTACAGTGAGCACTGTGAAGGACAAAGAAGGATAACTCCTTCTACTCCAAGAAAGTAAGCACTTTCTTTGGGAAGATTGGACATTTGGGCAAAATAGCTGGCATGAAGTCTGCTCCCAAAGCTGTAGTCAATAAGTGGAATATGTCATGACAGGTAAGTTAATACATATATTATAGTAAAGAAAAACATTAACCACCCTGAGGAAAAGAAGGGTTGACCAAGGTTTCAGAAGAAAGGAACACAAGTAAACTTTCTAATAGAGCCCAGATTTCATTTAGTCGCTATATCAGTTCTGCTCTTTAAAACTAGAAATGAAGTTGGGATGGATAAATTAAAAATGGCTACTGTTCAAGGAATAGAGCCAAAATCTGGGCTATTCCATGGTGTATCAGTGAGCTTTCACTGTGTAACAAAACATCCTAAAACTTAGTGACTTAAAACAACCACCATTTATTAGCTTATAATTATATAAGTCAGTTGGGAAATCCTTCTGGTTTGGGCTGCCTTAGCTAATCTTGGCTGGGCTCACTCATGTGTCAATAGTTAGTAGATCGGCTGGTGGCTGGATTGTCCAGTATGACCTCACTCATACTGGCAGCTGACTGGCTGTTGCCTGGTACAATAGTGGTGACTAGATCACATGTTTTTATTCATCCAGTTAGGCAGGCTTGTTAATGTGGAGGCTGCAGGATTCCAAGAGCAGCAGGAGAGAGCAAGCCCCAATTCATAAGTGTTTCTCAGCCTCTATGTGCATCCTACTTGCTTTTGTCCCATTGGCCAAGCAAGTTCCATGGCTAAACTTAGAACTAGTGTGGGAGAGGGTAGCCGAGGACATGGATTCAGAGAGCTGTGAGCAAATTAAGGGCCATCACGCCAACAATCTACCACAGCTGTTGATGATGCCCTAATAGTGGTCTTATCAAATCTCTAAGTGTCTTTTGTCTAAACTGCTCTAACAATTTATATCAGATGAGACCGGGAGGAGAAATGAGGTACAGAGTTGTAGAATTATAGAGTTGGAAACAAATTTAGAGATAATCTAGTTAAGCCTTGTCAGTTAACAGAAGAGGATATGGAGACCCAAAGAAGTTAAATGACTTGCTCAAAGAGAGAGCTAGGTATGGATAAATATTTTAAACATCTATGCTTATACCTTCAGAATTTAGTAATTAGGATGACAGGCAAAACTCCATTTCATCGTTGTTATTTTGAGCACCTGGGAGAAGGTGAGGAAAGCTGAGTAAAACCAGACAGATCCAGCCCTCATGGAACTTGTGGTCTAGCACAGTGACACAGACAAGAAAAAGGTAATTAAAAAATAGTGTGCCCTTTCTGTACTGGGACAAGTGCAGGACACTATGAGATGTCAAAGGAGCATGCATTATGAAGAAGCAGAGGGGATATCCATTAGTAGTCTGGGCTCTTTACATACAAACTCATTCTCATGACAACCCTATGAGGCAGGTACGATGACTGTCCCTCTTTTACAGGAAAAGACACTGTGGCATAGAGAGGTTAAGTGACTTGCTAGGTCACAAAACTGGTAAGTGGCTGAACCGGGATTTGTACTTAAGAGTACCTCCCTGACTCTCGAACCTTCTGGAGTGTTGTTCTTCATCCTCCCTGTCTGCTGCTGTTGGAAATGGGATAGGGAGGGTGGATGGAGCTGTAGGGTCATTCATGGGATGGTCAGGCTGACAACAGAGTTCCCAGGCAGGTATTTCAAATTCTATTCCCTACAAGTAACCTTGAGATGCTCACAAGATTTCAGCTGTGTGAGTGACACTGGTGAGAGTGTGTGTTTGTGCATGTGTACACTCACACGCAGGCCTGTGCCCGTGAGTGCCCAAGTGTGGGGGGAGTTGAGCTTTTGTGGCTATCGATAGAGATTGCTCCATGTGGTGGAGTTCTGCATCGTTCTTTGCTCCTTTGACTATAAACTAATCCATAGCCAGCTAGCTATCCATCCATCCCATTTTCTTTCTACCTGGAATCCCTGACTCCTCCCCATCCCAGGACTGGTTATTTCGATGGAGTTTCTGCTGTGTGTTTGCGTTCATTCCTTCGGTGGGCAGACTCTGCTTTCCTACTGCCAGAGGCTCTCCTCTCCCGCTCTCGACTTTTCTCCTCTTAAGCCTTAAGCTCTGATTGTGTTCCTGGTGACAGATGATACCTTATGGGGGAGCAAAGAAAGCCTTTCTCAGCAGAGACTAATCAGTCAGAGAGATAAAGCTATTTTTGCTGGAAGTAAGATATGCCTGGGAAGAGAAGGGATCTTAACAAATTATTTAAGACTTAGCACAGACAGTCACTTGAGGCGCACGCGCGCGTGCGTGTGTGTGTGTGTGTGTGTGTGTGTGTGTGTGTGTGACATACTCTTATAGAGATATTTAGACCTTACATTTCACTAAAGGGCAGAGTCCATCTAATTTCTGATTTGGGTTCTTCAACGGACTTCTATATCTCTACATTGTTTATTAATATTCATTATCTTTTCCTTTTTGCTCCTGTCGAAATGCAAGAAATGCCCTTACTACAATGAAGAACAGCCCTTCTGTGTTAGTTTCCTCTTACTTCCACAACAAATCACTGCAAACGTAGTGACCTAAACAGCACCGATTTATCCTCTCCCAGTCCTGTAGGTTGGAGTCTGACCTGGGTCTCGCTGGACTGGATTCCTTTCTGGGGCTCTAGCGGAGCATCTGTTTCCCCTGCACATGTGGGTAGCTGGGCTGCATTCAATTCCTTGCCACTGCAGGACTGATGTCCCATGTCCTTGGTGGACGTCAGCTGAGGTGGTTTCTGGCACCTAGTGACGATCCTGTTCCTCTGCTCCCGGCCTTCCTCCCCGATCCCAGGGCCAGCAAACACGGGCCGAGTCCCTCTCATGCTTCAATGTCTACTCCCTCTTCTGCCTGTCTCTGACCCTTTCTTCTGTCTTCCTTTTCTACTTTAAAGGACTCATGTGATTAGATTGAGCCTGCCCAAATAATCCTGGATGTTCTTCCCATTTTGAGGACTCTAACCTTCATCGCCTCTGCAAAGCCCCCTTTGCCATGGAAGGTGACATGTTCACAGGTTCCAGGATTAGGGTGTGGACATTTTGGGGACCATTTTTCTGCCCACCACACTCTCCATCTGTGCTCGTGCTCCTGGCCTTCCCAAATTCTTCATACCTTGCCTCCTTTTCCTCCTTTCCCTCCCTTCCTTCTTCCCCATCCCCTCTCTCTCCCTCCTTCTTTTCTTCTCTCTTAAAAACAAAGATTTTTTTTTTTTTTGGAACCATCTACTATGTGACAAGCACCTCGCTGGCAATAAAAAGATGAGTTAGTTATAGCCTCTGCCCTCAGATAGCTTACGATTTAATGGGAGAATTCCTTTCAATTAAAAGAAGGAAAAAAAACAAGACAAGGTGTGAGATGGTGTAAGTTTCTCATACGTCCAATCTCTTTCATCTCTTCCTGTCAATACTCATCTGCTCACCCTACAAAAAAATAAATAAATAAACAGTCTGACTAAATATTAGCAAGTGAACTAATACAAGGATCTGCACAATACCAGAAAGTTCCTAAAGCCCTACGTCTACCAGGCAGCAGTACATACACAGTTTAGAAAATATGTATTGTAACTCTGGTTAGACGTACCACAAACTACAATGTGTCTCTTATTTCTTCCGATCCTTCTTCACTGAGCAATTGGTGAAATTCCTTGGCTAGGGGTAGGTGAAGAAATATTTCTGCCTTCTTAAAGCTGGAGTTTTTTGTCTCCTTGATTTCTGTATTTTCAGCATTTTCTGTATTGGTTCAGTTGGTTCTGTGTTTTCTGCAGGTGACCACCTCTCCCTTTCCTTTATCAGCCAAACTTCTCAATTCAGGTTGTGCTAACAAATCTAGAGTCCCTGTACATGCCAGATACTGACCTGGTGCTGGAGGTACAAAGGTGGATGAGAGCCCCTGTTCCTGAAAGCAAAATCTATTTGTGTTGCTTTGCCAGCCTAGCCATCCACTCACATTTTGCTATTTGGCCTTTGACCCTTTCATGCCTCTAAGCCGAACCTTCCCGACCTGTTTGTTTAGTGTACACTACCATGTGCTGGGATATTTCTTCCCCCAGCCTTTGGGCAGCCTGGCAGGGCTCTGGCTCCATTTACTCTGCTGTTCCATACAAAAATTATTTTCTGTATGTGCCATGATTTGGAAATCAGGAAGCCATACTCTAAACCAGGAGTTGTCAAATGTAGTGCCCCAACCAGCAACGCTGGCATCATTGGGAACTTGTTAGAAATGCAAATTCCCAGACTCTACCTAAGATCTACTGAGTTGGAAACTCAGGTCGGGGCCAGCAATCCATGTTTTAACAAGTTGTCTAGAGGATTCTTGTGCTCCTTAGAGCGTGAGACCCACCACGCTAACCCACTTTCTCAGTGGGCACCAAGGACTGAAAGTCAGTCTGCCATTTTCCTCTCAGTTCTCCCCTATGGGGACTTCTCTGCGGTATTTGACTCTTCTCAAAAGCTCATCTTTCCTGGCTTTTGTGACAGTGATGATTCAGTCCTCTGGTTCTCCTACTGTCTCTCTCTCTCTCTCTCTCTGATATTTTTTTCTCAATATCTTTGGTTGTATCCTCCTGTACTCCTCCTTCAAATGTAGTCACTTCTTAAGGTTCCTCCCACAACCTCTCTTCTCTTGCTACCCTTGAGTGACTTCATCTACTGCCATCATCTCTTGCTGTCAAGCAGAGGGCTCCCAGCTTTGCTAAGATCCAATGCCATCTTGCCATCTCCTCTTTATCTTCTGCCTTGGGCTATCAACAGATCTCAACTAATCCCAACCAAACACATCATAGGTTTCCTATGGCCAGCCAAAATCTGCTCTTCCTGCTACACCCCTTACCTTTGAAACTAGTTCTCAAATGACAGATTATAGGCATTCTCAACTCCTTCCCATCCTCTCCCGTTCTGACCTCACCTGGTCCCTCACATCAGGCCAGGTTATGCCTGTTCAGCCTCCCCAGGTCCCTGCACTGTCCCTTTCCTCTCAGGTCCCTGGTCTCACTTTAGCTCTCATCCTCTCCCCCGTAGGAATTTGCAATAACCCTTGACTGGCTTCACTCCCTCCAATCCCTCTCCCCTTAGTCTCTTCTCAAAACACAGATCCGAGGATAAAAATGATTTGGTCAACACTTCTTTATTTCAAGATTTTTTTGCTATCTGCTCGCAGTGGACCCATTGATGACATCCTCCATTCTGGCCCTTGTCGCAGCCCAGGTGATTTCTACTCCTGCCTCCCAGAAAGAACACTCGCTGTTTTCCAAACACAAAGGCACCTCCAGACTTGGTGCCTTTGCCCAGGCTGTTCTTCTCCAGCCCTGCATTCTCAATCCCAGTCACCTACGCCGGTCACAGTCCACACTTAACCTTCCCAGTTGGACTCAGTCTCTCCTCTGTACCCGCCAGCATCTCCATGGTTCTCTTTGAGTACATAACTCCCTTCTCCATGCATTGGAGTCAGATTTGAAGTCTCTCTGTCCTCCTCTGGATCACCTAAGGCATGACAAGGACGCCTTCGTCATCTCTGCATCCTCCACAGCACACAGTAGGTTCCCAGCAGTTGTCTGCCGAATCAACCTGATTTTGTTGGACTGTGTAGCCATGAAATGGAGATGGGAATGTCTGCAGAGGCAGCGTCCTGATAGTAGCGGCCATCCTCCGAGGGGTCAGCTCCCGGGTCAGTGCTTGTCAGGAGCTCTGGTGACAGATCTGACTATTAAAAAAAAAAAAGACAGCTTGTAGTGGGGAAGGACATTTGCCTAGAAATAGAAATCACGGTCTCGTTCTTTCCCTCCTCTGCACCCTGTTCCCTCCCTCTGGAGGGGGCCCCTGCTTGAGATCTCTTCTCCCCTCGTTAGCTGTGCTTGTGGAGGGTTCCCAGCTGCAGCTTCCTTTGGTCTCCTCTGGCTTCCACTGTTTGTTTATTTATTTCCCCGTCAGCCTCTTTCTCGGGCTGTGGTTGTAAACAGAGCTGGTGACTGTCAGCCCCGGGCCTTTGCAGCAACCCTGCCGCCTGTGGATGGCGGGTCCAGGAGACTCGAGGGTCTACGTGCAGGGTCCCTCACGCTCCAGAGCTGCTCGGGGCACTGGCCCAAGCTGGCCAGAGATTTTTCTCCTGACTATCCAAATGGAACTTTACAGACAGAACATCACGTAACATTCTCTCCGTCTCCCGGTCCCCCCGGAGGATGTCACCTAACGGGTCCGTTGCGAGCAGATAGCTCCTGTTCTTGCCACCATGACCCCTGAGTCACAGGTTGGGCAGGCGGTAGAGGGGGTACTCAGGATTACCTGCAGCATAGGGTGACAAATGACACCGAACATGTCCTGCGTTGTACACTGTTATGTCTGATCGTTTTCTCTTTGAGAAAGTTGGGGCTGTGTCTGACGTGAATTGCCCAAGCCGTTCCGTAAATCCTAAGCCAAGTGGCCTTGCTGGTTATGCGAGGAGAGAGAGACAACCTTGAAGCCGGACCAGGAGTAGGGGGCTTTGTCTTCTCCCCTTCACCGTCTCGTAAATCAAATATTTCCACCCTGGGCTGTTTTTGAGCAAACGCAGGGTTGCCTTCCTCCCCCACGCCAGTCACCCTGCCTCCCCTCCTGGTACCCAGGTGACTTCCCTCTCTCCCCTCCACCCTGCGCCCTCCCTCTGCCTGGATTCCGGAGAGCCACCGGCCCCTGGGAGGCAGCTGCCAGCGAGGGAGCCGTTAGCGGGAGAGACACAGGCAGTGCCATCCTGCTGGAGCCTGCGGTCCTCCCCCTCTGCGTGGCAGCGCGCATCATCTGTCAGAGTGCCCCCTCCCCTCCCTCCGCCTCCCCGCCCCCTCCCCCGCCGCTCCCTGGCTCTTCCCCCTTTCATGAGCTGCACGGGCTGGAGAGCAGCGGAGCCGGCGGGCGCCGTGTGTTGCAGACGCTCTTCTAGGGGCACCGGCTGAGGTGGGCGCCCTCTGCCACCCTCTCCCAGGTACCAGGAGGCAGTGGCCGGCTCTGTCACTCAGGGCCTCACCGAGCCATGCTCAGCTGGGGCCCGTGCCAGCCACACTTTCCCAGCTGCGCTGCCCACCGCCGGACAGGTAAGCGAGAATAGCCGCTTCAGCAGGGCCACAGTGGGTCCCTCAACAGGCCAGCCTGGGCCATGAGTCTTGCTAGGGGTGCAGGACACTGCAAGGCAGAAAAAAAAAAAGGCACCGTCCCCCTGTCATCGTCCCCATTTATTCCAAACAGACTCCTCAGAGCGGCTAAGCCCACCACCTTTGCCCTCGGCTAAGGGTGCAGGAAAACCCTGCTCTTCCTACTCAGTAGGTGCCAAGCTGCAAATGTCCTTTGTTATTCTCCAAGCTCCTCAATCCCAGCCCCTTAGGTCCCCTGAAACCTGCTTTCTGCTTGAAAGTGATCGTGTTTCTTCCCCCCTCGGATCCCGGCTCTGAAAATACTGTAGATTGATACCCGGACCACGGCACAGGCTCTTTATTTTTAGTTCCATTCATGTCTTTTTCTGCTGCCGTTTTAAATGGGTCGCCTGCACAGCAGTCTGGCTGCACACAGCATCTGTGTTGTTTCCAGTCAGTGTTCAGGTCTCCAGCGTTGCTGGTGACTAACTCTGGTGACACATTCCGATGCAGAAGGACTCACAATCACAATGGGTTGGAGGGAGATGAAAATACAATGGAGGTCACCAATTTCCAGGCAGGAGGTGAGGGCACAGTTGCCACCTACAGGAGGTGAGGACTCCCTGGCATCAGCTCAGTGAGTCCTTCTCAGGGCTGTCTAGTTAGTGAGTGTTTTTTGGAGCCTGGGGGAGAAGGGTGGCTCTTCTCTCTCTGTGTTAGAGCCACTCAGCATCAATCCATTGTTGGACCACCTACTCCTTTATGGTCCTTGTAGGTCCCAGCCTTGGGTCGCTTCCAGCCTAACGCAATCATGAAGGAGAGCTTACCCCATCCTGCAACTTGGGCTAATTTTGTATTATTTTTTTCCTACAGATTTGAAAAACTTTAGGGTTTTCTTGGAAGATGGAGGAGGTGCTGGAAAGTGGGAGTGAGATAACTGTATTCATGAGATTATATTAGTGCTTGCGAAAAGTTAAAAGCTCTAAACATGCAACATGGTATGATGCTGATGATAGCTGTTATTATTTTGAGAATGATAGTCCCATGAGCAATCAATCCAGTAGACTGGGTTTTATTAACTGTTTGCTCTCTGCCCACCTTTAGAGTAAGTTTCCCGAAAGAAGCGTGGGTTAGAGTTGGCAGGTGGATGGGAGTGGGTGAGTGGGGAGTAGAGTGTGTAGCGCGGCCACGTCCTACCTTGGCCAGGCCAAGGTAAGCCACCCCTGACCTTCAGATGCATTTAGCTTTTATATATATATATAAATTTCACATAGTGCCTAACACACAAAGGAATCTGGAAACCTGCTCAAATCCATATTCTTTGTCCAGTGGAATTGAACATGCTAATGAGGCCAAGGTCTTTCTCCCATGGGTCAGTGAACTCTGACCTGGAGGACAGTTCCTCGGCCACAATGGCCGTGCCACAAATGCCAGGTGCTCTTAGGGGACTGAGCCAGAGTGTGGGGGGACGGCTAAGCAAAACCTATCATACTTCCGTTAAGAAAACCCCTCCAAGTGTGGATCTCAGTGACTGGTCAGCAGCAGCAGCTGAGTACACGGATGCTGCGTGGGGTGGAGAAAGCACTGGAGGTCGTGGGTTCAAGTCCTCCTATGGCCACTAACTGAATCACTCTGGGCCCTTCCCTGGGGGCTTCTGAGCTGCTTTGGTTTGGTAATCTGTAAAATGAGAACAACTTACTGTCAACCGTGTTTGTGGGGCTGGGTGCAGCGGTTCACGCGCATAATCCTAGCATTTTGGGAGACTGAGGCCGGAGGATCGCTTGAGGCTAGGAGTTGGAGACCAGCCTGGGCCACATAGTGAGAGCTTGTCTCTACAAAAAATAAAATAAAATAAAAAATTGGCCGAGGTAGGAGGATCACTTGAGCCCAGGAGTTGGAGGTTGTAGTAAGCTATGATTGTGCCACTGCGCTTTGAGACAGTGAGACCCTGTCTCAAAAAAGAAAATCAAACAAACAAACAAAAACGTGTCTGTGAAACTTAGTAAGAGGAATAACGATAGCTCCCAATGGTCAAGATGTGCTGAGCAACTTTGCTAGGTGCTTGCCTTCCACGATGCTATTTCATTCTGGCAACTCCCCAGAATAAACTGAGGCTCAAGGAGGTTAAAAACCTTGATGAAGTGCAGCTAGAAAAGCGAAAGCACTTTGTAAGTTGTGACCGTGCTGTACAAATATGTCTTGTTCTATATAATGCCTTATGGCTCAGAACCATTTTTCTGTCAATTCTATCCCAGGCTCTCTGTTTAGTGCTTTCTTGTTTCCTCTTTGCCCCAAACATCTATATCTCTAGAGATATTAGAAATGCTTCTTTGCTTCCCCTCTGTGCCTTGGGGATTAGGATATGTTTCACTGTCCAGGAAACATCAGCATTGTCATCAGGAACTTTGTCAGCGCTCTCTGTGCGGAATTTCTAAAAAGCCTTTGAATTCTTCAATAAAAAATCCTAGAAGGAAGAGGGTCTCTCTCAGAAAAGCCGAGTGGCTTAAGGTAGATTCCTCCCAGGGCCTTGTCTCTCAAGCAAAAGTGTCAGGGAGAATTTGCTCAGCATCTCTGTGCATCTGAGTGCAACCCACACAGGCCTTGTCCCTCCTCCCGCCTCCAGCACAGACATTAGCGTGCACCCGGCACATGCCCGAAAGCAAGGCATCTCGCTGAGACCTCGTGTTTCCCGGAGGGCTCTGTGCATCCAGGAAGAGATTCCAGCGAGAGAAGTCTCCCGAGAGGCCCAGTTTCCACTCCACTATTTCCTCCGGCTGTGGCTGCAGTTGAAGCCCGTTCTTGGCTCTGATGGCTGTGGAATTTCCTTCCTGCCTGGTTCTGGGTGGCTGTAGAGCATGAGCTGGAAGGGAGGACGTGAAAGCCATTGCCCGAAGTCATTAAAAATGGAGGATTAGAAAGAGCTTATTTTATATTCAGAGGAGGGGGAGAGGGCTGAAGCTGCCCACAGCTGTAGACCCTGATGGCAAATGGTAAAGCTTTTGTGACTGTCTGAGAAGGGGAAGAGATTGATAACCCGCATCCTGGCACGGAGAGATAGGAGAGTGAGCCACGTTTCAGTTGTGGCTGTGCCTCATGCCTGCAACTCAGCCCCAAGGCTTTGGAAACGAGGTCCCCCTGCTTCTCCCCATCTGGCCCTGCTGCCCCTTCCACGAAGCCTCTGTCTCTGCCCCCACCTGGTGTGGGGCCTCTGCCTTCCCTGACTCTGATGTGCTCAGTGTGACTTCATGTTTTCATGCGGCTAAATAATTTATAAGGCACGTTTCCTTATCTATCGAATTGAATTCTTACAATAACACAGGAAGTTGGCATTGCCTTAGTCATTCTGATTTCAGCGACGGGAAAGCAAGGTCCTAAGCTAAGAAGAGAGCCTGCCGTGCACGATGGGGCCGAGTTGAAGCTTGAAACCTTGTCACCGACCCTGGAGCCTGTGCCACTCCTGTGACTCCACTGCGCCTCCACTGGCCAGCACCCTGCTCCAGACGTGGCTTCACTCACCCACCTGCTGGCTGGTTCAGGTCAGCTCAGCGCACCTTCACCGAGCCTCTTCATGGTTCCAGGCACTGTGCTAAGTTTTGGAGATGTAGAAATGAAAAATATAGCTTTGACCTAGGTAAAAGAAATGTCATGTGCACCTGCCTGGCACACTGCTTGGCGCATAGGAGAGACTTACATGTGAGTTGAATGAATAAATGAATACACATTCCCTGCCTTTGACGAATTTAGAGTCTGATTAGAAGAGAGTTGCAGGTACCTAACTGTGCCGGGTGCTGAGGTAGAGAAGTGTGCCTGGGAGCCACACGGGCAGAGGGCACTTCCTGAAACTGAGTGTTCGGGGAAGCTTCTTGGAGGAAGTGGTCCTGACGTGCAGCTTGGAGGATGAGTGGGATTTAGTCAGGTCAAGGGCAGGTGAGGCAGAGGGAAGGGAATCAAGGACGACCAGGGATGTGGAGTCTGTAGCATGTGTGTGCAAGATGGTGGACGACGTGGAGTTGTTGGAGCTGGAAGCACGAGCCAGGGGAGTAGTGGGCGACGCTCAAGGTGGCCGGATCTGGGGGAGCTTGTGTATCAGGACCTTCGTTAAGCTTCGTCCTGAGGGTTATAGGTTGTGAGGAGAAGGAGACCCGTCATATCTGTGATTCACACAGGCAATGATGGCTGCAGAATGAAGCTGAATGTAAAGATAGGCTGCATCATGGAAACCAAAGCTCATGAGGACATGAACCAGGCCCGTGAGGACACGTGCCAGGCAGTGGTAGTGAGGATGGAGGGGAGGAGGTGGGTTTGAAGAGTGTGAAAGATTTCATCAGTCTGATTCGGTGGTTGGTCGATGACAGGAGATGACAGCAAAGGGGTTGCCTCTCACTCCTTCCCCATTTCTGGCTTGAGTCACTCAGTGGATGGAGGAGCCAGAGGCTGAGATCAGCAGTTCCAGGGGAAGCCAAGGTTTGCGTGTGGGGGGCGGGGCGGGAGGTGGGTGGGGTGGGGGCGGCAGATAAAATGGAGCAGGAAAAGACGCAAATATGATGAGCTCATGTTTAAGAGAGATGTGCATTTGCTGTGCTTGTGGGATCTCTGAGGGCCACGTTCAGCAACCCATGGGCTACAGGGCCAGAGTCGGAGAAAACTATTTTGAAATGGTCCATGTACTCAATGTAGTTAGGACCGGGCCCAGGCAGCAGGCAGGGAGAGAAGAGCAGGAAGCCCAGGTTAGGTAAGAAAAGGGGACATGCCGGAGTTTATGGGGTGGGCAGAGGAGCAGGGGCTGGGGAGGGGCGGGGAATGAGAGCAGGGGGAAGGGCAGACAGGGGAGTGCAGTCCCAGGAAGTCCAGGGGGTAGATGAGGAACAGAGTGGTCACCGTGGCAAAGGCAGCCAAGGGCTCCAGCAGGACAAGGATGGGAACGTGCCCACTGGACCTCACAGGACGCAGGCCGTGTGTCAGGGGAATGGCAGGGCTGGAACCCAAATGGCAAAGGCCTGGGGAGGGAAAGGGAGTGAGGACAGAGAGGGGACTCTTCCAAGCAGCTCTGCTGACAAAGGGAGGAACACCCAGGGGGAATTTTTTTTTTTTTTAATAAAAGAGGCTTGAGCATGTAATCGCTAAGTGTCAAATAACAAGGGAGAAGGAGAGAGTAAAGATGGAGGAGAGAGCTGACAAGGCCGGTCGGTGGAGGAGGGCGGGCTCAAGGCCACGGGAGGAAGGATTCACCTTGAACAGACACCTGAGGGTGGGGAGGAGGAAGCGAGGGTGTGTGTGATGTGGATGGATTTGCAGGGGCTGAGAGGGGAAAGGGGTGCAGGTCTCTCGTCCCTGAGGCCCCAGTTGTGCTGGTAGCACGGGGCAGCAGGCTGTGGGTGCGGAGGGACCGTGTGTGCTGCACGAGCTTTCTCCTTCTCGACGCTCGACCTTCCTGCCCTTCAGCCACCTTCATGGAAGCCAGCTGGCCACTGGGAAGCTAATTTGTAAAAACCGAGTTCACCGTTTAGGGCTGAGATCATCAGTAGGAACAGAGAAGGGCTGGGAGGTAAGCAAACAGTGCATCATTTGTACCCTCGGCCAGTGTTGACTTGGGCCTCGGATCTGTGTGTTCAGACGGGCGGTTCGGCAGCGGGAACAAAGGGTGTAGCTGGATTCCACCCAGGAACTCGGGCTGGAGTCCTGGCTGTGCCTCTAGAGAATGTGGCCCTGGGCAAAGTCCTTTAATCTCTGTAGTTTCTATAGGTGGTATCTAAAAGTTCTATTCACCCTAAACCTCAGGGAATTTTAGCGCCTGCTCTCTAGGCATCGAATAATAGGTTTTTCTGGAAATGGATTTATTCATGGGGAAGAAAACTTCCAATGGAAAATATCCAGGAAATCAATTCCTATTCCAGCCACTTCCCACCGTCTGCATTTCAGTTTTCTTGCACTAATAGTTGGCACTTTGTAGGCTCATTTCACTGAAGCTACACTTTGTCACTGGTCACACTAGTTTTAAGACTTTTGTTATGCACAATTTCAAATACACACAAGTCGAAAGAACAGGATGATGAGCCCCTATGTACCTGCTACCCAGCTTCCCACCCAAGATGATTCTGAAGCAGTTCCCAGATAGTGTATCAACTGTAAACATTTCAGCATATATATCTAAAATATAAGTCTCTTAAGAAAAATATAACCTCAATGTCAGTATCACTCTAAAAGATTAACAATAATGTCATAATACCATTAAGTATCCAATCGGGGCTCAGATTTTTCCAGTGGTCTCATAATATTTTTGTGGTTTTAAGTGTGAATCAGGACCCAAAATAAAGTACATATTTTGCACTTGGTTGATAAGTCTCTTAAGATTTATTTTTAACGCTGATGATCATTGCCTGAGAGACAGCATTGTGTAATCTGTAACGTCTCCTGTTTTTGTGTCATTTCCCTCAGTGCTGCTATATCATTTCATTTTAGGAGATCTAAGAAAGAATTGCAGGTTTAGATACCAAAGCCTCCCAAGTTTAACTTTAAAAATTCCTTTCTAGACACGCTTAGAAGGGGGAGTATAGAGATAGTGAATAAAGAGAAGAGGCTAGAAAGGGGAGAAGCCCGCAGTGAGCGGCCAGGAGAAAAAGGAAGGCTCGAGAGACTTATGTAACCCCCCAGCCACTGGGAAGCTCGAACATCCTTACAAATGTGTCACCTTATACGTTTTTGTGTCACCTCAGTGAGCAGGTGGTAAAAAGTGAATCTTTAAATAATGACATTCTATTTCTATAGTACCTTTTCCCAAACAGCCTGTTACATAGCTGAACAGACATTATCTACATAATCTTCTGTGTAAAGCAGGGAATTCTAATTCCCATTTTACAGATGATGAAGCATAGTTAGTTGATAAGGCTACTCATGATGAGAATAGTGGTTCACACCTAATAGTCATTTGCCATTTGCCAAGCATTGTGGTAAACACTCTATGACATTGTCTAATTTAAACCTTAGACCAAGCCTATGACATTGGTACTATTATTATCTTCATTTTACCCGTGATGAAAATAACACTCAGAGAGGGCAAGTAGCTTGTCCACAGTTCCAGATCTGGAAAATTATGGAGCTGAGATTGAAACTCAGGGCTGTCAAATCCTTTGTACTTTCTTTTCCAGGTCAGTCTACTCTGCGCTGAATCAGAAATCTTTTTTTGTGTATACTTGCTCACTGGCAAAATTCCACTTAAAAGGAAGCTAAGATCATATCCAAATATAATAATAGGGTATGGTGTGCTGGAATTTACAAAGCATTTCCCCAAAGACTTTCTCATGTCTTTGCATATAACCACCTGAAAAATAGACAGGGCAGGTGTGTTAATTTGTGTTTTACAGACGAGGAAATTAAAATTCAAAGCTCTTGGTCATGTTGGTGATCACAGAACTGGTAAAGGTAGTTAGTGTCACGGAGCTAGTTAATGGCAGGGTTAGGACCAAAGGCCCTTTCCTCTGACTCCACATCCTGTGCTTTCTCTGGTTTTCTTTGCAAACCTCATGGGCTCACAGGTTTAGCCTCTGATTTCGCTTCATGTCCCCTCTGATGCAGAGTCGAGCAGGGTTATTACAAATTAAATATCTGGATGCTTGAACTGATGAACAGGAAATGAGGCTGCTAATGCTCAGAGGAATGAAATCGAGATGCATTTTTTTTTAAAGTAGAATTTTGGGCCAAGTGGCCTCTTTCTGTCCTGCCCTTCCCTGTGTCCTTCCAGTCTCCATGGAAACCCTAAATCAATGCAGCATATGTTGATTCATGTTTCTACTGTTACTAGGAAGCTATGAAGTGGAAATCGCTTTTAAAAGATTTACGGAAGAGCCTTAGCGTGCTGACCAGAATTCAAATCTAATATCCAAATGACTGTTTTATTAAAAGCTTTTAATGTGGTACTATCCTAGGTGGTATGTTGATTAAATAAACACACAGGGGGCATTTGGCAATAAACCTCCTCCTCTACCGTCATGGGTTTTTAAAATATTATATTGCAGAGTTAAATTCTCTTTATCTCCAATCTAATTACATTTTCATGGCCTGTGTGACAATGCCCAGTGCTCCTTTTGCTCTTGATTAATTCTACCCTGCCCTGCCCAGGCTGCTGGGATAGTTTGTAAATGCCGTGCATACCTATGCTGCAGCCCCTGAGTGCCGTTAGGGTTCTGCAGACTTCAGTCTTGACCAGGAGACTGCAGAAACCTAACGTGTTTCTGCCTTAAGGAATCCTCAGTGATTTTTCAGATTTTTTTCATGAACTCAAAATCAAATTCAGCTGATATTTACTAAACACCTGCTTCATGCGAAGCAATGAGAATTAATAGCAAGGAGACTAAGTTCTAGAGCCCACCTTTTTGGAGTGTACAGTTGGTTAGGAGGATCAGAAAACATAAATCCCAAGGATAAACTAAGACTGTGACGTGGGCTGTCAGAGAATCATACAACAAGGTGGTGGTACTGGGATGCAGGGGTTCCTGCTGACAGAGAGTTCTGGAAAAGCTTTGGAAAGGAGAATTTTTAGCTTAGAGGTCACGGGTTTAGAGAAGCAGCTTGGGCTTAACAAGCAGATTGAGGGTGGGGACATTCTGGGCACAGGGAACAGCAGAGGACCCGGGCACACGTGTGTGTGTGTGTGTGTGTGTGTGTGTGTGTGTGTGTGTGCAATGGGATATAAAACTGGATAGGTAAATGGGGCCAACTTAATGTCAGGCAGGAGGAGGAGCTGCAACAGAGCCCATGAAGGATGCTTATCTAGACGGTCAACTGTATGGCAGCTGTCTGTTCAGTGGGCAGCTATGGCGTGCAAGAAGGTTTGGCAGGCAGCGGGAGACACAGGGGCAGGGAGAGCAGTTATTTAAGAAGGGGCAGGAGGACACGCACTGTTCTGGGAGCTGAATAACCTCTGACATGGCAGCATCAGTGGATGGGAGGGGAGGAAGTTGAGAAGGATTTTAGAAATATAACGACAAGATGAAAAAAACCAGTTCAGCAAGGAGAATGGAGAGAAAGAAGCCAGAAGTGTCTGTACTTGCTGCCCCGAGGGACTGGGACAGAGACATGTCATGAACAAACAGAGGGAACCCAGCAGGAAGGGAGGGTTGGGAGGGGAAGGTGGTTGTCTCAGATAGGGTCTGGTGTGCAGGGCTGAGCTGGGAGGAGCTGTCCAGCAGATCTTGGAAAAGCAGCCTGGAGCTCAGGAGAGGCAGGACTGAAGCACTGACTCTGGAGGGGGTGGTCTGTGCCTGGAGAGGGCAGGGTTTCCAAGGGGATCCACTATGGGATGGGAAGAGCAGAGAGGGGTGCCTGGCAGCCCGAGAGGCGAGAGTGGGGCTTGTAATCACTGTATTCCTGGGTAAAACCATGAGTCACAGCCAGTTGAGATGTCCTGTGCCCCGTCTTCAGCCGGCGAGTAAGGAGCAGTAGCCAGAAAAGATTCCAGAGCTCTCCATTCCTGGGCCAGGACTCCAAGGCTGGGAAACGCAGACTCTGAGTGGATGAGGCACCCTGCTTGCCTAGTCTCTTTCCTTCAGGAAGGAAGACAATGCTAGAATGCTTTACTTGAGTTGAGGTTCAGCTCAATTCTCCCCCTGACGTTTTTCATGCATTTGTCTCTTTGGCAGATTAAGATAGAGCCCTCCCATTAGAGGGGACCTATACTAGGTCTGCACTTTTCAAACTGGGGTGCTTTGCGGTGACTCCTTGGTGTTTAGGAGTGTTTTGGTCAAAAAACCTTGGACTGATTTTAATTTTCTCTTTTTCCCAATGCCATACATCTCCATACACTCTTGTCCTCCAGCTCTTTATACTCCTGTTCTTTCCTTTAAATCTTTCTTAATTGCCATATCTTTTCTTAAACACTCGACTTATTGACTTCCTGCGACTGTATTATTTCTCTAAAGGCTTATTGGAGATTCTGATGGCTGGTTAATATCGATCAGCTTCCGCTTGAGACTCGGCCCGTCTGCAGCCCTGCCCTCTCTCCTTGGGGGCTTTTCATCCTACATACCAGCCTGGCAGCATGGGACTTGGGGGACTGGTAGAAAAGTGTCCCATAATGACACCAGCTTCGCGTTAAAGTGAGGGGCAGAGCCCAGGCCGAGAGCGTCGAGTTTTGTATCAGACACCAGCTCTGCCACTTGTAAATGACTTGTCTCTATTTTTCTGTCTGTAAAATGGGGATAATAAAGGTGTCAGCCTTGTAACTCTGTTGAGAGAATTAAATAAGATAATAAGACAGCTCAAGTGAAATGTTTAGTACCATGTCTGGCACATACTAACTGCTCATTGAACATTAACTATGTAGATTCATCTTATGGCATAAACAGATCTTGGATTAGGGAACTGCTTATCAGTGGGCTTTTATTTACCTGTTTGTCTGTGTACCTGTTTCTGATAGTACAGTGGACCAGGAAAATGTCCGGAAGTGAAGGATTCTCTTTCTGCTCAAGTTCTAAACCCTAGCTAGCAATAGGATTCAAGACCGGGGTTATAAGGAATGGGAAACTTTTCTTTTGAATCTCATTTTATAACACAAATTTCCCTTTCCCTAAGAGAGGGCCACTGTGGACCTTAGCAGAGAGAGACACTGCGTCACTGTGGAGGCAGCATCAGAATTTTTATTCCGTCCTATCATCAGACAATGAGCAGTTGCAGCAGAATCATTTCACTGGGAGAATACAGGTTATGCACCAATAGATCTGCCCGGAAAGACTGGCTCCCAGTATGACGTAGTGGAAAAAGCTCTGCTGTTAGAGTCATAAGACACAAACTCTGGTCCTTGTGCTGCCTCTTGTGTGTTGCGTCACTTTGAAAAAGTCACTTCATCTTTTCTAGCCTCAGTTTTTTCATCTGTAACACGGGAACAATAATACCCTTTCTGCGACATAGTATTGTTGAGTGACAGTACGTGGAAATGCTTTATACATTTTAAAAAAGTTAAACAAATGGAATCTACTACCGTTAGTATAAAGCCATCACTTTCTGTTAAAGATTTCTGCTGCCTTCTGGGTTTTATAAATGACTTGCAGCAAAGGCTAGGTGTATTTGGAGCTAGTCCCTGAGTGGGAGTGTAGACTCAGCCTTAGAGACCTAGATCATAATAAGAAGGCATGCTTTATCCAAGGGGAATGGTTTGCAAACTTCAGCATGCATCAGAATCACCTGGAAGGCCGGGCCCCAGCCCCAGAGCTTCTGATTCTGTAGGTCTGGGGGTGGGGTCTGAGAATTTGCATTTCTAATACTTCCCAGGTGATGCTGACACTGCTGCTCTGGGGCCCACACTCGGAGAACCCCTGCACTAGGGCAAGCAGGGAGAGAGCCTTCCTTCTGCAACTGAAGCAGGCGGTCTGAAGATCCATGTGGGTAAGGAGGTTTGGAGGAAAAAATGGAAAAGACAGCCAGAAAAATAGGGATAATGTGCAGATCGGGCAGAACAAAGGGAAAAGTCTCACTCCGTAACAAATGCAAGTAGGGGGAAGTTGCTAGGTGATGGATGAGGGAGAGAGGTGAGTCTCTACTGCAGGAAAAGCCAGGTGAGAGGCAAGAGCAGCACGGAGTTGGAAATATGCATGTTTGGGGGGGCAGAGGAGGCGGAAATTTCTCATTAAGAAGTGGGGAGTGGTGCGGTTGGCTCTGGTGGGGGGCGGGAGAGGAGATGGGCTGGGGGGAAATGCCTCTGTAGGACAAGGGGGACAGCTGAGATGTGGCAGAGAGGACTGATTTCAGGGCTGTGCGGTGTGGCTTGGTAGTGCAGCACAATAGAGATTGGGAGAAAGGGGGTGGAATTTAGATGTGTGACCTGCCCCGTAGCTCTCTTGCTCTCTGCATTTATCACATCACATCACACCCAGCACGACAGCCCCCCTCCTCCTGGCTCATTAGGAGATTTGATTCGGTGTGGCTCCTGCTGTCAGCAGCTGTCTGGGGCAGGATCTTTCTGCTCCCTGCTCCCCGTGCAGCAGCCAACCTCCAGCCCGCAGCAGGGCTCATTAGGAGAGGACCCCCGGACACCTGACTTGCGGCTCACTGGTGGCTGGAAAGAGTTAATACCTATTCTTCGCTGCCCCCTGCACAGCCTCTGGGTGCAGAGGGAGGCCGCTGGAGGCTTGAGGACTTCTCCCTGCGCTGCAGCCAGAGGAGCTTCAGGTTATTGAGGCTGAGCTCTGCTCAGGGGCATCTCCTGCATCCTGCCAGTGAGGACGGGTGTGCAGCCTGTGCCCGGGAGCTGAGCCGCCGCCCGCCGGGTGTAGGCTGCTTCAGTATTTACTGGATGTGACAGGCAGAGAGAGGAGCTTTCAGCGGGGCCGCTTGCTGCCTGGCTCAAGTGGTGGGAGGTGTGTTGTGCATGCCTGTGTGTGTATGTGTGTGCGTGCACGTGTGTGTTCATGCACACATGCCCTTCACCCGCCAAGGATTTGACTGCTAAAAGAAAGATCTACTTTTTCTCCAGAGCTCCTTAACCCGCAGCCTCTCTGACCATCCAGTTGGCAAAGACCCGCAGGCCATGAGGACTGGCCAAAGACAGTGAGTATTGCTTTTGCTTTTCTCTTTCCTCTCCGGGTGTCTGTGTGTACCAACTGCATTATCCATATTTAATTAACCTGCCTCTTCATGCATATTGATTGCTTTCTCCCTGCTGAGGCTCTTAGTTTCTCTCCTCCTCTTGATAAATCTTTGCTCTTTGCTTTTAACCTTTGTTTTTTCCTTGAGCATCCTCTCTTTCCATCATGTCCCATTCTGTCTGCCCTAGAGTCACCTGTGACTTGATGCCACCTACGAGGGCACATGCACTGTAGGTGCAATCGCACCCTTGAACTTCCTGGGCTCTGGGTAACCCCTAACTCTGTCCTCCATAAGTCTAAGGCCAAATGGGCTAAGAGATGCGGGAATGGACCAGGCGGCTGGGTCAGAGTGTCCTGCTGATCCTTATTTACTGGAGTCTGAGGCTGAGCTAATCAGAGGAGCGTTGGAGGGTCTGAGGGGCAATTTGGGCAGTGCTAGTGTTGGAAGAGAGTGAGTCAGGCATCCGAACAGCATGGGCAAGCCAGTATTGGCTGGCAGTGGGGTGGGAAAAGCCACAAGGCAGGGACGAAAGGCTGAGTGGCCCCCTGCCCAAATGACCTTGCCTGTGGTCTACATGGGCAGTGGGTCTCTGGTTCTGCTCAGCTCCAGTGTAATAGAGGCCCCTGGGGCCATATCCCCCAGCAAGAGAAAATGAGGCTTAGGTGCCCCAAACATGATTTCTGGGGACCCTTACAGCCACAGAGGCTTTTGATTTCCTGACTTCTGGGCAAGCAGGTGTGAGCCCGATTAGGTCAAAGATGAAGGAAATGTCCCTGCTGCCAGGGAACCCATCCACGGGGATGAGCCTTTACACAAAGTCTAACTAATCTTTTTTTTTTTTGTTTTAACAAAGCATTCTTTTTATTTTATTAATTATGGTATTATTAGAGAAGCTATTTAAAGAAGTATCTGTGAAATGTTCAGGGTAATATAAAAATAATTTAAATGGTGTAGCTCACATAGGAGCCTTATCTATCTAAATTAGGTTTCTTTTCAAATGGATTCTATGTTTGGTGTCAGAGTTCCCTGGGGGAACCTCTATGGGTAGGCTGCTCTCTCTGTGTGTCTCTTCCTATCAGAGTTCTTCTGTGGGAACAAAGGGACTGAAGCCCTGAGAATGGGACCCTCAGGAGAGGAAGACCATAAGTCGCTCAGCCCTCAGCCCCAATGTCCCCTTTCCCCCCACCCTCATGTCCTCCCGGCTGCGGGTCAAGAACGGGCCAGTCCCCAGGTGGAGGAAAGTCATGCAGCCTCTTTATGGGCATGAGAGGGTGACTTGCATATTCATGTCCCCAGCCTGCGTCTGTGAGCTCTGCACAGGAGCAAGCCATGGTGACAGTGCCTGACAAGCCTCCCCTGGAGTTCCTCCCACCTCCCTCCCACTCCCACCTTCCCGAGCCTCCACGCACTCCCACCGGGACAGGCACCTGGGAGGGAGGCGAGACTCTGAGCTGCATCCGATCAAATCATTCTGGAGCCAGTGCTGAGCCCTCCGCTTCTGCCCCTTGCTGGCTGGTCACTTGGGCCCCACTCTACTAAGAGAAAGGGAACAGTCATTTTTGGCTTGCCAGGCCCATGCCTCCCCTGGGGCACACGTCCCACTTTATTGTTGGTGGCCAGTGGTTGGGGAAGTAAAAACTCCTGACCAACAGTCAGCCATGTAAAGCCACCCAACGATTTGCCCTTGTCTATCCTAGGTCCGTCGCCCTTGCTAAGGACAAGCGGACGTTTGTGGGGACTGGGGTGCGTGTGGGGAGGTGTTGCACCGGCAGAGAGCCATCTGAGAGGATGTGTAGTGCAGGCAGATGACAGGGTGGCCCCTCTTACCGCAGATTCTCTGATTTTAGGTGAGAGGACGTGAAAGGGTAAATCCCTGAGCCCCGCAGTCTTATTTCCTGCCCTGACGTCCCTGCAAACCAGCCCAAGGGTTAACCGTAAGCGGATGCCTGTATGGCTGCCTTACTGATGCCACGCAGGTAACGGATTGATGACCTGTTTCCTTGTCCCTGCCCCTTCCCTCCTGTCTCCACCTTCCTGCCTTTCCTGCTGTTTGAGCCTGGCCCAAGCCTTCTAAGCCCAGGGGTGGTCCACCTGGGTCTGTCCGCCAGGCCTCCTGCGTGGATTGCGCTGTTCCTGCCCGTGTGCTTCTTGCAAAGTTGTGGCCTTGCAAGCAGGACTTGCCTTAGCTCTGAGCCCCTGCATTGAATGGTGGGACATCTTGGCGGTGACGTATGGGGTGGGATGAGGTGTGTGCATGAGCTTGTATGGAACCATTTAGGAACCTCTGTGAGTTACTGGGATAAGGGTTGTGGAGAGAAGACAGAGGAGGGGGAGCCTGGTTTGTTTTGCTGCTGCTGTTG
This sequence comes from Lemur catta, assembly GCF_020740605.2. Taxonomy (NCBI): domain Eukaryota; kingdom Metazoa; phylum Chordata; class Mammalia; order Primates; family Lemuridae; genus Lemur; species Lemur catta. The sequence goes on along the minus strand of NC_059150.1, from coordinate 18,625,529 downwards.
CTGTTTTAAGTAACCTCACCCTTTGACTCTTGCTTCTGCTGTCATTATTTCAGACCTAACTAAAAAGTTTATAACTCAGGTCTCAGCCAGAAAGATGAAAAATAAAACCCATTTTGTTCCAAAGAATATTTTGTTGAGGATTTTTGCAAACTACTTGGGAGAATCACAGTTGTCTTGGTAACAGATAGCACCCTTTGCAGTGTCCCCTGCTAAACCTTGTTAAATGGCTTGTGTTTTTGGGAGTCCTCGTAATTGTTCGTTGGGGGCAGTGACTTGGCTGTTTTATGACTAACGATCCTGAGGCCCCCAGGAATGAACCGACTTGCTGAAAGTTGGGTTCTGGGCTGTGATGTGGCCTGAGCAGGAACTTTCCTTGAATTCACAGAATGTGATGACTCAAGGACCCTGAATCAGTTGCTCGCATAGCCTGGTGCAGGCACCCTGTGATCTGTGGGAGTGAGTGGACACATAATATGCTCGCTGTCTCGGGAGAGGGAATGGCTGCAGCCAATGTTTGGAAATGCCATGAGATAGCTGGTTTCACAGTGTGGCCTGCCTGAGATTTGGCGTGGGGGCAGGGGATGCACAGGGCCAATTTTTCGCAGGAGAAAGGATATTTCTGGAAACTTGGATGTTCCAGCCCCGAGAGGCTCTTCAGAGATGTGCTTTGGAATATAAATGCTGTCCATCCCTGCCAGATATAACACCATCCCAGTAGACATTTGCTGGATGAGATTCCTGCGAACAAAGACAATTACCAGGGATGAAAATCCATTTGAAGTGAAAGGAAGCGATTGAATCAGATAACCCGTAAGGTCTACGCCCAGCCCTAGGATTTGTAAAAAAGAGCCAGGCTGGAAGGACTTCATTTGTATACATATGGTGAATGATATCTTCCAGGGCTATTTCTTTGGAAAATTGTGCAAATTTTGTACCAAAATGTGTGTGAGGCATTTCCCTTTGGTAATTCACTCTTAGGGCCTGATCTGATTATATTCATACTAAACCCTTCCCACTTACCTTTGCCCTCAACATGGAGGAGTGGCCATGGTTAAAGGTCAGGGGTCAGCAAACTTGTTCTATCAAGGGCCAGAGAGTAAATATTTTCAGCTTTGTGTGCCATATTGTCCGTGTTGCAACTACCCAACTTTGCCCTTGCCGCTGAAAGCAGCTTCAGACAGTATGTAAACAAATAGCGTTGTGTTCCAATGAAATTGTATTTACACAAACAGGCACCCTTGTGGATCCACGGTTTGTCAGCCCCTGGTTAAAGACAAACAGAGGCGAATGTTGGGAGGCAGGAAGAGACATTAGTGTAATTTCTCATTGGTTCCTCCCAAACAGATCTTAATAACTATATAAGTGCCTGACGTCATTAGATGGGTCCTTTGGATAATAAAAAAAAGTGAGAAATTTAAATATATGTGCAAAATATTTAATTATGTTTACTGAGATAAGCCAAAATGTAAATAGGAATGCAAAAGCTTAGTTAAGCAAGTATAAGAAGTGACAAAGGGGACTCTGGTTCTTAAAGCCATTGAGATTGTACCAATTGCTCTTCTCTTCACCTGTAGGCATCAATCCCTGCAGGTTGGTGCCCATTCACGTATATAACCAGATCCGTGGGATGAGGGGGTGAACCAGAGTCTGAGTGGACCTGCCTGGAGGCCCCACACTTTGCCTGTGCTCTGGGGCCCTCTGCCACGCACCCTGCCCTGTGCAAGTGTCCCTCTGCTCTCCGTGTGGGTGCTACTTCTGGGGCTTTGCAGTCAGGAGCTGCTGCTGCTGTTACTTTGCCCTCCTTGTGGGAAAGCAAAACGTAGATTGTTATTTTGTCATCATTGTAGTTCCTTTCCCTACAGAGAATCCTAATTTAGAAATTTTTCCTAGCTAATGACCTTCATTGACTTACCACCAACTTGCTGTGTCAGCTTTAAAAAGTGTTAAGCCTCTAGGGGTCCGGTAGGGTAGCTAGGACTGTTCCCAGAGCAGTGATTCTCCAGGTGTTCTCTTTGCATTCATGAAGGCTTCAGGGGCCACCTGGGGCAGGGCGGGGGCCCGGCTGGCTCTTGCAGCAGCAGCTCTGGGGGCTCCGTGTAGAGCCGACAGCTCTGATCATGACAGGGTCCCCGTCCTTCTGCCCCTGTGCTTGTTGCAGGAACAAAGGGATGAGGACTCGACTGGGATGCCTGTCGCACAAGTCAGATTCGTGTAGTGATTTCACAGCTATTCTTCCTGACAAACCCAACCGTGCTCTCAAGTGAGTAGTCCGGCCACGTGGCACTGCCGGGGTGCCCCCCTGGCTGTCTAACCCATACTGCTCTAGTGAGTTGCTGGCCAGATGAGCCACAGGACAAAAAATTCGTGCCTCCTGGCAACTCCTTTTGTATCCCTGGATGTGAGTGAAAGGAATGTTTATTTTCCTTTTCAAAATGTATAGCTTAGTGATCTCAGAACAGGAACCCTCCCTTTCCTCCCGAGAAAGCCATATCACGCATCACTCCTAAAGCTGTGGGTGGTGAAGGATACTTCTTGGTTCTACTTAGTTGTCAATCTGAGCTCCCAATTTGGAAATAAACACTCAAACTTACTCCAAAAATATGCTTAGATTCAGATACTCTGGATTCGGCACCTACTCTGTGCTGGAGCTGTGTTAAATGTCCCAGACATTACCTCATTCAACCCTCACAGGGCTCTGGAGTCGGTATCACTGTCCCCACTGTCCCCATTTCAGAGGTGCAGAAATCAAGGTGACAGTAAGGGCCGGAGTCAGGAGCTGAGCCTAACTTTCCTGACTCTAAGACCAGTTTCTTTCCTTTGTTACCGTGACATGTTAAATCAGGCACTTACTTAGCTTTGTTCTTTAGACTGAAAGCCAATATACTAAACTCACTGCATTCCAACCCTGGGTGCTTTCATCAGTTACTCAAGAATGCACAAATATATGAGACAGCATTGCAGCAATCCAGGTGTGGTCTTCATTTGCCCCCTACTGTTCTAGTGTGTTCTCCCCACTGGGTCTCGGTGGTCATTGAGGGCAAGGAGGTCATTTCAGAAATACTGAAGAGAGATGTTTTCTTCTTTTCTAGGAGACTATCCACAGAAGAAGCTACGAGGTGGGCAGATTCCTTTGATGTGCTTCTCTCCCACAAGTGTAAGTCGAATTCAGGTCACATCATGTCATGGGAAATCACCCATTTAGTATAATAAAAGATGTACTAAATGCCTACGGTGATTCAGGTACTGTGCTAGGAATCCCAGACCTCTGTGCGGCCTGCCCTCACAGAGCCTCCTGCTTAGAGGAGCACATAGGTAAGAAAATGGATAATTTCCGTGCAGTGGGATAGGGGGCTTCTTTTCCAGGTTCCAGTTATGATCCCAAGCAGACTTCATGTTCTCAGCAATTTTAGCAAGAAAGAGTTTAGCTTAGGGGCTTGGAATGATGGGCTTAATTGGGAATGAGATGTAGCTTCCAGCCGAGAGCTTGTTTATGAACTTGAATGACCTCCCCCAAGTCACTGGAGAGTCTTGAGCTATATTCTCTGCATTTTATTCTTCACTTGAGTTGACAGAGTTTTGAGTTTTCTTGTTGCTTTTTATTTTGAGGGTTTACTACCCTAGCTGCTTTGTACCCTTCACCTTCCTCCTGGGTGTGACTTTTACTAGAACACAAGCCCTGCTGTCCCTTGTCTTCCATTTTTCCCTTATCTGTGATGTCTTTTGTTTCCCACAAGGGTGGAAATAGTTGCGCGTGGTGGATGGTGGCGGGAGGAGGGCAATCTGACGTCAGCCAAATTTTCAGCTCTTGTTTTTTCCTGCTCATGAGCAAGTCCAAATTCTCTGGGCTTTAAGATCTCAGAAGCATTAACTGCATGGGCGTGGCAGAGCAGGGGCGAGGGACAGGGATGTTCTGAAGAGGCAGGAAGGTTTCAGACAGACATTTGGTGTGCCTCTTAAATATATCACGTCAATTTTAGAAGCCCTGATTGATCTGGAGCAGAAGGGCTGCTTTGAGTTTGAAGTATTGTTTCCACTTCATTGGGGAACACGGTTTGGTACGATTGAGTTAAAGGCATTGGGTGGGAGTCAGGTTTGTGTTCTCAGTTTTGACCCAGCTTTGGTCTTCAGGAGATGTTGTTAGATATGATTTTGCTTTCAACTTGAGCGGTTCTCTCCCGCGATGCCCCTCATTTTAAAAACAAATGCATTTGAATAGGTTTTTTAAATGTAATGCAAAATTTAAAAATAAGCACATATTGTAGCAAGTAATTTTGTGAGACAAATAGTCGTTTTAGCATTCTATGGATTGCACTTAGAAGGAAAATAAAGCAGCACAGATGCAGCCTATGTAACATATGGCCATACCCCAAACAGCAAGCTTATGTGATGAAGTTGCCAAGGTAATGGCATATGTATGACAATATTTAGGATTCCACAGTAATGCCTTTTTTTTTTCCCCTTCTGAGGCTATTCTGACTTTTTTTCTGGAGTCATATTAGGCTAAACAAGTGTCATGGCCAATTTATGCCGTCTTTTCTGGCTGGATTTGATTCAAGGTCATCTTGAAGTTTGGTTTCTATTTCAGCCTCACAACTGACTCACTTAGTTCAAGTCCCCGAGGCTGCTTCCTCATTCCGAAATGGGGATGGAAATACTAGCTTGCTACCTGTCACCTGCATACGAGCAACTTCATAAAAGGACACCTCTAGGTGATTTTGAGTTTTCTACTCCAAGGTGTTTTGTAAGAATAGGGTAGGTTTTTTTTTTAAATGTTACTTTTATTTATCAAATGCAAAATAAATGTGCCTGGAGAATAAGGTTGCAAATTTTGCGACCAATTATTAATAGTAAGCCATTATGGACAGAGTTTATGGTGGTGAAATTAGTGGTTGGAAGCTTAGGGTATATTTGGATTGATGCAATGGCAAGACCTGAGAGTTAAAATGTTGAACTTTATTTGTTTGATTTGATGACTTGCAGTTCTGAAGACACTTGGATCTGCTTCTGTCAGGGATGCTTTTGGTTTCCAGGCCTGCAATGACACTTTTCTGAGATGAGGATTCTGATAAGGGGTTACAAGCTGACACCAGATTGCTTCTTTGTAAAACCACTGCAGAAATAGGCCTTGTGAATGTTGAAGTTCGATGATCCTTCTTGGAGTCTGATGTTCTGTTTTTATTTCCGTTCAGCATGGAAATAAAAAGTCAGTGGAGTGAATGTCTTTGAGAAGAAAGAGGTCTTTATTCAGGGGTCACTGGTAGAATTTCAGGCTTTTAGAACTTGAACATTTACTCCCCTGTGATGGCTACAGAGTAGTCAGAGCCAGGTTACCCTGAATGGTGTTGACAACTTTCTAAAACTCTAATTAATTTGGGTTGGTATGATGACTCAATTAGGGCTGATTAAGCTTTTCCAAGGGATTGCACTGGTCCCTTAGGAGGGACAGCTCTTATCAGAGGTGTATAGAGCTTTCACTTAAGACAGTGAAATGTCCTAAGAAGTAAAGAGTGGAAAATCCCTGAATACCTGGGCTCCACAAAAAATGTGCATTAGTCTAGAACCCACTCCCTGGTGATGCTTCACAGCTAGGCAGCTGTCCTTCCTCAGTTTTCTATTTCACGAAATCCAGGTAACTATTTTTTCCCTCATTCTCAATCTATAGAGCATCTTTACTGTCTCTATTCTGTTGGGTGTTTTGGACACTCGTTTATTTTAAAAAAGATGTACTGAGAGTTTATTATGTATGAAATCTATGGTAAGCAGCTGTGGGGGGTGGTACACAAAGATGAGCAAGGCATAGTCCATCCCCGGTGGAGACTGCAGCCTTCTGAGAGGACAGGCATGAATACAAACAACACAAGAAGCAATACGATGTGCTGACTACACACTAGGTGGTCTTAACATTTCAAATAGAATTCTGACATCAGTGCCCTTCTTACATTGCATCTTGTCAATATTAGAAGACCCAGCTGCTCTGGGAGCAGAAGAGCTGCTTTTGGTTTAGAGCATGGTTTCCACTTAATCAGGGAACATGCTTTTGGACAATTAAGTGAAGAGCATTGGCTGGTAGTCCAATCTGTGTTCTCCATTTTGACTCAGCTCTGCTATGGGATAGGTGGGTAGCCTGTATGGAATTCCTCAGGCTCATTTGAAAATCCGTTTCCTAGTCTATACAAAGAAGGATCTGGAGTAGAATGTATGGGAGGCTGGATCCAGTTCTACCCCCTTGTTCTAGGATGCTGTCTGTAGCAAATGCCGAGGCTGGGCAGTAACCAATCACCTATGGCAGGTGCTTTGACTCAGCGCTGCCTGCAGGGTTATGTAAAACTGTTCCCAAGCTGAAATGGCTCTAGCAGCCAGAAGAGAGGCTAAGGTACCTTTGTGATAAGGCCTCTCCCCTCCTTGGCAGGGTCCCTTCTCAGCAGACCACCTCACGGGCTCAAATCTCAGGCAAAAAGAAAGTAACTTTGCTATTTTTAAAAAAAATCTGGAAGGCAAATATTTGGAGCAGTTTTACTTCCAATCATATTTACTTCCAATCTCAGTACAAAGCGAAAGGAATACCCACTGAGGTATGGGCAGTAATCACTTGCTAAGTGTTCTTTTTTTTTGAAAAAAAAAACAAAAAAACAAAAAAACAAATGAACAATGAAATTGAAATTGCTGATGGCTTCATTAAATAGGGAAGGATTTCTAATGTGTGTTAATTTGGCACCTTTTTCCTTCCTGTTCATCCAGTAACAATTAGAGCTGGTGTCTGTGATTTGTACATGTAGTCTGCCCCCAAGGATGTGTGTGTGTGTGTGTGTGTGTGTGTGTGTGTGTGTACGGAGCAAAGGTTCCTAGTTTGTGGAAGTCTTTTCTGACAGGTTGCTGGAGAGCAGGCACAAAACTGTGTGTCGTCTTTTTTATTCCTCATGAGGCTCAGGCATGTGCTCGTTATTTGTCCAGGTTTTAGTGGGACGTTGAGTCCTAAACTCTCAGTCAATTCTCTCTTCCTCCCTTTCTCTCTCTCCTTTTCCTCCCTTCCTTCCTTCCTCCCTTCTTCTGTCTGTCCTTCCTTCCTTCCTTTTTTTTTTTTAGGACATAAAAGTTAGATTCATTTCAGTTTTAACGTAAAAATGAACGCAGGGTTCCTCCCCCTCTCCTCTCGCTTTTACAAACCTGACCCCACACCTGGATGACCGAGCACTTGACTCTGAGCATCTGTTTGGAACTTGGCCTTGTTTCATTGTTTGCACGGAGCATGGAGGGTCTGTGCCAACCTGTCCCCGCCAGACCTGGGAAATTCTAGGTTGGTGGAATAGTACAATTGAAAACTCTTTTGCATTTGCAGAGTTATTATCTATCTCCAAGAAAAGGAAACCAGTCAAGAATCTTTTGGTTTTTAAAAATTAGCCCCTTTGAGATAACGGTTGACATATACAGAAATATAATGACTTGAGCTGGATACACAGCAACCCAGCAGAAAACCCAAAACAAACAATGGATAAACAAACATTAAAATTATCACCTTATGGAATTTCTTAGATTGTTCATCAAATGGCCTGTAGCTCTAGAACAGTTTAACAGTCAGGCTTCCACTTACTGCACAGCCCTCCCTGCGTCCCTCTTCAAGCCAAAAGGTTCTAGAACAGTGTTGCCCAAAGTGCGATCCAAGGAAGGCAGAACCAGCATCTGCTGGGAGCTCCTGAGAAATGAAAACTTGGGGGTCTTGTCTCAGACCTATTGAATCAGAATCCCTGGGGCCAGGGGGGCCAGGGGGGGCCAAGGGGGCCAGGGGGGCCAGGGGGGCCAAGGGGGTCAGGGGGTGCCAAGGGGGCCAGGGGGGGCAGGGGATCTGTTTTCCACAAGCTTTCCAGGAATGTTTATGCGCAGGGAAGCTGGAGAGCACTGTTGTCAGACATAAGTAAGTAAAACCATGACTCTGTAGCATCTTGGTGGGGCAGGTGGCCTGCGCTTTCCAAGAAACCACTAAAGACTGTCTCCTGGATTGCACTTTCCAAAGTTCTCAGGCAGCGCGTTCCTTTAACGGTTCATGGAGATCACAGATTCCACATATGGAGGGTGGAGGGTTCCACGGTAAATAAACAAGTATGGCCGGTGTGCTTTCTGGTTAAACTGAGGATAAGAGTTAGGAACAGATATGTGAGGTAGAGATGGGTGAAAAGGAAACCTCGTTGCTTTTTTGCCATCATTTCCACATTGTTGTAATTTTTATTTGGACCCAGGAATGTGGGTGCATTTGGCCTTTCTAGAAGGAACGCCTGGAATATCTTAGTCCACTGCTAAAAGCTTGTTGAAAAAGGTCTAAATGAAAGCAATTGGACAAACTTCCAACCCATTCTTTCACTTACCAGGTGCGTGACCTGAGGCAGATTACTTAACCTCTATAAACTTCTCTTTCCTCATCTGTAAAAGGCAGCTGATAAGACTTACCTTATATAGTTGTGAGAATTCAGTGTGGTTATGGTTCTGAAATCCTAAACATGACAACTTGTACATACAGGGCCACGATAAAGGATAGCTGTCTTTAACTATTCTTGCTATATAGGCCAGGTGCAGTGGCTCATGCCTGTAATCCTAGAACTCCGGTAGGCCGAGGCAGGAGCATTGCTTGAGGTCAGGAGTTTGAGATCAGCCTGAACAAAAATGAGGCCCCATCTCTACCAAAAATAGAAAAAATGAGCCGGGCATGGTGGTGCATGCCTTCAGTCCCAGCTACTTGGGAGGCTGAGGCAGAAGGATCACTTGAGCCCAGGAGTTTGAGGTTGCAGTGAGCTATAATTGGGCCACTGCACTCTAACCAGGGTGACAGAGTAAGACTCTGTCTCAAAAAAAAAAAAAAAAAAAATTCTTGTTATAATACAACATTAAATTCATTAAGAAAACATGCATTTTGTGCCTCTTATATTCCAGAGATAGTATCAGCACCTCGATCCCACAGACAGCTTGAGTTTGCGGATTGGGGGCAGTGTGAGAATCACCAGTGGGGCTTATTCACTTTCCTTAACACCTCACCCCCTTTGCCTCATGGGCTTTTGGCATCCCTTTCTCATGCCTCCTACTTTCCCCTGATGTATGGAGGAGATCCTGCCAGGGATGTAGTTTCTAAAAAGCCCAGTAGGTGAATTTGAAACGTTCTTTCTCTGTGAGTCCCTGCAGCGTTCCTGTATCAAACTGACCAGACCAATATTCCTGGATACTGCATTTTTGTAAGCCTTTAGGCTGGTGTACCTGAGATTTTACAACACTTCTCCTGCACTATAGTGGTCATTTGCAAATGCTGAACTTTTGCCCCATTAGGGGCAAACTTCCTTTGTCTCCCCCTTAATAGAGAAATACTTGCCAATTTCTTATCATAGTTGCAGATATAGGCTCTTCCTTTTTTTTTTTTTTTTCTAATTACTGGGCTCAGCTTCTGCTTGATAAAATAGGAAAGAACATTGAAATAGGAGTTGTAAAACCAGGCTCTTCTTACTCTTCCGCTTCCATGTGCTGGGAATAAGAAACCGTGTGACCTCAGAGCCTCACTGTTGCTTTGTGTCCAATGCAGGGTTTGATCTTAGGATCTCTCGTGTCCTTTCTAGCTCAAAGACTCTAACAACCTTCAAGTCCTACTACAATTACAATATATTATCTGGCTATATATATATTAACAAAGTAGAGATCATTGAAGAAAATTACGTTAATCACCAGACTGAAGTATAATTAGCAAACCAATTGCTTGCCAATAAAATGTCATAACTGGAAATACTGTGTCCTCTGAGTAATCTCCCTACCTAAATCTTGTTTGGCCCCAGTGATTTGTTTAAAAACATTTACTCTGTCAATAACACAACAGAAAGGCTCTGATCCTGATGCTATTCTCATCACAAATTTCAAAGCAGTGACTTTGTTCTGAATCAAAGAGATTTTGACTTCACCATTAGTATTTGTACCCTGGATTTTATAAATATATTTTCCTATCCTTTATCTGGCCTTGGAACTCATTCATCAGTTTATTTTCGCCAATTGATCAGGGACAAAAGAGGACTCTGGTCTTTGGAACAACACTTTGGTAAACAGCTTAAAATTTTTTTTTTCTTTTGTAATCTTATATTTTTCCAAGCCTGAGAACTGAGCTGGGCACAAGCCCACCCCCGATGCCAGCTAAATCAGGGCTCTGGCCCTTGAACTGTTACCTAAGCCCCACTTCCTGCTGTACTAGCTGCACTGCTCATTCGTAGTGACCCAGTTTCTTTTCTTATGTAAGCACCCTGCATCAAAGAACTAGGGGGAGAAAGCCAGCCGCAGGCAGCATGTGTGGCCTGCCGGGTGTGTTCTTGGAGATTCTGTGGATGCTCAGGAAGATGCCAAAATTCTGCTCACTGTTCCAGGAATTCTGGACACAAGCCTTATCCTTCCTGCTACTAGGTGGGCACCGATCTCAAAACATTTGTAATGTTCTTGGCACTTTGACTCTGCAAGGGTCATACAAAGAAAACCAAAATGAAATGCCAAAAAGGCAAATCCCTCTGTTTCCCTCTCATTTTCCTGAACTAGTCACCACCCCACTGCCTTTAAGTTACCAGGATTGTTTTTAGCATTAGGTATGTCATGTTCTGTATGATGACTCCTTAAGCCACGGGAGTACAGGAGTAATAACTAGTCACTAACATGGTTTGAGCACTCACTGTCTACAGGTCAGGTTCTGCATGTTGTTTACATGCGTGAACCACATCCCCGTGGAGCAGGGGCCGTCAGGGTCTGTATTTTACAGATAAGAGAACTGAGGCACAAAGAGGTTGAGCCTCTTGCCCAAGGTCACACTTCGCTAGTGTGCAGCAGAGCCAGGACACAATCCCAGGCAGAATAGCTTTGGCGTCAGAGTGAAGTCAGAGTTTCCAGCAGCCTGGAATCTGTGGGGGAGGTAGAGAGGGCTCTGCAGCTCCCCGGGTCTAGGGGAGGGAGCAGAGTGAGGGGTGCACGGGGCCCTGGCAGAGGAAGCACAGCTAATGCCAAGCATGTCGCCCTGAGAGATGCCAGTAGATGCTGATGAGCCTTTCAGAGATAAACCAGCATCCTGCATTTTGAACCAACTGCTGTTCATAGACAAGCAGAGGGGAAGGAGAGGGGACTGAGGGAGGGGAAAGGGGAAGATGGAGGGAGGGAGAGAAAAAGGACAGAACAGAAGAAGAGGGAGAGGGTCAGGGAGAGATGCTGAGGGGTCAGGGAGAGGTGCAGAGGACTAGTTTGCAGGGAGGAGGTGGGAGGTGGAGGGAAGGGGAGAAACAACGTGGAGCTGGCTCTAGTCCCATGCAGTTTGTTTGCTGGGTCACATGAGCCGGAAAGGTGGGCCAGGTGGGGAGGGGCGGGTGGTCCATCCACAGAAGCCTGCCGCTGCCATCTGCTCGGGCAAGAGGAGGGGCTCCGCAGCCGTCCCGCCCTCCACCCCCTTCTCACTTCTATTGTGCAGGGGGAGGGTTCTCTTTGCACAGTGACCCCTCCGTGGCCTGCCTGGCTCAGCGCTGGCCCTGGGAATATGAAAAGGGTTGGGGGAGACAGGGGGGCTGGGGGAGGTGGGCGGAGAAAGTGGGTGAGCAGAGGAGGAGGGCCTCCGGCAGGTGCAGTCTGTTCAAGCCTTTGTGATCTTTGTCTACCGGGGTGTCTTTGCTGCAGTCTGTTCTCTGCTGCGTCTCCGGTCCAGACCCTCCCAGGAGGGACCCGTGGGAGTAAGGCCATTCTCTCCTCCTTCCCCATCTCTCAGGCTGTCCCCTTGGAAAGCTCTGGCAACTTCCAAGTGCCATGTTTTGTTTTGGTCCCCCTCCCACTGCCTCTGAGCCCGCCCTGGAAAGGCAGGCACCACATTCTGGGCTGCCTGCAAGAACACGGCGTCTTCCTGTGGTCACTCTGCCATGCTTTGTCACAGTGGCCCTGGGCCACGGTTGGGGAAAGCTGCCTTTCTGTTCCGTGTGGCACCGCGGCACGTTGGGAAGAGCGCTGCGGCCCTTTCTGAATGAGAGAACGGAGGTAGGGTGGGCTGCCAGCGCTGCGGGAGGCGAGAGTTCAGGCAGATTCCTGATTATTGGTGGCACCTAATGGCTTTAATTCTCACCACAGAGAAGGCGATGGCAGGTGTTCTCCTGCCGGAGAAGCTCCAGGTCTGTGAGCTAAATGGTGCGTTTCCTGCACCGTGGCATCCTCGCAGGGCGTGTGCCTGATTTGGGGTGATTGTCTGTCCCTCCTCTGGAGGAGGTGATAATCTGGGAGGCGAGGCAACTGTCACCAGAGGGGAGACAGACACAGTGGGCTCTGAAGTCAAGCAGATGAGCGTGCGAATCCTCTTCCCACCTTTTCCCGGGCAGGTGACCACAGACAACTGAACTCTCCACACCTCCCGCTCCCTATCTGCAAAACCACTCTTCTCTGCAAGCTAACACCTATCGCTTGCTTATTATGAGCTGCTAGGCGCTTACACGTGGCTTCCTTATTCAATCCTCATGACAGGCCAAAGCAGCAAGTCCTGGGCTTATTCATTTTTCCCACCTTACACATGAGAAGACTTGGGCTTCGAGATGTTAAGGCTTTTCCGAGGTCACACAGGATTCAAACCCAGGCTGTCTGGCCTCAGAGTTGATGCAAAGATTAAGAGTTAATGTATGTAAACTGGACAGCACAGAACTCGGCCTGGAGTGAGTCCTCCCTGCGTGACAGTGATGAGGTCGGTGAGGAGGAGGAGGATGGGCTGAGGGCTGTGTCTGGTGGGGGCTCGTCTAAGTTGCCACGGGGCACAGAGCACAGCACTAAGGCCACCCAGGAAGTGCATCAGATGCAGCCCCTCTCCTTACAGACACTGGGACTCAGTGGAGTTGAGTGTGTTGTCCAAGGTCACATGGTTAATTATGGGCCTGACTCTGATCAGAATTGGTGCTCCCAGCTGGGACCTGTGGCACTTCCTCCTCAGCGGGCAGCCCGGCCAGTCGAGCTGGCTACGAGTTCAGCACACGTCTTACTCCAACTCCTAGTGCCCACTAAGTCAGCTCAGCTGTGTGCAGTGCAACTCAGTCGAACTCTCCTGCCCATGCCCACCCTTGTTTCTGTGTTACTGTTTGATGCTCAGATACCTGTCTGCCTTCCTTGGTCACTTACCCCATTTTCTCTCCACTCCTCCTATTGCTGTTATTCCTGGAAATGTCACCATCCATGGTGTCCCTTGGGGTCCCCTTGTTCTAAAATGGGGGTCCTCTCCCTCCACTCTAGTGGTCACTGGCACAGGCTTCCCGTGGGCCACCGTCCTGCTGAGCTGGAGACTGGATCACATGACAGTGCTGGCCTGGTAGTTTGGCGTCCTTGCCACTTGCTAACTGTGTGACCGGGCAGGTTATTTAACATCTCTAAGCTTTGTTTTCCTCTCCTACAAGACGGTGAACACATCAGGCCGGATGCTATAGACTTGCTGTGAGGAGAAAGGGCCCTAAGGTTCGTAAAGCCTTGGTGTGGTGCCTGGCCCGAAGTAAGCGCTCCTTAAATGCTTGCTGTGGTCATTTTTAAAATTCCTTCTCTGGCTTCAACTTTTTTTTTTTTTTTTTTTTAAATCTCCTGCTCATCCTTTTCCCCTTCCTTTATGTCTCACCTGCCGGTTCCTAAGTCCTTGCTGTTCTCCATGTTCAAGGTTCAGTTGCCAGGCTGGAATTGATGGTGTCCTCTCTCTGCGGCTGGACGCACCCCCAAATGATGAGTTCTTGCTCCCCTCTTGGTGCATCCTAACCCTCTCCAGGAACCGAAGCCTGTGGTTTGCCTGTTTCCCATCACGTTCATGTTTGTTTTTCCAAGATAGACGTTCTAAACCTTTACCATGCATCCCCACTGTAGCACACACTGCACTTGTAATGACTCGATTATTTTAAATTATCGCTAATGTCAGGTACACTAGACTAGCCCGTAAGTTCTGTGAGGTGGTGACTTGGTCTGATTTGTCGTGCCCTGGCCCCAAACCCAGCCCATGGGTACACCCACGTTCACAGCGACCTCACCCCAGATGACTAAAGATCAAGGCAGGCCAATTTGATGCATCCCAGAGACGTCCCTTTCCTGGCCATTTCTATCTTCGTCTACTGCTCTCTTTCATTCTTACTTTTGTCCTTTAAGGAAGACAAAGTCTTGCACTTCATCTTGGTCCTTCTGGTTCTCTAAAATTTGCTTTCACCAAATACTATTCCTTTGCCCCTTTAATCTCTCTCTTCCCCTGCCCTTTCCCCTCTGCCTGGGAATGGATCTGGAAAGATCTTGCTTTGGAGTCATGTAGACCTGGCTGGAAATCTTGGCTCTATTCTTGCCAGCTGTGTACTTGGGCAATTTATTCAACTTCTCTAAGCTTTATTTTCTTCCTACAGAAAATGGGAATGATACTGTCTGTGGATCAGCATTGTTGTGAAAATAAATTGAGCTGGTGTTTTGTAAAATCCTGAGCAAAAAGCACAGCATATAGTAAGCAAGTCAAATTCCCTGCCCCAAAGCCTAAATAAATAAGTAAAAATAAAACTCTACCTTCCCTAGGTCCTGCCACCTTCTCCAGCTAATATCAGACAGGAACTACTTCCGTTTCCTGCCTAAAACTAGAAACTTCCCTGCGTTCGCACCCAGCCTTTCTTCTTGTTCCGCATCGTAATTCCATTCCCAGGCCTATTTCTTCTGCCTTCCTGGGGGCAACGTTTTGTTAATTAGACCTTTCTTTCCTTTAAGTTCAACTCCTGCTGCTCAAGTCTCTTCTGATCAGATTAACATTTAAACATAATCAAGGCCTTCTTAAAAAAAAAACAATCTCTTTCTTGACCTCACGTTTCCTTCCAGATCTGCTGTCTGATCTCTTTCCTTCCTTCTCTACCAAATTTCTCACAAGAGCCCTCTGAATGAACCGTTTGCACTTCCTCCCCTCTCGTCCGCCACCGTATCTACCACGGTGTGACGAGGGTCCCCATCACGCCACTAAAGCAGTTCCTGCCCGTGATGCTGAGTCTAGGGTCCTTCTCAGACTGCACCTGGCTTCACCTCTGGGCATCACCAGACTCAGTGGCCACTTCTTCCTTCTTGAAATGTCCTCTTTTGGGCCTTAGGCAGTGCCGTGCAATGCTGTCTCTCTGGCCTTTTGAGGGCCTCCCAATGTATGCCTAATGGCCTAATAATTATTACCTGTGTTATTATTAAACACTAGTCTCACTAAACTATTTTTAATTACTCAAGTAAACTTTTTTGATTCCCACGTATGGTTCCCTCTTCCTGAAATTCTCTTCTGCATTTCCCCTTCCTTGTTTTGCTTAGCTTCCTCTGCCTCAACTTCCCATCTCAGCTTAAAAAGCCTCTTCCTCCAGGAGGTCTTCCCTTCCCTCTTCAGGGTTGGCTTGGGCGCCCCTCTGGATCCTTCTGTAACACCCTATACTTTCCCTACCATATAATTTCTCACACTACACCATGATCATCAGCATGTTTTGTTGGCTCAAACTGCCCTATGACAGCAAGTTTTGTAGAACACAATCATGCCTGTCTTTAGCACCTAGCAAAGCCTGGGTCACATAATGGGTGAATGAATGAATGAAGATGGCATTATTGCTAGGTTGGATTGGGAGATAGTATACTGTATATTAAGCTTCTAATGCTACATATTATTAGTGGGTGAGATCAGGCAAGTCACTTTTCTTAGCAACAGTTTTCTCATCTATAAAATGAGATTAAGTAAAGCCACACTCCTGAGAGCACTCTGCAGGTGTGATCTCTTTGAATCCACACAAAGACCCGACAAAGCTGAGACCTGGACTAGAAGAGATAATGTCTGCACCTTGCCTAGCAAGAGACGCAGAGTTCCGTAGCAAGCTCATCGTCACCAATACCATCGAGGAAGGCAGAAAGGTAATTTTCTTTTCGTACCTATAACCACATGGAACTTGTTCACACACACCTGTTTTTGTTTGGTTAAGAGCTAAACAAAATTCAACACAAACAACAAACTTAAACTTTCCCATTCAAGGAATTTAGTCTTTCCTGGTTTAAAAACAACAGGCTTTTCTGAGTTACTCTTCGAAGTCACTTCCTAGTTAATCTTTTTGATCAATGCACAGTCTTTTAGGGTCCTCCTTGCTCCACTTTCCTTCCCACCCCCCGATGACGGTGGAGAGTCTGTGAAGATGGAGGCAGCGAGAAAGAACCTCTGGGCTGAGTCCTCAGGTTCTGTCTGTGCACTGACAGTGCAACTTGTGGAGTGGTCCCTGCTCAGAGTTCCCCCTGCTGAACCAGCCCCTCCTCGGTTCTCAAGGGCACTGGGTCTCCTACAAGGGCATTGAGGCTTCCACAGGTTCAGCTGTTTTTCCATCCACCCCCTGCCTGTAGCCCTTGCCCCTGGGCCCCTTCTGCAAACAGACATGCCAGCTTTTTCATCCAAGTTCCCTCTGGAGCCTATGAAGACTTCCTGGATTTCCTCCATGGAGAACTTCGAAGGGACAGCATGGTGGGGGGAGGGGAGGGTGGCAAAGAGAACATCCACGAGAGATTTGATGGGCAAGGATTTTATGATTTGTTCTCTGATGTATCCCAAAACCTTGAACAGTACAGACAGTCCCTGACTTACTATGGTTTGACTTAGGATTTTTCGACTTTATAATGATATGAATGTCATACGCATTCAGTAGAAACTGCGCTTCGAATTTTGAATTTGGATCTTTCCCCAGGCTAGCAACATGTGGTATGATACTCTTTCATGATGGTAGGCCAAATAATCTAACATAAAGCCTATTTTATAATAAAGTGTTGAATATCTTATGCAATTTACTGAATGTTGTACCAACAGTATTCTGAGGCTGTTTAAAGTAGGCTAGGCTGAGCTATGATGTTCAGAAGGTTAGGTGTATTAAATGCATTTTTGACTTAATGATATTTCCAACTTAGGATGGGTTTATCAGGACATAACTCCATTGTAAGTTGAGGAGCATCTGTAGTTTTTACATTAGTAGTTGTTTAAAAAACATCATTGAATTGAATGAATGATTCTCAGGCCATTTCTGCCCAAACATTGCCATGTCATAGTTTTATGCTCATTCTGATTCTCAATTTATTTCGGGTTTCTGCTCCCTTCTCCCAGAGTTTTGAATCCAATATAGGAATGGGGGTGAGCGGTACCCGGAGAAGACCTCTCATTTGAGGCTAAACTATGATCCTCTCCTCTTCCCCGACCCCTAGCACAGGAATGATTTTATTTCCATCTTGCCTGGTGGGAAGTAACCACGTATTATGTTCTGCTTTCTCCATACTCCATGGCTTAGAATCAAGGTGACCATGTGTGCTGGATTTTGACTGTCGTGGTCCTGGTTCAAGCCTGTTGTCCCTGCATAGTGAACAGCAGTGCCCCCTTCCCGCTCAAAAATGTCCTGGCTTGGTTGGATGGTAAATTCTGTGGCCATCCTCCTCTTTAAAAACATTTCAAGCCCAGGCTTCCAAAAGTAAATCTTTTTGTGATATAAAGCTTAGTTTTGGGAGTCCCATGAAAACTTTTCTCTCTCTCAAGTTCCCGGCTCTTACAATGAAAAGTCTTGGCTTTTATGACTGTTGTACTAGTGTAGACATTAAAATGTCTGTTTTGAAAGGCAAAGATACACAATGAGTTTTTTACTAGGAGAAATAAAAACATTTCAGAAAAGTAAAAATAAGCATTTAAATACATCAATGGCAGGGCAGCAGCAATGCCTGGAAGGACTGACTGGGCAGTGGACTGCTCTGTGTATTGCCCAGGTCAACTCCTCATCTGGGATTAAGCATTGTTAACAATTTGTCTTTCTAGTAAATTTTAGAAAAGAAATAAGGCATTATTGCCAGAGTCCTTTATAACCAGTGGAACACTTCTTTATGCTAGGTTGTATGTGTCCTGACAGTTTATAGAAAGCTATAACTGTTATTCAATCAGAGGAGAGTATTTTAAAGTTAAAATAATTTATTAAAAATATTTTAAAATAAAAACATTAACTGGATGTACAGGCTAACAATAAATGTGATTTCCTTTTCCAACTCGGTGTGGTAACCTTGCTCGTCTTGTACTGACTGGAGGCTTTGCTTGGCAATATGGATGACATTGATTAATAAAAATGAAAGAGTGTTTTAATTTGTTAAATCGCTTGGTAGAAAAACTACAATCCATCTTAATTAAAACATATAACTTGATAGGCAAGATCTTGTAAAATAAAGAATGCATGGAATAAAACATTAAAATACAGTACCTTGAAGGTTTTTTAGAGACTGGGAACCCTATTCGTATAATAAAATGACTGTACTGACTGAATTTTGGTAGGGTGTTTACTTTCAGGGAGTAGAGGATTTGCCCTGAGACATTCACACCCCTCTGTAGTTCATCTTGTAACAGACTGTGTGTTTTCTCAGGGTGGGTGATTTGGATTAGGGTAGGGAATAAATTGCTTGCATTACCTTGGCCTAATTAGCAACACAGACTCATGAGTGAACCCAGGGGACAGCCAACTCTGCCCTAAACAATACTGTGGCTTCTTAAACATTGCTTTCTCATGTCACTATAATCCTTGAACAAGAAACATGGTTTCCTCTGAGGGTACCTGTGTGTCTAAGAGAATAGAGCCTTCAAAAGGGTGAGGAGGAACAGTGGGCTTGGACAGTTAGGGCGTCCCACATTGTTACGACATCTCTTTCTTTCTCCTACTGTTCTTGAACTTAAGCTACTTCCTGTCTCTCTTCTTTCCACCTCCTTCCACGTGCACAGATGGGGTGGCTGCATTCCGCGCCTTCCTGAAGACGGAGTTCAGCGAGGAGAACCTGGAGTTCTGGTTGGCCTGTGAGGAGTTCAAGAAGACCAGGTCAACTGCTAAACTGGTCTCCAAGGCCCATAGGATCTTTGAGGAGTTTGTGGACGTGCAGGCTCCACGAGAGGTGTGTTTGCAGTGGCGACCACCCTGGCAGACTCCTGTCCATGGCTCTGGGCTCACATTTCTCTCCTTAAAGGGGGTTTGAGACAGGCTTGATGAGGACCTTCTTATACTGAACTGAGCCTCACTACTCCAGTGGCTTCTGATGAAAAGGATCATTTTTAAGGACAAGAAGCCCAAAGCTTCTATCAAATGAGCTCTACGAGGAGTGTTTTAGCTGTGAGTTGAACATGTGCTAGTAGGAACTAGGTTGCTAGGGTTTTGCAAGAATAAATGCCACTGAGTCCACGTACGTTTTTCTAGTACAAGACAGCATAGCTTAGTGGAATGCAGATCTGCTTTGGAATCTTCTTCCAATTTCAGCAGTACCACTTACTAACTGTGTGATCTTGGTCAAGTTACTTAACCTCTCTGAGTCTCATTTTCCTCACTGTAAAAGGGTATACTATCACTTACCTTTCAAAGTATTAGGGATAAAGCACCCATTCAATAAATGGCACTGCTCATTAATGAGTAATTACAGTTATTGGTATTATTTTATTATAATTGTTTATAATAGGATGAATTTGTATTGTATTGCTCTTCTGAGTTATAATACAGAATTTTACTTGGGAGGGTTTGACTGAAGAAAAATATCAGCTGTCTACAGGTTTAGGTGCATTGCATTGCTAGAGCTCTTCAATTATGCTTTAACTTGGATGCATGAGGTATTTACCAGTTGAGTAGAATGCTATAGACCCTTTGTAATGCTGATTGGAACAGAGACATACATTCTAACCAGGGTCTCTCTCTACAGGGCATTTGTTTCCTAGGCAGGTAAGAAAGAACAAAAGGGGAAAGCTTACTTTAGCAGTAACACTTGGCTTGAACCTAACCCTTTGCCTGACACTGTGAAGGTCCCTGGATTAGGATTCAAGTAATTTGGGATTTTGCCTTGGCTCTCTTACTAACATCCCATACACTTTAGATAAGCTTCTTAGTCTCTCTTTTTTCCAGTGTTCTTATCCATAAATTGGGACTGAGAATATCTGGTCTTCAGATCCAACAGGGTTCTTGCTGTGATGAAAAGAGATGACCTCCATGAAAGCTGTTGGAAAAGCATAAATCATCTTAAAGATATAAGATGCTGTCATTATTATTTATTACATAGCTAGGGTCTGCTGCCAGGTGCCTTGGCCCTTGAGGGCCTGTGACCTTGCTCTCTGTTTGTGTCTCCAGGTAAACATCGACTTTCAGACCCGAGAAGCCACGAGGAAGAACATGCAGGAGCCATCCCTGACTTGCTTTGACCAAGCCCAGGGAAAAGTACACAGCCTCATGGAGAAAGACTCTTACCCCAGGTTCCTGAGGTCCAAAATGTACTTAGATTTGCTGTCCCAAAGCCAGAGGAGGCTCAGTTAGACCTCAGATGGGGACTCTTGGAAATCACTGGCTTTCCCCTCCCCTTGCTGCCAAGACCATACTCTAATGTGAAATGTCATAGGTGTTCAAAAGCAGTGGCGTTTGGGGCAGGAGGCTGGGGGTGAGGAGAAAAGGAAGGGACATGCCAAAGTATGACCCAGCTGCTGGAGCTCGGACTCTATTCCATGTACCCATGTCTGTGTGTTGGTTAGTGGTAGCACCTTGCTGCTGTTACCCTTCCCTGGGTCAGCAACTTGCCCTTCATAATGCCTTGAGTCATCTCCACTGACAAGGCAGATCCGCTGTGCTAGGCTCACCTGTAAATAATGCAAATGCCATTTGCACACCCTCCACACCCTCCTCAGTTAGGGTTCCTAACTCTCCACTTGTTTTATATACCTGGGAGGAACAGCTGGAAGACTGGCTCACATTTGTGATTTACTGTCACAATATAATGGCCATTCACACGTGCTGGGACCTCACAGCTTAGGACAAAGCTCTCTGTCGAATTCCAGGTTTCTAGCACTATCATTGACAGGTGACCTCTGGGAGAGGGGGTGAACTCCATGGAGTTGGCTATTTCTCCCATTTCCACTGGACCAGTGTGAAAAGCTGTGATCATTGCCCATCTTGGCCTAGGAAATTCACAAGACTCCCTTACCCTTACATTTCCAGAAAGGGTCTTGGGAGATGTCCTTCATGACTTCTGAAGTGGAGCTGCCATTAAGAAAGATACAGCTTGTAAATCTTCCTCAATTCTACCCAGAACTTTTCCAGAAGTCAAATGACCAGGGAATGTAGCAGCAGTAGACTTTTGTGCAATGGGGCCCCGAATAACCTGTCTGTTGCTCAACGTCTTCTCTGCCCTCGCCTCCCTGTGGCATCACACATCATTGCTCTCTTAGGATGACAGACAGCTTGGCAAAGGGAGGTGAAGCCCCATAGCATGGACAGCTGTCACGGTGCCTAACACTTTCCCTGTCTCTCCACCTCCCCTCTTCCATGCAGGTCATGTTATCATGATGGGGGAGAATGGGAATGTGGGCTGAAACTCTCTTTCCAGTTTGCTTCCTGGGAATGTGCTTTCTTAGAAAGGTCCCTCTCTTGGCTTTCACAAAGCAGCTTCGTTCTTGATCGTCGACCTTTTGGGATTGAGCATGAAATAGGAAGTGTGGCTAAGAAGATCGCTGTGAACGTGTGGCTGTGGAGAACCTTCCTAAAATGCTTTCATGGTACCCCAGGGCTGCTCCTGGAAATGTGTCAGGCCACTCTTCCTTGGAGGATGATTGAGCTGCCTGGAACCTACTCTAGCTACCCAGGAAAAAGCTGACTTTTGCACAAGAGCAATGCCAAGGAGATGAATCTCAGAAGAGAGACGAGAAAGTGGAAGAGGGGCCTGGAAGAGGCAGGTCTGCAGGTGGATGGAATCACAGAGAATGTGATGGAGGTACTATTGCGATAATTCACCACCGATGGATTTGGAGTCATTGCAGATCTACAAAAATTTCAGCTTGAATATTTGAAACAGCACATGATGGGGCATGAGCTCTGGAGTGTGGGTGATTGAGAACTGGGCTGAAGCCCTCTCCTTTAGTGGGGTGATGGACCTTTCAAGATTATACTGGTGTTGCAGTGCTTGCATTCCCCCAGTAACTTTAAGAATCTCTTTCTTCCTTGGCAACAGCTAGAAAAGGCCGAGAAGGCCCTTGAGCCCCACTGGTGTTAGGCCCAGTGCCCTGTGCCAGCGCAGTTACCTGGGAGTGGGGCTTGGCGTGACTGTGTGAACCTCAAGGAGAGAGAAGAACACATGCCTTCTGGCCCTCACGCTGAAGAGACCTGTGGAATTTCACCCGTCAAAAAACTCCGAAGCCTCAAATGGGTGTTCATAGTTAGAGCAGGTAGTATTCCCCTGACCCTGGTAAAACACACACACACACACACACACACACACACACACACAACAAACCATTTTTAGCTAAAGCTGCCAGAATTAGTTTAATGATTAAATTCTCTAACAGGGTATTTTAAACATTGTTTACATACGAAATGTGCATCTGCTGCCAACTCTACTGTCGAACATGTGCGTATAAATGGGAACCGCACAGAGTCATGGAAACGGGTGACATCCTAAGAGGGGCCTTTTCACCACTTCCACTCTCCCAAGGAGAAAAGTCCCAACAAGCGAGTTGTGCGGTGGGCCTCTACTGGTGAAACAAAGGCTGCACATGGCGGCGACACGGTGCCCTGGCGACTTACTCCCACGATGGGGGCTGTGAAGGACCAAGCTTGGGTGTCCTGAATCCTGCAGCTCAGCAAGGGTGCGTGGGCGCGTGTCTGTGTGTAGATGATCGTGACGGCTAAATTTATGGTTCTCCTGTGGCGCGTCCCTGTGCGTGTGCACGCGGTGACAGTCGTGAGCCTTAGCCCAGTGCACCGCAGACGTGATCTTCCTGCCTTCCCGCCCCGCTTACGCCCTGCTTCCCGCCAGAGGCACAGAGCTCGCCGCTCTGACGCCTACTTTTAGGCACTTTGGTCACGCCAACCCAGATTTTGGTCTGTGATAAAACAAAGAGAAATGTTTACAACATCTAGAGCAATATCCGAGTATACCTCATCCCCGACCTTCCGTGTCTCCCGGTCCTGCCCCGTCTCCCGTTGCCTCTTCCGCAAGCCCTCCGCCACCTCGCTCGGCTGGCAGCCACCTGTGCCACTGCCATTCGCTGTCTTCCTCCGTCCCTCGTGCCGGGCCCGGGCTGGGGACCGCCCCGTGCGCCTGTGACGCGCGCTGGTCCCGGGGCCCGTGCGCGCTCACGACAGGCCAGGGCAGCCGGTCGGGAAGGGCTGCGACATAGAACTGCTCTGCGTCCCTGGGTGGCCTTTGGCCCCAGTGGACGACTGCCCTGTTGGGGCTGATGCGAGATTCATTGTCACTCTTGGCGAACAAAACAGAACACGGTCAGTATCCGCCATTCACAGCCTCGGGCAGCTCCGGGGGAGGAAGGATCCTCGCAGGCAGTATTTCTTACCAAACTTGAGCACCGCAGGAATGACCCGGAGAGTCTGTTGCAAGTGCTGGTTCCCAGGTTCCACACCCAGAGATGTTCATCCGATAGGCCCGGGAAGGGGACCAGAAATCTGCATTTTGAATAAGCTGCTAAGTGGGCAGTGGCCTGTGAACTTCCAAAAAAGATGGTCCAAGATGGTGACTCTCAACCTTGACTGCTCATTAGAACCGGCTGGGGAGTTTTAAAAACCTAAATGTCCAGGTCTCACCCGAAACAGCCACATCAGAAGCTGTTTGGTAGGGACCAGGTGTCGGTAGTTCTTAAAGCTCCACAGGTGATTCCAACGTGCAGAGGGGCTCAGGAGGCGCAGGCCTGAGGAGTGGGGACATAGCCGCGGGCAGAACACCGCTGTGAGGGCCCAGGGGCGAGGGCTCGTCCAGCATGAACAAGCACAATGCCTAGGCGCCCACGGCCCTGGAGTCGGGCCCCCAGGATGCTGCCTCTGCGCTCTCAGTCTGACTTGCTCCCTTGAGACAAGTGTTTTGGCCCGAGCTACAGTGCATTGCTTGGCAGCAGGTATCCAAAGGTAGGAGTTGAAGGGGCCCTCGACCAAGAGACGCTTTGCCGCACTGAGTCTTGCTTGCTCCGAGCTCGCCTCCTAGGCTGTTCCCTGTTTGTTTTCATGCGCTCTTGTGTTTGGCCATTTGCGTTAGGCTGTGTGCGCCTCTGTACCCAAGGCCATGCAACCAGGTAGTCGGAACTCAGGTCGTGAGTGAAGAGTGTCGTGGTAGCGATGACAGTAGTCACATTACAACTTCCAATTTCTCAGTGGAGGGTGTCACATCCTGGGGACATCAAAATCTGTGTGGCCTTTCCAAGGCCACTGTGGGGTTTTGGCCCCTGCTCCAAGCCCTTACTATTCCCTCTTTGGTCCCAGGCTGGGTGGGCTGCTGGGAAGTTCCTAGTGGATTTTACTCTCCGGTGCTCTCCCCAGAACTCACTGCTCTGAACAAACCAAAGCTGTGAAAGGTGTTCTGTGCAGGCTGCAGGCCCTGGGCGCATCCGGGCAGGGCGGCCTATCTGCCTGTGCAGCTGGAGAAGCTGGCTCTGCCGCGAGGGAAGGTGTGGACCTGTGATGCTGAGAGCTGGGGGGGGGGGGAGGCTGGAGAGGGCAGGAGGGACCAGCTGTAAGGTGGTATCTGCTTCTCCGAGGCCCAGAGGGAAGGGGAGGAGTGGCCCACGCGGAGGCAGGAGGTCTCCCCTCAGCAAGAGTGCCCGAGTTCTCCCAACCCTGTCTGCGCCCGTTTCCAAGCCAGGCAGAGGAATTACGGTTTCCCACCCTCAGCCGTCCTTCAGTCTGCCAAGTGCCAGCCCTCCTCCAATCTGCCTCTCTCCAGGTGAGAAACACCGGAGGTGACAAGACTGCTCCTGGCACTGAGAGCCTGTGCCACCGTGCCACTTGGCACAAGATTGTGGAGGAAGAAGCCAAGAGCAGAGATGTCTTCCTGTCCCAGTGGCCCCTTAGGACTCTACACGATGCTGCGGACCAAGATGGGAGACTTCGGGATGGGCCACGGGCCTTCCTAGTTGGGGTCTGGTCCTCTCAATAAACTGTTCTTTTCTTGATTCTTACTCCCTTTTGCTCCTCCTGCTCCCTTCCCTCTGCCAGGTGCGGAAAAGGTGGCTGGGCTCAGTGTGCGCTCCAACCACGGTAGCATTAGCTGAGTCACGCGGCGACAACAGATCCGTAGCAGCTCATCTGCCGTATCCACCGCTTGGCTGATGGAGTCCTCATTGAGTTGTTTCATTACCGTGTAAAGTGGAACAATGTCATTCACCTTTACTATAAACAAGGCTGTGAGCACATAATAAACAGAACCTGAACAAGCTGCCCTTTGCTCTCTGCCCACATTTCTGGCCGGCTGATTCTTTATGAGGAAAGTCTCCACGCAGCACGTGGACTCCCCCGGGGGAGCATGCGGCCTGGCCCTGGCGGAGCCAGCACGGGGCTGGTCGGCAGGAGAGGCAGGGCCGTGGGTGGAAATGGGACGAGCGTGGGAGTGGAGAGCCACGTTGGCTTAAGAGAGTGGCTGCGAAACTGTAAAGTGCTATGCAAACCCGAGGTGGTATTTTTATTAGTGCCACCCACTGCTTGGAACTGCAGGGAGGAAAAAGGCTGAGGATGGTTTGTGTATTTATTCAGCTGGAGCAATCTGAAAATGCAGCGCGTTGATCTCGCTGGTGGCTGTACCTCACTCTATACAATCAGTGTGTCCCTGAAAAGTGTGTGTTAGTCACCAATCTTTAAGTGTCTCTTGGTGATCAGCTCCCATGGAGGGGACCGAAGGAGAATACGGCACAGTGTCTGCTCACAGAGGTTCATTCCTCGGGTAGGGTGATAAGATGGAGCTATGCAAAACCTTAACAATCCAAATGAAGATGCTCCAGAGGTCTGTCTTTAAAGGAAAGCTGAGATTTCTTCCAAGGTGAATCCGTTGGGTTAAGTGAAAAAGCCTTTTGTAATGCAGATGATCACCTCAAGTTCTAGTTTTGTAGACTGGGCAAGGAGTGGTGGCTCGCCCAGTGGCTGCAGCCGACAGGAGGCCCGCCACTGCGGGAGTAGGGGGTGGCGTGTCTCTCCCTCTAGCTCTTCTCCTCCTACCCCTCTTGCCACCTAGGGCTTCTGACCTCTCCAGGAGAGAATGGGGGCCATGGAGTAGAAGTAAGGCAGCTGGGAGAAGGGCCACACCTGTCGTAGATGCCATCCGGGATAGGCCATGGGCTCTCCAGCCTGGGAGGACTCTGGGGGTCCTTCCTGGTCCACTGGAGACCCTGTATCTTGGGAATCCCCCCGTGCAGCTCTCCCAAGGAGGAGTGATTCCCGCTGGCTGGTGCCTGGTTCTTCCTGATGGCGCCCCAGCTTCCCTCTGCTGCGGTGCTGGCCCCTCCAGTCCACCCACGTGGACAAGTCCTAGGATGAACTTACGCAGTCTTTGTCTCCGGAGCCCCACACCTGGCTTATTGGAGGCATTTAGGCCTTATTTCCCCCAGAATATGAGGCAGCAGCTGCTCTCCTTGCTCTGCAGCCAGAGCCCCAGCCAGCTCGCCGCTCGCGTGTTTGATTTTCCAGGCTGGAATAGACACCAGTCTCCTGGGTCCTCAAGCATCAAAGGTACATGTCAGACACTCCAAGGGACCCACAGACCCCACTTTCCCTGGGAGTGAGTTGAGAGGCAGGCACCCCACCCTCCTCCTTCTTCTAGGGGGGCTGAGGCTCATAGCACATGAACAGCTCTTTCCACAACCCTTCGCAAGTTCTCTCCAGCCCCTGATCTTTTTCTCTGTGGGACAGGCTTTCAATGCCTCTCACTGGTTTTCCGCTCCCTCCCCGGAGTGTTTGCTTGGTCTGGAATCTGCTTTGCTATCTGAGATCTTCCTTCTAGGCCTTGACAAAAGGCTCTTACATGTGTAAGACACTTGGCATGATGCCTGGCATCTCACTAACATGCAGTGCACATGGAAAAACACAGCAGAGTCCCTTCTGGGCATGTGATCTGGGCAAAGTGAGAGCCATGGCGAGACGGAAGATTACTCCTACCTGTGAACACATTTCTTAGTTGGGGTCTGTCTTAGTCTGCCTGGGCTGTTATAACAAAGCACCATGGACTGGTGGCTTATCAGACATTTATTTCTTGCAGTTCTGGAGGCTGGAAGTCCAAGATCAGGGCGCCAACATGGTCAGGCTCTGGGGAGGGCTCTCTTCCGGGTTGCAGACTGTTGCCTTCTTGTGTCCTCACATGCCAGCAGGAGAGCAGGCTGGATCTCTGACCTCTTCTTATGAAAACACTAATCCCAATCACGAGAGCTCCACCTTCATGACCTAGTCACCTCCCACAGGCCCCACCTTCAAATACCATCACATTGGGGTTAGGGTTTCAATATATAAATTCTGGGGGTGGGGCACAAACATTCAGTCCATTTTAGGGTCTGTTCTGGTTCTGTGTCCAGGAGATGCAGGACAAAGCCCTGGAGGCTGAAGGGAAAGGGTGGGGACATGCCATGGGTGTTGCCTCCCCTGTTCATGTTTCATTTCCCAGCACAGAGGGGGTCCCAGCCCACCCCCCAGGTCACAGTGGCTGGACACCCAGCCATGGAAGCAGAAAAGCCACCAGCCTGAGAGAACTGCCTTTGACCAGGGTCACATCAGCACACTCTTCCTGGTAATTAGGGCTCTGACGCCAGGCTGTCTGGGTTTGAATCCCGCTTTTAACTCTTGCAAGTTGTGTGATCACAGGGAAGTTGCTTCCCTGTGCCTCAGTTTCCTCATCTATAAAACTAACATAATAACAGAGCCGACTGCTTGGGGCTGTTATGAACATCAAGTAGGTCAGCATGGGGAAAGTGTGGTGCATGGTAGGCACACGGTGGTGCTATGTGGCATCCTCTCTCCTGCTGGAGTCACCAGGGAGCCACGCCAGCACCTCCCTTTAAAGCTCACCTGCTTTTCGGGTGAACGCGAAAGAAAACCACTCAAATATTACAGGATCAGCAGCTCATCCCTTCGCTGCTAAACTGTAACCCCACTAAGGACAGAGACTGGGTTTGCCTTGCACTCACTGCCTAGTCTCTACATATTTATTGAAACAATATCATATTTACAAATGTTTTTGAGCACCTCTTATACGTTAGGAACTTGGGTAGATGGGGATGGAGGCAAGAATTTACTTAATTCTTAAGAGGACTTAATGCTTTAGAACATTGGCACTTACCCAATGAGTGGTAGAGAAAGAAAATAGCTGTGTGTTCAGACGCAGCGATACTTGTAGGAAACACTGTGCTGAGCCATTTAGATGCTTCATCTAGTTGGGTCCCCTCAACAATTGTGCGAGGTGATGTGTTAGTTTGCTAGGGCTGCCCAGACAAAGCCCCACGGACTGGGGAGCTGAAACAACAGACATGTATTGTCTCACGCTTCTGGAGGCTGGAAGTCCAACATCAAGGTGTTGCCAGGGTTGGTTTCTGCAGAGACCTCTCCCCTTGGCCTTCTTGCTGTATCCTCACATGGTCTTTCCTCTGTATCCTCACATGGTCTTTCCAACCCTTGGCGTCTCTTCCTGTCATAAGGACACCGGTCATGTTGAATTAAAGCCCCAACTTAATGGCCTCATCTTAACTTAATCACCTCTTTAAAAACCCTATCCCCAAATACTGTCACATTCTGAGATACTAGGGGTTAGGTGTCAACATACGAATTTGAGGGAAACACAGTTCAGCTCATGGCAGGTAGATACCGTTATCATCCCCATTTACAGATGGGCAGACTGAGGCGCAGAGGGGTTAATGGTACACCCAAGTTCATTCAACGTGGAGGTGGCAGAATGGATTTAGAATCCTGGTGCTATAAATCCAGAGCCAGTCCTCTTAGCCTGTCCTGTGCTGCGGACCAGAGGGAATGCAGGGAGGGATGGGTGGCAGGAAGGGGCGGGGGCGGAGAAGGTGGAGCCACACTGCTCATGGGTTGGGAAGGATGAGTCAGTTCTCCATCTTTTGCTCACTCAGAAGTCTGGGCCCCTGGAGAAGCCGGAGGCCTGATGGGAAATGGTGGTGGCTGCAAAGCCCGCTGGAAATTGGATTAGCCAATTATCTGCTGGAGCAGCAGCGAGTGCAGGCAGAGCGACGTGGTTTGCTTTGTTTCTGCCCTGCCCTTGGCACTCTGTTAGGATGGTCAGTCTGCTGCCGTCTCCCACAGCACGGTGCGGCCCACGTCCTCGGAGCAGCTCATTCCTCCTGGGGAGGCTGAGTCGAGGAGACAAGTGTTGGCTCCATCTCCCGCGTCTACTACAGGGAGAACACGTCTGTGGGTGCAGGCTCCAGCGCGCCCTTCTCAAGGAGAGAGAAGCAGCCCTCATCTCCCCATCCGCTAGCACCAGCTTGCAGGCACCAAAAGGGCCGGGGCTCTATGTGGGAAAAAACATGGGATTCGGATGCGGTCAGGCCTGAGATGGAATCCTGACAATGTTGGTTCCTGTGCATGTTACCTTGGGGAAGGTACTTAGCTGCTCATGGCCTCAGTTTTCTTATTGGCACAAGAGGGATAATAGCACCCACATTTCCAGGTAGGGTAGCTTGAAGGATGAGAGATGAATGTGCAGAGCTCCTGGGGAAGGACCTAGTATTGCTTCTGCCCAGATGCTCAAAAAACAGTAGCTGTGAGTACTGGAGACCTAGACCCTGCTTTGTAGACATCTCTACACCTTGTCTGGGGGTCAGAGCCTGTCATGGAGGGACTGGCGGCAGGAAGTGTGTGGAGCTAGGTCGAACGGAAGCTGGACTTGCAGAAAAATAGGACCTCAGTCAGCGAGAAACAAAACAAGGTGCCTTTCGTTCAGAAGGGTGCTCTGCCCTGGCCAGGGTGTTTGCATCACCCCTTAGGGGCCCTAGGAGCTAAATATAACAGGGATCATGCACTGGCCACACAGGCTTTTCAACGTGGCACCCAAAATGCAAGCAGATTAACTGGATATTTGAGTTGGCAGATTAGTAAAAAACAATACCTGAGCCAAATCAACTGGTCAGGCACTTTGGGCATGCTCTTATCTAATTTATCCCGGGATGACCAGGATTGTACTTTTGACCCATAGACTTTGGAGAAACACAGGAAATGTAACTGATGAGGATGGTCTCCATTCAAGGTGTAGAGTTCGTAAGCGGCTCTGTAATAGATTAAAATGGAGCCTTCCTTGACAACGGAATAGCTGTGTGTAGGTTTGCTGGGATATTAAGGGAAATGATTTTAACCATATGTTCTAAAAATGAAATTGTCGGGGTTTTCTGGTAAGTGCTATATAGGGTCAGTTTTAACCCAATAAGCAAGGATGATTTAAAGCCGCAACTCCTCAGGGTCTACGTCAGCAGCATCTCCCCGGAAATGGCAAGGAAGAGCTGAAGAGCCAGGAGGGAGATTCTCAAGGGTGGCTTCTGGGATGTCGTGTGTCATAATCACACTGAAATCACAGTGACCCTGGAGACAAGGGCATGCTGGGTCAGGGCAAACTTCCTCTTAGTCTTCCTGGAGAGTTGGCTCCTGGGGGGTGATATAGGGCAGTTATTCAGAAGTAATCCCGGCCCTCACTGTTTGGCCATGGTCTGGTTGCAGCGGGGCAGCCCCCGTGAGGGCTGGACCAGGGCTGGAGGGCAAACAGGCTTGCATTCCCAACTCTGGGCGGCTGTTGCTATGATAGAGCCACCTGCAAAAGAAGAGGGGAGATAGTGCCTGTGAGTAGCCAGGGGAGCTGTGGGACCCCTGCCCCTCCCACTGGCAAACGGCCCTTTGCAGGCGACTCTGCAGAGGGACTTGTCTCTGCCAGGAGGAAACATTCTCACGCAGAGGGCTGGCATCTTGGGCTGCTCTGCAGCCACGGAGACAAGCGTGCTCTGCTGAGGGAGCAGCTGTTGGCCACCTGCTCCTCAGCCCAGGCTAAGCCAGTATTTGAGCGGGAGTTCAGGAACCTGGCCCCTTGAATAAAGATGGGAGGGACAGCAGAGGGCACAGTGTGTTCTGTGCCTCCTGCCTGAGACATTGGCTTCTCAAAATGGCCCAGGTGCCCATCCCACGCCCTGCCCTGCCCCATCGGGACGCTGACAGCTGTCCTGCCTGCCAACTTAGCTTGTCTCCCATGTCCCTGCACCCAAGGTAGCACCCGTCCCAGAGCCAGACCAGCTAGCAGCAGTCTGGGCAGAGGCCGGTGAGGCCAGGCCACTCTGGAGGGGTTCAAGGCTTCAGCCTTCTGCCCTTACCCTCCATGAGGACACGTGCAGCCTGCCCCACGGGCTCTGAGCAGACGGGACAGCCCTTGGGGCACATGTGTGTGTGTGTGTGTGTGTGTGTGTGTGTGTGAGAGAGAGAGAGAGAGGAGGGGTAGAAGAGCAGGCAGACGCTCTCTAAGGCTGCGGAAGAAGATGCCGCTGGGGATGCTTTCGGCAGGAGTGAAGAAAGGACGGGAAGAAACAGAACAGAGGCCAAGAAGGAACCCACCCTGTGGTCATCGAGTTCGAACAGAGAACTCAGTGGGGTTGGGGAAGAGTCGGTTCTTGATGCAGAGGTCACTGCTGTTTACAAAGCACTCACTACACGCCCTGTTTTCCAAGCTGTGTCATCTTTAAGCTTCACCGCGGCCCATGAAGCAGATACTGTCATTCCCGTGTTACAGAAAATGTAAATGGGGCCCTGAGGGTGCCTTACCCCATTCTCCAGGTGAGTGGTGGGAGGGGCTTGCAGCCTGCAGGTGGCGACCCTGGCAGGGAGGGACCCTGGCAGGGAGCTCTCATCCCAGCCTCCCTCCACCTCCTGCACCTGCACTTTGCCTTCCCGAAAAGAAGCCCCATGGGCCTCTCTAGACCACCCCTCCTATGAGAGAGCTAAGCCATTTATTCAACTTTTCATCCATTGTTCATTCTCTCTCCCTTTTTACCCCAGCTATAAGCTCTCAGAAGCAAGAGTCGAGTCTGTTACTTTTTGGCTAGCGGCCCCTGCTGCCCCAGGGCACACCTGAATGACCCAGGCGGCACTGGGCTGTCCTTCCTGTGCAAACGTGATATTCTGACCTTATTTGTAGGCCTTCAATGGGAGGTAGTTTTTCCAGCTGGGACTCACACTCTCCCCTAATCTCCCTTAAAACCGTCAGCAAATTCCACTGATGAAGGCCTGGCTGAGGGAAGGTCTGCAGCCTTGGCAAAGAGTGAGGCTCCTGTCCCTGAGGCTAAGGGGCCTCCGAGGAGGGGTGCTATAGGCCCTGCCGTGACTTAAATATACACAGATCTGTGGATCCTGTGAGCCCGAGGGCAGGGAACAGCTGGTGTGCCGGGGGCATGTTTGCCTGGTAATTCTAATTTTTATTTGAATGTCCATCTGCCCCATCTGACATCACGGTGCAGCTGCAGGTCTTATTTTTCTTTCCTGTTGCATACGCCTGCAGCATGGCCTTGCACTCAGGGATGATTAAATGGCTCTGTGGGTGGCCTCACCCCAGCTAGTGTATGCATGGGGGGGTGAGGGCAGCCCAGGCCAGAGTGGGCTGGGGGGAGGTACCCGACAGGGGACAGGGGAGGCTCTGGCCCTGTGTCTGTACTGTGGGGGAGGGTGGGGCCCGGCAGGGGCAGAGTCTAGGAGCACCTCATTTCATGGAGGGGAGGAGGTGCCCTGGGAACAGGCTGTTCCTGAAGCCCAGCGAGACCTGCCCCTTCTCTAACAACGCGGTCAGCCCTGGGGAATAAAGGGCCAAATGACTCTTGGTCCAGATCCAGGGCTAGAGGTTTCCCCAACCTCTGGAATGTCCCAGGCCCAGCATAGGCCAAGGCAGGTGAAAACA
Source organism: Lemur catta (assembly GCF_020740605.2). Classification (NCBI taxonomy): domain Eukaryota; kingdom Metazoa; phylum Chordata; class Mammalia; order Primates; family Lemuridae; genus Lemur; species Lemur catta. Next base: position 18,592,841 of record NC_059150.1, on the reverse strand, counting down.
GGTACATAAAATGCCCAACACCTTCAGTAAATAGAAGTTCTTGTCTCAAGGTAAGATTATAAAAAGTTTCCTCATTACTTAGATTGCCCGATACATTCCCTGTCCCCCACTTTTTCCTTCCCTTCCGTTCTTTATAGCACTCTTGGATTCAAATCCTGATTCTATTTATTGACTAGCTGTGTGATCTGGAATAGTTTCATTAACCTCTCTGGGCCTCGTTTCCTCATCTGTAAAATGGACCCAGCGATTCCACTCCTAGCCATCCATATAAATCTCAGAAACATTCTTATACACGAACACCAGAAAATATATACAAGAGAATTCTTAGCAGCACCGTTAGCAATAGCAAAAGCCTGGATACCACACAACATAAGAATGGATAAATATTCATAAGAAGAATAGATAAATTGTGGTACATTTGCACAATGGAATATTATATTGCTGTGAAAATAAATGGGCACAGAGACACTATAGTGACCATGTGGATGAATCTTGACAAAAAAATGTGTGAAAAAACCAAATTCCTTTATTAAAATTTAAATAAAACCAAAATAAACGATATATTTTAAATTTTCCATATTGTGGTCTGAGAGACCAAAATAGATGCCCCTCTGTCAACCAAGAGGAAACTTTCTTAAGGTTAAGGAAACCAAAGTTACTCACAAGTCAAGGGTTCAGGGCTCAGCCGGCACGGCAACTTCCTAAATTCCTGAGAAAAACCACACTCTTGCTAAACTCCCTAGCAATAGGAGTCAGAGCTCCTAACTCTGATTTACAATCCAGACCACTGCAATTCTGACTGGGCAGGGGACCAGGCCTTACAGACATTCTTTTCTGATAAACAACTGCAGACCGTAAGCCAATTTCAACAAACTTCCAGAAACTGTGCACAAACTGCCTTTGTTTCTTACAGTTCACCTTTTGACATACAGCCAAATTCCACCTCATTTTAATACTAAAAGCACTCCCCAAAGTGAACATGGGACATATATTACACATATATTTACCCATTGTGCATGCACTCGGCTTCCCTCACAAATATGTATAGCTTCCCCCCAAATCTGCTGAATATCTATGACTCTATTGTGCAACGCAGACCCTGTGAGGCATAAAACCCAACTTCTCTTTCCCTCTTTGAAGAGAGAGCACCTTCGGTCCACACCGGAGACTATCTCTTCCCGGTTTGCAAGCTCATACCGCCAATAAGTTCTTCTTTCTACAATTTAGCTGTCATGGTGGTCTTTTGGACAACAATATATATGCATAAGACTCGGAGCAAGGAAGTGATAGATGATGGCGTGGCTTGGGGAAGGTAGGGGCAGGTAGGGGCAGAGCATATGAGCAGATGTAGGTTACCATCTGTGTTCTAATTCTTGGGTTGGGTGTGGGTTCAAGGCTGTTCATCGTACTGTTAAAATAAATGCTTGAAAGGAAGAACAGATAAATATCTAAGACCCAAGCATGGACCAATAAGGATAGTATGAAATGAATCAAGGATTATAAAGATGAATTCAACTTTGTGCACTGAGGTCCATTAACAAATATGATTGCAGGGATTGCATTAAATGAGATAACATACATTACAACTTACTGATGCATTGTCATCCAGTAGGTGTTCAAGAAATCAAGTTAATCTCTCTTGCTCTCTTCTCCCAGCTGAGCAGGGATCTTATCTTGGTCCCCATAACTCAGGATTCTTAGTGCTTTGATCCTTTAGGGCTGAATCCTAAATCACCCACTAACTTCTCATTTCTTCCCTTCTGTCCTCTACTCTCCTCTCCCCGTACCTCCACCTCCCAGCACAAATAAAGTTTGTCTATCCTATGTCACAGAGTTATGGGGACAGTATATATGAGAAGGCTTTGAGGGGCTTTCAAATGCCCCTGGTAAATTGTGGTTTTCCTATGTACCCTGTATTCCTTCAGGGGATGAAAAGAACAAGACACAACTCTTGAGCCCGAGGAGCTTCCAGTCCTTGTGAGGCCCCCCCACAGGTGGAATGGACTCATGACCATGCTGTCTGGTGTTCAGAGGGGAGAGAGACTGATGTGATCTGTAATATTCTAGAGAATATTCTAGGATGCTGGAGGAAGTGGCCTGAGATGCCACCTTGAAATGGCATCTGTGGGGGGTGATTGAAAGAACATTGGACTTGGATCTGTAAAACCTAGGTTAGAATCCTCACCTTCCCACTTATTGACTATAGGTGGGCACATTGCTTAGCCTCACTAAGCCCTGCTTTTCTCAGCTGTAGATTGCAACTTGGAATGTAAACTAAAGACACACGCACGCGCGCGCACACACACACACACACACACACACACACACAATACAGCGCTTGACAAGGAGAGGACATTCCTAAAATGTTTGCTGAATCTGAACCCTATATCCAGAGCACGAGTTTCCCTCTGGAGGATTAGAACATTCACTCCAGCTAGAGGGAAAATGGCTTCCTCCAGATTTGGCAGGAAAGCATCATTTTGAGTTCCAATGGGTGAGCCAGGTAGTTGACATTTGTCACGGGTTTTTTTTTGTGTGTGTGAAGTTCACGGACATTTTATTTATTGACTGATTAAAAACCGTAACTCCAGGTAGTGCAAAATGCACCCCTGAACCCGATTACAAAGAATGGGTGTTAACTCACAATGTTTAAGCAATGAGCTCTTTGATTCCATCCTTGCTTCCTGAGCCCCATATCCACTGGAGCAGGATGCCTGGGAAAGACATGACAATGCACACCCGCTGCTGCCTCTTTTCTGACTGTTGTGTCCGGTGGAACCAGGGGAAGGAGACAACCAGAGCAGGCCTGGAAGGGAAAAGAAATCACTGGAAAGCAGCTCTGGAGAAGCCTAATGGTGAGGGAAGTTGGGGGAAAGCTCTGGGGGGAGTGGTGATTTTCTAACCCATAGGGATTTTAAAAATTGTTAGGCTTGGCCTGAGAAAGCTATTTCCTTTTTCCTCAAGAAGTGACTTAGCCCAGTTCAGCAGCAAGATTCAGTCAAGGTCTGTGAGACAGACAGGAAGCCCAGGGTGACCTCTGCCACTCGTTTGCAAAGCAGAGACGCGCTGAACACCCTGTATGTGCCAGGTGTGGTGCTATCTATACTTAAAGAAAAACCTTCATGGTATCTAACCACTGACTGTCTCCAAATTGTCATTTTCTAGGGAGGAAATGGACTTTCCAGTTTCTTCGGTGATATGGGGTTACCCAGAGAGAAATGGTGAAAATGTGGGTGCAGAAGCCAGGCGCAGGGGTGGAGGTGACTGGTGGAGGTGGGTGTTGCCCGCTGTCACCGACAGGAAGTGTGGGCATCCTGGATCTTAGGTCACCTCCGCTGTCTAACTCAGAGGCAGGGGTGGCTGGCGGCTGTGGGTTTTGACCAGAGTGCAGTTAGGAGACTTGGGAGGGTGGCCCTGGGGGTCCCCAGCTTCCTGGTTAGAAATATCCCAGTCCTTTTTGACCTTCCCACACAGCCAATCCTGCCCCCGTTTGTGGTAAATGGAGGGTGACTAATGTATGCCCATCGCTCCAGCTCCATTTGCATTTAACTGAAATGAAAGCCTTAGCCTGAAGGGAGAAAGCTTGGTGGGATTTTTGAGCATTGTCGGAATGGGGTGGGGGGAGGAAGGACTTATAAAGGGCCCTTTGGGTGCCCTTCTTACCCCTGCAGAGGGGCAGAACTCTGTCCCTGCTGAAATTGGGGCCTGCCTTCCGTGTTACATGGAAAACTCTGGGCTATTTGTTTGTCTTTGTGAGTAGAGAGGACATTTTGGAGCTTTCTTTTTTCTTTCTTTCTTTCTTTTTTTTTTTAGATAAGGTATATGAAAGTGTTTTATAAATAGCAAAAGGTTACATAAGTGGATTTTTTTTACTGCTTCCTATAGAGCCTGCTGCCGGAGGAGGCCTCTGATCTCACTCCCAGTAGGAGCCTTGCTCCACTCGCCCGAGCCTGACCCAGCCTGGACGCTCAGGGACACGAGTTATGTAAGATTAAGCTCAACCGAATAGAGCCCCTTTTTTCAGTCCAGATTTGGTTTGATTTATTTCAGTTAAAAATTGTTGTTAAATGTTCACTATGTGCCCAGGCGCTGTGCAGAGCGGAACATACAAAAGAGAATAATGTATGTGTAGATCCTGTCTTCAAGCGTTTTACAGTTCAGTGCAGTGGCGGAAAAAAAAAAATGGGAATCTTTTTGTTAAATAAAATTTTAGTTAAAACCTCAATACATAAAGTGAAAAGAGGGCCGCTGTGACTGAGGTGGAGGTAGAGGGAGGGAGAGGCAGGGAGGTCGGGAAGGAGGGGAAGGGGAAGGGGGCTGTGGGCTGGACTTCATCAGTTTCCCTCCAGGCCCTGCTAGGGTTTCTCAGAGGCCAGTTCACAAAGCAATAATTTCCATAAGGCTTCTAGAAGAAAACAGGAGAATACTGTCATGGTTTGGGGATAGGCAAAGATCTCTTAGGACACAAAAGACTAAGAATAAAAGGGAAAAATTGATACATTAGACTTATATCAAAATTGAAAACTTTTGCTCATCCAGTGGCACTGTTAAAATAAATAGGAAGGCCAGACTGGGAGAAGATACTGCAATACACATAGCTGATGATAGACTTGTATCGGGAATACGTATTATAAAGAACTCCTACAAGTCAACACAAAACAAAATGCAATTTTAAAAACTGATCAAAGGACTTGAGCAGATACTTCACAAAACAATGTACATCCATGGCCAATAAACTAAACACAAAACTGGTGAACACCCTCAATCATGGGAGACATGCAAACCAAATAGTTTGGCAACAGTTTGCTTTGTAAATAATGGTGCCAGCATGTGAAACAGCCTGTGCCCTTACCAGTTCCATGGGTCCCCAAGTGCACTTCCTTATTTTAGTTATAAACTGTTTTCTCATATCCCTTCTCTGCCTCCAAATTATTTTTATCTACAACACTAAAGCATGAGGATACAGCCAGATTTCCATAGAAGTCAGTGGTTATGTAATGCTTCACTTACGGCCCTGGAGGCTTAGTCTCTTAAGTTCACAAATGACATATTAATATTTCTCTTTGCCAGGGACCAGTCTCCCAGTGAGCTGCAGCTCCTACCCTTTGTAAACATGCAAACCCATTTTACTCTTAGTACAGCACCATAATGGTTCCCTCCTGCCCGTAACACCTGTACTTGTGAAGTATAAATGACAACCAGAATGAGTGCTAAGAAACCTCTGTTCAGAGCTCTAAGAGGCTCTTGCAGGGACTTGGGAACATATGGGAAAATAATGCCAAAACCCACAGTGAAGTTGCACTATAAACCCACTAGAAGGTGCAAAGTGAAAACCCAGGTCACAACAAGGGTTGGCCAGGATGTGGCATGACTGACGTTCTTGTGCAGCGCTGGTGTCAATGTAAAATGGTACAAAGCACTTTAGAAAGCAGCTTGATGGTTTCTTACAAAGCTAAATATATAGCTGTCCTATGGCCCAGCTACTCCACCCACAGGTCTGACAACATATGCCCACAAAAAGACATGTGTGCAAATGTTCATAGCAGCTTTATTCACAATGGGCAAAAACTTGAAAGCATCCAAGTGAGCAGGAAGATGGATAAGCAAATTGTGGTATATTCTTACCAGGGAATACTACTCAGTAATTAAAAGAGATGCACTGCTGATATATTTATATACCAACATAGATAAATCTCAAAAACATGCTGAGTGACAGATGGCAGACATAGAAGACTACATTCTGTATGATTCTATTTATGTGAAATTCTAGAACAGGCAAACTAACCTATAGTTAGAAAAAAATCAGAAAAATAGATGCCTGGCTGGGGGTGGGATGGGTAAGATGGCAATGGGAAATTGGGAAGGGGTACAAGGGAAGTATCTGGGGTGATGGGAATGATCCATATATCGATAATGGCGTGGGTTCCACGGATGAATGCATTTGTCAGAACTCCTTGGACTAAAACTGTTAAGATCTGAGCATTTTGCTGTATGTAAATTATATCTCAATACAAAATGTTAGTGACATTCTGGAAAGGTAAAACTGGAGACAGTAAAAAGATCAGTGGTTGCTAGGGTCTCGGGCGGGGCTGGGGAGGGTGAAGAGGTAGAGCACAGAGGACTCTAGGGGCAGTGAAACTATCCCATATGCTACTGTAATGGTGGATACACGTCATTCACAGTAGCCAAGATTTGGCATCAACCTAAGTTTCCATCAGTGGATGGATGGGGCCCGGCGCAGTGGCTCACGCCTGTAATCCTAGCACTCTGGGAGGCTGAGGCGGGTGGATCATTTGAGCTCAGGAGTTCGAGACCAGCCTGAGCAAGAGTGAGACCCTGTCTCTACTAAAAATAGAAAGAAATTAGCTGGACAACTACAAATATATAGAAAAAATTAGTTGGGCATGGTGGCGCATGCCTGAAGTCCCAGCTACTTGGGAGGCTGGGGCAGAAGGATCACTTAAGCCCAGGAGTTTGAGGTTGGATTGCCCTTTATTTGAGGTTGCTGTGAGCTAGGCTGATGCCACGGCATAATAAAAACATAACAAAAATTAGCTATCTCTTATCTCCCTCCCCTCTGCTCCATCTTCCTTTCCCCAGAGAAAACTATTACTGTAAGTTATTCCTCTGGTACTTCCCCTATATTTCTAACTCACAGAGTATGCAGCGCTTTCTTGATTCATCAGCTGTAGATATTAGTTATAGATTTCCTGTTATGGTAATGAGGATTTTAAGCTCATGTACATTTTCTTCTTCTAGCTCCCTACTCCCCCAATTTTTGGTTAACGAAGCTTCTGTTATCATAGTTGTATAAATATTATTTACTGTTAAGTCAACTAATATATTTTAATTACATATCCATTCTTGCATAATTTTTTTCCCTGGAGTTAATAATTGCCTCTAATTTTCATTTGTTTAGTGTTCTATCAGCACCTAAGTCCTCCTACATGTTCCCATAACTGTGAAACACAGCTCGGTAACATTTTTACACTGTCAAACCTGTCAGATCATTTTTCCTCTCTGAGCTATCCCTTCTGGAACTCGTTGACCCCTTATTCAGGATTGGTTGCTCTCTAGGTCAGCCCTTTCCTTTTCTAACTTCCTGAGAATTCCTTTCCCCTCTTTCTTGTCTCCTGATTTCTGTCTTCCACCCCACCCTCTTTCTTGTTTTATAGGCTTATTTCAACAGAACACATTCTCCAGTGTAGCTTTCTAAGAACGGGTGCATGGGAGATAGTTTTTTGAGATCTGACTAAAAATCTTCATTCTCTGCTCACATTTGATTTGGGTAGTATAGAATTCCAGGTTGAAAATAATTTTCACTTAGAACTTTGAGGGAGTTACTATGTGTTCTTCTGTTTTCAATGTTGCTGTTGAGCAGACTGATGCCATTCTGATTCCTGCTTATTGTTTATGGACTGTTTTCCACTTTCCCATTCCCTGGTCTCTAAACGTTTAGGATCCCCTTTGTATCCCAGGCCTCTGAATTTATAATGATGTAGGGTTTTTTACATTCATTATGAGCACTTGGTAGCCCTTGCCAGTTTGGAGACTGGCACTTTGGGGATGGCTTGCTTATAGTATTTCTTCAATAATTTCCTCCCCACTGATTTCTTTCTGGCATTCCTATTAGTTAGAAATGAAACTTCTTGGCTTTATCCACTAATTTTCTTATTTGTTCTTTCCTATCGTCCTTTGCTTTATTTTTTTCCTTCTGTCTTTCTGGAAGATTTCCTCAACATTGTCTTTGAACACTTTCATTGATTTTTTTTGTATCATATTTTTAATTGGTGAGAAGTTTTAATTTTTCTCTAATCATTCCTTAGAAAACAAAATTCTATTCTAGTTTTATGATGCAATATTTTCTTCTATTTCCCTGAGGATATTAGTGATGGGTTTTGTTGTTTTGATTTGTTTTCCTTTTATTCTGTTCCCTGCACTGTTTCTGTTTCTCTTAGGCTCTCTTTTATTATTCATTGTAGTCTTTTTCTTTCAAGTTTGAGGTTTTGCTCTAAGGTCTGATGATCCTTGGTTGTTCACTCATATTTAAAAGTAAGGCACTTAGAATGTGACTGGGAGCTCTTTGTTTAAAAGCAAGACTTTTAGAGCAACTCATTGTTTTTTTATATGGGAACTCCAAATGTCAACATCCATAGTCTTTTCTCAGGAGTGGCTTGGTCTCTGCATTGGGAAAAGATTGCATTGTGGCTGGGACAGGAAGGAATAAATAGTTTCTAAATTATCAAAACAGAGGGGGCCTTGGCCTGTTTTTCTGTTTTTCAGAGGTGTCTCTGTGGAGTCAGCCAGATACTAGAGAGGAATGGTTGGTGGGGAGCAAGGGGTGTGTAAACAGTACTGCAGAAGGTTCCTGCTGACCAAGAGAAGTAGCAATGCAGCAGAGAGCTGCTGGACCTAAGGGACACGTGTTATAGTCAGGGACTGGCTGTCTCAGCACAAACCTGAGTGGACAGAAGACCAAAGATGGTCTTCTCCTCGGTGCCTTGGCAATGTGTAAAGCCTCATAACCCTGGTACCACCCATGGGGAGGTACCTTGGAAAGGTCTGATTTCTTGGGGTTTTTTTTGTTTGGGTTTTTTTTTTACTCTCTTCCAGTCTGCAGAATGCTCTGATTGAGAAAGCAGGTTATGGTACAGGAAATAAAGAAAATAGTAGTTTGTGGACTGGGGCTCATAACTGGAATGTGCTCATTTGCTTATAAACTAATGCCAAGTGGTCCAAATAATAATGGCATAAGACAAATTCCTAGGCTCTGAATGCAGGAGTTCTGAATAGACTTTTTAGGCTTCCTGGCTGCCCTCAGCCTCTATATTCTGAGTCTAGCCCGAATCCAACATCAGAGGAGGCTAAATAATGTTTCTACCCTGCATCATCACAGTCATACATCATCAGGGACTCACCAGCCCTCCAACAGGAAAGTGAAATATATGCAGTTGAAACTGTGGACATTTCTAGAGAGAATTTCAGTCCTTCAGTTTAAGAATCACACGTGTGTGCACACGTGCACATGCATACACACATGAACTGTGTTCCTAACTCAGGTAATCACGGCAGAGATCGGGGAGCCGAGCTCACTTTCTGCCCAATCCCTGCCCAGGGGTCTCTATGCAGGGCCCTAGTGCCATGGAGATGTAATCACAGTCCCAAACAGGTGTCTGATAGTTCTAGAAAGGCAGGGTGGAAAAAAGAGATGGAGTCAGGGCAGGGAGGCACTCGGGATGATGCTGAAAAGGACCGGACTCTCTCCTGAGCACTGGTGAGAAGCAGCCCTCCCTCCCCTCCTCCATCTCCCTGTGAGCCCCAGTGCTGAGGCAGCGTGTCACCATATTTTCTGCAATTCTGCTAAGCTGTGTCTCAGAGAAGCAAAAGACAAGTCTCCAGAGGTTTACATGTTTGATTCACACCTAACACAGCAGCCGCCTGCTGCCAGGGGAAACAATTCTGTGTAGATTTTCAGCAGCAGCCAGAGACAGAATCTTCAACCTTATAGCCATTTTGCTTGTCTTGTTGTTTGGGGCTTGGGGGAAACTGTGAATGATGCAATACCAATCCTCCTTGCTAGGAATGACTCAGGCACTGGCACTTTGGGGAAAATAGAAACCTGGCCCAGGGGAAGGCACTTAGCAAGTGGGGGCAGCCACCTCTCCATCATACCCAGAGGTGAGATGCTTCTTTCTTCATAGATGCATGCAGACTGCAGTCCAATAATACTTTGTGCTTATCTCAAAGGGCCTTAAATAGAGAGCCTCATTAAAATCTCATGGCAGCCTCATGAAATATACAAAAGATTTTATGCTCCATATTTCAAAGAGAGAAACTGAGTCCTGAAAGGTTGGCTCAGTAGCTCACAGTTAACCAGTAACTGAAAGGCCCAGAAATCCATATTTATTCTGACTGCCTCTGCCTTTCTTCTCCTTTCTCCATTCTCTTTCACCAAATTACCCATTTAATGGAAAGCCTTTCCTCTAAGATCTGAAACAAGACAAGGATGCCCACTTTCACCACTGTTATTCAACATTGTACTGGAAGTTCTAGCTAGAGCAATCAGACAAGAGAAAGAAATAAAAGGCATCCAAATTGGAAAGGAAGAAGTCAAATTATCCTTATTTGCAGACAATATGATCTCATATCTAAAGAAACCTAAAGACTCCACAAAAGAACACTTAAAACTAATAAACAAATTCAGGAAAGTTTCAGGATACAAAATCAACACAAAAAAATCAGTAGCATTTCTATATGCTAACAGCAAACAGTCTGAAAAACATACCAAGAAAGTAATCCCATTTACAATAGCTACAAATAAAATAAAATACCTAGGAAAAAACTTAACCAAAGAAGTGAAAGTTCTCTACAATGAGAACTATAAAACATTGATGAAAGAAATTGAAGAGGATACCAAAGAAAAGGAAAGATATTCCATGCTCATGGATTGGAAGAATCAATATTGTTAAAATGTCCATATTACCCAAAGTAATCTACAGATTAAATGCAATCCCCGTCAAAATACCAATGACATTCTTCATAGAAATAGAAAAAAGAATTCCAAAATTTATATGGAACCACAAAAGCCATCCTAAGCAAAAAGAACAAAACTAACTTCAAATTATACTACAGAGTTGTAGTAACCCAAACATATTACCTGACTTCAAATTATACTACAGAGTTGTAGTAAACCAAACATCATGATACTGAAATAAAAACAGACTCATAGACCAATGGAACAGAATAGAGAACCCAAAAATAAATACATACATCCATAGTGAACTTATCTTAGACAAAGTTGCTAAGAACATACATTAGGGAAAAGACAGTCTCTCCATTAAATGTTGCTGGGAAAACTGGATATCCATATGCACAAGAATGAAACTATACCATTACCTCTTGCCATATACTAAATAAAATCAAAGTGGATTAACGACTTAAATCTAAGACCTGAACCTATGAAACTGCAAAAAGAAAACATTTAGGAAGGGGTTCAGGACATTGGTCTGGACAAAGGTATCACTCAAGAAGAATGATTCCCCCAGAGCACAGGCAACCAAAGCAAAATTGGACAAATGGGATCATATCAAGCTAAAACACTTCTACACAGCAAAGACAACAATCAACAAAGGGAAACAACCCACAGAATGGGAGAAAATATTTGCAAACTACCCATCTAACAAGAGAATAATAACTAGAATATATAAGGAGCTCCAACAATTCAATAGGAAAAAGTCAAATAATCTGATTTGAAATGGGCAAAAATCTGAATAGACATTTCTCAAAAGAAGACGTACAAATGGCCAACAGATATATGAAAAAATGCTCAACATCATTAGTCATCAGAGAAATGAGAATTAAAACTACAATGAGATATCATCTCACCCCAGTTAAAATGGCTTTTATCAAAAAGACAGGCAATAACAAATGCTGGAGAGGATGTGGAGAAAGGGGAACCCTCATATACCATCAGTGGAAATGTAATTGCATAACCACCACGGAGAACAGTATGGAGGTTTCTCAAACAACTAAAAATAGAACTACCATAAGACCCAGCAAGCCCACTGCTGGGTATATCTCCAAAAGAAAGGAAATCAGTATATCAAAAAGATATCTGCACTCCCATGCTTACTATAGCACTATTCACAATAGCCAAGATTTGGACTCAACCTAAGTGTCCATCAACAGATGAATGGATAAAGAAATTGTGGCATATATACACAATGGAATATTATATAGCCATAAAAAGAATGAAATCCTGCCATTTGCAATAACATGAATGGAACTAGAGAACATTATGTTAACTGAAATAAGCCAAGCACAGAAAGGCAAATCTCACATGTTCTCACTCATATGTGGGAGCTAAATATTAAAACAACTGGTCTCATGGAGACATAGAGCAGAATGATGGTTATACAAATGTCTTAGGGGATGACCTTTCTCATCAAATAGAATTTTTTTCACTTTATAAAATGATTCCCCGTGGGAGTCATCCATTACTGTTGAGCTTTCCTGGTACATTTTTTAAAATTAAATTAAATTAAATTAAATTAATTTCATTTCATTTCATTTTTGAGCCAGGGTCTTTTTTTATTGCCCAGGCATGAAGGCAGTGGCATGATCATAGCTCACCGTACCCAGTACATTTAAATATCGTCTTATAGATCTTCACTTACTGAGAAAACTAAGGAAGCGAGAGGGCAATGAAACTTTAGGTGAAGCGTCTGTCAGTGAGAGCTGAAGAGCAGTTGGAGATTGAGACAGTTTCTGAAGTGATGGTGTGAGCCAAGGAGTATAGAATGGATTCACAAACACACAACTCACATGCAACTTCAGGGGCCATTTGCGCTTGTGTAGAGTGAGCCCTGCCTGCAGCCGTGTAAACCCAGAGGTGTAGAACCCCTTAGGGCCTTTATGGAGTCCCCCTGGGCTAAGGGGTCTGCCTTGGCACAGAAGGAGTCAAATAGCCTTCTAGAACTCATTTTCCCTGGGGGCGACAGCTGCAGTGGTCAGGGTGTCAGGAGGGCTGTCGGTGATGGGTAGGGTGAGGGGCTGTGGAGCCTGTGTTGTAATTCCGGATGGACTGGACTGTCTCCTTCCCCAACCTGTCGTGGCTGGGATTCAGGAGCAGGAGTCACTTCTGTGCTTATAATTTGCCTGCCTTTCCTGACATGCCCTCTTGGGAGGGAGTGTGCGCTCTTGAGGGCATAACAAAAACAAACCTGAGTTCAAATTTAGGCTCTGCTCTTTCTTAGTTCAGAGAGCCTGGACAAGACTCCTAACCTCTCTAAACCTTAGGTTCTGCATATGAAAATGGAGAGAGTAATTAATTACCTCGTAAGGGGGTAGTCAGGCTTAGAAAGGAAGGCTTAGTTTTGTAAAAGATTTGCATACAATAGGCACTCAGAATTAGTAGCTATTATTTTTCACTGGAAGAGAGGCTGAAATCCTCTGGGGGAAAGAGAAAAGGCTGCATCAGCCAAACTGGGTTGTGTGTGTATTCGGGGGAACTTCAGTAAAAGGCGGATGGGTTGTGGGTTCCCACTCCCCCACACCCTGCCCTGTGCCCAGGCCCGCATCCTCAGCCCTTGGGGGAAGAGTACCAGCCTACCAGCTGCTGTGCTGTGCAGTCTGCCTCAGCCTGGGAACTTTGCATCAGAAGCATCGAGTCATCAGCTAGGCACACCCAGGAGGTGGTGATGCAAAGAAACGGGGTCGGGTCAGCGGTGGCTGTCTTGCATCCGGTTCCCAGCGGGGTGTCTGGGGAGTTTCTGCACTGGCCTGGAGCTGCCAGCTGTCTAGCCCTCAGCCCTAACACCTGTCGGGTCCTCATCAAAGTGGTTTTGCAGAGGGATTTTCGGTTACTGAGCCTTCCTGTGTTCTTGTCTGTGTTGGGACTCCCCAGAAAGTCTGGGGCTACCCTAGACTCCTTACATAATTTTTTTTCCTCTTTATTTCTGTTCTTATCAACAGAAACTGGTTTAATCCCCTTCCCAAACTATGTTATTTAAAGTAGTTCTCCTTTCACTCTCTTCCTGTACGGTGTTAATCACCATTGGCAATTATTTTACCAATTTGAACTTGATCATTATCTGTCTTCCCTTCCAGAATGTAGGCTAACCGAGGGCCCTCTCTGCCCTCTCTGCCATCCTCACCCGCCGGGCTCCTACGAGCTGCTTGGCCGAGGGTAGCAGGTAAGCAAGCCCCCAGATGCTGGAGCCAGGCTGCCTGGCTTTAAATCATGGCTCTACCACGGTGAATTTAACAGTTCCTATGTTCAGCTGTGAGAATTAAATGAGTTAATATGTGTGAGGAGCACCTGGCCCATAGTGTTCGTGAATGAATGCACCTAGGAGAAATTCAGATGAGAATAACAGCTGTTTGTCAGGATTTTAAGATCTTTGTCCCATCACCTCAGCCTCCCACACTCTGGGAGTGACCCTCTCCCTAGGGTCGGGCTGAAAGTTTGCCAGATTGTAATTTGGGGTCTGTTGGGTCACAGAACGAAGGGGCCAGTCTTCGATGTGATGCTCTCCTTCAGAGCGCTTTATGCCATTCCTGTTTTGTGATAGAAGCATCCCACACCTGGGGCTCAGAGCCGGGGAAGTGGAGCTTCTCTGAAACCAGTGGGTCGTGGAGACCCCCCCAGCAGCCTCTCCCCGTCTTCCCCCAGCCTGCCAGGACCAGCGGGACCGCCACTGCTTCCAGGAAGGGCTGCTGCTGCTGGGAGCCCGGGCTGCAGAGCATGCAGGATCATCAGAGCGGAGCATCCCACCGGACGGCGCTGGGGACGGGCAGCCAACCCAAACACCGCATTCCCGGATGACTGCTCTTCTCTGCTAGGCACGTGTTTCTTTTTCCATGGCCTCGGCTTTTCCAGAGCAGAGGCCTGGGGGTCGCGTGTGTGCACTGCGCAAGCTGACTGATGGCGCAACCCACCCTGGGGCCGCGAGCCAGCTGCAGATATTTGCTGCTCTATTTTAAGATTCCCAGTCCTGTCTGTTTCCCAGCAGTTGTCACTCGGTCAGAGGAAAGGGAAAGCGGGGGTGGGAGAGAACGAGGCCCCAGCCACAGGCTGGGTGGAAATTCCATCCTTTAAGGCAGCATGACCCCTCCTGCCACCCAACACCGAGTGACTCAGAGTTCTTCACAGTCAGGGCAAAGTCTTGCTTATTTTAATAACAAAAATAAGGATAGTGCCGCACTGTTTGCATAACATCTTACACTTCTCAGAGCACTTTCAAACCCTTTCCTCCTTTTGTTGGTTAAGACAGACATTATTACTCCCTGTTTGCTAGTGAGAACACTGAGGCACAGAGAGGTTAGCGATTGCACGTGGTCACACAGCTAGTGAATCATAGAACCAGTCACAGAGGCTGGATCTCCTGAGTTTGAAGCTACATTATCATTCAGTAAATAGCCGTGTATTTTCTTTCCTCCACCCATAGTGCCTTTTCTGCGCTCACGAGCACCCGTGTTATGGAGAATGAAGCACGCAGGGGGACTGTGTGGGAACTCCGGTGACTGACCTCCTACTCCTGTGGCTGATGGCTCCTCAAATACAGCCCCTTAGGAGAGGACATTCATTCATGCAAACAGTTATCGAGCGCCTACTGTGTGCGGCCACTGTGCTTTTAAGCACATAATTCATAATTACAATAAAACATGATAAGGTTGTTGGCAAATACACAATATCAGGGAGAGAGAGAGGTAATTCACATTGTCAGGGGGCTATGAGGAACCCTTTAAAGCTTCCCCCCCAACTTTTTATTATATAGATTTTCAGACATCCAGAATAGCTGAAAGAATGGTTACAATGCCTATTACCTAAATTGAACCATTGCTAGCATATGTCATATTGGCTTTATCTCTCCAGATATATAAATAAGTAGACATAGACATACAGATACATGCAATATATGTAGACATACAGCAGAAGCATTTGGAAGAAGGTGAGGGGTGGTCAGTCCTAAATATTTCAGTATGCATTTTCTAAGAACAAGGACATTCAAAGAGGTGAATTTTGAGTTGGTTCTTGTCATCAATAAACTCTGATGAATAGGAGTTTATTGGACAAAAGGTGAAGGTCATTCCAGGTGGTGGCAACACTGTGTTCAGAAGCAAATGGGTGAACAACACGGAATACGCAGGGGAAAGGCTGTGGAGTGTGATAAGACAAGGGCTTGGGAGCAGCTGCAAGAGGAGGTGGGAGCAGCCAATTGGAACCGGACTGTGCGGGAGCTGGACAGTCCTGACAAGGAGTTTCAATGTGACCTTTGGGGAGGTGAGAGACGCGGGGGGCGTTGAAAGAGGGATGGCGTGCTCTGATTTACCTTTACTGACAGCAGAGCAGGTAGGATGGGTAAGACGCAGAGGTGGGTTAGGATGTGAGAGGCTGAGAACAGGGGTTGTGTGGATGAGGGAGAGGATTCCAGAGGTCAGATTAGATGGGACTTGGAGACTGATTGGAAACAGGAGGGAAGAAAGTGAGGGATCATTGATGATGATATGGATTTCTTTCTGAAGCAACTGAATAGATGTATTAATGCCATTAATCAGTGCCACTAATTAGTCAAGTGTGGTGATGTGTACAAGACACTGAACTAATTTTGGACAAATTAAGTATGAAGACATCGAATATGCAGGCAGAGATATGGTCTGGAACTCTAGTAGGGACCGGAGAGCTAGGTTGGGGGGCCACATGCATAGAGAGGAGTGACTGACTGTGGCATGGGAAGAGAGAGGGTTCAGGCACGACTCCGGGCAGCACTTACGTTGCCGGGACAGACAGGAGACAAGAGGGCGAAGAGCCAGTGTGGCCATGCCTACCTGGCAGCATCCACCGAGCATTAAATTAGCTCATGTGTGTGAAGTTCCACACTCTAGGCCAGGCCTTGGTACCTGCTGAATAAGTGGAAGTACCACTGTTAGAGAGGAGGGATGTTTTAGGTCAAGAGAATGGTCCCCCAAATTGCCAATTTAAACTGCCAAGAGTGACAGTACCTAGACTGTCTTGAAACTATAGCTAGGAAGCTGAAAGTCCTTTTCCTCTGCTCCCTCTGACCCCTTTCAAGAATTGAAGACTAGACTGAACTATAAGGGAAGGTAAACATTCATTTCACGAGTGCTCTTGGAGCTGGGGATGTGAGCATTTCAGAACTCAGGGCAGGTGAAGAACTTTCTGCCAATCTGGGAGCTGGGGCTGGGGGCCGTCTGCAGAATGAGTAACTAACTGCATGGACAGTGCAGTCAGATGCCCCATTATCAAATCCCAGCACTGGCCTTCTGTCCCTTTCAAAATTTACCTCTCTATGCCTCAGTTTCCCCGTCTGTAAAATGACAGTCACGGTACCTTCTTCAGAGGTTAGTGTGAGGATGAAATGAGAGGAGGACTATGATAACCACAAATGCAGAGCACTGAGGAAGTGCTCCCTAATTGTTAGCAACTGCTGTTGCTCTTACTGCAGACATAGGGGTTGGGAAGCCTGAGGCTTTGGATCCAGAAGGTTCCTCTGTGGCTGCGCTTGGAGCGGCACAGGCAGAGACGGCTGGCGGGGGAGGAGCGGCTCACCCGGCTCAGTCACACAGCTCCCCGCGTGTCTCCCCCCGCTCAGATGTGGGGCCCATCAGGGAGAGCTCATTCTTTCTCTGCAAAACATCACGCACCCCCTGCTGTGCTCTTCCCTCGTCCACCTGGGCCTGTTTCTAGGACAGCTGCTGTGTCAGGGGCTGACAGCCCAGGAGCTGGTGAAAGGGCCACCTGTCCCCACGGCTCTCTCTCGCCTTCCTCTCCCTACCCCAGCTCTGCCAGCCCAGCCTCCCGGCCGCTCACACGTCTAACCACGTTTCTCCCTCTGCTCAAGCGTGGTGGGCGCACTGTGAGAGGCTCGTTCCCTCACAACTTGTCAGCCGCATCACAGCTGGTGCTGGTGCCTTGGTGAGCCTCTTGTTTTCCTGTAAAACCGCTTTTCTTCTGTGCCCCTGGACTCGGGCCCTCCCCAGCCCCACCGCCCAGTCTACCTAGCGACACGGGGGCTCGCGGCATGTGACCCAAAGGAGGGGAAGGGGCTGCATAGAGCGCAAGTCCCTAAGTCTCCGGAGATGGCACAGTCCCTCCCGTGGCTGTGACCTAATGTCTCTGCACCTGTGTGTGTGTGTGTGTGTGTGTGTGTGTGTGTGATGCTCACATGTTGGGCTCACTATTCCTGGGGTTTTTAGTCTCCTGTGTGGCCTAGGGAAGCACCTAGAAATCCCTGACTAGGACGGTATGGAGAAGGGGTCTGAAGTGGCAGCTGGGGTCCAGTGGGAGAGCTGCTCAGAGGCCAGGGGACATGGCCTGGAGGAGCCCTGGGTTTGGGCCTTTTGGACAGAACTGGGTTTTGATCCTGGCACCCCTGCTTACTAGGTGTGTCCCTGGGGAGATTACTTACCCGCCCCCCGCCCCCCCCCCCGCCATGTCCGGTTTCCCGTCTGCAGAGGTAATGCCCATAAGGCACTCAGCCACATGTGGGATCATGGAGGGCCCTAAAAATGGGAGCTCTCCTTTTTCTAAGACAGAACCTGGAACAGGGCCAGGCGATAGTGGCCCAAGCCAGCTGAAGTCTTACTCCCAAACACAGAGCTGGGTTGGCCACAGCGTCTCCCTAGCACATGCCTCCGGAATACCCGGGAGAGGGGAGGAAGGTGGCAGGATGTGCCGGGGGCTTTTTGCACTAAAGGCCTTCAGAGGGGCCGGGAGCGCTGGCACAGGTACCATGTGTGATTGATGCCTTGTTTCCATCTCTAGCTGGTCTCTGGACCGCTGATGTCTGCTTGACCCTTCCCTGACTTCGCTCCAGTTTGCTCTGTACTGGAGAGGCTGCAAGCCACAGGAGGAGGGACGTGTCAGGGGCGTACATAGTAATAATTTCCCTGCATAATCCAGCCCATCTGGAACCCACTTCCGGGAAGTTCATGGTTGAAGCTTGACTGAGAATACCTACAGTCCAAGGGTTCTGGGGAGGCAGGGTTGATGGTGAATCTCCAGGGATACTCAACACATCTAGAGAGGCATTCATTCATTCCTTATTTAATGAGCACCTATACGGTGTCAGACAATGTTTTAGGCACCATGATTTGGGGTTCCAGGCCTCCCTGGAGGTATTTTGGACCCAAGTAAGCTCTCACGTCCTAAAGGCAGCTTTCCGGCTGGGAGAGCATACTGAGTGCCTTTGGAACCGAGGATGGTCTAATTTGCTGTTTCCCAAGAAATGTGGGTGGGTGGGCTGGGACTTACACAGCTACTCACAGAGGTTTTCCTCTTGAGGGTAGGTTGTTTGCAGAGTCTTCCCGGAGAGCAGGGTGCTTTCTCCCTGCCCACAGCATCACATGTCAGCACCAGCTGTCGCCCTGGCTGGAGAATGTGGTCAGAATCCCTCCTGTGCTCCTAGACCGGCGGCATCTGTGGGATTTCCCCCAGTGCCACAACCCAGGGTGCGGCACCTGCCTGACTTTCCAGTTCTGAAATCAAAAAGTGCTCGTTCCCCAGCCTGCAAAGGAATAGGGCATTGGCAATATAAACATTTCCTCTGAGTTACTTGCAAATCCCAGGCCTCACTCTTTCCCCCCTCTTTCATTCTGCCTGGCTTCTCAGGGCCCTGGAAAATTATTAAATAAGGAGGACCCAGAATTTGATAAACCTTGTTTCTAAGTCTTAGTGAATGAAAGTGACACGCTCTCAGAAAAATGACATGCGTGACAAAGGTGAAGTAGGGGGTGGGGAGGTACAGTGAGAAAGAGGAAGCATCTAGGAATACAGGGTTCTTAAGTAATTCTCTCACTTTGGAAAAGGCAGTGCTAAGATGAGACGGGCCGGTGTACTGCCAGTGATTTAGTTGGTGCTTTAGGGAATGCACCAATGTGATGGCGGGGGGTGAGCAGGTGTGTCTACAGGTGAGGGTAGAGGTGGCACGGGGCAGGCAAGCACAGGGAGAGGCTGAGGAACCTGGGCACTAGCAGTCAGGGAGAGTTCAAGGGCCTGGAGGCAGGTGGACGGTTGGGGCAGGGTGGGGTGAAGCAGCCATTGCAGCCAGGCAGACAAACCCACATGTATCTGGCCACAAAATGCCAAGCTCTGGGCCAAGCCAGCATGTGGGGACCAAGAAAGCGTAAACACCAGAGGGCCAGGCTCCACCCACCAGCAATCAGGGTCCCAGGAGGATGGGGAGGAACAAAGGTCTTCAAGGCCCAACACATCCCAGAGACTTTGGGAGCTGCAAGGCTGGCTCCCTTAGCTGCCCCCGGGCTCCCTGCCAGGTGGGGGCCTTGATCTTCCATGAGCAAGGGGGGATGGGAAGGCATGGGCTGGAAAGGGTAGCAGGGGAACGCAGAGCTGAACGCTAAGTTTTCCTCCAAAGAGAAATAAAAGCCAGATGTCAACCAAGGGACCTTAGCAGAGAAAGGGGCTCTCCACAGCCACCCTGGGGAACTGCATACGCAAGGGACAGGGAAGTGAAGCAGCAGGAAAATCCAGAGCCGGTGACGACATCACAGCTAAGGGCAAAGACAGAAAGTGGAAAATGTGAATGGGGAGAGAGGAATGGAGTGAGTAAAGAAGAGGGTAGGGAGAGGATACAGGAGACAGACAAGACAGAAGGATGAGTTGTTGTGGCCTGTCATTATTCCCCAAGGATGTGCTTCATTTTCTCATAGTGAACCAATCTGAGTTCTAGAAAATGTAAGCAAGCTGACATGGTGTATGCTTAGGAACACAGGCTCTGGAGTTGGACTATCTGAGATCAAAACCCAGCTCCAACACTTTATTATAACTTTGTGGCCATAGGCAAGCTACCTAACCAACCCCTGCCACAGTTTACTCAAATGTTAAATGAGGACAATATGTGACCCATCTTATGAGTGTAATGGTGAGAACTGAAAGAGATACTTCAGGTCAAATCCCACAGAACAGAGCCTGGCACATAGTAAGTGTTCAATAAATGTTAGCTTTTATTATTTGTGTTGAAACATAAGCCGTCTACCCAGCCAACATTTATCATATGCTGAACTGAGCATGGTGCTACGGGCTGAAGACAAAAAGATGCCCGAGGCAATGGTCCTTACCCTCCAGGAGTTCACAGAGGAAACAGACTGCAAATCAGTTCTAAGGGTGACTTCAAGACAACAGAGGAATGAACAAGGCACAAGGAATGGCTCAAAGAAGGGCCTGGTCAACTCTGGAGATGGGTTGGGGTGGGGGGGATTAGGGAAGGTATAAGCGAAGAAAAGATACTTGGGCTAGGTCTCTGTCAACAGAAAAGAAGCCAAACTCTGTAAAATAATTTTAAAGAGATTTATTCTGAGCCAAATTTGAGGACCATGACCCGGAGCCACACCCAAGAGGCCTTGAGCAAGTGGACTGGCTGTGATTGGGTTACAGTTTGGTTTTATACATTTCAGGGAGACAGGGGTTACAGGTAAAGTCATAAATCAATATGTGGAAGCCATACATTGGTTTGGCCCCCAAACGTGGGCCATCTCGAAGAGGGGAGAGGCTTATAGGTTATAGGTGGGTTTAAAGATTCTTTGACTTGTAATTGGTTGAAGACATGAAGCTTTGTCTAAAGCCTTGGAACGTTTTAAGATAAGGAGCTGTTAATCAGAGACAAGCCACAGGACGTATATTTGGTGTATAAATTGAAGACCTGGTTTGTCTTGCATACCTTTAGGCCTGTTAATGGGTTACAAAGGGTGTCTCCAAGAAGGGAGGGGGGCATGATGAGGCATATCTGACTCCCCTCCTCCTGGCAGGCAATTTAGTTTTAGGGTATCTCCTTGGCTAAGAGGGGGTCCATTCAGTCAGCCAGTGGGCAGGGTGGGGCAGGAGGGAGCCTTAAGATTTTTATTTTAGTTCACAGTCTCAAAAATAGGGATAAGAGTCAACACCAATCTACAGTTCTGGGACTCAGACTATTGGTTGTCTCTGTTTTGGGGTGTTACTGGCAGGACGGGGCATAAGGGAGTGATGGAAGTGTTCTGTAGCATGACTGGGTATTGGTTACATGGGTGTACACACTTGTCAAAACTCTCGAACTATACATTTAAGATCTGTACATTTTGTTATTTGTAAATTACATCTCAATATATATAAATAAAATTATTTTATTGGAAAATATTTTTTAAATGAGTAGTACAAAGAGGAGAGGGACCTTCAGGCCAAGAGAATCTCATGCTCAGGGTTTGCTGGGCTGCATGGTGCCCAAGGTCACCTGCCAGCTGCTGAATCTGGCTGGGATTAAAGGATGTGAGACCTGATGTTAGAGTGGCATCCTCCAAGCCTGACAGGGAGGGAGGGAAGAAGAGAAGAAACCAGAGAGGACGAATACGGCAGCAAAGTGACCTGCACAGAGCCCTAAAGGACAATCAGGGAGAAACAGTCATTTCCTACACCCAAGCTGGACTGGGTCAACTTCTCCTGCCCAGGAGGAGAGGGTGCCTGAAGATTTTGCCATGACCCTGCGGGGAAATGTCCCCAGGGACTGTCTATTTTGATTCTGCTGGGTGACCATTGTCTTCTTACTTAGCCAATTGCCTCAGGATACATGTTGCCCCTGCTAAGTTTATGCTCCTAAACCTAAAAGTGGCATCCAATCGCGCTCCACAAGCCTAAGTGCTTCTGCCAGCATTTAAGGAATTCGAAAATCTTTCTGTACCTTTGCTGTACCTCAAAACTACAACAGCTTCCCCTAGCTGTTTCTCTCTCTCCAAGCATGCTCCTTCCTACCTGTCCTGCATCCAACCCCCACCGGCTCCCATGGCTGCTAAAACCCTCCCACTGCTTTTTCAAAGCTGCCAACCCTCTCTGATCAGCCTCTGCCCTCGACATCTGTTCCAGGGACAAACAACCGTTTCCTTTCACTTTTCCCCTCCCCACCACGTACATTGTTCTGTTCCCTCAGCTAGATTGTAAGGTCCTTGAAGTCAGGGAAGAGCCTTAAACGTTGCTGTTTCCCGATCAACTTGGGAATATAGTAAATTCTTAAGAAATATCAATTCTGGTAGATTGACGTTAGAATCTGAAGGAGCCGGACTACTCTGGGAATGATCTTGAGCTGAATCACCCACCAAAGCAGTGTTTTCACCTCCCCTAACCGTTTTCAGTAGACAAAGATCCCATCTGGGTCTGGACTTCTGCCTCCTTGGAAGGGGTGGTGCTGGGGGTCGGCGGACTGAGGGCGACGAGAGGCAACGTGGCTGGGCACGTGGGACATTTCATTGTGACCCCAGCTTTGCCCATATTGTTGACCCCAGATGACCCAGGGCGCAGAGCCGTGTCCCTACCCGCCGTCCATTAAAGAGATCCCAGCTGCACTGGGAGTGCTGGGGAAAATGAGGTCAGCTTTTGTCCAAGCCAGCGCAATTCACAAGTGAGCTCAACCTGCTGGGTTTACAGCAACTGTCGCGTCATCCCGCATTACTGAAATTGCAGAGATGAACCAACCTGCTGGGAAGAGAATTTGGGATAAATCATGAACTTCAAAAAGTTTCTGCCTGGAAACCGAAGAGGTAACCATGGCGACCGAGAGGCAGGTTGAACTCAGAAAGGGCGCTTCATCTTGAGCAGGGAGCTTTGTGCTCTCCGATTTGCCCTTCTGCACACCGAACTGTGCATCCGTCCCTTTGTCTCTTTGGCTTTCTTTGTCGGACATGAGAAAGCACCAGCTCGGGAATCAGGAGCGAGGGCTCAGTTTCCAGCTGTTTTCAATTCCAGCTGCACTTCACGAAGGGAGCCTCAGGCATTGATATTTTGTTGTATGTATGCAAAATGGAAATGTAAAACCTCCTCTGGCTTATTCACAGGGATGCAGGAATGGGAAGGTTTGAGGAGATTCTCTGAATAATTACTATTATTGTTTTCATGTGACCGGCATCCAGACCGATTCAAACACACAGTGTTAATGCGGTGAGGATGAGACTGCCGCATGCGGAAAAGCAACACCCACATCCCCACCTGGCAGCTGCATAGTAAAAGCGTGCCTTGCACGAGCAGCACCAGGTGAAACAACAACCCTCACCTCGCCTGACCAACGCCTCCAGCAGAACGTCCTGCTGACAGGCTGGGGCGGGCTGCTTTGTCATGTGGACAGGGACTGTGCTGAGAAACTCGTGTGCAAAAACACATCCTCCCATTGCCTGGCGGCACACCACTGCCCCACTCCCAACCTTTGCCTGTCCCCAATCCCTGCCCCACAACATCGCAGCCCTGTGCTTGTGAGACAGGAAGAAGAGGAACCTAGGCGGGTGAGACAGGGCAAGGGTGGGATGCTGGCATGAGAGACGGCCCTGCAACAGGAGGAACAGCTGCCGCACCGGCCTGCTGTCCACGGACCAGCCAGGAGGTTCGGCAAGGGGACCAGCTCTGGCTCTTCAGAGTGCTTGTGTTTTGACTAACTAGGTCAGCTCCTGCAGGCCCTGGCTTAACAAGGGACTCTGCTTTGACAAACGGTCCCACACAGTGTTCTGATTTGGTTCTCTGTTGCTCCAGCAGCCTCACCCACTATCTCACAGGCCTCCCTCTCCCACTTCCCCCATTGCGGTTTCTTTCCTTTCCTTCCCTGTCGCCTTTTCTCAGCCTTCTCACTGAGCTGTCAGGTGGGGAACCTCCTCTCCTCCCCTCGTTTCTTTCTTTTCAGACCTTTGACTTCCAGAAACATAGAGCAGGACGCGCTGAGGAGTAGTGACTCTTAGAAACGCCCCTTAGGAAATAAAAACCTACACTATATTCCAAATGAGGCAGAAAAATCTCATTATTTTTCTTTTCTTTTTTTTCTGAGACAGAGTCTCACTCTCTTGCCCAGGCTAGAGTGCTGTGGCGTCAGCTTAGCTCATAGTAACCTCAAACTCCTGGGCTCAAGTGATCCTCCTGCCTCAGCCTCCCAAGTAGCTGGGACTACAGGTGCGAGCCATCATGCCCGGCTAATATTTTGTCTCTATTTTTAGTTGACTGGCTAATTTTTTTTTTCTATTTTTAGTAGAGATGGGGTCTCGCTCTTGCTCAGGCTGGTCTCGAACTCCTGACCTCAAGTGATCCTCCCACCTCGGCCTCCCAGAGGGCTAGGATTACAGGTGTGAGCCACCGCGCCCGGCCTAGTTTTCTTTATTGTCTAGTAATGCCAGTACCCCTATTAAGTAAAACTAAAAGCTAACATTTATTGGCTGCTGATCATGTGTTGAGCACTGTTCTCACTTTACGTGTCACTGGGGATGCTGTGGCATGCCATGCAGATCCCCTCTTTGGGACTGTGGCTGTCATCTCCCAGCATGTTGTCTGCTATAGGCTCTCTCCTGGAGTTGCTCTCGACAAAGGGAGATGGGTGGCTTAAGGTTAGGCCATCTTTTGGGGCAGCTGCTTCGCTGCTAAAGCCAGTCCCCATGCTTCAAAGGTAGACAGTTCTGAAAGGCCAGCTGTGCCCCAGAGCAGCCTCTGGGGCCAGCTGGGTCTCTGTTGAAATGGCATAGCCTTCAGCTCCTCCCTCTGCCCAACCCCGATTCCTTCACTCCCTCAGAGTTCCAAGAACTCTCCCCAGTAAACCTGCCGCGTGCAAGTCTCTGCCTCAGAGTCTGTTTCCCGGGGAACTTAAACGAAGAATTAACTTACTCAATCCTCACAACAACCTTATGAGAAAAGTGAATCAGTGTTCTCTTCTTAGAGACAAGGAATTAAGGCATGGAAAGGGTAAGAAGTTTGCCACCGTCTCCCATCAGTAACTGGCAGAGCCATGACTTGAAACCTGAAAATCTAGCTCTAGACCTGGTACCATTAACCTCACATGCAGCCTCTTAATAGCAATCCCAAGGGGTGTTGGGGGAGCCCTTGTGGTAAGATGAGGAGGGAGGCAGGGTATTTATAATCTTCATCTCAGAGACGGAAACACTGAGCTAGCAGCTGCTTAAACCCAGGATCATTCGCCAGTTAGAGATGGAGGGATTCTAACTTTTTTTTTTTTCCGGCGGTGGGAAAAAAGCATGGTATATTGACATTTGAATTCTGGCACCAACGCTTACTGGCTGGATATATTTAAGCAATTTATTTACCTGAGGCTTAGGTTATGCGCCCGGCACACAGTAGGTGTTCAATGAAATCGTCACCCCTCCCCCCACATGTCTGCTATTTCCAACTCTGATCTTGTGCAAGTCTCTTTAGCTTTCTGATTCTCAGTTTGCCTCAATTATAAAAAGATGATGAGGATGCTGGAGAGCTTACTCAGCCCTGTGTGCGCTGGGGTAGGGGCACTGTAAGTGGTAGTTATCAGCATAATCATGACGCTGTTTTGCCCGAGTCGCACCCCGTGCTCCGGTCCTTCAGAACCCACCAGGCTCAGAGTTTCCTGTGACTGACACCCTGTGCGCCTCCCAGACCCCCCCCCCCCACGCAAACCCTCCTGACACGGCTGTGTCGGTTTCCTGCTTTTGCTCAAAGTCGGCGGGGTTTTTTTCCTACTAAACTGGCACGTCCCGTCTGCCAGCCACTTCTCTGTCGCTTCTGCGTCCCCAAGCCGGCGGCCCGGCGGAGGAGGGGACAGTCCCGCGGGGCTCTGGCCCCTGCCGGGAAAGTCTCGCCCCGCCCCGTCGGGCTCCGGGCCCCGCCTCCGCCTCGGCGGCGCCCCGCCCCGCCCTCCGATTGGTCAGCGGCGCCCGGCCCGGCCCGCCCCCTCCGAGGGGATAAAAGCCGCGGCGGCGCCGGCTGGTCGCGTGCAGACTGGCAAGCCCTGTCGCCGCTGACGGGCCCCCCTGCTGCTGCCGCTCTTTGCTTCCTCGCGCTCGCGGAGCCCACAGCAGCCCGCCACCATCCTCCCCACGACGTGCTGCCCGGCGCCCGCAGCCATGTGCCGCACCCTGGCCGCCTTCCCCACCACCTGCCTGGAGAGGTAAGAGCCTGTCCAGCTGCCCCTAGAAAGTCCAAGTCCCACCAACTCTTAGACAGTGGCGCTGGCGGTTTGGGAACGAGAGCGGGCAGGGAGATGGGGCGCTAGAGACTTGAGTGGAGAAGTAGAGGCCAACGTGGTGCCACGTGCACCAGGAGCAAAGAGAAGGGAAGCAGAGGGCCGGCATCTTGCTGCTGTCCCCACCCTCTGACAAACCGCAGTCTTTCTCAGTGCCCTGCTGAAGACCCGGCGGCAGGAAGACCACGTTGGCATCTCCAGGCAGAACTGAGTGTGCCCGTTTCTTAGGCACTGGGTTTTCATTCCACAGCCCAGAGCTAGGAGCGTGGCCTCCTCTGCCCCTGGGAAGGCAGGGAGGTGTTTTTTGGGGTCCCTGCTGGTGAGGGTGTACCCACTTCACAGGGGGGGACAGCTTCCAGTCCTTACCGGAGCTGGTGGCTGGAATGAGAAGGTAAAAATGAAGGCAGGAGTCAGTTTCCACACAGTTCCAGAAATACTCCTGACAAGCCTAGAGGATGCTGATCTGCCTTCTGCTAATTCAACAGGCACAAAGACACATCCGTGTGACTTAAGTAGGAAAAAGCCTATCTATGTAGTGCTGAAAGTTCAGGAAGTGTAAGATCTACCAAGGCACAGCTCCAAAATTGCTTCTGTTGCTTGGGGGTTGATGATACTAACGAGAGAAGCAGGGTTTGGGCCTTGGGAAGTTTGGGTGGTACCAGCTAGAGCTCTTCTGGGACCCCATAAACTCCTACACACTGGTACTGCTGAGTAAACAGAGAATCGATTCTTCATGCTCATGCTTTGTCTTTCAGAGCCAAAGAGTTCAAGACACGTCTGGGCATCTTTCTCCACAAATCGGAGCTGGGCTCTGATACTGGGAGTGCTGGCAAGTTTGAGTGGGGCAGTAAACACAGCAAAGACAGGTAAGTTCTGCTGACCTGCCCAGGGCTTCTAAAGGAGAGTGAGCCAGATTTAGGAAAGGAGTCATGAGAAGGAAAAGACGAGGAGAAAATAAAGCATGCTAGGTGGACCGTGGCAAGCCCTTCCTGGAGATTGTAGTGGGACGTGTCTCTGGTCTGCTTGGCTCAGGGGCGAGTGGGTAGGTGGCTCCAGGGCTCTAAGTTCACCAACAGATGATGGCACACAGGACGTGAATGTCGAGTTACCAGAGTCCCATCTGGAGATGTCATTGGCACATGCATCCAGGGCTAGGACAGGGTCCAAGCCTAGAAGGTTGGACCTAGGGTCCAACCTAGAAGGTTCTAGGAAGGTCCCCTGCCTAGAAGCCCTTTCATATTGAGCATCAAGGGTGCCAGGCTCTGGGGTTATGGGTAGATATAATTTCTATTTATGAGGCTCTTATTTCCTTGGGGAGGTGTACAAAACAAAGCTCTGAGAGTCAAGGCAATAGAAGCAATTTTTGGACACAGAAGAGACAGCTTTAGAAATACTGACTGAGGACTAAGGGGTCCTAGGCTTCAGTTTCTGGTTGCTGAACTGTCTTCTAGAACTACGGTCCCCAACCCCTGGGCCAGGGCCGCATAGCACCACCTGTGCTCTGCAACCCCCCCAACCCCCCAGTCCATGGAAAAATTGTCTTCCATGAAACTGCTCCCTGATGCCAAAAAGGTTGGGGACCGCTGTTCTAGAAAAAAACACTGCTGACTCTAACTCCAACGAAGTTTGAGGAGTCAGCTTCAACAATCACCAAGCAAGCCTTTGTGTGAAATATGCAGCTTCAGAATTCTGGCTAGGATTGGTGCTATGCTTTGGTTTGTTGGTTTTTTTTTTTTTTTTTAAATTTTAAAATCTTGGCTCACTTTTTTTCTTTCTTCTTTTTTTAGTAGAAATTTCTCAGAAGATGTGCTGGGGTGGAGAGAGTCGTTCGACCTGCTGCTGAGCAGTAAAAGTGAGTAGGATCCTGTTGTGTCTGTCTGTGGGTGGCACGTGTGTACTCGTGTGCTTTGCAGCCAGCCAGGGATGCTGAAAGCGTGAGCAAAATAATAGTAGTAGTGATAATAATAATGATCCCCTGGTGTGCCAGTCTCTATTCAGAATACAAAGCCAGGTCCTCGTGCAAGAAAATGATGTTCTAAAAATAGAGCCATTAACTGCAATTGCTGTCCTTTCTTCCTTTCTTCCCTGCTGCCCCCCGGTCTGACCTGTTTCCTCCCCTCTCTCCGCGACTGCAGATGGGGTGGCTGCCTTCCACGCTTTCCTGAAGACAGAGTTCAGCGAGGAGAACCTGGAGTTCTGGCTGGCCTGCGAGGAGTTCAAGAAGATCCGATCGGCCACCAAGCTGGCCTCCAGGGCTCAGCGTATCTTTGAGGAGTTCATCAGCAGCGAAGCCCCTAAAGAGGTCAGAGCCCAACATGTTCCACGAGTCCCCCAGACCCTGCCTGCTCCTTCCCCGCTGAGAGTCAGGGCTAGTGGGGAGTCACCAGGGAAGGACTGGGTTAGAAGTAGAGTGGCATTATTTGGCACAGGGGCCAGTGGGCTTCTGTGGCCAGAGACTAGGAAAGCCAGGCTCTGTGCTACTCCTGAGTTCTGTTACCCTCAGACTCACCATGGGACAAGACAGGTTGGCAAGTTTTTGGGCTTCTGCCCATACCCACCTTTGTAAACCTTTTTAGAAGCTCAACCCACTTGCCAGCTGGGGAGACAAGGTCATTGTAGGGACCTTATGTAACCCAGCTCGGTCCCCTGGCTGACCTGCCGCAGGCCTGCAGGTCTGTGGTCTGGGAACCCTGTTGCAAGTCAGCCTTTCCTCCCGGCTGCCTCTGTGCCGCAGCTGCATTCAGTAAACACGGGGCCACCTGGTGGAGAGAGCAAAGTAACAACTTGCTTTTGTACTTCTGTATTTTGTTTCCTGACCACTGTTATTCATTCCATGTTATTCCGTAAGGATATACTGAGCACCAGTTACATTCAAGGCACATTTACAGTCCCTGGGGACATAGCAGTGAACAAAACAAAGTCCCTACCCTAATGGAACTTATATTCTAACGGGAGAAGATGCCCATGGCCCATTAAATAAACACATGCCAGGTGGTGCTCTGATCAAGATAAAGCAGGAACTGAGAGATAAGGAGTACCAGAGGCATGGCCTGGGAGGAGGTGAGGTCTTCTCATTTCATAAAGGGAAGTCAGGAGTGGGCTGTTTGATATATTTATGTGGAGCAGAGATATGAAAGAATTAGGAGGGAAGAACATTCTACCACAGGAAATAGCAAGTGCAAAGGCCAGAGCGTGGCTGTCATAGTCAAAGGACAGCAAGTGGCCCCTGTGGAACAGTGAGAGCAGGAGGTGAGGTCAGACAGATGACAGAAGGCCAGGTGTGGGCCTAGCAGTCACTCGGCTTTTCCTCTGAGAAGACAATAGAGGTGCTACCTGTTTTGTTTTTTCTTTTTTGTGGAGGGGACAGAGTCTCACTCTGTTGCCCCAGCTAACGTGCAGTGGTGTCATCATAACATCATAGCTCACAGCAACCTCAAACTCCTGGGCTCGAGTGATTCTCCTGCCTCAGCCTCCTGAGGAGCTGGGACTATAAGAACAAACCAGGATGCTTGGCTAATTTTTTTTTTGTAGAGACGGGGGTCTCACTCTTGTTCAGGCTGGTCTCGAACTCCTGAGCTCAAGTGATCCTCCTACCTCGGCCTCCCAGAGTGCTAGGATTACAGGCGTGAGCCACCGTGCCTGGCCCTGACCTGGGTTTTAAAAGGTGCACTCTAGCTGCTGGGTGAACAGACGATGGGTCATAAAAGTAGCAGAGAGACCAGTTAGGAGGCTCTGGCACAAATTCAGGGGAGAGATGATGATGCCTTGAACCAGTGTTGCTACGGAAGGGGTGAAAAGTCAGATTTGAGTACATTGTTAATATATTCTCATGCTAATTCTGAGAGAGTGGAGGACAGACATCGGATCAGATTGGGGACAGGTCCAGCGTGGAAAAGCTAGTTACTGATGGGCTCAGGACACCCCAGGTTCTTGATGTCCCACCTGGCAGCCTGTCCTCCCTTATCCGCCGGACCCCCCAACCCACCTGCCTCCCCCTCACCCTGTGCTTGCCCTCCTTCCCACAGGTGAACATAGACCATGAGACCCGAGAGCTGACAAGGACCAACTTGCAGGCTGCCACAGCCGCATGCTTTGACGTGGCTCAGGGAAAGACACGCACCCTGATGGAGAAGGACTCCTACCCGCGCTTCCTGAAGTCACCTGCTTACCGGGACCTGGCTGCCCAAGCCTCGGCTGCCTCGGCGTCGCTGTCTGGCAGCAGCCTGGCTGAGCCCTCACACACCTGAGCCTCCGTGCGGTGAGGAGGCCAGCGAGAAGAGAGGTCGAGTCACCCATCCCTGAGGCGGCTGCCCCCCGTGTGGGAGGCAGGTTCTGCAAAGCACGTGCGAGAGGACAGTGCAGGACAATGCCGTCCCGGCAGCCTGTTTGGAAAGCACCAGCCTCTCCTCAGATACTGTGGGACCCGATTCCACGTGCCGGGGAGGTCCCCCACTCCCAGGCTCTGTGGATAAGGGCTGACGACAAGGGGTGTGGGGCTCGCCGGGGAAAAGAACGGGGGTGCAGGCGTTAGCGCTTTTCGTCTCTGGGGAAGGAAACAGTCCAAGGTGGCCTAGGAAACGTGCGGATGAAGGGAACCTTGGAGAGGGGCACAGACCCACCCAGATCAGCTGTTTTGCCTGTTGATCGGTTGTCACGTCCTGTTTTCCTAATTCCCAGACAGTCTGGGCACGGAAGGGGAGGAGGGTGTGGAGCCTTCCCCTTCTGCCCTCCTCCCCTGCTTCTGGGCTGCCCCAGGATCCCTTAGCCTGCACTTCTTAACGCTCTTGTGTGTCCAGCCAGCAAGGCCAGCAAGCTGATGGGACTCTTGCCCCAAATGAGATTGTTACAGCTCAGACACTGGCCGGCGCATGGAGAGCCCTTAAGAGAGGCCATCTTGCTCGTGTGAGATCGTTGTCCTCCTGCAGGTGGCCCTGGCCCCGCGTTTGCAGCAGGGTCCACCTGCGAGCAGGCCTGCCCAAGGGCCTCTTGCTGGGATGTGCCCTCTCTGGGCTCTGTGCTGCCCTTGAAGGTGGGGCCTGTGAGGACACGTTGGTGGGGGGCGCGGAGGCCCCGGGAGCAGCTGTCCAGCCCTCGTGCCTGGCAGTGTGGAACCAGGGAGAAAAGAATCCTAGGAAACTGATCTCTCGGCAGTTCCTGAAAGTCCTACTGAAAGCAATATTTTTTTGTGGATACGAGAACAGGGAAAAAGATGCCCCAGGATGGAAGGGGAGCCTCAAGTTCCTTTCCTGTGGACGTGAGGGGCACCACTGGGCTGCTGGCAGAGGTGGGGCAGGGACCACAGTGGCCCTTGGACCGATGGAGAAGCCGGGAGTGAAGCTGGGGGAGAGGCTGCTGGGAAGGACGGGACTGGGAGAGTCAGAACTTGCCTGTCACCGCAGGGCACCACCAAACACATCCCAGGTGGGACCCCCTGCGCTGGGGAGGTGAATGGACTGGGGCAGCCCCTTAGGGCCCACGTAATCAACACTGTTCTCTGCACTGTGTGCTCCTCCAGGAGGAAGTTATTTAAGTATATTGTATTGTTTTGTGCCGATTGTCATATTATTTTTGTTATTGTTGGTGGTGCTGTTGCTGTTATTTATTATTGTGATTTCGGTTTGCCTCCATGGAGAATCGCAGCAGGCTGCAGCCTGGCTGTCTCCCTCTCTCCACCAGACTCTACCTCTGAACGTGCTGGGGACCTCTCAGAGCCTGGCAGGGACTCCTCACTGTTCAAATATTTATTTATTGTTGACACATGGAGCTGGTTTCCTAGATATGGATGATGTATCCAGTCACCCTTTCCCTGTTTCAGCATGTTATATTCTTGTAAAATAAAATAAAGAAACCTCAAATAGGACATCCTGTCTCCAGGGGCTGTGTGGTCAGGGGAGGAGGGGAAAGGGAAGTGGGCGGGGGGGCTAGGGATGGGCTGGGCGCCGGGAATTCCACAGGACAAGGGGGGCAGCTTCAGGGCGGAGGGAAAGGAAGGGAGCAGGTTCTCACTGTGGCTGCCCTGCTGGTGACTTCCCTTACCTGATGGCAGCCCAGCTGTGGCTTGGCCTGGGCTCAGCCCACTGTCACTTCAGCGCCCGGATCCTTTGTCCGCCTGGCAGGGACTCGGCATGTGCCACCCCAGGTCTGTCTGTAACAGGACACAGCTTAGTGCCTCTTGGTCAAGTAGCCGGACATTATCGGTTAGGGGGTGACTTTTGTGGCATTTTCACTTTTGTCTATTTTCAATTTGCATTAGTATTCTTTTATCATTTCATTTAAATCTGAGAAATTATCCTTTTATGATTTTGGAGAAGGCTCTGAGACGAAGTGCACGGAGCCACTGTGTACACGAGGTGGCTCCATTCCACGGGCCGAGAGAAGGAGAGCGTTGAGCTGTGATCGCAAGAACTGGGGATAGGTTTGCAGGGATCAAAATCTGTTCTTCCCCTGCCAATTGCCTGTTTGTTCTCCTTTCTCATCCTACCAGTCCCTCTCATTTCCCCCCCTAATAACCACTACTTAAAACAATTCTCTCTCCTCTGCAGAGTTAGGTATTTATATGGAGATCTGGAGCCGCCAGAGACTCCTTATATACTGATCTTTATCTCTCCCCTACTGTAAAGTGATCAGACTTGAGGAACATTGGGTAGAAAACCCCACAGAATCCCACCCTAAACCCAGATCTAAGGGGTGACTGCTGTGAGTTATGCCAGGAGGGATCCTGAGTTTAAGGGCCTAGGAAGGAAGACGGGGACAAGCACTGTGGCAGGCCCTGACCTCATTTAGTCCTTGAAACAGCTCTGCGAGGTAAGTTCGATCATCCTGGAATAGATGACAAGGAGGGACCTGCCGAGGGCAGCTGGTTCAAGAGTGAGCGGCAGAGAAGATCTGAACTCGGTTGTACCATGGGGGTGTCCAGTCTGCAAGAGGCGGGTGGAGGAATGTGACTGATGTGGGAAGAAGGGAGAACCCAGGGATTCAGGAGGGTATTAACACCCTCCCCTTCTTACTACTTTTCTTCCATTCTTATGCCTTTTAATATGCATTTATTGAGCGCATTTAATACAAATCAGATCCAAATGGGTGGAGTCCAGCTTCTCGTCCCCGGCATCCCTGAGACTTCCTCAAAGGAGTTTCTCCTCCTCTCCAATCTGAGCATCGTAACTGTCCCCCGCCTGGCCTTGCTACCTCGGCCTCACCCTGCAGCTGCTCATTTTCCACGCTGTGCCAAGTTTTCATCCATAAAGCACCCGATCCGAACCACATTAAAACCCTCCGGTGGTTCGCTTTTGACCCTAGGCTAGAGTCCAGCTCCTGTCAAGACACACAGGGCTCCCTGACAGGCCCGAGTGCCCCTCCGGGCTCATCACCCGCTCGAAGCTTCCACGCCCAGTATTGCTCCCTCCCGCCGTCTGTGCTGCCGCACGCTGTGCTCTCTGCCTGGAATGCCCTTTTTTGCTCTTTTTTTTTTTTAAATTGGGGGTTGTAGGGTGACAAGGAGAATGTCAACTTTCAAAATGCAGCAAAAATATCATCTCCTCAGTGAGGCCTTCCCAGACATCCCTGTACAGAGTTCATTGCTTCCAACCGGCCTGATTCTAAGACACACTGTTCTGACTCTGATGACAGCACGTGCGGATCACAGCAAGTGTCACATGGCGCCTTGACGCATCCCTTCATGGCTCTTTCTCTCCCAATACGCTGAGCTTTTCAAGGCCAGGGCCACATTATTCATGAGCGTGAGATGGGGAGGAACACAGCACAGCAAAGCAGCTCCCCAGCCCTGGCTGTGCAGTCGGAACGTCGGGGTTGGAATCTGGGAATTTGCCTTGGGAAGTTATTTAAGCCTCAGTTTCAGTCTTCGCATCTGTAACACGAGGATGACAAGAGCGCAGTCCTCACAGGGAACGCTGAACGAAATAAAAGCGCTACGCATGACGTTGATGTCCCAGAATATTAGCTATTGTTATTATTATCTGATTCCCAGTACTTACCACAGTGCCTTGTATGCAGCAAGCATCAGTCAAAAACTAGTCTTAGACTTTTTGACTGAGTAAAATGGCAGAACGAAATTAACTCAGGATTCCAAATCTATTTTCTTTTAAGTGTGGTACAGTTGTTTCAATACCATATTTTGTCTGATGCCCAGAGCATTCCAGAATTTCAGATCAAGAAATGGAAGGTTGGGGGCATTAAGCAAGCCAGTGTAGTGCAGGGGTGACAGGATTCACACAAACCCAAATCAACCCGCGCTGTTTTCTAGCAGGTGCGGGTGCCTCCATAACGCTGTGGCAGCCCCTCATCTCTCACCCTCTACTGCCTCCCTGTGGCCATTACAGGCAATGCAAGCTTTTTCCTTGGCATTGCTTGACTTCCGATCATATTTAAAAAGTTTGGCTTCTACCTTTGGTATTCTATCCAATAGCTATATTTGTTTTATTGTAGTTTTGTTTCTTAATGCACTTCAATAAACATGAAATCTTAATATAAATGAAAATTAACATAGCTGCTAAAACAGCCCAGTGGGCATAGGAGTTAATCCAAGATTTCTTTAGCTTACGGGCATGAAATTACCTTTAAAAATTGAAACTCATAGGTAAAGAGAAAAAGGTGTCAGGGCCTGTTACTCTGCTGACCTCAAGGTAATTTACTGTCATGGAATCCTTTAAATTGGTTCAGTTATTCGAATTGCTTTAAGGAAGAGAGATTTGAAATTTAAATAACTGAGGTATGATCCCAAGGGTAAGAGTTGTAAGGCACTTAGGTGCTGGATAATGGAGTTTGAGGCCCCTTCATTTAGAAAAGATATCTCTTGACTTACAGTGTTGGTGATTTTCAAGCTTTGATCAGTAAACTGGAGAACGATTTAATTTAAACTTTGAGAAAAGCAATAATGTGTGGATTAATCTCATATTTGTAATGGGTTCCCACTTAAGGGACAGTTCTGTGCTGGAGAGTAGAATTGCCTAAGCTAATTCCGTCTTGCAGTTCCAAGGGGCAGCTTCACAGAGAGCAGGGTGTAACGGTGCAGTCGGCAGGGTCAGAAGTTAGGTAACTGAATTTAGTCCCATATCTGCTAGTTGTTAGCTGAGTTATTGTCAGCATATTAGTTGATTTCTGAGAGCCTCACTTCTTTTTGTAAAATGTGAATAACAATAATATTGGCTTCATAGGACTTTTGTGATGACAATGAGAACATTTATGAAAAATATTTATCATAGTGCTTGACAGTAAGTGTTCAAAACATGGTAGCTACTTGTATGCGGCAGGCACTGTTCTGAGTACTTCACATATATTAATTTCTGCACTCCTCATAACATTCCCAGGAGGTAGCTACTATTATTATCCTCTCTATTTCACAGATGTAGAAATCAAGGCCCAGAAAGTTTAGGTAAATTGCCCAGCTGCATAGCAAAACATCCCAGACCACTCTCACATTACTGATGTGAGAACAGCAGTACTATGTTTGATTCAGTGTAACCCCGTTGATGTCTCACCAAGATCCAAGAAGGGCTTTTGTAAGTAAAATTGCAATTTAATCCTGAGCTTAGAGCAAATCCCTGGAGTCTTAGGGTCTTTCTGGTCAAAGGGAGGAAAGATTGAGGACATTGCTCAATTCTAACATCTTGGGTGTGAGGACGGAGCCAGAGCGAAGGAAGGAGCTGTCCTTACATTTTGCCTTGGCCTTGGCCTTTCTCTCTCCATGTTCCCAGCCTAGGATTTCCGCCTACTCCTGGGAGGGCTCTCTTCTGCGCTTGGTGACTCCTTCTTCAGAGTGTGGACCTCTGGACCCAGCTGGTGACTGGGGTGTCTTTGTGGACAGATTGATCCCTCCTCCTGCCTGGACAGCAGTCACACTCCACCTGTCTCTTGGGTCAACCCCTCCTGATTCTCCGGATTCAAGATGGTCTGGGGTAATCATGGTTCCTGTGTTGTGCTTGTTCACCAAACTGACCCCTTCCACGTGTACATGTCCCTAGGAGGGGTAGCTGGTGCCAGGTGCCACTCCTCTTGTGCTTGCTTGTGTGATATAACAACTGTAACTGGCCACTGCAAACCAGGTTTTGAACTGATAAATTGCTGTGCTTCCTTTGCGGGGGGTTAGTTTTTACCCTCTTTGCCGTGGCCTTGACCCAGAGTTAAGTTTCCTATTTAATAACGTGATAGTCATCCTCCTCTGCCATTTGTTGCATCTCTGATTCTTGTGTTGATCATTTGGAGTCTTATTAAATCTGGGATTTTTATTATAAGTGGCCTCAAATCCTTTTTGGAAGTGGGTTTTGAGAGTCATAAAAATGTAATGAACCAGAGTGCCAGCCTACCTCTGAAGAATCAGTCAGAAATATCTGCCACGGGAACCCAACCTGGGGTCATTTAAAACTCTCCTGGAGGAACGGATTGTCAGGCTGAGTGAGGGGAGTGATATTTAATATTCTAAAATGATTCATTCAGACCAGTTGGATTTTTTCCAAATGGAGATTGTTCCCATGTATAAAACCATTATCTGCTTTGGAACTCTGTCTTAACCCTAGATATGTAATGGAGAGAAAACAAACAAATAAAAATTTAGAAAAATAGCTCTGGCGGCTAGTGTGTCACGCTCCCACTGAGCACAAACAACTCCACAGAATGTCAACAATCATTAGACGAGGCCATCCTGCGACCATGGTGGAACGAGACAAAAATAAGGCCACTTCTTAATGAGGCCTGAGCATGAGGCAGACACAATACTGTGCCACCACAAAAGTGACCCAACACCTCCCTCTCTTGGCCGGCATGAGGGACGGCTGTTTCTTTACCAATGACAGCTCTAGCTCCACTTCCCTCCTCCTGATTCCTAGATCATCAAATTGCTCTGCTTCTCAACAGCACCCAGTTGGGAGCAGACTTGTATTTCCTTGCACCCTCCCCCAAATCACCTAAAACGAACTCCAAACCCTGACTTGGTATAATAGGATTTACCTTGTTCTATCAAGTATAACAAGCCCCCTGACTTCCCCTTGTAAGATACTCCATAGTTCCTGCGGTGAGTTCTCCCTCGCTGTGGTA
The DNA here is from genome assembly GCF_020740605.2 of Lemur catta. Lineage (NCBI taxonomy): Eukaryota > Metazoa > Chordata > Mammalia > Primates > Lemuridae > Lemur > Lemur catta. The sequence goes on along the minus strand of NC_059150.1, from coordinate 18,555,318 downwards.
CATTAGTGCACCTAACTTTGTTTCACTACACACGTGCTCCTGCTCAGTAGTCTTTACCAAATCATCTGTTCAGGACACACTAACACCCACTGCTACTTCTGCATGACTGCCGTGCTCTGGACCACCGTCTGCTCTGAGCGGGGTTACCCAATAGCTCCCTAACCGCCTGTCCAGCTTCTGCCTTTGCTCTCAACCTCTAGGTTCTTCTTAGTGCAGCACTGATAATGATCCCCCCAAAATAATTCAGATCACATTACTCCCCTGCTCCCACTCTCCAATGGCTGCCATCTTGTTCAGTGTAGAAGCCAAAGTCCTTACCGTGGGTCCTAAGACCCTACATGACCGGAACCTCCTCTTGCCATCTCCCCTCACTCACTCTGCTCCAGCCTCACTGGCCTCCTTGCTGCTCCTGGATCACACCAGGCATGCTCCTGCCTCAGGGCCTTTGCACTTGCTCTTCCCTCTGATGACTGTGTTTTTGATGCAGACATTTGCAAAGCTTCCTTCTGCATCTTCCTCAAATCGTTGCTCAAATGTCACCTTCTGAATGAAGCCCTCCCCGACAATCCTCATTCTAGCACTTGCAACCTGCCTTATTCTACTTTATTATTCTCTGTAGAGTTTTCACCATCAAACATACTATATGATTTATTAACTGTGCTCATCGTCTGGTTTCCATGAGAATGAAGGCAGGCATCTTTCTCTGTGTTGTTCGGTGGTGTAGCCCAAATCCCTGGAACAGAGCAAGTTACGTAACCATTTTATGCCTCAGCTTCCTCATCTGTAAAATAGGGGAAAAAAATAGTGCCTACCTCACGAGGACGAGATTATATGATTTAACATATCTAAAGTGTTCAGAACAGTTCCTGGAGCATGGGAAAGAGCTACATAAATGTTTGCTATTTTTAACAGCATTGATAGCATCATCATTCTTCCTACCATTATCATTAGTTCAGGTGGCAAAGTAGCACAGGCCAAGACATAGACGTGGGAAGCAATGTGACGTGACGAGGAACTGGAGGGTGGGAGTGGCGATGTCCATTGGGGGAAGGAACATTCAGGGACTGTACCATCACCTGAAGAAATATGTTGGGTTTTCCATTGTTTACGATCTATTTCTGCCGACTGAGATGCAAGCTCCACGAACTCCACGAAGACCTTGTGTGGTAAATCACTGTGTCCCAAGCTTTTAGAACAGTCCCACTGCCAATATAGTGGGTGCTCAATAAATATTAATTGAATGAATAATTGGTTAAGGATTTTGAACTTTGTCCTGAAAACTATGGGGAATCAATGATGCCGGGTGGAACAATAGATGGGGGCTAGGAAGCAAATCATCAGTTTGCAATACACAGTGCAAGGTCTGAGAGCAGTCCTTCCTTTGCAGACGAGAGCAGGGGACTTGGTGTGGGGATGAGGATGAGTGGTGGCCTCCAGGTGGCACTGCCATTCATTCATGGAGGTGGAGAAAATGGGAGGAGGGGCAGATTTAGTGAGAGATGAGGGTTTCTGTTTGGGACATGTTCAAATTGTGTGGGTCTGAAACTCAACAGAGAGGCTGGAGTTAGAGCGAGAGGCCTGGGGGGTCAGTGGAATGTAAGGGGTGGTAGAGGCCCAGGGGCTGGATGATGTGGCACAGGTGACTGTCATGTGCCCATGCACTGCGTGCTGTTCACAGCTCTCTCGGGGCTTTGTCTCCCTGGCAAGACTGGGTACTCTTTGGGGATGGGATACCTTCCCCTGCAGCATGCTGTACACGGTACCCAGCAGTGCTGTACACGGTACCCAGCAGTGCTGTACACAGTGCACAGTTCAGCGCTAGGAAAATGGTCAGGAACGGAGCTTCTGGAGCAGAATGGAACCTTCAAAGCCAGGAGAGAATGAGGCCCAATACTGTCAAACCACCTGCCTGAGGCCACTCAGCGAGACAGCCACAGTGCTGGCTGTAGGACCGGCCTCCAGACTGCCAGTCCCTCCCCTTCCGCGGAGGCCACATTGCCTGGGGACAGCGAGTCCAGCCAGCTCGGATGGCTGGCAGGGCTTTGAGCGCACTTAGCTTCTGTGAGCTAATTCTCATAATTGTCCCATAATTGTTAACTGGGACGATGCCGCCTGTGAAGCACAGGGCCCGGCACACAGCAGGTGCTCGCTCGGTAAGTGTTTACCTTCCATTCCTTTCTCCTAAGAAGACAGGATTTGGCATAACACGGAAAGCATACAAGAGCGATGGCTGAAAGGCTGAAAGGATCCCTGTCATCAGATTCGCCACCGGCGTTGAGGCAGGAGCTGTCGCTCTCCCCCGGGGCTGTGCCAGCGTCTGCCCCGGGCCGGTGACGCCAGGCTGTGGGTGTGTGGCCACCTGCCCTCCGCTCGCCCCTCCCCGCCCCTCCCCGCCCCGCGGAAGCAGAAGGAGGAATCGGCCCCGGCTGGGGACAGCCTTCCCGGGAGCCGACAAAGGAAGAACACAGGCTCGGTCTGCGCTGAGAAGGTAAGATGGGCAGAAGGAGAACTGGAAACAGCTGGGAAGTCGTTCTCAAGAATTCCTGGGCTTCGGGCCCTGGACATGCTGGGGGCCAGAGGACTTGCAGAGTGGAAGCAGAGCTGCCCCGCGGGCCCTTCCGCCGCCGGAGCCCTGTCCTCCCAGGGTCTGTCACAGTCCCTCTGTTTCCAAGGCAACTCTGGTCACAGGAGAAAATGAAATTGAAAGCAGGGCTTGTCTGATACGGCGCTTTCGCTGGGGTGTCTTGATTCTCTCCTCTGACGTTTTGCTTAGTTTCCTTGACTTTCTTTCCGTCTCTGCTTTGTACCCGCTGACCTCACATCCGCTTGTAACTGGGACTGTCCGTGGGAGTTTGGTTCCAGGATTTCAATGCCTGGTGGTCGTGTTCGTGTCGCACAGTTGATTAGACCTCGGAGGGTCTAATCAATAAACCTCTGAGGCTTTGAAAATGTCAGAGTGGTGAGATTGCTGTAAAAGGGTTGCTTTGTGAATTGTGTAGTAGATGCATTTACATATTCAGGTAACAGTTTGGGGCTGTCTGATGACTGGATTGGATCTATAATTCTCAGATCTGACTGAGGACAGTTGGACTAAATTTATACCTTCAGGTTCCCTATTTGTGTAGTAACTATACGCACGTGGGTGGGAAGAATAAGATTTGTTAAAAATATTTTTCATAATGGGACATAATTAGCCCTATCATTCATTGAGTGCCTAATATTCACAGCACATTGTGCTTTAATGCACTTTACACGCATGACCATATTTATTGCGGTCCACATTCGAGGAAGCAGAAAATTGAGACTCAACAATCTAAAATTACACATCAGGAAGCAACAATATAAAGTTACACAGTGAGGACTGAACATTGATCTTTTCTGTTGCCCCCAAATTCCCTTCTAATGGGGCCTGGTGAGTCATGCCTGCAGATGATAAAATCTCACTACACAGGTTTTGTTTACCCAATATAATGTGGTTTACTTCCCAACCTGATTCTAGCATTGCACGAAAGATAGATGATCCTTATCTTAACTCCTTTCTGCTGACTCCTGGTCTTTTAGACAAAGCTTAACTCTTTCAGCCAATTGTCAACTAAAGAATCCTTAAACTCACCTATGACTTGTAAGCCCCCACTTTGAGATGTCCCACCTTTTCGGGCCAAACCAATGTATGCTTTCCATGTATTGATTTATGACTTTACCTGTAATTCCTGTCTCCCTAAAATGTATAAAACCAAACTGTACCCAACTACAGCAAGTCCCCTTGCTCAAGCCTTCTTGGGTGTAGCTGCGGGTCATAGTCCTCAAATTTGGCTCAGAATAAACCTCTTTAAATTATTTTACAGGGTGTGGCTTCTTTTCCGTTGACAACAGCCAGGGGCTTATATCTTGCTGAAGTCACAATCCAAGTTCTTTCCACTACTTGTATGCTCCTTGACTTATGATGGAATTACATCCTGATAAACCCATACGAAAATATAGTAAGTTGAAAATGCATTTAATATACTAACCTACTGAACATCATAGCTTAGCCTAGCTTAACTTAAATGTGCTCAGAACACTTACATTAGCCGAGAGTTGGGCAAAATCATCTAACACAAAGCCTATTTTATAATAAAGTGTTGAATATCCTATGTAATTTACTGAATACTGTACTGAAAGTGAAAAACAGAATGGTTGCATAGTTATTTAAAGTATGGTTTCTACTGAATGTGTATTGCTTTCACATCATCGTAAAGTCAAAAAAATGTAAGTGGAACCATGGTAAGTTGGAGATCATCTGTATTTGAATAGGGACACACAGTTGTACAAAGAGAACATGCAGAGTCAGTGAACACAGTGATCAACTGTCCTGGTAATATAAGAAATGCAAATGGACAAAATCCATGAAATACATTTTTCCTATTAAATGAGGGCTCCCCCCACCCCCGAGGCCACCTATTTCTGGTATGTTTACATGACGTTGAAAGAAATTTGTTAACATAGATTGAAAATCCTAAATACAATCATATTCTTGACCAGTCATTCAGTTCTTTGAGGTCTATCATACAAAATCTATCATAACATCTATCATAGGAAAACAAGCTAAAATAAGTTGCAACAATTGCAAAGATGTGAAACAACCCAAGTGCCCATCAATATGTGAGTGGATTCATAAAATGTGATGTATGTATACCACGGAGTTCTACTCAGCCACAAAAAACAATGGTGATCTAGCACCTCTTATATTATCCTGGATAGAGCTGGAGCCCATTCTACTAAGTGAAGTACCACAAGAATGGAAAAACAAGTATCACATGTACTCATCATCAAACTGGTATTAACTGACTTAAGTGACCGACACTTAAGTGCACATATAGTAGTAACATTCACTGGGTGTCAGACAGGTGGGAGGGGGAGGAGGGGATGGGTATATTCACACCTAATGGGTACGGTGTGCACTGTCTGGGGGATGGACACGCTTGGAGCTCTGACTTGGGTGGGGCAAAGGCAATATATGTAACCTAAACATTTGTACCCCTGTAATATGCTGAAATAAAAAAATAAAAAATTATAAATAAATAAATAAAATAAGCTGCAACATCATTTAGAATTGTTAAAAAATTTGTAATTAAAAAAATCTTGTTTAAGGCTTATTTTTAAATGTAATAGTAATAGAGAAATGAAACAACTGTATCATGGCATATTGCACAACCATTAAAATTTTAAAAATCTTTGTAATAGCATAGGAGATTATTTATAGTATGACATTAAATGAAAAAAGCAGGATACAAAGTTGTACAGTATGAGCCCAACTGTTTAAAAAAACGATAGAAATATGCTAAAATATTAACAGTGGCTGTTTCTAGGCAGTGGGACTATCGCGTAATAATTTCCTTATTTTGAATTTACGTATATTCACACTATTCTGTAATTTTAAAGGTCTATAATAATAAGTAGACATATTCAGAAAAAGTTGCCAGTAAAATTAATTTCTCTGATTCAGATGTTTTTCTCCCTATTACAGAGTACCTCTCTCTGTGTCCAGGTGGAATGCCAGAAGACAGAACATGGTTCCTCCTCATGCTGTGGATCCACAGTCAGATAACTGATTAGATCCCAAGGAGATAGTTTTCATTTTCTCAAAGAAAAGGCAAAAAGTTGCAGCCAGTGGCATTTACCCTCATGGAGACCAAGGGTCATGACAATGCCCAGGAGGGACCCGCGTCCTCCAGCGCTAGGCCGGCTACCATGGAGGACAACCGCTCGCTGATCCAAGCTGTTGCGAAAAAAGATGTCCAGATGGTCCAGCAATTGCTGGAAAGAGGAGCTGATGTCAATTTCCAGGAAGAGTCAGGGGGCTGGACAGCTCTGCATAACGCGGTGCAAGCTAGCAGGGAGGACATCGTGGAGCTTCTGCTCCATCACGGTGCGGACCCTTGCCTGAGGAAGAGGAATGGGGCCACGCCCTTCATCGTCGCAGCCATCGTGGGAAACGTGCGGCTGCTCAAACTTTTCCTCTCTAAAGGAGCAGACGTCAATGAGTGCGATTTTCACGGCTTCACGGCTTTCATGGAAGCCGCCGCGTACGGTAGGGTCGCTGCCCTGAGATTCCTTCACGCGAGTGGCGCAGAGGTGAACCTGAGCAGGAGGACAAAGCAGGACCAAGAGCGGCTCAGGAAAGGAGGGGCCACGGCGCTCATGGACGCCGCTGGGGAAGGCCACCTGGAAGTCGTGGGGATTCTCCTGGATGAGATGGGGGCGGATGTCAACGCCCGCGACAATATGGGCAGAAACGCCTTGATCCATGCTCTTCTGAGCTCCCGTGATGGGGACGTGGAGGCCATTACCCGCCTTCTGCTGGACCGCGGGGCTGACGTCAACGCGAGGGGAGACAGGGGGAAGACGCCCCTGATCCTGGCGGTGGAGAAGAAGCACCTGGGTTTGGTGCAGATGCTTCTGGAGCAAGAGCACGTGGAGATCGACGACACAGACTGCGAGGGCAAAGCGGCGCTGCTGATTGCTGTCGAGCTCAAACTGGGCGAAATCGCCCGGTTGCTGTGCATCCGCGGGGCCAGCACAGACTGTGGGGACCTGGTCATGATAGCCAAGCGGAACTACGACAGCTCCCTTGTGACGTTTCTTCTCCTCCATGGAGCTAGAGAACATTTTCTCCCTCCTGCTGAGGACTGGAAGCCTCAGAGTTCACGGTGGGGGGCGGCCCTGAAAAATCTCCGCAGAACGTTCCGCCCTATGATAGGCAAACTCAAGATCTTTATTGAAGAAACATATAAAATTGCTGACACTTCTGAAGGGGGCGTCTACCTGGGGATCTACGAGGAGCGAGAGGTGGCGGTGAAGACATTCTGCGAAGGCAGCGCGCGTGCGCAACAGGAAGTCTCCTGTCTGCAAAGCAGCCGAGAGAACAGTGACTTGGTGACATTCTATGGGAGTGAGAGCCACAGGGGCTGCCTGTACGTGTGTGTCACCCTCTGTGAAGAGACTCTGGAAGCGCGCTTGCTTGTGCACAGAGGGGAAACTGTGGAAAATGAGGAAGATGAGTTTGCCCGAAATGTCCTCCTATCTATATTTAAGGCTGTTCGAGAACTACACTTGTCGTGTGGATACACTCACCAGGATCTGCAGCCACAGAACATCTTAATAGGTGAGTTCCCGACCCGCAATTCTCCCTTAGAAATTGTGGGGTCTTTGTTTACAAAAGGAAAAGTTCTCCATTGCATAAAGGAAAGGTCTAGAGTAAACGAGGATTATTCAATTTGAGGATTGTTACACTAAATTCATAATTACCGTGCAGTCTCTCCCGCTGAGAATTATAACTGAGTTCCCTTACCCCACATGGATGTTGGTGCATGCCCGCAGAATGCCAGGCTAACCTTATATGTCCTTAGCAAAATAAAAATATGCAGGTATGTCTTGGATGAAATCAGCTCCAGAAATTTGAAGTCCTAAAGAACTCTGCAAGCCAGAGAATCCTACAGGTCAGTTCCTTCCGACAAGGTGGCAGTAACTACAAAAGTTAATGGCAAAACTGAGGTCAAAATTGAGGATGTCAGGACAACATGTGAACTAACTGAATGTGCTAGTTTCCTATGGCTACTGAAACAAATTGCCACAGTCTTGGTAGCTTAAAGCAACAGAAATTTATTCTCTCACAGGAGGCAGAATTACAAAATCTGTTCCACAGGCCCCAAATCAGGTGTAGGAGGTGGAGGCTTCAGGAGAGAATCTGTTCCTTGCCTCTTCCAGCTTCTGGTAACCAGCTTATGGCCACATCACTCCAGTTTCTGCCTCCATGGTCACATTGCCTTCTTCTCTTCTGTCATCAGAACTCCTTCTGCCTTTGTCATGTAAGGATACTTGTCATTGGGTTTAGGATTCACCCTAATAATCCAGAATAATCTCCCCATCTCAAGATTCCTAACTAAATCACATTTGAAAAGTCCTTTTTTTAATGATATCAAGTAACATTCACACATTCCAGGAATTAGAAAGTGAATATTTATTTAGCCTATCATATTGAGCAACCACAATACAAATTTAAAGTAAGTATCATTGATAAAGCCAGAGAACAAAGATAGGTTATTACATCTAAGAAGCAAAGATGGCATTGTGAAAAGAACCAAACAGAGAATTTAGGAATTAAAAATATGATTGTTTTAATTAAAACCACTCAAGAAACTAATACGTGATTATAGCAGAGTTGCAGGGTAGGACCTGTACCGGTCACTGTCCTATCTGGGGTTACCCAGCCTTCCTTCTCAGGCTCCTTCAAGCCAGAGGCAGGGGACCGCCTCCCCGCAGACAAATCACTGATGTGCCTCCTTTCACCCCGTTCCCAAACTCTCATCTATTCATCCCCCCTTTGGAGGACTCAGTGGCTTCATTCAAGGGCAGAAGATTCTGGAGGGGACAAGGAAGCAGTGATTCATTGCAAGCACACAGTTGATATATGATAACTGTTTCAAATGTCATAGTGGCTGTGACTGGTTAGCTCGATTTAGTGGACAGTCTTGGATTTCGAGCCTTGTTGGTTAGTTGTTTTTAGCCGTAGGATGTAACCTTAACTCCCACCAGCAGCTCCTTTACAAATCTATGCTGATTTCCCAAGGAACTGCGTGAATGAGGAGCTGGTTATATTAAGCCTCATCCCTTCCTACTCCTTGGCCTGGCACAAATGAAATAAAAAGTCCTGCTCTTGGCAGAGACCTAATAGATGGAACAAAACAGTGCACATGACAAAGTGTTTTGAGGAATAAATAGCAATACAGATATAAGGTTATTACCTTCCTCAGAGGTGATGGATTGTACAGGATGCTCCATGTTTATTTAAATCAATTGACTCTCACATCATGGAGAATGAATATTTTCAATACACCTCTGCAAACTGTCCCTTAGATTCTAAGAATGCGGCTCGCCTGGCGGATTTTGATAAGAGCATCAAGTGGGCTGGAGATCCACAGGAAATCAAGAGAGATCTAGAGGTAATTTCTGCAACCCAGCCTACTTTCTCTTCCTTCTGCTTCTTTGTTCGTTCATTGCCTTATTTCCTATGGCCAATGAGAGGACGTTCCTATTTTAACCAGGAAGAAAGGAACTTTCGAGGCTTTCCCCCTGTCTTGTTCCCTGTCCTCACTTCCCTGTAGACCACAGCATTTCCTTGGGCCTCTCCCACAGCAGAGCTTTGAAGGTGAAGAGGAGAAGTTGTGACAGCCTGGGTCAGTGTCAAGTTGGCTGTCTCTGTGGCACCTTTCTGTATCTCTTTGGATCTCTCTCTTCCTCTGCCAGCTACGTAAGTAAATAAACTGAGCACGCCACACCTCTTCTCCAAATACGTCCAGGAGGGATTTTCAAAATATCTCCAAAATACACCCAGGAGTTATTTTTCTGCCTCTGGGCAGAAGTGAGATTTTTTTTTTCCACCCCATTCAACTGGTGGGCTAAGCTCTGAAGAAGGCCAGTTACTAAGGGCCTCTGAGAACACCTGGGAGGGATAAGGCCAGTCCCCGTCTGGAAAGAGCCTAATCGTGGTCAAATCAGACCCTGGAACAGCTGTTGTCCTGAGCAGACATGGACACTGGCCTCTGCAGACCAGACTCCCAGGCTGACTCTGACCCTGCCGGGACAGTTCTGTCTCGCAGAGTTCCGCAGTCTGCTGAACTTTGAGCCCAATGGGCAAGAGCTCTCCATCCATGTGTCTGGCCTCTCGGTTTCGGCTCTTCCCTGACTGGTGTTCTGACTAGTGCAGAGAGTTCCTAGGAGGACCTCCTTCTCCGCCTTTCCTTCCTGCCTTGTCCCAGTCCCTGGGGCTGTCACTGTGACCCTCCTGTCCTGGACTGGCTCCTTTATCTGCTGCCTGATGTAGCCCCAGACCCAAAGACCCGGTTCCCAGACAGGCTCCTGGTACCCCCCTTGCTTAAAACATTCTCCCTTTCCCCAATTTATCTATAGCCTATACATACATTTGAGGCCCAGCTCAAATCCCTTTTCCTCCAAGCAGTGTGCCCTGACGACTCTGTCCCAGAATTAGCTCTTGCTCTTTGTAAACCTAAATTGTGTGGACCTTGAAGAGTTCTCTGTGCTGATTTGTGTCTTTGCTTCCTAATAGGCCTGCAGACTCACTCCCTAAGATCTCTCCTGTCTTCCATTTGCTTACATCCTGCACCACACCTTCCAGGGTTACCCAAATAGAGAAATAATTCACAAGCGCCTTTGGCTTGATTTGTGGCTCTTGCGTAGGCCCTTGGACGGCTGGTCCTATACGTGGTAAAGAAGGAAGACATCTCTTTTGAGAAGCTGAAGGCTCAAAGCAATGAAGAGGTCGTTCTACTTTCTCCGGATGAGGAAACTAAGGACCTCATTCATCGTCTGTTCCACCCCGGGGAAAATATGAGGGACTGTCTGAGTGACCTACTGGGTCACCCCTTCTTTTGGAGTTGGGAGAGGTAAGTAAAACTTGAGTGGGTGCCGCAGGAGGTGGACAGGGTGAGCTGGTGTGGGCAGGAGGTGGGGCTGGGAATCGGCAGACCCAGGCTTTCCTGTCTGCTTGACGTTTACTGGCTATGTGTCCTTGGAGAGATGACCTAACCTCTCTGGATTCTGGTTTCCTCTTCTGAAGACTGTTGGGAGCGGGAAGAGATGCCTCCTTCTCCCATCATGAAGAAGTTTTGAAGATATGGTTTGACTCTTGTATTAAAAACCAAAATCTAATAGTTTTCTGTTTCTGGGAAGAGCGGGAAGGATGGAATGATCATGATAATTCTGTCACCCTCAGCCGCTATAGGACACTTCGGAATGTGGGAAATGAATCCGACATCAAAAAGCGAGATTCTGAAAGTGAGATCTTCAAACTCCTGCAACTTGGACCATCTGAACATTCCAAAAGCTTTGCCAAGTGGACTAAAAAGGTATGAATAGTTCCTACGGTCCAGGGGTTATTCCAGGAATGAGAATCTGTGTAATGCTTTGTGTTAGTTTTTCTGACTTATTTTATACCCTTGGCTGACCAGGGGCTAATAAAGGTGATTTTCGTCCTCCCGCTCCCCAAGCCAGGCTCTCTTGGCTCTTACAGGTCTCTACCACCCCTTTCGGGGCCAGGTCCTCCCTCTGTCCCTGAGACCCGAGTAAACTCCCATTTGCTCTGTGTACTGCAGAGTAGACCCTGACAGACTGTGATTCAGGCTCTCCCTTAAGATGGCTTTGTCCCAGCCTGTGAGCCTTTCCCCCACGCCTGGCTGATAATCCTATTAGCATTATGACAAGAGCAGCTGACTACCTAGAGCTTCACCCCAGCAAGGTGCCCCACCACGGGGCGTGTCAGTCCTGGGAGAGGCTGGCTGCCTCCACTGCCCATACACAGCCCAGCTCTGAGGACCCAGGTACGGACCTACATTCTACATTCTGCAAAGAAAAGATGGTCTTTCAAATTCCCCCTCTTCAAGAAAAGTTCCACCTAACCTGAACTATGTATAGTGAAACTCTACAAAATTAATCACCATCTCAATCTGGTCAGTATTATCAGAACTTTCACTGTTGTTAATTAACAAACATCTATCAAATACCAATGTGATGCTCGGCCCATGTGAGGCCCCGAGCATGCAAAGCAGAATACAGCATAGTCCCTGCGGGCAGGGAAACCCACAGAAACGATGCTGTGTGATGCGTGCTGGGCCCCCAGGGACACGTGCAAAGGACTATGGGAGAATCCACAGTCTTGGGGTCTTTGACTGAAACCAACAGCTTCTCTATCCTAGGCCTGACCTGGGCCTCCGCTTCTCCCATACCTCTTCGTTTCCAGTTCTCGTTTTGCTTTCCTTCCCTCATTTGTCTCTAGACTACACAGCACACTTGTAATTGCTGGCTTACGGTCCATTTTCCTCGCTAGCTTGTAAGTTCCATGGGGACAGAGACTGCCCATCATTCTGCCCGTTATTGTGTCCCAGACACAGAGTAGGTGACCATGACCCTTTGCTAAATCAATGTCTATAAAACTGCAGCTAAAACTGAAACTTGTAGAAATGGATTTGAAACCGGAACAGATGACAGCGATAGCTAACTGTGACATAGTGCTTGACTCTATGGCGGCTGCAGTCCTTAGGACTTTACATGAGTTCCCACATTCAATCCTTATAACATCCTCTGAGACCATGATCTACGTTTTGCAGATGAGCAAACTGAAGCACTGACAATTCTTCCAACCACAGAGAGCCAGTAAATGGTGCAACAAGATTTGAAGCTGGCAAGAATGGCTGCGGATGCCGTGTGCTTAAGCCGCTCCACTGCACAAGGCTATTAATATGATGGCGTCCAGTCCACCAGCTCATTTAATCGCTGAGGCAACTGAGACTCAGAGATGGTACCCGAATTACCCATGGCTGGACAGCCAGAGATTGGCAGAGCTGGGAAGGAAAACCTGGTTTTTTTGGTTTCCCAATTCATTGGTTCTTACCCCTAAATTTTATTGACTTATATTGAATTTTGATTGACTTCAAGTTTTACCATTTAATTCCCATTTTAGACTTTGTTTTTCTGTTGATTTTAGTGACTTGCTCATTTTCAGTTCACACAGTTTTGTCAGCACATGTCTAGAGTCCAAGTTTCCCAGGGTATACACCCGCATTTGTTCTAGGCTAGCCCCATGCTGAGCACATATGTGCCTGGCGTCCCTCGCGTGTGCCCCGCACACACTGCACCAGGCAGTGGCCGCAGCAGCATCACTAGTGTTGGTCTGTCACGGGTTACTCTTCCTGAGTGACCCTCTGACTTCATACTTGTTGCATCTTGTTCTCCTAGCCCAAACTCTTTCTAAATATGAGAGTCATCTACGAGGGTGACAAGCACAGAGAAAGAGGAAGGCATTAGCGTGAAAGAAGTTCCCTGGGACAGCTAGAGGCAAGGAGAAACAAGCAACCTCTTAGAAATAGACTTCATAAAAACAAAACCAAACAAATGAAAAACAAGCACGCTCACTTTGGCAATGGCAGCCAGGCCTGGTTTCAGTCCGAACGACCCTCTTTAAGGAGGAAATGTAATCGAGTATGAATTTAGAAAAGTGATCACAAGAATAAAAATACTGTATGGCACAATGAGCAAATTTTCTAGTAGAGCAGTCAAAGATGTTTTTAAACCATGTTTTAAAATATTTAATTTTTTATGAAGACAATTTAGTTGGAAAATAGAGACAAAAATTTACAGTTACTTATACTTCCACACCCAGACACAATTATAGTCAGCATTTTGGTGTACAACATTTATTTCATTCTTTGCTCTCTATTAATTTACTTTAGTAATTAGTGGCAATTGCAACATATATTCAAATTTATACTTTGCCTTTTGGTATTTGTGTTCCATCAGAATTTATTTTGTGTTGCCACCACATTTTTATGTCATGTTTTGTTTTGCAGATTAATAAATGTGTTATGAAAGAAATGAATGAGTTCTATAAAAAAAGAATATATTTCTACCGGAACACTGTGAGTGATCTGCTAAAGTTCATTAGGAATATAGGAGAACACATTGATGAAGACAAGAATAAAGGGTAAGTATTGTTTTCGTTCCCATAAATCATATGTGAAATGAGAATGATTAAAAAATCTAATTCTAAAATCATATCTGCTATGGAAAGAAGAAAATTTATTTTGATGAAAGAAAATTACTTCCTCTCCTCCGTTTGGAAAAGAGTTATCACTATGGCCTGAAAATTAATGATGGACACGTCCAACAGACTCTCATCTTCCTTTTTAGCTTTTGCTAGAAAAAAGGTAAAACAAATTGCACTGAAGCTGTGAGTTCCTGGGTAAAGTAACACAGAAGACCCGATGGCTGGGTAAAGTGAATGATGAGTTATGAAAGTCTAAAAATAGCCTCACGTTAGTTAAATCAGCTTTTGCTGCCAAAAATGCAAACTCACAAAATAACTTACAATTAGGGGCTCTTCTGGATTTTGGAATTGTACATAGGGAATTATGGCATTGTACTATTTCCATGTGATGAATGAAAAAAACTGAAGTTCAGAAAGATAAAATGGCCAAAGGTTGTACAATTAGTTTATATTTGTTTAAGAACTGAGTCAAGAGATAAGTCTTGCTATGTCAGATTCCAAAGTCCTTATTCATTCTGCTGTAGAAATCAAGAGAGCAAAGAGATCTTTGGAGCTATGCGCTGTAAAAGGGGGAAGAAAAATTTGAGACTAGCATGCCAAACTGTGTTTTGTTTCAGGATAAAGGCGATCATTGGAGACCCTTCCCGGTATTTTCAGAAGACATTTCCAGATCTGATGATCTATGTCTATACAAAACTAGAGAACACAGAATACAGGAAGCATTTCCCTGAAGCCCACAGTCCAAACAAGCCCCAGGTGACAGAGATGGCGAGGCCAGAGGTTGGCCAGCCCCAGGTGCTGACTTAGTCGTGTGAGTTCAGGGAACCACTTAATAGCTGAGGGGTCTTTGCTTGGCAAGTTGCAATTCTGTGGGCCTCTTAACTGATGCAGTTGCTTGTGAGGGATGAGTTGGGTGGCTGATGTGTCACTCCCTGGCAGAGTGCATTCCACATGTCTCTAACAAAAGCAGTATATGCCCGTACAACACTAGTCCACTCTGTCGGGTGAAGCTTACATGCGGAACCGGGAGGGCATGCTGCCAAGATTCCTCTTGTCAATTGCACCAAAGGAGTGAGTGCCTAGGCCCCTAATGCCGAGTGCTTTACAACGATCTCATTTAATCCTCCCAATGACCTTGCAAAACAGGGTTTATTACCTCATTTAAGAACTGAGGAACCTGACACTCAGACTTTGAGCTACTGGCCCAAGATCATACAACTTGTACAGAGCTCTGTATGAATGGATATTGTTACCTCTCACTTGGGCACCTTAAAACTCAATTAGCAGCTCAGAGCTCTTCTGTTTAAATTCTTTCTTTTCTTCTTTTTTTCTTGAGACAGAGTCTCTCTTTGTCACCATGGGTAGAGTGCAGTGGTGTCATCATAGCTCACTGCAACCTCCAACTCCTAGGCTCAAGGGATCCTCTTGCCTCAGCCTCCTGAGTAGCTGGGACTGCAGGCATGTGCCACGATGCCTGGCTAATTTTTGTATTTTTAGTACAGATGGGGTCTCACTCTTGCTCAGGCTGGTCTTGAACTCCTGAGCTCAAATGATCCACCCACCTCGGCCTCCCAGAGTGCTAGGATTACAGGTGTGAGCCACCACGCCAGGCCCCAGAGCTCTTCTGGATGATACCCAAAAGGAATATGCCAAAGGGGCCCCAGGAGACTTATTCATTCATTCAATATTTATTGAGCACCTAGTATAAGTCTAGGCACTAGTTGCATGAATTCCATTCCTTCTAGAACCACTTGCACTGGTTTTCCATGACCTTAAGGCAGTAGTTCTCAACTCAAAATCTGTGAAGCATACTCAATAAAGCTTTGAATCATCGTATTAAGTCTGATTTTCTTTGAGTGACATTTTCTACTTTAGAGAGCAGTGGTATATACAATGGAAAATACTCAATAAGTAATTCCCGGGTAAGTTTTAAGAAAGGACATCCTTCTCTCTGAAAGTGGAAAAAGGAGCTGTCTTTGACCCTCTAATGGCTCTGTAACAATGTGGGCTCCGGGTGTCTTTGTAGAGAGAGAAGAAAGGTACTGATTATTTTCCCCTCTGCTTGAATTCTCCGAGAGTTTCTGTTGATGCTCCATAAATATTTCTTGTTCAGTTGTCATCACCACAAACATTGTATTGAGCAGGAAGCTCGTCTTAGGTCCTGTGCTAGGCACGGTGATTCTGTGCTGGGGCTTGCCATGCAGAGGTGGCAGTTACACAGAGAAGAGAGGAGCTTGCCCACCCAGAATATACCGGGCAAGCAACATAAGTGAGATGATGATGGTAAAAGTAATAAAGCTACTACTTATTGAGCACCTACTGTTTTCTAGTGCCTGGTGCTTTTACATATGGCACCCAGCAAGATCCATGATGATGCTATAAGATGTGTTTATTCTCATTTTGTGGAAGAGACTACTGATGCTCAGAAAGGATTGGTAAGTTGCCCAAGTTCACACAGGTAGTGAGTGGAAGAGCCAGGACGTGAACCCAGGTGAGTGAGTCACACCTTAGGGTGTGGTCTTTCCGGAATGCCAAAGACAGTGCGTTCAGGCAGGCTAGACTGGTCACTGTTCAGATGTATCAGGGCTTTCATCCATTCCACTCCGTTGAAGCCTAGGAGGTCAAGGTTACCAATGACCTTCACAGTGCCAAATCCACTGGGTCAGTTTTCTATCCTCATCAACCTCACAGCTACAGTTTACTCACCTAGCTACTCCCTTGCTCTTGGAACTGTCTTTAGCATCCTCAACTCTGCACTCACCTGCTTTTCCTCCCCTTTGGTTGCTTCTCCACAGTGTCCTTTGCCGGCTCCTTCTCTGCTCAGCCTCTAAACGCTGAGTGCCTCCCACTTAATCCTCACGCAGTTCTCTCTTTGCCCTTTCTCCCTAGAGGATCTCCTGGAACACCATGACTACTGTCACCATAAATAGGCAGATAATACCCAGGCTGGGAACTTTAGTTTTCACCTCTCAATGTCACTCTCACCCACCTAACTGCCTCCACAGTATCAGTCTTGCTTGATACTTTCATCCCCCCTTATCCAATCTATTAACAAGTCCAGCTGGTTCTCCCACCGAAACAGATCCCAAATCACTTCACAACCCTTTTTCTCCACTGCCTGGCTCAACTCACCATCATTTCTCATTTGGACAGAAACATGAGCCTCGTCGTCACTGACATGCCTACTTCCAGACTTGTCCCCCCAGAGTTAATCCTCCACAAAGTGATGTTTTAAAAAAATGTAAATAAGATCAGGGCACGTCCCTGCTTAAAGTCCTCCCATGGCTTCCCACTGCAGTTAGGGGGACACCCGAACCCTTTACCATCATGTACGTGAACTGGCCAAGCCCACGACTACATTGCCTTTCGCTAGCCTGTCTTGCAGGCTTAACGTCCATCCACACTGGCCTCGTCTCTGTTCCTCAAGCAAACGGAGACCACCGCCTCTTCAAGTGATTGGTTTTGCAGCTCCTTCTGCCTGGAGTTTTGTCCTACCAGACTTGGCATGCTAGTTCCTTTCCATCTTTTTTTTTTTTTTTTTTTGAAACAGAGTCTCACTCTGTTGCCCGGGCTAGAGTGAGTGCTGTGGCGTCAGCCTAGCTCACAGCAACCTCAGACTCCTGGGCTTAAGCGATCCTACTGCCTCAGCCTCCTGAGTAGTTGGGACTACAGGCATGCGCCACCATGCCCAGCTAATTTTTTCGATATATATTTTTAGTTGTCCAGATAATTTCTTTCTATTTTTAGTAGAGACGGGGTCTCACTCTTGCTCAGGCTGGTCTGGAACTCCTGACCTCGAGCGATCCACCCGCCTCGGCCTCCCAGTGTGCTAGGATTACAGGCGTGAGCCACCGTGCCCAGCCAGCATCACTTCTTTAGATGGGCCTTGCTTATCCAAAGTTGTTCATAACTCTCATTTTTGTAACATCGTAGCACTAATGACTACCTGAAATTATCAAGTTGACTTGTTTATGTGTTTTTAAAGTCTGACCCTCATCATGATGAGAACCTAAGTTCCATGATTGCAGTGATGCTCTCTCTCTTATTCACCATCGCCTCCCACCCCTGATGTCCAGCACAGTGTCCGGAACAAAGCAGATTTCAGTAAATCTTTATCGACTGGAGAAACAAATACTTCTGTGATGGCAACATGCCACTGAGCTGTAATTATCTAGTTATAAGCTTGTGTCTTTCTTTAAAATGTGAACATCTTGAAGGTCACGATTTTTTCTTATTGATTGTGTTTGTCACAGAATAAGTGTTCAAGAAATCTGTTACGTTGAGCTAGTTGATTACTCCTTCCTGGGGAACTCTGGCATATTAATACAGGTCTTTCAATGAATGAAGAACTTTAAGAACCTCATAAAAAATATTCTAAAGGTGGTTTTCCAGGCATCATGGCAGGTGGCAGGAAAGGATATTTGGATGCTTTCTGGTATTCCTCATATCATTTTATGTAGGCATTCACCCTTAAAAGCAGCAGCTCATAGGTCCTTCCTGCTCCCTGGCCTGTGGAGCACCCAAAAAGTCCTGTCGCCAGGCTGGGGACTCGCAGTCAGGGGTTCCTCCCCCCAGCCCAACTCTCTCCTAAGTTTCAGTTTTCAGATTACATTTTTCTGGTCTGGTTCCATTGTCCTCTTGTTTGAGGCAAAAGCTCTACCCCACGTGGGGAGCGTTTACACCCGTCCCTCCAGCTGGCCTGGGAGGGCAGAGGCCGTATCCCAGGGACGCACATGGTGCCCAGCATGTTATAACTGCATGGGAGAGACAGTTCTTGAATTCACTGGAATTGAGCGGAACCTTTCAAATTGGACTTTTGGCTCTCCCGTTCTCCGACCCTTTCACTTTAGGACGCAGTGGGCTTTCAAGATGCTTTGAGTAAAAGACAGCAGAAGCTCCCAAACAGACAGGGAGAAGGTGGACTTCCGCAAGCCACCGAGAGAACCCCCACCAGGAACCAAGTGGCCCGGACTGGCTAAGGCAATCACCTGGTGCATACTAGGCTGCAGCGGCTGCTTCTGCCCCTCCTCTCTTCTCCTGTCATGGGAAGCAGAAATGTTAAAGAAAAACAATGGTGCAAACTGTCATCTCCCCTCCTCAGTGTTTTTCACTTGTGTAATCTTTAATTGCTTTATGACCTGTTTGCTTAGACTAAGGCCAGAAGGTGGTGCTAACAACAGGGGAGAAGTGGGTGGGGAAAAAAACAGAATTGGATTCTTTGAGGCCCTAGAAAACCATTCACAGGATAAGATGTTAACGATATTTATTTTTATCATTTTTGAGGCGTCAAAAATAGTAACATTACTGTTAGCTGCTAATATTGGCCTATAAAAATTGAACACAAGAATCTTGAAGTGATTCTTGTGAACCCAAAGCAATGAGAAAACACAAAAGAATTTCATTCTTTCTGCCTGCTGAAAATTCTCTCTTCTCCTTGAGAATTGGGTTTTTTTTTAAATATATATTTTGCAAAATTGAAATAATCAGGTAGGATTTTGTTTAGCTCCTTTAACAGAGACCAAATGACAGTGACTCAAAGTAGAAGGTTTCTGTTTCTTGTATCTCAAGGCCTCAGTAGTTTAGGAGTCCAGGAAGTAAAAAGTTATGCCCGTGAGTCATTGAGAGAACAGTGTTTTTCCACCCTGGGTGTTTAAAATACTAGAGGCACCTCAGTGAACAAACAGATCAAATCCCTGTCCTCATGAGGGCTGTTCTGGGGCAGAGGTGAGGTGAGGATGGAAATAAACATCCAAAAAGATATAGTATGGCAGAAGGTGATACTAGCCAGGAAGAAAGGTAGGCAGGGTAAGGTGTGGGTAGTCAGGGGAGGTAGATTAAATTTAAATGTGGTCAGGTGGACCTCATAAAGAGGGAACCAATTAAGCAAAAAGTAGAAGGAAGTGAGAGAGTAGGCTCCAGAGATATCTGAGGGAAAGCAAGCAGAGGGGACAGCCAGTTCAAAGGCCCTGGGGCAGATTCCTGCTTGAGGAATACAAAAGTGTGAGCAAAAGAGAAGGAAGTAATTTTCAAATATCTGGGTGACTTGAGGGGTTAGGGAAGCTAGGAAGAAATAGATTACATATATCTAAGCATTTGTTAAGTAAGCCTTTCCTTTTCATTGTAAGTAAATTTAATTTTCTTACAGATCAACGAAATAAATGCAATTGTTGGAGATGCCTCATCTAAAAAAAAAAAAAAGAGAGAGAAGGAAGTAGAGAGCAAGACAGAGATGAGTCAGGAAACAAGGGAGGGAGGGCCCCATGGCAAATGTAAGGGTTTGGGCTTTTCTGGAGGGAGGCCGACTGTGGGCAGAGGAGTGGCCTGATGTGACTTAAAGTGGCAAACAATCACTCTGGCTTCTCTGTAAATAGACTGCAGAGGGCAAGAGTAAAAACAGGGAAATGTGTTAGGATCCTATTAAATGGTTCATGCAAAAGACTCTGGAAGCCTACATTGGGCAGGGGCAGGGAAGTTGACTTCAAGTAGGTCGAGCCAACAGGATTTGCTGACAGAGGGGGCTATGGTGTGAGAGAAAGAGAGGCGTCTAGGACAACTGTCAGCATTTTGGCTTGAGTGACCAGAAAAATGAGGCCATATGCATAGAGAAGACAGAAAGGCTCTTGGAGGAGCAGGTTTGGAGGGAAGGTCAGGAGTTTCATTTCTGGGCACGCTAAATGCCATATTCCCAGCACACATGTAAATGGAGACATCATATCGGGTTAGATGTGCATGTCAGGAGTTTAGGGAGACACTGGCTGGGGATAAATTTATGAGTCGGGCTAATGATAGTGTCAAAAGCCTTGTGATGAGAAATGATTATCAAGAGAATGAGTAGAGGAAGAAAGGGAAAGGCAGAAAGAGGAAGAGGAGGGCAAGCCATTACTTCCATAGCTTCTGCTCGCGTCCCTTTGGCGGGAACCTAGCGACAAGTCTTGCCCTAGCTGCAAGGGAGGTTGAGGAGTGAGGTTTCCACCTGGGTAAGCAGCGGCCCAGCTCAAACCTAGGCCCTAGCTGAGGGTTCTTTCTCAATTTCCCAGATCCCTGAAAAGGCCCAAGTCCTTTGTTTTGGGCTCCATGTTGAAATTTTTTCTTCACTGCTTCCCAAACCACTCTCCAACTAGGCTTCCCCTGGTTTGGGACACTCAATGTCCTTGGTTTCCTGACAGGACACTCATGTCTGTTAGCATAGGCTGGTGTTCCTCAGTGCTCTCCTTTCTTCTGATCTCAGGGCTCCCTAGAAGCCCACATCCTTCACCTGTCTGCTCTCCCCTCCGTCGTCATCTCACTGCTCAACCAGCAGCTGCCCCTGCCCCTGGCCTTGTGGCATCACGCCTGGCTCTCCCAGAGGCCTGTGGGCTCGATCTGCTGCCTTACACAGGGGCCTGGTGGGAGGAGATCTTTTCATCTTGGTAGGTTGTGGCAACACTTCTGCTGAAATCAGTCCTCCTCAAAGGAAGGAAATTGGGCCACTGGCCCTGCGCTTCTCCAAAGAGACCACACTGGTCTCCTGGGGCTGACCGTGGAGCCTAGGGGCAGTGTGCTGTCTTCACAGGGATGTTTTTAATGCTGAAATCCTCACCATGAGCAACAATGAGGGCCTGGAGGAGGAGGATAAATGTCTGTTTTCCTGAGGAATTGGATATGGTATCTGTAACCTACCTAATTTACATCGTGTGGTGTCTACAAGCTACTGTGGAGAGAGTTGCACACTCGCTGTCCTATGATTAACAGTGGGGAAAAGGCCTGCCCCAAGTGCACAGAATTTTTTTTTCTAGACTTTTTAGCTAGATTCATGATAAAACAGCTACTTTTTTGAGCCATTACTATATGTCAGGCATTCTGCTAGGTATTTAAAATATATTTCATTTTATGCTTGGTTTACTGTGAAATAAACGCCATCTTCCTAGTTTTGCAGATGGGGAAACTGAGGTTCAACGAGAGGAAATATGCACCCACACTCACACAACTAGGGAAGGGCAGAGTGGGGATTCTACCTTGGTGTGAGTCCAAAGCGTAAGCTCTTGTCCTCCAAGTTAGGTAGGCCTGCTGGGCTCACGCAGGGCAAATTCCAATTGGTGATCAGCAACAGGGCCTTGAGTGCCTGAGGGGTTGTAAGTGGTCCTGGCTAGGGCTGTTCCAGGGTCCTCTCTCATCTCACGGCAGGGATGTTTTGGGGCCAATACCTCACCTTTGTTTCTCTCTCTCTCCGAGCCATCGGCTAATTTTTGGCAGCCTCCTGAACTGCCTTTGAGACCTGCCTAATGTAGAAAGTGATGAGTATGGAAATAATATGAGGACAATCTCGATTTTTCACTCACTTGAAAGGTTTGTCCTGTTTGTGGTCACAAATGGAAAGATTCTTTTTGTGGAAATCTTGGCTAAAAGTGAGCAGAATATGGTATCAGGGTGTTCTCGGAGGGAAATGACTTTCGCGAGACTCCAGACCTCGTCAAAAACTTAACTTCCCTCCAAGAGGTTCCAAGGCCAGTGAAAAATAGAAGACAACCCATAAGAGCAGTGGAGGTGATGGAGGTGGTGGTGGAGGTGGAGATGCTGCAGGTGGAGGTGATGGAGGTGGTGGAGACAATGCAGATGTTCGAGACCAGCCTGAGCAAGAGGAAGAGCAAGACCCTGTCTCTACAAAAAAATAGAAACATTAGCCAGGTGTGGTGGTGGCACCTATAGTCCCAGCTACTCAGGAGGCTGAGGCAGGAGGATCGCTTGAGCCCAGAAGTTGGAGGTTTGGAGGTTTCAGTGAGCTATGATGAAACCACTGCACTGTAGCCTGGGTGACAGAGTAAGACTTTGTCTTAAAAACCAAAACAAAACAAAACACCCGGCATGCAACAGTGTTGCTGTTGCATCACTAGTATTCCACTTAATCTGCGGTCTGTGTATGACTGCACGTGGACCAGACTTCTGTGTACCCCAAGCAACATAGAAGCACAGCACACAAGATGGGAAAATTTAACAGGAAATACTGATGCATGTCAACTTCACCCTTAGAAAGCCTGGGAAGGGGCCTCAGGAGGCAGGAGTGGAGAAGGGTAATCCCCTGACGAAAGCAGATCGTCCCCTCATCCCTGCTGGGACCCCTGTCCCAACCCTAGTCCCAGCCCCAGTATTGGGCTTTCAAATTCCCAGGTCTGTCCCATCATTTTTTTTGTTGTTGTTGGGGGAGGGTTGCTAGATCAAATATAGGAAGATGTTCAGTTAAATTTGAATTTCAGATGAACAACGATAATTTTTTAGTATCAGTATTTCCCATGCAATACTTATGCTAAAAAATATTTGCTGCTTATCTGAAATTCGCATTTAACTAAGCGCCTGTATTTTTATTTGCTAAGTCTGGCAGTCCTACATTTCTTCAGCGTTTTTTTCTGTCTGTTCCCACCCCCACCTATTCAAGTCCCTGTTTTGGCACAAACACAATTCTTCAGGAAAAAGGACCAGCAGAGACTCCCTGATTTTCCTCTGATATTTAAGTGAATTGTTGAGTCTTTGTGAGCAGAATTTCAGCGTGACACCAGGAAGCATCACAGATTTTGAAGCGCTTACCAGATGTGGAGTCTGGGCTCTCTCTACCCCTGACACCACGCCCGTAGAGCGAGGCTGACAATTCCTACCCCTGCTGTCACACAGCAAGTGTGCAATAAAAGGTGGCTAAAATTATAAAGTCCGTATCTGTTAGGGGCTCAGGTGTGCATTTAGAGAGCACAGGAAGAAGTCGTATTACTCCCTACGAATAGTGAACGTACGATACACAGAAATCCTTCAAAGGACTACGTGGATATTAGGAACTAAATAGATTTTGTGATATCCTGACCACTCTGCCTCCATGGATCATGTAGCTTGTTGGAGAAAAGGCATTTGGAATTTCCCCAGGAATTCATTCTTCAACTGTACTCTTCCCCGTCAACCACTTCCTTCACGTTCTGGAAAGTTTTAGGGAAAAGGTGGAAAGGGGGGAAACAAGTAATGTCACCCAACCCCAACTCTATGCCTGGCCTCATGTGCACTTGACCTACGTGCTCTCAACTTAGTCCCCAGACAACGCTCGGAGATAGAAATCATCAGCTCCATTTCACACACGGGCTATGGGACTCAGCGAGGTCAAGTCATGTGCGGGCGATCCCAGAGCTGCTGAGGAGAGGAGACGGGATTTAAACCCCGCAGGCCTCGTGGGCAAACGTGAGCTCTGGAGGAAGGGCAGCAGGCCCTCCCGGTCTGGACTCTGGTGGTCAGGGCAGGGCACGGTGTCAAAGCCACTGGCCTGTGATCTTGATCCAGGGTGAGAAGTATCATATCCACTAATCTCTTGAACTGCAAGTGACCTTGGAGGCCTCTGAAGACCCACATACTGTTTCCCTACCCCCCTTTCCTGAAGAGGAGGAGGGCAGGCGCACAGGTAGTGAATGCGACATCCTTTACTCCGCCTGATGACCTGCAGCCCTGGGTGAGGTGTTGGGGTGAGGACGGGCACCCCAAGGGGCTGCACACACCAGCTGCCCCCTCCTCTGGGCGACGCTTGGATCCGTTGGAGGCACTCAAAAAGAGGGACAGACATTTTTTCACACTTCTGTAGAAAGAGGCGAGACTGCGCATCACTCCCGGACACACGTCTGAACAGGCTCTTCTGAAGGCGAAGGCAGGTGTCAGTCTCTCGCTCTTTGTGCTTTCCTCCGCCTCTTTCCGTCACTCTGGTCTGAGCGGGTTCCTAGAAAATAAAAAGTTCCTGAAGCATCAAGAATTATTGGACTATACAAAAATTTCCTAAAGAGAACAGCAGTTGATATTTCTTCTTTATTGAGGCAATCCCAATTTTAACTGATTGCTGAATCGATTTTCTGGTAATAGCACTGTCTACTCGGATTGACTACAAGGTCAGCGGAGGCATAAACTTCACATGCCGTTTTCTCTGCTAGATCGCCAGCACCTGGCACAATTCATGTATTCATGCATTCAGTATGTATTTACAGGGCAACTACTATCTGCATGTCGCTGCGCTAGGTATGATGAAAAATAGGACTTGGCCTCTTCCCTGCAAATGTAGATAGTCTAGTAGGTGAGGCACATATGTGAACCAGTACCTCTAGGAGGGGAGAAACTGTGTCTCAGAAACAAAGAGGAGAGGGTGAGAGGAGGAAGGAGAAGACTAGGAGGCATGGTGGTGTCTGATATCGCCAGGTGCAGAGGAGAAGGATGGGCATTGTAGACAATCATGCTGTTGAAGGATGGAATGCATGGAACAGAGAAAGACATGAACCTGGCTGAGGTCTAATTACCAACGGCCTTGTGTATTCCACTGAGGAACTGAGGTTCTTTCAGGCAAAGAAAAGGAATAAAAGTTTTCACAGTGAGGAAAGGAACAGGTCACATTTGATCTTAGTGTGTGGCATAAAGCAGTGTGCGTCGGGTGTGTGTGGAGAGGGGAGTGAGGAGACCAGGAAGAGGAGGTGGCTTCACAGATCTGGTGACAGAGGACGAGGGCACGGGGAAGGCAGTGCCAGTGGGGACAGAGAGGAGGGTCTGGATGCAAGCGACACTTCCAAGGCAGGATGGGCAGCACGTCCTGCTTCTGCAGCTGAAATGTGGGAGTGAGCTGAGGATGACTCTAAGTTTTCTAGCTTGGAAGACGGGGTTGATCAGAGGAAGGGAATGCAGGAGCCAGTGTTAATGCGGGTATGTTAAATCCACGGTGTTCCATTAGGAACTACGGATTCTATTAGAGGAGAGGCTGGAGCCAGGGATGTCATCCCAGGGGGACAGCGTATGACAGGGAGATGAGTGCGACAGTGGGGCCCTGGGGAGCACTGACATTTAAGGAAAAAGCAGGGGAAGAGTTAAGAAGCCTGAGAAAGGATAGTCAGCAATGTGACAAGAGCAAGAAGAAAGTGGTATTCGCGAGGCTCTAGGAGGCAGGAAACTCATGAGAGGCCCAGATTCCGAGTTTACACATCCTTTCCTAAGGAAGTTGCTCTCAGGACTGGGGTAGGCAGAAGTCACGGTGGCCACCCAGAGATGTCCACACCCTAATCCCTGGAACCTGTGACCATGTTACTTACATGGCAAAAGAAATTTGCCATATGGAATTAAGGTTAAGGACTTTAAAACAGAACCATTATTCTGGATCATCTGGGTGGGCCCTTAAAAGGAGCACTGGGAGGCAGGGGACGATAGAAGAAGAGGTGGGAGAAAATCGAAGGATGAGAGGGACTTGCCCACCACTGCTGGCTCGGGAGGTCCTGAGCCCAGGAATGCAGGTGGCCTCTAGGAGGTGGGAATGGCCGTCAGCTGACAGCCAGCAGGGAGACGAGACCTCAGTCCTACAACTGCAAGGACTGAATTCTGCCAACAACCTGAATGAGCAAGGAACCGGATCCTCTCCTGCAGCCTCCAGAAGGAAACACAGCCCTCCTGACACCTTGGCACCAGCCCAGTGAGATCCGGGTCACACTTCTGACCCACAGAAGTATGAAATGGTAATTTTGTGTTGTTTTAAGCCACTAAGTTTCTGGTAACTTGCTATGGTAGCAATAGAAAACATACAGGGACTAAAGTTGGCCAGGTTCCTTTCCTTGAGCCCTTTCTTGGCCTTTTCCTTAGATGTCAGCGCCCCCTATGGATCTATTTTTGGGACTCTCTGTCTCCCCTCCCATATTTTCTGTCCAAGCTAGATGTGAGACCCAAATCTAATTTCAGGGGAAATACAAAAATTAAAGAAAAGATTGCAATTTGTTGGGCTGTGAGCCAACCTTGCCCCCAGCTAAGATTTGTTTGACCTGTAGTGTTAGAAAAAATTTAAATTTCTCACTCTTTTTCTTTCTTTCCTTCTTTCCTTCCCTCCTTTCTTCCTTCCTTCTTTCCCTCCCTCCTTTCCCTCCTTCTCTTCTTTTTTTCCTAAGTAGATTCTCTGACAACACTGGGTTGGCTGGCTGGAGCTGACTGCCACTGAACCCTTTGAGACATGTTCTCCAATTCACCACAGTCTCTACCACTCCCTGTTGTCTTTCATGGGCTGCTTTACTCATTTATATAACCTGCCTGTGTCCTATAGGTGATTGACTCTGTGACACTAGCTTAAAGCTGGCATTGGAACATGTTAGATCTGGGATCTCTTAAGGGAGAGAGAAACCAGAAAATACAATCAACAAGACTCAATAAAAGATCAGATTTTTTTTTTCTTTTGTAATTCAGGATGGTCCTCGTAAGTGTCATGAGGCCTTTTAAATAACATCTTTGTGCATGTTTGCACACCAGTACAGGAATGTACCCGTGGGTGCATGTGGAGAGAGGGATAATTGAGAAATAAGAAGATGGAGCAAAGACCTCAGTAGCAAATGAGTCAGTTAGACTCTTTCTTTTTCTTAAGTAGGGCCCATCTACTGCCAGCAGCCGGTTCAGCCACGCCCCCTCCAGCGTAGGGTATTCTGGCATGTGACCCTCCATCAGTGTTTCCCTGCCTCCCCGTGGATCGCTCTGCTGCCGGCCTCACATCCTCCGTGGTGCACGCGTGGGGCTCTTGCCTTGTTCCTTTCTCATCAAGCTCTCTCCTGGGACCTCAATTCCAGTAATCAGGCTCTTCTCCATTACTTTCCTGGGATCTTGCTTTAGGTCCGTGCCTGATGTTTAGGAACTGGGATTTGGTTTCATGTCCACTCTTCCATCTATTAATTGAAGTCCCATTATGAAGCTCTAGCCCTGTTAGGGGAGGGCCTTCCTTACACTGATTGCTTTCCTTTCTGGGTCTCTCCTGGGGTCCACGGGTCCTCAGACCTCCTCTAAGTCGTGTCTGCCCACAGCCCTGCTGGGTCTCCTGCAGCCACAGCCCCACCAGGTCATCTTGCAGTCCCAGCTGTTCATGAGCCCTGTTCTGACATTACAACCTTTTCCATCCTTGTGAAAAGTCTGAAATTTGAAAGGATTCTCCCATAAGCCTTCTAGTCCGTCCTTGTTCTGTAGTCCAGAGAGATGACGAGCCAACATCTCCTCAATTATCCCAAGTGGAGAACTCATTGAGGACATTCTTACTGTCATTTTATTCCTGATTTTTTTCAAAGGACAGAAAATGGGCCTAGTCACTTAAAATTATGGCAACAGTTTAGGCCTTTAGGTCAAAAACTTTACAAAGAATCTCTTTGTCTACTAGTTGGCAAATCAACAGAACTCTAGGGAAGAACTATTCCTTTCATGCATAAAAAGATGCATAAATGGGCTGGGGGTGGTGGCTCACACCTGTAATCCTAGCACTCTGGGAGGCCGAGGTGGGAGGATTGATTGAGGCCAGGAGTTCCAGACCAGCCTGAGCAAGAGCAAGACCCCGTCTCTACTAAAAATAGAAAAAATGAGCTGGGCATGGTGGTGCATGCCTTCAGTCCCAGCTACTTGGGAGGCTGAGGCAGGAGGATCGCTTGAGCCCAGGAGTTTGAGGTTGCAGTGAGCTGTGATGACACCACTGCACTATGATAGCAACAGAGCAAGACTCTGTCTCAAAAAAAAAAAAAAAAAAAGGTGCATAGATGGTTACCACAGAACAGGAACAGCACAAAGTAAGAAGTGGTGTACTCTAGTCCAGAATCTTCCATTTACTACCTAGAAATCTTGGAAAATCATTAACCCTCTCTGTGTGTCAGTTTCCTCATCTGTTTAAAAATAAATGACTTCTGACAATGGTTGCTCACAGGGTTCTTTAGAGGACACGCTAAGACAATGGGTGTGAGTCATTGTCCACGTGGGAGATCCGAGCAGGAAAAGACCCATCGGTCACTGCTCATGGTAACAGCACCTGGCTCCCTATAGTGTTCAATGATGTCTACACCCATTTGTCATGGGAGTCGTCAACAACCCAAGCCAGGATTCGCACAAGGCCACACAGCTGCAGAGTGAGACCTAGAGCCCAGGTCTCCTGACCCAACCCCCTGTGGAAAGACCATCTCCAGCGGGACCCCCAGGCTCAGGGAGGGCAGAAGTGTTTCCTTCCATGCCCTGCCCATGTCTTACCCATCACAGTCCGCTCCTGCCCTATCTGGGCTGTCACCCATCCCCCTTCCTGATCTTTCCAGGGCAGATGGTGCCGGGCATTTCATTTCTTACCAGAGAAAGTTCTGTCAGTGTTAGGAGGCTTCTGAGGGATGATTTGCCTCTGTTGGGGGCCTGACTTGATTACTTCTCCTTTTTGTTGGTGGGTACTTTTTGCCTGAAAGGAGAGAGAATAGCCAGTTAGCACAATGGCAATGAGGTCTCTCAAGCTGCACTCTCTGCTGGTTTGTTGCTGTCATTTCCTTTAGGGGTGGCAACAGCCCAGACTGAAACCTTTTGCCTTCAGGATAGGGCTTCTCACTTTCTTCCCCAACAGCTTGTAGCCTCTGAAGCCATGCATTGCCTTTCCAGTGTAAAGAGATTCAAAGAACCTGGATGGTCTTCCAGGCACCAGCACTGGCAAATGATACCTGGGTGGCTCCAGCTCTCTGTTGGAAGGACAGGCCTGCAAGCAGATCTGAGAAGGCGAGATGATGACTAATGAGGAAACCAGCCTGCCATTCTCAGAGGCTGCTGTCTGTAACCTTGGCCTTCACACAACTCTTTGACACTCCTCAGCTGCACTTTCCATGACTCCTGTGGATCCTCCCAGAGCCCTAACTGAGCATCAGTCTTACTCTGATGCTTGTGCAGAGGTGAGTTTGGCTGAATCAGATTTTAACAGGCTCACATTCTTTCTGTTCTTATTGCCAATATCCTGCCAAGCAGACCAGCAGCTCCCTTTTCTTTCTCACCTTGCACACCTTACTCTGAAGGGCTAGAGTATTTGGGAAGCTGGTAATAAAAAATAGTCTGAGACACTCTTCTACCAGCAATAGTGTTCTGCTGGAAGGTGGGGCAGGGACTCCAACTTCCTAAAAGTGCCTGTCCTAGTTGGAGGTGAGCAGGAACCTTCAGAGAGAAACCCCTCCCTAACTGCCCCAACTACAGGCCCTTCTAGAGGCAGAAAGCTCAATTTCTTGGTTCTACATGCCGAGGAGAGTCAGGATGTGTAGCTAGGTCCTGGGAAGTTTATCCCGTCTCCCATGATGCACTTGGACATAGCAGCTCTGAACGGAAGATGAGGATTTCTGGCCCATGCCTACCCCTGGACAGGATACAGCTGCACACTAGATAGCACACCTCTTGGCTGGGTAAGGTTGCTTGATGAAGCTAAAGACAAATACAGAGAAAAACTGCGTCAGAACTCATGATACAGAGAGAGGACCTTCAGCCTGGGGAAGACCATCCCAGGAGGGCTTCCAGGCTCACCTCAAAGGAAGGGATTGGGAAAGGGGAGGTAAAACAGTGATGCCCCAGGGATGTTTGGGAGACCTGGTTTGTATGCTGCAGTTACTTTTTGTTCCAGGAGACATAGCATCTGGATGCAAAGGCCATGATGCCAACCATATAAACCAAAGGAAGTAAAATAAGGAGATTAGGCCAGATGAACACTAGAATCACAGATTTTAATGGATCACGGGCAGTGTTCCATAGTGGCCTCCTCCATTAGGTACCAAGGAAACATATACAAAGGGATAGGTCAGTCAAGGTGGTGTTTCATGCCTATGATAAGCAGAAAACCAGTATTCCCAACATCTTCCCCAAATAGAAACTGACAATTGGGGTCAAAAGGAAAGGTTTCTTGGGAGAGACCATGTGGAGACAAAGGCAGGGTTAGTGCTAGGGAGTAGGTTGACTTCTTGAGGCTGAAAATAGCAAAGAAAAAGAATATAAAGTGGCCTCACTATGGGAGTCTAGAACCATAGGGTTTGTTACAGGGATGGGATCAGTGGCAGGAGGTATGGGATGGTACTGTTCAAGCCAGCAAGTGGCCTCCGTGGGAAGGGGAAGTAACAACTGGGACATTATGGTGGTCTTTTAATAAAAATCACGCATCATGCCTGGAAATGGACACAGGAGTCAGCAGAGATATGAAGAAGCTTAAGGCATCTGCTTTCCAACGGCTATAAAAGCATCAAGAAGATATAATTATTCAGATGAAAGCTACACACAGAGCTCTGGAAAAAGGTCAGGAGACCCACTTTTTACCTCCACTCTACCCCTCACAAGCTGTGTGATCTTGAGCAAGTCATTTCACATTTTGGGAGTCTCAGTCTCCTCATGATCAATAAGGAGATTAGCCAAGCTGGCCTTACAGTCACCTTCTAATAGAGTAGCGGCCTTTTGCTATCAGTGGGGATCCAACTCCAACTCACAATTTGGGATTGGAGTTGTCCCTCCTTCCCGCTGTTGAGGCAACAACCACTCAACACCTCTGACCAAGGTGAACCTTAAGATGGCCTGGTCTCCTGCGGAAAGAAGAAGGAAAGCATTGAAAACCCTTGTGGCAACTCCCAATGAAATCTTTCTAAGTGAGCCAGAAAGTTCTTATGTAACATGCTGTAGATTATAGGATGTTAGCGACAGAACATTACCTAAATCCAAACGTTTGTATCTGAGATACTATGGTTTGAATGTCCCCTACAAAACTCATTTTGAAATTTAATTGCCAATGAGATGGTGTGAAGAGGTGGGACCATTAAGAGGTGATAAGGCCATGAGGGCTCGGCTTTTATGAATTGATTAATGTCATTGTGACAGGAGTGGGTTTGTTATTGTGAGAGTGTATTGTTATGAAAGCAGGTTTGGCCCTCTCTTTCTCTCTTGCTCGTGCTCTTCTTGCCCTTCCACCTTTCAGCAGGGATGACACAGCATGAGGGCCCTCACCAGATGCTGTTGCCATGCTTTTGGACTTCCCAGTCTGTAGAATGATGAGCCAAATAAACTTGTCTTTATAAATTACCCAGTTTCAGGTATTCTGTCATAGCAGCACAAAATAGACTAAGACATGGGATTAGGGGTCTGAGGCTGAGAGAGGGGAGCAAGATGCTTGAGGTCCCTCAGATCACAGTTGCTAACTCTCCAGGCCTGGAACCGTAACCCCTTAATTCATGGCATCCTTCTTCTGTCTTCCTCATTCTGACATCAGAAAAAATTGGGGGATTTAATTCCCTGGAACTCGACTATAGGAACTAAACCAAAAGCTGGACACTCTTTTGCTACCACTAAGGACCATTTTCTCATTCCTCTAAATGAGTATTAGTTACTTGCCCTATCTGTTTTCCTCTCCTTTTTCTCTTATCTCCTCCTCTTTTTCCATCCTCACTCCCATCCTAAATAAGCCCTCCCCCGCCCAGGGACAAGCTGTTCCCTGTTCAGATGGATTTAGAGGGTGGGGTGCTTGTTCATCAAAGCTGGCTTGGGGGCAGTGGTATGTATCTAGGAAAATGGACACAAGAATCAAGCAAGTTTGAGTGAATCAAGAGAATGTTCAGCTCCATTGTGCCATAGTTAGTTGTTTTTAATACTGTTCTATCTCCATATTTTTTTCCAATGCTGGTCCTGTCCCCAGATGCTCAGACCTGTTGTCTTTGGTTTCCAGAATTTCCCACTGAGAGACACCCAGCCTTGCCCTCACCAGGCACAGCCTGGTCCATGCTTCTCCCTCTTGTTAAAATTCCCTCTTGCTCAAGTACCAATCGCAGCTCTATCTTGTATCAGGAAAGGAACTGGCCTTAATGACTTTGTGCTAAGAAAACACATATACAGTCATGCATCACTTAATGACGGGTATATGTTCTGAGAAATGCATTGTTAGGTGATTTTGTCATTGCACAAACATCATACAGTGTCCTTATATAAACCTAGATGGTATAGCCTACTGCACACCTAGGTTATATGGTATAGCCTATTGTTCCTAGACGACAAACCTGTACAACATGTTACCGTACTGAATACTGTAGCAACTGTAACACCATGGTATTTGTGTATCTAAACATATCTAAACATAGAAAAGAGAGTAAAAATACAATATTATAATCTTATGGCACCACCATCATACATGTGGTTTGTCATTGACCAAAATATCATTACATGCTACATAACTGTATTTTTATATGTATTTTTATAAATGTGTATACGCATACATGTACATATTTAATTTTCATATTAATTATGTGGTATATAAACAATAAATATATATAAATCCCTCCTATTTATACCACAGAGATAACCCTATTAACATTTTAATCTTTATTTCTAAGTTTTTCTATGCTTTCACAAAAATTACGTATGTACAGAAATATGTATATTTATCACATTAAAACTGTACTTTATATCCAGTTTTTTATGTTTTCATTTAACACTATAAAATACATGCTTTTCAAATGGAGTTTTATGGAGAGAGTTGAAGCAGGCAGTGAAGCGAGTCTCCACCTCCAGGTACCCACCACGTGGACTGGGACAGACATGCCCAGAGATGTCCTGGGATCTGCAGCTGGGAGCAGCACTTGGGTGGGCTGCCCTCTCAGTGCCAGCCACAGATGAGATCTACTTTACCCAGAGTGCACCTGTTTCCCTGAGGGCCAAGTTCATGAGCTGTCTGCTGTGCCAGTAAGCACCCCTGGGGAGTCTCCAAGTTGGCCCTTTGGGCCCTTGCTTTTCCCTCACAAGTCTCAGTTGCTAGAGAATGGGGCAGTGGGTCCTGGTGGAGCTCACCTGCAGTAGAATGAGGGTACTTGTACGTCGTCTTGGGAGGACTTATTTTCTCCTTGAACTTCTTCCCCCTGTACTGTAAGTAAGAGCGGGTTGCCTTCCAGGAACAAAACCTGTGAGAAGAATGCTTCTGATCACGGGGGGAGACTACCGGTGGAGGGGACTAGAAAATGAACACAGGGGGAACCAGGCTGGGGCCAGTCCTCACAGAGAGTGTGGGGTGTCCAACAGAGAAGAGGAGGACATTCTGGCATTGGAGTACTGCCTGTCGGAGGCCCTTCTTTTGAGGCTCCCACAAGCATGGTTGGTATGTTGGGACATCCTTCTGGAACCACTGAATGGGGTCTGTAAAGAATGTGCTATCCCCAGGCCTGGGGTAGGGTTAAACCCTAGGGGATGCCCAAGTATCAGACTATAAGATCCCTATCTAACCCCACCTAGTGCAGCCAGAGCGTCCAACTGGTCTCCTCTCATGTCCTGATCCTTGCTTTCTATCCTGCCCTTTACTGACAGCCTCGACCCCCTCACCCTACTCCCAACGGGTTTTTCTCTGGAATAGACCCTGGTTTCTCATGTGAACTCAGACTCGTGTAACCTGAGATAATATATGTAAACATAGTTTGCACAACGTAAATATCTCTGTAAGTGTGTAGGAAAGCAAGTAAAAAATAACTGCATGAGGATCAGGGATCCAAAACTTTCCCAAAGTACCTATAACCTTTCTAAACACATTTAGGGACAGCTGAACACTGACTCAAGCCAGGAGAAGCGTATGTATCTCAGAGCTCCCTGATTCCTCTAAAGAGAAATTCTCACAATGAATTTCTATTTAGTCCTGGTTAGGAGGACTAGAATTAAGTGCTAGATAACGATTAGTGTTCTAAAGGCTAAACTGCTTATCTTAAACTTAGACTTAAGTATTTATTTTAATTCTGTATCAAATAACCTATCATTTTAGAGATTTTAAAATAAAGGTTGGCAATTGGTAAGCAACCTTTATACACTTCTAACTTAATAAACTAACATTTTCTGTTGGACAGGGGAACCCCTGAGATCTGGAATCACTTGATAATTTAAGTATCCTGATTAACCTTGTCTGAGAAAATTTCAGTGCCCTCTGGCCCCTACCATCCAATGCATTGCCATTTACCATGTGAAAGATGTGAGCTGGAGCTGTGGTAGATAGCTAGGGTAGGAATAAATAACCAGCTGGGAGAACTTAAGCCAGTCTCTTAGCCCAAACCTTGACAAGACTGTTTAGGAACCATTGACCACAGATTGCTTTGATCTGCAGATATTTTGCTTATTTCATTTTTGTTTTTTGGCCTTTGCAGGTTCCTAACCATGTTTTAGTCTTGAGTTAATTGCCACATTTGGCACTTTAACCTTGGGAGAGATGACACTTTGAATTTCTAGCTCCTCTTGAAAATTGGTATATCTAGCAACTGTGCCCCCTCAGTGGTAATTATGGGAATTTGGGCCTAACAGAGCAAAACACTTTTTTTTTTTTTTTTTTTTTTTTGAGACAGAGTGTCGCTTTGTTGCCTGGGCTAGAGTGAGTGCCATGGCGTCAGCCTAGCTTACAGCAACCTCAAACTCCTGGGCTTAAGGTATCATACTGCCTCAGCCTCCCGAGTGGCTGGGACTACAGGCATGCACCACCATGCCCGGCTAATTTTTTCTATATATATTTTTAGTTGTCCAGATAATTTATTTCTATTTTTTTTTTTTTTTAGTAGAGACGGGGTCTCACTCAGGCTGGTCTCGAACTCCTGACCTCGAGCGATCCACCCGCCTCGGCCTCCCAGAGGGCTAGGATTACAGGCGTGAGCCACAGTGCCCGGCCAAAACACTTTCAACTTTCTTCCTTCATGAGGCTCCTTAAGCACAAGCAGTTGTGTTAACCTTGACAGCATTTCTTCCAAAGTGGCTGTGGTTTACCCTTGCCCTTAGGTGAGAAACCTAGGCCTAAGAAAACCTCACATCCTTGTTCCAATCAAGCACAAGAAGAGGTGAGGTGGGAAACCAGGCATTCTCGTTCCCAGTCTTACTCTGCTGTCCATTTTCTGATTCAGTATTTAGTGTTCTGTGTGAGGGATGGAGAGTAGTGAGTAGGATAAGCAAATACCATCTTAGTTCTCCCACAAAACTGGAAACTATGAAACAAGGGGTTACAGGAAGATAGAAAACTCTCTAAAAGGCTAACTGTGTTTTTAACCTGATGCGGCATTCATCGAATAAGAAGAGATAGTTACCTTTTCCAGAAGTACATGATGGTGGGGAAGATAGTCATGATAGACCCATGGAAGATGCTCCGATCCAGATGGCCCTCTGTGATGGCAGCAAGGATGGCATCCTTCTGGGACTCAGGGATATTCACCTACTCACAGAGTGGGAGTCTGTCACTGGCAGAGGCTCCAAGGAAGGCAGAAAACCTCTCTTGGTCCTCAGGACCCTCAAGACCACCTCCTCTCCAAAAAGCAGAAGCTTTTCATGGGGTTGCTAGGTAAAGGACATCTAGTTGGTCCAGTACTTAGGAGTTATCTGACAATTAGCTTTCAGCGTCCCTGTTGGGGAAATGTTTTTTGGCTAAAGGACAGAGTGGACTGGAAGTCCCCCTTACCCTCAACTTTGGCGGGATGTCAGAATGCAGGTAGAGCTTTACAATAATGTTAATTTTGGACCGCATGAGGATCACATCATTCTTGTTGTATGCTCGGTTGACCTGCAGCATGTGAGCTGAACTCACCAACTCATTAAACCTAAAAAAGAGGTGTTAAGCAGGAAGTCAGCAAGGAGAAAATGAAAGCAGTGACTAGATAGGGCACCTGGCCCAGACTTCTTTCTGGCCTAAAAAAGGCAGGGCCAGTTCTGGGCCAGGTTGTGTCTTCATTCATTCAATTATAATTTATCCACGGGCAAATATTGAGCACCTACCATATGTCAGATAACATGTTAAGTGTGCCTTCAAGTGTATTTCTTCACCACAAATGCCCTCATTTATCCTACCCTCCCTTCTTTACCCATTCTGGCCCTATAGCATTTTCACCTCTGTTGACTTCAAGGCCTAAGGGATATCTTGCTCTTTCTTCTTCTGTGAGGATCTGAGGTAAGCCCTGAGATACAGGTAGGTACCACTCATGGAGAACACTTTAGGCAATGGGAGGAGGTTTGGACTTTACTCCAGTGGTAATTGGAAGCCACTAGAACATTTTAGGCAGGAGAGTGATATAGTCTGGTTTACATTTTTAATAGGCTACTCTGGTTGTTATACAAAAAATAGTTTGTAGAGGGCAAGCGAGGAAGCAGAGGTGAGGTGGTGGGAATTGGAGCAGCAGCAGGTGAGGCTGTTCACTCTGACTGCTCTCTCTCTCTCTGCTCCCCTCTGCCTCCCCTTTACATAATTTATTATCTGACTAACCCCTACTTACTCTCCAAAATTCAGCTTAGGTGACCTGTCTCCCAAGAAACCATACCTGAGGACCTACAGTTGTCTAAATGCAAACTGGAAAGGAATAAGTCAAATTAGCCTTGTTCATGGATGACTTGGTATTATACTCAGAAAATCCTAAAGACTTCACCAAAAAACTGTTAGAACTTATAAATGAATTCTGTAAAGTTGCAGGACACAAAATCAACATACAAAAATCATTGGTGTTATGTACGCCAATAATGAACAATATGAAAAAGAAAAACTAAGAAAGCAATCTCATTTATAATAGCTACAAAGAATATAAAATACCTAGGAATTAATTTAATCAAAGAAGTAAAAGATTTACATAAGGAAAATACTGATGAAAGAAATTGAAAAGCACACACACAAAAATAAAAAGCTATTCCATGCTCATGGATTGGAAGAATTGTTAAAATGTCAATACTATCCTAAGTAATTTATAAATTCAATGCAAGCCCTATCAAAATACCAATGACATTCTTCACAGAAATAGGAAAGACAATTCTAAAATGCATATGGACCACAAAAGACCCAGAATAGCCAAAGCCATCCTGAGCAAAAAAAAAAAAAAATCTGGAGGCATCACACTACCTCACTTTGAAATATACTATAAAGCTATAGTAACCAAATCAACATAGTACTGGCATAAAAACAGACACATAGACCAATAGAACAGAACAGAGAACCCGATATAATTCCATGTGTTTACAGCCAACTTATTTTTGACAAAGGTGTCAAGAACATACAATGAGAAAGGACAGTCTCTTCAATAAATGATGCTGGGAGAACTAGATATCCATATGCAGAAGAATGAAACTAGACCCCTATCTCTCATCATATACAAAAATCAAATCAAAATGGATTAAAGACTTAAATCTAAAACCTGAAACTATGAAAGTATTAGAAGGAAACATTGGGGAAATATTCCTGGACATTGGTTTGGGAAAAGAATTTTTGTGTAAAAAATGTAGGCAACAAAAGCAAAAATAGACAAATGGTATTACATCAAGCTAAAAAGCTTCTGCACAGCAAAGGAAACAATCAACAAAGTGAGTAGATAACTCATAGACTGGGAGAAAATATTTGCAGACTATCCATCTGGCAAGGGATTAATAACCAGAATATATAAGGAGCTCAAATAAGCTCAATAACACAAAAACAAATAATCCAATTGAAAAATGGGCAAAACATCTGAATAGACATTTCTCAAGTGAAGACATACAAATAGCCAACAGGTATGTGTAAAAATGTTCAACTCTCTCTCTTTCTGAAGATCACAAATCATAAGAGAAATGCAAATCAAAACTACAAGGAGATATCATCTCGCCCCAGTTAAAATGACTTTTATCAAAAAGACAGGCAATAAGGAATGCTAGTGAGGATGTGGAGAAAGAGGAACCCTTGTACACTGTTGGTGGGAATGTAAATTAGTACAGCCACTATGGAAAACAGTATGGTGGTTCCTCAAAAAACTGAAAATAGAACTACTATATGATCCAGCAATCCCAATACTGAATATACATTCAAAGGAAAGGAAATCAGGATATGGAGGAAATATCTGCACTCTCATGTTTGCCGCAGCACTATTCACAATAGCCAAAATGGAATCAACCTAAGTGCCCATCAGTGGATGAATGGATAAAGGAAATATGGCATATATACACAATGGAATATTATTCAGCCATAAAAAAGAATGAAATACTGCCATTTGCAGTAACATGGATAGAACTTGAGGTCATTGTGTTAAGTGAAATAAGCCAAACACAGAAAGACAAATATCGCATTTTCTCACTCAGATGTGGGAGCTAAAAAAGGTGGATCTTATGAAGACAGAGAGTAAACTGGTGGTTACCAGAGGCCAAGAAAGGTAGAGGGAAAAGGGGATTAAGAGAGTTTGATAAATGAGTAAAAATATTCAGTTAGATAAAAGAAATAAGACCTAGTGTTTGATAGATCAATTGGGTGACTATAGTTAACAATAATCTACTGTATATTTCTAAATAGCCAGAAGAGAATAATTTGAATGTTTTTAGCACAAAGAAAAATTAAAAGTTTAAGGCGATGGATATCCTACTATCCTGATTTTATATTTACACATTATATGGATGTATCAAAATATCACTTGTGCTATGAAAATATATACATCTATTACGTATCAATTAAGAAAAAATTAATAGACAGCACTTTGGGTACAACTTATATAAGAAAAATATATGGACCTTCCATTGTGGATTGACTTTGGCTTTACATCAAAAGGTTGACAAGTGAATGAGTATAAATTAATATGTTTTGACTTAAAAATATCTGTTTAACATCATATGCACATAATTTTTGTTATTATAATTCTTAACTGAAGAGCTATTGGTCCAATAGTGCTACATAAGAGGATTTCTTCCATATTTATAAATAATGGAGAAAAAAGTGCTCCACTTCCTGGGAATAAGTAGTGCATTTCAACATTGGAAACTCCAGAATACTGAAGAGCTTTTAGGACCCAAAGAAAAGAATGGTGGAAATTGACAGAGTGACAGTTTTCAGTAGAATTTTCAGAAGGACACTCCTGCTTGGCAGAGCTACACCACTGTGCCTCTTACAGGACAAGCCAGTCTTTGCTAGGCAGCACTAAGGATGAAAAGCCATGAGACAAAAGAGAGATGGGAAACTTACTTCTCCATTTCAGAAAAGAAATTTATATCATTGACTGCAAAGTTAATGATGATAACCCTGTGGGCAAATATACGGCGCTTTATAAGGGTTATGTCTCCATTCTCTTGTTCTGCACTCCGGACATTTGCGGAAGTTGAGGCTGGGCGTCCTGAAATGTTAGATGGCGAAGTGGAGAAATCTGAGAAAGAAAGAGGAAGGAATTACAATCTGGTTTGATCAAGTCACTCTTAAGCCTATAGCCTTCAACCTGGGCATAACAAAAATGAAGACAGGAAACTGTGGGCCCATCATTTGGGCCTATCGAAGTAGTTACTCCCTACTACTGGGCTCAGCCTTTTACTTAGATTTGGAGGACTGCTGAAAAAGCCATCTGCTCAGATGGCATGACAACGCATACAAAAAAAATCAACTGAGCAATGAAGGGGATGTTTTCCTGGTGCTTGTCTAATGGAAAGATAATCACACTGTAGTTACGCCAGTCCCTAAGGTTTCTGCAGAGACTGTGAAAACTGAATATGCAGATGTGACCTTCAAAATGGAGTGTGTGGTTCTGACGATGCTTGGGAATAGATTGTGTGTTGTGCACCTGTGTTTTGACTGCAACCCATCACATGAGGTCTGGTGTGGAATTTTCCACTTGTGGCATCATATCAGTGCTCAAAAAGTTTTGGATTCTGGAGCATTTTGGATTTTGGATTGTTGGATTAGGGATGTTCAACCTGTATACTCAAAGTGGTATAATAGCACTTGAAGGTAGACTGTGCTAAGTTAAAGATGTTTACTATGAACCATAAAGCAACCAATAAAATAACAAAATAAAGAGTAATTGCTAAGAAGACAACAAAGGAGATCAAATGGAATCATAAAAAAATATTCAGTCCAAACAAAGGCAGCAAAAGAAGAAAAAGGAAAGTAAGTACAGATGGGATAAATAGAAAACAAGTAGTAAGATGATAGACTTAAACCTAACAGTATCAATAATCACATAAAATGTAAATGATCTAAATATCCTCATTAAAAGGCTAAAGTTGTCAGGCTTTTTTTTTTTTTTTCTTTAAAGCAAGACCCAACTATATGCTGTCTATGGAAAAGCACTTTAAATGTAAGGCACAAATAGGTCATAAATGAAGGAATGGAAAAATATATGCATGATAAAACTAATCAAAAGAAATATGGAGTGACTATTTTATCTTATTTTTATTTCAGAATATTGACTATTTTAATATCAAAGTAAATTTAGAGAAAGGAATATTACCAAAGATAAAGAAGGTTCTTTCATAATAATAAATGGGTCAATTAATAGGAAGACATAACACTCCTAAATGTTCATGACCCTCACAATAGAGCTTCAAAATACATAAAGTAAAAACTAATATAACTGCAAGGAGAAATAGATAAATCCACAATTATAGAGATTTCACTATCCTTCTCTAAAACATTAATAGAACAAGTAGACACAAAAGTAGACTCAAACAACGTTATCAGTCAACATGATCTAACTTTAGAGTACTACACTCACCAATGGCAGAATATGTATGTTTTCCAAACGCACATGGAAGATTTACAAAGACAGACCATATTTTGAGCCATAAAATGTGTCAATAAATTTAAGGGAGTGAGCTCATAGAAAGCATGTTCTACAGAACTACAATGGAATTAAATTAGAAATAAAAAGAAGATATCTGGGAAATCCATGTTTAGTTTTTATTTGAAAACTAAATAACATACTTTTAGATAACACATGAGTCAAGGAAGATATCAAAAGGACAATTAGAAAATATTTTGAACTGAATATAAGTGAAAATACAATGTATCTGAATTTGCAGGATGTCATTAATTTGAGAGAACAAAATTAGAGTACTTACACTACCTCTTTCCAAGCTTTATTATAAAGCTATAGTGATCAAGACAGTATCAGTATAAAGATAGACACACATATCAATGAAAAAGAATATAAAGCACATAAATAGACCCAATTCATTTTTTACTATAAAGCTTCTAGAAGAAAATGTAGGGGAAAATCTTATTAACATTGGGTTAGGCAAAGATTCTTAAATAGGACAAAAGATGCACAAACTTTAGAAGAAAAAATTGATAAAATTAACTTCACCAAAACTAAAAACTTCTCCTCTTCAAAAGACACAGTTAAGAAAATAAAAAAGCAAGCTACCAACTGGGAGAAAATATTGGCAAAACATGCATCCGTCAAAGAATGTAACCACATTATGTAAAGAATTCATATAACTCAATAACAAGATGACAAATAAATCAATTTTTAAAATGGGCAGGAGATTTGGACAGACATTTCATGAAAAATTACACTACGTGGATGGCAACTGAGCACATGAACCGATGCTCAACACCATTAGTCATTAGCCAAAATAAAAGTTGAACTATAATGAAGTAGAGTGACATGAACTCTAGAATGGCTAAAATAAAAAAGACTGGTAATACCAAATGTTTGTGAGAATGGGGAGCAACTGAAACTTTTTTACGATGATGGTGAAAATGCAAAAATGGGATAGTCACTTTGGAAAACAGTCTGGCAATTTCTTATAAAGTTAACACACACTTACCACATAACCCAGCAATTCTATTCCTAGGTATTTACCCAAGAGAAGTAACATACATCCACCCAAAGACTTGTACTTTAATATTCATAGAAGCTTTATGCATAATAGCTGCAAAGTGGAAACAACCCAAATACCTATCAGTTGGTGAATGCAGTTGAATAAATCCATACAATGGACACTTTATGGCAGTCAAAAACAACAAGGCAGATTTATGTATACTGACATAAAATGATGTCCAAGATATATTATTAAGCGAAAAAAGCAAGTTACAAATAGAGCATATGGCATCAATTTTATGGGAAAAAATAAACATTAAGATATATATAAAAAAATAATCATAAGGTAGTTTACAAAGCATTAACAATGTTCTCTCTTGAGGGATTTTCACTTCTACACTATATATTCCTGTAATTTTTATTACCTCTTTATTAAAAGTGTGTTAATTTTATAAGCAGAAAAATTTTTAAAGACAAAATCGGACAACATAAGGAGACAGTTTTGTAAAATGTGAGATCTTGCGGTGCCTTATTAGATTAAACATGCTCTACCCTTGCAAAGGGTTTTGGATTTATTATTGTTGTTCCCTGAGCAAAGGCTACTGCGCTTGGCTTTGCATGCAGGACCTGGGATTTTTGCTAGACTCTAGGCTGCCACTGGCATGACATAAATCAATAAGCTTTGCAGCTTCTAATCTAGGCTAACCCTGGTGGCTAAAATATCAACAGGGAATGGGAGTAAACAGGGAAATGACTTACTTTCTTTATTGTGCATTTCCAGGTGAAGATAGTTTTCAAATTCCTGGCGTTTACTAGGATTCAACATAAATCTGCGGTACTTGCAAAAGCTCTTGATAAAGCTGACTATTTTCAGCCAGCCCCTCTTCTGGGGAAAGAAAGAGGAATGTGACACATTCATTAATATAGCTGCTGTTCACTGAGA
The DNA here is from genome assembly GCF_020740605.2 of Lemur catta. Lineage (NCBI taxonomy): Eukaryota > Metazoa > Chordata > Mammalia > Primates > Lemuridae > Lemur > Lemur catta. The sequence continues at coordinate 18,512,513 of NC_059150.1, read as the reverse complement.
GTGTACCATGTGCCAAAACCTGGCATTCATTACATTTAATCTTCGCAACACCTCTCTAAAGGAACAATCTTATCTAAGAGCAACAGGAAGGCCTGAAATTAAAACCAAGTGTCCTGGCTCTGGGTACAGTATTCTTTCTAATATTCTGTATGATAATTCATGGTGCCCTGACATGGAGTTGATTCATATATGAAGAAAATACAGAGGAGAAAGGAGACAGCAACACACTTTCATCCCTGGAGTATCGGATCAATGGGCTTAGGCTTTATTTTCGGACGTATCTTAGTATCATCTTTGGAGTCAGATAGAGCTGGGCTCAAATTGTTCTGATACTAACCAACTCTAAAACACACTGAGCAAGTGCTTATTTAAGGACACATGTATTTTTTTTTTCTCAAACCATATGAGGAGACTTTCCTGAGTAACATTCCTGACTCCTCTTTCTTCCCTCTTTCTCTCCTCACATGGGAGAAAGAATGAGCTGGACAATTGGTAAGTTTGAAAGGTGGAAGTGGACACACTCTGTTCTCAGCCCTTTGCATTCACTCTTTGGGATTTGCTTGTCTGTGGGTCGCTTCTTTCAGATCTGCCCCTTTGCATATAGCAGGGACTCACTCGCCTGGCAAGTGGAGGCCTGAGTTGTTCTGCACGCCAGTGGTTATACGTGTTAGTCTAATTTGGATGCAGAAAGGACCAGCAAACCCCTTAGTTTCACTGCCAATCCATGTCCTCCAAATTAGCTTTCAGCAGTAAAAAAACACTGACATTTTGCTCTCCACGTATCCAACCTATTACTCCATTGCTTCTAATGACAGGCAGAGAAGAAAGGGACTTCCTCAAATTCCCAGGGTAACAATTTCTCTGAGCCTCAGATGCCTCCTTTGCAAAATAAGGATTGAAAAATCTACCCTCGAAGAGTAGCTGTTTTGGTGATTAAACAGGCTAACAGTGAAAATCTTTTGTATGGTAGACAATGCCTAGACAGTGGTTTTCTTGTCTCTGATACCTTGTTTTCACTTTCTTCCTCACTGACCTGGGAGTCATGTAGGTGAACTGCTACTGTCTTGGAGGGCTTCCTAGGTGAAGTTGGTATTTGAGGTTCCAACTCCTGAGAGCAAGGTGGAAACAGTTCTTGGTAATCTTTAAACCTGCCAGAGGGAGACTGATAATATCAAAGAAGGGAAAAACCTGGCACATAAAAGATAACAGTCAAGGTAAACCTACCTCGGCTTTTGGAGGAAGTTTCAGTGGAAATCAGGGAATGGTAAAATAATTAAAAAAAAATACTCTTCTTGCTGTATCAATCCTTTGTTAATGTCAGCCTATCCTCCTGATCAATACTGTATTGTTCCTTGTTAAGGCCAATGAATAGAAATGTGTGTGTGTATGTGCATAGTTAGGTTCAGGATAAGTTTGTCTTTTTCACAGAGGCTCTGGCAATGAGCTATGGAAATAGATTATGAGACCCTTGATTAGTTCGATTTTCAGAAGCCAGTGAGCAACTCCAGAAAGAATCCTTGCCTTCGCTGAGCATACTCACCACTTTTCTTCCACCGACCTCATGACATAGCCCTGGAGCATTAACAACATGGTCGTGGTGATATGACGCATGCGAGCGGTTTCTTTGACCATAGGGGCATCACACTGCAGTATTTCTTCTAGAAAATGCGGGAGGGAGAGAAAAAACCCACCATCCTCATCTACCATTTTTGAGGTAGCTGATGGGATGTTTTTTTCATCCTAGAGTCTCACAGCCCCCTATTCTCTTTCTGGCTAGACTCTGAGCCCTCCACAATTTGTCTGAAAATCTCCAAAGCATATTTGGAATGTTAATGTGCAAGTGTATTTGTAGATCAAACACTTTCCTGGTTTAGTTCCATCCAAATTTAAAAGATGAGTTCTTAAAGGGAAAGAACGTTTTAAAGGGCTCATTTCTAAAGTTGGTTTGAAATTTTTGATTTAGGGAAAGAGCAGAAGAATGAAGGATTCAAGTTAAATTGCTGGAGCAGATGAGGAATCCAAGATTACAAATAAGTATCCTACAGGCAATATAGTTCTCCAGGGTGTTCAGAGACTGTTGTGTTCATTAACGACACTTGAAAACTAACAAAGGCTAGGATGGGGTACTCCTCTTTCTCCTATAGGTCGCTCAAAATGATGTACAGAAGTACACATGCTGAAATTCAACAAATAAATATTTCTACCAATAAAGATTTGCTTATTTTACCTCTTTCTTTATTCATAAAATTTATACCCTTATCTTGGTCTAATATAAGCAAAAACCAAACATGCAATAACTCCATCTGTTCACCTGTGACAAAAGAGCAGGCTCTATATTCATTGCTTTGCTGTAGATTTGTTTACCCCCAGGATGCATTCATGCTCACCCCCTTTTGTTTTCATCTAGAATTAAAGGTTAGCACTTTACTTGCAACTGCTGCTTTTGGCCAAGATGCATTTACGTGGGCCATATTTACCCTCCTGCCTTAGGCAAGAAAATAAGACACAACTTATGAAACAAAGATTTTCAAGCCTACGGTCTCCTTCCTCCTACAACTCTCTTCATAATCCATGGGAGGTGGACACTCCACCTTTGCATACAGCTAACCCTCGCTTTTGTATCTTACTCCAGCCTAGTTAATTTGATGGTCAAATGGCTTGAGTGGGATTCAAGTTCCACCAACTGAATAAGTTAACTTCTCTGTGTTTCAATTTCTTTATTGGTAAAATGGAGCTTTTATCCATATATTACAGAGATTAAATAAAAGTCTGTTTTGATAATTAAATAAAATTAATGAGAGGTTGTATGTGAAAGTATCTTGCACTTGGCTTCTTTTATTAGTATTAAGATTTTGGATTTATTATTGTTGTTCTCTGCTTTCACCATCCCTCTTAATCTTTGTCTCAATACCGCCTCATGTCACCACTGCTCTGTCCTGCTCTCTCCCGGGTCTCACGTGAGTCAAGCTATTTCCCAGACTATTCTCCCAAGACACTAAAGGGAGAAGGAAACAGGACCAGGAGAAGGGATGCATACCAGGAGAGAGTTTGCTGTGGAAGAAAGTCTTCATTACATTTTCCATAAGAGACTTATAAGTCTTCTCATTGGTTTCCATGCTGATCTTGTGTGCGGCTATCAGGAATTGCAATGGGCTTTCAGCCTTCCGTTCTTTGAGGAACTCCTTGAAGTACTCCAAGTGCTGTGTATTTAGGAGGACTTCTGTCAAGTTTCTGGAAAACAAGAAAGTGTCTTTGGTAGAGAGACAGGGATAATGACTCTGGCTTCTGTTCCAGTTAGGGAATAGGGGAGGGCATCTCCCAGGCTATAGGGCCTTTACCCATGTGTGAGATAAATTGGTTAAATCGGTGTATATCTTTGGAGATGAACTTGAATTTTTATGTGTCCTCCTTAAGCTTGGTCCAATCACTTGATAACCCCAATGGAGGAGGGGATATTGTATTTTAAAGCGGATAATGTTTTTCAAAGGAACTCTCTTTTACATTATGGATTCAAAACAACTCCTAATTGGCAGTTATTTCTTTGAGGTAGAGCATGACCAGTCAGCAGTTATTGACTAATATTTCTAAATTTCCTTTGCTGATTTCTTCTTTCACTGCTCCTTGAATATTAGTGCCCCTAAGATTTCCTCCTCAATCCTCTGTCCTTTTGCCTTAGGATTTTTTATGGGTAATCCATGCCTCCTCTATGTTTTTAATTTTCATTGATACAAGAAAGTGGTTTCAAATGTCATTGATATGGTAAAACTATATCTCCAGTTCTGATGAGCTTTACCTCTAAATTCCAACTGACCACTGAACCTCATCTTTATGTCATAGTTATTATTTAAACTTTTCTGCACATACCCACTTGACCAACTTGTTCTTCCTTTATATACGTATTTCATTAACTGTGTTAGATATAGGTTTTTAATAGATGTCCTTTATCAGGATGAGACAGTTCCCTTCTATTCTAATTTTATTGAGAGTTTTTATCAAAAATGTGTGATGGATATTGTAAAAGGCTGAATAGTATTCCATGATATATATGTCACATATTTTCTTTATCCATTCTGCTGGTGGACACACAGGTTGATTCCATTATCTTGACTATTGTGTATAGTGTTGCAATAAACATGGTGACACAGATGTCTCTCTGGTTTAATGATTTTCTTTCCTTGGGAAAAATTCCCAGTAGTGGGACTGCTGGATCATATGGTTGTTCTATTTTTAGTTTTTTGGAGACCTCCCTACTGTTCTCCATAGTGGCTGTACTAGTTTGCAGTCCTATGGACAGTATATATGAGTTCCCTTTTATCCATATCCTTTTCAGCATTTGTTATTTTTTGTCTTTTTGATAATAGCCATCCTAACCAGAGTGAGATGATAATTCGTTGTAGTTTTAAAATTCACACAACTATTTCTGTCATGCATTGCTCCAACAAATCCCAAATAATCCTCAATGCCATTTAATCAATGCAAATTCCTTAATAATTTACTCACTAACTTTTATTTTTCTGCTGTTGAGATGTTTCAGTTCCTTGTATACTCTGGATATTAATCACCTGTCAGGTGGGGAGTTTGTAAATATTTTTTCCTACTCTGTAGGTTGTCTTTTTACTCTGATTGTATCCTTTGCTGTGCAGAAACTCTTTAATTTTATATAATCCCATTTGTTTATTTTTTACTTTTGCTGCCTATGCTTTTGAGGTCTTATTCATAAAATCTTTTCTCAGACCAACATCCTGAAGCATTCCCCCATGTTTTCTCCCAGTAGTTTTATTGTTTGTGGTCTTACATTTAGGTCTTTGATCCATTTTAAGTTGATTATTGTATAGGTTGAGACATGGGGTTCTAGTTTTGTTTTTTTTTTGAGACAGAGTCTCACTCTGTTGCCGAGGCTAAAGTGCCATGGCATCAGCCCAGCTCACAGCAACCTCAAACTCCTGGGCTCAAGTGATCCTTTTGCCTCAGCCTCCCGGGTAGCTGGGACTACAGGCACACACCACCATTCCCTGGCTAATTTTTTTCTATTTTTAGTTGTTTGGCTAATTTCTTTCTATTTTTAGTAGAGATGGAGTCTCGCTCTTGCTCAGGCTGGTCTCGAACTCCCGAGCTCAAGCAATCCTCCTGCCTCGGCCTCCCAGAGTGCTAGGATTACAGGCATGAGCCACTGCGTGGGGTTCTAGTTTCAAATCTTTGATCTATTTTGAGTTGAGTTTTGTATAGTTGAGATGTGGAGTTCTAGTTTCAGTCTTCTGCCTATGGATAACGAGTTTTCCCAGCACTATTTACTGAAAAGACTATCCTTTCCCCAGTGAGTGTTCTTGGCACCTTTGTCAAAAAAAACAGTTGGCTATTGATAAATGTATTAATTTCTGGGCTCTCTATTCTGTTTCATCAGTCTATGTGTCTGTTTTTATGCCACTACCATGCTGTTTTTGTTTCTATAGCTTATAGTATATTCTGAAGTCTGGTAGTATAATACCTCTGGCTTTGTTCTTTTTGTTGAGGATTTCTTTGGCTATTTGGGGTCTTTTGTGGTTCCATACAGAGTTTAGGATTATTTTTTATTGTATTTCTGTGAAGAATGTCATTGGTATTTTGATGGGATTGCATTGAATCTGTAGATTGCTTTGGGTAGTATATTTCCAAGTATTTGAATGCTGCCTTTATATTAATGAGTTATTATCTTTGTGTCATTTCTTCAACTTGTGGGTAGAATTTAGCCCTATCCACAAAATGTTCCCATTTTTTTGCAATTGAATTCCTACATGTAGTTCAGGGCCCTTTCTGATATTTTAACTTTTCATAATCCTCACTTAAAATTTCTTTCTCCTTCTACAATACTCTCATAGTATAATAATTAGCCAATATTTTATCATAACATTTTAAGGTTAGCCTTGTGTTTTATTTAGGTATGTATTAGATTAAGGGCAAGGACTATGTCTTATTTTTCTATCATTAGCACTCACAGAATGTCTGGGACACAGTATATAATCAATAACTGTTTATTACATTGAATGAAAGCTATAGACAAGGTTTAAGAAAATTGCAACTGTAGTATCCCTAGGCCATTCTGTTGTGGTCTTAACTGAAGTCATGAAACTGGACTCTATAACCCTGCATATTTCCTCTGGAATTTAATGATCTTATGAATATGTGATTTAGAAAAGACTTCTATGATATTCATGCTCGACTAAATTGGAAACTAGGTATTTCTATAGACATGGTGGAGAACAGTGAGTAGTACCAATGGGAACAGCAAAAGGAATAAATGATTGAACCTCAGGGAATAATTTCAGTTACTTGAAGTGGAGGAAGATCTATCTAGAGTGTTTAGAAGAGACAGAAGACTTGTCACCCTCAATGAATGTTATCAGTAACTGAAAACATTTTTGTGAGAGTTTTTTTCTATGAAAAATATTCTGCCAGAGACTTTGACTACCAAATTTGTATGTACTACTACATTCTTATCATTTAAAAGAGGACTTTTCATATAGCTAGCTATTAACAGATAATAACTGAATAGAAATGAATAAATGATTGAATGAATGGCATGGCTTATAAGAACATTACAGTCAAGTCAAAAAGGCAGAAAACATACCTAAAAAGTAAAGAGCAGTAAAAAGTAGTACATAGTAAGTGCTTGGTATTGTACTTTAGATATTTAGGGTTTTAGAGGAGAAGGAAGTCAGAGCAAACATAACATTTGGAGAACTTGTTATATATAGGTGGCACTTATGCTGTGAAGTACGTAGAAAGAAAGGTGGGTGGGCAACCCTGGAAGAAAGGCTGCATGGTCTTTGCCTAGCTATGGGAGACTGATGCTCAGATTCGTTATAAGGGGAGAAGGACATGAAGTAAGGAACCAGTTAGGAGAGTACCACATTAGTGCATAATGCAGAAAACATAAACAGGCAAGGATACGTGTACAAAGATATTTATTGTGGTACTATTTATAGCAATAAAAAACTAAAGACAATTGAATGTCTGTAAAAAGGGTATGGTTAAATCAGTTATGCTACATCCATAATATAGAAGGTGGTAGATCCATACATACTGACATGAAAAAATGTCCATGATAGTTTAAGTTAGAAAAGTTATTATATAATATAGATTGCATGGTGCCAATTTTAGAAAGTAAATAATGATTTAAAATACCAAGTGTCCTGTGAATATATGTATGACAGAAAATGGTCTGAAAACCTACACACAGAAAGGTAAGTTCAGAATTGGACATGTTGAGATTTTAGAAAAGCTTATGCCTGGAGATGTTGCTGTAGCCAGATTTTGTATCTTACCTGGGTCTAATTGAGGGCTTTGTTAAACCAGTTCTTTTGAAGCACAATTTCCTTTGTGTTGGTGGTACATGTATCTTTGGTTCCTTGATAAATTTTACTGTAAAATCTAAAAAAAAAAAAATCATAAATATGGGGAAACACCATGTTAGAAGGAATATAAAGGTACAAAGTGGCAAGGACATTTATCAGAGATTAAGTTCATGTGGAGAAACTACTGTCCCTCTCCATAGGTGCAGAAAAAGCATTTGACAAAATCCAACACAAATTTATGATAAAAACTCTTAACAAAATTGGCATAGATGGGACATATCTTAAAATTATTAAGGTCATATACGATAAACTCACAGCCAATATCATACTGAATGGGGAAAAATTGAAAGCATTCCCATTTAGAACTGGAACCAGACAAGGTTGCCCACTATTTCCACCTTTATTCAACATAATGCTGGAACTCCTTGCAGAGCAATCAGATAAGAGAGGGGAATTAAGGGTGTCCAAATGGGGACAGAAAAGGTCAAACTCTCACTATTTGCTGACAATATGATATTATATCTAGAAAATCTCAAGGATTCAACCAAGAGACCCCTGGAAGTGATAAATGAATTCAGTAAAGTCTCAGGATACAAAATTAATGCAGACAAACCAGTGGCATTCATATATGCCAGTAACAGTCAAGCCAAAAATCAAATCAAACATGCAACACCTTTCACAATAACATCAAAGAAAATTAGATATTTAGGAATATATTTAACAAAGGAGGTGAGAGACCTATATGGGGAGAACTACAAAACACTGAGAAAAGAAATTGCAGATGATGTAAACAGATGGAAAACCCTACCATGCTCATGGATTGGCAGAATCAATATTGTTAAAATGTCCATACTACCTAAAGTGATCTACAGAATTAATGCAATCCCTATCAAAATACTATCATCATTCGTTAAAGATCTAGAAAAAATAATTCTATGCTTCGTATGAAACCAGAGAAGATCTCATATAGCCAAAGCAATCTTAAGCAAAAAGAACAAATTGGGAGGCATCAGTCTACCAGACTTCAAGCTTTACTACAAGGGTATAGTAATCAAAACAGCATGGTACTGGCATAAGAACAGAAATATAGGCCTTTGGAACAGGACTGAGAATCCAGATATAAAACCATCCTCATATTGTCATCTAATCTTCAATAAAGGAGACAAAAAGATACATTGGGGAGGCCAGGCACAGTGGCTCACACCTGTAATCCTAGCACTCTGGGAGGCTGAGGCAGGAGGATTGCTCAAGATCAGGAGTTCAAGACCAGCCTGAGCAAGAGCAAGACCCCATCTCTACTAAAACTAGAAAGAAATTATCTGGACAACTAAAAATATATATAGAAAAAATTAGCCAGGCATGGTGGTACATGCCTGTAGTCCCAGCTACTTGGAAGGCTGAGGCAGGAGGATCGCTTGAGCCCAGGAGTTTGAGGTTGCTGTGAGCTAGGCTGATTCCATGGCACTCTAGCCCAGGCAACAGAGTGAGACTTTGTCTCAAAAAAAAAAAAAAAAAATGATGCATTAGGGAAAAGAATCTCTATTCAATAAATGGTGCTAGGAAAACTGGATATCCACATGCAGAAGATTGAAACTGGATTCCCACCTCTCACCTCTCACAAAAATCAACTCATGATGGATAATAGACTTAAACCTAAGGCGTGAAACTGTAAGAATTCTAGAAGAAAATGTTGGGAAAACTCTTATAGACATCCGCCTAGGGAAAGAATTTATGAGGAAGGCCCCCAAAGCAATCCCAGGAGCAACAAAAATAAATAAATGGGACCTGATCAAATTAAAAAGCTTCTGCACAGCCAAGGAAACTATCATTAGAGTGAATAGACAACCTACACAATGGGAGAAAATATTTGCATTCTACATATCCAATAAAGGGCTGATGACAAGAATCTATATGGAACTTAAGAAAATTAACAAGAAAAAAATCAAACAACCCCATCAATAAATGGGCAAAGGACATGAACAGAAACTTTTCAAAAGAAGACAGACCAATGGCCAGCAAACATATAAAAAAGTGCTCAACATCTCTAATCATTAGGGAGATGCAAATAAAAAACACTATGAGATATCACCTAACTCCAGTGAGAATGGCCTTTATCAAAAAGCCCCAAAACAACAAATGCTGCCATGGGTGTGGAGAGATTGGAACACTCTTACACTGCTGGTGGGACTGAAAATTAGTAAAGCCCCTGTGGAAAGTAATTGGGAGTATCTCAAGGAGCTAAAAATAGAAATACCGTTTGATGCAGAAATCCCAGTACTAGACATCTACCCGAAGGAAAAAAAGACATTCTATAATAAAGACATCTGCACTCGAATGTTTATAGGGGCACAATTCACAATTGCAAAGATGTGGAAACAACCCAGGTGCCCATCAATGCATGAGTGGATTAATAAAATGTGATATATGTATACCATGGGGTACTACTCAGCCATAAAAAATGGTGAACTACCTCTTGTATTATCCTGGATGGAGCTGGAGCCCATGCTTCTAAGTGAAGTATCACAAGAATGGAAAAACAAACACCATATATACTCACCATCAAGTTGTTACTAACGTGCACGTGTGGAAGTAACATTCATCGGGTGTTGGGCAGGTGGGAGGGGGGAGGAGGGAATGGGTGAACTCACACCTAATGGGTGCAGTGTTCTCTGTCTGGGGGATGGGCATGCCTGTAGCTCTGACTTGGGTAGTGCAAAGGCAATTTATATAACCAAAGCGTTTGTACCTCTGTAATATTCTGAAGTTTTTTAAAAAACAGTATGGAGATTTCTCAATGTTCTCTATAAGTTAGTTGTTATTTTCAGGATATATATACTCTATTTTCCATTGCTATCATAAGTTAGGACCAGAAGCAGTTCACACTGATGTAGGATGGACAACATATATAGTTACTGTGTTGCCCGTTACTACATTTTCTCTCCTGCCCTCTGTCATAATGTAATCCAATGGCACCTGAACCATCTAGATATTCTCCCCGAATATTATTAATACATTGTCCCACACTATCAACAATATCATATAAATTGTACAAGAAGAACAGGAATGCTAAGTATTTTGGAGGCCTTGGTAAGATACGTGTGCTCCAAAGGTAAATAAATTCTACCAAGATTGAGGAATCTACCAAATCAGTATAGATTTTAGAATGTAGTAATCTGGTGCATACGTGGACATCCGGTCCAAAATAAAAGACAAATGATTGCATCTTGCATCTCCCATGATTAAGAAGGAAGCAAAACACCTGGTAGAACTCTGTGTTCTAGAGACAGCACATTCCACATTTTAAAATACTTCTCTGAACCATATAAGGCAGCTAGCTTTTAGGAGGACCCAGAGTAGGAAAACATTCTTACAGCAGTTCTAGGCTCTAGTGTAAATAGCCAGCCATTTTAGCCATACCATACAACATATCCGATGGTCTTAGCAAAGGAGTCACTATACCGGTGGGGTAATTGACCTTAATCATCAGATCATGAGTTACGTAGCAGGGGTAGTGGAAAATTTACTTGCCACTCACTTGCCAAAATCCTTGGCCCAATTTTGATGATGAATTGACATGTGAAGCAGCCACACCCTGAAAATCATGATGACCAGGGTCTCAGATATCTCAGGGATGAGAGCATAGGTCATCCTGCCTGGTAAGCCCCCAAGACCAGCAGAGGTACTAGCTGAGCATAAGGGGAATCTAGGATGGGGAGCAGAGGAGGGAGAAGTGGAATATTAGGGTCTCCAGATAAGGTGTAGTAATGTGGGTCAGCCTTTCTCAAATAAGTTCCCCAGGAAAAGAAACCAACCAGATTCCTGGAGGAGCTGCTCCAAGGCGGGGTAAAACTTCTACAGACAGGAATGGGTGCTACTGGGTGCTACTCAGATCCTTCCTTCAGGACCAAAGCACTCATTTTTCTAGGAGTGTCAGCTGCTGGTAGCTCAAAGCTGAGGCCCTCTCTGGGAGTTGCCTCAGCCAAAGGAAACTGCCAGACCCAAGATTATATCTGCCCCAGGGTCATCCCTTGGCTCACTAAGAGACAATTTGGAAGGGCCATCCTAGCTCCAGAGTTTCCCATGGTGTCTGCTGAGGCCTGTTGTGACAGCCTCACAGTTGAGCATCCACGCCTGCCCAATCCTTCCTCCCTCACTACCTTATAGATGTCATTCCCAAGAACACTCCCTAACAAACCTCCTTTCCCAAGTCTCGGTCTCCAGGAAACTTGGCAGAAGATGAATCCAAGTTACTTAAAACCCAGCACTATACAATGCATCCATGAAACAAAAACATTTGTACCTCCTTAATATTTTGAAATGAAAGAAACCCAATAGTGATAATTAGATAAGAAAGTAGAAATGAATAATCTTTAACCATCATCATCTTAATTCACTGATGATTGCATTTTATTTTCATGATGCCTTTCTGTGGCTTTGTAGGAGAAAAAAAGACAAAGTCCCTGTAAAAATGGTTATTTACAAAAAGACCAAAAAAAAAAAAAAAAACCCCAAAAGACATAATCATTACCCTTTAACCATCTCTCCATTTCACACAAAGCAAAATTCCTCTTTTGACTTATGCTTCTTGAGTTTAGAGATTCTCTCTTAGATTTGGAAAAACCTAGTTGCCTCAGATCTATCCCTGTGTTTAAATACTTGCCCATTTTGGGTGCTTTCTCACAATACGTTTTGTAGTCATCACTTATTTTCTCTATGGCCATCTTTGGATTCTTATAGCAGAGCTCCTCAAAGGGCATTTTGCTCAGATCTGTGAAGTAAGGAGCAACAGAGAGAGAGTCTAGTTATTGGGCTCACACCTGTAATCCCAGCTGCTCAAGTCTAGTTGTCTACTCTGGGTTCAAAGATTAATATACTTTTGTTGAAGGTATTGCCTTTAAAAGTTACTTAAGTAGGACAGTAGTGTTTTAATAGAATATTTCCATAAAGAATACAAGTTCCCTAAGCCAAATTATAAGCAAGGCAATATGGCCTCCTCTCCTCTCCAGAATGGCAGGACTATGCCCTTCTTAGGAAAAACTGACCCATGGAGTTTTTCTGCATGAGGAATGTTAGGGTAACAGAGATATGACTTGAAAGAGCTCCTAATAGTTAATTCATATATAAGAAGTAACTCACACAAATGAATGCTGACCCCTTCAAAGCAACCATCTGTTATGGGGAGAGTTGTAAATGTATTTCAAAGATTCTGCTATTGCTTCAAAAATGTTGACGTACCTAAGAATAATACATCGCAAGTAATATGCTATGTTGTTTTCTCTTTCTTAGCTCTGCTTTGGGGATTAATTTCAGAATCAACTGCTTATATATCTGAATATCATCAATACTTGGAAATCATTGGCATTTGGGGATGAATTATTTTTTTCTAGAAACAGCCATCTGTCATTTTTAGTTATGTGTGATGAATTGAGAGGGAATACCTTTTTGTATCCAAAATGTGGTGGGACCAATAAGGCTGAGATAGTAAGAGAAATTTTAACTATGTTCTGGGCAATAGAAACAGAGTAGCAGCACCTTGCCTCCTACCATGGTGAAAATATTCATTTGTGTTGTGAGTTCTGGGGGTTAGAGCATAACCAATTGCACAGAGTTCTCCGGGAACTCTCCAGGCAGTGCAGCACCTTCTGAAGGTGTACTGTTGGAGTCAAGGGGAAATACTAGGATGTGAACCCGGGAATGTCAGTTATCCTTATGTAAGCATCATTGTCATCAATGCCATTGGCATCACTGTCATCATCACCATCATCATCATGATCGTCATCACCATCATCGTGTGTCACGCAGGGGACTCTGGCCATCAGTGATGAGAGCACTGGATTGTTTCTGCAATGGATCCAGGACCATCCACCATGGAGATTCCCTGTCCCTCCCCTCAACACTCAGGCCTGAGTGGAAGCACCAACCCACCTGGGAGTCAGGGCCCTGGCTTGGACAAATGCGAAAAAGGCCCTTTATCAGGCCAGACCTGTGCTCCAAAAAAGCCGTGACAGAGAAAGTAATCCTGTGTGTCGAGGGGAGGGACAGGGAATCTCCATGAAGCATGATTCACATTCTTCCTGGCTCCCCCTGCCACTACATGACCACCAAAGTCATGCCTGTCACCCAGTATGTGTGTGGTGAAATTTAACAGCCATCCTGTCTTCTACTTTTGCCTTGATTTGCTTGGAAAGGTTCTAGAATGCTCAGGTTTTAGAGAGAAGGTGAAACCTCTAAGGTGAAAAAGGGGGCCTGTTCATGCAATATTTAAATAACTCATGCCCAAGCACAGCCCTGAGGGGTAAGCACCCAGGGCATCTTGTTTTGCATATTAGGGTACATGTTAAAGTTTTCTTTAGCTGAGTGTTACATTTTATGGTAATCTAACAAGTACCATTTATTGAGCATGTGCTTATTGTGTAAATATGTTTCCTCTAATCCTCTCAACATTATTGCAAAGCAGGGGCAATTATCCCCATTCTATAGATGAAGCAATGAGGTTCAGAGAGATGGAATAACTTGCCCAAGCTCACAGAGCAAGTGAGTGGTACAACTGAGTTTTCAAAGCATTTGCTTACTTCTTCTCTTAGTGTTTTTCAAAGTGTAGGTCATGACTCATTAGGATTCCAGAAAATAAACTGAGTCATTGTTAGCTTTTATAACATGAAATAGGATAGAACAGAGTGTTAGAGTATATCACCTTATGTAACAAGGGCAAGTATTGCTTCGTGAAATTTTTTTCCATAGGTATGTGCACACATATACACAGGCATATGTTTAAAGAATCATAAGGCCAATTGTATTTATTGTGGATTGAAGTTTGAGAAATATGCAGTGCTCCAAATGCCTCAACATAATTAAAGCAGTATGATCTATTTGAATAATAATGGCTGACATTTATACTACCGAACATTTACTATTGCCAAACATTGTGCTAATAGCTTTCGTAAATGATCTCAGTTCACCTTCAGAACAAGCCTGTTATTATTACTATTTCACAGATGAGAAAACTGGGGTTTAAAGAGAGGTTAAATGCATTTCTCAAGTATACCCAGTCAATAGTAGAGCAAGGACATAACCCCAGACTTCTGGGACAGCAGAGCCTTGTGCTTTGTGCTAATTACTTCTCTTCACTGCCTGGGTGGGCTGGTGTGTTACGTTAGGGAAGAGGATGGCTGTTAAAAATGTATTCACAGAAATGCCCTTGGACCGGATTCTGGGGGAGGTGTGGTCGACCATGCTTATCAGACGCACGAAATGAAGTATTCAGCATTAACCATGGTGATGCTTTGGTGGGCAAGAGTCTGGCCAAACTCAAGTCTTCTGGCTCCCTCAGATCCAGCAGGGGGCTCTGCAGTTAGTCTGTCTGCATTCCAGTCCGACTCTGCTACATCCTGTGTGACCTCCAGAAGGTCACGTCCTCTCTGTGCCTCAGTTACTTAGTACTTACCTCATAGATTATTTTGAAGATCAAATAAAGTAATCCTTGCATGGCACTATGATGATGCACAGTAAATAATCAGTAAATATTAATATTTCCCAGTTGCTTATATATATAAGGGTCAAAAAAATTCCAGTGACTGCTCTTACCTACTAGAAACACTGGGGGCGACAGCTCTACCTGGAGAGACCCTCCTTGTCTCAGGTCTTCGGTAGCTATCTTTTGCCACTGCATAGAATCCATTTCCTCCATGCTAGCCAAAGCCTGGCTTAATTCCAGAGATTTCTGAACCCTCTTATAAAGAAGGGTATTCTCTTCGTTGCTTATAGAGTCTTTTTTATGCCACTTGGCAGTGATGAGCCTGTGCTGAGTCTAAGAGAAGGGATTTGGGGAAAGACAGAATTTGTTTCAGGAACTAGACCAGAAGCAAGAGTTTTGTGATAATTCAGCCCTTCATGCCTCCCTGTCACATGGACTCATGCTGATTGTTTTAATTGTTAAGAACCATTGCTCCTTTACATCCCCTTCCTCTTCTAATCAAACCTATTTTCTATAAGGGAGAAATTTTATATGATTGTGACTTCTTCAAAGTCATCTTGTGCACTGAGTCCTTTTCTTTTTTGAACATCAGGGACCATGTCAATCTCCAGTTGCCTCCAGGAAAATAAAAATTTCATTTGCTTTAATGAATAAGGCTTCTAAAATAGCAATTACTCTCTCTTCTGTCCTCAACCTCATGATTTCCTCCCAACCCAAAGTCCCTCCTACTGTAAAAATGAGAAACAAGTAGTCCTCTTCATTCAGGAATTCATCATACCAGGGGCTGAGCATCTGAAATACAAACACAGCACAAGCATCATTAGTTGGATGCTCAGGTTGCTGCATCTTCTCTGCTTGTGTTCACCTGGGAGCAGAGTGGGCTGCAGATTCTGGATTCTTTAGCCTGGAGATCCAATGGAAGAGCAAACACTAGCTATGACCAACCAATATAGCAGCTCACACAGCCTCTCTCCAAGTTTCAGGGAATAGGAATAAATATTTATTTAAGAAGAGAGATAACAAGTAATTTACAGGACAAGTAGTTGACATCTGCATATTACTTTATTCCTTTCCACAGAGTGTCTCATTTGGTCCACAAAATGGCCCTGAAAACCATGAATCTCTTTTTGGTACATCTTATATCTCCCCTCGAAGACCTTATGCATTTGTGAAGAACATTTCATTACATTACACTGAAACTAAAAATCAACAACAAAACCTGTGAGTTAGTTCTTAGCTAGATTTATTTATCCAGACTCTCACTGTCATTTATTTATTTATTTGACAAATATTTCTGAGTGCCTCCTACATGCTAGGCACCAGGTGAACTGCTGGCAATACAGAGATCAGTATGCCACAAGCATCATTCCAAGGAGCTCAGCTTCCAGCATGATGAATAGCATATGACACATGCTGTGATAGAGGTATTAACAAGGTTCTCTGGGAGCAGAGAGAAGGAAACAATTATTTCTGATAGAGTGATGTAAATCCAGGAAAATTTATAAAGGCAAGGAGATTTAATCTAGAGTATGCATCTTGCATAAATAGGAGCTCACCATAAGGAAGCTGAGTAAAGGGCATTCCATGCAGTGAGAAAAGTTTAAGCAAAGGCACAGAGATGGGATAGCACGTGTTTGAGAACGATGAGTACTGCAGTGTGAATGAAATGTAGCATTCATGTGAAGATTGTGAGAATGGGGGGAGTGGCCAGAGATGAGGCAGGGAAGGTTGGCTGAGACTCTACATGGAGCGCGTGAATGCCTTGTTAAGTAATCTGGGCATTATTTTGCAAGCAATGAGCTGCCAATAGTAATCTTTAAGGAATGTAAGATTATCTACACAAACTGCCCCAGTCGAGCTGCCAGAAAGTGAGTTTAATGGTATGAATGTTAGCAGCTTTATCAAATCTCCTGGGCTCCTGGGAAACTGGAGTGAAATATATTCCTGAGAGAATTCACTTCAACGATTGAATCCTAGCAATGTGTAACGTAATATAATGTTATTCACTAAGGGATAAGCTCTAAATACATATATTAAACATGAATAATGAAAGCATCTGTGAAATCAGTACCCTATTAACACCTTTTTCGGTTTAAGAGATTTATGACTCTAATAATCAGTGAATAAAAAATCAAATTGATTTCTTAAGAAACAATGTTTCATTGAACATTTTCTATTAAAAGAAATAATCATATTTTTATCAAAATGATAGTAATCAAAAATAAAAATAATAAAACAGTATCTGAAAACTTTGAGTTTGTCCAAGACCATATAGCCAAAGGATGTCAGAGCCAGGACTTAAACCATTAGTTTTTCCTCTACTCCATGGGGGCTCTGTTCTCTCATCCATGAGTCCAAAGCCAGGAAATAGACATATTAGCTGGCATGCTATAAGCACTCAGAGGTTGACTGTCTAATTGGAGAAATGATTGAACACAGATAGATGAAAATCAGAGTTCTTACAGAGTCACTTGTTTCAAACAAACAAAGATAGTCCTAGGAAAGGCCGAAAGAGGAGTCATTGCCAATTGAAAGTGATCGATGCAACAAACATCTATTGAGCATGAATGTTTACCAGCACTGCTGAACACCGAACACCACACTGACAGGTAGTGTTCTAGAGGCTGGGGATGCAGTAGTGACAACTGCCCTCACAGGGAGAAAGAAAGGATAAGGAAATAAGTTAAATGTATACCTATATATATCATATATACATATTATGTCTCTATTTGAAAGGTAATACAAGTATATTTTATGTGTATATAATATGCAAATATGCATACATGTACTTTATGAGGATTATACATGCATTATATATATGCACACAGTATGTGTATTAATAAGTATATATTTATTTTTAAATTATTTCAACCCCTTTATTGAGGTATGACTGACACAAAGGTGAAGAAATTTAATGTATAGAACTTAATGTGTCTGAACAAGGGCTGGGGACCTCCTAGTCTACCATATTGCTGGTGACACTCTGAGTATGTATGTGTTGAGATAGTGATGACTGCTACGGAGAAAGGAAAAATTGGGGTATGGTTGAAATTTCTCATGTAATAAATTGGCCAAGGAAGTTCTCAATGAGAAGACAACTCTTGGGTAGAGACCTGAGAGAGGGGGAGACCAAGCCACGCAGGCATCCTACATCACACAGCATCGCACAGCCACGCTGGTGGTGTGCCTGGCATAGCTGGTGCTGAGCGTGGTGGGAGAAACAGTAGGTGAATCCAGAGAGGGGAGGTGGAGTGAAGGTCATGTGGGGCTTTGTCAGTTTTATCAGGGACTTTGGATTTTACTGAAAGTAAAATGACTCTACTAAGACAGAAAGTCATCTGTTTTCAAGGTCTTCACTTCCTTTTACTTGTTTCAGTCAAATTACACTCTTGCTGTTTGGGCAGAATCACTGGGGTTGGTATGTAAATGAGCCTGCTGAGGGGCAAAGGCAGACACAGAGGCATCAGTTAGGAGGTGGGAGGCCCTTACAGTAGCACCCTTGAAGGAGGAAGGGGCTTAAGTGCGAGTGCTTGTAACAAGGGAGGGGAGGAGTGCTCACTTTTGGATAGATTTTTAAGGTTGAGCCAACAGGAGTCACCAATAGACTCGACATGGGCATAAGACAAAGAGGTCAGTTAAGAATGATATCAAGATTTTTACTCTGAGAAACTGTGATACACCAGCCTTATCTATATACAAATATCTTCAGTATCTTTACAGAAGACCAAGGTCCAGTCAGGGAGATTTGCTGTGAAAATTTGATGACCCGGAAAGCACAATCCCAGTCTGAGCCTCTAGCCCCAAATGCCTCCACAGCAGGCAGGGATGCGTCTGGGTATTCATTAATCAAGAATTGAGCAAAGGAGAGCTTTGGCTGTGGATCAACTGGACTGATAAGGTCTGACACTACAGGGATGTACAAACTTGGATAATTATGATATATTGGAAATCATGCTGAACTTAGAGCTAAGAACTGCTAGGATCTGATCCTGGATCATCCACTAGCCAGCTGCCTGCCTTTAGACTAATTCACTTACTCAGATCTCTGACTCATTTTTTCTCATCTGTCCAACAGAGGGAACAATACTACTCTGTCTGCCTCTTGGAAGTGTTATGAAATATAGAGGAGAAAATGTATGTTAATGTGCAAACACATTATAATGCACTAAATAATCCATTTGCTCCTTCAGATCTACTCTGTACTCTGTTTCACCCTGCTTGTACCTTGGAAGATTGACCTGTATAAACCACATCAACAGGCTTCCTTGTCCTCTGATTGGGTTAATCAGACGAGGTGTTCTGGCAGGAGATGGAAAGCAGGAGAGTGAGCTGGGGCTATCTATTCCCCCAATCCATCCAAGCTAGATCACTGTGAACTGGTTACATCCCTCAACTAATGATGACGGCTTGTGCCAAGTGTCCCACTCAATACAGCTCTTTCTCTCCTGGTTCTAGTAACTGTTCCCTCTCCTCAATTCTTCATGCCTAGGAGTGATAAATGTGCCCTACCCTTACTGGTCTTGTGGTATTGCACTGTCCCTGTGGTTTTCCTATTGCCTCACCCAATCCTTTGTGAGTAGTCCTTATTTGGCTCTCGTCTGTTGCCCCGCTTGACTCTGCCATTTGTTTCCTGCCAAGCACTTGTTGGTACAATAGTCATGCTATGAGGCTTCACTTCCTGTGAATCTTCAGGACATTCTCTTGCTTTTATCTAATGTTTTGGGAAAGAATAAACCCCTCCCAATTGGCCATTTCTTTGATGGCTAGTCTAGCAAAGGGAGACCCTGCTTTTCAATATCTAGTATTTATAACAGAAATCTTAAAAGTTCCCTCTTAGAACACCTGAAGTTCATGATTTTGGGAGACTATGTGTAAGGAGGACGTGAATAAGGAATAGATATTGATAAGTCCTCACCTACTTTACTTCAGAGTTTTGGCTAGTTTAGGGGAAGTTGCAAATTTTGTGCCTTAAAATATCAACCAACTCTTCAATATGTGAAGGTTTATGTGGGTAATTATGTCTTTAACTTAGCCAGTATAGATGATCAGATAGCATTTTTGGTCAGTCTTGACCTAATCTTCCAGATACTAACCCACTTCTGTGAGACATGGCCTACCTGGCAGATCTCCTTCTGGGCTTTGGGAATCCAGGGGTTCACATTCCCAGAAGGCAGCAGTTCCTTCAGGCCCTGAATGATTTCGGATTTGAGTGGTAAGCATGGACCAACCTGCTCATTCAGGTAGAGCTCACAGATTCTGTTACCCAGCATGTGACGAAATATGGCATCCCCATTCTTCCGGTTATTCATCAGGACCCTGAGGTAATGGTGCAGGTCCTGCCAGAGGTCCAGAAGTTGGATCTCCACTTTCAAATCCAGCTGCTTCAGGTGGTTCCGGAAAGGATTTCCTGCATAGGCATCAGCACACAAGGCCCAGTGGGTATACCCAATGGAGAGGTTTTGCCTGATGATCTTCTTCATACTTAGATGGGAGGAGTAATTGATGATGGGGGTGGCAGTCCTCAGGTGGGTAGCGAACTTCCTCTCAAAGAGGCCCTCCATGTGGAGGTGACTCTTGGCCTTCTTCTTCATGCTGGACTTCCTGGCACGATGACTATCCTTTCCCAGGGGACTGATTGTTCTCTCCTTTGAAGAAGCCACTTTCAGGGAAGGCACTTGTACAACCACCTTCTCTTGAGGACACATCTTCTGCGGGGCCATAGTGTGGGTATCTGGCTCAAAGTCCATGTCCAGAGACCAAGAGACAGAATCTGAGAGTTGCCACATCTTTCTCTTGGCTTTCTTGCTCGAGTACTTCTTCTGAAAGTGGTGGTGCTTATCGATGGTCATGTTCAGAGGGAGCCCCCCTGCGTGGGTGTAGCAAATACTGCACAGGCGAGTCTCATATTCCTGCATCAGACCTTGGCACGCTTCCTCCTTGGCCATGGCCATCTTGGCGTGGGTGTAAAAGTTGGGAAGCCAATAGCTCTGGAGTTTGAACAGAGCTACTTTCTGCATGTGGCTCAGGGTCTCCCTCCTGGTGGTTGACTGGTTAGGATGCCAGATAGAGAGGTTCAGGAGGGACTCTGGAAAAAATAGAGAGATGAAGGGTGAAAATGACATGATGATGACAATGATCATGATGTTGGAGAGGTTTGTAAACTGTTCCAAATGTCTTTGTGTATAGCATTTCATTAGTTCCTCACACAATCCTGGAGTGTGGCCAGGTGAAATATATGGTGGACACATTGTAAGGGTTTTCCCAGTACACAGTGACCCCCTTCCCTGATTACCTTCTTCCTTCCCCATAGAAATAAGCCATTTTATGTTATTCTTTGAATTACTTCTTAGACTATTGAATGTTATTGTAAAGAAGAGCAACAAGCACAAACAAAATGATTTAAGAACAAGAGACATCAATCCGAATAGGATTCCCCAGGGTCAAATATGACTGGAGGAAGGGATTTGGACTGGATAATTTGAAGGAGTCCTTGCTACCTCTGATTTTAATGTCATCAATTCTCAAGTACCTACATGAGTAGAGAAGAGTGTGACTAGTCCCAAACAGCAGATTAGGAGCACCTCCTCATTTAATGAACAAACAGATATGCATCAGTCTTATTCTCTAGAGAAGGAGTTAGCAAACTTTTTATGTAACTGGCCAAATGGTAAATATTTTGGCTTTGTAAATCATATCCAATTTCTGTTGTATAATCTTCTTCCTCTATTTTTTTTAGCCATTTAAAAACGTAAAAACATTCTTAGCTCAAAGGCCACATGTACTGCATTTGGCCTGTGGGCTACAGTTTATTCTAGAGAATCCCATTTAAAAAAATAAATGACAGAGCTATGCAGGTTCAGAAGGTACAGTTGCTTTTCAATCACTCCGTCTCATTTCCTTTTCCCTCCTTCCGGCCAAACTTCACTGGCAGGTAATATCTCAGGAAGAGGCAAGTAACAACCTAACAACAACTGATCTCTTTCAACCCTCCCCTGGCTAAGGGCTGAGGTTCCCACTGGCATCCCTGATACACAGAAGATGGAGAGAGTGGCAGTCTGCAAAGCAAGAGACTGCGGGTTATTAGATGCTGGATTGATTTTTTTGTTTTATCCCCAAGGATTTCACTTCAAATATGCTTTATAATTCTTACTGATGTTCATGTTGCAGAGAGTGACCACCCTGGAACCCTCCTGCAGATGGGTGGCCTTCAGCACGAGAAGGAGGGACAGGTAGTAGTCTCTCACTTCCAGGTTCATCTCGTCTATGCTCAGGATCTTCTCGGCAAGGATCCAGAAATCCACCAACTCTTCACCTACAGATCAGACAGGGTAGGCACAGAGCAGCACCCTAATCTTGCCCCTTTAGTGGTTGCAGCTGGGTGAATTAGCCTATATTCTCCACCAAGCTGTTTTACTATGTCAGATATCACCGTTAGTCGCTTCTTTGGGTTAAGGCATCATCTCCAGAAAAGTTCTAATGTGGGGGAGGCTGGGAGGCACGGGGAGAAGGAATGTAATGCATAGGGATCCTTTGTGACTTTTTGTTACTGTTGTTATATAAACTTTCACTTTCGGGAAAACTGCAAAACTGAGGATGGATCATGAGACATTTGAATTTTGTCCAGAAAAGTATCTGAGGAAAAAGAACACTTCCTAGATCATAGACCCAGAGCAGCCTGCAGAAGGACACTTGAGACAAAAGATGCCAAAGACTACAATTCCCTGTTTTACAATTTTGCCAGGGCCAAACTCTTGAGTGGCAAAGTGAAAGATACAGTTTGTCCGGTTCTCCCCTCCCTGCTTCCTGGAGACCCAGGATTTCACCCTTAAAACTAGGGCTTGTCCCTAGACGAAACTTAACATTGCTGGGCTGGAGTGTCAGCCAGTGCCAGTTGCTAGCCTCCCGGCACCCAGCAACTACTGGACCCAATAGAACAGGAAGCAGTGGTTGCCCAGGTTCCCAACACTTCTGCTACAGGGATTTATTTACTTGTTCCTCATCCATCTCCCCACCATAGTCACAGCTATAGGAAGCGGGGACTTTTATGGCTGCTGTTCACCTTTGCATCCCAACCTACCCGCACAGTGGCTGCCACCTAGTGGTGCTCAACAGTCATTGTTAGACGAATGAATGAATGAAAGGGGCTCTGATTGCTTTTACCTTAACCTATGCTATGGACCTCAGTTTTCAAAGATTTTTATCCAAACATAATTAAACTTTAAAATATTCACCACAGACACACATAACTGCCAACTGGGGCTCCAGGGCCACCTGGAAACTGTTAAGAACTTGCAAAGGCCCCAGGAACAACCCCAACGACCCACCTGCACTGCCCTTGAGGTAGGAGCAGAAGCGCCACATCCCCCTGACCCCGCCAACGCACTTCTGGAGTAGCCACTGGTCTGCCTTTTTCCATCGCATCATCTTGGCTGCAGGGAAAGTGCACAGTAAGACAGAGAGAACGATCTCTTCCCCCGACCACTCTCGCAGCCTCGCGTGCAGCCAGACCCCCATGCACTCAGTGTGGGTGGGGATAAATGGTGGCCACCTCCCTGAGGAAGGTCCCCATCATGTGGCGCTTTCGAAGCTAGACACCAGACCGTCTCCTGACGTGTCCTGTGACATGAGAGGGGCACGCACACAATCAGCAGCTCAAAACTCCGTCCAGCCAAAGCCCCATCTATTCTATCGTCCCCACATGACAGTGATTTTGTCTTTAGTGTGCATTTTAATCCAACTTTACATACATATGTATACACACGTGTATATATACACATATATACACACATATTTTAAAGGAGGGTAGTTGAGTATAGCAGGTGATTTGTTACAACATTTTATTCCACAAACGCTCCTGAATTTTAACTTTGTTTGAGGTGGGACATGTTAATTTCCTTTGGCTAGTGAGCTAAAATTACTAATTCAAGCCTAGATGGAATTTTTTTGTTCATTCATTCTTTCAATAAATATTAAGTACATGCCTACTAAGTTCCATGTACCATTCTAGGTGCTTGGGATACATCAGCAAACAACAAAAAATCCTTGCCCTCAAGGAGCTTATGTTCTTGTGAAGGAGACAGACAATAAACAATAAGCATAATAAATAGTTACACTGTCTAGTAAGGTTGAAGGTTATAAGCACTACAGCAAAAAGACAAAGTAGAGCTGGGTGAAGGAAATTGGGAATGCTGGGGGCAAGGATTGGATGAGTGGGTAGGATATAGTATTAAATAGGGTCATCAGAGCAGCCTTCATGGACGAGGTGAGATTTGTACAAAGATTTGGGGATGTGAGAGAGGGAGCCACATGCACGTGTAGAGGAAGGGCATTCCAGGTAGAGGAAAAAGCCATCCAAAGCCTTGAAGTGGAAATCTGTCCAGCATGTTTGGGGAATTGCAGGGAGGCCAGTGTGGCTGAAACAGAGTGAGTGGGGTGGGGTGGCAGAGATGAGGTCAGGGAAATGAGCCCAGGTCTCTAGGAACTTGAAGGTCACTGTAAGAGTGCTGGATTTCTCACTGAGATGGGAGCCACTGGCGGTGCAGGGGTGAGGAGGAGCGGGGCAGACAGTGAGCAGAGGAGTGGCATGACCCGAATTACATTTTTTTCCAATATTTTTAGTTGTGGTAAAATGCACATAACATAAAATTTACCATCTTAGTTATTTTTATGTGTACAGTTCAGTGGCATTAAGTACATTAATAGTGTTGTACAACCATCATGACCATCCATGTCCAAAATTCTTTTCATCTGGCAAAACTGAAACTCTATACCCATTAAACAATAACTCCCCACTCTCCTCTCTTCCCAGCCTCAGGCAACCAACATTCCACTTCCTTTCTCTACCACGATTCTAAGTACTTCATATAAGTGGAACCACCCAGCGCTTGTCTTTTTGTGACTGGCTTATTTCACTTAGCTAATGTCCTCAAGTTTAATTCATGTTGTAGCATTTGTCATAATTTCCTTTTTAAGGCTGAATAATGTTCCATTCTATGTCTGCACCACATTTTGCTTATCCATTCATATGTTGATGGATACCTGGGCTGCGTCCACATTTTAGCTATTGTAAATATTGCTGCTATAATCATGGGTGCTCAGATACCTCTTCAAGACTCTGCTTTCGACTCTTTTGAGTATATACCCAAAAGTTGAATTGCCAGATCATATGGTAATTCTATTTTTAATTTTTAAGAAAATGCTATGGTGTTTTCCACAGTGGCTGTACTATTCACAGTTCCACCAAGAGTGAAAAAGGGTTCCAAGTGCTCAACATCCTCACCAACGCTTGTTATTTTATTTTTTTATAGTACACATCTTAATGGGTGTGTGTTGATATCTCATTTTTGTTTTGATTTGCATTTCCCTAATGATTAGCAATGTTGAGCATCTCTTCATATGCTACTGGCCATTTGTATATCTTCTTTGGAGAAATATCTATTCAAGCCCTTTCCCCAGTTTTTGAATCATGTTGTTTGTTTTATGTGGTGAATTTTAGGAGTTCTCCATATATTCTGAATGTCAATCTTTTATCATATATATGATTTTAAAATATTTCTTCCATTCTGTGGGTTGTCTTCTTACTGTTGATACTATCTTTTGATGCACAAATTTTAAAAATTTTTATGAAGTCCATTTTTTTTGTTACCTCTGCCTTTGGTGTCATAGCCAAGATATCACTGCCAAATCCAATGTAGTGAAGATTTTGCCCTATGTTATCTTATGTGTTTTATAGTTTTAGGTCTTATACTTAGGTCTTTGATCTATTTTGAGTAAATTTTTGTATATGGTGCTATCTAAAGGTACAATTTCATTCTTTTGCATGTGGATGTGATTTTTTTTTTTTTTTTTTTGAGACAGAGTCTCACTGTCACCCCAGCTAGAGTGCAGTGGCATCATCACAGCTCACAGCAACCTCAAACTCCTGGGCTCAGGCGATCCTCCTGCCTCAGTCCCGAGTAGCTGTAACTACAGGCATGCACCACCATGCCCAATTTTTTTTATTTTCAGTAGAGACAGTGTCTCACTCTTGCTCAGGCTGGTCTCAAACTCCTGACTTCAAGTGATCCTCCTGCCTCAGCCTCCCAGAGTGCTAGGATTACAGGCATGAGCCACTGCACCCAGTCCCCCCTTTCATTTTTATTTTAATAATTTGTAGTCTTTTTAGTAATATTGTTTTCTCTCTTTTTTTCTTAGTCCATCTAGCTAAAGTTTTGTTTCTTATGTTGATCTTTTCAAAGAATCAACTTTTGGTTTCATTGATTTTTCTCTATTGCTTCCCTATTCTTTATTTCATTGATATTTGTTTTCATTTCTTTCCTGCTGCTAGCTTTGAGTTTTGTTTGTTCTCTTTTTTCTAATTCCTAATGTTATACAGTTATGTTGTTTATTTGAGATATTTCTTTTTTTAATGTAAGCATTTATGGCTATAAATTTTCCCTTTAGAACTACTTTCACTGTATCCCAAAAGTTTTGGTATGCTGTGTTTTCATTTTCATTCATCTCTAAATATTTTTTAATTTCCCTTTTGATTTCTTCTTTGATCTATTTGTTGCAAAAGATTGTGTTCTTTAGTTTCCACAATTTTTTGAAATTTTCTGTTTTCCTTCTGTTATTTATAATTTCATCCTATTATGCTCAGAAAAGATACTCTGTATGATATATCTTAAAATCTATTGAGATTTCATTTATGGCCTAACATAGTGTATGCTGGAAAATGTCCCATGTGTACTTGAGAAGAATGTGTATGCTGCTGTTGGTAGGTAGAGTGTTCTGTATGTATCTTTTAGATACAGTTGGTTTATTGTATTAAGCCCTCTATTTCCTTACTTATCTTCTTTCTTATCATTCTATTCATTATTAAGAGTGGAGTATTGAAGCCTCCAAGTATTATTGTAGAATTGTCTATTTTTTCCCTCAGTTCTGTAGGTTTTCGCTTCATATATTTTGATGGCCTGTCATCAGTTGTGCAAATGTTTATAATTGTTATATCTTCTTGCTGTGTCGAATCTTGCACTAATATATAATGTTTCTTTTTGTCTCTTATAAACTTTAAAATTTAAAGTCTATTTTGTCTGGTATTATTATAAGCATCCCTGTTCTCTTTTGGTTATTATTGCATGGACTATCTTTTTCCATCCACCCACTTTCAATTAATTTGTGTGTTTGGATCTAAAGTGAGCCTCTGGTTGACAAGATATAATTGGATCTTGTTTTTAAATTGATTCTGCCAAATTCTGTCTTTTGATTAAACAGTTTAATCCATTTACATTAAAAGTAATTACTAATAAGAAGAGATTTATGTCATTTTGCTATTTTTTTCTATACACCTTATAGGTTTTTAGTTCTTCATTACCAGCATTACTGTCTTCTTTTGTGCTTAGTTAATTTTTTTGTAGTAAAACATTTAAATTCCTTTCTCATTTCACCTATTGCCACAACACAGGTTAGGCCACCCGCATATCTACAAATGTAGCCAGAATTTTCGCCTTACTATAGGACTGACACACACACATGCACACACACGCACACATGTGCACCACCCAGTGCTTACCTCCTTCTGGGGACTTAATGAAACTGATAAGCTCCTGACAGAGAATATAATGGAAACACAAGTTTGTTTTACAGAAGAAAGGTAACCTGTATTTTTCCAACCACGTCAATAATCCTTTGTACTTGGCAACCTATAGTCAAAACAAAATAAAAACAGAAAAGATAAATGGAACTGAACTGCTAAGAAATACAGCTTAGTAAGAGGCAATAAATCATTTCACATTGCAGTATCTGGCCAGAAGGAGAGGTGTGTGGGGTAAAAATATCTAAGAGGAGCAGAGACTCTGTCTGAGGCTCCCAAAGAAATGAATTGATTATTAGGAAACAGAAAGCTTGATCTTCTGTCAAAAAATTCTTCTTTATTCCTGGGTGAAGTTGTTAAAGAAAAAATGTCAGTCTTGTATGAGAGAAGAGAAGCAGAAGAGATTAGGGTCTGTGGTGTCAGGTCATAACATTCTTCAAGTTGCTTCTTTGTACACCCTCTCATAATTTCCGACAAGCCCCTACCCCATATCAATTGCATGACATGTACAAAAACACACAAAGATTCATGTGATTTAGAATACTAGAGGGATCCCTGAGGGATCAAGCCACCAGAGAAGGGAGAAAAAATTAAAAATTTTTAAGTTTCAGGGTTATCCTAGGGAGACCAAATACAAGAGTCAGAGTAAGGTGTGTCTTCTCAGCTCTCCAGAACACAAACCTTGCTGTGGTGGACATAGAGTGACCTTTCCAATCCCATATGACACTAGTAGGACATGGGGCAGCCATTGGTAGATCTAAGGTCTACACAGTGGAAAAGGAGAACAGGAAGGGGGGAAAGGAGAGGATAATGACAATAGATAAGAAAAAGGGGAAAAAGGCATAAAGGAAAAAAAAATATTGGGAGAAAAACATGCCTCTGGAGGAGAACGGTGTAGCAGTCATTAGAAACTGCAGGAGGGAATCTTACCTGGATCCATACCTGATAATGCATATATGATAATAACTATGTGGCCCCTGGGCTACCACTTCCTATCCCACGCCCATGGCAGACATTGCCAATCAATTCCCAGACTCTTTCTTGCTTAGATGTACCCTCAAGGTTCTTCTCAGGACAGCACTCCAAGCAGCTACTAGCCAACAATCATGGCGGACGTGAGAGATGAATCCCATTTGCTAACTAGATGGACCAGAATGTAAAGGAAAGAATTCCCCAACAATTGCTTGCCCAAGAGGCAAAAGCATACAAAAAAAAAAAAAGAAGAAGAAGAAGAAGAAAGAAAGAAGAAAGAAAGAAAGAAAGAAAGAAAGAAAGAAAGAAAGAAAGAAAGAAAGAAAGAAAGAAAGAAAGAAAGAAAGAAAGAGAGAGAGAGAAAGAAGGAAAGAAATGGCTAATTGGCTTGATGCCCGTTGTTCTATTCATCTGCTTTAGAGTTTCTTCCATAGTCACTCTCTGGACTTCCTCTCCTTCTCCTCCCAATTCACGTTTCAAATACAGCTCCTCTTCCTCCACCCCAAACCCTTACCACTCAAGAATTTTACTCACCAAGTCATAAGGTATTTCTGGCCACAAGCTCCATTGTGAATTTTCAACAGTGTAAAATGGTGTTTGACCAAAAACCTGCAAAAGAAAGCTAGGAAACAGCCAAGGGGGTAGAGCTTCTCTTCATGTATATGGCACAGTCCATTGCAGCCACAGGAAAAGTGAGGTTCCACTGCTTTCCTATTTCAAGGGACATTAATTCCTAAATTTATTCTACTGTATCAACTTTCCCTGCACAAAAACACTCTAAACAGACTGAATTGCAAAATTTGTTTATCTTTTGGCTCCTGCCTGCCCTGATCTGGGAGCTATCTCACTTGTGTGCAAAGTCCAAGGACCATGACAATGGAACACACTTTGTGTATTCCATGATTCACTTTCTCTGTGGACTTAGAGAGTGGAAGCAAAGGTATAAAACCTTTTCCTAATGAGAAATAGCATTGGATGTATCTGACCTCTTGAACTGGAGAAAATAGGACTGAAGATGGGAGGATTAGGGGTACAAATTACATACGGAGGCATTAAAAGAGTCTAAAATTAATAGGTAACTCTAGGCTACTGTACTCTTTGTCATGAAGAAGGACTGTCAGCAAGGCAACCAGCTTTGAAGCTGATGGGAAAGGTCTTCTCTGTTTATAGGTGTCTAAGCTTAAGCAGTCTCACCCTAGGCACCAAAATGTCTTCAAAGTGTCCCAGAAATGTTGGTGGAAAACTAGAGGGTCTGAAGCTCCAATTCCTAGCTGAGCTCTCAGCACATCATGTCAGGCTGAACCTCTCGGAACCTCAAGACTAACAGCCCCAAACTTCAGTCATTCTGTGTCCCCCCTCCTTTACTCCGAATCCTTTAATGGCTCTCTGTCACCTTCAGGGTGACATCTAAACTCCTGAGCATGGCCTTCCTGATCTCTGGGCCTTGGCTCAGCTCACCTGTGCAGCTTATCTCTTACTTGGTCTTATTCTTACAACTTTTTCTTCAGCTTTACTGGTTACCTACAGATTCTCCCAAAGTGTCATAGGATTGTATTCCTTGGTGCATTTTCTTTCTTTGTCCTGTCTGTCTGTCAGGCTTTTGTGTCTCTTGCTACTCACTCCCTAGTCTTTTCCTCCTACTTCTTTATTCACCCTTTTCTCCTCACCTTCTTCCCCCAGCTAATTGTCAAATACCTACTTCCCTTTCAAGACTTGGCTTGTGTAAGCCTTTCCTGGCTCTTCCAGGTAGGGGTGGCCTCTCCCTCCTGTGTACTCTATCTTCGCTGCCTCCTAGAAAGTTCTATCATGTCACTCATACCTTAAACATCATTCTCTCACATTAAGCTGGGAATTCCTTGAGGACAAAGATGGTATCATTACAATGTGTGTCTCCAGTAGTAAGCCCAGAGGCTGGCACATAATAACCACCCAATAACTATTTGTGGGATAATGTAGAGTGCCTTTTTCCCACTTATCTGAAATTTCACCTTTTAATAGGTGATATCCCATGGGAGTGTGCATTGAGATGAGCCACAATTTATAAGGCTCTAGCACTAAAATGTTACCAAGGATTTAAACAAAAAATGATGCAAGTCTAGGTTTATATATTTGTCTAAGACTAGACAAATATCTAGTCAATATTTTGATGTTTGAGAGTTTTTTTAGTTGCATAGATTGAGGGAATACATAGTTTTTGTTCCAGTCAACAACTCAACGATTACTAAGTGCTAAACTACCTGGTAAAGGGAGTAGACTAGAATAAATAATCCTCAGTCCTTGTCCTGCAGGAATTTATAATCTCAAAATCCACTGGAGGAGACACACACACACACACACACACACACACACACACACACACACGCACACACGCACATAACACAAGACAGTTGCAAAGTGCCAAGGGGCACAGAGGCAGGGAGAAATCCAATCAGGAGGTTCCAGTTGTGAGGACCTAAGAATTCCTTATGGAGAATAGAATTTAAGCAGAGATTTGAAGAATGGTTAAGACTTTGGTAGGTGGAACGATAGGCATTCCAGGCAGAAAAAAAAAAATAGCCCAAGGAGAGGTTCAGAGGTGGGGGAGCACCAGGTGTACTCAGCGAGGATAGAGCTACTGTCACTAGAGCACTGGGCGTCAGCAGAAGGTGTGATGGGAAATAACTTAGGATGGGCAGAGACAACTAAGGAGGCTGGGATTTAGGGCTTGATTACATCAACAACAGGAAGCTCCTGGAGATTTATAGGTGGTCCTGGTTCACATTTATTTGCTCAAATTGAACGTTTTTGACTTGAGTAGAAATTTAGTAAAAAACAAAATAACAAAAAAGAAAAAAAAGGCACTTAGCTCAGTGACAGTCTCTTTTCAGCTGTTAATAAAATATTTGGATTTAAGTTTGAGAATGCTTACCGGAAGAGAAAGAAATGTGTTGAAAAAATCGGCAAAGATTTCATCCTCTAGCAGAATTATAAGATTAGTAGAACCAATTATCTCTATGTGGAGAGAAGAAAGAAACATGAACCAGGATTGCATTCGGGTTGAGAAAACGAAGCCATTGAACAGATCATTTCACGTTGCCTAAGCTCAGCATTATGACACCCTTCAGGACACCGGTCCCCAACCTTTTGTCACCAGGGATCATTTTCATGGGAGACAATTTTTCTTCAGACTGGGGAATGGAAGGATGATTTCGGGATGTGTTTTTTCAGAAAGCAAAGGCAGGAATTTACATTTATTCCAGTTAAACTTCAACTTGTTAGTTTGTGCCCAACATTACACCCTGACAAGAGCTTTCTTAAATGTTGATGTAGTCATGCAATGTATTTATTTCTTCTCTCAGGTTTGATCATTGTGCTGCCTGAGTTAATCCAAGGAAATAGATATTGAATGTCATAAAGGCAAGCATAGAGACCCCAGGTGAACTAGGGCACTCCTTTAAGTTGACTCTAATTTATTGTGCTCTTTAGAGCACAATATTCAACTGGTGAATAATAAGTGAATTGTTTTATCAATGGCCCAACATTTCTCCATCATATCCGAAGTTCATATTGAAAGACTGTAAAATTGGTCTAAATACTGTACACTAGGCCTCTCTGTCTAGTTAAGCATCTGATATTGACAGTAAATGCCACTCACTGTCACTAAAGTACAGTTATGATAACATAAAAAAAACTAAGCAATTGCCTCCATCACTTTTCCTCATGACACCGGGTGATTATTGGCTTCATATACTAGAAATAGAAATAGAAACACAGACAATAAACACTATTGTGAGTAACAGAGCTGGTGTCAGTGCCTGCCCTCTGTGACACTGGATAGCAAGAGAAAGTTCTTGTCAGGCTGTAATGGTAGAATCTACCACAATGGTAGAGTTTATCACTGTCCCCCTGCACTATCAGGTACCTCTTCCATTATTACAATTAACAAGTCAAATTGCTGAAAAAAAAAGACACCTGCACATGAATGTTTATAGCAGCACAATTCACAATTACAAAGATGTGGAATCAACCCAAGTGCTCATCAATACATGAGTGGATTAATAAAATGTGGTACATGTATACCATGGACTACTACTCAGCCATAAAAATTAATGCCTTTTGTGGCAATTTGGGTGGAACTGGAGACCAGTATCCTAAGTGAAGTATCTAAAGAATGGAAAAACAAACACCACATGTACTCCCTACTAAATTGGAACTAACCGGTGAGCACACATGCATAGAGGGAAGTCAAACTTGGTGTAAATCCACCAGTGGGGTGGGGGAGGAGAGGATGGATAAAAACCTACCTAACAGGTACAATGAACAATATCTGAGTGACAGGCACTCTTATAACCATGACTCAGGCATTATAAAAGATATTCATGTAACCAAAGTTATTTATAACCAATAATACTTTGAAATAAAAAAAGTCAGACTGCTTTCATCCATTGATATACCTGTCTTCCTCACCAGACTGAGATTTGTGAGAGGAGGGACTTTGTTTTTTCATCTTTCTTCCCCTAGGTTCTAAAAGTGTTTGCACAATATCTAAGTTCTATAAATGTTGAATGAATTATTCTTTCAAGAGATGATCTTCAATCTTTTGGGCTTTTGTTTGCTTGGTTGTCATTCATAGAGTCTAACATGGATTTGTTGAATAAGTACATCACTGAGACCATCTGAGTACAAAAAAGTGGGATTTGGGAGGAATTTCCCAAGTGAGTGTTTTCTATAGCTGCACACACCGCTGGTGACAAGGGGCTTGAGGGTGATAGGGCTTGCCATTGATTGACAAGACAGTCATAAGGAGGTGTAGGAACAAGGCTCTACACATCCTCCCCTTCCCCACCCTACTTCTCTGTTTCTATTTTTCCACTCTTACCTGTTCTACTGTCAAACTTCCTAATAATTCGGGAAGACTTTCAGCATTCACTTCACACCACAATAACATTGACTTGGCAACAAGAGAAGTCACTGGATAATCCCAAATCCCACACCAGCCTTTTCCCTGGAAGAGGTAAGGCACATGATTGCCCGACCTACATTGTACTTCCTTCCTCTTGCCTTAATTGTCTTATGAATAAAGTCCTGTCCTATCCTTAAAGATCTGATAGCAGAAGGTAGGAGGAAGGGGAAGAAGGAGAGACAATGGAAAACAAAGGGCACAAATAATAGGGAAGTCCCATATGGTGTCTCTGAATGACTCAGACCTATTCCCGATTGGGAAGGTGAGTGGTTTGCCTTATTTGAGGGACTCAAAGCCTTGAAGACATTGCTCCCAGAGACTCACCAGCGTTGCTCATGTTGCCATGCTCTTCCTGACACACGGATTGATTAGGAACAGAGTTAGCCCCCAGTCAACAGAACCCTGCCCCCTGTGGACACATAATGACACTGCCTCTAAGGGGTTCTAGATTCTTTTGGGCAATGGCCTACTTATCTTTAGTGTAAATCTTAATCTGAAGCTAAGTATTTATCTGATCTACTGGATCCCCTTGAATGTACTAGATTCTTCCTATAACTAAGCCTTTAGTCCATAATATTTCATGTGCATTGACTGGCTCTTTATAACTGTGCCCAGGATCTCTTCATGGCTCCATCCTCTCCCACCCTAGGGTAACTTTTGCATTTCTAAACTCAAGTCCCGAAGGTCTTGCAAACTATTACATTTGATATAATTTTAATAAGCAATATCTCCTGGATATTCTGTCCACATAAAACATCAACCTCCAAAAGGCCTGGATTCCCTTTCTCTGAAGGATTATCAGGCACTTAGTTTTCTCATTAAACAATTCTTCGTTTCTTTTGTCCTCTTCTGGTAGGAAGTGAATATTAAGATGAAAGACCAACCGCCCTCTAAACCTTAATAATTTAGCCAAGAATTACTAAGAAAACAGTTCTTTAGTGTCACACCCAAGAGAGGGTTTAAAGAATTTGAAAGTCCTGGGATTGTTGGGAAGCTTATATAATGTATAAAAAAACCTTGTTGTCCCACGGAAAGAAAAAGAAACTTGGAACTGCCAATAAAAGATCACATTTGAAAAAGTGTTATGGTTTTTCTAGAATATGTAAAAACTAAATACTGTATTTTAGAGTGATTTTAGTGAGGGGGAATCCTTTACTTCTTGACGTTTTATGGACCCCAAGATGAATGTGTAGCTTACCCTGTTTCTTCAATCTATTATCAAATATCACATTCACTAGTTAGTGTAACATACACATCTTAACAGAGTTCAAGGGGAAGCTCTGGGTGGTTCAAGAATGTCATATTATTCCTTGGATTATCACCTCTCTTTGGAAAAGGGCTATCACAACCTCAGCAAAAGAAATAAGAGTTGTGGTTTCTTCTTAAAATAATGGCATATACGGTAGTGACATATACCCACCTTCCTTAAGACAGTCTGCTTTCAGACTGGCTTCAATCAAGCTATGTGCAGCTACTCTCTAGTCCTAATTATTTCCCTGCTATCTTCCCCACAGCTTGAAAGGGCTGCCTTTTGGAGCCATTAACAGCCAAAAGGGAGTCACTCTAAGAATGGTAAGGATGAAAAGCCAGTGTCACTGGCTAGAGGGTGGAAGTGCATAATGGTTGGTTCCCTAACCCTTTCATGACCTTCTAGTTTCCAAAAAGAAAAGCTACCAGATGTCTCCCAAACTTGTGTGATAATAAGAATCACCTGGACTTTTTGTTAAAAAATAGATTACCAGTACCTTCCCCTGGCAAATCTAATTTAGAAAGGCTGTGTTGAAGCTCAGATGTCTCTATATTTTACAAGGGCCTCAGATAATTATTATCATCAGGCAAATATAGAAAATATCAGTTTTTAAATTAGACCTGACCTCGCATCTCAGCCCTGATATTTACTGGGTTCATGTTAGATAGGATCCAGCATGCAATTGATTTGCCAAAGCCCTGGGCATCTCCTTTACCCCAGTGCAGAGTTACCCTGGAAATGATGGCACGTCTTTGGCAAAGATTAGGAAGAACATTCACTGTAAATACTTGCAAAAATATTGCAAGATTCTTCCTAAAAGGCTAAATGCTTTCTTTTTTATTTAAGAGATTGTAGGTCTGACTCAGGGCTGGAAATTGGAGGAGGGGCCTTATTCTTTACAATGATGGCTCATTTTAGGCTCCTATTAAGTCATTTACTCAATAAATATTTATTGAGCACTTCTATGTGACACAAACTGTTCTAGATGTTTGGGATGCATCACTGAATAAAATGGTCAAAAATCCCTGCCATCACGGAGCTTACCTTCTCCAGTAGAGTCTTATCAGATTGCCCAAAATATTTTTTTCCAAGAGATCCCACAGTCAGTGACCATCACAAAGAATCTGTGGGTTGAATCACTCTGATATCCACACTGGCATAGGTGCCTATTATGATAACCACTCCTACTTTGTTTTTATTGGTTAGCACCATTTCCCATTGAGATCAAAGCCACTTTTCAACTACGACATATTTTCTCAGCAATTGTGGTTGTCTCCACGGTGCCACGACTGCTAGCACCACCACTCTTATTTGTTGTCACGAGAACCACCGTGCATAATCTCCGTTGCTCCTGAGCTTTCGAGTCACTTCTCCAAGATGAAAGTTCTGATTGCTGAGTCTAGGACAGGTGTCCAATATCTTTCCTGCCAGGGCCAGGAGAGGGACTGTCTGGCCCCCTCTGGTGTCCATAGTGGGAAACAGTCCCTTCGGGACTCACACAATGATTTTTCACGCCACTTAGGAAGAGTGGTCAGAGACAGAGTGACCAAGAGTTTTTGGAGATACACATTTTTTTTAAAGAGCAAATATTTACTTTTTTATTATTATTTCAGAATATTATAACTTTGACTCAAACAGTAACAAAAGCAATCCATACACACATATTTCTATATCGATTGAATTCTGTGCTTATTCATGTCCACGCATCTAAGTTTAACAGGAAAGAGATCTACATGATGTTTACTGGATGCCTGGACAATACTTGCTTGTGTATCTTTCCTGCTGTCCTCTCCATCCCTCCTAGATTGGTCCTTCAATACCAAACTGGGAGTAAGAACCCTTTCCAGGCTCCTGTGAGATGGTGCCCTCTGGTGGATGTTGGTGAAGATTACACTTTTCTCCCCAAAACTCTATTCTGTCATTTGGACATTTTGTTTTTCCCCCAAACCTATCTTCAGTTAGCTTTACTTTCCAAAGAGATTAGGATTACTGTCAGAGTGCCCATGCCTACTGTGACGGGAGGAGTACAGAAAGGCCCTCATCATCCACGCAGTAGGCATGCCTTTCCACCATTGTGCCAGGCTTGGCTGCAATTCTTTGTGGTGTTGTAGGCCCCTGCTGACATGTATTCTTTTACCTAGAAGACAGGTGTTGTGAGATGTAATATTTGGAGGCATTAATTTGCTATAAGAGATGAGTTTAACAGGATTTAACAGGGTTTCAAAAGTACTCAAAACATCAAAACAGGACGGGTCTAAGGGCTAACAAGTAGTTTTATTATCTCTTCAACCTTCATCTTTGTAGAGATAATATCTTGAAATACTAATATCTGGGTTTTGCTTTTCAACCCTCACAGAGGACTTTTCCTCTATTTTGTCAAAGGTATTGCATCAAGATGAGGTCAGATTATAATAGCAAAACAAAAAGTCAATTTTTGGGTTAAAAATCCAAAATATGCTCTTACTATCAAAAAGAGGAGGTCTCAGTGAAATAGAAAACAGAGTGTTACCATATCAACAGGAAAGGGTGTAGCAGAAGAGCAGATTGCCTCCCACTCCAACCCTCCAGGGCCCTACGGGGGTTCCCCCGAGCTGGAGGAGCTGCAAGGCTGGGCCAAGGGCTGAAAAGATATCCAAGGTTGTGGGTGAGAAACAAGGGGATGGAACCCAGAGGTGGCAAACAGGACACTGCACGGCTCCACTCGTCCCCAGGACCAAGGAGAAGCATGGAAGCTGAACTCTGCCTGAGGCATATTTTATTTTCACACTGGGGACACCCGTTCATCTCCAGTAGAAAGCAGTGTTGCCCGACCATCCCACTGACGCAGGGTGGAAGCCTTCCATGGAATCTGCCTTCTGCTCACACGCTGAACATCCCGCACTCCACGCCATCCCCCACTCTGAGACGTGGCTGAGCCCCTGCTAAACGACACTGGGAAGCACCACCCTCCCGCCCCACAGGATAACTCAGAATGCTCACCAGCCCCTAAAAGCTGAGGGTGATGGTCTTTGGTAACCAGACGACAACCCACTGCTGCTGTACTTTAACTTTTGCATAAGAAAATTAACAAGAGAGAGTAGAGCCAAAACCAAAGGCTACCTTTAGTTCTCCTAGGAACTAGAAGAAAAATGGAAAACAGAAGGACGATGACCCTCTAGAATCCCTGCCCCCACCCCACTCTGTCCTAACTTGATGTTTTAGTCTCAATCAGGAGTGAGGCAAGCTTGCCAGATTCTTCGCATCCTGGGGAAGGTGGGGAAGAAGCAAAAGGGACGCCACACTCGCTGCAAGTCCCTAAGCCCCTTGTCACACCCTGCTATAACATTATGTGACAATGCTGAATGTCTGGCTACCTTAAGCTACTTTCTGAACCCTTTTGAGTTTTAGAACCTCACTGATAGAAGAGTTGTGAGGATTCAAAAAGAAAAGTACACGGAATAAATAAGCCATTGGATTTTATTACACGTGAAAACCAGAAAGGAGTGGGTCCGGGTGAGTCTGCTACTTGGAAATCAATTCAGATGTGTCAGAAGCAGCATCTGACAGCCGCTACATTCAGGGAGACATGGCCAAAGAAACTCTGGAAGCAGACAAGCCCTCTGAACCCTCACTACGTGCAGGGCGTCGCCGTGTTCCATAAACCCTGCAGAGGAAGTTGCCTTTAAAGATCTGACTTTCTGTTTAATAAATCACAAAGCAATCAAAGGAAAAAAAATCAAGAACAGTTCTATGAGTTCTGCACATTCAAAATGACAGTCTGGATTCAGTATGAGCATTGATGAGATCCAGAACAAGAAAGGATAAGGAGCTGGTTATTATGATGGGTAAATTCTTATGTACTAAATATGGCTGGTGGTCCTCACTGTATGTGGTGGGTGAGGGATATTTATAAACAGCCCAAAGGCAGGATATACTGAATTTATTTTAACGTTCTCATGGGAGGGGAGGGAGGGGGGCAGAGAGGTCCAGGGCGAGCAGATCTCAGTTGTTGGAGTTGAGGTGGGGAGAGGGAGGGCAATAGGTGGGGAGCTGCAACTGAAGGTCATAGGTACATTCCTCTCTTGTTTCACTCGCCTTTCCTATGCACACTGCTCAGCAGGTGAGACTGAGAGAAGCCAGAAAGGGATAGGGGTGTGC
Organism: Lemur catta; assembly: GCF_020740605.2. Lineage (NCBI taxonomy): Eukaryota > Metazoa > Chordata > Mammalia > Primates > Lemuridae > Lemur > Lemur catta. Next base: position 18,473,837 of record NC_059150.1, on the reverse strand, counting down.
CCATCCCAGCAGAGCCTGGTGCCTCTTGGGGAGACACCTCTGAAGGAAAGACACCCTGTCATCTTCTCTGACAGCTCCACTTCCCACAACTTCTCATCCAGATGTCCCGGAGTGTGCAGGCAATAGGGAACCATTTGGGGGCACATCCTCGTTCAGGCATTAACAAAAATGTAACAATACCACAACAAGGAGAAGCCGTAGATCCAGACCATCAAAATAGCATTGAAGACCACATGCCAGCAGAAGAAGGTGGTGACAAACGCAATGTCATTTTCATCATCATCCATCCATTTATAGCCAGAGATGGGTTTGTACAGCATAAAGCCCGTCTGTATCAGCCAAGAGCCTGTGGTCAGATACAAAAAGGCCTTCATCATCCAGACCAATGGGATGTTGGGAGCCCACAGCTCTGCGATCACCACCAGCATCAGCAGGAACATAGCCTGGGTGAGCAGCATGTGAGACCGCAGCTCCACTCCTTCTGTGTCCTGCATGTGAGACACCATCAGTGGCAGAAAGATAAACACGCCCAGGACTTGGACACTTTGCTCCAGGGCAGCACACCTCTGGGGCAGCAGGTTCTGGCTCAGCACGTCTACACATCCACTCAGGAAGATGGTCATGTAGAAAGTGAGATGCTGCCACTGTTTGCGGTACACAAAGTTTCTCTGATGATATATCTTGCTGATAAGCACAAACTGTGTAGGAATGCTACGCAACTCTTGGGCTACTAAAATGCAGGCGCTCAGTATCTTCAGGAACCCCATATAGTATATTTGCCGTAGCCATGTCCATCTTCCTTTGTTCCAGGGATGGCGTGGTGGGTACTGGACAGGGGCATTGCATATCAAGGCCCTGGAGACCAGTCGTGCTTGGTAAAGTCCATAGAAGAAGAGAGACAGCCCTGGGTACAGATGGCCCTCTAAACCTCCCATGGAAGTGAAGGTAGGTCTGACCAAAGGCAGAAGCAAAAAGCTAACTTAGAGCCACTTCAGGCTCTAGAGCGTGGAAATGGAGCCTACTTATATTCTCTGTTCAGCCCACTGATCCGCATACAGAAGGGAAATGGTTTTGGAGGAAGCCCAAACTTATGGTAGGGTGGGTGTCATGGTTTCCGTTCTGGTCTTCTGCTCTGGTTCATTGATAACCAGCTAACCTTTGACAAATGATGAAATAAGCATATTCTCCAGCACAATGCCTGGGCATCTGCCATTCAGAGACTGTGCTAGAGGCCCTCCTGCCTCTACTGTCACTGTCCTTGACCCTATTGCTACCTTCCTTTCTTCCCTCCTGTCTTAGTCTGTCGGATGCTACAACAAAATACCATAAACTTGTGGCTTACAAATAATATAAATGTATTTCTCATAGTTCTGGAGGCTGAGAAGTCCGAGATCAGGATTTCAGCAGAATCAGTGTCTGGTGAGGGTTCATTTTCTCAGAAATGGTGCCTTCTGCTGTGTCCTCATGTGGTGGAAGGGGCAAGGCAGCCCTCTGGGGCCTCTTTTATAAGGGCACTAATCCCATTTAGGGGGACACTCCCCTCATGACCTAATCACCTCTCAAAAGGTCCCTTCTCCTAATCCCATAATCTTGGGGGTGAAGATTTCAACATGATTTTTGGGAGACATAAACATTCTGATCATAGCACCTCCCAAATTCACAGAACATAAGGAAGAACCCAAAGAAAGCATGGAGAACATACAATGTAGGGTTTATCCTTTAAGATTCCTCATACAGGATCTTGTACAAACACTAGGTACAAATGTATTCCCCTAGGTATAAATAGTCTTAAGAAGCACAAGTAAACAAACCAAGTGCTCAATTATTCTGACATAATTTGAGGATTGCCAGAAAAATTTTCACTCCTAAGGACCTCTCTTCTGCTGATCTCCAGAGATAACCGAGATGCCATCTTCTGAGACTGCTTCCGGTGGGTTACAGCAGTGTTCTTCCAAGTTAAAATGAAGGTGAATAGGTTTTACCCAGAAATACCAATTCAAAATCTCTTGAAATAGTGGCTTGCAATAAACATTTCAATTAACACTTCCAGGTAATTCTTAGGCAGGTAATGTGTCCTGCATGTAAGACACCACCAGGAGCACCTAAATTTTTGGAAGCACTGAGTAAAATGTAAGTACTGGTGAGAAAGAGAGCCCATTAAGCTAGTAACTTAGTGTGAATTTGCCACCTAATATTTTCGCTCAGAAAATAAGCATTAGAAGGTTATGGTCATGCCAGCCAACTGAGTACAGGAAATGTCTCTAATTTCTTCATATAGATTCTACAGATTTCCATTTTGTAGTATTTGTTAGTAAATTGTCTTTTGTTGCTGCTTATGAATGGATCTACCATTTTATTTTATAATTATTATTGATATAAGAAACTAAAATTTTGTGTTGACCTTCATATTATCATCTTGTTGGATTGTCATACTGTTCTTACTATTTTCCAAATTATTTTATGTAATCATATTATGGGGGTAGTTACTTATTGTGGGAATGAGTTCCTCATAAAAAAGATGAGTTCAGCCCAACTTTCTCTCTGTCCCATGTGCTCGCTGACCATGTAATGACTTCCACTGTGGGGTGAACCTCACCAGATGGTAGTGACATGCTCTTGGACTTCCCAGCCACTAGAACAGTGAGCCAAATAAGCATCTGTTCTTTATAAATTACCCCGTCTGTGATATTCTATTTATAGCAGCAGAAAACAGACTAAGTAAGACACTAAGTAAACTTTCTGGTCAGTTCCTTCCACTTTATCCCTACCCACTGCCCTTGTTCAGGTATCATAAACTCTGCATTACTGAAACATCTCTCAACTAGGTTCTAATCCTCATCCATTTCTAGCCACATTGAAGACAGGTGAGTTTTGAGAATAGAGAGCTAATCATGACATTGACTAATCTAAATTTTCCAGTGGCATCCCGTTGCCTTGCAGATAAAATCCATGCCCAAGTTCCACCCTGACCCTAATGAATGAAGTTTCTGAGTTGGAGCCCAGTAATCTGCATTTTGAATCATAACCCTCTTCCACCATGGTGATTCCAATACAGGCCGTCCTTCACCTGTGCTTGGAAACCACTGCACTAGACTAGAAACCACCACCCTGGTCATTAGGCCACACCTGGACACCACCTTCCAGCCCTCACTGATGCGTAGATTCACCCAGGAGCATGGGACAGATATTTTTAAGAGTCCAGCAACATTTACCAAGAGAGGCTGACAGTCATCTGGAGAGGAAGGGCAGGGGAGGGAGGAGGCTGAGAGAGGGACCAATAGGGGAGGAAGAAAAAGAGAGACAGAGAAGGCTGAGAGAGAACACGGAGAACTCAGAAAGAACACAAAGAGGATGGAAACAGCTCAGACTCTGAGAGGAGGAAGGGCGGAAGGGGGAGGAGAGGGAGCCAAAGGCTATACTTTCTCTCTCAAGGGTGGGGATTAGGTTAGAAGTCCTCCTGGTCGAGGCCCCAGAGGACATTATGAGTTAGTGATTAAGGAAATGACAATTTGATGGCTGGTAAGAAGGCTTCCCGGCTCCCAGATTGGAGTTTGGTTATAAAGTCTCTGAGAGGTAGCAGGTGGCAGAAGAGACATGACACTTAAGGGACCCTCAGAGGATAGGGCGTAGTTGCTGGGTCATGAGCACCTTGAAGCATTTCTTGATGGTGACTTTGTATCATGAATATTTGTCGTCCAGGGAGAACCAAGCAGGTGGGTGTTTTAAAAGAAGTTATTTATCTTCTTCAAGACTCAATCTCTTCATCTATAAATGTGGAATTGTAGGGATTCCATGAAATATTGTATTCTAAACCAGGTTTTAAATGGAAATACTCTTATATTAAATTATATCATTAAATAAATTATATACTAAATATAGTTAATAAGTATTAAATAAACATATATGATAAATATATCTAAAATAAATATGTTAAATAAATAAATCAGCTGTTAATCTTAGGGCTGGATGAGATAGACTAGGGACCTCATTTCTTCCAAATCTCTCATTATTTTTCTTACAGATGAAGAAACTGAAGCCCAGAGAAAAATGACCCAGGATGTCACATGGTTAGTAGGTTAGTTGGTAACAGAGTATATGCTGAGATGCTCAGTCATAAGCCAACTGTCAACAGGAAGTACAAGGATGTTCCAGCTCAGCACCAGGCAAAGGGCCAAAGTTGTCCCTGTAGCCTGTGGAGCCCCAAGCTCCCAGGGGGTGCAAGCACTCAAGTGGGCCCTCAGGCTGGATCTTTCCTTTTTTAAAATTTTTTGTTTTCTTTCTTTCTTTTTTTTTTTTAATGAAACAGGTTCAAAAGGTTGGATCTCGATCTTCTGTCCCACACTGCCCAACCCCTCAGGGGTCTTGTCAGGAACAGAGATCAGAACTGTGGGACAAGAGAGTCAGCATCAGAGGAGAACAATGATCTCTGCAGAAGGGTCTCACGCTAAGAGTTGCCCATGCCGCACACGCCTAACCATTAAAATGCCCACTGGGAGGGGGGCGGGTACCCTGAAGCCTAGGACACAACTCAGTTATAAGCAAATCTATAAGCAAATCAGTTATTTTGAAGCCAGAAGGGGAGAGGCTGGTCGATACTGAGTCTGGAAACACAGATATTAGAAGCAAGAATTTATCTGACTTTACCCAGTGCTGCCCAAGGGAAAGACTTTATTTGGGAGAAAATAATTATTACAGAAGTGAAATGTTTTGGAGAAGGGACACTTTGGCTCTTGCTTTACCTTCTGTATTTTCCCCACGAGTGCACTCAGCGTTTGCCAGGAGGTACCAATGACGTTGTCACTGGTGACCCTGACCTAGGGCACGAGGGAGAGGAAAGTGTGGACGGGTAGGTGTGGGTGGGTTCTCCTAAGCAGGAGTGAAGATTTCAGGCACTGGAAAGACATATCCTTTGATGTTAATGGATAAATTGGCCTTCTGGTTTATATATTAGCGTCAGTCGGTCCTTCAGCGCCTTAATGGAATGATACAGTTGAGTTTCTGGATTTGTAAAGCTGTGGTCTTGCTCCTGCTCAGAACTTATCCTGCCCCCTGTGAGCCCCTTGCCCCCCACCCCACTTCCAGCCATCTCAGCTGTGACAGTATTCCCATACTGCTCAAAGCACGTATTTGCAAAACATGCTAGGCAGCCCAGCAGACAGAGCTGCAGACGGAAGTGGAACCTCTGGATTAAGTGTGGTTGTGTTTCTCCAGTCTCACCTCAATGAGCAGGGAGGTCAGGTCTACATGCTGAAGAAATCGGACCCTATGGGACAGCAGATCTGCTCAGCACATCCTGCTTGGTTCTCCCTGGATGACAAATATTCATGGTACAAAGTCACCATTAAGAAACGGCTTCAAGGTGCTCATGACCCAGCAACTACGCCCTACAACCACTGAGGGTCCCTTAAATTTCATGTCTCTTCTGCCACCTGCTATCTCTCAGAGACTTTATAACCAAACTGTCCAATCTGGGAGCCAGGAAGCCTTCTTACCAGCTCTGCCCTGTGGAATCCAGTCTCCTGTGACCTTTGATCATACTTGTGTAAGGCAATCATGGTAGTTGCCCCCAGAAAGGGAACAAGTTTGACTCTTTCTTTTCATATTTTAAATTACTTCCAGGTTATTAAAGATAAAATGATTTGAAAGAAAAAAATCACATATTTGCATATAAAAGGAACACCCCAGAAACCTTTACCCACTCCATTGCAATTCAACAAGCATGTATTGACCACTTATAATCAGCCAGACTGTGCTAAAAGCTGGTTTTACAAAGATAACTAAAACATGTCACCTGCCCTTAAGGAACTCAAAAGTAGTACCTTGCCACTCAGAGCATGGTCCACAGGCCACATGTCTCAGCATCCCCTGGGAGTTTAGTAGAAATGTAGACTCCCAGGCCCCATCCTAGACCTATAGAATCCGAATCTGCATTTTACCAAGATCCACAGTTGATTTGTATGCATATAAAGTTTAAAAGTATTGGTCTAGTAGAAAAGATTCAACTAAAGCCATCTTGGATTACATTTTATGATGGTGGTATAAACAAAGTAAGGCAGAAACATAGAGGAGGATGTAATGCTGATGGGGAGGAGGGCAGGAAAATCCTTGCAGAGCAGTAGACATTTGCGTTGAAATTTAAGTGGAACAGGCTGACAATTTGGGGGCGGGGAGCAGGTGAGCGTAGGGGCTTCTGGTGGGGGCGGGAGGTAGGCTTCCTAGAGAGTCTGGACTATGACAACCCAGAACAAAGGTCTTTCCAGAACTCGGCAATCTCATCCTGGGGTAGATGGCCCCACCCAGCCTGTAGGTGCTGCACTCTCCTTGCCACTGACCTGGGTGAGGACAGGGAGTCTCTCATGACCCTTGTCACCAGACCTCCGCACATGGAGCAGATTGGTGCATGGACAGGGAGAGGGCTCTTCCCAGCCCCTGCCCCTCGGTGACCCTTCAGGGACGAGGGGCTGATGTTTGCAGTCAGCAAAGGATGCCTAGTCTCAGATCTCGTGCCAGGACACCTGGCCCCTGGCAGCAACTCTGCAGAGCGACCTTGGTAGGAAGTAGATGCACAGATTCACATGGATTCCCGGCAGCCCAAACGGCCTCCGGGCAGAGGGCTTCCCCCCTTCAGCTTGTGAGGGACGTTGACTCCAGAGAAAGCAGAGAAGTGATGAAAAATAACGGGAAGGGATTGGGGCAGGGACCTAGCTGCGTGACCATAAGGGAGTCTTTGGGCCTCAGTTATAAAACGAGGAGGATGGACCAGATGATTCCCAAGTCCTTTCTAGCCTAGATTGCCTTTGATTCTGGCACCTTCCAGACAATTTTAGAAATGTTGCCGTTTTCCCCTTTCTCAAACTACTTTGATCCTCTTGGAATTTACTTCCCAGTGGCGAAATAAAACATTCTTCTTGGGGACACAATCTCCACTCAAATCACAAGGGCAGTATCTGGGTTGGATTGTCATCAGGGTTACAGTTAGGGGGAGAAATGTGATTAATGATGAAATAGATTTTAAATATCCACTATGCATTTTGTTTGTTAGCTGAGCGGAGGACCAAAGAAGTAGAAGCTTGAGTTCTGGCCAAAAATGTTCTCATATATATTTGGATAAATGTGACATACATTAGTAGAGAAGAAAGCAGTATATAATTCCATAAAAAAATGTTGTATTAATGATAATTGTTCTCATTTCACAGTGCTAAATACTTTTTTAAAATGACTTCATTTTTTCCTTATAAATCCATGAGGTAAGAAATCATTTTGAATGTTTTTGGCTATAAATAATAGAAAAACCCTGACTTCACTGGTTTAAGCAGTAAAAAATCTATTCTCTCACTTACGAGAACGCTAAAGGTAGCGCAGCACCCGAGGTGGCCAACTCTCGGAGGACCCCCCCAGAGACCCTTCAGCAGGTTGCCCCTCACATCTCCCTGCCTGCGCCTCAACCTGTCACAGAAAGGAGTCACCATGCTTGGCTGGGCTCCACGTGCCTCAGTCCCTGCAGGACACAGGACAGGAAGGAGGGTGGGTATCAACCCCTCAATTCTATAGGGAGAAAGAAGAGGCACATAGCTATGAAGACAAACAAATAATTATTTCCATTTTATGCTTTAAGAAGCCGAGGTTTCAAGAATTTAAGTAACTTGCTCAAAGTCACACAACTTGTAAGCAGTAGAGCTGGGATTCCAGACAGAGCCCACACTCTGGCACATTCCAGACCAGGTCCGACACCGCCTCCCCCTGCAGCCTTCCCTGCCTTCCTGACCCCGTGTCCGGGCCGTCCTCCCTCTGGGACCACAAGGCTCCTCTGTGCCCACAAACACTGAAATGCACATCAGTTTTTTGCTCTCCCTGCCTCCTGCATGGCAGGGACTGGGTCTCATTCATCATTCTTCTTCTCTCCTCCTCCCTGCCCCCAACACCATGCTTATTCGCTTTTGAAGTGAGTCTCTATCTACCCTTCCCACTGGCCTGGCTTTTCCTCCTCAGGACAGAGTACACCTTTCTTTTGCCGCCTCCTCAGCCTCACCTCTGCCTAGAACTTAGCCCTAACACCTGGGAAATACTCAGAATCAGTAAAGGCTCCCCTCAGACTTTGGACCTTGACAGGCCAAAGTTTTAATTCTAGCTCTGCCACTTACTAGCCGTGTGGCTTCAGGCAAATGACTTTTCTTTTATCTAAGCTGTAATCTCCTTATCTACAAAATGAAGATATTTGCCACACAGGCTTGTGGTAAGAATTGAATGAGATAATGAGTTTAGCATAGCCCTGAATAAATGGGCATTGTTAACAGTATTTCCAATTAACTAAAATAATAAAAATGAAAACAAATGTTAGCACAGTATGTCACAGTTTGTAAGGTGCTTACACATACATTATCTAGTCTGAGCCCCATAATGACCATGTTAGATGAAGCATGCTCCCTCCCTGTGACAGCTGAGGAAACTGAGTCAGAGAGAGTTTAGGAGCCTTGTCTCTTTCAGACTGTTCTATTACATTCTTGGGGTGCTACTCTCCCATCACACGTGCATGTCAGCTGACCCTCCCTGGTATGGACTATTATGGTTTAAATTGTGTCCCCCAGTATTCATATGTTGAAGCCTCCAGAACCTCAGAATATAAGCTTATTTGGAAAGAGGGCCATTGCAGATATAATTATCTAAGTTGAGATGAGGTCATACTGGAGCAGGGTGGGCCCCTAATCCAATATGGCGGGTATCCTTATCTAAAGAGAGAATTTGGATGCAGACACAGCACAGGTAGAACGCCATGTAAAAGTGAAGGCAGAGGTCTGGGTGGTGTTTCTATAAGCCAAGGAATGTCAAAGATTGCCAGGAAACCACCAGAAGCCAGGGGAGAGGCGTGGAATTGATTCCCCCTCAAGCCTTCAGACAGGAATCATCCTGCTGACTCCTTGACCTAGACGCCTGGCCTCCAGAATGGCGAGACAACGCATTTCTGTTGACTAAGCTCAGTCTGTGGTACTCCATTACTGGCAGCCCCGGGACACTTACACGGGTTCCTCAGCCAGGGGGTCTCTAAATCTAATTAGGAACCACTTCAGCTGCAGCTGCTTTTTCCTTTGGCAGCCTTGTTTGCTTCTGCTGGGTACCGCTGGATTTTGTTAATCCAGTACCAGATTTTACGGTTAATATCTTCGTTTGGAATTCCTGCACCCTGTAAGGTTTTTGGATGGCCGGTGCCAGAGAAAGAAAGACGAGCAGAGTGGAAAGCGGTAAGCAACAAGGCTTTATTTGAGCGCTCCTGGGCGAGGGTAACAGGTCCGAAGAGAGGGGCCCAGGCAAGGTTCACGGGTCCCGAGAGAGGGACCCGAGAAGTCTCGCCACCCAGAGGTTTTGTGTGGGCTTATATATGTTTTAGAGGTGAGGGGTGGGGCTTTTCAGTTCCGTTTTTCTTTCAGGGTGGATATTGAGAACTAGGAGGGGCTGGTGGTATGTGTGGATTTCAGGAACCGAGACCCTTATCAGGGTAACCACCCAGGTGTGGCTATTCTTTAACTTAGCTGGGCCCTGCAGGCAGTTTTCGGCAGGTCTGGAGGGCTTCTTCTTTTTTTCATTGGAGGCGGGGGTGCCCACCACCAGCCTTGCACATCCCTAACCTAGAGTAGTGTGAATTTGGAGAGGTTTCAGATTCCCACAGGAGCCTTGTTTTATTTTCTACCCTGAACTTCTAGCAGAGAGCAGTTTCCTTGCTCTCTCTTAATCTGGCAGGAGGGGTTTGTTCAGTCTTCCTTCCACTGGAGGGGCCACACTTCCAAACTTCCACACTCAGCCTTCACACAGGAATCTGTCTTTTAGTTCCCTAGGACTGTATCTCCTGCCCCTCTACTGGCAAGAAAACCTCAGCTATTAGAACAGATGGATATAAGCCCAGTTCACCCTGCCTGCCATGAGCGCATCTTCTAGCTATGAGTCACATTTTATATTTTATCACCTGGGGATTTGGGTTTTCTTCTTTAGATTTTGGCTTTAAAAAAATTTTTTTTAGGTCTTTTATGTTATTCAGTGTCTTTCCCTGCGGGGGTGGAAGGTGGGGATTAGATCCGTCCGCCATGTTGCTGAAAATGGAGTTGGTGTTACAAAGAAGCCCATTTTCTAGAACAAGGAAAGGCATTTGTGCTGGGGCTGTCCACATCTGGGTGAGTGCCCTGCTTTCTTCCTTCTCAGAGCATGGTCCAGCCAACCCACAGGGCACACATGTGAATGGGGAGGCGTGCTCCACCTTCCGGAAAGAGCTACTTCCGGGGACTGCAGTTCCTCCACAGGAAGGTCCTTAGTGTGACCCTCTTCCCTCCCTCATCCCTTCCTGTCAGGGACCTTCAACACTCAGGAAAAATCAGAGAACACTGCTGCGCTGGGAACTGAAAAGAATTTCCATTGCTCTTCTCCTTGGGAGGACAGACAGAAAGGAGCCAAGTACGGAAAATCCGAACTACTTAAGTCAGGGTCAGAGCATCAGAAATATCCCACTAAATCCATAATCCGTATTAATGATCACAATTAAGAGGTCCTGCCCACTCTCTTTAGCATTATTTCCATCATGAGTTAAAGGTACCCACATCCGTTAAGAGGCAGCCCAGTTTATCAGATGAAGGAAGCAGTGGAGGGTCTGCTACTTTACAGCCCTCTGAGATCCTGCAGTTCCCCCTAATCGGTCTCAGCAATAATCCCACCCGCATCAACAAGATTCAGTACTGTGATGTTTCAGCCAACCGGTTAGCCTGTCCAAGATGCTCCAGAATAGCCTGTGTTACTGAATGTCCCTCTGAGAGAGGAAACTTGACTTTTCCATCAAGAAAAGTGAGAGCTTCCACATTACTCAGAGCAACAACTTGTAGTTATTAGGGTCAGTTTGAAAGCTGACCCAGGGGCATCAAAATAACTCACAGTTATTAGGGTCATTTTGAAAGCTGACCCAGGGGTATCAAAATAACTTACGTCATTTAAGCAGCCATAAGAATCAACAGCTTGGCTATGTGAAGAGCTTGGCTATCAGCAAGAGAGGACATAACCCTTTTTCCTGGTTTCCTGCCTATGCAGATGTAAAAATTAAACATAAACAGTTTCACACTCTCTGGACAGCAGTAATGTCACTCACTTCTGAAATGAAAATAGAACTGGCTTCAACCCCTAAGACTGTCAGGAAATGGACCCTTTGTCACCCACTGTGACTCATCTCCCCCTCCTCCAAGAACTGCAGGGCAAATGAGGTATCATAAAATCTGTTGAACAGCCATTCTCAGAAAGGGGAGAGGCTGGAATAGTGCTCATGCTGTTGCTGTGGTAACAAAAGCTCCCCAGCCCCGCCCCATTCCCCTCCACCCCTCGCCCTCATCCTCCAGGGGGACAGACTCTGTATTTCCCTGGTGCTGCGGCCCAGTGAGATAGAGGCTGCCACAGCCTAGTCCCTGCTCAAGCCAGCAGGGGCTCTGGAAGGAGGACAGCTCTCTGAGTGACCTCAGACACAGTGCTCCTTGCATGGGCCCCAGGGCCTTGTCCCTCCCACTCCATCCTATCAGCTCCTGCTGTCCCCTCTGAGGTCCTGCTCAGAAGGAGTGATTTCATCTATTTCCACCAAAACCCTCGGTCTCCTCCTGCCATTCCCAACCCCCGGGATGTCTTCCAGGGCTGGACTGATGCTTACTTTTTAAGCTCTTAAAGCCCAAAATGTTCATCCTGACCCCTTATCCTTCAATAATTTGAGTACCATACTGCCAGAAAGGGTTAGCATTTTAGGAATAAAAACAGAGCTGCCCACCTTCCTGGGAGACCAGAAGGATCCAGACTTCAAGAGCACAAAGGCCTATCTATTTGCCACCCTTGAAGTGTAGCCAGGACAATACCTTTCATCCTTCCTTCCTTCATTTTTTTTTAGTTTTATATTGATTTTTTATTAATTTTTTTCAACTATCATATATAATACCTTGCCATTTAGTGTTATTTGATGGTATAATAGCCATTTCTGCCCAATTTTTATTTATTTATTGAAATACCTTATTCATTTACTTTTCCTTTTAATTTTATTTCACATGTAACAGGTGTACGTATTTATGGGATACAGAGTATTGTTTCAATATATGTATACAATGTATAATAATCAAATTAGAGTAATTGGCATATCCATAACCTCAAACATTTATCATTTCTTTGTTTTAAGAACATTCAAAATTCTCTCTTCTAGTTTTTTGAGAATATATAATAAATTATATTATTAGTTAACCATATTCACCGTACAGCACTGCAGAATGCCAGAACTCATTCCTCCTATCTAGTTGTAATCTCTTTTCTAAATATTAGAGAAAGGGAGACTTTTACTACAAGAGGGACACACAAAAGTTAAAAGTTCCAGGGTCTTCTTGATACACTAAAAAGCAAAACATAAGTTAAGTTTTGGGTGACTCACTCTATCATACCGAAAATTAGGTAAGATGACTTTGAGATACCTTTCTGTTAGTCCTGTGAGCCTAATAATATTTACACACACGAATTGCTCTTTAGTGACATTAAAACCTCAGTTTATCTGCCATTAAATTGTTTTAGGAAACTGCAATTAAAATAGGTTTTTTTTTTCATTTTTTTAAACCACTTTAGATGTGAATAGCATTAAAATATCTTGAAACATTTCTGCCATTTTTAGTAAAGTATTTTGAATTTAATTTAATTTTTTATTTTTTACAGCTCACTAACTTGTCCTGTTTGGTATCGTACAGGAATACCACGAGTGGTGGCAAAGGATGTAGGGTCACTACTCTGATTATCTGCACTTAGTCTCAAACTGTTAAGATCTTTTAGTTTTTGTTCTGCTTGTCGGAGTTTATGCTCTTGTCAGACTACCATCTAATTCTTCCTGTTTTCAATGGAAGTCTTCAATTCATGTTTCTTCTAATCTCCCATTACGTAGGAAATGAATCAGCTGTACAAACTGGTTAATGTTGCGTCTAAAAAAAGTAAATTGGCTCTGAATGAGGTGGGTCTCTGCTTAAAACTGTAAAACATTGACTTTAGCTAAAGTTGATCTTTTGTTTTTTCCTGAACCTTCTGTATATTCTGAATACTTCAAGTTTTCTATATATGATCTTTCAAAGGATTTTGGAGCACAACTGTGTATGTATTCTCAAAGATTCCTCTGTGTAACACCTAATTCCATGCACAGAAGTGTGAATTTGGGTGAACTTTCATGTTTTCTCTGTGTGTCCTCGTCTCTGGTCTAATATTGCCCTGCCTAGCTCCTCTCTAAGCATTCCTGCTGTCCGCATAGTGTACTGAAAGAAAATCGGCTTTCAAAGTTAGACCACCCTGTTGAATTCCTAATTTTTCTTACTGTATCAACTTGGAATGTCACATAGCTGAACCTCAAAATCATCATCTATTTAAAAAGAGTGATAATTCTTCTTAGTCACTAGGGTGTTGTGAAAATTGAAAATGATAATGCTTGTAAAAGCATCTTCTAAAAATGTTATCAGTATTTGTCCATGTTGCATCTATTTTATTCTTCCTCAAAGAAGCTTTTAATACTAAATGGCTAACATTTGTTGGAAGTTACTCTGTGGCAGACATGGAATTGGGCTTTATATATTTTTTCCTTTAATCTCACAAAAATCCTACCTTATGCTCGTAATAATGCTAATTATTATCCTCATTTTGAGAATGCGGAAACCAAAGCTCACAAAGGCTATGTAATTAGCCCAAAGTCGTGCAGCTAATAAATGCTAGAGTCAGGGTTTAAGTTCAGGCAGAGTGATTCTAGACCCCAGCCTGGAGTCTCCACGCGGTGTCAGAATTCAGATATTTTGGCTGGGGGGGTTGTGGGACTGAGGATCAGGGAGAGGGAAGGAGTGACTCCGGGGAAGGAATTAGCAAAGACCCCTCAGGTCACACTCCAGAGGCCCCCCTGGCCGCAGGTTCCCACAGCCAGCCTTCAGAGTCCCACTTTGAGAGGAAGTCACACTGCCTGTCTGTTCACGGGCCACGGTGGGTTTCTGAGGCTGCCTGGACGTAGCCAGCGCTGCAGCTTCCCCATGCTGGGGTCGGGCAGGCCAGACCACAGCACTCATGGAAACCTGTCTGGTGTCCAGTTCATCCCAGCCGGCACCTAAGGCCTCTTCACAGCCCAGGCACTAAAAACCTTCAAATTTATCACTCATGACAACAATCTGTAGCTTTCGATATTTCATTGCAAGTAAAACAGATTTGAAAAGAAAAAAAAAAAGAGTTGATAATCTGATAGAAAGCTGTCGTTCTGAGCTGCTGATAGATCCCAAAGTCACCAGTTTACAAATATTTTCTCTGCCTGTTCATTTCCTCCAGCCACGTACCTGTCCAACCTCTCAGCGTCAGGAGCCCCACGACCAGAATATTGAGTCATAATCTAAAGAATTCAGAAATAACAGCACCTCCGTTAGAGATTTCCCTACAACCTGGACCACGTAAACAAAACAGGACTGTCCAAGAGGGGACAGTGGGCTGGCGCTGAGTGGGCTCCACCAGGCAGGACTGGCAAGTTCAGGCCAGAAAGTGTCACTGCTTCTCCCCACGGTTCTCCGCTTGTTCCATCATTTACTGACTGGCCGGAACTGGGTGGCATGTTTAAAAATTAACACCAGTAAGATGCATTCTTCTTATGCAACAAACAGTGTAGACAGCTAATCCTTGCAACAAGCGACACTCCTATCTGACAGATGAAGTAAGCAAGGCTCAGGGAGTAGTGCCTGGTTTTCAGCAGAAATAGTCTGCTTTAAAGCCAGCATCAAATGCACCCACTCAGGAGGACCCTCTCTCCTCACTCCACCCTTAAATGCCTAAAGTGAGCTTCTACCTTCCACTAGTTTTATCTCCAGGATTTTATTCCCTGAATTACCCTATCTCAGGGAAGAAACTGAAGGATGGAGTTAGCATGAAAATATGCACTTCTCATTACCCCGTCACGAGCTGTAACCTGCCCAACTCCACCACTTTGAACAGAAGCACAGCAGAGTCTGAAAAACACAAGGAAAGCTACATTCCCCACTGCATTCCTGACTGCTCTAGTCCTCTGGCTCCCTGTTGATTCATCAGACCCACCATAAATGCCACAATCTGGCCTTTGAGGTCGTCTGTGCACTGCCTCTCTGGGTCTCTCTATTCAAGCCTTTTGGTACCCCTCCACCAAATGTGCCCTCCCCCTCCCCCAAACTCCTCCCATCTCTGTGCCTAAGCTCATGCTTGCAACAGCCTCTCATTTCTGTGCTCCTCCTCTGACACCATCATTTCTTTTAAAACTCGAAAGGAAAAACCGCAAGAAGGCTTTCCTGACCACCCCATCCCACCATTCTTTTCACGAGCACTTTTTCATTAGGTGACATTGACCGTGCACCTCCCAGGGCTCAAAAAGCCCCTCTCTGGCCAGCCCTTACTGAGCCCCTCCTATGTGCTCAGCACTACGTGCTTTGCATAACCCCCTATTTCTCTGCTCCCCTGCACAGAAAATCTCCTCAAATCAGCTGTTTATCCTCATGTCTCAATTCCTGTCCTCTCATGCTGTTTTGAACTAACTTCAAACAAACTCGTGACCCCATCTCTCCACTGAAATTGTTCTTTTCAAGGTCAATAATGATTTCCATCCTGCTAAATCCAATGGTCAATTTTTAATCCTCTTCTTCATTAACCTCTCAACAATATTAGATACAAGCATCTGACTATATTTTACTTTCTTTTATTTTTTTATTTTTTTTATTGTTTTAGTTTTTAAAGATATTTCTCTTTTTTTTTGTTGTTTATTTACCCTGAATACATTCTACACAGAATATTTTACTTTCTTTTAATGAAGACGTTTTATTTAAGAGAAGTAAGGTAATATTTAATGAAATATTTTTCTTCATATTTGACCTTATGAAATAAAGGCTGAATAAGTACATTTTGATATATACACAAAATCACCATAATTGCGTCAGCTACAAATGTAGTCTGGTACGAGCATGATGATGCAAACAACTAGTGTTGCTGCTAGCAATGTATTTTTTTTCCCCAAGGGTGAATAACTTTTGATAAAATTCTGAACAGAACAAAGTACAATATTCCTTTGATTTAAATGATTTAATATTAAGTGTATATTAAGCTGTACTAAGAATACTTCGTAAAGTGGAGATAGGGTCTAGGCTCAAATAATAATTTTTTTCTACTGACGTGAATGCCGGCCAGGACATTCGAAACTTGTGTGGGACATGCAGTAATTCATTTTGCTTGACACTGTCCCATACACTGTGAAATATTTACTATCCCTGGCCTCAGCCCATGAAATGACAGCGGAACTCCCAATCATTGCAAAAATGAAAAATGCCCCTTAAAATTTCCACAATGATCCTTAGGAAGGTGATATTATGTTGGGAGACAATTCCCCACAGATCTCTCTCATCTCTGCATGGCTCATAATTAGACACCAACTGGCTTTATTCCGGACTATCTTTGTATAGCAAAGAGCTTTGGAACATGCAGACAGTGGATTTCTTGGAGCAATGGATAGGCACGCTTCTTGCCAATTATAAAAGATTGGGGTTTCCTAAGCCTGGGTTTCCTTTCCTGTAATGCAACCCACTGCACGTGCAGGCATCCGCTGGCCCTCTTCACACTGCTGGGGAAACTGAGGCTCAGGGCTCTGGGACAGGAAAATGCGGATACTCTGGCTCCTTTTATGGCTGGAATAAAGTCCTCTGTGTGTGAGCTAGGAGTCTTATGTCTGCTGCCAGCATCCACGAACCTGTGGTAGGCTAACTTGTTACCTTGTAAATAGGGTAAAATCTCAGTTTCTTCACAGTGCTTGACAACTACTCCACTGAAAACCACCAGAACTACGTGTTAACTCTCAAATCTATATTCTCATCCTGACCTCTCCCTAAACTCCAGACATTTGTAAACAATTGTCACCAATGCTTGAATGTTAAACAGGCATCTCAAAGTTTAAATGCCCCAGCTAAACTCCTGGTCTTTCCCCCAAATCCTTTTCCTCCTGAATCCTTTGCCATCTCAAATGAAAATTCATCTTTCCAGTTCCTTAGGTTAAAAACTTTGGTGTCATCTTTGATGTTGCTCTTTTCTTTCTCTCTCTCTCTCTCTTTTTTTTTTGTTTGTTTGTCTTATTTTTTTGAGACAGAGTCTCGCTCTGTTGCCCAGGCTAGAGTGCCACGTGGCGTCAGCCTAGCTCACAGCAACCTCAAACTCCTGGGCTTAAGCAATCCTTCTGCCTCAGCCTCCCCAGTAGCTGGGACTACAGGCATGCGCCACTATGCCCGGCCAATTTTTTTCTACATATATTTTTAGCTGTCCAGCTAATTTCTTTCTATTTTTAGTAGAGACGGGGTCTTGCTCTTGCTCAGGCTGGTCTCGAACTCCTGACCTCAAACGATCCTCCTGTCTCAGCCTCCCAGAGTGCTAGGATTACAGGCGTGAACCACCGCGCCCGGCCTGATGTTGCTCTCTTCTATACGACACATCTAATTGATCTCTAAATCCTCTTGACACCACCTTCAAAAAACATAAAATCTGACCACTTTTCGCCATCCTCACCTCTCTCTGGTCCATGCCGCCATCATCTCCCATCTGGATAATTGCCACAGCCTCCTCACTGGTCTCCCTGCTTCCTTCCTGAGTCTCTGGAGTGTATTTTCAACACAGCACCCAAAATTATCTTATTTAAACTTATATCTGATTGTCACCTCTCTGCTCAAAATTCCCCAGTGACTTCATTCTCACTGAGAGCAAAAAGCAAAGCCCTGTGCTGTCCATCCAGCCCCTCTGCTTCTCTCCGTCCTGGTCTCCCCCTAGTCTCTCCCTTGTTCACTGTGCCCAGGCACATGGGCTTCCTTTCTGAACCCCAGAGATATACGTTTAGCAGGTACCTAAAACTAAACAGTCTAAAACTGGACTCCTGATCTTTTCCCTAAAACATGCTAAGCAAGCTCCTGCCTCGGGGCCCTTGCACTTACTATTCCCGCACTTGAACCATTCTTCCTAGATATCTGCATGACTCACTAGCAGCTCGTTGTTTCCAGGTCTCTGCTCCAATGTCACCATTATCACATAGGCCTTCACTGATGACCTATTTAAAATTAGCAGTCCCCCACATGCCTGGCACATCTTACTCCCTTTCTGCGCTTCGTTTCTCTCTCTAGCTCTACTGGTATCTAATATGACATATACACATTGTTTGCTTATTTTTTATTATCTGTCTCCTCCCTCTGAAATGTAATTACTGTGTTTGTTGAATGAATGGATTGATCAATATAATCTTCATGGCACACTCCTACAATTCCAAAAGTAAAATTTTAAGTAGTCTCTATCACTGAACTGCCCAGAACATGTTTGGAGGGACAGGATTGGATAGGATTGAATGCCATGAAATGAATAACAGATAAACCTGTAGCCAGGAAGCCTGGGTTATGTCACTTGTTAGTGTACTGCTGGCTAAGATAATTGCCACAGTTATTTCATTTGTTAAACAAGTACAAAGAGGAAATTTCCCACCCGTCCCATGGGTTGTGGTGAGCTCTGCAAACTGTAAAGCACTGTGAGAATTTCAATTTTATGATTTTTTTGTTTAAAATGTACTCCATTTTTCATTCCCACTGCCACCATGACAACCTATATGACCTTGATCTCCAAGCATCCCTGTACCTATACTTTACTGCACACCTGTCTCGGCTCTGGTTTCTCTTTCTGCACTAAGTGCCTTTGCCGCACTGATGCCACCAGCCAGCTCAGATCTCCTTCTCTGCAGAGGCTCCCAGGTCCTAAAATGCAATTTCTTCCCCATTCCTCTTATTCCATTTAAAATGCTACTTATAGGGCTTTATTTTATTGTATATATTTAAGATATACAACACGATGTTTTGTTATACATATACATAGTGAAATGATTACAGTCAAGCAAATTAACATATCCATCATCTCACTTAGTTACCTTTTTTTTGTGTGTGGTAAAACTACTTAAAATCTACTCTTAGCAAATTTCCAGTATATAATATTATCAACCATCGACCTCATGCTGTACATTAGATCTCTAGAACTTAACTCATCTTACATAACAGAAAACTATAAACCTTTGACTTTCATCTCCCATTTTGGCCCCACCTCCCACCCTCTAGCCTTGGTAACCAACTTTCTACTCTCTTTCTACATATTTGATTTTGTTCTTGTTTTCTTTTCTTTTTCTTTTCTTTTCTTTTCTTTTTTTTTAGATTCCCCATGGAAGTGAGATCTTGCAGTATTTGTATTTTTCTTTTTGTGTCTGGCTTATTTCACTTAGCATAATGTCCTCTAGGTTTGTCCATGTTGTCACAGATTGCAAGCTCTCCTTTATTAAGGCTGAATAGTATTCTGTTGAATTCCATTCCACAGACTCAGGTGGCCCCTTCGACAGTCCTGTATACATGCTCCAGCTCCTCCCTTGGACTGACAGTGGGACTTCCCACCAACAGTTTTATTGCTAGCCTTTGAGGCCTCTGCTGAAACTCAGAGACAAAAGGATACACTACAATTAAGATCTTGTTTCAAATGTTTGTTGAATATCAAAAATGGAAAATGACAAGATGCAGCTCCAAAGGAGCCACGTCCAGGGAACCAACACTGCTCAAAACAGAGCATCTGAAGAATTCTTAAGCTCCTTGTGGGAAAGTCTTCAACCAGAAGACTGGGGAAGCAGGGAAGGAAATGTCTTTGAAAAAAGAGTTCTTTGGGGACATGGATGTGGCAGGACACTCGGAAAGACAACCATGCCACCCAGGAGTTTGTAACAAGGAAGGGGGGACAGTCAGCCTGGAGATTTCAGTCCAGAACTCACTCTACCCAGGACGCTTTTATGACAGAAGGGGACTGTCCCTGCTGGGCGCTGCCTGTGGCAATCCTAAATTTCCTTATTTAAACATTAGTATTGATCTTCAGCTCCTCTTTTTCGTTCCAAAACTCCATAATCCAGTAGAAATTCTTGGGGGTCTGCTTCTCACCAGCTTAGAGAATAAAGGGGAGAAACAGAAACAGGTGTGAGAGACGCTACCCACCATTATTTGAGCACAGACAATGATCTACATCTTCTGCCTGTTACAATACAAATAAATCATCTGATATTTACAATTCTTCCGAGATGTAGATAGAACCAGCCCCATTTTACTTATGGGGAAAATGAGGCTGAAATTGATTGAGAGATTTTCCCATGCAAACACAGATAGAAGAAACAGGGTAGGTATAACTTGCTGTTCCTAGAACATTCCCTGGACTTTTTTTGCCAGTGCTCACACCATGTGCTCCACTAAATGACCACTGCTCACCTCCTCAGATCCCACCTTTCTTTCTTTTTTTTTTTTTTTGAGACAGATTGTCGCTTTGTTGCCCTGGCTAGAGTGAGTGCCGTGGCGTCAGCCTAGCTCACAGCAACCTCAAACTCCTGGGCTCAAGCGATCCTACTGCCTCAGCCTCCCAAGTAGCTGGGACTACAGGCATGCGCCACCATGCCTGGCTAATTTTTTCTATATATATTTTAGTTGGCCAGATAATTTCTTTCTATTTTTAGTAGAGACGGGGTCTCACTCTTGCTCAGGCTGGTCTCGAACTCCTGACCTCGAGCGATCCACCTGCCTCGGCCTCCCAGAGTGCTAGGATTACAGGCATGAGCCAGTGCGCCCGGCCAGATCCCACCTTTCTTAAAAGGGCAGCCCCCATCTAACTTCCTGCATACAGCTGTCCCAGTCGCCTCCAGGGTGGAAGCAATTGTGTCTTCCTCTATCATATGGGATTTTGCACCTCTTTTAGGACATGTCACAGCCCCGCTCCTAATGTGGCCATCTGTGTACATTCTATTTCCTCTACTAGAATGTAAAATCCTTCGGGGCAGTGACAGTGTCTTACTCACCTAGGTATTCTCCATGCATTTAATAGAAGCCTTAGTGCAAGTTTCTTGCTCACAGTAGGTGTCTGACACGTGTTTACTGACCGAGAAACACAGAGGCATTGCAAAAGATGAAATCTCAGGTATTCTGGTAACACGGCCCCTGTTTGCTGCTCAGATGAACAAGATCTGAGGGTTTTCTGTCATCAAAAGCAAACGCTGGCCGACTGCCAGAGGGCATCTACCCCATCCTGGCTTCTGCTTCAAAGTTTCCCCTAAGTCCCAGCCGCGGCCCTCTTGATCTTTCCCTGTTTGCTCATTAAAGTTAATTTGGGACATGAAAAGATCCCCGACTGAATATTTCATTAAGGCCAGGTCTCCTTCATGCAGCAACTGCAGGCAAAACAGGTAGAAATAGGGCAGAGGTTTCGAATATGAGGCTCGTGAACGTGGCACCTGTCTAAACCTCAGGTCCTCTATTCGTGGACTGACTTCTTCAGTCAGCTTTGCGGATGCTAAGAATATCCAGAGAAGCTGATTACGGCTCTTTATGGAGATATTTGGAGTCTCCAAGGAGCTCCCCAGCTCTCTTTCTTGGGGAATTAAGGAAATGACAATTTGTGTAAAAAGTCTTGTCCAGAGTCCTAGGTGTGGACTAAGATACTTAGTATTAATATCAGCCACCATTTTCGACTTTCTATGTGATGAGTGTTTTTATATGAATTATCTCTTCTAATCCACACAATAACCCTCTGAAGTGATACTATAGGCTTCACATTACAGATGAGGAAAATGGAGCTTAGAGAAGTTATTGGACTGAGCTCTTGTAACTATTGAATGGTGGAAAACATGACAAAATTGAGATTCCAACCGAGGGGCAGAGTATTCCTAGAGTCCATACCGCTAACCACCTTACCCTGTTGTTTCTTAGGATATCTCAAAATGTTCTAGTCGTTCTCAGCAGGTAGAAAAGACACTAACCAATAACTACTGTATTAGATGATGTTGCTGGGTGAGGTGCCAGTGAAGTGAGGCTTTGATTTTAATTAAACCTCACATAGAAAAGTTCCTTTATTTGAGGAACAGAAGAACAAAGGCTGCCACACAAATTGGTGTCATGAGAAATCAAGGACAACTTTGCCTATGTGTCCTTGATTCAGAAAAAGAGGTTCTAGGAAACTGGGGGTCTCAATGTTCTCAGCCTCACCTGTTTCCCCCTCCCATATGGCAGGGTCCCACTCCTTCTCCCGCTTGCCCTTAACTTAGCCTTAGAGACTGGCAGAGGCCAGCATTTAATTGGCTTCGCCACTGTACAAGCCATACAAAACAGCACCTGATGCAATTCTTCTCTGCCCTGCAACTCTAAAAAGTGAGGAATTCCTTTGAACTTGGCATAAAGGCTTTTTCATTTTCCACCCATCTTCTGAATTGAGCATGTAAGGCTTTCAATTTTTTTTTTCCACTCCGTATACTTTTCTTGGGCAGCATTGTCCAATGCAACTTTCTGCAGTGATGCAAACGTTCGTGGTCTACGCTGTCCTGTAATATGGCAGTCCAGCCACATGTGGCTATCGTGCACTTGAAACGTGGCTAGGGTGACTGAAGAACTGAATTTAAAATTCTATTTAATTTTAATCAATCCTAAGTTTAATGTAAATAGCCACATGCGGTTAGTGGTGACCACAAGGACAAGCACAGCTCTAGAGCCCCAAAAGGAGTCAGCTGACCCCAATATTGTTATAGTCACTATTGTCACCGTATCATCACTTGGTCAAAGCCGCTTCCTCTCCCAACCCCTTGCCCTCCATGTGCACTTCAATCCGTACAATGATTGTGGGAGAAGTTGTGATGCCACCCTATGTTAAATTAAATATCTCCTTTTTCCTGGCAAGGAGGTTATCCATACATTTTTCCAACACGTGAGCAACCTAATCCCAGAATTCCACCTTGAGGGCCACTCCTGTGGCCACTCTTAATATCAGTTAGTGTATCAATCATTGATCCAGAATTGCACACTCCTATGGGGTAAAACTGTTAGGTTAAAGGAGCCGTGTAAAATCATGCTGGCAGGAATGCTAAGACACCCAAGGGTTAACAACTGTGAAGCGCCATCCATGGCACCTAGACCTGAGAGGCAGCTCTAGCTACAGGAGCTGGGGCCTTCTGTAGATGATGCAACCAACCTGCCGCCACCCAGCAGAGAGGGAACCCTGGAATAAACATGTTGGACCCACTCTCCTGTTCACCAGCCTCCTCCTATGCCTTCCATCAGCAAACCTGACCGGAAGGCAGAGTGCGAAAAAGCTCATTATTGCCATCCATCAAGCACAGCCTCCAGAGGTATAGAGGACAGTGGATAAGGGTGGAGGGTGGGTTCTAGAGTAGCAAACAAAATATTCCTCATGCCTCTCTTCCAAGTGCTAAGTCTGGCCAGATAAGGCCTAGACTCTGCCCTTGGGCTGATGCCCCACAGAAATGCTACCTGTGAGTTCTTCAGTAAGCCCCTGGGCACACAGCTGGTTTTGCTCTCCCGGAGCTATTTCCCAGTGAACTAAAATGAGTTACAAACATTGATGATGATGAAGATAATGACAAGTTAAGCAACCAAGGGAGACAGACTAAAAGGTGCTTTGAAAGAACCTTATACGAAAACTTACGCTCCAACATAGTAACTGGCAAGTTTCTAAGACGTGTCTAGGGATGACTCTAACTTTGTACCTCCTCCGTCAATAGCTCCAAAAGGCATTCTGCACATCACTCAGCATGACATTCTCTAATTATAAATAATTCTTTAATACATATATGTATATATATATGTATATTTCCTGTGTGTGTGTGTGTACTACACTTGTAACTATATTGTAAGCTCTGTGAGGACAAGACAACGTCGCCACAGTTAGTAAATTCATGTTTACTGGATTCTTGAAACCCTTGCTCACTGGAGCATTTCATGATACCAGACGAGTGGCCGTGGCAGTGGCTGTGCCTGGGGACCCTCGGGAATGTGGGATGGTGGTGTTGGGGGAAACGTCTAGGGGAGTCTCACCGCGGAGCAGCCAAGCCATGAAGGACCCCCATGGGTTCCCGTGGTCTGGCTGAGTTTTCCCCATGAAACAGCCTTCCAGGTACTCTGGGTCTACAGACTGGAGCTGTCTGCCAGTTTTGCTAATCATTCACCACCTTTGGCTTCTTGCTCAGCTGCTTGTGGGCAGTGTCCAGTTTGGGATGGGCGATTCCTATCTTCAAAGTCCTGGGATCACGATGCTCATGTTTCGGTGAACAATGTGTACCCTTGATGTCTGGCCAAGGAGGAGGACCAAACATCCCAGATGGGACGTTATGTGGGGCTACTTGTCCCACATCTGTGCCACTTTCAACTTTGAACACTGGTGTTCCAGTGTACACTTCTCCCTTCCCCTGTGACTGCTGATACCCCCGTCCCAGCTGCCAGGAGTGGTCAAGAGGTAGAGTTCAATGCAAAGGTCAGGAGATGAATGGTATCTCCTTGTTCCCTCACATCACTGTGTCCCGAGACCCAAGACACTAGAAGTAATATTACCAGTGAACAAATGCAGCCCTTTGTCACACTTGCAGTTATTCTAGGTAGCCCCCGGTCACGCAGAAGCATGCACCGGCTTCTCGCTGATGGTTAGCACTCAGCTGAGCACAGGACTTCGCTGCACGAGGCGCCGCTCTTCCTCGGAGCAGCTCAATGATTTCCCACAGCAAAGGCAAGAACCAAAGAGAATGCCACGGATTTCTCCTTCCCGGGCCACTCCATCACAGAGTCACACTCACAGCTTCCCTTTGTGCCTCCTGTCCCTGAGCATTCAGCCCTTTGAAGTTTTCTGGATGTTTTGACCGCTGGCTAAAAAGGGAAAATTGTGAGGTGATAAACACTCCTTTCTGTGCTACAACCCGGTGTTTCCCTCCCACCCGCCCCTCAGTTTACAGAATACGGATGTAAAAGTCTTTCCTTTCTCAAATAGAGAAATGAAAGCTCTGCTAATCAGGAGAAAACTTGAGACTGGAATACTGATCTATTCCCAGTCATTTTTTCCCCCATTTTACAACCTTACCTTCCTAAAGCTGAGTTTCTACAACAAACTGTTAACAATGGTTAATGTCAGGTTATGAGATTACAAGTGCTTATTTTTCTCTCATTTTTTGCTTGTGTATTTTCCCCCAAATTTTCCTATAAAGGTTATGTACTAGTTTTGCATAAGCTTGGGAGAACTCTCTGCTCTAACAAACAAATGCAATACTTGCAATTCCTTAACTAAGAAAAAGTTAATTTCTTGCCCATATACAGTCCAAAATGAGTGTTTCTGATCGGAGTATAGGTCTCCCACAAGGAGTAATCCGGGAAACCTTTTCCTTACATCTTGGGGCTCTTCCATCTTCAACAAAATGTGACATTTAAGTAAGCTGGGATGTTCTGTATATATAAAGCCAGAAGAAAGGAAAGTAGCATGAAAGAGTTGTGAGGGAGAATTTTCTGAGTGAGACCAGAAAGTAATATATATCACTTTCATTCACATTCTGCTGGCTAGAACTTGGTTGCAAGGCTGCATCTAACTGCAAGGCAGGATGGGAAATGTAGTCTCTTGGTACACAAAAGAAGAAAAAGAAACGAATTCTGTGCATTGCTAGCCAGTCTATGCCACACTTGTATTTTAAAAAAAAAGAAAAAGAAAGTTGAAGTTTAAATGGAATAAGGAAGGGAAGTCCCTTACTTAAGCTCTTGCCAATAGCATTCTCACACTTAAATCCCCACTCTCCCTCTGGCAAAACATGGTTTTTCCTGATATAGTCATGTGTTGCTCAAGGACAGAGATACATCTGAGAAATGCATCTTTAGGCAATTTCGTTGTTGTGCAAACATTTTAGAGCGTACTTACACAAACCTAGAGGGTACAGCCTACTACACACCTAGGCTACGTAGCCTATTGCTCCCAGGCTACATACCTGTACAGCATGTTATTGTACTGAACGCCATGGGCAATTGGAATGCAAGGGTAAGATTTGTGTATCTAAATACAGAAAAAGTACAGTAAAAAATGGTATAAAAGATTAAAGCTGGTACCTGAATGGAGCCTGCAGGACTGAGAGTTGTTCTGAGTGAGTCAGTGAGTGGGCAGTGAATAAAAATGAGAGCCCAGGACATGACTGCACAGTTCTATACAACCAGCCATGCAGTAGGTTTGTTTACCCAGTATCATCACAAACATGTGAGTAATGCGTTCTGCTACGACATTAAGATGGCTATGTTGTCACTAGATTATAGGAACTTTTGGCTCTATTATAATCTTATAGGACCACAGTTGTATATATGGTCCATTATTGACTGAAATGTCATTATGTGGGTCATGATTATATTAACTAGGTGTGGGAAGTACTTGGATGGGATGAGATTAAGTGAGTAGATACTTGGATGGGAGGCCTCAGAGGCAGTGTTGTGACCCCGGTGTCAGCTCTCCTCCTCCCCACTGGGGGCGCTGTCAGCACATGGGAGCTGCCCCTCTGCCCCACAGCACTGCTTGTGGAGTGAGCACAGAAGATTATGCAGAAGACTGAAGTCACCAAGGCTCCTGTGCTCAGGAGCTTCCTCCTCTCTCCTCAGTACATCCATCAGGCTCAGAGAAACTCCTACTCCAGCTTCCCTCTGCAATATGCCCAGAGCCATTTGTGTGCCCAGGGATCTCACATCCCTTATAATTTGTTCTCCATCATACTCTCCAAATGAAGAATTTCATATATTTTGGCTATTAACTCTTTACCAGATATATGGTATTGTAGTCCATTTTCTATTGCTTACAACAGAATACTTGAAACTGGGTAATTTATAAAGAAACTGGGTAATTTATAAAGAAAAGGAATTTATTCCCTATAGTTATGGAGGCTGGGAAGTCCACGTTGAGGGGCTGCATCTGCTGAGAGCCTTCTTACTGGTGGGGACTCCTGCCGAGTCCTGGATTGGTACAGGGGAACCTATGTCAAGGGGGCTGTGTGTGATAGCTCAAGTCACTCTTTTTCTTATAAAGCCACCGGTCTCACACTCATAATAAGCCATTAATTCACTAGCCCATTAATTCACTAGCCCATTAATCCATGAATGGATTAGATTAATCCATTCATAAAGACAGAGTCCTCATGACTCAATCACCTCTTAAAGGTCCTACCTCTCAATATTGCCACATTGGGGAATCAATTTCAACATGTGTTTTAGAAGGGACAAATATTCAAACCATAGCAGATAGTTTGCAAATATTTTCTCACATTCTGTAGGCTGCCTTTTCCTTTTGTTGATTGTTTCTTTTGCTGCACAGAAACTTTTTAACTTGATATAGTCCCACTTGTTTATTTTTGTTTTTGTTGCCAGTGCTTTTGGTGTCATATCTAAAAAAATCATTGCCAAGACCAACATCAAGGAGATTTTCCCCTAAGTTTTCCTATAGTAGTTATGATTTCAGGTCTTACATTTAAGTCTTTGATACATTTTGAGTTAATTTTTGTATGTGGTGTAAGATGAGGGTCCAGTTTCATTTTTTTGCACATGGATATCCACTTTTCCTTAAGACATTTATTGAAGAGACTATCCTTTCTCCATTGTGTATTCTTGGCTCCCTTGTTAAAAATCAGTTGACCATATATGTGTGGGTTTATTTCTGGGCTCTCCATTCTGTTACTTTGGTCTATATGTCTGTCTTTATGCCAAGACCATGCTGTTTTGGTTAATATAGCTTTGTAATATAATTTGAAATCAGGAAGTATGATGCCACCAACTTTGTTCTTCTTTTTCAAGATTGGTTTGGCTATTCAGAGTCTTTTCTGGTTCCATTCAAATTTTAGAATTTCTTATTTTATTTCTGTGAAAAATGACATTGAAATTTTGATAGGAATTGTGTTGAATTTGTAGATTATTTTGGATAGTATGGACATGTTAACAATATTAATTCTTCCAATCCATGAACAAGGCATTTTTCCATTTATTTGTATCTTCCTTTTCTTTCATCAATGTTTTATAGTTTTCAGTGTACAGATATTTCACTTCCTTGGTTATTTCTAACTCAATAGCAAAAAAACAAATAACCCGATTAAAAAATGGGTAAAGAACCTACAGAGATATTTTTCCAAAGAAGACATACAAATGGCCAACAGGGATATGAAAAGGTGCTCAACATCACCAATCATCAGGGAAATGCAAATGAAAACCCCAAAGAAATATCACCTCACACCTGTTAGGGTAGCTATAATCAAAAAAAGATAACTAGTGTTTGTGAGGAGGTGGAGAAAAGGGAACCCTTGTATACCATTGGTGGAAATGTAAATTGGTGTAGCCATTACGAAAAACAGTACACAGGTTTCTCAAAAAATTAAAAATAGGACTACCATACGATCCAGCAATACCACCTCTGGGTATATAGCCAGAGGAAATGAAATCACTATCTCAGAGATATCTGCACTCTCATGTTCACTGCAGCATTATTCACAATAACCAAGATATGGAAACAACCTAAGTGTCCATCAGCAGATGAATGGATAAAGAAATTGTGATGTGTATATAGACACACAATGGTATATTATTCAACCTTTAAAAAGAAGGAGATCCTACCATTTTCAACAACATGGATGAACCTGAAGGCCATTGTGCTAAGTGAAGTAACCCAGAGACACAAAAAAAATAATGCATGATCTCACTTATATGTGAAATCTAAAAAGTTGAATTCATAGAAACAGAGAGTAGAATGAATGGTGGTTAGAAGGGTAGGGGTGGGGAAAATTGGGAGATGTTGGTCAAAAGGTACAAAGTTCCAATCATGTAGGATGGATCAGTTCTAGAAAGTGAACATACAGCATGATGATTATTGTTGGAATACTGCATTGGATACTTGAAATGCTCTAAGAGAGTAGATCTTAAGTGTTCTTGCCACCTAACTATGTGAGATGATAGATCTCAGGCACCTCTCCCCTTCTCCTCTGAGCACTGGACAGGAGCAGAAGGAAGCAACCCATGAGAGAGAGGGAGAAGGGTGACCAGAAGCTCCTCAAGGGTCCAAAACCACACATTCCCACAGGTGCATGCTAAAAAGTATTTATCTTCCTCCTTTGAAGTCAGTTAGTTCCCAGTGTGCTACAATGGAATGGAACAATGAGACCCACTTCACCAACAGCCTAGGCTCCTGTCCAGAACTTTTCATAGTGTGGGAGAGCAGTGGGTAGAGGGATATGATAAAAGTAGGTAGAAGTTAGCTCTCTATATATAGCCCAAAACGTGAGAAGCCCATGAGGGAGAGGAGGGCAGAGAGGTCTTGAGTTTTGTTCTTCTCCTGAGTCAGACAGACCTTTCATTTCATGGGGAAGTTCAATGGTCATTTTTACCCAGGGTTATACCCGTTCTCTTACGGACTGTATGAAGCAACAGTGGTCTTCAAAGCCATGATATTTAAAGACTCTCTCGTGTATCCTTCATGCCTTCCCCAAAATAAGACAAGATGGGCCAGGCTGTGGAAAATATCCTATGGAGGCTGGTTGAAGATAGTGACCGGCTCCATCTTAACAGCTTATGTGGCCTTTTGTCTTGATGACGGGATGGTGCTGATGAGCAAACAGGTGCCACCAAGGTTTCTGTATCCCAAAGAGTGGCAGCACCTCACCATGTTCATCCTCCTCATCCTCAATGGCTGAGTAGATGTGATGAGCAAGAACTTGCTACCTCAGAGGTGTGTGGTCCTAGAAAAAAGAACCCTGGTCCTGAGCTTCTACGAGCTCCTGCTGCTGATGGTGTCACATCTTCAGGGTTCATCAGGGGTGGAGCTGCAAGTCCACTCTCTGCTCATCCTGGTGGTGTTCCTGCTGATGCTGGTGCTGACCGCAGAGCTGTGGGCTCCCAACATGTCTCAACTCTGGGTGATGGAGACCTTTCTGTTTCTGATGATGGGGTCCTGGCTGATGCAGGTGGGCTTTATTCTATTCAGACCAGTCTCCGGCTACCCATGGCAGGACGATGACATCAATGACATTATGTTTGTCACCACTTTCTTCTGCTGGCATTTGATGATCAATGCCTCTTGCCTGTTGGGAATCTATGGCTTCTCTTCCTTTTGCCATCGTTGTTACAGTCCTAGGTTGAAGCTGATGACGTCCAAAGAAGCTCCATATCACACAAACATTCCAGGACCCCTCTACAAGTTGCTGCAGGAAGCGGAGCAGTCAGAGAAAGACGGCCAGGCTCTCCTTTCAACAAGCTCCCCCTGAGACAGGGCCTACACTGCCCACACATAATGCACCCCACCTTCCCATGTGGGTTCTCTCAGATGCGTGCATGGCATCCTTTTTGGTCCCCAGTGAAGGTAATGGCCCTGCAGAACAGCAGCTGATCCCAAGTGTTGTCCCTGTCACTAAGCCTCTAGTTGCTGCAGAGGGAGAGCAGAACCTAAGAAAGGGACACGGATGGGATTATGCAGATGACAGGAAGTAGGAGAGGAGGAAGAGGCCCAAGGGAGTAGGTCTGTGTACAAAAATAGCCATGGTGGGGAGAGAACAATAGACGGGAGGCCTTTGTTGGGAGAAGCCCAGAGTCCAGCAGCAATGCCGTCACCAGCTGCCTCTCCAGGTTTTTACTCGAGGAATAAAGACTTCTCACACACAAAAAAATTGCAATTGTCAGTATTTCTATTGGCCAACTAAAGTGACATCAACATGAGGAAACAGCATAAATTGATATAGTACAATGCACTTACCCACCTGCTTGAAATGATAGGAATCTCATATATATATGCACACACATAAACATTTAATTTGTGTGGATTAGCATAGTTGAATATTTTGCACATGAAGTGAGAATTAAAACTTTATAGCAGCTTTGCAAATTTCCACAAATCAAACTTTCAGAAAATGCCACCGTATTTCTTATTCCTGATCTCTACTCCAACCAAAGCAAAGTGACTACTTGTTTAACCACCATTACACTCACGGGCAATTTCCTAGATCCCATTTCCTATATCCTACACAGAAGCCACTGGCACTCACATTTCTACTGCACAGTATCATCTTACACCCAGCTTTGAATCCCCTTGCACTGGTCCCGCCAAGAAGTCCTCCTCCAGAAAATTCTCATATACTCCTTGAGTCTGGAGCTCTTCAGCAACTCATCTGAATCTGCTTTGTTATTTTGCCCATGCCACTGACGCATTCTTTGTTCTATATCTTATATTGTTTCTTTTGGGGAGGTTTTCCCTCACCAACTAAAAGCAGTCTCCTTTAAGAGCAGGGAATTTATCATATCCTAGTTATCTAATTTTCTTTGCATCTTCCGGAAGAGTAGAACATGGTCCTCCACACAGTTGATGCTTAATAAAGGTACATTTGCTTCCAGAGTCTCCCTTTCCTGTCTCTTCTAATGCAATGTCTGACTGGTCTGTGAACTCTCAGAGAGACATCAACATTCTAAAGCCTGAATTACTTAAGGCTTAAGTAGCAGAACTGTGTGTAAATGAAACTCCACTGACCTATTAAGACTTGCTCACTCTGTGTATCGTCTTTAACTTTATCTGTATGGGTTATGCCCTGCTGGCTTTCCAGAAGTCTCCATTTTACACATGAAAAACTGAAGACTTCAACAGATGAGTTTTCCTAAAGACTCATGGCTGGTCAGAAACAGGACGCGATCCTGAGCTGGCAGGTCTGACCGTCAATTCCCTGCTTCTGTTGTTTGGCCTTCACTGACTTCTCTGCAGGGAAGAGAGGTGTGACTGATTCAAAAAACAAGATGGGCAGGAAATAGGTGACAAGGAGACCTTGTGTGCATGAATAGAACAGTGCAATTATTCCCAGGCTTCCTAAAGAATACGTGTACACCATAGCTTCTGTCTCTACCCCCAGCGCCCCTGGGGGTCCAGAGGCTGATGGGCTTCCACACTCCTGCCCAGCTTGGGCACAGGCCATAGGAGAACCTGGGACAAGATGTTTCTGATCCTTCTTGTTTCTCCTCTTACATCTAGTTCCTGGGCTCTTTCCTGTTATATATCATCTGGGCTCCAGTTTTTTATTGTCATTCTTGAATACAGTCATGGTAAAAGATGAGGAAATGCAGAAAACACTTCTTCATTGTTCTTAACAAGTCATTTGTACCCTAGTTCTAAACTGCTAAGCACATCTCTGATAATCGATGGAATTCTTTTAGCCTAATATCTCATAAAATACATCTTCCATGTCATGTATTTGCATTCACTGGAAGATATTTAAATTAAATGAAAATAAAATTCCAGTTTAAGAAAACTCAGCATACCAACTCTACAAAATATATCTGGGAAAGAAACATTGAGAAGAACACAGGACTTATTTTTTTCCCAGAAGGAAAAAAAAAAAAGGAAGAAATGGCTTTTTCTGTTTTCATAATACATTATGAAATTAATTCAAGCTTTAAACAGCGTGGCATAGGAGCAAACAAGTACCATAACCCAGAAATCAACAAAGTGCAGTGTAACAGAGGCTGCAGACACAGAAATATGGAATGTGAGAATTAAACACGTTAAGGATGGACTCTTCCTTTGCTCTTCTGCAGGGACTCACAATTCCCTGTATTCAGCCAGCAGATATGGAGAAAGAAACCAAGAGGAATAGGAGGGAGGTTCGTGTGGGCCACGCCTTGGAGTGGTCCCCATCACTCCACATACATTCCATTGGCTCAATGCCAGTCACATTGGGACACTGGGACACGTTGTTCCAGACCGGGCAGCACCTTCCTAGCCACAACTCTACACTGTGGGGGGAGAGGGAATCTTTGGTGGTCAGATAGCTCTATTTCCCAGATGGAATTGGAAATTTAGAGTGCAGTTCCCAAATGGCAGATTTAAGAATCCTGAACAAAAGGGAGCAAAGCCTCACTCCTAATGTGGGGATGCATATTCTGGTTTGGAAGAGAAATGATCTATGGAAAAACAGACTGAGGGAGCTTGAGTTCTGTTCTCAGCCACGGGCATGAGTTCACAGCATGCTTATAAGGGAAGATACAGGTATAACAGAGGAACAATGGGTATGTGCTTCAACTTGCCAAAAGTTTCCAGCAGAAAAAGAAATTTGCTGCTGTTGATACATGATAGTTGAAATGTACATGAAATCAGTTATACAAATGGTGAAAATGAAGTCATGGTTATATAATACAAGGAGGTATAAAGCTCACATCATACAGAATTTTGAAGAGGACAATTATGAGTTGGTATGCCAGGAGAAATCAAGGATATGTGTCCTTTTGAACTGAGAAATTAGAATGTTTTTATCCGTCTCTTATAAGCCTTGTTTTGGTAAGTCAGTGACTGACCCCAAGGCTGGGAACCCTTACTTGAAATAAAATGACAGTTTGGGAGCATAAACAGGTGAGTTGTCTCTGACATTGTGCTGATTTCCACAGATCCACTGTCTGTGGGAGCCTCTCAAGCCTCCAGCCTTGTGCCCTTCTCTCTCCTGGGGCGAATTCGGCCTTGCAGCAAGGTGAGTTGCACTTGTTGTTAATGATTGTGAAGCTGTCCCCCCCATTTAGAAAGGAGTTATTAATTTAACTTTTGGAAAACAGCAGACTGACATCTCACAGTTATTAAGACGTTTGTAGTGTTGCTCTCTAGACAGTATTTCCGACAGTGTTTCTACCTCTTCCATGAAAGGTTTTGTCACTAAAACTTTAAAATATATATTTCCCTCAACATGTCATTGTATACTGTCCAAAGCTGGCCAATGTAATATGGTAGCTATTAGTGACATGTGGATATTAACCACTGTTATACGGCTTGTCTGAATTGAGATGTGCTGTAAGTGTAAAATATACACTAAGTCTATATGAAATACAGAATTTACAATACTTCATAATTTTTACATTAATTATATGTGAAAATAATGTTTTGGATGCATTGAATTAAATATTACTATAAGATCTCATTAAAATTAATTTCACTTATTTAATGTGGCTATTGGAAAACTTAAATTCACACATGTGGCATTATGTTTCTATGGGACTGAGGTAGTGTAAATAGTACTCTAATGTGCGTGCGTGTGTGCGTGCGTGCGTGTGTGTGTGTGTGTGTGTGTGTAAGTGTAGAGCTGTTGCACCCTCAACTAAATTGTAAGTTCTCTGAGGGTAAGAACTCTATCATACCCTTCTTTCCAGGCCTTGAGGCACTCAGCAGGATCCATGGCAGGTAGGAAATTCAAGTTGCCTGGACTCCTGATGACCTTCTTGCTCACCCTGGCTTGCATGATGCCAGACAAGTGGCAGTGGCTATGCCCAGGCCTCTTGGGAATCTGTAGCAATGGTGGAGGGCAGGTCTGGGGAAGTCTTGCCGTGGGGCATCCAGGCCATGAAGGACCTCTGTGGGCTCCAATGGTCAAGCTGAGATTTCCCCATGAAACACTCTTCCAGGTCCTCCGTGTCCACAGACTCTGGAGCTGTCTGCCACTTCTGCTAATCATTCACCATCTTTGGCTTCTTGCTCAACTGCCTGTGGGCCGTGGCAGGTTTGGGATGGGCAATTCCTATCTTCAAAGTCCTGGCATCAGGACGTTCATGTTTTAACGAACAACATGTGCCCTGATGTCCGGCCAAGGCGGGGGCCTGAGCACCCCACAGGGGACCGCAAGTGGGCTCCATGTCCTGCATCCGCGCCACATTCCACCTCCCATTGCTGTTGGGTCAGTGCTGCTGTTCTCCCTCCTCTCCTGACCACTGGTGCCCAGTCACGGCTGCCAGGAACAGCTGGGGAAATGAGGGTGGGAGCTGGACTAAGCTCTGCTGCTCCCCTCTCACGTGGGCCACATTCCGAGGCACTAGAAACAAAATTAAGAGTGACCAAATGCAGCTCTTCTTGAGGCCGGCAGGCCACGGACCCCCCGGCCCGGCCCTGCTGATACCCAGAGGAGCGATGGACACTGTGTTTCTCCCACAGCAAATCCAAGAACCAAGGAGGGGCCCTGGGGGTCTCTCGTCCCTGATTCTTTTCAGCAGTGTCACTCTCAGTTTTCCCTTTGAATTTCCTTCCTTTGAGCATTCAGCTCCATGGTGCCTTCCAGGAATTTTGATATTTCACCAAAAGGCAGAAAGGGACAGGATATAAACATGCTCACTCTGTATAACAATATCCTTGCCTTTGTAATTTCACTTTCCGGAAAATTAAGTCCCACAATCACTTTTTTATGTAAAGGTGGAACATTCAGCGAATCGACAGGGAACTGGGACTAGCATCCAGATTCTGACTTCCAGTCGATGTATTTTCCACTTCCTCATGACGCCTTCTTAAAACTGTGTCTCTACACCTCATCAGTGGCAATTGTCACCTCCAGCTTGTGAGATTACAGATGATTTTTAATGTTCTTTTTTGCTTGTAGAGTCTACGTGACTTTTCCACAATGACCATGCATGAATTGACTAAAAAGGCCAAAATCTAAAATTACGTAAGCAAAGTAGATTCCTTCAGAAAGCAGAATTAAGCTTGCTGTTTCTAACTTGCCTTGACACTCAACTCCCCAACTCCACTAATCTCCCAATAACAAGAAGCGATCTGAAATACTGTCATCCTCGAGGGCAGAGAAAGTTGTTTAATTTTTCTGGCATTGAGTGGGCTTGAGAAACAGCAGGTATTTGGATGGGAGTGAGGGTCAGAGGCAGTGTTGAGCCTAGGGTGTCAGCTCTCCTCCTTCCCACTGGGGGCACTGTCAGCACATGGGAGCTGCCCCTCTGCCCCACAGCACTGCTTGTGGAGTGAGCACAGAGGATTATGCAGAAGACTGAAGTCACCAAGGCTCCTGTGCTCAGGAGCTTCCTCCTCTCCCCTCAACACACCCATCAGCCTCAGAGAAACTCCTACTCTAGGTCTCCAATGCAGTATGCCCAGAGCCATTGTGTACCCAAGGATGTCTCACATTCCCTGTACCTTTTCATCACCATCCCTTCTGCCTTATGCTCACCTTGCTGTTATCCAGTCCCTAGAACTGTCTGGCCAGGTGCAGTAGACACTCGCTAAGTGAATAACTGGGATGTGAAGCTGATGGGCTCTTTCACATGAAAATATCAATGTCCAATACCAGCTCACTAGAGTTCATCCTCTCAATGGTACCTACATCTTAAGGACTACAGCTTAATTCCTTGCACCATTTAGGGGTGGATCATGTTATCAGAGTGATATGGAATGAGTGATGTGGGATATAAATGTCTCATGGAAAGAAGATCTTACACATTTGTGGGATCCAGTGATCTACTCTAAGGAAGGCTATTGCTCTCTGCTGTGTGGGGGGTCCTGGGGTCATTGCAGGTCAATGTGGCAGCAGTCAGGAAGAAATATATTACACGAAGTAGGGGAGAGCAGGGACAAACTGAAATTACCAGCACGAACTGGAGCCCATGTCTTCCTCTGCCCACCTCACTCTGCAATGGCAGCCACCCTGTAGAGGAAGCTGGGGGAATGGTAAGCCCGGCCGCTGTTCACTACCAGGGGTGAGCCGGCAGATCCAAGGTAGAACACATGAGCCACAATGGGCCTGGCACCCCACACTTCCATAGTGTACTTGGTGGCTGCTTTACTTCCTCCTTCAGATTGCCATGAACATTCCACGTGTAGCCAAGCCTGACTTGGACCCAGGTAGGGAGGGCAACTCCGGGAAACAAGGCTCTAGCTTAGTTCCACTGACACACTACGAAATCCCCATAGCCCCTGAAATCAATATCAAAAGGTGGCTTTTCAGATTCATCTTCTGGCCAGTAGAGATTTTGAAATGGTGGCGATCAGGCTGATGTGACAGGGTAAGGGCAGGGGTGAAGGGAGCTTTCTTGGTGGCCTTCATGATGTGTCTATCAAAGAAAAATAGAAAAATCCAGATAGGTGCTTAATATATGTATCATATGGTCACGAATCCAGATGTTCATGATTATGTACCCAGACATTACAACTGAATCAAAGTTGTGGCTGAGAGGTACTGAGGGGCACTCAAGAATTTACAAGTGGCGACGCTTTCTCTGGACGCCATGGTAACCCACTCCATTTCTCTCCTTCTCTCCTCTGAGCACTGTGCTGGACAGGAGGAAGGAAGCTGTGGCGGGTAGGGGACAAATGTGACCAGAAGCACCTCAAGGGCTGGAACGATCCCTGAAAACTGTTTACCTACTTCCTTTTTTGGCAGAAGCCAGTTAGTTCCCAGCGTACCAGATGGATTAGAATAATAAAGCCATATTCCGCCATGTGTGTAGGCTTTTCTAGAGAAACATTTCCTCTCTGTGGGTAACAGTAGGTGGGGTGAGATGATAAAAGCAGGTGGCAGGCAGCTCTTTCCAAACCCAGAATTTGAAGTGGCCTCAGGTGCGGCCTTGCCTGAATCTTGAGCTTTTCTCCTTGTTTAGACAGATCTGCAGTTCAATGGGAACCTTTATAGGTCATGTCTATCCAGGGCTTTTTCTGTTCTTATATGGACTGTATCAGGCAATAGTGGTCTCCAAAGCTGTAATATTCAATGACTCTCTCCTGTATCCTTTGTGCTCTACCAGGAATAAGGGAAGATGGGCCAGGATGTGGAATATATCCTATGGAGGTTTGTTGAAGATGGTGGCTGGCTCCCTCTTGATAGCTTATGAGATCAGCTGCATTAAAGGAGGCCTAATACTGATGAACAGGGAGCTGCCACCAAGGTTTATGTATCCCAAAGAGTGGCAGCACCTCACCATGTTCACGCTCCTCGCCCTCAATGGCTGTGTAGACTTCATGAGCAGGAACGTTCTCCCTCAGCGGTGTGTGGTCCTAGAAAAAGGAACCCTGGTCCTGAGCTTCTACGAGCTCCTGCTGCTGATGGTGTCACATGTTAAGGACTCGGAAGGGGTGGAGCTGCAAGTGCACTCTCTGCTCATCCTGGTGGTGTTCCTGCTGATGCTGGTGCTGACCGCAGAGCTGTGGGCCCCCGACATGTCTCAGCTCTGGGTGATGGAGACCTTCCTGTTTCTGATGATGGGGTCCTGGCTGATGCAGGCGGGCTTTATTCTATTCAGACCAGTCTCCGGCTACCCATGGCAGGACGATGACATGAGTGACATCATGTTTATCACCACTTTCTTCTGCTGGCATTTGATGATCAATGGCTCATGCCTCTTGGGAATCCATGGCGTCTCCTTTTTTTGGCATCGTTGTTACAGTCCTAGGTTGAAGCTGATGACGTCCAAAGAAGCTCCATATCACACAAGCACTCCAGGACCCCTCTACAAGTTGCTGCAGGAAGCGGAGCAGTCAGAGAAAGATGACCAGGCTCTCCTCCTTTCACAGAGCTCCCCCTGAGCCAGGGCCTACACTGCCCGCACATAGTGTACCCCATCTTCCCCAGTGAAGGTAATGGCCCTAAGGACAGCAGTTGGTCCCCATCTGCTTGTGCACTTCCTGTTCCTGAGTGTCTAATTGCTGAGGAGTTGAGGAGAAAGGTGCCTGAGAAAGAGCTGCTGATTGGATTTGGGGGGAGGGAGGGAAGAGGACCAGAGGTAAAGATTAACGTGCAAGAAAAGGCATGGGAGGGAAGAAGGGAAGAGAAGGAAGGGCTTTTGGGGGGAAGAGCAGAGTCAAGCAATCATGCTGTCACCAGCTGCTTCTGCAGGCACAAGGGATTGCCTTTTACCTGAAGGAATAAAGATTTCTCACAATTCAAAACTGAAACCATTCAAGTCTCATCCTGATAAAGAAAAGTGAATACTTTTATGTGCTCACCAAAGTGGTGCCACCATGTAGAAGTAGCATAACAAAATTTATAGTTAATTTATACAAGTTGAAATTATGCTCTTTTTGTTCCTCCTTCTCCCCCCAACTTTTAAGGATAGACTTCATTTCAATTTTACACATATAAATATGTAAGACTTTTCATATACCTACAAATGTGAGACTTTTCATATACCTTAATAACATATCAAATTTGCATAACTTAAATTTTTATAGAAGTCAAATGCTCAGTACTTTCCCAACCTCACATTTTATTACTCTCACTCTACGCAGTGTACCTTTTTCACCATTGCCATCCTTGTGCATGCAAGGATAGAACCCACCTCTCCCTCCACCCTACTGAGTATCCCCAAGGTGGCCTTCTCCAAGAACTCTTATCTACTCCTTTGTTTTGGAACACTTAGGAACTTATTAAATATGCCTTATTATTTTGCCCATACAGGTGACACATTTTGCTTTGTGCTGTTTCTAAAATCATTTCCCTTAGAAAGATTTTTCCTCACCAACTAATGTGTGGGCTCCTAAAGGGTAAAGACTTGGCCATATCCAAGTTACATAGTTTCCTATGTATACTGCCACTATGTGCCCTAGTCCATGCTTAATAAAGGCTTATTTGCTTCTAGAATCTCTCCTTGCCCCTCTTTCTTCTAAATGTGTTGCCAGACAGCTCAGAGGTTTTGTGAGCCTCTGGGCGACACCAACAGTCCTAAATACTGAGTCATCTTCCTTAGTAATAGGTCCACGCTCTTCCTCGTTCTTGGCTATAATGAAATTCAGTAACTTGGTTCTGAATCATTTACGCTGTGATTATTTTTTAATCCTCACTAGGGTTTCTATAAGGAACCTCCAGAAAACTGGGACTCCAGCAGGTTGACTTGCCCAAGTCGCACAGCTGATTGGAGGCAAGACAGGAATTTAGGTGCGGGTGCATCTGACTGGAGCCAGTGACTGTATCCTCCCAGCCATCGTGATTTTGCTGCTGGCAACACAGAAGGGAGTGATCCTCAAAATGAAATTTAAAAAAAAGAAAAAAAGGCAGCCAGAAGGCCCAGGTGGAGCAAACAGCACAGTGTAATGACCCAGGCCCCTACAGGGTGTGTTTGTGCTACACTTGCTGCCCCCCATCTGTCCTAGGGGGTGAGAACCTGGCAGGCTCTAAACTTCTGGCTCTGTCTTACATTTCTGGGCTCAGATCCAAGTGAGGGCTGAGGCTCAGACTTGTTTGTGACCAGTCCGGCTGATCCTCGCCACTTCCCGTTTACTCTTGGTTCCTGGGCTCTTTTCAGTGACTTTTCCTTGGCAGCTTTTCTTTTGTCTTGCCCTCTCTTACACATTGACCGCAGGTGATGAAAAAGCACAAACACATAGCTGCCCATTTCCAGTCATCTGAAGCCTAATTTCGTAATGATAAACCTCTAGTAATCAAGCGATAGCTCCAACATAATAGCTCTCAAATATTCAGTGTAGGCAACAAACTTGCATGTTATCCAACTTACTATATTTAGGATGTAACAGAATGGCCCTCCCCACGAAG
The DNA here is from genome assembly GCF_020740605.2 of Lemur catta. Lineage (NCBI taxonomy): Eukaryota > Metazoa > Chordata > Mammalia > Primates > Lemuridae > Lemur > Lemur catta. The sequence goes on along the minus strand of NC_059150.1, from coordinate 18,433,699 downwards.
GCCAGTCAAGAAAAAACTTCCCAAATACTTATGGCGGGGGGGGGGGGGGGGGGGGGGGGGGGTGGGGGGGGGTGGGGGTAGGGGTGGAGCTTGTAATTTTCACAAAATTCCACCAGAGGGCACTATGCTCACATCGCCCTGGCCAAGCCTCTAGCTCTCCAATTCCAGTAAACAAGTCTCTCAACAACCGGTTTAAAACAAGTGGGGGAGGGGAGAGATGGGCAGGAAAAATACAGAAGCAGACAAGTATTGCCCAAGCATCCAGAAAACGTCCCCTAGGGCTGTTTGTGTCCCGTTAAAATTTGGCATGTGAACGTGAAATAAACAGGGATGCAAATCAACTAATAGGATTGGGGGAGGTGAGGGAGGAAGAGCTGTGGACCCACTTGAGGATTTCTTTGGGAAAAGTACTAAGTAAAGGACACACTCTGATCCAAATAATTTTTTAGTCAGAGGACTAAAGTCCCTAAATTTTTTAATTAGCTTCAATAATGTTCCAATCAATCTAGAGAGCAAAGGTAGATCCATATATGCATTGAGAATAAAGAACAAACGTATCTACTAAAATCCCAGATTCAGCAAACAATGAAATGAGGGACAGTTTATTAGATAAGCAAAACGATCTCCAAATAGTCCTTCAAAGAGAACCTGCCGTACAGCATTGTTTTTCTGGTAATTTAGTTAATTCACAAAGGAAATATACATTGAATGTCAGCTCTACAGAAGTTGATGGGTAAGCCATTACGTGGGATTCAGAGGAAAGCTGGTTGGCCCTGAACTCTGTACTTTCCTCGGTGGCTACTGTAGACATTTTAGAGGTGGTGGCCCAGGGACACATCACCCACAGACTGAGGAGACAGAAGGAAGGGGAACAGAAAAACGTTCTCAAAGGAATGGCACCTTGGAAGCACATTAGGCTGTAAAATACTGCGCTAACATGGCTTCGGCCAGTTACTACAAGTTATCTAGGTCTCATCTTCTAGAATGATGTGAAGCCCCAATTTAGAATTGTGTGGCTTTAATTTTCTTATTTTCCCATGTTGTTAGCTAAGACGAACCTGATTCTTCCCAACCTTCCAAGTAGTTTCATATTCCAGACAAGATTTGGGGTACACCTCAGACAGACCCATCCCTTCAATCTTAACACACACCTTGGGAAATGGTGTGTTCCTACATTTGGATGATATCAGCAGGCATGCAACAAAACCCAAATCAGGCTATAAGAGATATGACTGAGACTTGAACTTCCAGTTTCCTCTTCTGAGGTGAAAAATATCAAACAATCAAAGAATATGAAGAGCAATTCCTCCGTGCTCAGTGTCAGTTACTGAACTGAAGTATAACCTACTCTAACTGTATAGAGGCGAATTTGAAAGCTTGGCCAACCACAGCTTCTCCCCAAACTATGATTTAAGAATAATGCCATCAACTTCCAGAGTTGCTGCTTTTCTTCTTCTTTGTTTTCTTTTCTTTTCTTGTTTTGGTTTAGGATTCTACTATGGTCTATTCTTTTGGAAAGAATTGGTGTTGGTTTATTAAATAATAATAAGAAGAAGAATAGCTTACAATTCTGGGTTGGGTTTCAGTTTTATCTCTTTAGCATGATTTAAAGGTTTCATTGGATGCCTGTTGAAATCATTTCTATATAAGGAAAACTCCATTTCCTAAACAGCATGTTAGGATTGAAGGTTTGGGTCTGTTTGAGCCCTACCCTAAATTTTGTGTCTAATGAGTGTAAGACAATCACATAGGCACTCTCAGATCACCAGGTTAAGGACTTCACACCTACAGAGTGAGAATGGATCCTTTAAAGGAGAGAGAAAGAAGTTGTGAGGAGAACTCACAGGTATAGCCCACCTAAGACAAGATGGGACTTCATGAATACATCTTGTTCTGCCCGTAGTTCAGGCAGCGGAACAACACTGAAGAAATACTTTTAGTCCTGGGCTATTTCTGCAGATTTGGAACAAAATCTTTACCTGTAATATTGCTCTCCCACTCCACCCACCCCTTGGACATAGCAACACAAAGAGAGGAAAACCTGACTTCAAAGTACATGCAATAGAAGCCCCTGTCGGCTTTAATACCGAGTGTACCTAGAGATAGGAAAGTTCATGGGTTCAAGCATTCTAATGCCCTTTTTATGGAGGGAGTGGAGGATGGGGGTGGGTGGCAATTTAGGGAAGAAGGGGAAGGAGAACAAAGGACAGCAGGCACAGCAAAGTCAAACTGGATGAAAGAGACCGTTCTACTTGTAACTTCTCTAAAATTCCAATCTGGGTTTCTGGGGGCGAACCGGTTAAAGGACTTTCTTTTGCTTTTTCTTCCCTCATATACTCTTAAGCTTCCCTGCTCAGTTCTTGGATTCATCTGGGTCTCCAAGTAAATGTGGGGCTGACCTAGGAGGATAAGGCCTCTTGTTCACTCCCGAAAGAGTCCATGGTCATGTATTACGTTCCTAATCCTTACAAAGCATGCCCCTGGTCACATGAACGGATCAAAGCAAATCTATTTCCATTCTCAGAAAAGCAGCTCAAAGCACTTATCCTCTTGATGGTGCCGCTGTCATTTTTGTGTGGTCAACAAACATCATTTATTGAACACTTACCCTGGCCACTATTGGGGGATATGGAGATAAATAAACTGCTCAAGGAGGTCAAGATACCTAGCAAGGGAAGCAGGTACTCAAAGAGCAGAAGTACCATAAGCTTAAAAACTGAGTTTGCACCTCACTATTCCATTTTCTACTACTATGCTTGCCAACCCTGTCATAGATGCTGGTAGTGAGTGCAGTAGAAGTCTCCGGTTTATGCTTCGATAGTTTGGCATCTGGAAATTAATATCTTTTTTTTTTTTTTGAGACAGAGTCTTGCTCTGTTGCCTGGGCTAAAGTGCTGTGGCATCAGCCTAGCTCATAGCAACCTCAAACTCCTGGGCTCAAGCGATCCTCCTGCCTCAGCCTCCCGAGTAGCTGGGACTACAGGCATGCGCCACCATGCCCAGCTAATTTTTTCTATGTATATTTTTAGTTGTCCAGCTAATTTCTTTGTATTTTTAGTAGAGACAGGGTCTCGCTCTTGCTCAGGCTGGTCTCAAACTCCTGAGCTCGAGCAATCCTCCCACCTCAGCCTCCCAGTGTGCTAGGATTACAGGCGTGAGCCACCACGCCTGGCCTGGAAATTAGTATCTTTTTAAGCAAAAACATCATTTTTCTCTTCTACTCCCCCTCTTCAACCATTCAAACTTAAGATTTTGCAGAAAGAAATGAAGACAACTCACTCTGTTACCAGGCCTAAGCCCATTTTCATGAAACCAATGGTGGAGCATTATTAACACTGAGTCAGAAACTTGTATTGAATGAGTTGCTATGGGAAAAGAATACAATCTCTTCAGATTATCTTGGCCTATAATAGCTATAATTAGTGTTTTCTAAACATTTACTATCTTTCAGACACTACCCTAATCTCTTTTGCATGTGCTATCACAACTAATCCTTTTATAAAAAGGTAGCTATTATTGTCCCTATTTTATAGACACAGAAAGTGAGGCTTCATGTAAGTAACTTGGCCAACGCAAAGGTGGTAAGAGGTAAAATTGGGAATTGAACCTTGCTTTGTCTGACCCGAAGCCCTGCCTTTAGCTACCACATTATAACACTTCAACTGTAATTTAACAAGGAATTTGCAAGGCACTTTACCCAGTCCAAAATGTCACCAGTCAGAAACACACCAAAAACCCCCATCTGTCATTTGAAAGCACTACAGTGTCAGATGCTCTTAAAGGAAAGGGATGTTGACCAAGGAAGCCAAGTTATGTGTGTGTGGTCAGAGGCAACATTTCTTTCCCATATTTGTGGTACAAAACACAACCAGAAGAACAAACTTCTTCCCTTCCTCTTCCAATTGCACTGGAAGCATGAAATCTTAGTCTTCAAAATCTCAGAGTCTCAAAGACTGGGGCTCCTGAAAGATGCAATAAAGGCTAGACACCATCAGGTGGATTTCAGGCACTAAAAATAGAATGATCAAGTAATAGCACTGATAGCTACATACATATGTGTACGTTCATTTATGTTGTCTCTCTCTATATACACATAATTATTGTGCATCTGTTGGCAAACACCCATTTCAAGATTGTGTTCAAATATTTTCCCAACTATCACAGCAAGGTTGAGAGAAGTAAGAGGTTTTCTCATTTTCCAGACTAAAAATAAGCCACACTTAAAAAGCAAAACCAGAGAGAATTCGTTTGAGGAATGTTTAAATTCTCCAGGAACCCTGGGCTTCTAAGGGAGCGTGCCAAGACCTCCACTTTCCTTTCAGCTGCCCTTGGGGCAGAGTTCGCACACAGCTTCACATCTGGTGGGAGGCTCTAAAGGTCATCCTTTGATGGCCGCTTTATTTTGCAGATGAGCAAACTTGGGCCCCGAGAGACTGAAAGACTTGCCTAAGGTCTGTCACCGGCGACATCAGACAGGTCTCCAGATTTTGTTTCTACCGCCCTCCAGAATCCTTTCTGTGGAATCAGAGAAACACAGCACTCTGATTCAAAATGTGAAGTCCAAGAGTTCTGTTCACTTCCCCAACCCCACCATGAGAGCCGGGGAAGGGGGCTCCTCCAGGCTTTGGGAACCCAGGCCTGTCTCCCGGGGGGGGGCAGGGGGGGGTCCGCCCCCCCGGCCCAGGCCAGCCCAGGGCTCCCCGGCTCCCGCGCCCCGTGCTCCCCTTCAAACTTAACCCGAGCGCGCGGGGGGCAACACGCGGGGGGGCGCTCTCACAACAAAAGGCAAAACTGGGTTCCCTGGTTCCAGATTGCCACGGGGAGCTCTCCCTGCAAAACTAGTCACCGTGAAGGCGGCAGGGGCGCCTTTCTGGGGGCCTCAGGACGTCGGGCTGGGGGGCCACGGGGACACCACCAGATTGGCGGGCGGCAGGCGGAAGCTTCCCTTGCCCACGGGGACTCGCCCCTCCGCACGCAGCCAGCCCACCCGCCTGCCCCTCCCCTCCCCCTCTCCGCCCCTCCCCCACGCCCCTGTCCCTTTCTCTCTCTGCCAGACTCGCTCGCCCCCACCCGGCGGCGCCCGCACGGCTGCGCGCCCAATGGCCGCGGGGCCCGGGAGCGCATCAGCTGATCGGCCCGGGCTCCCGGCCGCTGGGAGCCAATCAGGGCGCCGGGGGCGGCCCCGGGCCGCGGATAAAGGGTGCGGGGCAGGAGGCGGCCCCGCAGAGCCGAGGATGGGAGAAGAGTGGGGCGTCTGAGCAGCACACCGGCCTCCTCGCGTCTCTCCGCGCCTCGCTCTCGCCGCCCAGGTAGGCGCCCGCCTGGCCCCGTAACGCCGAAGTGGTCCGCGCCACCCCCTCCCCCCGAGCTGCGGCGACCCGGCCTTTCTTTCGGCTCGTGGTTCGGCCACCCCCCAACCACGGTCCCCAGGGCCACACTTCGGCCTCCCGGGCCCGGATCGGGCACGCTGGCGCTTCCCGCGTGCCGCCCCTCCCGGGGGTCTCTGCCGTCCCTGTTGTCGACGGTGGGGCGCGCCCGTGGCCCGGCTCTGCGGAGGGCGGGGGCAGTTGTTTTGATCTTGACGCCACTTGCCGCCCAGAGCGCGGCCCCTGGAGGCCTCTCGGCGCCCCCGGCGCCCTGGGCTCGCGGTGGTTTTGCCTTGTGGGCGGAGTGGCTGTGTCGTCCCCTGCGGGAGCGCACGCGGGACGCTCGAGAGCCGCGAGCCCCTCGCGCCCTTCCTCCGCGGCGGCGCGTTTTGGGGGGTCGCCGGGGTATTGGCAACCGTTTAGACGCCTGGGTTGAAGCGAGTGATCGTGAGCGTTGTTTGCGCGCCCGGCTCCTGCCAGGGGGTCCCGGCGGCCTTCCAGTGTGACCGAACAATGGAGAGGCCGGGCCTCAGCGTGGCCGCCAGGGGACAGGCCGGGCCGCGCCGGGGCAGCAGCCGCGCGCCGCCCCTCCCGCGGGCGCCCCCACTCCCCGCCCCACCCCAGCCCCCGGGCGGCAGGGAATGGCCCCCTCGGCGAGGCCCTGAGATCCGGGCCCGAGGGGCGGGGCGCCGACTTTCCGGCAATTTCCGCGGGAAGGGGCTGCTCTCAAAGTGGATTATCCCAACTGCCCGGGGGGCGGGAAGCGGGGATCCTTCCCCGGCCGCAAATCCACGAAGAAAGCAGCGAATGAAGATGAAGAAGAGGACGGGGAGTCACGGTCCTCGGGGTCCCCCTCCAACTGCTTCGGTTTCGTCGCCTACTCGGTGAACTCCGGGGAGAAACCGCGACTCAAGATAAAGACCTCAACCCACCAGCCTGCCGATTGCTGCACCTCCCGGTCCGACCGCTCTCCGTCCCCCTCTCTGTCCCTCTCTCCGTCCCCCTCTCCGTCGCCCTCGCCCAGAAAGCTCCGGTGCTTGGACCAGCGGGACTCGGACAGGAGGGACTCGGAACAGGAGGAGCGGCGCGAACGCCACTCTAAAAGGAGGAGGGCTAGAGAGGGCAACCCCAACGCTACGCTTGACTTTCTGTGGCTGGGGTGAGTGAGGGGCAGGGTGGACGACCCCGGAGCCGGTGGCAGCTGCAAAAACCGCTGAAAACTTCCGAATCCATCCCCCCCACGTAAAGTTGGCACTGCGGCGGTACCAGTGGATACAGTGCACTAGGCTTGCAGGAGACCCGGAACTGAGGCTTGAGAGTGTGGCGTGGTGTTGGAGGTGTAATAGCTTGGAGAGGAAAGCTGAGAGGTTGGGGGGGAGCTGAGGGCGGCTGGGGATGGGGGGTGGGATTTGACCACGTCTTTTAGACGCTGTAGGCGGAGGTATTGGTCCTTTAATACGACTTGACAGAGGAGGTTCTCCTCTTCCCCCAGGGGAAGGGTGAGGCCGTCGGAGGGTAAAGCAGTTATGTTTTCAGCTGGGCAAACATGGATGGTTGCCCATAGAAACTTTGTCTCTGTACTTCAGAAAGTTGCCCAAGCCATCGGAGGAGAACAATGTGTTCCCTTTCCAGCCACCCCGGGCCACAGAGGGAGGGCGGAGAACGGTTTCCTCTTGTGCTGAGGCTGGTGTGCTTAAGAGTTTCTTTTTCAGAGGTTTTGTGGCAGTGGCTTGCAGTTTTTAGCATGCCTCAGCTTTTGAAATCCCAGGTTTTTTTGATTTAGAAGTGGGAATTTCTTAATTACTTGAAAAGTTCTGTAGTGGAATCTCAGAATATTGTCGTTCTCACACTTAAATCTGAGCCTATCTTAAGGGAGAATTTTGCATCACACCAGCTTATCTTAAGGGAAAATTATGGCAGCATGCACCTTGAACTCCGATTTGTCAGCTGTTTTGTTTTTTTTTTTTTTTACCTTAGTGATGGTAAAAGGTGCAGTTCTTTTTAGGAATCCTCCAGCTTTTTAAGTCTTGTAACCGTGTTTCATCCTCAAATCTAAATGTGTGGAAGTTTTAGGGAGGGTGGTGGGGAGGGAGTAGGTTTCCATTAAGACCACAACTAAGATGAAAGCAAAGAGAAAACTCAAAACAGAAACAATAGCAGCCAAGCCTTTCTGTGGCTGGATTTTACTTGTGTTAGGAGAAGGTATATTTTGTAAACTTTATATTTTTGAACTTTTGTATCCTCTTAGTAGCTTAGTACTAAGGAGCTAGAGCTGAGTCCTCAGAAGTCTGAATTCTGGGATGTGCAGGAGCTGTGGAACTTCAGACTCTGAGCTCAGGATGCAAAGAGCCTTCAAGAGTTAGTCCCAAGGGCTTGATCTTTCCTTTGGCAGGCGTCTGCTTTAATTGCATCAAAAGCTGATCAGATTTTTGCAGTCCATTCTTATAAGGAGATATTTGTGTAATATAAAACTTTAATCTCCCTAAAAGCAGAGTGAATAACTATTATAACTTTAGGTGTGTTGACTCCTGAAGAGGAAGAGCTCACAGCTTCCACTTGGCTTTTTGCTTCAATTGTCCCTCTTGCGCCATTCCTCCCGGGGAACTGTTCGGAGTGGGTGTTAACAATATTATTATTTTTCTCCCCAGAACACCTTCCACCATGGCCACCTCAGCAAGTTCCCACTTAAACAAAGGCATCAAGCAGGTGTATATGTCCCTGCCTCAGGGTGAGAAAGTCCAAGCCATGTATATCTGGATCGATGGTACCGGGGAAGGACTGCGCTGCAAGACCCGCACCCTGGACTGCGAGCCCAAGTGCGTGGAAGGTGAGCCGGGCGCTGTGGGACGGAGCAGCATGAGGGTGGGTGGCAGCCTTAGACCAAGCCACTGGATTAGGCCTCTTTATTTTGTTGGTAAAGCTTTTCTAAGGTAGGGCTTTGCCGACTTCACACTCAGTCAGCGTTAAGCCCCTACACTGCCTCAAAGCATAGCAACAATGGAGCCCTTTATTAAAATGGAATCTTGCATGTAAGCCAGTATATTGAAGAAAAACCAAGTCTGGTGTGTGGAACGTTGGGAGGATTCTCGGAGACTTTGCTGATTTGTCCATCGCTACTTAGCTAACTCTAAGACCCCCTTAGGAACCCAGTTTGAAAACTACTGCTCTATCCTGCATATGCCATCTAGTTTTACAGAATTTTTGAAAACTCTGTTTAATACACATATCACTGGATTTCCAGATGCAAGACAAATGTTCTAAAGTGGTTTCTAAATGGAACTGGTTTTTAGTTGTTGCCACTCTTGGAAATTCTTAAAACTGTCTGATTGCTTATCCCTCCAGGAGCTGCTACTATACTATAGTTGTCACCTTCGTTTTTCAGTCTAGAACAAGCCATAGCCATCCCCATCCGCTTTCTGGAGAGGGCCTAGAGGGAAATACTGCCTCCTACCTACCTTCGGATAGCTTACTTTTCTGATAATGTTCCATGTTTGGGTGAATGAATGAATGATGATAGAAAGCCTATATAGTGTTCTTGCTATGTGGCAGGTACTGAACAGGTACTGGGGATGCAAGGTGAGTCTGGTCTGCCTTCAGAGAACTCCGTGAGCTGTACAGACAAACCAGCCTTGGAAACATACCAGGAGAAGTGCATAAGTGATAAGCGTGCATTCTTGCATAAGTCATCCTGCCAGTTGTTGGTGCCCCTTATAAAATAAGGACACAACTTGAGCTAAAGCAGTGCATAGACATGGTGGGGGCATAAGAGAAGGAGGCAATACAGATGGCCTAGTGGAAGGATCAGAATCGTCCCCATCTCAGTATTTTAAATGCTGACTTGCCAGTAGTGATAACAGAATGCCTCAGTTTATCTCTTGGCATACAGTAGACTTATTTAGGGAGGAAATGTCCTTAGGTTCTTGGGACTGTCCTTTCTTTTAAGGAAGTGATGCAGTGGTTTACTTAGAACTCAGATAGGAAGGGATCAGACTGTAGGATTAGGTACAGACTTCAAGGTTTACATTTTAATGGTGGCATTTATGCCTTTTACTGACTTCCTAGAAAAGAGAAAATAGATCTTTAAAGATGGAAAGATGAATGAGGGGCTGGCTGTCTTTGCATTGCCTAGGAAACTTCTGTCCATTTTTAATTTCTCTTTTTTACCCCAGAATTGCCTGAGTGGAATTTCGATGGCTCTAGTACTTTACAGTCTGAAGGCTCCAACAGTGACATGTATCTCGTGCCTGCTGCCATGTTTCGGGACCCCTTCCGCAAGGACCCCAACAAGCTGGTGTTATGTGAAGTTTTCAAGTACAATCGAAAGCCTGCAGGTGGGTATAGGATGGGAGGGATGCCTCCACTTCACTCCATGACTGCTGTGGAGGGGACGGAGAAGACATTCTGAAATCAGTGTTGGGAAGGCTAAGCTGTTTCAGAACTGCATTTAGAATCTAGAGGATTAGGTATCTGCGTCTCCACCTTGAACTCCCCTTTGAGGAAGAGATAATATGGCCCATCCTCCTGGTCTCCATTGGTTGCATAAAATGGCGTTGGATTCTTCTAAATCTGTTTGCTGGTGGAGTCCTTACTGACAGTCTTCCTGCCTGTGAATTTAAGAACCTGGATTCTGGGCCGGGCTCGGTGGCTCACGCCTTTAATCCTAGCACTCTGGGAGGCCGAGGTGGGAGGGATCGCTCAAGGTCAGGAGTTTGAGACCAGCCTGAGCAAGAGTGAGACCCCCATCTCTACTAAAAATAGAAAGAAATTATCTGGACAGCTAAAAATATATAGAAAAAATTCGCTGGGCATGGTGGCACATGCCTGTAGTCCCAGCTACTTGGGAGGCTGAGGCAGAAGGATCACTTGAGCCCAGGAGTTTGAGGTTGCTGTGAGCTAGGTAGGCCGCCATGGCACTCTAGTCTGGGCAACAGAGCGAGACTGTCTCAAAAAAAAAAAAAACAAAAACCTGGGTTCTGGATGCTGAATGTTGGGTTTGAATCCTGGATCTGCTGCTTAACTATTTGGGCAAAATATTTATTCCCATACATCCATTTCCTTGATTTTTAAAATGGGGAAAATAAAACCCATCTCCAAGTTCAATGAGTTAATATGTGCAAATCATTTGGAATAATTATACATCAAATATTGGTTACCTTTTCATTCCGGACAGCTTATTTTGTTTTTTTATCCACTGACTATAAAGCATGAGCATCTTGGCTCACTGTCACGTTTGCCCTGAGGTTGCTGTAACAGCACAAAGTACCATGGAAGCCCTGACATATCTGTTCCCAATTTCTAGCCAGTCATCTTTTTAAATCCAGCTGAAGTCTCTTGTTACACTGCCAGTGAGATTGAGTGAATCTGGACCTTTGTTTTGAGGGCAGTATTGTGTGGTAAAGGGCATGAGCCCTGAGGCCAAGATGACCACGGGTGTCCTGCCTCTGCTGCTTGCCCTATAACCTGGGCATGTTACCTAACGTGACATTTCTGAGCTTCGTGTGTTCATCTGTAAAAATGAAGACTTAAAATACCCACCTCAGTGTTGTTGCGAGGACTCAGTTGAGTGTTTTTTTTTTTTTTTTTTAATATAAAGGTCTTAAAATGGTTCTTGGAACATAATTAAGCAGTCAGTTATCTGTTTTAAAGTTCGTTTCTAGCTGGGAATTGTTTCCAGTTGAGCTCATCTTGTTTTCTTTTGCACCAGCCAATGCTGTATAACTTGGCACTTAATCTCACCTGGAATGTAAGCCCTCTAATGGGCAGATGAGTCCCAATAAGAATTAGGTTTGTCTCTAAGTGCCTGAGAAACTAGGAAAAAGTCTGACAGCTAGAAGCAGCTACTTTGTGAATAGAGGGTTAAGAGCCTGGCATTTGGCTTGGGAGGTGGCCAGCAATGCAGATAGGGTGAACACTTGCTCTGTGCTGGATCCTCTCCCATGTGACTTGGTTGTAACTGAGTTTAATTATACTGATGGCGCTCAGAGTTTCCCTATAAATGTATAACAACAGCTTCTCCCATTTTTCTAACTTATAAGTGATGGGACACAGAAAGGTTTACACTGGGTCAGTTCAGCCTATAATGCATACCTCAGCCATGTGGAATCTGAGGATATTTTCCCATCAGCATTGTGATTCAGCATGTGTCCTTAGGTTCCTGATGGCCTGTTGACTTGTTTTTTTCTAGAGACCAATTTGAGGCACACCTGTAAACGGATAATGGACATGGTGAGCAACCAGTACCCCTGGTTTGGAATGGAGCAGGAATATACTCTCATGGGGACAGATGGGCACCCCTTCGGCTGGCCTTCCAATGGCTTCCCTGGGCCCCAGGGTAAGTCTCCTTGGGTTACAGGCAAAACTACTCCTCTCCAAGTGTTTAACTGTCCAGAGATGGGAGGAACTCCTTCTGAATCGAGATGCTGAGACTGGCTGAAATGACATGACAGCTCTCACGTCATCCAAATCCAGAAATGGACGTAGATGTATAAAGTCAGGACTGAGGGGGGAACCTTTGGCTCCACTGAAGCAGTAGCGAGGAGGAGCCCCCTGTATTCTCCACCCTCTAATGGGGGTGAAGGCAGGGATGTGACTCCAGGTGTTGAGGGCCTTCTGATTTCTGCTGTTGGGATTTTCTGAATTTCCTGACTCTTACCATTTTGTCTTTGTGCTTCTACAGGTCCGTATTACTGTGGTGTGGGAGCAGACAGAGCCTACGGCAGGGATATCGTGGAGGCTCATTACCGAGCCTGCTTGTATGCTGGAGTCAAGATTGCGGGCACTAATGCCGAGGTCATGCCTGCCCAGGTAAGCAGCTCTTGCCCATCCTTCCTGCTTCTGAAAAAAGGCAGGTAGGCAAATGAGGACTTTGGCTAGCCAGGCCTGCTGATCTGCCACTAACCCAAAACCTGAGAAGAGGTGAGAGAGAAGACAGCAGGTTTAGGAGCTTCTGGGTTGGGATGAGCACTTGGCTTTGTTTTAACCAGCCTTCCCATTCTTCCTAGTGGGAATTCCAAATTGGACCCTGTGAAGGAATCAGCATGGGAGATCATCTCTGGGTGGCTCGTTTCATCTTGCATCGCGTGTGTGAAGACTTTGGAGTGATAGCAACCTTTGATCCCAAGCCCATTCCTGGGAACTGGAATGGTGCGGGCTGCCACACCAACTTCAGCACCAAGGCCATGCGGGAGGAGAATGGTCTGAAGTGAGTGCCTTCTGGGGCCAGCTTCATTCTCCGGTGACAGAAACCGTGGGAAGAGAGTTCTCAATGTCCCAGCAGTCTCCATTGCAAGATGACATGCCAAATCTTTGTATCAGGGATGAGTAAGCTGGACTTCTCAGTCTAGACATACCCCTCAGCTCTTGATACTTGGCTTCAAAAATTTTCTGATCCTTTCATTTTGTTTCCATTTGAAAAGTACCAAGTCTACTCTAAATAGAGTTAACACATATCTGTGATACAGGGGAAAGTGTTGAATAGATTCATGCGTGTGAAAATGTAACTAAGTTAGTACAAGCATGAGGATAATCTTAATGCTTATGAGTGAGAGAAAGTTTCGGGTGATTGGGATCTTTTTATTCAACTACTGACCCTGCTGCTTATCGGGCACTGTTCTGGGTGCCGGGACTCACGGGTAACAAGGCAGAGTCGCTGCTCTCATGGAGTATTTGTTCTGCTGGGGCCGTGTTTTGGTGAACTTCATTCTTAGGTCCATACCTGCTCCTGCCCTAGAGGGCCTGTTTCCTTGTGACAAGGCCGGACCTTCATCTTTTCTTTTTCCTCTAGGTACATCGAGGAGGCCATCGAGAAACTCAGCAAGCGGCACCAGTACCACATTCGCGCCTACGATCCCAAGGGGGGCCTGGACAACGCCCGGCGCCTCACTGGATTCCACGAAACCTCCAACATCAACGACTTTTCCGCTGGCGTCGCCAACCGTAGCGCCAGCATCCGCATTCCCCGGACTGTCGGCCAGGAGAAGAAGGGCTACTTTGAAGACCGCCGTCCCTCTGCCAACTGCGACCCCTTTTCGGTGACAGAAGCCCTCATCCGCACATGTCTTCTCAATGAAACTGGCGACGAGCCCTTCCAGTACAAAAACTAAGTGGACTAGACTTGCAGCTGTTGAGCCCCCCCTGGTTCTCCATCCCACCCCAAATCTCCCCCCTCCCTGTTGTCCCAGTTGTAACTCAAAGGGTGGAATATCAAGGTCTTTTTTTATTCCTTGTGCCCAGTTAATCTTGCTTTCTTTGGCTAAGATAGAGGGGTCAAGTTCTTAATCTCTTTGCACCCACCCTCCTCTTTCCCTATCACTGAAGCTTTCTAGTGCGTTAGTGGGTGGGGTGGGAGGGACGTAACCACTGGTTCCATTTAATGGGGTGTGCTTGTCCAGTAGGCATAGCTGTCCAGACGGAGCACGTTTGCAGGAGAGGGAGGAGTTTTTCTTTGAGGTAGTCGAAAGGAGAAGGCTTGGCCTACCACTCCAGGTCAGAACTTCCCTTCTTGGTAGAAAAGTCTCTTAGAACCAACTTTCTGGAAACAATGGGAAGTGGGAGAGAAAGTAGGGATTGGGGATCAGGGAGGAGTATGCCCTTGGTCTCTGGCCACGCTTCCCTTGCCTGGGGCCAAATGCCCTCCCGTCAACACAGAGCTGAGCAAACTGATGGCTAGCCCTACCTTAAAAGAAGAAAAGGTTCTTATTGCTTGGTCCTCCTTTATAACACAAAGCAGAGTAGTATTTTTATATTTAAATGTAAAAACAAAAAAATTATATATATGGGGGTGTGGATTATGTGTGTTTTCCTAAAGATGAAAACCATCTGGGTCACAGGGAGCCAAAGTAAAGCAGACAGTCTGGTTTGGAGATGAGTCTCTTTTGAGGGGGAGGTGGGGGGAAAGGGTGCTTGGAGAGTTGGTGATTTGGGGTTAATTCCTTGTTGCCACTTGAGGGTTTCTCTGCCCTGCCCTCCCTCCAGAGGAGGTGGGCAGTGCTCGGTTGATGGGTGGACGCAGGTTAGCTAGCAGCCACTTGGTCCGCAGGGCTCTGTTTTCAAAGACACATGTACTTGTCCACACACGGGTTTAGAAATGAGTTGGCTGGTCAACTTGAGCATGTTACTGACGGGATGTTGGGGTTATTTTCTGGTGGGAATAGCATGTCACTAAAGCAGGCCTTTTGATATATTAAAAATTTTTTAAAGCAAAATAGAAGTTTTAGAGTTTAATCAGATTTGTAGGGTTTCTAAGTAATTTTACGTAATTGCTTATTTGTTTCAACTGTGTCCTTCCACCTCTGCTCTTGGAGGAGAGGGAGACAGGGCTGTTGGCAGACCTTGTGATTTTGTATCCTGGTGTCTTCTCCCAGTGCAAAATACTCCTTTCCTTTGTTAAGATGCTGAGGAGTTATTTTTTCTTTTATAATAAAAAACTCACCTTCATCCTCAAATTTCCCCTCCTGTTCTGTGGTGGGTTTTATGTTGGCAGCAGGCCAGCCATGGTTTTCTCTTGCCATGATGACTTCTGATTGCCATGTACAGTATGTTCAGAGTTAGATAACACCTCATTGTAAACAAACTGTGTAACTGCCCAGAGCAGCACTTATAAATCAGCCTAACATTTATAAGATCTCTTCTGACTCGTTTCTTTGTGGTTCTTTTAAATCCCTGTGTGCCAGTTCATTCCTTATATCCAACCCAAAAGGGGGAGGGGGAGCAGTTTTGTTTTAAGAGGCAAAGTAAGCTGAAGTTTATCTGCTTTTTGAGTTTTTAAAACTGCAGTCATGTTGCTGACAAGCTCTTTCCTATACGTCTCGAGCTTGGGTATTTGAGATTTCTGGGATTGTTTTTTCATCTAGACTCAGATCACACAATCATGATACTTTCTAGCCCTAGAATTTTGTAGCAGGGTACAACCCCTGCCCCTCTCCCTGTGCTCTTGAGTTTGGTTTTGACCTACCATGCTATAATATTGTCTGGAACATGCCTGGCTCAATATAACAGCCTAAAAGTATTTAATGTGTGACTAACTGGTTTTGCTAGCTCTACTCTTCTCTGCCAAACTGCCAGTGGTTCATTTAAGTAGTAAATATTGACCATACTGCTACCTTGGTCGAAGGCTGGCTGTGCCCTGGGCATAGTCTTGTCCTTGGATGTATCTTTCCTTGCACTAGACCAATGGGCTGCTTGTAATTTTCCCAAAAGCTCTATGTTGACACCTCTGCCCTTGCTCGCTCTTGATCTGTTTACCTGAAAGTTCTTAGATCTTATCCTGGCCAGTTCCTACTTTTTATTCATTTCTTACTAGGCTGGGTAGGATCTCCCTCTTGCTCCTATGATGCTATACACATACCTAGCAAACAAGCAGTTGTTCAACACACTAGTGCACCATACTATTAAATGATGTTACTAATGTTAGTAACATGGTGAGAAATAGTGATCATTTTTAAAGGGTAGTTTTCCGTATCAGGGGAGCTGGGGCCCGTTATAGCAATTACAATGATCTTTAGGCTTTTGTAAACTGTGCTCTAGTCTTACATAATCCTACCTATCCGTGGTGTTAGGGTATCTTAGGAAGGTTCGCTCCTGACATCACGGTTTAATTTTCAAAGTAGATCCTACCTACTAGGTTGCTGGTGTGGTCCCAGTTGACACCCGTTCCAGCATGATTAAGAGTGCCCTCTTTCACCCTAAGTATTTCCCTGGTTTTGATGTTAGATTACGTAGTCACTCTTATTTCTTGAATCTCTACTTCCACCTCCCCAGCTGAAGTTGTCTTTACTGGGTCACCCTTACAGGATTTAGGGAGGTATATTCTACACAGCATAGCACAAGACTGAAGAGGCAATGACCTAAACACGGGTTTTTGTTTGCTGTAACCAGTTCCCCAATAAAGATTGCATGGAAAGGAAAAGGAATTCTCAATTCATAGGATCAGAATTGAGACAGAAACAACCAGCATATTTCCTTCTCCACCCTGTCACCTGGAATCAGCTTTGACCTACATGTCACAGTGCAATCCCCTTGTATTTCCAAGGTGTTTTTTATAGCTCATTTGGCAGACACTAGGTTACATGATAACTTTTACCAGTGAGAGATTAAACAATGATGGCCAAGCCTTCAGCCTTGAAGAGACAAGAGGCCAGTATTTGCAAAAGGAGGTCTCCATGAACTCCTTAAACAACATGAGTTCCCTTAATATCCCACAGGTTAGTAGATGAGAGCTAAATGGCAGCACACACTCATAGAGGATTTCGAGGAATTCCTTGGCTGGGCCATTTGAAAAGCCAGATGTGTGCTGCTGGGTAGAATCGTAGACTAGTGAGTGGATAAAAGAAGTTTCTGAACAAATGCTTTGTGCTGGGGCTCCAAATAGCTCACCAATGGCTTCACATAGGTAATAATTCCAGCTACCGCTTGGCCCTTAGACCAGAAAAGTAAAAGTAACTTGCTATCCTAAAGAAAGAAAGAAAGTGTCCCATCACTCAATAGGATTTTTTAATTGAACTTCATGCAGTCAGGGATCCTGTTTTTCTTGCCCACCACTGTATCCCCAGACCTTTTATGGTGTCTGCAGTACTTGTTTAATGAATAATTTTTAGATACTGGTTCTGTGAACTTTAAGCCTATAACTACTGGCTGGTGTCAAACCTATGAGGTCTTGGTTGTTTGGCTATGTTTTAACTCTGGTCATGGCACTAAGATGCCTATCTGTTTTATTGAGCTTAAAAAGAATCAAACATGTTGACTGTTTTTCACTGCAAACATTATGGCACAACTCAAGCCTTCCTGGGCATGTGTTGTAGAAAAGAACAACTACTAGCTCAATTGATTCTGGTTGGGTTCAGGCAGCCTGGAGCCTCGTGTTTCTTTAAGAGTTACGACTGATATAAAGTGGCAGTTTATCATTGCCTCCAAAAGCTTCAGGTAGATTGCTACTGTAAACAGTTTTTCAGCCTTTAGCTCAATCACCAGACATTTGTTAAAAAATAATTCATACTTAATTTCACAATATGCAGATATATGCACATACACAATAGATACAATATAGACATATACTATATTTGTGAGAAGACGCATATATGCACGTATTAGATTCACAATACAGGTATCCCACATAGGCCTTTTACCCAAGATACAGTATCTTACAAAACAGACAGGAACTTACGAATATATCTTCCAGAAGCAGTACACAAGAGAATTTGCTGAGCTGAGAAAGCTGTCATTAGGAGTGGGGAGGTGAGACATAGAAGGTATAGTCGTTTTTAAAACAAGGGTCTACTGCCAACTCTTAATCATTAATCTCCCCCCTCTTGTGCTTAATGCACAGGAGGTTCTCAGGCACCGTCAACTACTAAGTAGTTGTCTATGATCCACTGTCTGGAGTTCCTCTGATCTAGGAGAGGAACATCATAGTCCTAAGAGGAAGTGTCCATATGGTTGGTTGCTGTTGTCATTTGATGAATTGCGTTTCAGGGGGCTCGTACCACAGCAAGTTGTCCTCATGGATTTCAGATTGAGTTACTTACATTGTCTTGATTGCAACTTGTCAGCTTGTTCAGCTCTTCCACTGCATGGCATGGTCGGCAGATCTATCGACTGAAATGCAGCGGGCCCTCTACCCCTAAACCTGTAGTCTGTGCCGAAGCCTGTCTGCGTATGCCTTTCAATAAAGGTCTAGAGTAACTCCTCTCTTGCGACTCTATTTTACTGCTCTATTGAATTGGCATTTAAGATACCTCCAAAAATTAATAACCAAACAAGATGGGGGTCAAATAGGCACTACTTTGGTGCTTGGGGGGAAGCATATGAATGAGGGGACAGGTAAATGGAAATCCTTCTCTTCCTCTTCTTTGTGACTATCCTCTTCCAGCCAAAGAGTGTCACTGGCGTCACCAATCAGTGTGGGATTCCTGGACCTAGTGCTGTGCACACCAGCTTGTGTGTGTGATACTGTGGTGACTCCATTCCAGTAACACTACAGCATGCAGTGCAGTATCACATGGGGGCCGGGAGGGAGGCGGGCTTTTGTTGGAGGAAGTGAACATTTGCCTGGTCTCTGGGAAGGAACTTGCGATCTAATCAGCGAGACAGTACAGTAGGGGAATCCACTTTCCCAGAGCTTCCTTTACAAGAGACGACCCCTCTCCCCAAACAATCTACCACCAGGCTCATTCTTAGGTGGGTTTAGGATCCAGAAACTGCCGAGCTATTAACTTTTTTCTCCCCCAAGACAGAGTCTCACTCTGTAGCCCTGGCTAGAGTGCAGTGGCGCCACCATAGCTCACAGCAACCTCAACCTCCTGGGCTCACGTGATCCTCCTGCCTCAGCCCCCTGAGTAGCTGGGACTACGGGTGCACACCACCACACCCAGCTACTTTTTCTGTTTTTTTTTTTTTTTTTTTTTTTTTTTTGTCGAGTCAGGGTCTTGCTCTTGTTCAAGCCAGTCTCAAATTTCTGACCTGAAGCCATCTTCCAGCCTCGGCCTCCCAGAGTGCTAGGATTATAGGTGTGAGCCACCCTGCCAGCAAGCATTTTTATATAAATACATCTGTGGCCTAGCACTTAGCCAAGTAAGGCTTCAATAAATGTTTGTCAAATTAAATTGTCAGAGTTTCCAGGGCAGGAGAAATAAATAAAAAGGAAAAAAAGAAAAGAAATTGCCAGAGAAAAGTCACTGAAGTGCCACTGGCTAAAGGAAGACGACAGAAGGCTGGGGGTGGGGGTTCAGTTTATTCACAAGCATTAACCTCACGTGTTAGTGGTTTGTGTATGAGCTGCCCCATTCCCACAGTTAATCCCAAATTAGCTGGTTCACAAATCTCCTCCTTTCCCTGACCCCAAATGCAGGGCTTTTGGGGGTGATCATCCCAGTTGCTATGTCCTGGAGCAGCTGAGTCTTCTTAGGTTCCTCCTGCCCTTGGGATCCTCAGACTATCCGTGGCATTAAATGATTCGCTTCTCCAGAAACGCCACCATCCTGAGATAAGCTACGGACATCTCCAAAATTCCTTCCAGAGTTAGAATTTCATGCTGTGAGCCATCGCACCCAACACAGAAATGAAGCAGTTCCAGGCTGAATTTGCCATCTTGGAGGGTAAAAGTGCTCCTCCAACGTATGATCAGTTATTTGTCATCAAGGTTCACAGCCAAAGTCAGAATTTCAAGTACATTGGAGAAGCCTGAAAGAGAGGAACATGCCATGTCTTAATATAGCATTTTGGGGAAAACAAATTATATGAGGCAACATTTTATATTAGTACTAATAGTAATGTTTAACCATAAAATAATTTAACCTATTTCTTTCACATTAGGGAGAACCATTTCTCTCTGTTTGAGGACTCGGGCTTTGTGTGCTTTTGGGTCCTAAAGCTGAACGACAACCGTCCGCAGGTGGCTTGGACCAGCACTCTCCACCCTGAGGGTTGTGTGTCATTTGAAAGCATCATGAATGTACTCTCTACTGCTACATAATGAATTGCCCCAAAATGTAACAGTTTCAAATAGCAAATATTTATTATCTCATATAATTTCCAAGGGTCAGGAATCTGGGAGTGACTTAACTGAGTGCTTCTGCCTTGAAGTCTTTTAGGAGGTTGCAGTCAAACTGTGAGGGCTGCCATCTAGGAAGATTTAAGTGGGTCCAATTCCCTGCCACACGAGTCCCTCCTTGGTGCTGCCCGTGACATGCCTTTTCCCAGAGTGAATGATCCAAGATAGAGACAAAACATCTCTCTCTCTTTCTCTGTATATATATGGAGAGAGAAGGAAGCCACACCCTTTTTATAACCTAACCTTGGAAGGAACATTCCATCACTCTTACTATACTTTATTTGCTAAAGGTGTGTCACTAAATTCAGTCCACACTTACGGAGAAGGGAAAGCCCTACCTCTTGAGGGAAAAAGTATCAAATAATTTGCGGGCTTATCTTTAAATCCACTGTAATGGGCAACTTGACCCTGAGACAATAGTCCAGGTCCAAGTGTTGTCCTTGGGAGAAAGTCTTTTATTTAAGATGTCTGGTTTCCTTCAAATCCTTTAATTTCATAGTTCTTTTAATTTGCCCTCTTGTCTATCAGAGAGTGAGATTAATCTCTAGGGAGCAAGGGATGATATTGGTTACTTCTTTCCCCTTCTCCACCCCAAACACCAGGAAGGTTCTCTAGGAGGCACTCAGGGAGCCTAAAGCAGAGAAGGGGAAAGAGGCAATGTCTATAGGGACATAAAACCTCCAAAGTGCTTGTTTATGCATATAACGGTTTCCAGACTGGACTCCAATAGGCCTTCCAAAGCCAGCTGCAACTTCTACATTCACATTAGACCTGCTACAAGCCCAAACCTGCACGTTCCTCCGTGAGAACCTCTTTGCCTTCACAGATATGCATCACCTCCCTCGACACTCCTTGTAACCACGTTTCACTTAGATTAAAATATTTGGAGAGGACGTATATACAACGTGATCGATGCCTTCCTTACCCCAGGCCAAGCTTTCTCCAATTCTAAAAAAATGACTTTGTGGATTGGCTTTTCCGGTGCTTGAAGACGAAAGACAAATCCTCAGCAGAAAGAATACAAACCCAGAAACCTCAAAAGACTTCTTCTGTATTCTTGCTCCAGCACTCCCAGAGGATCCTAAGGGGGTCTTATTAATATTTCTACTTGAATAACCAGGATCTGGGAGCCACAGACAATCCCCAGGAGCCAAGGTTAACGTACATCCCTTCTGGGAACTTGGAAATATTAGCACGCCTGCCTTTTTGTCTAGACAACTCTTGAAAACCCAAGAAACACGTCTAGGGGCTACTAAATTACTGTGGATTGTGCAAAGGAGATGCTGAGTAAGAATTCCAGAGCTGGTGACAGAGGATGGAAAGAATAGAAGATTCTTGACCTGGTCCTCACAATATGTCATCACTGAGTCTCTCTACCACCCCCGACCCCCTCCCCACGCCCACCCTTGTCTCTGACATGCTTTTCTCTGCCTTTTAAGATTGAAAAGCAAGGTCCGGCTGAGTTAGTCTCAAGAGAAATTTAGAGTCTGGTACACGTGGAACATGTAAGCCTCATCCATCTGATGCTCCTTGTAGATAGTCCAGAAAAGCCCAGAAGTGCCGAGAACCCGTGTTTCCTTTTCATGCTAAGTTTCACCCAGCCTGGCATGGCAGGCTGCAGGTTGTTTTGCTTTCCTAAGCCATGTTATGTAACTAGCATCTTGCACAATAATGCGGAGCCAACTTAGAGGTCACAGCAGAAAGAAGGGAGGGGAAGAGGGAGGAGAACAATCAAAGAAATGGAAAGAGAATACGGAAGGAGAGCCAGAAAGGAGAAGAGGAGGGGAGAGAGAAAAAGGGAGCTTGAGAGTGGAGATAGAGTGAGACTGATTTCTACTGCCTGCTCGTATGTTCTTGGTCCCTAGTGACAGGGTGCGCTGCCTGGAAGTCCTCCCTGCATGGCAGCTGGGCGTTAGGTCTCCTTCAGCTCGTGCTCTGGGAAGGGACTGAGTGCCAGCACCTGCAGGAAGCACCCGGGGCCCACTGGCATGCTTACTGCAGGCAGGGGCAGCCCGGCACGGTGTAGCACCGATCCTTTTTGGTGGAGACAAACAGGCACGAATGACAACATCTCCATCCACATGGCCTCCATCACAGCTCCCCACTGACTGTATATGAGTCAGGGGCTGGTGAGTGGGGAAGCACGAAAGGGCCTGGAGACCTGAGGCCTTTCTCCTCTTCATTATTTCAGAAGATTATAGCCCACTAGTCAACGTCCCAAGCACCTAAAGAATCTTCTTTTCTCACCAGTGCATGCTCCGTGGAAATTTCCTTGGCCTTTGGTGCTCAAAGATGTTGGTACATGAATTTGAAGTTTAGAATCTCAGAACTGAAAGTCATCCTGGGGCAGTCACCCCAAACCTTATTTTGGGTTATTCTCCTCTTTGACACTCTGGTTAAGATATACAAACAAAAACAGGTATGGATATTCTCTGTCCAAAATATGCGTTAAATATAATTTCAGTGTGTTCAGTCTCCCTGAAGCTTTACCAGGGATTCAGGGTAAGAACCCTGTCCCCAAGTCAATGTATGCAGCCTCCCAGGTTTAGGAACCCTTTCTACAGCATTCATTACAAGCGGTCATCCAAGTTATGCTCAAATCCTCTGGGGCAGAGAGGTCGCTAAATCATAAGGAGACCCTTTCCATTATTAACTGCTTTATGGTTTTCTTTATGATGGGGTAATATTTGCCTCTATGTAGCTTCTACCATTATCCGCATTCCGCTCTCTGAAACTATATAGACCATGGCTGCTCTCTCTTTCACATGACAATCCCTGGGAGAGTTAAAGACAGAATTCACGTCTCCATTGAGTCATTTCTTTTATTTTTTCAGACAGATTAAACATCCTTAGTTACTTCCGTTCTAGCATAACTTCAAGATCTTTCACCAGCCTGCTGTCATTCTTCTAGATAATTTCTGGATTGCCAATCCTGGTCTAAAAGGCCCATTCTCTAAGACTCATCTACTGGGTGTGATTTCAGAGTAAGGGTTTGCTTTTTCCTTCTTCTAGGCACCAAATTTCTAATTAACCTAAAAATGTCACTGACTTTTTGAAAGTCTTATCACATCTGTACCTTTGCAATCCTATTAAAATCCTGAAGGAAGAGATGCATTGCTTACAACCAGCATACACTTATGCTTTTGATTTTCAACACATCATAAGGATGTGAAGGTTACCCTCATTACATTTCATCTGGCTAACTTTGGTACAACTTTTTCAGGCCATTGTGAACTTTTTAAATTTACCTTGGTTCTCTCTCTTTGAGTCACTGGTAAATTGTTTAATTGTGCATTATGATAAATTCTTTTTTTTCCCCCTGACCCTATAAATTCTTCAATCAAGTAAATGACAAAAAGCTGAATGGGTTGAACAGAGGTAAATAGAGCATTCTGCTGCAAAAATTCAAAAGACGTCCTTTCAGGTTGGAGTAAAGTCACTGATCAATACTCTATGAAGTATTGGTTGTTCCACCAGATACCAATCCATCTAACTTTCCTTTATCTCGTTTACATTTTTTTAGCTTGCTTTGTTTGCTCATAAGAGATTTTTTCCAAATGTCTTACTGAAATAAAGACACATTTTGTCAAAATAAAATTTTGCCTTTCTCTATTAGTCTAGTGATACTATCAAAAAAAAAAAAAAAAAGAAGAAAAAAAATAGCCCGTTCGAGTGCAGTGGCGTTTACAACTCATTGATCACAATCAGTTACAGATTCCTTTGTTCCTTCTCCACTCCCACTGTTTCACTTGACAAGCCTTAAAATAACAGGGGGAAAAAAAAAAAAAGAAGAAGAAAAGAGAAAAAGAAACAGAAAATCTACTAGCCATGTTATGACTTTCTCTTCATTAGCATATTTGCTTCTCATGATCACTACTTTTGTTTCTGATTACCACCTGATACTTTGCTCTAATATTTTCTCTATAATTTTGTTGGTATTAAAAAGCTTACCAGTCTTAGGCTGGGCGTGGTGGCTCATACCTGTAATCCCAGCACTTTGGGAAGCCAAGGAGAGAGAATAACTTGAGGTCAGGAGTTCAAGACCAGCCTGGGCAACATAGTGGGACCAGTCGCTACCAAAAATAGATGACAAATTAGTTGGATGTGGTGGCGAGTGCCTGTAGACCAGCTACTGGGAGGCTGAGGCAGTAGGATCACTTGAGCCCACACAATGAGCTATGATGATGCCACTGCACTCCAGCCTGGGCGACAGAGCAAGACACTGTCTGTAAAAATAAATAAATAAATAGAATGAAAAAAAAAAATTCCAAACCAAAAAGTTCTGTGTTCCTAGAACCATCTTCTTTCCATACCTGCAGTATAGGGCAAATTGTCATCTTCCAGAATCAGGGACCCCACTCTAGACCTAACTACATAATCTCCAGAGGATGGAGAGAGGGAGCGTATATTGTTAAAACCACACCAAATAATTTTTGTCAGTTAAATTCAGGAAATAGGCCAGGCATGGTGGCTCGTGCCTGTAATCTTAGCACTCTGGGAGGCAGAGGCGGGAAGATCGCTCAAGGTCAGGAGTTCGAGACCAGCCTGAGCAAGAGCGAGACCCCCGTTTCTACTAAAAATAGAAAGAAATGATCTAGACAGCTAAAAATATATATAGAAAAAAATTAGCCGGGGATGGTGGCACATGCCTGTAGTCCCAGCTACTCGGGAGGCTGAGGCAGGAGGATTGCTTGAGCCCAGGAGTTTGAGGTTGCTGTGAGCTAGGCTGACGCCATGGCACTCTAGCCCGGGCAACAGAGCGAGACTCTGTCTCAAAAAAAATAAAATTAAAAATAAACAAATAAATTCAGGAAATACCTATCAGATTCAAAGTGCTGAGCAAAGCCCTGATTTTGGACTCCAAGGACCTGGGGTCACTCTCCATCTGGCATTAACTTACTGAGATTCATAAAGACACACAACACCCAGACACACGTGTTAATACTATCCCGGGAGAGTTTACAATCACTGATAGCAGTGACTTATTCTAGGGAGGGAACCCGAAAGAGGGTTGGGAGAGAATTGTGTGTTGTTGTCTTTCTCTACAGCTTGAAATTTTTTTAAAATCCTGCATTTATGATCTTTTCAGAAACAGTGTCTGCCAGACATGGCGTTGAGTTAGCGAAGAAGCTGTGTCTGACCTTACTACCTTTGGACAAGTCACTTAATGTCGCTGAGATTCAGTTTTATCTTCTGTGAAACAGTTGTAGTGAGGTGCAGCCCTCAGAATTAGGCCTTCAGATTTAGGCCACCATGGGGACGTGACAAAGTCCACTGTGGGGAACGTGGCAGATGTCTAACAAATGCTTGGTAGTCTTCCTTTCTGTCCCCCACGGCTTGGGTTTCCTTTCTCAGGCCAGGAAAGTTGCTGTGGATGCTGCAGCTATTTAAGTCCACTGACCTTTCGGGCTAAGGCTCCAGGACACCTCTATCTCAGACTGGTGATGACGAAGGTTGCCGATGATGGAAGTTGCTGGGGGTGTGTCGGGAGGTGGGGCAGGGGTGGGGCTGTGCACGTGACCTACTGGCTCTCAGGCTCTGCAAATTTCTCTTGACAGAGAGGCCTGCCTGCCTGCAGATTGGTCATCTCAGAGAAGGTGGCAAGAGCAGGGCTTTTGGCTCCAAGTCACTTCCTCTCCTTGGCCTTTCTCTGATGCTGCTGGAGCTTTGGTTTCCTTCCTTGCCTCGGTTGCATCGAGCCCTGGCCGGTGGGTAAGAGAGCTTTGTCCAGGGAGCAGGGTGGTTGGCCTGGCAGGCCCTCCAGGGGACACCGTCTAGAGAAATTGGTAAGAACATTTCATTGTCGACGTAAGAGGCACTGTACTGTCAGGATGTCATTGTCCTGCCTGGTTCCTTCAAGTCCAGGGAAGGTTTGGGAGACTTCAACTCTCCACCATGATCTCCATCAGCCAAACTCACCGCCATCCCCATCATACAATCTAAACAAAGACAGGGAGCTTGCCCACTCCAGACGATAAACTCACTCCACAACACACAAACCCAACCCACTAGAAAATGCTTCCTAGAGTGAAGCTCAGCTTGCTCAAAGCCGAACACCTGAGATGGATTCTGCGAAGCTTTATGGAAATATTGTTATGGTATAAAAAGCAACTTATACAGGGCTCCATTTGGTCCTCATAACTTTAATTCATAGAAAGCTTTTACAAAGTGAGATGTATGATGGCTAACTTTTACGGGTCAGCTTGGCTGGGCCATGGTGCCTAGATATCGGTCAAACATTAGTGTGAATGTTTGTGCAGGTGTTTTTTTGGATGAGATTAACATTTAAATGGGTGGACTTAGAGTAAAGCAGTTTAACCCCCCTAATGTGGGTAGGTCTCACCCAATCAGTTGAAAGTCTTAGAACAAAAGATTTAGAACAAAGACTTAGAACAAAAGACTTGTTCCCCCTGAGCAAGAAGGAATTCTGCCTGCAGATTGCCTTTGGGATGCTGAAACTCTTCCCTAGGTCTCCAGCCATTGGCCCTATCCCCATCAGATTTCTGACTCACCAAGCCTCGACAATACATGAACCAATTCCTTAAAATTTCTCCTCTCTCTCTCTATATATATATATCTCCTACTGGTTCTGTTTCTTTGAAGAACCCTGACTAATATACAAAGTATTTATGTTTATAATTTTGTCCAATGATCAAATAAAACCTAATTAGATGGTTTTATTAATATCTTACCCAAGTCAAAACAAAGAAGCATGCATTAAAAAAGCTAGAAAAAGTATATTAAATGTTGCAATTAAATAGTAGAACTATGGTTGATTTTCTTACATGTTCTAAATGTTTAATAATGGGAATGTATTACTTTATAATGAAAATATTAAAAATTAACTTTTTAATGGAAGTTTTATGACAACATAGCAAGACCCCCATTTCAAAAAAAAAAAAAGATGAAAAAACCGAGGTTTCAAGAAGTAATGTGGACCGGGTGTGGAGGCTCACGCCTGTAATTCTAGCACTCTGCGAGGCCGAGGCGGGTGGATTGTCTGAGCTCAGGAGTTCAAGACCAACCTGAGCAAGAGCGAGACCCCCATCTCTACTAAAAATAGAAAGAAATTATACGGCCAGCTAAAATATATATAGAAAAAATTAGCTGGGCATGGTGGCACATGCCTGTAGTCCCAGCTACTCGGGAGGCTGAGGCAGGAGGATCGCTTGAGCCCAGGAGTTTGAGGTTGCTGTGAGCTAGGCTGACGCCCCCCAGCACTCTAGCCTGGGCAACGGAGCAAGACTCTGTCTCAAATAAAATAAAATAAAATAAAGCAGTGGCTAAGAGCACAGACTCTGTGAAGGCAAACTATGTGGGTTCAAACACCAGCTCTGCCCCTTAGTGTCGGTGTGACCACAGGTTAGGGACTGTGACTGTTAGAATATCTACTTCATGGGGCTGGTGTAAAAAGTAAATGAATTCATGACATAAAAGCTAAAGTCATTGGAATATGCACTCTGTGTTTGCTTTTATAATCCCTAAACTAGCTGTGTGACTTGAGCAACTCACTTCTTCCTTCTGACCTTCAATTTTTTCTTTCTTTCTTTCTTTCTTTTTTTTTTTTTTTTTTGAGACAGTCTTACTCTGTTGCCTGGGCTAGAGTGAGTGCCGTGGCATCAGCCTAGCTCACAGCAACCTCAAACTCCTGGGCTTAAGCGATCCTCCTGCCTCAGCCTCCCGAGCAGCTGGGACTACAGGCATGCGCCACCATGCCCAGCTAATTTTTCTATTTTTTGTAGAGACAGGTTCTCACTGTTGCTCAGGCTGGTCTTGAACTTCTGAGCTGAAGCAGTCTTCTGGCCTCAGCATCCCAGAGTGCTAGGATTACAGGCGCGAGCCACCTCCACTGTGCCTGGCCATCAGTTTTCTCATTTATAAAGTAAGGGGGTTGAATTAGGTGACACAAGTTCCTTTCCAACTTTCAAGTTCTAGGCATCTGATCTCTTTTTAGTCATTGGAGAATATTCCAAGTTTCTATCAAGGGCTGGCTGTGTGAGCAGACAGCTGCCTGTGTAGTGTAATTTAAATGGTGGCGCATGCCTGTAGTCCCAGCTACTCTGGAGGCTGAGGTGGGAGGACCACTTGAGCCCAGGAGTTGGAGGCTGCAGTGAACTATGATCCTACCACTGCACCTCAGCCTGGGTGACAGCAAGACCCTGTCTCTAAAAAAGTTTTTTTTAAATAAAAATAACAATAAAAAAAATAAGTGGTCACATTGCCCTTGCCACTTGGCATCTACTGTTGTAATTTTGTCTTTGGATATTACAAATGTTTCGGTTTTTTTAAGACTGTCTAGTGAAGTTTATATTCTTTGGGAGACCCTAAAAGCAAAGAAGATTGAAGAATTCTAACAGCAATAAGCCCCCTGGAAGGCGGGGTGGCCATGGCGGGTCACAGTCTGGCCAGTAGGCCACATCCCTGTCCTCCCTGCCTCTCTGAGAGCTCCATTCCCCCACCCCCATCCCTACTGTCCCCCTCCCTCACCTGCTTTTCAAACAAATGTTCAGGGAGCTGCCTGGGCAGGTTCAAAACAAACAGCTGCCAAGAGCAATGCTCCCTCCCCCTGCAGCACTTGCTGCTGCTATAAGTAGAATGGGATCTATAGCCCCAAACACCAGGGTCAAGTTGCAGACACTCAACACTCGAGCATGCTGCCCTGCCACCCTGTGCTTTTGCTTAGGGGATCTTAGTGGGGTCTGAATGCCCAGGGGGCCCCTGGCTGTTCTTCACCATGCCCTGTGTCCCTGAAGGCTGTGGCTCTGTCTGGTGGCTGGCACATGCTCTGGGCCTTGTGATCACAGGGGAACTTGGAGTGGAGCCGCAGTTCCTTCCTATTTCCCAGTTAGGCTGGGTGGGACGCTCCTTCCCGGCATCTCTGTTCTGTCTGCGTTGAACGACACTCGGTGACTGCAGGCTTCGCAGAACACAGGTTTATTTTTCTCAGGTAATGAGAAGGCAAAGGTAGTTGCCAGGTCTGTGCAGCAGCACCCAGAT
Source organism: Lemur catta (assembly GCF_020740605.2). Classification (NCBI taxonomy): domain Eukaryota; kingdom Metazoa; phylum Chordata; class Mammalia; order Primates; family Lemuridae; genus Lemur; species Lemur catta. The sequence goes on along the minus strand of NC_059150.1, from coordinate 18,404,791 downwards.
GTCATTAATGTACCCAACTCTTTATATATCTTTGCTTCACCGTCCTTGGTAGGTGGCTCTTGTCCTCATCGTCTGAAGATGGCTTTTGCATCTCCCAGCATCATTTCTGTGTTCTAGGCAAGAAAAAGGGATGAATGGTGAAGGGCCAAAGACCAAACCGGCACGTCCAACTGAGATTGCTCCTTGAACAAGCTTTCCTAGAAGCAGCCTCTGCTTTAATCCCCTTGGCCAGAGCCCCCTCGCCTGGTTGCCCCTACATGCAAATGAGGCTGAGGGTTTTGACAGGGACTTTGCCACCAAGCATCAAGTCAGGGTTCTCTTAGTGAAAGGGAAAGGAAAAATGGATATTTTGTAGGTAGTTAGTCCTGTCTGCTATAACTGGGACTCTTTCCACTGCACCCCCAACCAAGTTCACAAATATTTCCAAGCCCTGACTCTTCCATGGTAGAAGAGTCATGGCGTTACCAATGCTCTCTCTATGCTTGGGTAGTGGAGCATAGTGGTTAAGCGTTTAGACTCTGGAGTCAGAGACATATGTATTCAAATTCCTATTCTACCACCCAGTAGCTTTGTGGGCTTGGTCAAGGCACTCAGGTCTCAGTTTTCACACCTGTAAAATGGGGATAATAATTGTTCCTACCTCCTAGGGTTATGGTCAGGATTAAAAGACTTAATAAATACAAAGCCCGCGGTACATGATAGGAATTCAACAAAAATGTTAGCTATTATTATTCCATTGCCGTACAGATCACACTGAATTATATTTTAACACGGCTCATTTAAAGGATTGTGAGATCTTTGAGCCAGGATGCTTCCTCCTCCTCCACTTTTACATACTGAAAGCAACTATTTTAACTACACAAGTGATACATAAATTCACTTGTCTTGTAAAAATGTAAAACATTACAGAGAAGGCTAAAGTTCCCTTTGATAATCCTACCCCTTCAACTACCCCTTTTCCCAATCCCTGGAAGTAAACATTATTATTCATTTATTGTTTTTCCTTCGGACCTTTTCCTATACATTTCCTATACATATATATGTACCCATGGAAAATATGAAGTTTTAAAATGTTACTTGTATCATATTGTATAGATCATCCTTCAACTTCCTTTTTGAAAAATTCAACCATATATCTTAGTAGTCTATTTTTTTAATTATAATAGATGTCACTTTCCCAAGTTTTCTTTACTTCTTCTTAGTATTTCCTAGTATGGATATATAATCGTATAGTTTATTTAGCCAATCCCCTATTAATTGACATATAGATTATTTTTAACTTATGCTATTGCAAAATAATGTTGCAAAGATTATCCATATCCATATGCATATGTTGCACATGTAGATACCATAAAATGAAATTTCTGGATTTTAGAATGTGAGCACTTTTTCTTTTTTGCTAAGGTGTAGCCCTCAGAAGAATGTAAGCATTTAAAATCTTTAAAGAGGTTGCCAAATAATCCTCCCCTTTCCCCAAGAGATAGCTGTATTTAAGAATGTGTTTTTTTTTTTTAATCTTTAACTCAGGGCTACCTTTGGGCCCAGCGCAGTCTAAGCTCAATAAATGTTTGCTAACTTGTACACCCCACCAAGATTTCTTTTTTTTTTTTGTAAGAGATGAGGTCTCACTCTGTCACCCAAGCTGAACCCCTAGGCTCAAGCGATCCCTCTGCCTCAGCCTCTTAAGTAGCTGGGCCCACAGTAGGAGCCACTGCACTGGGCTCCCCACTGAGATTTTGTCTGGAGATTCATCAGGGAATTTGCTACAGCCCTGAAGCCTCCTTAGATTATTTTCTGTGTTAGAAAATTCTTTCTGTTGAGTCCAGTGCTGTCTCCCTTTAACATTATACTTTGGTCCTTTTCTACGCATTAGAATCAGGGAGAACAAATCTAATTTCTGGTTCACATGATGTGCCCAGCTTGGAACAGACTGAAATTCCTACCTCCTCCCCCACCACCCTCGTTTTTTTAATTTTTCAGGGTTTTTGTGAAGATAAATGAGATAATCTTTGTGAAAGCAGTATGACTTCTTTTCAAGGCTGGAATGTAAGTATAGCAACAGTATGTTCCTAATATTTTAGGACAGATTAGTTTCTGTGTGATGAACTTTTATTCATTTTAAGTGTTTGAATATGTAATAAGTTCATAGAGTTAAAGAATTTAAAAATGCAAAAAGGTATACATTGAAAAGTTTTGCTCTCACACTTACTCCTCATCCTTTCAGTTCCCAACTCCTTTATCCATGCCCCAGGTAACTGCTTTTGTTAATTTCTCAGGTGTCATTCAAGAGTTTCTTTCTTTCTTTCTTCTTTTTTTTTTTTTGAGACAGAGTCTCACTCTGTTGCCTGGGCTAGAGTACTGTGGCGTCAGCCTCGCTCACAGCAACCTCACACTCCTGGACTCAAGCAATCTTCTGCCTCAGCCTCCCGAGTAGCTGGGACTACAGGCATGCACCACCATGCCCGGCTAATTTTTCTATGTATATTTTAACTGTCCATATAATTTCTTTCTATTTTTAGTAGAGATGGGGGTCTCGCTCTTGCTCAGGCTGGTCTCAAACTCCTGAGCTCAAACAATCCGCCCGCCTCGGCCTCCCAGAGTGCTAGGATTACAGAGTGAGCCACCGTGCCTGGCCCAAGAATTTCTTTATTCAAGCCCTGGCATGTATGAACATACATTTTTATGCCTCTCCACTGAGCCCTACCACTATTCTGCTCCTCTTCCATTCTGCTTTTCTTTCAATTCGCATTATTTCTCAAAGATAGTTCCATACAAGCCTAGAGAACTTCCCTATTATGGTTTTTTACTTTTTTATTATGCGAAATTTGAAAGTATATAGGAAAATTTTAACCTCCAGGTAACCTCCACCCAGCTTCAACAATTATTGATAATTTGCCAATTTTAAAGTCTATTTTTCTACTTTTACAACTTTTGTTGTAGTGTCAGTGCAAATTCCTGACAGCATATCATTCCATCAATAAATATTCCCATATAATCTTTCTTTATTATTTTTAATATATATACAGTTACTGTGATATAAAGATATGTACCATAATTCACTTTACCACTCCTCCATTGATGGGTGTTTATTTCCATGGTATAATTCTTTTTAATAAATGGGATTTGCTATATGTGTGTGTGTATATATAGATAAAGATATAAATATAGATACATACATATACATACGTGGAATTTTTTTACTATTTAAAAATCCGATATAAATAAATTTATTAACCAGAAAAGCAAACCATGGTTCATACAATCTAATCACTGCAGGCAGAACGCGAGTTGTACTGCGAAGGCTGTGATTTGGGAGGCAATGGCAGCCCCTTTCCTTCTGTCCTTCTCAAATCGCTGTAGGAGATTTTATTTTATTTTATTTTACTTTATTTTTTAAGCCAATCAAATTTAGCAGTGGGGGGTTGTATTTTCTTTAAGGAGATTTAATTTTAAATACCTGCCTATATTAACATTCTTCTCACATTTTCATGGCTAAGAGAGCTACTGATTTTCTGAATCTACCATTTCTCTTTCCTTTGCAAGGCATTCCTCAACTTATCTGGACTTCATTCCAAGAGTTCTCAACCTCAGCCTATTGGCTTATTGGGCTGGGTAATTCTTGGCTCTGGGAGGCTGCCCTGTGCATTGTAGGATGTTCAGCAGCATCCTTGGTCTCTACTCACTAGATGCCAGTAGTACTCCCCTCCCCCTACCTTCCTTTTATCTATCAAAGTGTCTGCAGTCATGGCCAAATGTCCCCTAGGAAGCAATCTTCTCACCTTGAGAACTACTGCTGCAGACAGCAAAAGGAGGAAAAATATTAATAGAAACACCTTGTGGTCTACTAGCTGATATCCAAACAGGAAGAACAGTTACACTGAATTATGGTTCTGTTATATTTTCCATTCCGGAGCCAACTGCTTATTTGTTTATGAAACCAAGAAGCTCTAAATTATTGAAAAAAGTCTGAGAATAGAGGTGGACACAGAAGGATAAAGGATGAATTTGTTAGTTCCTCTTTCTAGCTAATGACCTTAGTTGGTTGGTATGTCTCAGCAGTGACATATCTCAAGTACTGTTTGTATTGTTACCTTTGATAAACCATATTTTGTGCATGCATTTTGTGAGTCAGTGACTTGTTTTCCACTAAATGTCTCAATGCTAACTTTATGAAGTTGAAACATTTTTTTATATGTGATGAATTTATATCCAAGTCTTGATTAATTTCTGTGTCAGAAGTTCTGTTTGCATTTCACTGGTTCTCAGAATGTGTGTTCAATTGGCTTTGGATAAAAAAGTGGAAGAGGAGTATGAAGGAGCGGGCTTTGTCCTTTTTTCTGAGAAACAACTTGTTCTTTGCTGAGGGAAGAGTGGAACAGAATTTTCCCAGCCTAGAATATGAACATGTTGTCAGATGCCTAGAAATCCTGCTAGCTGTCAAGGACCAGTTCACTTGCCTACTCTTGTATGAGGTTCCTGAACCTGTTAAACTAAAAAAGTCTGTCTTATTCTTTCTCTTCTGATAATGCTTTTAAACCCTGCCTGATATCATGGTCAAGTGGGGACACACGTCCCCCTTTAACCTGGTCCCTCCATTTGGCTGTGAACACTTATGAGTATGAACTCATTTATATGTATCCCTGTAATCTCCGTACCCATGATAGTACTTGGCACATACCATTAGCAATTATGCTAAATAAATGTCAGTTTAATTTGGACTGGTTAAATAATTGAACCTCTTCCTTTCAAACCTTATGACTGCTTTAGAAGTATTTATTGCTTATTCCTTTTGGAGTTTATGCCTTTTGGAATATTCCTTCTATGCTCAAAGATCAGCATTGCTGTATTATATTCAGTAAAATATGAATTTCATCATCATCATCATCGCTATTAATAAGTCCCTCTTACGTGCCAGACACTTTACACATAACATTATTCACTATTTCGCAGTTACATTGCAAAGTGGGCATTCATATACCCATTTCTCAGATGAATCAGAAAGCTGATGCTCAGAGAGGTTGAGTAACTTGCCCAAGGTCACTCGACTAATAAACAGGCAAACTAGAATGCAAAATCAGATCTCTGATTTCTAAATAGCTGCTCTTTCCACTGTGTCATTCCACCGTGCCAAACAGGAGAGTTTTGGGGGAAGTTCCAATGTGGAGTAAAAGCTTTGGTCAAAGACGTTCTTACTGTCTCCCAAACAGGGCAGTCAACACCTTGGTGGTCCCTCAGATTTCTTCTTCACAGGAGAGAGTGCTTTACCTGTCAGGGTTGGAAGGACGTGCCTGGACGATTACTTTGCAGTGATACAGGGACCTACTCAAAGGGTCAGCCGGGCTAGTGAGAACCCTCTGGCATGGTCCAACCTCATTTCTTCCTTCATTTCTTCCTGTCCCATAGGTCACAGCTCTGGCATTGTGCAAGGACAGACCCAAACCGTTTGGGAGGGAGCAGGTGGGGCAAAGTCAGCGGGAACAATGGAGTGGGACAAGCCCGCAGGACATCAAAGCCCTGACCAGGCCTTTTTCATGCCGACTGCTGGGTGAGCTCTTGAGCAATTCTTTTTGTAGTTTTTTCTACTCTTGCTTTTGGTCTGTATTGGATAGGGTGACTTTGTAACTTATTGTCCAAACTAAGACAATTTTGAGAAGACATTATTAATGATTACCCTGGGATATCAGGTGCCAACCAGAACTCTCCTGGAGAAACTAGGAAGGATCTCCTTCCTTTGGAAGTCCTATTTCCACGTCATCTCAGAAGCCCAGAGGGGGAATGTCTCTGACACCCTTGAACCCAGAGCCCTGCATAGGCTGGCTGGAAGACCTCACGATGCAGTAAAAATTGATGGGGTCTTTCCCAAGCTGGATAAACTTGGATAAGCCATGCAACCTCACCGAATTCAGTTTCCTCATCTATAAAGTGGGTGCAATGCTGTTTGTCTCAGGGGGCAGGTAAGGAGCAAATAGGATATCTCATGCACCATGGCCAGTGCATAATAGTCCCTTTCTCAGCTGGACTGGGGACTCAGCAACTACTGGGGGTGATGGAAACCACTGGGTATTTGGCCCAGCTTCAGGAAAACTCTGGAAACCCTGAGAGAAGATTTGAGTTTTATCTTCCTATGATTTGAAGATTTTTGGCCTACTCTTAGTTGATCAACATGGAGCCCACTCATTTTGACTGGCCAAGGAATACCCATCCACTAGCTGGGAATAAGGGGTGGGGGGAAGAAGAGAAGACAGGGCTTCAAGATGTGCTTCTTGCACTGCTGGAGGTGGGGGTGGGGAGGAAGAACCGATGTGGTCCTGCTCATGCAAGCTGGGGACACATGGACGCTAACCTGGGCTGCTGTGTTTGCGGTTTCCACCCGAACACAAAGGAACTGAAGGAAAGTGCCAAGCACCCTAAGCTTAGCTTAAAAAGCCCTCAATTTTTACCTTTCTTGGCCCTGGCAGTAAGCTTGCACTTCCTGATTGGACAATGATCCTTCAAGTATCCAAGCTCAGGGAACAATTTCTAAGACTCATTAGAGTTTAGGAAAAGATGTTTGGTGCAAGGCCCCCTTCTACAATGGCCTCCACCTTAGGCTTCCTTGTCTTGAGAGAAGGGGAGGAGGGGACCCTGTCCGCTGAGATTTACTAGGTTTGCTCTCAAGGTAAGACTGCTGAGCCCTGTGCTTAATTGGTCAGTCCCGACTCCATTAGTTGTGCTGGAACAGCTAGAAGAGGAGCAATGCGACAGTCTGTTCCCTGAGACTAAGCTGGGAACACCAAGTAAATAACTGCCCCAAAAGCCATCCGAAGTGGCAAGGACACAACTGACTCAGGTTACAGGCCTTTCTGAGAGCCCAGCACACCAGGCCCTGCTGGGGCCAGCAGGGGGACTGACTGTCATGCAAAGCAGCACAGTCTCATCTTCTCCCCTACCTTTGAACCCCTTCTTGGCAGACCTGCAGTTGCCTTTCTATCTTCAGCCCTGCTGGCTCTCTCTGCCATTCTGGTGGGAGAGGGGCTGATGTGCTGAAATACTAGAAGGCACATGGCGGAGTGCTATTTCTGGCTTGCACTGAACTCAGAAGTCCTAGAAAGAATGCTTCTGACACTGCTTGCTGTCTGAGAATCCGCAAGGCTAAGTTAAACTAAACCCTGCTCGGCTCTGTGCTCAGTCAGACCAAGAGGCTTGCCAATCACGGCTTCCAGAGGAGCTGGGGCATAAGGGTGAGGGAGGTGGGTGAATGGCATGGAAAAAGCCCCTCCATGGTTGGCTCAAAGCAAACCACACCCTCGGCTGCTTCCTTTATTATTCATTCGTGCGTGTATCAAGCAGCTATATTTGTCAGACGTCATTCCAGGTGCTTGGTATACGTGAGAGGGCAAAACAGACTTAACGTTCTTGCCTTCATGGGCTTTACATTCTAAAAAGGGAAAGTTAGATAATAAAAAATAAGCATAACAAATAAGTAAAATGTTTAACATGTTAGGAAGTGTTAAATGCTAAGGAAATGGCTGGGCGCGGTGGCCCACGCCTGTAATCCTAGCACTCTGGGAGGCCGAGGCGGGTGGATCGCTCGAGGTCATGAGTTCAAGATCAGTCTGAGCAAGAGCGAGACCCCGTCTCTACAAAATAGAAAGAAATTATCTGGCCAACTAAAAATATATAGAAAAAATTAGCCGGGCATGGTGGCGCATGACTGTAGTCCCAGCTACTCGGGAGGCTGAGGCAGGAGGATCGCTTAAGCCCAGGAGTTTGAGGTTGCTGTGAGCTAGGCTGACGCCACAGCACTCACTCTAGCCCGGGCAACAGAGCAAGACTCTGTCTCAAAAAAAAAAAAAAAAAAAAAATGCTAAGGAAACAAGAAAAAGTAGAGCAAAGGGGGTCCCGAGTGCTGGGTGGGGAGGTTGCGGTTTTAGGTAGGATGGTCGGACTAGACATCATGGACAGAGAGAGATCTGCAAAGAAGCGAGGGAAGCAGTTAACTCAGCCATGTGCATGTCTGGGTGAAGAGTGACCAAGGTGGGGAAGACTGCTAGAGCAAGGGCCCAGGGAGGGGAAGAGGCCTGGCATGTTCAAGGGATGGCAAGGGAGCCAGTGTAGCTGGGGTGGAGAGAACAAAGAGGAAGAGGAGAAGGGGCAGAGAAGTGCCAGGCACCAGGGAGGCGCTCACCCTACCATGCCCTGTAAGCCTTTGCTAGGACTTTGGCTTTTGCTTTGAGTGAAATGGGGACTCGTGAACGGGGAAGGGGCATGATCTGACACCTTTTAAAAGGATCTCTCTAGAAAGGTGGCAGCAGCAATGGCTGCCTAGTTTTTGCATTCTGAACACTCACATAAAAACAGAGAAACTAGAATGAAAACCACAAACCTTTAGACAATATTGAGCTTGAAACCAGGCAACGAGGTCTCCTTATGAACCCCCAAGTAGAAGGGTGGGAACAGATCACCCGAAGCGACAAGACTGGGATCAGTATCCGGGCAGAGGAGAGTGGTGGGGCAGCTGGTGGGCCGTGCAGTTGCAACGGGCATTCCCCGGAGAGTGCAGGAGGCTGGTGTGAGAGGAGCCTCTATTGGCAAGGCCCCTGGCAAGGCCTGGGGGGGCTGGAGCATGCCCGCCCTAGGAATATTCTGGATACCACCCTATGTGAGGAGGAATTGCTGGGAATGGGTTCCAGATTGAACAAAACAGAATAGAGACACGGAAAGAAAGGATCAGAGCAAACAGTGGAAAAGAGTAGAACCAGGAAATCTCAGAAAGAAGCCCATGGGCTTTTGTTTTGTTTTGTTTTGTTTTAAAATAAGACACAAAAACAACAGAGGAGGAAGCTCTGTGAAATCAGAGAAGCTACCTGAATCAAGGCTCCTTCTAACGGTTATAGAAAACTTAATTCCCATAAAAATGAGCTACAGAAAAGTATCAAATTCAAATCCAAACAAGAGTTTTAGAAGAAAAACAAGAATAATAATAACATCGCCATAGATTATGAAATCATACCAGGAAGAAAAACTCACAAAAACCAAAATAAGAAGAAAACCTGATTAAAATTGTAGTATTCTTTTTTAAAAAGGAAATAAAAGACACGAAGAAAATGTCTTAAATCAGAATTAAATAAAAATAAATCAGAATTAGATAAGCTCAGAAATTAGGTGACAAAATTCGGGAAATAGAAATAAAAGGGAAAAAAATCAAAATAAAGATCAAACTAGAATGAATACAAAACCAAATAAACACAACAAATAATAGCTTAATGGAAATAGAAGGTAAAAGACAGAAAATTTTAAGAATCAAAAATTAATGAAGAAAAATTTAAAAGGACTTAAGAGGAAGTGACAAATATTTAAGATAAACAAAAAGATGTGGCATAAAGATAGTGAGTCTTGAAAAAGAAAACCAAAACAAGCAAACAGAATGAACTAAACCCAATAACTCAAGAAAACTTTCCTAAATTGCATAAAAAAAGAAAAAAGATTTAAACTACATATCACAAGAGCCTATAATATGCTTGAGAATAAATATATATTAGTATAATTCTTAAGAGTTTAAAAAAAATAAAGCAATTCATTGGGCATCTCAGTAAAAAGAGCATGTTCCTTGTAAAGGGGAAAAAATCAGTATATCATTAGACTTTTCAACATCAATGCTTTGTGAACAAATGGAGTAACATATTTAAAGCACTCAAGGAAAGAAAATATGAACTGAAGATTTTTAAATCCAGCAAAACTTACCTTAAAACAAGAAGGACACTGACACATTTATCAACATGCAAGAGCTCCAGGGACATTGCCCCATGATCCCTTCCAAAGGAATTTACTAGACAATGTGCTTCAGATAACCAAAAAGATTTGGAATCGATAAGCATTGGGACTATTGGTGATTATTATTAATATAATCACAATTAGTGGTGGTAGTATTGGTATGGCTATTCTGAGACTGTTGTATTTATAATGTATGAAAAAGCAAATGAGTAATTGTAGAATATTCTAGTTTATTATCCTTAGGTTCTTGAGAAACAGGATTTTCAGAATTTGAATTAGAAATACCAGTCCTGAATCTGAACTAGAAATATCATTGTGAACTTGTGAGGCATTTTATCTTCACATATGTATATTTCCCCCCAGTCCACTGTCGACTAAAATTGGCCAAGAAACCCTCCAGGTCTGGGCCACAAAATGTTCCAGATGAGCCCGGAACACATTTTCATACCACACAGTGAAAAAGTCATCAAAGATTATATATTCGTTTCCTAGGGTTGCCATAACGAAGTGCTACAAACTGGGGTGTTTAAAAGGAAAGAGATTTATCCTCTCACAGTTTTGGGGGCTAGACGTTTGAAATCAAGGTGTTGGCAAGATTGGTTCCTTCCGGAAGCTCTGAAGAAGAATCTGTTTCATGCCTCTCTCCTAGCTTCCGGGGGTCACAGGCAATCCTTGGCACTGTTTGGCTTGTAGATATATCACTCTGAGGTCTGCCTCCATTGTCACACGGCATTCTCCCTGTGTGTCTGTGTGCCCAAATGTCCCTCATAATGCCAGTCACGTTGGATTCAGGGCCCACCTGAATCCAATATGATGTCATCTTAATTTGATTACAAATTAGAGTAGGCAAAGACTCCATTTCCAAATAAGATCACGTTCATAGGCTCCAGGTGGACATGAGTCTTGGGGGAATCCTAGTCAACTTAGTACAGACTACTAGAGTCATGGCAAAAGAACTGAAGAACCTCGCCCAGGTCATCTCTTCTGGGCAGCATTCCATGGCGCTGGTTTATCTGATAGATGATGTCTAAGCAGTTAGTGTTGGTAACGGTTTCATAGGAGCTATTTAGACATGGTCAACACTTAGATTTTCACAAATGTATTTTAAGCCCTGACTTAGGGAAAACAGGGAAACATTTGGCACTCAGCAGAAGCAGTGGGAACCTCATAGCCAAAGCAGGAAGCTTAATTCTCTGCCAAACAAAAGACCTTTCTACCCTGAGAATAAGCTCCTGCTGAAGCCCTTGCTGGCGGCAGAAGTATTTGCTCTGATTGGACCCTTCCCCATACCCCCCTCGGTTTCTCGTAGCCTCCGTAGTTGAACTTACTTATTGAAGGGCTTGCAGTCGCACCTAAGCCACTGAGCATGGAGAAAGCCCCCTAGGGTGAAGGAGAAAGGGGCATGCAGTCCCACTTTGAAGGATTTTTCACAATGGAGCTCAGAGTCCTGAGTTTTGGATCAGCTTATTAACATGGCAGGTCTGGGTCCAGGATTCGAAGTCATGGGTGTGAGAGAATTCATTGCCCCCCATAATCTCTGCATCACCCCACTACCCCTCGCAGAGAAGGGAGAGTAGAGGCATTTGGTGATAGAAAAATTGCCAGTATTTTCTTCGCTCCCTCTTTGGCGTCCAGCGTCAGTTCTCTCAGCCACACTACATATGGCGCTCGCTCCTCCGCACCTGTCGGCCCTGACAGACCCTCCTGTGGCGAGCTCAGAGCCCAGAGCTGGGAGTAGTGGATGCTCCCATTCCAGCCCCAGCCTCATGCTAGGCACACAATCGATTTTTAGTCCCCAAAAGTTATCTTTGGCCTCTGAGACAAAAAAAAAAAAAAAAAAAAATTACACAGGAGAAAAGAGTGTCAGGATATTTGTCCCCAAGAGGTCACTGATGTATTTAAGTCACAAGATTTTCAGTGATGGCTTCTCTTCTTCCTCCTTGCTCCCAGGAGATGCCCAAGAGGCAGGCGTGGAACAATCTTTTTACATGATAGGACTGTTATCTTGAGATACCTTTTGGCCCTCGAGTATCCTGGGACCCTCTGACATTATATGAATAGCTGATAAGTATGTCCCTTTTTTCCCCTGGAGAGTTTGGCTATAGCTTCTTATCAGATTCTTTTTTGTGTATATGAGACCAAAAAGCATCAATAAAAACAACAATAAAAACACCACCATTGTCCTTTTACTATCCCTACAAAATAAAACGTATTCTCCTTTTCCCTTTCTGCTACGTTCTCTCATAATTATCAGTTGTCATTTCTGACTACTAAAAAAAAAACCCCAAAACTAATAAATTTAAAACATTTGTCCGGGGCAGTAGAGTATCCAAAGTGCTCCATTCCTTTCACAGAGATGCTATGAGGTTAAGTACTCTGATCATCCCATTTCGCAGAGGAGGAAACTGAGGCTACGAGAGGCAGGTAGATGACCCAGGGTGGATCTAGAATTCTGACTTGAGTCTCTTTTCTTTTAAAGGTTATTCTTTTCTCACTCTATGCAGGGCTGAAATAGTACAACATGCTGTCTCTCCATTGGTACCAAGAGGCTGAGAAGTCGTGTTCACATAGAAAAAGCATCCATGAGAGCTCGGGTTTTGGTAGGAAAGGAGGGCTCATTTCATTCGTAGGCAACTTTCCTTTGGGCCATCTTGGTAGGGTATCGTGTGGGGGGCGCAGGGGGCTGCTTTTGCAGAAGCTATTGAAGGGCTGGGGGAAAAGACTCTTCCAAAGGTGGTGTCCCCTTTCCACCCTGTCCCTGGAATGTCTCCCCCAGTTGCCAGTCTCCTCTTTCTCACTGTAAAGGACCATGACTGAAGGGAGCTTTGCAGTGAGGCTCCAAGCGCTGCCCACTCACATATTTCCAGCCCACGGACTGTTTCCCTGTCCAACAAACGGCATCCAGTGTCACTGCGGTGCCATCTCTTTGGCAGTAACAATACTCTGAAGCCATATCGTAGACAGTCCAGAAGTTCACATTTTTATTAAATCCCTTACTCATTTGCCATCTGTGTTCTTTCTGAACCTGGCTTAATGCGTCCCAAGCTTTGGAGGAGAGGGTGCATGAGAATTGTGTTGTCCCAGTTTAAAGCTACAGTTCCATGTTCTCTTCAATCCATATCTGTAATCCCTGGGGATTCTGCCATGTCAGGCACCCCCTTAGTCACTGGGTCCACTGCGACTTCCTGGCACAGACGGACTCTGCCTCAGGGTCCCAGAGACCACCAGCTCCCATCCCCTCCCATCCCCTCCCACTGCCCCCAGCCTCGCCTGTTTCCCCCCCTGCCCCTGTAGCCTGAGCCTGATGTGTAAACATGTGGAATCTGCCTTGTTGTGTAAGTTTCCTGGTCCCTGAGCTGAGTGACTCAGCACTGAGGTGGTGCCCTGCTCTTTCCCAGCCTCGGGCAGCGTGCTGGCCAGCGCCAGGTCGGCAGCAAACTGGAATGGAAAACAAGGCCGGCTAATGGAGTCCAGCTGGGTAGACTTCGCTTCCCGGTGGTGTCCAGCGAGCCCAGCAAGCCCATGGGAACTGTCCCGGGGCTGCTGCAAACTAACTCAGGGGTGGAATTCTCCATCTCCCTTGCTCATTTCCTGTTTCTTCAGTGTTGGATGAAGGTCACAAAAGGTTCCTATTCAGCAACCCTTTGCTCTGTGGCTGCCACCTTCTGGGTCCCTGTTACAGACTGAATTTTCATGTCCCCCTAAAAGTCATATGTTGAAGCCCTAACTCCCAATGCGATGTTAGGAGGTGAGACCTTTCAGAGATGATTTGGTTCAGATAAAGTCACAAGGGTGAGGCCCCCATGATGGGATTAGTGCCCTTACAAAAGGCTGAGAGACACAGCTGAAGAGGAGGAGAGAGAGTGAGGAGGAGGCTGTCTGCAGGTCAGGAAGAGAGCCCTCACCAGTGTCCAACCATGCCGGCACCCGGATCTGGGACTTCTCACCTCCAGAGCTGTGGGAAATAAATGTCTGTTGTTCAAGCCACCCAGTCTATGATATGTTGTTATAGCAACTGAGTAGACTCAAACAGTCCCACTGACGTCATTCCTCACCTTTGGGCCCTAGCGAGGCTCACTCAGGAAGTAATGCTGGTGCAAGAGGATGTGCTCTTAGGTTTCCACTCCATCTGGACCCAGACTCTCTCTCCTCAGCTGACGTTTCCACCATGGGGTAGGAAATTGGTTGGGGCCACTGTCTAGAGAGAGGACAGACTTTGGCTAATTTTAGTCTCATTGCCCCACTGTCATTTCCCTTCCATGTGGGCAAGCCACTGTTTTTTCTTTTCTTTCCAGGACAGGGACAGGTGCTGGCATCTGCTGACTATTAGACCAGGAGCCAGAAGACCCTGGATTCCAGCACAGGTTCTGCCACTCACCAGGTGTTCAGGGTTAGGCAGCTCACTTTGTGCTGGCTCTTGCCCGTGGTGGGATATGGTGCCAAACATGGTGGCAGTGATCCCTGCCCTCACAGACCCTGTATTCCAGGGTGAGGAGACACGTGACAAGGAAACAGGTAAATAAGACAACCACTGACTGAGGAGTGCTCTCACGGAGATAAACAGAATGATGAAATAGGGAGTAACATGGAGGGCGGGGCAGAGGGTAACTTGGAGGAAATGATGTTTATTTAAAAGCCTCCTGCAAACTGAGAAGGTGCCAGCCCATCAACAAGGAAAGAGCTTTCCAGGCCGAGTTATGAGCTAACAGGTAAAAATGCTTGAAAAAGTATATAGTACAACACAAATACCAAGTTTAATCTAAATAAAACTCCCTTCATTTTTCCACGGTTTAATCCCCGTCTTTGATCAGAGGCCGGAGTTGGTACAATTGACTGGCATCTGGAAAGTGCTGTTAGTGACCATCAAGTCACACAGGAGGCCACACTAGGGCTCCTGATGGCAGGGGGTGGTGGACAGATGAATGGACTAAGAGTTCTGTTCTCTTTGAGGACATGACAATCCGATCCATACAGAGAAACTCTTTTCCTTTCACAGCTCCATGTCCCAAATGCTTTAGTCCTTTGTCACCCTTCTTTCAACATTCAGCTGGCACTTATAGAGCACCTGGCAGGAGACAGGGATCCTCCCCTCTTCCAAGCAGGAACTCAGGAGGTGACACTCCCCGTGTTCCAGGCCCCACTGAGGCCACTCTCCCAGCCTGTCTACATTTAGGACCCTGTTGGCTACAGGCCACTTTGCTTGCTATTTCGCTCTCTGGCTAGATCCTTTTGGGGAGCCAAGGGGGACATCTAGGCATGTTCTTTCTCTGTGGAGTGGTCACAGGGCACATCTCCCTCAGGGAATCCCAGGAGCAGAGCTCAGTGACTGACCAACAAGGTGAGCCCTGCTGATGCTCCCTGAGCACATTTCTTTAGAGCCACCGGAGAGCCACAGCACTGGGTTTCCAGTGTTGCCAAGCACAGCACCTGATCTGCAGTTTTATATCTCTTAATTGTCCCCCTTCAGCTCTGATGTTCTATAGCTGTGTGACTTCAGGGGAACAGTGATTTTCAGACTTGAACCAGTGTCAGGATTCCTTAAGAGCTTGTGAAAATGCACATTCTTGAACCTACTGGATCAGTAGCTCATCGGGTGGAGGACGTAGGCGTTTGCATCTCCCCAGCCATCTGGCTTATTCCTACCCCTTAGTCCTCCCTCTGGTCCTCTGACAGCCCCAGGCCCTTTCTCATGTAAGAGACTTTGACATTGCTGTCCCTGCCATCTGGATGTTCTTTCCCTGGGTCCTTAAGAGGATGATTCTCATTCTTCAGGTTTCAGCTCAGGGTCACCTCCTCAGAGAAGCCTTCTCTGACTTCTCGATTGAAATGTCCTCTCTCAGCCGGGCGTGGTGGCTCACGCCTGTAATCCTAGCACTCTGGGAGGCCGAGGCGGGTGGATCACTCGAGGTCAGGAGTTTGAGACCAGCCTGACCAAGAGCGAGACCCCGTCTCTACTAAAAATAGAAAGAAATTATCTGGCCAACTAAAAATCTATATAAAAAAAATTAGCCGGGCATGGTGGCACATGCTTGTAGTCCCAGCTACTTGGGAGGCTGAGGCAGGAGGATCGCTTGAGCCCAGGAGTCTGAGGTTGCTGTGAGCTAGGCTGTCGCCACGGCACTCACTCTAGCCTGGGCAACAAAGCGAGACTCTGTCTCAAAAAAAAAAAAAAAAGAAAGAAAGAAAAAAAAAAAGAAATGTCCTCTCTCTCGTTTATTTTGCCTACCACCCTAACTTTACGGATCTCGTTTATGAATTTACTTATTGTTTATTGTAAGTTCCTCTGGTTCAGAACCTTGTCTCTCTTGAACATGACTCGGGCCACAGCGTTCAGCAGATATTGGTAGAATGAATAAAGTGTAAAAGAGGAGTTCTGAAGGCCAGGTGTTCTTGAGCTTCAGCCTGTGACAGAATCACCTGGAAGGCTTTTAAAAACCAGCTTGCTCAACCTTCATTCCCAGAGTTTCTGATTCTGATCATCTGCAGCGGGGCATTTCTGACAAGTCCCCAGGTGCTACTGGTCCCCAGGGCGCACTTTGAGAGCCACCAGGCAGGATTAGCCCCAGCTGTGCCCGTGGAAGTGTGTGTGGTCGGTCAGGCAGAGGAGCCTGAGAGGAGGGAGCTCCCAGGAGGGAGCTCGGGTTGAGAGAGAGGAGCGGTCAAAGGTACCTGGGAAAACTCGGGGCTCCAGGACAGTGCAAAGACCTCTTCAATCTCAGAGATCTCGGGCTTCTGAGACAAAAGGCTCCTTTTCTGATGAGGAACTTGTGGTGGAAAAATAGATCCTTCCTTTTTAGCTGTCAGAATCAGAACAACTTAAAGAATGGTTCTTAGGCCCCCAGACTGAACATCCAACACATTCTTGAGTTGCGATGGTGATCTGTGTTTCTAAACAATCTGGTTTGGCCCGGCGCGGTGGCTCACGCCTGTAATCCTAGCACTCTGGGAGGCCGAGGCGGGAGGATCGCTCGAGGTCAGGAGTTCGAGACCAGCCTGAGCAAGAGCAAGACTCCCGTCTCTACTAAAAATAGAAAGAAATTATATGGACAACTAAAAACATATATTTAAAAAAAAAAAGTTAGCCGGGCATGGTGGCGCATGCCTGTAGTCCCAGCTGCTCGGGAGGCTGAGGCAGGAGGATTACTTGAGCCCAGGAGTTTGAGGTTGCTGTGAGCTAGGCTGACACCACGGCACTCTAGCCCAGGTGACAGAGTGAGACTCTGTCTCAAAAAACAAACAAACAAACAAAAAAAACAATCTGGCTTCCACAATTCCAAAAGATCTAAATCAGACTAAGTCAGAAAGCGGGAATAGGAGAGACTTTTATCTTCATCCGAAGACAGCTTTCCCCAGAGAGTATTCCGAAGAGTCTGGGTTCTATAAGTCGCACCATGACGAAACCATTCCACGGTCACATGAAGTTCAGAGGTGCGGAAAGCCACACCCCCTTCCTGGGGACCTGAGGTGCACACCTGAGGAGTTTTGCAGTCCAGTAAGTGGTTTAGGATTGTTAAAGCGCAGTCTGGGGAAAATGGGACCAAAGAGCATTTCTGCTCATGCCAGATACTCTGAGGCACATATTTAGCAAAGCACTGCCTCTGGTATCTTCTCTTCAAAGAGAGGGATTTTGTTTCGTTCTGGATGGACGCCTCATGTAGGCATGCCGGAATCCCCAGATAGGCAGTAGAGGAAGTGTCCAGAATGACCTTCCAGGTCTCTTTCCTTCCAGATGCGAAGCTGCCCCGAGGTGTGTGACATTGTTGCTGCCTGGGTGGGGACCTGGGGCTGGTCTTTCATGGGGCAGTTAGGGTGGGTGGAGGAGGAGGAGGAGGAAGCTCTGGGGGTATGTGATAGGCAGTCAGGAAAGAGACAGCCCGGGGAGCAGGGACTGGAATTTTCCTCTGGAAATCCTTTGGAACTGAAGCAGATTTGAATGTTGCACTCATGGTCATTGAGATCCCAGGGCTGAGTGACTTTTGTCTTCATTTTCCAGTAATGATGAACATTTCAGTAGTGACCCCAGGCAGTGTAGGGGTGGCCTGTCTGGCTGTGGTCATGGAAATGAGAAGGAAGCTCCTCCCCAGGCCCCTCAGCAAAACCTGCTTTTCACTTTTGATGTCGGTGGAAGGGGAGGGACACAAAAATATTCCTGTGTTGGCAAGGACTGTTCTGCCTTTCTTTTTTTTTTTTTTTTGGACAGTCTCTCTCTGTTGCCCGGGCTAGAGTGCCATGGCTTCAGTCGCTCACAGTAACTTCAAACTCCTGGGCTCAAGCAATCCTCCTGCCTCAGCCTCCCAAGTAGCTGGGACTACAGGCATGCGCTACCATGCCCAGCTAATTTTTTCTATATATTTTCAGTTGTCCAGCTAATTTCTTTCTATTTTTAGTAGAGACGGGGTCTCACTCTTGCTCAGGCTGGTCTTGAACTCCTGACCTTGAGCGATCGTCCGGCCTCAGCCTCCCAAAGTGCTAGGATTACAGGCATGAGCCACCACCCCTGGCCTGCCTTTTCTTAATTAAACACTTCTTGGCATCTTATTATATTCTTTTAGCAAAATATCCATTTTGGGCAAATGAACAATATTTTCATTAATCATCCTAGTGACGCTCCAGACCGTGGTGTTTTTAGATTAGGAAGCAGAGGCTGGGAGGCCAAGACATTTTTCTGGGGCAGGAGCAGGGAAGAATGGGTTGTCTTGTCTCCTAGCCCACTGGAGACCTCTGATGCCTCCAGGCAATCTGCTGGGCTCACACATTTCACACCGAATAAGCAAACTGGATGTGATAGCCAGGTGAGGTCAGAGTCACGGCTGAGGATAGAAAGGCTCTTATGCAGCCCCCGCCTCCACCAACCAACCAGCTTGAAAAGGAGTGGCTTTGTTTGTGTTTTTAATTTTGTTTATTTCTGAAGTCTTTTCTCTTTCCCTCCCTCCCTCCTTCCTCCCTAGGAGAATGGAAAGGATAACAAAGCATGACGACATTTGAGAGAGACCAGGGTAGAAAGCCATCGGAGGAGTCCCCGTCTGGCAGAAAGGAGAGAGCTTCCCTTTCCACTACACAGTACTCGCCATCAAATGTCAACACAAAGAGGGACTTCAGGGATTATCCTGGCCCGTCCCTCATAAGAAGGGGGAGGCCAGAGGTTAAGCTCCTGCACAGGACTCGTAATCATAGCTCTGCCTCTTCCCACGACTCCTGGCTGGAAGGGAGAGAATATTTATCATGTAATTTCCAGAGTTCTACCAGAGCTCTGCTGGGGTCTGTCTGAAGCTTGGCTTGACGGGGCACTTTTTGGAACCTTTAAGCTGGGACACCTTCTGGTGGCTCTATTTGTGGGCTGGCTGAGGTGGGGATGAGCTGACCTCAGCGTGCAAAGAAAGGCTGTTCATCTATCCTGAAACAGGCTTGATGCTCTTCTGAGCACTCAACCAAACTTTGTTTCGAATGTCTGAGGCCCCCATGATGGAGAAAGAGTGAAACTAAACAAGATGTGGAATAGCCCACCCGGTGAGAAGCCCCCGAACTCTGACATCCCCGGGAGCCCCTGTGTAACTCCAGCTCTCAGGTCTACCACTTCTGTGTTCCTCATGAGGTGATGGCTGAATTTAAATTCTGGGCTTCTTGGCCACGCCGTGAAAAAATTCTGTCCTATAAAGGATGGCCGCCATGTTGTTCAGGGTCTGTGGTTGCCTTCAAACCTACCCATCCAGTCCCTCCTTCAGGGAGGCTCTTCTGATCACACTTTCGGATCATTTGATGCTATGAAGCCACGGATGCAGAGTATGGCAATGTGTGCTCTGGGTACTTTACTCCTTATTCTTGTGACAGAGACATCTTCCGTTATATGGACTTTTTTCCTGGTTGGCAATATTATCAAGTATCAATTATTTGTTAATCATATTCTTAAAGTTAATATGTATTGACAGGAACTGGCTGTTAACTGGATGTGTGACTACACTGACAAAAATAATCTTTCAAGTGGCGTCAAGGGAAAGAGTGATGGGGAGGGCAGGAGGATGAAAGCAAGAAAAAGGAAGGGGGAGAGAGAGAGAAAGAGAGAGAGAGAGAGAGAGAGAGAGAAAGAGAGAGAGAAAGTTCTACAGGTTACAGAGTGTGTTGCTGTTGTGGTCTCTAAAATCTTGGCCAAGTCCTCATCTAATTACGTGTGTTGTTTTCTCTGGATGCTAAGTGACAACTTGAGCTAAGAGTTAGAAAGTGTAGGAAAGTGTATTTCCCCGAGTAGGGACACACATATGTGTTTTACAGCCTCGGAGTGAATCCTCAAGACAGGACTCACACCATGTAGGACACAACTTGACCCCTCCCTCAGTCACAGCCACTCAGAGGGCGGCCACCAGGAACCTGATGTTACTAAGGAAACAGGACCGTCAAATCCTAGCACTGGGACAATCTGGGAGGTCACCTCATCCTCCCTCCTACCTTCTAGCTCTCAGACAATGAGGGACTCTGGTGGGCAGGGGAGCTCCTGCCTCTGACTTTGTCCTAAATATCACAGAAGTGAGGAGGAGTTCCCAGCCACCAAGTTGCTATCCATCTATTGTTGTGTTTACATTTAAGAGACCCCAGTGCATGGATAAGACTGATTAATATTATCAAGAGTGCACAGGGCTGTGTCAGGCACCGTGCTGATGACTTGCAACATCTGACCTCATTTTCTGCAGCAGCCCTATGAGGTAGGTCGATGAAGATAGCAACACATAAAAAGGTGAATAATTCGCTCTAGACCACAGTTAGCATAGCTAGGGCTCAGACTCAAGTCTGCCTGATTTCACACCTCAGACTATTTTTTTTTTTTTTTTTGAGATAGAGTCTTACTCTGTCACCCTGAGTAGAGTGCAGTGGCTTCATCATAGCTCACTGCAACCTCAAATTCCTGGGCTCAAGTGATCTTCCTGCCTCAGCCTCCAGAGTAGCTGGGACTACAGGTGCATACCATCATGCCTGGTGAATTTTTCTATATTTAGTAGAGACAGAGCTATTGCTCTTGCTCAGGCGGGTCTTGAACTCCTGACCTCAAGCGATCCTCCTGCATCGGCCTCCCAGAGTGCTAGGATTATAAGCGTGAGCCACCAAGCCCGGCTAAAACTCTTAACTGGTACTATTCTGCTCCCTCATCTGCAAGAAAGCCTTGCTATTATAAAATAGCTCCCTTTATATGTTATATAATTGGTTTTGACTTAGAAGCCAAAAGGCATTTTCCTTAGAAGTAATAAGATGTTCATAATTAGAGTTGACAGATTTAGCAAATAAAAATACAGGGTACCCAGTACATTTAAATTTCAGATAGACAGCAAATAATTTTTTAGTTTGTGTGTCCCAAATATTTTTAGGATAATTATGCCCAAAATATTGCATGGGACATACTTAAAGCTATAAAAATTATTTTGTCTGAAATTTAAATTTATTGGACATCCTGTATCTTATCTGACATCCATATTCACAATGAATGAGACCAAGTTGGCCAGTTTGTCCCTCTGTAGGCCACTTAGCCTTGCTCTGTTTCATGGCTGAGCACTCTCTGCCAGAACTTCTTCATCTAAGGCCCCCATAAACCCCCTCAGTCCCATGGTGCCTCAGTGTCTATTTTCTTTTGTCAGGAGGTCTTTGCATATTCCAGATTCTACTCCTTTGTTGGTCATGTGTGTGGCAGATGTTGTCTCCAGTTTGTATGTTGCCTTTTCAACTTTCTTCATTGGGATCTTTTGATAGATGAATTTTCTTCACTTTAGGGTGGTCAAATGTACCAATTTTTTCCTTTCTAGTTAGTAATTTTTATGTCTTATTTAAGAAGATCTCTGTGAGTATAGAGGTGTGCTCTTTGATTTTATTTAAGTTATAATTTGTATATTTAAATCTTGAGTCCACCTAGTATTCATGTTTGTGTGCAATGTGTTGTGCGTTCCTTCATTTCATTTTTTTCCCCCTTAGAGATAACCCATTCTCCCAGCACCATTTAGGAGTGGTTCATCTTTCCTCAGTGATCGACAATTTTAATGTTTCTTTATGTGGCTGTTCCCACTACTAGACTAGGAACTCCTTTATCTCTATAGTACTAAAGGCTAGCACATAGAATTTGCCTTTTTGCTAAATGTTAGCATCCTTAGCAAATCATTGCTAAGTGATTGTTGAACTATGTTCTTAAGCCTCAGCGCCATTTTATGAAGTCTGTTAATGTAAGTTTCAGTAGGGGCTCAAGTATAAGATTTCAGCTCATATGAGGAAATTTATCTGAAGTAGCTATTTGATTTACTAAATGAGTTGGTGAGTCCCCTATCATTGGAATAATAATACTTCAATAATAAATCAATACCCACCTTTCACTGAGATTTGACCAAGGCCAGGCCAGGCCATGCCAGGCTTTACTGACATCATTTCTTTTCATCCTCACACAACACAGTTGGGAAGAAAATGTCAGCATCACTATTCACAGAGGAAGAGGCTATGGCTCATGGCAGTGACTCACCGGAGGTCACGCAAGTTCAGGCTGGGGCTATGAGCAGCTCTCTGATGACAACTCAGAAAACCCCTAACACAGAGTGGGCCTCATCGGTTGACTTAATTCTGCCTTCTGAACATCGCAAAGTGCTGAACCTGGATTCCTAGGAATAAGCCACAGCACTCCAGTTGGGATATTTCCACCCAGGACCTGCAGTCTGAATAGCTCAGAAGGACCACCGGCAAGAGCCTGTATGTAGAAGTTAGTAGGGCTTACAGTTTGGTTCAACTCAAAAAGAAGCTTTGTAAACTAGAGTTGTTTGAAGTGAAACCGCTCCTGGCAGTGATGCAAACTTCAGACCCTCCTTCCTCCACCTGGACTGTGCGGCATCTACCTGGCATTGGAACAGGTCCGGGCAGAGTAAGTCCCCACTCCCCACAGAGCTTATTTCCAGGTTTCTGTTCTCCTGTTGTCTTGAGATCCTCTTTTCTCTCAGAACCCCTGTATTTTGGGGTCTGGGTATTCAATAAGCATTTGGCGAGCTCCTCTTAGTTATCAGGTACTGTGCTAGGTGCCAGGCGTACAGACATGAATGAAACAGAGTCTATGCTCAGGATGGCCTACCGAGGACAGGGGCTTCATAACCGTGATTTCATTATAATCTGGTAGATGGTAAGGTGTGCACTGGCTCCTATGGAAGCCCAGAGGAAGGCCCTGGGCCTAACGTGAGGATTTCTGGAAAAGGTGCCGTATGAGTTGAATGTCTCTTGAAGGATGGGGGGAGAAGTGGGGCAGGCAAAGAAAAGCCTACTGCTGGGGTTAGGGGTGGTGGTGAACACTTGCCCCTCTGGGATCCAGGGGATACCCTTGAATCCTAGCGTAGACTCTTTCCCTATTGCTCAATTTCTTCTGGGGCTTTTCCCAGTCTTCTCCCTGGGTTTGGGAAGCCTTAGAGCTTCCCATTCTCTACAATTCTTACCTATTTTCAGAAAGTCACTTCTACCTTTAGACCTTTGGTTTCATTCTAATTATATGCAGGAGCCCAAAAGTCCATTGTTTCAAGGAAGATATTCAGAGATAGTAACTCAGGAAAAGAGTAAGCAGAGAAGGCTCCAAATTGAGCATCTGCAGGACCCACACTGAGCAGAGTAAGTAAACTGCGCTGCATGGACATCATCACTGGTGTCCTGGAAGTCCCTCGGTTGCCCAGCCACCATTTAGCTTCTCCCCAGGGGCAGCCAGATGTTGTGGAAAGAGCTTCCAAGCCAGACAGACCTGGTTTGAAATTTTAGCTCCACTTCCTAGCTTCTCAACCGCAGTTCCTTTCCTCTGAGTCTCAGTTTCATTATTTGTAAAACTGGTATGGAAACAACTGCCTTTGAGGCTTGCTCCAGGATTAAACAAGATAGCAAACGGAAAGGACTGCCAGGAGGCGTTCAATGTCACTTTCTTCCAGCTTTCTTTGTATGGAAAAAGTGATTAGAAGAAAAACACCTCAAGGCAACCAACACTCCCTTCCAAAGCATTAGAATAAATTGTTAGGAATTTTGCACTTCAAATCTTATTTGTGGCAAAGGTAAGCCTAGGGTTTTTCCTAGAATCAAAGAGCAGGTGGATTCTGGAGCCAATCGGACCTGAGGATCCTTTTCCAGCAAGCCCTGGAACAGATTGTCTGAGACATGAGTGTAGGCCACGATCCCGACACACCTCCCAAGGGAGATTCTGCGACCACCCTCATCCCTGATTCAGTGCCTTGCAGTCCTTCTATGGCTGAGAGTCCTTTCTGATGTCTTAGTTAAAGTCCCTCTTGTTCCAGCATAAACCATGCTCTCTTCTCATAGTGAGGGAGCAATGCTGTGAACCAGCCATTTCAACTACGTAGCAACGTCCTGTTGCACATAAAGTCCTGCCGCGGCTTCATTTGCCTGGTTCACAAGTTATTAAATATTATACTGCATTATGGAATGTTGGGCCTGGGCCAGAACTCTTAATTCACATGAGAAAATTGAGGCCCAGAGAGGCACAGTACCTGGCTATGATCCTACAGTTAGTCAGGGGCAAGAGCCGAGTTTGACCTCAAATTTTCTGAGTCCCAAATTTAGGGTTTTTTTTTTTTTTTCTGTTCTCTTTCACTGAGGGGTTCCTTTTACTGGTCATGTGTCCAGAGGTGACCCCGGGTCCCTCAGGAGTTTCCAAGAGCCCATTTCAGATGTTTTAGTCTGGGAGTCAAAGACCCTAGGTCCCAGTTCTTCAGAATTGCTCCTGTGGAGAAGACAATAACAGCAGAGCTCTTGTTTCTGTGCTGTTTAGGGATACCAGATGCCCCTGGTGAAGAAGAAATGTCCTTTGGAAACTGGGGCTTTTGCATGGGAAGATTCAATTTTTTATACATATATATATATGTATATATATAAATATATATATAAATTATGTAACAATAATATTTATTATATGTAATCAAATATAATTGAATATGTATAGGAGCCAAATCATTCATTTATTATTCATTCATTCAAAAAAAATTTTCGAGTGCTTCTTGTATGTAAGGCATTCTACTAGGCCCACGGAATTTAATAGAAATAAAATACACGCCTCCTACTCGCACAGCACTTACATTCTAGTGAGAGAGTTAAGTGATAAACAATAAACAAATAACACACAAAATATCACCTATGACAAACTGAAAGAAAAAACACTAGGCTCAGAACCACGGATCTGGCGAGATTTTGTATTTCTCTCTGGACTTCCTATTTGTATCTTTCTTCTGAGAAAATCAAGCTCCTCTAGAAACAGACTCCATTTAACTTTTCAGTTGTAATTTAAAGGTACACAGGTAACTCCTTAAGTCCTCTGATACTCCCACATTTTCATAGGGTTGTTTTGTCCGCCAGGCTATTGAGTAGGTTCACCCTTCTCTCCTCCTCGCCTCCCAAGCAGGCAGGACACTTCCAGGTTTCTAGAAATGAAATGCCAGTCTGTTTGGCCGAATCAGCACTGTGCTTTCCTGCCGCAGAATCTCCCTCCCTGTAGATTGCAGCTGCTGCTTGCGCGAGACTGAATGATCTGAAAGCCCCAGAAAGACAGACCCCCAAGAAGTACCAGTGAATTTTCAAGATCTGTGAATAATCAACTAGGGTATTGTTCAGAATTTTATCTGAGATTAAGCTTTTGAGGATTGCTGAGTGGCTTTTTCGTATGTGCCTATCTGTTGTTGACAAATGCAAGTGATTTACAACCCCCCATCTCCAATCTGTAAGAAAGTCACTGAATAATGCGGCCCTGGGCAGCTAGAATTGTGTCTATTTTGAATTGGTATTGTTCCAAATTTACCTGTGGTGGTGGTCAGTAAAAAGGGGTGACCTGTTGAAAATCTTACAACTCAATGGCAAAGCTGAAATTCAAATTCAAGACACCTGATTTCTAGATCGCTGCTGTCCAGGCACGAGATTAGAGCCCACAGCCGGACTCAGGTTACATATGGCGCGTGCATACAATATTATCACAATGCTGTGGCGCTCCAGCTGATTAGAATTTTCTGTCCTTACTAATTCTTAGAAAAGTGTCCCGGCATCGACTAAAAGGACAGTTCTGATTTAGAAAAAAGCAGACCCTTTGAATTCAATATGAGGGTGTGGTTATGACACCTTGGAGCAAAACCACAAATAAATGAAACTTAAAAAAACAAACAAAAAAAAAGCTGTGGCCATGAACACCACGACGGATTAACCTTGAAAGGGAACTGTGTAAGGTTAACAAGGAGGTACAGACTCCCAGGCTAGTAGCTGAAGCCTTGATGGTTGTCCAAAGGCTGTCTAAATTGGTTTTTAAATTCAGCTATTGACATCTCTTTTCCATAACCTTTCTTCCTACATCCATCCTTCACTTGGTTTCTCCCTCGCGTCCATTCATATCTTGGGTTTGGTGAAGAGGTACCATCCACTTCCCCTGAGAGTCTCTTTGGGGCTAGGCTTTAGGTCATGGGCCCCTAGTGCTCACACTGTGTGCCCTGGGAAGTCCCCAGTGAAGGCATGGGGAAGTGTCAGAAAGGAAATGGGCCTGAACTGGAGAGAAAGTCAGGCTGCCTTCCCAGGGAGCCACTGAGTGTTTATGGAGAGCCGGGCTCAGGATTTACACCCATTGCGGGGAAGGTTTTGTGGTCCAGGCTGTTTTGCTTTAGGCTATGTCTATCTTCTGAGTCCATGTAGCATTGGTTCCTGGCCTAGGCAGGGACGATCTTGCAGTAGGAGAGATTGCAAACCAAGCCAAACAGGGGACTTTTCTTCCTTCAGAGTTACTGTGATTCAGCCAATTCCAAGATTTGAGCTCAGCCTTATTGATTCAGTTCTAGGAAATGCCATCTCTTAGGAGTACTTATTTCTGGGCAGCAAAAGTGCTATTAATTCTATTTTAGTGTACTTGCAGTGTGGCCGGGCTCTCGTTACCCCTCACCCCTGGTGCAGGGAGAAGGGGAAGGGATCAGACATTTGCTGCCAGTAAATCCACCCTCTTTTTGTGTGTCTGCCTGTTGCCCCAGCTCATGGTCACACCCTCACCCCACACGTACACACCACATCTCTGCCTTAGTTTTCAAGCCATTACACAATTCAAATGCTTACGCGAACTTTCATATACAGTCTAGTCTTTGTGTCAAGTGTTCACAGAGCCCAACATTTGCCTAGAGTAAACAAGAAAGTCTTATTAGGAAATTCATTCCTGGGGATCTTATGTCTTAAGCTGGACCGGTGCCTTTTGTTGTTGCAGTTGTTTTTATAACGACATGCACACAGGCTTGCCTTTCTGACTCCTTATTTTGAATGCATTGCTGGTCGGCACCCCCCCCTAGAATAAATTTCTACCCTTTCAATCAGTGGGACAAATTCACATGCCGATTTAGGCTGATTCACCTGTTCAGTGCTGTGAGTGATTTGAATAGGGCCACCTCCTCCTCAGCACTTCTTTGGCCCCAATTCTTAGGAACACTCTTCTCAGGAATATGGTCCTGGCAAGGGAGCTTGCAAATTCCTTGCGGATTTCAGGAGTATATAATCTCAGGCAGAAAGAGAGGAGAGAGGCATCTGCTGGCTTGAAATTCCATGTAGACAGGGACCCAGCTCTCAAAGCCATGTATCCGCCCTTATCTCTCACCTGACCTTCATACATATGTCTTAAACTACCTGCGAAACTTCCACTGGATGAATTTAACCCCTAAACCAGTTCTCCTGGTATTCCTATCCTAGGGACTGACACTAGCTAGACTTCTGCTCCCTGTCACATCATTCGTCCAGTGGAAATGTATTGTTCTCTTAATAGGTTCTAGGCACTGAGCCATGTGCTGGGGGTACAGCCCCTGCTGACAAGAAATTCCTAATCTAGGAGTCAGGTAAAAATTGGAGAAATACACTGTACAATGTTATCAGAGGGATAAGTACAAGAAGCACAGACAAGATGCAAGACATAGAGAAAGCATGAGAGAGGGGCTGACTGGGAGATCGAGTAAGAGGAAAGCCTTCTTGGAGGAGCTGGTCCCTAGGAGGGGTTTTGAAAGACAGATGGGGGCAGGTGCAGTATGGTATGCACCTGTAGTCTCAGCTACTCAGGAGGCTGAGGCAGGAGGATCACTGGAGCCCAGGAGTTTGAGGCTGTAGTGCGCTAGGATCATGCCTGTGAATAGCCACTACACTCCAGCCTGGGTGACACTGCAAGATCCTGTCCCAGCCCCCCAAAAAGAAACAAAGGAAAGGAAAAAAAAAAAAAGAAAGAAATGGGAATGGAATTCCCATGACAGATAAGAGAGGTATGGTTATTTGCATTGGGAACTGCTTATAAAAGGTATGTGCATGTGAAACTAAATAGCATACCTGAGAAAACATGAGCAGTTCGATATTTATAGAGTGAAAAGTGAAGGCAAGGGAGATTTGGCAGGAGGTGAACCTGGAGTAGTAGGTAGGAGCCAAATCATAGGGGGTCTGTATAACAAGAGCAATAATAGCTATAATTTACAAAGTGTATTTACCCACAAGACCACTAGTGCTCAGTCCGTCCTGTGTTATTATTTTATTTTTACTTTTTTTTTGAGACAGAATCTCACTCTGTCACCAGGGCTAGAGTGTTGTGGAGTCAGCCTAGCTCACTGCAACCTCAAACTCCTGGGCTCAAGTGATCCTCCTGCCTCTGCCTCCCAAGTAGCTGGGACTACAGGCATGTGCCACCATGCCCGGATAATTTTTTCTATTTTTAGTAGAGATGGGGTCTCACTCTTGCTCAGGCTGGTCTTGAGTAATCTAGTGCAGGGCACATTGGCACACAGTGCGTCCCTCCTTTTGTGTGCATCACTACTTCAGCTGGAGGATGGATCAGGATCACAATAAGCCAATCATGGCAAACCATCCCCCTTGACAGTGATTGGTTTAAAAACCAAGGCCACTCCATCAACTGATGAAAGGATAAATAAAATATGGTGTATCCTTATGCTGGAATTTTATTCAGCAATAAAAAGAAATGAAATATTGATACATGCAACAACATGAAGCCTGAAAACATTATGCTAAGTGACAGAAGCCAGTCACTAAGGACCATACGTTGTATGATTCCATCTATATGAGATGTCCAGAATAGACAAGTCCACAGGGCAGAATGCAGAGTGGTGGCTGCCTAGGGCTGAGGGGGATGGGGGTGTCGAAGGATGACGGCTAAAGGGTGGAGTGTTTCTTTTGGAGATAATGAAAAGATTCTAAAAGTGATTGTGGTGATGGTGAATATACTAAAAGCCCTAGGATTGCATGGTTCAAAGAGTGAATTTTACGGTATGTGAATTATATTTCAATAAAGCTGTTCAAAAAAGAGGTCAAAGCCAACAGTCCCGTGGAGGAAAAAGAACGTTGTGCAGGGCGAAGTCTGGGCGCTGTGGGCTGGGAGGGAAGCGCAGGGAGGTGGCCTCTACTGCTGTTTGCAGGGTGGGAGACCGGGAGGAGGCTGCTGAGCCACAGATGGCGGGGCAGGACCCACCCGCCTGCTGCAGGAGGTAGCTGAGCCTGGTTGATGTGCGGTGCTCAGGGAAACTGAGACGTTTTCTACTTCCATGGGCTTCCCAGGCCTCCTCACCTGCTTCCTCGCCTCCCTCCCACTCGCTGGGAATCCTCTTTAGCAACATCCAGTCTGAGCCTTTCAGTTCCCTACTTCAAATCCCCTGGGGGCCTGTCACTGCCTGCAGGGAGAGGTGCAACTCTCCATACTCCTTTGCTGGCACCCAAAGCCCTCCACGGTGTGGGCCCTCCCACCCCTCTGGTTCTGTCTCCCACGTGTGCCCACAGCCACCCCGAGTGACTTGCTGTCCCACACCTCTGTGTCTCCCGGTGTGGAAATACCTGCCTGGAGTGCCCATCCCCTCGCCTGCCTCCCTAGCCCGCAACCAGCCCTTCAGGACAGCTCACCTGTCACCTCCTCCAGGAAGCTGTGGACTTCGCCATCCTGGGCTGCGGGCCCGCTCTTGTATTGCTAGCAGGCTTTGTGTACCTTCTGCTATGGAATCCGGACACTGGTTATCACTCCCTTCTCATGCTGGTTCCAACTCTCAGTGTGGATTCTTCCTGCTTGACCCTGGGCACGTTACGTGACCTTTCAATACCTCAGTTTACTGATGCATAGAAGGGGGTGAAAACAACCACATGTACTCGCCATCAAATTGGTATTAACAGATCACTGGGCGTTGGGCAGGTGGGAGGAAGGAGGAGGGGATGGGTATATTCACACCTAATGGGTGCGGGCTGGGGGATGGACACACTTGAAGCTCTGACTCAGGTGGGGCAAGGGCAATATACATAACCTAAGCATTTGTACCCCTGTGATATGCTGAAATAAAAAAAAGTTTTAAAAAAATTTATGATTTTAACCATTAAAAAGGGGGAGTGAAAACAATATCTTCTTCATAAATGTGCTGTGAAGATTAAAGATATTAAAAATACTAAAAACACATTAAATCATATGTTATATATTTTTATGGATATATTAAAAACATATTAAAAATAAACGTTCAAATGCTTTGTACATTTCTGTGGCACATAAATGTGGCTGGTATTCTGGCTGTTAGTATTGATCACCCACGCTAGACTGTAAGCCTCTTGCGGGCAGTGATGTACTCGGTATCTAGTACACTGCCTGGCGCCTGGCAGGCATTTAGTAGATATCTGGGTCTATGTCTCCCGCCTTTCTTCCAGGTTGGCTTTGCCACTTCAAGTCCTTGGCACTCACAAAGGCTTGGTGGAACTTTAACACAATTTTATATATATGTGTATGTGTATTTACATACACACACACACACACATGCACACACTTTTTCTTAGTTAAGGTGAAAAGAAAAGAAAAAAAGGGTTTTAAATTTACTTGTAAATTTCTCAGCCCTGAGCCATGGTCCAGCCCCCAGGGGACTGGCTGGGAGTTGTTTCTGTGATGAGAGAGCTTTGGTGCCTGCCCTGGTCTCTCTCACTGGTCCACCTCCCTTGCTTCATGCAGAGATCTCTTCCTGCTTTCTTTGCCTCCTCGGTCCACTCCTGGGCTTTTTGATTTTCAAAGAATGTGGTGGTGTGGGGGGGAAGAGGAATTTGCTTGGGGGGAAAACCAACTTTCTGAGACAGTCCCAGAACAGATGAAGAAAGATGAGGTTTTATACCTTGTCTAAGGGCCTGGAGGGCGAGAAGGCTTTATCTCAACAGGAGTATCCGCTTGATCTCAGAAGACAGAGGCGGCAGTCATTCCTCCCCATGTTTTTGCTAGAGCGTTTGGAAGTCATGAGAATAGGGGGTTCATTCATCAGATGAGAGTTCAGATGGGTGGGGAGCTAGACTAGATGCAGTCATTACTGTGGGTATATTTTCCAAACCTCAAACAGGACAAACTACGGCTCAGAAGAATTGTTTTTATCCTGCTTTGTGATTTTATTTATGTAGAAAGTCATGCAAAGAGACAAAACAATGAAATGGCATTAAATGAACCATCTTTATTAAAGACTTAGACCAAAAAAAGGATAGTCAAAAATATTTTGGTGTTTGTAATGTTTCACAACAAAGAAGGTTTAATTCAAGTCTTTTGCTCACTTTTGCAGTGGGTTGTCTTTTATTTTTTACTCACTGATTTCTAAGAATTCTTTAAGAATTCTGGCTATGATTGCAAATGTATTTTCTTACTCAGTGGCTTGCTTTTTAATTCTTTTAATGGTGTCCTTTGATGAACAGAATATTTAAATTGTAATGAAAGTCTCCATTATTACTTTTTTTCCTTTATGGATAGTTTTGTGTGTGTTCTGTTTAATAAGCCTTTTCCGGGCACGATGGCACATGTCTGTGGTTCCAGCAACTCGGGAGGCTGAGGCAGGGAGATCGCTTGAGCCCAGGAGTTTGAGGCCATAGTACACTGTATCGCTGAGCCTGTGAATAACCCCTGCACTCCAGCCTGGGCAACACAGTGAAGCCATATCTCTAAAAAGAAAAAAAGAAATTTTTGCTTATACCGTGTATTATAACAATGATAGTCTATGTTTTCTTCTAGAAGCTTTATCACAAAAGAGGATGTCTAGATGCCTAATAAACATACCAAACAAACCCTGCAAACCAAGGGTTTCCGTAAGACCTGCCTGGAATTCCGTGAAAGGGTAAACGTCACCTTGGAGGGTTATAAAAATGGATTGGTCTGTTTCCAGAACACAGCGCCCAGTGAATTGAAAGCAGAGGTGTTTTCCAAGACAGACAATTGGTATTTAAGAGAGAGAGAGAGAGAGAGAGAGAGACAGAAACTAGGAAAGTATAAAACAGCTGTAGAAATGTCATTTCTTGAAATTGCACTCTTGCTCCTTGCTGCTGCTTCTTCGAATCTGCCGACTTCTGAACCCACATAAATTTGTCCTCTGTTCTTACTACTGTACTGAAACTGCCCGGCCTGAGTCACCCATGACTCCCTTTTGCAAACCCAGCAGCTTCTTTTTGGTGCCGTCAAAACCAAATTGTCTGTCTTGGAAAACACCTCTGCTTTCCAGTTCACTAACCCTAGGCCCTGAGTTCTGGAAACACCAATCAATTTTTATAACTCTCCATGGTGACATTTACTTTTTCACAGAATTCCAGGTGGGCCTTGTGAGGACCTGTGATTTGAGGGGTTTGCTCCCTGCAGTTTTATTCTCTTGACCCTCCTCTCCAGTGGAGGAGAAACTTTTGCACGTCTCTTCTCCATGACTTTGGGGACAGCGTTCATTCAGGTTTCTCCTTTTTCGCATCGTTAGTTGGCTTCCCTTGCTTTGCGTCCCATTAAATGCTAGTATGCCCTTGGGTGCTGTCATTTTTTTCCTTCCATACTTGTTAAATAATGTCCTTTACTCTCATGCATCATTTACTGATAATTCTTAAAATGTATATTTCCAGGCCCTATGTCTTCTTTTACTTATTATTTTTTGGGGCCTGCTGTTTTCGTTTGAACTGGCTCAGCTGGGAAAAATACGAGTTGGACCTTGAATATCAGTAATTGCTCTGGATGACCTAAAACCACGTCATATTGACTTGTGGTCAAATAATAAATTAATTGTGCCCAGGTATCTTCCTCATCCCCAGTTAAACTGCTACTCCGCCACCATTTCCTGTCTCACTGTCCCAGTTAATGGCATCAACATCTGTCCAGGGACCCACTCCAGAAACCTGAGATTCATCCTTGAACTTGTTCCTCCCCTTCCCTAAGAGTTCGATATGTCATGAAGTCCTGTTAACTTTATATCTAAGATCTTTCTTCCTACCACACTTCTCTATCGGTCATGACTTGTTCTGTTCTTGACATCCAGGCTCTCTTCATGCCAGTGTGTCCCTCCGTGTCGCTACCGATGACCACCTTTAAAGCACACATCTGATGATCTCTTTCCCCCTTTTAAAATCTGTGACGACTCCCCATCACCTCCAGGATAACACATCATCCCCTGACTGTGACAAAGAGGGTCTACCACAGTCTAGTCTCAGCTTATTTTGCAGAGTCTGCTCCTATATTGCCTTCTCTGATGGAATGTGCCATGCATGTCCTTGTTATTTTCCTGTTCCTCTCTCCCCACCTACCCAGCTTTCCCCACTGTTTGAAGCCTCCTAGGCCAAAGCCGTCTCCTTCCTGCGACTTTTCCTGATGGTCTTCTTCAATACCCCAATAAAACACATTATCCTCTTGGTCCCCTGGCACTTTGGACATACCTCTGTCACAGCCATTATTGCATTGTTTTGTAACTATTTGCCTTTTTGTTTGTCTGTCCCTTTTGCAGGGACCTTACCTTCCTCATTACCATAATCCCAAAGCACTTGGCACTCAAAGACATATATATTGTAATGCTTCCTCCCTCTCTTCATTCTGACCCCTCTGTAGTCAACTCACCAAAGCTATAAACAAAACCCAACTCATATTTTTTCCCAGCTGAGCCAGTTCAAATGGACACAGCAGGCCTTGAGGAATAGTCATAAGAATGGAAGATCAAGGGCCGAGAGACAAAGAGCACATTGAGTTTGTAAAGAGGGTTGGCTGGAATTGCACCACCCCCAATTCTTGATCAGAAAATGACAGTAATGTGTTATAGCCAAATCCTGTCTTACACGGTCCACAGTGTAGCCCGGCTGGTGTTAACAACGTGGTGAATGAGCCACGTGTTGTCCGTGTTTGCTGGTGAGCGTGTTTTGGTCATAGAGGGGGGAAGGCATTATCTCTATCTGGGAGGTGGGAAGCAGGGCTGAAATTGGACTACGGATCCACTAATGCAGGGCTGGCCGGTCTTTTCTGGAAAGGGCTGGGCAGTAATATTTTAGGTTTTATAGGCCATACATCTCTGTTGTACCTGCTCAACTCTGTTGTTGGAGCGGAAACCAGCCATAGAAGTTCTACAAATGAATGAGCATGACTGTGCTCCAGAAAATCTTTATTTATGGACACTGAAGTCTGAATTGCATGTATTTTTTCACGTGGCAGGAAATAGTCTTCTTCTTTTTGATTTTTTTTTCCTTAATGATTTAAAAATGTAAAACCCACTGTTGGCTCTTGGGCTACATGTGCAGCAGGCAGGATGTGGCCTGCAGATGCCATAGTTACCCCCTGCTCTAATGCCGTATTTAGAGTGGAGTCCTAGGGAGGGTGTTGACCTGGTGACGCCGTCAGCGTGGCACACAGGCCCTGTCATTCACGTATTACGATGACTGTGTGAGGGAGGAACCGCTGTCAGTCCCACTCGGCAGGCGTTCAAAGTGCTCACCCAGCATGCCACTGTCAGTGTCAGGGTGTCACGTTCTCACCATTGTACTGTACTGCCTCCCATAGCAAAGTATCATCGTCATGGAAATCATGTGTGATGGGTTATGTTTTTCAAGAACACAAATTTTTTTAATCAAAAAGAGGTCAATTTTCCAAAAGGAAAACTGAGGACAAGGAGGACTGAAGGACAGACAGTCATATCCAGCTGTGGGAAGATCGGCTCAGAGTCCCCCAAGACTTAATACGCTTGTCTGAATGTCTTGCCTAGTTCTCTCCCCAGGAATTTGGAGGAATACAGATAATCCTCTCACCCTCCAGAAAGTCCCTCCCCAGACTGCCTCCCCACCCACCCGCCACCAACACACACACACACACACACACAAATACGCACGCACATTTCTTAGTTCTTAGATATGCATATTAAACCACTGCCAAGAAATCTGTTTGGCACTAGTCTCTAAAGAACAGATGTCAACTCATTGCTGCTTCTGGAGGGTCCCACCAGACCGATGCCAAGGTGAGCACTGTTCCCTGCGGGAATCTCCCACAACACTTCCATGCCTGCCCTGTCCCCCTTTCTGCTTTTGGTTTCCTCTCCTTGGACCCGCACCCACTCTGGGCCCACCACTGGGGGCTGCTCAAGGCTCAGACCACCGTAACCGAGTAATAAGCGCGGGTGCACTCAGCCACCCTCTCCGCGATTCTGCGGGGGCCACTCCAAGCTTTGCCTCTCCGCAGCTGCAGGCCCAGCTCAGACAAGCTCAGCTGATGATGATGCAGCTCAGTTGGGGGAGGGGAGGGGAGCTGGAGGTTGGGTGAGGGAGATAAGAGAAACACAAGAGGCAGTTAAAAAAGTTCTGGCAATGAGTGGAAAGGTTGGAGCCTGGAATCTGCCAGCTCCTCAACAGGGAAGTTTCAGTTCTCCACCAGAAATCCCCTCCTTGATCCCTCTGCTTGCTCTGTTTCCTCCTTTTCTGGGAATCTTTTTGGAGCTAGCTGGGGGGAGGGGGCTGTGTTGGTGCTTAGCTGTGGAGCCACTGGCCTCAGTTCTATCCCTGCCCGTGGTTCCTTAGGCCGGCGAGCCTGAGCCACCTCTCCCGCGGGGCTTTCAGCTCACCTTCTGTCCTCAGATGAGGGTACCGGCCTTCTGCGGACGCTGTGCTGGACAGCAGGAGGGAGGGCCTCTGCACGGGGTAGGAGGATCTCAAGGCCTTTGCACTCAGGTCACTCAGCTGTCATCCAGGCTTCTTGAAGGTGATCCCCGTTTGAAAAGCAAATTTAAAAATGTATTTCTCCCCCCCACCATGACTAGAGTCACATTTGCTCACAGTAAAAAACTTGAACAGCACAGAAACATACAAGAGAAAAGAAAGCAAAGATCACCCATAATTCTTCAACCTGGAGAAAACCTCTCCTGGCACGTTAGTGTATTTCCTTCCACGTTAGTGTATTTCCTTCCACTCTGTTCAGTGCCTGTCTTTGTCGCCACCTCTGCCCGAAACCCAGGCTATCCTGCTCCTCCTCCCACACTGGCATTCTTTGCTGAGTATTTCCCATTAAAAATTCTCCCAAAGCTGTGATCAACACTTAATGAATTTGCCTTCTAAGACTATGACTCTGTTCTTATCTATGAAATAGTATTGAATTATAATAGTGTTCGCTACATTAACACCAATCACACACACACACACACGCACACACACACACACACACACACACGCACACACACACACACACAGATACTTCTGTCTGAATGTTTACCGGGAAGGCAGGTAGATCAAACACCCACCCTGAGAGGGACAGGCTCCTCAGATGAGATTCTGGGCAGGTGTGGGGCAGGAGGCTGGGGGTAGGGGGTAGGCACAGGGGACAGTTTACAGCTGCTCATTTCCCCTCTTGAAACCTTGACCCCTTGACTAGAGAACTTCCTCTGGGACTGAGTGTGAACTGGTTACCTGACAGGTGGGACCAGAGCTCAGAGCTATGCGAATATATGTTTTGATGCTCAAGAGAGCAAAATGATTCAACCTGAGCTCTGCAAGAAATAAAACTGGATTGGACAAGGGACTTTTATCTGTTGTTCTGAGAGCGTCAACATGATACTCCCACATCATCATTGATATTCCTGGTTCCCTAGGTTGCCCCTAATCTGGCACGTGCTCCAGAACGGAATGCACCCTTTCTGCAGAGACAGTGGGTGGCACAGCCTGTGTCCAGTCCCCAGAGGCAGAGCTCTTGGTAGTATTTTGGGTTCTTTGGGGCTAGTGCAGGGTAGGAGAGTGGGGTGCAGGCAGGGAGGGCAGCCAGCAGCAGCTGGGGACCCACCTGAAAGAAACCTGACACCAGCAGCAAGGGAGAGTTCCCAAGGAACGGCTCCAAGAGCCCCTCAGCTTTGGGACTAGTGGCTGGATGACACACTGAGACCGCTGTGGGGAGCAAGGAAGTGAGAGGAAAAATGAGGATAAAAAGGAAGAAATAGGAGCAGAGCTGGATTACCCAAGAGACAGGCTGCTATTCTGGGGAATCCAGAGAACAGTGGAACCATCCTTTTTTAAAAAATGGAATCTAATATTTAATATTTCACAGAGAACACCCATGGATTTCCTGGGAGGGGCAGGGCTGAGGTGGAGAAGGGAAAGGTGATCTTTCTCCCTTAGGAATGAGGCCTTTCTGAATG
This sequence comes from Lemur catta, assembly GCF_020740605.2. Classification (NCBI taxonomy): domain Eukaryota; kingdom Metazoa; phylum Chordata; class Mammalia; order Primates; family Lemuridae; genus Lemur; species Lemur catta. The sequence goes on along the minus strand of NC_059150.1, from coordinate 18,367,652 downwards.
GGCAGGAAGGAGATGGAAAAGGAGGAAAAAGAAAAAGAGAAACAAAGAAAAGCAAGTCTGGCGGCCATTTACAAACACGTACTAAGTGTCTGCTTTGTCTTAAGTTCCATGCTAGGAACTGGGGATACAGAATTAACTTTCAATTCCTGCCTTCAACAAGGAGTGGGATAACATAGCAAATGTTCCCTAACCCCCTGCCTACGTGATCACTTCTGAAGACCTTCATTATTTGGATGATCAGATGGTCCTAGGCCAGAGTCACATGGAGACAGAGGCTGTGTCCAGATTTCTGGCTGTGGCCACTGGGCTGACCCCATAGCTCCCCTTCCTTCTGGCTGCCTGCTTCTCAGGAGGAAGGCCAGTCTCCACCTTTGGACGTAGTTTGTCCTGGAACCTTGGGGAGGGCCCATGGCTCTATAAGGCAAAAACAAATATCCTTTCTCTTCACTGAAATAGGGTCTGACATATTCATCTCTCATTCATTCATTTTTTTAAACCTCGAGGTTACATCTTATTCCTAAAGGCATGGTTAAAAAGGATATATCTGGTTACTTTCTTCCTGAGCACTTCAAAAAACAAGGAAACTTATGACAACCTCCCCCTGAGACATTAACTATCTTGGAAACAAGTTTGACCATAGACCAAATTAAGAAGGGAGGTAGAATCCTTCTTGAATCACTTAAAACTGGAGACTACATAGCCTCAGAGGGAAATCCCTGGGCTGAGTGTTGAGGACAGACATGGGAAATCTGCTGGGAGCCTCCTTTTCTTGACTCTGGTTGGCATCCAGTGGTTTCTTACCTGGGCAGGATCACTGCAGGGCTGTGAAGTGACACCAGCAGCCAGCAGCCACCTTTGGCCACCTGGACCATCAGAGACTCTTGGGAGACCATGCTGCTGCGGAGCAAGGTCGGGGTTACAGAGGTGAAGAGGGTGTCCCCGGGTTGCTCACAGCCAACTGAGACTGATCGCAATGTGAAGCCGATTGAAGTGAGTTCTAAACTGTGGAAGAGGCAGTAGGGTGACGGGGACTCAGAAGTGAGGGCATTTACTTTTATTAACAGAAAATCTCATAGAGGGGGTATTCGTTTCAGCTGGGCCTTCAAGGACAAGTTTGCACAGGTAGAAAAGATGGAAGGAAATTTTCCAGCTTGAAGGAATTAGAAGGGAATTGCACAGATACAGGAAAACGGGCAATGGGTGCCAGGAAAAGTCGCACTTCAAAGGTGGTTTGAAGGGAGGGAGAGTGATGAAGTGAAGTCATGGGAAGGGGACCTGAGAGACCCCAAGGAAGAAACTGAGCCACCTGCGGACGGACAGGCGTTCAATGGGAGGCAGTGCGTGTGGCACAAAGCACTGGCATTCCCACCAGGCACACCACAGTTTGCCTCTCAACGCTTGTCTTATTACTGCTGACTTCTAACAAGTCATTGAACCTCTGTGAATCCCACTTTCATAATATGTAAGTTGAAGATCGTATATTTACCTTTCAGACAGGTATGAGATTTAAATGATACATCTGGAAAGTGCCGAATAAGGGCACATGATAGACCCTCAATAAATGTAGCCCCTTCTTTTACCTATTCAGGTAGAATAAATCAGGAAACATCATCGGGCATCAGGTTTCTTATATTGTCATTCATTTCACAGTTATTGACCACCTTCTGTGGGTTAGGCTCTGTGCTAGATGCTACAGGATAGTCGAAGATGCAAGCCTTCAAAGAGAGAATAACATAGTTGGGGGATGGTATGCGAAGAGATCAAAAAGTAAGTAACAGTCCAAGACGGCCTGGCCTCAGCGCCATCGCAGGCTGCGCCCTGTCAATGGACAAACCAGCATCCAGCGAGCACCGTGCATGATGTGCTGGTGGACAAAGAGCCCTGTGAGCTCAGAGTGCAGTGAGGTCACCGAGGGCTGGGGTGGGCTGGAAAGGTTTCAAGGAACACGAGAAATGTGAGCCAGACCTGGTATATGTTTGGCATTTGGAGAAGCAGAGACCAAAGGAACAATCGTGTTCAGTGGCAAAAGCCCAGCCACGGAGCAAGGTGAGCTTAGGGGAAGTCTGGTTTGATTGTATAGGAGGAGTCCTGGGAGGTCAGGTTGAGAAGGTGATTGGTGTCAGATTGTGGAAAGCACTGGAAGTCAGGCCAAACACTTCAATTTCCATTATAGGCCATGTCGTCTTTTTGTACGCTAGGGCGTGCTGATCTGCCCCCCACCCACCCACTGCATTTTTAAAATGCCACTTCCTCTTTAGTATATTGCCTTGTACTATTTTCTCTGTTGGATATATATATGTGTCACACTGTGCCCTAAGCAAGACTGTAAATTCCACAGGACAAGTCACATAAAGATCTCCTAAGCTGATAGGACTTCATGTAGTAGCAGATCTTAGAAGCGGGGAGGTAAGGAAGGCTTGGGGGGGGCGGTCCATGGGGAAGCTGGGCATGTGCTGTTCTGAGAGTTGGTAGCAGGTCTTAGCCACTGTTTTGCTTCCACACTTGAAGCCTCTGCAATGCTGATTTTAATACTCTTGGAGTCTCCTTGATGGTTCGAAGGATATGTCTATAGACCATGTTTGATGTTATTTCCTGCCCATGAATACAGGGTCCTCAAATATAGGTGGAAAAGACACTTTTCTGCTGAAGCGTCTTAGGTCTTCCAGATTCTTTCGGGTTTTGCCTAATCAAGCTCCTTGACTTTTCTAAAACAAACCAACCAAACTCTTAATCAGTGAACAAGAGAACCGCTGCATGCTCATAACCCCTTACCCTCCAGAGACCCCTGCCCTTTGATAGTGCCGGCTGTTCTTTCTCAGCTTGCTCCCAAGGAGGAAATCAACCAGGAACCTTGGGAATCAAGGACCAAGGGCAGAAAGCAGAGCAAACAGGGCCTGCCTGCATGTTTGCTTTGGTTTAAAGAGTTACTGGGGATAGTATACCAACCTTTTGTTTCGCAGGGAGCTTTACTTTCCTGGTAAATAGATGTTTTAAAGTGGCAGTTTCTCCATGTGATTGATCAAACAGATCTTGAAAATAGACCTGACTCCCGTCTCTGTGGATCAGCCAGGGTGGCAGCTGTGACACCTGAGTCATTGGTCCCAGCCACATGCCAGGAAAATGGTCACTCAGGAGTACCTGTCTTCTTTTTCCATCCAGGACACAGCCGTTTATCTCCCTCCTCTTGAAGTCGTAGCCTTTGGTGGTCCCAACCACCACCAAGTAGTAGACTCCTCACACAAGCATCTGCAGCCCCAGACACTGCTAGAGATCCCCCCAGCGGGGCATAAACACCACCGGTCTTTCCAGCCTGGAGTAGATCACTTGGATTTCACAGATGCTTTTCAACCTGGTTCTCCATGAAGCAAGGGCAGCTAACTGGGGTCGGGGGTGACTATGGGGCCTGGAGGCAGACCATTCACAGTGGTTCCTGCAAAGAACAAGGTCAAAATCTCACCTTCCCGACAGGGGCCTGCTCATGCTATTGGGCGTGGGTGGCTGGTTGGTTGGCTGAGTCATGTCTAGCCCTCAAGGCCCTGCAGATGCTGACCATTCTCAGCCTATTTTTCTCTCCCCGCCATATGTATTTTCCACTGGAGTAAGACCAGCTTTTTACAGACACCTCCCCAACTCACACACTTTCATGCACCTTGTGCCAATTTTCTCTGCCGGCCTTTGTTCGTGCTGTTCTTTTCTCCTGATAAGTCCTTCCCCTTTCCCTTGTATCTGTTCAAATCCTTCCCATGCTTCAAGGTCCAATGTAAACTTACTCTGTCCATGAACTACCCTCCACCCCCAGAATGTTCCTAACTAGTTGGCTCTTGTTCTAGTCTCCTTGTTTGACATGGATCAGTTTGGGCTCCCTGACAGTCCGCAAACTCCAGGAGGGCAGAGGCCATGCTGGATCCTTTTCAGGTATTGCCCACATCCCCTAAAATAGCTCTCATTTCCTGCATCACTTATCTCCTCTCTCCTCTTTGTCCTTCACTTCTTCTTCTTCTTCTTTTTTTTTACTTTTTTCCCCCATGAGTTGTTGGGAATGATGTCATTCACTTCTGAAATGCCCATAGCTACTTGCACAAAGTTGGCGATCAATAAATGCTTGCTGACTGGTTGATTTATCTATAGCCTCTATTAAGGAGAGAAAAATAATAACTAGAATGAGAAAAGGCTGAGCATGATCCATGAGCCTTATTTTGGATCTTTGAAAATGAGCATGTCTAAACACATAATGGCTTTTGCATGGAATTCTCTTTCATTTAATTGTCTACCAAGGGAGTCTGACTCTAGTCTCTTTTATGTTCAGTTATAACAATTCATATTAGTAAACATTAAGTGGGCATCCTCACTCTGCTGGATCCTGGTAATGGGGTGTGAGGCCCTGCTCCTGGAGAAGAGAGTGGAAAAGGCTTCATGAGTCACCAGTCACTTATTTCCTACTCAGCCCTGATGGGCAGTAACCGTGACAGCAATGAGCACCAGCCATGGCTGCTTAAGGCAAGGAAAACATAGGGAAGGAGGTCAGAGGGGTCAGAAGCTGGAATGAACTTCAGCTTCCAAGAGCACAAATTGATTGATTCTCAAAATATGTACCATGGCCTGAGTGGCTCAAATGACCAGTTATGCAAGTGGCCTCGCAGTCACCAGAACCAGACGAGACCTCCAAGGGAGGGGAGCCAGCCAAACCTTCAGCAGTCATGGCACGAAGTCAGGAAACGGCCCTGAGATGAGCTAAATTTATCCAGGTTGCCTGCGGTGCTTCAGGGCATGAACTTCAGGGAAAAAAAGGGTAAATGAGGAACCACTTATATACACCAGGGAGAGAGACCAGAAAAGATGGTATCTATGAGTAGTGAGTGATTTGCAACAGCAAAAGAGGGAAATCTCTCCAATGCTTACCAGTAGGAGCTGCCTAGCATATTGCTGTGTGTGTGTGTGTGTGTGTGTGTGTGTGTGTGTGTGAGGTGGTCTTTAAACCGAGGGCCTTCAGGCCCACTGGGGATTTAGAGACAACAGAAAATCAGGAACCACATCAAGCTTCTGCTACCTCTGACGACTCCTAGAAATGTGATGTTTTCTCAGAGCACTGGGTGAAAAGCCTACCAGCTTACACCCAATGATTGCAATGTGCAACACCCAGTGTGCAATGGCTTGAGGCACAGGGGTAGGATCCCACCTACTGAGGGATCACAGAGGAAATGCCGAGATCATTGTCAATCTGGACAATATGTCTACTTTGCAGAGAGTTGGAGGAAGCCATGATGAAGTGTTATCTTGCCCATTCAAGGGAGGCTCTCAACAATAAGGTGGCCGGAGAAAGTAGGAAGTGAGGGGGCACTTGCTAAGTAGCTATTGGTGCCATTTTGTAAATACTACCTTATTCAATCCTTTGAAGTACTTATCATCTCCAAGTTATAGATGAGGAAACTGAAACTCATGGAGTTTACGTAACTTTAACAAGGTCACACTGACAGTAAATGATTAAATTCAGGGTTTAAATTTAGGCTGTCGAGCTCCAAAGCCAGGGCTTTTTCTATCCCATTGCCATGGCTCCAGCTCTCTCTACTCCCCTCAGGTACAAAATCCCAGCCAGGGAGAACCTGCAGGGAGAGCCTAATGTAATCAGGACATGGGGAGCTCCTTGTTTGTAAAACTTCCTGGATCTTGGACCAATGAAAATCTAACGATTGACCAACACCCTCTCTGGGCCAACTCGCCACTTTCCTACTTGGAATTTCTTCCAAAATGACATTTCTCTGAAAAATACATGTAATGAGGTGAAAGGTGGCTGTCATTGCCTTTTCCTTTTTGCTTTTAACATATGATAACCTTTTTGATCATGTCCCAGTCTTTTTGGTCTTTGGCCTCAGTGCCGTGAAAGCACATATTTGCCCAACCTTTATTCCACATGGCTCGGAGCAGCACAGGTTCTGATCTGGACTAGGTCCACCAAACGGAGAGCCGAATGGCCTTCTATTGACCCTTTCAGGAAACACTTGGTCTCCCCAGGTCCCCCTGGGCCCATGCTAGTAGCAGCAGTGCTAGGATGGGGGCAGAGTGGGTAGGAGCCTATTTCTCTACAGGTGGTCCAGGAACAGTCCCACTCACTTCTCCAGAATTAACCTCAAGTGCCCTCGTCCACTCTTAAATCCTCCCACTCCCCTCCTTTTGTCACTTCAAGTGTTAGACATTAATGCATATAGTTATGACAGATGTTCTACACTTGAGGGGAAAACAAGCACTGAGAAACTCAGACCTCAGCTCAAGGTATATGAGACAGTTATTCAGAGACAGGTGTCCGTTCCAGGAGTTCCTTGTGTCCTCCATTACTCTTCCTGTCCTATGGCCAGTGCTCCTCAGGATTTGGGCATCTTCTCTTCTCAGTGTACACATTCCCCCTGGCAATCTCATCCCTCACTACGACAGCGATCGCCACCTCTCAGGTGATGGCTCTCAGATGTTTCTTCTTAGACCCCAGCACTCACCAGTCCACCAAGCACCTCTGCTTGAAGTCCCTCAGGACACAGTGGGTCCTCAGTAAGTCATTGCCAAATGCATGGATCATTTAAACCCTAAAGGTTGACAGCTCAGGTAGAAGTAAGCCTCTGACCTGTTGGATTTTATAGTTAATTTAATTTAATTTATTGTTGTGGCTTTCCCAGGCAGCTTGGAGTGATGGAAGGAACACAAGCCTCAGAATTACAACTGTGTTCCGATCCCGACCTTGTTCTGACATCTATTTCTATCCACCTGTCTGTCTAAAGGTTACAAGTCGAGACCTGAGGTAGGCGTATGGAGTCTCATCCGAGATTCTAGATCTGGTTCTGATGTTAACTGGCTGTGTCGCTTTGGGCAAGTCCCTCTGCTTCTCTGGGTTTCACGAGATGGTTGAATTGGATGAGGTCTAAGATCCGTCTAACACTGACTTTTCTGTGTGCAGCAGTCTAGCAACTCTGGGGGGGAAGTTCTTTCAGACTAAGTAGCTGATAGTTTTTGCTGGGAGGAGACACTATAAATCTCCACCACTTGGCAAATTTCGCTCTGTTTTTCTATAACATTGTCTAGACCTCTCTGAATGAGGCTGAAAACTAGCTGTTGGTTTCAACATTACCCAAAGTTCAAACTTCTGAATGTTGTCAGAGTAGATGTACACGTAGCAGGTTTAAAAATGAATGTGAAACTGCCTTCATGCACACGGACGCCTGTCTAGCTTGGTCACTTTCCTTTCCCGTGATACACAGACTTGCAGAGGCAGCTGTTGCCCGCACACACCAGAATTTCCCTGCACAGATGACTGTGCAGAAGGAAGCTGTCACTGCAGCTTGGTGACTGCTTGACAGACGCACCAGCTGCAAGGAGGACGCCTCCCAGAGAGATGTCACCCTTCCAAGTATTCACCTTGGGAGTTGTACAGTCATTCTAAAACTGTTTGGGGGATACTATTTATTTCTGATTGCATATTCACTTAAATATTAATCAAAGTGACATAGGCCCTAAGTTTAAACACGTCAAATGTGCTAAAAATACTTAACACAGTGGTCCAGTAGCCTCCTGACTACCTCGTCCATAACCTGCTCTCCAGAGGCAATTGTGTTCAAATCTTTCAGCTCTTTCTCATGACACATATGTCTACATTTTTAAATAATGTGCTCATACTGGGTTACTTGATTAATAATTTGACATTATTATTACTATTATTATTTAGAGACTGGGTCTCACTCTGTCGCCCAGGCTGAAGTACAGTGGCTATTCACAGGCACAATCCTAGCTCCCTACAGCCTCGAACTCCTGGGCTCAAGGGATCTTCCTCCCTCAGCCTCCCAATCAAGTAGCTGGGACTATAGACGTGTGCCACCACGCTCAGCTCATTTGACGTTATTTTAAAATTTTATTGTAAATGAAGTTTCAGATCTCTATTGCCCCCTTTTTCTTCTCATATGCTTCCAGTTCCTCCAGCAGAGAATTAAAATAATACTCAGTGTTTAGATGATTACGACTGTTGAAAGATTGTTCATGCTAAGCCAAATAGTGGACTATGATTTCACTTTTTTGATTTTTTTTTTTGGTAATTAATGGTTGCCTGCTTCTTTTTTTTCATCTTTTTAATCCTCTCTGAATCTGTGGCTGAACACCTCTACTCTATTCAACCTCCTCTCTTATGTCAATTTCCATGTGGTTGAGCCAAGCGTCTGTGAAGAATGAAGACATTTTTACATAATCTGGAAGCCGTCTATGTGCACAACTTCATCTTTTGTTTCCTGCAGACCTCCCTCCAGCGTTTTCTGTCCTCTTGCTCCACTTTGGGCTGGTCCTCCCGGCCCCCTGCAAGGCTGTCCATGTGGAACTTCCCTACACGGCCAGCCCAGGACTTTTCCTTCTTCCTTCTCTTATGTTGCATTTCCTATTTCTTGCACCCCACGCCTTCCTCTTTTTTGGTTTGCACCCTCATTTTGTTGGGTCACATTCTCTTGAAATCCCTGATAACGGGTACATAGGAGGTAAACTCTTTGAAGTGTGGCTTCAATGGAAATGTCTGTATTCTATGTTCACATTTATTTGGGACAGATAGTTGAAAATATTTTTGTTTCAAAAAGAATTTTTGTTTGTCTACTAGCTTCTAGTGCCGATGTTGAGAAATCTATTGTTATTCTTATTACCCATGCATTTGTATATAACCTATTTTCCTCCCTGGAAGTTTTTGTTTCTCCCCAGTATGTTAAAATTGAATGCTGATGCACCACAGTGTGAGTCTTTTAAAAAATTCATTGTGTTATGCATTTGATGGGCCCTTTCAGTGTGGAACGTTGTGTTCCTCAAATTCCTGTATTATTTCCTTGATAATTTCTTCCCTGTGATTTTTCTGTTTTCTTTCTTTCAGGAAGTATCATTGGTCAGGAAAATAACCACCTGGATTGATTTTCTAACTTTTAAAAAAATCTTTGGTCCATTACTTTGCACATTTTTCTACCTTTTGTGAGATTTCTTCAAATTTATTTTTCACATCTTCCATTGAGTTTACCTTTAATTATCGTGTACTTTGTTTTATTGTCATTGTTGCTTTTGTTGTTGTTTTTGCATCTTATTCTTGTTTCATAGATATAGTCCCTTCTGCTATTTCTCGAAGATACTTATTATATCTATTTGTGGTAGTTTTCTGCTCTCTGCGTTGCCTCTGCGTCCTCCAGATTGTTTCATTACTGTTTGTTATTATCTCCCTCTTTCGTGTTGGAGGGTTTCCTTAAGTATATGATAGTTCCTGTTGTCTGCTTTTATTTTAGAGTAAGGTTAGGGGGCTACATTTTAGGGTCATCAGGCAGCAAGTGGGCTTTTTCACACACACAGCTGGTCCTGTTCAGAAGACAGGAAATGCAGTGTAAAGGCCGGGCCCTTGAAATAGGGTCAAGGAACTAGTACAGTAAGACTTTAATGCTTTCCCCTCTGTCTTTTACGGCAGCTTTTCTCCCCCACTGTTTCACTTTAGAAATCATCAAATGGATTAAATAAGTGATTACCCCTTTGATGTCATTTCAGATGCTGTCCAAAGCCCAGAACCTCGGACTGGATATGAGGTTGGAACTGAATGTATGAGCTGCCACGTGGAATTCAAAAACAATAAACTCAAAGCCGGGTGTGATGGCTCACGCCTGTAATCCTAGCACTCTGGGAGGCTGAGGCGGGAGGATCGCTTGAGGTCAAGAGTTTGAGACCAGCCTGAGCAAGAGCGAGACCCCTGTCTCTACTAAAAATAGAAAAAATGAGCTAGGTATGGTGGTGTGTGCCTGTAGTCCCAGCTACTTGGGAGGCTGAGGCAGGGGGATCACTTGAGCCCAGGAATTTGAGGTTGCTGTGAGCTGTGATCGTGCTTGGCTGACAGAGAAAGACCCTGTCAGAAAACACACATACACACACACACACACACACACACACACACACACACACACACACACAAGCTCATTACCTAGTGGGGAGAGACTAATATCAGAGGCTGCAAACCTGAACTCACTGAGCCGGAAGAGCATCGTCTTTGGAAATGAGTACAAACAGCCACCTAGAAAAAATAAAGAGAAAGATTATTTGGATATTATAACTACCCACAGAATTGGAATCAATGTTGATTGTGCAAACCAAAACAGTGGAACTATTATATAAATATAAAATCTTAATGTTATGTGCTCTTTGTGTTTGACTTTCAAGAGAGCAGCTTCTTGCAATATCACTACGTGATTGTTGCTGTTGACGAGGAAGTTGAAACAGGACACTCTGTGGTAACAGAGAAATTATAGGTAACATCGTCTTCAAATAAGTCAACATGTTTTAAATTGCTCTGAAAATAAGGAATTTCTGGATTTTAAATGAAAGGTGCCAGATCTGTGCTCCCTCAACTCTAGCCATGACCAGACACATAAATGTATTTAGCCCATTCCTGAACCCAAAGGGGATGGTTTTCTCTTTTCCATCCATCCATCCATCCATTTATTCATCTAGCCACCTATCCTTATTCTACCTACTTGTCAGACCAAGTCTAAGAAGCTTTGCTCAGCTATTTCATTCCACTGATCTCTCCTTTCTCTGCAAACCTTCAGTATAGCTATTGGCATCACTTATTTTAGCATGTAGTAATTCATGACCTAGACTGTCCTCACGTGTGGTCACAAGCACAAACGCCTGCCAAGGGCCAGGCAGATGATGGATCTGAAGTCTGCTCCGTGAGTCAGACAGCAGAGTGCTGGGGACCGGCATGGACTGCATAATGGGCCCTCCCCATGAGGGACAGTCGCCCTTCACTCCGCCAGGAATCCAGGCCAAAGGACGCAGATCTTCCAGTTTCTCACGAGAAGCCAGATATCCAGATTTGTATGACTTTTTTAAATGGTAGTTTAATTTTACAGAAACACCGTGGAACAAACTCAATGGTAGGGTTGAGCTTATCGTTTTTGAATTCCACACGGCAGCTGATACATTAACTAGCGTATATAGTAGGTGCCTGATAAATGCTTGCTCGCCTTTCCAGAACACCATATCCAAGCCAAGAAAAATCATTGCCTCAGCAGACTGTCTGTAGTCTGTAGGTAGCATAAAGAGAACTCTTCCCCTAAAACTGACTTATATATTAAAGACACCCCTCTGCTCCCAAACCTGGTGGGGCTTGACGCATTTGCCTGGTGCGTATGAATGAGCTATCAATATGCTCTTTACCATCCTTAAATGAAAGTTTCCCTCAACCTCCACTCTGCCGGAGCTAACACAGATAGTAGAAACTGGTCCCCTCTCCCTTATCACTTCATTTGCTTCTCAGACCTCCTTCCACATACCCTACCCCCCAGAAATTGCTCTCAGCAAGGCCACCAGTGACCTCTCCGTTGTTAAAAGCAGAGGTGTGAATCAGCCCTAGCCATCCTCGTCCCTGGCTTCAATCAGCCTACAGCGTTTGATGCTCTTAGCCATTTCTTCCTTGGGATTCCCACTTTCCTGAGTCTTTGTGGCTCTAGTCCCACCTCAATTGTCTTCAATCTTTCTTAATACTTCTTGTCAGGCCCCCCTTCCTGCCCAGTCCCTAAGATGCTGCCTGACTGTAGGTATCATTTCAGCCTTTCTCCCTCTCCCTGCACCCTCACCCTGGGTGACCTCACCCTCCCATGACTCTCCCCCAACATGGGCGCGGATGATGCCCAGTTCCACCATCTCCGTTCCAGACCCATCTCATCAGCTGCCTTCCGGCAGTGTCTGTCTCCGCTGATACTTGGCACGCCACCCGCCCGGGGCTGAGCTCATCCTTCCCTCTCCACCTCCCCACTTCCCGCATCCCTGCTCTGTGAGCAGCACTGCTGTCCACCTAGTGGCCTGAGCATGAATTCTGCAACCCCTCCCAGTGCTGGGTTACCCAGTAAGCACAAAAAACACCAAGAAGACAAAACCAGGGTGCAAAAGAATTATTTTGAAAGAGTGTAGTGCTTTAAAAAAAAAAAAAACATCAAAACAGCCTTCCCCCAGAAACTTATTGGACTTCCTTACCCTTATTTTATGGTTACTTTTATTTTGGATGATGTGTCCAGGAGGGTGAGTGGGCATAACCTTTCCAGGGATTAGAGCCACTGACATTCTTCCTACAGCCCGGTCACCCTCAGCCACCCCTTCTCCACGCCCAATTGGTTCCTAAGCCCTGTTGATTTTGCCTCATTGGTGACAACTGAACCATCTCTAATGCTATCTTAGGGCTTTTGCTGCGTCTGTGACCTGGATCGCTAGCGCAGCCTCCTGACTAGCTCTCCCCAGCCATCCACCACAGAGCTGGAATCTGCTTCCTGCATGTCTCTCTCCTTCCTAAAATCTTTCCATCGCCACCTAGTAACTCCACGGGCAGCTCCAACCACACAGCCTCGCTGACAAGGCCCTGCACGCCCGGCTTCTCCTACCTCGGCCCCCACCTCTGTACTGATACTTCACACGTGGCCTTCATTCTAGTTTCTCGTGCTTTCCCACCCCTTGAACCCTCACCCTTCCCCCTTCCCCAGCTAGGGAGAGTCTGGGTGAGAAACATAAGGAAATGTGGGCGGCTCTAGCCCTGTGGTCTCCAGAGAAGAAATGAATTCCCCCCAAAGCCTCCAAAGGAGAATAATAATAATCAAACATACAGAGATAGACTCCAGTCCAGACATGCTTTCCTTCTGCCCTGGGGCTGTCATTTGGTCATAGCTTTTGTCCTTGAAATGCAGGTAGACTTGTTACCGGGCCACACGCAGAAGAGGACCATTGTCTTCTTTCTTTCAATGCTCTGCTCAGTGAGGACATCTTCACGTCACCAGCCACGAGCAAGCCTGCTCAGCTGACAGAACCCGTGTCCTCTGTAAACAGGGTCCCGGGGAACGCGCTGTGCACCTCCGGCCCGGGGCACAGGGCATTACTCACTGGAGCCCCGTCCTCTCTTGGACATTGTTTGCCCATTTCCACCGGGGCGCTGGCAGGGGGGTGGTGAGGAGGGCGGGAGGACACAGGAGAGTGAAGCTGTTTGTTTTCTCCTTCCTGTTAACAATACAACATCTGTTCCCCAGCCTGGCAGCTGGACCAAAGCGAAATGATGGCAGCATTCATTGCCCTCCGGATCAGGGGGTGGGGAGTGGGAGAGGGAAGGAGGGAGGGGTGTGGCGAGGGCTGAGGCCCCCCTGAACAATAACAGGAACAACAATTATGAGCACATCTTCAACACCCTTCGGCAGGCGGGCCCGCAGAGCCCACGGAGCTGGGTGACCTCAGCACATCCACACATTGGAACCAACGCACCGAACAGAGAACTGTGTGCCTTTTTAAGAGTCTTCCAATTAAAAGGAGAGTGTTTACCTAGTAAATATCTGTTTTGGCTCATGCACTGTGATAGAAAACATCTTTATTTACCTAAGAGTGAAGCTGACAGAGGTGGAGTGACAGCTAAAAGGCAAAATGAGAGCTCGCAACGGAGCAGCGAGGGGTAGGATGGACCCACGCCCTCCTGGTTCCCTCCCGCCTTCCTCCTGCCCCTCCGCATTCTCTTTGCCTCGCTCCTTCTCACCTCGGAGGTCTGCTTGGGCCCGACCCAGAGCTCAGTCTCCCTTTCATCTGCACTCACTCTCAGTGCTTTCACCTAGTCTGATGGCCATGGGGTCCACCTAGACACTCACCACTCCCAGTTTATATCCCTGGCCCAGACCTCGCCCCTGAATCCCAGCCTCATACACTCATCCACAGGCTTACCAGCTTCATCTGATGTCTAAAGTCATGTCAAGCTAAGCACCCCAAAATGAGCATCTGCTGCTTCCATCCTCCAAACTTGATCTTCCATGGTCTTCCCCATCTCAGTTAATGCAAACTTCATTCCTCCTTGACTCTTCCTTCTCTCATTCCACAACACACTGTTGGCAAAGCCTGCTGGCTCTACCTTCAAAATGCATCCCAGAACCCAATCACTTCTCCCTACCTTGACTACCTTTGTTCTAAGCCATCATCAGCTCTACCTGGATCATGACCACAGCTTCCCGACTGGTCTGCTGCCACCTTGCCCTCCCAGTCTGCTCTCGACATGGCAGGCAGAGAGATCCTGGAAAGCGATGATTCAGATCGGGCTCCTCCTCCGCTCAAGACCCCCAAGTCCCCATCTCAGAGGAGAAGCCTACGAGGTTCCCTACCGCCTGGCCTCCTGCTGACTTTCTGACTTCTCCCACTGTTCACTCTGCTTCAGCCTTGCCAGCCTCCTCTGTTTCTAGAATATGCCAGGCACGCTCCCTGCTCCGGACCTCTTCCTGCACGGCTCTGTTTTCAGATTCTTGCTCATCTGTTTCGTCTTTGTGTCTTCACCCCAGCATTCCCCATCTTCCTTTCTCGGTTTATTTTTCTTCATAACACTGTCACCCCTAAAAGGTTACATCTTCCGCTTATTTATGCTATGGACTGCCTCCTCTCCATGGTGACTTTTGCTCCGTGTGGGCAGGACTTTTGTCTGCTCTGTGCTTTGCTGTACCCCAGCGCCTGGAACAGCACTGGCACACAGAAGGTGCTCAGTACGCATTCGATGCACACACCAATTGATGAATAAACAGAGTCGAACTCTGCATACAGCAGAATGGCTAGACTGCTAGAGGGTCATCCTATACCCTCTGAACCAGTGAGAAAGTGCTTGTTGAGTGTTTACCTTCCGTGTGACATCTCTTGTCCCCCGATAGACTGGTGGGGCCAGGAAGCCAAGGTAGACTCTACAGTTCTGGGGACGCATGATGGCTCTTGAAGAAAGGATGTGGGGCTGCCCCTAGTGAAAGATACTAACACAGGCTTCCGCTCCAGTTCACGGAGCAACCTCCTGTGCCTTTTCCAGACTGGCTGCTGTTAAGGACTCCCCGGCAAAGGCAGCAGATTACAGATGAGGGTGACGTGAGGACAACTGTCACTCAGACACAGGAGAAGATGAAGAACGCAAGCTGTCAGGTTAGGGCCTGAGTCCTCTTCCTCAGGAGGAGACCATGAGCCTCCGCTCCATGATCTCCCTCGAGGCCACCTGGGTCCTGGGGCAGTGGTGAGCTTCCACATCAGATGGCTTCGCTTGGCTCATCACTGTCCATCCTTTAGGGACCAGGGCTGGGAGAAAGAAAATGCAGCAGGGTGATCTTTCCCGGTGTTAATCAAAGCTTCTCACATTTGCACAATTTGCTAGGAACTTCCATTGCCTCCTTGAACGGGGTCTCGCTCTGCTGTTACACAGGCAGGAGTGCAGCGGTCCGATCATAGCCCACCGTAACCTTGAAGTCCTGGACTCCAGCGATCCTCCCACCTTAGCGTCTCTATTAGCCAGGACTACACACACACACTGGGCTAATTTTTAATTTTTTGTAGAGACAGGGTCTCGCTATGTTGCCCAGGCTGGTTTCGAACTCCTGGCCTCAAGTAATCCTCCCACCTTGGCTTCCCACTTGAACATTTTTTTGAGGGCCAATTCTGTGCAAGGAAACTGTGCTAAATGTTAGTGATATTAAAGACAGCTCTAATGCAGCATAATAAATACTAATGTAATTAAAGCAACAACAAAAAGTAGTAGGCAGATCATTCACTTTTCACAGGTTAAAGAACAGATTTAGAAATTAAGCTATTCAAGAATATGGGGGGGGATCAGAAGAGCCCCGGTGACTGGCTTTGACCCCGGATGTTCTGGTGTCCAATCCGGTGCTCTGACCTTTATGGCTATTCCAGGGTGGTTTCCTCGATTGTGTCCTGAGCCCAACATGTTCACACCAGTATGTGGCCTCATCAGCCCGTTCCAGAAGCACCGAGCACAGTGGCGTATGAGACACATTTGTTTGTCCTGCCTGCTAAGGTTGGAGACGGGACCCAGACTTTCTTGATGGTCCATTAGGTTTCCGTCACTCACGATTATCCCAGCTTTGCCGCGTCTTAGTGAGTTTCGCTGATGAAGTTATTTAACCTCTTTAAACCTCAGGCTCTTCATTTGTAATATGGGGATATAATAGTTCCTATATCAAAAGGTTGTTGTAAGGATTAATGAGCGTCTAGTTGTAAAACGCTGTATTTGTTTGCAAGGGCTGCCGCAGACGGGGTGGCTTAAAGGACAGGAATCATTTCTCATAGTTCCACAGGGTAGAGGTCCAAGCTCAAGGTGTCGGCAGGGTTGGCTTCCTCTGAGGTCTCTCTCCTTGGCTTGCAGATTGCCGCCTCCTCACTGTGTCTCACACGGGCTCTTCCCAGTCCGCCCCCCGTGTCTCTTTGTGTGCCCCCATCTCTTCTTTTAAGGACATCAGTCACACTGGATTAGATCCACTCTAATGGCCACAGTTCACTTAATCATCCCTTCAAGGCCCCTGTCCCCAAATACAGTCAGTCACATTCAGAGGATATTGGGTGCTCGAGCTTCAACATCTGAATATTTGAGGGACACAATTCAAGCATTAACAACCACCTAACACACTGCTTGGCACATAGTTTCTTAAATAAATAAACAGAACCAAATCTAACCCTTTGTTTGAACCCCTGTTCTCAGCCTCTACAGCTACTTAGGAGTAGTGAGTCCCACAAGTTCATGACCACGTGTGACTAGAGCACTTCTCTCTCTTATTGTAAATGTGTCTCTCTCAAACGCCCAGAATGGCTCCCAGTCCTGCTATTTTTATACCCTTGGGTTTTGGAAGATTTTTTTCATTCCATATCCTTTGTGATTTTCTAGAATTTAGTAATATCCTCTCTCAGCTTTTAGCTTTTCAGACTGAACGGCACAGCAGAAATATCCTAGCCTAGAAATCAGGAGATCTTGGTTCGAGCCTCAGTTGTGCTATGAGCCAGCTCTGGGCAAGGCCCTCAGCGTTCTGAACCTCTGATTCTCCAGACACAGACTGGGGAGAATGTTGAATGTTCAGTGATCATTACATAGAACATGGCAGTTAAGAGCATGGACTTTGGACTCAAAACAGATGTGGGTGATCATTACATAGAACATGGCAGTTAAGAGCATGGACTTTGGACTCAAAACAGATGTGGGTTTGAATCCTGCCTCTGCTCCTTTCTAGTTGAGTGCCCTTGGGCAAGTGACTTGACTTCTCAGAGCCCCCATTCCTCATCTTTAAAATGAGGATAATAGTAGCACTACCTCCCTGCAACAGGGCTGCTGTGAGGCTGCTAGGAAATAATGCATATACTGTTCCCTCAGCACAGTGCCCGACACAGCCCACGTGTGCAAACTCCCTTCCTGGCTCCGTTGTTTCTTTTGAGCCTTCTCTCCTGGTGTTATGTCTTTCCCCAGAGTCAGCGTCCAGATGACACCTGCTTGCCATTCCAGGTGTTATTTTCTGTTTTGTTTCTGGTTCATGATGGTGTTCAGCATTTCGTTTGACTTTTTTTTGACCAAAGTGGCACTTTTATCTCGTGCTCTCTGCTGGGTCATCAATAGACCAATTCGACAGCAAAGTGAATAGGAGCATAATGTGAGATTGTTCAATTAAGGCCTCCGTTATAATTAGGGTATGACAATCAGTGCCTGCAAGATTTTTTTTTGTTGGGTTTTATTAGCATACTTTTTATAGCCTTTTATTATAGCGAAGTGTCAAATAATTTCTTTCTTTTTAAATTTTTGTCTAACCTTTATTGCTGTATATATTAATATTACAAGGTAGCAATATTAACTTTGCAGCATAAATCTATGTTCCTCTCAATCCATAGATCAAATGGAAAAATAAGAAAGGTGTTGTACCCTCCTCCTTGTCTGTCAAGGTAAAGATTTATTTTATTTTATTTTATTTTATTTTATTTTTAAGAGACAAGGTCTAGTTCTGTTGCCCAGGCTGGAGTGCAGAGGCACAATCACAGCTCACTGCAGGCTTGAACTCCTGGACTCAAGGGATCTTCCTGCCTCAACCTCCCAAGTGGTTGGGGCTACAGTATGTGCTACCACACCTGGCTAATTTTTAAATTTTTTTTTTTTTTTTTTAGAGATGGGATCTTGCTATGTTGCCCAGGCTGATCTCAAAACCAAGGTCAAGCAATCCTCCTCTCCCTCCCCAGCCTCCCAAAGTGCTGGGATTAAAGGCATGAACCACCACATCCAGTTTATTAAAACTTGTTCTTGGTCCCATCTCGAAGGCTGACAGACATCTGACTTCTAAGTACAAGTCACAGAGCCATTGTCATCACTCTTGAGACAGTTGCAGGAAGAGATGGTTGAAGATGGTGGTTACAAAGTGGAGCCTTTTTAAAGAGAATGACTCAGTTTGGAACCAGATGAAGTAACCATTAAGATTCAGTTGGGAGAACATTTTGATGGTCCAAGTTTATTCTGCTTCAGTTGTCTTTAAAATCATAGGCTTTAATGCAGCTCAAATGGTTTCTACAAGTGTTCTTACAAAATACCCTGGCATTTTGTGAAAAGAAAGTGTAAGTTTATTGTAGCTCAGGAATGTCAAAGACTTATCTAAATTTGATTCCCAAATGATAGTTTGTCAAGTGTTTGAAGACTCCTGTTCTGTCTCGTGGGTGTCTGCAATTTCTAGGCTAATTATCTTCACCTCCTTCAGTGATTTCTTTTGTGACAGGGCTGCCCAATTCTGGGTGTCTTGTCCAGTTGTCATTCAGTGTGTTTGTCAACCTGAAAGTGTGGCAGCAGAGAGGAACTTGCCACTTCAGATGAAGATTGACCTGTGCAAAATGAAGTGTCTCTTCTCCAGTCCCTCTTTGGAATTTTATACTTCCATTAACCCTAGACACATAAGCATTAGTTTGTCAGCCACATTGCATAGCTGTTTTTGACACACTTGGATTTTTTTTTTTTTGCCATGTATCATATATAGACTTAGTTTTACCTTGCAAAGAAATATTCAAGTCGCTTTGATTTGACAGGATATCACACAGAAATGCTGCATTCCTATAGAAATCTTCTTTCAATAATTCATATTGCTGATTCTGCTCTTCATAAAATTTAACTCTCTGTTCTCACAGAGATAAAATGTTGGCTAAGACCTGTCCTTGCAATAGCCAACACACTTTAGAATGACAAGGCAAATCCACACTGAATACTTCATCGTTCCTCATCTCTACAGTCCTGAAGACTCCTTACTTGTTGGTCGAAATTTGGAGTCTAGAATAAAAGTTCCTTTATTGCTTCCTCAATTCTGTATGCAAGAAAAGAATTTAAAGAAGTTCTGTTTTTAGGAAAAAATCAGACGTGCCACAGATTTCCTGATAACTGAAAGCAATTTCTCGTCACATCTGTATTTTCTATGCTGTGTTAAGAGACCATCATTCTCAGTCCTGCCATGTTGCCACTGCTGGTTTTCCTTGTCTTTGAACTTCCCCTAAATGTTTCCCTTTGGGCTTCCCTCCTTGAGTTCATGGATAGCCAAGAGATGTCTGCTGAGTCCAGTAAATCTGCAAAACACACCCTTCGGTGGCCATGTTGCAGGCACCTGATATTGTCTACTATATCTCTGGAAAATCCATAAGATTGCATTTGCATTCTCATACGCAAATTTACAGTTTAATTTGTTAAACTCTGGTATTTATGTAATCTTCTTTGCTACTCCTAATAGTCTTCACAGAATCTGATTGGTACTTTTATCTAGAGATGTCTCTTCACTTTCAAATTCTACTTAGAGAATCCTCTTGTTAATATACATGAATATCCTTTTTGTCACCTTTTTCCTCTTTTTTGTTGGATTCTGCCTTTGGCCAGAATTCATCCTCTCTTATTAATTGTGGAATAGAATGCTAACTCCCGTGGAATTTTTTTGTTTTGTTTTTGTCTATTTTTGGTTTTGGTGCATTTTCTTAGGCATCTTCTCTCTTTTCACATTCTGAGATGGACTTTGAAGGTCGAGAGTCATAAGGGCAAGGGAGAAAGGTGAAACAGGCCGAAGCATGTGAGATGCCAGGATGGAGGTTGACATTTGTGGAGAGCATGGCCAGGGAGGGCCCCACTGAGAGAGGACTGTGAGTAAAGTGCTGGAGGAAGGGAGGGGGTGAGCCATATGATTGTCTAGGGATGAGCATGACTGACAGAACAGCAAGTGCAAAGGCCCTGTGGCAGGAGCAAGCTTGTGTGATCTAGAAACAGCAAAGCAACCAGTGTGGCCGGAGCCAAGTGAGGGAGGAGGAAATTAGCAAGAGATGAATCAGGGAGTCAGTCATACAGATGATAATAAGGACTTTTTGTTTATATGCTGAGTGAGCAATGGGATAGAAATTGTATATGTGAGAGTGTGTGTGTGTGCACATGTCTAGGAGGCTTATAGCTGGGATGGTGCAGAAAAGCTAGACAAGGGCTAAAATTTGCCAGGCTAAGGATTACAGTTTAGTTCTGAGCATACTGTGGAAATTTACTGAACCCTTGCTAACTGGTTTATTGATGATTTCTAAATTTTGCAGGTGGAGAAACAGATGGAGAGAAAGGTCATGAGTAACCAGAAAAGTTGAGCCTTCTGACTGTTAACCCTGTGTCATTTCTAGGTACCACTTCCTTTAGTGCTTTAGCTCTGATGAAGATTCCAGACTGCTTAACTTGGAGCTGGCATCAGAGTTATCCTATCTCTAGGAATTCCACGTCAATGCTGTGGAGGAGGGGCCCAGGTATATGTCTGTTGAAAAAGCTCCCAGGTGATTCTGATGTGCAATTGCAAGGAACCAATTGCAAACCTCTAAACTAATGGAAGAATTGGCCCATTTTAAAGTCTATAGGGCTTCAGTTAGTGGAGTATGTGAGAATCCCTACATTAGCTATTTTATGAGCAATGGAAACTAATAAATCAAGGAAATAGGAAGACGAGGACTGCCTTTAAATATGGTTTCTTCTCATTGGGGAAAACATCGCCATTAAGAAATTTACATCATTCAAAAACCTGGAGCCAAAAATTTCCTTTGTACTCTCTATGAGCAATGAACGAGTTGGTCCTGGGCTTCACTGGGTCCATTTCTCTCAATATATTGCTCTAATAATCCGTGCCACTGCTCAGAGTAGCTGCCCTTCTGGAATGCCTCTGCCATATTAAATCATTTTTTATGTTCTTAATTAAAAAAAAAAAGATGCTCAGGGCTGTATAAATTTTACTCTTGGGGGAAAAACTGAATCACGTTGTTTTTAATTTGCATGTACTGCTAGACTGACTGATTAACCCTTTTGGTAGACAAACAGCCTCTCTAGAAGTCTCCACATGTCTGGTCCAAGAAGGTATGACTAAGAAAAGCAATGGAGGAAATAATATTGTAGAAGGTGCTATGGTTTGAATGTCTCCCCCAAGAGTTCATGTCAGCAGTGTTGACAGATGGGACCTTTGGGAGGTGACTGGGTCATGAGGGCACTGACCTCACGAATGGTCTCATCCATCTGTAGATTAATGGCTTAATGGGTTATGGAGGGAGTGGGTTAGTTATCATGAGAATGGTCTGTTATAAAAGCCAGTTTGGCCATCTCTTGTGATGCTCTGAGACCCTCAGGACCATGCAGAGGGTCCCCCCAGCAAGAAGGCCCTCACCAGATGTGGCCCCAAGACCTTGCACTTTCCAGCCTCTAGAACTGTAAGAAATAAATTTCTTTTTTAAAAACAAATTAGCCAGCCCTGGTGCAGTGGCCATCTACAAACCAGGAAGTGGGCCCACACCAGCCACCAGACCTGCTGGCACCTTGATCTTGGATTTCCCGGCCTCCAAAACTGTGAGAAATAACGTCTATTGTTTAAATCACACAGTCAGTGGTATTCTTGTTATAGCCGTCCAAACTAAGACACTGCATTTTGTATTAGTTTATTCCTGGCAGCATCTTATGCCCAACACTGTGTTTCTTTTTCCTTTCTCTCTAACACTTCTTATCTTACCTATTTCTGGTTTATGTTATCTTTTGGGTCAGTCACATCAAATCTGTTTTTGGCTGGAGGTGTATGTACAAACACATGCATACATAAACAACGGTGGAGGAACAGAGGTAGTGATGTCTCTTTCATGGAGTCTTTAGGACAGGCCAGATTTTTATTTATATGGCTGAAATGGTCTCAGCTCTGATGAACTCAAAGCCCATCTATGACTTTCTGCTCCTTGAGATTTAGCATATGCCCATGGCTTTGGAAGGGACCACAGTTGATACTTGTTATTTGCAGAAGTTATGTTTTATAAAGTTGCTGCCAGCCCTGAGTTGACTGCTACTGAACCATCATTCCCAGGGGAGATCCAGTATTAGGTTCTTGTAAGCCTCTGGACACAACATGTTCATCAACCAATCAGTAAGTGTCTTTGCTTTTTGGGTGTTTCTGTTTGAAGAACAGTTATTTAATATATACTGTTGATTTAGTAACATTGAACTGACAGCCAACAGCACTATAACTTGTGTCTGAACCGAGCTTGCCTAACACACGTATTTTCTCCATAAGGGACACAGCCTCCTTGCACTTAGGAACGCTAGACGGCAATTTAGCACTATGCGTGGGGACAATTTTAAATAGCAAAATCACTAACAAAAAGCACAAAAAGATGAAAAAATGTGGTGCTACATAGACTGCAACAATGACACATTTCTAGCATTAGAGCCCAAACAAGAAGGCACAGTGTCACTTCTTCCATGTGAGCTGGAAACACGCATGTCCAGCTACTCAAATTTTTCTACATTCTGCACTTGTACTCGAACGACCAGGAAAGAGCCTCGAGTATTGATCTGGGAGCTGCAAATACATTTTAGTGAGTAGGCAAATTTATAACCACAGAATCTGTGAATAACGGAGATTGACTATGTTAAAAAAAGAAAACAACTTTTGCCTTCGAAGCAGACCAGGGCAGTTTCAGCATTGTGATGTGAACCAGCAGGTCTGGGAGCTCTCGATTCATTTATTAGATTCATGAGACCCTCAAGCAGAGTAATCCTTGAGGCATATTTTTTACCCCAATGGGAAAAATGCAATTCACGGTTCCAGTTTATATAGACCAAGAAGCTGAGTGGTTCAGTCCCTTTAGTACTGGTTTGTGGAGATTATTTTATTTTTACTGCTTGAAACAAAGAGTCTATATTATTGGGAACATTTGGCAAGTGAATTAGAAAACTTATTTTTCAATGGTTTGTCCTGAGGAGGTTAAAGAACCAGGAGTCATGATCCAAGTGGTCAGTTGGATCAGAAATTTTTTGAAGCATGGTTGTTAAAGGGAGAGTTAAAATCCCAGCCTCTTATACGAAAGAGGGCCTGCACTATCCTTAGCATGTGGAACTCTCAAACAGCTGGCATCAAAATAGCTGCCCCGATGGGGTGCCAGGGGAGCAGGGAGCAAAACGGGGCTCTTCATGTGCTTCCCTTTCTTCCTCTCCCCGCGGCCTGTTTGTGGCTCCCACCGCTCCCCCAGCCAGTCTGTGTTCTTCAACCATGCTTGGTGCCCCCTCCCCTTGGCCTGCTGGCCATCAAGTTCTACCAGTTCTCCCCCGAGTCTGCACCCTCCTTTCTGTGCCCACAGACACTATCTTGGTCCCTGCCTTCAAGATCGCCTCCAAATCTGCTGCAACACACGCCCAGTAGTTTCCCACCTCTACCTCACTCCCTCCAAGCCAACTTCTTCCTCAAAGAACTCCTTACAAAAAACCTTTTGTGACTCCCTGTATCCACTGATTTAAATTCAAACACCTCTGACTTCAAACTCCCCTACCTACATTCCTAGTTCTTCCCAAAGTGATTCCAGAGGCTTTTGCTAGTCCTATCACTACCCTTCTACACGTGCCTGTATACTTTAGGCAAACTGTCTTCTTTGCTATTTTCAAAACATAACTGTTTCCCAGCCCCATATCATGGGTCACCATGGACTGTCTACCAGATATACCTCATTTACATCTGTATTATAATGACATGTTTCCTAGTTCCCCCCAAACAGATGCAGTTTTCTGCTCCCCAAACCTCCATAGCCATTTACTTTTGCCTTAGTGGCATTTTACATGTTTTGCTTTATTCTAATTATTTTTGTCTACATCTTTCTTACCATTAATTCCCACTATTAGGGCCCCAAAGCTTCCTGTTATCCATAACTCTTAAAGGGGGCCTTGTACGAAACAGGTGTTCGGTAAATATTTGTGGAACACCGAAGGGTGTTCTCAACTACACCACAGTAATTTGGTAATTTGGTAGCCACCTCTCTAGGAAGGGAAGGAGGCAGAGAGGAGAAATGCCATCAGGATTTTGTGCTTGGAGCCACCTAAAAGGCAGAAGCTGGGCCCAGATAAGAGTGGGGCATGTCCTCCAGGTCTCAGATATCTAAGAGGCCACAGGTCAGTCCTGGAATTCAAGAGAAATATAAGCTCATTTGATGAACTCTCTGCAGTGAGGTTTCAAATGGAGCTGAAAAATCTCAGGAATTTCCCTTAACAGTTATCTGGAACTGCAGTAGGCATCTCACAACTGTTGCCATCTCCATGGGCCCTTGGCTCAGGGGTCACTCCAGATGTGGCAAAGCCACTTCAGGCTGACCACAGCCTTGTGGTCATCTCTAGCCTTGGGTTGAACCGGCATTTGAGGCTTTAAGGAGAAGATACACAGGCCAGGGACCTTGTCATGTGATGGTGACCGACCTGTTCCCTGTCTAAACTATTATCTCAAAAAAAAAAAAAAAAAAAAAAGAAAAAAGGCAAGCACTTAGTTTGCATGTGGGAGTCGGGCAGGGGACAGTCACTTTTGAGTAAATGAGGACAGTGGACAAAGAGAAAGGGCAAAAATAATTCTACAGGCAGTAAAGTGATTTATCTGTTTTGCTATTAAATAACTATACTATTTTTCTCTAAATCTATTGCTAACCTCAGCCAAATTTGCATGTATTCATTTACTCAAATATCCACTGAGTGCCAGTTTGGTACAAGCACTTTTCTGGGCATTGGGATGCACCACTGAACACGACAAGCTTCTCATCCCTCCAGGACCGTGGGGAACATCTGGCTGTGGTGACCTCCAATCTGTCAATGTTCCCCACTGCCCTGAACTTGGTGATTTCCTCCTGACTATAAGACAACACTAGACAACGAACTGTACAGGGACTTCATGAAGGAGGGGCTAGGTGAATGCAGGGAAAGGACTCGGATAGTGGTTCTTGGCAGGTGCTACACTCCACCATTTTAGTGTATGATGGAGCGCGCAGAACACCCATGTGGCTAATTCTGCAATGGCACGGGCCTCTTCCGACCCACCGAGAACCCTGTTTGCAAACTTTACATGAGCCTGGGTGTTATTTTTTCAAGTAAAACCAAAACAAAAACACAAAAAAGTCGAGGGTATATTTATTCTTCATTATTTTGTCTTTGCATGCCCCTCACATCTGGCCTCTGCCACAACTGGCAGCAGAAGTGCTGATCTATCATGCAAAATGCTTTTCTGGGGACAGTGACGGCAGCAGCAGGAAGTACAGGAAATCTCATGAGATGGCCTGTTCTTGAACACTCGCCAGCCTGCTTCTGCCGACTCATGAGCTTAAGGGAAACATCCAAGCCACTGGGGAGGTTTTTGGCACAGAGCCCAATTCTCAACTGTTTGAGGTTCGCCCATAACTGGCAAAATGACCGCAGGGCACAACTGCTGCTGCTCCAGCCACAGCCCCTGGCTACGGTGTTCCATGTTGAGATACCACTAATTTTAACAGTTCGAAGCACCCGGGGAAGCCAGCAGTTAACGTCAGCAACGAACGGAAAGCAAGCGAGGCCCAACCATGCTGGCTGGGGTGGGGTGCAGCTGCTGAGTCCCTGTGAGCTCACGTGACAGGGGACAGATGACAGTCTGTTTTTGTGAGGCAACGCGGTGGCTGATTCTGAGGGGGAAGGGAAGCAGTTGAGTCACGGACCAGAGCTAACGTCTGTAGAAGACTCAGGATGGGATCCCTGTTTTGCATTTCTGGACAACTGGTCACACATGAATATAAGCTCTGGGAAGAAGAGGATGACCCCAGGCCACCCAACT
The DNA here is from genome assembly GCF_020740605.2 of Lemur catta. Lineage (NCBI taxonomy): Eukaryota > Metazoa > Chordata > Mammalia > Primates > Lemuridae > Lemur > Lemur catta. The sequence continues at coordinate 18,341,739 of NC_059150.1, read as the reverse complement.
TCTGAAAGTGCCGTCACTTATTATTAAGAAAGAGAGAGAGAGAAAGAGAGGGCGGGAGGGAAGGAAGAAAAGGAGGAGAGAGAGAGGGAGAAAGAGAGAAAGAGGAAGAAAGAAAGGTGTCTTTAGCCACAGCTCTGGCAAATGTTGTTTCCTGGTAGAGCAAGCTCCAGTCTGCAGGGCTTTGCCCAAAGTGCTGCTTTCAAGTCAACACAGAAAGATTGGACGCAGACCCAGTGCTCTGACCCCTGCAAATCCACCCAGGCACACTCCCAACCACAGCGCCCTTTCTTCTGTTTTCTGCCGCATCTGATCATCCGATTACACGCCTTTAGAGCCGGAACCCTGGGATGGTTTGGCTCTGCCTTCATACACCAAAAACACCGAGCCAGGCGTGGCATCTAGCAGATGCCTTCTTCAAGCAAGATCGGCAGGTCAACCTAATCGGAGGAAGAACGAGGGACAAGCCAAAATATGGCCAGAGACTAGAGACAGGCCCTGGACCAACCGTCACTCGGCCAAGGCCTGGATTCCAAAAATGCCCTCTTGCCACTTCTCCTGCCTGCAGGGTAACTCCTCCCTAGGCTGGGAACTGGAAGGGCGGGGCTGAGTCTTGTGAGACGCTGGGCAGATGACAGCCCTGGGACTGGGCCTGTGAGTCAGGCGACCAGGGCCAGGGGCCCACGCTGTCCTGTGCAGTTGCAGATTATCTGACTCGCACACTGGGGATCCCGATAGGCCCCCAACCTGCTGCTGGGAGTGGAGAGAGGCTTCCCAGACTGCTGAGCATTTGGCAGAAGGCATTAAATAATAGAATGATAAAATGCAGTTGATGATAAATTTGCTAAAGCACTTAATTTGTCTAAAAAGGAAAGCTGCTCAGATATCATTGTTAAGTAGCTTCCCTCCTCCCTGCTCCCACCTCACACAGCTGGTTTGGGGGTGTGCACCATCTTAGCCACTCCTTGTCAATCTGCAGTCAAGCTCTCATAGCCAGTATTTCTTTAATAGATGTCAGTGCAGGTAATGCAATTAGAGGTGTATTTTTAAAACCCTTTTCTAAAGCCTGCATGTGACCCATTTATTTAAGATAACTGGGGGTGCTCAACTTCTGTTGGGCAGGTGTCAGGAATGGAGTTTTTAATCACTATTTCTTCCTGGGCAACTACTAAATATCAGCTCTCCCCTCTCCACCCCCCCCCCCACCAAAAACATAACAAGAACAAAAACACACAAGAAACCTTGCCACATAAATTACTTCCAGGCTGGCCAGACAGATATATTCTAATCAGTATCTATTAACTAGTGCTATTGTTTAAAGTTGCTTTTTTGTTTTATTTAAGGTAAAATCCTCTTATAAGTAATACCATAATCATAAAAAGGCTAGAATAAAATAAAAATTTTAAGTCTCTGCCCATAGCCAATATATTTCTAAACAACATCCAAAGGAACAATATTTTCTGCAATAATAATGCTGGCATGGTGTCATACTTTCACCTGCCTTATCTTATCTGATCTTTATGATGTCCCCAGGAGAAAAATTGGCCCACTTTTACCATCCTCACTTTCCAGTGTGGATCAGGGCCATGCCATTTGCTGATGAATTATGTGCCTTTTGAATAAACAACTCCAGGTGTGGTAGTGGGCTAGACACTTTGATAGAAGCAGAATGCCTGCCCGTGTGACAGACACCAAGTGGCCATCAGCACTGCCCATCGTGAGCTGGGTCCTGCCATCCCTATCAGTCGTAAGGTCGGGTGGGCCCAGTGATAATTCATTATACAATTAAGTAAGAGATGCATCTGGGATTGAGCACAAGCAGAAGTCAGAGGGCACGGTGAGCTGCACAGCAGAGAGCTCAGACCCATGGCACCTGCCACCGTTGCCCCAGCACCCGTCCTCTTCTGGCACCCATGGCTACGTGGGCAAGTCGTAACGACCAGGAAAAGGAGGATCAAAAAGCCCCAGCCTGCTTGAGGGATGGAATGGCTAGGTATCTGTGTGCAAGCTGAATGCTGATGACAGCTGCACCGTAGTCTCACTCAGGCCTGACCTTGAAAAAGACGGGGTGGGGGGGGCAGAGAACATCCTCATGAGCAGAGCTCTGAGCAGGGCACACGATCACCCACTCAGTGTGGAAAGAGAAGTGGTCCGAGGTCAGAATACACACGGACTCCCGTACTGGAGCGTAACTCTAACAGGAATGTCTCACCCAGCCTTATAAGTCGGAGGCTTGGGATTTTGTTTTCCAAAGGATAAGCTATGTCCCTTTGGGCAGCTTCCCTTAGCCCCAGGGCTGTCGTGGCTCCTCTCTGGGGCCCTGGCTACCCTCTCTCTTTCTAGGGAGGTGATGGTCGAGGGTGGAGAGAGTGCACAGCTCCATACAGAACATGCCAAAAACAAGCAGTTTCTGAAACTCTGTCCCCAGTTCCCCTCCTGGCATAGACTTCTGAGAAGTCCGAATAAGGCCATGTGATTTTCTGTACCGGGACTAGCTAAGAATAAGACAGGGTGAATGTAAACATTCCTAAGCGCATGTGGAAAATAGGTTTAAATTTGCATTTATAACAGTCCGGTCAAGCTTTCGGGAGAGAAGAAGCAGATTCCTCATTTAGACACTTGATTGGTGAAAGAACTTAAATATTTCCGGTTGCGATTCGGTCCACAGTCAGGTTAAGGAGAATGAAAAACTATGCTAAGATCTTGCAAGAAATTTATTTAATAAGAAGTGCTGTTTCTTTATTATAGAAAGACAGGTTCCTCTTTCTGCAGCTACCTCAAAATCACTAAGCCACCAGGAAAGCATAAATAAAAAAGGGCCAAGGGACCCAGAGGACAATGCTCCTGTTGCCATAAATTCTAATAAAATTAAATATGCAGGAATAATGATGATGATAATAGTAATAATACTTAAAGTAATATTGTGAAGAAAAACTCTTATCTCTGGCTTCCAAACTTTACTACAAGAAACCCTTGGGGAGATTTAAAAGACACAAAAGCCTGAGCTCCATTCCCTGTGGTTCAGATTCAATTGCTCTGAGGAGGGGGGTAGGCATCTTTCTTTTTAAAAAATTGATATATAATAGTCATACATATCTTGAGGGGACATGTGATATTTTGATAACTGTATACGATGTGTAATAATCAAATCAGGGTAACTGGGATACCCATAATCTCAAATATTTATCTTTTCTTTGTGTTGGGAACGTTACAATTCATCTTTCTGACTATTTTGAAATACACAATAAATTATTGTTAACTATAATTTCCCTACTATACTATTGGATACTGGAACTTATTTCTTCTATTACTTCTTTCTCCATATCCTTGCCAGCATTTGTTATTTTCTGTCTTTTTGATAATAGTAATTCTAAATGGGGTGAGAGCTCTACAGAAACCAAATAAACTAAAGCCTGTTTTTTTTTTTTTTTTTTTGAGACTGAGTCTCAAAGTCTCACTCTGTTGCCCCAGCTGGAATGCAGTGGCATGATCATAATTCACTGCAGCCTCAAACTCCTGGACTCGAGCAATCCTCCTGCCTTAGCCTCCTGAGTCGCTGGGACTATAGGCATGTGCCACTATGCCTGGCTAACATTTAAAAAAATTTTTAGGGACAGGGTCTCACTATGTTGCCCAGGCTGATCTCAAACTCCTAGGGTCAAGCAATCCTCCCTCCTCAGCCTCCTGAATAGCTAGGATTATAGCATATGCCACAGCACCTGGCTAAAAACCTATTTTTAATGACAACCCATGACTCTGTATATCCAACAAAGACCCTGTGAACTTTTCAAAACACACTATTTTGGAAAATCCACATTTCAAGTATTAATGCAAAATTTTTTATTAATATTTACACTATAAAAGTAAGGTTATTGTTTTATAATTTTTTTGGTTTGAGTTCTATAAATGGGCAAGAAAATTTCCTATTGGATGTGTCAATCAGAATAAATGTCTACTATTCTGTTGACGCTATCATAGAGGGTTTCTAAGACACACCAGGCTGTCAATGAACAACAACAGTGGCAGCTTAGTGTGGATATGAACATTATGCAGAAGCTATGCGACTGGAACCTTGTCCTGTTTCAGATATCAATGAGTTAGTGAATTATTTAACTGCAATTCTTTTTCATCTTAAAAATGGAGATAATAGGTGGAGGGGCGGGGGTTGGAAGTAAAAATAAATTTTTTTTAATGGAGAAAATAATGAGCATTTTAATAAATTAAAAGATAGTTTTGTTGTTGTTGTTGTTTTTGTTTGTTTTGAGACAGAGTCTCACTCTGTCGCCCTGGGTAGAGTGCAGTGGCATCATCATAGCTCACTGCAACCTCAAACTCCTGGGCTCAAGCAATTCTCCTGCCTCAGCCTCCCTAGTAACTGGGACTACAGGCAAGTGCCACCATGCCTGGCTAATTTTTCTATTTTTAGTAGAGACGAGGTCTTGCTCTTGCTCAGGCTAGTCTCAAACTCCTGAGCTCAAGCAATCCTCTCACCTTGGGCTCCCAGAGTGCTAGGATTACAGGCGTGAGCCACCACACCTGGCCTGCAAGGTAGTTTTGAGGCTAAATTAGATACAAGCACTTTTCAAAAAGCTAAACATTAATATGTAGTATTATTGTTATTTACTATTATTTTATTGCATTTTCATTCCACATGTGACTTGACCCAATGGGTCTCAGTTGTGTTTTCCAAAAGGATAATTTGACAAATTACTCTTATTATTATAATCTTCCTTCCTAATGTCCTTATTTTTATTTTTATTAGCACCCTTATCTCAGTAGCAAAAAACCAGCAGAAGTGTCAAACAGGTGACCCCAGCCAAATTACCCTCAATTACAAAGTCATTTTAAAGGAGTCTTCTCTTCCAGGTCATCCAATAGTACTTTTCTGACCCTATCTCTATCTCATACTATAAAAACACCTTCTTTGAGGCCCAAGGAAAAGCCAGTGATTTCAGTACACGTGATTCCAACAACAGAGCTGTGCTCAGCAGGCCGTTGTTAGCATGGGACGGGAGAGTGAGTATGAGGACACTTTGTAAGTGTGAGGCACCAGATATCGGTGGGTGATGATGATGGTGGTGGGGATGATGGAGATGATGGTGTTAATGCTGGTGGCATAGACCGCTTTGCTAACCCTGAATAAATGATAGGAACATGGATTAATGGTCCCCACTAGAGTAGTAGATAACTAAGGAGGCAGGGCAGGCTCTGGAAAATGGATGAGTCCTGAGGATTGGAGCCTAGACCTGAGTGGTGATGATGATGATGGTTCTGGGCCTCCACGCCATCCGTCTCCAATCTAGGAAATGCCAAACACCTTCCATGGTCGTCCTCACTGGGCTTTCTTTACCTGCATGCTTCCTTTTAGCTGGTTCACTGGAAGCTTCCTTATACATCTCTCTTGTTTGACTAAGTCCCTCCTCCCACACCCTCTGGGTGGGTTCCCTCTCTGGACCATTGGATGGGGCATGAACACTGGCCAGAGGGTGGAGTGCAGAGGCAGGGGCGGGACGGCGGGGAAGGCCTGTTTACTCAGGAAAGTTTCGTGTGTTACTCATCTTTACAGCCCACTGGCTGCTCCTTCTCCATTGCTAAGCCCTCTTGAGACGGCCACATGCTGGAAAGGAAGTCTGGGCTAGCACCAAAATCCAGGGTGCTCGTTCTGAGTTAGTCACTAACTTTCTGTGTGACCTTGGGTAAGGGGTAAGTGAGTCTTATGTTTCTCACTTAGTAAATGGGAACAAGAGTACCTACGCTCTCTTTCAGAAGTTATAAACTAAAAGTCCACATGTTGAAATTTTGCTTACAGATGTATTTTAAGATATTTTTTTTTAAATATAATTCTTTAGACCTGGCGAGGTGGCTCATGCCTGTAATCCTAGCACTCTGGGAGGCCGAGGGAGGTGGATCGCTCGAGGTCAGGAGTTTGAGACCAGCCTGAGCAAGAGCGAGACTCCGTCTCTACTAAAAATAGAAAGAAATTATCTGGCCAACTAAAAATATATATAGAAAAAATTAGCCGGGCATGGTGGTGCATGCCTGTAGTCCCAGCTACTCGGGAGGCTGAGGCAGAAGGATTGTTTCAGCCCAGGAGTTTGAGGTTGCTGTGAGCTAGGCTGACACCACGGCACTCACTCTAGCCCGGGCAACAGAGTGAGACTCTGTCTCAAAAAAAAAAAAGAATATATATATATATATATACATATATATATATATATATACACACACACATATATATAATTCTTTAAACAAGGGATACACTCAGACACGATCCTGACCACTCTCTCTATGGTTTTCCCAAAGTATTAACCTAATGCAACGGTTTAGTGAGGGGCTATGGCGAGGTCATTGATGGAGTGCCCAGGGATTGATCACTCCTTTAGCAAACATTTCACTGCTTACTAAATGCCAGAACGGAGCCAGGCCCCGGGGCCATGGAGAGGAATGAGAGGCCATGGCCTCGCTCGAGGAGTCTGCACTTTGGCGGGAAAGGCAGGTATACACAGTAAAGCATACGTTACAGAAGCACATGCAGGTGCCCTGGGTACTCAGAACAGGCAGCTGCAATTGCATTTTGGTTGGAAGATAAAAAAGACTTCATGGAGGAGCGGGAGTGGGGCAAATGGAAAAAACTGAGTTACAAACTAAAATATGAGAGATTTCTTAACCTTCTAAAGAGGTTCACTCTTTTTGTCCCTCTTGCAAGTAAGAGGAGAAAAATATCATTTTCACTAGCTTAGATATGGGAAAATATGGTACCAAAATCAGGTGAACCATATCTAAGCTCAAGACAAAGAAAACGTTGATGGCCCACTTCCTGGTGAATACTCTTTACATGAAACTGTGCTCCTCAATTCTTTCATCTGCCTGAAAGCTCCCCAACTTCTTCACCTCTCCACTGCCTCATATTTTTGCATCACTCTTCTCCGAGAAAACTCCCACCACCCCACCCTCATGCAGATGTGGTTCAAAGTTCTGCATTCTTTCTCTCCCAAATCCGTCACCTTCCTCTGACTTCCTCTGGGTATCCCTTTCAGCTAAGAAGGGGGCTGGCTGTTGTGGGACACGGGGAAGACTCACCCCCCTGGTGTCATAGCTCACAGGGCCTGTGGCCTTTTTCTGCTGTTCTTAGCTCTGGGAATTCTCCGAGAAGCCCCATAGCCTCAGGAGCATGTTTGACTGAGGCCATGGGGCTCAGAGGACAATTCTTTAGTTTCTTCTTTATGTCCTGGTAGTTTCCTCCCTCCCAAAAGAACTTTCCTTGCATGGAGAAAGTAGAATCATCTCCACCTTGAGTGATAGTTCCAGAATCTAAGAGGGTGACTCAGTCGTCATTCCTGCCTCTTGAGGGAGACCTTCAACAGACCCTGCACAAGTGGCCCATCCCATTCTCATATGGCTTCTGCAAAGTGGCTCCTGAGAGAAGGTGGCCAATCATACTGGATGGATTTCTTCTGCTTGGCCTGGCACACGAAGGGCGAGCTGTCTCCTATCGGGCAAATCTGGCCCACCGCCGGTTACAGCCCATGAGCTAAGAATGGTTTTTACACTTTCAAATGAATTGAAAATAATCAAAGCAAGTATATTTCATGACGTGAAAATTATATGAATTCAAATTTCAGTGCCCATAAAATTTTGAACGTCACTAAAAGTTTGTGGAAATTTGTTTTCTCCCTTGCTATATAAGTACTTACATAATCTCTTTGATTTTACTTCTTAGCCTGTAAAGACTAAAATATTTACTATCCAAGCTGTTATAGAAAAAGTTTGTCAGCCTTGTCCTAGTCTGATTAATCTTTTTTTTTTTTTCCCACAGCAGGAAAGAGTTGAGCATTAGCAGAAGATATCGTGAAGCGCATTGAAATGCCCTGAAGTTAGTTCCCCCTTCTCTTCCTGTGCTCTGAAATCCAAAACGTCTTATTTTTAGACATTTAGAAGGTTGAATTAGATTTTGAGGCCCTCTTAAACACTGCGACCCAGTGCTGTCCAGTAGAACTTCATGCAATGACGGGGATCTCCTGTAGTTGGTGGTGTCTAACATGGTAGCCACTGGCCACATGTGGTCATCGAGCACTTGAAATGTGGCTAGTGTGACTGAAGCAGTGAATTTTCAGTTTTATTTCATTTTAATTAATTTCAATTCAAATATCCACATTTGGCAAGAAGGTGGTTTATGAGACTGTATTACTTTAGAACCTGCACAAGTGTCAGACTCACTCGAGGGAAGTGAGAGAAATTTTGGCGATCAGCAATCCGAGTTCCTATAGACGGCTCCGATTTTCATACTGATTGTTTCGTTAGTCTTATTTGCTTGTTTTGATTCTAATCATTTTAACAAACATTTATTGAGCACCTGCTGTGTTCCAGGCATTTCTCCAGACACTTAGATATTAATGATAACATAAATTCCTAATCTCTTCACCCTGAATCTAGAAGTGAGACAAAACTTAGATAACAAAGTAGTCATTTATTCCCCAAAGTAAGAGCAGAGTTCTCTCAAGTGCCCCAGCTTTCCTCTCAGGGGCTGTACTGTCTCTCCACAATGCCTGCCTTACCCTTTGTTTTCAACCTTCACTTCCTCAATCCTGGAAGCTTCTACATTGCTCAATGCTTTTTCTTCCCTATCTTGTAGATCCCATATTCTGGGAGTTGAAAACTTCTTCCTCTAACAGTTGGAGACTTTTTCCTCCAGAAAATTATTTCACCTGCCTGTTACCGGTTGATACATTTCTGATCAAACAACAGCGTACAGGATAAATCCTCAGTTCTTCGGGGTCAGGGAGGGAGGTTGGAGGTAAAAGATCCATAGATCCATCTCTCTCCCAAGCCTCTAGCTATCTCTTTGGGTTAGCACAGAGTGGCAAATAGCCACAGGGGCATGTCATTGGGTCACCTCACTCTTGTGGAACTTGTGGAACTGGATTGGTGACGTGACTGTGTTAGGCCCTGCTGCGGACAATGCCTCTCTTTAGAAGGACATGAGTGGTTGTGAAACTCACACAACTCACTGTGGGACCAGAGACAGATAAAGTCTCATCTGCCTCCATTGCAACACTTGAAGCTTAATCCTTTGATGATGGCTTTATCACAGAATTTTTTGTAGTCTCTGGAAATTTTCCCAAACTCTGTTGAGTTTCATCTTGCTGGCTTCATCTCATCCTGTGTCTTCCAGCTATGGGTATCTGGTACTTCTATCACAGCAAACTTGCCCATGAGGGTTTTGGGGGAAGAATTAGACATTATTGATATTGACTCTTTTAATAGGGAGATTGAGCAGGAGTCCAGGAGTGCAAATGCATAGACAGGCCCAAGAGAATGCTTTGTCTTTGAGCAGATCCCAGAGTGTCTTGGGTAGGGGATGGAGCTTGACCAGAACCCTCATAAGGGCTTATCCCCTCCCTAATCCCTCCGAGCTCACTGCAGAACTAAATCAGGTTCCAAAGAGTCTGGCTCCCGTATGGTCAGTCTGGCTTACTGCAGACTGCTCTGGCTTTGCAGATGCAGGCCTCCCTGTGGGGCCACGGTGGAGAGAGTCACAGAAACAATTAAAAAAAGCTCTCGGTCTATTGTTATGGCTACCTGTGAAGCCAAACTGAGAAGTAATGTGGTGGGGTCAAGTGTGGAGGAAAGCAGGGAGTGAGAGGGAAAAAAGAGAATGTGAAAGGTGTCATCTGAGAGTGTTTGGGGTGGTTCACAAGAATGCTGCAGAGAGGCGGGGGTGTCTGCATAGGGGGTCTATCTGACATGAGCTCAGATGCCCATTCATTTCGTCTACATCAAAATTTCCCCATCCATACAGTGATCTTCCAAAGGAAAGGGCCATACTTTTACTAAGTGTGTATTTTTTTAATGTATTGTATGTGTATTTTTAGAGCTAAAGGTGTGTGTGTGCATTTTTAAAGTTAAGTTTTATATTACATAGCAAAGTCATATGTATCTTCGCTAAGTCAGAAGACACCCCCTGCGTGCTCCAGGGTAGGATAAATTTAGTAGGCTTTATTAGTACTATAATAAAGGTGAATATCTCAAAATGAATATCTAAAGTTTAGAAGGCTGCATCCTCCCCTGAGTTTCTGGAACATTCTATGATAAGAGACTACCTTGGTTCCAGCTTCCTATGAGCCAATGGATCATCTTAGGTGGGCCAAGGGATGACCAGATTTCATGAAGAAATATAAAACAATAACACATGGCTTCAGATTTACTCAGGACAAAGAGTAAATGGGCTGAAATAGCAGTGAAGAGAATTTTGATTAAAAAAACCTCACTGATACAAAAACAAAATTGTGTTTTTCTTATTGCCCTACTTGGAGACAGACTTGATGGCTGACCCTAGAGTTCCACACGCACAAGCCCCTGTCCGCGAAGGTATGGGCGGAGCTCGGCACGCAGACTGGATGCTCGAGGTCCAGCCGGTGCTCTGTTTCTACGAGGCTGCCCTCTCCCTTTTCTTACCAAGCCAGAGTTGAAGCTGCACCTTCTTGCAGAGAATGCCAGCAGAGCTCCACCTGGCAGGGCCTTCCCAAAGGTGTGGATTCCTCCCATAAGCTCCATTCGACCTTCTGCAAAGTAATATGCGCCAGGAAGACTCTACCTGTCAACTGCAGAAGCCCTCAGTGCCCCACAAACACGTCAAGAATGTCGTGAGTCCATCGAGTGTCACGGCTGGAACTCAGGAGGATGGGGTCCTACCCTGGCCATGTGGTTACCTGGCCGTGAGACACAGGGCCTTGTTACCACCACCCATAGCACGAGGGATGCTTGACTAGAGCATCTCTAAGATCCTTCCCAGCATGGAGCTTTTATAATCCGACTGTAACTCATGCTTCCCTGTGCCACACCCGGCTGAGGGTCCAAATAGGGTCACGTCAACAGTGGTGACTGCTGTTTCACCGGCTCCCCCACCCCCCACCCTCTCTAGGAGATCTCTCCCCCAGTTTCTTTCCAGGAACCCCAGGGATCCCTTGATGTGCTCACGTGGTCCCCCGTGGCATCTGTCATGTGCTTCCTCTTCGGCAACCCCCCCCATTGGCTTTCACTGCCTGGGAAGCCTCTAGAAGGCCCCTCAACACCACTGCCGGCAGCACCCTCCATGACAGTGTGGACATCTGCCAGTGCTGCTGCCCCATGTCCCCAGAGCTAGACCAACGAGCTGTTATAGTCTCAGAAGAGCTCAGTATGTCCCCAATGCTGTGACTTTATCCCAGAAGCAGAGTGATTATTGCTCCTTCCCATTTTCAGTTACCAGTTGTCACCTCGGCATCACAATGTGCTGTGTATGTCTCCTCCAGCTTCTGAAACCTGGCTGTTTGGAGCCCCTCTTTCCCTGGAACCGAGGGAGGGGTCTGCTGATGTCTGAGGTGCCCAAGCCCACTCCGCTCCGGGGTCTACACTCCCACCACCAAAATCCCCTTCCAAAGTGACTCTGCCCCACCTTTCTGTCACACACACCCAGACGGATCTGAATCACTGACGTGAGTACTCTTTAGGCTGAACTGGGGGACCCTGATAATGCTATTTAAAGAAAAAAGAAAAATCACAGGAATCCTGACGCTATTCATCCTGAAGACTATTCACGGAAGCAGTGAAATTAAACACAGCCCCCTTGAACATATTCCCTCCACACATAAAGCTTGGGCTATTGTCCCCGGCATAATGACAACGTACCTCTGGGAGTTTGAGAAGGGGGCACTCCTGTCTGCTCAGCACAATCACCGCAGGCCGCATCAGGTAATAGGAGGAAACGAGAACAAAGCCATATTGTCGGGAAGCCTGAGGCTTGACCCAAATGCAGCAGAGTGACAGAAAACTGTTTTGGAAAATATTTCCTGCATTGCCGCCTGTGGTCATTCAACCTGGTTCTTAGACTGGACTGGAAGAGGAAAACTACTCATGCAGCTGAGAAGCCTTCATGTTGCTAGTCCATTAAGGAGAGAAACACGAAGAGAAAAAGAAGGATGATGGCTTGAGCCACACTCAGAAGAAGCAGTGTGTGTTCTTCCTCTGTCTGCTCACTTCTCTCACCAGGGCTTAAGCACTCTTTAAGCTCGGTGGGCAACACAGCTGTCAGCAGGAGGAAAGACTGGAGTTAAACACACACCTCCCTTTGAAGGAGCTCTTTCCTGCTCACCTGCTCATTTGATTCCGTAGGGGTGACAGGAAACTCCACCCCCACCCCCAAGGCTGAAAGATCAACTCACAATTAAGGCAGATTGATAGGTTTATTTCCCAGAGCAGGGTAATCATAGAGTGAGTGCTCATATCCCAGTGGGATCCAGATAGTTTTATACCTGTTTTTCAGAGGGGAGGGGCAGATGAGCAGTAAAGGTTAATTCTGTTTAGGGACAATGAATGGTTGCTAGGGAGGAGGAATGGATCGACAGACAGATTGACTTGTAAATGATTCTCTTAGCAAATTTAATTAACCTGAGAAACAGGCATTATATTTTAAATGATTTGGGCCAGGTCTGGCTGCATTCTTGATCACTTTTTCCTGCAATATACTGAGATAACCGGGAGGGGAAGTCAATTGTTTTGATGGGTCAGCCCAGTTTATGCAGATAGAGGGAAAGCCTCTTCCAGTGCTTTTTGATCTTGAAGGGTCTTTAATTCAAAATATTTTTTATGCCAAGCAGTCATATTTTGGGGTGAGATTTCCTGAGTTCCTTCAATTAACTGGGGGCATGATGGGAATAGGAAATCCCAGAGACAAAAGAGGGACCCCAAATGACAAATGCAGAATCTTTAGCGGCAAATTGTTGGGCTGGAAAAATTGTCAAAGTGGAATCTAAAATGGGTTCTGTCATCCCTAAGATCCTTTACCCACCCTGCTTCTCTTGGTAATCACACAGACTATCCCAAAGTAGATTTAAATGCCCTGTTAGAGGACACAGAGGGTGTTGTGGATGTGTGTTTTTTGGGCAAATTAAGTTTCTCTAGAATCATAATCTATCAGGACTTTCTGGTTGACTTCTTGTGTTACTAGGAAATCAATGCCTTTTTTTAAAAAAGAGTATAAGAGAAGCTGTGGAGGAATCCTGCAAAGGGCAAGAATGAAGGTGACACTAGGAAATGACAAAAAGGGTGGACCTTCTGCTCATGAGCTGGTCAGCTCCTACGGGTGGCAGCCAGCTTCTGGGATTCACTCATGCATTCATTTTTCATGCATTTATCCATCCACCCACTCGACACACATATGTGCAGCCCCTGCTACAGGCCAAGTACTGCACGTGTTAGGGATGGATCAGTGAACAAAACAGACAAGGCTGCTGCCTTCTTGGAGCTTGCAGCCTGGTGCGGGAGACAGACTAATATCACACAAATACATTATGCAGTTGTCATTGTGGTAAGTGTTAGGAGGGAGGAGCACAGAGTGCTAGGAAAGCAAATAGCAGGGGGGTGAAGGGGCAGAAAACTCCCATGAGGAAAGCTGAGCCCTGAAGGATTAGCCAGACGAAGGTGAGGGGAGGGAAAGATTTAAATAGTAAATGGTAGCAGGAGTGAAGGGAGGCAGGCGAAAAAGTGAACCTCAAGGAAATGAAACCATCAGTAAGAAGCAACTGAGCAAAACTCAATGAAGAGAAGGCAAAACAAAATAAAACTCAACTACAGTGGGGGAAAAATCTGCTCCTGAAAGCTGCCAACTGTGGCAGGGGAGAGGGTGCAGGGCCCCTCCATCCTGCCTGGCTGCCTCTGTCCCTCCCACGTTCCTAGCCAAAAGCATTTTGTGGAAGCATGAAGTCTAGTCCTTCACTACTGCACCCTCAAGATGGTACCCTAATTCAGATGAATGCTGCGAATTCTTTACAAACTTACTGTGGTTATCAAATTGTAGCGTTGCAAAATTGGAGGTGGGAAGAAAACTAAAATTACCTACACGATGGGGCAGGCAATGTGTAGGCACTTTGTGGGCATTAGCTCATTTAACATTCAAATAACCCTGACTGGTGGACAGCACATATCTCATACTCAAGAGAAGAACTGCAGCCCCAGCAAAGTGCTTGAAGGTGGAGATGAACCAACTCAAGTCGGTTTGGCTTTCGTGTTGTGAGATTTCTACCCTCCCACTCTGCTTTGCAACCTTAGAAGAGCCCTGCTATGGTTTGAATGTTTGTCCCCTCCAAAACTCATGCTGAAATTTAATCTCCAATGTGGCAGTATTGAGAGGGGAGGCCTTTAAGAGGTGATTGGGTAATGAGGGCTCTGTCCTCACGGAAGGATTAATCCATTCATGGATTAATGGATTAATCGATTAATGGTTTATCATGGTAGTGGCATTAATGGCTTTATAAAGGGAGAGAGAGAGACCTGAGCTAGCACACTCCGCCCCTCACCGTGGATGCTCCGTGCTGCCTTGGGACTTTGCAGAGAGCCCCTGCCAGTAAGAAGGCTCTCATCAGATGCCAAACCATGCCCTTCCCAGCCTCCGGAATTATAAGATTTTTTTTTATAAGTTACCCAGGTTCAGGTATTCTGTTATGAGGAACAAAAAAGGAACAAAGACAAATCCATAGAGCTCATCTGATTCCAGTCTGTTATTTTCTAGAGGAGGACATGAAGGCTCACAAAGGTTAAGAGATGCACGTAAGACTTTGGAATTAGTGCCAAAGGTAGAATAGGCCTCTGTTTTCCCATTACTAATCCATATATCTCCCCTGTTTCTTACTGTTTTATAAACATAGTAAAAACACACACTCTGAATTATCGGGATGCCTACAGTACACATAAATTCATCATTTTTCTTGAGTTACACCCTTTTTTTTCCCTCAGAAAACTTCGGTGTTGAAATATGTAGCAGGAACTTCCTATTAAAAAACAAAAACAACAACAAAAAACCCTACTAAATATATATTTTGTAATGAAGCAATCATACTTAATTATTTTTGAATTGGGATTTTTGTATTTTGAACTCTTTTAAAGCAAGACATGGTTATTTTGGAAAACTGACTTGTACCTTTTATTTAATAGTCTATACTCATCTCATAAAATGGAAAGTCCTAAGTAAAACATGTTTAATTCATTAGCTTCTCTAATAAAATCTCATATCCAGAATAATATCTTGGTCCATGCATTGAATCAGTGAAACAACCCTGTGGAATAGGAGGTAGAAAATGGTAATCATTGCCCCATGAGAGATGAACTCTACACTTGCAATCACAGCGTTGCTTCTGATTAGTTATGACTTTAAATGTTTTGCTTCGCTCTTCTAACCTCAGATTCTACATCTAGGAAATGAAGGGGTTGTAGCTGATTGTCTGTATGTTCCCTTCTAGCTTTGAAGTTCAGTAAGACAATGGGTCTTGGAGGAATTTACAATTAGCGTACCCTTTTCTTCTAGGTCAGTAATCTCCAACTACCATTCTCAGCTGCCGGGTGTCCTTTCCTTTCAATTCCCAACCCTCCCCTACTGGATCTTAGAAATACTAAAGGGAAAGTCTAACAGTTTCAATTCCTGGGCCTGAGCACTCCCTGGGCACACAGAGGTCAACTGTGGTGGCCCTGGAAGAAATCAGGGCTCTGGGAAGCTGGTATCTAACTGAGGTCAGCACCAAACCCTGAACTTCCCTGTTTGTCCTATGAGGCAAGAACTCTGGGACTTTCCTGACTTGAGCAGGGAGGGAGCTGGGAAGGACAAGAGGGGTGGGTGGCACTCTCCCCACAAACAGGCTCTGCGGACGCTCTGCAGGGCTGTCCCTCCACAGGTGATTCAGAAGGGAGGGCTGTGAGTTAGACACTTGGCAGGCTGCCCGTGGGAGGAAGTCAGCGGCCATGCAGTGAGTGTACCAGGCTAAAGAACAGTCACTTGAAAAAATTAGCTACTCAATTAAATAAGTTCACAGAGCACAATCCAAGGATTATTAAACATCAGTTATTTGTGTTGCCTGTACTGTTTTCCTCTCCCAGTAAATACCATGCCTGCATTTCAATAGAGTTTTATCTTTGTGTGTATACCATTTTTGATGCTTGCCCTGTTGTATACATGCCTCCTACATTCCCAGTCCACATAAACACTATTTTAAGCCTTTCAGGATATGGCTATACCACAGTCAGGCACTTTTTGAGAGGTAGAGTATATGCATGAGCATGTGCATGTGTGAGGTGTGTGTGCACTGTGTGTGTTTGTGTCTGTGTGTGTTCCTATGTGTGTGTGGTATGTGTGAGTGTCTTTGTGTGTTTGGTATGGGGTATGTGCATGTGGTGTAGGTGGTGTGTGTGGGGGGGTGTATGTTATAGGTGTCATATGTTTGCAGTGTGTGTTTTTGTGTGTGTGTGTGTGTATATATCTGTATGTGGTGGTGTGTGTGCAGTGTGCATGTTTGCATCTCTGTGTGTCTGTGTGCTGTGTCTCTCTGCGTTTGTGGGTGTGGTGTGTGTATCTGCGGTGTGTATGTCTGTGACTCAGTGGGTGTGTATGTGTGTGTGTGTGTTCGCTCCTCTGTGCTGACTGCAGCCCCTCAGATCTGGATTCTGGGCTCCTCTCTCAAGCCTCAGCATCTATACTAGGAAACCAAGACTTCCAGGGCCCTCCCAGGACGGTGCAGTGTCCCAGTGAGTGGGAAAGCACTCCCTGTGGCCGGCGTTTGAGAGCCTGCACGGTCACTGTGTGTGGGTGTGGCACGCGGCAGCTGTACAGAGGACACGTGTCTGTGGTTATCAGCAGAGTCCACGCACTTGGGAGACCATTATCACAGGCACCAGAGTGCACGAATCATGAGGTCTGTGCTTTTTCTCTAACATCTTATTTTACATTCTCTATTTTAAAAAGGAAAAAAGAAAACATCCCTTGAGTGAATCCGTCAGCTCTCACTAGGCCCATCGGTATCAGCACAGTCAGATCCTCTTCTAGAAGTGGGAAGAGGTGGCACATGTCCAAGTCCATCCTAGACCCGTCCCCTCGATTCTGGCCCCGGTTCCCTGCTGATGCATCACCCGGCTCTGCCTCACCCCCACGAGTGGCCACATTTCCTCCACACCCCTCACGGTCACCCCCTGCCTCCCGCCTCGGGTCACACTCAGAAGAGGAAGACACTTCCTTCAGGCCACAGCATTTCAGGTTTAACTTTGTGTTTAAACTCATGATGAATGAACTCCTCTAACCGTCACCGAGACGGTGTGGCCACACAGTGGGTTAGCATTCAAGACGCAGGGAGGAGCATCTACCATCCTAATTAAGAGCATGTGCACCATACTTCCCAGACTCCTTTCCAGTCGGGGTTCCAGATGCAAACTGTCTTCCACCAAGCAGATGCACTCAGCATGAGATGTGCAAGGCAGATTCTGCTCCCGGAAAAATGAGGCTTTCCTGCAGCGGAGCTCTGGAGTCCACACTCCAGCTTCCGGGGTTTTAAGAGGCAGGAGTTGTAGCAGAGGCAACAGCAGTGAAGGAGCTCAGGAAATTTCACCCCAAAATATGACTCCTTAATATAAAAAATACTTTGAATTAAAGGCCATTCGAGATAAAAAAGCATTGGAGGGGGCTTTCCCTCTATCTGCATTAAACAGGACTGACCCAATCAAAAGATGAAAGGGGCAAACTGACTTCCCTTCCACTCCCTGTTACCTCAATATATTGCAGGAAGGATGGTCAAGAATGCGGCCAGGCCTGGCCCAAATCATTCATTTAAATATAATACCTGTCTCTCAGGTTAATTCAATTTGCAGAGAGAATCATTTACAAGTCAATTTGTCTCCCCCATCCATTTGTCCTCCCTAGTACCATTTGTCACCCCAGACAGAATTACCTGTACTCCTCCCCTCCCCCCCCCCTCCCCTCCACAAGCACAGGTATAAAACTATCTGAACTTCTCTGGGATACTGGTGTGGTTGGAGGCACAGTGATGAACAAGGTGGGCACAGTTCCTGCTCTTTGGACCTCCTGTCTGGCAGGTGACTGTTGCAGTACCTGGTTCCTTCTTTATCTGGGATGAATCTTTCACGGGAGGCTCATCTGGATGATTCGTCCTCCCCCCACCCCCATCCTCCTCCCCAGCCTTCCAACTTTCAAGGAAACTTTTTTTAAACTAAATTTTTATGTTGAGATAATTGCAGATTAACATGCGGTTTATATAAGAAATAATATAGAGTCCTGTGTACCATTTACCTAGTTTTTTCTAGTGGTAACACCTTGCAAAACTATAGTGCAGTATCACAACCAGGACGCTGACATTGACACAGCCAACATGCAGAACATTTCTACCACCACGGGATCCCTGGTATTGCCCTTTTACACCTGTCCCCACCTCCCTCCTCACCGCCCATCCCTGATCCCTGGCAACCACTAACCTGTTCTTTATTCCTATCATTTTGTCATTTCAAGAATATTGAAATCATACAGTATGTGACTTTTTGGAATTGACTTTTTTTCACGTTGCACAATTCCCTCATTCTCTGCAGAGTCATTGAACTTGTTTTGTTTATCTCTGAATAGTATCCCATGGTATGGGTGTTCATGTGTTCTTCCTTAATTTGGATACCATACCTCTATGAATGCAGCCAAAGACTGCAAAGACCCTTTGGCAGGCCCTGTTTTTGACAATTCCTTATTTTCTATGAGTCAATATTCCTGGGTCCGTTTCAAGTGACTATTGAAAGCGAAATCTCTCACATCTTGTACTAGTCCAGATGATTTTTGAAAGCAAGGAATTTCCATAGATATGCATCAAACTTCATCTAGCTGGCTTCAGGCCTGCCAGATACTTCTGCCACTTGAGCCTGTCATTTAACATGTTATCAATAGGCACCTCTCCCAGTTTCAGGTTATCTGTGAGTGTAATAACACAAACCGTCATTGCAAACTTCATCTTCAAGTGTGGAAGAGGACAGAACACTGAGGCACGCCTCGTCTTCAGGATAACGTGGTCTACTCAAGGCTCTCTGGGCTTAGTTGCTTAGTGAGTTAGGAAGCTACCCTGTGGTCCTGATATTGCTCATGAGAATATTATGAAACCTCTGGCAAAATGTTTTGCTCAGATCAAGATACGCAACATTATCTTTCTGGTAATTCCACCAAAAAAGCAAACGAGAGTTTGATGACAGTCTTTCTTAATGATTTCAAGTTGGCTTCTAGCATTTTGGTCCCTGTTTGTATTATTCCATCCTCTGCCTCAGTGGCCTAGCTTTTCTCTTGTTCTTTCTGTTCTGAACACAACCAAAACAATCATCTTTTTTTGTCCTTAGGATTTTTACAATCTCAGCTTTTTCTGACACTGTTATTTTGGGCTCTTTGTTATGTCTTCTGTGCTCATTCTTTCAAAATCCGAGTGCCTTGAACAGCCAAATTGTTCATTTCTCTGTATTGTTTTCCTCATGTACATGCACACACATAGGAGCTTGAATTACTTATGATGATATTAACAAAACTGTTAATTTTTATAATCTTCCAAGCCCCTTGAGATATTCTGCCTTTTGGCATTTTTGGCCACAGAATCATTCTTTCTTTTCTGTTTATTTCACGAAATCTACTTTCCTAAAGTTTAACACTGATCTTAAGAGTCCTGGTTAACAAGTGGGCTTTGCAGTCAGATAAATCTAGGTTGGCCTTTCAGGTTCTTTATTGCTAGTTATATAATCTTGTGCTGGTTAACCTCTTTAGTTCTCAGTTTCCTCATCTATAAAATGGGGATAGTCTTATAGGATTGTGGGAGGATGGAAAGAGGCAATTCTCGGCACACAGTGAACACTCAATAAATGTTAGCTTTTATTGTTCAAGTATTTATTACTGTGATCAAACATGTTAAGTGCTCAACATACGTAAGCGATTGTTATTGTAATTATCCGTGTACATTTGAACTGAGTCATCACTCAATTTATTCATATATCATCCTTGTACGTTAGGATTAAATGATGCCCTTTCCAATGAGCGCATCATTTCCTCAAGTGACTCCTGCTTTCTTCAGAAAGGAAAGAATTCACCATACTCTTTGCTTTTGGAGTAGCAGTCTTCTTGGTGTGCAGATGGATTTCCTTCTCTATTGCTATTAGGTATCTTATTATGTCAATTTTCTAATCTATATTTGCAAAGTGTCCTCCATATCCTTAGGTGCTTCCACAGTTTTTACCATTCCATTACGCTATTCTTTAATCCTCCTCTCAAAGTGCCTGTTCTCTGCTTTATGGATGTCCCTGGAGATGCAGATAATTTATCCCATATTGTAATTTTTCCACCTGTCAATAAGTTATGGTTCTTTTGGGCAGGGGAGCCTCTATCATGTGTTATACACCCTAACAATGGCAGAGAACATATTCTATCCTTGAGCCACTTTCAAAAAGCCAAATTCTTCTTTTTAAAAGGACGTTTTTCAGGCCAGGCAAGATGACTCACGCCTGTAATCCTAGCACTCTGGGAGGCCGAGGTGGGTGGATCGCTCGAGGTCAGGAGTTGGAGACCAGCCTGAGCAAGAGCGAGACCCCCGTCTCTACTAAAAATAGAAAGAAATTATATGGACAGCTAAAAAATATATATAGAAAAAATTAGCCGGGCATGGTGGCACATGCCTGTAGTTCCAGCTACTCGGGAGGCTGAAGCAGGAGGGTCGCTTGAGCCCAGGAGTTTGAGGTTGCTGTGAGCTAGGCTGACGCCATGGCACTCTAGCCTGGGCAACAGAGTAAGACTCTGTCTCAAAAAAAGAAAAATAAAAAAAATAAAATAAAATAAAAGGACGTTTTTCTTTTTATATGAACTATCACATTCACTTTTATTCTCCATGCCTAGCTCATATCTGAAATCATATGTATTGCTACCAAACCTTTCTCGTTTTCTCCTGAGATCAGCTGGGGATCGTCCCCATTATTGTTCTTTCTGTTTTAACACCTGAGATTCTCCATCATGACTGCTTGTCAGTTTTATCTGAATCTTTTTTCCTCTCCTCATCCAGTGTTAGTGGGAAGCCCTTCTTGATCAGTGAATGAACCTCCTGCCAAACTCTCTCTTCCTGTTCTGTTTCTTGCCAAGAGCCCATCGCTCTATTACTACGAGCCGTGGTCCAGGAAAATCAAACCTGTTTTTCAACTTGTTTGTGAAGCTTGTACTTCCCTTTCAATATCTTCTTTTCTCTTCCAAGGTCATCGCTTTCAAATGGAATATGAGATTAAATGATCTTAAGTGCATCCTGCGTGGCTCATGATTTCACAGCCGTGTGAGATGTACCCTCGTATTACTTTGTGTTGTATCGGCCCTCTCCGTGAGGATCAGTGGCAGTAGGCAGTGGTCAGCAGGCTTGGGGACTCTCCGCACGCTCTCTTGTATTTCAGGCACCTGCGTAAAAGCCATCAGACCTGAGCTGCCTGCTGGCTCTCCCTGCTCAGCTCTGTTCTGGACACACTGGCCTCCTTGCTGGTCCTTATCATGGACGTGGTTCTGCTTTGGGGTCTTTCACCAGTTAAGCCCCAGACATCCCCAAGGCTCCATCTGTGTGCTCATGTCCTGCTTCAGTAAGGTCTACCCTGACCATCCTGTTTAAAATTACAATTTTCACTGCTCCACTCTCTCTAAATCACCTTCCCTATCTTCCTTACCCAGCTCAGTTCTTTCCATAGCACGTATCACTCCCAAATATATTAGACAATGTACTTACTATAGTTATTGTTAGTTGTCTAATACTCTCTCACACAAATTGGAATATAAGCTCCATAGGCCAGAGACCTATGTATTCTGAGCACTTAAAACAGTGCTTGAAACATGTACATATTCAGCAACTATTTGCTGAATGACTCTCAGTTAGCGGCTAATGATAGATTACAGTTAGGACCCATGTCCCATCTCTTTTTCTTCCTTCATTCCTTTGCTTCTTTTTTTTTTCTAAATATAAAAATAATACTTGCTCAAAGTAAAACTTTGGGAAAAAATCAGAAAGAGTAAAAATAAAATTAAACATAACCCTACAACCCAGAGATAAATATTAATAACCATTGTAAGCATTGAGAATTATTTTCTAGTCTTTTAAACTAGACATAATTGGATATGTGTTTATGCATAATTGAAACATGGTTGAAATAATAGTGTACGTAGAGTATGGCACTCTGCTTAATATTATAGAAAAAGATTTTTTTTTTTCTATTTCCTTGGCAGCCTACCTACTCTCAGAACAATGTCATTCCACTTCTCTGCCCTCAGGAAGGAAGAACCTAACTTAACCCTAACCCTAACCCTTAACTGCTCTCCTAAACTAGGCCTTCTTCCCATTGGTTTTGGGAGTACATGAGATGGCATTAAAGCTTCATTTGGTTTCACTCACTAAGCAACTTCAAGATCAAATTTTAAATGGCTCTATTATATTTCACCATTTAGATTGCCATTTGTTCCTGTCCCTCTTTTTCTCTAATAACAGAATATAATTTTATTATAGGGAGCAGCTTACTAAGCTAAACAACTACTCCTCAGCCTTCCTTGCAGCTAGATGTGGCCATTTTGCTAAGTCCTGGTCCATGACAGGTAAGCAGAACTGTTTCAAGGGGCCGGTGGGGAGGCAGCATAAGCTTGATAACTGTGCTCTACTAACCATCTTGGACTTCACTTTGACCTTGAGGATGGGAGTCATTTACTTGGATGTTAAAGTAGAAAGCCCTGAGTTACCTACTTTAGATTCCTTTTAGACTGCCCAAGAAATAAGTAATAATAATGATTATATAAACTATCTCATTTCAGTAATAATCATTCTGGGCTTTTGTGAAATTCAAATGAAAATGCCAAGAAGATTTATTTATTTGGAACTTGATAGAGTATTTCTAAAATCTATATGGAAAATTAAAGATTCTAGAATAAACAAAACACTCCTGAAAAGTACTATAATGGAGATGGGCTCACCCTATAAAATATCAATACTTACTATAAATTAGAGTATACAGCCACAACAGTGTGCTTTTCATGAGTAATAGACAAATTGATCAAAGAAATAAAGTAGAAATCTAAGAAATAGAGCCCCAAATATATGGAATCCTGATGACAGAATAAGGCAATGTTCATCATATTAATATATTAGGGCTTATTTAATAAATGAGTTGGGATAATTGGATATTCATATGGAAAAACAATGAAATTGGAACACTATCTTATACTCTATACAAAACAATCAATTCTTAGTAGATTAAATACTTACATATAAATACACATAGAAATTTAAATGTGGAAGGCAGAGTCACAAAATTTTTAGAAGATAAAATAACATTTATGAACTCAGAAGGAAAGATATTTTGAATAAAAGACAAAACCTGCTAACCAATAAAGAAAGAATTTCTAAATTTAACTACCTTGAAATTTTAAAAATCTGTCATAAAAAACAACATTAAGGAAAAGAGAAGGTAAGCTACAACCTGAGTGAAGATATTTGAAACATGTATACCTGACAGTGTTAGAATCTAGAATGTATAAAAGAAATCAACAGAAGATATATAACCTGACTCCTCTTTCAGTGCTTTTAGCAGTGCCTGTCCTAAAAGGTCAATTTCTTAAGAAGAGAGAAGACCGTCTGTGTTATTTAGAGTAAGTTCATAAGAAGTGGTTCTCTGAACCACACAGGATTCAGTCAGTGATGACCAAACCTTTCATCCCAGCTTTCCATCGGCTGGTCTGTCCTCACGGTTCACCATCCAAAACAGATAAGTACTTTGGGACACAGGAAAAATCTATTTAGTGTGATTTATTTGTATACTCCTTTTTTAAATGCCTTTTTTGGTTCTTGAAACAGAAACATTCAGATTAACAATAAGAATTTTAAATGGCGACACAGAATTAAGAAAGAGAAACTCAATTTCTAACCACCATAAGAGCCAAGGCAGTGGCTGGGATTAAATGTAAAACTTGACCAACACCTCATGGCAGCCATAGGAAAGGGTTAAGAAAGGGAAAAGAAGCCAAAGGGAAGAAAGAAAAAGAGAGAAAAAGGGAGAGAGAGAGGATAAATATGGGATAATTCTTATTAGCTAAGAGGTGGCATTAAGTGCTATAAGGTTCTGAATATCAAGCTTACAGTGAATGAAAAAGTGGAATTTATAAGGTGAGTTCTCATGACAATTTTTGATAAAATAAAAAAAGACACAGAAGCGTAAATATAGTAGAGGCATTTCTTTGGGATGGTAAGGTGAGGAGGTTCAAGGTCGTAGATTTTTTTTGTAGCACAGGCTAATCTGACAATAATAATTAGAATATTTACAAGTGTGGATAGATATCATGTTTCTCAGACTCTTGTAACTAAATGTTTAATAAATGTAATAACTCTTAGCTAGATTTTTGATGGTTGAGATGGTTGAAAGCTAGAACACTTTCAGGAAGGTGTTCTAGCTATTCTGCTAATTAAAGATGGATGCATGTGCTTCGGAAACCAGATGAATGGGTGGAAGGTCAATGTTTGGTATAGCAACAGAAGAGTCTACCATGATAGCATGCAGAAGGAAGCCATGCCTCTTGAAATATAGATGACCCACTAGAGTTTATGTTTAACAGAGACTCCAAAATTACCTGGGCTAGAATGGCATGAATATTTCAAGTTGGTCCATCACAGCCAGAGCAAAACATCTGTAAGACTAGGGTGGAATGTATAATTCCAAATAGTATGGCTTCCTCTTGGGCCACTGGAATGAATTAACCACAAATAAACTCTCAGGAAACTGATTCACCACCATAAGGAGTGATTGGGTATCAACCAACTAAATCTTGTAGTCTATCCCATCCAAGGACAATTATTTTTGTTTTATTGTAGTTAGTGTTTAGCTCTTTTTTCTAGTTAGTGTAATAAACTATGCTGTCTGCATGTGCACTTGGGCTGTCTATTTAAATTTGTGACCTTGTATTTCTAAAAATGGTTCCTGCTTTGCTGATTTTGGCAGTGGAGTTAGAATGCAGATTTTGTAGCTCTATCTGGGGACCTTACATTCTTCTACAGCTGAGTTCATGACCAGTGAATGAGAGGGATTCATTCTTCTTATTAGCTAGATTCATAAAATATTTTTAAAGGATGTTTCAGTTGGTTGATGGCCTGATTGTGTTAATTGCGGGGGAGCTCCTCTCCAAAAACACCTGGTCCTGGGGTATCTTTCACAATATAAATCACGTCAGGTCACTGCAGTCAAAAATCTTTCATGTGCTCTGATGGCTTTTAGGTGAGATCGATAGTCCGCGACATGGCTCCTTAGGCCTGTGTGATCTGCCTCTGCCTCCATCTTCAGCTACTCCTTTGCTATACAGGTTGAGGATTCCTAATCTGAAAATCTGAAATCCAAAATGCTCCAAAATTCAAAACGTTTTGAGCACTGACATTATGCCACAAATGGAAAATTCCACACCTGATTTCATGTGATGAGTGGAAGTCAAAATACAGTCAGAACTTTATTTCGTGCACAAAATTATTAAAAATATTGTGCAAAATTACTGTCAGTCTGTGTGTATAAGGAGTACATGAAACATAAATGAATTTTGTGTTTAGACTTGGGTCCCATCCCCAAGATATCTCATTATGTATATGCAAAAAAATCCGCAATCAGAAACACTTCTGGTCACAAGCATTTCGGATGAGGGATACTCAATTTTTATATCCGTTCCCACCAAGGGACTTCTACCCCCAGCTGTTCCTGCTCCCTGGAAGGTTCAACATCTGGCTAGTTCTTTCTTATCTTCTAGGTCTCAAGTTAAATGTTCTTTCCTAACCCCCTCCCACCCCAAATTAGATTCTCTAGTTCTACTCTCTTGGAGCATCCTGCGCTTCTTCTTTGTAGCATTTACCACGGTTTTTAATTATGGCATTTATCTGAGTAATTATAGGTTACCAGTGGATGACAAGTTCCAGGAGGTCAGAGGCCTGTTTGTTTTGCTCCATGTTGAATGCCCAGGTGACAGGAATCAGTAAATATTTAGTGAATGGATAGAGGTTTATAGTGTCAGAGTTGTTGCTCCATTAGGCATTTGTGCTTAAATGTATGTTTTATTTTGTTTTATGGAGTAACTTCTTCATCATCACTTGATAAAAGTTATAGCAAAAATTCTTTCCCTTCTAGCACTTTCTGTCCTGTGCAGACTGGTTGTAGGGAAATATCTTCTTCCACGGACGGTGGGAGGAAGGGGTGCTCATTCCCTGAGGAGGGGGTGGGAGCCCAGGCATGAGGCCCAGAGTAGCATCACCTTAGCTCAGCAGAGGGGCTGGGCTATCTCCGAAGGTGAGGGAGGGAGTCAGGGCCCAATCAGCAGGGACCTTGATCATCCAGCTGCCACCCACACCTGGAGCCATTAGAAACAGACCAACTGCCCTTTCTCCTTTAGGGCAGCTGTAGGATGACACCTGAATCCTGCCTACAGCCTCTGGGCCTGGGGGCCATCCTTAGGAACAGTGTCCTCCGAAGGAAAGAAGCAATCAAATGAATGGCACAGAAGCCTGGTAATATGGAACACAATAAATTCCTACACCAAAGGGAAAAAATTAACTGTATTTTAAGCTAATGTCTTCCTGTTTCTTTGTCTACTAAGACTGTATTTTAAAAAAAGTAAATGTTATTTCATTGTGGGTATAAATTGATCTAGCAGGAAAGAGAACCAAAAACATTGTATTCTTGTAGGGAGACGTTGTGTGCCAAGAAGGAGCTTGCTTGGTTAAGAGCCAGGGTGGGTTGTATAGTCAAAGAACAGGGCCAGAGAGTCGGGAGACCTGGGTGTGAGTTCTTGGTTCAGGCCTGCTGAGCTCAGTTACTTCCGCTTTCTGGAGCCCTCACTGTCCTCATTGTGAAATGAAGGGCTTGGGTGAGATAATAACTAAGATCCCTGCTGATTTAATGCAATATTATTTTAAAAGAGGAAAGAAAAGGAACAAATAAAGGGAGATGAAATGGGAGGAAATAAGTTAGGGAGGAAGAACAGAAGGAAGAAAGGAAAAAAGGTTGATTAACTTTTAATATCAGAGACTAGAGTAATTGAACAGAATTAATTTAACTGTAAGTGACAGAAAATCATAAGTAACTGTGACTTAGCATGTTTGAGGTTTATTTTTTTCCCACATGAAACTGTAGAGATTGGTCATCTATGGCTAGAATGGAGTGTGTCAGGGGCCCAGGTTCCTTCTGTCTTGTTGCTCTGCCCAGTATGGTTTCCATTGCCAAGTTTGTGTCATGATCCTAGATGGCAGTTGGCCATCTGCTTACACTCCGCTGGTGAGAACTCAGTCTTATGGCCTTACCTACCTGCAAGGGGATCTATCATGTACAGTTTTTATTCCAGTTAGCTGTGGGGATCCTACTGCTGAGGAATAGGAAGAAGACAGATGTTAGGGGATACATAACAGGCTCTGCTGGAGTGGGTTTTCTGGTTACTAGGGAGGTGTCCAAAAATTCTAGAGCAGAATATCAGCACTGAAAAATGGAATCAAGATCATTAAGAATATGCCTACTTTATAGTTTGGCCAAAATACAAGGCAAATGGAGCAATCAGTTTACTTAGCATCTCAGGGAAAGGCAGAGGCTTTGGTTTGGTATGGAAAGGAAGGCATGGTCAACAAAAGGAAGAGAAAACAGACTCTTAGGACCTTCTGTAGATTTAGGAGGCAGGACAAGGTAGAAGACTATGCTAGGAAACAACTTAGCAGAGAGGATCTAGAATCAAGAACATTTAAATAAGACTGAGGGAGAATTATAGCGGCCAAAGCAACATTCCAACTAAACCACATGCCTAGAATTTGCTTTCTTGTTTTGAGCTTACACTCTGAGATTCCTCATATTATCATTTCTGTGTATGAGATTGCTGGCAATTCACAAAAGAAGAGAGAGGTGAAAGAGGTTAGTGGACCAAGGCCTTTAGTCTCATGGTTGCTGCCCAAAGAGGGCATCCTGCCTTGCTTCTCCATCTCCCACAAGCTGTGAAAGGGCAGAGGAGCTGGATCCCAGGGAGAGCGAGGAGATGACAAGTGTGCTTGCCTCAGGGAAGAGAGGGTATGATACTTACACGGTTGCTCATCTGCTACAAAGCTTTGGACCTGGTCACTCTACTCAGACTTCTGCAGCAGGAGTGAGGACACTCAGAGATCAACATCTCAGGCAGAAGAGAGACTAAAGCCTCTTGAGAGATTTGTCTTCACCGGCCCAACAATCTCTTCCAACCATGGTCATACCCTCATCCTCCTCTCTGAGTCCTTTATTACTTCAGAGAGCAAAGAGCAGAGAAAGAAAAAAGGAGAGGAAGACAAAGAAAGGTAAATATATGAGTTAAGGTACGTGAGCGGCTGTAACAGCTTAACACAATGAAAGTTTGATTTTATCTCATCACACAGTCTAATGAGTGGGGGGGAAAGCCAGGGAGCTACAGGCTCTACCATCTTCCACACTGCCGTGGGCATCGGCATCCCGCAGGCAGGTGGGGGAAGAACGTGAGAGATTGCAAGCGGGAGGCTTTGCTCACAAGCCTGGAAGTGGCACACATCATGCCTGCTTATATTCCGTTGGTCAGAACTCAGGCGTGTAGCCCCATTTAACTCAAGGGAGACTGGAAGATGTGGACTGTTTGCTCAGGAAGAAAATGGAATGAGTTTGTGATCAGCCAGTGGCCTCAGCCACAGCAGACATGACAGGTCAGGTAGAACACTCTGGAGTGATCTGTACCCATGTGGTAGTGAGGGTAAAAAGTTAACTTTGCCTAAAGAAGTATTTTAGAGCTCAGACTAGATGAGAAACTAGAAGGTTAGACCGGTTAGTCTTCCCACTGGGGCAACTCTGGCTCTGATTGGTTTCCCTTGGTCCATTGCATCACGACCCCAATGTTCAAATCAGATCCAGATATCTCAGAGAGTGACTGTGCTGTGCTAGACACCCAGACTCTTGGGGGGTGCTAAGGGCCCTAATAATTATTAGTTACTTCCAGAAGAATCTTGAAAACCTTTATACAGTTCCTGCTAAGGGCCTACTGCTTCAATACCTTCTATGCTGGAAACTTTTTAAACTTTTTAAAATTTTTTATCTTTTTGTAGAGACAAGGTCTCACCATGTTGCTCAGGCAGGTCTCAAGCTCCTGACCTCAAGTGATCCTCCCACCTTGGCCTCCCTAAGTGTTAGGATTACAGGTGGCGTGGGCCACCACACCTTTATTTTTAAATTTAAATTTTTTTTTCTTTTTATGCTGAACTTATCTTAAAAGGTAGCCCAAGCCATTAATTTATTAAATGAATTTTTTTTAATTCATTCCCTCTGCTAGACACTGGTAATACAAGATGACAAAAATCTAGACCCAGTCTCCAAGAATTTCACAGTTTTGAACAATTTCTGTGCTGTTTTTATTTGTTAAATTGGGCCACAGTTCTGCTTCTGCTGATGTTACTTGCTGTTACTCTCCATTCCAGAGGTCACCCAGGCATCTCAGACCCCAATCAACCTCACCCTAATTATCCCTAGAATCATCCTAATTATCCCTAGAAAAGTCAATCCTAACTCCCATTGGGCATTTGGAAACACAGTATTTTCCAAACCCTCTTCTCCTCAGAGGACTTTTTGGAGTCAGTCATTTGTCTGGTTGCAAAATTGCTTCTCCTGTCTCTTTCCATTTTAGATTTCTAAATTCTGCCCCTGGGTGCCTTTCCAAACCTGTAATTGGATCATTCAGGGGCGGAGCCTGCTGTGTTTCAGTGCCCTTGTCCATATTCATCTTGGAACCAACCCACGTCAGAACTCATTTTTTATTGCAAAATGTGTCCATACTTCTCATTTCAAAACCACTGCAGGGGCTGCATCTGAAAAATGGCCATCCACCTCAAAGCCACCTCCAGCTTTGTGTTGCCAATTCAAAATATAATGTATGCCTAGAAACCAGGGTGCTTTCAACATCGTTTGGAAAGATACTCTAGATTTAGAAGGTCAGTTTAAAACCTTCAGGATCATCTTCCCTGACCGCACCCCTCCCCCCTGCTTTAGATCAGCCTGCAGATAATCCTGCCCATCTTTGCTCTGGGCTTTGCCACCAGGAATCCTTCCCTGATCAGCGTACCAAACTCTGCCTTAAAGTTGGCATTTGGGGAGTGGAAAGCAAAAGTTATTCCTAAATGTCCCTCTTTCAACTTTTTTTTTTACCTTTTTTAAATTCTTAATTCTTTAAAATTTTAGAATATTATGGGGGTACACACGTTTTGGTTACATATTTTGCATTTGTACAATCTGAGTGAAAGTTGTAAGTGTGCCCTTCACCCACCCATTTCAACTCTTAGGCAAAGCCCATTATGGTTTTAAGCTCTACACATTACCTTCCACTGGGCTTTTTCTGTTCTAGCTGCTTCTGGAAGGTTTTAATGATCTGAGGAAACCAGGGGGAGTGTCAACATGCGCCTGGGGCCTCCTGGGTACCTGATGTACATTATCCCATCCAGCGCGCCCCATCGTCCTGGGAGATGGGCGCTGTTATCCCAACGCTGCACACGAGGAAACGAAGCAGAATCTGGTCAAGTAACTTGTCTAAAGCCACCAAGCTGGCGAGTGGAATTCTAATTCACACAGGTCTGACTCCAAAGCCAGAGCTTTTTCTACCACTCTAACAAATTAACTTCCTTCGTTGGAGGTTGGAACTACTAAGGAATATAACTTTGGATAAGCCAATAGCCTCCTGTGAACCTCGGGTTTCTTTACAAATGAAGAAGTTGGACCAGATGAATGCTAAGGTCCTTCTCTCTGACATTTTCTCTGA
This sequence comes from Lemur catta, assembly GCF_020740605.2. Classification (NCBI taxonomy): domain Eukaryota; kingdom Metazoa; phylum Chordata; class Mammalia; order Primates; family Lemuridae; genus Lemur; species Lemur catta. The sequence continues at coordinate 18,311,111 of NC_059150.1, read as the reverse complement.
TTCTGTTGATCTAGGGCTAGGTGACTCTGAAGGAAGAACATACACCAATCTTGAGCAACAGCAACAGGCTGTTTATAACCACAAATAAATGGTTTATAACCATTTATTGGCTTCCTACCCTATATGAGGTGAATTATAACTTTATTCTAATTCCTCTAACAAGTCTATGAGGGTCTGGTCATTATCTGTTTTTTATAGATGAGGAGACTGAGGCTCAGAGAAGTTCAGACACATACCCAAAGTCACACAGTTAATAAGAAGCAAACCCAGGAGTATCTGACCTCCAAGTCCACGCTCATGTGCCCAGTGTTTTATCTCTGGGGAGAGGGTAGAGAGCAAGTATTGTAAGAAGTGGTCATTTAGGGTCAGAGAAATATGTACACCTGGCAGAATGGCCAGATGTAAGCCAGTTGGGATATGAAGGGATGTTTAGAAGGAACAGGTAATTAAATACCTGTCTTAGTCTCTCCTACTTGACTCCCAACTCTAGGCAGATGTGCTACTTAATTCCACACACGGAGTCCTGCTCTGGGAGCTTTGCCTGGGAGAGCTTGGCTTGGCATCCAGTCTTGCTCTTGGAGGTTGCTTAGCCCCTAATTCACTAAACCTTTTGCCCCCCTCCACCTTATCTCATCCCTGGGTCCACACTTCTATTGTCTCTCTGAACTTTAGCCCAGATGACTTACAGAAACTGCCCAGCTCCCAGCCCAAGTCCTCCCATGCCCAGTACTTTTCCAGGGCTGCCCCAGTCTTGGTGTGTGCTAGACAGGGCTTGCTGCAGTATGAAATCACCAGTTGTAATGGAAAAGGACAATCCAGTGGGAAAGAAAAATGGCGCCCTAAAGAATAAGCAGGGGTCCATTATGGGTTATTCAGAGGTCAAGCCGGGCTTGCAAAGCAGGTGAACAGCCTGGTGGAGCACAGACATGGCCTTTGGGACTGGGTTGGTCTGGGTTTGGGTAATACCTGGCTGTGTTCCTTTTCTGGCCTCAACTTAGAGCCTCAGTCAGTGAAATGAGGATGACCGGAACCTCATAGGTTGGCTGTAAACGTTGAAAAAATGTTCATGGTGCTTTATGCTGGAGAGACAGAAAAGAGGCAGCTCCTGCTATCATTAGTGGTTCGGAAATAGCATGAAAAAGTCCTTTTTTCTGCCATGAGTTCTCAAGTAAGCGTCACCCTTTTTCATGCTGTTCTGCTTGTCCAAAAACTGGGGTGTGACCATTTGGTGAGTAAAAGCTGTCAATACCCACTGGACACTAATGTCCCAAATGAAGCAAGTCTCTGGAATTGAGAGCCGGCTTCCAGAGACTGCCAGGACACATCACTCGGAGCCTTGATGAAGGAGTCTCGCAGCTTGTTACACGGGGAATTTTCAAAACACACCTTTTCCTCACTTCAAAGTAGAGGTGCAATAATTGTCTGAATGTGACTCTTACACAGAAAATGAAGGAATAATAGGCCAAAACCAGTAAATGGAGAGGACAAATCAGAGATAGCAAAAATAAGTCATCTGTGAAGTAGGGTGGGGCGAGAAAGGTAGGAGCCTGTGCAGGATGGCAAATGGCCCACCTGTCTTGCAGGTGGCCCTACGTCCTGGTCAGCAGCTTTGTTCCAGAATCAATAACATGCCTTTTAATTCTCAGAAGTGCCCCAGTGTGGATGAGAAAGTCTTGGGGCACCTAGACATTGGAATATAGGGGAACATAGGATCACTCAGGTGTTCATGTTGGGTGGCATCCACCATATATGCTCTTCGGGCTACAAAGCCCCATGTTGTTCCAGGCAGATGAACACTCGGGAAAGAAACTTCGAGAACTTTGCTCTCTGAACCACAGCACTCTTCCTCCTATTTTTACCCAACCCCTCTGATTATTATTTCAGCTCATGCGCAGGCTGGGGAAATGGAAGTGGAGACAGAAGAGAAAATAGGAGGGTGCCGGGGTGAGGCGGGAAGGGTGGGATGAGCCCGAGGAATCACAAGGTCATCAGTCAGTGATTTCATGCCACGCGTCAAACGGGGAAATGGACCAAATGACTGTGCTCATCCACCGCGGCTCTGCTCGTCTTTTTGGAAGCCAGAGGTGGTGCTTAGCGAGCGGACACCGTTAGTCAGTGGCCTGGCATGGCCTGAGTCAGCACCTCCTTACTTTATGCTTTCCACACACTCGTGTTCTGGGGTTCCTGGGAGGGGTCCTAGGGAGGTCACCCATTTCTGATCAGGATGAGGCTAGAACATCTGAGTTTTTGATATTTGCCCAAGCCCCGCTGGAAGTGATTGTGTGTGCATGTGCACCAGGTGGGCAGTGTGGGTGTCCTCTGCTGGTCCAGGATGTGCACAGAGGCAGCCCCCTCCTTCAGCCCCACCCCGCCAGCCCCTTGTGTTCTATTTTAAAAGCTTCAGGGTAGCCTGATCTGAGGTCCCCCCACCCGGTCCCCTCCTTGTTTACTGGAACATTGGGTCACAGCAGTGCAGCCGGAATGCAATCTCTGGGTGATTCAGTCAGGCCAAGGCGGGCCTCGTGTCATTGTGCTGTTTTTCCTCCCCTCCCACTGAGCTTTCTTGGAAGTTCTGAGCCAGGCTCAGTGTGTATCTCCAGATACGCATTCCAAAGTCCCAGCTGCTTGCAGCTCAGCAAATCTCACTGCCTCTCCTCCTGAAATCCAGGCACCCTGAAAGGTTAGAGGTGAAAAAGCCCACACACGGGCAGTGAGGGAGTGAAGCATTGTACGGGGCCTGAAACGAGGGTGTCCAGGACTCTCGTGGTTTACAACTGCCCACTGTCACATACAGTTCAATCAGTTTTTTCTCTTAGAAAGCAAAGAGGAAAACAATCTCTGTGTAAGATGCCTTTGTGGCTTTGTTGAAAAGAACGAGCAAACTGGTCTCTAGTCTGTGTGTGAGGCCCTGCCAGGGGGGCTGGAGGTGGCTGTGCTGCCCTTCCCCCCGCCGGGCACTCACCTCGTGTCATTCTGCACCACCCTCAACTCTTGGGATCTACCTCGGCCTCCCACCCCTTTTCCCTCCAGTTTTCCTGCCCACTTATTTTCTCCCTGCAGCCTTTCTTTCTTCATCCTGAACTTCATTCCTTCCTGGAATAGAGGAAATAATGAGGGGGGGAGCAAGGGAGAAATAGCTAAGTACATCAACTATTTGAAAATCACATTTGCCCAATCAAGAATGAAAAAGGTGCTTGTGCCTTTTCTTAAATTTGTTCTTGCTATTGTATATATTGATAACTTAGGAGTGAGCCCTGGTTCTGAAAGTATGGTCCTCTGACCAGCATCAGTATCCTCGGAACTTTCTAGAAAAGCACATTCTCTGGCCCTACCAGACCTGACTAGGTAGAAGTTCTTGGTGTAAAACACAGCAATTTGAGTTTTAACAAGTTCTCCAGATGATTCTGATATACATAAAAGTTGGAGAAGCCCTGGGGTTCTCCTTGGGGCTGAGGCTGAAGGGAGGTGTTGGGGCTCCTCTCTGCCCTGCAGATGTGAGGAGGGTGGAGTCTGTCCCACACTGCTTGGGTCTGGCTCATGCACCTTGCCTTGCAAACCAGGGCAGGGTGAGAGTGAATGGGAGGAGAAGGACTGGAGGTGCTGGTGGCCCTATCTGGGGTTCCTTGTGAGCTGGCTTCATGGACCACTCTCTGGTCAGGATCTGGAGCTTCCCGATCTTCACTGTGTGCCCAGCCTCATAAGAACACGAGGACACCCGACAGACATTATGGAACGACATGGATTCCATCATTCGCTTCTCACCTGTTCTTTGGCAACTAAGCTGACTACTGATTATAGATGGAAATTGTGGAGTTTATGCTGTTTATTTTTTCCTTTCTTTTCTTGGACTTAATTGAGCAAATAACTAAAAACATGCTTGTGTTAGTCCATTTTGTATGGCTATAAAGGAATACCTGAGGCTGGGTAATTTACAAAGAAAAAGAGGATTAATTGACTCACAGTTCTGCAGACTGTACAAAAAGGGCTTCAGGGAACTTCCAATCAAGGCAGAAGGCAAAGGGGGCAGGGCATGTCACATGGTGAGAGAGGAACAAGAGAAGGAGGAGGTGGTGCCAGGTTCCTCTAAAGAACCAGCTTTCCTGCAGAACTAACAGAGAACTTACTCATTATCACAGAGACGGCACCAAGCCGTTTGAGGGATCCGCTCCCATGACATAAACACCTCCCACCAGGCCCCCATTCAACACTGGGGATCAAATTTCAACATGAGATTTGTAGGGGCCAAACATCCAAACCATATCAATGCTCTTCATCTTGGCAAATCTGTTCCTTTTATCTTCTGAAAGATTTCAAGAAGAGCCAAAGATTATTAAGAGGGTTAGGATCTATGAACCTAGAGCTGTGATGCTGAATTCGGTAGCTACTAGCCACATGTGGCTATTGAGCAATTGAAAGGCAGGCAGTCATGTGCTGTAAGTGTGAAATACACACCAGATTATAAAACCTTAGTCCAAAACCAGTATAAATTATTTCATCACTTTTTTTAATTTTATTTTTTATTTCAAAATATTAAAGGGATACAAATGTTTTTTTACATGGATACCTTCCTTGTATAATGCTTAAGTAGGGGCTTTTAGTGTGCCCGTCACAAGAATAGTGCTCATTGTACCCTATAGGTAAGTTTTTGCCCCTCACCATCCTCCCCCTTCTTGGTTTCCAATGTTGTTTACATCTCTTTGTGCTGATGTGTGGCCATCGTTTAGCTCCCAATTACTAGAGAGTACATGTGGTGTTTGTTTTTCCATTCCTGAGATATTTCACTTAGGATAATGGTCTCCAGTTCCACCCAAGTTGCTATAAAAGACACTATTTTATTCCTTTTTATGGCTGAGTAATACTCCATGGTGTGTGTGTGTGTGTGTGTGTGTGTGTGTGTGTGTGTGTGTGTCACATTTTCTTTATCCACTCATGACTTGATGGGCACTTAGGCTGATTCCACATATTTGCAGTTGTGAATTGTGTCGTGATAAACATTTGAGTGCAGGTATGTTTTTGATAAAATGACTTCTTTTCCTTTGGGTAGACACCCAGTAGTGGGATTGCTGGATTGAATGGTAAGACTACATGTATTTTTCTGAGGAATCTTCATACTGTTTTCCATAGAGGTTGTATTAATTTGCAGTCCCACCAACAGTGTATAAACATTCCTTTCTTGCTGCAGCCACACCAGCACCCATTGTTTTTTGACTTTTTAATAATGGCCATTCTGACAAGGGTAAGGTGGTTTTAATTTGTATGTCACTGATGATTAGTGATGTTGAGCATTTTTTCATGTTTTTTGGACACTTGTCTGTTGGGAGCGGTCTCTGATTACGGGTGAGCACATAGCCAATAGAATCATTGCTGGGAGCCTTGTCAGGGCCCTCTACCAATCACTTCCCGCCACGACTACCTGCAATGGTATATAAGCCCACTGTCCTTCCTGTTCGGGGTCTCTCGCCATGTAACTAGACTAGATGCCTCATTAAACTGCTGTTGGAAGAACTCCAGTTTGTTGCGTCGTCCTTGCAGGCGAGTGCGGCGCGACAAGTGGTGCCGAAACCAGGGAACTTCTCGCACCGGCGGAGACGACCTCTTTGGAGGTGAGTTCAGAACCACAGCAGCTGGGGCGGTTTTATTTTGGACCCCTGCCCTCTTCTGACGCCGGCACCGGGTGCTTGTGACCTACCCCATGGGGAACTCTCCTAGTTATCCCTGACCGTGTCCTGCGCCATTTTGTGCAGGACGTGGACCGGGTGGCCCCATGGTTTCTCCACTCGGGGTCTTTAACGATTCCGAGTTGGGATAAGCTAGAGCAGGACCTTCGCCGTGCCCGAGAGTCTGGTCCCCTTTGGGAGTGTGTTCTCCCTGTGTGGGCACTGGTGCGCTCCTGTTTAGAGGACGACCGTTGCAGCGGTCCGGTCCGGGAAGGTCAGCAAGTACTCAGTGATCATCAAGATAGTATGTCTGAGAGAGGCAAAGTGGGTCCGGCTCGGCCGGGGCGGCCGAGGGAAAGGCCGGAAAGGAAACGTAAGTCCGCGGGTAAACAGGAACGGCGGGGACGCCCGCCGCCTGAAAGGGACATGGAGGAGGTGGCTCTCAAAATGGCCTCCCTCCACATGTCGGCTTCCTCTTCTTCCTCTCGTCCTTCTTCTTCCTGTTCTTCTTCATCGTCTCGCTCTTCTTCCCATTCGCGTTCTCGCGAGGCGGAGGAGGGGCTGTCTCCGCAGGAGAAGGCGGAGCTGGAGGAGGCGGCGGCTAGATATGAGGCGGAGCGTAATCGCCCGCCCCCGTACGCTACTGCCCCTCCTTTTCCCGTTGCGGGATCCGCCCCTCTAAATATGGAGGGCGGAACCTCGTTTGTGCCTCCCCGAGCTAGAAAGAAGATACAGAGGGAGTTTGCTTTCCCCGTCTTTGAGGACGCTAATCAACATCGCTTTCACGAACACCTAGATTACAAGCAACTAAAAGCTTTGGCTGAAGCTGTCAAGGCTTATGGGTGCAATGCCGCTTACACCCGTGGCCTACTGGAACGGCTAAGTGCGCATGCCATGACCCCCAGTGATTGGGCTGGTACCGCGCGGGCCTGTCTATCCATGGGGCAATATTTAGATTGGAAATCCATATCAATTCTGCACACGCCTAGGCGTGGAGCACCGCACGGGCCTTCCCTACAACCCCCAGGCCCAGGGTATCATAGAGCGTGCCCATGGCACCTTAAAGGCCTATCTCAAAAAACAAAAGGGGGAGACGGGGACGAGCCCTTTGGGCTTACGTACCCCTAAGCCTGTGCTCTCTCTCACCTTGTTCACTTTAAATTTTCTTTTGCTGGATGATCAGGGGCGCTCTGCTGCGGACCGCCACGCCAACCCCGGTTCCCCTTTATCAGAGCAGGTCTTGTGGAAGGACGTCCTGCTTAACAAATGGAAAGGCCCAGATCCGGTTGTGAGCCGGTCCAGGGGAGCTGTCTGTGTTTTCCCGCAGGACACTCCTGATCCAGTGTGGGTCCCGGCACGCTTAACGTGGCGAGTGCAGCGGTTGGCGGATGTGGAGGATGCAGATGACAGGGCGTCCGCTGCCGGGGATGCTGCTGCTCCTGACCTTTCTGCTGCTGGCCGCATCGGTGACGACAGACCGGCGCTGGGCCATCCTGTCGGTGTTCCCAAGACCGATGCCAGTGACCCATGATGCCCAGATCTTCCCCCGGCTGTTCGCTACTAATGCCTCTTTGGGCCTTGCCAAATCTTACATGGAACTTCTCCTCAACATTTGAGACGTCGGTCCACGCTATTCAGCAGCGTAATCTGTCTTTCCCCTCCACACCTGTTTGCCTCTGGCCCCCTTTTATCTGGATCACTGCTACTTCCTCTGGTCCTGGTGTTCTCAATTGCTCCACGGCAAACTGCTCCTATGCCCGTTGCTGGAATGCCTCCAGCCAGTCCATGGCAATTGTTGCCCGTATGCCTCGGCATATTCCTTGGCCGGTGGAGGCTCCTAGCTCCTTGACCCTTTTCCGACAGCGAAGAGATTTTGGCGTTACTGCAGCTGTAATTTCCACATTGGCAGTGACTGCCGCACTGGCAGCCGCTACGGCTGCAGTGGTAGGCTCTGTTCAGACAGCACAGACGCTGAACAACCTATCGGCATCTGTGGCTACAGCTCTGGACACACAATCCGCCGTCAACGCGCATCTGAAGGGTGGTATCATGATACTGAACCAATGTGTGGACTTGGTCCAGGAGCAAATAGATGCCTTATGGCAGCTGGCACAGCTAGGCTGCGAATGGCGTTTCACAGGACTATGCATTACCGCGGTACCGTTTGATAATGCTTCCGCCGCGGCCAACAAGTCTCGTCAATTATCTGCTATGTTGACAGGACACTGGTCTAGTCAATTTACCGCCTTGACCCGGCAGTTAACTCCACACGCCTGGACTTGACAGTGACCAATGGTCTCTTTCCTACATTTCAGTCAATAGTCCGAGGACTTCGGGACTGGGCTGGCCTGGGGTCCCTAGGGTTCATGGGGATCCTGGGAGCAGGTTTCGTGATCTGGGGGTTCCTGCGCGTTCGTGCACAGCGCCGCAGGGACCGAGTGGTGGTTACCCAAGCCCTAGCCGCCCTCGAGTGTGGTCAATCCCCTGGCATCTGGCTACAAATGTTACGCTCCGAAGGTCAAGACCGCCTCCCCTCTCGCACAGCGTGACATGGCCCATGCACTCTGAGGGGTTTCCCCATTGCACCAGATTGTGGCGTGTCACCCCCTTACCAGCCGTTGCACCTCCCAGAGTCTCTGCTCATTGCACGGGAGACGGTGGCCTTTGCACCTGCTTCAGGGACTCCACCCCCTGGATCCGGACCTTGAGGTTGGAGTCCCCAAAGCTTGTGTTGCAAAACAAAAGGGGGAGCTGTTGGGAGCGGTCTCTGATTACGGGTGAGCACATAGCCAATAGAATCATTGCTGGGAGCCTTGTCAGGGCCCTCTACCAATCACTTCCCGCCACGACTACCTGCAATGGTATATAAGCCCACTGTCCTTCCTGTTCGGGGTCTCTCGCCATGTAACTAGACTAGATGCCTCATTAAACTGCTGTTGGAAGAACTCCAGTTTGTTGCGTCGTCCTTGCAGGCGAGTGCGGCGCGACACTTGTCTATCTTCTTTTGAAAAACTTCTGTTCCTGTCTTTTGCCCATTTTTTAATGGGGTTGTTTTTCTTTTCTTGCTGATTTGTTTGAGTTCCTTGTAGATTCTGGATATTAGCCCTTTATCGGATGTAAAATGTCCTATTTATTTATTTTTGTTGTTGCCATATTTACTTTTGGGGTTTCAGTCATAAATTCTTTGCCTAGACCGATGTCTAGAAGTTTTTCCTAAGTTTTCTTTTAGGATTTTTATGGTTCCATGCCTTACATTTAATCAACATTGTTAAAATGTCCACACTGCCCAAAATGATTTACAGATTCATCGTGATCCCCATCAAAATACTGATGTCATATTTCATAGACCTAGAAAAAATAATTCTATGCTTCATTTGGAACCAAAAAAGAGCCCAAATAGCCAAAGCAACCTCAAGCAAAAAGAACAAATCTGGAGGCATCATATTACCTGACTTCAAATTATACAATAAGGCTATAGTAACCAAAACATCATGGTACCATTATAAAAGTAGAGACATAAACCAATGAAGCAGAATAGAGAATGCAGGCATAAAACAATCTACCTACAACCAATTGATCTTTGACAAAGCAGGCAACAACATACACTGGGGAAGGAAGCCCTATTCAATAAATGGTGCTGGGAAAACTGGACAGCCATGAGCAGAATGAAACAGGACTCCTATCTCTTGCCATATACAAAAATTAATTCAAGATGGATAAAAGACAAGTTTAAGGCATAAAATCATTAATAATTTTTTTATTGTGTTTATGTTAAAACGGTAATACTTTGGATATATTGGGTTAATAAAATATATCATTATAATTAATTTCACCCATTTCTTTTTACTTTTTAAAATGTGCCTACCGGAAAATTTAAAATTATAGACGTGGCTCACATCTGCGGCTCACATTGTATTTCCATTAGATGGTGCTGGTCGGGTTAGTCTGGGGCTGAGGTCAAACACAGGGTCTTAGAGGAAAATAGTGGTTATGGTGGAAGCACATACAAGGGAACAATACAAGGGTGTAAACTACATCAGGAGTGTTCAGGTGAGGCAATGTAGCATAAAGCATGGTTGCTAATCTCCTGGCCTTTGGAGCTAAACACCCTAGGGTTAAATCTAGATTCTGCTACTTACTTGGGTAAGTAACTTAATATCTCTGAACTTCAGTTTTCTCATCTGTAAAATGGGGTTGTCTTGGTTCCTAACTCAGAGGGTTTTTGTAAGCATTAGTTAAGACAATCAATGTAAAAAGCTTAATATTATTCTTGGCTGTTAATAAATACTCAGTAAATGCTAACTGTTCTTAAGTAGAAGAAATTTATTACTAGATGGTATTAGGCACTGATTGTGGAATCCTCATTTCTGAAGGTCTTTAACATGTAGAGGGATTCTCCTCTATCTAGAATGGTTTGTGTGTCACCCTGCCCCAAAGTACTGGCGCTTACAATACCTTTTCAATGCTGCTTCAGCTGCAAATCCACAGATGGCTATGCCCACCCCACCCCTCAAATATTTCCTGCATATACTCCAGGGTATTTGCAAATGAGCACAGTCAGGGTTGGGTGGAAAACTGGGAGGAAACTAGGATCCTGGGTTTCAGATTACTGACTAGCCACTAAAGGAGAGTTTTAGCCCATCTGTCCACGTGATAGCACAAAATATCTAGATTAGATTCTTCCAAACAGAAGGCAGTTCTCTCCCTAAGTTTCCATGGAGACAGGAATGAGAGAAAAGGATTGTAAGTGAGGTGGAGAGTCGGGGAAAAATCAAACAAACAGACAAAGGTGGTACCTGGCTCCATTTTGAAAGACTCTGAATGTCCCATCATAGTAGCACATCTCAGGCTGCAAAGACTCTGAGTTCCCAGAATGCTGACACCCTGATAAAACCTGTGACAGTTTATTAGCCACTAACAAAAAAAGATTCCTAGTTTTCTTCCATGATTACTGTTCAAAACAATGACAGGAATTAAGCAGAGATCACGCAAGGTGTTTGCACCCAAGATTAGGTGTCTCACGTCATCTGCTCTGGGCAGTGTTCACCCTTCAGAAAAGAAGTGAAGTGTAGAGATGAATACTTGCCTGGGGAATGGATTAAAGAGTCTTTTGTCTCCCTCTGAATGGTATATTTAATTTATCGTCATCGCCATCATCATCGTCATCGTTGTCATCATCGTCATCATTGTCATCATCATCATCAAAGCAGGTACTTTTTATTCAGAGCTTCCTACATGCCAGAAACTTTGCTAAGTGATTTTCATAGTTGATCTCAATTAATTCTCTTGACAGGTCTATGAGGTAACTACTCTGAGAAGCCCATTTTTGCAGATGAGGAAATTGAAGCATAGACACATTAAGTAATTTTCTTAAGGTTAACACCCTTGGCATTGTGCTTGCTGAAATTTTCATGCTCCATAAACAGAGCCACAATATGAGAGGCCATATTACAGATCACAAAGGGAATCCCTAGATTAGAAGTTCTCAGCCTTATATCAAGTTTAAGGTCCCTTTTTATAAGAAATATTTCATAGTAAGACATTTATTATCCTCAATGAAATTCACATTATATAATCCACCTAAACACACACAATATTTTGTTATAAAGAGACAGGAAATGGATGTATTTTACAATGAAGTAATATATATTTCAGTAAGTAAGCATTCAAGGGCCTTGTGCAGTAGCTCTCCCCTGTAATCCTGGCAGTTTGAGATGCTGAGGTGAGAGGATCGCTTTAGGCCAGGAGTTCTTCGAGACTAGCCTGGGCAACATAGCAAGACATCGTCTTTACAAAATATAAAAAAATTAACCAGGTGTAGTGGCACGTGCCTGTAGTCCCAGATACTCAGGCAAAAGAATCACTTGGGCTTAGGAGTTTGAGGTTGCAGTGAGCTATGATGATGCCACGGCCCACTAGCCCAGGCAACAGAGCAAGACCCTATCTCTACCTAAATAAATAAATACACACTCGAGCATAATGAGATCATCAGATGGTTGCACCTGTACACAGAATCACCATGAAAACCTAATCTGCAAATGTTGACTACTCAAATACCACAAGCGGTACTAATATCAGTGATGTGACTATGTAAAAAGGTACGTAACTCTTAGTAAGGTTTTAAATAGAATAAAGTACAATTTTACCTTGAATTATATATTGATTACATTTTGGGAAAATTCAATGCAACATTAATTAAAACCATGCCAAAAATAGTTTGTGTTTATATGTAAGGTGGAGTTTAAGTTCCAGAACACATAAGTTTTTCACGTATATCAATGCCTAGTAGGACATTCCAAAGGTGGGACAATTTTTCATTGCAAGGGAACTGTCCCAGGCATGTAAGGCATCATAAACAACGTCTAACCTGTATCCCTGCCAAGAAAATGCCAGTAACACCCCAGCCTCAATGATTGGGATACCAGGATACTTTGCAAATTTCCAGAACACCTTAGGACCGATGGTCTCAGCCAGCCTTGTCTGCACGTTAAAATAACCCGAGGAACTTTATTTCAAATGCAGGCACCAACTGCAGAGACTCTGATGTAATTGGTCAGGGCCACTGCCTAGTCATCAGCGTTTTAAAAGCTGCTCAGTTGAGTCTATTTAGTAGCCAAGGTTGAGAACCATGCCGTAGAGGCGACTCTGCCCCTTTGAGCACAACTGCCCCTAGCTGAATCAGATCCCCAGACCATCGGCCTGCGATGTGATTTGGATGTTTGGCCCCTCAAAATCTCATGTTGACATTTGATCCCAGTGTTGAATGTGGAGCCTGGTAAGAGGTGTTTGTGTTATGGGGGCAGATCCCTCATGAATGGCTTGGTGCCCTCCCTGTAATAAGTGAGTTCTCTCATGGAGAGCTGGTTGTTTAAAAGAGCCTGGCACCACCTCCTCCCTCTGTCGCTCCCTCTCTTGCCATGTGACAGGCCTGCTCCCCCTTCACCCTGTGCCTTGATTGGAAGCTCCCTGAAGCCCTCACCAGAAACAGATGCCCATGCCATGCTTCTCGTACAGTCTGCAGAACCACGAATCAGACCTCTTTTCTTTATAAATTACCCAGCCTCAGGTATTTCCTTTACAGCAGTGCAAAACGGACTAATACAGCCTGGTATGGGCTTGCTTTTTTTCTGTTTCATGAAACTATTTTCTGTTCAGATGGAGTCTAGGTCCCTCTTAACCTAAGGAACAACATCTCTACTTACAAGGTAGGGCAGGGGGTGTGAGAAGTCAAAAAGCTACTTTCAAGAAATCCCATAAGTTGAGTAAACGATAGTGTACTTCCAAAGGTAGAACAAACAGAAGAACAGAGTAAAACTAAATAAAAAACAAATCAACTAGTGACTGATTATTTAAGAAATAAACTTGCACTGCTGGCACATACTAAAAAATAAATATTTAGAATGAATTAATCAATGCAATTGATATTTTAAAAAGAGAAGTTTTTAATTTTGATGAGGTCCAATTGGCCAATTTTTCCTCTTATGGTCTATCCTTCTTGTGTTGAATCTAAGAAATGTTGGCCTAACCCAAGGTCACAAAGATTTTCACCTACATTTTCTTCTAGAAGTTTTATAGTATTGGTTCTTACATTTATTAATAGCTCTATAATTCATTTAATTGACATTGTTTTTGATTATTAAGATTCTTATAGTTTGCTAGGGTTTGCTTTATAAGCATGTCTTTATCTGCTGTGCACAAAGCAGTTTAAGAGTATAGACATGATGTTTTCTATCCTAAAACACGGTCTAAAAGTTGTTTTTCCAGACAAAATCTCTCATGGCTTCATCATCTTTATCATTGGACTCTTTATCCTCCCCTCCAAAATCTCAAGAAACAGAAGACTCTGGTCTAGCTAGTGGTGTTATGTGACATTTTTCTGTTTCAGAACAACCCTGTCCAAAACAGGAGGTATTGCTCAATACTTTCTACCCTCCATGCACTTAACCAGATAACATCCCTGAGCACCACTCTCCATGGTAATCCCTACATTGTCTGCAAAGTAATCTTCAACCCCGGCCTCAAGGAACTGACCACTGATAGGAAGATGAGGCCGGTGTAATTACAGGAGCTGTAATTACAAAGGCCAAAACCTACCATTCCAGTTAAACCCTGGCTATTCCACCCTCATGCTGTGAACACCACCCTCCCCTCACAACAAGACCTCACTGTACAGGGAACTTTCTGGGGAGCTGGGGGTGGAGTATGCAATGAGAAAGATCTTGTCCTGTGACTTCATATACCCCTGAGAAGACTTGCTTTCATAGTTGGAATGCTAACCCAGGTTTCTGTCTGCTCATAATTCCAATCTTGAATTTATACAATATTTTTATCCTTCTGACCTGGGAAAGACTGAGCAAAAGAAAATGGACTTTGTTAGATCTTCATTAGCCATACGGAAGAATGTTTTGCCTCTCACTGTTGGGCTTGTGGACTTTACTATTTCTTTCCAATACTCTTGCTCACAATTACTTTCCAGGAAGGAAAACCCTCCCCCTTGCCCCTTCACATTCTAACTACCCATTGCCAGGGCCTAACTCTGATATTTTTCTATGAATCCAACTGCTCAGTCATTCCCTGTCTTACAAAAGAGCACTAATACACTCAAAGGACCAGGAGCTAGGAGAGATGCTCTAGTACACAGAAGAATAATACACAGCCCATACCCATAAGGGAGCTTCTAGCCTAGTGAAGGGGTCAGACACCAATAGCTTATTATAATCAAGCTCTGTGATAAGAGATGGGCGTCAAGCCCAATGAGAACACAGAGGCCAGGGACCCGGAGAGACCACGCTAGGCCAGAGCCTAGTATGGGGTCAGGGAATATTTTATGATGGAAGCAATAGCTTTGGTTGCACTTTGAGATTAACTTAGTATAGAGTATCAATGGGGTGGTCCCAGGTAAACCTGTCAAAAGCACAGAGGCATGAGAGAGCATGGGAAATCCCGAGAACTGCAGGTAGTTCAGTGGACCATGACTGGCCCACTCTCAGCTGGTTAATTATTAGGTGTTCCTTTTAACCCATGTTTTTTCATTTCGTTTGGGGGAGAAGCCAGGTGTTACAATGGTAGATAAGGAGGGCTCTCTGATGGAAACATGCAGTTGCTCTTCTCAGCTTTCCCAACAAGTCAGCTCCTTGGCTCCTGACCCAATCAAACAAAAACCTACAACTATGTGGAACTACTTACTCTCCTTGGAAAGCAATTTAGAAATTTTTGCTATTACTTAAGCAGGCCCCTGGGGGACATCAGTTCCCACTCTTAGCAGTTTACTACGGAATCTCAGGTAAGTTCCTCTCCCTGAGGGGTTCTGACAATCCTGTTCTCTGTGCCTTGCTGGAGGTCAAGTGACATGTTAGAAAGCCTTAGAGATCGGCTCCCTGATGGGCCCACCCTTAAGCCAGCTCTAAGAGTGGCTGAAACGTGGGAATGTAAGACAGAAGTGGCAAGAGATGTGGCTGAGTAGGGTATGGGTGAGAAGTCGGATTGTAAAGATCATCGAATGCCAAATTAAGGAGTTTGTGCTTGCTCCTGAGGGCAGAGGAGTCCAAAAGAAGATTAAGCTATTGACATATAAACTGAGCCAGCCGAAGACCTGCTTATTCCTGATTGCTTTAAGGCACACACTGGTCTTTCCTACTGAATTACACATACATTTTCTGAGGGCAAAATTAAGCCTAATATTGGTTTGGTGTCCTCCTTGATTGCAGACACGTTCGAACACATAGAAAGTTGTCAAAAATATGTTGGCTGGTAGGTTTGAATGGGCTATCAAGTGAGGCTGTATAGATGTTTAGAAAGAGATCTTGTGCCTAGCACAAAATCAGATCTTCTAAAAGCAGGGGGAGTAGAGTCTGTGTTTTTATCTAGGGTCTGAGATCCTCTCCAATTCCTTCCGCCTGTTCTAAGCGTCTGTCTCTCAATTTTCCTTTGTCTCCCACTAGGAGGCAGCATCCTTCCCTTTGCCCTCTAGGACAGGAAGGCTTCAAATAAACAATACATAATACACAAACATATGTATATTCTCCCAATATGAATAAGACTTTAAGCTTTGACCTTGATTGACTAGGAAAATGTTGTTCAGAGTCTTGGCTAACTGGCCTAAAGCTCAAGACAGAGGATTCTGGAATATACGACTCTCTGACCTTCAAGAATCCCTGAAGGAGCTGCCCAACAAAAACTGCTTTCTGTGGACCATCTTCATGTAGATGGATAATGCAAGCAGCAACTTACAAATTCAAAGATTTCAGAACACCATGGTGGGGAAAGAGTGTTGGACCGTCTTTTCCCATTGAATTTTATGCAACCTCGGGTCCCTAGGGAGTTTCCACAGAAAGTTAGTTCAGGGTGTGCTGGCTGTGGTGTCGTAGCTTGCTGTTTATTTCCTGGTGGTTCTGATGTAGGAGTCCTTGTGTTTATGCTAGCAGCTTAGAACTTCTTAGGGAACTGGAAATGTAATGCCACAGCACGCAGCCAAAGTATGTTCCCATGCACGTTTTTCTCAAGGCTTCGGGTTTCCTTGTTACCTCTGCCAGGGGTGACAGGAAAACCCAGGAGAAGCTATTTAATTTGATCATCACTGTCAATATGCTTATCGTACATTGTCTGGGCATGTCAGGCTGTCCTGGGAGAGATTTGTCAATCAGTTCAGCAGAACTTCCCAAAACTTGTTACATCAGAGGAGTTCAGGCTATTTCTGAGTCACAAGAGGGGACAGCCAAGGCTAAGGACATGGTCAGCCTCACTCAGACACACAGCGACTTGTCAAAATAAAGCCTTTGGCTGGCCTCCTACTTAAGCCTTTTTAAGAATGATTTGCTTTGACAGGTAACTGGTGCCAAGTCCAAGATTAGAAGCTACTACATGTAAGCGGGGGGAGGGGGTAGAGACCATGCAATGGTTTAAAAGGAGGAAATTCAGCTTTTCCTCCTTTGAGCTTTGCTCAAGTCCCTCCAGGGTTTGCAAAGGAAAAGCCGGCACCATTCCTTCAACAAACATGTGTTGAGCCTGAATTCTCGATGGGGCCGAGGACTGTCAGGGACTTGGAGTGCAGCTTTGGCCCTCACAAAGGCTCCAGTGAATGGCAGAACCACTGGATACAAAGCAGCCTGGAATCCTAGTCACCACTTAGAGGTCTTTCCTTATCAGCGTATAGAGAGAGAGGCACCTCATTTTTTTTAGCAACTATAAGATGGTCTGCTTTTGGAAGCACCACAAATTTGTATTTAACAAATTCCTATGGACAGATTGTTTATAGTCATTTGCTACTGTAAACAACAGTAAAACTACCTCTATCTGTCTATATCTATCATTTTTTTTTTGTGTACTTACAAGAACATTCTTGTAAGTGGCACTTAAAGGGTACTTGTATTTTTAAGGTTTTGCACCAGCTGCTCCTTCTGCCTGTACTGTTCTTTCTTTAGATCTTCGCAAGGCTGGCTGCTGCTTATCATTCAGGCTTCAACTTAAAAAGTACTTGATATCACATCACACTATTTTATTTTTAACATAGAACTCATCACTACCCACTATTTTACCTTCTGATTTATCAACTTATTGTCCTTTTTCCCACTAGAATATAAGCTCCTTGAGAGAGCTCAGTAAATATGGAAAAATGAATGATGATAAATGAATGAATGAATGAGTGTTATATGTATAAACTAAAAACAAAGTGGCAAGATGTTAATTGCAGTTACCCCTGCTTATAGGTGAGTTTTGTTTTATTCTTTGTGCTTATCTAAATTTTTCAAATGTCTCACCTTAAAAATGTATGCTTTTGTGATCAGGAAAAAGTTCTGAAAAATTTAGAAATTTTTAAAAAGCATGACTGAACCCACACAATGGCTGGGAGAACAGAGAGAAAAATATTAAGAACCAAACTTAAGTATGGTTGTGGAGAAAAGGAATTATGCAGAATATTGTTTACAGGATATGGCTGGTTTTTTGGATGGAGATGGTCCCATTTGGTTATTTAATGTTTTCTATTATTAGTGTTTGGTTATTTAGTGTTAGTGTTTTAGAATTTATTTAGATCAAGTGTATATATTAATTCATAGCCAGTGTTTTGCTATTTAAATTGCAAAGATCATGCCTAATTTTTAAAAATCCATCTTGTATCTGATGAAACCAGCTCCTCCTCCAAGGAGACATGCCACAACCAGGGCCTGGTGACCAGTGACTGCTGCTTCCCATTGGAACTACACAAACAGTATGCAGTTTCATAGATTTCATAGACACATTCCAGGCACAGAGGCAGCTGTTGCAACTCCAGATGGGAAAGCTGGCAAGGAAGCTGGCTCCGTAAGGATCAGCTGGGAAGTCAGGATTTGAACCCTGGGCCCGATAAACCCCCAGAGTCAGCTTTAGAGATGAAATACAAATTCCTTGGAAAATCCAATGAGCACAGATTTAACTGGGATAAACTGACAGTCTGGGTAGTTAAAGAAGAGAATCAAATGAGGTCAATAGCTGGGCTAAACTATCTGCTGAGCTTTGACTGATGTTGTGGGCCCTGCTATAGTTAAGCCCTGGAGCATTTTCAGATCTGCATATTTCCAACTATTTAAAAAAAAAATCCATGGAGTGGTGTTATGGACTGAACATCTGTGCCCTCCCAAAACTCATATGTGGATGCTCTAACCCTCAGTGTGACCGAATTTGGAGATGGGCCTTTACAAAAGTAATTAAGGTTAAATGAGGTCATAAGGGCAGGGCTCTGAACAGATAGGATTAGAGTCCTTAGAAGAAGAGGAAGAGAAACCAAAGGGTGCTCTCATTCCGTGTGTCTGCATGCCTGTCTCCCTCTGCTCACGCACACTGAGGAGAAGCCCCGGCAGCTTGTGTCGAGAAGGAGCCACCTACAAGCCAGGAAGGGGCTGTCATCAGAACCCAACCCTGCTGGGACCCTGGTCTCGGAACTGTATGACAATAAATTTCTGTTGTGTAAGCCATCCAGTCTGTGGTATTCTGTTTCGACAGCCCAAGCAGATTAAGACAGACAGGGACAGAGAAATGTCTGTTGGGATTGTTGCGATACCCACAGCAAAGAATAAAAAATAAATAAATAAATAAATAAATAAAGTACCGTTGTCTAGTGAAGGGTACAAGCACCCTTGTCTAGATGTGAGGACATCGCAGCCCGGTCACGCTTCTTCAGCACAGGCCAAATCATATCCCTCCCGTGTTTAAAAACCTTCCCAGATTCCCTGGGTGACACAGGACAAAGGTGAACCTCACTGCGTGGCCCACCCCGGGCTCTCTGCTGCAGCCTCCGTCATCCTGCCCTGGTTGTGGAATGTCACCTCGGAGAAGCCGCCGGCCTCACAGCACCCAAGAAAGGAGTCTGGGTCAGAGTAGGAGCAACCACACGGTGTTTCCAACAGAAGTGCTCTCTAGGGTGGCTTTAGCTCCCCCGTCCCAGAAGCTGGCAGAAGCCAGTGACAGGGACCTCGTTACTGAGCGCTCACTGCCATCTTCTCCTTGGTCCCACACCGTCTCAGAGGGTCTTCGCACTTTGCTCCGCTGCTGCTTTCAAAGCCGGCTGCTTTCTCCGTGAAGCCCAGCCTGGCGCCCACCCGTCCCCATCGCTGCGCCATTGTTCCTAAGACGCACGCGCACTCGCATGCACTTGGCTGCAGCAAACAGTGTTGGTGTTCCACCAGGGTCCTCTCGGATTGCTCGTACCATGTCTGTGGACCTCTCCTCACACAGATGTGGGCCTCTGCTTCCAACTGCCCTTGCTCTTGTCTTCAAAGGACTGCCCCGGGGCTGCCCAGAGCAGAGAGCTGCAAATACAGTGGCCCTGGGTGTCCTCAGCCAATGACTGGTGCAGGAGGGTGAAAGCCCAGCTCCCCTGCCTCACGTCAGGACGAACTCTGAGATGCCACTCACACCCCAGACTTCCCCTGTGGGATGAGGCCACAGCTGCTCTCTGCGGGACTTTGCTTGGCTTCCTCCCCCTCCCTGGCCTTCTCCCCCCGTTCCCTTACTGGGTTCCCCTGGGAGCCCTTCCTTAATTAATCCCTTGCAAGTGAATGCTGCTCTCGGGGTTTATTACCGGCGACCTAAGACACCATTTCTGAAATTGGGGTGGATCTTACTATCAATGGCATATTCAATTTGGTAAATAAGGTAATAGCATTCTCAACTGGCTTTGCTTTATACTTTAGCTTCAAACATAGCATTGATCACATAAAAATAGCGCTTGTTGCATATGCGTAGGTCTCCCTCACTTGGCACTTTGAGGCTGTGCTCTGCATCCCTTTACCCCCGTCACACGGCACAGTGCCTGACTTTCGGGAATTGCTGTGTAAATGCCTGTTTAATGAATGGACATGCAAAGGAAGGAGCATCATTTTCTCCTCCATGCTGAAGCAGAGGCTGCATCCCACAATCTCTTTTCTATTTTAAAATATAACTATTTTATAAAATATAGTTATTTTTTTAAATGTAGTTATATTTTTAAAATGTAACTATTTTAAAATAGAACTGACCTAGCCACGTAAAGGGAGCAAGAACCACTCCAAGGTGAAACTCTGTCGTGTGTCCCTGCATTTCACATTTGAATAAGAACTGTTCTCTATCATTAATATAAATGTTTCAGTCTGTGGGACCATTATCACATGACTGAAAAGGACTCATAGGATTTTCATGCAATTTGGAGAACAATTTTGGAGACAGGCAGTCTTTTCCAGAGCAAGTGACACTGCGGGTCAACAAGAGATTTGCGTGTCCCCATCAGGGAGATGTGCCTTATATACTGTGATGTCATGGACAGCGGGTTAACATATGAACCACAGACAGGCAGAGAAGGGACAGGTGATGGGGTCTGCAGGTGCTCGTGTTCAAGCTGCTCTTCGTGTGGGCAATTTTTATATGGCGTCCCCTCTGTCGTGTGAGGATATCAGGGACTTACTCACTTAACAGTGGTTAAGTAGCCATCTGAGGAATGTTGCGGGCAGGTCCATCAGCTTATGAATAAAAACTAAAATAACTACCATTTATTGAGCACTTATTATGTGCCACACTCTATGCTCAGCACTTTGTGAACTAAAAATAAAATCCCAAGCCCCCTGCTAACTGAATGGACCCCTCTTGTCCCCGAGAACCCCAGAGGAACCTTAAAACTGAGTTCCTAGCCAGGACGGGATGGGAGGCATAAAGCACAGCTACACATGCTCATGTTTTCTCTGTTCATAAGTATTCACGACTCCCCGTATAGCTTGTTACATATGTAGATTTGGGCATCCCGCTCAGTATAAACTCCTGTTCCCATTTTCCCTGCCTTGAAGCACGAGTTCCTGGAGCCTTGCTCTCCCGCCTGCCCGAATGGCCACCGCAGGCTGTGAACCTTCGTGAGAAATAAAACTCTCCTTTCCCAAATTATAAATTTCCTTGTTTTTTCCAGTTAACAACTTCATATACATGATTTCATTTCAATTTCATAGCACCACTATGAGTCAGGCAATACTATCATCCTCTTTATACAAAAAAAGAAACGGGGGCTTAGGGAGTTCGAGTGATTTTCCCAAAATTAGTAGGCAGTGAAAGAGCTTTTAAAATCTAGGGCTGCTTGACTCCAGAGTCCCTGGCTAATATTGAAAGAACTATCTATGCTGTTGAGTGGTTTTTATGGTTTTAAAAATGACAAGGGGAGAGAGAGAGATAGAGAGAAGGAGAATATTGAACTCTTTTCAAAGCTGCCTTGCATTTTTTCCTTGTTACAGACTATGGCCAAATCCAAGTCGGCCATCCAAGTCATTACCATACACAGGGTCCGGGCCTGCTTGTTCAGAGCTTGGGAAAAGCCAGAGCTCAACCTTGAAAAAAATGCAATAATGTATTTCACTTATTCTTTTTTCTTCTTGTTCCTTATGTTCCTCCTGGCAGTTGAAACCCCGCGCTGCCTGTAGGACAAGGATGAGCTCCCGTGCTTCAGCTTCACTATGTAACTTAGGAGAAATGCTAAGTTAGAAGTAAAATACCACATTACAAGTGCATCATGACTGCAGCTCTTTAAATATATGAATGTTTGGTGGGAGGAGAAGGAGAAGGAAATAAGTAAAAACTAAAACGTTCCCATTCTTTAGAGTAATGGAATTATGAGTGATTTTTGCCTCAACTTTTCAAACTTTCTGTGATCTTGCATTATGAGTTCGTTCACGAACTCGGTTACGTAGTGATTGCCTACCGTTTGTAAAGCTCTGTATTAGGCAGAGAACAAAGCAATCCCTGCCCACTCAAAGCTCATCATCTAGCAGAGATGTCAATTCAACAAAAAGTTACAATAAAGTGTGACAAGTGCTGTTGAAGGGGAAGTCCAGTGTGTGACAGGAGCACATACCAGGGATAATTGGCCTGCTTAAAGGAGTTGGAGAAGCTTCCTGGAGGAAATGCAAACGAAGATGAGACTTCAGGGTGGCAAGGGTGTGGAGGGAGGGGAAGATTGTCCTAAAAGCAGCGTATTAGTGTGAAGGCTTAGAGGCAAGAGCTAGATGAGTTGCAAGTACTGAAAAAAACACAAAGCACCTTGCTAGGAAATGAAAAGACGCAAGACCAGAGAGGCAAAGACAGGTGGGGCCACTTGAGGCCACGTGAGCCATGGGACTGAGCAGAGCTTTATCCCAAGGCAGTGGGAGGCTGCAGAAGGGTTCTAAGGGCAGAGTAACCATGCTACATCACGGTCACATTGCCAAAGGGAACCAACCCTTTGAGAACAAGGAAGGTTTGAAACAGCCATGTTAGGGAAAAGAAGATAGACCTAGTCTGTGAACCAATGGTGGATGGTGCAGCTACACTGAAGGTCCAGCTGAGGCTGGAAAACACATGTCTGCTAGAACCCCAGGAAATATCCAAATATACCAACTATTGCCACCAAAAAGCTGCAGTTTGCGAATGTCTGAGTAGAAAGGGGACCATTTGGGGTCACTGACTGAGAGCAGTCACTGGTCCTGAGAGGCTTTGAGATATCTGTCCCGCCTGCATTCACATCACCGTCTCTACTGTTTTTTGTTTGTTTCTTTACGTGAAAGAAACAGTGTCTGCCAAGCAGACTGGAATCTGAGCCCATGAAGGGCTTGAGGGGGTGTCACCTGGTTCTAGGCAGTAAGACATTATGGCTGCGGTTTTCACTGCTGAGTGACATTGCCACCCTCAGTCTTGTCTTTCCAAAAGCCAATAACAAAGAAAGAATTGTAGGGAAGTAGGTGATAAAGCTTAGGTCCCTGCTCTCTAATCTACTGATAGCAAAGCCACAGAAGACCAGTTGTAAAGTGGGGATGAAGGAACATCAAAGAAGAAAATACAGAAGAATAAATATATCACTATATCACTCTATTTTCCAAGCTCACCCTGGCAGACAAAGGTCTAACAGACAAGAATTTATTTGCATGGAAAATATGACAGAGTATTTAAAATCAGCATCATCCAGTGTCTTAGTTCGGGCCACTGTAACAGACATACCACAGACTGGGTGGCTGATAAACAACAGAAATTTACTCCTCACAGTTCTGAAGGCTGAAAGTCTGAGATCAGGGTGCTACATGGTCAGGTGCTGGTGAGAGCCCTCTCTCAGGTTGTAGACTGCTGTCTTCTTATTGTATCCTCTTATGTTGGAAAGAGTGAGAGAGCTCTCTGGGGTCTCTTTTATAAGAGGGTTCCACCCTCATATCCTAATTACCCCTCAAATACTCCACCTCCTGGTACTATCATATTGGTACTAGGTGAATTCATATCAACGTATGAATTTGGGGGGACACAAACCTCCAGTCCATTGCATCCATGAAGGACATGAGTCTTCTATCTTATTCTCCACGGCATCCACATCACCTAGCATGGTGCCTGGTATAGAGTAGACGCTTCATAAATAATTGTATGATGAGTGATCAGTGCTCGTAGGTGGGGGGTCGATCTGCTCATCTCAGGGTACCTACCTCCTTCTGTCCTATGCCATATACTCATGGAAGGCTGCTTTTCTCCTCTAAATAGCCACAGAAATTTGCATATTGAAGAGAAATCAGAATTCTTGCTGGAAAAGAATTTCTTACTCTGATGACATTGAAACCAATAAGAGACAGGAGTTGAGCCAAGACAGGAGAGAATGGAGTCAGTGTAAAGCCTGTGGGTACAGTAAGGCTGGTAGGAAACCCGAGAACTTCAAGGTTCCAGGTCCTTCTAAAATGCCTGTTGCTAAGGACTGAATTGTTTTCCCCTTAAATGCATATATTGGAGTCCTAACCCCCAATGGTATGGGGGTGATGGTATTTGGAGATAGGGTATTTGGGAGATAACTGGGTTTAGATGAGGTCATGAGGGTGGGGTCCTCATGATGAGACTAGTGCCCTGATAAGAAGAGGTAGAGATACCAGAGCTCTCTCTCTTTCTCTCCCCACCATGCGAGGACACAGCCAGAAGGCAGCCGTCTGCAAGCCAGCAGGAGAGCCCTCACCCAACCCTGACCATGCTGGGACCCCAATCTTGGACTTTCACCCTCCATAACTGTGAGAAAATAAATTTCTATTAAACCACCCAGTATATGGTGTTTTGTTATGACAGCCAGAGCCGATTAATATACCTGTAAATGAGCTGAAAAGGAGTTTGCCCAGTGGTCACTCTCACTTGTCCAAACTGATTTTGGTGGTGAGCTGCTAATATCATTCTGGTGGTGTGATGGCTACTACGAGTAAGCTGCCATCAGGAATTCTCGCTGTAAGAAAGCACAGCCCTTGCCAGCTGGGTAAGCCTTTGGCAAACAAATTAGATGACTCATCCTGTGCTTTAAGGCTGTTTGACTTTGCTGGAATCCTTGGATTACAATTCCTAAAGAATTTTTTTGAAACCTAACTTCCTTTTGTTTTAAATAGAATCTGTACCCAGCATTAATTGTCATCTCTGCTTCAATGCCTAAAAAATTCATCACCTTGCCTGTCAGTAATGCATTTTTTTTTAAAAAATTAACTTCGTTCCTTATTCATTTTAAACCAATGGTCAAAACTGAAATGGTAAGCCCTCCTCTGATCTTCTGACGTAGGAAAAAGAAAGTAAATGGACAGTAGTCACATACTAAGTTTCTGAACTACAATGGAATCAATGCACAAGCATTATTAGCACCCTAAGAACCACGGGTAATGTCTAGGCTCCTCCATGGCTGGTGTGCCCTGCTGCTTTTGAGGGTGATATATAGGAAGACGTTTGCAAGATTTGCCACATGGCTGTGCTGTGGTTGAAAAGCATGTGTTGGAAACTTAACCCCCAATGCAACAGTGTTGGGAGGTGACACCTAATGAGAGAGGTGATTAAGCCATGAGGGTTCCAATCCCTTATAAAAGGATCAATAAAAATCCTTACGAACGGGTTCGTTATAAAAGGGTGAGTTTGGTCCTCCCGCCTCCTCTTTGCCCTTCCACCAAAGGGTGACTCAGCAAGAAGGCACTTGCCAGAAGGTAGCCTTTAAATATTTTACTTCCCATCCTTCAGAACCATCAGTCAATAAATTTCTGATCTTTATAAATTCCCCCATCTCCTGGATCACTCACTCTGCTGATGCATAGCTCTTACCCTGCTTCAAGTATTGAAGTTGGCTTTGGTGGCACTAGAAGAAACTCAGAATGGCCAGAGCCCACTTTGTTCCCCTCTCAGAGGGAGCTATCACAGCAGCTATGGTGGGGGAAGGAGGAGTTATGCCATACAGAACCTTACACCCCAACCCCAGTAAAAAGAGCTGAGATTCAGAATGAATGTGTGTGTATGTGTGTGTGGGGGGAGTGTCACAGGAGATGACAGCTTGGTAGACAACCAGTTTATAACCTTTGGTTCTTTTTTTTTTTCCTGTCTCTACCTAAATACATGTAAATCTCTGCCTCTTTGAAGAGGTCCAAGAAACTATCTTTGAGTTGGAATCATGCCCATAATGAAGAAGAAATAAGCCCACATTGCCTTCCTCCTGAAAAAATGACACTAGGATTGTGGTCAACTGGGATATCTCCAACAGGCAATGAGAAGCCTTTGAGTGAACAGAAAAAGATCTTGGCTCATGTCTGTAATCCTAGCACTTTGGGAGGCCTAGGCAGGAAAATTGCTTGAGATCAGGAGCTCAAGACCAGCCTGAGCAAGAGTAAGACCCATGTCTCTACAAAAAATAGAAAAATTAGCCAGGCATGGTGGTGTACACCTGTAGTCCCAGCTGCTCAGGAGGCTGAGGCAGGAGGATTGCTTGAGCCCAGGAGTTTGAGGCTGCAGTGAACTAAGATGACACCACTGCACTCTATCTAGGGCAACAGAGTGAGATGAAAGAAAGGAAAGAAGGAAGGAAGGAAGGAAGGAAGGAAGGAAGGAAGGAAGGAAGGAAGGAAGGAAGGAAGGAAGGATCTGATACCATATGGAATTAGAACACATGATAGTGAGAAGTGTAGATGTGTAACTTTAGAGAAGGCTAGGACGTACCCAATAGCTATCTTTGACTCTCTGAAAGCCTTCATGTAAAGCCAGGTTGGAGATCAACGCGTGGAAATTAAGAGAAGATACATTTGCCTTGATGTATCCTTGTCATTGAGGATCACCAAGCAGAAACCAGATGGTGACGATGATGATGATGATGACGATGATGGAGGAGAAGTAGAGGAACATAATGATGGGCAGCATTTATTGAGCACTTTCTACGTACCAGGCATATTTTAAATACTCTACACATCTTATTAAAATATTACAATATGCCTGTAAAGTATTGAGGCACAGTAGTTAAGTAAATTGCCCATGTTTACAGGATTTGGAATAATGGCACTGGGACTCAAGCCCAGGAAGTCTGTCACCAGATCCTATGCTCCAAACCACTGTGTTCTTTGATTTAAAATGTAAGGGAATCCTGCATCTGGCAGGAGTTTGGCTCCATTATTTCTGAGCTTTCTTCTAGCTTAGATCCCTTGAACTCTTGCTAAGGCTAGGATGGTTGGTACTCAATGGTTATGGAACGCTGAACCAGTCACCAGGCTCTGGGCTGGGTTATGAACACAAATTAAGATAAATAAGATGAGACAGTCTTATAATAGACAAAGGTGCAGGGAACTTCTGTGGTCTGCAAGGATAGAATCACAATCATCACAATCTTCTCTCTGAGAGTTGGCAAACTTGTGAAAAAGGCAATATTTGGTTTTAGAACACCCTACTCTCACCCCAGCTCCTTTTGTCAGCACACTACCCTTTCCAGGGTCAACCAGCAAACCCCACAATCATCTCACTGTTGTGAGAGGGTTCCTGACTGTCTGGAGCTGAGAAGGCTGAGCAGCAGAGTCAGCGTGCGCATAAGCCGGGCAAACTTGCCTTGAAGGCTTGGCTCAACCACTGCTGAGTAGAGTAAATCATGTGTTTAAGGAAAAGCAACTAGAGATATTGGCTCTCCTCCCATACTTGCCAGTTATGACTCATTCTCCCCACTTCACCTTAAACTGTAAGATCTGGACAGGAAAATAAAAAGGTATTGTGTGATCAGTGGAAGCCTTATTTTAACACTCTAACATTGTGTATGGAGCAAGGGAATGGAAATAAATTTTTGAGGAAGGGAATTACTTTTTTCCCCCTACTTTTTAGTATTTTTTCTAGAGCAAAAGTAGAAAGCAGTTACATATATAATATATATAATTGTGTGTGTGTGTGTGTGTGTGTGTGTGTGTGTGTGTGTGCATAACCAAAGACATTTACTGAGCCCTTGCTATATGCTAGGCAGCAGTCATGAGCTTTACCTGTCTTACTTAGTTCATGAAATCCTTATCACAACCATATTGGGCCAGTTTCACTGAATTGCCATTTTACAAATGAGAAAATTAGACACAGAGATGAAGCAATTTGTTTGAAATCACAGAGCTAGTAAATGGGAGAGTCAGAACTTTAACACTAGCAGTTCAGCACCCAAATAATGCTGCTTCTGTCACTACAACAGAAAACTGAGGCGCTGAGGATTAATAAATTAGCCAGAAAATCACAGTCAGGCAGTGGGAGAGCCAGAATGCCACTTGGCAAGAGTGTTCACCACTTAGGGGCCTGACCCTGCAACTCCTGTAGCTCCCAAGAGGCACAGAAAAGATCCTTAGTGAGCCTTTCTGCAATGAACGTGGCTGTTGGTGGCTTTGTGTGGTGATCTATATTCCTCTAAGTCTACGTGTGCTTTTGTGTGTGTGTGTGTGTGTTTGTGTGTGCATGTGTGTGTGCACACTTGCTTTTCAGGGTCACAACTGCATAGAGGTCAACCTCTCTGCTCATTCATTCCTGGAATATCTGAGGTTAATAACTTCCAAGGAAGTCTCCACAGATTCTTTGCATTTTGCTCCAAGCATTGATCAATCGATTGCCTTTGCTCTTCAAAAAGTGACCCAGGACACTGGAGATATAAATAGTGCCAAAAATCTGTGCACCTAAGGGAAGAAAAGAGGAACATTGGATTGTTCCCTTCATAATTTGACAGGTGCTGTGAAGAAAGAATCCTAATTTCATATGGTTAATGCATTTTGACTTCAGAGAAATAACATTTTGCACAGAGAAAAACATGTAGTGTATTTGAAGAGTAAGAAGCCATACCATTCAGAAAGTTCAGAATATCTCCATGAGATAGGAACTTAAATTCTGGACTGATTATACTTGTGTCACCTATAAGAGGTAATTAAAGTCCCTGAATCTCAGTTTTCTCATCTGTGGAATGGACTGATTGCATGAAGGTTTGCCTGGCAGAGCATCACAATGCAATAAATATTAGTTGAAGCTTCACTTTGTTTCTCTTAGCTTGTAGTCAGGAAGAGAAATGGGCAAGAGGACATATTTTCTCTTCTAGCCTTTCTCAGAAAATCACTGAAGCAATGGCTTTAGCATCTCTCACCCAGAGATAGAAATTAATGGAGTTATAAGACTGGAAAGATTCTCTGAATGTCAACAAAGCCTCTGGCTTCATACAAAGCATCTTAACACATGTTAAAAAGTTCAAGGAAGTAAAATTTAAAGCTGGAATTGTAGAAGTTTAGAAGAAAACTATGCCCAAATTCCTCCCATTTTCAGATAGGCTAAACTTCTTAGATAAGACTCAAAAAGCATGAAGCTTAAAGATAAAAAATTGATAAATTGAATTTCATCAAAATTAAAAACATCTTCCTTTTCCTGGGCAGGAAAAAATAAATCAACTGACAAACTTCTGCCCTTTGAAAGGCATAATTAAGAAAATATCAAATTATAGAGCAGGCAAAATTAACCTATAATGACAGAAAGCAGTTCTGTGATTGCTTGGGGCCCAGGATGGAGAGAGGTTGACTGCAGACAGGCAAAAGCAAATTTTTTGGAGTGATTAAAATGTGTTATATCGTGATTGTGGTGGTAGTTACATAATGTATTCATTTGTCAAAACTTATTGGACTCTACCCAATAAATGAGTGCATTTTGTTGTATATAAATTATAACTCAATAAAGTTCATTAATTTTTTCCCAGAAGGATATCACCTCTTTGAGGAGGCTAAATGGCTTCCAGGAATTTCTTCCTGTCTAGCAAGAAGTGCTAGTGGCCATTAGGCTCCATTTCCTCTTACCTCACCCTCAATTGAGATGACAAAGGTAGCTCTGTGAAATCTGGATCTCAAAGAGATATTTGCATTCCACATTCATGGCAGCACTATTCACAATAGCCAAGACATGGACGCAACCTAAGTGTTCATCAGTGGATGAACAGATAAAGAAAACATGGTCATATATACATCATGGAATACTATTCAGCCTTAACAAAGGACATCCTGTTACTTGTGGCAATGTGGATGAACCTGGAGGACATTATACTAAATGAAATATTCCAAGCACCAAAAGGCAAATATTGCACAATTTCACTTATATGTGGAATCTAAAAAAGCAGACCTCATGGAAGCAGAGAGTAGAATGGTGTAATAGTTACCAGGAGCTGAGGGGGGAATGAATGGGGAGATATTGGCCAAAGGGTACAAACAGACCTGTTAGGTTGAATAAGTTCTAGAGATCTATTGTACAGAATAGTGACTGTAATTACTGATAATGTACTGAATACTTGAGAATTGCTAAGAGAAATCTCAAGAGTTCTCACCACAAAAAAAATGATGTGTGTGAGGTGATTGATATGTTAGCTTGATTTAATAATTTCATGATGTACATATATATCACATCACGTTGTACCTTGTAAGTATATACAATTTTTTGTTGTCAAGTACACCTTCATAATGCTGGGGGTAGTAAGAACAGCTCTTCAACAACTCTCAAGTTCTCTCAGGCGCTGAGCCAGGAACAAGTCCCCTGAAAACCATCGCTGCAGGGAGCTTCTTCAAAACTGCAAGTTGTCCCTGCAACTATGCCCATTCTCCCTACTGTGAAGAGCCCAAAGTTGCTCACATTTGGAGAAATAACTGAGCCAAGACAAAGGATTGAGCTGCAACACGATCACACATTTGGAAGGAATCCTGACGGACTGTCTCATTCGGATTTGTTCTGCTTTCCCCAGGCTGGGCTCCGTTTCAGTGAGGCAATTGAAAAACATGCATGAAGGGCCGTGTGCTAGGTCTTGAACTAATGATAATAATAGCTGTCATTTATTCAGACCGTACTGTGTCCCAGGGGCTGGGCCAAGTACTTTACGTGCATCATATATAAATTAATCTTCCTAATAACTTTATGAGACAGTTCCTATTACCATCTCCGTTTCATGGATGACCAATTGAAGGGTAAGGTGCTTAAGTGACTTCCCCAGGGTTAGTGGAGAACCAGGACTAGAATCCAGGGCTGTAGCACTGCAGAGCCCATTAAACCATCGCCATATGCTGCTGACCCCTGTTCTCACAGAGCCGTCGGCATGCTGGGAGGATTACACAGAAGCCTGAACCTAACTGTGCAGGGAAGTGGGGCTCTAGCCTATTTGAAAACGCTCTGGGAAGACACTATAGCACTTTACCCTCCCTAACCTGTGCTTCTTCCACCCAAGCATCCTGGGCCTTGATGACTAGCAGGATGCGTTTCAAATGAAGGCCTGCATACCTCACCAAATTCCTGATTCCTGGGTTACAGAGGGGACATGGATTTTAAAGAGTGCTTGGAGAAGAAAACAAAAATATGACATTCATTCACCTAATCATTCACTTACTCATTTAACGTCTATTTAAACTCATGGAACAGTTACTAAGCCAAGTTGGCGCTGGGGCTGTACTGAATAGACTTGGATCCCACTCTCAGAGTGTCATGTTCTAATAATTATCACCTCCTACCATGCCCTCCCTGTTTTTGGCCACATCCCACCTCCCAATCTGCACCATTCTGCACAGTCTGCCACAGCCAGCCCGGCCTCTGGGTTGACTCTCTGAGCACTGCTTCCCTAATGGGAGCAGGACGCTTCTCTTGAGGTGGGGGTCCCTGCAGATTGGCCAAACAATCATTCAGAAAGAATGAGTCTCCCCTTTCGGGTTCTCCCCTCCCTTCTCAGTGAGCTGTAAGAAAGTGGTGAAATCATGGGCTGGGACTAGCCCCAGGGATCCTTAATAAATTGCTCCTACACACACCCCTTTGCTTTTTAATGGAAAGAAAATGGGTGGGGGAGATCTCTTACACGATTTCAAAATTGAATTGAGTTCAATTCTATAAAATAAGTTCTAAGTTACATCATAATGGTATGGGAACATAGAGATCAGAGCCAAACAAACATGAACAGCCTGTTCCTAAAAGTAAAAAAAATTCCTGGTGTGAAGAGCAAACATGAACAAATGAGTGGTTAGCCATTCCAGATGCTGGGAGGCTGCATTTCCCTGAAAAATAAAAAAGTTCTGGAAAGCTGTGCCTTGACCAGGGGCTCAGGCTGAGAGTGACTCATCTACGCTGAGCCTGGCACATAGCAGGAACCCTCGGTAGGTGGTTTGTAGCTGTCCTGATGGTGACACAGGATATACTGTGCCCCAGCATTCAGGAGAGTGCCTGGTTTAGAGGAGACATTCTGAATTTTTTTTTTTTCATGAATGTAAAAAGACATGTTGTGGGGACCCTCCCTACATATAAATGGAGCAGGCCTATAAGATAATTTCAGAGACACCACATGGCTGTGTCTGCTAAAAAAAAAAAAAAAAAGTGATTTTACTAAGATTTACAAATGCATTGAACTTTTACCACATTCTGAGCACATGTTATGATGAGGACAACAGTGAGTAAGGAATACTACTGGAAGAACACATGGAATTGTAGGGGAAGAAAATCAATTACTCCTTGGAGAACCTAGAAAGGCTTTTTGGAAGAAATAGAATTGAACTGAACTTGAAAGATAAGCTAGGGCAAACATTCCAAGTACAGGGAATCCCTGAACAAAAGTAGAGCTACTATGGGAATGGAGAGTGTATTTAGCAAAGGGCCTGAAGACACTGCAAAGACACCAGTGAGCTGTCTTCCCTGGGAAGCTGTGACGGCCTCAGTGTTCAGGAAAGCAGAGCTACTTAAAGACCCTCAGAACCCTAAGCATAGAAATTATTATAGTACTCCCCACATGCTATTTGAAAATTTCAAAGTACTAAATTATAAAATAAGGTTAAGGAAGTCCAACCAAGTTCTCATTTTGCCAATTAAGAGTAGTTGGATCCTTTTTAAGAGCCCAGATATCAAATTCTTTTTTAAAAAATTGTTTCAGAGTCTCTGATTGGTATATTATTTAAAATAGCAGAAGCTTTGCTGCAGGAAAAATGAACTCTGAAAACTCAACGGTTCAACACTCATGTGTTTGGTTGGGGCAGCCCCTACAGGCAGCTCTTCCTCAGTTGGAATTTCACCTTTATTTGTAAATTTGGAGATAAGAAGTTTGGTTTGCCACATACTTGCAAATATTTTTTCCTGATTTGTTGTTTGTTTTTAAATATAATTTATGTTGTTTTCTTTTTAAAATATTCATGTTACATCTTTTTGAGAAGTTGATTCTGAGGTGCGTTATACATATATTTTTAAATTTCTACTGTAAGTGGCACGTCTTTCATTATTTTTGAATTTGTTATTGCTAGTGCTTAAGCAAGGTATTAATATTTGTATATTTATTTTCCAACTGGCTATAATCGAATATCTCTTTTATATTATTTTCTTTTTCAGTAGATTCTCCATGGTTTGCAATGTAGACAATCACATCACCTGCAAATAATAATTTGTATTCTCCTTTCTTCTACCCTCTCCCATTTTATTTCATTGGGTACGATGGCATCAGGATGGCTAACTTCTTACATTCTTTCTGGCTGTTAACATGAAGGCCCCTATTTTTTCTCTATTACACATGGCATCGACTATTGGGTCTACATTAATGCTCTGTCACATGTTAAAGAAACAGTCTTCTGTATCCAGTTTACTAAGTGATTCTGTGAGCAATGTTTACTAAATTCTTATCAAATAAAGTCCTGTTGGTACCTGTCAAAATGACCGCATAGCTTCAGCTTTGCTTTGCTTCTTACTATCCAATTACATAGTCTGACCCACAGTTCCAATCCAAGGTACCCACTTTTATGTTTAAAATTTCTCATGGATCTTTTTACTTCTAATTTTTTTTTAGCAATGGTATTCACCATCCAATTTTCTACCTTCAAAGGTAAAATAAAATAAGTAGAAGAAAGCCTGACTCTCCCGGGGACACCAACAAATTAAGGACTTTCCAGTTACAAGATTAGAGCAATGTTCCTCCAGAGAATAATTTTTAAAAATTGATCACTTGAGTAGGTTCTTTTAGCCCATGCACAATTAACTTTGTCTATATATTTTATTTCCTTTTTCCTTTTGTGACAGAGGTAAAGGCCTGAAAAAGAGCAAAATGTTTTATGAACTGTCTCTTTACCCTTTCCACCCCCCCCCACTCTTTTTTGGGAATTAAAACCTGCATCCCTGCCCAAGGCCATTAATCAGAGGGATAGAGGCATGTTCTCTGTTTGCTAGTATCTTAAACCACAGGAGATGGCTCAATGGAATTGTTGGGACAGAGGTTATGGGATCATCTTTTCAGGAGGTGCTAGCTCATCAGCAATAGCCCGAAGCTGAAAACCCCCTTTAAAGGCTCTGTATTTCTGCTCAAAGGGAGGATGACGATTCTTTGAGATAAGAGTCTGCCATCCTCCTCATTCGATGGCAAATTAATAAACTTCTCTTTCCTTTTCCTCAAATCACTTGTCCTTGTTCTTTGTTCGGCCACTGGGACAAGGACAGAACTTTCGGTAATACCCTGCCTCATGTCTCTGCACCCTTTCTGCTCCTGGGCAATCTCTTCTAACTCTTAGCTATTTCTTCATATATTTACTATCATTTTTTTGTAAATGATAAGCTATTTCTTGTTTTACTATTTCATATCTTCTATTGACTTCTAGTATAAACTGAATTGTGACTCCCAAAATTCATATGTAGAAACCCGAAACCCGGAGATGACTGTATTTGGAGATAGGGCCTTTATAGAGGTAGTTACAGTTAAATGAGGTCATAAGGGTGGGCCCTAATCTGATAGAACTGGTGTCCTTATAAGAGGAGGAAGAGATACGAGGGCTCGCTCTCAGAGGATGCACCAAGGAAAGGCCATCTGAAGACACAGTGAAAAGGCAGCCAGCTGTCTGCAAGCCAGGAAGAAATTCCTCACCAGGTACTAAATGGGCCAGCACCTTGATCTGGGACTTCCAGCCTCCTGAACTATGAAAAAATAAATTTCTATAGTTTAAGCCACTTACTCTGTGGTATTTTGTTATGGCAGCCTGAGCAGATGAATATGCCTTTTTCCTATGAAGAAGAGACCTTAGCTCTTCCATACCACCTCCCTCCACACACATCCTGCACACACTTACACGCCCCTGATTTCCTTCTCCCCGATTCTAATGTTTCCTACCTAGTGATGCCTGTCCCATTCTCTTTGTCCTTGATGATTTATGTCATGTTGTGGGTAACATGGTTTTTCCCTGACATATCAGTGGAGTTGTAGGACAGTGGTCACATGTGTCCAATCCACCGTGCTTAGCCAAAAGCTCTTACACTTGTCCCTACCATATCTGCCCCTGGTCCACTCTCCAGCCCCCACTCTGTGCTGATTTGCTGAGAAATGGTTCTGAAGAAGTATTTATGCCACCACTTTCCTCTCATGAAAGGTGGTTTCCTTGGCTCTGGTGTTCAGAGAGGCATGTAAAAGTGATTTTTCAAAACCATATGGAGCACTCTTCAGATAGAAACATCATTATTATTATCAACAGTAATAAAGTGGAAAAAACACATGCACTTAAATTATGTCATCAAGGTACTACTCTCAGCACGTTCATTCAATGGCCTTCAGCCTGCATTTCCAACTCTACAATGTTCAGCTAAGGAAATGATCAGTCTTGTTTTCCAGGATACAAGGCAGAGCAGACTCACTCCACGTTTTGGATGAATAAATCAGCAAGCCCAGCTGAGGTCCCCGATTCCCACTGGCTCGCCCTTCTCATTCTGTAGTGGCCATGCAAATTCTGAATGGGACCAGGTTTTACCCTTGCATATATCATAAGGCCTTACATTCCAGTGGTGACACTTGAAATGCCTCACAAATCCACAATATAATCCCAACTTCAGAAATTTTCAGCAGGAGTGACATTATAGAATACCATTTTGCTGAGCTATGTCAGTGTTACATGAATAGAAATGAGTTTCCCACTGAATTCATTCATTATTCAGAAAATGTATATTGAGTACATCCTATATTCCATACCAAGTAGTAGATGAAAGTAGTAGTTAACATTTATATAGTGCTTACTATATTCTATATGTTTACGTAAATTAACTCATTTAATTCTCAGAAGGATCATATGAGAAAGCTACTATTATGAGTCCCATTTTACAGATGAGAAAATTGAGGTACAGAAACAAATAAGCTTATTGGTCTACACCTATGGTTCTCAACTCCAGGGTGATTTTGCCTCTCTCCTGGGGGACAGTTGACAATTTCTGGAGACATTTTTAATTCTCATGACTGGTGGTGGTGAGGTGTTATAAAGCCTAGGAATGCTGTTAAAAATCCTACAGTGCACAGAACAGACCTTACAACAAGGAATAATCCAGTCCAAAATGTTGATAGTGCTGCTACTGAGAAGCCTTGATCTACACGAATTAGCACAAGGCATTTTTCTGGCAACATTCTTTGGGCCAGTGATGAACATATGATTTACTCTGGCCCAATCAGACTAAAGGGCAAAGGTCACTTCCATTCATTCTGGGTATGAACTAGAAGTGTGTGGCCTGATAGCCGGTGGCCGCCATCTTGTTACATTAAGAACCAGCCCTGGAATGAAGTGACGTTGAGGACAGCAGAATGGAAGGACGGAAATACCCTCTATTCTTGGTGACATTACTGAGCCATCTATCTCCTGGAACCCAAGCTGTCTCTGGACTTTAAGTTATGTGAGACAATACATTCATATTGTTTAAGCTGTTTGAATAGTAGTTTTCTGTTTCAGTCAGCTGAACATGTCATACCCAACACACTTGGTGATTAACAGGAGGTTTCCTGGAAAATTCAGCAAAATCTCTTTCACATGATAAGATTCCTCTTCAGAAATTTATGCTCCTCCGTTCTGGCTGAACTTTGTCTTTTGAGGAGATTAGGAGACACTATCTTCAGCTTGGTCCTCCTTCTGCCTTAATGAATGAATGTGTGCAAGGCAGAGACTTGGTGGCTCCAGGTGACAAACACAGTACAATGCCACGTGCCAGAGAAGAAGGAGGGCAAGGCCAAAGAGGGAAGCTGCCATTTACGTGGAAACATGGAATATTATCCACATGGGAAAAAAAAAAAACACAGGGAAATGAATTGTTGAACTGTGGGTAAGAAAACAGAAAATATGAGCTGGAGTTATTTGGAGGAGGTGGGCTTGGGAGGGAAGGCCACTCCCAGGTATCCGAGGTGACCTGAGATGACGTGTTAAAGGAATTGAAAAAGGTGATCTTTAAACATTATTCCAGGCTAGCATTCTATCATTTGAAACTAACAGAGATGGTAACCTGAACCGTGTGGCACCCATATGGCATCCTGTGGGCTTCTGTGGTGGCAATGTCCATTATTGACCCTGGAAACCACAATCTTGTTAGTGCCCCAGTACCTGTGTGAGGTAGCACAGAGGGGCCCACCTCC
Organism: Lemur catta; assembly: GCF_020740605.2. Classification (NCBI taxonomy): domain Eukaryota; kingdom Metazoa; phylum Chordata; class Mammalia; order Primates; family Lemuridae; genus Lemur; species Lemur catta. The sequence continues at coordinate 18,274,337 of NC_059150.1, read as the reverse complement.
TTGTGGATCATTAGGCACATTGGTGAGAAAGTGAGTAGAGAAGGGAGTTAGAAGCCTGCCTCAAGAAGCCTGAGAACGCCTTAAGCGAAGCATGTTGGATGACTTCCTTAAACATCTACACCACATGAGGGAGTGTCTGGAGTCTGCATAGACAGGCATCTGTTTTGAAAGTGAATTCTTGATTTGGTTTCTGAGCCCTGGAAAATATAATACTTTCAACATGATCTGCCAAAAATAATGTGTTTTTATGGTGCCTGGTACTTGTTACTACACTGTATGTGCTTTTCCACATGATCTCAGTGAATGTCAGTTGCTCTCATCCTGGGTTTGCCTGTAAGTAGCCAGTAAGCACATGCTCCCCCGGGGGCCTAAGTGCCTTCAGATCTCTCTAACATGCGCAGGAAAAACAAACAAAACAAAACAATAAAAACACAGAAATTGGGCAAGAGGTTCCAACATTCTGTTTCCTAGCTTCCTAGACAACGTGGCAGAAAAGATGGAGTTGGAAGCAGGATGGAGAATTGGGTGCAGAGGGCTCTGAAAAGTGCAAGTGACACCGTGTGTGTGCTCAAACATTTCCCTACTTTCAATTTCTCTCTGAAAAGCTATTGCATAGTCTGTGGACTCCTCTCTTTACTGAAATTATTTAGCAAGACCGCGGAGCTTCCTGTTTTTGCCTTTTCCCTAATTGCACAAATTAGATTTGATTTTATAATTTTGCTGTGATATCCGGGAAGGGTGGACGATGCTGACGTCCACCCTCAGCATTCTGCTGAAAGGCAGACACACAATCCGAGCCTCTCCTGCTGAGCCTTGTCTATGGCCCCTCGGCTCATGCAAGCATTTCACAATCTATGTTGCCACGACAGGCTTTTTCCCTCTGAGACTGAGGAGAGACTGACCTTCCTGAAGGCTCCTCTCGCTTGCAGGGGGAGTCTCACCTGTGGTCACTCCTCTGGAGCCAGCAGGGTCATCTTAACCCCCAGAAGGAGCATCAGACACACAGCACTATTTTTCAACTGCAGGTCTAGACCTATCAGAGGTCCTGAAACAAACGTAATGGATGACAACCAGCATTTAAAAGGAGGAGGAGAGTAGAACAGAACTTAGGAGAGGAGCAGGTAAAATGTCACAGTGACCTGCATGTAATAGGGGAAAGCATTAATATTATTTGGTGAAAGTTCAGTTATATACATTCATCAATATGAATGAGCACATTATGTCACGATGTAAAATCCATTTCCTACCATGGGTGGCAATCAAAATAATTTGAAAGCTACTGAAATATTTAATTGGAGTTTCGTTCCACTATCTCCAAAATTCTTGTCATTGGCAAGTGACAAGTAGGGTTGTTTATTTGGGGAACTGGAGAGAAATGCTCTTAATTACCCATTGCATAAACCTATTGACTCCAATATTTCTCTTAGCAAGTCTGTGCCATATGCTCCCCAGGAAAACGCCCAATGGTTCAGCCACCTTCCTTTCCCTCGGTTCCTTCCACCTCCTTAGCAGAACCCCTAGAGGAGTAGGCACTGAGACTGGTGAATCGGAAGATCAGAGCAGATTCCATATCCCTCTGATGAAATCCACTAAAAATCATTTACTGTAACATTTGTCTGTAAGGTTGGAAAAGGGCAACCATCCTATAATAGCTCTAGAGCAGAGCAGCTTGTGCAAAGAGGGAGCAGAAACTTCACCCACCGCCTGGGCATCGTTTTCCATGACGCTTCCTATTTTTTTTTTATCGTGGTAAAATGCATATAACATAAAATTTAACATTTTAGCATTTTTTAACCAATTAAAAAGTAGTTTAGTTGCATTTGAAAAGTGTGCAAATCCAAGTATACTGTTTTTTCCAAACAGCTGTGAAATTCTGGTACTTCACTACCACAATGGTAGAAGGTGACCATTCTGGAAATTATGTTACTGAGTAGGTAAAGGGGAGATGTAGGTAAAAAGAAAAATTCTATCCACAAACATGTGGATGACTAAAACATCTTTTCTAATTTGGCAAAATGCATGTGGAAATGAAACTAACCAGTGATCAAACTCAGTCTTGCAGGTGCCTTGGAAGGATCTTATCCAGACAATCCCTCTGGAGAGTATTATAAATATACATGGCAGGTCCCTCTCTTTGTCACCTCGCCCCAGGAACAATACCCAGTAAATGTAGCCTGCAGATAGCTCATGGAGAAATTAAAACCATCAAAACTATTTTTAAAAATCCACCAATTAACAATGACTTTATGAATACTTAATAAATGGCTAGCACCATGCTGGAAACATTATGATGGATACAAAGAAATGAAACATGATACCCAGCCTTCATTAAAACCAGCCCCTAGGAACCCATACAGAATGATATAAAAGTAAGTGCTTGGTTTTGGACACATGGGCATTGAGCATGGATGGTGCATTCAGGGAAACCTCTGTGTTAACTTTTAATATGCAATGCCAGCACATTTCCAACAGAAATCATCACTCAGCTCTGTCTCTGGAACAGAGATCCAATCACTTCCTACTTCTTCTTTACTGTATACTCCTGCTCAATCAATTCCTTTAATGATTAAAATATTCTTTTGCAGATTTCCTCAATTTTTTTTTGGAATAAATAGGGTAACCAAGGCCAGATGAGGCTCAGAGTGAAAAATATTCACTGCACATGAAAATTAAAATAACCCCACTTCAAACTAATCAGCATCGAAGAGGAAAACTAGGTCAACACAAACATTTCCTCCATTTCCAACATGAGAGAAATTCCTCCCAGGCTTTTAGTCATGCTCATTTCTGTTCATTTTTGGGTTCATTTCATGTGACTTTCCCTGGGTCTTATTTGGGTTGTTAGAATCAGAAATGACACTTCTACTCAAGTCAAGCATTGCATGTTCTCTGCTGTTCTTAGAGACGGTGGAGTTACTCTGGAAGAGGAAAAACAGCACACATTTCACCAGGAAGAGAACTGGAACCTCTTTCTTTTGAAAACTCTAAGTGCTGGCTGAAAGATGCTGAGAGACACTCGGCAGCTCCAGAGAGCTGAAGGAGTACACACCCGGGCTGGGAAAGACCTCTCCTCACATAAAGGGACATTTTCTCGAGTGCCTCTGCCGCCCGGGCCTGAATTCCAGCTACATCCTTGGAAGTCTGTTAATCCCATGGCCTTGGCTACACTCCAATCTAGGTGATCCCTGAGAGCAATATTTCATTAGTGTGTATTCATGTATTCAGCAGCCATCAAAACCTGCACACGCTAGGGTGCTTATGAAAAATGCAGACCTTTGGAACTCCATGCAAGGCTTAATGACCTTGAATCTTGAAGGTGGAGCTCACGAGTGGACTTCCTTTCACATTCTCAGGGTGCCTTTCCCTTTCCTTTGATCTGTCAGCCACTGAAAGGGCAGAGGGACGCCAGCCAGCTTGGATTTGGGGGAGGGACTATTAATTGACTCGGGAACAGTATTGGAGAGCATCCCTTCCAGCAGGTGACAGTGATGACCAGGGAAGGGCCAGGAGGAAGAAGTGACCAGTGGCCTCTGCCTATCAAAGAGCCTCGGGCAAATGCCAGAACTGGAAGGAAAGCTAGGCTCAAAAAAGCACAGCCTGGTTATATATTTGCTGAGGGACCCACTGACTTTTAATTCTCAGACTTCATATGAGAACCAGATTTCTTCCTCCCACTCCTCAACACCCCCTGCAATAAAGCCTGTGCTTTATCCAGAGTGAAGGCTGGACCCAAATGGAAAGTTTATGAGAGGAAAAGAAGGGGATGTGGAGCTGTTTGGGGTGTCGGGGGGAGACTGTTGGTTGCCGTGGGAACCCTGCCTGCTGCAGGGTCTGAATGGTGTTCTGTCTGCTGACGTCCAGCTCTTTGGGGCAGGCCCTGGCATCGGCGGGGACAGCGGCAGGGACTGGGCACCACATTCTCTGTGTCTCCCGTTTCCGGCATCCGGCCCAGTGGCGCCCACCCAACAGGTCTCCTGGTAGCAGGCAGGGTGTCCGGGGATTGAATGCTTCCTCCTGACCTCTTGTCCTGCTGCTGCCGCCCTCCCCCGCTGGGAAACAAAGGGAAACAGAGGGTGTTTCCCAACTGTTTGAAGAGAGAGTCCTTGTTTTCCTCTTGCATTTCATTCTTTCTTCCCTTGTCATCCGAACATGAAGCCTTGGCCATTTGCCTGTCTCCTGCTGGCCAGCTGTCCTTGCCATTCTCAAGTCTGAATTTTTATTTATCTTGTAGGAACTGCAGGATTTGTTTTCACCCAGCTTGGTACACTGGGGGAGCTGCTGCTGTCTCTCGTTTGCCCTCTTAAATTTTGCCTCCAGCAGGTGGTTAGAAAGGCTGCAATGACCACCACTCGCAGGATCCAGGGACACAGTGAATGGTTTAGGCTTATTGGAAAGGTTATCAGAGCAGCTTAAGAATGGCCAAGGCCTCCAGGGGGCCGGCTCACGCTGTGTGGGGACTGTCCACTGCCCCGCTGTGGGCCTCCATTCTCCCACACCAATTCCTGCAACAGCCAACTGTTTTCACACCGCTAGGCCTTTACACAGCCTATTTCTCTGCTTGGCAAGTCCTTGCCATCCATTCCTACCTGGGCCCGCCACGTCCTGAACGTGCGGATCCTTGCTTTCCTCCCCAGCAAGGTGCCACCACCTCTCTCCTTTCCTTATTCACTTTGCCCCAGACTCTCAGGCCTCTGACAGTTTCTAAACCAGGCTTAGCAGTGTTCTGCTTCAGGGCCCTTTGCACATCAACCTCCCCCTGTCTGGCTTTTCACATAAGAAGATTAATCATTTCTTATCCTTCAAATCCTATCCAACATCATCTCCTTAGCAGCTCTTTCTTCATCATTCCAATAGGCCCCCTCCTTGTTCTCTATCTCAGCGCCCTTCTGTTTCTTCCTAGCACTTCACCCTTTGTAAATATTTGTTTACCTCTTTATTTTCTGGCTTCTAACTAACCTGTAAGGGCCAGTGAGTCACGGACTGTCTTGGAGTGTGTTTTGTGCTGCTACAACAGAATGCTGCAGATTGAGTAATTTATAAGGAAAATAAATTTATTTCTTACAGCTCTGGAGGACGGGAAGTCCAAGGTTGAGGGATCTATATCTGACAAGGGTGTTCACGCTGCATCAACCCAGGCGGAAGTCTGAAGGGCAAGAGAGCAAGTGTGTGCGTGCATGTGCAGGAGAGGCAGCCAACCCACTCTTAAGATAACAAACCCACTCCTGCCGTAATGGCATTAATCCACTCAAGAGGGCTCTGCCCTCGTGACCTGATCACCCCTTAAAGATCATTCCTCTCAACACGGTTGCATTGGGGATTCAGTTTCCAACACATGAACTTTGGGGGACACATTCAAACCAGAGCAGGGACTTTTTATGCTTGCATCAACCCCAAACTTAGAGTGCTTTATCATAGTGCTTGGTGCATAGGGGACTCATTAAAGATTCATTGAATAAATGAAAAGGTGGCTAATTTCTAGTCATCCTTTCAAATTTCACCCTGAAGTCAGTTGCCTCCTTGTGTAAATCTTTCCTAACTACCTTCCCTATAAACCCACTTCCCAGATCCAGCTTGGGTGTCTGCCCTGGGTGCTCCCTTGAGCCCGAGGCCTACCTTATGCTGCATTATGGTGCCTGCTTCCAGCATTGTAAGGTCAGGATTATAACGTTCATTTCTGTATTCCCGGGATCTAGCAAAATACCTGACATATAAGAGATTGCTTGACTTGACCAATAATGGTTACATGAATGAATGAATGATTAAATAAATAACTCTCAGATGACATTTCAGAGATATACAGAAAACTTGGTGTGGAGCTACTACCTAGTTCAAAAAGAGACAAAGATAACTTTCAAGTTCTCATGTTTCCTGGTTCTTTGTTTTGTCTAATGACATTGCAGTAATTGAGGCAAGCAAGGATTTGGTAAAGGTGAAGGTCATAAATTTACCACAAATCTACAGTAATCAAAACAATGTGGTACTGGCATAAAGACAGACATATAGATCAATGGAATAGAATAGAAAGCCCAGAAATAAATCCTCACATATGTGGTCAAATGATTTTTTACAAGGGTGCCAAGTCCATTCAATGAGAAAGGACAGACTTCAACAAATGGTGCTAGGAAAACTGGATATCTATATGCAAAATAATGAGGTTGGACCCATACTTAAGCCTATATACAAACATTAACTCAAAATTGATCAAAGACCTTACAAAATTGATGTAAGACCTAAAACTACAAAACTTGTATAAGACAACAGGGCAAAAGTTTCATGACATTGGATTACGCAGTGATTTCTTGGATATGACAACAAAGGCACAGACGATAAAAGACAAAATAGACAAATAGGACTTCATGAAAATTTTAAACATTTGTGTATTAACAGACACTAACAACAGAGTATAGTGCAATTCACAGAATGGGAGAAAATATTTGCAAATCCTATATCTGATAGAGATTGATATCCACAATTATAGAGAACTGCTAAAACTCAACAACAAAAAAATCAAACCACCTGATTCTAAAATGGGCAAAAGATTTGAATAGACATTTCTCCAAGTAAGACATACAAATGGCCAATAAGTACGTAAAAAGATGCTCAACATCACATATAATTAGAAAAATGCAAATCAAAACTGTAATGAGATAACACCTCACACCCTTTAGATAGTTACTATCAAAAAACCAAAAATAACAAATATTGGTGAATATGTGAAGAAATTAAAACTCTTGTGTACTGTTGGTGAGAATGTAATATGATATAGACACTGTGGAAAACCATATAGTAGTTCCCTAAAAGACTGAAAATAGAATTACCGTATGATCCAGCAATTCTACTTCTGAGTATATATCCAGAAGAATTGAGGTCAGGGTCTGGAAGAGATATTTCTGCACTCATGTTCATACCAGCATTATTTGCAAGAGCTAACCCATGTCCATCAACAGATGAATGGATAAGCAAAATGTAGTATGTAAATACAATGGAATATTATTCAGCCTTTAGAAGGAAGGAAATTTTCACACACGCAACACGAATGAGGACATTATGCTAAGTGAAATAAGCTAATCACAAAAGTACTCCACAATTCCACTTACATAAAGTAATTAGAGTAGTCAAAATCATAAACATAGAAAGTAGAATGGTAGTTGCCATGGGCTGAAGGTGGGGGGACTGGGGAGTTATTGCTTAATGGGTAGAGTCTCAGTTTTGTAAGATGAAGAGTTATGGAGGTGGATGGTGGTGATGGTTGCACAACATTATGAATGTATTTAACACCACTGAACTGTACACTTCAAAATGGTTAACATGGTAAATTTGATGTTATGCTTATTTAACCAAATAATAAATTAAGAAACAGAATTTACTATGCCAATTAATAAGTCAACAATTTTTCAAAGAACACTTAAGAGAATAAATGATTTTCAAGATCTCTCAAGTGTTTTAGAAAGGCACATTTAGGTTTTGACAATGGAATCACTAATTGATTGATTAATAATGTTGATTGTTGTGCTAATTAAAGAAAAACATTGTTCTAAATGCGATGTGATATCCTAGATTATATTCCAGAACAGGAAACTGAAATCTGAATAAGATGTCAAGTTTAGTTAATAGTAATGTACTGATGTTAGCTTCTTAGTTTTGGCAAATGTACCGTAGTAATGAAAGATGTCAACAATAAAAAAATCTGGGTGAAAGGTTTTAAAAAAAAAAAGAATGAAAGCAGAAATGATTTGGGCAACAGGGTTAAGAGCAGAATGATTTATGGAATAATCCAGCAAAAAATGCTACCACATTAAAGAAATACTAGTAGGAATTTATAACTCACAAGGAAATGGATCAAAGAGGTCAGGAACAATCCGCCCCCTAAAAAAGGCTTGGTCATATATTCCCAATTGTTTAAAAGAGAAAAATTAATAAATGTTATCTTTATTTTGCCCAAAGGTAACTCACAGGAACTGGAAGGGCTGGACCAGGACATTGGGTTTATGGATCAAAATATGCCTTTGATGGAGCTAAATTGCAGGTAATTAAAGTCCTGGAAAGGTTCCCTGAACTCCAGGGCCTGGCTAGACTTCCTTCCAGTCAAACACGTAGCCAGGGGGAGAGAAAAACCAAGGGACCAACAAAACCTGGAGTCCAGAGCTTGGGAGAACAGCCAGAGGGGATGCAGCTCAAGTACTGCACTTTAAAAGAGGTTGAACAGACTTTTAAAGGCAAAAGAGAGGAGGCTGCTGCTATTATTCCTACTTATTTCAGTTAAGGCTCAAACCCCAAATCCTTACACAGGTAGGTGGCTCAGGCTTTTAAAGTTGGCCACATCCACCTTCAGGTCCCCTTCTCCCATGGCATGCCATCCCCAACCAGAGCCTTCATGTAGTGCCCTGCCACCTGGGTTGTCCTGCCTCGCTCCAAGCCCTCAGGTTGGGCCTGGCTGACTTTCCTTTGTGCTGTGGCATTTCGGTCAGTATTCCATGCTGCTGGTCAGCCCCCCGAGCCTCTGCCCTCCAGCCCCCCGAGCCTCTGCCCTCCAGCCCCCCATTTCTTTCAGTGGAGACTTCCTATGTCATCCAAGCCAAGCACTAGCCAAGCTTCGCTTCCATACAAGTGGCAGAGGGCCAGAGGGAGCCAGCCCTTTGGAACCACCTCTGACACTTCGTCTCTGTGGACTTCTAGAACAGGTGTCTGTAAACTCCACTGTAACGGACGAAAATAGTAAATATTTTAGGCTTTATGAGCCATACAGTCTCTGTTATAACCACTTAACTGTGTGTACAAAAACAGCCATAGACAATATGTAAATAAATGGATGTGGCTATATTCCAATCAAATTTTACTTATAGATCTAAAATTTAAATTTCATATAATTTTCACATAGTATGAAATATTATTTTTTTGATCTTTTAAAAATAATTTAAGCACATGAAAACTACACTTAGCAGGTTATACAAAAACAGGCAGCAGAACGTGTTTGGTCCAAGATCCATAGTTTGCAGATCCTACTCCCGTGCAGCACTGTCTAGTACAGTAGCCACCGGTCACAGGTGACCACTGGGCACTTGAAGTGTCGCTAGTCTGAGCTGAGATGTCCTGAAGGTATAAAATAGACCCCAGATTTCCAAAACTTAGTACAAAAAATACAAAATGTATTATTAATAATTTGCATATTGGTTACATATTAAAATGATAGTATTTCAGATATATTGGGTTAAAACTATTAATTTCACCCATTTCTTTTCACTTTTTGAAATGTGGCCACCAGAAAATTTATACTTACGTATGTGGCTGGCATTCTGGCTTTGCTGGACAGCAGTAGCCTACGGGCAATGCCTTGGCAGTCACTGAATGAGTTCATGGGCTTCAGAGCATCCCTGGAGATCATCCAGCCTAGTTCTGAGAGGTGAGGGGCTCTGGTGGTGAGGAAGGGGCAGGAGGGGCCCCTGCGGCGACCGTGCAACTCCCAGAAAGTAAGCACCTTTCTGCTCTGTCAGCTCCAGATGTTGGGATAACTGCCTCTCAATCTTTCTCCTTTATCACTTCCAATTTTTTTCTGAAAGTCTGGCTCCAGGGATACTGATCAGAATCCTAGATGGGCTTGTTAAAAAAGTACAGATTATGGGCCAGGCACGGTGGCTCACGCCTGTAATCTCAGCTACTCAGGAGGCTAAGGCAGGAGGATCACTTGAATCCAGGAGTTAGAGGCTGCAGTGAGCTATGATGACACCACTGCATTCCAGCCTGGGTGACACAGTGAGATCCTGTCTCTATAAAAAAGAAGAAAAAAATAGAAAGTACAGGCCTCACCCCCAGAGATTTTGAATCAGTGGGTCTGGGCTGGGGTCCATGAGTCTGCACTTCGATAAGAAGTCCCTTGGGTGATTCTTTGCACACATGAATCTTTGACTTCTGCTGTTCCTGGGGTGGCTTTGGAATCCTGACTTGTATGAACAGAACCAATATCTTTAATATGGTAGGAAAATAGACTAAATATTAAAGTGGGTTGAAAGTCCTTGTTTTGCAAGCACTATGATCTTCTCAAAAGAAAGTAATCATATAGGTAGCATAATATGATTGTGGCAGTAGCTGTTGGATAATTCTGACTTTCCTTCTGTGTATACCCTCAGAGCTCTCTAAAAAGAGTAATTTTGGATCTGAAAGGCAGCTGTTAGGCCTTTGAATTCCTTGCAGATTGTGCTTTTCAGCATTCTGTGCAGCATGAGCCGCATGTCGGTGCACAATATATTTTAAATAGTGTTAATCAAAATATTCCTGGTGTGTGCAGGAATGAGAAAGTTTAACCAAACCTCACCAAAAGTATTGCTGTGGTCGACAGTTGTGTATTCCGGCATGGGCCAGAAATTCAAGCCAACACATGTGCATACTTTAAATATTGAGGGAGATAAATTAGAATTCTCTATTTCTTTTTGCCACAGAAATGTCTTTAATTTTGAGATTTTGCAGGTAGTAATGGTCCATGAAACAAATGACATCTCTATAAGATATATAATTTGAAAGAGTACCCAGTGTAACCTTCATACTGTATATAAAATTATAAAATATTATCTTAGCCTTGTATAAACTCATAGTGCTCTATCACTTGAAATGCTTCAAGCAGTTAAAGTTATATCATTTTGGTAAAGAAATGGAAATGTTCCAGGACAGAAGTAAAGCACAACTATTTATTTATATATTCATGCGTGCATCGAACCAGTATGTGAGCACCAAATTTAATGTAAGTCACCAGGAAAAATATAGAACCTGCTCTCAAGTAGCTTTAATCTAGGAGAAATATGAAATATTTAGTATAATTAAAGTCCAACAGAGAAAGTGCTAAGTACTATATGAAGGATATAAGGTTAAAGAGTCCTATGGTATTATCTCTATTTTTTTTTTTTTTTTTTTAGGAGGTGGAGTCTTGCTCTGTTACTCAGGCTGGAGTGAGTATTATTTCACATGAGACTGAAATCACTTCCATCTGGGGGCCACCAAAAAAGGCTTCAAAGAGGGAGTAAACTTCAAGTCAGTAATAAAGTACAGGCTTTGCCCATGAGGTTAGGAGGAACAGGTGGAGAAAAAGAAAGGGTATTTCTCCTTGAAGGGTGGTGGGAAAATCAAGGCATCTACAGGGAACAGCCCGGAGCTGTTGGTTCCCCTGGAGCTCGGGGTTAGGAAGGGAGGGATGAGACCACTGCCTTATATCAACACTGCAAACATGATTTTTTTGGCCTGGCAATATGAGACCTTACATAAATCTAAATAAAAGCAAAGGTTTCTATTAAGGAAAATTGGAATTTACAGATCTCGTCATATTTAGAAGTAAGGACTTACTTCTCTGTAGTGATTGAAGATGGTAGCATTAGTTCAAATAAGTGGAAGCACATAGTACCTATTAATCCAAAGAAAATCATTTACTCAAGACATTATGCAAGCAGAGCATTTAGATTCAAGGGGAATTTAATTAACTTATAGACAGATAGTAAGACCGTCATGTTGTTGAGAGAACTGAACAGTGTTTTGGGGAGCCCAAGTTCAACCTTACGTGGTTAGTGCCTTGCACAGAGTGTGATTCTCCCCTAAAATGCCTTAGTCCCAGAGTGTAGTTGGTTCAGAACTTGGGTTTGGGCTTCAGATTGATCTGGGTTAAAGTTGTGTTCTGTAGCATGCAAGATATGTGACGCTGGGCAAATTACAGTTGAGCCTTGAACAACACAGGGCGTTAGGGGTGTCAACTCCCCACACAGTACAAAACTTGGGTATAACTTTGACTCACCAAGAACTTAACTACTAGCAGCCTACTGTTGACCAGCATCCTTACCAAGACCATAAACAGTTAATTAATACATATTTACACAATACAGCATATTGTATTTAACACAATACAGTATATGTATTATATACTGTATTCTTACCATAAAGTAAGCTAGAGAAAACAAAATGTTATTAAGAAAATCATAAGGAAGAGAAAATACATTTACAGTATGGTACTGTATTTATTGATACCGCACGGTTGTGTGGTCTGTTTACAAGATGAATCTTTTGTCTGAAACGACATGCAGCTGCAAGCTGCAGACCTCCATCTGTGGTACATACGAAGCAATTCAAGTTTTTCTTGTAACGTTATGACTTTGCTTCTGGAAAGCACTTCCAGCATCACTAGTGGCACTCTGTATGGGTCCCCTGGGGTTATTTCAAGGTTTATGGTATTGCACTAAACGTGATGAATAAACATGTGAGAACTTCGAGAGATCCCTTTCTACTGTGATATGCAATTTACTGGAGAGACAACTGCTGCAGCAGATGATTAGCATCACAGGGCATCTTAAGCAGATACTCAAAACACTTGAGCTCACCCCAGTAGGAGGCGGCTACAAAAGTATTATAGTAGCACAGTACGTACTGCAGTTATTAATAATTTTATGCAGTTATGACTTAATACTGCATAATTGCATGTGTTTACATTTCTCCTGACTGAGAATGGCACCATATATGGTCTGGGTGTGCATAAGTTTTGATAAATTTTAACTTTTTGTAATAGATTTGTGTCTATTTTATGGTAGTAAATGATAAAGTAGACTAGTATCTACTTATATTTTATGCATTCATGACACGCCTAACTTTTTCTCGGTTTTTTTCTCTGTTTCTAGGTTATGTGCAAGTTTTTTCAAATTGTTGGAAATTTTCAAAAAATTTTCCAACATATTTATTGGAAAAAAAAACACTTATAAGTGGACCTGCACAGTTCACACTTGTGTTGTTCAAGCATCAACTGTACTTTATCTTTCTGAGTTCCAGATTCATCTGTAAAATGGTGATAACGACATCCATCCCACAGGAGCATTATGAGAACAACTATAGTAAATAAGAAAAGGCTTAAGAAGTGCTTAGCAGAATGTCAGCACCATGGAGCTGTTGGCTGTTATTGTTTTTGCCAGTTGAGTGGACATTTCCTTTGGTCTAAATTTAGGGTTTCAAAGGAGTAAGTAGATATGTCAGAGCCTGCCTTATTAAGGAGGCCTTGTTTTGTATGCAGCATACCCAAGGACTGTGATTCTGTGTATTTGTAGCATTGAACGGCCTGGGTCACACATGAATTTGATTTTAGGTACCTAAAGGCTTCAACTGTCAAGTTCAAAAATCCACACAAGACTAATCTTGTCTCGTCCCCAGAGCTGGGCTGAGGCTCAGAGGTTTTTGAGGGCGAGAGCTGAACAAATTGGCCCTGAGTGTCAGGGCAAGGCTAAAACAACATGGTCTGAGGGAATGTGATACTGAGCTGGGACTGAAATAACAGGGAGCTCCGGCTGGTCTATGCGAAAAGAGAAAGTTGAAATTGCATGTAGGGGGAAAACACCAAAACACACAGCTTTCAGGAGTCAAGGAAAACAAGGAGAGTAACGGTGGGTGAGAGAGATGGCCCCACCGGAGGCCACGGTAATCTAGTCTGGAAAGGCTGAACTCAGAGCCGATTCTATAACCTGTAATTTACTCAGAGGTGGGCTGTGAGGACCAGTCCCGAGACTCTCTAAGGAAATGTAGGGGATGGAGGTTAACCACAGTGACTCAACAGGGCTGGCGTCAGCTGTCCCTTCCCCTTCTCAGACTGCTTTTGTCATGCGTTAGGTGATGTCTGAGGAAATCTGTTGTCATGGAGCAATGAGACTCTCCATGGCAACGTGAAGCACTTCAGGGCTCTTGCAGAGCTCAGTTCTCAGAGCTGCCTCAGTCTCCCTGGATGAGGTTTCTCGTGAGGCCTCTGTCAGGAGTCCCCAGGGAGCATCTCCACCGACCCCTCCTGTCCTCAGCTGCTCCCATCCCAGAGGGTTTCTGCCTTCCATTTCCTCTGAAACCTGACCCCAGGCCCTCCTCACAGGCTTCCTCCTCAAGCTGGAGTCTACATATCTCAATAGTTTTGAAAAGAAACACCAGCGCTCAGGAACAGTCAAGATTGGAAAGAAATCAGAAGGAGTCAGAAAGAAGTTTGATCTTGGATAGTGACAATGATAATCACGACCTTCAATTCCTCAAGTATTAAAGCCCTGGTCCCTTCACCAAAGCCACCTCCGGGGAATTTGGGAAGGACTGTCCCCCCTAGCGAGCTGGCCATGCATGGGGAGGGACGGAAGTGTTTTCTTACTCTTGTATTTCTTTGCTGCATCCTTTATTTTCCTTCTGTTCCTGCCTCCTGTCCCTGCACATCTCCCTCCCTGCCACCAGCCTCCACCTTAAGCGTTTTCCCCAATGACCTGAGAACTTCCAGAATGAAACAGGAATAAGGGAGGGGCAGATGTCAAAGGAAGATCTTTCCAGAGCTGAGATGTCCAAGATGTTCTATGTAATATTTGGGGTTTGGCAGAACTTTCTAAAAAAAAATAATTTTAGACACTGGTACTAAAAATAAAACCCAAACTCATCTCTTCCCCGTTAGATTTTCTCCTGCTCCTTTGCACCTTACACTCAGTGACCGATGCTCCTCAGGCACCTTCTATGTGCTGGGCACCGTACTGAGTTCTAGGGAAACAGAGAGTAATCAAACAAAGCTCTTGCCCTTAAGGAACTTATAGTCAAAGAAACTTCCAATTATCTTTATCCTTTATTCATGCATGTCCTAGAGACCTACTATGTGCTAACCCAGTTTTTCTCAAGCACAGTGTATAGGCCTAACAGGACGATTTTGCTGGTACACAAAAGGAGGTAGAAAGTGGATGGCTGTAGCTGAGGGGCAGTGTTTACCAGTTAAGCGGGGAGGGGGCAGGAGGAAGGAAGGAAGGGAGTGTGGCGGGTGCAGTTCCAGGCAAGGGGAGGGCACTGTGGTTTCTATGCAGGCTCTGGGGCCCTCGGTGACCCCTGCACATGCTGTCATACACACACACACCTAAGGTGTCTTTGCTCACCATCTGGTTTCTGGGTAGGGCTGGGCCAGCAGAAAACTATCAGGGCAGAACATCCCACGCTGGTGCCCTGCTCTGAGGCCAAGGCTCGTGGGAAAGGCTAAGGCAGGCTGTGGCCTCAGATGACACAGCAGCTCCTGCCGAGGCAGAGAAGCTCTGGCAGTGATGAGGACACCTGGATTCCAGTCTCCAACCCATGATTAGTGGCATAATCTTAAGTCACTTCACCACTCTGTCCCTTACTCTTTCTCATCTGCAAAATGGAAACAGAGCACCTAAATCACTGCATTATTATGAGAACTAAATAATTTAATCTGCCTGGCACACAGTTCGTGCTCAGCGAGCGGTAACTGGCTCAGACAGAACACCAAGCACCTGGAAATGTGTCTTCCAATCACCCAAGCATTTAACCAAACTCCAGTGTTAAAAAATGTTCTCATTATCTGAAGCACATGGTGATGAACTCGTCTGAATAACTTAGCTCAAATTTGTTTTGAACATAGGGGTCCTTGGAAAACAAAATAAAATGTCTTTATAAGTAATTTTTTAAACTGGATTGCAGCAGGGAGTAAATGAGGAATCCGTTTTCCATCACTTTCCAAACATTACCAGGTAACGTGACACATTCCAAGACTTGATTCTGGAGATTCCTTATTAAGAGTTTCTTGGGCAAAAGCCATTTTCCTCATTTTGGTTAGGAATTAACTCTTAGTAACCAATCTTACCAGGGAAATAGTTAATTTTTTTTTTAATCTTTCTGACTCTGACTCCAGTGAGTAGGAATTTTAAATCCATGAATGCTACTATTAATAATCCTAATACCATGACTACTAATTATTATTAGAGCTAGCATTTATTGAGAGCTTACTAAGAGCCAGGCACTGTCGTTAAGTGTTTTGCATGTATTAACTCATTCCATCGTCAGAAACAACTCTGAGATTGGTGCTATTTTTAGCCATGTTTGACAAACAAAGAACTAAGTAAGACACACAGATGTTAGGAAACTGACCCTCGGCCACACAGCTACCAAGTGTGTAACTATATTAACTAGAATGCTCAAATGCAGGAATTCTGGCTCTTGTGTGTCACTGCCTCTAGTAGATGTGGCTCCTCTTTGTGCTCTTAAGCTTAGTATCTTGAGATGAATAGGCCCTTTTTATGGAAACATTGCAAACAGTTTCATTTTTCTCATTGAGGAACTTATTTTCATAAATCGAAATGATACATGTAAGATATTAAAATTAACATTGTTTTGCTTTTATGGTTTCATGTTTTCATTTCACTGTTCAAAGCCTGCTGAGCACCACACAGTGACACAGCTGTCTCTGGTCAGTGAGCCAGTGTTTGCCTGGAAACAACTAAGTAGCAGATGACACAAAAGTCCTTGGCCAAACTGGCAGAAAGTTAATGATGGGAAAATACTGGGGGACCATGGTGGACCAGTCAAAGAGGGAATTTTGGGAATGTTCTACCACTCAGATAAGCAGCTGTACGTTCACAAACTTCCTCTCCCCTTACCCAGGCCAGTCTCCCTTCAAAATGGTAACAGTACTACTATTTCTTTCATTCCAAGAAGCTCAATCTTCAGTCTGACATTTCAGAAATCCTGTGTATTATAATCAATGGCACATTTAACATAGAAATGTTTCTTTTCCTTTACCCCTAAAAGCTGTTACTAACTCACTGCTGTGCCTTATTCTTAGAATCTAGAAAATACAGCTTGAGATGTAGGAGTGGATGTACAAAGACTCCACCAAAAGAGTCCTAGCATTAATAAATTCAGCAAAGGCTCACGTTACAAAATCAATGTACACAAATCAGTAGCATTTCTATATAGTAATAACAGTTAAGCCAAGAGTCAAATCAAAGACTCAATACCATTCACAATAGCTACAAAGAAAATAAAATACTTAGGAATATAATATACTTAACCAAAGGGGTGGAAGATCTCTACAAGCAGAACTATGAAACACTGAGGAAGGAAATCACAGATGACACAAATGGAAAAACATATGATGCTGATGGATTGGTAGAATCAACACTGTGAAAATGTCCATACTGCCCAAAGTGATTTACAGACTCAAGGCAACCCCCATCATATACCAACGTCATATTTCACATATCTAGGAAAATAATTCTATGCTTTGTTTCATTTGAAACCAAAAAAGAGCCTGAATAGCCAAAGCAATCTTAAGCAAAAAGAACAAATCTGGAGACATTACGTTACCAGACTTTAAATTATACTACAAGAATAAATGGCTTTGAATGTGCTTAAGATATAAATCTTTGGCTTCATGACAGCCTTAAAATTCTGTCTTACAAAAAAAATTAACTCTTACTTTCAACCTTGATCGTCTTTGATTAGATACTAGTAAAGAGTGGAGCAGGACATAAATCCAGCTCTTCTGATTCCAGGTTCGGAATTCTTTCCCCTACATGCCATAATTTCTCCAAATTGATCTCAGAAAACTATGACAAATGCAATCATGGATTACCGTGGCATATCTGGGCAAGGTGGTCTAAGAGCGAAACTCCAGGCCAATGACATAAGAAGTATTAAAATCCCAAGGCATTCTGTTAGATGGCAGATGTTCGTGTCTGCTTTTAACTAAGGGTCCTCCAAATGGGCAGCAACTGTGCCCTGTGACACGGAGATGGTCTGGCCTTGTAGCAATCTGCACAGTTCTGCCGTCCACCCTCTTTCTGTTTCCCCACTCCTGACTTTGGACCGCAGTCCCCACCACACGCTCTTAGTGAGCTCTGGCTGGACGGAGACACTGAGACAAGGGCTCTACTGCAGCTCACCCCCTGCAGAGGGGCCTCTGGGGCTTCCTATAGGGACAGCTGGTGACATGGAGGAAGGCCTTCCTTTCGTCCATCAGGGCGGGGCAGACAGGATGTGGACCCCAGCAGAGTGGACCTTCTCCCAGGACCCAGGAAGCTGGGGCTTTTCTAGCTCTGCTGTGGAAACTTGGTGAGACACGTCACACCCACCTCTTGGGGCTTCAGTTTCCTCATTTACCAAGTGACGCTACTGGCACGTCATTTTAAAGTTCCTCTTATGACTCCCACTGCGATTCCCCTTGACCAACACAAGATACAAGCAGCTGGGTTCAGGCTGGGGAAGACGGAAGGGACGTGGGCCCTGGGATGAGGGGGCCGTGTCACCATGGAGAGGTGAAGAGAGAACACAGCCACCCCCAGCAGCCCCCCCTGAGCCTTTGGAATCCCAGTCTCACATCTCACATTCCTGGTCACTTCGTTACCAACTCTTGCGGACAATTTGATGTGGACAGAGGGGACTTCAGCCCTTTCTAGGTTTTAATTATTAACTGTTTAATGTTGTTATTGAAAATATTTATTTTTACAACTACTCTAAAAGGGTGAACATTTTTCATGCATTGCTCCACAGCTGATTTCTTATCTGCTGCTGCCAAGAACAAGAAAGGAGAGAATAAAGCTGAAAAATGGCCCAGGCTCAATAAACATTATATTTAAATGTTCTTTTTAAATGCATGCCCTACCTTTATCACTGATATTGCCAGCTTTCTATTTTTTTCAAATTGCATTTCGAAAGACAATGAGAAAAGGGAGCAATGGTGTGGCCTATAAAACCAGGGTGTTAACTGCTTACAGGAACCAGAAATTTATCCCAGCATAGGGGCAGGGCTAGACTAAGAAATGACAGCTCAGCACAGGGAAGGGGGGGAAAAAACCAACAGCAGCAGCAAAGCAAAAACAAAACATTTGAAGAGATTTGGCCAGAACTGGTCTGTACAGATTCTCCGTCTGGGCTTCCTCCTCCACTCTCCCGCTTGTTCTCCCTGCACCCAGGCTTGCTCCCCAGAGCAACAGCAGCCTTGCCTCCCTGCAACTCACGCTCCGGCAAGCAGAGTTGTGCACGCTCCCTTGCCCGCCCCTGAAGTCAGAACACAAGGGAGGCAGGGTGAGGAGTGGGGCAAGAGGAAGACAGCTCAGCTGGCTCGCCCTGGCCCCTGAAGAAAACAAGCAGAGGCAGGAGGAAAACATACTGTTCCCTGCAATCTGATCACCTCCGTGCAAGCCTCTGGGTTACACACCCAGGACGCCCGGGCCCAGAGGCGAAGCTGATTAGACTGGGCAGGAAAACGGAGCTGGTGACTGTTCCTGGGCAGATTAGAAACACATTGTGGAGAAGGGGGGGGCGAGGGTGTGCAAGGCAGTGTGGCTGGAGGCTGGGGCAAGGGGCCCGCCTGGAGGGGACAGGAGGACTGTGCATAATGCTCTCCTTTGAGCTGAGACTCCAGCTCCGGGGGTGGCCCCTGGCAGCTGCTGAGGCCTCACAGTGAGAAATCTGGAACAACAAGGGCGCTGGGACAAAAGGGTCTCTGGCCAGAGGGGCTGCGGCTTTGTGGGCCAGGAGCTTTACTTCTGAGGGGCACAGATCAACCAGGGGACAGGCTGGAGGCTGGAGTCCGAGTCAGATGGGCTTAGCGAGGAAAGGGAACTAACAGCTCTTGGCATCTGCAGGGGGCCGGGCACTGTGCTAGGCTCTTTGTACACATTTCATGGAGTTTGGGATCACAGTCTGGAATTCTCACGGAACTGGAAAACGGGAAGCAAATAGCTTTTTCCCCCCAGGTCACTGTCACCTAGAGTTGCCCAATATCACACCAGTGCCATTTGTTTGAAATGTCAATCAGAGGCCAGCTGGGAATTTTGTCACTAGGAAAACAGTAGCTTCCAGCCCAGGTGAGGACAGTCAGGGGTGTGAGGACCAAAGAATGTCTTGACGGCTTCGCCTGTGAGCCTCCACCCATGGGGCCGCCAGACCCTCAGCCCTTCAGACCCCCTGGGGAGGCTCCTCTCCTACCCGCGGGGCCGAGCTGAAGTTGTCGCTGGGCCTCTACTCTAGCGCCACCTGCTGGCCCTCACTGCCAATCCATGGTGACTTGGCTGGGAGTTTCTGGTTAAAGCACCTATGTTAACGTCACCCAGCCCAGCTTTGTGAGGGCCAACATGTGCCTTTGCTCCACCTCTAATTTCACTATTACCACTCTTTCCATGTTTCCATAGTCTTGTCAGTTCTCTGCTGCTGCATGTCCCTTAGTTGCCTGCAGTGTCATTCTCAAGGGACTCCCACCCCCACACCAAATCAGGAAGATCTTGCTACCTTTGTTTCTTATAATGTCACCAGTGGACCAACTTTTTCATTAGAATCTTTTTTTTTCTCAGTTTTATAGAGGATCTTTCTCCCCCGTTCCCCCAGGGGTTTGGGACATGTTTCTGAGAGCTTGAGCAGCACAATACTGCATACTATCTAAATCTCTGCTTCCTGTGTGTGGGGACTGGGCCTGGCACACCAGCTCTGTGCAGTCCTAGGGTGAGTTCCTTGTCCACCTGGGAGCACCCCCTGAGAACGCAGGTGGGAGCCTTTGCCCCTGGTTTTGACCAGGATGTTCAGTGCCGGTGTCTGATTCCACAAAGCCTGATCAAGCACAGTGGAAAATCAGGCTTATGGCCAATGGACATGGAGACCAGCCTTGAGTGAGAAGGGAGTTTGCCTAGAGCGGCAGCTGCAGATGTGTTCTGAAGGGTAAATGCTCATTGCACAACAGGAGGGGAGCCAAGGTCAGAACCAGAGGGGCAGGGTCGGGCCAAGTACATAGAGAAGAGCAAGAGGTCATGGAGAGGAGAGGGGGTGTGAGGCTGCGACGGAGGCCAGATGGGATCAGGGACGGCTCATAAATAAGCAAGGCAAGGATGTCAGGGCTCTTATCAGGGCCCTGCTGTGTGGTGTGGGTTCAGATGGGCAAGTGAAAAGTCCGCAGAACTGGCCCAGATTCACAGAGCCAAACACACTCCCCAGATGTCTGGCTACTATTTCTCCGAGGGGACCCCTGGAGACCCCCAGGGAGCCAGCCTCATGCCATAATGCACACAGCACATACAGAACGTAGGTATCTCTGGGGCCTTTGCCACACTGGTGTAGCAGGTTGATTAGTAGGGCCTTCATTTGCATAGGCTTCATTCATTTGTTAATTTGTTCTTTAATCATTTACTCAATTACTTTTGAGTGTCTACCGATGTGCTAGGTACCATGCTAGGTAATGGGGCAGCAAGGGAAATGAGACATGGTCTTGACCACAGTAACTCACAGTTTTGGAGAAAGAAACACATTCATGATGCAGCTATCATGTCATTAACTGCCAATACTCCCCCAGTAACCCTGTGAGGGACACAGAGTCGGCATTATTATGATCTCTGAGGAGGGAAGTGAGCAAGAAGTGATGAACTCAAAGAAGTGACTTGAATTCAGGCCCCGCAGAAGGGCATTGCCCATTCAAGCACTCCAGTGGTACAGTCTTCGTAGGTCAGCTTCCAACTGCTGGCAAAAGACCAGTTCTCATGACAAAATAAGCAAAAAGTGGTCTATTTGTCTTTTCAGTTCTCAGCTCAGTATGGGTGGACATAATCTAGGCAATTCAGCAAGATCAACTGTCTTAGGCAACATGGACCGACATACTGAGCAACAAAAACATCTGCGCAGTCTCGTTGGCTCATCTCTAATATTCTGCTTTAGGCTCCCCCAAACCAAACCTTTTGTTTGAAGTTGAGGTGGCACCATGATACCTAGACACAAACTCCTGGAGCTCAGGCAGGTAAAGAGCTGGGTCCAAGCCAGGCTGCAGGGTGACCTCCGCCAGCCTCAGGTCATAGGCTCCTGGTGGTATCTCCACCTTAGAGGATTTCTCCAGGCTCCACCTCCTGACCTCTGCTACAAACCCTTCTCCTCTCTGAGCTATTACCCCTGGATCTCGTTCCTGGAATCTCCTTGTCTAGGTCCTCTGCTTTGATGATGACTCTCTGGAATGTTCTCCCTGGATTTAACTTCTGTTTGTTCCCTCAAACTTCTCCCTCACCTCCATGCACAACTGCATCCTTCCTGGAGCCCCAGAATCCCTGGTTTTTACGACATAGCACACCAGCCTGTGTGCAGCTCCTAGTGCTCCTGCTTGTCTAGAGAAAAGATCAAGGGTGGGTTCCACAGCCTGCACAGTAACTTGGGTGTTTCTACTTGTTGCAGCACAGGACCCAAGAGCCAAGAGGGATGAGAACAAAGTAAAAGTTAGTTAGGAACAGGCAAGGAAGGAATGGGTTCTTGGCAATGGTAGCCAAGACCAGCTGGGGTTTTTAGCTTTTCTCCTAGGGCCAGCAGTCCTGAGTGCATTAGAAGGGCTTAAAGGGCCAGAAACAAGGAAGATCAATGGTTCTCAGTCTCTACCTTAGAATCACCAGGAGAGCTTTAAAACAAACAAACAAACAAACAAACAAACAAACAAACTGCCAAGGCCCAGATCCCATAACAGAGCAATTAAACCATTATATCTGGGAGTGTTCCCAATTTTTTTTTTTAAACCTTCCCAGAGGAGTCTAACATGTAGGCAAGGTTGCAACCACTGAGATGATGATAGAATCAGATCCCTTTGTCTGGTCTTCAGAGTCTCTTGCCTCTGTCTTTCCCATCTGCACCTGACCAGATCCTCCCAGAAGCAGCTTGATGGAGTAGAGAAAACCAAGGCTTTGGAGTCGCACATGAGTTTGGGTCTTGGCTATATCACTTACTATTAATATTATAGTTGTGATCTTGATGTTTCTGAAGGTCTTTTAAGAATTGCATGAGATGGGATATTTAAGCACCCAGTATCTCACAGGTTTAGAATATATATCAGTTCCTTTCCCTGTCAGCACACAAATAGGCTCCCTTATAGGCCTTCACTAGGTGCTAAGATAGTCCTAGAAAAGATGGGATATGCATCAGAGCCATTGCCCCACATTCTGTGGGAGCTGGCATGAACTTCTACCACCCGACCTGGAAGGGAGACCAACCACGGCTGCTGAGCTCCTGCTTGTCCCAGAGCCCGTTTCACCATCAGCACTTCCTAGGGTCCAGGGTCTCAGGATCAGGATGCCCAAGTTATCCCTAAGTTGCTCAAATCTCTCCTTGCCTCTCTCTACTTCCATATGTTCTCCCAGTCCACATGTTTTGGCTTTTGACCTGAGCTAACTATTGTTGGATTCTCTCTAGTCATTTCTCCCTTTAGGGAGACCTATATTGAGCGTCCAGCCTGGTCCTTCTCTTGACTCCTGTCATCATTCCTCCCTGAAATCAGCGTCTGGCCCTCACGTCTCAGCTCTGGTTGGGTTTCTAGGCCGTGTAGGCATCTCTTCCAGTATCAACTTCTGCCGTCCTACACCCCCTGGCTCCTGGACATCAACTTGCTCCTTCACCTACCCTCCTGAGATGGAAATGTCCATGCCGCTCTCAACACCACTACTGGGGCACCCAGCTGCCCTTTCCAGGGCTGGCCTCAAATCTGGGAGGGTCATTTCTGTTTCTCCCTCCTTCACAAGGGATCAGGTCCCGGCTTGCTCCAGTCAGATCTCTCCCCTCCTCCCAGCCCCAGACTCACCATTCTTCATTCCTGAACCTTCTCAAGCCACCACACCACTGGGGCATTGTAAATACTTGGTGACAAGTCGTGATTGTCTTGGAGTTTGCAGACAAAAGGGAAAGCACTTGCAGGAAGGTGCAGTAGTCTGCCTGGAACGGCTCCATGAAATTAACTTGGATACGTGACCTCTTCCCACTTTGTATGGAAGGATGAGGTGGCTTTTGTGTGTTACAGGAGATACCTGGGAATACACTAATCTTTTCCAAAATCCAAATCAACTCTGAGTTTTCAATAATGCCTCCAGATTCTGCATTAATTCAAACAATCCAGATATGTGGAGCACGTCACATGGGGCCATTGCCTCTTTCTGGAATCAATTCTGCAATTTTCTCATCAAAAGCATTCTTTATAGACACTAAGCTCATATCGACAGCTTGTGGATGGCGTGAATTCCTTCTGTAGTTTATCCATACCAACAAAACGATCAAAATGGGTCAGCTTGGGAAAGCAGTCTGGGGAGGCCTTCTAACAGACAGACTCCAAGCCAACATGCTAGAATACAGTTTGTGGTGGTAGATCAGCATGATGTCACTTACTCAGGCTTACAGGATCAGAATGTGAGGCTGCATCTGAGATGACATCACTAGGGTATAAGCCAAGGGCAGCAATTATCCCATCTTACGGGCCAACGCGGTTCAATCTACAGTGGCTTCCTAGAGCACTATACTAAAAGAAGTTCGGAGGCCCAGTCTGGACTAAGTAAAAAAGAATGCAATGATTGATTAATGATGTCTGCCATGGGCAGGCTAGTAGAGTAGTAAAGAGGATGGATGCTGTAGCCAGAGAGAGAGAGAAGTTCAAGTCCCATCTCTGCCACTTATTAGCAGAGTGATCTTGAGTACGTTATCTAACCACATTCAGGCCTGCTTCTTATCAGTAAAATGCAAATAGATTTTTTTTCCTATGGCACCTGCTTCACAGGGTTATGGCGAGGATTAGTTGAGATAACTCATGTCAAGTGCTTGGCACCCTGTCTGGCACAGGGTGCTCAATGAATAGTAGCTGTTATGATCACATAGTAAGGGCCCAGATGCAGGGCGAGGCAGCTTGTGTTTGGCATATCTGCCATCCCAGGTGCAGACTTACGTGAATCCTTGGAGAGACTTGTGATGAAGATACTTTTTAAAGGTTCTTGTAGAGATAGTTGGAACGTCTTACTTTCTAGGATATGAGCAAGAGGTTTTCAGTTGATGTTGGTAGAAGTTTTATTCTGATTCTTTCTAATATGTCCTTTGAGTTCCAGCTATTCTGAATAACTCATTCCCCAAATTCATCATGTTCTTATCTACCTCAGTGCCCCTATTAATGCTGTTTCTACCTAGGATGCCTTTCTCTACATGACCTATCTATACGTTATTCCCTGGAATAGTTTACAAAAGATTAGGATTATTTATTCCTTGAGTATTTGGTGGAACTTTCCAGTGAAACAATCTGGGACTAGGAAGATTTTTTTTAAATTACAGATTCAATTTCTACATTGGTTAAAAACTGATCATGTTTTATCTCTATTCTTAAATCAGCCTTGGTAAATTACAGCTTTTTTTTCAAATTAATCAATTTATCTCATGATCATAATACTACCAAAATATCTGGGGGAAAGTTTTTGAGAAAATCATAAAATTATAAGTGCAATAGAAATTTGTGCTTAAATTGGAAATATCTAGAAAAATGATAATTATTTAGGTCTCTAACTATAAAATTTCTAAGTAAAACAGAGATAGGAATATCTACCTTGCAGCGTTGCTGTGAGGATTAGCAAGTATGTGTGTAAATCACCTTAACCATGTGCATACACTCAGTACATAGAAGATACTTGAGAAATGGAAGCTGTTTGAATATTGATTTGGGCTTTGCAAGCTGCTAAGAACCCGACACCCTTCTCTTTCAGTTCTACTTTCTTGCAAGAAAGAAGCAAAAGGTGCTCATTATTATGTATCCTAGGAAGAAGAAGAAAGACTGACCCCAAATCCTTCATATGCTTGAGACTTTGATTTTCAGCAGAGCCTACGCCAACTTCAGAGGGAGATTGTACTCAGTTTTACTATTAATCAGCATTATCTGATGACAGACTCCTTGCCTGTGTAAGTTTAGTTTTATTTGTTTCTTTTGATTCATTTTATTTTAGTAAAGAGCATCTCTTATTCAATGGTGAAGATGTCTTATTATGTCACCGGAGTCTTACAAGGGCCGTTCGTTCATTGGTAGTGACTTCTTGGGGCCCAGACACTCTTCCATCCCTTTCCCAAGCCGAAGTTATTGTTGCAGGAACCCCTGGCTCACAGCAGACACTCAAGAGCACTGACTTGCACCCCAGACTTGGGTTTAAACACTTTGGGTCATTGAGTCTATGTTGGCAGTAGACCTGATATGCTCGAGATTAAGGCGCATTCCAACACTCTGTCCTCCCGCAGGCACTATTATGTATATCCCCCAAGTGGTCAACAGGCCCACGTAGGCTGGCTTAGTGGTGGCTTTTGAGGCAGACTTCTATACGCTTGAGAGGCAAATATGTCACTCAAACTTCTTATGGTTAGAATGGCCTGGGGGCTGCTAAACAAAAAAGAAGAAAAAATGTCCCAAATCTCACAAAATCTCCAATGAGTGAGTACAGTCATTCAGCCACTCCATTCTCTGATAATCTCCTTGTCCTTGTGGAATTTAAATCCCATAAAACAAGCTGTGTGTATCACAGGTGCTCTACAATGTCACTAGAGGCAGGAGGAGAGGGTGCCACCCAAATTAGCAAGGGCACCACAGCAGGAGGTGTAGGGGTGAGTGCAGTTCCCAGAACAGAACAATCCAGGTTCAGCTAAGTAAAAAGCTGTAAGAGACTTAAACTGATTGACAGTCAGCTAAGAATGAAAGTAGCAAAACAAAATTGAGTTCAATTTCAAGGTTAACCAATTGAAAAGAAAAAAGCACATGCGTAAGAAAGTTTTATAAGCCAACTGGCAAGTTTTACAGGAACTAGGCAGCAGTTTGGCAATGTTATTCCAAGGCTAAGGGTGGAGCTAAAGTTAGGCCTCCCCCTGGGTTACCAGGGGAGCAGCTTCTCTAGCCAGATAGGAGACCAACAGCCGAGGACAAAAGGTCAGCAGCATCCTGACATAGAAGAATAGGCCAAGTCATTTGCTAAAATATCCCAGTGTTTTCCTTCTAACTCAGTGTGACATTACCCCAGGCCACAACAGTCTCCAGAATTTGAGTGCTAGAACAAACCTCAGAGGTCCCTAGTCTGATCTGCTCTGTTTCCAGATGGGGTAAGTACAGCTTACAGAAATTAGGGGACATACAATGTCCCCT
The DNA here is from genome assembly GCF_020740605.2 of Lemur catta. Classification (NCBI taxonomy): domain Eukaryota; kingdom Metazoa; phylum Chordata; class Mammalia; order Primates; family Lemuridae; genus Lemur; species Lemur catta. Next base: position 18,247,651 of record NC_059150.1, on the reverse strand, counting down.
AATCATACAACTATTGAGTGACAGGTCCAGGACATCTCAGACTATGTGACCCCAGTTCCGTGTTTTTTTCTAGTACACAGTCTGATTCCTAATGTATGTCCTCTGGGAGTTCTAGTTTCCTGGTGGCACCATGTCTCATGAGTGCTTTTGTCACAAATTCTACTACTAGTTAATAGCAGCAGTGTTAACCTTCTGGGTGGTGGTAAGAACTGTTTCACCAGTTTTTATTTTTCAGGCTGGTCACAGAGTATGGGAGATTCAAATATACATGTTTTCCATTTCCCTGTTGGTAAAATGAGATTGCTAATACAATCTTGCTTTCTGAAGCTGCCTCTGTGGGTAATGGGTAACACTCAGGATATTTATTCAATGTCAACAAGAAAACAGTTTTCTCATATTCAAAATCAAGGATTTTATTATCTAGTCCAGAAGCGAAGACTGGTCCATACAGAGAAGTAGTGACTCTATAAGAGAATTGATTTGTGAGCTCAAATGATACGCTCCGTGAAGTTCCTGGAGGGGGTAGATCAGCGAGGGGTGGGGGCGATCAGGGATGGTTCCCTGTGGGAGATGGGGCATGCGTCAACCTTGAGGTGGAATGGGACAGATCTGATAAATGGGCCCCCTGTGCCAAGGGAGGAAACAGGAAGACTGAGGGCAGAGATGGGGAATGAGAAAAGCATCCTCATTAAGAGACGACTAAACCGGGATGGACAGGGGTGTGCAATGGAGGGAATAAGGCTGGATGATATAGTTCCTCGTAACCTGCAGAGGATCGTAACGAAGCCACCATAGGAATGGGGAGCCATAGAGAGATTTTAAGCAAAGAGGTGACATGAATGTAGTTGTCCTGGCATGCAGGACAAATTGGAGGACACACAGACTAGAATTGTGGGAAGCAGCCATTACATATGTATTGCAGGACACAGGTAAAAGACATCAAAGGTCTGAATCAGGTGTCCCAGTGCAAATGGAAAGGGAGTTACAGGCGTGGTAGACATTTCAAAGGAAATACTGAATACATGCCACATGTTCGAGAGTCCCTAAAGTAGCCTTTGTTCATTCTTCCAAGTGATGAAACACCACATGGTTTTACTTATGGAATGCTGTGTTTTACAAATGTCTATATATCAATATTTATATGTTTCTCATGATTTACTTGTTTTTCCAAATGTCTACTTGCTTTAGATGAAGTTTCAAATTTTGGATGCATTTTGCAGAGTGGAATTATCATAATAGTTTATAGTTTTTAAATGACATCGCAAATATTTTTGAAATCTTCCAATGCCCTGAATTTCTCAACAAGTGGTATATTAATCAGGCTCTTGCTCCTTCAGGCGATAAGAAAGAGACACACTCAGCTTAAGCTAAGTGATGGAGGTTTGTTTACTTTTGGAATTCACAGGGGAGCAAGCAGGTGGGCCGAGTGCTCAGCAGTTTTGCAGCCATTCTGGGTTCCACATACTGGTCCAGGGCTTACAGAATGGAATGCACAGAAGGTCTGGATTGGACTTGGGGATAAATAGAATAGTTAGACATGATTATGGCTATTGCAGAGCTCCTGGGACCCTCTTTCTCTGTGAGCACCTTGTACGCTCCCCAAGAGAGAGGATGGGGTTGCATAGTCGCTATCCAATATGGAGGATCACTGCGGGATAGAATTTCTCCCCACGGCACTACGTGGAGTTTCCTGCATCAGGGGCATGCCATACTTGATTGCCTTTGATTAGGGCAAATCCTGCTGTAATTAGCTCTGGCAGGGTTGATATCTCTTATCGCAGTTGACATGAACCACAGCAATTCAGACAGAAAGAAATGCCTGGGGTCTCTTTCTCAGTAAGCGTCTATAGCAGACACTCAGAGCTTCCTGTCTAGTTTAGATGGGGTGGATGATGGCAGAGATGTGTGTACAGAGGCAGCAGGAGGAGTCATCATTATCAAATAGAGTCATATAACTTCCTAAGTCTTAGACTTAGGAAGGCAGCTGGGTCTCAAATGGACAAGGATTGCTATATACTTTGGGCTTATCACTAGCTTCTGCTTACATCATAATTTAAATTTTCTCTCTCCTCCTCCACTAAATGAGGCACACCCGGGGATTGTCATAACTTTCGGTATTTTATTGCGGCTGTTATTGGAGATTAGATACCAAAGAAGTTCTACTGCTCTTTTTTTTCTTTTTTCTTTTTTTCCCCCGAAGTCAAGGATTGTCTAACTAACTTGTCTGGGATTATCAACAAGGAACCAATGACTATTTAGTGAATAACTCCTTTACATATCAGCTCCAAGATGACATCTCATGATTTCATCTCCTATAGTAGCTCTGACCTATCAGAGTGGTTCCTGGAATGTTTTGGGTTGAGAAAGACTCTAAGGTTTTGGTCCTTCTCTGAAGGAAAGAATGCCAACATCAAGTAGTGACAGCTCTGTGAGTAGAGGAGGGAGGGAGAATACCATGCATGTGTCAACCTTATACCCCTCACATTGTTGTCAGTAGGAACACTCTCTTCCTTACCTCCCTCCCAGTTCACTAGATCTAACGCTTAGAGATATCATTGGTACCCAATGTCTTTTGCTTCTTTATCTCCATTCAAATCTATGTTACCAACAAAGCTGTTTTGAAATCTCTCTCTTCATTTCTCCGGCCCCTAACCTTGATCCAGAGCAGCTTTTTAGATGATCAAAGCTGTTGTCATTTAGAGGGGAGTAGTATAGTCCAGGGGAGGCCAAGTGGATGTCCAGGAAGAGCCCCACAGTTGGCATATCCTTGGGACTCTCACCATGTTGAGCTTCAGTCCTCCCCCGGCCTTCCAGGTCTAAAAACTCCATAGTGTCAGTGCTCCAAATTGGACAGAGGGAAATGATTTCTATGAATCCAAGTCAAAGGAAACTGATGTAGAAAGCTGTACAGCAAAAAATGTGCCAATTCTACAGAAAACAGTAAAGTCCTTGGAGCTACACATTTGTCCCTGGTAAGGACTCTCCATACAAGTCAGGACACGGTCAGAAGAGGGTTTGGCGAACATGAAATCCAACTTGGAAGCTGTCTGTGTGATCCAAAGAGATTCAAGCTGTGGTGGCCCATCTCCACATGGACTGCCTCCTCTCCACTTCCCCGGATCGTTCTGGATGAGCACTGCGAGTGCTCCAACCTCTGCTGGCTTTCACGCTGACGCGTCTTTAGCAGCCCTGATACCACTTGGCTACCGTAGAGTTCCTCCATTCAATTCCATCTGAACAACTGCCTTTTAATGTGGAGTGTTAATCATTATTAGCTACACCCTTGCAGGTTCAGGAGTTCCCCACTCTCACTCCTACCTAGCCCATTTGCTAGCTGCTTAGCTAGTCTCGCCACCTTTAGATTTCACTAATTCATTTGCCTAAGAAGACCTTTGACCATCTATCTAATGGTGCCTCCCATTTGATAAAGCCCTTCTTAGACAGTGTCTCACAAAGCTTTTGCAATGGGCTTGGGAGCCAGGCAGAGCAGGTATTACTACCCTCATTTTAAGCACTAGGAAGCTGAGGCTCAAAAAACAAACTTATCCGCATTGCAGCAGCTAACCTGTCCTAGGGCCAGGCCAGGGACCTGGGACGGACTCCTGACTGGGGGCCATGTTTGCTCTGCTACCTGCATCCCTGTTTTTTTTTCCGCTACAGATGCTGAGATAACAGTCCCCAATCCCTGCTCAGAGTGCAGTGAACTTCCTAATGACAGTTTTCAGGCTGTCACCCAGTATCTGACTGCCCGCTTCCTATCCCCCAGATTTTTCATTCTGCTCAGTCATGCGAGCCCTGTTCCTGTTCCCACTTGCCTCTGCACTCGCCCCTGCCTTGGCAGCTGCTGAGCAGAGAGAAAACAGTTCAGAGTGTGCTTCTGGGTCCCATTTCAGGGCCCTTCCCCAAGCTGCATGGGGTATCAGTTTGGCAGGTCATCTTCTGCTGGCACTGGGCTCTGGGACCTCGGGATGGCAAAGGCGGGGGAGGCACGACTGACTGAGAACTGAGCTTTCAATGCACGTTTGATTCTCATTTCCATTCAGGGCTCCTCATTAGGCCACAGATGTACCATGGACCTGTTCTTCCTTTTGAGTTGGCAGGGCCCGAAGCCCCATTAGCAGTAATGCGCACCAGTAGGACTCCAGGGAGAGGAAGAAGGCTGAAAGGACTGGAGTTTCTAGTCCAATTTTTAAAGAAAAGAAGAGAATAAAAGGCCCATAAAACTCAGAAACACTTCTTTCCTTGGCTCATTCACATGGAAATGCAAGTCTGATGATCTTGGACAAGGAGGTGATGGCCCCAGGAGCGTGGGTCAGGGTGACCTCCAAGTCCTCAGCTCCAGCCCCGTGTGCACCAGCGTGGCTTAGCTCCTGAACCACTGGTGCCAGATGGAAGGACTTGTCTTGGGACATTTGGCAGGAAGAACCATGAGTGCTCCAATTGTTAAACTAATAAGTGCTCGGCCCCAAATAGCTCTTCCTGATGCACGTACTCCCAAGTGTTAGGTACTGGGAAAATTCGCCATCAAGCACAAGATGCCCCTTTGATTGTTGTATTCATGATATGGAGCGGAACAAGGAAAGCCATATTGACGTCAGTGGTGGCTGTCCAAGATTCTTCTGAGGGCTGTGTATGCTGGCAGGGTGAGCTCAGGCCCGGTGCGTGACAGGGTTAACATCGAGAAAGGATGCTGTGGGTCTTGTTTCTTGACACGTAAAGGAACAGATACTGAAATGAGATCTAAGTTTTGCAACCTAGTCTCCTAAGGACAGACATAGAAAGAGCAACTCCGCCTTTGTTATGATCATTCTACTTGTACTTAACCTGTCAGCACACCTGCCCTGAGCACAGCATTACAGATGATGCATAGGGAAATGCCAACCCTGGTTCCAGGGCACAAACTTCCTCTTCATTCACTGCATTCTCAGCCCATCCGCATACCACGCAGGCAGGCAGGGTGGTGGTAAACTTCCCACCCTGCAAATGAGGAAACTGAATCTGCATGCAAATGATTTGCCTATGGTCAGCAGAGTTAAGGCTCAAACTCAGGACTTGTGACCAACTCCAGTACCTATTTTTTTTTCCCCAAGAATTTACCTTCTGGAAGATCTCAAGCTAACCAACATGGTTAGGATTGGGAAGGGACATCACATTTGGGACTATGAATAACTCTCAGTTTGAAGATAAGTTTCATGACATTTCTCAAAGAACCATCAATTACCAGGCTCTCTTTAAGAGACCTAAGCTGAGGCTCTCGTCTCGAGGGGCAGCTAACATTAACATCATCGGAACAGATAGATACGTGGTGTCTCTGGCTTGCGAGGTTGACTCCCACACGGTCTCACATTCTGCCTTCCAGCTGGAATCCAGGCTTCACGCTGCCCCTTGCCACTTATTTCATCCTCCTTCCACAGCTGCTGACTGCTTCCTTTCTTTCCTGGGTTTATTGCCTTTCTTGCTACCTTCTCTACTATGCTGTTTGAAGATGTTTGTCGGTAGAGGCCAGAACATTTTACATCAGCACCTTGTGTGCAGTAGAGGAAAGAAAATAGAGAAGGGAGATCCAGCCTGCCCTCCATCTGAGCTACCTGCAGACCTGGCCAGCAGCCTCCTCCACTTGTCTCCTCTGACCTGGAGTCTGCATTCCATTCCCAGCACAGGGCCTGCCCCAGGGACTACCTTCCACAGTACTCTTTCCTACAGCGCCTGATGTCTGCGTTCTGAGATAAAGCCAGCCTTGTGCTCCATACTCTGCCAAGCCTCTGCTTATCACTAGGCAAGGCAAATACCACTGAAATGTTTCAAAGTACCACTAACCAAACTCCAATGGAGTCCAGATCACCTGGCTAAGCATTTTGAGCACCAGTCCTGGCATTGACAAGCCCTTGAAGGAGGTCAGCAACTTCAATGAGGATAAATATCAGCATGCTTTTTTGCAATGAACAGGTAAAACTGACCTGCAAGAGTATAAATTCCACCAGGGTAGGGATTTTCATCTGCTTTGTTTTCTGATGTATCCCTTAGATACACCTGAAATGCTACCAGAACAGTACCCAAATGAGTGCCAGGGACATAGTAGGTACTCGGTAAATGAATCTTAATTTTTTGCAATTTATTTAAATTTTATGGTATATATTTAAGATGCACAATGGGATGTTTTGATATACATATAGTGAAATGGTTACTACAGTCAAGAAGTTAACATATCCACCATCTCATAGAGTTACTCATTTTTTGTGTGTGGAGCAAGAGCACTTAAAATCTGTTCTTTTAGCAAAAATTCCAAATACAATATAATATTATTAACTTTAGTCCTTGTGTTGTACATTAGATCTCTAGACTGTTCATTCTACATATCTGCTACTTTATATATATGTGTGTGTGTGTGTGTGTGTGTGTGTGTGTGTGTGTATTTTTTTTTTTTTTTGAGACCGAGTCTCACTCTGTTGCAGGCTAGAGTGCTACATTATATTTTTTGACCTATATCTCCCCATTTCCTTCCTCCCCTACCCAGCCCTGGTAATCACTATTTTATTCTCTATTTCTGTGTATTTACCTTTTATCTTTTTTAGATTTCATATATATGTGAGATCATGCAGTATTTTTCTTTTTGTGTCTGGGTTATTTGACTTAGCACAGTGTATCTCAGGTTCATCTATATTATCAGAAGTGGTAGGATCTTCCTTTTTAAGATTGAATAATACTCCATTGCATATATATACTACAGTTTCTTTGTAAATTCATCCATTGATGGACACTTTGGTTGTTTCCATATCTTGGCTATTGTGAATAATGCTGCAATGAACATGGCAGTGCAGATATTTTTACAAGGTAGTGATTCATTTCCTTTGAGTAGGTACCCAGAAAAAGGATCGCTATGGTCTGACTAGTACTGGTCTGAATAGAAGTGGTGTGAGTGGGCATCCTTGCCTTATACTGGATCTTAGAGGAAAAGCTTTCAGTTTTTCCCCATTAATTATTATGTTAGCTGTCAGTTTTTCATAAATGGCCTTTATTTGGGTTCCAGAACAGTACCGAAATGAGTGCTAAGGCCATAGTAGGTAATCAATAAATAATTTTTTAAAAATTGAGTTAAAGTTTCCTTCCAGTGAAATGTACAGATCATAAATGTACTATCCAAAAAATATTGAACAAATGTATAACCTTATCTTACCAACATCCTGTCATGATAAAGAATATTTTCATTATTCCAGAAAATTCCCTCATGCCCCCTTCCAGTCAATAGGCAACTGCTGTTCTGATTGTTACCACCATAAATTAACTGTACCTGTTCTTAAACTTCATCTACATAGAAAATTTAGTATGCATTCTTTTGTATCTGGCATTTTCAAGCTCAATATGTTTTGGAGATTTATCCATGGTATTGCATGTATCAGTAGTTTGCTCCTTTATAAAAAAAAATTTTTTGTTGAGTAGTATTCCATGTATGACTATTTCACCATTTCTTTACCTATTATCTTGTTGATTAACATTTGTTTGTTTCAAGTTTTTAGCTATTATGAATAAAGCTGCCAAGAACATTATTGTACAAGTCTTTTTGTGAAAATGTGTTTTAACTTTTCTTGGGTAAATACTTAGTAGTGAAATTGCTGGGTCAGAGCATAGGGGTAGCTTTATAAGAATCTACCACGCTAGCAATAAATATTTATTGAGCCCTTTCAAATGTGTCCAGATAATTATTATTTCCATTTGAACTATCCTTTGCCTTTCTCCATCAATTATAGTAAAATTTATTTTTTCAGAATTTTGCTGCCTCCTATACAAAGACTTCCCTGATTTATCACAATATTTATTTAACAATTTATTTTTATTTTTGTAGAGACAGAGTCTCACTATTATTGCCCAGGCTGGTCTCAAACTCATGGCCTCAGGTGATCCTCCCACCTTGGCCTCCCAAAGTGCTGGGATTACAGGCATGAGCCACCGTGCCTGGCCTCAACCATTTTAATGTTTAACAATATTTATTGTGTATGTACTAGGTTTCTTGTATTTTACTTTTTTATGAGGTCATAGAGGGGAAAATCAATACTTGTCCCCAGGAAGCTCACAGTTTAGTGGAGAAGAGAGGCAGCTAGTCACGGGGGATAGTAGGGTGTACATAGGATGCTAAGGGGCTGCAAAGAGGAAATCCTTAGCTCGGTCTGAGAGGTCTTCCGAGGACTGGACATCCCAGCTGAAGCTAGCAGTAAGGGTGAAAAACAGAAGAGGACATTCTAGTCAAAGAAGATGGCAGATGAACAGAGAGGTGAAAGACAGCATGCTTCATCTGGGGACAAGTGGGTCCCCATGGGTGAAGCAGGAGTGTGGGTTAGGGGAGGCATCACAGAGACAAAGGGGGCTGGGGACTAGCCAAGACCTGGATCCCAGAAGGCCTTGAGTGCCATATTAAGGCGTCTGGACTTTACCTGGAAGCCAGTGGAGAAGCACTGAATGGCCTTAAGCAGGGGATGGCATTAGCAGAATTAACCGCCTTTCCTATTTTTCCACCGTGATTAGCTTGACTTTTTCACACCATTTGTTTCAATTTGCTTTGGGTTGCTGTGGTTTATACATGTGCCTCTCCTCCATCCAGCCTGCAAGGTAAGTCTTGTGTCTTACTGATCTCCGAGATCTCAAAGTGCCTGTCAGCAGGCGTGTATACAGCAGGCACATGTGTTTGTGGGTCTCTGGTACATAGGATTGAACCATGAATTCATAGAGACTATTATCACCCCTGGGGCTGCTAGGCTGAAATTGAAAAAGGATGTTAGTTTTCATTGGGGCATAAATCCCATTGAAATGAATCTGAGGGGAAAGTTCTGAAATCAAAGGAGGGAAAATTCACACAAAACTAAGAACCCTAAGTTGTTCTTGTCCTAATCTTATCTACCTCCCACCCAGAATCCCATGAGGTATAGCTTGGACTGTTCTGCAGTGAAACCTGGTTGCTTTTCTGAAGCTTTCCAGAACTTCCATCTAGTGAACAGATGGCATTGTTTTCATATAAAGAGCAAAAGAATTTCATGTATTCAAACAATGAAAACTTAAGAAAACACAGAGTGTGGGTAGTCATTATAATGGGAGAAAGAACATGATATGTCAACAGAGAGCCAGGCTCTGTAAAAAGCAAGAATCCAATTGGCTCCTTGGCCAGTACTCTGGACTCTGCAGATAGAGGGTGTGTGCACCGACGTGGCACTCCAACAGGTGCCAGCCCTGGCTGGGGCTTCATTTACAAGCACACCTGAATATAGAAAGTCCCTATTATGGGCTTGGCCCTGAGAATACAGGGATGAAAAGTTTAGTCCCTGCCTTGAGGGGCTTGCAGAGTGGTGGTGGAGACAGATTCATAGAAGAAAAGACAGGAAATTGGAACAAAGAGCCTCTAACCCAGCCTGGAGGGATGGGGAGGCTCCTGGGAAGGTGATGGCTGAGCTGAGGGTTAGGAAGTAACTGGGAGCTGGCCAGGAGAGGGGTGGCAATGAGATAAAGTAAAAACAAGAAAGGGCATTCCTGGGACAGGGTGAGAGCATGAGCACAGAGACCCAGGAGTGAGGTGAGTGGAGGGAGATCGCACAGGCAGTCCAGCATGGCTGGATAGGGCAGGAAGTAGCAAAAGATGAGGCCAGAGATGCAAGCTAGGGGTTAGACAATATCTGAATATAGAGAAATATCTGAGTACAACATTACACAACTTCATGCATATCACTTGCAAAACAAAGTGTATCCTTTCACTAAACCTGTTCATAAGATTGACAGTGTGGGTAACCGAACCACACTGCCAAGATCAACAGTTTGCATACAGGAAGAATTACTCATTTATTCATTCAGTCTAAACACACATATAGAGCATGTGCTAAGTGCCGGACACTGGAAGCCCCGTGATGAGTTCTATATTCCTAACAAAATGACTAGCACTTAGCACTCTGGCCAAGGTGAGCCCTCCATAGATAATTACCAAATGAATCAGTGACTGATCAATCCGGGCTCCTGTCCAAGAAGCTTACAGTCTAGTGGGAGAATCAGACAGGTAAGCAGATTATTATATATCAAATGATTACCGTTAGGATGGGACAGGGAATTCAGCCTAAAAATGTCTCCAAGAGCCAGGTAAGTAGAATAACTGAATGAAGAGCTCTCCAGATGTAAGACAATAGGGAATAGTGGGGACTATACACGTGGAGAGTGCATGCCCATTCTGAAGGGGAACAGTTGCTATTCGACTCCAGGCCGATAGGATCAAAAGAAGCTGGGAATTTGTGTTCTTAATCCAGTGAAACGTTACTAAGTTGGTTGTACCCGCCTGTCCCGGATTCCAGCATAATCAGCCTGGTACCTCCATGGAGGAGATGGTGAATGGTGGCATTGGTGAGTGAGAGAGAGGCCTCAGAAGCTTCCTTTCTGGATGGGCAAGGCGTGGGGCTCAGTGACCTCCATGATAAGAGGGGGATACCACAACCTTCACAGCCAAGTGGTCAAACAATGTCAGGTGCTGCCAGCAACCCATCGGGCTCCCGTGCACCTGGTGAGGGCCTGACTTTAGGTCGATCTCTGGCCTCCTTAGCTCTGGGCCAGGCTCCGGGGCAGCTCCCACCCCAGACCGCCTCGGGACCTGTGTGGCCCTCTTGCTAATTCCCTGGCCATGGGGATCTGTTTGGGGCTGTTTGTTCTGCAGAAGGAAACAGAAGGCTGCAGTGTGTCGGAATCCTGCCCCCTCCTGCACCGCTGCCTCCCCCCCCAACAGGAAAGCTGCTGAGCAAACAGAGAAATCAAAGATGATTATACGCTGCTGGAAACCCGCGTGCTTCCGCCCGGCTGCGTCTCCCTGCCAAACTGTTACGCAAGCCACAGCCCCACTCCGGCCTGGAACCAAACAGAGATGCCGCTGAAGGCACTTCTCTGACCGGCTCATCACCTGCAGGCTTTCCCACACCCAGTCTTCCCCGGAGTAGACCTGTCCCAGGTGGGGCCATGTGCACTCTCCATGGCTGACAAGTTCCCTTTCCATTTGTTTGCGGATTTCCCTCTGTCCATGCCCACCCAGCACAAAGGTATGGGTGGGTCAGAACCAGGAGTTTGCTTTGGTCGGATTCCAAGTGACTAAGACATCTTGTACTAGAAAACACCATTTGATAATCTGGGGCAGCTGGGTGTTTTTCACTCTCCTAAGTGAATAATTCACTTTGGTTGTTCAGATACCAGAGCTGAGCAAGTAGCTGCTGGAGCCCGAAATGACCTCCTGGCCAGAAAGGGCCTGACCACACTGCTCTGATGACCAATACTTATTTCTATTTATGGATTCCGGGCATGTCCCTCGGCCCCAAACCACCTAAATGGACTTACGAGAGCTTTTCCTTTGATGTGTCAGTGACTTGGGTGAATGAGCTGAATTCTCAGGGTTTTTTTCTTTCTGCATCACAGGGCTAGGAATACTCAATGGCTCCTACAGCAAGTGCACTAGAGGCTTTAAATGCTAATATCAGCTTTTTGGCTCGGCTTCAATTACATCTGAAATAAGGTTTCAGGCAATTTAGTGTTGATGATGTTCAGGAGCTTATATATTCATATCTATTCAACACTGGGCTTTCATTACTCTTCCTTTTGCAGCCTTAACTAATCATACACTGGTGTGAAGGGCTCAGATCTCAAGCAGAAGAAGCCTGAACTTTGGAATCAGATAAAACCTGTATTGGAGCAATAGCTTGGTTTTTCAGAGCCTATGTGACCTTGTGCTGTCACCTAACCCTTGCTAAGTCCCTGGAACCTCCTGCTTTCCCTTAATTTTCCTACATCATTTCAGAAAAGCACAAGGCTCCCAAGGGAGCTGTATCTAGCTTTGGAGAATGCCCGGCCATCTCCATCTCTCACTTGTTCTATCAGGGAAAGGCTGAGTGGGAAACCCTTTGCTGTTTGGTGAGATCACCGCAGGAGTGAGCAGTTGGACTGGAATCTTGGGGCTCAGTCCCCTCTCTGGACCTCATCTCTTCTCCTATTAATGCTGGAGGGGGCCCCTCACAAGCCCAGATGCCTGGGTTGCTGTTCAACTCTCTCTCACTCCTGATCACCAAAGGTGTCAGATCTAGTAATGGAGGCAGATAACTCCTCCTGGGAAAATGGGCAGCACGTTCATATTCCTCACACAGACATTTTGAAAAAACTCAAACCAAACAAGGAATTGCCTTTTCTAGATCCCAGTCTGTAGAAAGACTAGTCAATAGGTTTCTGAATCCAGATAAGAGAAGGAATTTATAGGAGTACCCCGTAAGCACATGGCAGGGAGACAGAAAAAACACTAAATATCTTGAGAACAATTTTTGCCAAGTATTGCATTGTAATCATGCTATGAGAGTCATAAGCCAACTTCCCATTGTCTGAATCTAAATAGGGGTGTTGATGATGTTCAGTTTACATATTTGTACCTGTTCAACCCCCAGATCCTAACTCCTCCTTCAAGGAAGCTCTGCTTCCCACCATGCTTCAAGACCTTTGGCTGGGAATTGAAACGTGAGTCTGAATTAGGTAAAGCTTGGGTTCTTTCATCCTGCTCAACTCTTCCTGGTCCAGAGGGATAAATATCCTTGCTCCTGAAATCTACGGGCCTCTGGAGTCCTCATCCAGCCCTTCCTGGCTCTCTGGATAATCATTAAATTCCTGTTGGCCAGTCTTTCTACATTTTTGTCAAAAAAAAAAAAAAAATGACACTGATGTGATTGGGACAGGACTCTGAGAATACAGCCTTTCTGAGTACCTTGCTCCCGGGCCTGCTTAGGGCTGCTGGCCTCCTTCCTGGCAATGCAGCCTCAGACAAGGAGCCTCCCTCCTTGGACCCTCAGATCTCCACCTGGGGAAGGGGGATGAGAGTAAGATGAAGGTGAATAATCTTGACTACAGGAAGTGGTTTCTTCATACAATATGTTCTTCTTAACCTGTGTGGTGGTAGGAAGCTGGGACGGGCATATAACAGGGAAAGGCAGCCCAGTTAAAGCATGGAGGCTGCATCAACCATGCTGTCCTTCCACCAGCGCACAACCAGAACTGGAGGGTTAGCACCAGAGCACATGTTCATATGCCTGAGAATGAGCAGAGGGAGAAGACTGGCCAGGCTCAGCCTGAGTTCATGAGCGCAGCCCCTCAGAAGCCTTTTCCTTAACCCCAGGCATTGTGACCATGATACCATGACTCAACAACTCGAGATGGACAGAGGAACCTGAGTCAGGAACATATGGTTCCAATGGCTACAATCCCCAAAGATACAGATAACAAAGTTAAAAAGCATGTGACACATTTTTGTCAATCATGCTTTGTCTATAAAATTAAAAAATAATCAGGAATCATTGATATATCTTAAGATTTAGGTCACAAACATTCCAGTCTACAATTTTGGAACTTCTGCACTAAACTTTAATCATTAATAATTACTGTTCAGTTTAATCTAGTATGTATAGTAAATCAGTTTCTGGAATTTTCTAAGAATAAATTCTGGAATATGTATATGGCTTTGAAGAACAAGTTTTTTAAAAAAAAAACTTTGTTTTTTACAAAAGCTTTAGATTTACAGAAAAATTGAGAAGATAGTACAGAGTTTCCATGTGCCTCTCACTCAGTTTGCCCTCTGGATAACATCTTGTGCGAGTATGGAACATTTGTTATAATTAATGAATCGATATTGATACATTATTATTAACTAAAGCTCATACTGTAGAGAATGGGGATTTTACAGAAAATTGGCATTAAAATTCCTCAGAGGTAGCTTAACTCAGGCTTTCACATGGCAGAGAGAAGGCCTTTGCCAACTGCTGATCTCCCCTGACACCTTCTGGAATATTCACTGGCTGTTCACTGCTTTCCTGGGTTCTTTCTGCAAGAGAAAAAAATGTTTTCTAAAAACTTGGTTGTCCATTGTGAAGTGACCCCCATACCTCTTTAAGTATTCTTGAAAACATTTTATCATAGTAGGGAAATAGATGAGCTAAGAATAGAGATTTTGGAATCAAATAGATTGGATCCCAGTTCTATCATTAATGAACTATTATTTTATCCAGCCTCATCTTTCTCATCTGTAAAATAGAGATAATCTAGTAATAATATGCATATAAATAATATGATTTGCTGTCAGTATTGAGTAACAATGTTTTGAAAGCACTCAGCACTGTGCCAGGCATATAATAACAATTCAATGCTGGCAGCTACCATTAAGTTTAAAAGGTGAGGCTTTCTTGAGAAGTAACTGTGGTCAACAAATTAGTCAATGAGTAATCTAAATCAATTTGGTGAAAAATAGCTTTTTCAACAAAGATCAGCTTCCAAGGTCGGTTGAGAGAAGAGACATCGTAAAAGCATAAACTTAATTGCCTGAAGAATTCTCTTGAAATTGGAAAGAACAAGGCAATTATGGGGACCACTGATGTGAAAAGATGTGAGGGAGTACCCACGGGCTTTTCCTACTTTATACCATTCTGCTTGAAGGACTAAACTATCAGTAAATGTTTGGAGCAGCAGCGATCTCTGTCGAAGGCGTTTCTAAGGGAGCAATGATGTTGCAGGCCAATCAGGAGCCACGTGGAGCTCCGGCTCCTGCCTTCCTATTCCCCATCTCCACCTCACCACGTCTTCCAGTGCTCCAGCGCTGTGGACCTGCTGCAAGGTATCACACACGCAGGCTTTGCAGGCCTGCCGAGCCCTTGCATGCTCTACTCCTGCCTGGGTGCACCGCCACACCGTCACCTAGCTAAGACAGTCATCAGGACTCAGCTCAGGTGTCGTGTCCCTGGAAAGCCTTCCCCAACCACTGCCATTCCGGTGGGCACATGCTCCCGTAGGCTTCCAGCTCCAGCCTCAGGCATTTCACCCACTTCACCACGTCCTGCCTCACTCTGCTGTGAATACCATAGGTCCTCAAGTCAAGCACGGCACCCACCCAGGATGTGACAAGTGCTCAAAAAGTATCAGCTGGTGCCTATTCTCTGATCATCTACAAGCCCAAAGGGTTTTGATTCTTCTCTCAAACCCTGAAGTGGAAGCCGTTAGGGGAGGCACACAGATTTGGCAAAAGGTGCATATTTGCACCTGAAGCATAAAGGAGAAAACTTTAAAGGTTTCTCTTTAAAGAATATAATTAAAGCCAGTGTAGGATGAGACAATAATAGATAAATTATTTGGGGCAGTGGTTTCCAGGTCCCAGTGCATGAAACTATGTTGGTCTGTTGTGAGGTTTTCCCAGGTAATGAGGATTTTTCTAAAAAAACTCCCACCTGTCCCGTGAGGGTACTCAGTGCTGGCGGCAGGATCTCCCAGCTAAGAATGGCCTCAGAGAGGGGGTGCCCTGCAGCCTGCGTCCTTTAACTCTCCCAGGACAGACCCTGCCCACCTTCCTAAAACTCGTGACCATAATGATTAGTACAGCTGAGGAAACAAAAGTAACATAATGTCTTCATGATCACACAGCTACCAAGTATTGAAATTAGGATCCAGGCCCACCTGTCTGATTCCAAGGCATTTAACCACTGTATTCCTCAGCAGCTGGCACCTACTCACATTGTAGGCTTGTTCCCAGAAGGATAGAGTCTCCCCGGATGAGGCTGAGCTGGCAAACCCAGGTCTGTGTTCCATGTGCATGTATCCCCGACTGCATCATCAGTGTCCTTTCATCACTCAGGAAGCATCGTATGCTACCTTGTTCTTCTTGATCTGTGAATCCTGCTGGTACCAGGTAGGAAGGCAGGATGCCAGGGTGGATAAAGAGGGATCTTTATACTTTATAATATTATAACTCACCCCACAGCAGGATGTACTCTGCACCTGAGGGTTACAGTAGACGTCCCAGAGGTAAGATTAGCACCATGGGCCAAATAGCTGCCCAATGGACACCAAAAGTCTCTTCAAATGGACAGGTTGGATAAGGGCTTCGGATCTCTTTAAATAGATAAGTAGGTCTTTGCTGGGGTTTGCGAATTATTTTTAATAAAAAAGATTATTTGACAAAATTTTGGTATTTTCTTGGCATGAAATTTAGTCTTATGTAAAACCCATTATCCCAAGTGAAGTATCTCAGGGATGGAAAACCAAATACCACATGTTCTCGCTTATAAGTGGGAGCTAAATGAGGAACATATATGGTCATAAAGTTGTATAATGGACGGTGAAAACTAAGAAGGGGGACGGGAAGGAGATGAGGGATAAAAATCTACCTGTTGGGTATAATGTACACTATTCTGATGTACATTGGAAGCCCTGACTTTGGCATCACACAATTCATCCATGGAACAAAAATCACTTGTATTGAAATAAAAAAATAAATACATAAATAAAACAGAACACCCACTATAGGACACGCATAAGTGGTTGAAGTTTTGGCATTTTATGGTTTATTGGTCAAGCTGTACTGTCTGCATCTGCAGTATAGATTCCCATGCTAGGAGCCCCCACACCCAGCAGCTCAGTGTCTCTGGGTGTGACTCCACATGGCCCTGAGCAGTGGCCCATCCTGTCCTTGGGCTGAAGAGCCCCTGGGAGCAGATGAGCCAGCCAGCCATGCTGAGGAAGGTGCCCTTGACTGACAACATTCTTGCCCTTCAAAGTGGTGAGCCAGCTCAGCAGTCAAATATGAGCTGATTCACAAATGAAAACCCATTGAGCAGTGGCGAAAACAGGTAGAAGCAGAGGGCAGACCCACACGTATTCTCTGGCTTCTGCCATTTTAGACCCAGAGCGAGTGTAGCCTTGCCGATCCCTCCCTGGGAGGTCACTCTGTGGTTTTGGCACAAGACAACAATCTGGGGGAGAGAGCAGAGTCTGTGGGTATGGTTGCCTTTTCTCCTCTAAGCCAACTAGTGCCTTGTTTTTCTGCGAGCCTGCCACTGTGGGAAAATTGCTAGAGTGTAAAGTTTCCCTCTTTGTCCCCAGCGCACTTCATTTACCAGCGAGCCAAGCTGGGAACAGAGCCGCCTCTCACACGGCTCATGAATGACTCCATTTTCTCAGGGCAGCCTCTGCCTGCCCATTGTCCAACTGTCGTGGCCTCTTGTCTAGGTGTTCCCCGCAGTCCGGGCTGTTATGTAACGCCTGGGCAGGGGACACTGCGTGAGGGCAAGAGAGACCAGAGAGAGGAAAAACCCAGAGGGTAACTAAGCCCAAATGTCTTCCTGGAGGAGGAAATAATGCTAGCCACTTGTCAGCTCTGTTCCTCTGGCTTGTTCACTGGAGTGATAAACTTTGGTTGCTGGCATACAAGGCCCCATGGCTGGCTCAAGTGAGTGCTTCTGTTTATATCCATAAGACAGGACATACTGTACCCTCGCCCGGTGCAGCTGCCACCTAGGGCCTCCCACAAGGCTCTGACAGGAAATCTTCCCCCTCTCATATGGCCTAGGAGGAAGGGACAGTCCCCCTTCCCAGGCTCCACTTTCGATTCCTCCTCTTCCTACTACATCACCGACCCAGTGAGCCTCTCAATCCTGCTTGGAGAAGTACACTCCTTCCCTGGGCTTGTGTGGCAACTCCCAGGTTACCTTGACTCTTCATCCGGTTCAGGGTCAAGAGGTGGCTGTCACTTGGCATCCACGAATGGGGCCCTTATCCCCACACTTGTATCGCCTGGATGCCACGTTCTGGGCTTAAGTGTTTTCCATTGTCCCTTTTGCCCACGCTACTAATATTAGGGTGCAATGAAGAGAGGAGCTTATTGTTCTTTCTCTGCCGGCATCTCCCCCAGGCTTGTTCTGCAGAACACTCACCCTGGTGCCACAAGAAAAGACTTTACAACAAGTAAAAGAGGGCTCCATGGCCAGATACTTGAGAAGAACGCTATATACTCTATGCCACTCTTAGAAAGTCACAATGCATGCTAGCATACTAAAACCCTACAATGTCTGCAGTAAAGAAAGCTATACCACTTTGGTGGAACATTTCCCAAACTTTCTTGACTGTTAGTCTACAAATTCCATGAAAACAGAGACTATACCTGTATTATTCATGACTGAATTTGTAGTACATATCTCTATTGTGGGTGTTCCATAAATGTGTTAAATTAAGTTGCAGTGAATTACAAGTTCACTTGTAATTACTTGTTCTTTTCAAGTCATTATCTATTAACCACGCAGAACTAACGTCCCATAGAACACACTTTGGTGAATGCTGGTCCACACCATTCGCTAATCCTGTCAATTACAATGAGAAGAGGAGAACATGAGTACAGGTGGACCCACCTGCATGTCCCAGATTCTGATCCTGCTTCCTGACCCAAGGGTTCCCAGCCTCCCCTTTCCAGGGCAGGAGCACAGGGAATGCCTGTGCCCACATGCAGGAATAGCAAAGATATTCAACGAAACATGCAGAAGAAAATTCTGATTAGCATGCTTGAGAGTACAGTATAAGGAATCTGTTACATTGTCAATGAATAAAATACCTCAAAACCTTCTGAGAAGGCTTGTTTAGTCCTTGCTCTGTTGAGAAGAATGAACACACACAGGCACACACACACACAAACATCCCTAAGGCACTGAGGTAAATGAACAAATAGTGGTCTGTCATTTTAGATTGTTCTTTATATCACATCCTACAACAAATGTGTGAGATCTAGTGACAAATTCTAGATTGAGAAATCTCTATTCAGATCCTTTGCCCAGTTTTTCATCAGATTATTTGATTTTTTCCTGTAGAGTTGTTGGAGCTCCTTATATATTCTAGTCATGAGGGAGTCATATTTGGCCATCTTGCTCTAGTCATATTTGGCCATCTTGCTCTGCCCCTTAATTCAGCTTTTCAAACTGTTATTAAGGACCTGTTAAATGCCACCATTAAGCTGGTGAGGATGGTTGCTGGTAAATCCTCCCATTTCAAGTTGAGATGCTGAAGAAATAAGGATAAACTTGAACTACATAAGGTCTCCCAGCCACTACATTTTAGAATAATCCCGTCTACCTGGCAGAAGCAAATGTAAATCCTCTCTAAATGAAGAATACATTTGTATAAGAAATACTGCACACGCAATTACTAGCACATAATTTAAAATAGCTGCATGAAACAGGAAAATATGAATAACAAAACAACAGGAAAAAAGGACAGTAGAAACAGAACCGTGGTCTAATTATCTAAATAACCAAAACATTTGCTAAAATAAACATTGTATCAGTCATGTTTCTAGCCAGAAACAGATGGCACCATCAAATTATGATAATATGGGGGAGAATCTAATAAAAGAATGCTTTACAAAGTATGGGTAGTGATAGGGAGAGAGATGGTCTAATACTCTGGATCTATTAACAAGGAAGAGCCTTTACTATCTCTAGGTTTGAAGAATTATGGGGAGGAAAGAGCTATCAGAACCCAGAGATGGAAAATGTATGGTCAGGAAATGTGGCCAGCCCACAATGACCCTACCCCAAGGAAGAAACCAGGTAAATCAATACCAAATATCACTCTCTTCCTTCCCTCAGGTTCTACTGGTAATTCCCATTAGCCAAACACAGCTAGAAGCCAGAGGATAAGAAAGTCCATTGATATAGTCCATGCAGAGTAGGTTTCTGGGGAGAAAGCAGGGTGGAGAAGGGTGAACATATATCTGGAGAGGCAAATAGAAGATATATAAGATATGCTGGGGTTTTTTTTTTCAAGAAAATAAAAGAAATGATTGAGGATCTAGATTGCAAACTATAAATTGTATAAAACAAACTAAAAGAAATTCTAAAATTAGAAAATACAATAATAAAAATTAAGAACTCAATGAATAACTTTAGCAGCTATTGAAACCCAATTGAAGAGAGAATTTGAAAGTGGAAGATAAGTCAAAATACAATATATAGAATGAAGCATGGAGAGAAAAAGAATGGGCAATACAAGAGATGGAGATATAGAAGATACAGTGAGAAGAATGAAAAGGAGGAGAGAACAGAAACAATATCTGAAGAAGTCATGCTAAGAGTTTTTAAACCTGCTGAAAGACAATCAGAGAAAAAGAGACAAATTTCTCTCCTTAGAGCAACAGTAAGAATTATAGCTGACTTCTGAAAAAAGACAATGGAAGCCAGGAGGCAGTGGAATGACATCTTTAAAAGGCTGAAAGAAAATAACTGCTCACTGAAAATGTTATGTCCAGAATTTTAAAAGATCTAACAAGAATAAATGTTAAAAAGAGAATTTTTCATAAAAACTACATGCAAACAAAAACAAGAGAACTGTCACCAGCAGACTCACAATTGAAGGAAACATTTAAAAGTATTCTTCAGACAAAAAGAATAAGATTTTAGATAGAAGCTGGAGATTAAGGAAAGAACAAAGACCAATAGCTATTTTGCTATGTCTTATCTTCTGGCTTCCAGCTGTGTTTGGCTAATGTGTTTTAATCTAAATAAATATCAACCATATGAAACAATAATAACAAAGTATGGGGAGTTTAAAATATATAGAGAATCAAAATTCACAATAACAATAGTTGGGAGAGGGAACCAATGAGATTAACATTTAGAAGAATTAAAAATATGTAATTTCCAAGTTAATAAATGGGAAAAATGAAATAATAAAAGCTCATCAATATAAAAGAAGGCAAAACAAGAAAAGAAAAAGAGAAACATAGAACAGATGATAGATATAAAAAATACTATGTAAAATGGTAGATTTAAATGCAAATATATCACTAATTGTAAATGTGTTCCATTTAAAAAAAAAAAAGATTGTCGGGCAGGATTAAAAGAAAACAAAATTACATAGTCATCTATTCCTATTTATACATATCTATAACATAACAATGCAGAAAGATTGAAAGTAAAAGAATAGAATATGTATACCAGGAAAACAAAAACTAAAAAAGAAATTATTAATGGTTTTGGGGAGAGCTATATCAAAAATAGAATCAGCACCTCATAGAGATATCTGCACTCCCCTGTTCATTGTCACATTATTCGCAATAGCCAAGACATGGAAACAGCCTAAGTGTCCACTGACAGATGAATGGACAAAGACATTGTGATTACACCCCTCATCCCCCACCAGGAAAGTTATTTAGCCTTACAATGGGAGATACTGCCATCTGTGCCATTGTGGGTAAACATAGGACGTTGTGCTCAGTAAAATAATCCAGACACAGAAAAAAAAAAATACAGTGTGATCTCAC
This sequence comes from Lemur catta, assembly GCF_020740605.2. Lineage (NCBI taxonomy): Eukaryota > Metazoa > Chordata > Mammalia > Primates > Lemuridae > Lemur > Lemur catta. The sequence continues at coordinate 18,226,545 of NC_059150.1, read as the reverse complement.
TTGTATGTGGAATCTAAAAAAAAAAGGTTGCGTACATAGAAACAGAGCATATAATGGTGGTTACCAGGAGTGAGGAAGGCGGGGAAATGGGAAGAAGTAGATCAAAGGGTACAGACTTGTAGTTATGGAACACAAGGAAGTCTAGAGATTTAATGTGCAGCCTGAAGACTATAGTTAATAATATTAATATTGTATACTGAAAATTTGCTAAGAGAGTAGATTACAGGTGCTCTTACCACACACACACACACACACACACACATAAAAGGTAACTATGGAAGGTGACAGATAGATTAATTTGCTTAATAGAAGTAATCATTTCACTGTATGTATGTATATCAAGAAAACATGGTGTACACCTTACATACATACAATGAAAAAGGCACTATTGGAGATCAAAAGAGACTCATTTCATTATGATAAAATTGAATTTGTTAGGATAAATATAATAATTCCAATTTTCTATGCATTGCTAACATAGCCTCAAAATATAAAAAAGAAAACAGAGAAAAACAAATTCACTATCACAACTGGTAGACTTTTAACATACTTCTCACAGTAAATGGTTTAGCAAGCAGACAAAAATCATTAACCATATAGATTTGAACAATGCAATCGATACACTTGACCTAAAGGACACTTATAAGACATGCACTCTGTGATTGCAGGCTATAATTTTTTTCCCAAGCACACAAGGAAAATCACAGAAGTTTATCACATGCTGGCACATTAAGTAAGTCTCAATAAACTGCAAAATACTGTCGTTTTCCTCTGGGGAAAAAATGACAAAGAGATAACCAGAAAATCCACATATGCTTGAAAATTCAAAGAAGAAATCATCATGGAAATTAGAATCAAAAGTGTAAAGATATCATTTCTCCCAAATTGACTTATAAATTCAATGCAATCTCTAAAAAAAAGAAAACAGCAACCCTTGTTTTCTTTTGTGGAAGTTGTTAAGCTGATTCTAAAATTTTTATGGGAATGCAAAGGACTAAAAACAACCAGGACACTCTTAAATAAGAAGAACAAAGTGGGAGGACTTGCTTTACTAGAAATTAAGACTAATTATAAAGCTACAGTAATTAAGATTGTGGAATTGGAGCAAGGATAGACAAACAGACCAATGAAGCAGAAGAAAAGGCCGGTATGTGGACACCCCATTTATTTTGAAGGTAACACTGCAGAGTCATGGTGGAAGGATGGTCTTTTTAATAAATGTACTGAGACATTTTGGATATTCATATTGAATAAAAATAAAGAAATTTAACCTCTACTTCACATCATCATAAAAATCAATTTCTGGTATAAGTTAGACCTAAATGTGAAACACAAAACAATAAACATTCTCAAAGGCAATTATAGGAGAACACCATTATGATCTTGGGACAAAGGAAGGACTTCTTCACGAGAACACAAAGGAGAGTAATCACAATGGAAAAATTGATAAATTGGACCACATTAAAATTAATAACTTCTGTTTACCAAAAGACACTGTTAAGAAGGTGAAAAAAAACAAGCTACAGAGAGTAAGATATTTGCAACATATGTAACAGACAACTTGTTTGTGTCCAAATTACATAATACATTACTTCCAATCAGTAAGAAAAAAACAACTCAATAGAAAATTGGGACAGTTATATCACAGAATATTCAAATGACAAATAAACATTGAGATACCACTACATGCCCACCAGGATGGCTAAAATTAAAAAGACCGAGAATACTAAATATTGATAAAGATGTGGAGAAACAGAAACCTATACATTGCTGATGGAAGTACAACTACTTAGGAACATTGCTTGGCATTCATTATCTACTAACATATCTCATGACCCAGGAATTCCATTTCTAGGTACAGAACCACAGAAAGATGAGTACATGGGCACAAAAAGACTTGTACAAGAATATTCATCATAGCATTCTTTATAAGAACCCCAAGCTGGAAACAATCAAAAAGTCCATTGACAATAGAATGGATAAATAAATCGAGTTCTATTTATACAATGAAGTACCCTGAAGAAATGAATGTGAAAAACTACATCCACAAATAATAACATGAATAAAACTTGTAAATTCATATGGAGCAAAAGAAGCCAGATACAAAAAGAACACACATTGTATGATTCCATCCATATAAAGTTAAAAAACAAAAGATGAAGCTATAGTGTTTAGGGATTAGTGCATACATGGTAAAACTATGAAGAAAAGGAAACAGATGATTTCCATAAAAGTCAGGATAGTTTTTCCTTTGAAGGGGCAGGAGGAGGTAATAATTGAAAGGGAGCGTAAGTTAGTGCCACTTCTCGGGTTCTGGCAAGGTCTACCTGATTCCTCATGGGTGTTTGCTAGTGACAAATCATTGAGCTTAACATTTTTACTTCGTGCACTCTTTGTTAGGTGAGTTACAGTTCACAAGAAAAAGGGTTTTATGCACACACACACACACACACACACACACACACACACACACACACACACTTAATACTATATGTGTTAAGGACCTAGCCTCATGCCTGGCACATAATAGATCCTCAAAGAACGTGGAGTCAGTCCTCTTCCCCCATTCCTTCTTTCCTTCCAGCAAAGAGAAAAGAAAAATGTGAATTTTCATAAACATCTCACTTTCCAAATACAGGCACAATCTTTCTCGCTCTCTTGCAGCCATCTCGTTGCCGTGGCAACAGCACTCAAAGGTGAAGCCTGTGAAGAGAAGGAGGGATGTGGGCACCCTAAACCTGATTACATCCTTGCATGAGGAAATCCTTGCTAATAACTGAATTGCTGAAGCCCAAAGCCTAAAGTGCCCATTCACGGATAATATGTTTGTTTGCTTTATATTTTATTTTCCCTTCCTCAAAAACAAAGCAAAACCTTTGTTTAAAGGCTTACCTTTGCTGCAGGTTGCAGTTAATCCTATAATCACTGGGTGAATGTTTATCGAGCCAGACATTCTTTGTGCGTCAGAGAAACAAGAGGCCAGCACTGGAGGCATTGTCTTGCAAGGATCGCCATGCCGCTGGGCAGTGTGGGGTTGGGTCAGCTTGGGTGGTGGCACAGCAGGCTGTGGGCCGCAGGGAGTCCCCAGTCAGGCATGTTCCAGCCTGCGCCCACAGGGCAGGATGTGTGTGCCCACTCTCACGTCTCAGCGCCTTACCTACAGCCTCTTGACACGTTTGGAACTAGGGAAAAGGCTAATGATACTTGGGGAAAATACTTCACCTCTATCAGACAAGAAATCAAAGACATCTGAAAATCGAGGATGTGCCAAAGACCACTTACCATTATCTCTCTCAAGGCTCCTGCCCACCCCCCATCAACACACACACACACACACACACACACACACACACAACCAGTTCACCTGAAAACTATCAATCTCAGGAAGAGATGAAAGAATGAGATTTCTGGGCCTGAAAATGAGCAACAAGTCCAAAAGGCCAAAAACTGAAATTGCAAAGGACCTTGGGGGCTTATTTTCAGCTGATGTTGAAATTCTTTCCTGTGACCTCAAAGGAAATTCTGCCTTCAGCAGAGCTTTGCTCTGCAAGGGGGATCAGACTGGAATTCCTTATGGACTGGGAAGGAGGCGGGAGAGAGGGGAAAGGATTCGGGAGAGGACATCTGCATCCCCTGTTCTTGGACCTGTGGAATTAGGCGAGAGGCACCTGCTGGTTTGGTAGACGCTGGACTCTCTGAAGACTGGGTTCGTATTATTAATAATTAATTCAGTACATAGTTATTGAGAACATACAGCATACCTGTGCTGTGCAGGTATAGGAGTCAGACTTGAAAGCCAGACTGTGTCCCTCACTCCATGGAGCCTACGGACAGGAGAGCAGTGGGGCACCCGGCAGGCTCCATCTGGGCCAGAGAATGTGCAGGCCAGGATGACATCCAATTCCTCCATTTCTATCGCAGAAGTCTGGCAGAGGGGAGCAAAGTGTGGAAAAAGAAGAGAAGGAGCCCAGTATCCACAAGGACCACACGCATACGTGGTAAAGATGGACAAGGCAAAAAAGGAACCCAGGAATACATTTGGGGATATTGGTCATCTACATAAATATAGAGAATGTGTCAAGAACCTGGAAGATTAGCTAAAGGCCAGAACAGAGCCATCTTGCAAAATGGCAGAAACAATCAAAGTAACGTCACAGACCCTTGCCTACCTTTTTCCAGGGAGTCTAGAACTAAAAGGAAGAGAAAATAAAACTCTCCTGACAGACAGATGCCAGGCTGACTACCCAGAGGACGGCTAAGAAAGACACACATGGCTAGTCTGCCCGAGGGTAGAGAGCTGAATGTATGACGTCCACATCTATCTAAAGCAGGTAAGAGATCCACCCAGGTCACCTGTTTACTGTGACCTGCTGGGCTGGTCACAGTATGATTTCCACAAGGCACCAGTGTGGAGGCAGTAGAGAGGTCTATGAGGACAGCACTTTCTAGCCTCGATTCCGCCGTGGATCCCTCTGCAGGACCCTTGGCGAGCTTCTTTCCTCCACAATTTCCTCATTTGCAAAGCAGCAAAAACGCTAATTATAGTGATTCCGATCCCATCACCCTCATGCTCACTGCCAAAATTAAACAGTGTGACACTAACGTGTCCTCTGTAATCCTTCTCTATGACACTATCTTCAACACTTCACCAATGTTTTCCAGCCAAATTAGAGCAGGGAGAATTGGACTTTAGCATCTAGAGGGAGAGAGACGTGGCCACCTCCTTCCAGGAAGCAGAGTCATGGGCCCCTGCATAGGTTCTCACAGATGGCTCAAGGGCACCTTGGGTGGTACTTGGATTGCTGAGCAAAGCAGAGCTTTTCCAAGCCCTCACTCCTGGCAGGACTGCAATCCACACATCTACCCTGGTCACAGACTGCCACACGGGGCGATTTTACCCTTCCAACAACTCTTTCTCCACTACTGCATTTAGGATCACTGAAAACAGGGACTTGTCATTGTTCCTCTCTTTCTCCCTGGAATTAATGCCGAGTGTTCATTAAGTTCTTGCCCATAGAATAAATTCAGCAGACCTCCATCAAATGTTTCTTGGATGGCTCTTGTATGACAGGCACTGTGCTAAAATAAGCAGATGTTGTATGTAAAGGTCCAAGGCAGTCTCCAGGTAGGTGCTTACTAACATGACATTGCTGTTGTCCACTGCTTTTCCAAAACAGCCCATCAGATTGGTAGCTATCCCTAGAATGGCTGCATCCTGGAAGTGACAGGGGACGGCAGGATTCTCGGCCTTCACACAGGCCAGCTCCAGCCCAGCGTCCACTCTGGATCGGGCCAGTCCTTGACCTGCTGCGGAGCCTGACAGGCCAGAAGCAAGTTACTGCTCTAAGTTGTATAGACCAACACGGACGCCGAGGTCTCTCAAAGACAAAGCTTAAGGGTTTCGCTAGTTTACTGTGAGCTGAATCACTTTATGAAATTCTGGTAGTGGGATTGAAGAAAGGAGGTGCAGTGGGAGGGACAGGGTGTTAGAAAAACGGGAAGGGGGGGCAGGCAAGGGGGCCATTTCAGAGGGACATCGAAACTTCTGGCAAGTGTCTTCTTGGATGGTTGTAAAGGTCAGAGCAGCACCTACAAACTTTGTCCCTTTGATAAGGAGAATGGAAGAGAAAACCTGAGCGCTGTTATCTTATCACGTCTGCTCTTAGGAAAGAAACCTAGAAATGCTCCCTGATGGCCAGCCTGGGTCTTGCCCCACAGTGTTCAGACCTGTAGATACCTGAGCAGACCCAAGCAGGTTCAGTGCAGACAGCAGCGTCTTCGGCACATACTTTCCAGGAAGCCAGGTATGCAGGGACAAAGTATGGTGTCCTCCTAACCTATATCAATGTGCTGAAATCTGAGGCCAGGCCAGCCTCTGGCTACACTGACCCATAGATTTCCTGGAAAGCTGCTGTCCTGCCTGCAGAATGCTGCCAGAGCGGTTGTGTGGAGAGCTCCCCTCCGGCCTCCCACTCCTCTCTTATTCATATCCCAGGGCAAAGTGGCCACGCAGCTGAGGGCCAGAGCGACATTCACTCTTTGCTGTAGGGCCAGAGGGACATTCTGTCTTTGCTGTGACCCTTCTCTGCCCACACTGATGACATCCTGCCAGATCTCTGAGAGAATTCAGAATGAACTGTGACATTGGCACAAGGTTGAATCTTTATATGCCAGATGCAGGGAGACAAAGGTCTTCTGGTATAGTGACCACAGCTCCCTGCATCAGACTGGCTTTGGAGAGAGCCAGGGACAGAGTATGAAGGGTGGCCTCTGCCCCATCCCCTACGGGATGCCACGGCCAAGGATGCCTTCCTCCCATAAGGCATGGGGAGAGATTAGAAAATTCTCCCTTGACCTCCCTGCTGCAGGAAGAGGGTGACCATCTTACTAATCCTCAGCCACAATCCACCTGCAGCAGAGGGGGCCACACTTCTTCCCCACCTTTCCCTGGGGCTACATAGCCTGGAAGCAAGGCTATCAATTAAGTAATACAGAAACTCTATCGAATTTCAGAGTTTAGAGCCACAAAATCTTAGAGTTGGAGAGATTGTGGAGGCCGGCCGTCCCTCTCTACCCTCATAGATGTGAGTGAGCATTGCAACACCAGGCCAAGGGGCCATTTTTTTTTCTTCCTAATAAAAAGCATCATGTTTCCCTTTCTCTGGGCTGTACCTTCTCAGGTGCTGTAGGGATCCCTTATAAGATATGACACTAGACCCAGGTATGTGACCAGCCATGGTCCTGGCCTTGCAAAGATGAGTAAGACAGAATAGCCAGGTGGGCGAGTAATACAATGCCCCGAGTGCCTTATGGTGCCACGTGCCAAGTGCCGCAGGAAGTGCAGGGAAAGGTGTGGTCCGCGGCAGCAGAAGGGATTCTCACAGCGCCTGCTGTCTGAGCTGGGAGCTTGGAATGATGAATGGGATTTACCAGTGAGCAATCAGGAAGGGAAGGCATTTCGGCAGAGGAACTAGCACCGATTCATTTATTCTTTCCTTCTTCTTCCTTCCTTCCTTCCTTCAATCAACATTTACTGAGTACCTGTTTTGTGCCAAGATCTGTCCAAACTAGGAAAATAAGAGTGAAAAGGAGAAGCATTGTCCCTGCTCTCGGGTAGCTTTCGCTAGTTTGGGATATAGGTAAGAAAAGAGGCAAGGGTGACATAATGAGGCAAGACAAGGACAACAGGGAAACATAGTTGCTTTGAGAGCCTGGAGGAAGGCACTGACTCCACGAGTGAAGCCTGGATGAGAACGTGTGCAGGGTAGCTGGAGCACGGAGCCCACTGGGAGCGAAGAGGGAAATGAGGCTGGGAAGAACGGGAGAGGAGTCTCAGGTTTTATTCCTTAGGCGATGGGGAAAGAGCATGAAGACTTTAAGCAAGTGAGTGACGTGATCCTATCTATGTTGGAGGAAAACCTGTCTGGGAGCAGCGTGGGGAACTGGCCGGAGAAGAAAGAGGTGGAGGTGGGAAGACCAGCAGGTTGCAGTGGTTTCCATGGGTCTTGATTTTTCTCCTCCATATGCACCCCAGTATGTCAATTTCCCTCTCTACCTATGATGCCAGAATGGAATGAATATGGTACGTGTGGCTTGACCAGCACAGAGTGCCCTAAGATGATGGATTATTGTAGACACCACCCTTCTCTTACCACTCTTTTGGTAACATATCACAGCTCTCTGCTTCATGCGGAGTTTATTATCAACATAAATTTCCAGGTCACGTTATCATTTACTGTGGTCAAACACTGGTTCCCTGATTTAGATATTCAGTTCATGGTGCCAAAATGCAGGAATTCCCATTCATTCTTGTTAAATTTCATTTGTTAGCTCTGTCCACTCATGTAATCCACCAGAATTATTTGGGGTCCCATGTGTTCCATCAATGTATTCTACCTTGCCTAGGTTTGCAACATCTGCAAACTAGACTAATCATTCCAGTGATGCTCTTACTTGAGTCCTTGAGAAAATTTTTGAACAGGCCAAGGGGAAAGAGGGTTGGAATATGCCATTTATACGTTCAATACAACTGTTTTATAAGACCATATTTTTCCATCATGTTCAAAGATACTAGAAGAATCTTTTTTTTTCAAACACCGTGTAGAAATCTAGGCAGACTGTGGCATCATCTGGGGACACTTTCTAAATCAAGGAATGTGCTTCATCTGGCAAAACCTGTTCTTGGTTAACCAATCTTGAATCCTAGTCATCATCACTTTCTTTTTCAAGGATCTGTTGACAAACCTTTTAACCAACAATTCCAATGGCCATTTCTCAGTCCTCATCTGACTTGACCTCTGAGCAGAAGTTGCGCAGTCCACTCCTCCCTCCTCCCTGAAACTCTGTCTTTACCAGGCCTCCAGGTCACCACCCTCTCCTGATTGTCCTCCAGTCTCACTGGCTGCTCTTTGTTGGTCTCCAGGTGCTGGTTCCTCCTCCTCAACGTCTCCACATTGGAATGCACTGGAACGCAGACCTTGGACTTCCTTGTTTTTATTTAAGTGGCTTTAATCCTTTGTTAATTTCAGTATTGTCATGGATGTACTGCTCCAACCTTGACCTCTTCTCTCATCTCCAGACTCATGAATCCAACTGCCTTCCAGATTTCTCTTCTCAGATATTAAATAGGCATCTCAAACATAACATATCCAGAAATGAGCTCCTCATTCAATTCTTCATGTCCCCTAAACCTGCACCTGTACTCCTGTAGCCGTCCCACGTCAGCTAATGGCTCCACCACTCCAGCTGATTGGGCCAAAATCCTTGACTCCTCTCTTTTTCTTATATTGTCATTCAACCCCATTAGCAAAATTTGTTTGCTTCCACCCAGAATGTGACTGCTTCTCAGACCACGTCTCAGAGCCCCCACTGCTACCAGCCTGGTTTGAGCCATCACCACTGCACAGTTTATGACAACAGCTTCCTTGCAGGCCTCCCCACTTCCACGGCAGCCTCCTTCAGCCTCTGCAACACAGAGGGACCCTGTTAAAGTGTAAATCAGAGCCTGTCACTCCTCTGGTCACTGGCTGCCATCTCTCCCTACCTAACAATCCTGGTCTTTACAAGGGCCTTAAACACCCCGCCCAGTCTGGCTTCCTGCTCTCTCTGACCCCATCTTTCACCCTTCTCTCCCCCAGTTCCACAGCAGACACACTGACCTCCCTGCTGTTCCAGGAACATGCTGCACACACTTCCCCCTTGGACTCTTTGCACTTGCACTTCCTTCTGCAGAGAGCCACGTGTCTTCAGACTTCGCTAAAACACTTTTCTTGTCACAATGACTTTGTGTGACTCCTCTCTTTAAATGTGTAACTCTCTCCCTGTAACATTATGCATCTTTCTGCCCCACATTGTTTTGCTCTGTACCCCCATCAACATATTATATACTTATTAATTTTTAAAAATTATATGTCTCCCTTTCCTCGACCTGCTACACTGAAGAAGGCATGGATCTCTGTGTGTTGTGTTCAGTGCTCTATTTCCATTACCCAGCACACAGGCTAACACACAGCAGGGATGTAATAACATGTTGAATAACCACATAGTCTCAAATTTTGCCTGACACTGATAGCATTGAGAAAATTCACTTCTTGGTATTTTGAAAACTGGAATTTCTTCATTCATCTCTGTTTTCCGGAGTTTTCTCTGATTGACATGTTTTATAGATTACTCACAGAAGATCAGCATGTAATAGTAGCAGCAGCTAACAGTTATTGAGTACTTCACAGGCATCAGGCCCAGTGCTAAGAATAGATAGTATTTTATTTAAACTCTTAAAAAATCCTATGAGGTAGGTATTATTATTTTACCCACTTACCAGGTGGAAAAATTAAGGCACAGATTGATTAGGTAACTTCTCCAGGGTCACACAGCTACAAGTGTCTGAGACGAGATTCAAACTCAGGTAGCCTAGTTCCAGGGCGTGTGCTCCTAATTATTCCTGCATTTACATTTATCTCTTCTTAAAAATTCTTTTAGAACTCTGGAATGTAACCCATTTAGGCCAGAATATTTCAGTTAGTTTGAGGAGTAAGTAAGTTTCAGTCTTGCACAGTCCTCATTCTTTGGGGATTTCAATGTCTTTTATTCAAAGTGTCTGCTCTTTTTGGTCTTAAAATCATTCACTTAGACAAAGAAGTTGGAAGCAAAATAAAAATGAGTAGGACTGTTCTTCCTGTCACTCAGTAACATCCTACCAGCCATCCCTAGGGACACACCTAAGTCTCCTTTGTTCTTCTGCTCAAACAAAGCTTTAAGAAGGCTCCTGTGTTAACATTTTTCAGATATCCTGGTTCAGCATTCCTGATGTTACTCCAGTTCCATACTAGTCTTTTATATTTTTATGTTGATTTTGGTCAATAGCTGCTCTTTCCACCTGTTGTACATGGTGGACTGAGCTCACCTGAAGGTTTCCTGGGTGGCTAAGTCTGCCTATTTATTTACTTATCCATGTTTATTAAGATTGGCTTTTTAGGTCTCTCCACTCTTCTTCCATTTCAGGGGCAGCTGAGATCACACGAATAGAACTTCATTCCAGAATGCCTCTCCTTCCAAATGCCTCTGCATTTGGTTGATTCCACCATAGCCGTGTTCCCTGTCCACAGTGTGGAGCTGGTGCTGGGAGGGGCATTCCAGTGGGGACTACAGTTCCCAGTTCCATGCATGGACTCAACCAGCCTGATGGTTGAGTTCCAGCCTCTAGAATGTAGGCAGAAGCAATATGTACCACTTCCAGGACTAACCCAGAAAAGCTTTGCCCACTCTCCACACCCTCCCTGCCCCATCTGCAGGCTGGATGTCGACACTGCGGCTGATTCTGGAAACTGCACGTTGACTATGGCCGTGCCTCTGCCAGCCTGGGTGCCTGAGTGACTCCTTTCCAGACTGCATTTTGCAGGAGTAACAAACTTCTAGGCGGGAAGCCACTGAGATTTGAGAATTTGCATATTATAATAGCTAGGACCCCTTAACAAGTACGGATCCTTTGCTGATGGTTCCATGAGCCTATTGACGTCTCCTCTCTAGAGCGGAGCGCCGAGCACGGGCACCCCCACTGCCCACAGCCTCCCTCCACCAGCTGTCCTTCCGCGTCACGCCAAGCCCACCTCGCGGTGTCCCTCACCGCAGTTTACCTTCTGGGGGAAAACACTGTCCGACACAAATGGAAAAAAGGAAAGGTAGAGGCAGCTCTCAAAGCCGCTGGCTGGGGTAAGGGCCCAGTTGCATGCTATCAAGAGGGAGAGGAGAGTAGGGGAAGAGGATCGTGGAGCAGCGGCCAGTGTTTCAGTTTTCCTGCGAGGGAGCTGCAGCAAACCCCAGCTGTGCGCGTAACTGCTCATTCGACCCCGGGGCCAGGCCAAGAAGCAGGCACTTGTCCATCCTGCCTCTCAGGCAGCAAAGAAGCTGCTGGCAGCCTGGCCACTGAGTGGCTTGGCCTGTGCTTTGTGCCACCTGAATGGTGCGGTGACAGTCTGAGTGTTCCCAGAACAGAAGGGTGAATAAGAGCAGAGCCCAGAAGGAGGGAGAGAGCAAAAGCAAAACCAGCTGGCTGGACTCCTTCCTGGAAGGCCCAGGTCCGGTGTCCTGGCACCGTCCACTCTGAGACCTCACAGGGGGAGCTTCATGGGACAGGCAGCGTGGCTGGGGGCCCTGGGGCCTCGGGGAGCTGTTGGCTATTTGGCATCACCTTTTCTTTTTCCTGCATAAAATGGGAATAAGGCAACCAGTTTACCCCATTTAGAAGTAATATTAAATATCAGAAATAACTCATGAACAACAGCAATAAACACGGAGCATTTCCTCAGTGCCAGCCACTGTTCTAAGTGCCGTACACAAATTAAGTTAATTTGTTAGGGATTAACTCAGTTAATCCCTGAACGACCTCTGTGAGGTAGGTGCTATTCTAATCTCATTTTACAGATGAGGGAACTGAGGTCCACAGAGGTGAACTCTCTTGTCTGGGAGGACACAAGTAGCCTGTGGCAGGGCCTGAGAGCTAAACCCAGGAGTCTGGCTCCTGAGTCCAGATTCCTACCTGCTGTGGCGGCCCCGGAGAACACCACGGGACACCACTCACCGCAGGAGGGCAGGGGAGGCGGATGCCTGCACCAAGCCTGGCACACAGCGGGCACTGGTCTCGCCTCGCCTCTCCTCTTCCCGCCCGTCTCCACGCCGGGACTGAGAGGGCAATTGGCACCATTCCAGCTTCGAAGAGGGAGGCAGCTTTTGTGCAGTGGCCAAACACCGACTGAGAAACCAAAAGACCTGAGTCTCCATCAGTTATCTTTGTGGTCCTGGGCAAGTCACTTAGGCAATCTCGGTTTTAACTTCTGTGTTTATACAAGGAATATACGCCCCTATTGTAGGGCTGTTGTGAGGCCTAACATTACCACTCTTAGCACCTAGTGGCACTTGTGTGTGACTCTGACCCAGGATGCTATTCTAGGTGCATGACACAGCATGGACAGGCGGGGCCCCTGAGCGGGAGGAGCAGCACACTAATGTTGATTTAGGGCACTGACGTCCAAGAAGTCATTGCACCTGGGCCATCATCTGCTCCAATCCTTAAGGAAGACAATCTTACCGTCCCTGAGCAGCCTCCACTGGGCCATACAAATGACCAGCGAGACGCAGCCTCACTTGGGCAGAGCTGGCTCTCGCCTGCTCAACTTGGAGGCATAGGACGAGCCCTGAAGTCTGTATCTCAGAAGGTCCTTTTGAACCTGCAGTTCTGCCTCAAATGCTTGGCCCTGGGTTAACGAGTAATGACGGGTACATGACATGCCCTTGAACACTCACCAGACACCACAGTCAAACCCCAAAATTGGAACTCAGAAGGTCTTTTCTCCTTTTCTTTCTTTTTTGGTAATTGTCGTTACTTCTGCTGCTTGCTACAAGGGTACGGGACCACAGGCTCTGGCCTGGGCAGATGAGCTGGGACCCTAATTAGTCTTTGGGCCTCCACCTGGGGGTTTTGTGGATTTCATGTTCACGTGTCATTTGGGGTTTGAGCCTGTGGGTGATTTTGTCCCCAGTCCTGCCAACATCTGTCCAACGGGCTGTCACAGTTCTCAGGGTCCCCACTCTCCGGACATAGCTGGTGCTCAGCCGGCCATGAGCCCCTCCTCCCTGAGCCAGGAAGGCCATCTGCGTGGCCCCTCTGCGCTGCACAGCACTGAGCCTGCAGCAGACAGCTCAGCGCTTAGGGGAGGGCCGTGTCTTGGTGAGTGCGAATGTGTCCAGTGCAGATGCAGGAGGTCACAGTCACATTAACCAGTGCCCACTTCAGCACACACCCAGGACTGGCCGGAAACCACGAGCCCCTGCGGCTGACTCCGGGGATTTCCTCCTTCTTTACGCGCGTCTGTTCCTGAGTCAGCGGCGGTTCTCGCTGCCTCAGCTGGCTGGGGACACGCGTGCAAGACGCGGCTTCAGCCACCAGAACCCGCAGCCACTGGGCTTCCCTGCGGGGACCTGGGCTCCCGGTGGGAGGCAGGGACAGTATTTCTCTCACGTGTGGCCCAGGATGGCGCGGGCCCTGCCGGGCCGCTTGCTGAGTGAGGAACAGGGCAGGGAGGCGACACTCCAGGCATGGTGGCGGCTGAATGTTAGCAGGCAGCTCGCGTCTTTTTTCTGAAGATTTCTCAAACCTTCTATAAAACAGAATGTATATTCCCTTTCCCCAACTCATCAGAGTGTCTGCAAATATTATCTCTGTGTGCTAAAGACTCGCTGTGGCTGCAGGAGTTCAGGAACCTCAGCCGGCTCGGCTCGGAGGCAGGTGCTGGAGGGAGGGAGGAAGAGGACCCATCCTGGGCTCGGCCCCAGGGATGCGCAGGGAAGGGGCAGGGACAATCAGGACATCGCCTAACAGCTGCCTTACAGGGAGTGACAGATGGCCCCGCACACAGACCCATATGTAGAGGAGGCACACGTGCTTCACCTAACAGGCACCCGGAATGGGCCAGGCTCTGAGCCGGGATCCAGAGTTAAATAAGACCTGGACTCGCTGCTGGAGGCACAAGTCAAGGGCAGGAAGCAGCCCCAGCAGGGCTGCAGACGGAGACAGCGTGGCCCACCCCACCCCGCAGGCAGGAGGCCCCTGCAGGAGGGTGCATTGTTCTCTTTAAGGTCAGCAACTCAGAGGAAGCCACCTCCTGCCCCAGTTCCTGTGTCCCTTCCCTCACACTTGGAGGAACAGCCAGTGAGCACCCAAGTCAGCACCCCAAGTCCAGCAGCTGCCCTGTGCTCCTGGAGCCATGGAGGTGCTGTTTGGAGCCTAAGCGTTCATTCCTGCACTCACAGCACGCTCACTGAGTGCCTCCCAGGTGGCGAGCACCGCACCGAATGTCAGAGCCCGGAATCTAAGGCTCCAAGGTGGGCAGGACAGATGCATAAACAAATAGCATGCCTTAGAACCAGGCTGTGGATGCAGGGGCAGCAGCGGAACCCCACAGGGAGGTGCCTTCACGGGACAGGCCAGGAGGGAAGAGCTGTGACTTGTTTACCAAAAGGCATTGACGGGCTCAACTTGCCTTCCGTGGGAATTCACCCAGCGCTGTTCTGATCTTCTTACCTCTGCCCTTCCTGGTTCCTACCCCATGAAAGGACATGGGAAGAGGCTGATGTCAGAAATGGCAAGTCGGGACACACACTGAACCCCAGGAGGCTTCCTGTTGCCCCACCCCGCCTCTCTCCAGCCTCCTCCTGCAGCCCTGGGGCTGGGCGTGCCTTGGGTGGACTTCAAGCAATGGCCCTTTTGCCCTGAGCTGGGACTGCTGTGGGGGCAATGAGGCTGTTTTATTCTGGGGTTGCCCTGCTGGTTCCCTGAATGACCCAAGGGAGACGGGGGCCAACCTGGGGCCCAGATCCAGGGCTGCCCCAGGTGCCCAGATCTTACTGAGCACTAGGAGGAAGGCGCCAGCTCCCACGTAGTCATAACTTTGCTGTTTTTCTGAGCTCAGCAGTGTGTCCTGATAAAGGCTACAGAGAGGCCCCCCAGGAGGAAGAAAGGAAAGGCAGACAGATATATACTTTTTTGGCCAGAGCCCCATCAGATAGCAGAGAAAGAGGTCATTCTCCTAGGAGAAAGCAAGGCATACTCTGTCCTTGAGGTGCCATTTTTCCCAGGTAACAGGGGCAAGACCAGACCAGACAAGCCATGGAGGGGCCAGAAGCTGGCCGTGTCGTGAGCTGGTGTCCCCACCGGTCCATGTGTGCCCACGCCCACTCTCAGGGGCCGTGGCTGGGGTGGCTGAGAGGGGAATCTCTGGTGGATGCTTTCCTTGTCTTGGGCAAAGGTGGAAGGAAGTATGGTAGGTGTAGGCAGCGCCTGCAGGGAGGAGCTGAGAAGGCAGGAAAGAGGTTTTGACCCACCCTGTGGGCCTTCCCTTCCTCCCTCCTGCCTGTTGTCTCCTCCAAACACCCTGCCCTCCCGGAGCAAAGGCCCGAACTTCTCGCTGAAGAGCAGAAGCCTGCTGTAGCCCCAGAGTCTAGAAACATTTATCTTGGGGGCAGCGGAGGAGAGAGAGGGTTGGGAAGTTCGGGAGAGTGCAAAGTCCTCAGGGTTCAGCCCAGAGGGTCCACCTCTGAGATGCTCAAAGACACGGTTGCCACCTTCACGATGCTCCCACTTAGATTTGCAGGTGTCACTCTGCCGCGCTGGCGCCCAGCATCGGCCACGTCATAGCGCTTCTCCGGGCACAGAAATTGGGCTGGGGGTCCTGTGTCCGCTCTAAGGGCATTTCTGCCTCCAGCCCCCTCTCTGGCTTTGTGCTCTGTGTCCTTTCCTAGTGTGAACTGGGTCCAGAAGAGAAGCACAAGCCCTGCTATGCATGTACTGCCCACCCCCCGGGACAGCCACACACTGCGGGAGGCAGTCTCGGGGACCGACCAGTGGCATCGGCAAGCAAGGCCGACTGTGGATCAGGACCTGCCTGTCCCCGCTCATGGACCCCTGTCATTCATATCTCAGCACTGACTTTACCTAAGAGGAAGGCTCTGAGAATACACTGGCGACCTTTCACCTAATAAAGTAATCCATTCTTCAGGGCCCAGACCAATCCATACCTGCATGACAAAGCTGTCCCCGTCACCCCCGCATCTCTCCCGACTCACTCACACAGCAGTGATGCTCTCGCTCCTCACCACGTGCCCCTCCGTCACGCCTGCACAAGACCCTGCACTAGGGCTGGGCTGGAGGCAATGTCACAGCGTGGCCCCCAGCCCTTGGAGTTGCTTCCAGTGCAGTCAAGAAAATGTATGTGACATACAGAAATGTCACACGTGGTTCCATGAGAGAGATTCAGAGAAAAGGCTCAGGGGCTGGAGGGGTGGAGGCAGTGGTTTTCACCCCCCTGACCTGAGGGGGGCAGCGGAGGGGCCCTCCCAGTGGCATCTGAAAAATGACTTCCTGAAACACACAGGGCTGGGACGGCGGGGTCAGTATAGGAAAAGACTTTCCTGCAGAGTGGAGATGGGACATGGTGGATGGATGTGCAGGGAACCGCCAGGAGCTGGTCCCCCCAGGTGGGTCCTAGTCAGGCCAGCTCCTCCAAGTAGGCGCTGCAGGGGCCTGGGCATCTCCCTCCAGGCCACCCTCTTGCTGGCAGCTTTCTCCCGGGGCATCCGCAGGCAGGGACTCAGGGACGCTACAGGAGGAAAGAGCACCACGGAGTCACCTGTTGTTAAGACCAAACGCCGCTACCGCAGCCCACATTTTCCATGCATGGGTAGCCCTGCAACTCGAGCACCCACATCAACACCAGGATGCCCCCTTTGGCCTCAATTTCATGAGGAACTAATGAAAATGCTGCTTGCCCGAGCGGCGACAGAGCTGACCGTGAACGAATTCTCAGCTTCCCTGCTGCCTCTGCACACTCATCAGGGGGGTGGGTTAAAGTTCAACCTGGAGAACAACAGCTGGAGGTGTTGGGGGCTGTGTTAGTTCGGCCACCTACGCCAAGGCTGAAGGGAGGACGAGGAGGAGAGCAGGGAGTGCCCGTGGGGGCACAGTCTGTCTTTGCGACCCAGTGGCCACCTCCCGCCGGACTCCCACAGACACCTTGCTCATTCTGCCCTGAGGGAGCCCCCGGAGGGAGGGCAGAAGGGGCGCACCGTGGGCTGTGCCAGGTTTTCCTAATCAATAAATCCAATTTTGTGATCGAAAGGCCTTTGGAAACCAGCCACGCAAAGGAGAATTCTGCCTGCCTCCATCAGAACCTCTGGGCATTCCCGGTACCATGTGACAGATTCTAATTCGTTGGCTCTAGGTTGAGGCCTGGGAGTCCATTCCCTTCCTCCTCCGTCCCTCCCTCCCTTCCTTCCTCCAGCATGCAAGGCCCTAGAAGGCTTAGAATGAGCAAAAAATTGGATCACACGTGGCTCTGGATCCCTACTGTGTGTAGTGCGGCTGGCATCCTGGCCCTGTCTGGGGCCTCAACGCCACTCTGAGACTGGCCCGGGGATGGCGACTGCCTCCCAGCGCGGGAAAGGGCTCCTTTGCTTCTGTCCTGCAGAGGGGAGTCCCTTATCCAAGGAGCAATGCTGCCACCTGCTGTTGCGTGTTAAAAACGTCCCGCATTCTCTGAACACCTGGTTCAATCAGAGGCAGCGAGCAGCAGCGAGGGGCTGCCCTGCCCTCACTCTTTGGCTCTGCCTTTGAATGTCCTATTCTGAGAACTGCAGTGTCCCCCAGTCATGTGCCTTTTTGGTGCCTCTCATTTGTGCCTATCTTCCCTGGGCAGCCACCAGCCAACAGGCAGATCTCGCCCAGCCACAACCTTTCCTTGAATTCAGTTCAATTCGGCGTGCATTGCGGAGCAAGCATTCGATAGGAACCAGGCACGGGCTGGCAATAATGCAAGGCCTTACTTTTGCAGAAGGGAGTGAGAAGCCGGGTTTATTCGTGAATATGGATGATTTCTATCTAGAGTGATGTCTGAGCTGAGACCTAAAGGATAAGCCAGGGTCAGCCAGCTGAAAAATGGGAAAGAGGATTCCAGGCAAAAGGACTAGCAAGATAGAATATCCTGGCTGTCTTAATATAGAAATTTAATTGCTATATTTTTAATCTACTTTTTGCTACCCTCAGAATGATGAAATTAAACATTCCCCCTCAATTTCTTGGCAGGTTTAAAGATTAAAAGGAAAGGAAACAAGTGTTTCAGTTGCTACTAATTAGGTTGTGGGGTTTAGGGACCTTCCAGGTCTATCAGAAAAGGACAAGAGGGACTCCTGGGTTGGAGGGAAGAAGGAGTGTGACCGAAGGAGGCAGGAGGTAGAGAGGCTTCTCCCCCTAATAGAGAGTTCTCTGGGCCAGCGTGGAGAGAGGACTCTAGTCATTGCCCCACCCTGGTCCCTGCAGTGCCCCAGAGGGAAATGGCTGCATCGTGCCAGGATGCTCTGGAAGTCCAACCTTGCAGTGAGTTTTCAGGTCCCGAGAATGGCAGAGAGGCCTCCTGGAGCCAGCAGACCTGTGAACCCTAGGCTGAAAGAGCCCTAGATGTCACCATGCCAACGATTGTGGACAAATGCCCAAGGACCAGACTCCTTGGCCCTATGAGGGACTCAAAAACCTTGACATAGTCCCAGAAATAGAGAAATACAAGTTCAAACCGCAATGAGAAAATAAGGAACTCAGTGTTCTTGCATACCAGGGTTTGTAGCAGATTCATACAGCTCCTAGGTACAAAGAGGGTCAAGACAATTGTTCTTGAGACAATTACAGAAAGAGCAGTAAAGTTTCTGGGTGGTTTGGGGTTAACCACTTGCCCTCTGGGCCTTGGTTTAATCTTTGGGGACAGGATGAGGAGGGTGAGCATATGATCTCGAAGCTCCTTCCTGTTGTAGGAGTCTATGGGAATACAGACAACATGTGCTGCGGCAGATCAGGGGAGACACTGGGTCCTACTGCAATGACCAGGAAAGACTTTGCGAATGTGATTTTGAAAGGTGGGAAGAAGCGAAGGAATGATGAAGGCAAAGGGTTTCAGGTGGTGGCAACGGTGTGTGGGCAAGTGCATGGCGTGCCCAGCTGGGGAGAGAGGCCTGGAGGAGGAGCAGCAGGACACCGGCAGGAGGGCGGGGGTGTCAGAGGGTCACCTCCGTTTAGGAGAGTCCACAGGGGAGGAGACGGGAAAGACAGCTCCCGAGAATCCCAACTGTATTTCTAGAGAATTTCATGTTGAGCCAGATACTCCCCAAAGCCCTTCCTGAAAATGTCCTCAGACACCTGTACTTCCATCACCTGATGGCAGGGACACCACACGTGACAAGTGTGTTTCCACTGACAGTGTGAGGACGTGCAGGGCGGGAGCAGCCAGCCTTTTGCAGGGCTGGACTGCAGACGCCTGGTCAGGAGCAAGGTCCTGGACCCTGAATCGTCCTGGTCAATGGTGTGTCGTATCCCAAAAGGCAGTTTTATTGAAGGCTTTTTTTTTGTTTTTGTTTTTGTTTTTTTATCTTGTCTTTTTTTTTTATTATTCTTTTTTACTTTCTTTTTCACTGGGGAAAGTGTCTGCCATATGAAGTCTTCAACACAGTGAAACATGCCTCACCCTCACACTGTTTGAACCACCAGATTTCAAGGGAGTAGAAGTGTCGGTTTAGCCCCTGGGCTCTGGCATCAGACTGATGGCTTTGAATCTTTGCTCTGTCACCTATTAGCTCTGTGACAAGGGAGCTCCTTGCCTCAATTTCCTCTTCTAAAATGCATATGAAGGCACCGACCTCTCTGTGTGGCTGTGACGTGGGCCTGGCACCTGGTGAGCACGTCACGGTCATCTTGCAAAGCATCAAGGCAGTAAAGTCAGAGGGAGGAAGTACAGAAGCTTATTGTTTGGTAAGGAACTGGGAAAAATTTATAATGATTCCAATCCATTGTTTTCTTATTTTTTGACTCCTTGGCATTAGAATAAAACAGAGAATCTGTACCAATTATAAAGCTCATTAATGAAACTGTCCGGGGGGTGGGCGGGGAGGGGGTGTGGTGGGAGGCCAATAGACCAGAACATTCTGTAGCTCTGGTGGTTCTGGGATGCTGGCCAAACTTCTTCCCCCAGACAGCACTCGTCCTTGTTTTGGGCCCCAGAGGTTGTGGTCACCTGGCTCCCAAATGGCAGTTCTGCACTTGTTCTGGGGCCAAACATAAGAGGAGCCAAAGTTGACAATATTCTGCTCCTGTTCATAATTCTTCAGCGAAAGAGCTGTATACCTTCTAAAGACAAAGAGTCTTCCCTCAGTGTCCCCCATGGGCCCCAGGAAAGAGCCCAACCCCTTCAGCGTGTCCACAGGTCCGCCCGGCACCCCTCGGCACGCCGGCCACCCTGAAGGGCTCACGGCTCCCTCCACTCTCCTCGGAGTCTGCCACCCTCTCCTAACTCGCTCCTGTTCGTCCTCCGGGCCTCCATTTAGCCTCCATCTGAACCTTCCACCTCACCACCATGGCTCCCATGAGCACCCACATCCCCAGGTTTACCCCACTGCGGCCCTCAGCACACTCTCGCGCACCTGCTCGGCCCTTTGTCTGCTTCACCAGACCGTAAACCACTCAAGGGCAGAAACTGTGTGGATGGCTATCACTTGTGTGGCACCAAGCACAGCACCCTGATTTAACCAGCAGGCTTAGCAAGGTTTCTTAGAGGAAATGACACTCAGCATGAGACTTAAGGGACTGAGGTAGAGGTGTAATTTCAAGAAAGGAAAGAATATTCCAACAAGTGCAAAGGCCCTGGGGTTGGAAAGAACTTGGTACATCCAAGGAACATGCTAAGGACAGTGTGGCTGGCAGGCAGGCAGAGAGGTAGCAGGTGGCATGGGATTCGGTGTGAGGTTCAAAGCATAATGGGAAGTGAGTGAAGCTTGTTAAGTTGGACAGAAACATCATCCTATATCCTTAATGTCATCTCTTTCCCTTTTTGCTCTTAGAGAACATGGCTCTCTTGTGAAAACAGTTCCCTGCAGACTTCTCAAGTGGTGGCTTATACGTCTCTTCCACACCCCTCCTACCACCAGGCGGGGCAGGTGTCGTCCTCACTCCTCTGTGCTGTTTCAGATCATTCTCGCTCTTCCTTACAACTGCCCAGCTGTGAATATCAACAAGCAGCCTGCAGCATCTCCCACAAAGCCCAGACCACTCCCCCGCTCCATGTGTGGATCTCAGCACCTGGCCCCCCACCACTCTCACCAGCCCACCTTGTCATCACTCTTGGGATGACAGTCTTGGCTCTGAGTCCCTGAATACCTCTCCTCCGATGACCTTGTCCTTCCCCTATCAAATACTCAAATGGCCAGATTCTAAGCCTGTCATCAGTAACAACTCAGTCTCAATTTGGTGCATCTCCCTCTCTGGCCAGCACCTCCTGACTTCCCAGCTCACGGCCTATAAAATCCCACCATCCTCAGTCCTCAGCCCGAGGGATACCTGATGCTTGCACCTTGTGACTCATCCTGCACCCCTTGGGATCGCTCTGTCCCCCATCTGACTTGGCTTAAATTCCATGGTCTGTCGCTTCAATCACTTCGTTTTCATACACCTTCATCTTTAGTACCTTTCTTTAGTTTCATTGTCCTTGTCTGGCAGAACTCTGACCCTGCTTAACCCCAGTTCTGTGCCTACTCCACACTTGCACCCACACGCTGTCGGCGGCTGGAGGAAGGAAAGCACACGATCTTCCTGGCTGGCCTAACTTTCATTCATGACCACTGACCTCAAGTGGGCCTTTCATGCTGCCTGGCGATTATAGACCCATGCACTCTGCTGGATAGCAGGTCATGCCTTTTCCCTGTTCAGATGTCCCACACCTCCTCCCCCGTGTGCCATCCCAGCCAAGGAGCTTGCTTCCTATTTCTCAGAGAAAAAGCGACCCAGCAAGAGAGCTTCCTTGAGCTCCCACCTCTACTTGTGCCCACGCCCCTGCACCTGCGGCCATGGACTTTTACTTTCCTCCTGTTGCTGTGGACGCGATGGCACTATCTCAGCCACCCACGTGGACAATCTGTGGTTGTGTGGCATCACCATCATTCTTGACCTTGAATTTATATGCTACGGATAAGCAATCATTTTCTTATATTTATTCACACATAAGTACTTTACAATAAAAACATCTGACATACTATTAAAACAATGAAAAAATAATGTGTTCACGGTCGCAGCACGGTAGCCTGCATCAGCTGTCAAACAATAGCAACAGCAAACAACAGCGGGCTCTCGGTCTCCACCTACAATGCTGTGTTTTGTGTGTTGTGATTAAATGGTTACTGCACATTGTACTTTATTTTATCAAGGTGACAAGAAACATCTGAAGCAGTTGAGGGGCCAGGAAGTGGGTCCCCTGGGGATGGGGAGGCATTCTGAATAAACTGTGTGTTGTGCACCTGTGTTTTGACTGTGACCTGTCACGTGAGGTCAAGTGTGGAATTTTCCACTTGTGGCATCATGTCAGTGCTTCAAAAGTTTCAGATTTTGGAGCATTTCAGATTTCTGAATTAGGGATGCTCCACTTGTATTGAGTAGACAGATGGCTACAGTAAGCCTGTTCTAAAGTTTGGAGATGCTTTCACCTTTTGAGAGGAAAAATCCTAATGGGTGAGGTTATGTAGCTGAAGAGGCTTAGGAAGCCCACAAGTCCACTAAAGGTGCTGAGACAGTGTCCTTGGGACTAGAATGAAACTACAGCTGGGTCCTAACTAAGCAGCAACCTTTACAGTGAAGGATGTGTTAACAGGAGAATGGTCTGCTCTGGTCCAGGAAAAGTGCCTCCCCAGAGCAAGAACTCAGGCCTGTCCCCAGCACTGCCTGTGCAACAGTATGTCAGAGCAGGCCTGCCGCCAGGGCCACACCTCACTGGGCCCCTGTGCAGCTGCATCCTTGGGGTGGAGACAAGGTGGCAGGTTCTGTGACACCAGCCCCGGCTCACTCTCCTCTCTCTGATTCAGTGCTCTTGGGGCTCTAATTCAGCTTTTCCTCTACACTTTCCTGCCCACAGAGACACGCTGGTGAGACTGCAGGAGGGTGCGGGGTTCCTGGAGGAGAGGGAGGACACATCTGTGTGCAAAAGCCATAGAGGGCCATCGCTCACCCCCCACGCCCTCCTGAAGGAAGAAACCTGGCTGAACAGCAGAAGCCTGGACACTCCGAGTCCCTCAGAGTAGCCTGCCTGGTGCCATCGCTCCTCTGTCCCTGCCCCACTGGCCCGAGCCCCTGGGGTGGGGGTGGAGAGTTGTCAAAATGGAGTCTGTCGCCAGAGGCCAAGGCACTCTCACCTAATGAGGCCCGACCATTAGCAGATTGTTGATCCTTCTTATTCTGAATGTAAGATTTTAACTTTACATATATACAAGAATGTAATTTGTTTCATTGTTTTCAAATACAATGACATAAAGTTGTGCAAAGTGTGCCTTTATTTTTTTACACCTCACTTATAATTTTGTTTGTTCACGTTTTCATCTCCACCCCCACCCCCACTGCCATTCGACTTGCCAGAGGTTTTCATGGTCTTTCCAAACAGTAGAGGCGCTCACCGCTTGGTAGGTGGCAGGCCTGGGGCGCAGTTCACCCTGGCCGGGACATCTACCCGCACAGAGGAATACGGCATTGCAGCAGCCCTAAAGAAAATTTCTTTCAAGAAACTTGGCTTCACACCCATGGCCAGAGCACTATGGAGAGAGGTCCCCTCCGGTTGGGATCAGCGCAGCAGTTGCAAAGGGAACAGGGAGGTGTGTTTTTGTGGAAACCTCAAACGCCTCTCCACATCTCCTGTGAATTACCTCTGTGTTCAGGCAGCCGAGCTAGACAGCTGCAAGGAAAGGCGTGTGTGTTTGATGGGGGCCTTGGAAAGAAAAGGCCCCTTGTACCCCGGCCAGCGCCTGTAGGTGGTGTGACCTGGGAGGACAGAGGAGCCAGGAGCTCGGCGGCCGCTGCTGCAGAAGCCGGATCCCAGCGGCAATGTTCCAGCGAGCCAGAGGGGGAGCCCGAGAGCCGAGCCCAGCCCCGTCCCTGCAGGACGGAGGACAGCCAGGATCAAGGACTCCAGTGGGGAATTCCTGAGTCCTCCTCTTTGCTTGGCAAACTCAAACTCATCCTTCAAGGCCAATCAAAGGGAATCTCTTTTGGGAAGACTTCCCCAAAGCCCAGGCAAAGCCAATTCTTCCTTCTTGCTACCTGCAGCACGCCCGCCCACGTTAGAATTGTCTGCGGATGGCTCCGAGCGCTCCAGCACCCTGCAAAGCATGACACCGCCTCCTGCCTCCGTATCACGGTGGCTCGGAGTCTGGCTCTGAGAAGTGCTTCTTGGTATAGTCGGGCTCGTGCCTCGGAGTCATGCAGAATCTGGGGCCCACTGGGACCTGAAGGATCTCTGAGAGTGTGGCCCTGAAATCATCACACTTAGCCAGGTCTCCAGGTTATTCTTAGGCACTACACTGTTTTTCGAATGTTTTTGACCAAGAAACAAAGCAATCCAGAGTACGAAATATAGTTTTCATTATAACCCCATATGTATGGGGTTCTCTGTTGCATTCTCTGTTGGCATAGCAGCACATTTCCTTGGCCCAGGGAATAACGAACCCTTCCAGGCCACAGAGACTTCAGGCCTCTCCTCCTCCACATCCCACCTCAACCTTGAGATCTTGTAGAAGTCAAAGAAAGAATACCACAAATGAGACTTATGGGAACCTCCTATACCCCATATGTATGGGGTTATAAAGTGATTCCCTGTCCTATTCACAGGTTGTGTCCTGCAGTTTGAAAAATACTGACATAGTGAAGTTCACCAAATTCTTGATGAATGAATGATGGAACAAATAAATGAATACTTGTATCTCAACACTGGTTAAATAGAGACTCTGCATTAGATGATTTCTAAGATCTCTTCATTTAAAATTCTGAAATTGATGCCTTTCTTTTTTTTTTTTTTTTTTTTTTTGATTTCCAACAGTTTCACCATGCCCCAGGGCTCTGGTAACTCTCAGTTAAAGGATTCTCACTGATACAAGAGATCAGAGGGTTCTGTTGCAATTTGTTCATTAATTAAAGATTTGCAGTGTCTTCCCTTCTAACCTCCCCAGATCTCCCGTCTCTGATCCAAGAAGCACCAGCAAAGACAGAAAGTAAACCTGAAGTATAGGAGATTCCCAGAAGTCTCATTTGTGGTATTCTTTCTTTGACTTCTACAAGGTCTCAAGGTTGAGGTGGGATGCGGAGGAGGAGAGGCCTGAAGTCTCTGTGGCCTGGAAAGGTTTGTTATTCCCTGGGCCAAGGAAATGTGCTGCCATGCCAACAGAGAATGCGAATCTCCCACCTCTTGTACCCAGAGTAGGTGACTCAGGGAGATGTTATCCAGTGAGCCAGGCCAGTGTCCAGGCCACTCCTGGTCCCATTTATCTCAAGGTGGCCCGTCCCATACCAGTGAGATGGAAACATCAGAGTTTCATGAAAACTAAGGAGTCACGTGGGCAATTTAACATGGAGGTCCCAAGACATATGATAACCAGCCAACTGTTACGGTTTCTAGAAAGAACGCATGGTGCAAACCTGGCTGTCACGGCTGGACAAGGATGGATAGGCATGTGTGGGAGCCATCAGTTTCGGAGAAGAATGTCTTCTGAGGCAGTGACCACAGTGACCACATATACACGGGTCACACAGCCTTGGAGTGGAAGGACTAAGGGTTTCCAGGAGGAAATGAAGGGGAAGTCGGGTAGGCTCCGAGGCACAGAGTTTGGGAATCTTAGGTTGCAGTGGCTAAAGTGTAGACTCTGATGCCTTGGCCCCAGTCCCAGCTCCACTACATAGTAACGGTGTGACTGTGACCTTGGATAAGGTACTTAAGTTGACTGTGCCTCATCATCCTTAGCCCGTAAGTGGGGATAACACTGCTAGTAGCCACTTCATCAGAACGTGGTGGGGATTAACAGAGACACTGCGTGTGGTGTGTGAGCACAGTGTCGGCACTCGCGAATGCTCAATGAACGTGCACCACCACTGCGAGGCAGTGAGTGGGATGGGTGAACACACACACACACTCACACACACACACACTCATCCCAGATCCAGTTTCCACCTCCACAGGCCCCTCTACCAATCCACGAGGAATTAGGTCCTTTCTTGCCAAAGGTATCTGAATCCCAAAGCCTGTACAATATGGCCAGTTGGGACATTTGAACAACAGAGTTGGGATATGGGTTGGTGGCAACACCATCTGAAACGTTGCTATGGGAGTTATTTTAGGGATTTACCTACTCTTCCAATTCCTCCTCAGTGCCAATCGTTTTCAACCTTTCTTGGATCATGGCCCTTTGAGAAACAGATGACTGCTAAGGATCCTCTTGCTGGAAGAGTGCATGTCCACAAATCTGCTACATTCTGCACTTTATTTGGGGGGCTCTGTGTTCATCAGGATTTGAACCCTGTTCCAGATGTTCACACTCACAGACCTTGAGGCACATCCCTGCTGCCTGCCTCGTCCCTCTCAAGCCGTGCCCACAAAACATCAAGGGGCAGAGGAACCTGCTTCTCTGGACCACACTCTGAAAATTGCTGTTCAGAAAAGTGTGTTGGGTGCCAGTATTCCTATCAGAGTTCCAGCTCTAACAGGGCCATGGGGATATAAATGGAGCCCCAGGAACCCTGTCTTCCCAAGACATAGCAAAGATATCAATAAGAACAATCATGGCAGCTAACTTTTCTGGGCATTTGCTATGTTCCACACACTGCGCTAAGCTCTTTACAAGCTCTTTGTCTCATTCAGTCCTCCCAAGACCTCCATGATGGCGATACTATCCTGAGCCCCATTTTGCAGATGAGCAGTTAAGGCACACAGAGGTTAAGTAACTTGCCCAAGGCCACACGGCTGGTGAGTGGTAAGATTCAAACACAGACCCAGGCCCTGCTGACAACCAATATATTTTCTGGCCACCTCATGACATCACAGGTACCATACTTCCATCTCCTATTTTAACGTCCTGAATGGTCATCCTAATAAATTGCTCATTAGATTTGAGTGGGTATAAATTCTGAACATAGTGAGTCTTCTATCCTGAGCCAATCCTTCTCTTCAGAATGAACCTGGGAAGCAGTGCTGAAAGATGAAGAGAGGACCCAGACATACCTGGCATCTGTATGAACACGGCAGAAAATGATGTCCCTGTACCCCCACCCCCAGTTACATGGCTGTGGGCATCTTTGAGCCAATGACTGGGCTGCTGCAAAGAATTCTGGGAACCCTCACCCCTGCTCAACCTACAGTTCTGCAAAAGGTGGGTACCAGAATAGGGGAAGTGGAAGTACAGGCCAAGTACTTTGTTCTGCCTCCCAGGGATAGAAAAAGCTGCTCAGGAAGCTCACATGTGACAAGTGGCCCATGGGTATACCAGGGCTGAAGTGAAGGATGGACTGCTTGCTCTGTGGGAGGAAGGCGTGAGAGTGAACAGAGGCATAGGGCCACCTGCAGGAGGACTGAGGGAGGGAGGGGGAAGGGAGGGAGGCTGGCTCTGGCAAGGAGGGGAGGCGGGAGCAGAGGCAGTGGAGGATCGGTTCAGGCAGTGAGAGAGGGCAGCCCCACTCTATTTCCCAGGCTGCTCTCCGGATGCAGGCAGGAAGGTTGAGTGTATTACACTGGCCCCACCTCCTGAGGCTCTCACTGCAGCTGCTGGACTGGACACAAAAGCATAAGAGACAGAGACAGCATCTCTGCTGATCTGCAACCAACTCTGGCTCCCGCTGCTGAGAGGCCACGTGTCACAGAAGCCGGGGCAGGAGCCCCACGCTGCTGCCTGCATTTCCCAGGTAAGCAACTGTCTGTGTCTGAGCCAGAGGTGGAGAGCAAGGCCTGAAGTGGTGGGCAGAGGAGAACGTGAGAGGTGGCTGCCCTGGGATGGACTTGGTACAATCTGGAAGGACCGAGGAAGAGGGGCAGGGTCCAGAGCTGGAACAAGCCCTTGGTCTGGACTTCTGCAAAGTGCCCATGTGCGAGGTGGGGGAGCTGGCGGCTGCACTGGGTGAGTGCAGACAAAGTTCCAGGAAACGGCTGTGTTCTGACAGCTCCTGGGGGCCAGCACATCTGGAGAGCAGAGGGGCCAGCCACACCACGGCATCAGTGTTCCTCTTCCAGACAGGTACATTTGTGCAGACATTGCCAGAAAATCCCACCCCGGGCCCCTGCCTTCCTCAAAGAGAGCCGTGGGCAGCCACAGAAGGAGGAAGGCAGGACGTATGCCCTGGGGATAAGGCTTCAGACAGAGGAGGGTTCCCCATCTGTGAAGGCAGTCTCCCCTCAGGCTCCTGAGAAGGGGCTGGCGAGCTAGTGGAGGCTGCCTGCTGCCCTAAGGAGGCTCACCTGTTGGCCCAGAGGAAGGGAGCGAGACACAGGCTGCGAGAATGAGGTATGTGCACTGGAGGTGGGCTGGGGAGTGGGTGAAGTAAGTGATCTGTGAACAGAGCCACAGGAATATGCACAGCGTGTTGCTGCAGAGAGAGAATGAGACCTAAGAAATCAGTTCCACACAAATCCAGCAGCCCTTGCTGTCCCTGCTGGGGGACCACAGCCCCTGATCAGGCTAGCTGGTCTAAGTCATATAAAGTTGGCCAGTGGTGTGTCTTCTGTATTATTAATAACTATACACACACAACACACACACACACACACACACACACACACACACATCCAGTTTCTAAGATCCACTCTGCTGAAAATATGTCAAACCTGGGTTCCTGTCCACAGGCATGGCAGCAAGACTCTGATATGTGATGGGGACAGAGCAGCAAGGGAAGAGGAGTGGCCCCTGGGCGTGAGGGCACAAAGGGACATGAGACGCTGAATGCCTGTCATGACTGCAACGTGTCCTCCCTCCATCTATGGCTTCTGTATCCAGAACAGAAAGTGCGGATTCCTCCCCACTGCTTCCCACTCCATCCGTACACTGTAACTGGGCTTGTGATCAGGCAGGGGCTGGGGAAGGACAGTTTGATGAGATGGGGATGGGGTCACAGGACCCACCAAGTGCAAAGATCACTTCCCTTATCCCTTCTGAGAAGCCAGTGGAAGGTGGGCGGAGGCAGAGAGGACGCTTCCGGAAGGTAAACACTCAGTGACTAATACTGCCGACCACCCCAGGCAGTGGCCTCTGCAGCATGGGTCCTGGCTCTGCAGCTGGTCACCGGCCTCTCCCTTCTGTGGGGGCAATCTGGGTCAATGAGAGCAGGGAGGAACCCAGCGGTGAGGCCTCACAGCCAAGGTTCCTTGGCCCAGAAAACACAAGGGGCTTTGATGCCTCCAGAAAGCACAGCTCTCCTGGCCAGCAGGCTGCGGCTGCTCTTGGGCAGGGCCCAGCCCCAGGGCTGGCCTCAGTCTGGAGGCCACAGCTGGGAGGCAGCATGGCTCAGGGCCTAACATAATGGCCTTGAAGCTAGAGAGAAACCCCAGGGCTGCTGTCTGGCCGTGTGGCCTTGGGCAGGTAAGTGTCCTTGTTAAGCCTCAGTTTCCCAGTCTATAAAATGGTAATAATAACATAATAATGATAGTATCTATCTAAACCCTAACCCTAACCCTAATCACAGCAAGTGGGATCTCCAAAGGGACCAAGGATGACTGTGGAATGTTCAGTAGGGCCAGCTCCTCCTTCCCCAGGGAGGCTCAACCATAGCCTGGCACGGAGACCAGTGGGAAACGGCTATACTGAGAACCTCAGTCCTCTGGTCAGGAATGTAATTAAGTACATTCTTTGTGATTTCCTCTTCACACCCCCCTTTTTTCAGGTATCCTGAGCCAAGCCAAGGTTCTTCCTAGGAGGAGTGGGTAACAGAAGTGCCTGAACGTCATGGCACAAGTGGACTCCCAGGACAGGTGGGGCCAAGTGTCCCCGCTCCGCAGCTTGACTCAGGAGGCTCACGACGGCCAGATGCTAAGCGTGAACTTAGAGAGTGAGGAGGAAGATGGTGGGGAGACAGGAGATAACGAGGGCACTGGGGACCTGGCGGCCTGTCCAAGGGGCAGCTCCCCAGCGACTCACGACAATCCAGCCTCCCAGCATCCACCCGGGAAAGACGAAGAGAAATTCTCTGACTATTTCACAGGTAAGGGCGTGGGGCAGACACCGACGGAGATGCCTGGGAAGGCCAGCTGGGGAAGAGAGGTGTCAAAAATCACACAGTCCCTGGGTACCCTTCCCAGCGGCCTCTCTCATAAGTTGTTAGGTCAGATGCAACCTCCTAGGGACTCACTACCTGCGGGCGACGAGGGATACAGGAGTGCAAGCCAGGATGCAGCTTTGGATGTCCCATCCAGCTTAGCCGGCACTGGAAAGTATTCTTGCGCGCAGAAAGATGTAGAAGCGTCCCCAGACATCTCTTCCCCGGCGCGTTTCCCCAGGCCAGGGCGCAGCTGGGACCTCCCCACGCGGGAGACACACACACCTGCCCCCGGGTCGGCCGTCCCGGCCAGCCTGGCAGCCGCGGTACTGGCAAAAGCGCGCATTAGCAGGAAGGGCCAGAACCAGGCGGGCGCGCGCGAGGGCGGGCAGGCGGAGGCGCGTCCCTACAGGTGCCTGCGAGGCGGCCAGGCCTTCCGGAAGCCCAGCAAACCGCCGAGCCCCGCGGAGACGCGCGGCGGCGCCAAGCCCTACGCGTGCGAGCTGTGCGGGAAGGCCTACTCCCACCGGGGCACGCTCCAGCAGCACCGGCGCCTGCACACGGGCGAGCGGCCCTACCGGTGCCCCTTCTGCGACAAGGCCTACACCTGGTCCTCCGACCACCGCAAGCACATCCGCACCCACACCGGCGAGAAGCCCTACCCGTGCCCGGACTGCGGCAAGGCCTTCGTGCGCTCCTCGGACCTGCGCAAGCACCAACGCAACATGCACAGCAACGACAAGCCCTTCCCGTGCAACGAGTGCGGCCTGACTTTCAACAAGCCGCTGTCGCTGCTGCGCCACCAGCGCACGCACCTGGGCGCCAAGCCCTTCCGCTGCCCCGCCTGCGACCGGGAGTTCGCCGTGGCCAGCCGAATGGTGGAGCACCAGCGCGTGCACTCGGGCGAGCGGCCCTTCCCCTGCCTTACCTGCGGCAAGTGCTTCACCAAATCCTCCAACCTGTACGAGCACCAGACGCTGCACACCGGCCAGAGGCCCTTCAAGTGCGCCGACTGCGGTGTGGCCTTCGCGCAGCCCTCGCGCCTCGTGCGCCACCAGCGCATCCACACCGGCGAGAGGCCCTTTCCTTGCACGGAGTGTGGCCAGGCCTTTGCCCGCTCCTCCACCCTGAAGCGGCACCAGCAGATCCACTCCGGGGAGAAGGGCTTCCTCTGTGCGGAGTGCGGCAAGGCCTTCCGCATCGCCTCGGAGCTGGCCCAGCACATCCGGATGCACAACGGGGAGAGGCCCTACCAGTGCGAGGACTGCGGCCAGGCCTTCACCCGGTCCAATCACCTCCAGCGACACCGAGCCAAGCATGGCACCTGCAAGAAGGAGCCCATCCCTCCTGCTTCTGACGAATGAGGGCTCCAGTGGCTCTCAGGGGGTGGAGACACCAGACCTGGCTGCCTGGAACCCTCCCCCGCGGACCCACTCACATGGTATCGCCAGCCAGCCTCTCTGGTCAGCGTGTGTATTTGCTCTCTGGTATAGAAAGAAACTGCAGGGATAGCACCCAGGCGTGTGCTTTCGTGTCAGTTTTTCTTCTGAGTCTCTGAGGTCATGAGCAATGGAAAAGGGTAAGACAAAGTAGCGGGAGCTGGTCAAGAGTTCCTTGGGTTGAGGGATCTCCATCAATCAGAAATTATTTTTTAGAATTATATGCTGGACACTGTGCAGGGGTCCAGGGATATGGTGAGGAAAAAACAAACCTGTCCTGTCTTGCCCTCAAAGCCATATGCAAATACTGAGAAGGCATCTGGGCTGGTCCTCCTTAGAGAAAGGGGCTTTTTGGTTTTTACAAAAGGAATCCCCAGGAGTGGTCCTTAGGATGGATTCTCCTCCAAGCAACAAAGCTGATCTGGGGGTAACTCAAACCCAGACAGATATCCCATCATTTCAGCACCTGCCGAAATTAGTTTACCCTTGGGAATGTCTTTTTAAGTCTTGGCTTTAAGTAAAGGAGACCTTTATCTTAGAGGGAAGTTAATGTTCTGTGTCTAGGAACCAGTTATTCTACAAGTTCAGAGTAGCCTTAGTATCCAAAAAAGAAGGCCACTCCTCTTTACAGGAGAACTTAGAAACTGGATCTAACCTGAGAGTTTCACCCACAAAATCTATGATATCTCCTCTGGCTGCCTCTTTTCTTATTTGCACCCTGGGAGCTTAAGTCACATGTAACATTTACTGAGGAATTGGCCCATTTACAGAGAGAGACATAGAATTTCTCCAGACAAGCCTGACCATGGTTAATGAAACTTTTGGGGTTCATTTAAATTTGCCTGGGTCATTAGCTTTGATGTGAAGTAAATAAAACATCCTTTGCCCTAGTGCCAATTGGCTTATCTGTGTTTCAAAGTCATTAAAACCAGGTGTGAAGTCTACATGATTCACGATTATCTTCTAATGAGGTTATTCAAAATTTGCATTAGTAATAGCCACTCTTCAAAGTCTATTGATACATGTATTGATTTTTATAAAGTCAATAGTTCTTAGCTTTGGACCTCAACTGTGGGGAATCTACACCTTCACAGAGATCCTTGGTGCACACAAACAGCACTTCTAATCGTACCAAAGTTAAAGAAGATATTCCACAAGATGGTATAGTGCCTTCCTTTTGAGGGTATCTTTAGTATATTTGTAAAATTGCCACTAAAGGGTGCCAAATCTGAGTTTCTCTTGGATTCCACCTGATTTGGATCCACAGTGTTACTGCTCAATAGCATTCTTGGGATACATGGGGGCCCAGAGAAAAATAATATGTAAAGTCATGCCTTGTGTGGCCAAAGAGACCATAGCAAAAGAATCCATTCCCATCATTTACCAGTGATGGGACTTTGGGCTTCAGCGTCTACATCTGAATTGGCAAAATGGGAATGAGAATAACTGGTAAGAAAGGTGTTGGAGTCATCCTACTGTGTGACAGGAAGTTTGGCTGAATGTAAGAGCATTACGTTGGTAGAGACGTTATAAGAATGAATTTATGACCATGAACAGAGCAAGAGCTAGTATATATGTATTTTTCTGAGTGATCAGTGAAATATTTGAAGACCGAAGGATTATTGCTTTTCATTATATTCTTTTTTGAAGATGGTCATTAGTATAGTTTTTACTAATTAAAAAATTTGGTTTGGTTCTATAATTTTTTTGAGTTGTTCTCCAAAGCCTGGCTGCACAGGAGTCACCTGGGCTGTTTGTGAACCATACAACTTCCTGAACCCTTACCTTGAACACTGATACAGGTCTGCAGTGCAGTATCTAGGTATGGCTTCCACATGGGTACACCTTTGAGGGAAAGAGTGAGTGCACTTCTTATTATTAGGCAGAAAGGCTAGATTCGCTTATGCTGGGTATCTTTGGCACTATGTACTATGTTTCTGGAATGTAAGGAGTAGAATGTACTCAATAGGCCAAATAGAAGTTCAGTAATCCTTCAGGCCTATCACACAAGTCAAACTTTAAGGAAAATTGTTCCAAGCAATCTTTTCTCACATCAGCTGCAAGGGTCATGCTGAGTAGGTAACAGAGGAGAAAGTAATCCCATTACTGTAGTCACAGTTCACTGGACAAACAGTGGTGCATAAATGGAAGGGAACAGTACACGGAGTGGACAAAAGAGAAGCCAACCAGCTTCCAGGTGGCTCGGGACAAATTCTGTCCAATGGAGTCTGCCCATCCAAAGTAGGGGCAATTGAGTCATCTCTCTGGAGAAGAATCAATGCTTGAAGACAGGTTATTCTTTCTCAGATTACTGTCCCAAATTATGCTGAGCTACTTTTCTTGTTTTCTATAAACCCACCACACATCACAGCAGACAATCTTATTTCCCCATTATGTATGAATAATTAAAAATCAGAGCTGGGCCTTCCCTGTGATGGGAAGAATTTCAAGCTTCTCTCTGGGCTAATTCTGTTTCCACAGTTTAGTTTGCCAAGATTAATTGGGATATAACCCATAAAAATGTTCATTTATAAGTTTCCACTTAATACAAATTCTCCTGATGTATTCACCAGAGAATACAGTGATCCTGACCCACGTTCTTTAGATAATAATGATAGTAGCCAACACTTGCATAGTGCTCAGTACGTGTTCTGAGTGTTTTACATATATTAGCTATTGCATTTTGAAATGTCTTGGAAACTTATGGTGATTATTATCCCCATCTTTTAAGATGAGGAAATCAAGGGACACAGAAGTAAAATTGCCCAAGATATCATAGCTAGAAAGTGGCTGGCATAGTAATGATTTGACACTTAGGCATGCTTGCAGCAGAGACTATGCTTACACACAGGGCCAACTGCCTCTGTTTGGTATGGAAGAATATTCCACAGTTGTTAAAGTGGATGACCATAAATTCAAGAGGAGGTAAAAGTTGAACCAACACAACAGAAAATGTGACGTTACTCAGGGAAGAAGACCTGCAAATTTCTTAAAAAGGAAACTGGGAGTTCCTGGGTTGGCAGCTATTAATCATTAATTCCTTAGAAAATCCATCCATAAGCTGGCCAGTGGGAAAGGATTGGAGGCCCACCATTGTTTCACCTCACTGACTAAAAAAACTTTCTGTGCCTGTGTCATGCACAGAAAAATACACCAGCAATGAATCTTGGCACTCGACATTTACACAGCATTTTATAACCCAATGCATGTACAATGAAGAGCTATGTTCCCCTGATATGAACACAATAGATCACCCAGGAGTTCTTACTAGACCTTAAAAATCTTGCTTGGAAGAAAATTTTGTGTAGAGCACTAGTTTAATTGCTAAAATACTCAAGCAAATGTCAATGCTAGACTCAGAACTAGAATGTGAACTACAAACTCAATGACCTATGAGAATATTGCCAAAGATGGGATGATTCAATATTTCGTCAAACCAGAATAAGGTGTCTGTTTAAGTTGACAGGAAAGCTCAGTTTTAACATCAATTCCCCTCTCTCCATTCTGCATGAAACCATGCTAGTGCTATTTTCCCACTGTGACAGGATGACATTTTTATCTCTCTCTCATCCTTGTTTTTCTCTTAACTGCCCCTCCCCACACAAACCTCAGTCAAATTGGTTCAGAGTTTCACTGTCTCAGGAATGTCAGGAGCTTAGTAGATTGGTTCAGTGAATGGATGGAGCTTCTATAAAACATAAGTTACAACTAAGATTTAAAGAAAAACATGTCTTGCATAAAGCAAAGAAGATGTCAAGGAGGCTGAAAACGAGGGAAATGGATTCTATTGCAGTAGTGCGGATGAAGTCAAGGATGGGTGGGAAAGGAGGTAAGATGAGATGCAGAGATTTCAGAGGCAGAGTCAGTAAGTCTTGGTGAAAGGATGACAGCTACCATTTAGTGAACACTTTTTAGGGGTCAGACACTACATTCATTATCTCAGTTAATCCTTACAACCATCTGCTAAGGGAAACTCTTGGAAAATATTCCCACAAGAGGCCTGCAACAATTTTCCTTTCCAGGAAAGCAGACAAGATTAATAGGTCATGGCAATTATCTATTTTTGTTAAGCAAAGGTCACTAGGTCTGTGTGTCCCGTCCAGGGAATTGGTGGCCTATCTGCAACAGGAGAAGATGCAGCAAATCCCTGCCTTTTGGTTTAGGAGTCATGCTTGCTTACATTTTTATTTTCTGTCATCATTGTGGTGGTTTAGAAAATATGTTCAAAAATTCCTTGACATGCTTCCCTTCAAGAAGTAGAGCTTAATTATTTTTCCCTTTTGGTATGAGCTGGACTTAGTGACTCGGTTCTAATGAGCGAAATAAAGAGTGTTGTGCAACTTTCAAGGCTAGGTCGTAAAAGGTACCGTAGCTTCCATAGAGCACTTGTTCTCTCTCTCTTTTTCTCTTTCTCTGCTGATCACTTGCTCTGGAGGGAGCCAGCTACTTTGTCTTGAGCAGCCTTACAGAAAGGCCCCACCAACCGCTGCATCAGTGAGCTTGCAAGCGGATCCTCTAGCCCCAGTCAAGACTTCAGATGCCTGCACACCTGGCCGGCTGCTAAACGGAAAACTTATGAGAGACTCAAGGCCAGAACTATCCAGCTGTGTGGCTCCCAAAATCCTGATCCTTGGAAACTGTGTGAAGTAATAAATGCTTGTGGTTTTAAGCTGTTAAATTTTGGTTGGTAATTTGTAATGCAGCAATAGATAACAGACAATAATATAAAGAACCACTTGCTCCTACTGAGTAAGAGACTAGTCACTTGATGATCCCATGAACCCTAAGGAGTTCTGCCCTAAGTAGACTGACGGAGGGGTTGTCAAGGCAAAACACGTCTCTGCTTCCTGTCACCACATTCCCCTCCAATGGTCACCTGCTGAGGCTGGCAGAGGCCCAGTTGTTTATAGGCACTTTCTGTCATGTGCCCCACTGCCAAGTGAGCCATACTAAACTCTGGGGCCCAGGAAAAGGGGTCGTTTGAGAAGAGGGCAGAAATATTGTGGGTAATATCTGGACACTAGCACCATATCAGATGGGGAATGATAAGAATGAATCCCTTTTGGCTACTCTCTTTTTTGCTATGTTGCAACTCCTAACTCACAGAGATGAGGGAATCAATGCACAGTCTTCCCTAGAAAGGGGAGAAATCCCTAATTCTCCAGGGCCTAGAACACAAGCCTTTGAGGGAAGTATTATTATGTCAATTTTTCAGATAAGGAAACACCATGCAGAAGAGATTACTGCCAATATAATTACAAATGTGAAAGAAAGCATTTATTAGGGCTATACTAAAGATGGTGCATTTGTAATGATATACTAGTCCTGAGAGAAGCAGTAAAGAACTAAGGATAAGGATGAAATCAGAGTGAATGAGTCTAGAAGTCCCTCCAGAATTTCCAAAATGCTATAACCAGGTAGATCTGCAACTGTTTCTTAAATCTTTATGTATGATTAAATCCTGCCTGGGCCAGCAAAAAAAGAAAAACAAAAAAACACCTTCATTCATGAAAATGGTTCTGAACCTTTCCTTAAATCACAGGCTCCTTGAGAATCCAACGAAGGCTATGGTTACTATGGAAAACCTCACATCACTGATGTTTTGTGTTGACGATTTCAGGGAGTTCAGGGACTTCCTTCCATTGACTGGGCTTAAATTAAGATTCTCTTTTAGGTTCCACTTCCACATATGTGTCCAGCTCCAAAACCCAGGAACTTAATTCAGTTGTAATAGCAAAAGGGACACAACAGACTCACAAAGTAAGGCCCATCAAAGACTATCTTTTGGATTTTTAAAAAAAGACAACCAGAAGATGACTAAGACAGTTCATATTCCAAAGGGGTAAAACAGGTTTCTTCCAACACTGAAATGAATTTATTACTGACATAGGAAATTAGCCATGTTCTCTCGATAAAGGTAACAATTACTCTTGGAATATATGAAATGGTATATGTAGTTTGAAAAACCATCCAAATAAGTATTGTCGAATCATTTAAGAAAAATAAATATCTTGAAAAGCGCAACCATTAATGACAAAGAGAAGCCAAATTACAAATACACTTGAGGAAAGAGGCTACATTTACATCCAGAACTGCACACAGATCAGCACACAGGTTGCCATTGTGAAAAACTCCGATAAAGACTAGTCCTTAAAGAACTAAGCAGAGCACCAAATGATGAAAATCGTTAAGCTTCTTGATAAGGAGTCTGCCGACTGTAAACATTTATTTAATTCTCAGTCATTAATACAGTGATGTCTGCACCTCTAAATAACTATTTTACTCCTGCTGAAAACAACCATAGCATTTCTAAGGGGGGAAAACCCACATTCTTAGGTTTATTTCAAGCCATCCAGGAGGAGGCAAGGTGTGGGAAAAAGCCTGGACTGAATAAGCTGGTGACTACATTAGAAAACTTGTTTGAATGAATAGATCTTAACAGAGATAAAAACAAAAGGTGAAGATGAAATTAACAGCCCAGCCACTGGGATTCCTCCAGTTTATGAGTCTGTCTATTCATGCCTCTCAGAGCGCTGGACTGAGAGAGAGAATGACCTCTGTAGGCACAGGGTGAGA
This sequence comes from Lemur catta, assembly GCF_020740605.2. NCBI lineage: Eukaryota > Metazoa > Chordata > Mammalia > Primates > Lemuridae > Lemur > Lemur catta. The sequence goes on along the minus strand of NC_059150.1, from coordinate 18,188,406 downwards.
GTTTCTCTCCAGAATGAATCGCTGATGGTGGAGCAGGGATGCTGGCTGAGCAAAGTTCGCCCCCCACTCATCTCAGCAGAAGGGCCACTCTCCAGAGTGTGTTTGTCGGTGTCTTTTTAACCGACCAGCTGGACGAAGGCCTTACCACGTTGGCACTTGTATGGCTTGCCCTGCCAATGGATCGCCTTAAATTTTGAGAGCAGGTTTGGTTCATGGAACCCCTGACAACAGAGAAGACGGATGTATGGTTTGGAGTTTTCCTTCCCTGTGTTTCATTCATCCGAACTGTGATACCTCTGGTGCACCGAGCACCAGGGATTTCTCCAGAGATAACTTTAATTCATAGAATTTGCCAAAATTTACTCTAGGAACTACAGAATAATTTTCATTTTTCTCGACAGTTAAATAAGCTTCTAATTCGAAAGAGAATTACAACAGTATGGTGCCGGGAGTTTACACATTAACCACTATTCCTAAAATAGAAGGCAATATAATTATAGATAAAACGTAACAAAAGAAAAAATTTAAAATATAGCTGTGCTTAAAGTTAAGATTAAAAACCCTCATGGATCATAACTAAATAGAAACACAATGCAGTAATTGAGGCTAAAGATGTAGGCTTGTTGGGTTCTGGGTCTGAGAATTGGCAGAAGTGGCCAGGAGTGTAATTCCCAAAGTGTCAGTTACATAAAAATGAAACTGGGCTAGAAAAAGAAGTGCTCGCAGTCTGCGAGATGCTTATGTAAAGCTGCGTGCCTGGAATAGCAGGTAGAAGCAGACACAGACAGCCTCTCAACCAGGATGTGGTCACAATCGGAGGAAATTAATAATCCAGAAGGCAAACAGAATAAAAAGGATCACAAGCAAAAGCTGGTCCTTTGAAGATACTAGTCAAAAAGGGAAAAGTACAAGCAAGGCTGGTAAAGGGAAATGGGAGAGGGTGCAAAAATACTAGAAGTGAAAAAGAAGGCAAAATTATACTTATGGTAGAAAGTTTACAAACTAGAATAGAATAAATAATATTTTAATAAATTAAACCACCTGGGGCTCATAAATTTAAAAACTTAAATGAAATAGAAAATTTTCCAGAAGAATATAGATCATCAAAATAGCCTCAAGAAGATAAAAACTCATATCAATAGCCACTAAAAATTTTAATCTATTATTTAAAATCATACTTGCTTTCCCTCAGCCTGGAGAACAGACCTTAGGCATATGTGGCTTTATAAGTAAATTTATCAAATCTTCAAAGAATAGATAATCCTTTTCTAACATGAAATATTAGAGAGAGAAGGCAAGTTTTATGTAAGACTGGATTAGGACAGTACAAGGAAAAAAATTATATCTGAATCTCACTTATAAATACAAATTCAAAAATCCTAAATAAATATTAGAAAATCAAATCCAAGAGGATTTTTTTTTAACGAGACACAAAAAGGAATCATAAAGGAAAATGCGGTGGAATTAGACTACATTAAAATTTTAAAGCTGTGCAAAACAAAGAGTGGCCTAAGTAAATATAATAGACAAATGACAGTTTGGAAGAGCAATTTTGACACATATAACTGTGTCAATAATCCATAAATAACTCAGCCAAAACGATAAGGAAATCACAGCTCAAATAAAATGATCAAGAGTTATAAAAAAATCTAGAAGAAGAAATTCAGATGATCAATAAACATGGGAAAAGATATGCAACCTCAGGGATAATCAAGGCAACACAAAATAAAGCGAAATTCCATTTCATGTCCATTAGATTGGCAAGCATTTTTAAAATTTGACAACCTCCTGATGAGATTCACCAAGAAAGACACAATATGACTTAGATAATATTCCAGTCAAAAATGCATAAAAAATGCATAACTCAGTCTAATCACGTGTAAAACATCAGGCAAACTCAAATTTAGGAACAGGAAACAAAATAACGGTCCTGTACACTTCACATATGTCTACGTCATGAACAAGAAAGAGCTAAGATCTAACTGTTCCAGACTAAAGGAATTAAAGAAACATGACAACTAAATACAATGTGTATCCTGGATCAGAAAAAATTGCTAGAAAGGACTTAATTGGGAACATTGGTAAATTTTCTAGTTCAACATCAATGTTAAGTTTCCTGAATTTGATAATTTTACCGTGGTTACATAACAGAACATCTTCATTCTTGGGATCTTCATGTGCGAATATTTAGGACTAAAGGGTCATGATGTCTGTAATTTACTCTTAAAATGTTTGGGAAAAAATGATATAAATAAAAATAAATATGTATGAAGAGAAGGATGGGAGGGAGGAAAGAAGAGAGAGTGACAGAGAGAAAGGAAGGCAAATGTGGCGAAGTGTTAATTGGCCAATCTAGGTGAAGGGTAAACAGAAGGTTATTGTACCATTCTAATAATTTTTCTGCTGATTTGGAATTTTTTTCAAAATAAAATGTTAAAAGCATCTATTTATATGTTGGTAAGGATGTGGAGAAATGGAAATTTTCATACTCTGCTAGAAGGAATGCAAATTATTGGTATAGTTTTTGGAGAGTAATATGATAATGTAATATTATGATATTGACATAATAATATTAATATAGTATGATAATAATATTGTAATATAAGCAATGATGAATATGTCTATACGCTATACCTGAGCAATTCAAATGGGATATGGAAAGGAAATAACAAAACTTTGTATTTATTTCATCTTTTAAGAAAAAAATTAAATTTTATAATGGATATTACATGTTAATATAATAGGACATCTACATAATTTATAAATAGATATAGAAATATTGGGGATAGGCAGTTAAATTTTTTATTGATAGGGCAGCACAATCAAAAAAACCAGGAGACCACTTTCCTCAAGAAATTTACATGTGCACGAGGACATATATATATATATGTGTATATATATATATATATAAGAATATTAATTGCAGCACAATTTGTAATAGCAAAAATTGGGAAACATTCTAAATGCCCATGAGTAAAAGAATGGATAAATAAATTGTGTTTATTCATATGATGGGATACTAAATATCAGTTAAGATAAATGAAATAGAGCTATAAGTGTCTACATGCACAGCTTTAGAAAATATTGAGAGGCTGGGCATGGTGGCTCACACCTGTAATCCTAGCACTCTGGGAGGCTGAGGCGGGAGGATTGCTTGAGCACAGGAATTCGAGACTATCCTGAGCAAGAGTGGGACCCCCTTTTTACCAAAAAGTAAAAAAAAGAAATCAGCCAGGTGTGGTGGCGCACACCTGTAGTCCCAGGTATTGGGGAGGTTGAGGCAGAAGGATCGTTTAGAACCCAGGAGTTGGAGGTTGCAGTGAGCTATGATGACACCACTCCATTCTACCCAGGGCGACAGAGTGAGACTCTGTCCCAACAACAACAACAACAACAACAACAACAACAAACATGGCAACTGAAAATATTGGGTGAAAAATCCGGGTGCCAGCATGGTCAGGCCCTGGTGAGGGCCTTCTTCCACGCTGCAGACTGCTGATTCTAACTGTATCATCACATGACTGAAAGAGAGTTAGCTAAGCTCTCTGGCCTCTTCTTATTATATAAAAGGCACTAATCCCAATCATGAGGGCTCCACCTGCATGACCAAATTATCTCCCAGAGGCCCCACCTCCAAATATCATCACACTGATATTAGGATTTCAACATATGTATTCTAGGGTGGACACATTCAGTCCATTGCACAAATTTGGACACAGAGACAGACATAGAGGAAAGACAATGTGAAGAGACACAGGGAGACGACAGCCATCTACAAGCCAAGGGGAGGCCTGGGACAGATTGTCCCTTACGTCCCTGAGCTGAGAAGGAGCCAATCTTGAAAACACCTTGATCTCAGACTTCTAGGCTCCAGAACTGTGGGACAATAAATTTCTATGGTTTAAGTCACCCAGTTTGTGGCACATTCTTATGACAGCCCTAGCAAACTAATATAACATTTATAACTTATAAGGCAATTTTAAAAAAAGTATGTTTTCAACAGAGGAGCAAAAACCCTTCTTCCCTCAAAAATGTAAAATGAAGAACTGGAAATTAAAAAGAGAAGCTGATCTGTTATTCAATAGAATGTCCTTGTATATTTTAGGTCATTAAATATGAAATGTCCAATTTCAAATCAAAAGTGTAGTTTATTATATTTCAAACAAGAAGCAGTAAAATTAATCAAAATATGCGCCTAAACCATGAACACAGTTTTGTGATCTTAATGGTAGCTTGCTCATGCCAGCATCAAAGAAGTCTGGAGAACGAGTGGTGATGAAATTGTGAGAGGTGTTTTCCACAGTTTGTTGAAAATTGAGTATTTTTCCTTGCAAGAAGTGGTCCAAAGCCTGGAAAAAGTGGTAGTCAGTTGGTGAAGGGTCTGGTGAATACAGTGGGTGACAGAGTGTTTACAAGTCCAGGCTCTGTAATTTGAGCAGTGTTATTTGTGCGACATGTGGTCGAGTGTTCTCTTACAAGAGGATTGGTCTGTCTCTGTTGACCAATCTCAGCTGCTTAATTGCAAGCATCCTCATCATTTCATCCAATTGTTTGCAGTAGACATCCGCTGTAATGGATTGACCAGGTTTCATGAAGCTGGAGTGAATAATACCAGCCCTGGACCACCAAACAGACACCATTAGCTTTTTTTTTTTGATGAATATTCATTTTTGGACTGTGTTTCAGTACTTCATCTTTATCCAACCATTGTGCTGAAGGCTTGTGACTGTCAATCTATTTTTCATCACACATAACAACATGGTTTAGAATTGGTTCGCTTTTATGTCATGACAGCAAAGAAAGGCAAGCTTCGAGACAATTTCTCTTCTGATGCTCATTTAATTTATGTAATACCCATCTATCCAGCTTCTTTACCTTCGCGATTTATTTTAAATGGTCCAATATTGCTGGAATAGTAAAATCAAACCTTACTGCTAATTCATGTGTAGGTTGAAATGGATTCACTTCCACTGCAGCTTTCAGCTCATCATTATCCACCTTGGTCTCGGGTCACCTACATGGTTCATTTTCAAGATCAAAATCACCAGAACAGAATTCCCAAACCATGGATGTACTGTGCGTTCATTAGCCACATCCTTTTTGAAACACTTTGTTGATATTTCAAGCTATCTGCACTGCATTGGTTCCATGACGAAACTCATATTTGAAAATAACTCAAATTTTTGACTTATCCATGGTTTTATAAAAATTGCTCAAAAAATTTGAAAGATAATCACAAGCAAAACCATGCATTTGAAAGAATGAAGATGTACCTTCACAATAAAAATAAAACCAGAAGTGTCAAAGTGAAATGTCAGAGATATCAACTGTCAAGCTCAGTACTCAAATCAGATATTTCATATTTAATAACCTAATATTTTAACAGTAAAGTTAAAATTTTTATGGGCTATCAAGAGATATTTTTGTTTAATAAACCTGATGGGTCATTCTTATTAAGCAAGGGAAAATAATTCCCATGTTCTCAGAATTGCATCTTATGATTTCCTAATTAAGAGTGAGAAAGACAATTCCCATGTTTCATTCAGAAAAGATTGGTGCAATAAACATGATTAACTCTAAGAGGTTTGATAATAAATACAACTAGGGAATTATTTTAATATGGACTCAAGGTAATAATCACAAATTCAACTTCAGAGCAGCATGAATTACAAATATAGTCAGATATATTAAATTTGGGGAAAAGTCAAATTTTAAAGGAGCTTAATTATCTTAGTGTAGATCTTAGGCTATGCTATTTTTAAGGTCATTTGTTATTGGAAGGAAAGGGGCCATAACCTTAGCTGTCTTAAGATAATGTCAGCAAGGATAATAATGTCCTCCTACAAACTCTTCATACCTTGCTACAGAGAAAATATGAAGATGAATAAAGCAGAAAATATGAACACAGCCCGAGAGAGAACTTGTTGGAGACCGCCTGTAGAATTCTGCAATCACATGCACAGGTTTTCTTGTTAGCACTATGCTGGTCTCTCTAATTCCCAAAGGTACACTGCTCTGCTATTGTGAGCATTTTGAGGCTCTTGTTTTATATGTTCCGAACTGTGCCTGGATACACATTTGATCAAATGCACTTCACCAGTGCAAGACCATAATAATAGACCATGTCCTCTCCACAGTTCACTCCAGCCCTGCTGGCTTAAACCTGGTGCTTCCCTCATTTACATTATTACTTCCCTGGGTCCCATCATACGATTTGTGCCTCCTTTATAAATTTGGAAAGACACAATACAGAAAAACTCGCCGCTCAGTAAACATTTGTTGAATATCTACTTCATTAATTATAGAACTGGCACATAGTAGTTCAAAAAATTTCTGATTAAATTTGAAAGTTAAATTACTTCATATAATAATAGATTGAATTTTTGCTCAATTTACTACAGTGGCTTGTGTGACTACAAGAATACCACATAATTTCTTTAAGTCTCAGTTTCTTCATCTATAAAGTGAAAAGAATATCAAGTAACCTTGTAGAATTGCTGTAAAAATCAAATGAAATTGTGTACACAGAAGATTTCTAAGTTTTATAAAGTTCTACACATGTATTAAGTTAAATAAACAGATGATTAGCCTGAGGCTGTTTTTAGACTTTGAGCTTCTACTAATAAACTTGAACTTAACCTAGTATATAAATAAACTGAAGCCTAAATTAGGAGTCGTATTTTTTTATTAACAAATAGCTGGGTTTCAGCCAATCATAAACAATTGAGCTTCAACCAATCACAGCTAACTGATTAGATCATGCCCAAATAAGGCAGACACCTAGCTGTAGACAATCATGTGATTTCTCTACTCTGCTTCTGTGTTGGGCCTATAAAGTTTGCCACTCACATTGCTGGGCAGAAGTCTTTGAACCTCTTCTGGTTCTGAGTGCTGCCCCATTCATGAATCATTCTTTGCTCTAAACTCTGCTAAATTTAATTTTTCTCAAGTTTTTCTTTTAACACACGTAAGGTATTATTATAGAAAAAAAATATATTACTATTAAAATAGTTGTTTTCAAAGACCAAAAGCACACAAGTCAATTAGTTTAGTCAACAACAATAACAAAATACTTTAAATGACTTTTAAGAATAATCTCTCTGATGAGGATTTCTGTGTAGTGTTTACTATAATGATTAACCTTTTAATAATACACTAGAGATTAAGAAAGAAATGGAGACTAATAGAAGGAAATGTTAGCAGTTTACATTTTAAATACTAAGAATATCAAACTAATATTCTCATTGTAAAGTTGCATTTATTAACTTTGGTACATGTTTTATTAATATTTTTCCAAAAGAAATAATGGTTTCACTGATCCAACCTCAACTATCTCCTATCCCATTCCATCAACCTCCTTGAGCTCATATCAAGATACTCTCAGTGTTTCCCAATAAGAGTCTTCGTCAATACTCACTCTTCAAACAAGCTTCCAATCCACTCACCTGCCCAACCTTGAGTCCAAACATTCATCTATTCATTTGTTCATCCTTCTAGCTATTTCTTTACCCACCTGTCTGTTCATCCATCATCTATCCATTCACCCAACATTAGTATTGATCTAGGCATAGAAATACTGAGATAAAGACACTGTCCTAACAGTTTGGAACAGAAACAAGTAAACCTCAAAATGTGAAAAGTGCCACCAAAGATAAGTGTCATAGAGCACTACGGTAGTACAGTGGAAAGAGCTGTACTTGAAGATACTGAAACTTTCTAGGCCAGGTGCTTTATTGGCTCGATTTTGAAGGCAAAATAAACATTAAGAAAGTAAAGGAGTACATTGTGCAAAGGCAAAGAGATCTAAGAAAGTAAAATGAGTCTGGAGAAACTATAATTTGACCTGACTAGAATGTAAAATGAATAATCAGCAATAAATGAAGAGGTGGACAAAGAAGAGATGGCAGATGGTCGGTCATTCCTTCAGTTCTGATTTCAAAGCCTACGAAGAAAGCTGCTGGTTTTCTATCTACCTATATACTTAAACATTTTTTTTTTTTTTTTAGTTAAGTGTACTTTTTTCAAAGGTACACTCTCTATTCCTTCTGCTTTCCCCAATTTTCAGTGGAGGATGTGGAGACCTCTCCTCACAGTTGTACTTTTAAAATTTAAAAGCATTTTAAATAGCAACCTGGCTAAGGAAATTACTATTCAAGGTGAGAAGCCACAGAGCTCATTAGTTGCTTCAAAGAAAGTAAAATACTGAGTAAATTGTCAGGTACTTATCCAAATCTTCCTTTCCCACAATTTCTGCTCCTGTATACTTTGCATTTAGTAATAATAGAAAAATCTTAGTAATATTTAGATCCATATTAAAATTATTTAGTAATAATTTAAAATTCTCTAGTTTGAACTAGCCATGAGGAAATTATAAGCTACTACATATTCCTAACTGGTAGCATTAATGTCCAAGCTGTGGTCTGTGTTCCGAGACATTAGTGGGCTGCTTCTAAGTTGTATGAGAGCTTCTATCACCGGAATATAACAAGGACAAGATGACGTTACCTACAGCGCGGGGCGGGAGGAAAGTGAGGGGAAAGAGAAGTAAAATATAAGTAACAAACATCAGAAGTCCTGGCTTCTGAGTGGCTTCACTCTCTCTGTCCACGTATGTTTTCTCATATCCCCGCATTGACTCCACCAAAGTTCTGCTTCCCAATGAACAGCTTATTCGGTACCTGCCTGTAAACACCTGGAGCAACACCAGGTCAGCTGGGGAACTTAAAACCTAAAGCACAGGAGGTGGCCTCCTTATAACCTGGGCCGGCCGCCCCGCGCCAGCCTCCCCGGGTCCTGTCCGGAGAGGTGTCCCGCGCCCGCCCTCCGGGGGCTGCGTCTCCCGGAACGCTCCGAGGAGCAGCCCGCGGGCCCAGGCGACAAGGGGCGGTGCCTGTCCCGCCAAGCCTAGGGCGCTGCCTGCCCCCTGCTCCAGGTGCCGCCCTGGCTCCCGGGCAGGGAGCGCCCTCCGCCTGCCCCGACTCCTTCACCCGCCTGCCGCCCTGCTTCCCGAAGTGCGGCGGCGACCAGACCCGAGAAGCGGCGGAGGAACGCGGGAGGCTGGCCAGGCCGCAGCCGCCCTGCAGTTACTGCTGCCCCGCAGCTGCAGCGAGTTCTTCGCGCCCAACCGCGGACGGCAAACAAAGGAGCTCCCGGCCCCGCCCCCGGGCCTGACAGATCAGCCTCCGGGCCAACCAGGTTTCGAATCTTCCTCTACGTCCTGCCCCCAGCCCCGCCCCAGCACGGAGACCCACCCCCAGCAGACAAGGCTCCGCCTCCAGCCCGCGGCAGAGGAAAGCGAGCTCCAGGAGAGTAACCCGCCTATCATCCTTGACTCAGCAAGTATTGAGCGCCTACTGGTGCCAAGCACTTTGTGCCAAACAGTGAGGGGGCAGCACAGGAGTAAAGAAGGCAAACTGGTCTCTGCTCGTCCCAACTTTAGTCCAGCAGGAGAGGATAAATAAACAAGGGAGTGGGTGTTTCATAAGGAAAGTACAGGAGGCTCAGAGAGTGAATAGCAAGTACTGGGCTATGTTGGGTCGAGGACGGTTTCCTGGAGGAACTGACACCAGAACAATGAGGGAGACAGCTAGGCAGTGGGGGAGCGTGCTGAGGGGAGAGGACAGAGTTCTAGTTAAGAGAAAACAGCATTAGGAAAGGCTTCTGAGTGAGAGATTGCCATAAGTTCCAGAAACTGGAAAAATTTTGATGAGGTTTCTGGTTTGTGTAATTGGGTAGATGAGAAACCATTCCTCACGATGGATTATAGAAAGTGAAGTGGACTTATTGGAAAATATTCATTCATTCATTCATCAAACAGATGCTTGAGCATTTTCTACATGCTGGGCATCAGGCTAAGTCCTGGAATGATTTCCATTTTGGACATAAGTTTGAGATGCCTTGAAACATCCAGATGGAGATGTCTAGCCAATAGGTAGAGGCATCTAAAGCTCAGGAGCCATGTCTCCATTTTATTGTTATTATAAACGACATTGGGACATATGTCCTCGTGGGTAAATTTTTTCCCAGATGCTCAATTAGCTATACTGTGCAGAAGACATTAGTGAACTGAGAATGGCTGAAATTCACAATCTCATGCCATGTCATTGATATTACTTTCTTTAATAATGTCCTATCAATTTTTGATCCGGCGTGATTGACATAATTTTCGAAAAAAAAAAGAACAAATGCACAACTGTATGATTTTGAACAGTATGATATGACTGATTTCTACAAAATTGATATAGAATCAAAGTCTTAAAAATCCTCTTCATAAGCATTTTTTATCATCCTCAGAGAAATTTGCTACTTTCTTCAACTTAACATTTTAGTGTTCTTTGACTTAACATTTTAGATATGATTACTGCTTACATAATATGATAGCCTTATGAAGACGTACAATCCTTTTTGGAAAATGGGCAAAATTTAGAAAGAGTCATAAATGTATGTACATTCCGACCCAGTAATTCAACTTTTGGCAAATCCTAAAGAAATCATCTAAGCAATAGAAAAAGCTGTATGCATAATGATGTTTATCACAGCTTTATTTATAGCTTTTAAAGGAAAGGAAGCAACCTTGGTGTCTATGGGAGTAAATTATAGTTCGTTTACATGTGGCCATTAAAATTATAGTTAGGAAAATTATAGAGAGACGTGAAAATGCATATGATAGGATGTTAAAAGAGACCATGCAGGAGAAAAATTTTAAGTAGATTATAATTACAATTATGTCAAAACTACATAGGAAAAATAATGGGAATAAATTTGCCAAAATGCTAACAATAGTTGCATTTGGATGGGGAAATTATGGGTTATGATTTTTATTTATTTTCCAAATTATATGTGTATCAGAGATTTATTATTTTTGTTTTTCCAGTGACCACTTGCCCTTTGTTTAGCAAAAGCGCCCTGACTCTCCAGAGGGAATTGCTGGTTGCTTCTCTGAGTTCGAATGGTTTCAGTAAGGCTGACTCTAACCCTGCCAGGGATATAGTCCAAGCCAAGATCATCAAAAGCAATTAGACCCAATTCTAGGACTTTTGTAGGAACTTTTGGAAAAGATGCAAGGTCTTTCCAGACACTGTGGCTTGGTGAGAGGATAGGGTATAAGTCTGGAGCTGCAGGCAACCATATTGCCACCACAGGGTACAGTCTGTCTGGGAAAGGAGACAAGGCAGAGGAAAGCAAAGACAAGAGATGGAGACAAGAAGACTGAATTCTGAGAACATTTTTTGACCCCCAGATGTATGATGTGAAATTACCTCTGGACTGTTCAGTCACATGTACCCATAACTTTATTAATATTTTGACTTAAGCCTGTCTGTTTCTCTCCTTTAATTTATAACAGAAAGAGCCCTGATTAATTGAATAATCAGATTAGATTATATTACTTTTATGGTGTTAAAAAACATATGCATCAATAAGCATTCTAAAGCATCCTGAGCTTTCTAAAGTTTGCACTCATTTCTTGACCTGTACTAGACGTGCGGATGAAATACTGATTTTAACTTCAGCGTTCTGGAAGTTCCAAAAATCTTGACTCAGCCCAGTTGAATTGCTTCATAAATGTATTTAAGGGTTTAGGGAACAAACTAATACAGAAGAACTTCATTGTTACTTGGGCTAGTGTTCAATACTCCCAGTAATGTATGCCTTTTTGTTTTGTCTCTCCAGAACTCCTCCCTTTTTCTGTCCTACTTCTTTTTGGGAACTGTTCTCCTTCCCAGCTTTGCCAAAGGTGGGCAGATTATGGAAATTAGGTCATCCAGGGCCCTTTGCAGATTTTTCAAGTAGAAATTAAAGTAAGAGACTCTTTTTTCTCTGGAGTTGAAGTTAAAAGATGCTGGTGCCCATGATTCCAGCCTCATAGAGGATGCCGGTCTGAGAGAAAAAAGCCGTGTTGCTGAGGAAAGCAGAGGCGAGATGGCAATTAATCCAGTTCTACTCAACCCCCAAGAATAGCTACATTCCTGTCCTTCCCATAGTTTGATTATGTGAGCCAGTAAGTTCAGCCCCCTCCCCGACAAAGTACTTTCCACTGGATTTGTTCACTGCCTCTGAGAGTCCTGACTAAATATGGCTCTAGTGCCATGCCCTGGGAAACCGAGGTAGGGGCATGTAGCCTAACCTAAAGGTCACTGCAGATCTGTTCTTCACTAAGCCTCCAGATCTTGGGACCTTGCCATTTTCTAGTCAGTGGCATGATGTTGGAGACCAAGCCAAGGATTTTTACTTCATGTATGAATGAGGGTGACAGAAGATAGTACAAGATGGCAGGACATGTTTCGAAGAAGGAAGTTATAAATAAACTTACCCACCTAAGTGAAAAGAAACAGGAGTAGAGAGAGGGAGAGAAAGAGAGAGAGAGAGAGAAGAAGGTGGCCTGTCAGCTGTGAGGAGGCAGAATCTTAGCTGTAAAGAAAAAGGCAATAGAAGAGAGAGTATTTACACAGCACTGAAAAGTGAAAGAAACAACCACTAGGAAATGTGGTCCAATCAATGACCTGGAACCCAACTGGATTAGCAATTCTTCTTCCTTGGGAAAGGGAGAAGAGCAAAAAATGTGGTTGAAGAGAGAATAGGAGAATAGAGAATGGGACAGAAGTTGCATGTTGGTTGAGTACCAGAGGAGTTGTACAAAGATTTACTATACAATTAACTCCCAATTTTTTAAACAAAAGGAATGCTTGCCAAATAGTCAATCATCAAAAACAAAATATGGCAATATATTATTTACAATTTCTCACTGATCTTAGACTTCTCATGTGAAGTACTAAATTTGAAGCTCTAAGGAAAAGAAAAGTTCACATGAGACCTAATTAGTCAAGTGTTTCTGTTGAAATTGAAACTTTTCATAATAAAAATCAATAATAATGATTCTTACACTTTCACTAAGGTGAATCAAAATACACAAGATTTTAGTTGGGATCAGCAGTGTTATATAAATTAGCTGCAAACACTACAAATAATTTGAAAACAGTTTGTTAATATTTATAAATTTAGGGTTGCTATTTATATAATATCCCTTTGAATTTGATGCTAATATACAAGAGTTAGTGAGTTTACTTAACTTGGACAAAAATAGCTTTGAACATGAAATGCATTTACTCCATAGTCAAAGCAATTTTTCTAAAAGGGTGAACCAGTTTTGTAAATGTGCATGCAAATTTTAAAGGAATATGATGTTTTGGTACTTGATTCAGTTATTGGAAATTTTTAAGTATGTTTGAAACAATTTGTGTATAGAAATCAATTTTTTCCAACTGTAAATTTTATGAAATCTAACTATAAGTCAGGTTTGTCTGGTGAAATTTAGCATCTGCATTGAGATGTACTATAAGTGTAAAATACACATCATATTTCAAAGACTTACTATGACAAAAAGAATGAAAAATATTGCAATAATTTTTGTATTGATTACATGGTAATATTTGAAATATACTGGTTAAATAAAATGTTATTAAAATTACTTTATACCTGTTTCCTTTTAAGTTTTTATTTTTTTGTTTTTTGTTTTTATTTTTATTTTTTTTTTTGAGAAAGAGCCTTGCTCTGTCATCCTGGCTAGAGTGCAATGAGGTCATCACAACTCACTGCAACCTCAAACTCCTGGGCTCAAGCAGTCCTCCTGCCTCAACCTCCCAAGTAGCTGGGACTATAGGCACATGCCACTACACCAGCTAATTTTTCCTATTTTTTGTAGAGACAAAGTCTTGCTCTTGCTCAGGATAGTCTCAAATTCCTGTCCTCAAGCAATCCTTCCCCCTTGGCCTCCCACAGCACTAGGATTATAGGCATGCACCACTGTGCCTGGCCTCCTTCTACTTTTTTAATGTGACTAATAAAAAAGTTTAAATTACATATGTGGATTGCATTAAATATCAACCGGACAGCCCTGGTCTAGAATGTGAGGCATGGGTCATGAACTGCCAGCTCTTCTGAGGATGGAGACTTGCTCATCTTTGCTTTCCCTTCAGTGCTTACTTAGCACAATCCTTTTTATCTGGTAAGTAATCAATAAATGTTTGCTAAATTTAAGTTCATTTGGAATAAGACACTACTTTCTGTTATGAGAAACTACTCTTACCTTGTGGGATTTAGAATTGGTGTTAACCAATGACCATTAAACTTAGGTTTTTTTTATTTTTTCAACCACAAGGATATCATATACTTCGCATTTCTCTATCATTCCTTAGCCGCCAGTTTTTTGAGCATCTTTATTTGCTTCTGAGTTCACAACAGTGCCAAATACTTGACAGTACTGAATAATTGAGCTCTTTTTATACTGATTACTTCTGTCAGCACCAAGATAGAAATGCAAAAATGAAATATCAGGAAGAATCCTGAGGAAAAGGAGAGGAAGGATGATGGTAGGGAGAGAGAAGTTATCTTAAAAACTGAAGCGGGTGAAAATCTAGTTCATAAAGCAGGAAATAGAATTGAAAGTCTAGCCATAAATACCAGGTGCTATAAAGAGAAAGACTCCCAACAGAGCAAGGCAAGTACAAAGACCCGAGGGTCAGTTACTATTCAAATCAATGAACAAGAAGTCAGGGTGTGAAAGCTAAGATGTATAATGATCAAGTTCAAATTTATGCTCAAGGGCAGCAGGTTATATATACTTTTGAAGACCTGGGTCTGGAAGGCCACCAGGAAACTTGGTTTTGTTCATCTTGAATGAGTCTAGGATACGATCAGCTTTCTGATCTGTTCAAGTTCTTTTGATTCTGCTGGTTGGAAGGGGGTGCACACCAAATTGGTCAACCGTCTAGGCACCCCATGGCCCTGTAGCATGGCTTATGTGAACTTCCATCGCATTACTCAAGTAAACACAAGGAACAAAAGAGAGTTCCCAGTAAAGGCTTCTTCCCCTAACTGATCCTGCTTCACTGACAGAAAGTAAAGAATTAGGGTGGGTTCTGTGTCTCTTTCAAATTCTGAGGACTGTGTGAAGCATGTTCAGCTGCAATGGGAGGCAGTGAATGTCAACATTAAGAAAGCTGCAGCAGTCAAACAAAAACATTTGCCAATGGGTATTCACAGTGTATAACCATAATCACCTATTTAACTTTTTACTTGTTTGGGCAATAAAACTTCTATCTATTGGGTGAAATACTACCATAAGTTTATAGCCTTATAAAACTAATATGCTCCTTGGTTTATTTAATGTTTGGTGCCAACGGGGTTAGATTAGGGAAAGGGACTATGTCAAAGGCCATCAGAGCTATCACTGTATGCAAAGAGGTCCCCTGCATGCCTATGGAATGTCTCCTTGGCTGGATCAAAGCTCAAATCAACATCTCCTTAACCGTTGTCATCTTAATGTGATGTCAGCCTTCCTTCAGCAGGCTAAGAGAAGAGCAGAGAGCATGTGTCAGGTGTTTTATGGGGACCTTACCCATGTTATCTTATTGAATCCTCATAACAACCTGTAAAGTAGGCATTGCCATCTTCATTTTGTAGATGGGAAAGTGAGGCTCAGAGAGCAAGAAGTATAGCTAATATAAATTGCAGACCTGGGAGTCTAACCCAGTGTCTTTCTCCAGGGTGCATTCCCTGTACTGTTCTATCTCAGCGTGAGATCTAAGAGGGAAGTAATTGGAGGGATGACCTCCCTGAGATTACAGTTTATCTTACTCCCTCTTAGCCTCCACTGCATTTCTCAAAGGTCCCCTTGGAAATTATTTAGTCAATGAGCCTCCATTGGAAAACAAATGACTG
Source organism: Lemur catta (assembly GCF_020740605.2). Classification (NCBI taxonomy): domain Eukaryota; kingdom Metazoa; phylum Chordata; class Mammalia; order Primates; family Lemuridae; genus Lemur; species Lemur catta. The sequence continues at coordinate 18,172,689 of NC_059150.1, read as the reverse complement.
ACATATAGAGAAATGTTCATGTAGTAACATACAGAAAAACATTCTCACTAATAAAAAAGATGCACATTGAAACAGAGATGAGATTTTAAAATATTCTTTCCTGAACCTTCAAGCCAGCTATCCACACACCCTGCAATCTCCAATTTAGAAAGGTGAGCCACTGATTACAGCCCATGTTCAAGGGAAGTCATTGCCCTTGTTTTTCCTAACCATCTGGCACTCTAATCCAGGTCCAATTCCCCACTTAGTGTCCGTGATCTCACTTTTATCTCGAAGGCCTAGCTGTATATATGGAAATTGGGTCCTAGCTTGACTATTTGAACTTCCTCTAGTTCATCCCTTTGGCTCCCAACTTCCTCCTTTGCCTCCTATAAAAATTTCCCACCCTAGGCTCATTCCTAAGGGATCCAATCTGGCCACAGCTATTCAGTTGACCATGATGGCATTGAGGAGCTGGGGTGAGAAGGCTGACATTTTGTCTAATCTATAGCTGTGAGGGACTCTTCTAGCTCCTATGGCAAAATGAATTTTGCCAAACCTTTATGTAGTATGAGTTTCAGAAGGAGAAGAAAGAGAAAAAAAGGCAGAAGGCATACTTAAAGCAATAATGGCTGAAAACATCCCTAATCTGTAGACAGATGCCAGCAGCCAGGTACAAGAAGTGCCTAGAGGCTTTCAATCAAATTTAACCCAAAGAGAAGTTCACCAAGATGCATAAAAAACTGTCAAAAATCAAAGACAAAAAAAATTGTGAGAACATCAAGAAATAAGAAACAAATGACATACAAAGGAGGGCCAATACAAGTACCAGCAGAAATTCTGGAGCTGAAGAATTCAATTGATAAACTGAGAAATGCATCAGAGTCTCTCAACAGCAGAATTGAACAAGTAGAAGAAAGAATTAGTGAGCTTGAAGACAGGCTATTTGAAAATACACAGTTAGAAGAGAAAAAAAGAATAAAAAAGAGTGAAGCATGCCTATAAGATCTAGAAAATAGCCTCAAAAAGGCAAATCTAAAAGTTATTGACCTTAAAAAGGGGTAGAGAAAGAATCTGGGGTAGAAAGTTTATTCAAAGGAATAATAATAGAGAATTTTCCAAACCTAAAGATATCAATATTCAGGCACAAGAAGGTTGTAGAACACCAAGCAGATTAAACTCAAACAAGACCACCTCAAGGCATTTAAAATCAAATTCTCCAAAGTTGTGGATAAAGAAAATGTCCCAAGGGAAGCAGGAAAAAAGAAAAAATAACATACAAAGGAGCTCCGATATGTCTGGAAGCAGACTTCTCTGTGGAAAGCTTACAGGCCAGGGGAGAGTAGCATGATATACTCAAAATGCTGGAGGACAAAAATTTTAATCCTAGAATATTATACCAGCAAAAATATCCTTCAAACATGAAACAGAAATACTTTGCCAGACAAACAAAATCTGAGGGATTTTCATTAACACCAGCGCTGTCCTACAAAAAATGCTAAAAGGAATTCCTCAATCTGAAAGAAAAGGATGTTAATGAAAAATAAGAAATCATCTGAAGCTATATAAGGTTTAATAACTAGAACATAAAAGGAGCTCAAACAACTCAATATGAAGAAATCAAATAATCCAATTAAAAAATGGGCAAAGGAGCTGAATACACTTCTCAAAAGAAGACATACAAATGGTCAGCGGGTATGTGGAAAAATGATCAAATCATTAGTCATCAGAGAAGTGCAAATCAAAACTACAATGAGATATCATCTCACCCCATTTACAATGGATTTTATCAAAAAGACAGGCAAGAACAAATGCTGGCAAGGGTGTGGAGAAAGGTGAACCCTCATACACTGTTGGTGGGAATGTAAACTAGTCAACCACTATGGAGAATAGTACGGAGTTTTCTCAAAAAACTGGAAATAGAACTACCATATAACCCAGCAATCCCACTGCTGGGAATACATGCAAAGAAGGAGAAATCAATATATCGAAAAGTTATCTACACACACATGTTTATTGCAGCACTATTCACAATCGCTAAGATTTGGAATCAACCTAAATGTCCATTAAGTGGATGAATGGGGAAAAATTGTACATATACTCAATGGAATAGTATATAGGACAAAAAATAATGAAATCTTGACATATGCAACAACATGGATGGAACTGAAGAACATTATCTTAAGTGAAATAAACCAAGCACGAAAAGACAAATCTCACATGTTCTAACTCATATGTGTGAGCTAAATATTAAAAACAATTGGTCTCATGGAGACAGAGAATATAATGATGGTTACCAGTGGCTGGGAAGGGTAGTGGGGATGGTTAATGGGTTAAAAAATATAGTTAGATAGAATGAACAATATTTGATAACACAATGAAGTGACTATAATGAACAGTAAATGATGGTATACTTTAAAATAACTAAAAGAGTGGAATTGGAATGTTCCTAACACAAAGAAATAATAAATGCCTGAGGTGTTGGATACCCCAATTATCTTGATTTGATTAATTCACATTGTATGCCTGTATCAAAAGATCATATGTACCCTATAAAGATATATGACTATTATATGTACCCATAATAATTGAAAAGAAAAAAGAAAAAGAAAATCCATCATGTTACACATAATGGTTTGATAACATTAAGGAACATTCTTAAATTGGAATTTCATCCACAGCAAATGATAAGACACATTCAAGCAAAGGAATGAAATACAATTACCCATAACTATTCCTGAAATTTGATTTGCGTAGAATTTCCATACTCTCTGAGACTAAAGTGATAGATAAGATTTGTGTGAAATGTAGAGAGAACAGTGCAAGTAGAGAGAAAAAGTATGAGGAAAGCACGAAGGTGAGCAAATGCAGATCATGTTCTGTGGCCTAGTGAGAGGTGGAGTATCATGGGGAAGGGGGCTGAGAGGGGATTTGGAGCCAGGTTGTGGAAGGTTTTGAACACTAGATAGGGTTTGTTCTTAATCTCATGGGCCATAGAGAGACAATAAGAGTTTTGAACAGAGTAGTAACTCTCCACAGTTCTTACTACTTTTAATAGGGTGAAGTACGGGAAGTATATCTGAGTTTATTCAGAATTTTTTACCCTAGGCACACATATGCACACACACAACTCTCTACATATGTATATACATATACATACATATACATGTACATATGTATACATCCATGCATATGTATATGTATATGTATAAAATGGTTTTATCCCCACAACAATCCAAAGGAGTGGGTTATTCTAATTTCACAAATGGAGAAATTGATGCCTAGAAAAGCTAAGTAATTTGTCTGAGGATAACAGAAGCGGGCTTCTGCCAACAGTGGAACAGTTTTGCTTCCTTTTTAAGAGTGACTTCAGGAAACAGAGCATGGTGGGATTCAGCAAATGACTTCTTCATTGGGGGTAGGAGGTGGTGGGTAGGGAGAGAAAACAAAGAAACTCCCAGTAGCATTCTGGGGAAGCCAGCCTCCAGGGCAAGTGGCCAGCATGGTTTCCATGGTAATAGATACCAACCCCTGCATAAAACTTCATCCTCTTCTAGGCCAGAGAACCCAATTTGATGATGTCATCCAAGCCAGGGAGTCAGAGCCACTCAATTTTGTGTCAGCTCGGGGCACTGCCTCTAGAAAAATACTTTTTATTTTAGCAAATCATTATTAATGATTCTTCCTTCTTGTCTCAGAAATGTTCTCAGCTCAGTGATCCATTGGATGAATGAATGTTTTTTGAAATTTTCCGTCTCCTTCATAGCCTTCAGATTTGGCTCATGTGAAAGAGAGTTGAGAAGGTGGAAAATTTCCTTTATCCATGCTGACATCAGTATCACTGATTGTCTCTATATATGTGAATCTAAGATGTGCCATTTTCTCATTAGGTTCCAATTGTGGTTTTGATGTCACATGGTAGTTTTAGTTTAATTCTCAGACACAGCCCTTCCTAGTTCTGTGATTGGAAGCAAATTAATGAACTCCCTAGGGTCTCAGTTTTCTTATCTAAATTATGGGATAAGATGCTAGCTCTTCATAATGATAAAATGGATAAAAAGTGCATAACATACAGCTAAAAGCCAAATAAATTATTATTAATTCCATATGGACTGGTTTTCTGGCCTTTCCACTACTTAATGGAAAATTTAGTAGTAATTTTTGACACTGATTATCCAAAGGAGTTGGGAAGTGTAGTGTTTCAGTTAATTGAATATTACCAGTAACTGGGTTGATACACACATAAAACCAACATGAGATCAATCATATTTAGGGAATGAGATTCATAATTATATTTGAAGGGCAATATTATTACAAATCACTTAAAACCCAGGGTTTGAATCCAACTGGCTGACTCCAGAGTCCCTTTAAGCCTCCAGAGAGATTAACAGAAATAGGTTTTGCATGCGCCCACTTTACAAATACATAGTTGAGGTATTCCTGCTTATCCACAAGCTTATTACACCTGAGATAGACCATCATTGTATAACTATGAATTCTCAAGGTTAATTTTCCTCATCTGTAAAATAGAGATAATCATAATACCTCTTTCATGGAACTGTTGTGAAGTTTAAGTGAGATAGACAATAAAAAAGAGCTTAGCATATATAGTATGCACTCATTAAATGTTAGTGTAATGGAGTTGCTTTTTGCCCACCTGGAGCCTCTTTGCAGGACAGCGTGCACTCATGCTTTGGCTGCTATTTGTGTTAACAATTCACAGCTGCCCTCCATCAGCAACTAGCCCTCAGCCAAACAGAAGCTTCCTTGCCTGGGAGGAAACACCCCTACCTCCCCAGGGCAGATCTCAGCCAATGGTAACAGACTTAGTGGTACAAAAGGCTGGCCCCTTGCCTCAAGGTGGGATTGTTATGTCATGCAGCTTGAGTCTTTCTGTAGGATTAAACCAAAACTAGTCTTCGGCCGTGAGCACACTCTTGTTTAAGCTTTCTACTCCTGTCTTAGCGTGCTTCCTTCACTCCTCTCATCCTGGAAGCACTTTCCCAATCACAAGAATCTTCATCTCAGTTCTCGCTGCCCAGGAACCCAACCTAACCGGCATCGGTGGTAATCTTAGGAAGTCGACCCTCTGCATGGCGTTCTAGAGTTGGCTTGCTTCCGGCTGGATGGCAGTGAGGACCCCACTGATGGAGGTAGGTGGAGCACTGACACCCCTGCTATGCTGCACAGTGTGATGGCTCAGATTTCCATTTGTGATGAGCTGAGATGGGATTAAGGTGGAAGGGGCTGAACTAGCTGGTGTAATGTCTCAGGCATTTGAGAAATGAGGGAAAATAGTAATTTTACATCCTCTGGAATTGAATCACTAGTTGAAGAGAGAAAACTACAGGCTCATATGGATTAGTCAAAAATTGAAAGCCAAACATGTGAGTCAGAAGGCTTCACCTCCTGCAGCTGGGATGGGGTGGGAGCAGAAACAGCTGGCAATCAGGCACAGAACTTGATTGCAACAGTGCGAAGCCATGAGAAGGCAGTCCTTAGCCTCGGTAAGTCTTTTCAGCCAATATCAGGGTCTCGATAGGGAAAGAGTATGACCTGAAACTTGGAATAGGGATATCTCTGCATAGATGCAATTTGAACTTTGATTTCCCCTAAACCCTCTGATGCTGAAGAAGTGGCCTATTCCCCATTATTGAAGATAGTGTCCCTCAGCCCCCACCTTTCTTGAAGACCATAAAGAGACTTCAAATAAGGCCTTATAAAGCAATGAAGGGTCCTGTTCATGATATGGTCCCACTTCCCCAGCTGACCTCCTGACCCATAATTAGCATCAAATCTCTATTGCTCAGTCATAAAAGTGCTAGGCCTGCCAAAAGGGAGATATTATATGTTGAAGGGGCCTCAGGACCCAGAGAAAACTTATTGGTGGAAGCTAGAAGAGTATGTCTAAGAGAGGACCCTAAGAGTGCTTGACCAAGGGGAACGGAATACAAGCGTGTTAAGGGAAAGCTTGTGCTTATGGGGCACTCCGCTACTGCCGTAAGTTAATCCCCTAGCAAGCGCTGAGGAGATGACATAAAATTGTTGCTGGGAAAGCTTTTGGAAGGTTGGAAAAAATAATGACTTACACAATGGGAAGTAAAAATGCAAGAGCTGTTGTAACAAATGATGGAGAAAGGCATCAGGAAGCTCAGAAGTGGGTATACTGGGTTGGATCTGCTGTATAAGACAGGAAAGCTACTAGCTGACCAAATTCTCAAGAGGACCCAGAGGTCAATCCATTTAGCAAGGTGATAAGAAATGCACTGGTGAGGGGAGCTTCGTCATTGAGGATCCCAGCAGCAGCTGTCTTTTGTAAGCCAGTTCTGGTGGTAGAATGTGTGGGTACAGTAGGGGTCCCTAATAGCAGTGGGATGTTGGAAACACAGGTGAAGTGGCAGTATTTGACTGTCAGAAGCCAGGTGAGTATAATTACCATGATGGGCAGCAAGGTCAGAATGGCAGCCAGAGAGGCCTCACCTGTAGGTATCAAACAAGATGGCTAGAACAGGTGTTCTTATGGACAAGATTGATGGATGGCCAACAAGGGTACTGCTTATTGCATCTAATCAAGAGACCAAGAATGGTTGAATAGAAGGCTGAAGTCAGCCACCCCTGCAGAAAGTCCCAATCTCTTGCTCATTTTTTGGCTCTCTGGTTCAGAGCCCACTAACTGAAGGGGAGAGGCCAGGTTGTCATGAGGAAGGATTTGCAACACCATGGCAAGTGTACACAACGGTTAGTCCCCCATTCGTTCCCCAAGGAGATCTTTGGCCATTTTCCCAGATCTTTCAAGGGCTGTTGGATACATGTTTTGAGTTGATGCTCATGCCCAGGGGCTCAGAGTATCAACATGGCACCCCTGTTAGAGCAGGGGGCTCCTGGGGCTCGGGCAACAAGTAGAATCTTGGCCCAGAGCCACCTCACAATGGATCCAGTGGGTCACAGCCTCACACTGTGGTCACTTCCCTGCTTCCCAACTTTGTAATTGGAAGAGACATAGCATTTGCCGTAACCCTCACATTCATTCCTCGGCCTATACAGTCAGAAGTTCTATGGTAGGAAAGACTAGGTGGAAGCCCTTGAAATTTCATACCATCTTTCTGCCCATACCAAGATTAAAAAAAACATTTCATCCCAGTGGAATGGCAAAGGTTAGCACCACCCTGAGATCTAAAGGATCCAGGTGGTCTCTATTACATTCCCCTCTAATTCACCAGTCTAATCCCTGCAAAGCTGCCAAATGATGGCCAAAATCTTTGAGTTATTAAATACGAAACCAAATAGTAATCCTAATTGCAACTGCTGTGCTGGATGTGGTGTCATTACTTATGATAAACTGATGACAAAGTTCTCTTCCTCAAGGGTACTTACGTCTTCCATGAATTCATGAATTTGGGGATTTTTAAATAGACAAATTAGATATAGTCAATTCCTCAAACTGGGCTGGGTATTTGAATTGCATTTGTGGTTGTGAAGCAGAGTGAGAATACAGGAAGCTTGTGAATTACTTTAAATTTGTACTAAGTGGAGCTTTCAAATAATTATGATCGTTAACAAATTTACACATTTTGGTAAGAGCTTGTAATGAATCAAATCTTGTTTTTTAAATGGTTCAGAATAGATACCTGACAAACAATAAGTATAACTCACAGTTGGGGATAAAAATGGATTTAAACTTCATGGAGGGATGTGGGGAAATCAGAAACTAGTCCCATTCTGACCAGAAAGTACAGTCTCTCTTCCCTCCAAAGGCTTATTCCCTGACTGGCTCCTCCGGGATTCAGCTTTAGGAGAAGAATGAGAGGGAGCATAGAGAGGGGAAGTCAAATCTGAATTATGCCAAATCTTTAAGAATCTACCCCCTCCCCAACCCTCACAGAGATGCTTAAACCCCCCAAACCCTTCCAGGGATATATCACCAGGAGGAAAAGAAAGAGCAGGCGGTAGCTCCATGGCGGCATGGAGTTCTTACCCTCCCCAAGTAGCCAATCAGCCTCAGAACAGCAGCCGTCTGGACAGAGGCTGATCTCACCCAGTCTCCACAGTTTCGCTTCTTTAATTCTAGAAAGCCCTCCTTCCCCAGGGCTGAACGCAGAGTGAGTCTGATCCTCCCAGCCACCTGCTCCTCGCAGTCCCCAAAGACACACGGCCTTTTGTTTGAAAGGTTGCTGCACTCTTCACTCCAGGGTTCCAGAATGGGAAGAAGTTAGAAACTATGAAATCTTTGTCATTACTCCTTTTCCATGGCTTCTGATTTCCATGCTTAGATGACAACAGAAACCCTCTCTGTTCTCCTGCAGGCCTGTTTTCCAGAGGGTTTGTCTAAAACTTCTCTACTTCCTCATATTCCAATCTTCCCGTGGTTTTCTGGCTCCTTCCTCGCCAGTTTCTCCTTTTCTGCATGAGACCCTATGCGTCACTAGCCCCGGCTTTTTTCTGTTCTCTGCATGGTGACGTGGCCTCGTGAGTGGGGCTTGATCTCGAGGCTCAGTCCTGCTGCTTGCTCTGCATCTCGGCTCACTCTCTTGCAGCTCCGCCATTTGCCATGAGAAGGACATGCCCGGGACAGGGAGGATGAAACCCCTATGGTGCAAGGCTGCCCCCTGCCCTTGCAGCCTAAAGCGGAGCCTCCCGCTGGTCCACAGGCCCACAGTAGGCAGCAGAGCACAGCCCTGTCTGCTGAATCCCAGCTGGCCCACTGAGTGTGAGCAGCAGTGAATGGTTGCTGTCCTAGGCCACCAGTCACGGAGTGCTCTGCTACTCAGCAATAGCAGGAGGGGCCTCAGGATTCCACTTGAATCAACAATTAGAACTGTGACCCTTCTTCTCAGATGGTTAATATTATCTCTGAATCTCAAGATATCACTGGTAGACATTGCTGCCCCTACATCCCATAAAACACACACACTTTATGAATACTAAAGAAATCAACAACAAATATAAGACCCAATAATTTTGCAAAAGAGTCTAAAACTACTTAAAAAGGTATAAAAGTCAGTTTAGAATAGTCAACTGGTTTATTAAAAGTTGCAAAGACAAATGTACTCACACCTACCTTTATTTTGCTCTGTTCATAAGTTGGCCTTTTATTAATCTTTGAACTTCTTAAATACAATACCACAAAGACAATGTTAAGCATTATTGAACAGCCAATACTTTGCTAGGTATTCAAACTAAAAGGCAAATAAGTAACTGACAATGGATTAATATAGAGATTATACAAAATAATAAGAAAAGCACTAAGCACTTAATGGATAAATAAGCAACACTTACAGACAGATAATTCATTAAAACAAAATTGTTATAAACAAATACAGAAAATATAGACAAAGCCATTCCTTTCTAAGTTAGCAAAGCATTTTCCAATAAAAATATCTAAAGCTGGTGAGCGTGCAAGTATGTGTATGTATGCTTTGATGTATTAGGAACTGTTGTATAATAATAGTTGCAGAGGTCATTTTTGGTAAAATCTACCAAGACTCATGGAAATATAAATGAGGTTTGCTTCCATCTTTACAGTTCTAGGGTGTCCATCATAAGGAAATAATATAAAATTAAAAATTTAAGCCAGGCACGGTGGCTCATGCCTGTAATACTAGCACTCTGGGAGGCCAAGGCAGGAGGATCGCTCGAGGTCAGGAGTTCAAGACCAGCCTGAGCAAGAGCAAGACCCCGTCTCTACTAAAATAAAATAGAAAGAAATTAGCTGGACAACTTAAAATATGTAGAAAAAAATTAGCCGGGCATGGTGGCACATGCCTGTAGTCCCAGCTACTTGGGAGGCTGAAGCAGGAGGATCGCCTAAGCCCAGGAGTTTGAGGTTGCTGTGAGCTAGGCTGACACAACAGCACTCTAGCCCAGGCAATAGAGTGAGACTCTGTCTCAAAAACAAACAAACAAACAAAAAAAAACATTAAAAATTTAGGCATTAAGATAGCTAGAACCGTTTTATTTAGAACAGTAAATGATTGGAAACACCATTAAAGTCTAACTATAGTAGAAGGGTTAGGTAAAACATGGTATATCTATTCTATAGAATATTTATAACCATTAAATGTGATTGTTATAAAGATCACCAAGTTCCATGGGAATACAATTATTTTATAATGTCAAATGGTAAACACAAGACAACACCATACACTCAGCAGAACAGGCTCTGCAAGTTCATCCTGCTCCCTTCCATTAAACTGAGTGCAGGCCACACCTCTGAGCGTTTGTTATTTTAACCACAATTATTGGGCGTTATATCACATGACTCCTGGTCATAGCTTTTTGCACAAAGTGTGAGTGCCCGTGTCAGTGGGTGCCTTTAATTTGGCGACTTGTGTGTTTTAGTTTGTGGATGATTTTTGATATTACTTCATAAAAAATGTCTTCCCATTCTTTTTATGTGTGCTGTTCATAGTTTCTAATAATTGGATGGATTATAAACCTTTGTAAATTTCTATCTGTCTTTTCACAATGTACATTCATCCCTTGGAATACACGGGACGTATGCCAGAATCTCTGCATATCCGCGTCCCGCAGTCAGCCCTGTGGAACCCATGTATAGGAAAAGTCGGCCCTCCATATACCCAGGCTTTGCAACCATGAATACTATTTTAGATCTGCTTTTGATTGAAAATGATTTGTGTGTAAATGTACCCGCCAAGTTTAAACCTGTGCTGTTCAAAGGTAACTATATTTCCTGATAGGTTTTCTCAACTTTGTCTTCTAAATTTTATGTAGAATCTTAAATTTCAGTTATCATTATTCATTTTCAAGAGCTCTTTCTTATTCTGATAGTTCCTGTTGCAGTGATATGAGGCTCAAAAAATATTCCATGTACTTCTCTACACTTCCAAGCCTTAGTTAAATTGGGGCCATGTGTCCAGTTCTGGCCAAAGGTCTGTGAGCAGAGATGACGTATGTCACTTGGTAGGCTGAGGCAGCAAAAAGCTGTGTCTTGCCTCCTGCTGTGGTGTCCTTGTAAGCCACGTGTAAAAATGGTGGCATCCCAAAATCAAGGGAGCCTGCATCTCTGAGTTTCAGATAAAGAAGAGCAACTTTTTATTGCTTTGGACTCAGTGTAAATGAGAAATAAACTTTAGTTTTTCTAAATCAATGAAAATCAAGTGTGTCGGTGGTCGTGTGTGGTGGCTCACACCTATAATCCTAGCACTGTGGCCGAGGTGGGAGGGTCACTTGGGGCCAGGAGTTTGAGACCAGCCTGAGCAAGAGCAAGATCCTGTTTCTACAAAAAATGGAAAAATTAGCCAGGCGTGGTGGCACATGCCTGTAATCTCTGCTACTCAGGAGGCTGAGGCAGGAAGATCACTTGAGCCCAGGAGTTTGAGGTTGCTGTGAGCTAGGCTGACGCCACAGCATTCACTCTAGCACAGGCAACAGAGCGAGACTCTGTCCCAAAAAAAAAAAAAGAAAAAGAAAATTTGCTGGAGAATCAACTTCTGATCTTTTGCAGAGGCTGGTCCTCTGGCTGTGTAGTTTTGGGAAGGGGATCTGGGGAAATCCACCTTCTTACACAGATTTCAGCCAAGCCCCTTATTTAGTCCCATGCTTCATCCTTGTCTTTGGCAGTGCCTGGGTCTCCACATGCTAAGTCCTCCCAGGAACCCACTGGGCAAGTTACCTTTCTGCCTGCAGGCACGTGGGCTGGCACCAACTCCCCTCCGCAAAGGCAGTCGCTACTCCTCCATCTGGTATTTGGACATGGTATAAATGAGATCTTTCAAACCTGCCAAATTTTCTCCTTATCTATGGTTTCCTTCTGTGTTCTCTTGTTCCTTGCGGATTTATGTATTTTTATTCCTGCACTGGGACTTGACTGTTTTGGAACGGAGAAGAGATTTCTTTTAAAAAGTAACTGGTAGATCTCATTTAACTGGAGATATATTGCTTTTGTAATGGAAAAATCTGAATAAAATAATTACAGGGAAATGCCAACGCAGCTCACTGTGAATAACAGAAATCCAGACAAGCACAGCAAGAAATAGGCCAACAGACATGATTTATTTGATCTTCTCCCCACTCTCCTCCCTCCAATATCAGCAAAGGTTTTACAGAATTGTGTAGGTACTTGTGCAGTTCCTGGGATATTAAGGAGGTTTAGTACTTCAATTTCACAAATATTTATTGATGGGAAAATCATCTCACTGAAACCCTTTTCCATAATTGTTTCTATGAATTGGCACAAATGGTACAAGCAGAAATTAATATTTTAGCTTTTATTGCTATGTTACTTGGTTATTTCTCTGAGCAAAACTATAAACATGAAAAATTGACTTTTTGGAGAAAGAAAGACGTAAAAGTTATTTAGATTGACTGCATTGTAACATACAAACTCAGACATATTTCTCAAGTATCCATGTTTTTATCATAACTTAGCTCCATTTTAAGTTATGTTTCATAAGGTTAATTCCTCATATGCAACAGCCAGCCAGAGAACGCTTATTCCCCTACATGTCCCCACCCCACCCCGACACACTGTATCACCATGAAAATAAGGTTTGCCCTCATCATTATATTTTTTGGGCAGTCCATCCTAAGGGAATAATCCAAAATTCAACACATTTAGGCATTAAGATATTCATGACAGTCTTGTTTATAGCAGCAAGAAATTGAAAACATTCTTTCTCTTGATCTCTCAACGTGCACGCACCAAACTTACTCCAGTCAGGTCTGCTTAATTGCACGAAGGACAGTTGGGCTTTCGAGAGGAGCATGGGGTTCATCTTCAGTAACGGGAGGAAGGCAGAGTATATGGGTGCAGATGGTGGAAGGTGGGTAGATGAGGTAGTGGGAGTTTGTGGAAGTTCTCTCCTGATTGCTCCGATTTTGCCAGGAAAGAAAGAAGCAAGGTTGTCTGCTGTGAGTGGGGGCAGAGGTGTTGGACGTGTGAGGAAAAAGAAGAAGGTGTGAAATAATCATCTCGTAGAGTGGGAGGGTAAATGTACTAGGGAAATACAATATGGTCATTGGGTAGCGGCATGAGCATGAATTTAAAGCAAGACAAGTCAGTATGGTTTTGTACATGTTTCCAGCCACGTCTGGCTGGACTGAGTTCATAGGCCAAAGCAGCAGAGTTAGAAATTATCAAATTTGGAGTTTAACCAAGCAAATATAATGAAAGAAGAAGGACATGGGAAATGAGTGTATATATACACAGAGGTTACCGATGATTGACTATGGAACTAAGCTGGCTAAAGAGGGAAGAGGAGAGGACATTAAGTGGGTGGGGACAGTGAAAAGGTAGCAGGATCAATGGATTATAGGTCCTGAGGGGGCCAGATGATTTTTTGGATCTGGGGCCCTAGAAAGAGCTGAAAATGAGAAAGCAAGAGATCAGAGAGAGGGTGTCATGCAATAGTTGCAGTGACTCGCTATGACAAGGTCCAGGTGTCACCATGAGAGTGATGAGGGAAGGTGGAGGACAGATCATCAACATGGGGCTTTTGGTGAAATGAGTGAGCGGCCACGACACATGAAGTTTCTTCATCTCATATTAAAATCACCAAAAATTAAGATAGAAGAAATGTTGGAGAAAATGGCAGCCAAATGTCAGTAAGTGACAGCTACAATGAGGGGTAGTGGGAGAAATAGTCTGATGTTATTCAAAGCCAGGGGTACTTGAGAAGAGAGGGAGACAGGTCTGAAAGTGGCAATAAGAAGCAGGGAGGACCTCGGGGGCGTGGGAGGAAAGCGGCCCCCACTCTACTGGAGGGAGTGTCCTCAGGGGTGACCAGGTTCTTGTCAGAGCAAGAAACTGGCAGGAGTGTTCAGAGAAGACCTGGAGACATAGGAGATTTTTGCTAGTGATGGACCATGGACTTAAGAGCACACAATAGAAGGTTTTGGGAACTTGGGATAAAATTGGGGTTGCATGTAGGATAAGAAGATGGGAAATGAGGGGTGGCCTGGAAATCTGAGGCTTCTTGTGATGACTGACACAGGGACAAAGGCCATAATGACATTGGTTTCAGGGGACTCCAGGCAGATGTGGGTGGGAGGCCTGCATGTCAGGCTGTGAGCATTTGGGGGTATGGAGGCACAGGTGTCTGGGGCTTCCTCTTGGCCCCTGTCCTTGGCAGGTAGAAGACCTGGGGTCTTAGAGCTGGTGTAGAGCTTGTGTTTGACCTCCCTTGGGATTGTGAAGTCACTTTCTTGTAAATTATCCTTTAAACCTAACAACTCTGTAACAGTTCTGTTTCCCATTTTACAGATGAAAAAGTTGATCTTAGCTCAGAAAGTTTAAGCAACTTGCTCAAAGCCACACAGCTAAAAGGGTTAGAGTCAAGATTCAAAAGCCAAGTCTGTTTGACACCCAAGTGGGGTGTGCGTTTGTTTGTTTGTTTGTTTGTTTTACCAAATCACATGCCTCTACCTCTTCTTCGAGATGAATGAAATTGCGGGTAAGGTAGGTATATCTGTATGTTTGTGAAATGGGAGCAAAGTTGAAGAAATGTACACTTGAAGACCTATTTTTTTTCTGTTTAATCCAGACATTCATTTTCTGGGGTCCTTTCTTCCTCTAAATGGAGACAGGATTGCTTCAATGTTATTCCAAACCTGGGAGAGTCACTGAACCCTTACCCAGATGCCCAGGGCTCACGTTCTCATGAACTAACTCCTCTGGGTCTCAGGAATGGCTTTTCCTGAGTTGGTTCAGTTGGGAGATGCTCTTTCATCCTGGGGGTGTCTGATGTCTATGCTTTATTGCCCCAGATAAAAATTGTTCCTTTCTTAGATTCTATAAAACGGCACTCTCACAAAGCACGTGCATTTGTGGTAGACTTGACAGAGGCTTTCGACGGGGGCAAAGCAGGGGCATTTATCCTAGCAACGCAAACAGCTTCCAGCTGAACATGATTCACTCTCGTGCTCAAAATTCTTGTCGTTTTCCCCACTGGGATTTTTCACCAGCTTCTTCACCCAGGAGTGAAGGACAACTTTGGCCAAGCTGCAGACTCCTCCCTTTTCCGCTCCTCTTATCCCTCCTCTTTCCCTCCTCCCTCTTTTGTTATCCTTGGGAATGCTGAATTTTTTCATTCTATTATGTCAAGCAACTGTCCCTAGCCCCTGCTCTCCTACTCTGGGCTAAGCCTGCCTTTGCAAACCCGAGATCAATAAGCCTCTCCACTGATGGAGAGATCCTCAGTGTGACAAGATCCGGCCCTGGTTTCACTCTGCATTGCCCTGCGTGCAGCTAGAAGCAAGGCCCCCTGCCGAGATGGGGTGCTGGGTGAGGGAGGGCAGGAGTAAGAAAAGGCTCCAGAAGGAGGTAATGCCAAGAGGCCTCTGCAGGGAAAGGGGGAAGGAACGCCAGGGATGCTGGAGGACGCAGCTGAAACAGAGGTGGTTAGATTCTTTGCTAGCAATTAGCCATGCAAGCAGAAAAGAAGTGAAAAAAGATGGCTGGTGTTGCTTGGGGTTATAGAAGTCTGCAGAGTGAGCGCAAGATAAAGACACAAAGTTATGTAAGGTGCTGAGAAGAGCTTTGCTGAGGAGATGGGCTATGGGTCTGAAGGGGACAGTGAGAAAGTGGGCCAAGAAGGGAAGGAGACGGAAAAGGAAAAAAAAAAAATACCCAACATGTCAACAAGATTGGAAAATGGGTTGTGAGACAAAGAGCAAGACAGGAAGGAGCTGGTGTGGGGAAAGGGGTTAGGATTTGGGCAGCTGGGTGGCTGTCGCGGTGCTCTGGGACCTGAGTGCCCAGGGCGGCCCCGATGGCAGGGTGGCCCTGCCTCTGAGCTCTCACTTTCTCCCTGGGAGACCCCGAGCTGCCGAAGCTGCAGTGGTGTAAAGCTTCACAGACGTCTGGGGCAGGAAAGGCAGTGGCCCTCGCAGGGCAGGCTGAGCACGGCTCTCTGCAGCCCTTGCAGAGTGGTCGTGCAGTGTAGGAAATGCACAGTCGCACAGTAGCTGCTCCTCCTCTCTCCCCCACTTCCCTCCCTGACATCCCACTCTCCTCTCAGGGAACAATGTTCTCTCTTGCCTGCTGCGACGCACGACGCACGTGGGGGGAGCAGGAGTGGGCATTTGCTTTCCCTGGGCTTGAAACTGAATCCACGTCTAGTCCTGAGCTGCTCTGTAATGGGCATGCGCTCAGTTTTGTCACCCTGTGGTCCTATTGCTCGCCAGTTGCCTTCCTCCCCTCTACCCATCCCACAGTCTCCCCACCCTTTGTTTCATTTTCATTCACTGCTCTCCCAATCAGATGCTCTCTCTGCTCACTCTCTGTTGGAGGAAGAGCAGAGCAGGCCTGAGTGCTCATTACCAGTGAGCTGTTGAGGTGTTCCGCACGCCGTAAGTGATCCATCTGTCAGCAGTGTATCATAAAGCAGCAGTTTTTTCTGCCTGCTTTTTCTCTCTGTAGTTTCTTCCCTTAAGTCATGTCTCTAGTAGCTTGATATCACATACTCCTGTGCCTATGGCACTGTTAGGGGCCACTTGAAAGTTGTAACAAATATCCTTAGTCCCGGGGCCATATGGAGACTCGGTGGGGGATGCCATTAGCTGTAAAGCTCAAGGCAGATTTGCAGTTGCCTTGCCCAGAAAAGAGAATCCTAAGTCAGAGAAATGTTTTCATAAAATATACTGGAACAAATTTTAGCAAATTTATACTGCTCTACCACCAAACAAGAGTCATCTTGTTCTCCACGCAATTTCGTTTTCCCCAAATGCTTTTAGATGCTGCAGTTCTGGTCCTGGGCAGAAGCTCCTGACATTTACCTGCATGAGTCTCGACAGCCATCGTCTTGTCCCAGTGGTCACACTGGTCACGGTCCTCCCCAGGACCAGGACAGAGCTCTCTCAGCCCTGTGTTTAGGGGATTTGTTGGGGAAACAGTGACAGTTTCCATTCAATATTTCATCATGGATTCACATATTTCTGATGAACATACAAGTAAACGGCTAAGACACAGGGCCAGCTCTTTCTCAGCCAGTGAGCTCTAAGCAACCCTCAACCTTTGGGACATGCTGGTCACCCTTCAAAGTGATGTGTTCGGCTAATTAGCCAACATGCTTTTCTGTCACCAGAATAGACTGTGACTGAGCAGCTTGGAGGCAGGGGCCCTGTCCCTTCTCATTGCACCGGCACATGTTTGGCCAGAAGTAGGCCCTATGGCAGAACCAAGCTGAACCTGGAGCAAGAAAGGGCCCACAGAGTCATCTAGCTCAGGATTCCCAAAAATGGGTTCCTTAGAACATTAGGGCCCAGTGAGACAGAGGTTAGAAGGTCGTTGGGAAGAAGGAAGAGAGGGGCTGCTTCATGGACAAATTAATTTGAAAACTGTGACCAAAGTTTATTATTATTATAGGACCTAATAAGTCTTTAAAGTACTATTGAGCCTTGTGATGACCAAAAGAAGGGATAAAAGTATATATTGTGTACTCTCACTGGAGTTCTGTCGGTCAGTTTGGGAGGGGCTGACCAGTCCAGCCCTCTCATGTTATAGATGAGGAAAATGAGATTGGAAGAAAAAAATGACATGTTTGGAGACATTTATCTTATTAGCACATCTGGGATTAGGACCCAGACTTCTCCCTTCTGTGGTTGGTCCACAGAGGATTGCTACACAGTCCCCTGCATCCCACGCAATGGGGAAAGAACCCCTGGAATGAGCCAAGAGCATGAATCTGATGTCAAGTGTTTGTTTGCAGCTTGACATTCCAAAGACTGAGGTCCTGTGACTTTCAAGAAGAATTACCCCAAACCTCCCCAGGCCCTTACAAACACATTTCCCTCACGAACCACGCAGCTCCCAGTTTTCCATCTCCACGCGAGGAGATGTCATACACTGCTTTATATTTTATTCATGTTAGTCCAAGCCAGCACTTCCATCACTTCACCTAAAAAAAAAAAAAAAAGGGCAAAAGTGATCCCTACAGAAAGAACCTTTACAGACAGATGCAAAACCCTTTGCCGAAACTAGAAAAAAATAAAATGCCAAGAAAAACAGTCGAACGTGCATGGAACACTAGACAGAGAGGTGTGCATGTGACGGGCTGGGGGTGTCTTCTGAATCATTTCCCTAAATTTAGCAATGCAGTTTTTAAAAAATAAGCCTTTAAGTGCTGCTTCCCAGCAATCCTGTTATTTCTCTGCATATGTCTTACGTAAGTCTGTGCCACAGGCCTGCAGAACAGTCAAACGGGAAGGGACAGCCCTACCCTGAGAGAAGCATCAAGAGAAATTCAACAGAAAATGAGATGATAAGAAACTCAAGAAAACCCAACTTTTGCCTTTTCTATCCGTGCAGCTGTGAGTGGTGCTGTCTGCCGGGGGTGATGTCTGCTAAGTGCTTCCCACCTAGATATTGTGGGGTGGCTCTAATATTTATTCATTTCTCTTTTGAATAGAGCTGTCACTGTTGTTAATCATTTCTAAAAGCCTTATTTTTCTTATTGAACTCTTAAAGGAACATCTCTCTTCTACCTGCCCTCATTCCTTTAAGATTTCTCTCTCTCTCTCTCTCTCTCTTTCTCTCTCTCTCTCTCTCTCTCTCTCTCTCTCTCTCTCTCTCTCTCTCTTTTCTCTAGCTTCATCCCATGAGGGGTTCCAGAAGGAATCAGGCCTCTAGAGTTTTTAGAAATCCAGTTCTTTAGATTCCCTTCCAGCTTATATCTAATTACATAATTGCTTATCCGGTTCTGAGTTGCCTCTTGGCAAGTGGCTCAGGGTAGCAGGGAACATGATGGTCAAGGGCAGGCATGTGTATACTACACGGGTGATGTTATTGAAAGAGGGTCACAAGTACATTGGAATAAATGTCCTGATGTTTGCAGTTCCACTCTGCAGCCTTTACAAATGCCCATGTTTGGGGTCAGCTTTGAGTTCACCAGTGAACAGAATGAGAGTTGTCCTGGTGGCAAACTCCTCTTCTTTCTAGAAGTCCCTTCTGAAGTCTTCTACCTGCCCGGACCATCACTCCAGCACTTTCTTCCTCCCGAGCCTCTCCCGTTCCTACCTCCCCATGACAAAGCTCTTTCCCAACCTGCAATCCTATTTAATTCTCTTTTGTTTCCCCACTGAGCTGCTGGAGATAGTGATGAATCCCTGCGAGCTGGAGCCCTGGAAAGAAGCTGATAAACAATTTCATAACAGTCTATTAATAACTGATAATGACTTTGTATATTACTTGCCTGGGATACTTCACATTTTAATAGAGGAGAGCTCATTAATTCACAAAATGCCTGAAATGCCTACCGTGTGCCAAGACTTGTTCCAGGGATATCAATGCAGATGAGGTCCCCGCTTACATTCTAGTGGGAGAGACAGAAAATAAGCAAGAAAAGAAACAAGACCATTTGTGATAGTAGCAGTTCTACGCAGAACAGGGGATGGGACAGAGCTACCTCCTGAAGGAGGTAACCTTTGAGTCATCACATGAAGGAAGAGGAGTGAGATCTCTGGGGGAAGGGTGTTTCAGGCAGAGGGAAGAGCAAGTGCGGAGTCTCTGAGGTGGGAACAGCTTGGGTGGGAGTGGAAGGGAGGTGAGCATGGCTGTAGTGTAGAGAGGAAAGGAGGGAATGGAAAGGATGAATTTGCCTTGTGACCTCAGTTCTCTGATGGATCTAAAACGTTGTTGCTTTTCAGTTTATTTTTTGTTGTGAGGACAGGAATTATACCTCCAAGCTCCTTACATGTCAAACTGGCAACTGAGGGCCTCTTAGGCATCTTCAAAGATGATTTTAATATAGTGCCTAGAAGATAGCAAATATTCAATAAATGATTGCTTGGTCAGAGTCTAAAAGAAAAGAAGAAAGCTCTAAATTAGGGGTCATTTCCTTAAAGACCTAGGGCTTGTGTCCAGCTGGCATGTGAGAAAAGGAGGTTGGTCTTGAGCTGAGGTTATGGATGGATGGATTTATTGGAAGAATTATGTGTTTGCCCAGAAGCATATCCTAGCTTTCCAACTTACTCATCCTGTCTCCATTAGATTCCAGATGTTATGTTTTTATTGACTCTCCTACCCTATAGAATTCCAGGAGATTTTTCTAAGCCCCAACTTGAATAAAAGACCTTGTCTTCTATACTGTCATCTACTCTGAGCCCCGTGAACTTCCTTTCTCTCGATTTTAATGTTTATTCCTATCTTCCTTTAACTAGGTAACATTTATTAAGCAAGTTAAAAACATCAGGCATTGCGCTATGAGCTTCCTGCAGACTATTGCTTTGGCTCCTCATAACAAAGTATGAGGTGGGCATGGCCAGTGTATGTGGAAGATATGGGCAACTGTGGCTTAAAGAGGCCACGTAAATTGCCTAATTTGCATAGCTAGTATATGGCAGAACTGGGAGGTGTTCATTCTCCTCTCTTCTTTGTCCCATCTCGGCTTATCCATCCATCCCATAAGCAAATACTGAGCACCTGCATGTGACAGGCACAGAACTAGATGCCTTGGTGGATACAAAAATAAATTGCATGTTCTTGCCCTCAAGAGTTACAGTCCCCTCCTTGGGTGAATGTGTGGAAAAGGATAAAGGAGTGGCAGAAAGAGGAATAGAAGGGGTAAAAAGAGAAAAGCCATTTTATCTGTAGACAACTATATAGCACTTCCAATGCAAATAGCTTCTATTTCTACCCTTCAGGAAGAGACAAATCTAAGGCTTAGCCCTTTGGTTCTGTAGAATTTTAACCCAAGGTCTTCAAAGGACTAATAAAAATGTCTTCACCCCCCCCAAAAAAAATTTGCACTCTCCAACCTTCTAGTTAAAGACAGAAAGGTCAAAGCTGGGAGGGATATTATAGAGCTATGAAGCAGGTGCCACTTCCCCTACCAGCCAGATCACCAGAAAGCGTCACCAGCCCATGACTCACACTGACAAAGTAGCCCCGCAAGCAGCCTTTTTACTTCCACCTGGACCCCTGCAAACTTGGGATGGGGCAGGCCAATAAGAGTTGAAGACCTGTCTGTGGTGCTCAATCCAGGGGATAGTATTATATACTCGAGTGTTTTGCCTGATTTTAGTTTTCAAAGCTTCACAAAAGTTTAACTCTGAGTTACGTTGACTTAGGTCTGGGAATCATTTGCAGAGATGAAGATAAATGATCAAACAGGGAGAGAGGAGAGAAAGTGAAACACGAGCAGAGTGAGGGAATCATGACACTTTAGGGCAGTGGGGGAACCTTGGTGGTCACTTAGTCATAGCCCGCCAGGAGCTGCGTGGGCCCAGCAAGCTTTCCTGAACTCTCAGGCACTAGAGCCTCACTGCGAGTGTGGTAACAAGCAGCATCCGGCTTTCAGAGCCATTCATCCCTCCCACCAGATGAGTGGGTGACACTCCAGGAGTAATTTTTACCTTCCATTATGTCCCACCTTGCTACTGTGTCAAAAAAACTGGACAAATAAAACACCTGTCAACCAGTTAAAGAACATTTCTATTTGAAAACACAACTGCATGGAGGTTCCTGCTACGACATTAATCTTTAAGCCCAAATATTTTTTATCATCTACCATCCAAACAGAGCTTGCTTCCAGTATTCCTGTCTGTAAGGTTCTCTCTGCTTCTCCCAACGTCTTCCCCATTTCTTCACCCTGTTTCCCTCTTCTCCAAACACTTGAGACAGACCTTTTCTGATACAATCAAGATATTTGGAATTGGACTTGTTACCTCTCTAAAATTCCATTTTTCCCCTGAAAAACAGGGATAATAATAGTTGCTTCAGAGAGATTTTGCAAAGTTAAATGAGTAATACAGATAAGGCCTGTAGCTCAGTATCAAGCACATAATTGTCAACTATTATATTTAGCCATTGCTGTCACTGTTATTGATTATATTTTTATTCATATTTCCTCTTCTCCTGGTTTCTTTCCTTTTTTCGTATGTCAGAAAGTCATTTCTAGATTTTCCTGGATTTTCAATTAAAGACAGTCCCCTATATAAAGTCCAGAGGTTTGCTAATGTGCCAAAATGTTTTCAACCCATCACTGGGAGAATCTGCAATGAAGATGTAGATGCCACCAAATTTACTGTGGCTGGGAGGGCCCGGGACGTCCTTTTGGAATTTCTGCATAAGATCTGCACACAACAGCTTCCAGTAAAGATTGTTACTCTTATGTGAGGCCCGAATAGAGAGACTTCCTCTTGCCCTCTTCTGTCCCAGACTCCACAGGGATTTCACCCCAGCTATAACAGTTATCAGTTGACAAAGACCACCTCAGAGGGGCCCCCTTTTGTTTGCATCCTCCATGCCCACAGTCTCCCGGGCCCAGTTCCCACCTGACTTCTGAGGCTGCACCCAGCGTAGGAACAAGGAGGACTTGGCAGCGTTCCCGCCAGGCGAGGCCCTCACATGGCCCCTGAGGGTGCCTTTTGAAATATGTATAAGCCTAGTCACTTAGAAATGCATCTCATTAAATATTTTTTTTAAAGAATGGGAAATAATTTATAAAGATAAAAATAACTCAGCCTTGCCACAAAAGTGCAAAAATAAATTTTGTACCTTCCCTGCCTGATTCAGGGAGGGAAGTGGGGAGGAAAAAGAGCACGAGAGACAGAATATGTTCTGGCCGAAGCTAGGTAGAACAGAAACTTGACCAACCAGCAGTGGTACCCTGAGACCCCGGGATCTTGGGCAAGACAAGGGAGGGGAATTGGACTTTTAAAAAATCTGATTCCTTAGTTCTGAGTTTATCAGGTCATTCCCAGCATGTCACTCCTAGACAGTGGCATGCCACAGGGGTACAAACTCCTTCCAGCCCTTATTCTTCCCCTCCCTGACACCTTTTAATCACAGGACTCTGAAAGCAGAAAATTAGAGCTTCACAAGGCCCTTTCCTTCAGTGACTTTTAAATACACTCTCATAGGATGTCAGCCCCTGGTAAGCTCCTCCTGGCTCACCTGCCCCACACTTGTTCCTTAAAAACAGCAGCCACCCCCTGCTTCAGGGCCTTTGCACTGGCTGTTCCCTCTGCCCTCCAGGGGGTCTTCCCCCAGAGAGGCTCCTTCCCGCAGCTCCTTCAAGCCTCTGCTGAAACATCACCTTCTCAGAGGACCTGCTTACCAGTGGCCCCAGCCCCAGCCAGCGTGTCTGCTCTTTCTCCCTGTAGCACTTACCTTTAAACCTATCGTATCATTTATTGCTTTTATGGTTCATCTTCTCCAACAAGGGCAAGCATTTTCATCTCTTGTTTGTGATACATCACATAGTCTGATGAACAAGTACTTTATCAAATTCTCAATCACATCTGATAGTGGCATCGACAGTCTTCCCCCCCAAAAAAGGATTTGATAAATGACAGAATGTCCCCTCCTTCCAGCCATGACTTAGGAGGCCACGATTCAGACAAGTGATGAAGATGAGAATGGGATGGCCTCAGACAAAGTTACTGAGAGCTACCCAGGCAGACACAGGCAGTACCTTTGACTACCGGTAAGATTTGTTCAACTCAGATTATACCAAATAATAGTAGCAACATTTGCACTTTTAGAAACTATAAATGGAGTCACAGAAAAGGGGGAAAAACATGAGGAGGTCTTAGAGTGGAGTGAATTTTTCCCCTCTGCTTTTTTCTGTCCTTTGCCTGGAACTCAGCTGTGTGCAGGGCTGGAATACAAGAAGTAGGTGCATCTTTTACATGCAGTATGTAAAACCCCGTTATTTCTCAATCCCTATGTTCTGGGCTCATTATATACCATATATATTTATATATATATTTTTAGACTATATATAGTGGGATTACTGGATCATATGATAAGTCTATTTTTAGACTATATATAGTCTAAAAATAGACTTATCATATGATATAGTCTAAAAATAGACTTATCATATGATCCAGTAATCCCACTACTGGATGTATTCCTGAAGGAGCTCAGATATCTGGATTCCCATGTTCATTGAAGTATTATTCACAATAGCGAAGACATGGGAACAACCTAAGTGCCCATTAACAGATAAATGGATTAGAAAAATGTGATATATATACACAGTGGAATACTATTCAGCCTTAAAAAAATCCAGGAAATTCTGTCATTTGCAACAACATGGATGAACCCAGAAGACATATGTTAAACGAAATAAGCCAGGCACAGAAAGCTAAAACTGCATGATCTTCCTTATATGCAGAATCTAAAAAAGTCAAACTCGTAGAACTAGAGGTGGTGGTTACCACAGGCTGGGGGAAGCGGTTGGATGGGAAAGAGAAGGTGTTGGTCAATGGGTACAAAGTGTATGGTAAGATGGGAGGAATAAATTCTGGTATCCTATTGCATAACACGGTGACTATAAGTTAATAATAATATATTGTGCGTTTCAAAATAGCTAAAAGAGTATTTTAGATGTACCCGCCACAAAGAGATGATAAATATTTGAGATGATGGATATGTTACTTAGCCCGGATTATTCCACAATGCATACATATATCGAGGCATCACGTTGTACCCTATAAATACATACAAACATTTGTCAATTAAAAATAACACAAAATATATATGGGGAGAGCACGCACCAACGAGACAAAGCAGGTGGCACTGTGTGCCCTAGATCCAGTGTCAGTCATAGCTGAAACCCCAGCTCTCCCACTTGCCAGTTCTGTGAGCTCAGGAGAGTGCTTGAGTACAGTCAAGCTTCATTTCCACTTGTGGAATAAGACATTACTTGCTCTGTTTTTTATTCCATAGAATTTTAATAATGAAAGTGGCTAACACTTATTTAGTACTTTCTATGTACCAGATATTGTTAAAAGTGTGTATGTATATTTATACACATATATGTTTGTATATTTACAAGAAAGTGCACAAATCTTATGTAAAGCTCAGTGTATTCAATACACTTGTAAAACTACTTAGATAAAAATATAGCATATCATCAGCACTCCAGAAGAGATCTTTATGCCTCTTCCCAAGCAATAACCTCCAAAGGTAATCACTATTTGACCTCTATCATAATAGATTAATTATTTCCTTCCTTCCTTCCTTCCTTCCTTCCTTCCTTCCTTCCTTCCTTCCCTCCCTCCCTCCCTCCCTCCCTTCCTTTCTTCTTGGGGGGAGACAGAGTCTTGCTCTGTTTCTGGGGCTAGAGTGCAGTGGTGTCGTCATAACTCAGTGCAACAAGCTCAAATTCTTGGGCTCAAGCAATCCTCCTGCCTCAGCCTTCTAGGTAGCTGGGACTATAGGTGTGCACCACTATGCCCCACTAAGTTTTCTATTTTTTGTAGAGATGGAGGTCTCACTCTTGCTCAGGCTGGTCTCAAACTCCTGAGCTCAAGTGATCCTCCCCACCTTGGCCTCCCAGAGTGCTAAGATTACAGGCGTGAGCCACCACACCTGTCTCAGTTATACTTATTCTTGACTTTTATATATACAGAATCATACAAGATGCTTTTTTTGTTTTCTGGCTCTTTTCATAAAACAAGTTTGCAATTCATCCATGTTGCATATAGCAGTAATTGGCTCTTTTATTCCTATGTACTACTTCATTATATGAATTTACTATATTCGTCAAGTCTGTTATTGATGGAAATTTGGATTGTTTTCAGATTTTGCTATTATGCATAAAGATACTATGAAAATTCTTGTGTAAGTATTTTGGTAGACGTGCTTTCATTGCTTTCGGGTATATAACCAGGATGGATGGAAGGTGCTAGATTTAGGATTTACATATGTTTACCTTTAGTATCAACTGCCAAGTGGTTTTGACTATACCAATGTGCAATAATATGAGAATTCCAGTTGCTTTGCATTCTCACCAACACTTGGTATTCCCAATCTTCTTAATTTTAGCCATTCTAATAAGAGTGTTTGGTTGTGACTTTAGCGTGCATTTGCCTGATGACTTACAATGCTGAGGAACTACTTACGCTTATTGGTCGGTTGTATAACCTCTTTTAGGAGTTCAAGCCTTTTAGATTTTATTGCTTGTACTTTATTTTGGTTTATAGGATTTTTTTATACTTTTTAGGTATGAGTCAATTGCCAGATATATATTTTGCCAATGTCTTTTCCCTGTGTCTTGACTCTTCATCTGTTAATAGTTCTTAATTTTAAAGAAGTCCAAATAATGTCCTTTCTTTTATGGCTATTGACTTTTTTGTCCTATCTAAAAATATTTGCCTATCTTAAGGTTTCCAGAGATGTTCTCCTATGCTTTCTTCTAGAAATTTTATTGTTTCACATTGAGGTCTATGATCTAAATCTTTAGATATAATGCAAGATGGAGGGGGTAGTTTCATTTCTTCCATGTCAATGTCCAGTTTACCCAATGACATTTATTAAATCTCCCACTGACTTGTAATGGCAACTTTGTCGTAAGTTGCTTGCTGATATTTGTATGGGTTTATTCCTACACTCTATTATTAATTTTATTGTTCTATTTAACTACTCTTTCATCAATATCACATAGTAATTATATTACTATAGCTTTAAACTAGGTCCTTAAACTTTGCTCTTCTTCAAGATTTTATTCACTATTCTAGGTCCTTTGTATTCCCATATAAGTTATAAGATTAGCTTACTAATTTCTCCCCAAAATCGAATAATTTGATTGGGTAGATTACCTGGGGGCAAATTTGCCGTCTTAACAATATTGACTATTCCAATTCACAAATATGGTATATCCCTCTATTTAGTATTCTTTAATTTCTCTCAGTGATGGCTCACGGTTTTCAGTGAAAGTATTTTAGGTACTATACTTACTTAACCACTTGAACAACCCTAAAAGATAGGCACTATTATCTGCATTTTTACAAAGAAAGCAATGCTTATAAGGGATAAATGATTCACCCAGGTTGTGTAGCTAAAAAGTAGCAGAGTCACTGTGCAAATTAAATATAATCATACAGGGACATGAATTTTATAGATTAAAAAGTGCCAAATGTTAGGTGTGATTATGGCCACACTTTGCTGGGCAGAGGGACCTCAGTGCTGTCATGTAAATATT
The DNA here is from genome assembly GCF_020740605.2 of Lemur catta. Taxonomy (NCBI): domain Eukaryota; kingdom Metazoa; phylum Chordata; class Mammalia; order Primates; family Lemuridae; genus Lemur; species Lemur catta. Next base: position 18,145,822 of record NC_059150.1, on the reverse strand, counting down.
TGGAGCCCTGAACCTCTTATGAATTTTAAGTTAACATCCTTGGTTTGGCTGATTGTCTTCTAGACTTTACTATGAATCCCTCTTATGAATGAAATTCAGTGTACTGAGAAAAACTCTTTTCATGCACGACCATGTTTTTCTCACTTCTTTAGGCCACACCACTGCCCACCACTATATCTGATACACAGTATGTACATTAGGTATTTGCTGAAATGATGGGCCAGTTATGGTACTGAATTTTGTTTACACATCATGCCTTCTCAAAATAATTGCTTTGTACACAATGGCTGAGCAGAAATTTAAGGACTGATAGCTTAAATCTGGAGGACAAACTAAATTGTCCACTTCAAATTTTAAAGGGGCATGAGAGCAGAAGATGAGGTAAGGCTCCTCTCCTTAAAGATTCTTCTTCTCTAACATATTTTTGAGTTTCTGCAATACACTGTTTCTGTTTTTCAGTATTTGATCAGTAGGTATGCAATTTAGTGAATACTAGGTCATAGATCAGTGGAGAAATTATTTCAGATCTTTGAACAAAAGACTGTTTTCCATGTTAAAATTTCCAAAACATGCAATTATGGAAGACAGTTTGCATCAGAAAATGAACCATAAAACTCAGTGCTAGAGGCTCATGGGAATGGTCCTTTGTGCACCTTTTCAAGAGGGTAGTGAGATCAGGGTTTGAAATTAAAATTCTCCACCTAATCTCCATTACTACAAAACTGAAAATGCAAAGTGCAAGACATAAGATCTTTTACTATCCTGTCAAATATTTACAACAGGTATATAGTTATATATATATGAATATATGATGTATAACGGTTGTCAGTGATTTTCATCGCCCTTTACCCATGGGTTGACACTCTAAAGCCTAAAGAAGGAAATCTCTAAAATTTGAAGGGACTAAGTCATCTCTATAATCCTTGGGAGCAGAGTGTATGTGTTTCTGACCCTGCATAGTACCAATAAATACCCCAACAACATGAGCTATAATTATCTCCTACGTTCTCACTGACAATCTTGGGCATTAATATTTGTTAAAATGGACAAAATATCTAATGATGGGTATAGCAGGGAATTGAAGGTAGGAAAAACAATGTGGTATATGCATACCATGGAGTACTACTCAGCCACAAAAAGGATGAATTAATGCCTTTTGCAACAATCTGGGTGGAACTAGAGACCATTCTCTTAGGTGAAGTATCTCAAGATTGGAAAAACACTGCATGTGCTCATTCATTATTAAATTGGAGCTAACCGATGAGAACACATGTGCACAGAAGGAAGTAAAACTCAGTTGAAATCAACCAGTGGGGAGGAGGAAGAGGGGAGGGGCAAAAATCTACCTAATGGCTACTATGAACACCATTTGGGTGATGGGCACACCTATAGCCAGGACTCAAGCATTACAAAAACAATCCATGTAACCAAAAACATTTGTACCCCCTTAATATTTTTTTTAATTTCCCCCTTAATATTTTGAAATAAAAAATTAATTAAAAAAATAAGCTAAGGTAAAATATATAAATATAAAAAGTCCTTTAATTTAGTAACTTTATTTATGAGAAAATTCATTTTAAATATCCATTATCAGCTTTTAATGTATCTATTTGTGTATAGGCTACTTTCTGAAGGTGCATCAGTCTGAACAGGTTCCTCTCTGTGGATTTTTGTCACCAGCTCTCTGATGTTAATAGACCATTGACCTAGAGAAGCACAGAAGAGAATAATAATTACAGTAAAAAATAATAACATTAACAATCCACCTTGAATTTATACAAGGACTTTCTTATATGAGAGTGTTCCTCATATTTTCACATTAATGCTCACATAAAATTTAGGCAACTTAGCAGGAACAATTAGTGTTTTTACAGACAGAATTAAGTTCATATAAATCAACTTAACATTGTACATAGGGTCTATGGATGAAATAGGCCAGGTAATTCCCAATTCCTCCTTCAAGCCTCTTTCAAATAGGTTATACTAGTCTCTATTAATGTACTAGTATACTTTTTTCTACTAATAGACCCTTCTCCTCATTTTTCCCCTAGTATGACTAAGAAATTAGATGCATGTTCTTTCATTATATTTGTTTGGTAAACAAGTAATAGAAACTAAAGTGTGCTGCTGGAATTTAAGGTAGTTTCAGATATTACATACAATTAAATAAAAGGCAACCTTGGAGTCCATTTAATGATTGAAATTTCAAGAATGTAATATAATTACTCAATTTTACTCTTAATTAGCTTGAAATTTTCTGATGATGACCCTAGAGTTACTTATAAATTCCAGGACTAAACATATTCATTACCTGTGTATATACATTTTTAAATGGTTCCCCCAACTAGAAGTTACCAGTAGACAAATTATGAGTCAATATAAAGAGAAAATATCTAACTGTATGTGAGAGACTCAAAGGTTGAACATACATCTGAGGATGATCTGTTGTAGGATTTAGAGGATTTTAGGAAGCCATTCAACAGCCTCAAAAAGTTAAAAGATGAAGTCTATGAATTAAGCATAAAAAGTCACAAAGGGAGACTAAGCTGAGATGAAAATCATAAAATGAGATTAAAATAGAGTAAAAAAAGTTTGTAAGGAAATTGCACTACAAATATTACAAATTAAAATTTACCTTGTTAGACCTAAAAAGCAGAATTGAAATGATAGAGAACTGAATCAGCAGACAAAACTGGGACAATTTTTAGAATTCAGATTAAAAGGACAAAGAAAAAAATGCTGACCAAGATGATTTTATATGTGGATGGTAGAAAATGGAGAGCCCAGTATATGGATAATAAATATTTTTGGACGAAAAACCATAGTAAATGGAATTAATACAATTGTCCAAGAAATAAGAGAAAAGCATTTCCATTATCTGGGGTAGGGGTGGGGGTGTGAGGGAGAGCCCGTGCTTACATGCAAGCTTTAGGCAAAATTAATCACTTTAAGAGATGTCTATATGGAGATGAAGCCTGATCAAATTTTTTAAATTAAATCCTACATGTATCAAAAGATAGATTAAGAGCAAAGAAAAAAAATCAGGCTTAGGTTTTATTCAAGAAAGTCTAGAAAACTCTATTTGGAGTCACTGCAGAACTCCCAAGTCAGAATTTGTGGGGCTTACGATTTGGGGGAGAAAAGCAAAATGTGAGACAAGCCCAGCATGTCACTCCGTTTTACCTCCCAGATAACTGTCAAATTTCAAAAGCAGCTGCTGAGGGAATAAAAAGCTGAGCTGAGCTTTACACCCATGGGGTGAGGGGAGCACTGGGTGAAGAGGTCAACCAGGACAAGGGGTCCAGGCTTGTAGCTGGGGCTCTAAGGGGGAGTGAGCATGACGTGGGAACAGCTCCCACAGGTGCATATGGCTGGCTTTGAATCCTCCAAACATCTGATGGAAGTGAGTGAGCTGATACTGTAGTACTCCCAGCCTAGTGGCCCACGAAAAGAAAACAAACTGTTTCTAAAGGAAAATATCATCATCCAGAGCCTCAACTATCTACATATAATATGTTTTCATTAACCATGTCCAGCACTTAGTCAAATACAATCAGGTATATGAAAATATAACACCGAACTAAAAACCAAGAGGAAATAAAAGCAGACGATAGAAACAGACCCATGGGGAATTCAGATAAGGGAGTTACAAGGGAAGTTATAATGGACTTTAGAAATAGTTTTGATTACTGTGTTGAAGGAATTAAAAGACCAAGAAGGGGAATTTAGGGAGACTTCCAGAAACTATTCAAAAATTAAATGGAAATTCTAGAATTGAAAAACACAACTGTAATTAAAACTCTGCGTGGGTTTAGATACAGCTGAACCAAAAAAAAAAAAAAATAGAATAGATAAGACAGGTAAGAAGAAAACAAAGTAAGAGTCAAGGAAAAGAAAAATGGAATTATAGAAAAATTGAGTCACATAGGTTATGAGGAAAAGGTCAAACATACATGTAATCTTAATCCCAAGGAGAGGAGAAGGAGAATGGGGGTAGAAGAGAGATTTGAAGCGATCATGGATGATAATTTTCCAAAACTGAAGAAAGACTTTGAGCCACATATTGCAGAAGTACTATGAAGTTAATGCCAGATAAATACAGAAAAAATTACACATGGAACTTCAAAATAAAATGCCAAAAGTTGATAATGAAGAGAAAATCTTAAAAGCAACTAGTGTGGGGAAAAATCAGTCTGGGTCATGGCAAAGGAATTGAATAAATAAAGGGAAACATTGATAAATTTTCTTACATGAAGATGGAAAACTTTTGGGTGATAGTAACATGACCAAAATCAGAATGCAGATAGGACATGGGGAATGTATATTTTTAAACATGTATGACTGGTTAAGTATTAATAGTCTTTACACATAAAGTATTTCAAATCAGAAAGTAGGCGGGAACTTATAAAGATGTTCAAACTTAGTAGATGTCAAAAATGCAAATTAAAATAAGATCATTTTCACCTATCAGATCTACAATATAAAAAATGATAAAACGAATTTTGGCAAGGTCCTGGGGGAATATGAACTCTAATTTTTGGGTCAAGACTGTAAAATCAGACAAATTTTCTAGATGGCAATTTGGCAATGTGTATCAAAAGCTTTAAATATTCCTTTAACTCTTTGCTCAACAATCTTTCAGGATTTTTATCTGAAAGAAATGTTCAGACAAGTATAAAAAGGTATATACAAGCCTGGGTGCAGTAGCTCACACCTGTCATCCTAGCACTTGGGAGGCTGAGGCAGGAGGATTGCTTCAGGTCAGGTGTTTGAGACCAGCCTGAGCAAGAGCGAGATCCCATCTCTACAAAAAATAGGAAAATTAGTTGGGCATGGTGGCATGTGCCTGTAGTCCCAGCTACTTGGGAGGCTGAGGCAAAAGAATCACTTGAGTCCAGGAGTCTGAGGTTGCAGTGAGCTACGATGATACCACTGCACTCTAGCCTGGGTGACAGAATAAGATCTTGTCTCAAAAAAAAAAAAGAAAGGCAAAATTGTAAACATCAATATCCAACTAGGGTTATTTATAATAAATTTTCTAAACTTTAAGACATTCTTATATTTTTAAATGCCAGTTGTCAGGTAGAATAGTAAGTTATGATGTGATTGATTGTCATTACTTTTGCATGTATGAACCCAACTACAGACTATAATTTTACATTGGATTGTGGTTATTTGTATTGGTATATCTCTAACCACTGAACTTTAACTTACTTTGGGATGCCTCTTTGTTGCATAAAATATCCCCAAAAGATGTTTGCATGATGATAGCATTGAAATCAAAAGGTTTCTTGCAAATAGAAGATGGTATATCATATGCTAGGCAATGCAGGTACTGCCAGATAATCTTGCACTAAATAGAATTTTTAAAACTAAAAAACTTAGGTGAGACCAATTTGTGTGTCTGGAAGAACTTCTATCACTCAGGTTCTGTCAAATAATATGATGAAGGAAATAATAAAACTTTCCAAATAGAGCCAGGCATGGTGGCTGACGCCAGTAATCCCAGCACTTTTGGGAGGCTGAATGAAGTGGGAGGATTGCTTGAGACCAGGAGTTCAAGACTAGCCTGGGCAGCATAGGAAGACCCCATCTCTAAAAACATTTTTTTAAAAAATCAGCCAGGTGTGGTGGTGCACACCTGTAGTCCTAGCAACTGAGATGGCTAAGGCAGAAGGATCCCTTGAGGCCAAGAGTTCGAGGTCACAGTAAGCTATGATTGCACCACTGCAATCCAGTGTGGGCAACAGAGGATGAACCTGTCTCCAAAAAAAAAAAAAAAAAAAAAAAAAAATCCAGATAGGAAATATAGACAAAATCCTAGTATTCTATGATGTTCTTTGAAATTATACTATTAATCCTAATGGTCCCCAAAACATCAATGTTATAAACGTAAGTTATAAAAGCATAAAATTCTTGTAATTTTACATATGATCACTAATGGCCAAATTGTTTCATAATTTTAAAACTTTAGATGAAAAGACAAAGTTTTGATTTTAATATTAGAATGCAATATAGACAAATGTGTTTTATTGTCTGTTAGTAATACAAATGAAAACAACTTTTATGTCCTTAATGTAATTTTTCCCCAAAAAAGCTATTATTAAATGAATGGTACACATTACAATCAATGTCACGTTATAAATGGAAAAAAATATCATGGGAATATAAAACTATGAAATTATTAATTTCAAAGTATTATGTTTGTTTCTGGGTAGTAGTTATGTATTACTTTGCCTGATAAAACAGGTTGACTTTATACTTTTTTGTAACAGTAAATTCCATAAGACAGTGGAAAACAATTTAGAAAATTTTGTAACCTAAGAATTTTGTATAAAGCTAAGCTTTTTTTCCCATGTGTCAGCAATACAAAGATATTCTCAGATATTTAAGGACTAAGAAAATGTGCTACTCATGTATATTCTGTTTTAAAATATACTTAAAGATTTGCTCTGAATGAATAATGGAGCAAAACTAAAAGTTCAAGGTTGGGGAACTCAGGATATAAATAAACCAGCAATGACGATTTAATCCAGTTAAAACAGAAGTGTCTAAATACTTGCTCTATATATAAACATATAATTTTATGGAAACTTAAAATGAGTATCAAAAGACAAAGAACATAAAATAATAGCATAATAACAGCAATATGGATAGAAAAACCTAGATTATTGTAACAAAGACCTAGAAGTTGTTAGTGATCAAGGAGTGGAGTGGGAAAAAATGGTATCCAATGAGGGGGGTTCAAGAATATGTTGAATTCTTCACTCTAATTTTAAAGAAATATAAGTTAACACAACACTTTTGAGAAGTGTATTGGAAGCCAATGACATAATTAGGGGCTCCTTATAAAATACTTCAAAAACTATAAATTATTAATATAAATACAGAGAAAATAAAATCAAAGAACAGAAAATAAACAATAAGAAAACATTTTTTTTTTTTTTTTGAGACAGAGTCTCACTCTGTTGCCCAGGCTAGAATGCCATGGCATCAGCCCAGCTCACAACAACCTCAAACTCCTGGGCTCAAGCAATCCTTCTGCCTCAGCCTCCCAAGTAGCTGGGACTACAGGCATGCGCCACCATGCCTGGCTAATTTTTTCTATATATTTTTAGCTGTCCAGATCATTTATTTCTATTTTTTAGTAGAGAAAGGGTTTCGCTCTTGCTCAGGCTGGTCTCAAACTCCTGACCTCAAGTGATCCTCCCGCCCCAGCCTCCCAGAGTGCTAGGATTACAGGCGTGAGCCACTGCGCCCGGCCATAAGAAAACATTTTTAAAGGTACAGAATGCCATAAAAGAACTAATACCAAATATTGAATTCACCAAAATAAATGTAAATAGATGAATTCCTCCATTAAAAGACAGACATTCAGATTGAGTTTTAAAAATAACATAATCTATATCCTATTTATCAGAGATTTATTTAAAGCAAAGTAGTAATAAAACTATAAACAAACAAGCATGTCAAAAGTATTTTATGCACACGCAACTAACAAGAAAATGGTGAACCATATCGGACAAAACCAATTTTTATACAATTTTACACAAAAAGAACCATTTTATTAACAAGGATGTAGTTCTCACGAAAGCTGAAACTCTCATAAACCTTTATGTGCCAAATAACATTCCATCAATTTACTTAAAGGGAAAACATTAGAAATACAAGAAGAAACAGAAATACAATAGAAATAAATGATTTTTACATTACTTTGAGTTTTTAACAAACAGGCAAATAATAAGGAAGGATATAATTGAATAATATGTATATTGAAATGTATATCCTACATACTAGTAAGGATGCTACAGAGAACTAATAATCACATTTTATAAAAGAGCAATGATTTTTCTCTTCTGTAATTAGGAGAATATTTAATCTCATATTGACAAATCACAACTCTAGAATCTGGCCACTCTAGAATCTCTGACCCCAATGCAATGGACTCAGTATCATTAGTCATTAGGGAGATGCTAATCACTACCACAATGAGCTACCCCTTCACACTCACTAGGATGACCACAAATTTTTATAAAACACAATAACAAGTATTGGACATAATGTGGAGAAATTGTTGGTGGACCATAAAATGATACAGCCACTTTGGAACACAGTTTGGCAGTTCCTAAGTGTTAAACCTAGAATTACCATACAACACATCAATTCCACCGGTGTAGGCATATACAAAAGAATGAAAATGTACATCCACACAAAAACTTGTATACAAATATTCATCGTAGCACCATTCATAATAATCAAAAAGTGGAAACAACCCAAATGTCCATCAGCTAATAAATAAATGTGGTACATCCGTACAATGCAGTATTATTGCAACCATAAAAAAAATGAGTCATGGATAAACCTTGAGAACATTTTGTTAAGTGAGAGAAGCCAGACAGTAAGGCCACATATTGTATGATTCCATTTATACGAAATGTTGTGGCACCAGTGGATTGAAAAGAATCCCAAGAAAATTTTAAAAGTTTTTAATTTTTGGATGATGGAAAAAAACTAAAACTTCAATCATAGATTATTTAAAATTTCCCTAAAATTAGAACATTACATACAAAAAAATTTAAGGAATATAGCTAAAGCTGTACTTAAAGGGAAAATTCATAGTATTAAATAATTTATTAGAAGGCAAAAACTAATGAAATTTTTAAAAGTTTATCCAGGAAAAAAAAATCAATAAACTATAAAACAGAAAAATGAAAAACAATAGGCCTGATAACTAAATCCAATAATATCTTTGAAAGATCACTAAAATAAACAAGCATTTGGAAAAGCAGTGACTTTGAATTTCAGGTTAGTCTCCTTTGGTTATCACATTTTTTCACATTAGCTGGTAGAGAATCAAACTACCTTATATTCTTTTATGGACAAAGAATGGTATAAATCACACTTTAAATGATTATTTCTTTATAAAACAACGAAAAGTTAAATGGAGATGTATTTGACTTCTCTATAGTTTTGATAGAATAGAAACACTGGAAAGATCTTTTATTCTACTCCTTCCTTTTTCTAAAGCACAGATCAGGTGACTTGTATCAGTCACATGGTGGCTGGTGTCAAGAGGTAGGATGTGAGCACCAAGCCTTCTAGCTCCTAGGCTGTCACGTCCACCTTTACATGGCTCCTTACCTTTGTGGGGATGGACAATGTCATGGATATCTTTGAAAACCTGGTGAAAGCTCAGTGCCTTCTCCCCAGAAAAAATACACCCACATCCCTTTGTATACTACCTTGGGGAGATCATGGGCCTCCCCTGTGTAGCATCTGCTACAGAAATGATGAAAGTAACACAACTAACTTTGACACAGCTAAGCCTCTAAAGCAGTGGTTCTTAAAGTTTTTAGTCTCAGTACCCTTTCATACTCTTAAAATTTATAGAGGACCCCAAAGAGCTTTTGTCTAAGTGAGTGGGTAATATCTCTCAATACTTATCATATTCAAACTTAAAATAGAAATTGTATAAATATTCACTTAATAATGAATTCCTTGCGTGGTAATAGAAATAATGTTTTAAGAAAAATAACTATTTTCCAAAACAATAATGTAATAAAAGTCATTTTTAAAATTTTGCAAATCTCTTTTATATCTTAATACGAGGCAGCTTGATTCTCATATCTGCCTCTGCTTCAGTCTTTCGCTTTATAGGTCATGTACCCCCTGGAAAACTGCAGTGTATACTCATGAGAGAATAAGAACAAAAAAGCAAATGTCTTAGTATTACTATACATATTTACCTTGCAGAACTCCTAAAAGGATCTTGGGAGCCTTCCTATGGCGTCCCTGGTCCACACTTTGTGAGAACTGCTGCTTTTGAAATTCTATAAAACACTGAGCCTTCAAAAAGTTAAGAGACCTTAAACGAAAGGAAAAAGTAGCATACCCAAACGACGTTGGGAAAATAGGATTTCTGTACAAGAGTTCCGAGACTTCACGTTCAGGAGCAGTAGGAAAAGTCCAGGTGCCGGAAGTGGAGAAGCTGCTGCACTGTGCAAGGTGGCCATTGGAGGGCACTGCTGTCCCACTGACAGGCTGCCTGAGTCTGCACCAGGAAAGGGCCCCTACCTTGAGGAAGGCTTACAAGTACTTTCTGGGTTTTTCGTTTGTTTGTTTTTTGATAATGATTAAAGTTTGTCACAGGGGCAATATAAACTCATTTCTTCTCAGTCCAATGGACATTCCCCACTTCACTCCAACTGGGAGTTTTCAGGCTATCAAAAACAAAGGTGAAGTTTTCAGAGTATCTCCTAAGTTCATGACCCAGGCCAGGTATCTGAAGGGTGCAGAATGTAGGGACGACAGACTCTGACCTCATACTGCTTACTTAGAGCATAAGGAAGGGTGACTGAGAAACCAAGATATTTCCAGGTCCGGCTAATGCTGCTTCAATTTTACAAGACTCCAAGTTAACTACCTGGGTATATTTGTATTGAGGAAGGACAGGGGCATGTTGCAAAAGCTGCCTGAGGGACCAACGGCTTCAAGGGGTGAGGGGTCCCTTATGGGGTGCCAATAGACTCTGCAAGAAGCCCTTTAAATCAACAAAGAGCCTGGTGGCAGCGTAGGGGAGACATGCATTTTGGCCCACAGTGGGGTGCTCACACAGCCTGATGGCAGTGTAGGGGTGAGACGTGTTCTGGCCCACAGTGGGGTGCTTCACAACGAGGCTAGCACTACCCTCTTGGTTCTGCAGCTCTCCTCCCAGCTGCCTCGCTGTGAACATGGCTCTGGGTAAAACATCGACATACACAGGGAACAGAATGACCCATTGCAAAGGTCTGGAGCAGGTCAGTAGCTGAGACATTTTGCAGGGCTGGAGTGGAGAATCTGTGAGTGTCGACGGGGGAGTGGAGGCTGATGCAGTCAGTGAGAGGAAGGTCACAATCAACTCCAGGCAGGTTGAGGAATTTGAACTTTTTCCCAAGGGCAGTAGAGAGCAGTTGCAGGGTTTTAAGTAGGTGTGCTTCTGTTTGCCATGTACAAGATCTGTGTGTACAGATGTCAATACCAAGGTGGTCAATAACTATTAAAAACAGATGTATTGAAATAACAGCTTATACTTACCATGTGCCAGTTATTAATATCAACTCATTTAATCCTCTTCTCTACCCTATGAGGTAGGAAGTATTAGCACTTCTGCTCTCCAGATGGGGAGACTGAGGCACAGAGGCTTAAAGGACTTTCCCACCCTAACTCAGTGAGTAGGTGGTAGAGCCAGGACTTAAACCCAGTGAGTGTGGTTCTGCTTGTACTTTCTCACTAATAAAGGCAGACAATTGCCCTAACGCATTACAGCTACTCTGAGAGACATCAAGTGGGTACAGTGGGAACCCAGAGGAGAGAATGTTAAATTCTACCAGCATTGGGATAGAGAGAGAGGGTGTAGGGAAAAAAAATTCATGGAGAACTTGAGCTGAATCAGACCATTGAATTTGTGTTGAGTAAGTATTTGGAGGGGTGAAGGGAGAAGAGTGGGAGGATATTTCAAACACAGGAAGCAAGGCCTGACTCAGTACTGCGTGCTTACCTTTGTTTAGAATCCAAGGAACTTGTGGCCACAGCTAAAGCTGGACAGGTAGCCGGTGGCCAGGTGATGGGGCCACACACTCCATGGGAAGGAATTTATACTTGTCCCTAGTAAGCTTTGGTTGTTAGATTTGACCTGTTATTTTACACATGTCAAGACCATTTGGAGGCTGCCCTTTCCATTCTGAATATTAGTCAGCCTTCTTGGGTTCTGACAGGTGGAAAACTTGATAAAAATGTCATCATCCAATTCATGGTTTAAAATACTGACATGGGACAGAAATCAGGGGTAAACGCTTGAGCAAATGACTCATACCATAGCTTGTGGCTGATCAATCAGTTATATAGTCACCCCACCATATTGTCGCCTGGACCACATGTCTTCATCTGGTTCATAGGGACAGCAAGAAGACAGATCCTTAAATTAAGAGACTCTGTGTGCAAGCTTTCTTTTGATCTTTCAATCTCATGACCATACTGGATAAGGAAGAGGGTTATTCTGGTGTGACTTCTTCATGAGCCCATGTTGATTTCTTGTGACTATCCCTTTCTTCACCAAAATCATTCCTTTTAAAGTCCATTCTAGAATTTAATTTGACCAACGAGCCATTATTCTTTGGCACCAGACTTTTTCCTTTCTGAAATCCAGTCCAACATTTGTCCAGTTTAAGAACCCCAAACAATCTCCCATTATCCAGGGTTCAGTTTGTGATTTCTCACAGCACCCTCGGAAGTGGTCCATCTGGGTTTTTGGCAGGCAAAGCCCTTCCCGTTCTGGATTCTGCTTACCTCTCCTATGTCTTTTATCCCATACTCCCAGGGCCATTCTCAGTGTATTCTCCACTGATTCACACACCGTGCATTTGCAAACACTGTTCCTTCACCCTTAAAGATGATTTCTTCCTTCTCTCCACCCAGGGAAATCTTATTCTTTTTATTTTAATCTGTTCTACAAGTTCTAAAAAGTCAAATAGTTATAAACTTGATTATGGAAAACAGCAGATCCCTGACTTTCTGCTTCCTCCGCTTGGTTCCCACTTCCCAGAGCCAACCACTCTTGATTGCCCTTTGGGTATTTACCTCCATGTTGTGAAATAACACGTTTCTACTACCAACCTCTTGACTTTGCAGTGTGAGGAATTATCTATTAAATTCTCACCATGAAAGATGAGGATTTAGCTCTCTTTCACATCTCCCCCACCCACCTCCACAATGTTCCTCTCCCCAACCTCCCTGTAGACTTGTATCATCATTTTTAGTTAGATCTGTATTCAGTGTTTACATAATTATGACTATGCTCACAGCATGCCCATGTAGTAAAGCACGATTACATTTCCTTCCTTGTACAACTTTTAATTTTCCCCGGAGTTAATAATTATCTTATTTCCTCATTGGAGTAGTTTTCTGTTCACCTACCACTAATTCCTTACCTAGACATTCTTCCCTATATGTAAATTTCCTCCCAATATATTCCTGTGTATCAGATGTTCCATCAATGTCATCTTCTTGGATGCTTTCTGAATGTCCTCCGTCCTTCCTCTCCCATCTGTGCTCCCTGCACGGCCAGCCTGCTGAGCAGCTGTCTTCCTGGGCTGTCCTTGGCAGCTTCCTGGAATTCTTTTCCTCTCTCCTGTGCTGGACCTCTGGTTTCACAGATCCCATGTTTTCTTGTCTTTAATGAACTCCACCTCTTTGCCAGACCACATCGTAAAGTCGATGAGAGGTAATTTTTTTTTTTTTGAAAACTTGCAAGCCTAGAAATTATTTATTCTACCCTGACATTTGGTTGACAGTTTGGCCATGTATAGCATCCTAGATTGGAAATGATTTTCCCTCAGAATTTTGAAATCATTGTCCTCATGTCTTCTAGCTCCCAATGCTACCATTAATGAATTTGTGGTAAGGGAAGAAAAGAAAACTAAGCAAATATGCCATTTTGGTCCTTGATTCTTTGTACGTGACCTCCCTGAAAAAATTTAGGAGCTTTTCTCTGTCCCTGGTGTAATGAAATTTTACAGTGCTGTGCTTTGGTGTGAGTCTGTGTTCTTTCATTGTGATGGCCACTTGGTATCTCCTTATTATCTAGAAGTTAATGTCCTTCGGTTCTGGGAAATTTTCTTCAATCATTTAATAACTTCTGTTTTTACCATTCTTCCTTTTGGAAATTCTTTCATATTCCTGGGCTATTTCTCTAATGTCATACTTTCCTCTCCCATTTTCCATCTCTTTGTATTTTTTTGTTGTTGTTCTATTTGCTAAGAGATTTCTTCAAATTATCTTCTAAATGTTGAATTTTTATGCTTTTTATTTCTAAAAGACCTTTAATTTTTGTCCTATGAATGCCCTACTTCTTTGTAGAGCACCTTGATTTTTGTTTAACCAATAAAATTCTTCCTCATCTTTCTAAAAATATTGAAAAAAATTATTTTTGTAGGTTTTTTTCCCCCCCCAAGTTGTCTTTCTTGGTTTTCTTCTAGATTCTTCCTTTCCTGTTTTTTTGGGGAAGAGGGAGGCTTTAATATGTGGCTTTTCCCAAATATCTGGGAATTCTTAGCTCTCCTCTCTAGTTTAAGGGCAGGGCATGGAAAAACTCTATGCTTGTGAATGGGGGTTGTTGACTAAAAACAGCTTCGTTGTTTGGGACCTGGCTGGGATGTTGTACTGAAGAACCCATTAAGTCTTTTCTCTTGGATTAGACAGTTTTCTTAGGGGGGAAACAACATTCACTCTTTCCTAGAGGGGAAGAGCCTGGTGCTGATGTTTTGGTTGCAGAGTGCAGAAGGCTCAGACAGTTGTGTGCAGACTTTCCCTGAATCCCGCTTTCAGGACAGCACTTCAGCTCTCACTGTACCTGATGTCCCCAAGCTAGGGTCTCTTTAGTGTACCCTCTCTGGTCTTCTGCCATAGTGGAGCAGGGGGAGCTATTTGCATGTGTCAGGGAGAGGAGGGTGGTGGGAAGAAGGCTTCTCGGGATCTTATTGCTTCTTAAACCAACGACTGTCTGCCATTTCTTCTGCTTTTAGCTTTGCTTTCATTGTTAGTGGTATCTTGTACCTCTCCAGGATCTACAGTATGGCTCCTTCCACTATTAGCTAAAATTTCAGCCTTCTCAGCTCTGTTGAGTTGGTTATGAAAGACCTGTCTGCTTTCTAATGTGCTTGGTATTATTTCCTTCCCTGTTCTCTTTGTCCTTAAAGATTTATTCCTTTTTAAAAAATCCCTGTGTTGTTTTGGAGAGGGTTTGGGGATATAGTAGAGATAATGTGCATTCATTCTACCTGTATTAACAGGAAGCACGGTTATTTTTCAAATTTTTATGTTGCGTGATCTCCTGCTAGGACCTTCCCCGACTGCCCTCACACCTACAGGATCAATGGCTTCCTTCTTTATGGCTCTTCTGTATCTGAACCTTGTACGTATGTCTTTTCTTGCGTACGTAACATGATTACATAATGGATTATGGATTATAAACTGGATGATAGACGGCTCAAGTGAAGGAGTCTTATTATCTATTTTTACATCCTCAAGATCTAGCAGAGAACCTGGTGCCTAAATGCTCAAAGAATGCATGTTGAATTGAGCAGAAATTGGGTTGTGTTTTCTATAAGTAAACTCAACTGCAAGGAGATGAATGGCCCAGTTGTCCTGTCAGCAGGAAGCCCCCAAATGAGGGTATTTTCTTAGATTCCATTTTGTCATTCCTGGGAGTGGTGAGCAGTGGAAATGCTGAGCTATCCTTTCCTAAGAAATGTCCTTCAAATCTGGGACATGCAGTGGGCTTGGTCACCTCCCTCAAGAACCAGGAGCAAGGTCTAGAACTAAGGGTGGCCTTCAGACAAGGAATATGTTAGATTGTTTTTGTCAATGAGTTAGGATAAGCATGGTGTCCTGGCTATGGAAGGATGGGTGTCTGTGGTCACCATCTCTTACGTACAGGGGATGGGGTATAATTAGGAGTGAGTGTTGCATCCTCTCAGGCCTCCTTGAATGTTCTTTGGCCTTAGAACACACCTAGCTCATGCTAATAAAGGCCATATGTCCAAAGGCAAAGCCACCAAAGTTGGGCTGGGTTGAAGAGCCTCCAGCAGCTTGCAGGGCCTGTAGTGACAGAGACAGGGATCTTGTGTTCGGGTCTCCCTGCTGGGAATCTAGATAACAGTAATATTATGGGACACCCTTCTTGTACTGAGTTGTTCAGTAACTCTGGTCCTTCCCCAGTAAGAAAGTAATCAAGAAATATAACTCACATTCATGAGCAAGAAGCCATCCAGCATATGCATTAATACGTTGGACCTTGATCTTTCAGTTGGAGAATTTAGATTGTGGAAAGTCAGTCAGAGCCTCTCAAAGGTCCACTAAGTTAGGAAGGTCTTTGAAAGCAAGTGAGGCTGGGAGGGGCGTAATTCCAGGTGGCATGAGCAGGCAGTGGCAGGCTATGGGACAGAATTAGAGACAAGGGATACCTGAGTCACACCTGGGAACCAATTGTGTGCATAGAATCTGAAGAGTGAGACAAAGATGGAACGACACGGACCTAGAAGGAGCAGGTCTGGACCAGACACCCAAGCTTAGCGATATTTCTCTCTGCTTAGCTACTGTGGCTTCAGAAGTGTTGTTCCTTAAGGGTCTCAGATTCCTGTTAGTAGCTGATGCCCCTGCAGTATGACACTTCACTTTGCATGACAGCTTACCACTCATTGCGGTGACAGTGTTTAGTCAGGACCTGTCCACGGCAGGAGAAAGAATCTAAGAAGAACCAGTGAAGGAAAAAGATACCATTTTCTTAGGAACAGATGAGATTATTACATTTGTCTGGGGAAATAAATCTGTCAGGAATCTGTTGGGCTGTTGGGATTATTGACGTCACGTTGAATGCTGACATGGAATCCAGGCAGCTGTGAGCCCAGATGATTGACCATTTTGACATTATCAGATATGCACATGCTGGAAGGAACTAGACTCTCATAGCTAGAGCAGTGACAGGGGCTGGGGGCACTGCAGTCCTGGAACGGGCAAGCATAAATCCTCCTCCCTCATCTCCTCTTCCTTTGCTTATTTTCCTTCTCCTTATAATAGATTTAAACAATAAATGAAATTTGGACATGGATCTGGATGTTACTGAATTGCAAATAGATGCGTTGCCCTTAGAAAACCCAGAGAATCTTGGAGGAAAGGTCAAATAAGGCCAGGAATCTTCCAAGTGGCCTATGACAAGTGGAGCTTTTGTGACCCTTCAGGTGACCCTTTGCCTCCGAGGGTCATGGGTGAGAATGGGGCGCAGAAGTCAATGAGGCCTAGCTCTGCCGGGGCAAGTGAGTTAACCTCTGCAGGCCTTAGTTTCCACACTTGGAAAATAGGAATAGCTACCTAGTGGGCTGGTTATGAACACTGCCGAGAATGTGTGAATAGCAAGCTTCACACAGAGCTTGGCACCTCGGTGCCCAACACAGGCTGTGAGGATAACGCTGACTTCGTTACCACTCTCATGGCTCCAGGGCAGTGACAGCTTGCCTGTTGGCATTCCACGCTGTGGTCAGGCTGCGTGGGCCATTCCCTGGCCACTCTGAGGGGATTATCTGAACTTGGCCAAAGAAATAAGCCTCCTACAAAAGAGGGAGGGAGAAGGAGAAACTCCTTTCATAACACTGTAAGCATTCCAAGAAATAGCTGTGAAAGCATTTCATGAATGCTAACACTAGTTATTAGCAGTATTTTCTGGGAAGCAGTGTGATGGCGTACACAGAACATGGACACACATGGGTTCCAATTCCAGTTCTGCTTACAAACCACCTCAACAGCTCTTTGGAGGTGCTGGGGAGTCTTCATTGGCTAAAATACTACCATCAGTGCTTTCCCTGTAGGCCGTTGCTAGGATCAAAGGAGGCAAAATACATGAAAATATCTCACCTAATACTTTGTGCATGGAAGTTATTCCTTGATGAATGTTAGCTTATTTCCTTCCCGTGGCTCTTCTATTGCCCACCCAAGAATCTCTGTGCATAATTCAGAAAGCAGATGTCAGGGGAGACAAAAACACTGAGAGATGATGGAATCAAGATTAAATAACATCTTCCTATGTTGGAACATTGAGGCTGGAAAAATATAAAATAAAATGTGACATGGCTCTATGTGAAAGCTGGCATTTTGTTTCAGTAGCCACTGAGTTCGCAAGTATAGGATGGATTTGTGTGAGTGTGGGTTGTGTGAGCACAGCTCAGACCTCGGGCTTCAGAGACAGGAGCATCAAACACTACTCATTGGAATCCACTGTGGTCAGCACTGGTCAGACCATCCCTAGAGCTTTGGGTCCCATCTGGGAGCTGTGGTTTTAAAAAGAAACCCTGATATACCTCTCTGAGGACACGTCCAGTGTGATGAGTATGCTGAGGCATAGCTGAAGGACTTAAAGAACTTTAATATGAGAAATAGAAGACTAAGGAAAAATGTGACAGCTATTTCTTTATTAGTTTAAGGATTATTTTAGGAAAGAGGGAAAGATGGAAATAGATGTGTCATACAAGGAAAAAACATGAACTTGGAAGCTTCAAGAAAACAACTTTGACTCCCCAAAGCTTTTATTCATTCATATCCTCATTTGTGCACCCAACAAACATGGATGAATGGGTGTATGTTTGGTGTTAGACATGGTTCTCTGTGGGCAGGGGGGTGCTGGCAGATGTGTAACAACCAGCTCTACAGAAAGGAAAATAAGTCCTGATTTATAAGCATTTTCCAATCTCTGTGGTGTAATACTCGCACCATGGCTGATTGCAGGCTACTAATGCAAATGTGGAATTGGGGAGAGACGTGCCCAATGGGCTCTCCCAGGCTGGAGCAAACTGGTTTCAGCACATCCCTGCCTGGACACACCGGGAATGCGGAGCTCAAAGGCCCAGACTTTGCATTTGAGAGACCTACACCTTAGTAGAAGAAATCACTCCTTTCAGCTGTCAGTGCACTTGGTTCTGAGAGAGGACCCAAACCTGACTGGGAGGATGTTACTCATTGCAGTTGGCTAGAGAGAAAAGCAGGGGGAAGGGCATTGCAGACAGAAGGAGCAGCTGCAAACCTGCAGAGCTAGGAGGCAAGATGGCAAACACGGGATCATGTGAGAGGTCCAGTTGGATTGGAGCAGAGAGGATAAGGTTGATTTAGGAAGACTGATGCTGGAGATTTGTGGTAGCCGGACTGCAATAACAAATTTGAGCCTAATTTCGAAGGCAATAGAGAATAGAAGAAAGGTTTTTAACGGGGAGTCATGTTGTGATATTTGCACTTTAGAAAGTTCAATGTGAGGGAAACAGAAAAATGGATCGTGTTAGGTCAAGAATGGAGGTAGAGCTATCAATTAGAAACATACAAAGAATAGTAATGGTCTGAAGGTAGTGACATTGGAAATAGAAAGCAGGGTACACATCTAAGTGATGTCAGAAACATTAGAATAGATGGGACACGATGACAAGGAGAGAGAAAAAATAGGGCATGGTGAATAAATGGATCTGCAAAGTAAGGGGAATGATGAGTTAGGGAGGATGTGCAGGTTGGTGGCAGTGACATTCGTCTTGTTAGGAAATAGTTCTTACAAGAACTAACTTGGAGAGCTTTTTTTAGAAGACTAATTCTGGGGCTCCACCCCTAGAGACTAATTTTAGTAGGTGGATCTGGGCCTCTGCATCTGCATTTTAAAAGCACTCCAGTGGAGCCCATGGCATGAATCTGAGACATACTTTCATTCCTTCCCCGTGTTCCAGGCTTCGTTGCTGGGCGCTGGAGACACTGCAGTGAATGAGACACAGCTCTTGCCTTTAGAGTCTTTAAGTGGGAAGGAGAGAAAATAAACCGACAAATACATATACTAACGTTTACATGGTGATACATACACTCCATGAAGAAAACACAGGATAAGGGGGTGCAGATTAACGGAAGGGGAGGATAGAGCTCCTATACTAGATAAGGTAGTCAGAGAACCTTCTTAAAAAAGGTGACAATTAAGCTGGGATATAAAAATAAGTGAAAAAGTCTGAGAAACACTGAGTTGCAAAATATAGAAAAAGTTACAGAACGGAATGTAAAAACGGCAGGGAAGAAAGGGTGTTCTGTTTCGGACATGAGTTAAAGCTCTCTGACATCTGAGTGGAGATATCCAATAAGCCACTGGATATATTGGTTCAGAGCTCATAGGACATATCTGGGCTTGAGCTATGGATTGGGAGATCGCAGGATATGGGTAGTAGTTGAAGCCATGAGTGTGTGGAGGGAGAATGGAGCTGAGAATGGGACCCGGTGAAGGAATGCTCTTCTGATGCAGGCAAAGGAGAGGACTCAGGGAAGGAAAACGAGAGGCAGCGGTCGGAGAGACAGGAAGAAAACCAGCAGGCAGTGTTGGCAGCAAAGAAGCCGGTTTCAAGGAGGGAGATAGAAACAGTTCAAGAGCCACCCAGAGGCCCAGTGAGATAGGGGGAGAAACGTGTCAAATATATTTGGCACAGCACTGAGGGAGAAGTTTTAAGATAGACTTGGACACGTATATGTGTTAAGGGAAAAAAGCCAATGAAACATGACAGGAGAGAGAAGTAAGACCCTGATGAATAGAAGGACAGAGATCTCTTCTCTGAGACTGGAAGGAAGGCTGGATGCTCATGCAGATACAGTTCTAGGCAGGCTTGGGAGATAGCATTTCCAATAAGGAGTTTTATTTTACTTGAAGTTACAGCCGTTTGCAAAGAGTAGGAGAGGTGGTCTAGGGCAGAGCTGGGGAAAGCAGCAGAAGTATGAAAAGCTTGTCCTTAGAAATAGGTTAGCGAGGTGACAGGACCACATTGTGATGGCTGAGTCGTGGCTTGGCCGAGTCAGAGATCCTGCCATCGAAGGCCACCAGTCTGCCCAAGTATGTGTGTATTATCCAACAGAACTTAGTACCTCCGGTAAGGGGTTTAAAAAGGTGGGGAATTGGACAGATCTTGTGTTGGGGTTTTGCGCCATAAGTTTGGAGAGAGAAGGGAGAGATAATTGGCCCTAATAAAGGAGGCCACCAGAGCTTCTGGAAGGGAAGCCTCTTGTCATGGGATGTCCATTTGGTCCAGCTGTTCCTCTAGAAGTGTCTGAGCTGGTCTGAGGACTATTGGCATCAGAATCACCCTGGAGTTTGTAACACCAGCAATGACTCTTTGAGGGGCAGAGCCTAGGGGTTTGCATTTTCATAAGCTTCCTAAACGATTCTAATGTATATAAACGTTTAAAAATTGGTGCTTCCTGAGGCCTAAAATCCCTCCCCGGCTGATCACAGATGATGCTCCAGCCCCGAAGCTCTAGAGGAAAGCCTCCTCACATCTCTCCCTGTCCTGCACGGGAGACATGTTAGTCCCTCAGCCTGACCAACTTCCCCAGCAGCCATGGATGGATGGATGGAAGTTGTGTCAATATCTGATCAATACCAAGAAGGCAGACCCCTCCCCTGGCATCCTCCCCGCAGGCTCCCTGGTTGGCTGAGGGGGTCCTGGCCGCCCACCACTCCCCCAGGAGCACCCTACTGGCACAGGAAATGCACTGTCCCACTTCCAGGGGCTCAGCCACCACTCGCCTAGAGATCAGGCGGATCCCACTCCCCCGCGGCTCCCAGCCGCCTTCACAACCAGGGAGCCGATCTAAGAGCCAGAATTAATTAGGCAAATGTCAGTTGGGCATGAGTCACTGAGGCCCTGGGTGTTTTGGAGGATTGCAAACAGGAGCCCTCACTACAGCCGCAGCCCCCAGTGGCGGTGATCCAGGAGTGACAGGCTGGCCACAGCCAGGGCTCCACGTGGGTGTGGGCAGGGTGCGTGACCCCAGCCCTCCCAGGGAATCCTTGCCAGTCTTTGGCAGAATGGGCGCTGAAATAAGCAACCAAGCGAAACGAGAGGCTCGTGTAAGCTATAAAACTGAAAGCGTTCTCATTGACAGAAAGGGCGTCGCTGAAGAGAAACTTCTCAAAGTCTTTGATGAAACCAGCAAGCTGCCCATCTGGAAGGTCTTTTTCAAGTTTTTTCCAGACCCAATGGGCCAGATTGTTGTCTTGTTACTCTCTAAGCTGAGGAGCATCGGGGAAGCAGCTGCCATTTTCTCGTGGGATGTTCTGGCTTAGGAGAAGAGCTGAGTCTTTTTCCCCCAGAAATCTGCCCTCCTCCCCACCCATCCTTCCCCCTAAGCTCATCCCACAGACTAGGAGTGTTTGTCAAAGAAACATAAAAAGCTAAGAGGAGTCTTCCAGATCGATTTCTCTACACTTTAATGAGTTTCATTCACTTATTCATTCTTCAAAATTATCGAATACATAGCAGTATGGGCATCTGTCCTGAGCCCTGTTCTCGGTGGCTTTAATCTACAAAGGGAGTCCAGACATGCACATCCTAAACTATAACACAAGGTAGGGAGTGATGAAGGCATCATGAGAGATACAGGGGGTCAGGGGACCAGATAACTGATCAGAAGAAAAGATGACATCAAATTGGGTTGCTCAAAGGATACCAGCCTTCAGTTACAGGATGCATAAATGCTGGGAGACCTAACGTGCAGTGTGGTGACTGTAGATATTAATAATGCATCGTGTACTTGGATTTGCTAAGAAAGTAGACCTCAAGTATTCTCATCACAAAAAAACGGTAACTATGTGAGGTGCCGGATGGGTGAATGAGTTGGTTCTAGTAATCATTTCATAGCATATACATATATCAAAACATTGCACACCCTAAATATGTACAATTTTTATTTGTCAATCCTACCTTAAAGTAATAGCTGGAAAAAAGTGCTGGGAGGTCCCAAGGGGATGCTTCCAGGAGAGGTGGCGTTGGAAGCACTGAGGCTCTGCGCATGTGGCTCTCCAGCAAGAGAGGCCGACCGCCTTCTCTAAGCTCGGGGAGTTGGGGAGTGGCAGGCAGGACCTGTGGCAGAGCTGCACTCTCCTGAGCGCCACTCCAGGGATGCTCAGCCATTAGACGGCGGGTGTTCCTGCAGTAGGAAATTCAACCTAGTGACACTTGTGAAGTGTTTATGACACTTGGTACCCAGCTGGGTCTGATGAGTTATCTTTCCTCAAAGAACAAACAATAGCAACAATAACTGCAGCCAAAACTTCTCTGTCCTTCCTGTGCTAGTGACATAGCACCAATAATAGTAGCGTTACCAATAGGCACCGCCTCCTCTGTCCTTTCTGTGCTAGTGACATAGCACTAATAATAGTTGTGTCACTAACAGGCGCCGCCTCCTCCCCAGCCACACAGGCCAAGCCTCACAAGTCATTTCAGACTTCTTTTCCCCTTCCTCCCTACGTCTAATTGATCCGCAGTGCTTGTTGGTTCTGCCTCATTAAAAATTCTATCAATATATATTTATTGGACATCTCCGTTAGGTGCTGGGAAACAAAGATGAAACAGGCACCGTCTCAAGGAGCCCGTGATTGATGATGGAAGCAGACTCGTGAACCAACAGTGTGGTGTGTTGTGACATGTGGACAAACACGTTCTGGCAGGAGTGCTGTGTGAGCACAGAGGGCACGAACTCACCCTGGTGGGATTCAGCGTGGTGCCAACACAGTTTTCTAGTCATCCCTCCTCTCTGTTCCCAGTGCCACATGTGCCATCACACTCCAAGCATTTGACAACTGGACTATTGTACCAGCCTCTTCATGATCTCCTTGGCTCCAAGCTAGGCCTCTTCCCACTGCTGCTGGGTCTTCTGAAGACGCAAATTTGTCTATACACATACTTCGCCCTACTTGAAGCTCATCAGTGGTTCAGGATAAAACCTGAACACTGGGTGTAGCACACGAGGCTGGTAAGGGTATGGCCCCTGCTTGCCTTTTCAACCTTTTAATAGATACTTAACCTTCCCGGCAATACACACACACACACACAATCCTGTTCATTTATGTGTAAGTCTTTGCACATGCTATTCTCTTGATCTAGAACCCTCTCCGTATCTCACTGAGGAATCACTACTCTTCTTTCAAGACTGTTAAAGCTCACCTCCTGGCCCCTGCCTGTGGTGCTCAGGCATAATTATTGGCTCCATCCTTGGTCTTTTCTGGGTACTTCAAACATCTTCTATTACCGTCATCTCTTTGCTCTGGACTGAAATGGTCTGTTAGACATATGTTCGTCACCAGATAGGGCACATCCTACGGATAGGGCCATGTCTTATTCATCTTTATCTCTGTGTTGCCCAGAACTGTGAGCGTCTGACACACATGAATAATGGGCACTTGATAAATGTTTGTCACATAAATATAAATAACCCAAAAAAAGTGTGTTCTCAGAGACCATAGCTTTAAAGATTTAAAGAAAACTGTCTAAAAATTGAGAAGGAAATCCTGTCGAAAGTGATTAGGCAACTGAAAATATATTAAGATGACCTTGATATTACCCTCTAATGTTTAGTCAAAGATACTTCCTTCATCTGCAATTAACAGCACATAACTTGGGGCACCCATTTATCACTAAACAAGGCACTGGGAATTCTAATGCTCCAGAGTGTTTCCAGAGATACGGTGTGCTGTGCCCTCTCTGCTCCAGCTCTGGCACTTTCATTAATAGCTTTGTGATTTGGGTAATTTAACCTCTAGAGTCCTTGGTTTCCCTATCTGTGTAATAGGAATAATGGCCCCTAAATACATCTATCTGGAACCTTGGAATGTGATGTTATTTGAACAGGGGTTTTTAAAGATGTATTAATAATTAAGGTAAGGATCTGGAGATCATTATGGATTCAGGTGGGCCCTAAATCCAATGATAGACGTCCTGTGAAAGATAGAGCCGGAGACACAGACACAGAGGAGAAAGACAGACGAAAGGCCATGTGAAGACAGAGGCAGATGTTGGAGTGACGAGTGTACCAGTCAAGGGACACCAGGGAGTGCCAGCGGCCACCAGAAGCCAAGAGACTCCTTCTGAGTCTCGAGAAGGAACCCACCCTGCCAACATCTTGATTGCAGATTTCTGGGCTCCAGACCTGTGAGATAAATTTCTCTTTTAAGCCACCGAGTGTGTGGTCATTCATTATAGCAGCTGCAGGAAATGAACACACAGCCCTCCCTGGCCCACCAGGGTCCTGAGAAGATCAAACGAGAGAGCATGTGTGGAGGCGCTGGGGGCAGAGGAGCTGAGTTCTGAGCCTAGCACTGTCTGGCAGGCCAGCTCCTTCCTCCCTCTGTCTGAGGGGAGCGTGTCCTAGGTCCCAGGTGACCCTTCCTCTGCAGACTGCACTGGGCTCACTGGAGGAGCAAGGCCCCTGATGCTGCCTTGAGGAATAACTCCTTCTCTCCAGAGTGCTTTGAGAGCCTCGGGCCACAGCTGCCACGAGGACAGAGGTCTCGGGGTTCTAATCCATCTGGTTACTTCTTGAGGCATTTCTTATAGGGTCAATTTCTGGCTCTTGGGCCCAGGTTAAATTTATTCAGCCTGTATCATCAGTGCCGTGGCCTGAGCTGGGAAGGGACCTGGCTGCCTCCACCCCTAGGCTGATTGAGTTTTCATTATTATATGTAGCATTCCAGACTCAGAAGCAGACAGGCCCTCTATAAATCAGCACGGTTATTATGTTGCCTCCCAGTGCCCAGCAGAAACCTGCCTCAGTGCCAGTCTGGGCCTGGCCTCGAGGGTTAGATTGGGGAGAACCTTGTGCAAGGCAGCCCCCTCCCCTATGGCCCCGTCAAGATGATTACTGCCCCCAGCAGGGTATGGAGAGCCTCCTGGCTGTTTACCCTCTGGAGGGAAAAAAGGCCTATATCTACAGCAAACCTAGGGACCCTCAGTCAGTTGAATAGGGAAACAATCCACTGCAAAGACTCCCAGAGTCACATCTCTAGCAGGGAATGCCTCAATTTGCTCTCAGCAGGTTAGGCAATAGAGCTTAGAGCAATGTTTCTCAAGCTTTAGCATGCACAAAAACTCCTTTGGGCTTTTGTTGAACATGCAGATGTTTGAACCCTGTCCCCAGTTTCTGAGGCATCTACACATTTGCTCCTGGTGATTTTGATGTGCGTGGTCCCAGGGCCATACTTGGAGAAACACTGCCAGCAGAGCATGGTGGCTTAAAGGCTATGCCTCTGTCCTTGCAGAGACTGAGGTCTGAATGACAGCTAAGACGTGTGTGGAGCTTGGGTGCACTCAACTCCTATAAGCCTCCCTCTCCTTGTCTTTTCTGTGGGGATCATAACAGTGCCCAATTGACACGGCTGTTTCGAAGGATTAAATGACATAGTAAATGTGGTGTGCTTAGTATTAATATAATGCCTGGCATATAGTAAGCGCTCAAAAATGTTAGAAATATTATGGTTGCTGAGATGGTGAGGAGGGGAGATTTCTAGAGCAGATATCCTCGTGAGTAGGGGAGGCCTGATGAATTCTAGCCAGGTCACCTGGGATGTCTGTTTCTTAGTAACAGCACTTGAAGGGGCTTGTGAGGGCAGGGCCGGGCCTGATGCTCTTGGGAGGGTCAGGCTAGACAGCTTGCGGGAACAGGAATGTGCGGTGGAGCTTGAAGCGTAAGCCCAGCTGTCCAAACTAAGCTTACAGCACAGAGGGTGAGGAGAGATCGAGTGGCCTCAGGAACTTGGGCAAGGAACCCGTTACTAGAAGGGGGATGTCTTGGGGAACTGGTACAGAAGGAACAACCCAGAAGCCCTGTGGTGGGCATTAATTCTAGGTCATGCTTTCCAGATGAGTGATTTGGAACCCAATGCCAACGCCCAGTGGTTGTGGTCACTATGGAAGCAATGCCATGGGGCAGGGTGCAGCTTCACAGCCGCACCAGAGAGAGGCTGTGAGGAGACCTGACAGTGCTTAGGTAGTCAGTCCTCCCCGTGTACTAATAGACAGATGTTTGCCCTCAGCATGAATTGGTCTGGGGACAAAAGGGAGCCTACAGGCAAGGCTACAAGGAGACCAATTAAAAGGAGAGCACATTAGTCCAGGCCAGGGATGATGGTGGCTTAAACTATGATGATAATCTTGAAGGCAGGTTAGAGAGTCAGAACTGGGATATTCTTTGGGGATAGACTGGATGAGATTTGCTGCAAGATTAATTATGGGATGTGAGACCAAGAGGGGCAAAAGGATGAGTCCAGGAGTTTGGCACAGCACACGTGTGAATGGTAGGACTATTTATTGAGCCAGGAAATATTGGGGTGGAGAAGATGGGCCTCTAAGGAGAGAGCTCAAGAGTTTGGTTTTGAACATGCTAACTTTGAGATGCCTCTCAGACATGCAAGTGTAAGGAGCAACAGGCCTTGGAGACACGGGTCTGGATGTATGGAAGGGGCTGGGGATGGAGATGAAAACGTGAGTCTTTGATTAATAGACGGAATTGAATGACATCAGTTCAGTAAAGGCGGGTAGAGAAGAGATCCAAGGACAAGAGGCTCTCCTACCTTTAGAAATCTGGAAAGAACAGGATAAATCCAGCAAAAGAGTATTATTTTTATATCTGGCCTCCTCTGTTTCTCTCACCTGCCTGGGCCCTGCAGGCACGTGAGTGGCACGGCACCAGCTCTGGAGTCGGACATTCCCAATTTGGAGATCCAGCTGCACCACTTAACAGAGTAAAAACTCTGGAATGTTATTATCCTCTCTCCAATTTATTTATTTATTTTTTAAGTAGGGCTAATAGCACCTACTTCCAGAGGATTTTGTAAAAAATTAAAGGTGAGAAGGCAAAAGGCATGTAAATCACTCAACACCTGGCACATAGGAATCTCTCATTCGATTTTAGCTACCGTTAACAAGACTGTGAAAAAAAATGCTTTATACATCATAATATGCTGAGGGATTACTACTGCCACTAGCATTACTATTTTACAGAGTCACACAACAAATATTTCTTGGTTCCATGATAATTGAGATGACAGAGGATATTTTATATAAGAGAAATCTGAAGATGGCCTCTCAGTGACCTTGACGAAGCTCATTTAGTTCGTTCCCGGATACTTCTGTTTCCCCAATAAAATGATCATTTAAGTTGCAAAAAGAAGACACAAGAAAGCTGAGGTAGGCAGGAGGGATTTGCCATAATCAGTCTCCAAAGGTCCAGCCAAAATAGGATTTCACACTCTTTAAGTAATGAGATTTCTGAACAGAAGACCTCAGCAGCCAGTGTGGAGCTCCCTGGGGACTGTCCTCCCCTCCCCAGGACCTCATGGAACCTTGCGGATTCCTGGGGGGCACTGGCTTCTCTGCCTTTGCCTGCAGAAACATGGACAGCAGCAGGTCTCAGCCGACTTGAATGAATAGCTCTTCTGCTGCTTATCTCCATAATTAGAGTGCAAAGAGCGAGGCCAGGGACCTAGAAGGCTCACAGAGAACGGGCATCCTAATGTAGCAGACGCTCCCATTCCCTCCTGGCGTTACATTCAAACTCCATCAGAAGCAAAGACATGCTCATGGCTAAAGTCTCTAGTTTGCAACCAAAATGGCAATTGGGAGTGAAAATATGCCTCTTGGAATCTATCATAGCCTCTAACAATCTTTTATTTTCACAGAGTAAAGGGAGTAGAGGGTATTCCTTAAGTCTGTGAGTCCATCCAGGCAGTAGAAGGGGTAAGGCAGGCAGTTCTGAAATCTGCTGGAAGCTAGGAAGCAGGAGACAACAGACAATGAGAGCCTCAGACCAAGCTCTTCTAGGCCAAGAACTCCATGTTCTAAAATCAAGACGGCTCCAAATTAATCCAAAGTTTAATTTTACATCATCCATTGGGTATTAACCAGCTATTCTAATGACACATTGTCAAGTTGTTTAATAATTTAGTTAGTATAGAACAGTGGTTCTCAACTCTGGCTGAACATGAGAATTTGTATGGAGAATTTTTGGAAAATATTGCTACCCAGGCCATGCCTTCAAAGATTCTGCTTTAATTGGTCTGCTGCAGGGCCCAGACATTGATACGCTTTTAAAGCTCCCCTTGTGATTCTAATTTGCAGCTAGAGCTGAGAGCTACTAGAATAGAGAATACCTGGCTTTAGCCTAGTTGTCTTAACGAGTAAGCTAACTGGCTTGATCTGGCTGCTGTTAGAGTCGATTGATTTCTCAGTAGTTGCCCCGCAAGAACAATTTGCTATTCACACTTGACCTAGGGATCCATAACCCCATCTTCAGCAGTCTAGAGACTTAAAAATCCTTCTTCGAAAGAGGAAGTTATGTTTGATCCAGAGAAACCAACCTCACATACAAAGATGTGTGAATTCCAAATCCACTGCTGAATATGGATGTTTTAATTTTGAGATGCAAATCAGAGAAAATGGAGCATTCCCAGGATGAGTCACAGCAACCTCAGTCTGTTAAAAAATGCTTAAGGCAGGACCCTGGAGAGAGGCACATCTCCTCAGTAGAGAATCCAGCAGTTTCCTTCTGTAACAGCCACATTTTCTGGTTTTTGTATCTGATGCTTTTGACATCTTGGCCCTTGCTCACCTGTAAGACAGACTGCCCCTCTCAGGGTTAGCCAGTTCCTGGAGATGGTACAGAACTTGGCTGCAAGCATGCCTTTCACATGCAAACCAACCAATCCAGACCCCACACCCCTAACTATCCCCGCTGTGGATTTTTCACAAGCAGCAGCACTCACTGTTCCCCTGCCATAGTCACTCCAGGGCCAGATACCAGAAAACTTAGGGACACCCCTAGAGCCCACAGATTATTCAAACTAGCCCATCCTGAGCCTGTTTACCTTGCCTTGCCCGTTTCCCACAGAAATCACAATAAAGGCGCCTGCCCACATTCTCCTCCTACACCCTCTGCCTCGGCAATGACCCTGGCACTTCTCCGTACCCTCTGGAATCTGTTACTATGACAAGTTCTCTTTTCGGTGGTAGTTGCCTGGTGATCTGCTCCCTTTCCCATGCTGGCTGGCCATACTTAAATAATAATAAAATTTATTTCTTAAAACACTTTCCTGAGTCTGGAGAAAGAAGAAAACCAGGAGTCAAGCCAAAGGCAACTAGGAAGGAATTGACGATCTTGTCTCCAATGGGAGGGGTGGGGGAGGAGTTGAGAATTGCCTTAGAGATACATTAGTTTGAAACCCTAAAAGGGATTTCAACAGTCAGAATTTGGTCCGTGGATGTTTACCTAGCAGAACGCTGGCTGCCCTCCCTTGTAGAAGCCTTGGTTGCTTCCTTCTAGGTGGAAGTCAGAAAGTCAATAGTACAACCCCCAGGTGTCAAGGAACCAGCAATAAATGTGCTTGAATTATACCAAAGGTGATGTGCCCAGGACAGGACATCCAATAAGTGCAAAACGCCAACCATAGCAATGCCCTCCTCGGGGCAATTGCGGAACCTGGAGCAAATTGCTCTTTGTGAAATCTGATTTCAGTGACTATCAAGAGAAACCTTGGAAGTATGGGAGGAAAACGTCTTAAAGAACAGATATCAAGCTGGCAGGGTATACGTAGAAGGAGAGTGGGGTTATATTACCAGGAGTCTTCTCAGTTGCTCTTGAGGGTCAAGGCCACGTAGGGGTGTCTTAAGTGCTGATGAGACATAATAAATACCTTAGCATCTGAGCCATGTGGAGATGCTGCCCTCTCCTTTGCTCACTTGGTACTTGTCATTGTGGGAGTGTCCCTTCCACAAAATTTGGAAAATGAAGGCCTTTGTTCCAATTTGGTACATAGCTCTAATTCAAATGGTGTGCTAATCGGTTTCCTACCCTGAGAGTTGATTTCTAGAGCTTCTCCTGACTTAACAAATTTGGTGCTGGATCTCAAAATGTGGACCCCTGTAGCCTCAGGACCTGGGTCCGTACCGGATCAATCTGACTTCTCGGTGCCTCCTTTTCTTCATCTGTTAAGTGGGGAAATACATTGAATTACCTACATATGTTGAATACTGAATAAGTTTGTACATGTAAAGATTAAGAACAGTGCTTGGTCCTAGTAAGCATTCAATAAATATTAGCCCTCAGTAACTGCTAAGAAAACCACAAGGTTGCTAAGATGCTAAGAAGTAACTCACTTGATTTCGTGAGGGCTAAACTGTTGGATCCTACACGAAAGGCGGAAATAATCGGAGTTCTTTGTCTTAGTTTCAGGGACGATCAGGTTCTGCCCCACGTATCTCAGAAGCTATGGATTAAATCAGGGACCACCAGCTTAGGAGCACAGTCAAAGCAAGATCACTGGAGCTCGCTTTACCTCCCGGGGCCTGACTAAGGCCCCTCCCCTTCCCTCGGAGCCCATCAGGTTCTGGGAGCTCCAGAATCCCCAAGCCTGGGACCCTAGTAGCTGGCGGAGCCAAAAGACAAAGACTTCACAGTTAGACAGACAGGCTCAAAATCCATTCTGAGATACCGTGACTCAGGACTCTG
Organism: Lemur catta; assembly: GCF_020740605.2. NCBI lineage: Eukaryota > Metazoa > Chordata > Mammalia > Primates > Lemuridae > Lemur > Lemur catta. Next base: position 18,114,955 of record NC_059150.1, on the reverse strand, counting down.
GAAAGCCCCTTTCTTTGCCCTTCAGAACCTGATTCAAGGTCACACCCTCAGAGAAGACTTCCACAACTGGCTCAAGCCAAATTTACTGTCTTTTCTCTAATCTTACCTCTGTTATAACACTGCCCTGCCTCTCATATTGAGTGAGACAGCTGTGATAAAACAATACACAACAGAGCACTGTATAGTCACTTTTCTGTTGACATATCTGTCCTAATGAATTAGGTCGATTTGACCATGAGTTTCTCAAAGTCAGGGACTTTGTCTCATCCATCTTTGTATCTCCAGTGACTGTCAGAGTACTGACACACACAAGCTGCTCAGTAAATGTTAGGATAAGTGAATGAATTAAGGGACCTGCTCTGAACGTCATTGTTAAAGTGAGAGGAAGAATGCCTACTGCAGGGTATTATTGTTGGGATGGGCGAGACACTGTACACAGGATAATCACAGCACATGTGTGTCCTGGTGCTCATTGTCTGGCACAATTATAGGCTTTCAGTAAATGTCGTTTCCTTCTTTTCCCACAGGATTCCTTCCTGGAGGTGGCTTCACCATCAGGGTCTCTAAGTCTGTCTCCCAGAGCACCTAGGTGGCCTGCTGGCCCCTCTCCTAGAACCTTCCAAGTCTAGGAGGACTGGTCAGCTTCTGCTACAGGACAGCTTTCTTAGACTCTTTAGCCATGCTTTCCCCAAATTATTATCTGCGACTTCATGTCTTGTGGATTCTTGGCAGGGATTCTCTTATTTTTTCCAAAAATCACCTTCTCAAATTCCGTTAAATATTTTGGTGGAAGCCTCAGATTAGGGAGAAGTTTACCAGAGATAACATGAACCTGCTAGCATTTTTTTGGACACCAAGACTATTTCTAGACAGAAAAAAAGTTCTTTGCTTCCACTAAAGAGCACTCTGCTATGCTGGAGCTATTTTAACTTGTCAAAAATATGGGTTTTATTCCTTTTCAATCAAATAATTTCCATCATTATATTCAACATGGTCACTTGAAATCCAATAAGACATTACTGGCTGCAGCCCCTGGCTGTGGGCAGTGTTGCTTAGCCAGACATCAGCTGTCTACCCCAAGAAGGACGATAGACCTATGAGATGCATGGCGGTCTGGGGGAAAAACTGACATAACCACATCCCTGGGCATTTCCAGACAATCAAGCATATTGCAGGTGGCTCTGGAATGGGATCCACGCTCCCTTTATGGACTGCCCTACGACACTACTTCTGCTACACCCAGACCTTTGGAGAAATTCCAGGTCTTAGCAGCCCTGCAAGGAGAGTACAGCTGGAAGCACTTGCCTGCATGCATCTGCTTGCAGCTCTATGCAGCCCTGCTGGCTCACTGCAGAGGAGGTTGCTGACTTACAGCTGCACAACACATAGGAAGCTGCAATGTGCTGCAAGATGCTGCAGATGCTGAGTGTTCACTGAGCTTTCAAGTTTGCCTCGGGGCTCCAGAGGAGCCTGGGAGTGATTGATTATAACACAGCGAGGCAGTCCCTGCACCTGCCAAGTATCTGGGTGCACCCAAGTGAGGGCCCCTCCCTGGTGAGATGTCGAGTCAGATTAAAATACCGTCCCATGATCCTGTGATGTAGTGCGGAACACGGCTCCTGAGTCCTGGCTGCATTGTCCGGCCTGTGGTGCCACATGTGCTAAAACCACCTAGCTTCCTTAAGGGCTGCCAGCAATGAAACGTGTTCTGCCACTCCTAGAAACTAGCATAACACACCCTAGCACTGCACAGCATTAGTGAGATGGGCTTGTCAGTGATCACTTGCAGTCGTCAACACAGAATTTAAGTTAATCTTGGCAGAATGATTTCAGGAATGCTGAAAGGGCCATACTTTGAATACATGTTTTCTGAATCCTAACTAGCTTCTTGGATATCTGTGTCATGAAAAAAGCAAAGGAGCCAATAAAACAATAAAGCCATTTATATATGCTAGCACTAGCCAGAAATGCTGTTTGAAAATCTTTTCATCTCTTCTGGAAAGTGCTTAAATTTTGTGTGCCTCCCACAGAATAAAAGCATTGTAATAATGCCTTTAGAATGAGATTTACTAGCTACAGCCAGATCACTGGTTAATTGCAGTAAATTCTTTTCCTTCCCCTATCTGCCCCACCCCTCTTTCTCCTGCTTTAGGTAACAAACAGGTTTTGACATCTTCAGAAATGTCCAGGATCAAAAACACAAGCCATAAAATAACAAATGGGTAAATTGGCTTTTACTAAATTTTTTAACAATTCTGCCCTTTGAAAGAAAGAATTAAGGCAATATTGTTAAGGCAATAAAAAGCCTTATTGGGAAAATATATTTGCAAAGCACATATCTGATAAAGGACTTTTAGTTAGGATATATAAAGAATTCTCAAAATTCAATAATAAGAAATAACCAAATTTTAAAAGTAGGCACAATATTTGCATAGATACTTCAAAAACATTTACAGATGGCATTTAAGTACATGAAAAAAATGCTCAATATCATTAGTAATGAGGACAATGCAAATTAAAACCATAATAAAATATCACTACATAACTTTTAGAATGGCTAAAATTTAAAGACTGAGATACCAAGTGTTGACAAAAATATGGATGAACTGGAACTTTAATGGGAATATAAAATGGCATAATCACTTTGGAAAACTTAGTTTCTTAAAAAGTTAAACATCTACCCTACCATATGATCCAGCTGTTCCACTCCTAGTTGTTTGCCCCAGAGAAACAAATACATATGTCTGTACAGAAACTTGTTCACTGTTCCCATTAGCTTAATTTGCAATAGCTCCAAACTGGAAACAACCCAAATGTCCATCAACAGGTTAATAGATGAACAAATTGTGGTGTATCCATACAATAGAATGCTACTTAGCCATAAAAAAGAATAAACTATTACAACATGGATGAATCTCAGAATAAATGTACTAAGTGTTAAAAGCCAGAGGGGGAAGAAGATTACACACTGTATGATTCCATTTGTATAAAATTATAGAATGCAAATGAATGCATAGTGACAAAAGTATATCTGTGCTGTCCTGGGGTTAAGGATGGAGAAAGGCATGAGGGAGGGATTACAAAGAGGGAAGAGGAAACTTTTGGGTGTAAAACATATGTTCATTATCTTGATAGTAGTGATGGCTTCACGAGTATTTAAAACGTCAAAACTTCCCAAATTGTACATTGTATATATACGTAGTTTAAACTTAAAAATGTCTGGGAGTGGCGTCCCATGGGATGCTTTTTCTGAGCACAGTTAGCAACAGTGATCGTTGGCATACCATCACTGCCATGTGGGTTGATAGTGGTTCTGGATTCATGGGGCGTCACGTAGTGACATCTCGAGAGCATTCTGGACCTGCAGATGGTCTTGAGGGCAGAAAAAGATAATCACAGAGTCATGTATTGACAGCTCAGGTCACCTTGCCACACATTCAACCTAGTCCTGTGCCCTGTGATCAGGGGAACATAGTTCAGAGTCAAGGAGCTTCTAGTCCTTAAAGGAAGAAAGGGCATATGCCACCAACATATGCCACTTTGGAATAAGGATTATTTTGAGCTGAAGGCAATTGAGAGTCAAATGCAGAAAAAATTCTCTGCCCTCCACTTATCTTCTTAAACACAGGGCATAAATTTCCCTTTGTGAAAGTTTCCCCCATACCAGAAAGAGAAGAGGGACTCAAGGCCAGAGACAGAGTTGACACTAAGATGAGTTTGCATAAAAAGACTTTGCTAAAATAATGCTTATATCAGTTCCTTCATGTATTTCTAGTCACTGCCCTAGGGCTTATCCCTCAGCACCCAAACTCCCTTTTCTTTGTTAAAATAGTCTATATATCTGAGAAAAACATTTCTTTGAGTTTTATTTCTTTTCTGTGAACTCCCGTACGTGTAAACAGTAAATGAAAATTATGTGCTTTTTCTCCTGTTAATCTGCCTTTCGTTAGTCTAATTCACAGGCACCTAGTTACTGAACCTAACAGAATAGAGGAAAAGTTTTTCCACCCCAACAGGAATTTGAGTCTAGTAGAAAAAGCAAGTCAGCCTCAGCATATGATAATTCAACATGAAAATTATATCACATAATATAGACTTAGCTCTTGGTTCAATTCCATGTTCTGATTGGAATTATTTCATGATTTATAAAATGGGAAGGTCATGCTAATCCTGCCTCTTGTGGAGGTGCTATAAGCATCAAAGTAATTAGATAATTATGGGAAAGTGTTTGGTAACTACTCTGATGTCAAGTGTTGTTATTAGATGTGCAAAAAAAGAAGCAGAAGGTGAAGACTGGTTAAGGATCAGTGGGCTTACCAGGTAGGACCTTCTGGAGGAAGTAGAGAACACAGGAGGAGAAAAGGGTTTCAGGAAGTGCATTAGCTGAAGAATACTAGAATACTAGCTGAGACCAGAAAACCTGGGTCCAGGTTATCAATGTGTAACATAATATTTTGAGATCACATAAGTGGTAGATATTTGTCATTTCTTAACTGCTCAGAAGCCATACTTTCTTCCTAAAGGCACTTGTCTTTTTTAGGGGCACTATCTTTTGCCTGCAGTAAATATTCTTGGTGGGAGAGGAAGTGAGTTGCCTGTGTCTTGTACCAAATCCTAAAGGGCAAGGTGATTCACCATTGTGTCTACCTAATAGCCTTCCCTTCTCCCTGGAACTATTTCTTTTCCAGGCATTCATGTGGTTACAGGGAACTTCCATACTTTCACACAACCTACCTCCCTGGTCTCCAGTGGTTTCTTTTAGAAGCAGGTGCTGGCCCGAGCCAAGACTGTCGGGGTCCTTGCTTGGCACTCTTCAAGTGGGCAGTACTATAATAGTGGCAGTCTTTCTCTAGGGGTAAAAGCTAAGAAGTGTGGGGCTTGGGCACTGCCCATGGCATCTGCACTGCTGTGTGGAGGGAGCTGGACTGCAGCCAAAGAGGACAAAGTGAGGAGAGAGGAAGAGAGAGCCCTGGTGGCGGTCCAGGTTCTGCCTCCTGCCTGCGCACCCCTGCCCCGCCGTGGTTTGGTTATTCAACTCTTCTTTTGCTTACACGGATCATTTTTGTATTCTTCCAAAAATCTCACCTTCTTGCCCAATTAGTTTAAGTTGGGTTCATGTCACTTGCAACACAATTTCTTACTTAATAAAGATAAGGAATTTTGTAGAAATTCAATTTAGTTAACTATTGACAACTTACTATGTGCCTAGAGCTTTCATGTATATCAAATGGAATCTTCTTACATGGTGGTATTATTAATATTTCTCTCATTTTATGGTTGAGGAAACTAAAACCGAGAAAGTGTAACATATCCCATAACAGTTAACAAAGCTAGTAACAATCAGATTCGGGACTCAAGTCTGTCAATTCCAAAGTGACCCACGTCCTTCCCACTCGACATGTTACCCTTCTGAGAATCGGGCTCTTCCAGCACCAAATCTTACTCTCCCTGGTACTTGCAGCACTTTGCTAATTTCTTGTCACATAGTGGCCACCTTATACATTAAATGGGTAAAGTGTTCAATTTAATCAGACTTGTTCTTAATTCAAAGAGCTAGGATAGGACCAAGCAAGATTAGTCTCTGCAAATAAGGTATTTTACATAATTGATGTATTACTCAAAATGAGTCTAAAATTAAGTGTCCCTGAACCTAGTAATGTTTTAAATACAGAAAAGAACTTGCTCCCTAAAGGAACCTATGATAAATCTTTTTAAACAATAATTATGCCCTATTTTAATTTTGGAATAAATCTAGATTTTCCCATGATAAGTCTATTTAAAGTAGGAGTTGCAGACCTCTCGCCTCTGGGCTACATTTGGACTTCGGATATGTTTTGTGTAGTCAGCAGGATTTAAATATTGAAATAATTGCCAATATTTAAAAGGAGTTTTTACAGAAAACCCTGGAGTTTGGGGTTGTTTGTAAAGTGGACGATGTGGTCACACTGAGCCTGTCAGCATGTGGCAACACTGAGTGAGGAAATGACTCCCACCTTTGGTCAGAGTGAGGCCACAGTCCCCATAGGATCCCTCACTCTGCTCCCTCCCTGTGTGCATTTACCTTAGCACTTCCTGGATGAGGAGGTGTTACCCCTCTAGGTCACACAGGGCATGGGAAGAGCACGTTCAGAGTGGGGAGGAGTCTAACCCACGGTGTTCCCAAGGAACCTCAAAATTAGGGGCCAAGCAGAAGTGGTAACAAGAGGTATATGTTTTCCTGACCACGGGGAAGTTTGTATCTGGTAAGTGCCAGTAAGTTACTTCTCATACTGACTCACTTGGTAAATAGTCAACTTGGCTTTCTCACTGGCACATGTGCCAGCAGTAGACTCAGCCCCTAAATTTCTTTCCAGAAATCTTCCCTAATGGCATTGAAATGCAAATTAGAATGAATGTGAAACCAAGAGTTTAAAACCTTGGCAATTAGCAAACTCATTTGTTGACTTGGCAAAGAAAAAAAATGCTGATACAGAAGAGAAAATTACTTTGTCACTTTTGTGGTTTCTGCACTGTTTTTTTGTTTCATTGTCTTATTTGGGTTTTTGTTTCTTGTGATGTAACCCTGATGAAGTTAGCAAAAGGGATGAGGATTAAGGTTTATTTAAATTCCCCTCCTCCCCTTCATGAATTACTTCCTTTAAACAGTGTGTAATGCCTACCTGTCATATGGAGCAAAACAGATGTTAAGCATCTGGGATCAGAGCCAGAAGAACCAAGCGCTCACACCTACTAGAACACAGTCTTACTTTGTAAAGTTACTGAACTCTTCTCTTGTCTCAGCCTCCTTAGAAGAAAACTCAGAAGTGAAGTGTGTAAGTTCTGATATCAGAGCACCCAGCTCTGCATCCTGGCTCTATTACTGTTTGTAAGTTCTTGGGCAAGTAGCTAAGTCCTCTATCTCAGTTTCCTCAACTTTCATACAGAAATAATGACTAAAGCAACTGCCTCAGAGGATCATTGCAAGTATTATCAAAGAGCAATTTTCAAAAAGTTAAATATATAATTTCATGTGAATAGATGGTAAGGATTGTATCAAAGATTTATTTGACTCATTAGTGATGGAATCAGGAGGATGACAAAGCTGGTATAAAAGAGGATACAAGAAACTTGGAAAAGAGAAAGAAATGCTGGAATAAGATTGCAACGTTGAATATAAAACTAGTTAATGTCCTCCAAGTAAAAGAACTATGTTTGGGGGGTTATCTTTTCTATCAGAGAAAAATAACTTGCAGAAATCATTTGTAACATATCAATTTTCTGAAAGTTATAAACTAACTTTACAGAGCCAGGAACCTGATCAGTAGTAGATGGTAAGTCAAAGTTACCTCCCAAAAAAATCATATTAACCTTATGCGAGTTTGTTTGAATTGCTCTCTAAGTCTTTGAAGGATCCTAATGTAGCTTTTTTGCCTTATTTCCAAATTTTTGATAATTTTACTTAAAGAATTAAATGCAATAATGTTTATAAAGCCCTTAAAATAGTGCCTATGTTCAGTAAATATTATGAGTTTTCATTATTACTTATAAAATGTGGAAGACTGAGTTTTTTTACCCCACGTGGTTGTTAAATTAAACAATATATGCAAGTCTTAGCACCAGGCCTTGCACACAGTAAGCACTAAATAAATTAAAGCTGTTGCTATTGGTTGCTGGAATGTCAGAAACTATATAAACGTATTGTATAACCCTGTCAGAAAACCGTGACAGAAACCTTGCACGTAATTATAAATTCTGTAAATTTTGCCATTATTAACATTTCAAGAATGTGCTGCATTCAAGTAATTTCAATACAAATGCTATATGTTCTTATCAAGTGCCTTAATTTTGTTCTAAGTCATATGAGGAACACCTTTAAGCCCTCCAGGAGAAAAGCTCTTTTTAGAATAATCAGTCTGTCAATCCATCAGGGGTCCACTGAGTCACACTGACAAATCTGGCCTCTGTGTTCTTATTTCATGGAACAAATGTATAACTTTGTTATAAATAATGTTGAGTGAGGGTGTCTAAGTTTACTGTGCATTAGACATGACACATTGTTTGTCTCAAGATGTCTCACTGATGAGATCCAGGAGCTTTACTACCCCCATCACTCTACTCTTTTTGATGCTTACTTCCCCAGAGAATACCCAAGAGCTGCAAAATAGGGTGGGCAGAGAGGGATTAAAGAATGAGAACTGGATACTTTTTCACTGTCTGTATTGGTTTCATTAGCAATGCCTATACTTATTGAAAAACGGTCAATATTTAGAGCTGGTGCCCAATAATGAAGTCTAGAGGGTAAGATAGTTCTTTTTCATTCATGTCCAACTATTATTAAGCACCTACTCATTTAATTTACCCTGAGGGCAGAGACCATGCTGTGGGTGGACTGTTTCATACTCAGAATAGTTACAGCATTGAGCATACCCATTGGGCATGCAAATGGTGCATCTTAGAGGCATTTGGAAAACTTCAGAAAGAACAGAAAGAAGAAATAGGCCATAGGAGCTACTTTGAGCAGCTTTACATAAGCTAGTTACAGCTATCAAGGACCATAAAGCTTGGAATCTCACACCTATTTAAAGAGCCTGGAAGGTAATTAAGCACCCTTGGACATAATCTACTTTCCCAAAGAAACGTGGAGAAGCCAGACTGCTTAACTTGGAGAATCCTCACTGCTCCACCATAGGATTCCAAGGAATTGAGAAAATTTTTTAAATCAGTATTTAATTATATCCAAATCACGTGACATTAATAGGAATAAGAAAACCACTCAGCCTTTAAGAAAGCAACCTCAATCAATTGCTGAAGTCCTTGATCGATTAGTAAATATATTTGAGGCCTATTGCTTTTCATCACTCTTAGGCACCCTGTATTTTAGATTAAGAGATAGGAGTACAACTGTAGAAATGCAGGACTGGAAGGAATTGTCTCTATTTGAAGGCAGTATTCTTGTGGGGGCATAGTATTTTAACAAACAGCAGTAATTTGTGGAGCCATCAAGACTAAGGAAAAAGGGGTTTGGGCTAGAGGCACTAAATTGTGAGAAAGGGAGTAGAAAACATATGGGGAACCTAATAGAAGATAAGTGTTAATTTAGTGAGATTTATTTGTACAGACTCATCTCAGCGTTGATTCCCTTCCTCCAGTGATAAGAACGTTTTCCTGGCACCGGCAGGGCACCTTTCTCACAGGAAATTTATACCCTGGTTTTAGGTAGCTATGGGGGTGGCTGAAAGCCCTGCCTGCATCTGCTGTTTCGCAATTGCCTTCAGCTCAAAATAATTAATATGGCAAAGGTGGCATATTCTGGGGTAGCATGTTCTGATTCCCTGCAAATGGTTTCAAGTTCCAGCATCTTTTAGTTACTTTCTTCTGATTATCGCCAACATATCTTCACTACACCAAAAGCCCAGTATCCAGTAGTGACCACAACCTTCCAGGTGTGTAATAACGAATACAGAGTGTAGAAAAGCTGTTGGGTTTGGCAGTCTTGTTCTGTGTTCTTGGTTCTTGGCTGAAGAATGATCAGGCACACCAAAGTAAGGCAAGCACGAGGTGAAATTTATCAAGGTGGAGCAAGATAGGATCATAGAGCAAGGGCAAGATATAGGTTTACGGAGCAAGATACATATGCCACAGATGGTGACTGGACCCCTTGTGGTAGCAAAAGAGACCTTGGTTGGTTATGGTCTGGGTCTTGTTTTATAGCGTCAGGATAGGGACCGCCCCGTGGTTCAGCTGTCGTCACAGAACCACTTTGATGGACAGTTGGGAGTTAAATGACCTGAGTCTTACTGAGCATATGGATCTTCTATGAGCCTCTCTGAAAGCCCATTTGGGGGTGCTGAACTGCAACGTAGATTTAAGCTAATGACATAATAATAAGCCTTAGGTTGTCCTAAGTCACCTTATATAGACTCTTTTGTACCTACGCTGCTTGGCCCCACAGACTAGAGAGTCCTCTGCATTCTTTTGCAGTTGGAGTACTAAGTTCTGGCTGGTAGATTGGTAGGGACTTCCTTTCTCCCCCAAGTATGGCAGTTGCTCAGGACAGGATTAAGGTGGGGCAGCACCAAGACCAGGTACTGGGGCCTACCCTTGTCCTTCTTCCCAGGTGGGGCAATTGCTTGAGGCAGCACCAAGGTAAGGTACCCACATTTGTCCCTAGGAAACCTGAAATCCTTCACTATCTACCTAACAAAGCCACTACTTTTTCTTTCAAAAGCTCATGTCAATGCTACAAAAAAGTTGAATCAGGTTTTTGGCTGCCATAGTGCAGAGTACTGACTCATCCTCAGCCTCTTGTACAATTCCCAAAGTCCCTGTCACATGTGCTGTTGCTAAGCTCCTTCTCCTCCACCCTTGCTTATGCAGATGCTTTTTATGGAACAAAGAGCTAACTCTGGCACTTAAATGGGTGTTCTTCAGTGTGGACTCTTTATTAACTTGTTCATTCAATCAAACAATTCTTATGAGCTCCTGTTATCCTGTAGTCACTCTTCTGGGAATGCAAATTGGTAAATACAGTGGGCACAATCCTTGGCCACACAAATCTCTCAGTTCAATAAGAATCAAAAACAGTAAGTCCAATGGGTACAATCAAGTGAGATAAGTTCCCTAACAGGAAGTACAGGACACTATGGAAGATTCCCTAACCCAGGTTTGGGGAATCAAGAAAAGCTTCATGGAGGAAATTATACGTTAGCTGAGTAGTGACAGATATGTAGGTATTGGTCAGTCAAAGAGAGGAGGAAGGATCCTCCAAAGAAAAAGCTTGAGCAAAGAAGAGAGAAGCTGCATGGAGACGTAAGGCATGAATCGGGTTATTAATGTAGGTTCAGGGAGCAGCAGTAGAGAGCAAGAAAGAAGAGATAAACCAAGTTGGAGTTTAAACTTCATCCTAAAAGGAGCAGAGGGCTATGAATTGCCGAAAAGAGAAGAGTGGCATCAGACCTTCAATTTGGAAATATCACCTTAGTTACAAAGTGAGAAACGGACCAGAGAGACAATGCTCAAGGCAGAGAGACCTGAGGTTGTCGCAATATTCCAGGTGAGAGCTGGTGAGGGTCTGCACTAGGGCGGCAGCAGTGAATTTGGAGAGAAGTGGATAGGTGAAAGAGATTTAGAAGTAGAAACGATAGGACCTGTTGACTACTTAGCTCTAGGGATCATGCAAGACAGATGACAAAAATAATGCCTGGATGTTGACTTTAACACCTGGATGACCACCTGGCATATTCACTGAGAGAGAAAACATGGGTAGAGGAGCAGGTATCTTTTGGGGTTTGTCATCTGTTTACTTGAGCACAGGGTGAAGACGAGGTCCTATTTTGCACATCATGAACTTCGGCTGACAAGGGAGGTGTCAAGTATGCAGTTGAATATGTGAATGACAATCTGAAGGGCAGATCCAAGCTAAGATTAGAGATTTGGAAATCATCAGTATATTGATGAGAAGCGAATAAAAGGGACCGAATGAGAGGTTCAGGGTTAAGAGAATGTGAGAAACTCCACCATTTGAATTTTTGAAGAGAAAGGGGACTCCACAAAGGAAGAAAACTATATGGAGTTACAGATGGAAAACTAGCAAGGAAGCCTCAAGGGAATTGTCAATTATGTCAAACGCTGCTGAGAGGTCATCCATTGCATTTCTTTCATTAGGATTCTCTTATCCAGACTTTAGCAAATACATCTCTGTGTTCATTAAATCATTCAAATATTTACTGAGCCCCTGTAATATATGAGGCATTCTTCTAGGTCCTGGAGCTACAGCAGGTAATACCACAGACAAAGACTATGTGTAAGGCACATTAAAGTGTTCAACAAGACTGAGAAAAGACAGAGTCCTGTCTTAATCTGTCTGGTCTGGAAATCAGCATCCTTGGGTTTCAGCTAATTTTGACCATCCTAATAAATAATATCCAGTATGTATTTTGTTTTCTTCCCCAAAAGGTTACTATGAGAGAACTTGCCAAGTGCCATATTGAAATATAGAAACCCTTATGCATTTTTCTGATCTCCTGGGATAGCAGCATCTATGATTGATTTTTATACTTCCTGGGGGATGGAATTATCAGAAAATCAGTTTGAAATTTGTCGGATATTTGGATTTTAGCCAACTAATTCAGCCCACAGATTATTAGATATTTATTAAATACCCACCTTGTGCCAGGCTCTGTTCTAGGTACTGGAATACACTTTGCAGGAGACAGGCAGGGTAATACTTAAGAGCATAGGCTGGGTTTAAAGGTCTTCTTTGCCACTTACTGGGAAGTTTTTTCATCTTTTTCTGCCCCAGTTTCATCACCAGCTAGAGCTCAGCTTCATCATCTGCAAAATGGGGATAATGATAATAAATCTATTCCACAGTTATTAAAAGATAAATTTTAAAAAGGGTAAAATCATGATTCTCATACAAATATAAAATATAAAGTAAATACATATCAAAGAGTGCATTTAAATCAAAAATGAGAAAGCCAACAAGATGTTACAAATAAGTCAAAGAATATATGTGTGTGTACACACATAAAATATGCAATATATATGTAACCAGGAATGCTGAAATAAATTTATAAATAGATGCAGAACTGGCCAACATCAATAGGATAATAATCAAATGCATTTTACTGGACATGAGAAGTGACATCTGAGGTAACTGAGAATTAACCAGATGATGGTGGAGAGAGAGTAGGAAGGGGGAAGAGAACTGCATGTAAGTCTGGAGATGAGACTGAATTTGGAAAATTGGGGGAAATGATAGTTTATCGGACTAATTGTAGCTTAGTCTGATAGACTGTAGGCTGCAGAGTGAAAGGAGAAAATGGTCAGAGAGAAGTTTTAAATGTAAGACCTTAAAGAGCCTTGAGAACAATGTCTAGGAATTTGAATTTTAAGAGCAAGGAAGAGATACTGAAAGGGAATTGGTAGGAACTGATTTGCATTTTAACAAGTTTTATGGCTGTAGTTCAAAGAACTGTGTGGAAAGAAACCACACTGAAGGAAGAAAGAGGAATTGGGCATTTAGTTATTTATTTATTTTTTTAATATTTTGCAGTAATACAGGCTAGAGATGGTGGTAGCCTCAACCAGGAAGAGATAGATAAAATTATACATAAAGTAGACCTTAGTGGTAGCTTGTGATGGGCAAGAGAGAGGAAGAAATTCAAGCTGCAACCCATGTTTCTAACTCAGGCACCTGAAGAGATGGTGCATTCACTGGGATAATAAATATAGGACTAGAGACAGATTTTGGAGGGGAAGATAAATTTAGTTTTGGCCATGCAGAGTTTGAGCAGCCTATGGGACATATACATAGAGATGTTTAATAGGTAGTTGGATATAAATTATAGGGAGTATAGGCAGATTTGGGGTCTTTGGGTTAGAAGAAGTGAAGTGAGGCTTAGGAGCTCACTCAAGGAAAGCGAGAAGAGAAGACCTAAGAAAGATCCCTGGGGAAGACCAGCATTAGAGGATGGCAGAGAAAGAGCAGCTGCCAAGGGGACAATAAGCAGCATTAGGTGGTTAGATGGGAAACTGAGGAGTGCAGAATAGCTGAAAAGATTTCTTCAGGAATGAGGGAGAGTGGTCAGCAATAATGATGCTAACACCTAGCGCTCACTGTGTGTCAGGCACCCTCGCTCTAGGTGCCGTACCCAGAGCTTATTATGTCCTCCCAATGATTCCGTAAGTACTGTTATTATCCTCGTATTACATATAAGAAAACCAAAGCCAAGTGAAATTAGATAACTTGCTCAAAAAGGAAGTAAAGTAAAAGGAAGAGTCGGGATACAGACCCAGGCTCTCTGACAACAGAGGTCATGCTCGTGACTGCTGTGCTATACTGTGTTGTCACACATCACAGAGGTTGAGGGGCTAGGACGTGAGAAGTGCTCATGAGATTTAACAAGACAGTTATTGGCAACCTAGGCAAGAAGAGTTTTGATGGTAGCATGGAAAGACATATTTGTGTGGAGGAGTGAACGGGAGATAGCTCTGTGTGTGTGTTGAAGTTCATTGTAAAGGGGAGGTGGGAGGATAATAGCTGGGTGGGAAGAAGGGATAACAGGAGAGTGTATTATGGCTGTATATGTTGTTTCTGTGTTAAGATGTAAGAAAATTGACTTTAAATATAAATGGCAAGAAACCAGTGGGGAGAGATGGTTTAAGATACAGTGGAAGGAAGAGGTGCCCAACAGGTAGAAACTTCTGAGAAAGAGGTAGCAGCAGGGGATCCAGACATATCTTCCTCTTTAATAGGAGAAAAGTAGGAAAGAATGAGTAAGGATGCAGGTCCACTTGGATCTGAGGGCCTGAACTGGAGGGAGTCCCCACCTTATGGAGAAGAGAAGTCCACACATTATGAGGGGAAGCTATAGATTCAGAGGTTGAAAAGAGGTTCACGAGATTGGAAATAGCCTTGTGAAGATGTGGAAACACATGGGACATGCAAAAGGGTGGCTGGAAGCACTGAGTGTCCAGTCACAGCTGAAGACTCTGACCAGAAAGTCCAGATCCCAGTCAGATCCCAATCAATATGGGCCGGCAGGTTCTCAGGCCTTACCTCATCCAAAGCCCCCACCACAGGTTCCTCAGGCCTTCAGCTTCTCGCCCAAGGGCCTCTCCACCCCTGAAGATGTATCCCTAGGTCCTTCCTGGGGGAGTCATTCCTGCAGTCCTGAGTTGCAGAGGCTGGAGACTGTTAGTCTGGTGGGTCTCAACAGGCTCTTTCACCCACCCAAACCCACAGCATGAAGACGGCACAGTCCTCCTGCAATATTTTTTGTGCGGGACTTTTTGGAGGGCAAATATTTGTCTTAGTAATTTTGAAGGGAAAATATCTACCATAACATGATAAAACTTCATCTTTTTCTGGTTTCCACTGAAGGAAAAATAATCATTCTCTGGAAATTGCAAGTGAGGTTTGGCGGGGAGGGAACACATACATACCTATCTCATGACTTTATAAGATATTTCCACCACACACACACAAAAAAACCACTTTGCAGTTTCAGCATTCTAAATGCATTCTAATCTGTTGCAGTGGGTATGTTTAGAAGACAGATGATAGCCAGATAGGTATCTAAGCAACTGTTCCATGACAGACTAAAATTTGGGAGCTACAAGTGGGATCATAGGAACATGGAAACATTATGCTTAGAAAAGATCATGAGGTCAAACAGCATTGCCAGTGGCTCTTGGCGGGGGCTGCAGTTGAGCACCAGCACTGCACTGAAGACAAGACACCTCAAGGTCTCCATTGTGATATTGTTGTCAAGGGGCACTCAGTTAAACCCTCTTTAGGAGTCATTATTTGTCCTCCCTCAGTCCTTCCCCACTGCAACTCAGTGGTTCTCTCCTCTACATTTATGTAACCGTTTAAAAATACATATCCCTGGAACCCCATTCCAGAGATTCTTCTCTTTTTCAGCAAAGCATTATTGATGTTTAACTGACATACCATGAGCCATATCTATTTGAGACATACACCTTGGTAAGTTTTGGCATGTGTATACACCCATGAAACCATCACCACAATCAAGACAGTAAATGCATCTATCACCTCCAAGAGTTTCCTTCTATCCTTTTATAATCCTTCCCTCCTCCCATTACTCTGACCCTTGTCCCCACACAACGACTGATGTGATTTATGTTACTATATATATAGTAACAATTTTAAGAAATACATAATATATATATTTCTTAAAATTTTGTGTAAATAAAATCAGTTTGTACTCTTTTTTTTTGTCTTGTATCACTCAGCATAATTTTTGCAACACATCCATGTTTGATCAATAGTTCATAGTATTATTTCTGTGTAGTAGTTCATTGTATGGATGTAAGACTGTTTAACCTTTAATCTGTAGATGGACATTTGTGTCAAGTTTGAGACTATTCCAAATTAATCTGATATGAAAATCCATGTACAGTCATTATATAGACATATGCTTTCATTTCTCTTAGGCATATACCTAGGAGTGAAATAGCCAGATCATATGGTAGTTGTATGTTTAACTTTTTAAGAAATTTACCAGAGTGGTAATACCATTTTATGTTTCCACCAGTGGTGTATAAGAATTACAGTACCTCCACATATTTGCCAATACTTACTATGGTCAATTTTTTTATTTTTAGCTATTCTAAAATGTATTTACTGGTTTCTCATCTTGAATTTAATTTCCCTAATGACTAACGGTATTACACATATTTTCATGTGTTTGTATGCTATCCAAATATCTCTGGTAAAATGTCCGTGCATACCTTTTGACTAATTTTTATTGGGTTGTTTATTTTCTTATTGAGTTGTGAGAGTTCTTTATATATTCCGGATACAAGTCCTTTATCAGATATATAATTTGCAAATATCTTCCCCAAGTCTGCAGCCTATCTTTTCATTATCTTAACAATGTCTTTCAAAGAAAAGGATTTATTTTATTTTGATAAATTCTAATTTATCCATTTGTTTCTAGATGGATGGTCCTTTGGGTATCATAGCTAAAAATAAAATCTTTGCCTAACTCAAGGGCACAAAAAATTTCACCTATGTTTTATTTTAGAAGTTGTATAGTATTTACATTTAAGTTTATAATCCATTTTGATGTGATTTTGGTATATAATACAAAAATTGATTAAACTTTTTTTAATATGGATATCCAATTGCAAATGGTTCACAATAGATAGAAAAGATTATTCTTTCTCCACTGAAGTACTTTGGCATCTTTGTCAAAAATAAGCTTTCAGTATATGTGTGGGTCTATTTTTATATTCATTACTTTGTATCATTTATCTTTTAGTATCTTGACATCAATACCATATTATCTCAGTTACTATAGCTTTATAACGTCTTGAAATCAGGTAATGTTAGTCCTTTAGCTTTGTTCTTTTATTTCAGAGTTATCTATTCTAAGTTCTTTGCATTTCCATATGAATTTTAGAATTAGCTTGTCAATGTCTATAAGAAACTTGCTAACATTTCTATCAGAATTACATTTAACCCATAGGTGAGTTTGGGGGGAATTGATATCTAATAAAATTGAGTTTTTATCCACATGAACATGGTAAATTTCTCCTTTTTCTTAGGTTACTAATTTCTCTCAGCAACGTTTTGTATTTTTGAATGTATAGGCCTTGCACATCTTTTGTAAAATTTATCCCTAAGTATTTCATATTTTCAATATTATATATATTTTCTTAAGTTTCAATTTCTTATTGGTGGGTGACTGTAAACAGAAATATAATTGATTTTTGTATATTAATTTTCTACCCTGAAAGCTTGCTAAACTTGCTTGTCAGTTCTAGCAGAACTAACAAAATCTCTCTATTTTGATGGATTTCATAGGGCTTTTTATACAGAAAATCATGTCTGTACATACAAAGAATTTTACTTTTCTTTTCCAATCTGTATGCTTTTCATTTATTTTTGCCCATGTTGTTATACTGGTTTAAACCTCCAGTACAATGTTGAATAGAAGTGATAGATAACAGGCATCTTTGTCTTGTTATTGATCTTGGGGAGAAAACATTCATTCACCATTAAGATTAAGTTTTTCATAAATGTCCTTTAACAGTTGGGAAAGAATTCTATTCCTTGTTTGCTGATAGTTTTTATAAAGAATAAATGGTGGATTTTATTAAATACTTTTCATGTATTTATTGAAATAATCATTTAGGTTTTCTTTTTAGTATGTTAATAGGGTTAATTAGTGTAATACATTGAGTGATTTTCAAATGTTACAAACAACTTTACATTCCTGGAAAACTCTACTTGATCATAAGGTATTACACTTTTATATATTGTTGGATTTGATTTGCTGAAATTTTGTTTAGAATTTTTGCATTTATGTTTATGAAGGATATTTATCTGTAGTTTTCTCGATTGTCTTTGCCTGGTTTTGGTATCAAAATATTGATAGTCTTATAGACTGAGGTGGAAATATTTCTTCGCCTTCAGTTTTCTAGAACAGTTTGTGTATAATTAGTATTATTTCTTCCTTAAATGTTTAATAGGATTCCATTTTTACGCAGAGCTATCTTCATAGAGGGATTTTAATTAAAATTTCAATTTATTAAATATAAGGGGCTATTCAGATTATCTAATTTTTCTTGAGTGAGTTTTTGGAGTTTATGTCTTTCAAGGAACTTGTTTGTGTCATCAAAGTTATAGAATTTATTGCCATAAAGTTGCCCATAATATCTTTTTATTATCCTTTAAATAGCTATAGGATCTGTGGTGATGTGTCCTTTCTTATTTCTAATATTGATGATTTGAGTCTTTGTTTTTTTCTTGATCAGTCTTGCTGGAAGCTTATCAATTTTATTATTGATCTCAAGAAACAGCTTTTGATTTTGACTTTTTTTTGTTTCCCTATTTTTTATTAATATTCACTCTATTGTTTATTATTTTCTATCTTAGGCTTACTTTGGGTTTAGTTTACTGTTATTTTTTAGTTTCTTAAGGTGGAATCTGAGGTCACTGATGTGAGACTTTTCTTCTTTTATAATGTAGTCATTTAATTTTCCCCTATGTACTGCATTAGTGGCATCTTATACATTTTGATATGTTGGATTTTCATTTTCATTCAGCTTAAAACACTTTCTAATTTCTCTTTTGATGTCTTCTTTGTCCCATGGGTTAGTTATGTGTTATGTAGTTTCCAAATATTTGATGATTTTTCAGGTATCTTTCTGTTCTTCATTTCTAATTTGATTCCAATATGGTCAGAGAACACAATTGTATGACTTTATTCCTTTTAAATATATTGAGACTTTTTAATGGTCCAAGTGTGGTCTATCTTGGTAAATATTCCTCGTGCACTTGAAAAGAAACTGTTTATTCTCATGTTATTAGGTGGAGTATTCTATAAATACCAGTTCAAGTTGGTTGATGGTATTGTTCAAGTCTTTTGTAGTCTTACTGGTTTTCTCTTTTCTTGTTTTTAAGAGAGAAATATTAAAAACTCTCAGTATAATTGTGGACTTGTCTTTCTCTTTGAAGTTCAATCAGTTTTTGTTTCATGTATTTGAAGTTTTGTTATTAGATTCATAAACATTTATAATTATCATGTTAAATTGACCCCTTTATCATTTTAAGTGACCATCTTTATTAATATTCTTTGCTATGCTATCAATATAGTCCTTCCAACCTCTTTTGACTAGTATGAATATGGTATATCTTTCACTGTTATGCTATTTATGTCTTTATATGTGTTTATTCCTTGTAGTCAGCCTATAATTGGGTATGCTTTTTATCCAGTCTCACGGATCTCTGCCTTTTAGTTGGGGTATTTTGACCATTTATATTTAATATAATTATTATGATTAGGTTTAAGTCTGTTATATATTTTTTCTGTTTACTATGCTCTTTCCCCCCCTTTTCCCTTCTTTTATGCCCTCTTTGGGAATATTTGATTGGATTTTATAATTCCATTTTAAGTCATTTTTGGCTCTTTGTTATTTTAGTGTTTGCTTTAGGGTATGTAGTACACTTCTTTAACTTATCAGAGGCTACCTGGAAATGATATTTTATCACTTCATACATAATAGAACTTTATAACAGTTTATTCTCTCCTAAAATTTATTCTATTTTTGTCATATACTTTACTTTTATATATGTATAAAACCATAATAAACTAAACACCACATTTTGTCATTTGTGTTTAAAAGTTAATTATTTTTAAAAGTTATTTAATAAAAAATATCACATATTTACCCACACAGTTACCATTTCCATTGTTTTTTAATCTTTTTTATAGATCCATATTTCCATATGACATCACTTTTCTTTTGCCTGAAGGACTTTCTTTAACATTTATTATAGTGTAAATCTGCTGTCAAAAAAAGTCTTTCCATTCTTTTAGTGTGAAAAAGTATTTTGCCTTAATTTTTGAAAGCTATTTTCACTGGTTATAAAATTCTAGGTTGATAGTTGTTTTATTTTAGTACTTTAAAGTGTGACTCCACTGTCTTCTCACTTACAT